>NC_132790.1:38457500-41405000 GCF_048418805.1 Vulpes vulpes
TTTAAATAGGAAAGGGAAAGAAAGTGTAAATATTTTCAGAAGTATCTAAAATGAGAGAAAATCGGGGATCCCTGGGTGGCTCAGCAATTTGGTGCCTGCCTTCAGCCCGAGGCATGATCCTGGAGACCAGGGATCGAGTCCCACATCAGGCTCCCTGTGTGGAGCCTGCCTCTCCCTTTGCCTGTGTCTCTGCCTCTTTCTCTCTGTCTCTCCCTCTGTCTCTCGTGAATGAATAAATAAAATTTTTTAAAAATAAAATAAAATGAGAGAAAATCAAAACAAAAAATATACTTAGAAAAATAAGAAAAAGAAGAAAATTTGCAAGAGATTAAAAATTAATACCTTAATCATTATTAATTATTAATTAATAATTATTTCCTGGGATCTCTGGGTGGCGCAGTGGTTTGGCGCCTGCCTTTGGCCCAGGGCGCGATCCTGGAGACCCGGGATCGAATCCCACATCGGGTTCCCGGTGCATGGAGCCTGCTTCTCCCTCTGCCTGTGTGTCTCTGCCTCTCTCTGTGTGTGTGTGTGACTATCATAAATAAATAAAGAAAAAAATATTTAAAAAAATTATTTCCTTAACAGAGATAAGGAAAGCTATTTCAGCCATGAGAAGTGAACAGGCAGTTTTAACTCAGAAAGTAAGAAAGAGTTACCAGAAATTAAAATACGAAATCTAAAGTAAAAGAAAAATATTTGGAAGATAAAGTTAAGGAAATCATCCATAAAGTACAACAGAAAGGTAGAGATAAAAATGGAAGAAATAAAATTTAGGAAATTAATCTAGAAGGTATTATTTAAACAGAAATTTGGGGGGAAAAGAAACAGGAAATGAAGGAAATTAACAAAGAAATAATATAAGAAAATTTATTAGGATATGGATTTCTAGTTGAAAAGGCCCCCTAAGAATTCACCAAACACCAACGATAAATAAAATGTTAATTTAAAATTGATCCAGACAGTAAAAGCCGTGTATATAAAGATATTATGTTAAGAATGGTAGTTTGTAGATAATGGACTAATGTCTCCTAAATACTGAGAGGAAATGTTTTTCAACATAGAATCATTAAGTCCAACTCAATATTCAATCAGGTGTGAAGGTAAAGGAAAGGCAGTTTCAGTCATATACTCAATCTGCACAGACTTCTTCTCAAGAAGCTACTGGAAGATGCGTACCACAAAAAAAAAGGGGAGTATATCAAGACATAGAACACAGGTTTGTGGGAGTAGGTAACCCAGAGCAGAAGAAAGAGGAGGTAAATTCCTAAAACGGTGATAGAATCTCCAGGACTTCACCTGTGTGGCAGGACTTATATAGACCAGCCTCCAGAGTGAAATACAGGACAGAGAGTCTCAGGAAAGACATCAAGGAAAAAATGGAGAAAGAAATGGATTTGGTTGAACGATAGGCTTTATGTGCGCAATATTGTAATACATCTGTTAAAAGGGTAGGAAGAAGGCTTAGTCATATATTCATGTAAGCAAATGAAAAAAAAGAGGCAGATTTTAACTCAGTAAAATAAGAAACCTGTATACGAGACATTTATTGTTATGATGGCATTAATATTACTCCTGAACCAAAGAGTCTATCAACATTATTAAACACCCATATTAAGGTGTTTTTATACCCTAAACACCCAATAATAATGATGATAACTATAATGGGGATAATGTAGGATAAAGGAGAGGGAGAATAAAAGAAAGCTAATATCTTCATTTTCTGTAATAGGAAGTCAGTTGAGAATGTATAACCATGATAACATAAAGGTAATAGTAAATATATATTTTTAAATGTTTTTGTTTTGGAATAATAAATCCACAGAAAACTGCCCAAATATGTCCAGAGAAGTCTCATGTACTCTTCACCCAGTTTTGAAAATAATTACCTTACTCATTTTCCAGATCAGCTGTACTGCTTTATATTCCCACCAGCACTGTATGTGATCCAGGTTTTCTGCACCCTGGTCAGCATTTGTTGTGACCATTCTTTTAATTTTAGTCATTCTGACAGGCATGTGGTAGCAATTCATTGAGGTGGGGTTTTTTAAAGATTTTTTTTAAAAGTAATCTCTACACCCAACGTGAGCCTGGAATCCACAACCCCAAAATCAAGAGTTCATGCTCTACTGACTGAGCCATCCAGGGAACCCTCATTGGTTTATGTCTTCTTTTAATGGCTAAAGATGTTGACCATCTTTGCATGTGCCTATTCACCATGTGTATATCCTGTTCAGTAAAATGTCTGTTCATGTCTATTGCCTATATTCTAATTGGACTCTGTTTTTTAGAGTTTTGAGAGCTCTTTATGCATTCTAGATATTGGTCTTTTATTGGAGATGTGATTTATAGGTATTTTCTCTCAGCCTGCACCTAATTATTTTTTCATCCTTTTAAAAAGGTCTTACAGAGAAGTTTTTACTTTTAAAGAAATATAATTGAACCATTTTCCACTGGAACATGTTCTTCATGTCAAGAACAAAAAGTCTTAACATAGCCGTAGTTCCTGAAGATTTTTTTTCCTATGTTTGCTTTCTTCCTTAAATTGAGAGGTTTACATGTTTGTTTGCCTATATATGTCTGATTGCTCTGGCACTATTTATTGAAAAGACTACCATTCCTCCATTAAATTGACTTTCAGATCTTTGTCAAAGTCAGTTGGCCATACTTGTGTAGGGGTTATTTCTGAATTCTCTGTCATCATCCATTAAATTGTCTATCCCTTTGCCAATATCACTGTCTTTGTTACTATAGCTATATAATGCTTTAACCTCGAGTTATTCCTCCCACCTTATTCTTTTTCAAAATTGTTTTAGCTATTGATAGGTCCTTTAACTTTCATAGAAATTTTGGAATAATATTGTCGATATCTATAAAAAAAACTTTTTGGTGGGATTTTAATGGGAATTTTGTTAAACTTATAGATCAATTTGGGGAGAATGGATATCTTCACTCTCTGGAGTCTTCCAGTCAATGAACACATATGTCTCTTCATTTACCTAGGCCATCTTTGATCTATTTCATTAACATGTTAAGTTTTTGTTAGATTTATACTTAAATATTTTATTTTCTTTAGAAAGATTATAAAAAGTATTGTGTTTTTTTAAAAAATTGGGAGTTCATAACATGTTTGCTGATAGCATAAAGAAATGCAATTGATTTTTCATGTTGATTTTGTATACTACAACTTACTGAACTTGCTTCTTAGTTCTAGGAGGGTTGATTCTGGTTTTGCCTTTTTTTTTTTTTTTTGGTATATTCCTTGGTATTTTCTATGTAGACAATCATGTCATCTGCAAATAGGGACAGTTTTATTTCTTCCTTTCCAATCTGTAAGCTTTTTCTTTCTTTCGCTAGCCTTATTGTGCTGGCTGAATTTCTAATACTAAATAAGATTGGTGAAGGTTTAGGTACTGTATTTTTCAGTTCTGTAACTTTTGTTTCTTTTTTATATCTTTTATTCATTTGGTAGAATTTCTTTTTCTTAAAATTTTCCAAGAGCCTTTATAAAATTCTTATTTTTTTATTCTGGCTGTTTTAAATCTGTGCCAAATAATTGCAGTATTTGATTCATCTCAGTGCCTTTTGATTGTCTTCTCTTTCAAGTTGAGATATTTTTCTGTTTTTTGGCATGGCAGGTAATTTTTGTTTAGATCATCAAAATTTGAAATACAGGAGATTCTAAATTCTGTTTTTTTATTTTAGGTAATAACCTTTTTAGGCCTAGCCTACAGGTCCTAGTCTACTTTTGTGGGCTGTGTTTCCAATGACAATTGAGTTTTTGGAGCCCATTCAGTGTGATTCTGGTCTGTTTCCTTTACTTGGTGCTGTGGGGTCTTTTGTTTCATTTCTACTTCTACCATCTGGCAAGAGGGAGGTGTGCTTCCTGGACCTGCTAACTCCATGTAGGGAGTGGGAGAGATTGGGCCTAGACCTCCAGACGCCAGCAAAGCCTCTTTCAGTCCCTCCTGGTGTTGCCTCTGTAGGCAGAATGTGCTGCCCTGGCCTCCCTCTGGGACTCTGTTCATGGGAGTGATAGGTGATGCCAGGCCATTGTCTTTTCCTCAAGTCCTGTGGTCTCTAACTGCTCTGCTCTCTTTCCACATTTCAGAATCCTTCTAAAATGACTGCTTGCTCTATTATTTCCAGGTTTCTTAGTTCTGCTTACTGGGGAGGAACAAGGAGAAATGAGTCTATTCCATTTTGCCCCCAGCTAAAAGTACAACTATCCGTAAATGTATTTTTTTAAAAATATGGAAGCAAATCTTAGAACAAATAGCAAAATAATGGAAAATAGTTGAACTGGAAGAACACATGGCAGAGGAGACAGTCTTTGAGAGAGAATATAGGACTTTTTTTTTCCATTCTAAGTCTTTTGGCACTACATGACTTTTAAAACTATTTAAACTACTATCAGGCGTGGTAGACAGACTACTGGCCTCCAAAGATGTCCTGCCCTAACTCCTGGAAACTGTGAATGGGATGAGATATCCTTCTGTGAATCTATTAGTTTACATGGCAACAGGGACTTTACAGATTTAATTGAAGTTACTAATCAACTGACCTTAAAATGGGGAGTTTATCCTGGATTACCCAGATGGGTCCAACATAACCACACAAACCTTTGAAAACAGAGTTGCTGTAATGCTAACTTAAAAAAAGTCAGTTACCTTGAAAACATGGCCACTTAGGAATGATAACATTCCCTTGAGGCTGTTCCAATGCATAAGGAAATTTAATTTTTGGAGTTTTTTAAAGTTTGATTCACTGAAGCCTTAATAAATTAGCCAATGCCTATCCTTTAAGATGATGCTAATATCAATGACAGTGCTCATGCATGACTACTGAGACAACAAATTCTAATGTAGAATAATAATAAGAGCTACTAATCATTGAATGGCTATTCTGGAACACAGTGTGATAGGTATCTTACACATATTAACTCACTTCGTCCTATTAGTCACTATTCTACCTGTTTCACAGATGAGGAAAATGAGGTTTGGAGAAGTTCACTAACTGGCCCAAGTTAATGTATTTTCTAAATGCTAATATGGGATTCAAAGACTCTAAAGTTACTAAACCAAACTTATCTCTCTTATAAAAAAGCAATTGACATTTGGTTTCTAAATATTCTTTCTTGAATTTGGCTCAAAGTATTTTCCTCTTAGGAATATGGGCTTTTTATGGGCTTTTTATATATAAGGAGTAGATTTATAGAAGTCTGTGTTAAGGGCAGTTTGTAAAAATCTCCAAAGGCATTTGTTTGGTTTCATGAAAATTTCAACTTTGTCTTAGTGCTTCCTAAGAGAAACTGATTATTAAAGGACATTCTTCTCTCTCCCTGGGAAGATGTTGTAAGAATTGATTTTTCAATTCAAACTGCCTAACATGCACTCTTGGCACTACCATTTACTACTAGTTGTGTGACACTGAGTAATTTTCATTTGCTATCTCAAGTTTCTCATCTGTTGAATGGGAACATTAACTGTATTGCCTATACATGGTGCTTATTAAAATAAAATTAGGAAACATGCAAAAATCTATCACAGTGGCTAAAACACAGATTACCAAATACATATTAGCTAGCTGTTATTTTGATATAAACTTTCATTCTGCTTAGAGGTACATAAAATGTCAACATAAAAGGAAGTTGAGCCTTTAAGTTTAAAAGCCGTTTTCACCGAAGTCTTTTATTTTCTATGGCAAGATGGCACTGACTGCCTATCTAACAGCTATGTTTCTGTCCCTTTTTCTTCGAAAGCACTGTGTGCCTTCTATGACAGAGATTTAACATCCCAGACATCCATGTGGCCACCCATGTTTACACACAGCTTAAGGATATATAACCCACAACTAACCAACAGGACCTGATGATCTTTTGGGGGACTTAACCCTAAGTTTTTGTGCTGGAAAAAGAAGTTCTTTTTTTTTTTTTCTTAAAAAAGAGGTATACCAGGAGAAATTGTCCTCTTTTCTCTTTTTGATGTGGCAGGATAGGGTGCTTATGACTGTAATAATCATTTTGTGATTATGCAAAGGAATTCCATAAAGAAGAAAGTTGAGGATGGCAGAGCTAAAACAACTTGTAGTAGTTTCCTAGATATGGGCTGCCATGGCAAAGTACCATAAATTATGATGCTTACAACACAAACCTACTGCCTCACAATTCTAGATACCACAAGTCTGACATCAAGGCATCAGTAGACCAATGCTCTCTCCAAAACCTGTAGGGGAATCCTTCCTTGCCTGTCTCTAGCTTCTGATGATTTGTTGACAACCTTTAAAGTGAGTCCCTTGGCTTATAGATACATCTCTCCAATCCTCTCTCTTGACATAATGGCATCCTTGTATTTATGTTTACCCTTTCGATATGTCCATCTCTCATCCAAAGTTCCCCTTTATAAGGACATAAGTCATATTGTATTAAGGCCACCTTACTTTAACTGGATTACCTCTATTAAGATCCTATTTCCAGGGCAGTCCGGGTGGCTCAGCGGTTTAGCGCCTGCCTTCCGCCCAGGGCGTGATCCTGGAGTCCCGGGATCAAGTCCCACGTCGGGTTCCCTGCATGGAGCCTGCTTCTCCCTCTGCCTGTGTCTCTGCCCCACCCCCCTCTCTGATGAATAAATAAATAAAAAATCTTTTAAAAAAAAGATCCTATTTCCAAATAAGGCCACATTATCAGGCACTGAAGAATAGAGCTTCAACCTATCTTTCAGGATGACACAATTCGACCCACAACACAGTGGAAAAGGTATGGTCCTTACTGGTATCAATGGGACATATAGCTCTAATGTAATACCACATTGTCTCTTGATTTCTCTGTTATATAGACATTTTGTTATCATACGGCTAAAGCCACTTTTAGATGGGTATTCTGTTACTTTAAGTTGGATTCATCTTAACTGAGCCACACACTTTAGTCTTTTAATTTTTTTTAAAGATTTTATTTATTTATTCATGAGAGAGAGAGAGAGAGAGAGAGAGGAAGAGACACAGGCAGAGGGAGAAGCAGGCTCCATGCAGGGAACCCAACATGGGACTCGATCCCGGGTCTCCAGGATCACGCCCCGGGCCGAAGGCAGGCACTAAACTGCTGAGCCACCCAGGGATCCCCTAGTCTTTTAATTTTTATAGTAACACTAAAATATGTTATGCAGAATAACGGAAAATCCAAGTTGTGAATCCAGTTCTATCTGGCTCCAAAGCTAAAGCATTTAGTTATCCTATATTGCCTTTCATTTATTCATATATGACTTTATCTTTCCTTTATAATTACAACTTAGCACAGTAGCTTTTATACCAGTAAACACTTAATAAACGTTTACAAGGGTACCTGGGTGGCTCAGTGGTTGAGCCTCTGCCCTTGGCTCAGGTTGTGATCCTGGGGTCCTGGGATTAAGTTCTGCATCAGGCTCCCTGCAGGAAGCCGGCAAAACTGAATTTTCTTAAATTGAATCCTTCATAGTGAAATGTTCTCCTCAACCCAAAAAATAATGGAGAAATAAAAAACAACCATCAACTTAAGATTTTTAATTTTCATGTCTTTTGGGGTGCATTCTTCCCCCAAATCTAGCTTTCTAGATGTGTAGTCTCTCATCCAAAGTGAAGTACTGTTGTGATATAAGCAGTGCTAGATCAAATCCAGCTCCCTTTACTGTTTACAGTTCCCACAAAGCAGGCTAAGTCATCTTTCTCTGGGAGGCAACTTAAACCATTTCTTTAACTCTATGTGGTACCAGAAGGAAGTTGCTACCTATCCCACATCTCTAGCATTTTGAACTAAAGCTTGCTAATTCTTTTCTTCAATGCAGGTGTCCCTCTTAATGGGTAGGTAAAAAGAACGTTTTGGTGTAACTGTTTTAATCAGAAGAAAACATTTCCAGAGGTTATTTAAAGTAAAACAAAACAAAACTTAATATAGAGCTCTATTTTAGTCCTTTGGACTAAACCTATGAGAAAGGAGAGTATCTTTAATGAGTCTTGATCTCTCCCTCAATCTCCTTCCCATAGTATTGAGTAACTGTACATCCCTAACTTCCCAGGATATCGAGTAAGGCACAACTCTAGCCTCCAGAAACTCACATTCTAGTGTGGAGACAGCCACATTAACAAATAATAATGGTATGTGATATTTCTTAGATATGTATAAGGTCCTATAGAGACACAGAAAAGGAACAATTAACTGCTCTAGGGCCCATAGAAGGGCCCATTCAGTTTTTGATTGATGTTATGTCTCAAAGGTTGAAAAGAGTGTGTCAGGCAAGAGAAGAGAAAGTCTATTCCAGAGTGGGTACAGTGTGAGCAAAGTCATGTGAAATGACATAGAGTATTTTTCAGTATTCCTTTTCCTGAAAGAGGATAGCATAGTGGAGGGCAAGTCACAGGGGCTGAGGCTGGGAAGGGAGGCAATGTGGAGCTCTTCTCACCAACCTTACATTCTCACTCTGTCTTACCACAGAGCTCTGCTCTCACTTTATACAACTGTCCTCCTAAAGTTTCCTATCAGTTCTATGTTCTGCTTCAGATCTTTCTCATTTGTTTCTGGGCCTCCTGCTTTTTTCCTCAATCTTTACTATTTGATGCTATAGGCATTTCTGCTAGTTTCTATGCACATCCTGTTTATGTGGCTCCTGTTCTCACTCCCAAGAACATTTCTGAAAGTTTATCAGATAAATACAATTCCCAGTCTTTGTAGGCTTTCTTTTTAGAACTGCCACTGGTAACACTCCCTCAAGCCATATGGATAAAGGCTTTGTGCAACATGATAAAGTGTTTGGATTTTATTTTGAGGCCAACAGTGAGCAAATGATGATGTATAAACAGAGGAGTGACACAAGCAGATTTCCATTTGGGGAAACATCTCTCTAGTTGAAATGTAAAAATGAATTGGAAAATGATAAAAATAGAGGCAGGGAAATCCATGGAGAGGATCATAATGATTGAGATATGAATAGTGACAGGCAGCTTATGGAAGAAGACAAGGAGGTGGATTCAACAGTCATTCAGTAGGTACAATGTCATGTCACTATAATAAACTTAGGTCAATTTTCTCTTTTATTTCTTAAAAATACCTGTCAATGTCTATGTATTTACTTTTGTTTTATCCCTTAAATCCATCTCTCCAACTAAAATAACAATTATTAATCCACAGAAATAAACTTAGAGCTGACTTTGACATCACCTAAGGCAACTGATGACAGAATGGAGGTACCCACTATAAAAAGCGACATGTAAGGTTGTTCTCCTGCATTTTTCCCCCCCTTTTTAAAAGATTTTATTTATTTATTCATGAGAGACACAGAGGCAAAGAGAGAGAGGCAGAGACACAGGCAGAGGGAGAAGCAGGCTCCATGCAGGGAGCCTGATGCGGGACTCGATCCCAGGTCTCCAGGATCATGCCCTGGGCTGAAGGCGGCGCTAAAGCACTGGGCCACCCAGGCTGCCCTGTTCTCCTGCTTTTTAACCAAATTTTCATGCTGTTACACAAGGACTTTTGTTTTCCGTTCCACTCCTCATTTTCATTCAGTTACATTCTCAATCAAATAGGAGTATACATTGCTTCAATATTCTGCATTGTCTCCAGGGAGTATGCAGGGACTTAGAGGGGTGTTGCGAGAGAGCCACAAAATCCATGTGCATGCAGCAATGACACTACTTACCCACTGAACCCCATCCCCAAGTCACTGGGCTAGAGAACTCTGTATTGTTAGGTTCTGCACTATAATCCTGTCTGATTCCAGTCCAGTGGTTATGCCTCTCCTTAGAAAGTTCACATTATCCATTCGGGGGTGACTTTAAATAGAATGTCACCCCAGTGACACCTTTGTGGCTTGCCATCAGCATCTTCCATTAAGGACAGCCATGAGAGTGTCTGATGGACTGTGTGAAAGAGGCAATTTCCCAATTTTAAGGAACTTCAATTGTTTTAATAGCCCCAAGCCCTGTCACATACTTCTAATGAAGGAAGATACTACATTTCAGTTTGTCACAGAGTGTGATTCTCTTATATAAAAGCTTTCTGTACCTCAGTGTTTACCTTTAAAAGTCCACCCGCTACTTCATGTCATTGACAGCTATTGTTAAATTAAATTTCAAAGTAAAAAAATTATTTGGGGGAAGATTCAGGACTGAAGAGTTTTGTGAATGTCAAATTATTTGGGGGGTTCACTTCAGGAACCATTCATTTCTTTTAATCCACTATCTATAACTAATTCCAGACTATGAAGATGTCTCAAAAATCTGTAATGAATCTATATTGTCTACAATCCATTGTCCTTAATGCACTTTAGCATTTCTTTAATCTCTCCCACAGAGAAGAAATTGCACCCAGTCTTTTTTCTTCCTTCCTTTCCTTTCCTTTCCCTCCCTTCCTCCCTCCCTTCCTTCCTTCCTTTTTCTTTTTTCTTTCTTTTTCTTTCTTTTTCTTTTCTTTTCTTTTCTTTTCTTTTCTTTTCTTTTCTTTTCTTTTCTTTCTTTCTTTCTTTCTTTCTTTCTTTCTTTCTTTCTTTCTTTCTTTCTTTCTTTTCTTTCTCTTTCAGTGGGATCTCTCCTTTGAATGGACTAAGACACTTTTGAAAGGTCTCAGCAAATAGCATTTCTCTTTCACAGTTAAATACACTTACAGCTTGGGGAAAAAAGTAAACATTGTCAAATGCAGCACTTTAATAAACTTTATAATCTGGAATGGACTTTAGAGGTCTTGCTTCTGATATTTTGTAAACCAAATCATACTACAGACTCAGTGGTAACCGTCTACCAGGTGAAATACAGAATGTGAGAAAGGAAGAAGGATGAATCTGAGCCTCACTCTCAGAGGGGAATGGTGAAAGGAATAGTCACAAAAGGGTAAACAATTTGCCATGCTGATCAGTAAATCAGTGAATAGGAAATACAAATCTAATTTGCAGATGAGGAAAATGGAACATAGAGGGAATAAAGATTTGCTGAAGGTTGCACTGCTAGCCACTGGCTGTTTGAAGATGCACCCCTGAGGCTCTTGACTGTGTTCCTTGTACATTATACCATAGCTACTATTTGGCCCATTACTTACACTAAGTACCTTGTCAGTAAAGAGATATTTTTCCTTAAGAGAACAGTTATTAGAGTCTGAGAGGTTTAAGTTTGAATTCTTCACCACTATACGACTTGGGATAAATAAGATGTTTTAGCTTTCTAAGCTTCAATTACTTTAACTTTAATATTGTCACACTGATAGTACATATATTATCATTCCAGTTATACATGGACATTAAATGATAAAAGGCAAGGAGGACAGATTCTCTCCTAGAGTATCCAGAAATATGGCTCTGCCAACACCATGATTTTAGTCCGTTGGAAGCTATTTTAGATTCCTTGCCTCCATAGGACATCTCGGTAGCTCAACAGTTAAGCATCTACCTTTGGCTCAGGGCGTGATCCTGTGGTCCTGGGATGGAGTCCCCTCATGGGGCTCTCTGCATGGAGCCTGCTTCTCCCTCTGCCTCTGTCTCTGCCTCTCTCTCTGTGTGTGTTTCTCATAAATAAATAAATAAAACCTTTAAAAAAAAAATCCCTGGCCTCCAGAACTATACCAGATTTGTATTGCTTTTTTTTTTTTTAAGATTTTATTTATTTATTCATGAAAGACAGAGGGAAAGAGAGGCAGAGGGAGAAGCAGGCTCGATCCCAAGAACCCGGGATCACAACCTGAACTGAAAGCAAACACTCAACTGACTGAGCCCCCCAGTGCCCCAATTTGTATTAGTCAGTAAGTTTGTGTCACTTTGTTATAGCAGCAGTAGGAAACTAATACAGATTTTGGTACCTAGAAGTGGGATGGTGCTATGTGAATATCTAAAATACGGAAGCAGTTTAGGCATTGAGCAATGAGCAGAAGATGAAACAATTCTAAAGAGCATGACAGAAAAAGTCTAGATGGCATTTAATAGAGTATTAATATAAATGTGGACATTAACAACTCTGCTTGTGAAAACTCAGAATGAAATGAAAATATATGACCAAACATATAACAAAATATATGAAAATGAAGATAATGGAAGATAAAGAACTTGGAAGAAAAACCCAGGAGATTTTATTTGCTAACAATGGGACTTTTGGAAGAGAGAGGAGCTAGCGTAAAAGAGGCAATGGTTAACAAATGACAGAAGAAAATCTTCGTGAATTTAAAAACATTTATACCTTTTAATTTAAAGTCCTCACCATGTTCAGGCAAGATGGAGAAAACAAAGATATAGACATACACATCTCCTGATAAAATACCTGAACAGTAAAGATAAAGACTATTTTTGTCTTTCAGCTAAAGACTTTCAAAGATTAAAACATAAAGATTAAAATTTAAAAGTTTCCTGATGGAAAAAATAAGTTTTTAAAATAAAATGTTAAAGTGAAATCAGACATTTAATTAAAAATAATAGAATCTAAAAAAAAAAAAAATAATAATAGAATCTAGAAGATGAAGAATAACTGCTACTGGTGATGGGGAAAAGGACTACTATATTAGACTCTTTTTATTTTTTTTTTAAGATTTTATTTTTAAGTAATCCCTACACCCAACATGGGGCTCAAACTCACAATCCCGAGATCAAGAGTCACATGTTCTACTGACTGAGCCAAGCCAGGTGCCCCAGAGCACTAGACTCTTATACCCAATCAGATATCATTTATCTGTCAAGATAAAAGGAAATAATTTGCAGATATTCAAATATTTAGAGAATATATCTATTTGAGAAAAATATTCCTGATTCTAACAAATCAAGAAATGAAACCCATCAGAGAATCAAGGTGGGAGAAAGTGGTTAACAATGACTCAAACTCCTTCTTAATCTCTATATACATGTGTGTATAGATGGATAATTATAGTGTGTGAATGTGAGCTCTTGGGACACCTGGGTGGCTCAGGGGTTGAGCGTCTGCCTTTGGCTCAGGGCGTGATCCCAGGATCCAGGACTGAGTCCCACATCAGGCTTTCTGTATGGAGCCTCCTTCTCCCTCTGCCTAGGTCTCTGCCTCTCTTTCTCTGTGTCTCTCATGATAAATAAATCTTAAATATAAATTAACAAGAGCTCTTAAACTAATAGGGTCATATTACAAGGGAACACTTGATAATCACCTGTGATTATCTTAACAAATGTAGGTATTCAGGAAGTAGAATAGAGAGAAATCTTAAAACTTTCAAACTTCTTATCTGGAGTAAGCTATGGGTTAGGGAAGTAAAATACACTAAAATGTTTATCATAATACAGTGTAAAATAAAGAGATATAGGAAATACAGAGATGGAAAATATATGGTATCTTGCTTTCATATAATACTGAATACATAGATTTATAAATATAGATGGGTATAGGTCTGAGTTTCAGGAAATGAAGAGTAAACATATTGGTTTGGAAGAATACAAATATTCCCTATTAAAATGGATGAAATGTTGAATGAAACCCAATTAAAATAAAAATAAAATGAAGAAAATGAATAAGAAGAAAAACTAATATGATGAACATGAAAAATGGAAAGAATAAAACCAAGTATATCAGCTGTTACAGCAAATGTGAGATAACATTAAAATAAAAACCAATGGAGAAAAGATATATTCTTCAAAAAATGCTTTGGCCAATTGGGTATTCATAGGGAAATAAATAAAAGTGGATGCTTCCCACACATAGAACAAAAACAAAAGCATTAACTTCAGGTAGTTTGTAGACCAAAATAAAAAAAAAATACAAGGCTTTCAGAAGATTCCCATAAGAAAATATCATTTAATATTATGGAAAAACTTCCTGGAAAAAAAAATAACTATTTGCTAATAGATCAATATTTTAAGGAAAGTGATAAAAAGAAAAATATATCTGTAGCACATATACCTAGCAAAGGGATGGCACCAAAATATATAAAGACAACCAAAAAAGCAATAAAAGAGGAAACAAAAAGAATATTGGGCAGAAGATCTGAACTATTACTTCTATAAATGTACAATATCAGGGCTGCCCTGGTGGCGCAGCAGTTTAGCGCCGCCTGCAGCCCGGGATGTGATCCTGGAGACCCAGGATCAAGTCCCACGTTGGGCTGCATGGAGCCTGCTTCTCCCTCTGCCTGTGTCTCTGCCTCTCTCTCTCTCTCTCTCTCTCTCTCTCTGAATGAATAAAAAAATATATTTAAAAAATGTACAATATCATTAGTAATCAGGATAAAAAATTAAACCACACCACTATATCAGGGTGGCAGATAGACAAAAAAGTTAAGTCTGACAATACTAAGTGTTATCAAGGATGTCCACCTAAAGATATTCATATTTACTTTTGGTAGTATTGAGATTAATTCAGTTACACCAGAAAATGGTTTGGCATTATCAAGTAAAGGTGAAGATGCACATGATCTATGATGCAGTTGATCTACTCATGATATATATCCTAGAAAATCCATGCATGTGTGCACTAGGATATATGTTCAAGAATATTTAGAGAAGCATTGTTCACAATAGCCAAAACTAGAAAAAAAGTCCCTCAAGGGGAGAATCAATAAATTGTGGTGCATTCATAAAACAGAATCCTATACAGTGATGAAAATGAACTTGAGCAACAACATGGATGAATCTCACAAATATACTGCTGAAAATAGGAGCAAGACATGAAATAATGAATATAGTATAATTCAAATCCAGGTATGACATTTCAAACTTAAGTGGTAGCAGTGCCCTGCCTCAAAATTTTCCTACACCCTGCTCACACATTTAAAATCTTGTAAACTCTTTAAAATGTATAATTTATGTATGCCATCTCTTTCTGATGGATTCCTATCTGACTCGACTGTCAAAATTACAGAAATTTGGTTTTGAAACACTATTACTGATTGTATTTTCCAAAGTCAGCCATAAAATTATTTCCCACCATGCATGCTCTTCCTATTTGACATTCTTTCCATAGACAGGTGAGATTTATGTTCTCTCCTAAAACTGGCTGGGTATGTGACAGCTAAGTGGTATTGTTTGACCCCTGAAGGTAGGTCTAAAAAGGTGATACAGCTTCCTTCTTATTTTCTTGGGACTCTTACTCCTAGAACTCAGTCACTATGCATGAAAAAACATAATCAGCCATATCTAGTGGTGATTTTTAGGGGTTCATACGTGGGTATGAGGTCCCAGCTGACAGCCATCAAAATCCACTATGCATGTGAGTGAGCAAACATTCAAATAACTCCAGATCTTAGTTACTACATCATTCCTAGCCATTGAATCTACCCACCTGAGGCCCCAGACACCACAGAAGAGAAACAATCTTAACCCTTATAATATTTATGACTTGCTAACCTACAGAATCCATGAGTGTAATAAAACAGTGCTTGCTTTATGCCACTAGGATGGGGTTGTTAGGAATCAAAGGAGTAACCAGAAGAGATTCTGATACCATATGTTGTGTGTTACCATCACAAAAACCTAAAGCAGCTATCACTGACTTTGAGACTATGCAGTGTGTGAAAGCCAGAGGCCCTCAAAAAAGTATTAGTGAAACCAGCAGAATTTTGAAGAGGCCATAAGTAAAGGCTTGAAGAAAGTAAGTAACATGTTATTAGTAGTTGGAGCAAAAGGGACCCTTGTTATTTTTAGTAAAAAGTTTGGCAACACTGTCACCTGCGGTGTAGAAAACAAGATACATACCTAAGAAACTTGATGACATAACTTAGATTTCCAGGAAGACTATGGAAAGTGCCACCTGGCTTCCACTCACTGCATAATGTATGTGAGAGGAGAGAGATGAGCTTTAAAAATATTAAATCTAAAAAAAACAGGACTCGTTAGGTTCAAAAATATAACTATCCATTCCCACCTTCTCCAGGTGTCAAATTATTCTGAATTTAAAAAATGAGCTTCAGTCAAAAATCAAAATTAAGGTACGGTTGTCAGATCCTTTGTTAAGACATCAAAAATATGTAAAGCAATGTGTATAGAACCTCTCAGACTGACAAAAAGTTCATCTGGAAGGGGATGCCTTGAAGATCTTCTCCAATAAGGTTTATAGACATTCTGTGATTAAGAATCTTTTCCAGTTTTCATTTTTTGATTGCTTTATTCATGAAATTAATTCATATTCTTTTAAAGAAATTTTCCTCATTAATAATTGCACATATTCTTTATTTGAACCACATATTTTAGACAAAACATAATCACCATTCTCACAGAAATAGTAAATGCTTAGCACTTTCAGTTATTAATGATAAAACGTTGGAGTGTCATTTGTATACAACCTTTATGTTACTAGTAATAATAAGTCACTTGTAAAAAAAAATAAGTCATTTGTATTTTTTGTTGAAATAATCAGTTTTACTTTCCTCAAATATTAGCTATTTATTTTGTACTCTCTTTTATATCGTCAGACAGGCTAGGCTTTTCAGACTTTTACACAGTATCAGAAAAATGTCTAGACTATCTAGTTCATTGTTAATGTCATTTTTTTCTCCCCTGTAGATTCAGAAGAATCAATCTAAAAGTTATTAGTCACAACATAATTCAAGGATAATGATGAACTAATGCTTCATCTAAAGAACAATATGTTTCATAAATAATCCTTAGAGCAGCCTTGCAACTAATCATGACTTAGACCATGTGGAAGACAGTACTGAGTGTTTTGCAGATGCTACCATGATGAGAATCCAATTTCCCAGTGGTCTCTGTGGCATCCTTTATGCAATCAGCATAAACCAATAAAATTGTAACTTTCTTATTAATTAATATTGCTGCTTACCATAATTACCATGATTATTACAATTACTACCACATGAAAGAATCTCAAGAAAAAAAAAGCAGTGTAGCCATTTTAGTACTAAAATACTAAAATGAATTTTTGAGAACTTAAGAACCAAGATAGTACAAGGGTAAAAGCAGGTAGACTTAGGTGGCTATGTTGAGTCCAGGCAAAAAAGAAAGGAAATACATTCTATGTTAGATGGTGAAAAGTTTTATAGAGAAATAAGGAAGTAGGAGTGCTTCCTGAGACTGAAATTTCTATTTAATATGGAATAGGAAGGAAAGGCTTTCAAAAGTACTGGGGTTCCTGGGTGGCTCAGTCAGTTAAGCATCTGCCTTTGGCTCAGGTCATGGTCCGGGGTTCTGGGATGGAGCCCAGTGGGCTCTGCTCAGTATGGAGCCTGCTTCTCCCTCTCCCTGGGCTTGCCCCTCCCCCTGCTCATGCTCTCAATCTCTCTCAAATAAATAATATATAATTAACAGGCATTGCTCATGCTCTCAATCTCTCTCAAATAAATAAAATTATATATATATTATAATATATATATATAATTAACAGGCATTCTTCTGTGATAATTTATAGAGCTAAATCTATGCACCTTTCTGCATTTATTATACTTCAAAAATGTTTTTAAAAATTCAGTCATCATCAGCAATGTTTAAACTGCTTCACTTATTTTTTAAAAATACTTAAAACGTAAAATTCATAACTTTGAAGTTCTTTTTATGGCTTAAGTTGATCCTCTGAACTGAAAGGGACATTATCTTTTTTTTTTATTTTTTTAAAGATTTTATTTATTTATTCATGAGAGAGAGAGAGAGAGAGAGAGAGAGAGAGGCGGAGGGAGGAGCAGGCTCCATGAAAGGAGCCCGACGTGGGACTCGATCCTAGGTCTCCAGGATCATACCCTGGGCTGAAGGTGGCACTAAACCCCTGAGCCACCCGAGCTGCCCCAAAAGGGACATTATCTAAAATAATATTATTATTTATGGCTGAGAAAAGTGGGGTTCTTGAGAACTTTGAAAACTGCATTAAATCTTTGTGCAGATGGTACAGTGTAATACTAAAGAGAGAGACTGGAGTTTCAGCCAAGATTTTGAATATTTCCAGATGTTTTAATTGGTACTATGTCCAAATAAAAGTATCTCTAAACGATGCAATCATTGGTAAATTATTCTAGTCACCTTTTTTCAATAAACTTTAAATTTGTTTCTAGTCAACACATAAAATATCAAAGAGGATTAAATAATACATCTGAAGATCTAGAAATCAGCGTTTAGAAAAATATATGTATAAGCCAAATTGGCAGCAACTTGTTTTCTAGCTGCAGAAGTGGTTTGGAAATTGTGTAAGACCTTGGATATTCACTTTGATGGAAATTATGAAATGAAAGTCACTAAATTTTTTTAAAATAAATTTTAAATTAAATTTAACTTTTCTAAATGACATTTTAACAGACATGCTAGTATTTTCTTTCTCTTACATGAAGGAAATATATTAGTTGTAAAGTTGATAGATTAATTCAATAAACAGGGTGATTGAATGTATAAATCAAAGCAAAGAATGCATGAAAGAGGAGTGAAACTCTAGAGATGAAGAAATATGACATACCATTGGAAATAAAACAAAGCAACAATTGCTAGAGGCTTAAATTGCCTAATAAATTATATGAAAATGTTTGTAAGATGACAAACATGAAGGCATAATAAAATTTTGTATTTCTTTTAATTTATTGAGTCCTGAAAGTTGGTCTAATGATGTCTGCAAAGTTCTATGACTAAGTAATAAAAAGTAATTTAGTGAAATTGGAGTAACTAATTAAATATTATAGTATAATAACCATCCCTTAATATAATAAATTATTTTCTTCACTTTGTCCAAAGTAGAGAGATTAATATTACCTGAGATTTTAATATACCTGAAGGTAGTCAAAAAATCATTTTTTTAAAAGATTTTATTTATTTATTCATGAGAGACAGAGAGAGAGAGAGAGGCAGAGACACAGGCAGAGGGAGGAGCAGGCTCCACGCAAGGAGCCTCACGTGGGACTCAATCCTGGGTCTCCGGGATCATGCCCTGGACTGAAGGCAGCACTAAACCACTGAGCCACAGGGGCTGCCCCCCAAAAAATAATTTTGAAAGCAACTTGTTCTACTCATCTTGGGTCTAGTGTTATTTTAAATATTATCTTTCCATTCTCTTTTTGATAATTGGTTGATTTAAGTTACAGGTTTTTTTGGTTATTTTTGTAACATATTTCTTAGGAAATTATCGATTTTTGAGATTCAAAATTTTTTTTTACCAAGGAGTTCCACATAATACTCTTATATACATTTTCCTCATTTTCATACCTCTAGATATTTTTTCTTATTTGTAATTTCAACTGTTTTTGCTCTTTCACTGTTTTGCTTAGTTAAATAATATTATCAAATAACAACCCAGGAATTAATTTTTCTAATGTATTTTCTATTTCATTAGTTTTAAAAGTTATTAGTTCTCTTGCTCTATTTACATTTTGCATAATTTTAATTATTTTATCTTCTAAATTAGTGATATAAATATTAAATTTATTTTTGTCTTTTGTTCTCTAATAATGAAGACATTTAAGGTATAGATATACACATATATATTTCTACATATTCACATATCTAATACAAATAGTCATGTACTTGGTTACAAAGCACATCTTCACAGCTTTTCCAAAAGTAAAGATTTTATAAGTATTCTCTGATAATAAGCCAACATATTAAAAATAAATAAAATCACATAAAAACTTAGAATTAGTTAACATACGTTTAGATAGCCTTTAGATCATAATCAAAATAAAACCTAAAATTACCTAATTCCTAAAAAAGATAAAATGTGACCACTTCAAACCCAACCTATAAGAAACGAAAATAATTCAGAAACAATACATATCTTAAATGTCTTCACATATATATTGAGTCAAGTTAAATATATATCAATTACCAAAAAGAGAAAAGAAAGGCAATGTTTATTTTTTTTTAAGATTTATTTATTTATTCATGAGAGAGACACACACACACAGAGAGAGAGAGAGGCAGAGACACAGGCAGAGGGAGAAGCAGGCTTCCCACAGGGAGCCTAATGCAGCACTCGATCATGACCTGAGCGGAAGGCAGGTGCCCAACTGCTGAGCCACCCAGGCGTCCTGAAAGGTAATGTTTAAAAAGACAATAGGCCCAAGGTGAGTAGAAGAATGAAAATAGTAAAGATCAGAGCAAAATTAAATGACATACATCTAAAATAACAATAGGAAAAAAAGTAATGAAACTAAGCACTGGTTCTTTAAAAAGATAAACAAAATTGAGAAACTCTTAACCAGATTAATAAAAAAAAAGAAAAACTAAATAAATAAAATCAGAAACAAGTTAGAAATAACAACTGACACCACAGAAATACAAAAGATTATAAGAGAATACTATTAAAAAACTATTTGCTACCAAATTGGGTAAACTAAAAGAAAATGGACAGCTTTCTACACACACACACACACACACACACACACACACACACACAAGGTTTCAAAACTGAACCAAGAAGAAATAGAAAATTTTAGCAGACTGATTATAAATTGTAAAATTGAATTGGTAATCAAAAAGCTATGAAAAAAAAAAACGGGCACCTAGTTAGCTCAGTCAGGTATCCAACTCTTGATTTAGGCTCAGGTCACAATTTTGGGGTCATGAGATCAAGCCCTGTGTCATGTTCCTGTTTAGTGAGAAGTCTGCTGGAGATTGTTTCCCCATGCCCCTCCTTCCACTCATGCTTTCTCTCTAAAATAACCATCTTTAAATCTTTTTAAAGAAAAGCTATGAAAAAAATAAAAGTCCAGGACAGATGGATTCAGAGGTGAATTCTACCAAATATTTGCAGAGTTAATACCTATTCTCCTAAAACCATTCCAAAAAAATAGAAGAGGAAGGAAAGCTTCCAAATACATTCTATAAGGTCAGCATTATCCTGATACAAAAACCAAAGGCACCACAAAAAAAGAAAACTATAGGCCAATCAGTATCCCTGATGAACACAGATACAAAAATCGTTAACAAAATATTAGCAAAACAATAATACATTGGAAAGATCAAGTGGGATTTATTGTGGGAATGCAGGATGGTTCAATATTCGTGAACAACCAATGTGATACATCAGATCAACAGAACAATATGAACATCTCAATGGATGCAGAGAAAGCATTTGACAAAATTTAACAATTCATGATAAAAACCTCTCAACAAATTGGGGTTAGAGGGAACATACCTCAACATACCTCTTCCATAGTTCCATATATGAAAAACCCACAGCTAACAACATATTCAATGGTGAAAAATTGAGAGCATTTACTCCATCAGGAACAAGAGAAAGATATCTACTTTTACCTCTTTTATTTATCATAATACTGAAAGTTCTAGCCAAGCAACATGACAAGAAAAAGAAATAAGAGGAATCCATATTGGTAAAGAAGAAGTTAAGCTGTTATTATTTACAGACAACAGGATATTATACATAGAAAATCCTAAAGACTCCACTAAAACACTACTAGAAGTAATAAATGAATTCAGTAAAGTTCCCAGATCCAAAATCAATAGTAGTGAAATTGGTAGTATTTCTACGTATTGATAATGAAGTAGCAGAAAGAGAAATTAAGAAAACAACAGTATTGGGGTGCCTGCATGTCTCAGTTAAGCATCAGATTTTCAATCTCAGCTGAGATCTTGACCTCAGGGCCATGAGTTCAAGCCCTGCATTTGGCTCTATGACAGATGTGAAACCCACTTAAAAAAAGAAAAACAACACTATTTACAATTGCATAAAAGATAATAAAATACCTAGGAATAAACATAACCAAAGAAGTGAAAGACCTGTACTCTAAAAACTAAAACGCTGGATGTGGAGAAAGGGGAACCCTCTTGCACTGTTGGTGGGAATGTGAACTGGTACAGCCACTCTGGAAAACTGTGTGGAGGTTCCTCAAAGAGTTAAAAATAGACCTGCCCTACGACCCAGCAATTGCACTGCTGGGGATTTATCCCAAAGATACAGATGCAGTGAAATGCCGGGACACCGGCACCCCGGTTTATAGCAGCAATGTTCACAATAGCCAAACTGTGGAAGGAGCCTTGGTGCCTGTCGAAAGATGAATAGATAAAGAAGATGTGGTCTATGTATACAATGGAATATTACTCAGCCATTAGAAACAACAAATACCCACCATTTGCTTTGATGTGGATGGAACTGGAGGGTATTATGCTGAGTGAAATAAGTCAATCAGAGAAGGACAAACATTATATGGTCTCATTCATTTGGGGAATATAAAAAATAGTGAAAGGGAATAAAGGGGAAAGGAGAGAAAATTAGTGGGAAATATCAGAGAGGGAAACAGAATATGAGAGACTCCTAACTCTGGGAAACGAACAAGGGGTTGTGGAAAGGGAGGTGGGCGGGGGGTTGGGATGACTGGGTGACGGGCACTGAGGGGGGCACTTGATGGGATGAGCACTGGGTGTTATGCTATATGTTGGCAAATTGAACTCCAATAAATAAATAAATAAATAAATAAATAAATAAATAAATAAATACTAAAACGCTGATGAAAGAGATTGAAGATAACACAAATGGAAAGAAGGTCCATGCTCATGGATTAGAAGAATTAATATTGTTAAAATGTTCACGTTACCTAAAGGAATCTATAGATTCAATGTAACCTCTATAAAAGTATCAATATAGCATTTTTCATAAAACTAGAACAAATAACCCTAAAATTTGTACGGAACCACAAAAGACCCAGAATAGCCAAAGCAATCTTGAGAGAGATAAACAAAGGTGGAAGCATCACAGTTCTAGATTTCAAGATATAATACAAAGCTTTAGTATTCAAAAACAGTTATGGTACTGGCACAAAATAGACACATAGGTCAGTGAGACAGAATATAGAGCCCAGAAATAAGTCCATGGATATATGGCCAGTTAATCTATGACAAAGAAGACAAGAATATAAAATAGGGAAATGACAGTTTCTTCAATAAATGGTGCTGGGAAAACTGGACAATTACATGTAAAAGAATGAAACTGGACTATCTTTTAACACCATACACAAGAATGAACTTAAATGGATTAAAGATCTAAGTGTAAAATCTGGAACCATAAAAATCCTAGAAGAGAACACTGGTAGTAATTTCTCTGATGCTGGGCGTTGCAGTATTTTTCTAGATATGTCTCCCAAGGCAAGGAAAACAAAAAGCAAAAATAAATTACTGGGACTACATCAAAATAAAAACTTTTGCACAGTGAAGGAAACCATCAACAATATGAAAAGGCAACCTACTAAATGGGAGAAGATATTTGCAAATGATATATCTGATAAGGGGTTAATATCCAAAATATATAAAGAACTTATACAATTCAACGCCAAAACACAAACAATCCAATTTAAAAAATGGGCAAAGGACCTAGATAGCCATTTTTCCAAAGACATACAGATGTCCAAGAGACACATGAAAACATGATCAACATCACTTATCATCAGAAAAATGCAAATCAAAACCACAATGAGATCTCACCTTATATTTGTCCGAATGGCTAAAATAAAAAACAAGAAATAACAAGTGTTGGTGAAAATGTGGAGGAAAAAGAACCCTCTTGCACTGTTTTGGTGGGAATGCAAACTAGTGCAAGCCACTGTGGAAAACAGTACGGAGGTTCCTTAAAAAACTAAAACTAAAAATACCATATGATATCACTATTGGGTATTTACCCAAAGAAAGTGAAAACATTAACTCAAAAAGATATAAGCACCACTATGTTTATTGCATCCTTATTTACAATAGCCAAGATATGGAAGCAACCTTGGTATCCATCAGTAGACAAATGGGTAAGATGTCATACACACACACACACACACACACACACACACACACACACACACGATTTCCCTTCTACACAAATAGAAGCTGAAAATCAGAACAGCTAAGTTATTTGTCCAAAGCTAAATAGGGAAAAGAACAAGGGCAGGATTAGGCTTCTCTGTTCTAAATTCACTACCTTTTCTTTAAAAGTTTCCAAAGCTGGTTGTATGTCAGAAATCTTTTCTCTAAAGCACAAATGCTTGGGACCTACTCACTTCTGTGATTCAGTGAGTTTGGGAACTACTATTCTACCTTTAATGTTCAACATGGTAGCCACTAGCCACATGTGACTATTTATATTTAAATTAAATTAAAATAAAATGGAATTTAAATTCAGCCTCTCAGTCACATTCGCTACATTTAGCTACATTTGAAGTGCTCAATAGTTACATATGGCTAATGGCTACTGTATCACACAGATTATTACCATCATTGCAGAAAGCTCTATTGGAAAACACTGTAGTCTACCTCATTCGGCTTCCTATGATTTCATAATCAGTCTCGGTATAAACAAACATTTTTTGCTAAGATATGCTGATGCAAGGGAGAGAGTAGGATGCGGTAGTGATAGAACACAATGAGTTGCTCCTCAAAGAATTGGAAATAAGGGGATGCCTGGGTGGCTCAGCGGTTGAGCATCTGCCTTTGGCTTATGTCATGTTCCCAGAGTTCTGGGATCAAGTCCCACATCAGGCTTCCTGCATGGAGCCTGCTTCTCCCTCTGCCTATGTCTCTGCCTCTCTCTCTGTGTGTCTCTCATGAATAAATAAATAAAATCTTTAACAGAAAAAAATTGGAAATAAGTGTTCCTTTGAGAAAGAAACCTGCAGAATCAATGCCATCTTGCTTATATCAGAGAAATGAAAGTTCTAGTGGTGATGGTTCACCAGCCAATGGATTTAACTATAACTTGTTTGATTATAGTAATATAGTAAAGATGGACTTTTAGGAAGGTATTTAATCAGTCACTAAATATTAGAAAAAAATAATCATAGAGGTCAGTTTTGGGCCATGACCACGTAAGTACCATCCAAGGAGTAGGAGTTTTCATCAAGAAAAGACAAGACCTTCTCTAGATGTTTGTGGCAGGTCAATGTATCATGCTGTATAGTTACATGTCTAATTCTATGTAATTCTTGTTTTTAATTTCATACTTGTAAATGGCATTATTAATATATGTCTCTTGAAGGAAAGAGAATATAATGGAATTTCTACTTCATATTCAATTCTCACTGATTACTATAATAAATTAGAATATTGGAGTTGTCTTCTTTCCTGTTTTATTCACTTGTATATATAAGTCTACCACTGAGAAATGGATTTGTCCCCTCTGTGTTGAGCCTGCAAGGCTAAGGTCCAGACTTTGACACACAGTAAATTAAACACACCAAAGTGGTGGTGAACTGTGATACAGTTTTTTGGCACTGGGCCCACTTTCTTTGCCACAGACACCAACGACCCACTCTACCTGGTCCCTGCACGTGCTAGCAAAACTAATAATCAGACAATGAAATCATCTCTACCTGTGATGTCTCACTTTCATCACAGGATCACAAAAGTTATTGTTGGTGTAATTGGACAAGAAAATTGAGATTCAAGGAAGTATAATGATTTGACCAGTCATGAAATTAGCTGAAGAGCTCAAACACCTAATTTTTCTAAATCCCAGCTAAATACTTTTCCCATTATTTCCCTCTCATTTTGTCAGAATGTAACAACTAACCTACAACCATGTCATACCAGCGTTCTATAGCCTTCAAAATCTGTTCTGGAAATTAACTTATAATTGATTTATCAAGTTCATTTACTCATCACAGTGTATTTTTGTTTATTATTTCTCTGATGATTAAGTGCAAAAGAAGTCTCTGATGTGTATGTTTTAACTGCTTTGAGGCTCATTAAGTATAATAGAAATTATACTATAGGCTAATTGAGTATCAGAAACAATATCATAAGGTCCTGGAGGTAATAACAGACCATTTTAAGTTGTGTGTCAAATGAATCCTTGTTAATCTAGACCAATGTTAAAATCATATTCTGCCATGCACATATTAGATACCTCCAACATATATTTATCAGATGGATGCATGCCCTCTATCTCTTTAAGCCTATTTTCACCCAATCATATCCAAATTTCGCCCAATAATATCAAATCCAGAAATCACTCCTAATATAGGAAGTTCATGACTCTAAAATTGACACCTCTCCTTGGGTTCCTAAGTACAAGATTGTTTTAAATCTCACACTATATATTTTATATATATACATTAATATCCACCTAGCATAAATCAGATATGATTTCCCTCTACAAACCTGCTTGCCACTTATTCCTGAACTCATTTCCCAATATCTTCTTGGTAACCTGAATTAGAAATGTTGGAGTCATCTTTCCTTTATCCTACGGCATCAAATCTTTTCCCCTAAATGTCCAACTAACTCTATTTCTGAAATATCTTTTTCATTCACATCTTTATACAACTTCTGCCCAAAAGGTGGTGCCTGCTATATGCAATATAAATATATACATTTATATACATAGATGTATACATTTAATTCTCATAATATCCCCATGCAAGTAGTCAATAGCATTATTTTCATTTTTCAGATCAAGACACTGACACAAAGTTTAACTCCCTGAACTCACATACTTACTAAACCCTGGAGAAAAGATTGGAACCAGACAGTCAGGTCCTAGAAGCCAGGCTCTTAGAGACTGTCTGCATGGTGCTGTGGTCCTGCTGCCTGCCCATCCCACTACTACTAACAAGATTCAGGTCCTCCAACCTCCCAACTGGTCTTCCCGATCTAGCAAACTCTCCTCTTATGAACCTCTCAAACACAGCAAGGAGACAGAGGTGAGAGAAATCCTTTTGCCCTTATTATCTTCCTCCCACTGAAAGCATTTAAAAACTCTTATCACCTGAGCCTCTCCTTCCCAACCTCACAATTGCCACAAATTTCCTCCATAACATGATCCGAACTCCTTATTATCACTTCCCTCTAAATAGCCTTCTGTCAGTCCCACCTCACTGTTGGCTCCAGCCTGCTTCACTGCTCATATTTATGCCGTTCCTGCTTTTTGAGTACCCTTTCCCACATCATGTCACATGTTCAGTACTACCAGTTCTTCAAAGTCAAGGTCATCTTTTAAAGCTCTCCTCCAGGGGATCCCTGGGTGGCTCAGCAGTTCAGCGTCTGCCTTCTGCCCAGGGTATGATCCTGGAATCCTGGAATCCTGGGATCGAGTCCCACATCTGGCTTCCTGCATGAAGCCTGCTTCTCCCTCTGCCTGTGTCTCTGCCTTTCTCTCTCTCTCTCTCTCTCTCTCTCATGAATAAATAAAATCTTAAAAAAAAAAAGCTCTCCTCCAAAAAACCTCACTCAATTCCCAGATGAAGTAATCTACTCCCCACCCTGCCACTTCTCCCTCTTCCCCTCTATCTCCCTTTCCCTTGTGTGTTCTCGAGGTACCTCATTCTGGGAGGTGAGGAAAGACAGGGACACACAACACTCGAAAGAACGATTTAAGGTAGGACATTGAAGAAGTATGGAACACCAGTGTTAGGTAAGTCACCTACTTCAAACACCTCATTTTATAAGCAAGAACCTTAAAAACTATGGAAGCAAGGGATTTTCCTTTGACAGAAACTGCTGACTTATTTCAGTATGTAATCAGTACTATTAATATACCTCATCAATTCATATGATGAAAATACTAAGCAGCCAATACAAATGAGAATAGAAAACTTGGAAAGATATCCATGGAAACTTGCAAAAAAGATTAATAAAGTGTTACGTATGTTTGATTCCATTTGTATAGGATGATGTGTGAATATGTGCCTGTGCATGTGTGCGTGAATGAGAAAGAGACACAGAGGAGCTGTGTCCAGAAGAATGTTCATCAAAGCACAAACAATGTTTATATTTAGATGATGACAGGGATGCCTGGGTGGCTCAGTCAGGCGTCTGCCTTCAGCTCCAGTCATGATCTCAGGGTGCTCGGACAGAGCTCCGAGTTGAGCTCCCTGCTCAGTGGAGAGTCTGCTTCTCCCTCTGTCTATAATTGCCCCTCCCTCTGTGCTCGTGAGCTCACTCTTTCTGTCAAATAAATATTTTTTTAAAAGATGACATTTGTTCTATATAATCTCAATATCACCTGAAGTATTTACAAGAATGCATTACTTTTATGATCAATAAAAACACAAAAGGGCTGAATGAGTCCTCAGAACAGAAAAGGGAATGAGCTCCTCCAAATATTTGCTTGGGAAATAAAACACAGATTTTACTAAAGGATCCCTATCATTTTTTTTTCCTTTTACAGTTTCCATTTTGAAATTTTTCCAGAACTTTATAAGTAGGTAGTATAGACAAAACCGCCTAGTTTTTCTGCTCCTTTGAAGTTCAACTTTAGTTAAATTAACAAAGTTGCTGTAGTTCTACTCAATAAAAAAGAAAGGACATCATTTCCCATTAAAATATGTTTTCCCTCCCTGAGGTGTTCTATGACCATATTAGCAGAAAGGGCTGAAAAAAATCCTACATGTTTCCTTTAACAAGCATGTAACATTTTTTTAAATTAATTTTTATTGGTGTTCAATTTACCAACATACAGAAAAACACCCAGTGCTCATCCCGTCAAGTGTCCGCCTCAGTGCCCGTCAGCCATTACCCTCCAACACCCGCCCTCTTCCCCTTCCACCACCCCTAGTTCGTTTCCCAGAGTTAGGAGTCTTTATGTTCTGTCTCCCTTCCTGATATTTCCCAACATTTCTTTTCCCTTCCTTTATATTCCCTTTCACTATTATTTATATTCCCCAAATGAATGAGAACATACACTGTTTGTCCTTCTCCGATTGACTTATTTCACTCAGCATAATACCCTCCAGTTCCATCCACGTTGAAGCAAATGGTGGGTATTTGTCGTTTCTAATTGCTGAGTAATATTCCATTGTATACATAAACCACATCTTCTTTATCCATTCATCTTTCGATGGACACCGAGGCTCCTTCCACAGTTTGGCTATTGTGGCCATTGCTGCTAGAAACATCGGGGTGCAGGTGTCCCGACGTTTCATTGCATCTGAATCTTTGGGGTAAATCCCCAACAGTGCAATTGCTGGGTCGTAGGGCAGGTCTATTTTTAACTCTTTGAGGAACCTCCACACAGTTTTCCAGAGTGGCTGCACCAGTTCACATTCCCACCAACAGTGCAGGAGGGTTCCCTTTTCTCCGCATCCTCTCCAACATTTGTTGTTTCCTGCCTTGTTAATTTTCCCCATTCTCACTGGTGTGAAGTGGTATCTCATTGTGGTTTTGATTTGTATTTCTCTGATGGCAAGTGATGCAGAGCATTTTCTCATGTGCATGTTGGCCATGTCCATGTCTTCCTCTGTGAGATTTCTCTTCATGTCTTTTGCCCATTTCATGATTGGATTGTTTGCTTCTTTGGTGTTGAGTTTAATAAGTTCTTTATAGATTTTGGAAACTAGCCCTTTATCTGATATGTCATTTGCAAATATCTTCTCCCATTCTGTAGGTTGTCTTTTAGTTTTGTTGACTGTATCCTTTGCTGTGCAAAAGCTTCTTATCTTGATGAAGTCCCAATAGTTCATTTTTGTTTTTGTTTCTTTTGCCTTTGTGGATGTATCTTGCAAGAAGTTACTGTGGCCGAGTTCAAAAAGGGTGTTGCCTGTGTTCTCTTCTATGATTTTGATGGACTCTTGTCTCACATTTAGATCTCTCATCCATTTTGAGTTTATCTTTGTGTATGGTGAAAGAGAGTGGTCCAGTTTCATTCTTCTGCATGTGGATGTCCAAATTTCCCAGCACCATTTATTGAAGAGACTGTCTTTCTTCCAATGGATAGTCTTTCCTCCTTTATCGAATATTAGATGACCATACATTTCAGGGTCCACTTCTGGGTTCTCTATTCTGTTCCATTGATCTATGTGTCTGTTTTTGTGCCAGTACCACACTGTCTTGATGACCACAGCTTTGTAGTACAACCTGAAATCTGGCATTGTGATGCCCCCAGCTATGGTTTTCTTTTTTAAAATTCCCCTGGCTATTCGGGGTCTTTTCTGATTCCACACAAATCTTAAAATAATTTGTTCTAACTCTCTGAAGAAAGTCCATGGTATTTTGATAGGGATTGCATTAAACGTGTAAATTGCCCTGGGTAACATTGACATTTTTACAATATTAATTCTGCCAATCCATGAGCATGGAATATTTTCCATCTCTTTGTGTCTTCCTCAATTTCTTTCAGAAGTGTTCTATAGTTTTTAGGGTATAGATCTTTTACCTCTTTGGTTAGGTTTATTCCTAGGGATCTTCTGCTTTTGGGTGCAATTGTAAATGGGATTGACTCCTTAATTTCTCTTTCTTCAGTCTCATTGTTAGTGTATAGAAATGCCATTGATTTCTGGGCATTGATTTTGTATCCTGCCACGCTACCAAATTGCTGTATGAGTTCTAGCAATCTTGGGGTGGAGGCTTTTGGGTTTTCTATGTAGAGTATCATGTCATCAGCGAAGAGGGAGAGTTTGACTTCTTCTTTGCCAATTTGAATGCCTTTAATGTCTTTTTCTTGTCTGATTGCTGAGGCGAGGACTTCCAGAACTATGTTGAACAGCAGTGGTGAGAGTGGACATCCCTGTCTTGTTCCTGATCTTAGGGGAAAGGCTCCCAGTGCTTCCCCGTTGAGGATGATATTTGCTGTGGGCTTTTCATAAATGGCTTTTAAGATGTCAAGGAAAGTTCCCTCTATCCCAACACTCTGAAGGGTTTTGATCAGGAATGGATGCTGTATTTTGTCAAATGCTTTCTCTGCATCTAATGAGAGTATCATATGGTCCTTGGTTTTTCTCTTGCTGATATGATAAATCACATTGATGGTTTTACGAGTGTTGAACCAGCCTTGTGTCCCGGGGATAAATCCTACTTGGTCATGGTGAATAATTTTCTTAATGTGTTGTTGGATCCTATTGGCCAGTATCTTGTTGAGAATTTTTGCATCCATGTTCATCAGGGATATTGGTCTGTAATTCTCCTTTTTGGTGGGAACTTTGTCTGGTTTTGGAATTAAGGTGATGCTGGCCTCATAGAACGAATTTGGAAGTACTCCATCTCTTTCTATCTTTCCAAACAGCTTTAGTAGAATAGGTATGATTTCTTCTTTAAACGTTTGATAGAATTCCCCTGGGAAGCCATCTGGCCCTGGACTCTTGTGTCTTGGGAGGTTTTTGATGACTGCTTCAATTTCCTCCCTGGTTATTGGCCTGTTCAGGTTTTCTATTTCTTCCTGCTCCAGTTTTGGTAGTTTGTGGCTTTCCAGGAATGCATCCATTCTTCTAGATTTCCTAATTTATTGGCGTACAGCTGTTCATAATATGTTTTTAAAATCGTTTGTATTTCCTTGGTGTTGGTAGTGATCTCTCCTTTCTCATTCATGATTTTATTAATTTAAGTCTTCTCTCTCTTCTTTTTAATAAGGTTGGCTAATGGTTTATCTATCTTATTAATTCTTTCAAAGAACCAACTCCTGGTTCTGTTGATCTGTTCCACAGTTCTTTTGGTCTCGATTTCATTTAGTTCTGCTCGAATTTTAATTAACTGTCTTCTTCTGCTGGGGATGGGGTCCATTTGTTGCTTTTTTTCTAGTTCCTTTATGTGTAAGGTGAGCTTTTGAATTTGAGTTCTTTCCAGTTTTTGAATGGATGCTTGTATTGCGATGTATTTCCCCCTCAGGACTGCTTTTGCTGCATCCCAAAGATTTTGAACGGTTGTATCTTCATTCTCATTAGTTTCCATGAATCTTTTTAATTCTTCCTTAATTTCCTGGTTGACCTTTTCATCTTTTAGCAGGATGGTCCTTAACCTCCATGTGTTTGTGGTCCTTCCAAACTTCTTGTTGTGATTAAGTTCTAATTTCAAGGCATTATGGTCTGAGAATATACAGGGGACTATCCCGATCTTTTGGTATCGGTTCAGACCCGATTTGTGACCCAGTATGTGGTCTATTCTGGAGAAAGTTCCATGTGCACTTGAGAAGAATGTGTATTCAGTTGAGTTTGGATGTAAAGTTCTGTAGACATCTGTGAAATCCATCTGGTCCAGTGTATCATTTAAAGCTCTCGTTTCTTTGGATATGTTGTGCTTCGAAGACCTATCTAGTATAGAAAGAGCTAGATTGAAGTCACCAAGTATAAGTGTATTATTCAAAGTATTTCTTCAGTTTGGTTATTAATTGGTTTAAATATTTGGCAGCTCCCACATTCGGGGCATAGCATGTAACATTTTTATAAGCAATTTAAGAATACTGCCAAAAGGGGCATTAATGGGTCATATTTTAAACGAGGCCCACTTAAAGTTCACCCTATACTTACGGATCTTCCTAAGACCAGGCATACTGTAACTTTTAACGGCATTTCTGATTGCCTCACTAATCATATTTCACTAAATCTCTGATGCTCATTATTACAGGAAAATGAGGATCCTACTTAAACAAAATGTCTTAACATTTTGAGAGCAACAGACTTCTTTTTTCATGAGCACAGTGTCTTTGATTGTTTGTCCTAGTTCCCTTCAGACAGTATGCATACTTCTGCCTAGTTTCAGCATCTGTCCCACCCACTTCACACGGCCTATGCCAGTCTGCCTACCACAACTCCATGTAATGTTAATTTGGGCAGCATCTGTTATTTCACATAGCTGAGGCAGTGCCACGTAGTGCAAAGAGCATGAGCCTTGCAGCCAGGCAGACCTGGGCTTGTGCCTTGGTCTTATTCATTGCCAACTGGCCTTCACTAAGATACTTAATTTCTGTGAATCTCAATTTCCTCATATGAAAATGTAATTCTAACTCCTGATTTTTGTGAGAGTTTAGTGAGTCAGTGAAGGTGTTTGTAAAGTGCTTAGCAGTGACTAGCATATTGTAGATCCTCCACAATGTGTAGCTATTAAGAATAAAATTAAAACCACTCTGTTGTCTCTCCTTAGCGATGCCATAATGCTTTTCCATAGTCTTTTCTATAGTAAAACTAATCATTTGTATTTTAATAGTATTTTCTTTTACAAAGTACCTCTGCATGCAGGATGCTAGTACAACAACCTATAAGATATAGATACATACAAACAACATAAAATATCCCCATTTAACAGTTAAGAACATTGAGGCTCAAAATGTTAAGTCTTTCTTAGGTAGGACAAGGGGAGGGTAGTAATAGAACCCAGGTGTTCAGAAATGAAGGCAAGTTTTCTTTATAGCACATCCATGCTGCTTCCCTGATTTTAACTGGCAATTTACAGTAATAGCCACTTGCTTGAGCCACAAGCACAACAATCTACTCATATTTAAAATATATACAAACTTGAGCTGCTACTATTTGTCAAGTATACTACTTGGAATTTGCAGAAACATCATACCACATAATCTGGGTAGTAGATCTGATGAGAGAGCAGAAGCCTAGCTGAGCACAAAGCACAAGCTGACATCTCCCAACCTCACTCTCCCCCGCCCTCATTCTTAGGTGGGATGTGTGTAACATTCTTCCAGGAAGCTCCCAACTGTCTTTTTTTTTTTTTTTTTTTAATGAGAATTTTTTTTTTTTTTTTTAATTTATGATAGTCACAGACAGAGAGAGAGAGGCAGAGACACAGGCAGAGGGAGAAGCAGGCTCCATGCACCGGGAGCCCGATGTGGGATTCGATCCCGGGTCTCCAGGATCGCGCCCTGGGCCAAAGGCAGGCGCCAAACCGTTGCGCCACCCAGGGATCCCCTCCCAACTGTCTTAATATTAATGCCTTGTTAGAGGGAAAAATGCCTTGCCTTGTCAACCTTAAATTGACAATGGCAAGGTCTCCCCTACTTTGTATCTTTAGCATATGACAGTTCTTTTGAAAACCTCCCTTTTCCTTACCTCCCCTCCCCCAACTCCCAAATATATAATCAGTCACCCCTCACAACCGAGGTGCAGCAGCTCTTTCTGTCCATGCGTCCTGTCCCCGTGCTTTTAATAAAATCACCTTTTTGCACCAAAGACATCTCAAGAATTCTTTCTTAACCATTAGCTCTTGACCTCACCTACATTCAAAACTATACCAGGACTATCTAGGGTAGGAGTAATCTCCACTTTACTCAGTGGAGGTCAGTGGACTTGCCTATGGTCACACAATCACTAAGTGTCAGTTGGATGAACAAATGTTTGAAAAACATTGGATTAGATGGTCTGTAAGTCCTAACTAGCTCTAAACTTTAAAACTTCTCCCTTAAGAGATTTCCTCTTATTTTAATTTCAGTGTTTTTATTCACGTGGCAAGGTTGGAAATATTTTAAATGTACTATATAAAAGACTAATCAAGGAATTAATTTGGGTTAATGGAATTAATTGTTAAGAATAATTTCTCATCAATAATTTCCAAAGTCAAAATAGTAATGGTAAAACAACTATAGGATTAAATATATATCTACTGTTTCTCTAGCACAGAGTAAGCTTTTGATTAATGATCTCTGAATAAGCAAGTGAATAAACTGTAATTTTGTTCATCACTTTTTTTTTTTTTTTAACAGATCCTGCCGCAGGTTTATTTGTACAAATAGCACAGGAGGACACCAGGCCCATGCAGACAGAAGCCCAGGGGTCATACCAGTCCTTCCGTCCTCACACTGGCAGGCAGAAGCCTCTACACTGTAGCCTTTGTGGGGGCCTGGGCACCTTTGGGAGCCTGCGCTGCAGGAGTAGAAGCAGGAGTAGAAGCAGGAGCCGGAGCCGGAGCCGGGGTCGCAGCTGCAGCCTGGGCCTTGGTTTGAGCCTTGGCCTTGGCCTTTGGCCGGCAGAGCCTGAGACCTTTGGCAATGAGGGCACGAGCACGTTTCCCGAGCTTGGGGTGAGCGATGTAGGCAAGTCGATTGAGCTTGCGGCTGCCGCCCTTTGGGATCTTGGGCTTGACAAGAGCCTTGATAGCCTCAGCACGCGCAGCCATGGCCTTGGCATTGTTGGCCTGCATCTTCTTCAGGCCCTTCTTGTTGTGCTTCTTGGCAAAGCGCATGTTCCTCAGGAACTTGGGGTCTACCCCCTTAAGAGATTCGTATCTTTGTGACCGGGGTTTCTTGATGCCATTTCTGTGCCATTTTCATGACTGGTTGTGCGTGGTGTGGTTCTTGGACTTGGCCATGTCTGCACCAAAGCCCGCGGCTCCTGTTCATCACTTTTTAACTATATAACTCATAATGAAAATGTGAAATATAAGGAAATAATATTCAGCCTTTAAAAAAGGGAAATTCTAAAAAAAAAAAAAAAAAAGGGAAATTCTGACATTTGCAACAATATGGATGAAGCTGGAGGATATTATACTAAGTGAAATAAGCCGAATACTATATGATCTCACTTAATATGTGGAATCTAAAAGAGTTAAACTTATAAAAGCAAACAGTATATAGTGGTTGCTAGCAGCTGAGGGGAAGGGTAATGGGAGATATTGGTCAAAGAGTACAAAGGTTGAGTTATGTGGAATGAATAAGTTCTGGAGATCTAATGTACAGCATGATGACTGCAGTTAATAATACAGCACTGTACACTTGAAATTTGTTAAAATAATTGATGTTTGCTAAGAAAGTTGATAGTTTGCGTGTTATGTGAGATGATGAATGTTAATTACCTTGATTTTGACAATCATTTTATAACATATATGTATATCAAAACATCATGTTATAGTTTAAATATATATAATTTTTACTTGTCAAGGAAATCTCAATGAAGCTGGAAAAAGGTATAATATTAAAAATTGGGATCCCTGGGTGGCGCAGCGGTTTAGCGCCTGCCCTTGGCCCAGGGCGCCTTCCTGGAGACCCAGGATCGAATCCCACGTCAGGCTCCCGGTGCATGGAGCCTGCTTCTCCCTCTGCCTATGTCTCTGCCTCTCTCTCTCTCTCTCTCTCTCTCTCTCTCTCTCTCTCTGTGACTATCATAAATAAATAAAAATTTTAAAAAAAATTTAAAAAATCTATATAATCATATATCAAATACTGCACATTTGATAAGAATTTCTAATTTTTGGAAGTAAAACATTTTCATAATTTCCAAGGACAGAAAGCTAAGCAAATCAAAATTGTGCTAAGCTAATAGCAATTAGAATGATCCATCTACAAGTGCTCGAGCAGGGGCACCTGGGTGGCTCAGTGGGTTAAGTATCTTCCTTAGGCTCAGGTCATTATCTCAGGGATGGAGCCTCAGGAAGGCTCCCCGCTCATCAGGGAACCTGCTTCTCCCTCTCCCTCTGCCCTTCCCTCTTGCTCATTCTTTCTCCTCTCAAATAAATTACATCTTAAAAAAAAAAATTCTAGAAACCTACGTTCCTGACAAAGCTGACACTCATTAACTTTTTCAAATATGATCAGATGCGTTTTAGTTTGGGGTGCACCTTAAGTTGATCTACCCCAGGGAACAGTAAGAATGAAATCATTTGGGTGCCTGTGGATAGTGATAGGAAAGAGAGGGTCCTGGAACACCTATGGGAACATAAGGAAAAAAGGAGTTGTTGGTGGAGAGTGAGTGCAGTGGTGAGGAGGAAAGGGAGGGTGCAATCAGCCTCCAAGAGGGCCAGAGAAGAAGGCCCATTGTTGCTAGGCATAGACTAATAAAAGTCAAAGAAGTAGCATCAATGAGCTCAAACTCCGCACAAACTGGTAATGAATCTTAGCTGCAATCTCAGGAAAAAGTTACTTTAGCTCATTTACCTCTTTTCTCAATTGAGAATAATAAAACCAGCATTGTGATGTTGGGAGGATTAAATGAGATAATTATATAAAGTGCATAGCAGCAGTGCCTCAAGGGTAGCAAATGCTGACTCTTCCCATTCTCCCCATATGCATACTTTTAATTTCAAAATAAAGATTGAATGTAAATATCTGGAATCAAGAGGCAAGGGTTTCTAGATAACAGAAAGAGCATGAGGATGTATAGAAAGGTGGTGGGACACTGAGGAAGTCAGGTATATGAGGAGCAAAGATTTAAGTTGGGATCAGGTTGCGGAAGGTCTCAAGTGGCAAAGTCAGGCCTGCCTGAGCTGTCAGGCATAGATGCAGTTAACGCTGCACTGGAGCTAGTTTTGGATGGGGAAAGACCTGAAGGTGGAAATCCACCATGGACAGAGATACCGATTTCACTTTAAAAACGAGGTTGATTTACTGTAAGGATTTACTGTAAAATGAAAAATATAATCATACCTAAAGCTACCTTGAATTTTTGGGCCCAAAATCACTGCTTGAGAAAAATCACCCAGAAACTTGACAACAGCAAAATTGAATTTTGCATCTTTCAACCATATTTGAGTGACGGCCACAGACTGGCTGTTATGGTTTCTCAGTTCTCTTTGGTTTAAAATTATTTGGTTCAAAAGGTAAAATCCTACTAACAGAGAACTACAGAGGGACCTTGACACAAAGCCCTTATTTTCCATAGACACTGCCTCTGGGGCAGATTTTTCTGGGTTAAGCTCTCTGTGAAGATAGTCCACTTACTTCCTGTGGAAAACAAGAGTTTTGCAACAAGAATCAAAAGGAACATGCATTACAATCTTTTGCTTTGGCCAAAGAAAGAGGCTTAAGAGTTGGAAATATTTCTTGGTAGAGAGAGGTAGTGTCTTGGCAGTAAGTAATATATTTTATTTCTTAGAGTAAGTCGGCTAAAATGACCTTCTCTGCTATAATCTAGATATATGTCATTGGTGCTATACTTTCAGAGTACACTTTCTCTGTGGGTGAATAACAAATGTTTCTCTTGGGTGGGGTGAAATGAGGCTGGCATTTATCCTAGGTAACTGGGCATTGTTCTCCATCACTCTCACCTGCTCAGCCAGGGCTGAGCCTCCGTTGGGAGGAGCCCCAGTTAGTAAATCAATGTACAATAAAAGAATCATGTATTCTAAGGGAAACAGACAACTGTTCCATGCCACACAGGAGCACTTTCAATTTTGAGAAAGCCAAGATTTCACTCACTAAGGATGTGATAAAGCCTGCTGTTAGACCTGTTTATCTATATCCATTGGAAACCAGGTGCCAGGTGAGTTAGAAAAAAATACAAAAGCACAAGAAAAGAAATGCCCTGACCATGTCATTAAGAGGGTTATAATCAGGGCTGTAAATTTTTAGTATGTTCTATCATGACATCACATTCAGAAAGTTACTCAAACACCTTTTTTCCTCCCAACCAACAGTTTCTAACCTATCACTTCTACTTATAGTACAAAGACCTCATAAGTATCACTGATTTATCGTCTCTTGTCTTCATCCGTTAGAATATCATTCATGTTAGTCTTTTTCTCTCTGTGCCCTACCAACAATCTGGACCTGGTCCTCAATAATTCCCACCTAGTGTGAATTTTCTTCTGGCTGGTATCTCTGTCTCCTGGCTACACTTCTCTGGGGCTCAATTCAACTTCTTTCACTGCCAATTTCGTCATGACATTTGTTTATGCATCTTTAGTAGTTTTCTGTTTCCCAAAAGTCCATTGCCTGGCTTTCGGGTCTAACCACATTATGGTCTCATCTCAATTTTGCCTCTTCTACTGTTCTCTAACACATCTCTCCATCCATCCATCCATCCATCCATCCATACATCCATCATGAACCTATGCAGTGCCCATTCACACCTGCATGACCAGCATAGGGTCTTCTATATGAGAGAAATTCAATTTCTTTTGGCTACATAAATGAGTCTATGAATCACAGAATCCTTTTTACCCATCCCTATCCAAACCCAGTGATCCTTCCCTGCCCAGGTTGGTCCATAGCTTCCCTGGGAAATCTTTCCTACAACTCTGGTCATGTAGCTTTATTTTTCTATGAGTTCTCATGGCATCTGTTGCTTTATTGTATCACAAAGTACTCCCTTAGTCCCCAATTTCTTTTAACTCTATTTTATTTGTGGTTTGTTTGTTTTTGTTGTGTTTTTTTTTTTTTTGGTAGTCTGATCTTTCAAAAGAAAGGTGAAGTTTTGTAAAAAAAAATATATATATATATATATATATTTGCCTTGTGTTATTTTGCTTCCCTTTCATAAACACACAATGAATCAGGACTAGTGAATGGTACTCTATAGGTTAGTCTGGTGTGTCTACTCAGGTACAATCTCTTCTAACAGAATATTTTTTTGTCCACAGTTTTGACTGAATGAACAATGTATACAACTTGAATATATCCTTGGGAAACAGCTTATTAGCCCAGGTGAACACCTGAATCAAATTTTGGCCATCCAAACCACTGCAGAAAGATAAGCTATAGTTTAACTTTGGTTCACATACATTGTTAAACTAAACTAGCTGAAAGCAGAAAAGAAAAGAAAATTTGTTGCACAACATAATCACTAAGTCACATTAATGGAGGGGCTTTCGGTAAAGACTCTCTCTCGCCCTCTAAGATCTCTAGCCCCAGCTTCCAGGCTGCCCAGCTATACCACAGATCCTATACTTCATTACGGACACTCCACCATATCCTGACACCACCTCCCTCCTTTTTCCTCTAAGTTAGATTAGTAATGTTCCTAAGAATAAAAGAGTCTTGATTAGTCTTTTCTGAGAAAACATGCTCCTTTGGGAAGTGACCAAGATTTTCCTCTCCTCCCTGGCTCTCTGCCAGGGTCTTTGGGCTCTTTGTTCCTTGACACAGTCCCTCTCACCATTTTTCTCACGCTTTCCTTTTCTTTTGACTTGGAACCTTACTCTGGAATTAGAACTGATTGAAACGGAGGTCCCAAAGTGGCAATAAATTATAGGACACATTTTATGAGTCATGACAATGAATGGACCCAAACAAAATATGAATTTCTGATGAAGGCATCAAAATATTTGCCACAAAAGCCAAAACAAAATGTTTCCAAAAGACTCATGGAAAAATTTGAGCCAGAATTGAATACATAACTTTCCTATAACTACTGAAGTAGGACACAACTAGAGTTCCAAAATCTGATATAAACAAAGATCCAAATGCTCAATCACATTTCATTTATTTAATCCTCTGACCCAACACTGTTTTCTGGTATTAAAATGGAGTGCTTAACAGTAATAACAATATCTTATGTTTGAACCGTGCTTTGTAGATTACTAAGTGTTTTCAAATCCATGTAGAAGTTGTTGAGAACATGGACTCAAAAGCTGTGTCCCTGATCCACTGGTGATAGCTGTGTGAGCTTGGGCAAGTTTTTCTTATCTTTCCTGTTTTTCAGTTTCTCCATTTGTGAAATAGGAATAAATCAGCATCCTTCTCGTAGGGTCAATGAGAGAGTTAATGTCAATAATATGCAAAGCCTTTAAAATAGTGATTATGCATGATAAGCACCTTATTAGTCTTAGCTATAGTAGGAAGAAGAGGAAGAGTTATTCTATTTGGTCTCCACAATCACCTTGCAAGGTAGGCTGAGCAAGGATAATTATAGATACTTTATTTTTGAGGAAATCAACACCCTGAAAGAACTAATGACTTGTTAATAGTAGTTGTATAACAGAAATCTAAATTCAGGCCTTTTAAACTTCAAGTCCAAGGATGTTTGATAATAGAAAATATTGGAACTGTCTATACAATTCATAGTGACTATCAAGGAATGTTTCTTAGATACAGAGATGTCCCTCAAGCAGCTGTGTTAGTAGGCACTTGACCCCAATGACTAGGCCAGAGTTGGGTATGTAATAGTTTTGCCAGAATTCCTTTGCTAGGAATTTGGAATCTAGAAGAGAAAAAAAAGTAAAAATAAAAATAACATTGAGAGAGAAAGAGTGAAAGATCTACTGTGGCTTGAGCTCAATCATGTAAATTTGGGAACTATAAGTAGCCATGTTCCTCCAGCATCACCTTATTCCCCCAGGTAGCTAATGAAGCAGAGATCAGAGATAAGAGGTGAATACTACTTTATTTGCCAACAGTCTTGCCATTTCTATTTTTAGCCCTTCCTGAGAGCTGGCTATATTCCTTTGGAGAGGGGGAGTATTCTGTGAGACAAAACTTAGTCATGGCAAGGAAATGTTGACCAGTGAGTTAACAGCACAGATTCTGGACTACACTGTTGAACTCAACTCCTACTACTACCACTTACTTGCTATGTGGCCTTGGTTAAAAGCTTTGGTGTCATCTGTAAAATGGAGATAACAAAAACAAAAAATGGATATAACAATAGTATCTACATCATCAGTATCACTACGATGAAAAAAAAATGACATAACTATAATGCTTTTTAGAATAGTGCCTGGGCCTGTAAATGCTCAATAACTATTAGCTCCTACTCTGCTTATAATAAATTCCCTTTGGGGTTAAGCCAGATCAAAATAGTTGGCATTATATTGGTTTAGCACATCAGCATCTTCCAAGCAATCCAACTTGAAAATTGTAGTCATACAACTTCTTTTTCCTTAATTTTGCAAATTTAATCAGTCACTAAGTTCTATTAAGTTTAGCATTCTGATTCTTTCTGCTGCAGCCCTATTCCTTACATCCTCAGTTTATCTTATTTAGCTCGCTGGATTGCTGATGTGTTTATCTGTCTTTTACATTGATTCCAGTGTAGATGATTGCTGGTACAGAACAGCATTGTACAATGGGTTTGACTTGCCATATCTGAGTAGTAACTGCTCATTTTAGATATGAAATGTGCTCTCCTATTCCCTTCAATCTCCACTTAGAGAATAGCGTCCAATATCAATAATCTAGAATTCAAAATCCTTTATTATCTGACCCCTATATGGCATTCAGTTCTCAATGTTCAATTCATGCTTGACATCACTTACACTCTATCTTCACTGAACTGATTATTCATTTTACTTAAATTTATGTAGTCCTTCCATATCTTGATAACCTGTTTCCTCTGGAACCTTTCGTGCCTATTGAAATTTTCATTCCACAGCCTGAATCAAGGACTTTGTTTTCCAAGAAACCTTTCAGAAGGTCCCAGAATATTGCCCCTCTCTCTTTACTGATTTAACTGAACTTAGAGGTGAGACCTTCTCTTGGTAAACTAGGCTGCTCTTTACCTAGCTGCAATGAACATTTTTAAGTTTCTTAGAGCAGTGGTTCTCAAAGTCCCCTAGAAATCAGTAAAAATTAGGTGAGCAAAAAGACTGTGTGTGGGGGAAGTAAAGAGTGTGGAAGGTGACATTCTTCATATGCCAGATTCAGTATTATCCAAAACGACAATGATATAGGTGGAATATATGAAGAGAAGAATCAGTCCCTAGCATGTTCCATTCTTTTGCTAGTCTTATTTGCTTTTTGGTAGGCTGTCAACTTGTAGACACTAGGTAGGTAGACATCCTCAGGTAGTGTGAACTGACATGTTGCTAAAAGGCTACAACTAAGGGAATTTTTTTTTTTTAATCCCAAAACAAATCACAAAAGAAAGCTGCAAAGAGGTAAACACTGGACAGTTTAAACTATGTTATTTTCTACTTAATAAAAGGAGAAGGCCTGTTCATGTTATATTCAAGTCAAATGCTAGTTGTCTGAAAAGAAACTATAACTCAGATATGTTGAACAAAATAGATTTGAGGGGAAAGTGCTCTTCTCCCTAAGGTATGAAGTGTATCATGTGTGAACCATTACCCACATCCTTTCCAAGGATCTGGGTCTCATTCTATTATTTGTGTATGCCTTGGGGATAAACCATTTTCTCTACCTACTCTTTATTTTGTGCCATGCAAACATTCTTTCTGCACTATTAATTCTCACTATAGCCTAGTAAGGAAGGCTTATTATTATTATTCCATTTTGTAGTTGATGAAACTGAATATTAAAGAGGTGAAGTAACTGGCTCAAAATCCCAGTTCAACTGGCTCAAAATCCCAGTTCAACTGGCTCAAAATCCCAGTTTAAGTAATTTGTCTAAGACACAGTACTATATTAGGTGGAGGATCAAGGATTTAAATGTAGGTCTGTCTGACTCCAAAGGCTATCTCTCATAAAGGTCCACCACATCTCATCCATCCTTGACTTCTATAGTCTACTTATACTTAATAGTTAGTCATATGGGGAGAGACCACATAATTATCATCTAAACTGGGATATTTTTGAGACTCAAAGTACATAAAACCAGCACTTATTTGGGACAATAGGCATAAATTGGAACTGCCCCCAAGGAAAACCAGGGTGTGTCATCCTGGTTCTACATCTATTTGAGGAAAGAGCACAGACTTAGGAATGAAATAGTCCTTGGATGAAATTCAATTTTGAAGCCTCAGTTTTCTCATCTCTAGGATGACTATAATCAAATCCTTAAATGATATATTTTTAGACTACCTGGCATCATCAAAGTTCATTTTATCGCACAAAGAATGTAGGACCTTTTTACTGTCCCCTTTCCATTCATATATTATTTTTTCAATCTTGCATTTGCATAAATATTCACATCTCCATTTACATGCCCACAGGATTCAAGGTGCAAACCTTATAAAATCACATTGCCCACTTTCAGAATAAGTAGGAAGCTCACCGGCACTCAATATATACTTGATGATTTGACTACCAGGAAAATAAATTGCGTGTAGATTTTGATAATAATTATCTTTCTTTTTTTGAAAAATGAGTTATATCTAGACTTTCTTATAAACAAATAGATTCTTCTCTTTTTCTATATATTTTTGAGCATTCATATGGGGGCACTTTTCCGATTTGTTATATCATTAGTATCCCTGTAATTTCCTCATTACTAAGGTCAGTTTAAAAAAAAAGAAACTGAGAAAAATGCAGTAATTCTAAAATAGCCCAAAATGTTCTTTTATACATATTTTGAATAGATGGCATCAAAATCACCTAGGTTCTATAATAAATATAGATTCCTTAAGCTCCACCCCTGAAGATTTTGCTTCCATAGGTGTAATACACAAGATTTCTTTCTTTCTTTAAGCCCCCTAGCTGATTCTAACAAGCAGTCATGGGTGTAAGCCAATTTTTATTTCTCTTTATTTTTTTAAAGATTTTATTATTCATGAGAGACACACAGAGACAGAGGCAGATAAACACAGGCGAGGGAGAAGCAGGCTCCATGCAGAAGGCCCGATGTGGGACTGGCAATATGATTCTAAGGCCAATGTTCTTGAATCTGTGCTATAAGATCTCAAAAAATGAAAAGTACTTTGCTTTTATATTTAGTATAGACCAAGCAAACTTGAATCTATGAACACTTTTTATATGTCAGGCATTGTGCTAGATATTGTCACATATACTGTATTAGCTCATTAATCCTTTATGCTTGGGTTTTTCTGTTTCTAAAACCTAGGTGACTTAAGCAAATTCGCTTTTCCTTTCATCTCTATGAACCAAAACCAAAGACCTTTTCCTATAGTGTAGCAGGAAACACTTCCTAATCTATAGACAGGGGTTGACTGAGGTCTTTTCTGCAAGTTAGGCACCTCCACAGGAGAAAATGATCTCTTCATCTCTGATAAATACTCATACATGAGATTTATTTATTTATTTTTTAATTTTTTTATTTACCTATGATAGTCACACAGAGAGAGAGAGAGGCAGAGACACAGGCAGAGGGAGAAGCAGGCTCCATGCACCGGGAGCCCGATGTGGGATTCGATCCCGGGTCTCCAGGATCGCGCCCTGGGCCAAAGGCAGGCGCCAAACCGCTGCGCCACCCAGGGATCCCTATACATGAGATTTAAACAAGCAACACTTACTCTTGTCCTTTGCTTCCCTTTCAAAGTCACTGATGTATTGGGGAAACCTTAAGACCCATTAGAAACAGGATAAAACAAAATAGAAGTAGCTCTCCTGCCAGAGGAAAGAGATGAAAAAAGAGAAAAAAAGCCTGTGCTGAAGGTAGACGCTCAACCGCTGAGCCACCCAGGTGTCCCATAAGTCACTTTTTAAAGCTTTCTCATGGCTTTTCTAAATCAGTCATCATAGTAATGCAATTAATAAAGAACTATGTATTTGGCATCTACTATATGGTAGGCACTAGGTACTGATAATATAGTTATGAATAATATAGATCCTGATTTCATAGCAATTAAAGACAGTATATTCTTTAAAGCCTAAATTTTCAGAGTTCTATCCTGGGAGAAATACTAACTGTAGGAAAGAACCTTATGATTCATAAGGCATGAATTCAGAGATTTTCACAAATTCCCAAAAATTTAGAAAGAGAACAACAAAGCCACAGTGAGGAGGGCTCATTCATTAGTTAAATATCAGAGGCCTTCAAGTACATCATGGGATAGCTGAAATCAAGACTATAAAATTTGTAAATGAAAAGTTTCTATTATATATAAAATTTCAAGAGTTTGTCATCACCTCATTTTTCCCTTGTCTATTTTCTGAGAACCATATAACCTCATTCAAAGCATGTATTTCTACAGTTGCAACTTTCCTATTAGTTTGTGTAATTGTTGATTAATTTATCAACTGGACTAGATGATCCATGAGAGTGGCTACCGACCCATGTTTTCTGTTCACTATTGCATACCTAGTGCCCAGCACTGTGCTTCATACACAATTGATAATCAAAAGCCATTTCTTTAAAAAAAATTTCTTGAATACGTAAGTGAATGAATGCATGAGACTCTTCGCCTTGCCATACTAGAACATTCCTCTTCTAAAGGATTTTTACAGTACTTCAAGATAGTGTCCTTGGGGAACTTCATGCTTTTCTGGTAAATCTAGCATTACCAAATCTTTCCTGGAAGTCTAGAGAGCCAATCGTGCACTTTGTTAAATAAATATCTCCAGTGGAAATAAATATTCATAATTTAAGAGTAGCTTTTATTTAAAAAAAGAGTCAAAGGTCACACTTGGTAAAATCTTTGAAAAAATGACAATACTTGCATATAAATTTTGTTCTGAATTCTTGGGTAAATAGTCATTGCCAAACTTTTCAGAGAAGCTGTATATTTTATCTTCCCACCATCAGTGTACAAAGATGCTTAATTGTTTATCTCCTAGTATTATCATTTCAATATATTGCTAATGTGTTAGAAATAATTATCATTGCAATATGTAATTCTTTCACTTCTCATAAAATTCAACTTCTTCCTATTGTCATTTGAATTTTTCTTTTTTTTAAATTTTATTTATTTATTCATGACAGACAGAGAGAGAGAGAGAGAGAGAGGCAGAGACACAGGCAGAGAGAGAAGCAGGCTCCACGCAGGGAGCCGTACGCAGGACTCCATCCGCAGGACTCGATCCCTAGTCTCCAGGATCACACCCTGGGCCCAAGGCAGTGTTAAACCGCTGGGCCACTGGTGCTGCCCGAATTTAATTTTTCTTAATAATCAAATCTATTGATTTTTTACCCTTCAATCTCCATTGTTTCTATGCTTAGAAAATCTTTTTTTTAATCCTAAGTTTAAGTAATCATTTTTCCTCTGTTTTTAAGACTTCACTTTTTCTTTTTCACACTCAACTTTTTTTTTTTTTTTTAAGATTTTATTTATTTATTCATGAGAGACACACACAGAGAGAGAGGCAGAGACATAGGCAGAGGGAGAACCAGGCTCCATGCAGGAAGCCCAATGTGGGACTTGATCCCGGGTCTCCAGGATCGCGCTCTGGGCTGAAGGCAGACACTTAACCGCTGAGCCACCCAGGCATCCCCACACTCAACAGTTTAATTGTACTTTAAAATATAGAGTGGTATATGGTGTTTTCCAAATTCTCTAATTTTGGTTTTTACATGCTCTATTTTACGTGGGGAGTGTTGTGTTTCTTCTTTATTTAATTATTAAAACAGAGTTGCTGCTTTGTGTAACAAGCTTTTCTCTTTTTTCATCTCTTTCCTCTGGCAGGAGAGCTACTTCTATTTTGTTTTATCCTGTTTCTAATGGGTCTTAAGGTTTCCCCAATACATCAGTGACTTTGAAAGGGAAGCAAAGGACAAGAGTAAGTGTTGCTTGTTTAAATCTCATGTATGCGTATTTATCAGAGATGAAGAGATCATTTTCTCCTGTGGAGATGCCTGACTTGCAGAAAAGACCTCAGTCAACCCCTGTCTATAGATTAGGAAGTGTTTCCTGCTACACTATAGGAAAAGGTCTTTGGTTTTGGTTCATAGGGATGAAAGGAAAAGCGAATTTGCTTAAGTCACCTAGGTTTTAGAAAAACCCAAGCATAAAGGATTAATGAGCTAATACAGTATATGTGACAATATCTAGCACAATGCCTGACATATAAAAAGTGTTCATAGATTCAAGTTTGCCTGGTCTATAACAAATATAAAAGCAAAGTACTTTTTTCTTCTTTTTTTGAGATCTTATAGCACAGATTCAAGAACACTGGCCTTAGAATCATATTGTCAGGTAAAGAATATCTGCTCACTACTTGGCTGTAAAATCTCAGGTAACTTATTCAATCTCTTTATACTTGGTTTTCTCAATCTAAAATGAAAATCTGGTTCTGTAATACTTTGGATTATGGTTAGCAGCATATAGTTATAGAATACTTATTATGTTAAAGAATCAAAGAAGGAAACCATCCATGGAACATATAGTGCCTTGTAATATCTTCAGAAACCCAGGCCATTTCTATTTTGCATCCTTAACAAGTGGCTTCTATCCTTAGAGTCACTCTAGAGTTCAAGACAGTTGCCAGAACTCTAGTCATTTTGTATACATTATGCATCAAGAACCTGAAATCAAATTGGGGCTCTCTTTATAAGGACAAAGGAAAGAATTACTAACATGTAAGAATTTAGTAGTATCTGCCACATAATAATAACTCTTGCAGGGTCAGTGACATATTAAATAGGGTGAGGTATACCTGTAAGATGTCAAGGACAATGCCTGGGGTATAGGAGTAAACACTTACCCAGGTAAGTGGTTTTTGCTATTGATCAATATTACAAAGGAAATCAGAGTCAAGACCTGTGTCTAGGCCCCTAGCTCTTTCCTATTAAGTATATATTGTATACTATTAAATATATATATGAATATATATTCCTATTAAATATATATATATATTTCCTGTATTAAGTATATATTGATGAGTAAAATGTAATGGGATATTTAGAGGTTTTCACCAGCTACTAATGCATGTGTTTTTAATGGGGTAAACTTCTACTTGGTCCTTTCTTCCATGGCCTAGAAGTCTGCCAATTCAGAAACCTGATTGTTGACATAATGATAATAGATGTGTCTTAGAACGGATTCACAGTAAACAAGCCTACATAAAATAATGTATAGTTACAAGGATATCAACTTATTAATTTACACTGAGAAATATAATTTCCAAAGGAAAGGAAACCATAATCTTTGGCCTACAAATTCGTTCCCTGAAAGTGACCTAAGCCTAAAGCAAAATTTTATTTGAGAATTATTACTGAAAATAATGACAAGACAAAAACAAAATGAGCTTAAATTGGAAAATTGTATCCTCTAGCTAAGGTCACCTTCTTTCTGCTACTATGGTGGGGTCATATTGATGACTTTCCACATTTGCTTTTTTCCCCCCCCTATCATCTATATAGTTCCCATATTCTCTTAAGAACTTATTAAAATTAGCCATCTAAATCAGTTATCACCAAACTTTGCTGATTATTTGATGCTAAATCTTATACCTAGGTTCTGGCATAGATCTACTTAACCTGAATTTCTAGGGACTTCAAGAGAAGTAGCCCAGGAATCCGTGTATTTAAAACTGCTTCCAGATCATTCTGCTGAATGACACTCCCCAGCCTGCATCTAGGAATCACTGGTCTAATCTACAACTTTCCTAAAATAGCTCCTAACTGAACAGAGAGGCAGAAGGAGGGAGCTGGGGAAGGGAAAGAACAGACATTTTACCCTGCAGGTAAGTGCAATCTTCTCCCATCCCCATTTAATTCACTCACTCTGAAATTCTCAAGGACTTTCTTCCTACCTGCCTTGAGAATTCCATTATAATGAGCCACTGTGACTTATTCTGTTATCAAGGAAGGGACAATCTATCGATACAAAGCAGACATATTTTGTGGATTAAAATGCAGAAAATGATTCATAGGCTAAACTAGGAGAAATTTCCATGGGGCAGAAGAAGGAACAATCACTGGATGGATTAGGTAAGGACCTAGGAAGGCAGTGATATCTAAGTTCAGCCTTGACCAGTGGTTGGGATTTCAACAAGTGACAAATGAGATATCAATGAGTCCAGGCAAAGGGAATATTGTGTGCAAAGGCATAGAGATCTGATGCTGTAGTATCATCTCTGATACCTCCCTTCACTTACCTGTAAGATAATTCTCCTAAACTTTGGAAAATTCCTGTGGATCCGTGATGCTGCCCATGTGAAACGATCAGTTTCTAGAGCTTTAAGAGCCTGATCCAGAGCTGTCTTATAAACTAGCAGGGAAATAATAACAGAGTAAATCAAGCTAAGCCCTGTGGAAGGTTAAAACTGGAAGTAAATGGTTTCATTGTCTCTTAGGTAGTCTTCAGAGATCAAGAATTGTGCTGACAAAAAAAAAAAAAAAAAAAAAAAAAAAAAGAATTGTGCTGACATAGATATTCTGATCCATTAGTAATATATCCTTAAAGGAATGAAAAGACCTTGAAGGCTATTATGAAGACTTAGCTTTTTTTCTCAGTAATACCAGAGGGTCTTGGAAGGTTTTAAGCAAAGGAGTCAGAATCCAACATTATATATATATATATATATATATATATATATATATATATATATATATATATATATAAAAATATATAAAGATTTTATTTATTTATTCATGAGAGACAGAGACGGAAACAGAGAGAGACACAGAGAGAGACAGACAGAGGCCTCAGAGGCACAGGCAGAGGGAGAAGCAGGCTCCATGCAGGGAGCCCAACGCAGGACTCTATCCTGGGTCTCCAGGACCATGTTCTGGGACGAAGGCTGCGCTAAACTGCTGAGCCACCTGGGCTGCCCTGAATCCAACTTATATTTTAAAGGAATCACTCTGGCTATTGTGTTGAAATATGCTGGGGTGACTGGAAAGGACATAAGGTATTAGGAGAGACCAGTTAGAAGGCTACTGCTGAAATCTAGGCAAGAGACAATGGTATCTTAAACCAGGTAGATTGCTATTAGATGTCCCAATTCTCTATATATTTTTAATGTATATCAAGTGATAATCTTGAAGGTATGAAAGAGGAAAGAAAGAAGAAAGAAAGAAAGAAAGAAAGAAAGAAAGAAAGAAAGAAAGAAAGAAGAAAAGAGAAGAAAAAGAAAAAAAAAGAAAAAGAAAAAGAAAAGAAAAGAAAAGAAAAGAAAAGAAAAGAAACAAGTGTGTAGTTTTTGAGCAATGAGAAGAATGGAGTTGACAACAGATTTTGCAGAAACATTTTAGTATTTTAATGCCTAGTATAACAGCACATAGCTAATCATCTTATAGTTCTCTGTAATTACAAGGGAATTTGTAATGTTATGACATTACTTTATCAGCAGAACCACCTCGAGATAGGCTTATCCCTATTTTCAACTCTATTTTACAAAAAATAAAACTATGGCTCAAAGACTCCTCTGGCAACCCCCTGGTGCCAGGGCTTGTGTCTGAACCTCTTCCCCTGCAGCCAGTAGGCAGCTTTTTAAATATCCTGGAGCCCTTTCCCAAAACGTGGACCAAATAGAGGCAATAAAGCTTTTTGCAGCAGAAAAACCCACTATGGCTCAAAGAAATAAATGATTTGGCTTAAAATCTCACAGCTAGTTGGTGATGGGACTAAAATTTTAACCCAGGTCTGGTAGATCCATCTAAGTCACTGTTTATCCAGTATTTTAATTTACTGTTTATCCAGTATTTACTCAGACTGAGAGCTTCTGTTTTAACATTGATTTCTTATACTCCAATCTATATAACCAAAGCAGCTACAGCTAATGCCATTCTCAGGAGATGCAGACACAAGGGGAAAGGTGGGAGAAATACTTAACTGTGTAACTGTGCTTCTCTAACAAACAGACACACTTCGCTATGCACACTTGCAACCTGAAATGGCAACTTCTTTTGCAAATTGCTGAGATACAGAAGAGTTCAAATAAGGGAGGCAACAGGGTGTCAGGAAGGTAGCCTGACAGAAGACCTAGTTCAAGTTTTAGCATTCCAGAATATTAGCCATCTGATTATGTCCCTGTCAAAAAGCTAATACAAATCCTATTTAGGATGAAACATTATTATTAAAGCTAATAATAATATTAGCAACTCATGAATGGCATTGGTCACAAACATTATTTTGCTTTAGCCACCATTAATCCTGCAAAGGAGGATGCCTTACCGATGAGAATTCTGACATTGTTAGATTGTTAGTAAACAGAGCTGGGAGTGTTAGTAAACGTAACTGAGGACATGTTAATTCCATTGCCTTTTTTTTTTTTCCAAAGGATTTATTTATTCATGAGAGACACAGAGAGAGAGGGGTGCAGAGACACAAGCAGAGAGAGAGAGAGAGAGAGAAGCAGGCTCCATGCAGGGAGCCTGATGCGGGACTCAATCCTGGGACTCGATCCCAGGACTAGACTATCAAAGACTAGAATATTGTAGTTAAAACGTGATGATCATGCCCTGGGTCAAAGGCAGGTGCTAAACTGCTGGACCACCCAGGGATCCCTTCCATTGCTCTTTATAAAAACCTTGCCATTACTGAGTCCTCTGAAACACGTAGGCTAATCCTCTATTTCTTTCATTTGCCAGGAATTTTGTCTTGAATTCATGAACTCTTGATCTAAAACCCTAAATTAAAAATGTTAAAAACTTGCTAAGCTTTCTCCTTAGCTCCTCTTCCTCTCTGCCCATTTGCTCTCCAAACACAATTTTTCACCTCAGTCAAGGCCAGATGCATGGCAAAGTGAATTTTTATATTCAGTCTTTTGCCTCAGATAGTTATATGTTTCTTAGCACTCTTAATGTCCCTCTGGATGCTCTCAATGTGCTTCCTGAGCAACAGAGGGATGTGTTGGTTAAAAATTAGTTAAAAAAAAAGTAATCAAAATGGTTCCTGGTAGGGCAAGAAGGGCTATAGTGGAATAATCTTGAAAGAGGATCACTTCCCTGAGTGTAGAGATGCTATCATATGCAGCCTTGCCCATCTGTTGGCAGAATGGATTTTTAGCATATTGTCCACAGATGGATGATGTTAGAAGTGGCTACAATCCTTTGCCCAGGGCTTCTGAGCCAGAAGTGTGTCAGACTCATCTCTAGAGAATGCTGAGGGAAATGCTGCTATATAGCATGTCTCACTCCTTTGCTGCTAGTGTTTTCCAAGTTGGCAACTGCATAAGCATATGATATTTGTTATTTAAAAAAAAAGTGAGAAGTCATTTGGGACCTTCCTAAATTATTCTCTCTAGGAAAGAAGCTGGGAGAAAGAAAGATTTTCAAATCTGATTCCAATCTTCCAAATCATTTGAACCCGAGTGTCTTCCTGACCTTGGCCTACCAGCTGCTCTGTTTTGTCTCTCTGAATCCCATCCATTTATGATTTTTGAGCCACCTGTCAGTATGGTAAGCAGGAGAAAGACCACAGCAAGAGGGCAAATTAGATGTGAATGTCTCTGTGGAATTCTCTGTCATTGGAAGCTAATGCAATTGCATGTTGAACAAGCAGAGGATCCAAACCAAAGCTGCATGCTGTAGCAGAAAGCCACTGGAATGGGAGCTAAGAAATGAGTTCTAGTCTAATTCACAAGGGCTTCTGCATGGATTAAATGACATTACATATGGTTCTACGGCCAGGTTAGACACATAGCAGATGCTTAAGCCCTCTCTTTCCTGGCCTTGACTCTTTCATGAACTAATTGTGGCACTGGACAAATCAACCATACTCTCTGCAATCTCATCTCTAGTGGAAAAAGAGCTGAGAATGAAGAATGTATATTTAGACACCATATTGCCAAGAACTGTGCTAGGTGTTTAACATAAATTATTATATTTTAATCCTCATAACAACCCTATTGGTAGGTATTATCATCATGAGTCAAATGACACCTTCAATAGTCATTGTTTTAATAATTTGCCCAAGGTCATGCAAATATTAAGTTATTATTTTAATTCCAGTTAACATACAATATTATATTAGTTTGTGGTGTATAATACAGTGATTCAACCAATCTATACATTAACCAAAGCTCATTTTGACGAGTGTACCCCTTAATCCCATCACCTATTTAAACTGTTCCCCCATAATCATCAGTGTGTTATCATTAAGAGTCTGTTTATTGATTTGTCTGCTTTCCCCTTTGCTAGTTTTGTATGTTCAATTCCATGAGTGAAATCATATAGTATTTGTTTTTCTCTGACTTATTTCACTTGGCATCTTATTCTCTAGGTCCATCCTTGTCATTGCAAATGGCAAGATTTTACTTTTTTATGGCTGAATAATATTCCAGTGTGTGTGTACCACCTCTTCTTTATCCATTATCAATCGACGGACACTTGGGCTGCTTCCATATCTTCTTGGACATTGTAAGAGGGGGTATAACTCAGTGGTAGAGCATTTGACTGCATATCCGGGCTATTGTAAATAATGTATACATCCTTTTGAATTAGTGTTTTTGTATTCTTTGTGTAAATACCCAAGTGTGATTGCTGGGTGACAGGATAGTTCTATTTTTAACTTTTTGAGGGATTTCCATACTGTTTTCCAGAGTGGCTACATTGGTTTGCATTTCCATCACAGTGCACAAGTGTTCCTCTATCTCCACATATCCTTGCCAACTTCTGTTGTTTTTTGTGTTGTTGGTTTTAGCCACTCTTACAGTTATATAAAGTGAAAATATCAGTCTCTAATAGTTGTATCAAAGACTAGAATATTGTAGTTAACACGCTGGATCAGGTCCAGCATGTAGTTCTTGGTGTGATATATATTCACTATGAGAGTTTAAGGCACAAATCTACATCTCCTGTCTCAATCTTTTTTGCAGTGGGGGGAGGCTCTAGTACTACATTTTCAGTGGCTCAGTATTTCTTTCTCTTCCTCATTCTAGTTTTGATTTGCATTTCCCTCATGGTAAGTGATGATGATCTTTTCATATGTTTATTGGCCATCTGTATGTCCTCTTAGAAAAAATGTCTGTTTATGTCTTCTGCCCATTTTTTCCATTGGATTATTTGTTTTTTAGTGTTGAGTTTTAGCAGTTCTTTATATATTTTGAATACTAACCTCTTATTGGACATTTCATTTGCAAATCCCCTCCCCCCCATTCAGTAGGTTATCATTTAGTTTTGTTGATGATTTCCTTTGTTGTGCAGAAGCTTTTTATTTTGATGCAGTTCCAATAGTTTGTTCTTCTTTCCCTTTACTAAAGGGACCTATCTAGAAAAATGTTGCTATGGCCAATGTCAGAGAAGTTACTGCCCATGTTCTTTTCTAGAATTTTTATGGATTCTTACATGTAGGTCTTTAATACATTTTGAATTTATTTTTGTGTATGGTATAAAAAAGTGGCCCCATTTTCCCACCACCATTTGTTGAAGAGATTGTCTTTTTCCTGTTGGATATTTTTTCCTGCTTTGTCAAAGGCTAACTGACCATATAGTTGTGGGTTTATTTCTGGGTTTTCTATTCTGTTCCACTGATCTGACTATTTTCGTGCCAGTACCACTGTTTTGATCACTACAGCTTTGCCCAAAACTGTGACACTTCCAGCTTTGCTTTTCCTTTTCAAGGGTGTTTTGGCTATTTAGGGTCTTTTGTGGTTCCATACAAATTTTAGAATTGTTTGTTCTAGTTCTATGAAAAATACTGTTGGTACTTTGATAAGGATTGCATTAAATATGTAGATTGTTTCGGGTAGTATAGACATTTTAACAATATTTGTTCTTTTGACCTGTAAGTATGGAATGTCTTTGCATATCTTTGTGTCGTCTTCAGTTTCTTTCATCAGTGTTATATTTTTCAGTGTATAGGTCTCCCACCTCTTTGATTAGGTTTATTCCTAGGCATCTTATTATTTTGGGTGCCAATGTAAATGGGATTGTTTTCTTAATTTCTCTTTCTGCTGCTTCATTCTTGTATAGAAATGCAGATTTCTGTCAATTGATTTTATATCCTGAGACTTTACTGAATTTTTATTAGTTCCAGAATTTTTTTGGTGGAATATTTCAGGTTTTCTACATATACTATCATGTAATCTGCAAATAGTGAAAGCTTGACTTATTCCGTACTGATATGAATACCTTTTATTTCTTTTTGTTCTCTGATTGCTGTGGTGAGGACTTCCTGGGCTATGTTAAATAAAAGTGGTGAGAATAGATGTTCTCACCTTGTCTTGTTCCTGACCTTTGGGGATAAGCTCTCAGTTTTTCCCCATTAAGGATGATGTTAGCTGTTTTTCATATAAGGGCCATGCAAACTTTAAATGACATTTTGGGTTTGTGGACTCCAATATCAAGCCCAATGAGAGACTTAGAAGTAATGCTTCTCAAAATTTTCCTTATGGCAGGAAATGTGAACACATGAACTTACTTCACATCTTCTGTTTTATCTTTAAAATTCACATGAGTTTATTTGCATTCTATCCCATAATGCATGTGTGATTGTATTAATACAAAATGAATGCCTTATAATTGTGTTTATTCTCTGGTTCCATGTGTTCCCTTCACAGTGTTAGTTCTTAGAGACATGCACATCCAGAGATGTGGTAAGGATCAACTTTAGTAGGTAATCTCTACGGTTTCTTCTAATTTTAATGATTTACAGGTTTAGCTAACTGCCCTAGTATAAGGCAATAGTATAAGTACACTAGGCTGATGCAAGGGACAAGCTATTAAAGTTGACTACTCTCTCCTAAGTTAAGTATATCTGACACAGTCAACTGCCATAGGTGTAGACAGCCCATGTGAGATGTGTGGGCAGCTTTAAAGAAAGGGAATATGCCATTTCTCAGCTCCCAAAGACTATGGTGCCCTCAGGGGGCTGCCTCACACAACTGCAGCTCTTACCCATTCAGGACTCTCTCCTTAGCTCTTTCCATCCTAAGGGTCATGGCCACTTCCTACTATGGCTAGGTCCTGCCAATACCTAGTTCGTGGCCTAACCTTGCTTATACCTTTGCAAATAGTTCCTTCATTAACACCTCTTCAATTACCTTTTTGGGAAGGCCACCTGTTTCCTGCTGAGATTCTACTTCTTTTTTCTGAGTTCTGCCCCCATTATCCACTACTTACTGGACTTGTTAACTATAGTTTTGCAGTCTTCTCAACTCCCAAACAGAACTCATCACAAACCTGCTCCTCCTAAATGTTTCACCTGACCGTGTTTCAGACATCCCAATCCTCTCCATCTTACTACAGCCAGCCAGTTGCTAATTTATATCAATTCTCCTTCATGTTTCCTGAATTTACCACTTCCTCACCATCTGCACAGTTTCTGCTCTCATTATTTGTCAAGTAGATTGCTTCCTTATGGATCCATCTGCCTCTAGCTTGCCTTCCCCATTCCTTTTCCATTTCCTCTTCTATCACAATCCTATTTTACAAACAAAAATCTGTTCAGGACAATCTATTCTATGATAAGCCCTTTCAATGGTTCCTTATCACCTTAAAGGTAAAGTTTAAACTCCTTAGCAAAGCATACAAGACTTTCTTTCTTTTTTTTTTTTTAAAGCTTCTTAGTTACTTTCTTGATACTTCATAAGAACTCTACACTTGAGTACTGTCAAATCCTTTCATGTTTATCACAGATGGCTGAACTTCACACTTGTGTGTTTGTACACGCTATTTTCTTTGCCAAGAATATCCTGCGTGTCATAGACTGACCTCCAACATCACATGCTCTAGAAAACTTTCCCAGATAACCACAACCCTCACAACTGGTTTGGGTATATCTTAAGGGTTCTAATGGTGCCTATCCTTCAGGTGATGGCATGCCCTAGGCAAGGTGCTCTGTTATGCTGGATGAAATACCAGCACTGTATCCTGCTCTATGCCAAGTGAACACCAGAAGCCTTATGCTTGCTTTTCTCCTTAAGATACTGTCTCTTGACTGGGCCTGGAACTCAAGTGTGGGCTGTTCTGAAAGGAAGCACCTGGGTGAAGTCTCATGAGACAAGATGTGTGAGAATCACTGATAGACCTTTGGAGCTAGAGGTGGTTTTAAATGCCAAGTCTCCTGTTGACCAGCTGCACAGCTTTTAAGGAGGAAAATTCCAGAGAGTGTTACACCAATGAATGACATGCTTAATAGTTATGCAAAGGTCTCAAGTTACAGAGGGCAGTTTGAAGCAATAATGTAAGTGAAACTGGCTCATGATTTTGCCTTTGAGTCAGAGCTAATATTGAAGTATTAATTAGATCCATCTCACTTTATAACACACTAAGGAGTTACCTTTGTTACTTGTAAAATATTAAAGGCTAGAGAAATGTAATTTAAAGTTTCCATCGATATGGTAAAGTTCATTGATTTTTAAGTGAAATAAAACTAATCATAGGAATAATTTAGAAATATATTAGGGAAATACAATATTTTTCAACCTTTGATTTGTAAAGTGATATATAAACTTACAATGCCCCCTAGTAATTAATGAATCAAAATTTTTAGGTAGCAAATAAGGAGTTTTTAATTAAATAGTTTATTTTTTCCCTTATATATTATGTAATAATTACATATTATATACAGTTGACCCCGAACAGTGTGGGGGGCATTGACCCCACATAGTCAAAAATCTGTTTATAACTTTTTTTCTTTTAAGATGTTATTTTTTTTATTCATGAGAGACACACACACACACAGAGGCAGAGACACAGGCAGAGGGAGAAGCAGGCTCCATGCAGGGAGCCAGATATGGGACTTAATCCCGGGACTCCAGGATCAGGCCCTGAGCCAAAGGCAGACGTTCAACCACTGAGCTACCCAGGTGTCCCTGTTTATAACTTTTGATCTCAAAAAACTTAACTACAAATAGCCTACTACTGACTAGAAGCCTTACCAATAACATAGTCAATTAACACATCCTTTGTATGCTATATATTATACGCTATTTCTTACAATAAGGTAAGCTACAATGTTATTAAGGAAAACATTAGGAAGAGAAAATATATTTATAGTACTGTAAAAAATCTGTGCGTAAGTGGACGCATAGTTCAAGCATGTGTTGTTCAAAGGTCAACCGTAATAGGATTTGCCCTTATACTATCTTCTATAATTGGTTATGTTTTACAGCTCTAGCCCAGACTTCTTCCCTGAGCTCTAAACCCTAATACCAATCTACCTTCCCTAAGAGACATCTCAAATTCAACATGTCCTGATTCTCCTTCCAAAATCTATTCCATCGGCAGTTTTTCCCAACTCAGAGGCTACTCAATTCTGATCAAAAAACCCTGGACCAATTATCATTCTTATTTGTTTTAAAGATTTTATTTATTTATTCATGAGACACACAAACACACAGAGGCAGAGACAGAGACACAGGCAGAGGGAGAAGCAGGCCCCATGCAGGGAGCCCAATGTGGGACTGGATCCCAGGTCTCCAGGATCAGGCCCTGGGCTGAAGGTGGCGCTAAACCGTTGAGCCATCCGGGCTGCCCCTCAACCATTCTTTCTTTAGTAGCCCACTTTGAGTCCATCAACAAATCTTGATGAGTCCATCCTAGACGTATATAGAAATTATGACCCCTTCTTGCGATCTCCACTGCTACCACCACAGTCTACAAGTCACTATCAGTTTCTTGTCTGTCAATTGCAATAGCTCAACAGCCTCTCCGCTTTCTAACTCTACCTCCTAAAAATTTATTTCAGGGCTTCCAGACCAATCCTCTTAAAATAAACTATATAAGTTATTCTTCTGCTAAGAACCCTAAGAGTAAAAGCCAACCTCCTTATTATGACATGCAAGGCTCTATAGAAGTTGACTCCAGGCTTACTGACATCAGCAGCTACTCCAGATCAGTCCCTCCACTACATTTGAATTGCAGTTCCTAAAATTTTCAGACTTGTTTCTTCCGCAGGATCTTTGCATTTATCATTTCTTCTGCCTGCTGTATTCTTCCCCAGATATGTTCTGATTTGCTTCTGAACCTCCTTCAAGTCTTTGCTCAGATATTACCTAGAAGTATAATCTTTCCTGATGAACTTATTTAAAATTACTCCCCTGTCCTGCATTTTTCTCCTTCAATTTTTTTTTCTCTACATCACTTACTACTAATATATGCTAGACTTTGCTTTAAATTTTTTGTCTCTTCCATCAACACACACATTTATATAAATAAGAAAAAGTAAGGCCCACTAAACATAACTTTTGTTTTGTTCATTGCTGGACCTCTCAGAATGTAGAAAAGTGCCCTGACACGTAGCAGGCACCCATTAAGTATTTGTTGTTTGAATGAATTACATATATATAAAGACAAATTTCAACTCTTTACCATTTATCAAAAACACTTAAAATTTACTCTAAATTATATTTGGAAGAAAAATCCATGTTTTGAGGACAAAACAGGATGAGACTTCACGTTTAGCTTAGGTATCAAATGTAATATAAAGGTAGGTTGAGGGACGCCTGGGTGGCTCAGCGGTGGGGCAGCTGCCTTCGGCTCAGGTCGTGATCCCAGGATCGAGTCCCACATAGGGCTCCCTGCATGGAACCTGCTTCTCCCTCTGCCTGTGTCTCTGCCTCTCTCTCTGTATCTCTCAAAAAATAAAGGTAGGTTGAATACACTACATATTACGACAAAAACAACCTGCTTTTATGACCTGTGTTAAGAAGTATATGTGGAATTTAAATAATCAAATTGCCGGGGCACCTGGGTGGCTCACTCAGTAAGGGTGTGCCTTCAGCTCAGGTGACGATCCCGGGGTTCTGGGATCCAGCCCAACGTCGGGCTCCCTGCTTCTCCCTCTCTCCCCAACTTGTGCGCTGGTGCACTCTCAAATTCAATTTTTTAAAAAATAATCAAATTGCTTACATTTCTCATGTGCATGATTTGTTTCTCGGTTAAACCAAACCAGACATGTTCATACCGAAACCAAAAGCGACTGGATGCCTCGACTTAAGGTGTCCCGAACCCACAGATGTCACTCCTATCAGCTGCTCCTCCGCTCCTCGCTTTTCTCAGGGCGCCTGGCGCCTCCGTGACTTCCCCACACTAGGGTAAGGTGCTCAGCCAACGTGCCTGAGGCTCGTGGTGCGCTCTAGAGGTCTCCACCAAGGCAGGGGCCGCACAACAGCCCACTAGGCTGCCATCCTCCGCCCAAGGCCAGTCACTCTGCGCGGGACACAAGCGTCCAGGAAAGCCTCGGCGGGCGGCCTGTGTCCTCGCCTGCGCGCTGAGGGCCTCCGCTGAGGGCCGGAGGCCGTGAGGCCGCCCGCCCAGGCCCGCGTTCCGTGCCCTCGGGCGCCGGTCTGGTGGGAACCTGGACGCGCAACCCCGTCCTCCCCCCTTCCCCCTCCCCCTCCCCCCTCCTCCCCCCACCTCCCCTCCTCCCCGGCGCTGCTCCTTTGCTGTGAAACTGGCAGCAAACACGTTCAGTTTGGAACTGGCTCTGAGGAAATGTGGCAGGAGCTGCGTGAGCCGGGGAGAGGGCCAGAGCCACGCGACAGCCAAGAACCAACTCCTTTCTAATCATTACACGTCGCTGACCTACCGCACGTGCACCCAGTGTCGCGGAGGCCGCGGGCCGCGGGGCAGGGCCTAGGCCACCTGAGGCGGTGGCTGCGGACCCGCCCGAGCCGGAAGCGGAAGCGGAAGCGGAGGGCCTGCTGCGGCGCCTGCGCAGAGCGCACCGGGAGGCGCCGCCCGGCACGAGGCCGGGCGCTGAAGACGCGCCTGTGGGGCTACCTAGTCTGCGGTTGTCGTACCGCCCCAGGTGGGCTTCTGCGAGGGCCTGGCCTTCCACCAGGTGGAAAACAAGCCTGGGTTGATTGGCCTCTACCTGGGAGAGTTCATCACCTTCAAGGCTGTGGAGCTCGGCTGGCCCGACATCCCGGCCGCTGACTGCGGGGGCTTTGTAGCCTGTTTGCCAATAGAGGCGCAGACTTCTCTTAAAAGGAAGGAAGGAAAGAGGGGAGGTGGGAGGGAGAGAGCAGGCCTCTAGAAGGGTGTTGGATAACATGGGCTTAAATATTTAATTTCTTTTTAGTTATTTACAATAGCCAGAATGTGGAAACAACCTAAATGTCAGTCAACAGATGGATGGACAAAGAAAATGTTTATAAATACAGTGGAATGTTATCCAGCGGAAGAAAGAAGGAAATGCTTCCTTGTATGACAAACGGGGCAAACTCTGAGGACCTCCTGCCCATTGAGATAATCTAGACACAGAAGGACAGACACTAAGATTCCGCTTATCTGAGGTATCTTAAATAGTCAAACTCAGTAGATTGGTGGTTGCCAGGGGCAGGGATTGGGAGAAGTGAGGAGTTGCTATCCACTGGGTATAAAGTTTTAGTCACGCAAGATGAAAATTTCTAGAGATCTGCTGTACAACATTGTGCCTATAATTAACAATACCATATTATACACTTAATTTTTTTTTTGAGAGGGTGGATCTTGTGTTATTGCTGCGATAAAAAAGGACAGAGAAGTTAAAACGGATGTATCTACTGTGTTAAAGACACGAAGGCCCTTGCATAACCTTAAAAACCTTAGAAACATTGATTTAAGACAACTGTTTCAGCTTCCAGGAGAAAAAGAAGGTCTAGGGAAGGGGAATTGTCTTAATGAAGGAAGCTGCAGAACAGGAGGCTCTTGACCCAAGTCATATACAATGTAGTTTGTATTCTTCTAAAGGCTGTCTTTTTTGCCCTCCCCAGTGTTAAATATTCTTTTTTTTTTTTTTTTTTTTAGATTTCATTTATTTATTTGAGAGCGAGAGAGCGTCCATGTGCAGGAGTTGGAGGGAGGGGCAAAAGGAGAGGGAGAAGCCTACTTCTTGCTGAGCAGGAAGTTCTCCATATGGGGCTCAATCCTAGGACCCTGAGATCCTGACCTGAGACAAAGGCAGGCACTTAACCAGATGAGCCACCCAGGCACCACCAGTTTTGAATATCCTGATTTGAATGCCATGTCTTTGTTACATTTTCTCTCATTTTTTTTTGTTCTTGTTGAATATTTTTTATTTTTATTAGTTACAAACCAAAGGTGATCTACTTTTCATTTAATTTGGTTGTAAATATTTATATCAACTTCTTTCTCACATTTAGTTCTGATATTTGCTATAGTAAATAGTTGTAAGCTTGTGCATGGAACAGAACCATGAGTGAGTAGGATCCTTCTGAATTCTGATTGTTTGAATTTATGTACCACCTGTTAGAGAAAGATGCATAAATGCTCAGGAATAAGAGTAACAATATCTAAATTTGCATTGGTGTATTTTTATGTTCCATATTTTATGTAGTACTTTATTAAACCTTAACATCTAACACTACTATCACTATACAACTATAGCTGTTGCAGCAGCTAGCATTAAAGGAACATACTCTGTGTGTCAAACCCTGTGTACCTCACTTCTCATTTAATTCTCCTAAGGAGTTCTAGTCAAATCAGACTAATGGTGAACACTCCTGAACACATCATGCACTTTCTTGTGTCAATGGATGTGTTATTTCCTATGCCTAAATGTTTTCTTCTGTATGCATCTGGTCAGCTCCTACTGCTCCTTTAAATTATTGTTCTTTGGCTATCTCTTTGGGAAGTGTTCCAAGATACAGATTCACCTACATCTTTCCCCTTCCTCTTTGTCAGGAACACTTTACTGCTTTTTTTCCCCCACAATTAAAAAGTTACTGTTTGTGTCTTTAATTTTCTCTACTAGTTTAGCAGATTTTACAGTGCTCATGAGCAATATGTGACATGAAATTGCTTGCCCAGTCATAAACTCATCACTATTTTTTCCTTTTTTTGTCTTTTCATAACATTACATTTAATATTTTATTCCTTGTTTTAGATTTTATAGGTTGCTCAAAGAGTTAAAAATAGACCTGCCCTACGACCCAGCAATTGCACTGTTGGGGATTTACCCCAAAGATTCAGATGCAATCAAACGTCGGGACACCTGCACCCCGATGTTTCTATCAGCAATGGCCACAATAGCCAAACTGTGGAAGGAGCCTCGGTGTCCATCGAAAGATGAATGGATAAAGAAGATGTGGTTTATGTATACAATGGAATATTACTCAGCAATTAGAAACGACAAATACCCACCATTTGCTTCAACGTTGATGGAACTGGAGGGTATTATGCTGAGTGAAATAAGTCAATTGGAGAAGGACAAACAGTGTATGTTCTCATTCATTTGGGGAATATGAATAATAGTGAAAGGGAATATAAAGGAAGGGAAAAGAAATGTTGGGAAATATCAGGAAGGGAGACAGAACATAAAGACTCCTAACTCTGGGAAACGAACTAGGGGTGGTGGAAGGGGAGGAGTGCGGGTGTTGGAGGGGAATGGGTGACGGGCACTGAGGTGGACACTTGACGGGATGAGCACTGGGTGTTTTTCTGTATGTTGGTAAATTGAACACCAATAAAAATTAATTAAAAAAAAAGATTTTATAGGTTGATGAATCTTCTAATAGTAGATTTACTTCTTTCTTTAAAGTCTACTTTCTCTTTCTTGATTTAAATTTTATATAGCACTTCAAGTGTCATATTATTATTATTTTTTTAAGATTTTATTCATGAAAGATACAAAGAGAGAGAGGCAGAGACACAGCCAGAGGGAGAAGCAGGCTCCATACAGGGAGCCTGATGCGGGACTCAATCCTGAGACTCAATCCTGGGACTCTCCTGAGACTCCAGGATCACCCCCTGGGCCAAAGGCAGGCGCTAAACCGCTGAGCCACCCAGGGATCCCTCAAGTGTTATATTAAATAGTAGTGGGTTAGAGTGAGCCTGTTTTGGTTTGCCCAGAACAGTCCAGGTATAAGTAGTTGCCTCAAGTAAAACCACTCGTTTCAATAAAACTGATGCTTACACTTTAATAATAGTCACTTTAGAAATTGTGTATATATGGCAAACATTTCTCATTCCTGATTTAATGGAATTTCTAATATTTTTCTATCAATAGCATGTTTGCTATAGGTTTCCAATAGATTTTTTTTTCTCATCTGAGGAAATTTCCTTCCAGTTTTAGTAGCCACTTTGTTTTATTTTAATCAGGAATTGGTGTCAATTTATCAAGTGTTTTTATCTTATTTATTATATAGATTATATTTTTCTCTTAATATGTTAATGTAGTAACTTATGTTAATAGATTTACTAATATTGAACAACGCTTAAAATCTTAGGATAAACTATATTTAGGTATGAAGTATTACTAATTTATCAAATTTCACAACTTGATGTATAGTTGATTTGGGATTTTAAAATCTATGTTAGTAAGAATAGCCTATAACTATTTCCTTCTTTGTCTGATTTGTGTTCCAAAGTTATAAAGCCTCATAAAATGAGTTACAGGTATTTCCATGTTCCATATTTATATTCCATAATAAAATTCACCTGAAAAATATTTAGGTATACGCTTTTTAGGGTTTGATATTTAAAAAATTTCTTTCATGATATTTTATCATTTTTGGTTTATCTGCATTTTCTACTTTTTTTTTTAAAGATTTTATTTGTTCATGAGGGACACAGAGAGAGAGGCAGAGACACAGGCAGAGAGAGAAGCAGGCCTCCTTCAGGGAGCCCGATGTGGGACTTGGTCCCACGACTCTGGGATCACACCCTGAGCCAAAGGTGTACTGTCAACCACTGAACCACCAGGCATCCCTTGTTTTTGTTTCAATTGGATAATTTTATATTTTCATATTTTTAGATTAGTAAAAGGTTTTACCTAGTGTTTTCTTACATATATTCTCTGTACATGTAGCTGTGACTCCTTTCTTACTACTAATATCATTTTGATTTCTCTCTTGATTAAATTTGACATGTGTTCATCATTATATTGGTCTTTTCAAATTAGAAGACCTTGGTTTTAATGATAACTTTTAACTTTCTGTTAGATATTTGTATTCTTTTTTAAAAAAGATGTGTTTATTTAATTGAAAGAGAGAGACACGGTGGGAGGAGTGATTGAGGGAGAGATTCTTTCAAGCTGACTCCCCACTGCGTACAGAGCCAGCTGCAGGGCTCCATCTTATGACCTATCAAGATCAGGACCTGAACCAAAATCACGGGTTGGACACTCAACCAACTGAGCCACCCAGACATCCCAGATATTTGCATTCTTGTATTAATCTTGATTTAATCAGCATTTGTATTGTCTTTATTGTTTAGTTTTCAATATGTTCAGTAGAATGTGTAATTAATTTATTCTCAGTCCACTTTTTAATGTGCACATTTATTATAAAACATTTTCTTTGGAGTACTGTTTAATGGTTACACGGATTTTAATTTGCAGGGTTTTCACTAACATACATTTCAAAGTAGATTGTAATTTTAGTTTTCTTCATCCTAAAAAAGCTCTTAGAGAAGAGATCCCAAATGAACATTTCTTTTGCATATATGTTTTTAGTTTCAAAATTCATTTTTTTTAGCCAGTGAATGTAGACTATATGATTTTTGCTTTTGGGGATTTGTTAAGATCTCCTTTGTGGTCAAATCCAAGGTTAATGTTTATAAATATTTCATGGATGACTAAAAGAATGTCTATTATTTGTTAACAAGAATAAAGCTCTAACTACATTTGATATTTTTTATTGTATTCATGTTACTTGATTCCTCTAAATTCTATTTCTTCTTTTTTTCTTTTGGCTTCTTGATGTATTTGTGAGTTAAGTATATTAAAAAGGTTCCTTGTGGAATTTTTGTGTGTGTATATTTATATCAGTTTTTGCTTTATATGTTTTGAAGTCATATTGTTAAGCACACATAAGTTCAGGACTGTTCCATTTTCCGAGTAAATTCTTATCAATTCAAAATACACCTTTTTGCTTTTAAGTTAATTTCATTTTAAATTACTTCTTGTTGGACATTAATATTCCTATACCTACCTTTGTTTATTTAGCATCTGCCTGTATCAGTGTTTTGCATATGTGAAGATTGGATTAACTGATGGTGCTGGTTACCATCATTTAGTAACATAATTATTATGTTACCTTTCCTTTAATTTATGTGGACCTTTTATCTTTTGGCCTTAGTCATCATTACTTGTATTTTCCTTGTGCCCCTCACTCCCACTTTGTCCACTTGGACAGCTCCTTATTTCTGAAGAACTGTGTCTCAGCTCCTTATTTCTTAAGAATTGAATTTGGGGCTCTGTGTTATTATGCAAAGAGCAAGAAAGCATTTCTACTGGCTTTTCTCTTAGTGACCAGATAGAACTAACCAGGGTCTTTCCCTAATTTTGCTGCTTGATTTGTCCTAGATTATTGAGGTGGGTACTTATCTTCCCAGATTAAGAACTTTTCTCTCTATCCATTTAGAGTTTTTAATACATCCTTGGAGTGTGGGGTCGTTATACTAGGGTTAATGATGTGATTTGAGCTCTTCAGAAAGAATGTGACAGAGAACCACAACACATAGGGAAGTAAAAGGTGGAAATAATTTTGAATATGTAGGAGTAGAAACACATTATTATGATAAATGTTATAGATATGTCCATGTAACTTCGCTTATTGAGGTAAATTAGAAAAATCTGAATAAAGTTCCTAAAATAACTTCTGGATAACACTCTTATAGTCTGCTACTGCTCCTGGCATACAGTTCACTGGCTACTTAACATCTCCTAATGCTACGGAGTCATATATTACTTCATCCAAAGCTGTTGGAGTTAAGGGAGCCATCCAACCTGTCTGATGAAAACAAAAACAAAAACAAAAAAGAAAGAAAGAAAAAGAAAATCCTCAGCTTGACTCCTGAGACTAAAGTTGATGTTCTGGTGGAGCCCTGGGAAATCAGAAAATAGGCGGAAAGTGGATAATAAAATTGAGTAAGACTTCCCGTGGCTCATTAAAATGGCTCTGAAGGTGACACTATCAATCTTGGTTTTCTCCTTTAAAAGCCTAAGGAGATCATTATGGAAATAGCAATTAATTTTCAAGGCTGAAGGAAAAAATGTGTACAAATTATAAATTTTATATCATAGCATTTTCAAAATTCATTCTATGAAGCTCTACTCAGAGGAGACCACTCATAAAAAATAAAAATTAAAAAAACAGATTTCTAGAGTTAATGTGCTAATGCATTTTTAAAGAGTGCCAAGTTCTGAAGCAAAAATCGTCATCTAACTTAGAGTTATAATATTTTCCAAACTTTTAAAATTCTAATATCTTTTATGAAACATCTGTTACTATTTGGCAGGTCAGAAAGCCAATTTACTACATTACATAATTTTCATGGAAATATCATTCATATAATTTACTACTTAACATTAGTCCTTTTCTAGAAACACTATAGCTATGTAAAGCTTTCTTTTATGTCGACTGATTAAAATACAAGCTATATATAAATAAGCCAAATGTGTCTGATACATATACCACATAACTAGCCTGTTTATATAAATGTTTATAGGGGTCATATACCTCAAGAAGACTCTATGTCACAGCAAAAATAAATAGCTTTGTTCTGGACGAAAAGCTAATTTAAAAAATTCATTCAAAAAAAATAAAAAATAAATTCATTCATGTGGCTAAGTTTTCCTATAATACTTTTTCTTCAGGACTCTAAGAATGGCCATAGAGGCTGGGTCTACAGGTTTTCTTCATAGAATTTACTAAAATGCTTCTTAAAAAATAATAGGGTGAAACATAGTAACTGATTCTGAATTTCAAAATACTCTGAGAAAAAAAAAGTAAATACTATACTGTGTTTAAGGAGACAACTTCATTAATATAATTCTATTTACCTACCTATATATCTTGCTGACTACCATAAGAAAATAAATGTTTGAGACTTGTTTATTTTTAAAAACTGATCCAATTCATGGAGAGTATAATCAAGGAATTGGCCAGTGTTCAGCATAGATTATAACAGAAGAAAAGCATTCTTTCTGTGGTGTTTAAGATCATTTTGCTAAATCATCCTAGATGCACAGTTCCAAGGTTGCATGAGTTCAAAACTGGATAGGCTTTCCCCCAACTCATACCCAGTGATATGTGCTTTAAGTTGGACAAGAATTCGTTATAGTTCTACAAATAATATTCACATATCTAAGCTGATTTTTAATTCTATGTTGCCACAAATAATAGCTATTATCTCCTGAGCATTTGTCATGTGCCAGGAGTACAGGAAATGAAAAGAATTCTCACAAGTTCTTGTAATTTATCTCTGCATTTTAAAAAAGAGGAACTGAGTTATAGAGAACTCAAGGTCATTTTTCTAAGGTCACTGGGGTCATGGCAATGGATTTTTTAATTCATTGCTATTTCTGACTGGCCTACTGTGAGTCTACGGAGTCTTTAGAAAACTTATTTGATCTTTAGAAAATGATTTGTTCTATGTGGTCCAGATATCGCATCTCATGCCCTAAGTTTATATAAACATATGCCCATTTGTATTACTTCAGAATAGAAGACACTGAAGCAGGAGAGTCTGACAAAGCACACAAAATGGTTTTCTTTTTAAAGATCAAACATATTTTGTATCAATTTCCATATGTATAAGAATATATGTATATACAGATTATATGTGTATAAATAATACAATGTAGGGAAGCAGAGAGAAGCTATGTTTTAAAATCTACATTGTTTTTCTCTTCCATACATCATGCTTTTAGGTTTTAGATAATTTGTGTTTAGGAGTGTAAATTTGCTTAAGAATCCATCAAGGTAGAAAGTGATTTGACAAGTAATTGTTTTTTTCTGGTAAAATTATACAGATATGCCCACACATGCGCACACAAACAAACACACACACAGGGACACGTATACAGATGGACTCAAAAATAAAATATCTATATATAGATTGATGTGTGTATGTTTGTATACACATCCAGACATACACAGATATATAAACATACATAATCTATATTATTTTTGTGATGTAACCTCTATCAACACAGATAATTGTGGAACTATAATTTGTATTTGTATTTCCAGACACAAAAAACAAGGTATAATCCCTACATGCTTCATTGTCTAAAAAAAAAATATTTATGTCTTAAAAGGTGTTTGTAGCTGTCTTTGAGGACAACATCTCTGGTTGGTTTGTGGTTGGTTTACATTTTTATCTATTGTCCACAGGCTACTTTGTAAATCCCATAATTCAAATGTGTAGATCATTCAGAATTTAAAGATTAATTAATAGTATGGCTCTTTGGGTCTTGGAAAACACTATTAAGACAACATTCTAAACATTTAAGGGGAAGAATCTTAAAGTCATACCATAGTTTCTGTTTTAATATTTTTCAAAAAGTAACTGACTTCACAAACACCAACTATAACATGATTCAGACAACTGAGAAACAGGCAAATGTACTTTCAAATGCTAAAATAAAACACATTTATACAAGTACAAAGCAAAACAATGCTGATAAAAATGTTAAACTTTATGAAAAAAATCATCTGCAATTCACATCAAAATAATTCAACATTCTCTATTGTTTTAATAGTACAAGCTGCAACAACAGAAAAAGAACAGGTACGCGCACACAATCTTAAAACCAAATCAGTTAAAGTGCAGAAAAAAGTAAGTACAAGCACTTGTAGCCCACACAAATCTTTTAGGATTGGCACCGTCTCTCTAAAACATCTATATTCTATATAGATCTCTAATTACAACACCACCAGCAGCTGCCATTGAATTCTAGAAATGCACACAATATACATAGTATATTTTTTCACATTGGGAAGATCAGTGAAATTCAGCCATCTATTTTATACATGCCTCACTCTTCAACACACAGCAGAGGATCTCTCCCACGTCAGACCCTCTTGAAAGTGAATTTCCCCTCGTCTTTATGCTTTTCACTGATCTGTATTTTTCACAGTATAAAACCGTAAATGGTTGACTACAGAGATTCTGGCAGCTCAAGGGCTAGTAATAAGCTGCGGCTAAACGTGAACTCAGATGATACTTTCCAAGTCTCCAAAACGTGTACATCTTGCTGGGAGACTAGCATAGGAAATGTCTGTTTCTTAAAAAGTGTTTGATTCCTGGTTTGGAAGTCACAGGATCGCAGCAGAGCCATGACACAACTCATTCACGGTCAGAAATAGCTCCTAGTCTTCCTGATAACTTGCTGGTTAACAGCCGAAGCCCGGGAAAGACCGTCACTGACAAGGATTAGCACATTGGGGGGATTTACTATTTCTCTTTGCTTCAGTCCAATCTCTAGGATGCTCCTTTGTGTGCTCCCTCTCTGTTCCCCACCCCTCACCCAAAGAGATGCTTCTCCCCAATCCACAGGGTCTTTTTGGGCTGCCCCTCCTCCTCTCCTGCAACAGGAGAGTGAGTGGACTGCCTAGGGGGTCCGCATAACTTGATCAAACCCCGTCTTCTTTTTTCATCTTGGAACCAAACTGTCCTTCAGGGTCACTTTTCTGTATCTTCGCATTTCACTGTACTTTCCCCTTCCTTCTGGTCATGCTGGTCCGACTGAATTATCACTGGGCACCAGGAACAGACTGTTTTCAAGAAAACTCAATGAAAATAGGTACCCCAATGAACTGCAAAGTTCATATCCTAGCCCTAGAATGAATATTCAGTTCTCCTTGTAGATTTATTACTTGGAACCTGGTATTAGAATTGGCAAAGAGACAGAGTTAGCATCATTCCAAAATAAAAGATCCCAAGAATGCATTACTAATAATATTACGTATTATACAATGTACTGAATGAAGTGGCAAAGGGCACAGAAACACAGAGAAAAACACATCTTGTTCTCCTCTAATTGGATAAATTATTTTTCTTATTACAGTTGACTATACTTTCATATAGAATTATCAGATGGCAATTTGTTTGCATTAATTTTTAATTTCTGATGAATTTTCTCATAACGTAGTGTACTTTTTAAAAGAAATATGCTACTAAAAATTTAGAAGGGGAATTTGATCATTCAAAAGGAGAAGGCTTTTTAAAATGTTTTTTTAATTGGTCAGTATAGTGAAACTTATACTCCAGAATAAAATGGAAATCAGCCAAAGGGTTTAAGAAACAAATTTAAAACTTAGTAGAGTATATTTGGAAAGGTTTCAATGTTTAAGATATCCAGATGGTAATCTCCAGGTGAATGCCATCTTTTTCAAGAGAATTGAGGGGTGTTAATGCTTCAAAATATTTACAATTGTTTTTCACGTAGAGGCAGACATTCAATTTCAATGAAACCATAAAACTTAGCTGAATTCACTGTTTCAAGAGTCTCATTATAACATCTAGGTTCAGGGTGGTCTGAAGACGTTATTTTCAAATCTCGTATGGGAGGCTGATTTTTTTAAAATTTATATTTCAGTAAATTAATATTAGCGTTTAACATTTTATATTGGGAGATTTGATTTAAAAATTTAATATAAGAACAGTTATCAGGAAAGTCAAACAGTATATTTATTACAACTTTTAAAAGTGGGGAATGAAAAATTATGCCAATGGATATATTTCCATTTCACAAATTCTTTTTTAAAGTAGGTGTAAGATAAAAAAAAAAAAAAGCCAAAATAAGGATATTGAGCTAGAGAAAAAGGTTTCATTCGTTTTTCTTTCTGCTAAAAATATACTTCTGCCTCACCGCAAATCTTTTTCATAAGGCTATCTTTAGTATAAGGCTAGACCAGCTAAACTCTAAACTTACAAGACACCTCCTCCTTTTATTACTATCCTTATTTAATTAAAAACCAAACCAAACCAAACCAAAACAACAACAACAACAACAACAAAAAAAACATTTGGCACCTCAGGATAGCTGTAATGGGAGGGAGGAAGAAAGAGATGACAGTGGATGCAGGTCTTGAGCTATGATTTCTACTTATATGAGCCTAATAAAGCACATGTATTTCTATTCTATCTTTAAATTTCTTTTCTGCAGTATTTAAAAAGTGACAGTAGTAAGTGCACAAAATCATATTAATAATTATTTTAAAAAGGAAATAATAACCGCTTTGCCTCTTTTTGGAATGGCTAAGAAAGACTGTGTGGTTTATATCCATTAAGGTTCCTCTGTTTTAGTATTCTGTATTGCTTTGAAAAATCTACATTTGTCATAGTTCATAGCTGCCCTGTTTAAGCAGCCAAGAAAAGTTAAAATCACTGCTTACTGGCATAGCTAAATCTCTGCTAAGCCAACTTGACACAGTTTAAAATTTCCAGTGTATTAAGATTGTGTTAACTTTTTGAACAACAGTCCCTCCAATCATGACGCTGTCTTCAGAGGGTCTATAGACCATTCTTCCAGTGGTGGGACTTGAAAAGAACAGAGGGGCTCTTTGTGCATCAGGTTCTCAAAGGAAGGGAATGAAGAAGCCCAAATGCGTATTTTAATATTTTAGCTGGCAATGCTAATGGAACAGCATTCATAAGGAGGAGTGGCCACATTTCATGAACGAGATAGCCAAGCTGGAGCTCAGGAATTATTACTACTACTATTATTATTATTATAATTATTATAAAGAGAATTTCCAGCTACACAACGTACCCCAGTGAGGGAATTACAAAACAGTATTCCAGAAAATATTTCTTTTTTTCTTTTTTTTTTGCTACTCCAGTATTGATTGGCAACATGGTGAAAATAGTCAAGAAATCTTCCACTGGTTTTCTTGGTTAATGGAGGTGAATTGAAATCACTAGGTGGACTCCCGGATGCAGGCTTCTGGAAGAGGATTTCAAACCAAATCGGAGAGGAGTGTCTCTGGTAAAAGCCCTACACGCGTCAGCGCAGCACTCCTTACGCAGCTGTGTGTCACGCAAGGGGCACAGTCGCAGCAGCGCCTGGGTAAGGACCCGGCCCAAGGTCCTGCTTTGCAAGGTCTTTAAAAGACAGCAACAAAGAAAGGGGAAAAAAAGAGAGAGAGAGTGAGAGAGAGAGAAATGGTCACGTTTGGTCCCAGATTTTTAGTTTGTTAGAAAATGTACATTCATGTTTGGTGAATCAAAGAATCTTCTGGGAAAAGAAAGTAAACAAGACTTTTTACAGTTGCTCACTAAGTGCGCTCCTCCCCTCCGTTATGCTGTTTCACACTCGCCGCTTCCCTAGAGCGAAGCACTCGGTACCGAACCGGTTCCACGCTCCTTGTCAGCCCTCGAAAAGATTCGCAGTGTTTCTGCAAAGCCCACGTTTTCTAAGGCCACTAGAAGAAAATCTGCCCAAAGATTCGTGGTTGGCGTCTTGGTCGGTGGATGCTGAACGCACTCCAGAGCTCGGGTTCCTTCCCGGGGGCGCTTGGCCTCTTCCGCCTCGGGTCCGAGGCAGGCGCCCACGGGTCTCGTGGCTGCGGGAACGCGGCCGAGCGCAGCGCGGGTTCCGCCCACGTTCACAACGACGAGGAGCTCTGAGTGTAATCTCTTAGGATCAGTGTGTCGTATTTGGGAGACGACGGGATGCAGAGCGCGGACTCCGACACCGGCGAGTTGGGGGCTGTACTCCCCGAGTCCACCGAGTCTCTAAAGGGGGACGGCGGGGTGAGAGCCACCAGCTCCTCCAGGTCCGCCTTGCCGGCCGCCGCGTCGGGCCCGGCCGCGGCGGGGGACTCCCGGGCAGCGCCCCCTGCCGGCGGGGCCGCCGCCGCCGCCGCCGCCGCCGCCCCCGCGGGCTGCGCGCCGCCCGGGACCTCGATGGCCGGCAGCGGCTGGATTTCGGCGAACGTCGTCATGGTCGTGGGCAGCTGGATCTCTTTGGGGATCAGGTAGGACGAGCAGAGCGGGGCGCCCACGCCCACGCCGGGGCCGGGGCCGGGGCCGGGGCCGGGCGCCGCGGTGGACAGCATCATGGAGTTGAGCTCGCTGATGTTGGCGGTGAAGCGCGTCACCACGCTGCTGATCTGCTCCATGAGCGAGCCCTGCGAGGAGCTGCTGCGCGCCGCGGGCTCCGAGTGCAGCGACGGCACGTCGTCGTCCGTGCGGCCGGCCGAGCCCGCGCGCTGGCTCAGCGTGCTGATGGGCGACGGCGAGCGCGGCCGCGCGGGCGCGGGGAAGCGCTCCTCGGCCTCCGCCACGTCGTACAGCGCCTTGGGGCCGGCGTCGGGCGGCTCCGGCCCGCCCCCGCCCCCGGCCCCGCCCCCCCCGCCGCCGCCCGCGCCCGCGCCCGCGCCCCCGCCGCCCGCGCCCGCGCCCCCGCCGCCCGCGCCGCCGCCCGCGCCCAGGCCGCGGCTCTCCGGGCTCTTGGGGAAGGGCTTGATGACCGCCGTCTGGTTGGGGCTCTCCTTCTTGTTGATGTGTATGGACAGCCGCTGCCACAGGTGCTGGCCGCGGCTGCTCTTCTCGTTCTGGGCCCACGTGACGGACTTTCCGTTGGAGCTGCGGAGAGAAGGGAGACCACAGGTGACTGGGAGCATCCCCGGCAGGGTCAGGGGAGCCGCATGGGGACGGCTGCGCCCGCTCCTTCAGGACAGGAGGCGTCAGAGGCCGCCGCGGGCCGAGACCTTGGAAGTGGCTTTGGCTCGTTTGGATGGGCCTTTGGTCTATCGTTACCGGGGAAGTGTGTCTGAGGGGGCAGTAGTAAGGATGGAGGAGCCTTTACGGAGACCCTGCGGTGGTTCTGAGCCCCCCCCCCCCCCCCCCCTGCAGTGGCAGTGGCAGTGGCTGGTTATGGTTATGCACCGGGGTGGAAGCCGGGGTGCGGACGTGCTGACGTGCAGAAGTGCCTGGTAGGGGGCAGGGGCCGCCTGCAGCCCGCAGCCCGCAGCCTCTGTCAGGAACCCTTACAGCTGGGACCTCAACTCACCAACCCAGTCATCAGAGGGAGGGAAGGGCACGAGTCAAGGGTTACCAGGCAGTAGGCAGTGGTTCCAGGTCAGTTTTTAGTCTGCAAGCCAACGCTTGGGGTATTTGACTAGGGGTTTCTGTCTGAGCTCCTGACTTTGAACATGGTTTTAGTTAGTCAGGCTTATCTGCTGGAAAATAGAAATTCAGTGAACACGTATACAAATATCTAGTTAATTGGCGTTTTTCTACTTCTCCCACATTTTCCTCACAGATGTGTTTTGGGGCCTAAAACTTGAATGACAGTTGGATGAGGAAGCGTATTCCTTTGGCACCTCGCATATTGCTTTCCAGGTAGGGTCTTGAGTGGTATCCGGCTCACATGACTTTTTAGGATCTTTCTCCCTCTTCCCTTTCCCCAAGCAGTCCATTTTGGTCTCCACCCTGGGGTCAGGAAGCTGCTCTGATGAAGAAGATGCAATTGGTACCTCCGCCTCAGATCCTGACCGGGTCCTCCTCACCATTAAATATGACACAACTTCTGAAACTACAGACCCTCTGTCAGGAACCTCACCAGTGGTCAGAAGACATGGCCTGATCTTCGGGGATGTTCTGTGGAGAGACCCTGGGGGGGCGGATTTCTCATCACAGAGGAATCCAAGGTCTCTGTAACCAGGAGGTCTCTTGTCCAGATAGCCCTGTCCTCTGTGCTCTGAGCAAGAAAGAACCTTGGGCAGTCTATAAACAAAGGGCTTTGACCACTCAGGTTTCTCATCTCCGCCAGTGGTGATGAAACTTAATCATGCATAAGACTCATCTAGGGCATTTGTCAAATATCACAGGTAGGAGGACCCCAGGAGATTCTGATTGTCTGGATTGGGTTCCAAGGATCTATGCATTCTACAAGCACTCCCTCCCCAAAGTGATGATGCAGCAAGTATTTCCCACACTGAGAAACTCTAGCAGGAAACGGTCCTAGTCTTCCTGGGCTCCCACTGCTCCCTTGGCCTCCTTGCCAAGGGCTGGACTGTTTTCACCCGGCAGGGGCCTGGATTGTATTTGGCGCCCACCAGCCTTGGGCTGCCTGACTGCAACTGCCAGACCTACTCACGCCTGAGACACCTACTCCTTTCCTTTTTGTGGGCATCTTTTTTCTGCTTCTTCCTCTGTTTAATCTATCCAATATTTTGCAACCTGTGTCCTTCAGAATTCTGGAATGTGATATGTGCCCCACCTGACCCCTCTTCCTGCAAAGGTTAGATCAATTCTTTCCAGGTTTGGAGGTTGCCGTGCGTTGCCAATAGCAGAATGGACCCTGCCAACCTAATTTCCCTTTCCAGGAGAGTATCTGGATTTGTTTCTACATTTTGCATTAACCTGACTTGCCACCTTTTATGTTTTTAGTGCATTACTTTCTTCTTCCCAGGTATCGACTAACTTCTGGGACATGACACAAAAGAAATGGGCCAGACTATTTATGGGATTTGGTTGGGAGGATGGTTGCCAGCAACACAGCCCCTTTTCTCTCCTACCAGCAGAATAAGAAACAGGCATGTTGGGAACGATGCTCAGTCTTTCAGGTTGCCGAGGCCACTTTTAATACAAAGCATGGGCTAGAAACTAGAAGCATAACTGGATTTACCCTACTAAGCTTTACTATGGAAAGATTCTTGCTTCCAACATAGGTTTTGATGGAACATTAACTCTGGGTATTAACGGTGACAGTCTTTGGACTCATATGTAGAAGTACCTAAAAACGTGATAGTAGATTGAAAAACCTTTGGATAAAAGTGCAAGAAGGAAACTGTTCAACCCAGTCAATCTGCACAAAGCCCTGACATGGTTTCTGGCCATGCCTTTGCTCACAGTGTCTATGGTCATGTGGGGGAGAGAGCACCAAATATTCTGCATACCAATGGAAATGGACACAGGAGACACCGGAGAAGCAGAGTCCAAATTTGACTACTTTTCATTTCTTGGTTCATGAAAAGTTTTTTCCTCCAAAATGGGAACTTTTAATAAACATTTGATGGACAAATAGGATTCTTAAGCTAACAGGACCATTGGGTGGTGTCCTGGAAACTGCAATGGAGAAAGGAGCCTAAAATCTGGGTTCTAATCCTGGATCTGCCAGCCTGGATGCTTGGAAAATAATAGTCTGTAAGCCTTAATAAAAAGCAGAGAGTAAGTATATCATTTGGCAAAGGTTGTGAGGATTCAGTGAGACAGTACAGGTGAAGGGTTCTTGTAAGGAGAAGCTATCTAAGCATGTTAGTTTTTGCATTCTGTATGGATATTGTGTTTCAGAAAATAAAATGATATACTCATGTGGTTTTGAACTCTGGCTGAGAGACAGAATTTTGTGTCAAGTGAAATATGTGGTAAAGCCATAATATATTTTTGGTTGTTCCATCAGGTTTGGTCTGTGGTCTGTTTTAATGCTAGATTGTCTCCCTGGTGATCACATCCACTTCCCTAAATTCTACATTATTCCTCTTCCACAGCTTACTTCTTCTGAAATGCTCTTCCATGGTGCTCCCTCCTCTCTCTCTCTTCCTTCCTTTTTGACTAAACTCTTCCTATCAGTTTTTTTTTTTTTTTTTTTTGGATTTTACCTGAATTGCTTTTTCTTGAGGGCAGCTTTTCTGACCCCCTCTTGACTAGGTTAGATTCCCAGAGTCCTGGCATTAGGCACTTAATAACTCTTTGGTGTATGTCTGCCTCATCTGATGGATGGAGTGTTCTGAGGGTGCAGACAGAAGGGTTCTTTGTTTCCTGTTATAGCATAGTACCCAGTGCATTGTCTAGAACACAGTATGTGCTTGATATCTTTGAACCAATAACTGAGTGATAAATGCATTTCATTTCAAGAAATTCATACTGAATTGTTTTTGTTAGAATTACATTTTAAAAATGATACAATATTCAAAAACCTCTATATTAATGAAATTGTTTTTTTATCTTATGGATCTACTTTTTATATAACTTACTGTAAAAATAAAATAAACTTACTGTAATCTTAAATAAATAAATTAATAAAAATAAATTAAAAAAAATAACTTACTGAGTTGTGCTCAGTGTATACAAATAAAAGATTTTATTAAGTACAAAAATACAGATCTTCATATCTACTATGAAAATCACAAAGGGAGTATTTGTTCTTTTTTTGTAATTTATATATATGTATATATCTAATATATGTACGTGTGTGTGTGTCTGTTCTAGAGAAACTTCTTGGTGATGAAAGTTTATGGAGGCCATATGGATAGTAATCCCAAAATGTGTGTGTAAGATTCGACCCTGAGTGATGGTGGGCAAATCACTTAACTCCTTTGTACCTCTTTGTTCTTTGTTAAAAAAATGGAAGAAATAAATCTCTCGTGCTCACCTCACATGACTGCTGGGAGGAACCCAAGTGGTGTAGTACACATACATGGGTTTTTACATGGGGTAAAATCATGATTGTTGTTGAGATTTTTTTTTTTTAACATCAGGATTATACATTTGTTCTAAGGGACCTGTGGTAAGAAGAGGGAAAGTGAACTCTTCCTCACCTGTCTATAGCACTTGACTCTTCCCACTGGATATTTTAGGCATTAGAAAGGAAGGAAGAGAGAGAAATGGAGAGAGAACAAATGGTGCTACATCTGGAAAGGACAGTTTGGCCCAAAACAACCCTGCAAAACTTCATGCTCTTTCCAGGCACCAATTAACCCTTTGCCAAATATAATTCTATGTAATATAATGTTCTTTCTACTATGACAATTTGTTCTTTCCTGTGAGGGAGAAAAAAGCATTTAGATAATGTTATTTGAGGATTGCATTTTTTTTTTGTTTACAGTTTGTGTCTGCCAAAATGACACCTTCTACCTTTATGCTCAGAAGTTTATTCTTCCCTTTTGTATTCCATGCGTGACACATAAATAATTTATTCACTTCAAGCAAGCTCTGAATGTCAGCTCAATGACCTCTTCCAGGTTCTCTCTTCATCTGCCAAAACCTGTAGGAATTAGCATTATGCCATGGCTCACCATCATTAGGAGACAAATGTTAAGAAGTATTTTGACCGTCAAAAACGCCTATGGAATTTATAATTTTTGTGTTCATTTTAAATGGCTGTTGAATAAAAATAACAAATTTTAAAAAATAAATAACTGTTGAATGACCTGTGTGTTTTTTTCCTGAAAAATTGGGGTTTTATTAAAGCCATATAAACAATTAAAATCCTCAGAATATTTCACTGAATTAAAAAACTATATACCCTTATCCTCTCCTTTGTGACATGGTTTGTTAGTACCTTCATGAGTTGTACAGATCTAGGGCATCAAAATAATCAAATATATTCTCTGAAAATTAGCACATTCTTTTCATGAAAAAATTATCTTCATTACTAAACCTCTCGTGTTTATGATTTTGGGTTGAGAGGCAGCCAGGAGGGAGGAAGAGTAAGATTATGAGCTTTCTAATACAAAAAATATTTAAAACAAAATTTTTTTTAATTTTAAAAAGCTTGTAATGTCACTAGCAACTATGCCTTTAGAATGACTTCAGAAAATACGAGGCTAATAAAAGAATCTCATGAATTAAGAATATTATAAGTAGAAAATTTCCAATTGCAGTTCCATTTGCTACACATTTTCTTAAACTTTTTATCAATATATTTTGCTTGCAACAATTTGCTTTGAATTACAAAGTGTGGAAATATAGTTTTTAAAAGATAATGAGGAATTTGATATTGTTTATATTCAGACACTCTAAATTAGGTGGAATAATTTCCTTCTGAGCCTTGCCTAAAATCTGACATCTTGATTTTGACGATTACACTGAGAAATACACCATGATATATAAGAAAATGACAGAATCATCTATATAAATTTACCCAATTACAGCATAATTGGATGTAAATAACTATCTTGCTGACAAAAACAAGTTAAATGGCCATGGTGAGGTATGCATTAGAAATGCACATATAGACAAACTTGAGTAAATGGAAATGAATTACCTCCATGGACACAATAATCGAAGCAATATCACCTTATATTTGCATAGTGCTTTATAAAGTACTTTAGTAACACTGTCAAAGTTAGGTGAGATTGATGTCTTAGTCCTTTCAAAAATAAGAAAACTGAGGCTCAGTGAGATAGGTGACTTGCCCAAAGTTAAAGCAGTTAGAAAATAACAATGTGAAACAAATACCATCTCATGATTTCCAATTCATTTCTCATGACAGTACACCATATTTGTTTTTGAAGTGAGCTGTCCTTATCTCATTGAAGAGAAGCTCTCAGATGTTACCTAGTGATGATATGCACCTTTAAGTCGATAAGTTAGTCATTTGATTTATATTGTCTTATTACCATGTCTTTGTTCTTCTTAATCATATACTTTGAAGTCTCAAGAGGCACCCTATATCACTCGTTGGTTGTTAATTCAAACAGCACAGGTTGATCAAGTACCTATACTTGTCAAGGATAATGATTGGATGCCTTGATGATGAAGGCACTTATACAACAACTGTATAAAAAAAAATCATACAAAAATTTTCAGCCCCTCTTTTTTTTCCCCATGCTGTGATCTAGTAAAAGACAGTTGTCCCATGTGTGTCACACTTATTAGAAAATAAATCTGACTTATTTTGGAATACCATTAAATGAGAATGGTGTAATATAAAGAATAACTATTTTGCAAATTTTGGCATTTCAAATAATATTGGTAACAAATGAAATATGGTATCTCTGAAAATGATTGTGATTGATCAGTACTGTGGTGGAGAGTTGCTGATATGAAACTTCCCTCAAAGAGGGCAGGAGAGAAGATGCACATAGAAGGCTAGTAATATGAGTTACTCATATTATTTTGATGGAAAGGGTTTTTTCTTTTTCTTTTCTAGGTCCTTGAGAGGAGGAGGCAGATGGGCAGGTGGAAGGGTGCGGAGGACAAGGAAAATGAGAGATTGTGGAGCATGGGAACAAGGAGTCCATTGGGTAACTATAGGGTACAGATCACAAGGGATTTAAAGCTTCACAAGAGGAAAAAACCATTTCTAGCAGGAGGGGAGTGACCAGAGAATGACACTTGCCTGCAGGAGACAGATTGTATCTACTCCTTGAAAAATTAGTAGATTATGGCAAAATCCAAAAATAGCAGTAAGCATTGCCCTCCAGTAAAGATAGCAGTGACATAAGTTCAGGAAACCAGAAAGGATATTCTAAGATAACCAGTAGTCCAATTTGACTGTGTGGGAATGAATAAGAAGTTAAAGCATCAAAAGATAGAGTTTGGGCCTTTTTGTCCGCTATAAAAATGCTGTGTGGCCACCTAAGATCTGAAAGGATCTTCTTTCTTTTCCTTTCTTTTGCTGTTTTAATAACTCATTAGTAATTAACTTTGGACTTTTTATCAATGTCTGGAATAAACAGGTGGTCTAATATATTTGGCCAGAGAGATGGTCTAATTACATAGATAATCTACATGCTTGAGCAATAAATGAATATATAAAGAAATACTCATGGGTTCTTTTCTGTATTATTCTTCAACTGTAAGAATTCTTTTCTGTTATTTAATATTTAGGTATTCAATAATTCTGGAGCTCAACAAAAACAAATCTAGGAATCATGCTGAAACCTTCTTTAAGCCCTTACTGCAGATTAATCCACTGACCTTGTTCTTTGTCTGCCCCAGTCCTGGTCCTCCTTCAGGAATATGTGAAGGCCTAATTAATATCTGTTAAGTTAATTAGTCCTTCAGGCAATAAGGAACCAGAAGATTGATACAAAAGAATGGTGTCCAGGGAGATTTAAGAAGCTGTTTTCATAGTGCAGGGACATATTGTTAAGATGCTAACAGGTGTGGAAAAAATGGAAATGGAAAGGAATATACTGATCTGAAAACTGTTGTGGAAGAAAAGACATTCATCCTTGCCCATTGCTATTAGAGGAATGCAGAGAAAACGTTCACTGGGGAAAGAAGTTTCAAGGAAGGATTTGCAAATAAAGTGGAGATTAACGAGGCCTTAAAGCCTAGGGAATGTTAAAATAACACGGATAAACAAAATCCAATTAATATGTGTATTGCATATATGGCAAAGCAGCTAATGCCACATGCTCAATCCCATGAAACCCTTCCAACAACCTTGTGAGGTGGACTTTTGCCTCCCTTTGGAGTAGCCGGGAGCGAGCCAGGAGTGGCTGCCTGCTTCTACGATAATTCCCTCTGCCCCCTAGAACATCTCTTGTTAGGCATTTAGTCCCTAATAAAATCCTTGTAGGATGAGAACCACTTGGCCCTATTTTAACTAGTCTTTGGTTTACAGAATGCCTTTTCAACAGGTCACAATCCATCCAGGGTGGGTTATTAAAATGCCCTGTGGTTCTAGTACAGCTGCTATATCCCCCACGTCCTCATAAGGAGAAAGCATCTAACAAAGGCTATAAAGCAGGAGCATGTGCCAAGCAGAGGCATTCTGTTGGATCATCACAGAGTTTTCTTTCCCAAATTAAGCTATTTTTTGATACAAAATTCAGTAACCCAGACTCAAACCTCAAACTAAACTACTCCTCACACTGAGACCTAAGTTCTAGGCTTTAGTCGAGGTGCTTCAACTAAGATGAGAGGATTTTTTTTTCCTAAAATGGAAATTATTTTTTTCAGCAATTACTGCAAAGCCCAGATTAGAAGTTCATAAGGAAAGAACAAAAGAAGACACAGCTATTTTGTGCCTGTTGGCTGATACCGCTAAGAAGACTCTGTGGAGGGATCCAGCTTGATTTAAAGCCTGAATAAAACATGGGATTGGCATTGATGACTAAGAAGAGGAGAGTCCTGGAATGATAATAGCTCCCCTTTGAATAGAACTTTACACCTCACAAAGTGTTTTCATCTGTTTTATTATATTTGACCTTCACAACAGCTGTCTAACATAGCATTTATTGCATGGTATTTTTAATCACCTATATACAAGTCTGTTTCTACACTAAATCTGGAACACTCCAAGGGCAGTGACTATGTGCATTTCCTATGCTTGGGATGGTGCTTGGTGCAGGGTAGTGGGTTGGGAGTATTAGGGAAATGAAGCAAATTCTATCACCTTAAATCCTTGATATAAACAGATATTATTAACCTGTACTATAGATGCCAAACCTGAGGCTTATGAAACGTGTGTCCAAGTCAAATAAAAGGCAAAAACAGTGCCCCAAATTGGACCTTAGATCCAGAGTCGTTGCCAATATGTGATAAGTGCACATAAAAACTAAAGGGCTAACAGGACACATCCTTATGGAGCATTCAGGGAAATGATAACACCCAAGTGTGTACCCATAAAATGACCTGATAATAAATTCCAAAGTAACATTGACCCGAACATTGCAGTGATGAACACTGAGGACTAGAGAATAAGAGAATGTTCCAGAATTGTTATAATGGTTGCTGAGGAAATTATTTCTGCTTAGAAAAAAGATTCCGTGTGATCTTAAAGCAGCTCAGCTAACATATTTAACTTTACTCAAGAATTGGGTGGGGGGATGGGGTAACTGGGTGAAGGGCATCAAGCAGAGCACCTGATGAGATGAGCACTGAGTTTTATACAAAATTTGGCAAACTGAATTTAAATAAAATAAAAAAGTATTTAACCTAACTCTAATGTGTGAAGAGAACTTTAGTTTTGAGGTTTCAATCTTGGTTGTTGTCTACCACCAACATACTTGTTATCTACACAAAGCTCCTGATATAAGGTAATTTTTTTAAAGATTTTATTTATTTATTTATTTATTTATTTATTTATTTATTTTTTTGAGAGAGAGAGAGAGAGTGAGGGAGAGAGAGAGAATGAGCAGGGGGGAGGGACAGGAGGAGAAAGAGAAGCAGACTCCCCACTGAGCAGGGAACACCATGCAGGGCTCCAGCCCAGGACCCTGGGATCATGACCTGAGCCAAAGGCAGACTCTTAAACTGACTGAGACACCCAGGGGCTTTGCTTAAGGTAATTTTTGATTATATTTTCTCACTGGATGTAAATGGGTACATGTCACAGAGGTATTAAGTAAGTTCCTGTCTCATTCCTTTTGGGATGCTTCAGATGCTTAACTCTCTCTCTCTCTCTCTGTCTGTCTGTCTCTCTGTCTCTGTCTCTCTCTCTCATTGTGGTAAGGACTCTTAACATGAAATCTGCCCTCTTAGCAGATTTTTTAAATGTATGATGCAATATGATCAGTTCACACCTGTTAGGATGGCTATGATGTGGAGAAAAAGGAACCCTTGTGTACTGTTGGTGGGGATTTAGAATGGTGCAGCCACTGTGGAAAACAGTATGGAAGTCCATCAAGAAATTAAAAATAACATGGAAAAATAAAATATTTACAGACCCTTAAAAAAAAAAAGAAATTAAAAAAGATTACCATATGATCCAGCAATTCCATTTCTGTGTATATATCCAAGGGAATTGGGACAGGATCTCAAAGAGGGATTAGCACTACCATGTTAACTGCAGCATTATTTGCAGGAGCAAAGATGTGGAAACAACCTAAATGTCCACTGATGGATGAATAAAGAAAATGTGTACCTTTTGAATGTTTTTCCAAAGAAAATGTCTAATGTCCAACACATACATGTAAAGGGACTCATCATCACTAATCATCAGGGCAGTGCAAATCAAAGCCACAAGGAGGTATCGCCCCACACCTGTTAGAATTGCTAGTATCAAAAAGACAGGAAATAACAAGTGTTGGCAAAGATGTGGAAAAAAGAGAATTCTCATGCACTGGTGGTGGGCTTGTAAATTGATACAACCAATTTGGAAAACAATGTAAAGATTCCTCAAAAAATTAAAAACAGAACTACCATGTGATCCAGCAATTTCACTTCTGGGTAGTTTATCCAAAGGAAATGAAATCACTGTCTTGAAAAGATATCTCAACCCTGTATTTACTGCAGTTTAATTCACAATAGGCAAGACATGGAAACAACTTTAGTGTCTATCAACAGATGAATGGTTAAGGAAAATGTGATATATATTTACATACACAAACACAATGGAATATTATTCAGCCATTTCCCAAATAAGGAAACCTCACTGTTTGTCACAATATGGATGATGTGGATTAAATCTGAAGGCATTGTAAAATGTAAAATAAGAGAAAGACAAAGACTGTATGATACCATGTATACGTGGAATCTAAAAAACAAAAACAAAAACAAAAACAAAAACCTGAACTAATAGATACAGAGAACAGATTGGTGGTTGGATGAGGTAGGAGTAGGAGTGGGTGAAATGGGTGAAGAGAGCCAAACTTCCAGTTTTAAGATAAATATGTTCTGGGGATACCATGTACAGATGGTGACTATAGTTAATAACACTGAAACGTATATTTGAAAATTGCTAAGAGAATAGATCTTAAAAGTTCGCATTATAAGAAAAAAACTGTAAATGTGTGATCATGGATGTTAGCTAAATTTATTGTGATCATTTTTCTGTATATATACATATATATGTATATATCTCAAATCATTATGTTGTACACCTAAAACTAATACAATTTCATGTCAGTTATATCTCAATAAAAAAGAAAATGTATCCTTTTGATATTAAAACAACTTTTTAAAAAAGATTATTTATTTGAGAGAGAGAGCACAGAAGAGAGGAGGGCAGAGGGAGAGGGAGAAGCAGAATCCCCCTGAGCAGAGAGCCTGACGTGGGGCTCGATCCTGGGACCCTGAGATCATGACCTGAGCCGATGGCAGACACTTAACTGACTGAGCTACGCAGGTGCCCCTAAAACAACTTTTTATTTCTATCCTATACACTATTACCTTGTTGATGTCAATCTTTTTGGCTTCTCACAGATGACAGGAATCTTTCTCCGGCTCCTTGAAAATTAATTAGGTAGATGCATACAAAAAATAATAGATGTTCTTGATTTATATTTGCCTTTGTCTTTTGCTTGCAATATACTGCCTTCTCTATGTATACCTAATCTCCTCATTTAAGTTCTTTTACTCCTTTAAAATATCCGTGTATGTTTTCATATACATGCTCTTTTTAATTCCTCAAAAAAACATGTGAGAAAGTTATCAACATTGTGTTCATTTTATAGACTATAAAGCTGATGCTTAGAAAGGTTCATGGGATTGTGTGCAAACATACTTACTGTGTAAAATCTTGCTGCGTATGACTTTCCATCGGTTACTGACTCTAGGAGTATGGAAGACATAGCGTTATAAAGCAGGGTCTCCACTTTGAAGGCCATGTGAAGTATAATGGCAAAAAATTGTTAGGTACGTAGAAACCCTATTTCATATATCTTTTGAATTTCTGGTATGAAGCATAGGGCCTTATGCATAATAAGTGATGAATTAACATTTTTAAAAATAAATAATCCTTATGTTAAAGGATCAGTTCAAAATGACGCATGAAACAGGGTTAGATGAAATAGTGATTTAAGTTTACAGAGCACTTAGCTCTGCTGAATAGTTTGCCCTTATTTTGGTATTATCTACCTAATGGGATTATGGCAATAAGATTAGGGTGGACATTACAAGATTTAATCCATATTTTGTGGTGGGAGTAAAAGTAAAGAGTATGCCTCTAGCCTTGACTTCTTCCTCTAGAGTACAAGAATTTGAACTGATAACTCCAAAGCCGCTCCCTTTGTGGCATTTGTTCTATCAGAGACTCTTCTCATTCCCTTCTTCCCTTTTAGGAGAAATTATGAGATATCATTTTTTTGGTCTCAAAATATGTACAGATATTTATATTTATACATAACTAATAAAGTATTGTTTATATGGGCAAGGACAGCAGGCTTACAAATGATTTTGACTAGCTCCTCTCCTTCCCCCACAAAAAAGGATGTTACTGACAGAAATGGAGAAGAGCCAGGGAATCCAAGTAGTCCGATTACTAAATTTTGTATTATGCCACAGGCTGAAAGAAGTAGAATAAGTATACTCACAGTAATTAGTGATTCTTCTGGAAAAATAAGTAAAGGAAATTGAGAATCTTGTTTATATTTTCATATTTGTGGCCCTTACTAAAGTTAATCATTTCTAGTCCAATCACAAGACATTAGCTGAACTGTGTTTTTGTCAGACTTATAAACTATTTCCCTAAGAAATTCCTTATAATAATATTCCAAGAATTATTATAGTTGCTCAAAATCTGTAACTTTGTTCCTTTGTTTTCTGATCAATGTGTTTTTATAAAACTGATTGGTAAACTGTATAGAAAGTAAGGATCACCCTGTAAATGGTTCATGAATAAATGGCTATAAGGTCAACTAAGTTAAGTAAATTTAAACTGCTTTCTGTGGAACATCTCAAGTTCGTTCTTTCTTTCTTTCTTTCTTCTTTCTTTCATAGCATGCATGTGCACCTGAGGGTGGGGGCAGAGGGAGAGGGAGAGAGAAAATCTTAAAACAGGCTCCATGCTGGGCATGGAGCTGACTAGGGGCTCAATATCATGACCTGAGCTGAAATCCAGAGTCAGTCCAAAACCAACTGAGCTACCCAGGCTCTCCTCAAGTCTTTGTTTTGTAAGCATTCATAGAAAACCTCCAAGAAGGGCATATAGCATGTAGTGTTGGCTACATTAATTTCATCCATACTGTCACTTTTGCCTCTTCTTTTCTCTGCTCATGGAATATCTCTTAAACTTGGTATAATGTTCTATAGGATATAGTTTGTGAAGTTTTCTTCCAGGGATTCTAAAAACCTGAACTTGAAACTGCATGTCATGTTGCTTTCTCCCTCCCCTATTCATATTTGGGGCTTATTATCTGGATCACTGATTTAATACCTTAATGTACCTGATTGCTCTTGTAGTTTCCATCAGAATGAATTTTATTCCTCTATAAAGATTGTCAGGGAAGTCTGGGTGGTGCAATTAGTGGAGGCATCTGACTCAAGTGGTGATTTCAGGGTTCTAAGATTGAGCCGCGGTAGTGGGCTCTGCACTCAGCTCAGGGTCTGCTTGAGACTCTCTCCCTCTTCTTCTGCCCATCCCCTCCACGATCTTTCTCTCAAATAAGTAAATAAATCTTTCTTTTTTAAAGACTGTCAGTTCTTTAGGGTGGAAATTCATATTTTCTGGAACACCACATGGTCCCGAAAACTGCAACCTACATACAAAAAGATTCTCCTTGCACTCTTAGTGATTGATTGATTGAATCAGCAGTCTCAGAGCACTTCTGGATACTGTAGATGTTAAGGTATGAAATTGTAGAAAGGAGCCAGTGTGTTTGGAGAATGGTAAAAAAATTAAGGTGCCTGAAGAAGAGAACACATGTGCCAAACAGAGAGGGAATAAACGTTAAAGAATAGAGTTAATGTGTGAAGGTCCTCATATTCTGAGTGCATGGATTTGAAATTAATCCCAGATGGTGGATATCACAATGGTTAGAGCGAGAATTCCAGAATCAGAGTTTGGCTCCATTATGGACTTTATCATTTACCTTTTTAAAGATGAAATAAGAGATCACACAGGGAAAGCACTTAAGCCAGAATCTGGTATATATCTAAACACCCCAGGAGAACCATGGGAAAACATGAATTTTAAAGCAGAGAAATTATCATTGAATTAATTTCATTGATATTATTAGATTTTATTTTATTTACTTTTCCAGAATTGATTGTTGAGAAAACAACCATTGATGGCAAGAGGAGAGTGGAAGAGAAGATCAAAAATAAAAAAAAAAAAATTAAAAAAAAGGACTTTCTAAGCTTCTAAGCTGAGTAGCCTTGGGTAACTGTAATACTAAATATCTATTGAATGCTTGCTAAATGCTGTACTTGCACGATCTTACTTAATTTTCAAAGCATCATATACTAAGGGAAATGCTGTATTATTATGCTCATTTTATAGACGATGGAGATTAAAGAGGTAAAATGGCACCTCAAGGTCATTCTGGCTAGTGCTGAAACCAGGTTTTAAGGTCTTTGATTTCAGAATTTTCACTAAATCACTCTACTGTGTAGGTTATTTAATATTCCTGAGCTTCATTTTCCTTATTTGTATCATGGAAAGATAATTCTTAGGAGAATTTAGTGCATAACCAATGGGAAAGGACAGCTACAGTGTTTGATGCATAGTAATAACAGCAATGGCATTAACGCTATTGTTACCTGCTTTAGAAAATCTCTAAATGTAAGTTAGAACATTAATCTGAAATTGACTCTAGGGAGAAATGAAGAGGACTACTGCAGCAGTCCTATCACTATGAAACTAGCTGGCTTCATACTGGAAACAGAACATTCTCTCTGTGGCTCTGGATTTTATATACCTCTGTGTGTAGCCTTTTCTGAACACTCAGTTCAGGCTAAAGTTTAGTTTATATTACTCTTAATTCTATTTCCACTGGCATGTGCTATACTTTCGGATATCAAATGAGAAGTTAATTCGACACATAAATTTTCCTCTGGGACAGGGGTTTCTGTTGCATTGAAATTATGTTTTTCTGACTCTGTTCCTCCATGGACTGTGGATTTTCAAGGGCATTAGTCAAGTCTTTGTCAATCATTTAACTCCAGAATCTTGTAAGTGCTTGGCTTGTGGTAGGTGCTTAATAAATGAGCATTGCATGAGGGAAGAAATAATTGAATCAAAGAAAGGCAAAACAATCTTAACACAGACATCACATTGTGGGATTGCTTTTCAAATCTGAGTTCCTCACAATGATGACATCACTGTTACCTGATTCTCTAAAGGCTCTATTAAATATTTATACCCACTAAAATCATCTATTAGGTGAAAATCGGTTACTCAAGTGATTGGGATTAATACCTCACCTAATTGATATCATGATATTGCAACAGTAAAAATACCTCATTCCACCCTCCTTCCTGCAAGCACTGGAGGGGTACTATAGATCCCTCTATTAGATTTGATTAGGGAGTGCTTTTCTAAAGAGTAACCAGACTGGGAGGCTCAGAATGTCTGTGGCTCTCCTTCATGGGGTATGACATGAGCAGTTCAGAATGCAGACTCCAATGAGCACTCCAATGGACTAGCCCTGCTGAGATAGGAGATAATAACATTCATTTTTGAGGTTTTAGCTATCTCTGAGGTGGACCATCTCAGTATGAACTCACATGATAACAGGGTTTAGAGAATTTACAGTTCTTAGAGCACCTCCCTGTTTAGGACTCTCTTTCAATTCTCCTGCAATTAGGAGGTCTCTGCTCTGAAACACACTTAGACTGTCCACTGTGGAAATGTGAAAAGATGACAAGTTATGCTAGATTCCGACAGAAGTGGAAAAAATCATAGAAAAGGAAAACAACATAATATTTCAGAAAGCTAGAGTGTTACCAATACATATAATGTTCTTAATTCTTTTCCAAATGTGGGGGTGGCAGGAGAAGGGAGAAGTGAGGGAGGGTCTCTAAGACCCTGTCATTGTTTCAGGTAAGAGAATAGTGTTCGGCTCTAGGGCTACTTGGCATAAAATTCTCTCCCTGACAGGTAATTTGGCTCTGGAAAAATCACCTCAGGCATGAATTCACTGGGTCCTGTCCTTTGCATAGTTTCAACATAGAAAACACAGGCAAATGAGATGCAGGGTGATACTCCTGGTTTCTCTGATTGTTTGAGCTTCCCTTAGCTCCTCCCTGGGCCTGGTGGTGTGGTAATGGCCACAGAACCAGGCCAGATGTTTGCAGGGTAAATATGCTTAACTATGACTCTGGAAGCAAACTTGGGGGAGGAGTGGGAGCTGATAAGAAAGAGGGTCTCAACAGCTGATGCTAAAAGTATCTATAAAAGTTGAATAGTTATTCTTTCCCCAGCCCTTCTATTCAATTCCAGAAGAAGTGCACTAGGGTTAACTACTCTAACCTCTTCTTTTTTTTTTTAAGATTTATTTATTTATTTATTCAGAGAGAGAGAGAGAGAGAGAGAGAGAGAGGCAGAGACACAGGCAGAGGGATAAGCAGGCTCCATGCAGGGAGCCTGATGTGGGACTCGATCCCGGGTCTCCAGGATCACACCCCAGGCTGCAGGCGGAGCTAAACTGCTGCGCCACAGGGGCTGCCCCTACTCTAACCTCTTATTTAGAAATGGTTTACATTGTAGTTGTCTCCTCTCTGATATCTTTTCTCTTAATATTCATTTTCAACGTATTTCTCCTGGATAAATGTCACTATGTGTGTTTGTGTGTGTACTTATATGAACAAATAGAAGTTGGAAAAAAAGAGATTTGATGGTCTTAAGACATTTTGGCCTTTCCTTTTATCTGTCTCTAGGCCTTTTCTCCTCCCTAATGGAAAGCTCCTTAGAACACTGAAGGATTCCCTTTCCCTCTCATGTAATTTTACTCCCTTCTATCAGTTTTTATTTAATGTTAAAGAAATGAGAAGGAAGAAAAAGTAGGAAGGGAAGGTGGTCATTCCAACAAAGCTATTTTTACTAGTGCATGCAATGGTCCCCTGTGCTTCACCAGGATTTATCAATCTAATAAGCCTTGTCACTAACTTGGCTGTATCCAAACACATGAGAAAACAAAAAGTAACTATTATCTTGCTGTTGTAGAGAAGCTTGGACTATTCCCAGTGTAGGTACATTGAATTGCTATCTCTGTAGATCTGGACCTGACCCAGGCGAGCTTGGTCTGGCTGACCTGGAGTCCTGTTACCCTCTGTGTCCCACTATTTCCTGTACCTTTCCTCACTCATTCTCAATCAAGACAGTCTTGAGCAAATCTAATTATGGGCTGATTGGATCTGAGATTTCCAAACATTAATTAAAGGCTCCCAAGAACAATGCATGACACAATGGAGACCTAATGTTTACCACGAATAGCTCCGTGTCATCTCCTAGATGAATGGATTATTCCACAGTATCAGTTAATAGATATAAATTGGAATGACCTAGGAATCTTGTTATAGTTTAGATTTTTGTCGCAGTGCGTTTCATAGGCGACCAAGTTTGGGAAGTCCAGTTCTAGACAGTTGCTTCAAATCAGAAATCACTCTGGACAGAGCCCCTATAATTCATTTGATACAGTCATTTTCACCTTGTCCAGCCAACTCCAGTGCTGTTTGACTGATTTTCAAGGACAGGAATTATGGCACTTTGTCATATCTGAATGGAAGGACACCAGTAGGTCCAATACCAGTCTGTTGAGTTACTCCCATAAAATGATCCATTGAGGCTTATCTTCTGGACACACTGAGATCCAAAGATGGCTGTATAAAGGGATCATGGACATAAGGGCATCAGATATGCTAGTGTGCACACACACATATATGCCTACAAAGGTACACATGCTCTCATCACCTTGTCTCTGGGAGCCATGGACAAACTTGGCCAAGCTCTCGGCCAGGGCTGCTTTAAATGATTGGTCAGACTGTATGCTACACAGTTCTGGGCACCATTTTCACAGACTGCAACATGAATTCCACCACCCCATTCTGGAAATTGTGTAATACAGTGGTCCTTGGAAAAAGTTAGATATTACTTTGAAAACCAGAAGGAGCCTACTACAGAGGAAGCAAATACAATGTTTGGGGTGAAAGTTCAACAGGATTCAATAGAATTATCTTCTTTCTATGCAGCTGGATCTCAAGCTCTGCTCTCAGCACATGCACACACATAGGTACACACTATACTTTCTGCACTTCCCCTTTCCTTCCACCCAGGCTCATTTGTAGGAGTTTCCCTTCTACACTTTGTACCACAGATAGATGGGGAAATGCCACAACCAAGTAGAAGTGGAGAGTTAGTTCATGGTGAGTTATTCCCCAACGGAAGGCTTCTCCAGCATTCCGGAACTATTTAATGCCAATCTTGACAGTATTTATTTCCAGAGCCCTTTTCTTGAAACACCGTCCCATGCAATAAAGCACGTTCATTTCATGCAACACAGCTAAGTTGATGCTTATAGTTCTTAATAACCCAGGTGACTGGGCACAGCTCAGTTGTGGGTGCCTGATATGAAGGAACATGCACAGCGCAGCGACAGAGGGTGTTTGCCACCAAACACAGAGAAATAAAGGAGCTGCAAAGCTATGGTAGCTGGAGGAGGACTAGCTTTCCTTATTTAGGTTCAGGAAAAGCCTCTTGCCTCTACAGCTCACTTAGTCTGGCTCAGCATTTGCCCTTGGCTGTTACATGATGTTACATTGAAAAGAAGTCAGATTAATTCCCAGGTTTGTCTGGGATCAGGGCTGGAATCTTTCCTCATTGCAGTTCTTCCCTCAGAACCAGTCCTGGGCTTTTGCATTTGTTTTGACAACTGATTAGACAGTCCTGAAATGTGAATTTCCTCCAATCTCTTCCACTTTGCAAACTCCAGAAGCATTTGACCAATAAGTTAAAATCCATGGGAGAACTGAGTGTGAATTAAGGCTTTAGACATGCAAAGCACACAACCCTGGGAACAGCAGCATCTGGGACAGGAGGCTCCCATCACTTCACATGAGGATGGCATGGGTTTTGCAGATAAAACACACACAGAAAACCAGTGGTGGCCCAGGTTGGACACACTGCATGGGGTGCACAGTGGAGTGAGGACCTAGACCAGGGAGCCACCTGTTCCTCTAGCTTGCGTACATTGAGTTCACACCACCTCAGGCCACTCACAGTTTGCTTACCTGCTCATTGTTGCTCTCCCACCATTCCCCACACTCCCTTTGGGGGTGAAACACTCTATTTCCGACTTGTGCTGGGCCAGTCTCCTGTCTTTGTACCTGGTGAGCATGAACAAGGACAGGAGCAAACAGAAAGATATGATTGTGTGCTTAACTGGCCAGGCTGAGGAAGAACTGTGGCTGCAGAGGGTTGTCCCATGATAAAACAAGCTTCTGCTTTTCACTGTAGTGGCTGACCTGTAATATGTATTAGATGCTTGTGATGGCATATGGATCACATTGGGGTTGATTTTGTTACTAATTGTTAAACCACACATGATCTACCCTTCTATATTGCCTATTAATCTGTGATTTCATCACATTTAATGGTCAATGGTAAAAGAAGTGCAATTCTTATCCTCTGAGAAAAACATTAATATCAATAAATTGGAATTCCTTTAGCATTTACCATATACCAGACATGGTGCTAGGATTTTACATAAATTTAATCCTGGCCACAACCCTGTGGCAGAGGCTCTGTTATTTTTATATCCATTTTGCTGAAGAAAAGAAACCTAAGATTGTAAGGATTAAGTAGCTTGATCAAGGATTTTTCTATACAGGGAGTCTAGTTTAGAACCCACACTTTTAGTCATTGTAATGTGTTCCCTTCTATTGTGTGTGTGTGTGTGTGTGTGTGTGTGTGTGTGTGTTTTAAATAGTTCTTTTCATTAACAAAGCTTCATTGAATGGTATTATGTTTGAGTATTTTATTGGAGACTGGTGATGCCAAAAAAGAGATGTTTCTTGGATGTAAGTTATGCAACCATTAAGTTGAAGTTAAACACTGAATATTGGACTGCCTGAATTGTGGAGAGTAGCTCAAACAGCATTTTTATCAGAACCAGCAATTCACCACACCTGGAGGGTACTAGATATTTCGTCTAAAATAAGTTATAAGATTCCCAACATTAGCCTGCTACATGGTGAATCAAGATGAGCCTTTATATTTGAATGACAGTTTTCAGAGCCAGCATGCTTTCACAGAAGTAATCTTATTTATCCATCAGTTTAAGACTGCGGGCAATTAAAGAGAGTACAGTTACGCTCATTTGCTGGAAGAGGACACTGAGACTTACTTAACTGACTTGACCGAGGTCACAAGCCTTTTTAATAGACAATGACCATTAGCAGAGTTTGGGGCCCAAGATTCTTAAGGTTTATTGCCTTTTTCCCTTCTAAAACTTCAGAAGGGATATGACACTTCATCCATGTCCCTGATATTCAATAGGCAGTGGTAAAAGTGAGTTAGTATCAAAAGACTTGTTTATCCTTGGTATAGTCATTTTCCCCCAAGTTTCTTTTCTTGCTGCCTTAAAATTAATACTAAATAAAATGCACCAAAAGCCATATCATTATTAGTTCTGGATGGAGGCCTTTCTCTTAATTTTTTTTAAGATGTTAAAACTATTTAGTATTTGAATAAAAATGGCTCATTAAATCAAGCCAAGTGGATGGAATGGATTACCTTATTCAATAGACATCAGTTGAGCATCAATTTATTCTAGACAATGGTCTTTGGCCTGGAGATACAGAGATAAATCATCCACAGGTCCCGCCTCACAGAGTTCACAGTGTAGTGGGAAAAGGAAGGGAAGAAGGCAGGATGTTGTTTATGATCATGAGAGAGGGTCTTCTGGAGATTTCTAAGAACAGTTTCTTTTTCTTCTCTTCTCTTTTCTCTTCTTTTCTTTTCTTTCTTTTCTTTTCTTTTCTTCTTTTCTCTTGGCAAAGAAAACACTGGAAACCATGGTCTCTTTTTGCTCTTGGCAAAGAAAACACTGGAAACCATGGTCTCTTTTTGCTAGGACAGCTGTCTGGTGTGGTACTTAGTAATGCTATGCCCATGTTGCCAGCATGAGAGAAGGTAAGCCAATATTTTAAAAAACAGTGGCATGGAAAATTAGAAGAATGTAGGTCTTAGACAATATCTCTGAGTGACTGAATTAGCCTGTTTCATCTCAGAACTTCTTTTCATGTGAGTTTTATCATGTCAGCCACTTTGAATTAGGTTTTAGATTCTCTAATGCCAAAATCCTTCTAGCTTTTACTTTGCTTTTGTTACTTTCTCTACCATAGCCGAGTCTAAGAATTTCTAAGGCTCTTTATAGCATTAGGTGTGGGTATTTGTAAGTTCTGTGTGTATGTGTGTGTATTTATGAAGACCCTAAAGAAGCAAGTTACTAACAAATGTTTTAGTCTAACCATTTGTCTTCTTTTAAATATTGCTTCTTCTTATACATATTATTGTATATAAAAAAGTGTAAGTCTTCACAGAATTAGATTTTTGTATAGGAAGAAAAAGAGTGAGACAGATTGGGTAAAACAAAGGATTAATTTCTCAATAACTCACATTTAGAGAACACCTAAACAACTGGCCTTTATGACCATGGTGCAAAAACCACTGTTAATTTCCTGGAAGCCATGCTAACTATAGTCCTAACCCATGTAAGATTTATAAGGAAAATATTTTTTTCGTTATTCAGATGACCCAAATATATATGAAAATGTATATATTTCTTTTCATATTTGTTTTTTTTTTCACTGTTCCAGGATCACAGTTCCCAAAACCCTTGGAATTTCCTAAGTGTTGTGAGTCATAAAGATGCCTCATGTTATGTTAATAAGGTGATTCCCCCAAAGCACTTAAGGAGGGGGCGGGTTGCCTGAGGAGCCAGCCCTGTGATAGGAGGGTTGGAACATCCGGTCCCACTCCACTGTCCTCCAGGGAGGGGAGGTGGCTGGAGACTGAGTTCAGTCACCAGTGGTCGATGATGCAATCAATTATGCCATTGTAATAAAGCCTCCTTAAAGCCCCAAAAGGACAGGTTTGGAAAGTTTCTGGGGTGGTGCACATATGGAAATGCTGGGAGGGTGGCTTGCCCGGAGAGGGCACAGAAGCTCCACATGCCTTGCCCTATGCATCTCTTCCATCTGAATGTTCTGAGTTATATCCTACAATAAACCTACTAAACCTGTGCTCTGGTAAGTACAATGTTTCTCTAAGTCCTGAGAGTCCCTCCAGAAAAGTACTCCAACCTGAGAAAGGGGTCATGAGACTCTCTGGTTTATAGCCAGTTGGTCAGAAAGATAGGTAGAGCAACTGGCTCAGAAGTCCAAGAAGGGGGTCGTTGGAACCTCCAGTTTACACCCAGTAGGTCAGAAGCACAGGTGATAGGGGTGGTGGAGTAAGGACAGTCTTTGTAGGATTGAACCCTGAACCTGTAGAATTTTCAAGTTAATAGTGCCAGAACTGAGTTGAATTATAGGACACTCAGCTGCCCAAGAGAATTGCTTGTTGGTGTGGGAAGCGCCCATCCCCACTGTCAACATACACATACCCTGGAAGTGGGTATGTGAGAAACCAAAATAACCAGTTACTACGGGTTTAGTGTTGCATTTTCAAACTGATTAATAAGAACCATCACAGGTCAGAGCCCTTATAAGTACTTCAATAAAGCTTTTGGTCATGTTTGCAGAATTGGCATCAGTCTGCAAGGATTTGCCAAAGATTTTCCTCAGTCACCTTTCCTGTCAATAGACTAAGAAAGTATCAAGAAAAACAAAAGAAGGAATATGAAGCTGTGTCCCTATGTGCTCATCCCTTACCTAGTCCAGTTATAGACTGAAGTGGTCTTGGCTCTGATGATTTTGGAATTCTCTTCCAGATGCCATCATGTCTGAGCCTGACTATAGCAACTTTTGCAGCTAGATATTATTTCTTAGTTTTCCCTTTGCCTTCCCGGCTTTGGACAGAATGTTTCAGCCTTTAGTTTTCAGTTATCATTTCCCTTTCCCCCTGTACCAGTATGGACCTTCGTTAAAGTTTTGGAAACATTCAACTTTGTTCCCATGTTGGCTTCTCAAACACCAGCCTAACCTCAGACATATTTCAGATCAAACACCTACCCTGGTGTAACATCTTTAGTGATCAGAAACACAATATCTAATTTTAAAATATATGAGGCAGAGTGCGACATTACATTTTATTTTCCAGATTTATTTGCTGTGTCACCTTTAGGGCTATCCTAACTTTGGATCCTGACAGTGATAAAATAAGAGAAGCTATGATATACATTTGAATAGCATTTCCAATATTGTAGAAAAGTTTTCTTGTGCCATTTGATTCTCTCAACAAAGTTATTAATATCTTCATCTTTCAGGAGAACCTGTGGCTCAGAAAGCTGCACAGTCTGGCTAAGTCTCCATAATTGCCCATCACAGAAACCACATGTTTTACCTACAGACATCATGCTTTTAAATAGCACCTCGCTTCATAATGTCCTTTTACATGAAAAATAAAAAACTTTTCTGAATAATCTGATAATCCATTTGAGGGACTGAAAATGTCATACATAAAGGGAATAATGTATACTTAAGGCACCTGGGCTTGGAACACAGTATAAAGCTATTTCTTTTCCATAGGTCAAATTTCTACACAATGGCCAAGTAGAACAGATCACCCTCTGTGCCCCCCTGCTAATATGGAAATAGGCTGTCCTTCCTCTAGCCGGTGTTAACCTCCAGGTGAGTACACAAAAATCTGAAGGTCAAAGAGGCATAGCTGAGAACAACTGTCAACCAGTGATGATGTGTGGATGGGATATTGCGCGAGAGCAGAACCACACAGGGTGAGATGGTAGACTTTTTCAACAATGCTGAAGTGTTACAAAGAGAACCGAAGGAAATTCCAAGGCAATCTTTCAAGTCAAATTGCTTAGGGGAGAATTCTAGCTGAAGACAGAAGGGAAGTCCTTAAAGATCTCACTTGAGAAGGAAAGAGTAGGGGCCAAATCTAGTTCATAATCACAAAGTAATTCCTTATTTCAGTCTCATCCTTCTGCCCTCTGTGTGTCTGTACACAAGTAAGTATATTCAGATGGTTTACTACCTGTTCCAGCAGATCTTGTGGTTTCTGTATCCAGAAAAAAACAGCTTTTGTCCAGACTTGCAGTGTCAGGTTGATTCACTCAGAGATTGCAGATTGCAGGTTAAAAAAAGAATAATAATAGGCATGATTAATAGCCTGAGAAAATAATGTCAGAGATGAACATAAGTTGGGAAAGTATTTGAGAAGCTGCCAGAGAAGATACTGTTCTGTCCTCTATAAAATAAAAGGAAGGTAGAAGTTGACAGGTGGGGAAGCAATGCAAATAAGCAATTAAAATGTAAAGAATCAGCTATATTGGCCCAGTAATTCTATAAATAGGAATTTATTCTAAAGAAATAGTTCAACATAAGCTGAAAGCCTTCTGTACAAAGATTTTTCCTTTCAGTGTTGTAGAAAAATAGCAGAAACAAAACAAGAGCAAACCACTGGAGAATGATTTAATAAATTATAGCATAGCAAAATTATGGAAATGTGTTAAAAACAAAAGAAAGAATACAAAACTGTGTCCCTATGTGCTCATTCCTTACTAGTCCAGTTATAGACTAGGTAAAGCCTTTCATTTAGCTTCCAGAAAATTCTCCAAGGAAGTATTTTAATCCCTCTTATGATGAGAACTTGTTTTCAGCTATGAATCATCTGAAGTCATTGCCTTTCACCATGTACTTTCTTTTGACGCTATTTGTTTCACAATCAACAGAGGTCCATGAAGATGCAGATTTTAAAACTAACTCTAAGGTGCTTTACAAGTTTACACAACAGGAAAAACTTTTCAGGGAGGAGCACAATGTTGATTGACCAGAAGGAAGATCTCCAGAAGAAAAGGATCAGTCTGGTAAAGCGTTAATTAAAAGTTGCTGGCTTCTCTTTTAGGACTGAGGGGTTTTTCAGACAAAATAGTTTATTATTCCTAAAAACTGATGGGTAGTTTTTCCAACAGGAATGTTTCCTAACATTTTTTAGCATAAAAAGCTAGAAAAGTTTTGAAGTCAGACCAAGCTTGGTAATGAAAAGAAGAGCCAATATTTACTGGATCCTGGGAATATACAAAACACATTCCGAGTAACCAAACTTACTGATTTGATCACTGCAATAGCTCTATAAATTAGATACTACTTCCTATTTTACAAAGGAGGAAGAGCCAGGATATAGGGAGATAAAGTGATTTACCCAAGGTTATGGGATTGGTTAACTCTGACGCATACTGTTTCTCACTAAAATGCTGGTTACAAACACTAGTAGGGCCATTTCTCGAGCCTGGTTCTGTCTCTGTCTCTGAAGACATCCCAGGAACTGTGCTATTTTTTCAAACCTTTCATCTTTTTGTCTGATCTCCTGGCTTAAGTCCTTGCCTCTGATCTTCCTTTAGCTCTTTTTACACTAGTAGATAGGAAGCCTGATCCCTTCTCTTCTCTCTGGTACTGACCTAGGTTACAGTCTGCACTTAGTAACTTCATTTTTTCAGTCTGGGGTAGGAAGCCCAAACCTCAGTGCTTCTCTGCAGAAGCAGATTTCCTCTGAAAGTACTGGAGAATCAGGGACCCTCACTTAGAGCCCTAGCAAGGCCCTGTTCCTATTTTTGTATTCACATTTTGTTATCTTTCTCTTAATAGAGTTCTTTCCCCAAATTGTATGACCTTAAGTCTCACAAAACTTGAATCTACTGGGGCACCTGGGTGGCTCAGTTGGTTAAGTGTCTGATTTTTGGTTTCAACTCAGGTCATGATCTCATTTGCTGTGAGACTGAGCCCCATGTGGACTTCTGTGCTCAGCAGGGAGTCTGCTTGAGATTCTGTCCCTCTGCCCCTCCTTCCTCCCCATCTGCTTGCTCGCTCTTTCTCTCTAAAATCAATCAATCAATCAGGACACCTGGGTGGTTCAATCTGTTAAGCATCTGCCTTTGGCTTAGGTCATGGTCCCAGGGTCCTGAGATCCAGCCCTGCATAGGGCTCTCTGCCAGGCAGGGAGTCTTCTTCTCCCTCTCCTTCTGTACCTACCCCCCACCGCCCGCCACCTCATGCTCTCTCTCTCTTTCTCAAATAAATAAATACAATCTTCTAAAAACTTAGAAATAAAAAAAATAATAAAAACTTAGAAATAAATAAATACATCTTAAAAAAAACCCACACACCCAATACTTGAATCTACTGCTTCCCAGAGTTTGCCTCCTCTCCCACAAGGAAACCATAAACCATCTGTGTTATATTAGTGGACTTACTAATGTTTCCTGAATTAATGTTTCCCCAGTGGAAATTTTGGGGATCAGGTGAGAGATAAAATTCTTAATCTTAACAGGTGCATATTAATGGTACTTGTATACATGTCATTTTTTTTCCGGTTCTAATCACTTCTCTAACTCAGCAGGTTTTCCCCAGACAATTCTGATATACAATATTTTGTCCTGTTTTTTTCCACATGTCCCCTAATACTTATGAAGCCATGGGTCCTCCAATGGGACAGGACCTGTATGATCCCCATTACATGTGTGGGTTAATGAATCTTTGATTTTTATCACCATCCAGACTGGCTTGCAGGATCTGGGTGCTCCCACACGCCCTAATTCAGGCTGCTGGAATGTAGGCTGCATTTGAAAGTGACATGCAGGTAGAAGAGTTTCCTTTCTTTATCTCAGCCCTCCTCTCCTGTTGGTCTTTAGAAGAGTCCTTCTCTCTTCTTTCAGAACACTTATTTCAAATTCTAATTAGATATCAGTTTGCCTACTAGCTTACTATTTTATCCCTAAACTGTAAACTTCACCGGAGCAAGGGCATGTGTGTACCTCTTGCAATCACCTAGCACGGGCAGGGCTTGGCATATAGCAGCAGCCGGCAAACGCTTTTTTGCATGGCTTCAGCTTTTACCATTTACCAGAAATGGTAAAAGTAAGAACGTTTATCAAAGGCAAGGAGATAGTATTGATCCAAACCTAGCTCCATCTAAACTGCCTTTCTCTTCTGTTGTACACATGCTGCCATTTGCTGAATCTGATCACAACAGTTCTGTTGGGCACCCTTCTTCTTCTGTCCTCTTCCTTCACCTTTGTTGCTCCAGCCCCACGGCCACACAAAAAACTTTTCCTTTTCTCTACTTCTGCTTCTCTTGACTGCTGAGGGACAAATAAGAAGTGTCTCCAAGGATTGCCAAGAATCTTAGTTCCCCCTCCTCTCAGGTTTAAAACTCAGGGTTTTTGACAGAACCAGAAGGAGGTAGTGGTGACAGAGGGAGATGGCCATGTTCCTGGTCCCTGCATGTATGTGAAGGACTGAGGAATGAGGGAGTTCATGCTTCCTGTGACAGTGACAGCTACCTGAAAGTGGTGATGACCCCCAGAGAGAGGAGAGCCTTTGTGTGAAGTCCTGGGTTGCTGAGTTGTGCCCTGACTCAATGTGAGCTTCACAAAAATCATCTCTCCTCTAGTGCACTGGTCAGAATATACTAAAATCACAAGTCTGTGACAAAGGACTGCCTTTCTACCTCCCTTTTAGTCTTTGTTTCATTGTTTTAATAGTATCATTTAAATAAATGCAATTATACTTCTCTTGATTTTAAGGTAATGTCTCATGGTTTATTAAAATCACATATAACTACAGCAGATGGATTTACTAATTTTGCCATTTCTGGGCAGATTCCACATTATTCAATATCTGTCACAATAAATAGAAAGTGATATTTTTCTAATTTCATAATGAGAGATACCTAAAGAAACATTATATGAAGATGTTGCTTCAAAGGTCTTTTCTTTAGTAAATTTACTTGTTTTTCTTAAGTACTCATTATATACTAAGTATTCAACTAGGTGTTGCATGGTGATCTAGAATTACAGGGGTTTATTATGGCAGAGTGTGATAAACTAGTGTGTGCAGCTATATGGATCACATATACTATATATGTGCATATAAACTCATATATGGATGCATATATGCACACAGAAATGCACACATATCTCTAATCATACAAAAACACACACATATAGGTAGATATACAGTAGTTCTCCAAATTTTCGTAAACAGATTGGGTTTTAGTTTGCTCAAGATAGGTAGTAAATCAAGGTAATGAAGTGTACTGGCTTTGGAGTTAGCCAACATGAGTTCGGTTCCTAGCATTACCACTTACTAGCTGTATGACTTTGGGTAACTTATATAACTTTTATTAAATTTTCTCTTTGAATAACAGGAGCAAGGTTACTTGACTCATAGTGTTGATGTTTTACATGAGGATTTTAGCATTTAATTTCACAAAGACATTACGAGGTAGGTTACATCATCATCCTCATAAAAAGATAAAAGATAAAGAAATTGAGCCACAAAATGGTTAAGTGACTTGCTGAAAGGAACATATCTGAGCTGTTGAACTCTAAAGCTTGTACTCTAGAATTCTAGAACCAAAATTAGCAAAGGGATGACTAAAAGGGAAAAGAAAACTCAATTTAGAAAAAAAGCAAGGAGAAGCCAAAGATAGGGAGAGAAGGATAAGAGGCAAACATAAGTGCCAGGCACTGTGTTAGGAGTTTTTCTATATTGTCTCAAGCATCTTTACAACACTGGGGAGGGATAATGATGACTTTATCCAAAAGAGAACTGTAGTTCACACAGCTGATGAATGTTGATATTGGAATTCCATAGTAGGTGGTACTTCTTATAAATAATATACTCAGACACATATCATGTGTCTTATTCTCATCATAGTGATTGGTTCTGTAGTTGACATTAAGAAAACACATTTCACAGCCTCTGACCTCAAAGAGTTTATAATCCTGATGGGGATCACAAACATGGACATTGTAAACAATCAGAGAACACTAAATCCATGGTGATGATAACACCACATGTGGCTGCAGACCGACTGATCATAGAACTAAAATGGCAAATGTCATGATGGAATTCTAATTTAACCTGGTCTGAGAGGCACAGTGTGCTGTCATGGGTTGTTGAACACGTAGGTGAAAAGACATGATGTTATTTTCTTTTTTTAGATTTTGTTTATTTATTTTAGAGAGAGAGAAAGAGAAGGGACAGAGGGACAGAGATAATCTCCAGCAGACTCTCCTCAGAGTGCAGAGCTGGACCTGGGGCTTGATCTAATTACCCTGAGATCATGACCTGAGCTGAAATCAAGAGTCAGATTCTTAATCAACTGAGTCAAAATAATGATGTTATTTTTCTATGACTCTTCTTCTCACATAGGACCTATCAGACTGAATGGCTTAGCTTTCTCTATCCCTGGAGTAAAGGTTCAGAGAGGGCAAGAAGAGGAAAACCAAAGGAAGCAAGCTCACTGCCTGCTTGTTATTGCCATGTCAGGGCCACATCTGTATCCCTGTGCCCACATCAGTGACTGGAACCTGGCAGGCTTTAATAAAAGAAATGTGTTGATTGAAAGAATAAATGAAGGAGAAAAAAAAAAAAAAGATTATTTCTGGAGATCTAGAGAAATCACAAGGGAAAGAAAAAACACACATACAACCAGGACCCATAGTATCATGTTATCCCACCTTTGAGGCCTTTCCTGTCTGCTCTTAGATAATAACTATGTCCGTTTCTGTGCCCCTGCAGTACCCCTGACAAAGACTTGAAGCACCTACAACTCTCTACTGACATTATCTGCTTACATCTATGGCTCTGCTTTGAGGAAAGGCATTATCTAGGGGGAAGGACAGTATTATATTCATCTTTATCATCTCCAGTGCCCAAAATATCATCTAGTTCATAGCAGACAACATGATGAATAATAGGTTCTCAGCAAACAGTACCTGTTTATTATTACTGTCGGGATGATAAACATGCACTGAGCAGAGAACCTTGCTTTCTTGTGACTGACTTCCGCCCAACTCTATCTAGCCAACTTGTTTTTGTTGTCTGGTATACAACTGAGATCCTCCTACCTCTACTGACTTCAATTCACTAAGTTTAATTTGGATCCCATGCACCATAAAAGTGTGCATTGCCCCCTTGTGTCTCCTTTAGTGTAACACCCCACGAACCCTTCTTGGTATTTCTTCCCCTTGCTGTGAGGCTCTGCTGCCCTCTAGGGGGCCTTGTTCATCTCACACTTCTCAGGACCCAGTTTGATCAGCATCTGACAACCTGGTCCTGAGGTGGGACCACCATGTTCAGGGCTGGGCTGCCAGCTCCCAGGGTTCATCTGCTGGCTCTTGACATCCCCATCTTATAAACTTGTGGCTATATAATGTAATGGGTTTAAGGATATGGTACTTGGGCATCGGTAAGCAAGGAGGATGTCAAGAACTGAAACCCATCACAAGTGGAGGTTTTGAGAAGGCTGCCATGGGGTCTCGGTGTGCTTGGTACCAACAGGATCCTCAGTTATGGGTATTCCACTTGCATCTTGGTAGTTTACATATAACATCAAAATTTATTCTATGGAATCCAGTAGCTGGCTAATCGAAGTGTTATACCTGATGAATGAACAATGATTTTTGTCTTTGTGTGGGCCTCTGGAGACAAAGAACATCCTCAAAGTGTCTGGGGCCTAAATTTCTTCTTGTGGAAGGCCAAACTGTTTGCAGGACATATGGCCCTTAGCCATATCCAGTACTAATGACCCTTAGCTCTGTCTACTTTGACTTCTCTGGAGCTACTGACCACTTCTTCATTTATGAATCATTCTTTTTCCTTTTGTGTTAGCACTTGCACCTAGGTGTCAGGAGGACTAATGTCTGTTCTTTAGGAATTCTTTGTCTAGTCCTTGGACTTGCTTTCTTTATCTAGTCTCTGGTTCTGCCCTTGGCTCTCCCAAATTATACTTCAACACAAAACTCTCTTGATTTTCAGGCCAGTTTTTCCAGCAGCTTCCTGGACTTGTTCACTTAGATGTTTTCTTGGGAATCTTGAATTTAACAATTCCAAAATTAAGTTTGTATTTTTTTCTTCAAACTTTCTCTCTTTTACTTTATCATCTCTGGTCCCAAATTTCTCATTTCATCCTATTATAATCAAATGTGGATGGCTCCCCCAGTCCTTTTATTTCATCTCTAGCCTGGACTTCTCTAAGCTTATATGACATAGTATGAATGAGTCCAAAACTGAACACTTGATTTTACTCTTCAAAACTCTCTTCCCCAAGTCTGAATTACAATAATTCCAATCCTTCCATTTACACAGGTCAAAAACCTAGAGCTCATCTTTAAGTCCTGTCATTACACTTTCTATTTGAAATCACTGTATTCTTTTACTTATCCTGTCACAATGGATGTCTAACTGATTTCTTTCTTTCCTTCTCTTCTTTCCACTCTACATTCTATCTATAGAAACAAGACAGATTTCTTTAACATATTAATCTTATTGTGTAATTCTTTGAAACTTCCAAAATTTTCTATCACATTCAGGACAAAAAACAAAATTTGCACCTCACCTAGTCTGATCCTCAAGTGCCTGTCTGCATTTTTTCTCTGTTCTCCCCCCTTCTTTTTTTACTCCAACCACAAGACAATATGGTTCCTGCCTCAAGATCTTTTTATCTGCTATTCCCTCTGCCTGAAACACTTAGTCTCCACCTCCCAGATCTTTATGCATCTTATTTTCTCACTTCATTTTGCTCTCTGTTCAGCTTATTCAGAGAGGCTATTCATGTTTTAGATATCTAAAACTATCTAAAATAACTTGCCAAAGCTCACTGTAGTTCCTTACCTCGCTTCACCTTTCTTTATAGCAAGTATACCTATCTGGAATTATCTGATGTATTTGTTTAATATCTGGAATTATGTATTGTTTATTTTTTGGTGTCATTCTCTTCGAATATAATTGAAATTCTGTGAGGGCTGAAATTTTTATTCACCACTTTATCCTCAAAGCTTAGAGAAGTTCCTGGTACACAGCACACTCAATTAATACTTGCTAGATGTACTCGGTTAATAATGTCAGGGCATTGAAATATAATCCTAGTCCTCATATAACTCATGTAACTTTGCTTGATTTTCAATAGGGTGATGTATATAAAATGCATTATGTATTAGTTTGAAAATATTTTAAAAATAGCATCTATTATCTCAATAGCATCCAATATCTGATTAAATATGTTTAAGTTGAGGATAAGTAAAAATTAAACATGGCTAACATTTTGAGGCTGGGAAGTAGCATTTGTTACATCTAACAAAAAGAGATAATGAAACTACTACAGAAGAATTTATTTGATATAAAAGAGTGAGTTTTGGATGTGTTGAGGTTGAGATGATGCCAGGTATGAAGATAGTACCATCCACTTATCATTTGAAGACTAACAACTAGAGCTTAAGGAAAACACTTGATAAATGAAAGTGCCATGATGGCTGGGTTCTCCAAAGAAAAGAACACAAGGAGAAAGGAGCCAAGGACCATGGGTCGATCTTAGAGAACATTTGCAGCTAGAAGAGGAAGTGGCCCCAAGTAGCCCTAAACTCTGTACCTTTGTGCCTGCTGTTATCTCATGCTGGAATGTCTTCCCTTACCTAAGCAACTTGAACACTTCTACTTATCTTTCTTTTCAATGCTACCTCCTATGTAAATGTCTTTAGTAAATCCCTGAGAGTTGACATTGATAACTGATCCCCCCCTTTTCAAACCAACAGGAATATTTTTTTTTTCAGCTAAAGAGTAATGGAGGATATAATAAGGCACAGTATGAAGAATATGAGGAGTAGCCTGGCAGTCATGGATTTAAGTCAGCTCAATCATAGGCTAAGTGTACAGTCTTGGAAAAAATTATTTCATCTCTCTGAGTCTCTGTTTCTTCAGATATAAAAATTAGTGTATGTTTACTTTCCAAGGTTGTACAACTTAAATGACATATGTAATAGCACAGAGCACACTGAAGGAGCTTGAGAAATACTTGTTCTCTTTTTTTTGTGTGTGTATGTGTTGGGGGAATTTGGGAGGAATGCTAGAATCATCCGTGGCCAAATGGCTCAAGAAAGGTGGAAAAATTATTTTAACCAAGACTAGATAAAAGGATATTCTTATCTTTCCACTGTTTACTTCTTCCTTAACAATTTTATCTTTACCAAGGGAATGGAGTTTGAGGAAAGAGAATCATTAACTCACAGAATTATGCCTAAGGCTTACTTTCTTTTAGTATGAAATGTTATGTGTTGAAAGAGATCTGACTTGCATGTCCCAGATATGGTGTAGCTAGTTCAGTTCCAAGAAGGGCTAATGCAAATAAAAGGAACGTTTCTGAAAATAAAATTTTGAAAATGCTTAGTATACCCCCCACCCAATTTATATCAATTAATTGAGAATATTTTAATCAAATTCAAGTCGTAACAAATGAAATCACTAACATCACATGCAATTAAAATTCACTGTAATCACAGCATTCAAGAATATCAATTCATTATACAAAGGGAATGTTTTAGATGCAATTCATCAAAATCATCCAGACATAGTCTTTTATAGTTCCACAAATATACTTTCAATTATTGCAGAGCCAAACCATTTAATTAATCATTTCAAAACTTTTCTCTTCCCCCAAATCAAATACCTGAAACATATCGTTCATTACACTACAACCAATCACATCTAAATCATCTTAGCATTTACCTCTACATCCCAGTGAGAGACAGAAATATATTTAAATAGTATATTAACAAGCAGTGGTAGAGCAAGACTTGACAAGTTGACTTATTCTCTTGGAAAATGAACTACCGTTGAGTACTGATTCACCATTATGGAAGGGACTAGATCTTTGCCAGAAGCTAGAAAAGTGAGTCTTTACTAGTCATTCACTCACATATTTATTGGAGAACCTTTTAACACAGTCACTGTGTTAGTTGCTGATGATAGAAACATAGAAAGCAATGCCTACAAGAAACTTACAGTCTAGGGGCACGTGGGTGGCTCAGTGGTTGAGTGTCTGCCTTTGGCTTGGGTCATGGTCCCTGGGTTCTGGGATCAAGTCCTGTATCAGATTACCTGCAGGGAGCCTGCTTCTCCCTCTGCTTATGTCTCTGCCTCTCCCTATGTGTCTCTCATGAATAAATAAAATATTTTTTAAAAAGAAACTTATAGTCTAGCAGAGAAAAACAAATATAATACAATTTGAGGGATTCTACATGAAAGGACTCAGTAGGTCCAATGGAAATGCAATTTATGAAGAGGTATATTATTTGCATTAGGAATTGGAGGGTAAGAAGGTGTTTTCTAGGTAGAAGGAAGATAAATACAGGTATTAGTAGAGGCAAAAAAGAATAGAACATACACAGGCTGGGGCATACCAAACAAAGAAATAGCTGAGGCATGGTATGTTTGGGGAACTATATGCAGTTTGGTACTGCTGGGATATGTGGTATGTGTTTGGAGAAGCACCGGTGGAAGGGCTGCTGGGGAATTGGTGGAGTAGATTGGTGGCTGGACCTCAGGTTGAGAAGGTCAAGTCTTGAAGGGTCAGGTCCTTAAGGGCTTTGTGAGCCATGTAAAAGAGTTTTAGATTTTTATATTTTAAGGATTGTATTCTTACTATTTGAAGGTTGGGTAATGTGATCAAATTCAATGTTTAGGAAGATGGCTCTGGCACTGGTTGGGACAGGTTGGTGTATCAATAATAGAGATTTAGGACCTTGTGTCAGTCGTTCAGACAATAGGTTATGGAGTTCTGATCCATGGCAGTATCAGTGAGAATGCAAAAGATAAGGTAATGTAAGTTGAGAATATGATTGATTGGACGTGAAGCATCAAGGAAAGTGAAGAGTCAAGACTGACACAGGTTTGGGCAATGAGGTTGAAGGTGTAACTTTTATCCAGAGAGAAAATGTAAAAATAGGAAAAGCTTTCAATGATAATGTCTAGAGAAGTGATGATGAGGTAATTTTTAAATTTCTTGGTCAAAATAATATTTTCCTCTGATATCCTGTCTTGTATGTTATAATTATTCAGGATGTCAAAAACACTGAATTCTAAAAATTGACTTAAATATTTGCATGAAATTGGTGCTTAAGAAATGTTTGGTGGACTTCAACCATACCTGACCACTTAAAAAAAAAAAAAGACTTCATTTATTTTAGAGAGAGAGCATGAGCATGAGGATGGGGAGAAGATAAGCAGAATCTCAAACAGACTCTGTACTGAGTGTGGAGCTCCACACAGGGCTCAATCTCAGGACCCTGAGATGATGACCTGAGCTGAAATCAAGAGTCAGAGGTTAATCAACTGAGCCACCCAGGTGCCCAACCTGACCACTTTTAAAAAGTATTTTCCACCATTTCACATATTTTTAAATTGATAACTTTACAAATAGTCTTCATTTCAAGAAAGGAAATAAAAATAAATCATAAAAAATCATAACTGGTAAAAATGTAACCATGTACTTAGTCTGATTCTGTTAGGAAACATATCCTATTCCTTGTGCTAATTTAATTTCAGTAAGTGCTATCTGCATTATGTGGATATTTCAGCCAAAACAACAACAACAACAACAACAACAACAACAACAACAACAAACCCCTGAAATGTCTTTCTTGTGCATACTTGCTTTGATGACCAAACTGCACTGACTTTGGACCTTAACTAGATCATAACTCAGCAGAATACTCTGGACAGTGGCTTTAAGTCTCACAGAAAGAGATAGTACTAAGGGAAAGGGTTAATAAAAGAAAATGGGGCAATGGGTAATAATTTCATTGGGCAAGGGGGTTAAACAGGATGGTATCCAACCTAAATTAAAATACAGCAAAGATGACACTTTTACCAATGTCTTCTTTTGATCCTGACCTTTAATTGATTCCTACAAATTCTTTGTACCCTTTCAAATATAGTATTAGCATTTACAATTTCTAGTTGTGAACTCTAAAGCCAAGCTCCTGGGATTAGAACCCTTTCTAGATATCTGTCCTTGGGCAATTTGTTTTGCCTCACTGTGCCTTGATTCTCTCATTCATAAAATGTTACCTACCTCATGGGGTTGTCTTAAGATCTGATGAAAGTTTCTGAGGCACTGATAATAATGCCTGACACAGTATAAATGCTCAGGAACAGTTAGCCGTTAGCATCTACATCAGCATTCTGATCATCCTCATTTCACGTCTTACACTCCACCTTCTCTTCTGTAGTTTCAGCCTGTTTAAACTTTTGCCTGGAGGGTCTAAAAGCTTGATTTTAAATCTAGTAGTAGTGACTGCCTGACCCCATACTCAGTGTCCTTTCTCATCTGCCTCCCTCTGGCAGCCCCAAGCCTCATCTTACTTGCACTGAGCACTCTGGTACAAAATGGTGCAGACTCTGACTCATTAACTTTTATTGAAGTAAAAGGCTACCTACCCCTTCATCATGCTTTGATGCCCTCTGGAAATGGTGTGACCTAGCATGTGACAGGGCAGACTGGCTTCTCAGTCAGAAGGTCCAGTTTTAGAGAGAGCCTTACATTTTAGGTCTAAAGTTTCTTAACTGCAATAGTGGTGTTCAAACCCTGGTTTAGCCCCTTACCACTTTGGGCAAGTGTCTTTGTCTTTCTAATGTTTGGTGTCTTCATTGGGATAATGGGCAAAGGACATATCCACTAAGGGGCTAGTATCCAAAATATATGAAGAATTTATACAACTCAGCACCAGAAAGCCCCTAAATAATACAATTAAAAATGGGCAGAAGCTATGAACAGACATTTCTCCAAAAATGACATATAGATGGCTAACAGACACATGAAAAGATGCTCAACACCATTCATCATCAGGGAAATGCAAATCAAAACCACAATGAGATATCACCTCACAACTGTCAGAATGGCTACAATCAACAACACATTTTCATACAAATGTTGGGTGAATGTGGAGAAAAAGGAACCCTTATGCACTGTTGGTGGGAATGCAAACTGGTACAGCCACTGTGGAAAAAAGTATGGAGGTTCCTCAAAAACGTAAAAATAGAACTACCATATGATCCACTTATTTCACTACTGAGTATTTACTCAAAGAATTCAAAAACAGTAATTCAAAAAAATATATGCACCCCACCGTTTATTACAGCACTATGACAATAGCCAAGATATGGAAGCAACCCAAGTGTCCATGGATAAAGAAGATGTGATCTATCTATCATCTATCTATCTATTATCTATCTATCTATCTATCTATCTATCTATCTATCTATCTATCTATCTATCTCATTCATGGTGGAATATTATTCAACCACAAAAAAGAATGAAATCTTGCCATTTGCAACAACATGGATGGATCTAGAAGTCTTAATGCTAAGTGAAATAAGTCAGAGAAAGGCAAAGACCATATGATTTCATTCACGTGGAATTTAATAAAACAAGTAAACAAAAAGAGACAAACGAGCAACCAACCCCCCCCCCCCCAACTCTTAACTATAGAGAAAAAAACAGTGATTACCAGATAGGGGGTGGGTGGGGGAATGGGTGAAATAGGTGAAGACGATTAAGAGTATACTTATCTGAGTAATGTACAGAATTGCTGAATCAATATCTTGTACACTTATAACTTACATAGCACTGTATATTAATTATACTAGAATTACAATTTTAAAAAAAGAAATGAATTGGATTAAATAATAGTATGCATGGGCACTTGTTGCATCCCCAATAAATCAAAGGTCTTGATAGAAGTTGGTTTAATTCCTGAAGAATAGACAGTGGAAGCATGATCAACTCAATTAAAAAGGCAATTCTGGTGACAAAGTGTGTGGCAGGAAAATATTTAGGTAAGACTCCTCTACAGCGTATGACAATAGTATGTCTGTTTTTAAAATTTAGCCATCACTATGTAGGAAGTAATGCTGATTTTTCCCCCAGCTTTTATATGCACCGTCTGTATAGGTATGGAAATGTGCTATCAATGATGAGGGGAAAACCAACAAGTTTGTGTTAGGAATATTCTTCAGTTAGTACATCTGGGAAACTGCACATCTACTGCTCGCGCGGCTTTCTACAACAGTTCGCCTCCAGCTGCTTGCATCCAGCTGCCTGTACAAGCCCAGGGTGACGGTCCCGCATTGTTACCGCGCAAGCTCAGGGAAATGCTCCCCACTTCTCCCCCCACCCCGCCCCCGCCCCACCTCCCCCAGCTGCCCAGAGAACCCCGCCTGCCACCTAGTGGCCAGAAGAAGGATCAAGCCACTGCTGCTCGGGGTGGGCGTGGAGGGTTGCTGGGGCAAGGAAAGGAAGAAAGGGGAAGGTCCGGAAACAGTTGACACATAGAGCCCGGTTCTTCACTGGCACCACTGAGGATGGTTAGAAATGCCCTGGAGTGAAAGGCTGTCTGCTCCTTTCAGCTCGCGACTTGCTCTCTGTCTGGCACTGTCCTCCCTGGAGATGCAGTCACAAAGCAGTGTCTGCACAGTGAATACAATTAAATGAAAGCCTCTGGAAATGTCCAAGGGGAAATTAGATAACATGTGCTTTGATGCAGGGATTTGGAGTTTGAAGGTGAAAAAGACGGGCAAGACATCAGAAGTCTGTATCTGCTTAGCTCCAGTTCAACATATTAGCATTCTGCTAATGTGTCTTTGTAAGTTCTTCTCTGAAGCCAATTTGCTCGGTTTTTCTCAAGTATCATCAGACATTTCCAATATCTTTGAGATTAAAAGGAGTCCTAAAGTTGAACTTCTGTTATGAGTGGATGCTGAGATCAATTTTTTCTTATTTATATTTTTATTAGTTAACCCAACAAACGGGAAAGTGCTTGCTGGTCTACTTGGGCTAGGATATTTGGTTCTCATTTTGCTGTCCTAGAAGGCACTAAATCTGTGTGTGGCAGAGAAACTTCTGTCCTGGTCCATTTTTCAGCAACGGGCTGCACACTTGGCTGTACCCCATGGCTGGGTAGTCCTTCAGAGCACCAGGCACTGTTCACCCTGAATTCAAATACCCTCTTATTTCCTTCAGATGCTCCTACTGTGCCTTTTCCCTCAGTATCATAATGTGTCTGCCTGAGTCGAACATACTCTCTGGAGTGCCTGACTCCCACCAGAGGGTCAAGTGGACCTCGCTGTCTTCAGTTTCTGACCAAGACACTGGTGGGGGCCAGAGTGAAATGAACAGACATGGCATAAAGAATGGTTGAGATGGATGATGTAGAATAATGGGAATCTTTTATCCTTTGAGTAGCGTAAGTAAGAGGGATCAGTACGGCTAGATCTCCTTTTTACCTCCTATATTACCACAATAGCCATGTACTGAGCTTCTACCCAACCTAAGGATAAATAAGAAAATGTTCCTGCTCTCAGCGATTTCTGGTAGGATGTGTGTGAGTGTGCGTGTGATACATATGACCAAAGTAAACCCCCATGGAATGTCATGGAACCTCACCAGAATTTTGCATGGAGAAGACCGTTATCTCCTCTCTCCCTGCCTAAGCCAAGATATCTTTTAGGGAATGTGATGGTCAGAATACAATCATTTAGTTGAGCTCCAGGTCTTCCAGAGTAACATCTTCAGTCTCTCTCTGACTCTGATACACCTGCCTTCCTCTTATAACAAACCCTGTGATTACCTTGGTTTCCCTCCAATAATTCAGGATAGTCTCTTCTCAAGATCCTGAACATAATCACACCCACAAAGTCGCTTTTGCCATGTAAGGTAACATACTCAGAGGTTCCAGGAAATGGAATGTTACCATGTTTGGAGGTCACTACTCTGCCTACCACAGAGGACATACATGTTGATATTAAACTACTCTGTTACCTCCCTTGTTTCACCCATGCCATTTAAAATTGAAGAAAGTTTTTTAGCTGGTTTGATTTTGCTTTTCTCTTTATGGTAATATTATATGGTGACCATACACTGAAATTCTAGCCAATTTATATCCCAACATCTTTCCCATTCCTTAGTTAACCACGACCCCTCCCATTTCACACCAATGCTGTTGTTTAAGGAATGGCAGCTGATCTCCTGATTGGACACTGGCTCCGGTGAGGTAAAAGTGTATATCTTTCAGTCACATAGAGAGAAAGTGGGAGAACATTTTAGAGTCTTCTCAGAGACTACTGTGGAATTTATGAACAGAGAGTGGAAAGTATGCTTAATAACCCAACCAATAGCAAGTCTCTGGCAAGAGCAGTGTTATTACCTTATGCTCAGGTGGGCAGGTGATGCCCTAGAGTTTGAGTCCACAGAGCAGAAGTCTTAGTATGGGGCAAACAGGAAGGAGGAATAATCACCCACTTAATATATCCTCTTGAAAGCTTGCCAGTCATGTTATTGTGGAAAAAAGCATGTGTTTAGACTTGGGTTTGAATCCCACCTGCATCTCTTATGACCTGTGCAATCTTAGACAAATCACTAAACCTCTCCGCACTTACGTTTTCTCACCTTTAAAACAGAGAATAATAATAATATCTAATTCATGAGGTGCCTGGGTGGCTCATGATCTCAGGTCATGAGACTGAGGCCCATATCAATCAAGCTCTATGCTCAGTGCAGAGTCTGCTTGTCTCTCTCCCTTTCCCTCTACCCCTCCCCCAACTTGCATGTGCTCTCTCTTATCTCTCTCAAATAAAATTGTAAAAAATAAAATAAATAATATTGAATTCGCATAGTTGTTGTTAGTTGAGAATATGCAGGTTTATGGTTATCAACATGTGATCCCTATGTCACCAGCATATTCATTGATATGCATCATTATTACCTGGAAGCTTGTTAGAAAGCAAACTCTCTGGCCTCACACCAGATCTACTGCATCAGAAATTCTGGGGTTGGGGAGCTTTATTCTAGAAAACACTAATGTGCAATACACACAGTATATTGTTTCACACATGACTGGGACTTGTTTAACAAATGCTGATTGTAATTATCTTTACCTTTTCTGGAGCTTCATTAGGATTACCACACTTTGTTTTTCAGTTATTGTTTGTTTAAGAAGAGTAAGCAAGGTCATTGACAAATCTTTGTTTGCTATGTCATGGTCTCTGTCTCCCACTAAAAAAGCCACATGAATTAGAGAAAACAGTGCTATAAGTTTGCATTTTGGCCATGCCATTTTAACTCAGTAGAGGGAGAGTCATGCTTCTACCATCAGCAGTGTGTAGTTGTGAAGCCTGAGAACAAGGCCAGGCAGCAAACTTGTACACAGAAGGGATGCTGTGATTCTTTCCTTTTTTTCTTTTTCTTTTTTTTTTTTTTGGCTGAATGTAAGTGAACAATGTGAGCACACACTTACCTTACCAAAGAGGGCTTCATATCATGTTATGGTATAAAATTTACCACAGTGATTCATCATTTAGTTTCTAAATACTAAGTAAAATGGATCCATCTGGGCCAAGTTTAGAATCAAAATAGTAAAAATAAAATAAAATAAAATAAAATAAAATAAAATAAAATAAATAAAGTTTTTCTCATGAAGAAATATAAATGCACTGCCAAAACCTCAAGAGCAATGGGAAAAGTGGCTAACACCAATTGCCTTTAAACTCTGAAGAAAGTCTGACTTCTGAAAAAGCATTGTCACAGAAACTTCAAAACCAACTATCTAAGAATAAGAATATAATGGGACTTTAGAAGACCATGGGCCCCCAGGACGCAGCAATGATTTACTTCAAATTGAGGCCAGATTCCCAAAGTCAAATATTTCCATTTCAGTACCTTTCCTGAAGAATGATGTCATGAAACCTCATATTATGTCACCAGAACTATATATTGGGGGACATGAACTGAGATGACCCTATGATTAGGGTACAGGAAACTCACATCTCATGAACCAAGGACAGTGGAACATACTCTGTATTATGCTCACAACGATCCTGTGAGCGTCACACAAAGCATGATGAAAAGTTTCATTCTCATTGTCTAGAAATTCTGAGAATGAAGTGCTTCTATGTCTCAGCTTGTAAGTGGCAGGGCCAGGATTGGAATCCATATCTTTGCTAACCAGGCTCACTTCCTATACCACTCTAGTTCTGCCAGGTTAGAACAGGATTGACTGACAGGCTACCTTGTTCCATTATGTCACCCCAACTGATTTACCTGTATACCAAAAAAAAAAAAAAAAGTTACCGTTAGGGTCATTTCTTTGGGAGTAAAAAATAGAATCAAAATACTAATTATTTTATTTGGCAGAAATACATTCACAGTGGCTTTGCTTATCAACAGTAAAATGAGATATATATGGTTGAGAAAATGAATCCATCAGAAAGGCAATATTAAAATAAAAAGGGCTATAAGAACATAAAGACCTGGGTTTGAATTTCAAATTTACTACTTATTAAATATGCACTAAATAAAGCTTGCTTAACCTCTATTTGTCTCAGTTATTTTTTTTTCTTATCTGTGGAAGGCATAATACTTTCTATTATAAAATACTGTATAAGATCCAGTGAGATTTTATGTGTGTGTGTGTGTACTTAGCACAGTCTCTGTAATAAAGTAGTTGCTCAAAAGTGTTTATAAAGGATGGAGCAAGTCACTAAGGATCATTATAAGAGCACAAACTAATTTGTCTATTCTCTAGCAGAGAGGAAGGGTGAGAACACATAATTTTTGGCTGGGGGTAGGTGGGGAGGCATCCCGCTGGGTTGGGAGGTTGTCAGGAGTATGAGGAATCTGATGGTAAACCAAAAAGGCTATTGAAAGGAAGGGTGCACAGGGGATCCCTGGGTGGCTCAGCGGTTCAGCGCCTGCCTTTGGCTCAGGGTGCGATCCTGGAGTCCCGGGATGGAATCCCACGTCGGGCTCCCGGCATGGAGCCTGCTTCTCCCTCCTCCTGTGTCTCTGCCTGCCTCTCTCTCTCTCTCTCTCTCTCTATCATAAATAAATAAATCTTAAAAAAAAAAAAAAAGAAAGAAAGGGTGCTGAAAGGTAGGTAGTTGACAGCCCCTTGCTCAGGCTAAGCCTCTCCAGTCCATTCCCTTCACCTGCCCACACACATTTTACACACTGCAATTCCCTGCCTACACTGTGTTGGGTCATACCTCTTGGCTGTTGTTCATATTGTTCCCCCAAACTGAAACTCCCCATGAGTTTCACCTGGTTCATATAATCTTTTGTTCTTTGGGATTCAATGCAGGCATCATCACCCTTCCAGAAAACCTCCTGAAACCTCCAGATTGGGCAGTGTCCTTTTTAGCCTGACTTCCCTGAGCATTGTCTCCTTTACCACTTCATTCATACACTACAAAAATTAATGATTTGTATGTAATTTGACCTTCCCCACTACTCTGTGAACTGCTCCTAAGGGCAGGGTTTGTGTCTTATTTTTCTTTATGTTCCTAGAATTCAATGGTGTATTTAGGGTACGGTGGTTACTCTAAAAACACTGGTTGGCATTAAAGTGGACTGGGTCAAGGTGGTAAACATTAGGATTCCTTGCCTGTTTCATGAGATTTTTATCAGAGATTAGCCATATCAAAAACAAAAAAAAATTATATAGGAAATTAGTGTCAATCCTCATAATTCCTAATTATAATAAAATAACAAGTATAAAGATACTATAAATAGTAAAAACAAGTCAGTTTTTTTTTCACACAGAATCTATACAGAGAGTGAAAAATCACTACTAAATAGAAAAGATTTCAGGCAGCCCTTTAGTTCAAATTTTATCTCAGAGGATTCTGAGATAAAAACACAAGTCAAATCAGGCTCAGGTGAAGGAATGACCCATGGCAAGAGAGTACAGTGCCATAAAGATATAGGGAGCAGTTTTCAGGGAAACTCCTGGGGGAAAGTCACATTTCACACCCATTCAGTCTCAGTTTTTCTCAGTTCAGGCTACAAAATACAAAGAGCTGGATGGGGACCACTGTTGAATGGTTGGTTACCTGCATGGGGCCTGAAGCCAGCCTATCTTTCTTTATTCGAAGTCTGCCTCTTCTGCTTACACTCTTTATAGATTTGAGCAAGTGAATTACCCTCTGTTTACCTCAGTTGACTTATCTGTAAGATGGGGATTGTTTTGAGAATTAAAAGAGATAATACACATAAGGGGTTTCATGTGGCCGGATCACCAAGTGCTCAATGAATAGCAGTATTCACTATCTTCCGCCCTTCATTGTATTCACTGTCAAGTGGCAGTGTAGTTCACACTTCATTATTCGTATATCCATCAATCTTTCCATTTATTCAACAAACATTTGTGAGTGCTATGTGCCTGGCACTGTGCTGGGTACCAATGGCAGAGAAAAAATGAAGACATGGATCCTGTGCTTAGTAAGTTCAAATGATAGTGTGTGATTGGATATGTGTCTGCACACGTGCATGCATATGCATGTACGTGTGTAATTACAACACAGGATGATAAATGTGCTATAGGGATAAGCACATGGCTCATGTGGATCATAAAGAGTGGAACCTAATGCAGTCTCAGATGGTCAGGACAGGCATTCCAGTAGAAGCAGAATAAAAAATGAGTGTGAGTTAGTTGGGTAAGAGCTGAGGGTGGTGGGGCAAGTATATTTTATAACAAAGGAACTGCACTGCTATAGGCCTGAAAGCAAGAATACTGAGTGGGTCACAATGGAAAGCCCAGCAGGGAGTGACTGGATGCAAGGCTGGCCGTGGGAGGAGTCTACCACCAGGGGCCTTTCCTGCCACTAAGTAAGGAAGTCTGGCTCTATCCTATCCTAGCTGGTGAATCTTGAGGATGTCTAAGCAGGGATAAAGTATTTAAATTGTATCTCTTGTTTGAATTGGATCCTCTGGGAGGTTTTTCTAATTCTCCACATGCAGAATTTGCTGCTTCTGCCTCTGGGCCCCTGAGAGATTAGCCAACTGTTTCCTCGTAGACTCCTATCACAGCACTATATCACTTCATTGAACTTAACCAATTTCCAGGTCTGTTCTGGGAGACTGAGAGCTCCTCAAAACCTGTTTCTTACTTATCTTTGTATCCCCAGAATCTGTAACAGTGTTGGCACACAGCAGGCATTCAATGGAAGCTTGATTAAAAACAAAAAGTTGGCTTTTAGCAAAAAGAATTTTTTCTTATTTTTTTGAGCAAAGTATCATCAGATAAAAATCTGGGCAATCAAGTCAACAAAATGGTTAGCTTTGCTCCCTGTAATGGCAGTGTGAGCCCTAAGAGCTGCTGCCTACCCAAATCAGAATCTGTTGCTGAGTGCTGCTGTGTGTCAGGCACAATGATAGCCACTGAGGAAGACAGAAATGCTTTTAAGACAGCTTTAGATAGTCATGAAAATATCACGTCTATACAAAACAATCTTCCAGCCTCTAAGGCCTACCACAGTGCCTGACAATGTTCCGTTCTGTTTGTATAAATAATAAATGAAGAAAGTGTGAGGAATGTGTGCTAAGTGTTCTAAGAGTCCAGATGAGGGAAAATCTGGGAAGCAGTTTAATCTGATAGGATTTCAGTGGGGGAGCTGGACCCTGGAAGATAAAAACAATCTGGAAAGATAGAAGGAAGAGGAAGCCGATTCGAAAGAGGAAGAGATAACACACACACTCCTTCATACCGACTAATAACTCCTCAATGAAATCTAAGCAGATAGAAATCTTCAAAGCCCTGAGCATAGTTGGGGTGTATTGGCATTCACAGAAGAGAACCAATTTTCCAGACAAATTATAATTTGGGCAATGGATGTGAAAGGTCTAGCGGTTGCTTTAGCAGATAGTCTGACTGGGCTCTCCTGACAATGTCAATGAAAGCAAAGTTAATTAGTTAATTAAAACAAAAGCGGCAAAAGATAGTTTCTAAAATTAAGGTGGAGGCTATGCTAATGCTCCTGCCACCTGTGTAGAATCCCCAGCGAGGCTCTTACCTTCTGAGAAAACGTGTGATTTAGAGCTTCAGGCCTCTGTCATTAATCTAGCCATGAAATGCCCACTATATCCGAGAAATGCAGCCCACCACCCTGAAAATTCTGAATCTTGTAGAACCAGAACTTTAGACTCATCAAATTCAGTGCTTTATTTAGTTCAGAACTGATTTTGTCTTCATTTGTCAATTTGCAGCTGAAGCGAAGGCCTTACACGGAAGCATGGCATTATCTGCTTGACAATGATTTGATGCTGCACCATGTCGTGCTGGAAAATTAGTGTCTAGAACCCAAATGTTAATCACAGGGACCTCTATACATTGATGGCATAAATAGCATGTTTCTATATAAAAAAAATCTATAGTGACTCACTCTCGTTTAAATAAAAATCTCCCTTTGCTATTTCAGTGAATTGAATGATTCTAGGCACTCTTCTTTTTGGTGCTCTAAAGTGAGCCTGTTACACTTCCCAGAAAACTGCTAGATCTGTTAGAATTAGCTCTAGTTTTCCTGTAGGTGCTCAGAGAACAAAAGTGATTCTCTCTCCATGACCAGAGGTGGAAATTGTCTCTTTCTGTCCCTCTTCTTATTGAAGATATATGAACGACTCTTCAGTCTCCCCAGAAACATGTCTTCTCTTTGGCTCTGACAATATTTTCCATAGTGAGTCCCCTTTGTAGTGTCAGTTCTCCAGACTGTTAAGAGAGTTACTTGAAAATAATAGTCCTGTGTTCAACAAGGCCAGGGAAAATGTTGAAAAGAATGAACGAATGAATGATTGGATTCTACACTGCAAAACTTTTCAGTGTTTATCTCTAAACACAGTCACATTATTCTAAAAGAACAGTCAAAGTTCTTTAAGACTTGTTTGACCAAACAATTTTTTTTTTCATGCAATGGTTTGTGAGACTAGCTTTCTAAAGAACACATTCTGGGGAAGGCTCAGCTCTAATATTAGTGGGCAAAGGTCTGAGTTAAGAGCTGTGTGTAACTCCTGGTCACAAGATGGTAGGTGAGTGTTCTAACCACACGGGACCTCAAGGTGCCCATTTGAGAAATGGGAGCGATTATTGCTTCTACTTTCAATATTTTGTGACCACTAGGTAATTTTACCACCATTACTACTACTACCAGTACTACTACTAGGTACTGCTGCTTTCCATGGTAGACACTACTCATGGGCTTATCCAACAAGCACTTGACACTCCCTTCTCCCTTTCAGTTTCCATTATAGAAGATGCAAAAGCTAAATGAACACCTTTTTCTACTCTCTTGCAGTTAGGGGTAGCTAAATGAGACAGCTTTGGCCAATGAGACAGAAAGGCAGCTACAGGATCCTCAGAGACCACTATTTTCCCTAATGAAAGGATGCAACACATGAAGCCATTGTGCATCCATGAGTAAAGACCCAGAGAACAGAGGAGATGTTGGCTCTGGAACCACTGAGTATTGGAGGACCACCAGGAGCTGTCTGTCTACAAGTTTCCTGTAACACAAAGGAAGTAGAACCCATACAAATCATATGAGTTTCTAAAAATCAAGCTTTGTCCTACTTGCAGGTGAGCACATTTCTAAAAGATTTATCTACCATTTATTATGTGCTTTCTATGCGCAAATACTAACCATTTAACACCTATCACTTCATTTACTTTCACAACAGGGATCATTATCTATCATTTTACAGTTGAAAAAAGACATGGGCATACCTTGTTCAAATTCACACAACTAGATTTGAATCCAGGTGTGGCTCTGAAGTCAGAACTATACACTAGCTTGCTATATTAACATCTACTGTCTCTACATCCATTGCTGCAAGAATGTGCCCTAACTTTTGGAAACACCGTCACTATAACCTCAGGAGGTATCATTTTTATTCTAAAGTATGCAATTACTGTCATCTTTAAAATGGATCCCTAGCTGTCTGCCATGAGATGTGGAAGGGATATGCATAAGGCCTTTTCAAAATGGCCCAGATCCAGTCTGGATTTATAGTAGCCTGCCTCTCTATGTAACAGATGGAAGAAAGCAGAATCAGGCTGGTCGGAGCATAGAAGCTGCTTCTCCCCCAAAGACCTACAGTCAGAGATTTAAGTTAACTCTTTAAGCCTCCTGTAGATTCCAATTGATGGGCCCATTGGCATATTATAGAATTCAAGCCTGAGAAACCCAACTAATAAAGGTAATTAGGAATAAAATGTGAAAATATTACAAGCATCTAAGTTCAATTTCCCCCCATTGTTTAAGTCCTAGAGATAAATAATGTGATACACACTGGGAATTTATAAACTAAAAGGGAAGATAAATCCATACATACCAGTTAGATCTTACAATGTGATAAATATCATATCAACACTCTAAACATCTTGATATTGGATCACAGAGCAGAAATAGTGTGAGAGCTCTTGGGAGACATAGAAGAAAATAATTTTAGTTTGAATCTAAATTATTTTATAGGTTAATAGCTAAAAGGGGTAAGGTCTGGTAGGGGATGTGTGTGATACAAGGATATTACAGCTTCTTCTGGCCTTTCTTCTCCATATCAAAAGCTGGTTCCAGCCTGAATGTGCTAGTTAATGGCAAAAAGAAGTCACTATATAATCAGACTATAGCCTGTCTTGCCAAAGACTATGTACAGAAAACTCAAGAAGTGTCAAAGGTCCCTTCTCACTGTTCGAAATTCTAATATCCAAAGCTACTGACTGCAAAATCTGATCATCAAGGACTACATGGCCCTTTAGGGAAAACAAGTTAAAATATTGCCAAAAATTTCTGTTTTCTATAGGCACTATCAGTAAATTGTGTTATTTCTGTTGCCCCTTATTTACTAAAGTAGAGACGAAATAGTTGAAAATAGTCACCTAATGTTACTAGAGGTATGTTAGAATTATAGCAAAACATGATATTAATGGATGGAATTAATAACCTAATTCTTGAGCAGAAACTGGAAACTGTGGGGGTGCAGGGGATATTTGTAATACAGATCACAGTAGGCTTAATGTTATGAAAGGTAGTAGAACCACTAGGGGATAGTAATATGCACACCTGAACACAAGCAAGAAATAATCATCACATTCCTATTTTCCCAAATTTATTGGATCAATAAATATAACAAGGATTATTAAGCGTCCTCTGTGTGTCAAGTGTCCTTTTGGATACTTCCAGGCACTGGAGGTAGAGTGATGACAGGGTAGACAAGGCTCCCACTTCTAAGGGAGTTTGCCTTGCTTAAATTAGGACAGAGGGTATGCTTTACAATCTGGCAAGGAACTAGACCACGTAAAAATGGAGATGCTCTGGAAAGCTCAGGCTGTGTAATCAATGTGTCTATAGACCTATATTGCCTTTTACAATTCTCTTTTTGTTAATAGGATTATCCAGGTTGCATTCCTGATAGAGACTCTCAGGTGTGGAAGAAGACTGATGATCGTTAATGTAGTTAAAAATAATAGTAAACAAACACTTAGGAAGTGCTTACCGCATGGCATATAGTTTACAAGTATATACTCCTTTAGTCTCACAATCCTGTGTGAAGGCTGTGTTTCATTATCTCCATTCATCGGAGGAGGAAACCAAGGCCTAGAGAGGTTAATTGATTTGCATATGGTTCCACAGCTGTTAAGTGATGCTGCCAGCCATTATTCATTCCCAGGGCTGCCTGGCTCTGTACTCTGATATCTTCAGTAAAGCATCTACTGTGTACCTGGCCTTTACACATATATTGTTTCTTTCACTCTTTACAATTCTCTGAGGTGGATGATAGGATTTCAATTTGGCAGATGAAGAAACTCAGGCTCAGAGAGAAGGAATGGCAGGTAGGGCCAGTGTTCAGACCCAGGAGAAGCTGGCTATAAAGCCAGTGCTCTTTCCCATTGCTCCACACTGTCTGGGAAACCTGCCCTAAGTGACTTTTTGGGGTGCTTAGGCATAGGCTCACAACTCCATCCCTCTAGTATAGTAGCCTGTCTGTTTGACTTATCAAGATGCCTTGGAAAGTTTGATTTGAAGAGAGAATTTAAAGAAATACTGGTAAAAGAAAAGTTTGAAAAATAAATTTCCTTAGACAAAAGGCTGATCTTGCACAATTTCAGAAAAAGAATATTCTAGAGAGGAGTCAGGAAAGCAGATGGAAAATGTTCTGGCATGTCAGATATATGAAAGGTGTTTTGTGGATAGACCATGACACTGCCACGATTTATTGAAGAAGTAGAAGACACAATTGTTTGCCTCAAGATTTACGATTCAGTTAAATACCTTACTCAGAGTACATGGAAAGAGATGAGAGGCATATAGGAATTAGAAAAAAAAATTAAAAGAGGCAAGGATACAAGATAATAATGCAAATGAATTAAGCTATGTGATTAAGTATCTTGTAAGTGCTTTTCAATCCTCACAAGACATGGTATCTTTACCATCACCATTATTCAGGCTTTGAAGAATTAGGGCTGATAGAAAGGTTGGACTTTCCATGCAGGCTAAATTATAAGAGAATCATTTAAGCAATAATATTTAGCTATTTATCTTCCGTTCAAAAAGATGTTTATCTTCCATTTACTTGTCTAGACTTTAGGAAAACTGTACAATCTCTGTAAGTAAGCAGATAATACCCAGACTAGTTCTTTTTATATATACTTCTTAAGTGGAGGGAGTCCTTATTCCCAGTAACAATCTATGTGGACTTTTTAATACCTCCAAATTTGTTCCCAAGCCACTGATAAGATGATCTCATTGCCTCCATGTTGTGAAGTTATTAGCTGCACTAATTTCACATTGTCCCCTCACAGAGGCCACAGTCTTCCCTTATCCAGAGAAGCAGGGAAGAAGAAAGTGGTTACTAGCCAGGCTTACCATGAGCATAAATCTGAGCAGCTCTATGGGATGATAGGTTACACTTAAGGTTCTTAAAGTTTGTCATATTTAAACAGGTTTTAAGGAACCATCTATCTCTGGGATAGCATGTAATATAGCAATCTATGCTACCAGTATTCTCTAGATGTTTATTAAAGATACAGATCTCAGTTGGCTGAAAAAAAAAAAAGATGTCATTACCTTTTGAAGTGCCTTATGAGGCATTTATCACACAAGGAAGTCCCTCATGGGGAAAGCGGGGAAGCATTAGCTGTTAGTTTCAGAGTCTTTTCAGATGGGAATTGCCCAATAACTACTACATGGGATGGTGAACTTGAAGCGTGGGATGGGACTGTGGGCAACAGAGAACATGGGAAACTGGCTAGTTGTTTATATGCAAGGTCATTTTGTCGTTTTGCCCCTTTTGAATATTTAAACATTTCCCAAAGTGTTCAAGTTGCCCATTAAGAAGTAAAACAGATTCTGCATTCACGTGTTTCTGTGGGATGGGCAGTCAAGGGCTCTTCTGGGCTTGAAAAAGGTTCAGGCACACAGCACAGTCAGATATGTAGGGCTTATGGCACTCTGTGCTCAGCATAATCTTCTGTGTTAACAATAACCTTCTCTACTCTGTCCTGGTAAAGTAGAACTTGGTTCCCCATGGATCTCTGTCCCCTTAGGACCTGGAGGTCCTTGCCTTGGCTTAATGACTTAACTATGCTCTCCCTGCCCTTTTGGACCTCATTTCCTTTTTGCTGAAACTGTTTTTTTTTTCCTTTATCCCAACTTCTCTGTTTCTGGCTTTGGCATAGGTAACTGGGTCCACATCCAATTAACCCCACAAAAACCATTCAGTGAGAATGCCCAACTCCCCTTTCCCAGCACTCTGCCTCCCATAGTTTATTTCAGTCAGGTATTTCCCATTTAAAAGCCCCACGAAAAAAACGAAAAAAAAAAAATAAAAAAAATAAAAGCCCCACAAAGCAAATGCCATAGCTTCGGTTATTAGGGGCCAGTGCCTCACAACATTCCCCCACAACTTTTACCTTAGGGTTTCCCCAGAGGAGCCCCTTCTCTTCCACAGGTTGACTAGGCTGCTGGATCTGCTGGCTGCTGAGGATGACTTGCCATCCCCCACATGCATGCGCACCACGGTAGATGTGGTGAAGGCGCTGCGCACATTCCTCTCTGGTTTTGCCAGGATGATGTACACCTTCGGCACAAACATGCAGCCCAGTGCCACTGTGGCACTGAGACTGACTGAGAAACACATGGTGATGATTTTGTAGTTGCTGCCAAAGTAGATTGGCACAAAGGCCAGCCATATAATGCAGGTGGTGTACATTGTAAAGGCAATATACTTGGCCTCATTGAAGTTGGCTGGGACATTTCTGGTCTTGAAAGCATAGAAGGTACAGCTCAAAATCAGCAAGCCATTGTATCCAAGAGGAGTGACAACTCCGAGGTTAGTGGTATTACAGATCAGATAGACTTCTCGAATGCTTGGGTAGTCGTGCATTATATCAGGAGGCTCCATTATAAAGAGGGCAACGATGATGCCCAACTGAATGCATATGAGAATGAAAGCAATCACTAGCTGGGCACAGGCACTCATGAATCTGGGCTTTTTGGTACAGATCTTCTTCTTGCTGCCGGCCAGGATCCTTGCAATACGATTGGTCTTGGTTACAAGGGCCGAGTAGCTCATGGCTGGAGAAAGACCAATACCAATTCTCTGAAGGTAGCAATAGATCTGTTTGGGCTTTGCAATGAGGCAGAAGGTACATAAGTAACCCAGGCAGATGCCAGCAAGGATGATGTAGCAGAGTTCCCTGCTGGAGGACTTGACTACAGGTGTATCACGGTAAATGATGAAGACTGCAGTGACAAAGAGGGTGGCCAGCAGGCCGAGGCAGGCAAACACCACAGCTGCAATGGGCTCAGGGTCACCCCAGCGGAGATACTGTACTGGGATCAAGTCACAACCTGCAGAGACAGACACATATTGAAAAAAAGATAGAAACATTTACTTGGGTGACCTAAGAAAACTGCCTAAGTTACAAGCAGCTGCTTATGACCTTTTCACTCTGACTCCAATTTACCTTCCAATCTCAGTATCCTACACTACTCAGTTCTTCATATATTCATTCATAATATATTTATTTTTATAGTAATGCATACTCTGTCATAGGAGCTGTTCTAGGTTCTGAAAACAAAATGGTGAAGAACATATTCCCTGCTCTTCTAAGAAATAACTGGAGAGGGGTGCTTCTAAATAATTATTAACAACTGGGATGCCTGGGTGGCTCAGTCAGTTAAGCATCTGCCTTCAGCTCAGGTCATGATCTTGGAGTCCTGGGATCGAGCCATCGGGCTCCCTGCTCAGAAGAGAGCCTGCCTCTCCCTCTCCCTCTGCTGTTTTTCTTTTCTCTGCTTGTTCTCTCTCTCTCTCTCTGTCAAGTAAATAAATAAAATCTTTAAAAGATGATTACTAACTACCATAAGGGCCATTAAGAAGTACAACATGGTTCCTGATATAGTCTGTGGGAGCAATCAAAGCCTCCTTCAAAAAAAAAAAAAAAGAAAGAAAGAAAGAAAAAAAAAGCCTCCATCAACAGGAATGAACAAATGGAAATATTGGTTTACCTGAGTTTGGGCATCTAGAAGGTTTGGTACACAGAGATTAATTGTGTAAGAGCTAGGAGGCACTGAAGGTATGAAAGGAGCCACCATACAAGTGAGATGTGTGTCATAGATAAGACTGGGAAGTAGGCAGGAAGGTATCTTGCAGGGAAGAGAGAACTACACCAATAGGAAATCATTTGTGGGCTCTATATACAGAGAAGAATGACATTGCAGACCGGTTTTAAACATACCTTTGGTTGCTGTGTGGATTTGGGATGAGATAAAAGTGTAGACAGATTTAAAAATTATTTGAAGCAATATAGAGGTGAAATGGATGTGGGGCCACTTGAGACGTCAAGGCATCAAGGATGACCAACATTTGGACCCATCTATGTTGTCCCTGAATCCACCGTGAAGTTAGGATTTTCAGAGAATTGTATGGTTCCAATGTTATAGAAGAGAAGATACTTTAGAAAAAAGATGAATGGATAAAGAAGATGTTGTTTATGTATACAATGGAATATTCCTCAGCCATTAGAAACGACAAATACCCACCATTTGCTTCGACATGGATGGAACTGGAGGGTATTATGCTGAGTGAAATAAGTCAGTCGGAGAAGGACAAACATTATATGGTCTCATTCATTTGGGGAATATAAATAATAGTGAAAGGGAATAAAGGGGAAAGGAGGAAAAATAAGTGGGAAATATCAGAAAGGGAGACAGAACTTGGAAGACTCCTAACTCTGGGGAACGAACTAGGGGTGGTGGAAGGGGAGGTGGGCGGGGGGTGGGGGTGACTGGGTGGTGGGCACTAAGGTGGGCACTTGACGGGATGAGCACTGGGTGTTATTCTGTATGTTGGCAAACTGAACACCAATAAAAAATAAATTTATTAGTAAAAAAAAGAAAAAGAAAAGAAAAAGGGGGGCAGTAGAGGAAAACTGACCCTAAAGGCAAACCATTGGCCAGTGTGGGAAATGCCAACACTCCAAAAATTACTCTCAACTCATGGCTTGCAGGTTTTTATATCACTTCATTACACGTCAGAAAAAAATGGCAAAACTTGGCATCATTTGGGTTATGTACCTTCTTTTCATATTTCTTTAGGAACAGTGATTCTCAAACTTGGCTACACATTGGAATCACCCAGAGACATTTTTTTAAATATTGTGGCCTGAGTCTCACTGTCAGAGTTTCTGATCTAATCGGTCTTGTCATCAGAATTTTTAAAAGACACTGCAAATGCATCTAAGCATGCAGCCACAGTTGAGAACCACTGCTCTAGAAGGGTCACTTCCCTGTGTGGGTATATGTATAAAGTAGCATTTGTTACAGAACAGGAACATAAAGAAACCACATTGAGTGAGTAGGAAAGGAGTTTAACAATTGAGGACTGGACTTTTGAGGAATGTGGCAGAAACAACTAATTGCCTACAAATATCCATTCTCTCCTTTATACTCAGCAACAGATCTCTAATTTCATTTGGGGCTGGTAAAGGGTGCAGCTACAACACTACATATTCCAGCAACATTTGCAATCAGATTTAGGTTTTAGGCTTTAGGTTTTAGCCAGAAAGATGTAAGCAGGGATACTCCTTATAGGAAAATGACTCATTTTTGGAGAATAGCTAAAAAGCTATTGCCCTTCCCGGTTTTCTCCTTCTCTTGCCTGGAATATAAACATGGTGGATAGAGTTCCAGGACAGAAAGTGTGTTTTGAGTTTGGAAGAGAATCCTTATTAACCATGGAACCACTGACTAGCTCTAGACTATGGATATCACATTTGCTTTGTTTAAGCTACTTTTCACCCCTGAAATATACAGTCAAATCAAATCCTAATTGATATGGGTATAAGATTTTCCTATTAAATTACTATATTCCATGGCCAAGGGTAGTGTAGTAAGTGGCTTTGAATGCCAAAGGTTACTTGAAGGTAAGGGAGACAGCAATGATAGCAAAGAAGCATGTGGTTCTTTTCAAAATATGGCTAAATGCAGCTATGGTAAAAAGGAAAGAAAACATTCTCTGTCCCTTATTTCTGCCTTGCCAGTTCCTTTCTTCAAGATCTCGACTTCAAATAGTCCATTATTATTATTATTATTATTATTATTAAATTCATCATAGGTTTAATGGGATTTGTGAGTTAGCCTAGGATTTTCAGCACACTTTACAGAATTGTTTCAATGGGAAAATGCAGTCTTATTTAAAAAGTCTGAGTATTTAGGTGCCTGGGTGGCCCAGTTGGTTAAGCATCTGACTTTAGATTTTGGACTCAGGTCATGATCTCAGGGTCATGAGATGAAGCCCCTACATTGGGCTCCAAGCTGGGTTTGGAGTCTGCTTAAGATTTTCTCTCTCCCTCACTCCCTGCTCCTTTTTTCTTACTTGCTCTCTCTAACAAAACAAAACAAAAAATCCTACGTATTTATTTTTTTTAAGATTTATTTATTCATGAGAGACAGAAAGAGAGAGAGGCAGAGGCACAGGCAGAGCGAGAAGCAGGCTCCATGTAGGGAACCTGATGTGGGACTCGATCCTGGGTCTCCAGGATCACACCCTGGGCTGAAGGCGACGCCAAACCACTGAGCCACCCGGGCTGCCCTATGTATTTAATATTGAAACAAGATGCTTTTAAGTTAAAAAAATGTGGATGGCCCAGACTAAATATGAGACCTTTATTTCACATAATGTTATTCATTATAAATAAACACATAACTCATTGCTAATGAGTATACCTGTATCCTTATATTTAGGCATCTGTATTCATATATGCATTTTATATGTTGGAATTCAATCTTTAAAACTTTAGCATACCATACATAACCATAGCATTTAGCTTCATATTTTTAGATTTGTTCCTTGAGAGACTATTTTACAATAGGAAAATAGGGATTAATCTATCATTCCTATCTTTATTCTTCCATAACTGTTTATTTAGAACATTGATGTGACAATGAAATTTATTATCTACTGTAGTTAATTCTAACAGGGCCTGTTTCCCCTCCTAGGTCATAAGCTGCTAACATCCACAGTAACTTACTGACATCGGAAACAGGTATGGGGCAGCCCTGGTGGCTCAGTGGTTTAGCACCGCCTTCAGCCCAGGGTGTGATCCTGGAGACCCAGGATAGAGTCCCACATCGGGCTCCCTGCATGGAGCCTGCTTCTCCCTCTGCCTGTGTCTCTGCCTCTCTGTCTCTGTGTCTCTCATGAATAAATAAATAAAATATTAAAAAAAAAGAAACATGTATGTGGTGCATGAAGCAGGAATCATTAGCTGAAAAGAATTAACTGAAAAAAATGTATAAATATTTACTTTAAGGGCTTTCATTTTCCTCCTTCTTTGCTGTTCTGCTAAGTCTTAATTGCTTTTATCTAGATGTACTTAGTACCCTAATCCTAAATGTTTTGCATATGACAGCATTCACTACTCTTTTTATATCAAATATATTCTTGAATTCTTCCCATGTAACCCATTAACATCATTTATGAAACTAAAGAAAATCCCATTAGATATATGTGTTGGAAGAAATGTGCATAAGTCGTGGTTCTAATGTGATGTGATTATCTTCACAAATTTACCAGAATTTATACATTCAAATGTATGTTTTTCATTTAACGTGAACCACCCAGAAGGCTTTATGTTTAGTTCCATGATGCTGCCATTGCACAAAATACTTTTGTAACTATTCTCTTGGAATAGCAAATTGGATTCTGATTAGAGTGTTATAATCACTGAATCTTATAATTGGATAAATTCTTAGAGATTCCAAAAATGGATATGCATCACAATCACTTGAGGAGGTGTCTACAAAAATACAATTCGAGAGTCCAAAGCAGGAAATTTTGAATCAGTGCATTTTGAATCAGGACAAAGGAATCTTATTTTGAATAAGTAAGCTTAGTGACTGTACAATTGATCCTTGGTTGGCAGCCCAAGCTTAGACTGTCAGACTGACTTCTTATCCAATGGGTGCATGTCTTATGTGATAATTCCCAGGTGTGATCACCCACACTGTGCCTAAGATTTTTCATGAACTATATTGTCTGAAGGCCAAGATTAGTGGTGGGGGAAGACAGATTAGGAAGACAGGAGATCAGGATGGCAAGTGGAGACTGTAGGTGAATAAACTAGTCAGAAGGCTATCACAAGAGGATAGTTCTGGGATGATAGGGCAAAAACTAAGTCATTGTACTAAAGAAAACATTGATCTGGGAAAGACATTTTGGAGCTGGAATTGAAAGAAATTATGATGTAGAGAGAACTGTCAGGGGAGAGGCTTCTAACCAAGTCGATAGCAGAGCTATTAACTAAGATGAAGGCTGTAGGAAGAAAAGGATCACATTTTATGGGGATGATAATTAGTTCCAATTTGGACATGTTGTGTTTGATTGTCTAATGAGTTACTGAGTAAGTGGAAGCAGAGGTTTAGGAAAGATAGCAGGGTGGAAGTTATAGGTTTAGGTATCATCTATTTACAGGTGGAAATAAGAGATTTGTAAATAAATACAATAAATGAGGAAATGCACAGATACAGATTAGAGTAGAGCCCAGAGGTCTGGCATAACATCAATATTAGGCAAGGGCAGAGGGAAAGTATATGTCACAGAAGTTAAGGTAACCAGCCAGAAGGAAAGAAGTGTATCAGAAGCTAAAAAGGGAAGTGATCAGTTGGATAGCTCACCACACCCTCCTCCAACAATATCATTCTAGTTTTTTTTTTTTTTTTTAAATCCCTACCTAGAGGGCTGGCACAAAGTTTTGAGCTTCAAATTTGCAGATATCTATCTCTTCTGATGAGATCTCTTTCTCTTATTTATTTCCCCCTTACTACTATTAGATCTATTTCTTTTGAACAATGTGGCTTCCTTCCATTGCTGTATTCCTATCATGGAACATATTCTTCCAAATCTCAGAATAATGCTAATCTTATCATGACATAAATTTAAATACCTCTGCTGTGTGCATTGGTTTACAAATATCTGAATGTCCTGTTATTCTTCCTAGATCTTTCTTTATTTCTTTCTGTGAATTACTGAGCATTTTCTCCATTAATGTTTGTTCTGTAATTCCTGTTTCTTTTTTTTTTTTAAGATTTTATTTATTCAAAAAAAAAAAAAAAAGATTTTATTTATTTATTCATGAAAGACAGAGAGAGAGAGGCAGAGACACAGGCGGGGGGAGAAGTAGGCTCCATGCAGGGAGACAGATGTGGGACTCAATCCCAGGACAGGATCACGCCCTGGTCCTAAGGCAGGGGCTAAACTGCTGAGCCACCCAGGTGTCCCCTAATTCTTGTTTCCTTCTTATTGTTTTATTATTGCTGTTTGTTTCCTTCTTATTGTAATTATAATTTACTGGAAGTACTCAGTGTACTACTCAATTACTACATACTGGAAGGGTATATAGACGTTTACTAAGAATTCACAATAGTTTGTAGTTTTAGTATAAATTTACTCAATTTAGTATATGTTCTATTTTAAAGAATCTTGATCATGTCAATGAAGTTCCCTACTAGCAAGCATATTAGTTTCACAGGAGATGCACAACATTGTAATTCTTTTTAGAAATGCAGATGATCAGCAGACTAGAAAACCAAGACCTGTTTGATAACATCTATTTAAGTAGTTATCCATTTCTCATTTTCCTCCTTTTCCATGCTTGATCCTTATTGTATTGTTCTCTAGTATAAATCTATCCTTTCATAACTTGAAGTGATATATTTTGAAAATACAAGAGTTTTTTTTTAAGGGAAAGTGAACTGCAAAAACTATATTATCCATGTTGATTCTGTGATTCCACTAATGTGCTTTCTATGCCTCTAATTAGAGAATGGATGGTCCACTGATTTCCTGGACACCTAAAAACGATATGATGCTTAGTAATAATTGGTACTCATGCTTATTGTTTGGGTATTAGTCTTAAAGGATTAATAGTCCTATAGTTAATTATTTCTAGACTTTTACATTTTCAAACCCTGTTCCATTTGTCTGTGTAGGCAGAAGGAATGAGGAGTCAAGATCCTGGGATGGGGCCAGCCCGGGTGGCTCAGTGGTTTAGCACTGCCTTCAGCTCAGGGTGTGATCCTGGAGACCCGGGATTGAGTCCCATGTCAGGCTCCCTGCATGGAGCCTGCTTCTCCCTCTGCCTGTGTGTCTCTTCCTCTCTCTCAGTGTGTGCCTCTCATGAATAAATAAATAAAATATTTTTTTAAAAAAATCCTGGGATGGATGTCTGATATTCTATAAGTCAGCTAGACAGGAACTCCTTAGCAAGCTCGTATTTTTAGAGGAAGAGAAGTTGCTGAGAATCTCTGAGAATCAGATGCATGTGTCCTCAGCTGTTGGTCAGGCCATTTCAAGTGTGCAAAACTGATATGGGTCTGTTGTAGGACTATCCTTTGACACCTGAGCAATAGATCTGCCCAGAATACAAGGTGTTGACTGGTGACTAACATGCTTGTTTCTAGTCTGTTCCATCCATAGACCATTAGTCTGCCTTTACCACTGTCTTTACTTGTCTAGATTTTGATTTCTAGGATGTTGAGCTGAGATACCTGAAGAATGCAGACTCAGTTGTTTCTGCATGGTCCATATCCTTGATCCTTTGATATTTTCTCTTCATTTAGCCTGAGCTAAAAAAATTCCCATGGTTCAGAAGAATTGGAAGTGGTGTTTATGTGTGTGTGATATTTAGGTACCTTATTTTTCTTTGTAGCATTTACTATAACATCACCTATTTTGTGTGTATGTGTGTGTGAGAAAGACAGAGAGAGAGAGAGAGAGAGAGAGAGAGAGATTTGAGAGACATTTATTACCGTCTATCCTTCCTTGACTATAACACTAGGATGTTAGGGAATTTATTTCTTTTCCTCACAAATGGATCCCTGGTACTGAGTATGGTGCCTAACTCATATTTACATAGGAATTCACAAATCAATATATTTACCACATAATCAAAGTTTATAATTTTCATCCTGATGTATGGATCAAATCATTCTCAGCAAACCATTTTTGTTGCCTTTAAGAAGTTCCAAGTTACAGAATTCTTAGTTACCATTATAGATAGATGTCTAAATTCAGTGCATTATACCTAAATTTTTAAGATTCTGGTAACCAGAGAGAGCCAAACTAAGTATGTACCTCCAAAGCTTACTTTTGCCTAGAGGTGACTTGTTTCACATTAGAAATATTCCTGGTACTAACATGGCAATGAGAAATTTTTATGATTGACTGAATAATCTAACTCTGAGTAATTCATTGGATCCGGGAAGCATAGGTAGAGGAAAGAGGCAGTAGACAGAATGACAGAAGTCATTCTATAACACCATCTAACTGTAAAATTCAGATTTACTCTTCTCAAGAAGGCTGTTAACTGCAACATGTTTTACTTCAGGTCAGAAAAAAAAGTCCTTAGTGGGGAAGGCTTAACGTTGAGTTGATTGATTTTTACCATTTTTACCATTACATTATCATGAAACAAAACATACCATGATGACTCCCTGAAATAAAAATTTAGTTTCTATCCAAAATCTTGGTTAAGTTTTATCTGAACCTGCCTCAATAGGAAGCTACCTCATTCCTGCTTATTCAGGAGGAAAAAAAGGGAGGAAACTAACATTTATTGAGTGCCTACTATATGCTAGGTGTTATTCTAGATATTTTAGTAATCTTCATAATAAACAAGATAAGTATTAAATCTGTTTTACAGAGGAATAGTATAAGGTTTAATATGCTAACTTATTGAGGCTGAGATTAAAACCCTGTGGGATTTTTGACTGATTGATTGATGACATATAAGGAGAGGCAAACTGATCAAGTGCCCCTTTGAAAGTGGTCTTGAGGCTACTTAGTAGGAAAGAGAATCATGAATAATTAACAGTGTTTGCCCATGTGTGAGGAGGGGCCAGTGGTAGCATACATATTTGACATTTGTTATCCTAACAAAAGTCCATGCCCCCCTCTGAGAATCTCATCAGTTCAAATGCATCAAGCAATGCCCTCATCCTGGCACATATGTCCTGGGTTGCTGGACCAGTGACACTGATTGTTGCTTTTGTGTCCCTAAAGTTTTCTAGTGTCGAAATTTTCTTGAATGGGCACCAGATACCCACAGGACACAAGAACAAGGATTGATTGTAGGACATTTCTAACATTGCCACACAGGGGACTCACAGCCATCCATTTATCACTGGATCCAGCCTGTATCATGCCCTTCATGGTTTATTAAATATTTTTGTTTTAGATTCCTTAATAAAATTCCCTCAGAGAGCTGAAAACTCAGGGCTGTAGCTTTTATTTAGTTTTCATTTTTGTTCTTTTTTATTGGTTACATTTTATAGGGGAGTTTGAAATTGTATGCAAAGATTTATTTCATAATTAAAGCATAAAGGATGGTTTAATGGTACTGCAGGGTGCTAAGGGGAAGGATTATCACAGATGCACATTTGTAGGGAACAGCTTTGAAAAATATGACTTCTGGTCATACTGCAGATGAAGAGCAGAGGAAAAACACAGTGTATGAATTTCAATAGTAAAATGTGTTGACTGGAATACTTTGCTTCATTTTTACTTTTCCCCTAGCCCCCTTCCCTAGCTAACTCTTCCTTACTCTTTCATTCACCAGACCCTTTGAGCATGGCTTTTCTGATCTCCTGAGCCTGAAGGACAGGTTCCTCCCGGATGGTTCGCCTCTAGGCTGGGGCCTATCACAGCACCGGCACAACACTGTTTTGCACATAATAGCACAACCATCATGCTCACAGTGAGTCTGCGTATCAGTTTTACCCGTGGACTGTGAGCAATATGAGAGCAGGAGGCTGTGTCTTTGCTTTTTGTATTGTGCTTGGCATGTAGCAAGGAGTTGAAACAGGCGAATGAATGTGTGATTACATTAAAGAAGAGGAGGGACAACTGAAGAATCAGACAGACACTTCCTTTTCAGCTGGCACACAACTATTTCCTGGGATTATGAGACCTTCCCTCTATTTGTGTCTCAATTTTTTCTACACATGAAACAGAAATAATACAGAATTCCATTCCCTTCTCTTCCTTATAATGAGAGCTTTGAGATAGAGAAACCCTTGTAGAAGAATTTGCATATGAGAAAGTAAAGACATTACCTGAAAAGCCTGGGTGAAGCAATTTCTTAGGACTGAGTCTATACAATGCTTAAAAAACTATTTTTGTGTTTTACTATAATAAAACATTACAGTCATCACTTTAAAGCCAATAGACTCCAAAAAAGTGTTATGTAGATATTTTCAGCTCCAGTGAGCATTTTACAATTACTTTATATATCTTTCCATTAAAATTATGGCTTTCCAGGACCTTCTTCTGATTCTAGTCAGACTCTTAGATTTTCTTTTTCTTTCTTTCTTTCTTTCTTTCTTTCTTTCTTTCTTTCTTTCTTTCTTTCTTCTTTCTTTCTTTCTTTCTTTCTTTCTTTCTTCTTTCTTTCTTTCTTTCTTTCTTTCTTTTTCTTTCTTTCTTCTTTCTCTTTCTTTCTTCCTTCCTTCCTTCCTTCCTTCCTTCCTTCCTTCCTTCCTTCCTTTCTTTCTTCCTTTCTTCTTTCTTTCTTCTTCTTTCTTTCTTTCTTTCTTTCTTTCTTCTTCTTCTTTTTTTTTTTTTTTCAAATAGTCTGTTTACTAAAAGGAGTTTTCCTCCTGTGTGGCTGGTCTTCCATCAGAATGTTCAGAGGCTTTCTGATTTTCTGACTCTGAGTTCTTGCAGGCCCCACAGTATTCTTTCTGTGTTCCCACAGACTATGTCACATGGTCTTGATTTTTTTTTTTTTTTTTTTTTGTCTTGGAGACATAAGGGGAATATTCTGAGGCCTGGCCTGGGTTTACATTTCCTTACCTAAGGCGGATTACAAAATCGCATGTATATTCTGCTGTGGATTTTACCTCTCATTTCTCTTTCCAAGCCTAATGGTTCCTGAATTTTAACTGTCATAATATTTAGTATTTCTTAATTCAGCCACTGGTATATATTTCATTAACTAAAATGCTCATATTTACTATTACAAGGAAATATAGGAACAAACCTCACCCATACATAAGTGCGTAGGGGGCAAGATTAATGCCTCATCCTACCATTAAAGAGATTAAAAATGTTCCCATCATACAACTAGAGTATGCCACTCATTTCTCAATTGAACACACAGTAGAAAGCACTCACTCCATTCAAAGCACTTGGCCCACACCATGATGACATAAAGACAATAATTTATTCACTTAAAATGGTGTCTTGGACAAGTACTCAGGCTCTTTGATTCTACTTTTCTAGGCACTTATATCTTCTTTAATACCTCAGTCTACTAGGTAGGCACCATTACTTCATGTATTTTTAATGAAGAGAACTGAGGTAAGATTGGAAGTGGAGAACATGTGAAGTGAAAGGAACCACAAGAGAAAAAGAACAGATATGGAAAACAGAAGAAATGTAAAGAAAAGGGTGAAATGCTGAAGTCAGATGTGCAGAGGCCTATCTATACAGCCTCATAACAGAGTGTCATAAGGGAGTTTTTTTTTTTAAGATTTTATTTATTTATTCATGAGAATACACAGAGAGGAGAGAGAGACACACACACAGGGACACAGGCAGAGGGAGAAGCAGGCTCCATGCAGGGAGCCTGACGTGGGACTCGATCCCGGGTCTCCAGGATCATGCCTTGGGCTGTAGGCGGTGGTAAACTGCTAAGCCACCCGGGCTGCCCTCATAAGAGAGTTATAAATTTTTTGGCAATTACTACTGAGAGTTCAAATAGGAAGTCAGTAAAAGCTTTAGGAAGAGAGATAATAATACCTTCCTGCCTACATTGCAAGGATTAGACTGAGGACCATATAATATAATGTGTGACTTGAAGAGTCGCATGATAATTATGATGAGAAAAGGAGGAAAAGAGAAGTCTATGCATAAAATAGTAGTGACTCAACATCTGCTAAATTGCCTGTGTGTTTTATTAGATTGTCCTCTGCTCTACTGGGGAAAAGCCAGGCCTATTTCATCTTTCTCGCCTGTTTATATAAATACAGCCTCAAGTAAATGGTATTATATTGTCTTAAATTGTTTGTAAGTACAAGGCAGCACATATGCTCTCTGAATTTTTCACTTGACTTAATGTGATTTTTAGGAGGTGGCAAGTAGGAGACATTTATCTGCTTATATTACTCATATAATATACCACTGTTTTATAAAAATTTTCCAAGTGCGTTAGATAATGTAGTGGTAGGCACTGTGTTATAATGTTTTATGTTATTGGGGGAAAATGTGATAATTTAATTTGAGTAGGCTATATTTATCAAAAGCTAAAATCAATGAAACCACATTATTTTCTTCAGTCTGGTTATATCAAAGTGGTTTTTGACCATGGTGACATTGTTTTTAGCCAGACCACAAATTTATCATTGTGAAGAAGAATACAGTGCACATTTTTCACTGCATGGTTTCTGGCAAGATGAAAACTGGCTTATGTTCTCTTTGAGACTTGTTTTGAGAAGTTCCATTGAGAGAGGACCTTTTTGCAATTTTATTTTTCTTGGAACAAATGGTGTTACATTTATAAATATATCATCTTCTTGACTTATCTGGTGGGATAAACAAATTTATCAGTTAATGAAAATTGAGAATTTGGAAGAGTAAGAAGGCAATTTTATAATTTTTGGATGTATGAGCACCAGAATTTCATTAAAAAAAAAACAACATTGTTCTTTTCAGCATTAACTAAAACAGCTTCATCAAGCTCATTATTTGAAAAAGACCACTGTACAAAATTTTTCATTGCATTTTAGAGATCCTTTCAGAAGGAATCCAGTGATTCATGCTTATTTCCATATTGTCTACAGCATCGTATCAAGGAAAAAGCAAGAGTTTTACACAAGAGCTTTTATAGTGAGGCTTGAACCTTATTTCTTTTATTTACTGTGTGACCACAAACACAGATATTTTACATTTTTAATCTCAGTTTTCCGCAAAATGAAGATAATGATTCCAATATTTTTGGAGGATAAGGAGGGTTACTTAGCAGAATACAAAGTTCCTATTACCCGACAGGCACTCAATACTTGGGGATTTGTTTCCTTCTATCCTGTAATTTATTTCTTCAACAAATATTTATTGAGTATCTATTATGTTCCAGGACCTTAATATTCAAAAGCGAACAAAACATGCAAGAAAAAAAATCCCGTACTCTACCCTATATTCCAACTAGGGATATTGACAATATGCATATAATCAGTAAAAATAAATTAATACATAAACAACATAATAGAATGAAAGGTTAGATATGAAATGGCGAAGAAAGGAAGGACAATTGGTAGTATTAAACAAGTTGCTCAGGGTAGACATTGAGCAAGGACTTGGAAGAAGGAAGGATAACAGTATGGGTGTCTGGGGTGGAGCATTCCTGGCAAACAGCTAAGGCAATGACCCGAGGATAAAAGCCTTCTCAGTGTTTTAATGGAACTAAAAAAGGACCAATGTGTTAGAGGGAGGGGAAGATGAAGTGAAGGGGAAAGTATCCAGAGACAAAACAAAGGACCAGTTTTTATAGAACATGAATTTGTAAGGACTTTGACTTTGAATGAGATCAGAAACCATGGGAGGTTCTTAGACAATGCAGCAATGTGATCTGGCTTACAGAAAGGTATTTCTGCCTGGGGTATTAAGTGGTTATAGGTAGGGACAAGGGTACAATCAGGAAGACTACTAAGGTTATTTCAGTAGTAAAGGCAATTAATGATGATTTTACAGTGGAGGTAAGGAGGAGTGGTATGATTCTGTTTGAAGAGTCAGTGGGATTTCCTGGTCAATTGATTAAAGGATATGAGAGGAATCAAAGGATGATTCCAAAGTTATTGGTTTGAGCTACTGAAAGAATGGACTTGCCACCAGGTGAAATATAGAAAGCTTGGGGATCAGGAAGATAAAGACCTGGTTTGCATCTTTGGAAATGTAGAATTTGAGATATCTTTTAGATATCCAAGTAAATATGTCAGGTAGGCAGTTGAATATTCAAGTTTGGAGATTAGATGACAAGTCTGGGCTATAGATTCAAATTTAGAAATGTCTTCAATGTATAACAGAATAATACCATGAGACTGGGTAAGATCACCAATGAAGCAAATGTAGATAGAAAAGACTAAGCCCTGGGATACTCCAAAACTTTAGCCTCAGTTTTATTTAAAACATACAGCTGAATATAAATGTAAAAACACTGAGGGAAATAGATGCTAGATCCCTTTGGGGAAGATTAAAAAAATCTTTTCTTCACTCTTGTGACTGAGAAAAATAGCAGAAGTAGATAATAATGCCTTCAATGAAATCAGAAAACTTTTGATTACAGAGAGTGATTTTAAAAAAGGAGGGGAGGGCACTTGGAGAGCTTGGTTGGTTAAGCATCCGCTCATGATCTTGGCTCAGGTCTTGGTTTCAGGTTCCTGAACTCAAGCCCCAAATGCCTTTTAGTTTTGTTATGGTTCATGACTACTTTTCTGGGGTTTCCAGATCACCATTAACCTGTTAACCTGTCTAATCCATTCATTTAGAATCGAAAAAGAATCTGAGTAACCTTAAAAGAAATGCTCATATACAAATTCACTGCCTATTCTGCACCATTCACTGGGCTAGTCATTGATTTAAAGGATCTTACTTTCAAATGTGGAAGACGTCAACAGAGAAAAGTTAGAACTTCTAGATTTTCTCATTCATTCATCTTCAATTAATCAATCAATCTCTATATTCATTTCTCATCACTATATATTTTTAAAATTTTATTAACACTAGACTGAAATATAATTGAATTGTTAACAGGTACTAAACTACTTGTACACTATTTAATCTCTCCAATAACTCTTTGAACTAATTACTACCATTACCTTAATTTTATGTGAGAAGTTGAAGCTAAGAGAAGGAAATTTATTTATAAAATCACACAGTAAATCACTGGCAGGGTATAGATTTGAACATGGATATGTCTGACCCCAGAGCCTTTTGATTTAAACCATTATGCTATTGTAAGTTAATAAAGATGACTTATTGCAGATATGTTGTGCACACAGCCCAAACTCTCACCTGCATTTTTTAAAACTACGTTTGTCATAAATTCACCTTCCTTAGATTGTATTGGTGTTTATGTAGCAAACTTTAGGAAAATCTAGAAAGTGCTTAGGGCCCTGGGAACTCCATTGTTAAATGAAGTCTCTTTTACACTTGGTCACTATTATGATGTTTGATCTTTAGAAAAGGATCGTCCCCATCATATCGGCTTTGTCAGAAAAGTAAATGTAAAATAGTGCTTCACTTGCTCTTTTTTTTTTTTTCACTTGCTCTTGAATAGCTTTGCGATATTGGAAAAATATTTTCAGGCACATATCTTCCTTACATATGACATGTTGTAACATTCCTCAGTGCTTTCTTTCTGCTTGCAAATTCCTTTTCCTTTTACCTGGTTAATTTCATTTCACATTCACTGATTCCATTTCCTTCCAGAAGGTACCACCAAACTGCCAAGACCTAGTTGATTTTCTCTTCTCAATGTTTCTATAGTAATCACTACTTACTCTCATCCTAACACTCTCCTTCCTCCTTTGTTCCTTTCCTTTGTTTATTTGTTCATTCTCGTATTTCCTCTTCCTCTTTTAGTCTTTCAGTTGACAAACATTAAATCAATTTCTACTATATGCTGGGTGTATTTAATATATTATATTGAAATTGCCTTTTTTTAGTATGTCTGTCTGCCCAGGCACTGGGATCCTTGAGGGTAGGGACTATGTCTCCATGATCACTGTGTGTCCAATACCTAGCGCTATGTTTGCACCTAGTTAGAATATTTGCTCATGAGTACCATCCACTGTGCCACCAGTGAACCTGGCATATGGTTCATTTGTAGTATATATTATAGGTTATAGTATTTTTTGACATTTTATTCATTTATTTTTGTGTGTGTGTGAGAGAGAGAGAAGAGTACGTGAGTGGGGTGAGGGGCAGAGAGAGAAGCAGAAACCCTACTGAGCCCCATGTGGGGCTCCATCCTGGGACTCTGGGATCATGACCAGCTGCTTAACTTACTAAGCCACACAGGTGGCTCTTCTCAATGTAAGCCCTATCATAGGTTATACTCTTAATGTAATTCCTGCTTTCAGTCAGCCCTCTTCTGTTATGGACCGTTGATTCTATATAAATGGAAAGTCAGATACCTTCCATTTACATCTCTATCTATAGAACTTAGCACAGCGTTGACAACGGTGTAGAAACTGGATAAAAGAACTTTTGCTGAATGAGTAATAGAATAACCAGCTGGTATAACATATGTTCCTATTCAAATTATTACCTAACCTAGAAGCCAAGAAATTAGAGGTCACCATAATGAAAACCTGTTCTGTTTTTAATATTAACAAGAAGTATTTAATATAATCATAGTGATAAAAATAAACATTTCTCAACTAAAATCACAACAGATCTCCCCTAAAGAATCAGAAACAAATAATATTAAATAAGTGGGAAATATCAGAAAGGGAGACAGAACATGGAAGACTCCTAACTCTGGGAAATGAACTAGGGGAGGTGGAAGGGGAGGAGGGCGGGGGGTAGGGGTGACTGGGTGGCAGGCACTAAGGTGGGCACTTGACGGGATGAGCACTGGGTGTTATTCTGTATGTTGGCAAATTGAACACCAATAAAAAAATAAATTTATTATTAAAAAATAAAAATAAAAAAATATTTAATACGTGGCAAGGATTTTTTTTACCCCTTTCCTCATCCAAGTTGAATTGTAGTAAATAGGCAGCACATTTTAAGGACAATTGAAATGAAAATATCAGAGCAATTTGGAGATAATTAACATGTGACCAGCTTGAACGCTTAATTTTTTTCCTTTCCATGACTTCTGGGTAATATGAAACAACAAAATGTGAATGGTGGAAAAAGGAAGGTGGGTAGCATAAAGCAGCAAAATCATAGTACTTGGGCTTGATTTTCCACTGGTTTTGTCAATTAATCCCTAGTTTGAACAGTTTACAGACTCTTCCTGGGTCTTAATTAATTCAATTATAAAATAGTAAGATCTACCTCATAGGACCCAAAAAGCTAATGCTTAAGATAGTTACAATGATTGGTAATGAAAATCAATCCTCCCTATGTTTTTTAAATCTACTTATTTATTAAAAGGCAAAAAAAAAAATTCCCAAGAAAAGTGGGACAAACTGAGGAATACAGACAAAGTAATTACCTGTAAGAAAAGAGTATCTGAAATGCTAGAGTTATAAAACTTGTGCGTGGTTAGTACCCTTGGAGCTCATCCTCCAATCCCTCCCAGGTTCCCACCAGCTCCCTTTTGTTAGACTCTCTTTTCTTTTTCTCCCTTAATGAAGATACAAAGATTTCAACTTCCAAAGCAATTAGGTAACTGGGGGAACCGAAGAAACTTCCTAGAGAATGTTCCTACTGACATTAAAATGTTGATAGCAAGCACCCTGCCTTCCTTCCATTTTACAGCTCTGCATTTAAAATAAATAAGATACATTTATAAAGTGAAAAGCAGGAAATCATTCTAACTTCCTGTCATAAAGCTTCTCATTGAGTTACTTTTTGGAAAGTCATTTTGTTTTTGCTTTTTCCTTTTCAGTTGGGTTTGTTTGAAGGTTGCCAGAGCTGGCAAGCCCACCTGAAAGGGTTTCCGTGGCTTTGGCTTTAGACAGAGGAACCACGGATCTGCTACTTTTAACCCATCCCAAATTCTTTGAGAGAAACAAATTAAAGATTCCTTCTAAGACAGTTTTTGCATTTATCTGGTCGGGAATGGTGTGTGATGAAAAAGTTGCCTTGGCAGAAGCTTTCAGGGAATTCTTTGAGTGTTGAGCTCTAAATTGTTGCTTTCCACTATTTTTTCCTCTTTCCTTTTTCAAACCAGATTAGATTGTAGTTGCATTGTTCTGTTTGGGAAACAGTTACCTTCTCCTTTCGATTTCAATTCCTAATCAATTTGTTCCTTTGCTCTTTATTCCCACCACATCATCATAGTCCAAACCACAAATAGATTCACATTGTGATTTGCAAAATTTCATTATTGTGGTTTTCTTTTATCCTCCTTTTAACTTCCCTGTTTTAATCTTTATTTTTAAATGTTATTGTTTAGTATTCAACATTTAAATAGTCCAAAGAATATGAAATATTTTTAAGTTATAAAGATTGTAAACATGCAGGGAATTATAGAATGAACATAAAAAATCCAGGTTTTTAAAAAAGATTTTATTTATTTATTCATGAGAGACACAGAGAGAGGCAGAGACATAGGCAGAGGGAGAAGCAGGATCCTTAGAAGGAGCCTGATGCGGGACTCCATCCCAGGAGCCCGGGATCATGTCCTGAGCTGAAGGCAGACCCTCAACCACTGAGCCACCCAGGTGTCCCTAAAAAATCCAGATTTAACAAATGGTGATATTTTGTCATAATTGTTTCAAACTACACATACACAGCTTAGAGACAAAATTGAAACCTCTTTTGTAACTACCATCTGACTCCCTTCCTTCTCTCTCTCTAGATGAAACTAGTATTCTGAAATTAGTATCCTTCCTGTCCATGTTTTTAAATAATATTCACTCTTTACATTGCAACTATTTGAATAATATTTATAAAGCAGTCCACCATGTTTGCATTAACTTTTTTATTCATTTCTTGGACATTCCTGGAGATGATAATTGCCTTGTTCAAAACTATTCTTTCTACTCAAATGTAAACATCGTAAGGGCAGAGAATTTTATGTTTTAGTTATGGAAATATTTTTAGCTCTTAGAACATTGCCTGAGGCAGAGGAATTGCTAGGTATATATTTGTTGAACAAATTACTAAGTAATTCAATAACGATTTTTAATTTCCCTTAGAAGAAACTTAAAAAAAAAGAAGAAACTTCAAAATATTTACCATGGCTTACAAAGCCCTTATAGAGATGGCCTCTGCCTCGCTTGCCTGTCTCATTCCCTCCACTCCAAACTCTCTGTTCCTTCTCAGTGGCTGTAGTCTAAGTCCCAAACACTCCTCTCCCATTTTAGTTTGACCAACTACCACCTTTCCTTCCATTCTTGGATATCTGCTGGTCATCAAAGAGACAAACTTAAAACTCCTCTAACTTGCTTCCACTGATATAGGATCCTATGCTCTTGGGTGTTCTATGTTATTAACACTCGATATCTTATTCTCTGTTAATATTTAGGATGATCATCTCTTTGAAGCAGGGATCCCATGTATCCTATTTATTGTTAACATAGATATCTGAAAGGTGTTAGACAAAAAATAACTACTTGCTGTCTAAATGAAAATAAGTTGGGTTAGGGACATTGTGTTCTGCCCTCATCCTCCATTTTTTTTCCTTCTTTCTGATTTTCATCCAGATTCTCTTTCTCTCTCTTCCTAATTCCTGGTTCCAGGTTCCTGCCAATTTATGATAGCTGTTAAGAATATGGCTAGCTTAAAATTTACTTTAATGGCCTTACTGATGGAAATATATTCACAGGATGCCTGGGTGGCTCAGCGGTTGAGTGTCTGCCTTTGGCTCAAGGTGTGATCCTGGTGTCCCAGGATTGAGTCCCACATCAAGCTCCCTGCATGGAGCCTGCTTCTCCCTCTGCCTATGTCTCTTCCTCTCTCTCATGAATAAATAAATAAAATATTTTAAAAAAGAAATATATTCTCATAGCATAATTCAATATTATATGCATATGTTTACACACATATATGTATGCATGTGTGTGTATGAAAAAGTCATCCACAATCCCAGCACTCACAAACATCGTTTCCTAACAGTGAGTAATCTTCATTTCAGCCATCCATCATTTGAATATATACAAATATATGGATAAATATGTAGATAGACATTAATGCCAGTTGACTGCCACCTCCACTTGTTTTTCTTTTCTTTTTTTTTTTTAAGATTTTATTTATTTATTCATGAGAGACATACAGAGAGAAGGAGGCAGAGAGACACAGGCAGAGGGAGAAGCAGGCTCCATGCAGGAAGCCCGATGTGGGACTTGATCCCCGGTCTCCAGGATCATGCCCTGGGCTGAAGGTGGCACTAAACCACTGGGCCACCCAGGCTGCCCCTCCACTTGTTTTTCTAAACAATTTTCAATTGTTAGTAGGCTCAGATCTCCTAATCATGCTACCAGTCTTATAGAACTGTGTTGGGATTAGATAAATTAACATTTGTAAGATGCTTCAAACAGTTCCTGACAGAGAAAGCATAATGTATATGGTAGTTGCTATCTATTATCACAATGAGGGCACTGGCCCAGCGGTGACCTGAGCTGTCATGTTATAGGCTGAAGTAGTGTAACTATAAGCCAGTTGGGTAGAAGGAAGGCTTAAAATATTCCCTGGAGCTAGCCCCAAGCATCTCTGTGGTGGTTTTGGAAGAGCTGAAGCCATCAGAGCAGTCTTCTGTCTAGAGGGCAGCCCCAAGTGATCTATTTGAATCAGAGTTGGTGAGATAGGTTTGTAAACAGCTATAGGCTCCTTGGAAAAATGCCGCTGATCTCAATTAAAGGTTAAACTTCACATAATATCAACGCAGAGACCTTTCCAAGTTTGGCATTTATTCCCCCCTTCTTCTTCTCCCCTACTCCCACATATACACACACTCACATGTATGCATGTAACCAGAGGAAAAGCATTTCATTTTTCTGCTTGGAAGCCTCCACTGGCCCTACACTGTCCATTGGATAAAGTCCAAACTCTTTAGTTAAAGCCTGTCTTCACAGGATGGCCCTAATATGTACTTTCGTCTTCATTTGTTACCCTCCCTATAATTTTCCTGCAGGTTGACATACATTCACTGAGTGCCTACTCTGTGCCGGGCATCACGTTAGAAGCTGGGAATGAAAATATGATTGAGATATAGTTATGTCCTTGAGAAACTGATGATTCAGTACAAGAGGCAGATAAAGATAAAGGCCATTAAAATCCAATTTGAAAACTGATGTAAAGAGGGAAGTACACCAAAAAAGATTTCATAGAGAAGGTGACATCTGAACAGAGTAAGGAAGGATGAGCAGGAGTTACTCAAGTAAAGAGGAGTAAGTGCCTTCTTAGCAGAGAAGATAACACATGTATGGACACGGAAGAACAAAATGTCATTGTGTTAGATAAGTATCATAAACAGCCTTTGGTGCTAGAAGGTAAAATGAGAGTTATAAAAATGGTAGTGACTGAGACTATACTATAAGAGGGTGAGAATGAGAGGGAATTCTGTATGCCATGTTGAAAAACTTGGAGTACATACAGTAGAGATACAAAAACACTGATAAATGTTGGGCAATGAAGTAAAATAGACAAATACGTATTTTGGGTACATTATCCAGCAGCAAGATGAAAAGTGGCATACATTTGATAGCAAGGAAATACACTGGGAAATTACAATGCTCGAATTACAATTGCAATGCTCGAATGTGAGATGATGAGAACCTAGTCAAGGGAAGAGTTGTACAAATGGACAGGAAAGGAGGGAATAAGGATATTTAGTGATTCAAATATCCCAGATTGATAAGTGACTGGATATGGGTGGCCAGGCATAGAGAAGAGTCTAAGATGGTGGACTTCATTTTGATTAGGGCATCTAGGAGAATGGTGGTATCATTCAAAGCCTTGATGTTGCATACTCTTTCTAATATGAACTTCTTCAATTTTTAAAAAGTGAGCTGAAGATTTTGCTTCAAGATGAAACTTTCTCAATTTCTCCATGTTAAGCATGCCCTTCTTCATTCTTTCATAATACTTTGTTCATTCCTTATCTACCTGCAGCACTTTAGTACACTGTGTTGTTTACCTTTTATCTCACTAGATTATAAGTTTATTGAAAACTTTGACTATATTTTGTATTTACAGTTCCCATTACATTTTCTGGCTCAAATTAAGGGGCTTGTTAAATTAATTATTTCATATTTCATTTGTTAAATTAATTAAAAACATGTCAAACTGATCTTGTCTTTTTTTTTAAGATTTTATTTATTTATCCATGAGAGACAGAGAGAGAGAGGCAGAGACACAGGCAGAGGGAGAAGCAGGCTCCAGGTAGGGAGCCTGACATGGGACTGGATCCTGGATCTCCAGGATTAGGCCCTGGGCTGAAGGCTAAAGTGGTAAACCGCTGAGCCACCCGGGCTGCCCAAACTGATCTGTCTAAAACCGAACTATTGATCTTTGTCAAAGAATGCATTTATTTTTCAGTCTTCAAGGGAGAAAATTTGGTACTCTTAATATCCCCTGCAGCCAATTCACCAGTATGCCCTGGTGATTCTACTTCAAAAGTATATCTCAAATCTTTCAATGCACTGTTTAGTCCAAGAGACTAAGTATTCTTGCCTGCAGTAGCAACCTGTAGTAACCACCCAACCTGTGGCCCTCTTCCACTTTCCATTCCTCTCCAAATTATTGTCCTGTATAGCTACCAGAATTGTATTTTTGAAAATATATATATATATATACACACAGACCTTATGTATGCCTCAGCCAGAATGCCCTTCTCACTATTCTTAGCTAGCTATTTCTATTTATCATTTAGGCTCCAACTATTTTTTCACTTCTTCAAAGAGAACTTTTATAACTACAAATTTAAATTATGTTTTCCTTAATATTTTCATTTTTTAAATTCTTGTTCTTTTACTTCATATTAAACATAATGTGTGTGTGTGTGTGTGTGTGTGTGTGTGTGCGCTGTGTAGCTCATCCATTCAACTAAGTTTATTGAAGACATTATGTTCAGCACTGAGTTAGCTCTGGGGATATCAGGATGTATGGGTATCAGAAAGCTCATTGTTTGATGGTGAAAACAGGTCTCAAATGTTATCAGAAGGCACTTAGATGCTTTTTCTCTTTTTTTAAAAGAATTTTCCTTTAGTCACTTGAGAGAGAGCGACAGAGACAGCACAAACAGGGGGAGAGGCAGAGGGAGAGGGAGAAGCAGTTTCCCTGCTGAGTAGGGAGCACTATGTGGGACTCCATGGCAGGACCCCAGGATCATCACCTGAGCTGAGAGCAGATGCTTAAGCATCTGAGCCACCCACATGCACCAGCATTTGGATGTTTTCTTAATTTTTTTTTAAGAAAAGGGAAATCTTCTCTATAAATACCAATCACAGAAGCAAAGTCTTAATGTGAGCTGGTCTCAAAAGGTCCAGGATCACAGGAGTTTTAGAACCAGGCTTTCGGAATTGTTAATACAACTACCATGGCTAATCTCTCATCGTGTGAGGGATAGAGTCTAACACTGATGATTTTATGATCTTTTAGCCTCTAGGAGTTTTATACTAGATCTATGTTCATTGTAAAACCGTATCCCACATGGTAGGCCTTCTGCCTCGACTGTTTTTTCTCTTACTCTCCTTGAAAATGTAGTCTTCTAGGTTCTTTCCTCATATCCCATGTCCACAAATCTCCTCTTTAATATATTGTACTAATATTTTTACCTTTTTGCCTCCCTTATTAACTTCTTTTCCTTAAAGATTGATTGATTTATATTAGGGGGGGTGGGGAAGCATGAGAGTATACTCAAGTAGACTTCTAGCTGAGTGTGGAGCCCACCTCAGGGTCCCATCCGAGGTCCCTGAAATCACAACCTGAGCCAAAATCAAATGATTTTTATTCTGCTCAACCAGTTAAGCAGCTGACTAAGTCACTCAAGCGCCCCCTTATTCTTTAAGATAAATGTTGTATCTTTATTTTTATATCTTTATTTCAATGGTAGGCAATAAGGCATGTAATATGCATCTAATAAATGTTTACTGAATAAACTGGAAGGAAAGATGAAAGGTATTATATTCTGTGTTTTTTTAAAGATTTTATTTATTTATTCATGACAGACACACACACAGAGAGAGAGAGAGAGGCAGAGACACAGGCAGAGGGAGAAGCAGGCTCCTGCAGGGAACCCCACAGGGGACTTGATCCCGGGTCTCCAGGATCACATCCCGGGCTGAAGGTGGCGCTAAACCGCTGGGCCACCGGAGCTGCCCATATTCTGTTTTTATACATAAAAATTAGAAATAGCTCTGAAATATAATCTTGAGAACAATGACATATTCCTTTACATATCTGGGAGAAAAAAAAACCCAAACCAAAATACAAAAGCTAAAGAAACAAAACAACACCAACAGAAACAAAACACCAAGCCAAAATGAGTTTTACCTTATGCCAGCATTATTTGAAAACTCATTATTGAGAGCTTCCTGGCTGAGACTAAGGAAAAGTACTAAGCGTAGTGAAGTTTTAGACAAATTTCTACCCAACTCTGGGAATATCCTGAGAATGGGCTGAAAAATGTCCAGCAGAAAACTTAGGAATTCTCATCTATTTTGGGGGTGAGGGCAGGAATAGTTTCTTTAAGATCTTATTTATTTATTTGGCAGAGAGAGAGAGAGAGAGAGAGAGAGAGAGAGAACGAGCAAGGGGAGTGGCAGAGGGAGAGGGAGAAGTGGGCTCTCCGCTGAGAAGGGAGCCTGAAGTGGGGCTCCATCCCAGAACCCTGAGATCATGACCTGAGCTGAAGGCAGATGCTTAACCAACTGAGCCACCCAGCACCCGCCCCCCGCCCCCCCGAGAGAATATTGACCAATCTCTCCCTGAGACATATTTTCATGATTAGCTCAGGCAATGGGAAGGCTTCTGTCCCTAAAGAAATTCTTTGTCACATGAACAAGACCACCAAGATGAGAAATACTTGGAGATGTGACACCCCCTCCACCCATGTCTGCATCCTTTTGCAGTTGATTTTTGAGGCATGTACCCAAGACGACATTGTGATACATATACCTGTAAGGTCATCAGTGGGCCACGACCCCAGCTGGCACGCCTTGCAGGTGTACTCATCGAAGACATACTCATTCTCTTTACAGGGTGTACAGGTCCAACAACAGCTGACTTCTCCCTTCCGGATCACCTAAGGTAAATATTTAAAATTTCGATTATTTTTTGTATAGATAAAAACTCAGCAATCCATTATTCAAATATGCTGTTTTGCAAAGCAGGAATGGCTTGCTTTCACATAAATTATTTCAAATGCTATCAGATAGGCAGTATAAATATTAATATTCTCATTTTATAATCAAAGAAACTGAAGCTGATTTTGAATGATCAGTCCAACATCATAAAATTAGTTGATGACAGGGTCTAGAATGAAATTAAATGCAAGTCTTTGTATACTTATTCTTAGATATCTATATTTAATTAAGTGCCTGTGTTTGTGCTCATATATAAATACACATTCATTTACATATGTATGTTTATAACTGAATTTTCTTCAGAGTCTGTGTCTGTCTTTCCCTAAAATTAAAACTTTTGCTTTTTGAATTTACCTTGGCTTCCCTCCACCAGTTAAATAATTGTTAGCAAAAAGCATCATATACCTGCTAAAGTTCAAAAATCTATCCATATTGATTTAAAAATCATTAGGAATTTCTATTGAATTAAGAGGTAGAACATGATTTTTTTTCTAGAGTTCATCTCTTTGGTCTCTGTTTCTACTCAAAATCTGGTTCAATAACTCACAACTCATTCCTTCCTATTCAAGTAGCTTTGATTTGCTTGGGATGATGGTGGATAAGGTCATTGAAGCTATTATACACCCCTTCATCTGTTTGATTTTTTTTTACGGCAATGGAAAATAATTGAAATGATTTAACAGTTGAAGGAGTTCCAGATGTTATTCTTTAGAAATAGATGTCTTTTAGTTTTTTCCACCACTGTTGCATGAATAGCCTCTGTGGAATAGAGATAGCATTCATTAAACATTCCTATAAATAATTAAAACTGTGATTAATAACCAGTACTAACCAGAAACAGCAATGATTACACTATATATTTCTCGTCCTCAGTGCTGACTCTATTACTGACCTTCGATAGTAAAATGTCTAGATACTGATAGCCATGTACGATCGTAAACTGGCACCTCTTTCGTTATATTTTCTATCCCTTTTGCTGGCTCTTGATACTGCAATCACACAAGGAGGGAATGATGACAAAAAGTTCTGGATCATCCTTTCCTTAAAATAACCAGATAAGTGAGGCAGAGTTGCTAATTAGACCTTCTCAATTTACCTAAAGTATTCTTCATAATAATACTACTTATTGGCTGTTTTCTGCCTGCTGTATGCTGTTATCTCATTAAAACAAGAAAGTAGTATAAGGTGGTGGGTTTATTTTGTTCTTTTTTTTTTAAGGGGTTAGGGTTAGGGTTACGGTTAGAACTGAGCTTACATAACACATATGGGTAAATGAAGGATCATATAACAGCCCTTGGACTTCAGGGCTCATGCTCATAAACGCTGAGCCTTATTGGTCTGTATAAAGGTTGAGTTCAGGGGTAGTTGGGGGGATGGGTGAAATAGCTGGTGGGGATTAAGGAGTGCACCTATCATGGTGAGTACTGGGTAATGCATGAAAATGCTGAATTTCATACTATATTGCACAGCTGAAACTAACATAACACTGTATGTATAACTAACTGGAATTAAAATAAAACTTAAAAACAATAAAGATAGAGTTCATGATATTTTGAAAGATGCAGTAGAAAGAGTCTTGGCCTTGAGAATCAAGAGGTGCCCCTACTTGTAGCCACTAAAACAACTGTGCAGCTTTGAACAGTCCCCCAGCTGATTTTGTTTCTTCAAACCAAGATCAATGCTTTTTAAACAATATCTAGCTTTATAGGATTTCCTGTTGATTAAATAAAATAGCACAGTGATTTGTAAGTGGTAGGACACTCTAAAAATGTAACCTGATTTATTAGTAATATGCATATAAATATTTATATAGAGAAATACATTTGATTATAAGGTAATTTCAACCACATTTGATAAAACTATTGTTGGATAATTACTAGATTTTGTAATGCAAGCAATCACATTTGAAATACTGTAAGATTCTCTTTCTTACCGGGGCATGGCAAACAAAAGCAGTTACATTTTTCCTTTTAGGAATATGCTCATTTTCTGTGCTTTAGCTTGCATTGGTTTGTAAATTTCACATTTTTTTAAGCCAAAATAAGATCATTTCCTTTTCCAAAAATAATTCCAATATTACAGTCTTTTTCTTTTTTTTGAATCAGTGGTGACAGCTCGGTATGTCTGCTTCTGATCATTTAGAATTGATTTGTATTACTTTTTTCATTTGTTGTATATGTTCTGTTTCACATTCACTTCGAGTTAGAAGAGAAAGTGACAATTCCATTACATAGTGATTCTCATTCTTTTTTTTTTTTTTTAATTAATTTTTATTGGTGTTCAATTCTTTTTAAGACCCTGGAAATAGTGGTGATTTCTTTATGAATAACAATATGTAACATATTTGAACCTTTGCTAGACCAAGTGTATTTCCATGAGCACTGAATTAACAAATCTAAACAATGGCAGGAGGTGTTGACATCTTTAATGAAATTGCTCAATGACACCCTTAAACCATATTAAGAAAATGTTGTCAATTATTTATTTAATAGAGGGAAAATGATATATGGTTATAAAAATAAAATTTGTGATTAAAAAAGGTAACTAAACGTTACAAATAAACTAGTACTAAAAATATGATAATAGAGAGTCATATTCTTCCATCATGTAAGTTATTCCCAGTAGAATGGGGTAGAAAGGATATATAAAAAAAAAATCTGGGATCCCTGGGTGGCGCAGCGGTTTGGCGCCTGCCTTTGACCCAGGGCGCGATCCTGGAGACCCAGGATCGAGTCCCACGTCAGGCTCCCGGTGCATGGAGCCTGTTTCTCCCTCTGCCTGTGTCTCTGCCTCTCTCTCTCTCTCTCTCTGTGACTATCATAAATAAATAAAAATTAAAAAAAAAAAAAAAATCTTCCAAATCAGCCATTCAGCATTTTGAAGTTATAGGTTTAAACTGTATTGCTGTGAAAGGTCAAAACAAATAAAATCCATGTGATAATTTATACAACCTAATCTTTCTACAGGAGGAAATGGAAATTATGAACAATATTCTGAGTGAGTCTAAAAAGAATTTCACATACAGATTCTAATTGTAAGATGACTGGGCAAGATGCAGACTGTCACTGAATATTAAGGGTTAGCAAATTTTATCTGCAAAGGACCAGACAATAAATATTTTTGGTTTTGTGGGCCATATAGTCTTTATGGCAACTCAACTCTTCAACTCTATTTATGATAGTATGAAAGCAGGCATAGACAATACATAAACAAATAAGCATTATACTTCTATAAAGCCTTATTTTTAAAAATATTTATTTATTTATTTCAGAGACAGAGAGATAGAGAACACATCGTGAGGGGGTGGGGCAAAGGGAGAGGGAAAGAGAGAGTCTCAAGTAGACTCCCTACCATGCACTGAGCCCAATGTGGGCCCGATCCCAGGACCCTGAGATCAGACCTGAGCTGAAATCAAGAGTCAGACACTTAACCAATTGAGCCACCTAGATGCCCCTCAATAAAATTTTAGTTACAGAAACAGGTAGCAGATCGGATTTGTCACGTGGACTGTTGTTTCCTTACCCTTGTATATCATAACAAAACATACAGAAATTTTTAGCTACTCTATAAGCTACTGTGCCATTTAGCAGATATTAATACATTTATATTTATCTTTATTTACCTTGTCTTCCTTCTTGTCTTATGCTTACCAAATCTTCAGAACTACCCCTTGAAGATCTTACAATTAATACTGAATTATTTCACTTTCATTTGTAATCACCAATCAATGAACACATAAAATGTTCCAAACAGAGTAAACATGAAGTAGACTGAAAAGACCAAGGCCAGCTGCTCCAGGTGTATACACTGCCTGAAATGTGGTACTATCGTATTTCAATAACTATTTGATGAATAAATTATTTTGATATCATTTTTCTTCCCCTAGGACATTATACCTCAATAGCTAAACTTCTTTCTATTTTTATTATTTTTTCATTCTTTCTTTCACTGATTTATTTCCTTTAAGTGTGGCCAGAATTTACTTACTCTAAAAGTAACTTTTCAATGTCCTCAAACTAGCAGGACTGCCTCTTACCTGCATGTCACCACACTTCTTATTGCTCAGTTTCCATTCTATCCTGTTTAATCTACAAATCCTGCCTCAAGAAGGCCCCAGATGAAAATTGGTTAACCCCAATTTTCCTCTTTCCTTTGGTCCTTGTCTTCCTTGACCTCTCTCTTCCATTGACCACCACCTTACATGACAGTATACTCTCTAGTTATCTATCTTTCCCAGGCCCTGTTGTCCTTCACTCTATCTTTTCTTTTTTCCTTTATGCTTTCAAAGCAAATCTTCAATGTCTATTCTTGATCCACATTTATTTTCTTTGTATACTTTCAGGTTCAGTGACTGATATACTCCAACAGCTCCAACTTTAGCTCTAAATCTGTATCTTCAGCCTTATTTCTCATTGTCATAGACTGATGTTTTCTATTACTGGCTAGATATCTCAAAACTAACAGGCTTCCAAACTAACCCACTGACTTTCTTTAAAAACCATTCCCATTTTTCTATGCTCGACAATGGCACTTTCTAGTTACTAAGATTTAAAATTGCAATTGATTATCATGGGCTTTTCTTCTCCAACTCTACATCCAATTGATAGCCAGGGCTGATTGAGTATACTCTCTATATAATACTTCTCTCAAATATTGCCCCTGCTCCCATTCCATTCTGTTTCCTCCATAATCCAGGGTTCTTGTCACCATTATTACAGTGTCCTTCTTACTTTCTCTTCTTTCTCTACTCATGTTTTATAACAACTCATGCATCTTCACCTACTATAGTCCAGTTTATGTCAACATCTTTGCCAAGATTATTCTGACTCCCGGTTAATAAAAATTAAGTCAACCTGCTTAGTATGACATTCAAAACTCTCCACAAATATGGCTTCAAGCTATCATTTCCAATTCTCTCTTTTATAATAACTATTTAAAGCAAGGAACCCTAGATTATTCACTGTTATTCGGGATACTACTTCTGTATCTTTCTAATTACTGTTCCTTCTACATACGTGATCATTTTTACACATCTCTCTCTGAAATTATACCCATTCTTCATGGTCCAGTGTCTGACATTTTACTCAGAAGAAATGTCTCCTTTTCTTTTTATGAACTTATATAGCTCTGGTTTTTTTCTTTCTTAATGAAGTCATCACATTTTATATAATGTTGTGCCCAAGATATTTTTCCTCAGTTAGACTATAGATCTTTGGCAATAAATGTGTGTTACTTATTTTTCGCCCCATTGATATAAACTATTACATTAGTAGCAGTTTGATAAATATTTGTTAAGTTAATTAGAAATTAATGTGGTTTCCAGCTGTGAGCTATTTATCCCTAGGAAGCATGTCTTTGAGAGGCTTACATGAGTATAAAGGGTGTGGGTAAACATGACTCATCAACTCGTTCAATTAGTAAAACTCCTAAGTCTATTGTGGGTCATACTATCACAAGGAATTGAGAGAAAAGTAAAAAAAAAAAAAAAAAAAAAAAAAAGGCAAAACACCCCCCCCCAAAAAAACCCACAAAACACAATTTCTGACATTAGAAGCTTATAATGTAAAAGGTAAGACAAATATCCAAAAGTTTTAGAAATAGTCAATGATGGGCTGCCTGGGTGGCCCAGTTGTTTGAGCATCTAGCTCTTGGTTCAGCTCAGGTCATGATTTCAGTGTCATGAAACTGAATCCCATGTTAGGCTCCACGCTTAGTGCAGAGTGTGCCTGGGATTCTTTCCCTTCTCCTCTCCCTCCCATCTGCTCCTTCAACCCCCTCCCACTGCATAAGCACACATATATTCTCTGTCTCTCATAAATAAATAATTATATTCTCTGTCTCTCATAAATAAATAAATAAATCTTTTTAAAAAAGAAATAGCCAATGGTAATGAACACTTTGGAATTTACAACAAAAATTTTAAAAAATGGACTCCACTTTTACCTTTATCTGGCCTTTCTCACATGGCTCACTGCACACAGATCTGATGATGTTGTGTTTCTTGGACCATACTTCATCATCATCCATTTTTAATTCTCCGTTGTCCCAACTTCCAACATTGATATAATCAAAATAATCCTTTCCCATTTCCTTGAAATTCATTATTTCATACCTTAGGAACAAGAATATAATGATTATTCAGCTAAGAATATGAATATTCAGCTATGAAAAAGCAAAAGATTTCATTTCCCAAAAATGTATCTATTGTCATATTACTGACACTGGAATTTTCCATGACACTATGCTGAGAATAACAAAAAAGCCTGTTGGCTTCAATTTCTTAAGAGACCTCTTCTTTTTTTTTTTTTTTTTCATCAAACTTAAACTTGAAATAGAAGATAATCCCATGTGAGAAGGTGACTTGACCTCAGCAAGGATGAAAGACATTTTTGAAATAACTTCAAGAAGTTTAAACAAGTACTACTGTTAGGATTCTAAAAAAGATAGAAAGGGTTTTTTTTTTTTATCTCTATTCAAATAAAATGACAAAATTTTCCTTTACTAACCAAGTAAGAAATTTTGTAAACCTTTAATCTTATCTTCAGCTTTAGGAAATGTGGGGATAATCTGGATAGGGCCTGATCTTACCTTTCTTTTTTTACCCAGTACCAATGGCTAAACTCATTGTATAAAAGATGCCTTCAGGAATGATGTTTAAAATGTCCAAAAATAATTTATGAGGTTGGAAGATGGCAGCAGAGTAGAAGGATCCTAGCCTTGTCTCGTCCCTCAAATACAACTAGATAACTATCAAGTCATCCTAAACACCCTAGAAACCAACCTGAAGAGTGGGAGAACAAACCCTACAACTAAAGACAGAAAAGAAAAAGGTAGACACACTGAGAAAGGTAGGAAGTACGGAGACTCAGTTTGGGAGAAACAGGTCATGGCTGCTGTGGTGGGGAGTGAGCCACTGTTGTAGAGAAGGGTGAGAGACAGACTCACACACAGGAGAGTGCATGAGGAAAACAAATCCCCATTCCAATTGTCTTGGAAAGCAAGAGGGCCCAAATTTCATGAGTTCTTGTAATCAGTGGGATTTAAAGCCCTGAGTTCTAAAGGTCAGTGGTCTTGGCTCCAGGAGAACCTGATGAATATTGGGGCTCCTCTTGGATAAAAGTCAAGCAAACAACCTATATACAAGCAACATGGAAACAGTGAGCTGAAGAGTGCCTGGGGTACACAGTGGAGAGGTTATCTGCTCATTTTGGAGTGTGTTCCAGAGAAACAGCATTCACAGAGACCCCTCCAGGTATGGCAGGCACTATTTCCCTGCACTGCCCCTCAGCATAAACACAGAGGCATCTGTGGTAACCAGCCCAGCACTGACAACTTGTTACCTAACTTGTTTATACTAAGCCCTGCACTCCAGTGTAACCATCTTTGTCAGTCATGTTTGCCTAAACTCCAGCATGATGGGGCCCCTCCCCAAGAAGACTGCCTCAAATCCCAGCTCACACCACATCTTCTGACACAGGAATTTGTAAGGCTTTGGTTCTGGAGGCAGTGGTAATAGGTCTCATTTCATGAGCAGGTTTAAGGACCTCTAGTCAGAAAGTTGCACATTCAGGCCAGGGACCAAACATTGCCCACAACAGACAGAAAGAACCTCTGAAGATGACTGGCCTAAAGGATAAAGTGGCTATGGAACAACAGCAAAGCACATGCAGAACATATTGGAGCCTCTCTGTGAAGTGCCAGGCCCTGGGAACAGGTGACACTACACTGCAAAGCACTATAGGACCTCTTCTTCATAAGGCCATTATCCTTAAGAACAGGAGATGTAGCTTTCTTAACACAGTCACAGAGACTTAGACAAAATGAGAAGAAAGAACAATTTGTCCCAAATGAAAGAATAGGACAAGGTCACTACTAGAGATCTAAGTAAAGCTGATATAAATAACATACTTGTTAGAGAATTTAAAGTAATAAACATAAAGATACTTACTGGTTGAGAAAAAAGCAGACAACATGAATGAGACCCTTAACACAGAGATAAGGGATAACATAGCAGAGATATATGGCTCAGTAAACAAAATGAGCAACATACTTGATGGAATTTACAGCAGGCTAGAAGCAACAGAGGGATGAGTTAATGAGTTACAAGACAGAGCAGTGGAAAGTGATCAAGCTGAATAAAAGAGAGAATAAAGAATTATGCAATGAGAATATACTTAGGGAAATCAGTGACTCCATCAAATATAATAGCATTCAGAGTAGAGGGATCCCAGAAGAAGAAGAGAGAAAAGGAGGCAGAAAATTTATTTGAAGAAATAATAGGGGACACCTGGGTGGCTCAGCGGTTGAGCGTCTGCCTTCAGCTCAGGACGTGATCCCAGAATCTGGGATTGAGTCCCACATCGGGCTCCCTGAGAGGAGCCTGCTTCTCTCTCTGCCTCTCTCTCTCTCTCTCTCTCTCTCTCTCTCTCTGTGTGTGTGTGTGTTTCTCATGAATAAATAAATAAAATCTTTTTTTTTAAAAAAGAAATAATAGCTGAAAATTTCCCAAATCTGGGAAAGGAAACAGATATCCAGATCCAGTAGGCACAGAGAACCCCCAACAGAATCAACAAAAGCAGATCCATACCAAAACATATTGTAAATAACATGGGAAAATGTAGTGATAAAGAAAAAAAATTAAAAGCAGCAAGACAAAAGAAGACAGACAAAAAGTAAATCCCATAAGGCTATCAGTGGATTTTTCAGCAGAAACCTTGCAAACCAGAAGAAAGTGGCATGATATATACAAATTCTGAATGAGAAAAATCTACAGCCAAGGATACTCTATCCAGCAAGGCTATCATTCAGAATAGAAGGAGAGATAGTTTCCCAGACAAACAAAAACTAAAGAAGTTCATTACCACTAAACCAGAAATATTAAGAGGGACTGCAAGAAATGTTAAAGGGGATTGTTTAAGTGGAAAGCACAGACCAAAAGTCAAAGTATAATGGTAGAAAACACAAAAGCAGTAAAGACAAATATTCCTATAAAAAATCATGCAAAGAACTCACAAAATAAAAAGATGTAAAAAAGAACAACATAAACCTAACATGTGGGAAGGAGAAGGAGTAAAGAATGGGTTCAAACTTAAATGACCAACAATCTGTTATTGACTGCTATATATAGAAGAGAAAGAAAGAAGGAAGGAAGGAAGGAAGGAAAGTAGGAAGGAAGGAAGGAAAGAGAAGAAAGAAAGAAAGAAAGAAAGAAAGAAAGAAAGAAAGAAAGAAAGAAAGAAAGAAAGAAAGGGATCAGAGAAAAATTTCCAAAACAACCACGAAACAAATAATAAAATGACAATAAGTACATATCTATCAATAATTACTTTAAATGTAAATGTTGTAAATGCTCCCATCAAAAGATACAGACTGACAGAATGGACAAAATAACAAGACCCACCTATATGCTGCCTACAAGAGACTCTTTTTAGATCTAAAGACACCTGTAGATTGAAAGTGAGGGCACAGAGAAACATTTATCATGCAAGTAGATGTCAAAAGAAAGCTGGGATAGCTTATACTTATATCAGACAAAATAGACTTTAAAACAAAGACTGTAAAAAGAGATCAGGAGGGGGACATATAATAATAAAGGGGATATATAAGAAGATATAACAAATATAAATAATTACATACCCAAATACATAAAACAGTTAATAACAAAGATAAAGAAAATAATCTATAATAAAACAATAATATTAGGGGACTTTAATACCCCTAATACCCCTCAATGGGCAGATCATCTAAACAGAAAATCAACAAGGAAACAATGGTTTTAAATGACACACTGTATTGGATGGATTTAACAGATATATTCAGAACATTCCATCCTAAAACAGCAGAATATACATTCTTTTTAAGTCCACCTGAAACATTCTGCAGCATAGACCATATATTAGCCCACAAAGCAAGCCTCAACAAAATCAAGATCAAAGTTGTATCATTCCTCTTTTCTGACCACAGCACTATGAAACTAGGTGTCAATCACAAGAAATAATCTGGAAAGACCACAAATATATGGAGGTTAAATAGCATTCAACTAAAAAAGAATGGGTCAACCAGACAAAGAAAAATAAATAAAAAATACATAGAAACCAATGAAAATGAAAACATAACACTATAAAACCTTTGGGATGCAGCGGAAGCAGTTCTAAGAGGGAAATTTATAGCAATACAGGCCTTTCTCAAGAAGCAAGAAAAATCTCAAATAAACATTCTTACACTGAAAGGAGCCAGAAAAAGAACAACAAACAAAACCTAAAACCAGCAGAAGGAACAAAATAATAAAGATTAGAGTAGAAGTAAATGATGCAGAAGCTAAAAAGAAAACCCAAAAGAACAAATCAATGAAACCAGGACCTGGTTCTTTGAAAACAATCAATAAAATTGACAAACCGCTAGCCAAACTTATCAAGGAAAAAAGAGAAAGGACTCAAATAAGTAAAATGACAACTGAGAGAGGAGAAATAACAACCAACGCTACAGAAATAGAAATAATTATAAAAGAATATTATGAAAACTCTATGCCAATAAGCTGGACAACCTAGAAGAAATGGATAAATTCCTAGAAACATATAAACTATGAAAACTGAAACAGGAGGAAATAGAAAATTTGAAGAGATCAATAACTAGCATAGAAAAAGAATCAGAAATCAAAAACTCCCAACAAAGAAAAGCAGTACCAGATGGCTTCACAGGCAAATTCTACCAAACATTTCCAGAAAACTTAATACTTATTCTTCTCAAACTACTCCAAAAAATAGAAAAGGAAGGAACACTTCCAAATTTATTCTATGAGGTCGCATTACTCTGATACCAAAACCAGACAAAGACACCACTGAAAAAGAAAATTATAGGCCAATATCCCTGATGGACATAGATGCAAAAATTCTCAACAAAACATTAGCAAACTAAATTCAACAATACATTAAGAAAATCATTAACCGTGATCAAGTAGGATATATTCCTGGATTGTAAAGGTGATTCAGTATTTTCAAATCAATCAATGTGATACACCACATCAATAAGAGAAAGGATAAGAACCACATAATCATTTCAATAGATGCCAAAAAAGCATTTGTCAAAGTATAATATCCATTCATGCTAAAAACTCTTAGCAAAATAGGCTTATAGGGCCATACTTCAGCATGATAAAGGCCATATAAAAAAAAAACCCACAACTAACATAATCCTTAGTGAGGAAAACTGAGAACTTTTCCCCTAAGATCAGAAACAAGACAAGGAGGGCCACTCTCACCACTTTTAAATTTTTTTGGGGGGTGGGGATGCCTAGGTGACTCAGTTAGTTGAGCACCCGACTCTTGGTTTCAGCCCAGGTCATGATCTTGTGATAGGATTGAGCCCTGACTCTGGCTCTGCACTCAACCAAGTCTTCTGGACGTTCTCTCCCTCTCCCTCCCCTTTGCACTCACCCCAATGGCATGCTTTCTAAATACATACATACATACATACATACATACATACATAAAATCTTTATTTATTTATTTTTTTTTAAATCTTTAATTAAAAACATTATTTATCTAAGCAATCTCTTACACCCAACATGGGACTCAAATTCATGATCCCAAGGTTAAGAGTCACATGCTCTACTAACCTAGCCAGTCAGGAGCCCCTCATTATTTTTATTTAACATAAAAGTCCTAGCCACAGCAATCAGACAACAACAACAACAACAAGATTCAAATCAGTAAGGAAGAAGTAAAACTTTCACTATTTGCAGATGACATCATACTATATATAGAAAACCCAAAAGAAAAAAAAAAAAGAAAACCCAAAAGACTCAACCAAGAAACAGCTAGAACTGATAAGCAAATTCAGTAGAGTCATAGGATACAAAATAAATGTACAGAAATCTACATTTCTATATACCAATAATGAAGCAGCAGAAAGATAAATTAAGAAAACAATCCCATTTACAATGGTACCAACATAATGAGATACCTAGGAATAAACCTAAATAAATAATTGAAAGACCTGTACTCTGAAGAGTAAAAAAAGCATTGACAAATGAAATTGAAGATGACACAAAGAAATGGAAAGACATTCCATGCTCATGGGTTGGAAGAACAAATATTGTTAAAATGTCTATATTACTGAAAGCAATGTACATATTTAATGCAATCCCTATCAAAATACAAACAACATTTTTCACAGAGCTAGAACAAAAATGCTAAAATTTTTTACCCCAAGTATCCAAAGCAACCTTGAAAGAGAAAAGCAAAGCTGGAGGCATCACAATCCTCAACTTCAAGTTCTATGACAAAGCTGTAGTGATCAAAACAGTATGGTACTGGCATAAAAATAGACACAGAGATCAACAGAACAGAATAGAAAACCCAGAAATAAACCCACAACTATATGGTCAATTGATGTTCAACTAAGCAAGAAAGAATATCCAATGGGAAAAAGTCTCTTCAATAATTAGTGCTGGGATAACTGGACAGCAGCATGAAAAAGAATGAAACTGGACCACTTTCTTTCACCATACACAAAAATAAACTCAAAATGGGTTAAAGACCTAAACATGAGACCTGAAACCATAAAAATTCTTCAAGGGGTCACAGGCAATAATTTCTTTGACATTAGCCATAGCAACTTTTTTTTCTGGATACGTCTCCCAAGTCAAGGGAAAAAAAAGCAAAAATAAACTACTGGGACTTCATCAAAATGAAAAGCTTCCGCACAATGAAGGAAACAATCAACAAAACTGAAAGGCAACCTTTGGAATGGGAGAAGATATTTGCAAATGACATTATCTGATAAAGGGCTGGCATCTAAAATATATAAAGAACTTATAAAACTCAACACCGAATAAACAAATAATCCAATGAAAAAATGGGCAGAAAACATGAAGAGACATTTCTCCAAAGAAGACATTTAGATAGCTAACAGACATCTGAAAAGATGTTCATCATCACTTACCATCAAAGAAGTACAAATTAAAACCACAATGAGGTATCACCTCATACTTGTCAGAGTGCCTAGAATCAACAACACAAGAAACAACAGGTGATGGCAACAATATGGAAAAGGAGAGCCCTTGAGCACTGTTGGTGGGAAGGGAAAGTGCTGTAGTCACTCTGGGAAATAGTATGGGTGTTTCTCAAAAAATTATCAGTATCACTATCCTACAATCTAGCAATCACACTACTGGATATTTACCCAAAGAATATAAATACACTAAATCAGAGGGCTACATGCATGCCCCTATGTTTATAGCAGCATTATTTACAATAGCCAAGATATGGAAGTAGCCCAAGTGCCTATTGATTGATGAATGGGTAAAGGAGAGGTTATATATATATATATATATATATATATATATATATATATATATATATATAAATATAATATATATATTCCAATATATAGTAGAATATCAGTCAGTGATAAAAATGAATGAAATCTTGCCATTTGCAATGACGTGAATGGAGCTGGAATGTATTATGCTAATCAAAATAAATCAGTCAGAGAAAGACAAATACTACATGATTTCACTCAAATGTGGAATTTAAGAAACAAAACAAACTAGCAAAAAAAAAAAAGGGAGAGGAGAGATAAATCAAGAAATAGATTCTTAGTTACAGAGAAAAAACCGATAGTTACTCAAAATTGTTACTGCAAATAAAACACTTTAGGGTAATCCTTAAGCTACTGAACAGCTAACAAAATTTAAGAATCAATTAACATTCTGAAAAAGACACTACCACAAAAAATGAAATTTTGATTTATAGAGAACAAACTGATGGTTAGAGGGGAGGAGGGTGGAGGAATGGGTAAAATAAGTGATGGGGATTAAGGAGGGCACTTGTGATGAGCACCAGGTGATGTAGGGAAGTGTTGAATCACTATATTGTACACCTGAAGCTAATATAACATGGTATGTTAACTAACTGGAATTAAAATAAACAAAGCAAGTCTGAAAATAGATGGCTTCTGAAGCACCTCGTGCAATGTAAAAATCCTGGAAGATGCTAATACCTTGTGAGTTCTCAGCCTATATTAGCTATTGTTCTCATTTTGAGTATGGGGATAGATGTAAAGAGGGAAAATTAATGTACTTACTTACAAGATTTTTCTTATGTGCAAGAACATTTCCAGAGAAGCATTTTTGAAATAATTTTCCAATGTTAGGACAGTGGATGAACAATACCAGTCACTTTATCAGCTCCTGTAGACATAACTGTGGGTATATCTTAGGTGCACAATGTCTTCACATAGCACCCTATGCTTTTACCTCCTAGGACTTAGACAGTTGGCTCGTGGGTTCTTATAAATACCCTCTCCATCCTTCCATGCTCAGCACAGTTATCTGCAAATTGACATGGATGGACAACTTTCTAGCATTCAGGTTCCAGTGACCAGCTTACCATATGCAGACCAATGCTCAGGAAGGAAATGTTAGGAATCAATTTGACCTTAGTCTGTTTCGATTGACACTGTAAAATGATACCATTCTGTTTTTACTCCCAATCACAGTATTTTTATGGTACTGTCTTTTTCAGAATGTTAGTTCATTCTTAAATTTTGTTAGCTGTTCAGTAGCTTAAGGATCATCCCACAGTATTTTATTTGCAGTAAGTAACAATTTTGAGTAATTGCTTAAAGTCCACTTCTAAACCCAAAGTACTAATCTGCAGGATACTGTCACAGCTATCCAATGGCTTCTATGCATACAATGAGTTGAGATATTCGAAAACAGAGCCTTTAAGGCTAAAAAAAAGAAACTCATTTATTATGTCATTGAGTATTTCAAGTATATAGGCTTCGGAGACTTAAAAAGTACTCTGTGTGAGCAAATAAAGACTCTGAGCAAATAAGCTTTGAACATTCTAGGCTGGGAAAAAGAAAGAATTATAGGTATCAGGAAGTTTTCTTTCTTTGCTGCTGCTGATTTGAAGAGCTATGAGGGTTTCATTGCTCACTCCAAATGAGTCCTCAACCCATTTCTACTCATATTTAACTTTGATAAGGTCTCCATACTGTGAGTTTTACAGATAATGGGACCGCAGTTTGGTGAGGTTATTGAGTAATGCCAGATTGCAGAGTATGCAAGTGGCAGAGCAAACCTAAACTCAGCCTTTAGACTTCCAGTTCACTGTTCTCCATTAGACTGCTCCATATCTATTTGATAGAGCGGAGAATCAACTTTCCTTGCTCCTCGATTGCATTAATCTGTTCTATGTAGGAGAAATGGTAAAACGTGAAGAGATTCAGTTTTTGAAAAATAAATATGAAAATTCTATAGAATGGAAAATGTCATATTTGGCAGCGAAGTGATTTCAGGAAAAGTTAAACCTTCATTTTTGGTTCAGAACTGTCAACCTGTTTTAACTACGTTAGAGATAATGAATCCTCCTCATGGAATTAGCTTGTAGATTTCTGGTAATTATTTATCTACAAGACAAATGCAGAGATATTATCACTAGTACCGTTGTCGGTGAAAATAGAACATTGCTGTAAAAATCTTTGGTAGCCACACATTAGAAAAAGAGTTAAAAATAATTCTCCATTAAAAAAGAAAAAAAAAGGTTTGGGATGCCTGCGTGGCTCAGCGGTTGGGTTTCTGCCTTCAGCTCACAGCGTGATCCTGGAGTCTGGGGATCGAGTCCCATGTTGGGCTTCCTGCATGGAGCCTGCTTCTGCCTCTGCCTTTGTCTCTGCCTCTCTCTCTCTCTCTCTCTCTCTCTCTCTCTCTCATGAATAAATAAAGTCTTTTTTTTTTTTTTAAAGGTTTTTCCCCTCGTTTGGCAATTGGTATGAATTCTTTCCATTTTCAGAGATAGGATATAGACTTCATTCTCTGTCAAAAGTGAGTGTTTGAAAAGTATTCTTAGGTAGATTTTGGGTAAGAATTAAAACACATGATGGCTCCCTACAATTGTTTTCCATTATTTAATTCCCTCCCTTTCTCACTGTCTTGCTCTTCTGCTCTCCTTCATCAAGCCTCTTTGTTTCTACATCTTTCTGCTCCTGAAACTTTTTTCCTTATTACTGTGTGTGGTATGTATGATCTGTTTTCTGTAATATTTCTCCTTTCTTTCTCCTTTCTCTCTACCTCCCCTCGTCTCTCTTCCTTAACTGGTCATAATTCATAGTCGTAATATACTGAAATTTTTAAAAACTGAATTTCTTTTTTTTAAGATTTAATTTATTTATTCATGAGAGACACAGAAAGAGAAAGAGAGGCAGAGACACAGGCAGAGGGAGAAGCAAGCTCCATGCAGGGAGCCTGATGCAGGACTCGACCCTGGGTCTCTAGGATCAGGCCCTGGACTGAAGGTGGGGCTAAATCGCTGAGCCACCCCGTCTGAACCTAAAAACGAATTTCATATTGCATTCAAAAACAAAATAAAATAGATAAAATGTGTTCTAATACAAAGCAAAAAAAGTTCTATTAAAGCACTAGGTAGAACCTAGAGGTAGGCAGGCTTCTGTTTATCAGAACTAAAGAACTTTTTAAGTGGTAGTAACTCTGAAAATTAGAGCAGGCTTCCTTTCTCAGAAGATAGTGAGATTTTCTTTACCCAGGGGGCTGAAGCAACGTTGTCAGGGGAACTGCAACATCTTCAGGGGGAAGGGGCTGTGTAGAATTTTAGATTCAAGTACCAACTAAAATCCTCTCAGTCTATAATTCTAATGCTTAGGTGTGTGGTTTTTAAAAGTTTGATTCTTAAATATGTGACAGACTGTCTGCCATCCAAGAAAACAGACATTTTAAGGAGCAATCCATGCAACAGAGCAATTACAATGATCTGTGTCTTGGGGGTTGGATTAAAGACCACAAGGTCCCTTTGACCAAGTCCTTTAATGGTAATTAATAATGAAATCCTTTTCCAGGATACACATAGAACCATTTCATATGTGACAAAGAAAATGGGGAAAAGAAAAGAAAAAAAAAAAAAAGAAGAGAAAAGAAAACTAAGTTACATTCTCTTCATTTGAATTTAATCACCATGCCTGGGAATTGCATACCGGCCTTGTTCTGTTACTGAGTGTGAGAGTGGGCGCACCTCTTCCTTTCTTTGTGACTCCACTGTGCCCTCCAAGGAAAGTTGGGAAGTTGAAATAAATCATCTCTGGTCCTTCTGTGACATATGCAGAGCCACATATGAAGAACCCTTGTGCAAACCTGCTCAGTATCTTCAAATTTCTAGTGTTCTAACCTGATCTTCTATTTGTCACCTCTGTTTCTGCCCACCCACTCTTCTTTTCTTGTCTTTTGGATTAATCAAGATTTTAAAAGTATCCTTCTATTGGTTTTTTTTAGCTATTCCTTGTATTAAGGGATTAAATATGCATTCTCTAATTATCCTATTCTACTTAATGTTGTGTCACTTAATGTAAATAAGAAACTTACTGTTGTAGAATTCTATATCCCCTTTCTTTATGACACGTTGCCAAATATTTTTCATTTCCACACTTAACAATCCCACAATATAATGTTACAATTCTTGCTTTAAACAGCCAGTTCTACTTAGTCTCATGTTTTGATGTTGACTCTCCATGTTTCCTCTGCCCAGTTATGGTCAGTCCCAGGCAGTAGTGAGGCCTCTTCAACCCTATTTCTCAACGGATTCTCTGTGAGGGATCAGAAGATTTTTACTGTAGAGGTACATTCAATATTTTGAGGCTTTGTGAGATGGTCTCGGTGAAACTACTCAACACTGCCAGTGTAGTGTGAAAATAGCCAAAGATAGGACCTAAATGAGTGGGTGTGATTGTGTTCCAATAAAACCTGATTTATGAAAACAGACAGCAGACTCCATTTGGCCTGCAGACCACAGTTTGCTGACCTGTGGTCTATACCATTGGTGGTAAGTAGTCAAGGTCCATATTTCTTATCTGTAATTCTGAAATTCTTAGAGTTCTTAAAATTATATTTTTATAACTCACTTGGCAGCAAACATGACCCAACCTGAACTTATCTAGTGAAAGAACTTGGCCCACACTGTAATGAGGCTATTTATAGTCTATTTATCACACTTTATGTGAATATTTGTATGTTTTACTACAGAAATATTAATATGTTGATTAAAGAGGGCTGCTTCACAGCATGCTGGTGGCATCAGATGACTGTTTTACCTTTTCTAATTTAAAAATTCTGGATTCTGTAATACACTTGGTCCCAAGGATTTTATTAAAGAATTGTGGACTGATAGTTGTCTGATTAGATATGAAGTTTAAAAGAAGTGGTTAAAATTAACTCTCTAACAGCCTACAATTGTGTTTGCTAGAATAAGTTGTTACCTGTCCTTGCTTCCTCAGTTCAGGATCTTCCTCTGGCTTTTTAGGGGACTCCCTAGTCACCCCAGTCTCCTCTGGGGCATTGCCCCTTTTGGAATGTCTTTGACTCAGCAGAACCATAACTTTTACTCCACAGAAATAATAATATAATGCCTACTGATAAATTTCTCAAAAAATAGTGGCTTTTAAACTTTTATCCTGGTTGATTAATTGGCAGATCATTGTATAAGGTTAGGAGTGAAGATTGAATTAGAATCTTGAGTTCTCATGTATTAGACTGTATCTTTGGAAAAGTCACTTAGTCTTTGTAAGCCTCAATTTGTGAGCCTTCAGCTGGAGAAAAGAATGATAACATTTACCTCATAGGATTAAAATGTAGAGGACTTAGCTAAGTGTTTGGCTCAAAATTCAATAAATATTAGTTTAGTTATTCAATAAAATTCAATAAATATTAGTTTAGTTATTTTGTAAATAGAACTGGATTAATTGGAAAAATAAAAAGCTGCAAACCACCTTCCTGAATCTGGTTCATGCCCTTAGAAGCCAATTCACATTATTTATTAATGGCATACTGTAACACCCAACCTTTGTTAATATGTGGAAAGTCTCTGAACAATTGTGAATTCTTGGAAATTGTCTGCAAAATTTTATATATATTGTCCTTTAGAGAATATCTATAAATTTCATCTGAGTCTTAAAGAGATTTACGTTCTAAAAAAGATTAAGAACCAATGTTCTAAATGTACCCATTACAGCATATTTGGAGGATTATGAATGAGACAGTGATGTTCTTTCTGATCCATTAAGGTTTCCCATTCGAATAGAGCTGAGAAATTTCTTCACTATCTGTTCTTTGTGGAACTAGCTTGGGTACATGACATGAAAACCCTTTGAATATTCGGAGCTGTAGTCATCAAAGTTTACGAACAAGTCCCAAGGTGATGTCAGTGCTATAGGCATGCTCACAGGAATAATAGATCCATGTGCGGATATCAGGGAGTAAGCCTTGACTTGAGCCTACAAACTGAGCTCATTGGCTGACCTGCCTATGAAGCTTTATGACAGATGTGAAGTTTTCTGTGGCCCTGATAAAATGTTTGTATTCCCTATACCCCATGGGTATACCGAACAGCCAAAAAAGAAGAAAACTATATATGCAAAGTCAGCTTATCTTGGCAATGAGCCTGCTGGGAGCAATATTCAAGTCTCTAGAATAGAATAAATATACAGCTTTCTTCTTGGCTGCATGACTTGGAACTAGCTGTCACTTAGCAGTTCAGCTTGTGACATGGTAACAGCTGCATCAGGGACAAGCTTCAGCTCACCTCAGTAACACGAAAACAAGTTAGAACCAAGGTGGCTGGTGCATGTGTGGGCACATGAGGTGTGAGTCATGGAGAGAGTCATGAAACCTTCTCTTGGCAAGATAGGCTACAAACAGAGTGTAAAGACACCCTCTCCAAGCCTTCATGTCAAGGATAAACTGTTGCTGGAAGAATGCTTCGGGTTTTACAGTGGGAGACCAAAGGACCCTCATTGTGTCCATGTAAGGCAGAGTGAAGAGCCAGCCCCACTACAGCTCAGAATATCATTTTAATGACATTATCCCTCATAGATTAAAAGTCTCCTGTGTAGAGTCACTTAAGAATTTAGAGTATGAGATAGATGTGAATTCTGATAAGTTCTAGGTACCTAATGACTTCCCTGGAGGCTGATCTATAATTATGAGTAAGTTCATATTTCTCAGGCTCCTCTATCAATAACGAAAGGTGGAGTTTGAGAATAAAAGGCAATTTAGTCCTCAAGAAGGGAGAAAGACCTCCAGCTAAAGGATAATAAAATAAAAGGACTTCTAACTTACTATAGGTAGAGGAAACAATGTAATAGCACCTCAGCCCTATTTCTGAATTACCAGAAATGGAATAGTTCCCATTTCTGAATAATTCTATGACCCAAGAAGAGATCAGAGTGCAGAGAATAACATGGAAAACATACAGAGAAACCACAGAGCTGGTTTTTGGTTTTTCTATTATAACATGAGGCTCCTGTCTCTGAGTGTAGGTCTCTGAAATGTGATGATTCCAAGAGTGTATTTTGGAAGCCAGTACACATACGGATGTGTATGTGGCTACAGAAAATGGGGCTCCCTCTGTCTATCTTTAATCCCTTTGTGATGTCAGAGCTGGCCAAATATGACCAGTAAGCCTAGATAACCACAAAAGAGAGAAATGGGCACATTGGGATCAATAGATGACTGTCCACCTACTATTGTCTAGAAGAGAATTATAACAGTACCTTCCTGGAGAGTCTCCATTCTCATCAAATAGGATCATATCTCCAGAAACCCCAGTAAAATTGGTTTTCATCAGGGAATCCAAAAGTTTCCGTCCATCGATTGGTTTCATTGCATCACAAAGGCCTGCATAGCCTGGACAGAGGGACATCTGCATGTTGTGGAGCCCATAGGCCATGGAATAGATCGCATTGATCACAAATCCCATTTTGGAATCTTGAACGTGATGTGTTCTCAGAGTCAGAGAACCTGTTGAGAAACAAATTAAGGATTAACTATGAGATTGAATTATACTACAGCTCTATCCATGGATTCTGAATAATTGGAGAATTCACAGCAGCAATTTATCAGAGTTAGAATCAGAGTAAATGCAAAGCTACGAGTGCCAGAATAGAATGGCCTCTGATTGCTTTCTATTTCCAGGTTTTTCTCCCCCTAAAACCTTGAAGAAAAATCTGAATCCCCAACACTACCAAGATTCACTTCCTCTGTTACCAATCTCTAGAGATAGATGCAGGAGAGCACTATATTTCTGTACCAAAGAATTTATCTTAAGGACAGATTAATCTCCTTAGTACTCAACTATGATAATATACTTCCTTGGTTTAGAAATGCACAACAAATCTCCTGTTGCCAAACTATTAAGTCTTAGCTAAGCAAACTAGATTTTCTACCATCTTGCCTCAGCTTACCTGTTAGGACGCACCACTTCCCACCTCAAAGCACATGCTCTCCATAAACTAGACTACTTGGAAATTCTAAAACATAATCTAACATTTACAGTCTATTAATTAATTAATTAATTGGAGTCTGAGTATACAAAAAGCTGTGTGGTTGATGGTCTAGGGACAAAACAAAGATGAACTGGGCATGGATTCTGCACTTAAGAAGAAATTTGTTCAGTAATAGAAATAAATTATGTAGCTACAGTGAAAGATAGAATGTGATAAACTTGTAACACATATGGAGTTAAAATCTATGGAGGCCCAAAGAGGGAGAGATCTCTTCCAATGGAGGGCTCTTGGGAAAGTTTCATTAAAGAACTAACATTTGGAATGGTTTATTGATTCAACAAATATGGAATGAGTGCCTGTTACTTCTGACTGCTCAGAAGGTGCTGGGAGTGAGGGATCTAATGTTGAATAAGATAAATCTGATTCTTCCCCTAGAGTCTAGAAGGCACAGGAGCATCTAAGCAGATCATTGCAGTGTGGTTTGATAAGTGTGGAGGCAGTACCAAGTCGGGAGGGGCACCAGACCCAGAAGTTCATTGCTGCTGAGAACTATGGCTGAGTGTCAGCTGGATGAGGAGTAGAGGGAAGAGTGTTTAAGGGTTCTTGGCTGAGAGAGAGAGCATGCTCTGTCTGGGAAACGTTAAGAAGGTTGGAATGCCCAGACCATGACATGCGAGATGGGGGAATGGGGAGTGCAAAAGGAGCAGAGGAGACAAGGGCTGCATAAGCTACATGAAGATTGCTGCACTTTATCATAAAGATCATTGGGGGCCTTTGCAGTGTTTAACTAGGAAGGGGCGTGATCAGAATTCTGTTTCAGGAAGACCAGTCTGGCTATAGTGCAGAGAGAGATTGAAAGGGCTGTAGGAGGGGAGCCAGAAAGACCCATGAAGAGGAGATACAATGATCCCCATGACAGCTGAAAAGGGCTTGGCCTGGGTAGAGGCTATGGTCACGGGCAGCAGTGTCTAGGGGCAGAATCCACTACCAGGCCTGGGGAGTGAAGAATGAGGAGTGAGACATAGAAGAACAGTGGTAAGAAGCTGTAAGGAAGAGCTGAGGTAAAGACAGAGCTTGTCATTGGGGGAAAAGTTTTCTGTAAGAGAGATAAAAATGGATTTTCCAAAGTAGCATCGTTCTTCATGAGTTCTAAACTATGGAGGCATATTATTCCCCCTTTTTTAAAGATTTTATTTATTTTTATTCATGAGAGACACATATAGAGAGAAAGAGAGGCACAGAGACACAGGCAAAGGGAGAAGCAGGCTCCATGCAGGGAGCCTGACGTGGGACTCAATCTCAGGTCTCCAGGATCAGGCCCTGGGCTGAAGGCGGCGCTAAACTGCTGAGCCACACAGGCTGCCCATAATTGCTGGCCCAAATGCTGACTCTTTGCTTCCCTGAGCAGAAAGGGAAAGCAGCAGGGCTCATCCTGACATGAGTTTAAGATGGGGAATCCTATTTCCATCTAAGGACTAGACATTGGACCCAGGCTACTTTCCAAACTTTCTTACAACTTTCTTCTCTCCACAGGTTGTCTTTGTACTTCCACATTTTCCCACATGCCACTGGAAACTCTGTACTTCCAGGTACTAAGTCATCTTTTACTTGGGGTCACTTTTTACTCCTCTTCCTTCCTATCTTCTCAACTCTTATTTGATCTATCTTTAAAATATATCTAGAGGGGATCCTTGGGTGGCTCAGCAGTTTGCCACCTGCCTTTGGCCCAGGGCGCAATCCTGGAGTCCTAGGATCAAGTCCCACGTCAGGCTCCTGGCATGGAGCTTGCTTCTCATTCCTCCTGTGTCTCTGCCTCTTTCTCTCTATCATAAATAAATAAATAAATAAATAAATAAATAAATAAATAAATAAAATCTTTAAAAAAATAAAATATATCTAGAATTAAACTATTTCATACTAATCTACTTCCACCAGGTTTAAGATACATCATCTCTTGTCTGGATTACAGACATAGTCTTTTGACTGGTCTTTTTTTTTTAAGATTTTATTTATTTATTCATGAGGGTCACACAGAGAGAGAGAGGTAGAGACATAAGCAGAGGGAGAAGCAGGCTTCACACAGGGAGCCCGACGTGGGACTCAATCCTGGGACTCCAGGACCATGCCCTGGGCTGAAGGGGGCACTAAATCGCTGAGCTGGGCTGCCCTGACTGGTCTTTTTTTAACCTTTGCCCACCACCACCTTCCAGCCAATATCCAACACAATAGCTAGAAAAAATTCCTTTAAAATGTAAATCAGATGATGACATTCCTCTGATTGAACTTTCCAGTGGCTTCTTTATTACTGAAAGTAAAAGCCACAGTCCTTGCAATGACCTTAAAAGATATACAGGGACTTGACTCACGGTGTTCCATCCCTCATCTTTCTGACTCCATCTCCTAACACTCTGCATTTAAATTATTCCTCTCTAGCCACACTAATCTCCTTCCTAATCCTCAAATATTCAGGGGGTGCCCCTGCCTCCAGACTTGCTGGTCCTTCTACCCAGACTGTTCTGCCACAGAGATCTGTAGAAACTGCTCCCTCCTAGTGCAAGTCTTTGCTCAAATATCATCCTCTCTGTGAGATCTTCTGAGGCATCCTGCCTAAATCTCATCTCCACCCCACCCTCAGACACTCTATCTCCTTTCCCAAAAATATTTGTCTCCTTACCATCTTCTAAAATGCTGTATGTTTGTCTTTTTATTGTCTGTTTCATCTACCCACTAAAATGTAAACTCTGTGGCAGGGTGGTTTTTTTTTCCTGTTTTGTTTACTACTCAGTGCCTAGGACAGTGCCTAGCACATGTGAGTCCCCAGTAACTATCTGGTGAATAAATTAAAGAATTATCCCTGCTAACTAGATAATCCCTTCTATTTTCTTCCTGACCTTACTAACACTAATTGTCTCAATTTTTAAAGGTATCAAGAACCTTTCTTTCATGAAGACCACCATGACTGCAGATACTAAAATTAATCTTGCTCTTCCAAACTCCCTATCACTTTCTCTGTACCTCTCTTAGGCACCCTGCACACCATGCTGTAGAAATGTAGGCATACTTAGGGAAGGGAGAATTTGAAACACCTATTCCCCCCCACCTCCTACCTTCCTCTAATGACTCCCTGAATGGATATGTGTCACTCACACATCACCTCAGCCTCCCAATCCACAATCAGAGGTCAGCAATAGTTGCTTCTAGGGCTACTAGACAGGGGGTGCTTTGACTTTCATTCTCTTCTTTTTCCTTTTATGAGAAGAGGAGGGTGATGTAGCTATAAATTCTTGCCTTATGTCTTCTTAGCTCTGTGACTTGGGCAAGTTACTTTAATTCTCCAAGATTCAGTTTCATCATCTGTTAAGTGGTGGTAAGTTATACATACCTTGCACGGCACCTGGCACAAAGTAGATGCTTTGTAAATAGTCACTGTACCAAAATGTAAATCATAACGCCCTTTAGCCACCATGTTTTGTGGTCAAGACTTTGGAGAATGAAAGCAAAGCCAAAGGTGTCTCCTGATAGGATGTGCAGTAGAGCTCTCAGGTACTCAGTTTCCTCTTCCCTTCCAGAGGTTTCTTTAGGCCTTGTTGGCAATAGATAGCAACTGGCAAGAAGGCAACATTTGAGCCTTATTCATGTGTAAATAAAATCACAGGACTTAGGGCATGGTTACTGCCCTGTTTGTTGAATTGAATGGGGGCAAGAATGAAAATTTGCATTTTTCTTTGGCACTTTCAAAATAATTTTTACATATATCAGTGATGTGCATCAATAGTGTATCACACTGCATAGAAACTGAGCTGTAGACAGTCTAGGTAGATTTTCCAAATTATGCAGATAACATCAAAAGTAGACAAGAATTTCTAACACCAGATTGGTGCCCTTTTTGCAATACTATATCATTTTCACTAGAAATACTCCCTGCACAATATTACTGTATCACCTTTTAAAAATATTCTAATTAAGAGATAAAGTGCGGGGAAAACAGACTGGTCACAAGACTGGATCTTTCCTGGAAAGTGCCATGTTTCTGTTCCCTCAAATAATGCTCATTAGACTGCCCAAAACCTGGGCCCAGGAATATATTAAGGGGCTAACCAAAAGCAAGAGCTCAAGAACCCAAGGACACACTGGTTGTGCACAGTCTGTTGTATCATTTATTGTTATTGGGCATCTGGAAACAACTGGCCTGTTTGGGCAGCATTAGGTCTTGTAGTTCCTGGTAAATGTTTCCCCTTGTCATTTGAAATACCAAAGGATTGCATATTCAAAAACAAAGAAACAAGGCCTGCCAGAAGAAAATTAATGTAAATTTAACCTTTGTAATTTCTCCTTAAGTCCTTCTGATGCATGAATTTTTAAAGGAAAACATCTTTTTTTAAAAAAATAACCTATTTTTAAATTTTATTTATTCATGAGAGACAGAGAGGCAGGCTCCATGCAGGGAGCCAGTGCAGGACTTGATCCCAAGACCCTGGGATCATGCTCTGAGCCAAAGGCAGATGCTAAACCACTGAGCCACCCAGGTGTCCTAAAGAGAAACATCTTAATCTGTTTTAGCATTCAGGATGCAACAGAGGGTCAATTAATAGAAATTCAAGTTTAAATTCTGCCGACACCAGTTCATCTAGGTATCAGCCTTTTTCCTCTATTAGAAGCAGCAGCTCAAGGCTGAATTATCACCTTTAGGTAGCTGAGAGAGCGCAGGTGAAATGTGTGACAACAAAATAAATACTTGAAAAGTGCTTTAACTTCATGAAACTCAATGAGCCTTAGGAACTCTTTCTACTACAGATGAAGAAATTAAAGAAATCAAGATGCTTATTGATAGCGGGCAAGCCTAGCTTTTTGTGTATGGGATGATGGCAGCTGTATTTAAAAGCAATTAATGCAAGAGATTCAGTATTTGTATGTGTGTGTATGTATGTATGTGTGTGTGTCTGTGTGTGTGAAATTTAGTTAATTAGGGAATTTTTCTGCCTCTTATCTCTTTAGGCCTAGATCTCTGTCTATATCTACCTGTTCCCTAACTCTACACATATGAGAAGGGGGTGAATCTGCAAGATACTTTCCTTTGTGTTAGAGAGGGCACATGGCTACTCTGAGTAGTGGAGCACAGAGGATTAAGAGCACAGATTCTGGAATCAGGCAGCAGGTTAGGATCACAGCTTTGCCTGTTACTTGCTAGCTGTGTCACTTTGGCCTAGGCCATTAACCTCTCTGAACCTGAAAAAAATGGGTTTAGTCATAATGTCTAATAGATTTATACAAGGATTAACTGGTTTTATATTTATAAAGCACTTGATAAAAGGATTTATGTTACTAGTCCCTGATCCAAGTTGCGCTACAAATGATCCGGTTTGTTTCTTCACACTCAAGATATAAAGATCTGGAAGACGTATGTTGCCAAGCAGAGAGGCATTTGCTGGTGCAAATGTGCCTAGCTTTATCTTTGAAGAATGAAAGAAAGGCTGAACAGTGAATAAGGGGAAGACAAGCAGGATATGAGCTAAGGGAGCTAGACAGGAGCTGTACCATATAGGGCTGTGGAGCGTTTCTGTCAGAGAAATATCATGATCTCTGTTTTCTTTTAAAAATTTTACTTTGAGGATGGAAGACTGAACAAGAGTGGGAAAGCCTAGGGAGTATGGAAATAGCTAAGAGACAATGGTGCCTTAGTCTAGGATAGGAGTCAAAGTATATTTTGGAAACAGGGAAAAGTGTGTTAGTCCATTGGATGTGAGCTATTAAAGAAAAAAGAAGAATCAAGGATTAGTTCAGGTTTTCATTTTAAGTAACTAGGTGGATTAGGGCACCATTGAGGTGAAAAATAGGTCGGTGGGGGTGGGGAATCCCAAGTGCTGTTCCACAAATTGAGCAGGGATAAATCAGTGGCCAATGTGACAGACCAGGCAACAGACACTGATGGCTTAGACGAGGGTGACAGCGGAAGAGATGCTGAGCAGTATTCAGATTCAGGACACATTTTAAAAATAGGACTGACATGACCAGCTGGCTGATTGGATGTATCTCATCTATCAGACCCCTTTTTGAATTCCTGGTGCTGCACAATTTTACTACCTGTATAGTGTTTCCTTGCGAGCATATAGTATGATTTTTTATTAGTTCCAGAACTAATGATATATTTAGTAATTATATAATTTCTGGCTTGGATTATTATAGTAGCCTCCTAACAGGTCTTACTGCTTCCCATCTTTCTCTGCGGAATCTACATCTCCCAGTGTTGATAATATAAAGAGTGGTCTTTTGAAAGCGCAAAATTGATTTTATTAGTCTCCTTTTAAAACCATTCAGTTAATAACCAAATTATAGCCTAAATACCCTTGCCCTGACTTTCAAGGCCTTTCTGTTCTGCCCTTGATTTACCCCTCAATTCTGATCTGTGATACTGTATACACCAGATATTTGGAACTTCATATAGCCACATGACAAACTCTCTCCCTTGTATCTGGGCCTCTGTGCATTTCACTCTATATATCCGGAACATATGTTCCTGCAGATTTTCTACTTATTAATTTGTGTGTGTCTAAGACTCACCTCCATGCAGAAATTGGTCACGACCCTCCTCTAGTTCAGAGTTAAGGTTTTGCTCTGTTCTCCCATGCGCCGATGCTGGCTTTTATCCCACACGGAACACCCTAACACACAAATTGCCTGTTTACGAATATGTCTCTAGTCTATACTTAAGGCTCTGCTTTGTTCTCTTATAGCACTGGTGTGACCTTTGGCCTGTGTCTAGTACACTGTGGACTCCTCAACAACAAAGAATCTGTGTCATTCACACAGGTAGCTCTTGTGCCAAGCACAGCACCTGACACATAGTTGACACTATTAATAGATGTTAAGTACATGAATGAGGCCTGATGAATGACAGGATGTCTCATGGGCTATCACCAAATACTAGGTCCGGTCTCCAGAATGTCAGATCCATTTACTAGAGCAATCATTCCTTTGTAAAAAAGCACTAAACAAAACTAATATTGCCAGTTGACAGTAGGATCTGCCAGGCAGACCAGACAATCCCCTTAAGCAATCTCATGGGCTTTCACCACCTAATAAAACTACATGAGAAAAATTCTAGTCTGGAAAAGATGGACCTCGTGTTTCTCTCACTGAATGCAGCTAAAAGCCCTCGGCAGAATGACTGGAGCAGCTTTCAGAGGATTCTGAAAAGTCAATGGTAACAGGTGGATCGGGGAAGGAAGTCAGAATTTATTTATTTAAAAGATTTCATTTATTTATTTGAGAGAGAGAAAGAGAGAACACAAGTGGAGAGAGGACCAGAGGGAAAGGGAGAAGCAGACTCCCCACTGAGTAGGAAGCCCCCACATGAGGCTCAATCCCAAGACCTTGGGATCAGGACCTGAACCGAAGGCAGATGCTTAACGACTGAGCCACCCAGACAACCCAGGAGGCCAGAATTTAAAAAACCACTGAGACATGCATGAAATTCTTGGATCTTTTCCTGACAGTAAGTATCTCCAGGCTCAGCAACAAAGGGGGCTCCAAATATGGAACTGTGCACCAGTTTGAACACAGGAAGAAAGAGCTCCAAGAAAAGCCCTCTGTTTCTGATCTGAAGAGTGGAAAGGGGCACCTTACAAGTCAGAGAGAGTGGAGGAAATTCTATTTTTGTTTTTTACTTGTTTGTTTTCCTGTGCTGGCCTCCAGGTGGTCCTGCAGAGGTGGTGGTGGCAAAGGCAGCAGTGGCTGGGCAAGCTCCTATACCTCTTAGGGTGGGAGCCTTTCTCTATGACCAAAGGAACTGTGTCCCGAAAGGATGAACAAGTGCTCTTTTCCTGTCTGTAGCCTCTCCCCATGTGACTCCCATGGCAATCCAGCCAAAGGAACAAGAGGTGAAGACAGAGATAGAAACTAAAGCCTAAGATTTCTACTCAACACAACCAGGACAGGATGGGAGAGGCTGGAAAGTATCAGGGAGACTGGAGAGAGGGGAGATAATTGGTGTAGAAAGGTCAGTTTACAAAGCCAGGAGTTCAAGGGGGGAGTTTAAGATGGTGATCCTACAAAGTCAAATATGAACCCTTGGGCTTCCCTCTGAATTGTGCAGGCTTAGATTTGACCCTAGTGAGCCAACCAAAATTTTGAGAAGACAGGCCACTCAGTGAGGCACATGAGCAATCAACTCTGAAAGGATGTAGAGGCTTTGAAAACTGGGCTGACTGTAGAACCCTAGCCCACAGAAGGTGGGTTCCGACTTATAGCTTGATGCTAACCAGGCTGATTTCCTGTTTTTTTTTTTTCTTAATCAATATTCTCAGAAGGTAACATTATAAATGAAGTGTCCAGATTCAGAAGATGATACGTGGACTATGGGAATTGTTGGTGATCACTTGGGAGAGCTATAAGGGTCCCATCACCTTTTGCTGATTTACATTTTCAAACTCCCTATTCTCTGTTGGTTGACATAGCCTTTCTTTAGCAGTCTTAATAGAATGGAGAGTTCTATTCAATTCCTTTGTTCTTGCTGCATAGGCCCTAGAGAGAAATTCTGGTTCTTAGTTAATTTATTTGATGACTCATTCAGAGATTAATTAAGTTATTGATTAAACAGACACTTATTGAGTCCATGCTATATGTCAGACCCTGTGATGGATGCCAATGATACAAACATGAGTAATAGTATTTTTCTCCCCAGAAACACTAAACATGTAACCTATGAGCTCAGTGATAGAAGTTTATGGAGACCCAAAGAGTTTGAGTTTATTTGGAAAATATTGAGGTCTTGAGCACACATGGTATAACAGCTCATTTTTTTTAGACTTCTTTTCATGTCCACTGAGCAGTAGAGAAGAGAGGGGGCATGTTAATTAGTTGGCATTTTGCTGCATGAAAGAACTGGACTTTATTCAACAGTAGTTACTTTGTTTGAGGATTATTTTTTAGGGTCTACTATGGGCCAGCTCAATGCAACCATGAAGATTTGAGCCAACCCAAACTTGCCAGCTACTCTCAGGTTGGATCCACCTCATAGCAGCCTGCAGAGAAGAAATGGAAGCAAGGGAAGAAAGGCGGTTCCCTTTTTACTTCTTTTTTCAAAACTGTATCTCAGGTTTAGAACACTTAACATTCAATCCTTATTTTACTATTGTTTAATCAAATGAGAAGACTCCAAAAGGATTAGCAGAAATTGAAATCCTCCAATCTGTGATTACGATTTAATTCTACAGCATTCAAAACATGTTCTTTAATTCATCTGAGGAATTGAAACATTGAAGCTTAGTAGCTGCTAAACAAAAGGAAATCAGACTGTCTTCACAATGCAGAATCAGAGAAGATTTGACAAAGGACTTTAGAAAGCATCCAGTCTAGAAGGGACAGAAGAACCCCTGGGCTGAATTGGCCTTTAGATATGTTTTGTTTGGCTAAATGCTATTTTGTGGAAATTTTACAGGGGAATCCAGCTTAGCACACTCTCTTGAAAAAAAAAAAAAACAGAAAATGTCACATGTTGGCTTCACATTCTTACATGGTAACTGCTAACCTGCTTCCCCCTTCTATATTGTCTCTCTGGTTCCTATACTCCTCTGATCTTGGGAACTCCTAATTCTGTCCAATAATCTCATTTTATTGATGAAGGAATAGGCCAAGGGTGGGGAAAGGAGCTCCTTAAAGTCATAGCTTTGGTTAATGGCAGCTGGGCCCAGACCTCTTGTGCTTAAAATTCTGAACTAGTGCTATTTTCATATGGGAGGCAAAGGAAACCATAATTTATATTTCTTTTCGGCAAACTAACCTATGACCTAGAGTAATGAAAATGGCAACATTTATTTAAAATATTTAAAAAATCTCAAGTCAATTCTTTGTGTGCCTTAAACTAGATACTGAAATACTTTTGGATTGTCCTCATTATTTCTTCTCTCCCCAGTAGGGGAAGAATAGTAAAGGGAAGGAAGATATAAGGTAAGGGATTCAAGTATTTTCTATGAAACAGATTATAAATCTGGTAGATGTAACTTGATAACAAGTTGTAATATTGCACAGAAAGAGAAATAGCAGGGAAAGAAATTCTCCCTAATGTCATTTATTTTCTGAATCTACTCATTCCTTATGCATATGGCAAATAGATTCCAGTTATACCCATGCTGACATAATAACTTGTTTTCACTATGACAGAAGGGAAGAGCATCCCCCTAGCCAGAATTAATCTTTTGCCACTGCGTGCTCCCACAGAAATGTGTGTGTACCTCCATTACAACACGTAATACTTTCTGCCATGCATTAGAATTACCTATGTTCTCTTCTGTGCCAAACACAGAGTATGAGCAACATGAATGCTAAAACTATCTTTTGTACATTGTATGCTCCACAGTTCATAATGCTGTGACAGAGTTTAGCCATTTGTTCCTTCATTTAACATTTCAGTGTTCAATGTTGTAAGCAATGGTGGGTCATGTGAATGATGGAGGAATATGAATAGACCTCTTATATGGACCTTAATATACAGTGGGCCAGACAGAGAAATGTATGTTATTATGAAGATGCAGTTAGCTTCTTGGGAGCATAAGTTAAGATTAATAAAATATGGGACAAGTTAAGTGATTGGGGGCTTGGACAGAGATTACTGATATCAGGAAGGAAAGAAATAGTCTATGAAGGGACTGAATTTACTGCTGACATCACATAACTCATTCATACTCTTTCCTAACACTCTACTCTCTGCCTTTTCTGTGCCAGGAAGCCTGGTAACACTGGTACCCCAGAGCTGTATCCATACACCTGCAGAGACACCAATTTCCAATATCTGTCAGGGCTCCGATTTATAACTGCGTCTGAAATTCATGCAGTTGACCCCTAAATGTTCATATTGAAATGCAAATGAACGCAGCAGCTGCAGAAAGAAGACATGTCTTCAGGGAGCTACAGAAATTCAACAGGGATTGTACACTTCTATGTGCAGAACACCAAATTTTAAATTTAAATGATTCACCGTGAACAGCCGGTTGGCAGTCCTCTGATGGATGTGTTATTTCAGACAGTGTATCTCTTTCATTCACATTACAGTATTTTGAGGAACTTCCATATGGTGTATAAATGAAGGAAGACTTCCACAGGGATTTGAAGGCTGGTGGTTATATTATTTAAAAGAGTGCATGGCAAAGAGCCATGGCATTACATTCTCTTTACTATACTAAGACCAAACTCCTAGGTCAGAGCTTTTCACTTGGCCCTACCTATTTGTCCATCTTCGTTGCCACCATTCTCTCCCATTTTAACTATATTTCCTAAAGATGTGGCATTCTCATCTCAATCTAATATAGAAGCTTCCAATCACATTTAAAAACACATTTTAGTGATCTCTTTACTGTGAAGCCTTGCTAAGAATTTCTCAGTAGAGGTAAATAATTCCTTTTTCCAGGGCTTCCTCATTTGGAAAACAAGAAAAATAATACTTTCTTGCCGAGTTGTGAGAATTAGAGATAATACATATAGAACTCATAACCTCATAATAGGTACCAAATACCTGGAAGCTCTTGCTGGTGGTGTTGTATATCTAGTATAGTTTATAGACAAGAGGTCACTAGATTATTCAAAGGTATTTGTAAAATTAGTGCTCCCCATCTTTGAAAATTTGACAATGACTATACTTTTTAATTTGCAAAATGTTCCAGAGTTTATACTTATGAAAGTAAGTGATGCTAAAAATTTAAGTTTCATTAAAAATTTTATGTCTAGTTAAAAATAACAAACATGCTAAATGGAAACCCCATATTCCTATAATAAGCACTATGATTGAAATTAAGTAGAAAATTGAAAAAATGAATACAGTTCAGCATATAAACTTCTGCATATAAGCAAAATGCAGAGTTCACAAATTGTACATGTGGAAGATTAATTATCATGTCTAATACTAGAGATTTGATTAGAATAGAAAATTTGATAGACATTGCATCATTTTTATGAGAAACTATGAAGCTCCCTCTTCTGAGAGTGCCATTTACTGTATCACTATTACTAGCTTCTTCATTATAGATATTGCATTAAAATCACATTAATGCAACCTTCAACTGTGACAATGGTTATTTTCTATAAGCCATTTTATTTCAAGATAATTTCAAAGGTAGGCATTAATGGAGAAGAAAGTATCCCACAGATGCTGGATACCAGGTGCTTTGTCTTCATTTACCTCATTTAACCCTCCCAACGACACATGGGCTAAACATTATTTTCTGCCTTTGTTTAGATGAGACAGTTTGGACTATGCCAATAACATAGAGCTAAAATGTAGTAAAGTGGAATTTCAGACTCAGTTCAGTCTGAACTAGAGACCGACCTTTCTGAACCAGTGTCTCCTCTAATTTTATGAACATAAGACAGTCACTTTTGTAAATGCCATTTTTCTTCCCTTGAAAATGAGAATCTCCATCCCTATTATCTTTGGAGAGTTATGACATGAGAAATGAGAGAATATATGTAAAATGTTTCAATCAATAGTAATGAGTAATATTTATTGGGAAATTACAGTATTCTAATCTAGCCATTACGAAAGCCCTGTTGAGTAGACATTACTATTAGCTTCACTTTTTATGCAAGGAAACTGAAGTTCATTTATGTTAAACAACTTTTCTAATGACAGATTGAAAACATCAATGTGTATCATTTGAGAAGGTACAATTCCAGTATGCCAGAAATTAGGAAATTCCTGCCTCAATAATGTGTAATTAGGAAATATCTTTTTTTTTAAGATTTTATTTATTTATTCATGAGAAACACACACAGAGAGAGACAGAAAGACAGAGAGACAAAGAGAGAGGCAGAGGGAGAAGCAGGCTCCATGCAGGGAGCCTGATGTGGGACTCAATCCCAGGACTCCAGCCAGGATCACACCCTGAGCTGAAGGCAGACACTTATCCACTGAACCACCCAGGCGTCCCTAATTAGGAAATATCTTAACAAGAAATATATTCCAAACTATATTACTATATGCTTAGTCTAAATAACAATAACAGTAATAATGAAATATAAAAGATTAAAATATAAAAATAAAGCAAATACATGTATTCAAAATTTGGGTTGAGCCTACATATACTATCTAAAAGAGAGGGTAGAGGATAAAAAAATGGAAGAAAAATACAAAGTTATCAAATGCCTTCATGGATCAGAATTGAGTTTTTTTTTTAAATATACATTGTCGACACTTTCCTCTCTCTTCTTCATCCTCTAGAGTACCCATATCCAAGTCCTGTCAACTCATGTCCAACCTCCATTTATATCTCTACATCTCTAACATCACCAATTTAAATTTTTTTTAAAAAATTATTTGTTTATTTGAGAAAGAGAGAGAGAGAGCATGAGTGAGGTTGGAGAGAAGAGGGAGAGGGAGCAGCAGACTCCCACTGTACAGGCAGCCCAACTTGGGGCTCAATCCCAGGACCCCAGGATCACAACCTGAGCCAAAGGCAGATACCTAACCAACTGAGCCACCTGATGCCCCTACCAACACCAATTTAATTCAAACGACCATCAGCCCTCGCTTTTATTACCATAATTACCTTCCAACCAATTTAGCTTCATTTACACTGGCCACCCTTTAATTTGCTCTCCGTATGCATAAAGAATAAGTTTTTGAAAAACAAATCTGATCATATTCCTATATAGTCTTCTTTGATTCTCTTCACTCATAAAAACTTTGAATGAATCCTCATTGTCTTAAAATAAAAATAAATATGTTGCTCATACTCCACCTACCTTTCCAGGCTCATCTAAGGTGACTACCTATGATAAATCTCAATATTTATTAGATCCCTATAGTATATAAGATGCAACAACTGTAATTGAAAATAGTTGCTAAGTACCCTCACCCATTGTTGGTGGGAATACAGATTGGTGCAGTCACTGTGGGAAACCATATAGAGGTTCCTTAAAAAAATGAGAATTACCATATGATCCGATAATTCTACTATTGGATATTTACTCAAAGAACACAAAAACTCTAATTTGAAAAGATACATGCATCTCTATGTTTATTGAAACATTATTTATACTAGTCAAATTATGGAAGCAGCCCTCAATAGGGCTATTATTGAAGTGTCCCTCAATAGATGAATTGGTAAAGAAGATATGATGTGTATATATAGAGAGCTATTACTCAGCCATAAAACGAATGAAATCTTGCCACTTGAAATGATATGGATAGAGCTAGACAGTATTATGCTAAACAAAATAAGTCAGAGAAAGAAAAATACCATATGATTTCACTCATATGTGGAATTTAAGAAACAAAACAAATGAACAAAGAAAAAAAGAGACAAAACAAAACACAGACTCTTACCTATAGAGGACAAAGTGATGGTTACAGAGGGGATGTGGGTAGGGGGATGGGCGAAACAGGTGAAGAGGATTAAGAGTACACTTAACTGCGATGAGCACTGAGTAATGTATAAGACTGTTGAGTCACTATATTGTACACCTGAAACTAATATAACACTGTCTGTTAACTACACTGGAATTAAAGTTTTAAAAAAAGAGGAACATAACTAAATGGAATAAGCAGCTGAAAGTAACCAAAAAATAAAAAAAGAAAACAGCAAATGGTAAAGCATTACTAGTATCTGGACTGAACATTTTTTCAAATAGTCCAGCACTGTGTTAACATAGAGAATCATGGAGGGGAGTACTATAAGAAACCAGCCTTTAGAACATTTACTTTTTTTAATCTCCTGGGCTTACTCCTACCTTAACTCTGTGTCATCATGTCACCAGGCAGATAGATATCCTCAGAACACCAGATAGATACAACACACTGTAGGTCCTTTCCAGTGGACTCATACTTAATGCCACATGTTAAGGACAAAACCCAGTAATATAGAAACTATGAAGGTAAATCTTTTTGAGATGATTCAGGAAGAAACTGTTTTTTTCTGCTTTACATCATTCTGCAAAATTCCAAATTTCGTTTAACAGTGGCTTAATGTTATCAGCTGGATAACTACTTACTAGTTATTTGAGTTCTAATTCATCTATTACTTTTACAGTACTGACTGGTTTGATTCTATCTAATGCTCCATGGGTTGGTTTTGCATTTATAGAAGGCAGTTCAATAGAATAAAAATAATGTAAATTTAAGGCTTCAAATTCAGCTCTCATTTGTCAGTCATATGTCTCTCCTGGGCAAGCCAGTAAGCTTATTTGAGCCTTAATATGCTCATCTGTAAAATAACAGCAGTAATAACTTACGAAGATCAAGACAGAGCAAGTGAATGAAAGAGCAAGAGGAAACTTTTATAATTACTATAAATTAATATTATTATTTTATAATCTATAGATGTGAGAGCAGTTCTCTAAAAAAATCTGTGATCTGGTTCATTCTAGCATCGTACCTATCTGCAAATAAAAATTGGAACATTATTGTCCTTTAAAAAGAATTCCTGCTTCTTAGGTCTAATTATTATTGGAGGTCAAGGTGGGACCTGCCTTTGGGTATATTAATTGTGGCCTGTCTGTAGATGTTTCTGTCCTGTGTCCAAAATACTTCTTTTTCCCTGCTCTGTGTCCAGGGCTGATCCACTAAAAAAAATCAGAGTAGAAAGTGATAGAGTTAAAATATTAGGGGATCCCTAAGTGGCTCAGCGGTTTAGTGCCTGCCTTTGGCCCAGGGCGTGATCCTGGGGTCTGGGATCAAGCCCCACACTGGGCTCCCTCCATGGAGCCTGCTTCTCCCTCTGCCTGTGTCTCTGCCTCTCTCTCTCTCTCTCTCTCTCTCTCTCTCTCTCTCTCTCTCTCTCTCTGTGTTTCTCATGAATAAATAAATAAAATCTTAAAAAAATTAAATGATTCACAAAGACATTTTAAATTACATTCAATTTCTAGTCTAAAAATAATATTTTCTAAATTCTTACCACGTTTAGAAAGAATAAAGATAAGTTATTGCTTAAATGCACAGTTTATCTAGCCATTGAGAATATGCATTGATTTCATTATAACCTGGACTTTGATCCCTTTAATTCATGGGATCACCAACTCAGCAAAAAGCTCAGAGCTTCCCCAATGCTGGAGGGAACTGTGTTCATTTAATAAATAGATAACATACATTCCTTTCTTCATTTAACAAGTATTTCTTGAGCATCAACGATATCTCAGGACTGTTCTAGCTAGGGCTTTCTGCACATATTTATTAAGCACCTACTATATTCGATCATCTATGAAATTGCTTTCTGGAAGCCCGGAAGTCAATCCCGTGTATGCACATATGGGTTAGCTTATTTGAAATTGTACAGCTTGAGGTTTGAGAATGCTTTGTCACTTACGAGCTGTGTGATTTTGGGCAAGTCATTTAACGTCATTAAGCATTTTCCCTTCTGTTGGTTTATAAAAGAACTCTAATGTTAGCTATCTCACGAGATTGATGGGAGCATAACATGAGATAGTGTTGGGAGAGTGTGGGAAAGAATAAAGCCTAGCAAGCAAGTAACTGCTTGTCATGTTAATTATGATAACACTGATGGTAATGAGACCACTTATAGTATTCCTAATTATTGAATTAATTTGTCATAATCTCTATTATTGGTCTCAGAATCCAAATCCCCTTCCTGATTTTGATGAACTCTTCACTGTACCTAGATTATGGTAGGCTTTATACTCCTTTCATTAGGAAAGTCGAAGTAGCCTCATCCCACTGCATTTTCCCAGCTGTGGTTGCCAAGTAATGGGAATGTAACCCAGGCTCAGTAAATTGTAAGCTTCTTCTCAGGAATCTTGAGAAAGCAAAGTAAAGCAAATGGGTGGTGGGTATTTATTCATAATTTAGTGAGCTGGAAAGACCAACTGTAGTTATGCTCTGGCCAAACTACTAAAAGCAGAACTTCTTGTTTCATGGCCTCAGGAAGCTGGTCCAAGTTTTCAAACAATAGATCCCGAGAGGCTTCCATAGCCCTCCAAATAATAATATTTATTTATATTTATATTTATTAATTTTACCTTAGAGAGCCAAGCTAACATTGGTTTCCAGTGATTACAACCAAAACCTCTGACATGAGTCAAATTGTTTGCAAAAGCAACCTGTTATCATTGGGACAACTACTCACTAATTATATGAATTCCAATTCTCTGTTAATCTTTATAATAATTACTGGTTTGGCTCTATCCGGTATTCCATGGGTTTATGAGGGTGCCTACAGTCCAACAGAGGCAAATTATTTAATTTTAATACTGAAGTAGAGCAACAGACCAAAAGGTTGCCTGAGTTGAATTATTAAACAAAGAGAATGCAGACATCACATTTGGTTCACTACTCCTGCTTTCCCTTGTCAGGGATAGCAGATGCCTTGTACTCTGAAAGCTGCTTTCACAAGAAAGAACACTCTCCAATTACCTGTGACTATATGATCCAGCTGATTCAGTTTAGAGAAAGAATCACCAGATCAATTTTTTTTCTGTCTGCCTGTCTCTTGCAGAGTGAGCCTTAATTAAATATTACCTGAAAGCATAAGGGGAAACCCTGGTCCTCGTCTATTTCTTTACCTCCTCTAAAGCCTGAAAAATGTGAGAGAAAGGAGAAATGAAAAACAGAGAAACTGGGAAAAGAAACTGAAAATTTCAGGCATCAAGGGAACCCCTACTACAGAAAACATGCCATGTGCTTCTGAGATAGTCAGGTCAAACACCAGTTTTGTTATCCAAATCTCCCACGTGATGACCAACAATAGCTCATTGTCCAGGATTTTTAAAATACGCCCCTACTGCCACTTTTTGAAGCAATTTACTCTATGATAGACAAGGTGTTCTAGAACCATAAAACACCCTTGGATATTGTTTTTATATTTTGCTAGAATTTCCAGATGCAGCATATGCCAATTTGAGCAGAAAATAGAAAACATTTGGACCCGGAACATCCCTTGAAGCAAGAGTTTGCACATCGTTTATAAATGCACAAACCTCTTGCCTTGCTCTCTACTGTGGCCTAAAGTGAGACTTTGTTTGAGTTGCACTTTTCATACAATGTAATTTTTGGCTAGACTCTTTCTTAGAATCATATTTTTTCTATTTGTTCTGCAATGTTGGGATTCTTAGCTCTGTGAAACTGCTAGAGAAAAATAGGGTGTGGAAGAAAAAGACTAATAATGATAGGATTTACTGAATTTCAGTAAATGCCAGAGGCTTTGTGCTATGGACTGAATTGCATCCTTTCAAAAGCCCTAACTGCTAATGTGATATTTGGGATAAGGCCTTTGGGAGATGGGCCCTTTGCAGGGTATTTGGGATAGGGCCTATGAGATCATGAGCATGGAGCCCTCATGATGGGATTAAGGTTCTCATAAGAAGAGACTCCAGAGAGCTTGTTCTCTTTCTCTTTGCCATGTGAAGAGTCATTTGTCTGCAATCAAGGAAGAAGAGATCCTTACCAGAACCTGATCATACTGGCAACCTGATCTTAGGCTTGCAGCTTCCAGAACTTTGAGAAAATAAATTTCTGCTACTTATACATTCCAGTCAATGGCATTTTGTTATGGTAGCCTCAGCTGACTAAGACACCATGTTAAGTGCTTCATAGGTTTGATTCCATCTTCTTTTAAGATCTCTATTAGGTAGATATTTAACATCATTTCAAACTTATATCTGAAGAAAGTGAGGAAGGAGAGTTTAAACAACTTGTCCAGTATCCCAGAGCTATTAAGTGGCAGAACCAGGATAGAAATCCAGCCTGTCAAATGCCAAAGCTGACCCATAACCACTCTACCATGATGCCTCTGATGTGTACAACTTTTTATGTAAATTTGCCACTCATCAACCAATTTAATAACATTTATCATATTTATTAATATGTGAGTTTACAACATACTTTGTAGAATATTTTTAGGTGGAATAGTCTGTGCTCTTTTTGCAGTTATTGTCTGAATGATGGGCATCAAAGACAGCTGTCAATGGCCTCTAGCCTTGAGTTCTCCATGCTTCCATCCAGGCTTCTGGTCTTGAATTTACTGTAATATTATACTAGGGCTTCCTCATTACCACTGCATGTCACTAAGACCGGCCCTACTTCTAATCATCTCTATACCTGTGTAACATCAAACATGAAATGTTTTAAGGGAAACTCATTTTCTCTTCATAATCCATTCTCCTTTTCTATTTTTCCTATTTCTCTATTAACAAAATTTTCTCAGTCACCTATAATTGAAACCTTGGAACCACCCTTGACTCCTCCCTTTCCTACAGCCCCATAGTGGGTCACCAGGTTTATATCACTCTTCTGTCATCCAATAGTAACTACTGTGACATCCTCAAATTCTCAGTGGATTAAAAGAATAAAAGCTTATTTCATGCTAACTTCCAATATTAATCCTTTCTTTATTCCATAAACTCCCAAGGATGCTGTCAGCTTAACCTTTTTAAATATGATTTTTGATTATATCATTTTCCTGCCAAAAACCTTCCAAAAATAACTTAATATGTAGAAGAAAAATCTTCAAATCATGGCCTAGTGTGCATAATCCTTAAGAAATATTTCCTCACTTTCATTTTCAGTCTTCATCTGTTACCATATATGACACTTTCAATTCAGTTGAACAAGTTCACCCCCCTATCACCTGAATGGGTCTGGTATTTTCTCAATTTCATTCTTCAGTTTCTCTAGACTTCAGTGCTTAGAATAATCTGCCTCAGACTCTCCCTCTCATAGCCCAACTGAACTTCTGGACTCAACTCAAATGCCAGCTATATCATTAAGCTCTTGTCTCTGCAGATACAAGCCATCTCCATCTCTCTAAAGCTCTAAAGGCCTATTTCACTAATTTTCTACTTAACAGGTATAATTTATATTAAAAGTATCCTAGGTGAATTATAAGGTACCTGAGGGAAGAGGTTAATCACTAATTTTTGCATCCTCTCTTATAACTTTTGAACTAGTCCAAGATCTTACTTAATGTTCAAAAAATAACTTGATAAAGAAAATATAATAAAAAATTTAATAAATGCCCTGAAGTTGCATCAATACTTTATTTTTTGAAAAGAAATCATGTGCCACTTAGGTCATATTCAGTATCGGCTCTGACAGTCTCAAGGCTTTGAGGTAAGGTAATTGGCAAAATATTTTAGAAGCAATGGCTCAGATATCCTAGATATATTTCAAAAATTGAATTGAGAGGGTCAGTGGGAATCAATACAGTAACAGATGGATCTTCTAATTCTTGCAATCACTTTGGAGTTGAATCATGACAAAAGTCGAGAGCCATTGCCCATCAGCAGCAGTAGGAGGTTATATCAAGTCAGGGTATAACAGGATATAACAGTACCTTCTGTGACAACCCTTGAATATCTAGTAACTTAATTCAATAAGTTTACTTCTTGCTCACCAGTCTGATATAGATGGTGAAGCTGTCCTGAGTCTTCCCAGTGACTCAGAACCAAGCTCTTTCTACTCCATGAGTGAATTGGAATGCTGTCATCATCCATAAACAAATAGAAGCCCTTTTTGTAATGGACTCCTCTACTTCCAATTCGCTCAAGCTCATCTCTCTGCTTGGCCTCTCCTCTCCACTCAGCCACAACATGCCCAAGCTGTCCCTCCAATGATCCCCGCATACCCTGACTTGCACTGATTTTTCCTATCCATAGACTCCCATGACTCCTGCTAGTTGAGTCACACATTCCAGAACTGCTCTAAACCTAAGAGAACACAATAGTTATCCTAATATCCAATAGAATTATATGAAGAATAAGTGATACCCCTGTACTTGAGTCCCCCTTCCACTGTGCCTGGCATATAGAAGAACTCAATAAAGAGGTTCCCTCTGCTTTTCTTCCACCAGTTAAAAATACCCACTGCTTCCACTGCTACTGCCTGGATCCCAGCCATCATCTCTCGTTTTATTACTGCAAGAGCCTTCTAATTATCTCCCTGCTTTCTTTTCTGCCCACACTTACCATCTATTCTTAACATGACAGCCAAAGCGATCTTTAAAAATAACAAAACAAAACAAAAGCCAGTTCAAGTCCTTCCTTTGCCTAAATCCTTTAACAGCTTCATGTTTCAGTTGAGTAAAAGCCAAGGTCAATGCTATGCCAACAAGACTCTACAAGATCTCCCCCTCTGTTACCTCTTTGCCATCATCTCCTCCTAGGGTCCTCCAGTTAACTGTGCTCCAGCCACACTGGTTTTCCAACTCTTGTCCCTCTCTGGACTTTTTACCTGTGATTTCCCACAGCAGTGATCATCTTCCCTCCCAACCATCTGGTGTAGGGGTGCTGCTGCTGGTGCTGCTGGTGGTGGTGGTGTTACTCCCTCAACTCCCTCATTTCCTCCTGGGATTTGTACAAAGTCACTTTCGTAGTAAGGTCATCTCTGTATCCTCCCTAAAATTCCAAATTATGCTTCCCAGCTTTCTTTTCCTCTTAGCAATTATCACCATCTAATATAATACATAATTTATCTATTTTGTTTTAATCTGTCTCCCTCTAATAAGTTTGTAAGCTCCATGAAGGCAGGAAATTTTGTCTGCTTCATTTATTGCTATGGCTCTAGCACCTAAAAAAAAAAGAAAACGAGTGGCATACAATAGGCATTAAGTATTTTCTGAAGAGATAAATACCTTATTTGGTTTTAATAGAATATCTTTTATTCTTTTATGTTGATACCCTAAAGTCAAGTACCAGATCATATGCTTCCCCTGGATTCTACCCCAGTATTATCCAATGCTGTAAGGGTACAGCAAAAATCATTTTCTCTGGGATCATATCTTAGACAGAAGGCTCTCTTGTCACCTCAGTGCCACATCACAGCTGTGGGGGATAGTAGCTTCTTTATTTAGTAGCCATCTGGTCTGGGTGTCAGTTCTCAACAATTTTTAAAGGTTGTGACACTGGCAATTACTGAAATGTCAAAACACTAGGCCAGCCATGGGGGCTGTGGCAACAACCATCCCACACAGTTGCCATGGTGATGTGGGTAAACATATATAGCACCTAACACTGTGACATAAAATTAAAATTAAACTTAGCTCTATATATTGGCTCCAGGAATGGCACCTGTTACAAAGCAGGTACACTAGACTAAAGCACCTATATTAATATGAAGACTAAGGCCATCCAAAGGCAGAGGAAATATGTGTGTGTGTGTGTGTTTTGTGTGTGTGTGTGTTTTAATGTCATATGCTAATAATATGCTGTTAGTCATCACTCCTAGCCTGGAGATTATTGGAAAATATATTTACTAATACCATGTGGTGCATTTCATTTTCATTTTCAGAATAATATAATACAAATATTTTTAAAGCAAAACCCAATTTAATAATTTGGTAAGCACAAAGCTTTAATACAGCATTTCTAGAGATCCTTTGATAGAATTTTTATACATATCATCTTATCTTCATAATGAGTCTAAAATATAAGTATTATCCAAATTGTATAAGTGAAAAGGCAAGGCTAAGGAACCGGCCCAAGGTCAGAGTGTGTGAGCCGTAGAGCTGAACAGAACACAATTCTCTGCCCACTACAGAGCTCTTCCGTCCATGCGCAGCACAGGCTACTGAGGCATCTGAGGAACTAGCACAGAACGCTGCAAAGGGGATGAGCTTAAGGATTAAAAGCAAGAGGAAAAAATCCTTCCATAAAATGAATTTCTGGGGATCCCTGGGTGGCTCAGTGGTTTGGCGCCTGCCTTTGGCCCAGGGCGTGATCCTGGAGCCCCGGGATCGAGTCCCACGTCGGGCTCCCGGCATGGAGCCTGCTTCTCCTTCCACCGGTGTCTCTGCCCCCCGCCCTCTCTTTCTATGTCTATCATGAATAAATAAATAAAATCTTAAAAAAATAAAATAAAATGAATTTCTATTTGGTTATAGGCATCAAAATCATAAGAGATAGAAGAGATAAAGGATTTGGTTATTTGCTAGAATTCTTTGAAACCTGAGAGTAAGTCTGGCAGTACATATTTATATATTTGTATTTAAAAACTTCAAGTATAAGGCAGCCCCGGTGGCGCAGTGGTTTAGCGACGCCTGCAGCCCAGGGTGTGATCCTGGAGACCAGGGATCAAGTCCCACATAGGGCTCTCTGCGTGGGGCCTGCTTCTCCCTCTGCCTGTGTCTCTGCCTCTCTCTCTCTCTCTCTCTGCATCTCTATGAATAAATAAATAAAATCTTTTAAAAAAATTAAAAAAATAAAAACTTAAAGTATAATTGACACAGATTAGATTAAACTGCATATGTTGAAAGTGGGCAATTTGAGAAGTTTTCATATATGTATATTTCTATGAAACCATTACGACAACCAAGATAACGAATGTATCCATTATCTCCAAGAGTTTCCTCATGGACCTTTTAAATCTCTTCTATCACCAGGCAACCACTGCTCTGCTGTTACTGGATAGTATTTCACATTTTCTAACACTTCATAGAAATTGAATCATGCAGTATGTACTCCCCCCACCCCCACTGTTAGGTATACCAATAGTTCATTGCTTTCTGGTAATGAGTAATATGCCCCTGGACCTACAGTTATCCAAGATTTTCCAGTGCCATTTTAAAAAAAGCTTATCCTTCCTTCACTGAACTCCTTGTGTGTCTTTTTCAGAATTGGTTTTCCATATCAGTGGGGTCTGTGTCTGAATTCCCTACTGATCTATGTGCCAGTCTTTATGCTGACACTGCACTTTTGACTACTCTATTTTTAGACTGAGTCTTAAAATCATGTAGAATTTGGGCTCTCCATAATTTGGCTATTGTTGATAATGCTGCTATAAACATCGGGGTATATGCGACCCTTTGAATCAGAATTTTTGTATTCTATGGATAAATACCTAGTAGTACAATTGCTGGGTCATAAGATAGTCCTATTTTCAACTTTTTGAGGAACTTCCATACTGTTTTCCAGAGTCACTGTACCAACAACTTCCACTTCCACCAACAGTGTAAGAGGGTTCTCCTTTCTCAGCAACCTCACCAACATCTGTTGTTTCCCGTGCTGTTAATTTTAGTCATTCTGACAGTGTGAGGTGGCATCTCATTGTGGTTTTGATTTGTATTTCCCTGATGATGAGCGATGTTGAGCATCTTTTCGTGCATCTTATAGCCATCTGGATGTCTTCTTTGGAAAAATATCTATTCAAGTCTTCTGTCCATTTCTTAACTGGATTATTTTTTGGGTGTTGAGTTTGATGAGTTCTTAGAGATTTTGGATACTAACCCTTTACCAGATGTGTCATTTGCAAATATCTTCTCCCATTCTGAAGGTTGCCTTTCAGTGTTGTTGTTTCCTTTGCTGTACAGAAGCATTTCATTTCGATGAAGTCTCGATAGTTTGTTTGCTTTTGTTTCTTTGCCCCAAGAGATATATCTAGAAAAATGTTGTTACAGCCAGTGTTAAAGAGGTTACTGCCTGTGTTCTGTTTTAGGATTTTTATGGATTCAGATCTAACCTTTAGGTCTTCAACCCATTTTGAGTTTATTTTTGTGTATAGTGTAAGGAAGTGGTCTAGTTTCATTCTTCTGCATGTTGCTGTCGAGTTTTCCCAACATCATTTATTGTAGAGACAGTTTTTTCCCCCATTGGATATTCTTCCTTGCTTTATCAAAGATTTGTTGACCATATAGTTGTGGGTCCAAGAAATACAATAGATTTTTTTGTACATTAATCTTGCATACTACAAACTTAATGAATTCACTGTAACTTTTGAAGATTCCGCTGGATTTTCTAGGTAGGCAATTATGTCATTTATTAACAAAGATAGTTTTACTTCATCAATTTCAAATCTGGTGACTTTTTTTCTTTAGTTGCTATAGTCTAGTTTCATTGACTAGAACCTCTGGTGGTAAGAGTCAAACTCCTTATTGCCTGAGCATACAAGGAAATTTTACAAGGTTGAGGAGGTTTCTGTCTATTCTTAGTTTGTTGAGAATTTTATCATAAATTCCTATTAGGTTTTAATATTTAATACTTCTGTAGGTTTTTTAATACAATAAATTATACTGACCTCTTTCTGAATATTAAACAAATCTTACATTTTGGGATCTTACTTTGTCATTATTTAGTATATTTTATACATATAGTTGGATATAGTTTGCTAAAGTTTTGTTTAGAATATTTATACCAATGTTCCTGAAGCATATAGTTCTTTTCTTGTGATATCCTGGCATGGTTTTATAACAGGGTAATGTTGGCCACATTGATTGAATGGGGAAGTATTCTTGCCTTAAGTTTTTGGTGGAGTTTATGTTAGAATTTCTATCAGTTTGTCCTTAAGTTCATAGTAGTGAAATTCATCAGTGAAACCATCTGGCCTGTAGTTTTCTTTGTGGGAGAATTTTTAACTACAAATTTAATTTCTACAATAAAAAAAATAATTTCTACAATAGATGTAGGACTATTCAGGGTGTCTATTCTTCAGGGATCTTCGGTAGTTTATGAATTTCAAGGAATTTCTCCATTTTATCTAAGCTGACTAATTTATTGGATTAAATTGTTTTTTAAAATGTCCATTTTTGGGCAGCCCCAGTGGCTTAGTGGTTTAGCGCCGCCTTGAGCCCAGGGCATGATCCTGGAGTCCTGGGATCGGGTCCCACATCGGGCTCCCTGCATGGATCCTGCTTCTCCCTCTGCCTGTGTCTCTGCCTCTCTCTCTCTCTCTCTCTCTCTCTCTCTCTCTTTCTGTCTCTAATAAATAAAATCTTTAAAATAAAATAAAATGTCTATTTTCCATTTCATATTTGTTGACTCTGGATAATGTTTTATTTCTCTCATTCCCAATATCTACAATTCGTTTTTCTTTATTTTCCTGATAAATCTGTTTTTTTTTTCAACTGTATTGATCTTTTAAAAAAACCAGACTTTAGTTTCATTGATTTTCTCTATTGTATTTCTGGTTTATATTACACTGATTTTCACTCTGATATATTACTTCCTTCCTTCTACTTACCTTTTGTTTAATTTGCTCTTCTTTTCCAAATTTCTTAAGGTAACTCTGTGATCATTGACTAGAGATAATTTTTTTTTCTACGATAGCAAGTTAATGCTACAAAATTTCCCCTAAGTGTTGTGTTAGCACTCTGAACTACAAGTTTTTCTAGTCTGACAGCTGTGGACAGACACTATTCCTTGTCCCATGTGGGTGCCATAGTGTTCTCCCTAATCCTATGAGGGTTCTTTCCCAGGTCTGAAGTATTATTCTCAAATGCACACAGTGATCAATACTCAGCTGGATATTCAAGAAGGAACCTCTGCTGATCTCCAGAGTTTTCACTTCCTGGACCTCTCTACTCTTTGTTCCTGTGCTCTGAGAACTCTAGCTTCCTAGGTTTCTCTGAACTCACAATTCCATCTTCTTAACTCAGAGGGCTCACCTGTATCATTTCTTATTTATTTTATTTTTTTAAGATTTTATTTTTATTTGACAGAGAGTGCACAAGCAGGAGGAGCTGTAGGCAGAGGGAGAGGGAGAAGCAGAGTCCCTGCTGAGAAAGGAGCCCAATACGGGACTCGATCTCAGGACCCTGGGATCATGACCTGAGCCGGAGTCAGATGCCTACCCGACTGAGCCACCCAGGCACCCTTATTTCCTGTTTCTTAAGAATGACTGTCCTTCATCACTTGATATCCAATGTCTTGAAAACTGTTGTTTTATATATTTTGTCTTGTTGTGTTGGGGATTTACCCCAAAGATACAGATGAAATGAAACACTGGGACACCTGCACCCCAATGTTTCTAGCAGCAATGTCCACAATAGCCAAACTGTGGAAGGAGCCTCGGTGTCCATCGAAAGATGTTTATGCTGCTATTTTAAGAAGGAGAGTAAATCCAGGCTCTTCTACTTCATCTTTGCTCAGAGAAGGCACTTTCCCATCACATCTTTAAGTGTCTTCCCATATATCATCATACTTAAGCCTCACTACAGTCTTCTGTAAATTAGGGATCAGTTTTAAAACTCATCTCATCCCACACATGAGAAAATGAGGGACCCAGAGATGCCTAATGGTGACTACAGGTTATTTATTTATTTATTTATTAAAGATTTTATTTATTTATTCATGAGAGACAAAGAGAGGCAGAGACATAGGCAGAGGAAGAAGCAGGTTCCATGCAGAGAGCTCAAAGTGGGACTTGATCCCGGGACTCCAGGAGCACACCCTGAGCTGAAGGCAGACACCCAACTGCTGAGCTACCCAGACGTCCCTGATTGAGTTTTTTAATATAGATCATCTGGGCATAAATCTAATGCTTTTTACAGTGCACCTGTATGCATTAAGTGACTGATTCAGCAAGCTTGTCTGGTCTCTCTAGTTTATTGTAAATATCTTTAATACATGTGCATTCCATTTCTAGTGTCTTAAGAGTTTGAAAACTCTCTTTGCCGTTTCTAATGCAAGGGTTTTCTTCTGGGGATCTCTTTGAGTACTTTTTGATAGTAGCCATTCATCATGAAGAATTATATGCGCTGACAGTTACTTGGATGGATAATTACTCTTATTTCTTAAACTCTGGAATTCAAATAAGAAATGTGACAGATTATGTTTCTTAAAACTTTGATATGTTAATATCTGGGGCCCTGATATGGCTCTATGTTCTATTTCTAAAGTAGAGTCCAAGATGGTGAAATTCTTCCCTTCTGGCAATGAAAAGTATCAAAATGCAACAAATCCAAGAATCATACTAAGCCAAAACTGACACATCAAATTCTAATTTACTTAATTCTTTGGCTGATATAAAGACAGAAATGGGCTTCTGCTTAGCATACTTTATCACATATACTAGGATAATGTGATAAAATTTCTTTTTCAGTATATGGTTTTTAAATTGTCTTAGTGTTGCCTTTCCCAAAATATGGTGATATTCAATGTTACATAAGATGAGTTCATAGTAAAACAAAACAACAGAGGAGATGACAAATTAAAGAAAAGTATTTGATTTTTTTTTACAATGGGATTTGTCCTTTTCCAACATGTGGATATACATTATAAATCTCTAGAAAATGGATACAGAATGTAATAACCCAAAATATGCAACCATGGAATCCTCTTTTCATATTGGATTAGTTTTCTTTCCAAGTGCTATCTTGGAAATATTAATGTAGCATAAGGATGAGAAATATCTAATCTGGGGGTAAGCTGTGGCATTTCATTTATTTAGCCTTTGTGATGCCTTTACTATATAGTTCAGCTCCTCTTATCTGGACAATTATTTTTTCCTCAGTGTACTGTTTTGGGTTTTCCAGTCATGTTTTCAGACAGAAGTGCTGAAGAGTTTTGAGCAATGGCTAAGCCACTAATAGGTGTGTATTTTTTTTAAGATTTATTTATTGGGGCACCTGGGTGGCTCAGTCATTTAAGTGTCTGACACTTGATTTTGGCTCAGGTCATGATATCAGGGTTGTGAGATGGAGTCTTGTTTCTGGCTCCACACTGTATGGAGCCTGCTTGAGATTCTTTCTCTTCCTTTCCCCCATCTCTCTCTCTCTCTCCCTCTCTTAAACTATTATTTATTTATTTATTTATTTATTATTTATTTATTTATTTATTTATTTAAAAGCTAGAGAAAGAGAGAAGAAGGGGGATGAGCAGAGGGAGAAGGGGATGGTGAGAGAGAATCCTTAAGCAGATCCTTTGGTGAGTGTAGAACCTAATGCAAGACTCTACCCCAGGACCGTGACATCATGATCTGAGCTGAAATCAAGAGTCAGCCACTTAACTTACCAAGCTACCCAGGCACTCTAAAATCACTAGTAAGAGTTTTAAAAGCAAACAGTATGGCAGAAAAAAATTTTGATGCATAGGAAGTATCCTTTAACTAATCCACCTCAGGTACTTATGACTCATATTCATCAGAAAAAATGTGGACACCTCTGGTTAGAAACTTGCTCTAACAAAAAGGGAAAAGAGCTACCTCCAAGCCAGTGTAATTAACCTTTCTGAATATAGGTAATGCTTTTAATGTTACAAAATTCCACAAACTCCATCAATGCTATTTGTACTGCTAGTATCTTTTATATAGAAAACACATAATGGTAATAAGCTACCATGATTTGAGCAATTTAAATTAATTTGTAATTTGTTAACTGCAACAGCTTGTGCATAAAAATAAGGCACTTGCGTATATAAACACACACATGTTCACACAGGATATGCAAGGCACAGTTCAGTTCACTGATAATGCTGAACTACATAAAAATTCTAGATGCAGGCAACAAACCCACAGTGACCCTGGGACCTGCATCCCACAGAATGGGAACCACTTTTCTAGACCCTGTAGACATTTTAAGTCTACTTGGGTTCAAGAGAAATGAAATCATATTAATTTAACAATATTTATCACATACTTGCTCTATAAAGCATCATGTTAGAAATTTGGAAAACATAGATGAGTAATACAGTTCTCCTTGAGAAATGTATAATTTAATGGAGACAGACAGACATAAAATGTTTACATACTGGTGTAACAATGTGAAAAATCCACTTATATGTTAGTGTAATATAGTAGAAAATATTCTATTGCTGTAGCTGCTTTATATTCTATGAAGATGGCATCATATTTTCTCTGGAGCAAGGGGTTTCTGTTTGGCAATGTAACTTCAGCAGCAGTTTTGTGCTCAAAAAGTGAGCACTTCCTTCACCAAGTATAGATTTTTGAAGGAGACAAGAAAACAGTGAAATAGCTCAACAGCTCTACCTATGAAATAGAGAGATATTTACTGTGGTATATAAAAATATTAGGAGGGAAGGTGGTAAGGGTTACAGAGAAAGAAAGGGAGAGGACTCGAGCAACATGCAGCAGAAATTTGGTGGGAGTGGGAGGTGTGGGGGAGAATATTGTGAGCAATTTGAACTGGAAGGAATATTAGACTGGATATAGTAGCTGTAGGACTTTTATTTGGAAGTGGGGTAGTTAAGGTAAACTCATTAAATTAGAACATGAACACAGAAGTGTAAAAATCACAACTATACATTAAGTTTTTTTCAAAAGAAACACATCCTAGTGATCATTACCTGATCAAGAAATAAGCACATCACTGGAGCCCCAGAAATGCCCTTCTGACCAAAGGACTTTTATGTAGGCATGGCATTCTAAAATGGATGAGTGCAATCTGTGAAGTGTTTGGAGCACAGACTTCTTGAGCTTAAGGATCAGAAGATGAGATTTGAAAAACATATATAGGGAATTTAAAGAGTTTTGGCTTGGGGCAAAGAGATGGGTTTCCTTTTTGTAGACATTGGAGAATCACAGAAGATCACTAAGAATGGGAGTCACCTGATGAGATTCATTCATTTTTTTAAAGATTTTATTTATTTATTTCAGAGAGAGAGAAAGCAATCTTGAGCATGGGGAGGGGCAGAAGAAGAAGTGGACTCTCCACTGAGTAGGGATCCCATGTAGGGCTTGATCCCAGGACCTTGGGATCATGACCTAGCCAAAGGTAGATGCTTAACCCACTGAGTCACCCAGGCACTCTGAGATTCATTCTTTAGATGGATTCTTTGGAGCTAGTTGTCAGCATAAAATGAAAAAGGAGGAAGCTGGTATCAACGAGAAGATTGAATAGGAAGATTATTCTAATATGTGAGGTAAGAGATCATGAAGAACCAAATCACAGCAGTGGTATAATAAAGATTTGAATTCAGCCATCAATGAGAAACAGAGAACTGACATGGAAGATGTTCAAACAGTGGAATTAACAGTATTTATTCACCGGTTGGCTGTGAGGATGATAGAAAGGGATAGGAGAGGACCTATTCCTATATCTTAGGAGACAGAGTGGATGGGTGTATCATTTACTAAAACTGGAGATGCAAAAAGGAGGAACTCAAAGTTTGGGGCTATGGTTGCAAAAGTTATAATGAGGTGAGTTTTAGGTATGTAAGTTTGAGGTGCCCTCAGGACATCCAGGTGAGAATGTTTGTGTATTAATGTCATAAATGACATCTCTGGAAGCTACTGGAAGTGACAGGGAGAAATCATAGAAAGGAGACAGCAAATGAATGTCAGTGGGTGACAGTATAACTGTAAAGGAAATGGGTCCTTAAATTGGCTCAAAAACAGAATAGCATACAGTTACTAGAAAATAGTTTTAATTTAATTCTCTATAGCTTTTATTACTGGGTTATTTAAATAATGAGAAAAGTTAAACTATATTCTTCATACTTTTAATTTACTATCACTATTAGTCATTTAATTGATAAGTCTAAAATAATTGTGCAGTTTAAGTAAAACTTACTGAAACTGGGCTCACTGTTAATAGTACATAAACCTAGATTCTGTCAAAACCACATGCTCAAAACACCAAAGGGTATAGTTCTCAATCATCACTACCTGTGCAATCTCAATTTGGTTATATAAATGAACCCTGCAATTTCTAATGTCCAAAATGCTTATACTTCAGTTAATTTTTGTTTTATTTATTTATTTATTTATTTATTTATTTATTTAAATTTTTGTTTTATTTTTAAGCAAGGTTCATTTAATTCCCTCATGGCTTTGGAGCCTGGAAGTCAGAAATCAAGGTATGTCAACAGGGCTGTGCTTCCTCTGAGACTCCTGGTAAAATCCTTTCTTGCCTCTTCCTAGCCAGTGGTGGTGGCCATTGGTCTCTGGCATTCCTGTCCTTGTGTTGCATCACTCAAGTTTCTGTCATCTGCCACTTTTCTTATGTGTCTCTCTTTGTGTCTCTGTATCACTTCTCCTCTTTTGGGGGGATTAAGAGCGCAACTTTATATTACCTAATTACATCCACAATGAAGCTATTTCTTAATAAAGTCACCTTCTGAGGTGCTGGGAAAGGACATGAAGTATGGCTGGGGGAGGAGGTGTAACTTCACATAGTATATGACACTTCTGGGAAAAAGAGAAGCCAGAAGTACACTTGGATACTGAAATGACCCGGTATCTCAACTTATAAGCTGCAGGAGCCCTAAGTGCATGACAGCCAGTTTCCCTTGTGATTCATTTGCTGATTCTGGGGGCTCCACAGAGGCTCAAGATTAGGAAGAGGAAAATTGAAATTTCCCATTGTTTTATACTATTGGAAAGAAAAGCCTCACCTGAGGAATAGAAACTGCTCAAACTTCAATTAGTCCTTTTCTCATAATGCATGTCAAATTTAGAAAATTATGGCTGGAGAACAAAGATCAAAAATAGTTAAAACTCTGAGTGATTCAATCAGCCAGGGCACAGGATATACTAGCTAGACTTTCAATTGAAATTCCATGTCAACTGTTCCTGCAAGACATTTTTAAACCAGAGATTGACGACTTCTATCTTTTGTTCCAACTTACCTCATTTCAATTTCTTTGAATCTGGAAAAGGCAAACCATCACTGGGGGAAGAATAATATAAAATTCAATCTGTATGGTATTTTATGCTCAATGTCTAGCACAAAAGAAAACATACACTAGATGTGTCAAGAAGCACAAAATGTGACCAGTATGAAAAATAAGTCAACAGAAGAAGACTGAGAGAAGATCCAGATGTTAGAATTAGAAAAAAAGGGGACCTTAGAATTGCTATAATCAATATGTTGAAGGAAACAGAATAAATGATTGAAAAAAATGGATGAGAAAGAATATTTCAACAGAAAATTGAGTACTATAAAAAGGAAAAAAAGACATTCTGGGACCATAAAGCCCCATATCTGACATTAAAAATTTCTTATTTTGGTTAACAACTCACTGGACATAGATGGAGACAATGACTGGTGAAATCAAAGGCCAAATAATAGAAAAGAATCAATTTGAAGCACAGAGAGAAAAGAGATAGAAAAGAAAGCTGAGAGAAAAAGTCACCTTTATGACAAAGTCAAATAATCTAATAGGTGTATTTGGGCACAAGAAAGAGCGGAGAGAGAAAAATGTGGCAGAAGGAATGTTTCAGGAAATAATATCTGGGAAATTTTCAGAACTGTATCAAGTTCTTTAATCCACAGATTAGAGGAGTTCTTTTTAAAAAATATTTTATTAATTTATTCATGAGAGAGAGAGAGAGGCAGAGATACAGGCCGAGAGAGAAGACTCCCTGTGGGGAGCCTGATGTGGGACTGGATCCCAGGATCCCAGGATCATGACCTTAGCCAAAGGCAGACGCTCAACCACTGAGCCACCCAGGTGCCCCAGTTTGAGAAGTTTCATTCAATCCAAAGAATGAAATGTATAAGGGAAATCTCACCTAATCTCATCATAATCAACTAGAAACTTAAGAAAAAACTTAAAAGTCCAGAAAAAAAGACACATTGCCATCCAGAGAAGGATGTTAAGAATGATGGCTAAATTCTCAATGAAATCATGGAATTCAGAAACAAATGGAATGTTGTTTTGAAAGAAAAAAATTATTGGAGAAAACCTGGCAATATAGAATGCTATACTTGTGAATATTTCTTTTTTCAAAAATAAAGGTGAAATATAGATATTAGGGAAAAAAGCTGATAAAATTTGTTGCCAGTAGACCTATATCCCAAGAAATACTAAAATAAATTCTTTAGGTTGAAAAAAATCATGGTTAAAAGCAAAAAAGCACAAGAGGAATGAAGAGCACTGAAGTGGATAAATATGACCATTGACCATTTAGAGCAACAATCCTAACAGAGCCTTGTAGCGTTCATAATACATATAGAAATAAATTATGTAGTAATAGAAAAAAATAGTGTGAGGGTGATAAATATTTGCCATATTTTTAAATGTAAACAAAGACTAACTTAAAATTGTTTGTATTAAAGATTCATTCAATACAAATTCTATTGAAAACTAAATGAATTATACTGAGATGAAACTAAAATATTGAGTGGTGATAGAAGATAATAAAAATTATGATTAATCCACAAGAAGGCAGTAAAAGAAGAATAAAGAATCAAAGAACAGGGGGATCCCTGGGTGGCTCAGCGGTTTGGTGCCTACCTTTGGCTCAGGGCATGATCCTGGAGTCCTGGGATTGAGTCCCACATCGGGCTCCCTGCATGGAGCCTGCTTCTCCCTCTGCCTGTGTCTCTGCCTCTCTCTCTCTGCCTGTCTCTCATGAATAAATAAATAAAATCTTAAAAAAAAAAGAATCAAAGAACAAATGAACAAATAGTAAACAAATAACAAATGAAAGAAACAGGAACTAGTAATAAGCCATGCTCTAATTGGGCAGTTTTCATGATACATGTATCTAACAAAGGACTCATACCACTCATACAAGGAAGTCTTAAAACAGATGTTAAAAGATAATAAACTCAAAGAAATGTGTAAAAAAACTTGCACACTTTACAAAATAAGATGCCCAGATTTCCAATATGAGAAGAAATTTAACTTGGTAATATATAATTGAAAGCCAATAAAAATCACAATGTAGTACAAACACACACTGGCGGAATGTTGAAAATTAAAAAAGAATAGTACCAAGTGTTGACAAGAGTACAGGGCAACTTGAACTCTCATACATGTCAATAAAAAGTAGAAATTAGTCTGATCACTTTGGAAAACTCCTTGGCACTATCTACTAAAGCTAAACATATGTGTAGCCTCTCATGTAGCAATTCTGTTACTAGGTATAGATCCAGCAGTAATTAGGGTATAAGTCTGCCAGAAGATATGTATATGTGCATTCATAAAATCTTTATTTAAAATACCTAAAATTCTAAATAATCCAAAGGTCTATTTATAGGAGAACTAATAGGTAAATTCTGGTAGTGTACCAAAAGAAAGGGGCACTATATAGCAATAAAAAATAATAAACTACTAATACATGCAATGATGGGATGAACTCTGCTACATTACTTTGAGGAGAAAAGGGCAGACACAGAAAAGCAAATAATGTTAAGATTCTATTTATATGATGTACTAGAGAACAGGCAAAACTAACAGCATTGAAAGGATTCATAGGAATGGGGCATATTCTCTATAAAGCTACTGCTAATTCTCGACTATGAGATTTAGATACTTCTCCTAACTTTTATACTTTGCCTTTTAAGAATCTCCTAAGAAAAATACGGTATCATAATTCAGCTATGAGTATTTCTATTCTTTGGGTTAAGCCGTTTTTCTTACTGAACGATCCATTAGATTTAAGGTACTGTACAGTGGGCAAGGTACAGCTTCTCAACTGGCATGAATTATAAACTCTTAGCACTTCTTAACACTCCAACTCAAAAGTGGTTGTCTTATGCACATTGCCTGATGAAAGGGTTTAAGTACATTATATTTAGGGAAACACTGGTGATGTTCAGTAGTGTTATAAATATGAGTAAACTATCTGGGGCCTCTTTGAATATGGGGATAAAGACACAAAAGTAAATAAGGAAATACAGTCAAAAGTAGAGAGTAGTGAACATCTGGGTGTCTCATTGCATTCCATAGTCATATGCAAATAATTTTAAGATTTTTCTATTTTGTATCTTTGACCTATATATTAGTTATTATATAATGCAAATTTGATGGCAATTTTTAAAAACTGTAATATTCTCTCTCTTTAGTATATCATGTATTTGTTAAACTTTAGAAAAACCTGAGTCCAAATATAAGTTTTAGTACTTAATAGTTAGGTGACCTTGAACAAGTTATTTTCTCTCTCTAAACCTTGGTTTTGTTATTTTTAAATAAGTATAATCATAGTGCTTCTCTTTTTCAGAAGAATAAGAGACGTATTACATATAAGTGTCTACTTTTCTGTACAAAATGACATCTGTTGTCACATAAGATTCTAGTGGAGGGGAGGTGGCTAAAAAGTGCATTGAAATACTAGAGTAAGGAACCAACTCTGAGCAGAGAAACCATATCTGGGTAGTCATGTGAAAGAGCTATAGCAATAGGTTGGAAGAGAGGCTTTTATAGAACAATTTCCATAGAAATAATGTTCCGTGGAAATCAATTAAGTTTTTCAAGATTATACCTAAATAAGACCTCCAATGGTGGAAAAAAAAATAAGAGAAACAACTATTTCAAGTAGAAAGCATTTCAGACAAAAAGGAATAGGAAAAGAACATTGGTACAAAAGAGGTAAAGACCACCTGGAAAAATCCCCTTAGGCACATTGGTTAGGGACTGTCACTAATTACTTGGGAAAAGATCTCATTGAAGATGAGATCAGATATATTGCTCACCCTTTATAACTCCCTTAATATAGTGACATATAGTACTCTGTACACAATCCTAGAACTGGAACAGAAAGAGGCATAATTTCCCAAATCTCAAGAGAGGAAAGAAGTCTGTTTCTATCAGAAAAACTGGATGGATTGGTGAAAAATATGAAATTAGCTATAAAAATTGAAATTGTGTAACAGAAGTCACAATGCTATTTATTCTTACACATTTTTTCCTCTGAAAATAAAAATAAAAACAAAGGAAATGAACAAGCATTTGGAGATTTTGGACAAACAGCATCTGAAGTGAGAGAGAAATGAATGCAGGCTCACACCATGAGCCTTCTGTGATTTCTGGATTTCAGTGACCAGTGCAATATCCCACGCTCTGACATCTCTCCCCTCCTCACCACCCAAATAGGAACTGACATAAGGTTGCTAAGCTCTTATTTAAGCAAGTACTGACATTTGAAAACAATCACAAATCACCATTTACTCTCATATTCATTCTACAAGAGAATGAACTGATGCCAAAAACCATAGGATGGATATGAACTGGGAGGGAAAGTACATTTTGAAAAATTCTCTGTATCATTCCCATTATTCTCATTTTTGTGCTGGTATGTGACAACTTCTCTGTGGACAGGAATTAGGCTGTGGGCCAGGATTTCAAACCCATTGCCCCAGTACACTGCTGTGTTTCAGCATTGAGAATAAAGGCACCTATTACCATCAACCAAAACATTTTATTCCTATGCAAATATGTATGGGTTTTTTTTGTTGTTGTTGTTACACAATGTGGGGGATAAGGCAGTCTCAACAAATCCCTTATCAATTTTAACAAACCTTAATTTTTGCAAGCTTGGACAAATAGATCAATATTGGCCCTACCTGGATTATCAGAGTCAAGATTCCCTTTCAAAGTGCAACAAATAATAGTAACCAAACCCTGTGTTTACCTCTTATAATATCACTTACAACATTGAATTGCAACACTGGCTGGCATGACTTCCTTCTAGACACTAAACCTCTTGAGGGCAGGAACTGCCTTTCCTCACCTTGTTATCCTTACAACCAAAGCAGTAGTTGGGACAAGGTAAGCAAGCCCTTCGAAGAACGAAGAACGGAAGAATGAATGGCTCTGGGTAGCCCCAGGGGCTCAGCGGTTTAGCGCCGCCATTGGCCCAGAGCCTGATCCTGGAGACCCAGGATCAAGTCCCATGTTGGGCTCCCTGCATGGAGCCTGCTTCTCCCTCTGCTTGTGCCTCTGCCTCCCTCTCTCTCTCTGTGTGTCTCTCACAAATCAATCAATCAATCAATCTTAAAAAAAAAAAGAATGAATGGCTCTGCTCAGATTATGAAGAATAATAACTATACATAACAAATCCCTGCTACTATGTTATAGTTTATTGGTGCACTAGGAATTGGCTCTGTCCTTTAGTATTCCCTGATTCGTTCTTCAGAATATATGAAACCCTTACTAAGTGTTTAACACTGTGCTAACTGCTAAAGGTAATCAAAATGAGCAGACCGTAGTTCTTGCTTTCAAGGATGGCAACGGTGGTTCCTCTCTGGATCTCACAATACCCTTTTAGCACAGGACCTATTTCTTGAATGATATAAATAGTAAAATTGTTTGAAATCTCCATGGAGTAAAGATTTGCTCTGATATGCTTTTCTTCGTGATAATAAAATTCATTTATCACTGTAAATAGCCCAATACCCACTCTGTTTGTGTAAGAGTCCTCTCCTCTAACAGGTTACAGCCACCATCCCCATGACACAGTTGACTTAAATTGGAGCCTTCGCCTTATCCTCTATAAATGAAACAAGAAATATTCTTACTATTGCAAGTCTTGTTGTATTTGCTGTTCTCCTGTGCAAACCCTTCCAGCCTGCACTGAAAACGATGCTGCCAAAATTCTTGAAACCAAGGGTTTCGAAGGTTTGTTTCTGGCCGGAGCTTCAGATAGTAATCATCAAACCACTTGACATCGGGAGATTGCAGCTTGATTGTGATCCCACCAACAGCTTCTCGCTGATATCCATCTGTCACATCATACCTGTCAGCCCAGCCATCACTGTGGGGAGACAAAAACCAGCTCAGCTTAGAACAGATACCTTCTAAGTAAATGATTCCATATTTGCTTTCTTTTTGAACAGATCAGTCCTTACATGGCTACCCAGGCCACACAAGACTACATTATACCTACATGATTCCTGAGATACAAGCTTAGCATAGAATATACAATACTAAGAGTGCTAAGAAGGCACCAGTTTCAATAATTCCAGACTGTGGAGAATAGCCTAATGCTTTTGGCAGGATTTTACTGGTTGTAAAATACAGTACATGCATGGAAATTGCAATGAAATCACTATTCACACTATTTACTGAATGTTTAATAGCTAGGCCAAGTTAACTCTAAATTCATTCTGTTCCTTTACCTTATAATAACTACTATAATGATCATAAGGTAAAAATGAAAATATTTCTAAAACACAACTAATATTAATGTAACCATCCTATGATGTGATATTCACTTTTTTTCACCTTTTATGAGTAAATTATAGAGAGGTTAAAAAAACTGCTGCTAATGGTCATTCTGTTAAATATAGATTCTTCAGCACTTCAAACTGTAGTCCTATTAGTCCTATATGCTCTTTCCTGTCACATGGTACTTCTGTACTTAAAATGCACATATGAGATCATGTTTTGCATTGGACAGATTAAAAACTTTTTAAAATAAGCCATCAAGGATAGGTGACAGGGATCATACACCTCAATATTACTATCATTCTATGCACTGATCACTCAAAATAACCTAGGGATTTTTAAAAAATATTTATTTATTTATTATTTATGATAGAGAGAGAGAGAGAGAGAGAGAGAGAGAGAGAGAAGGCAGAGACACAGGAGGAGGGAGAAGCAGGCTCCATGCTAGGAGCCTGATGCGGGACTCGATCCTGGGACTCCAGGATTGTGCCCCAGGCCAAAGGCAGGCGCCAAACCGCTGAGCCACCCAGGGAATCCCCTAACCTAGGGATTTTAAAATAAAATAGTTTGAAAGCAGAGAGTTCATGTTACGACAGAGTAAGGGGAAAGTATTCTAAGCTTATTTGGAAAATATGTGACACATAACATGGGAAATAAAGGACATAAAAAGATGTTTATATCAAATTGGGCATACTTCGGGGCATTCAGGACAAAAGATACTGACTTGTCCATCCTCTCTCTCACTGGAAGATGCGCAACTTGTACTAAGTATCTGATGGGACACAGTGGTGTTGTCCTTCCTTTGAAGACATGCAAGTGTTTTTTTAGGAAAGATAAATTCAAGGGACATTTTAACATTGAGAAAAAGTAGTAAAGAGGGAAGAGAAGGAGTTTGGAGAGAGCTGAGGGGAAGAACAGAAAGGAGTCTCCTGAATGCAAAGTAAAAGCTTTTGGAGGTAAGTGGGGGGTGGGGGGTGGGGGGGGAGGCACTGGGGGAACGGGGAGGGAAAGGATTTACATTTACAATAATTATCTCTTTCATTCATATTAAATATGTTTATCAGAATGCAAATTTCTTTTTATCTTCCTTTAAATGCATTTTTGTCTTTATTATTATTTTTTTGTAGGTGGAGAGCATGCTCCAATATTTTGCATATAATATCAGTGCTAAAGCAGGCATTATGTAAGTAATTAAAACAAGTATAAAAAATATGTACTTTTTTCAGCATGCTCTGCTATGACAACTATGACTTAAAAACTGATAATGAGAGTTTTCCCAAAGGTCACAGATTACTCATTAAGATATCATAGGGGTTTACCATAACTTCAGATGTTTCCTAAGGCATCAGTGGGTGGAAGAGGAGAAAAAAAAATAAACAAACAAACTGAACCATTTCTTCATCTTAGTCTTCTCTGACAAAAGATATTTCATTAAAAATTGTGGTGAAATTTCAAAAACTTTTGTGGCAGATCAGGAAAAAAATAATAAGTCATGCAATATGTTTTGTCCCAGTGTTGAATTTGGTTACTTCACACATTCTCTTCCCTCAAATTCCTCATTTTCAGCTGCAGAAGATTTTATTTAAAGCTGACAAGTTGAAATGATGTGGGCTTGTTTGCTTCATTTTCTCCCTCTGTTGTGGAGGGTTTATTATATCACTGGTATGAGAGTGTGGGTCTCATTGGCGCTGGAGGAGATGCATGGGCGTGCTGCAAATGGGGCAGGAAGCACTGTTTGTCAAGCAGAGCCCCATTCTCAAAGAAGTGGGAATTTAAATTGCTCCTTTTGTTAATGCTAGCTCGCTCTTATGTAACACTATGATTATGAATATTACATAAGAAATGTAAGATTATAATAGGTCCAATTTACCCTTCACAATTCATTCATTGAATTTAATGGGGATTGTAAAAAGCTTGTCTTGATAAACTTTTTTGGAGGTAATATTTCCATGAAAAAGTATCCATGCCAGAGTGTGATAATTGACTCATTTCTCATCATGTTCTTTAGCTTTTTTTTTCAGGTATAAATCTCTACTCCATATTTAAGAATCTAGCAAAATGTGTTTTATTAGTAGTCTCTAAGTTAGAGTTGGGAATTTAAAACAATTTAGTTCCAGATGTTTCCATTCAACAGCAAAGTAAAAATTATCATGGAGTTTGTATGTAAACAGAAAATTCCAGTATCTATTTGACAAAAGAGAGTTATTCTATTTAAACTTACTGAGGAATACCTGCTATGTAAGTTTCAAGAAACTTTATTCCATGCTGGCTAAATTAGATGGTGTTGTATTGACTTTAGGTTATTAAATATTAGCATTTTCATAAAAATGTGCTTTTAAGATTTGTGTTAAGATGACAGAGTATCTCTAAGTAAGAAATAATAAATCCAAAAGCAAAATGAAATGCCAAGAAAATCTTGAGCTTACTTTTCTATGATCTAATGCTTTACATTACATTGATAGGTCAGACTGTCAAATACTACTTAAAACGCTTTTGGGTGACATCTATTTTACCAAATAAGGAAAAAAAGAGTGGGGAGGAAGATAAGAAAAGAAACTAAAACTACACCGTATTTAAAGTACCTCTCTAGAATTAGGATCTATCTCCATGCATCCATCTATCCATCCATCCATATATCTAATTTCTCTAATCACTGGTAGGAATTTTACCCATCTCCCCATAATCCATTTCATTATTTTCCTTCCAATTCCTTGATATACCATCAATCCTCATTATTTGCAGATTCTTTTTTTTAATGATTTTATTTATTTACTCATGAGAGACACAGAGAGCGAGGTAGAGTCATAGGCAGAGGGAGAAGCAGGCACCCTGTGGGGAGCCCGATGCAGGACTCGATCCCAGGATCCTGGGGTCAGGACCTGAGCTGAAGGCAGACACTCAACCACTGAGCCACCCAGGTGCCCCTTATTTGCTAATTCTGTATGTGCAAATTTATATACGTGGTAAAATTTATTTGTATCCCCCAAATTAATACTCATGGCACTTTTATGATCATTTGCACATGTGCAGAGTGGCAAAAATTTTGAGTCTCTTCATGTGCACATTCCCAGCTGAAGTTGAACAACATGATCCTCTGCTTTCTTGTTTTACCTTTCATATTATAAACAAGTATCCTTTTCATGATCTATTTAATATCAGGGTTTTTGCATTTTCATGTTTTTGTTGTTATTGATTTCATTGTTTAAAATAACCCCGAAGCAGTGCTGATGTGTTATTTAGAGTTCCCAAGTGCAAGAAGGCTGTGATATATCCTACACAGAAAATGCATTTTTAAAAAATCCATTGCATTCATGTATGAGTAAAGAGCACTATTGTGAGTTATATTAATGAATCAACAATACATGTTAAATAAGTTATCTTTATTTTTTTAAAGATTTTATTTATTTATTGAAACACAGAGAGAGAGAGAGACAGAGGCAGAGACACAGGCAGAGGGAGAAGCAGGCTTCACACAGGGACCCTGACATGGGACTCTATCCCGGGTCTCCAGGGTCACACCGCTGGTTGTAGGCAGCGCTAAACCGCTGCGCCACCGGGGCTGCCCTAAATAAGTTATCTTTAGACAGGAACACACATAAAGCAAGTTTTGCATTGCCTAGTTTATGGAAAAATTGTGATGAGAGACCCACAGCAATTTAAACCTATACTTCCCCTGGGGACAATAGTCATTATTCACTAATTCTGTGTTTGGTGCATGTTTATGGAACATAACTACTCTGAATAACAAGTATCAAGTGTACATTTACTATTCTTAATTTGAGCGCTGTTTAGTCAGACCTCTGGTTTTTCTTTGACTACAGAAACTAAGTGACTTGGACATTTGAAACAGGAAAAACATTTTTAGCTTACTTAGGTTGGCTTAACAGAGGAACAGAGGAATCTTTAATATGTACTCATTCTCAAAACACCTCTCCAGTAGATAACTTAGATTCTTAAAATTCTCCCTGAAGACATCTTAAGGACATGTGTATCTTGAAAGAATTTATCTTCATTTTCTTTTCAAATTGTATTACCAAAATATATATTCCTATTCTATGATCTACACTTCCTCCTTTCTCCTCTCAGCCCTCAATTCCCACTATTTCTCCTAGTTAGCAATTCATGAAAATTCAATTTTTATCTGTTTTCATAAGAAGGTTGTTGTTGGGAAAAAAAAAAAAAAAGAAGAAGGTTGTTGTTGAGCAAAATTGACTCCGGAATTTTCCAGCTATAATTCATCTTCTATATCTCTATAGCTTTCCTTATTTTCATCAACATTTATTGAATATCTACACCTCTTAGACTAAATTATTTTGTGGCATAAGCAGTTCCAATATCTCAGAAGTTTAGAACAAAAGTTTATTCAGGGCAGCCCCGGTGGCGCAGTGGTTTGGTGCTGCCTGCAGCCTGGGGTATGATCCTGGAGACCCCGGGATCGAGTCCCACGTCAGGCTCCCTGCATGGAGCCTGCTTCTCCCTCTCCCTGTGTCTCTGCCTCTCTCTCTGTGTCTATGAATAAATAAAGAAAATCTTTAAAAAAAATAATGAGTATATGCAAGGAAGAAATTCCTTTAAAAAAAAAGTTTATTCATTGCAGGTGGTCTTTAACTTTGCTCCGTGTTGCCTTCATTCTGAGACATAGTCTGAAAGAACATTTTCCTTCTGGGACCTGGCCAATCTTGTAGAAGGAAAAAACATACAATGGTTCTCAAGTAGTCTTTTTAGAAGTGGCACAGGTCACTTTTGCTCATATTTCATTGATGAAAGCAAGTCATATGACCAAGCCTAATCTAAATGGGATGGGTGTATGTGATTTTTCCCATCTAGGGGATTAATGAATTTTGTGAAGAGAAATTCACTTTATAACATTTATTATGTATTGAAATTGTATTGAGACTGAGGAAAACATAAGTTACATAGGTTTTATTTTTTATTTTTTTATTTTTTTTTACATAGGTTTTAGATACTATACTCTAAGAACAACAGTTTAGCACAGGAATGAAAGAGGAGGATAGACATAAAAATAATCACATAAAAAAATACTGTTGGAGGAGTGAAACAAATGCAATGTGAGAGAACATCAATAAATAATTCATTAGCTCTATATAAGAAGATCAGGTTTGTTTGTTTACTTATAAAAGGAAACTTATTTATTTATTTGAGAGAGAGAAAGTGTCCACAGGGGAGGGGCAGAGGGAGAGGGAGAGGGAGAGAGAGCTTAAGCAGACTCCAATTCCAGTGCAGAGCCCAACATAGGCTCAATCTCATGCTCCTGAGATCATGACCTGAGACAAAATCAAGTCAGACACTTAACCAACTGAGCCACTCAGGTGCCTCCAATTTTACTTTTTAAAATATTTATTTATTAGAGGGGAGAGGGGCAGAGGGTGAGGAAAAGAATCCCAACCAGACTCCCTGCTAAGCCAGGAGCCCCATTTGGCTCTATCTCAGGACCTGAGATCATGACCTGAGCAGAAACTAAGAGGTTGGAGTTTAACCAACGGCGCCACCCAGGCACCCTGGAAGATCAGGTTTTTTTTTCCCCCAAAGATTTCATTTATTCATTCATAAGAGACACAGGGAGAGAGAGAGAGAGAGGCAGAGACACAGAGAGGGAGAAGCAGGCTCCATGTAGGGAGCCTGACATGGGACTCCATCCTGGGACTCCAGGATCACACCCTGGGCCAAAGGCAGGTGCTAAACCACTGAGCCACCCAGGGATCCCCAAAGATCAGGTTTAAACTGAGTTTGATAAATATGGATAATGAGTTGATAACAGTATTTTGCACTGTTATTTTCTAGATAGGGAAAAGGTATTTGGCAATCAGGAAATAGTGATTATGAAGCATTGCAGCTACATAGATCACCTAGGATGGTGAACCAATGAGAAGTAAGCAAAGGAGGACCAGTTTTGAATGGTCTTTTGTGTTATCCCAAGGGTTTGGACTTTTTCATTCAGGCCACAGGGAGCCAGTGGTGGCTTTTAAGGTTGGAAATGAAATGAGAAGACTGAGAACTGGATGAACTTTGGTAGCAGTGTTACAGATCAGAGTGGTGATAGATGTGTGTTTAGGGAATCAAGTTAGAAAATGTGCTGCAAAAAAAAAAAAAAAAAAAGGAAAATGTGCTGCAGTGGTCACAGAACCGTTGGAGGACTGAATTTAAAGCAATAGCAGTGGTCATGCTAAGCCTAATTTATAAGGAATTCTAAGAATCCCCAGGAAGAGATGTGTAGAGAAGAGGAGTAAAGGGGGATTTTTACAGCTTATGGGAGACATTAATGATATCGTGACAATATTGCAGCGCCCATCCTAGATGTAAAGTAGAGGAAGAGAACAGGTCTGGGGTAAAAAAGAAAGAAAATGAATGCAAGTTGGGAGTCTGTGATGATCAGATTTCCATTTATATGCTCTCTAGTAGTTCTTTTCTCCTGGATTTCTATCTATTCTCTACATGTACAACTGATTCAATGTAAAAAAAAAAAAAAAGAAGTTAACAATTTTCTTATCTTTGGTCCAGTAACATATTAACCCACTCTGTTCTGTTATGTTTAGTTTTTTTATGCTGAACAATAACTGTCCACAATCAGAAAATGAGAAATAATGAAAATTATAGAGCTCTAAAGACTTGATACTCTATACTGTTACGTCCTTATAAATTTTTTAACCTTAGAATTAAGATTTTTATCATTTATTTTAATAAAGCACTGATATATAAGGCAGATCAATACTTATGGTTAAAAAATGATTACTTCAGGGTTTACAAACAATAGATTTAGTATCAAATATATTTCTGGACTGTGGAAGCCACTGAATGCTACATGCTAACAGGAAAAAAAATCTTGGAAAATTATGAAGAAAAATGGTTTATGAATTATCAAACATTAGAGGTGTTCAGTAATTTAAAAAATTATTTCTCTTATCAGAATCTAAATCTGTATAATGCAGATGATATGATCTTCCTTTCCTCATTTCCTGTTAATGTATTTTAAGTGATTGCTTGGGAAAAAAAACTATAGGTAGCACAGAAAATTGCACTGGATGATCCTTTAGTTATAGTCTCCATGTTCTATTCATTCCAGTTCATTAATTCAATAAGCATTTGGAATGCCTCTTCTGTGCATGCAAACTGCACAGACACTGTGGTAGGTTCTAGTACATGCCCTTAAGGAGGCAACAGTCCATTAGGCATGACCTAGCTGAATGGGCAATGCTGACTTACAACCCATTGGAAGTTTCCTCGTTTATCCTTCAGGCTGAACATGGCCTTCCTTTTTACTCAGTCTATCTGTGAACAGTGCCATTCATTAGGTTTCCAGTCACTGCATCACTTATTGAAAATCACATTCCTGTACTGCCTCTCTGAGATTATTCCCCAATCACCTCAATTAGTATTCTGGGTGTTTCCAAACTCTTGGTTCTTAACATTTACAATCTCTTGATTTATTTACATGAAAGGCTAATCACATACAATGGGTATGGATTACATTAGTTGAACTCTGAAATGGCAACGCAATTATTTAGTGTGACTTCACAGAGTTCTCGAGGAGGCATCTGCCATGAGCAAAACAACATAAAAAAAAATCACCTCCATGTCTGTTTCCAAAGGAGCAATATCAGGCTAAAAATGTAGACATTGGAATGATGATTCCTAGAAGTTAGCAGTCATTAAATGAGTGTCAGGAGATGGGAGTGGGGGGCCATGCCAAGCAGTCATTAAATGAGTGTCAGGAGATGGGAGTGGGGGGTTATGTGTCATGTTGATGCTGCAGAGACTAAGCACACATGTTGTATATCGAGGATATAACACATGGATTCCTTTGTTTCAAATATGTCACATGTTCACACCTCCAGCCCTTCTTAGAACACTATTTCCTCGGGAAAGAGTGCCACCCTTTCAACATCTCACATGTTTTATGATTTGATAAAATCCAATTCGTCTGTGAAGCCAACAGAATGGGGTAGAATGCGACCTAGCAAGACCTTCTTGAGCTCCCCTGGGCTGAACAATTTCCTCCTCTCTGCTTTCAAAATGCCAGGGCATTTATCCCTTTATGCATTGAACAAGTATTGGGTAACTCTAATATGCTAAATGTGGGAGTACAGTGGTGAACAAGAAGACAAGATTTCTTGTTCTCACAGGGCAATATTATGATGCTTTTAGTTTTGCATGTGTAATCGTATTTATTCCTGTTTTCTCTAAGTAGACTAGAATGTTATGTTTTGGACAATTCCTCATCTTTATGTCTATTATAAAGCCTGACATATAGTCAGCACTCAAGAATTCTTTAATATAACATTAGAAAATTAGAGTTTAAAAGGCAAACTTCAAATTATCGAGAATTATTTTAAGATAACTGCATATATTCATTTTTAATTGAGGATGCACTACTGTCAGATACCCCTTGTAAAATGACTTTGACAGGCTGAATTGATTCCCCCTCCAAAATGGTCCTTTCCCTTCTCTACCTGATGCTATTAAGGTTAATGAGTACATTCATTAGGCCGCATCCCAGCATTTTTTTTCAGAATCTGTTCACAACCCACATAATTATTATGGAAACTGCTGTTCTACCCACATGTAATCATCATCCTGCCAAATCTTTTACCAATAGCATTTTCACAGATATTTCAGGATTCTTTTTCTAATAGTGGGAGTCTACTGACTGCTTGGCTGTCTTCATATATTCTTTTTTCTTCTTTTCTAGAAGAGTAGGAGGCCTTAGAATCTCTAAGTAATAGTGAAAAGCAAGGAAGGATACTGAGGTTTTAGATAAAAGTTCTTATGAATATACATCATTCAATATTAATGAATTATTTAACTCTAAAGAGAAGCACAATGTAAAATTTTCGAGAAAATGGTTAGGTTACTTACAGAGAATCAACTTATCTCTGGGGTTTATAAATCTGAGTTTTTCCCATTTCCAAGGCTTTATAAAGAATAAGTAGAGGTGGATTGGAGGAGCTATATTTGGCCATTCAAAAAATGGGTAAAAAGTCAGGAACCTAAAGTTTGCTATGTCTGTAGTGTAGATCAGGTGATTTCCATTGTATTACCTTCCCTAATTCTCTGTAGGCCTTGGAGGTGTCTATTTTTAGCCATAGATTTACTGCTTAGGAAACTGAGGCTTTGAGGAATTAAGGAACCTGCTCAAAATCTCACAGCAAAATATAGAGGGGATTTAAACCCAGATATTTCTAGCTGCAAAACTCCAGTGCTTTCCATACTTCATAGAGCCTCCACAGTAATGACGTACAGTGGTGAGAGCATGGAGAAGTGTTTCTTAAGGGGATCATGTTTAAGAGGCATGTAATGGAGGATGGAGAGCCGAGTGTTGTAGGGCTGGGGCTGCATAGGTAGAATTCTAACATGGTATCCAAGATTCCTGTTCTCTGGGGTACACAAACCTTCTCCTTCCTTTACAGTCAAACACTAATCTATGTAGGTGCTATTGCAAAGGGATTTTCAAGATGTAAATTGACCTTAAAAAAAACTAGAGAGATCAACCTCAGTGAATCTGACCTAATCAGGTAATCCCTGAAAAGTGGCTCTTCCTGGACAAAGAGATTCAAACATGAGAGGGATTTGAGATGAGAAAGCTGGAGAAGAAGCTCCAGTGCTGGTTTTATTTTTATTTTTATTTTTTTTAAATGTTTTATTTATTTATGATAGTCACAGAGAGAGAGAGAGGCAGAGACACAGGCGGAGGGAGAAGCAGGCTCCATGCACCGGGAGCCTGATGTGGGATTCGATCCCGGGTCTCCAGGATCGCGCCCTGGGCCAAAGGCAGGCGCCAAACCGCTGCGCCACCCAGGGATCCCCATCCAGTGCTGGTTTTAAAGATGAAGGAAGCTCTGTGTAAAGAACACTGGCCTCTGGGAGTTGATAGTGCCACCCAGCTAACAATCAGCAATGAAACAGGGGCTCAGGCTTATACTCCAAAGGAACTGAATTCAGCCAAAAACTTGAATATGCTTGGAAGCAGATTCTTCCATAAAAACCTCTAGAAAGGAATGCAATTCAACCAACACTCTGATTTCATAGTGTTTAACTCTGAGTAGAGAACCTCCTTATGCCATGTAAGGACCACTGACTTTCAGAAAGTATGAGATAATAATGAATATTGTTTAAAGCTGCTAAATTTGTAGCAGTTTGCTACACAGTAATAGAAAGTTATTACTCATTTTCCACCTCTCTTCTACGTTTCCCCACTTGGAAGACCAAAACTTTTTAATATTGGAAGGAATGTAATTACAGGAGGTTGGCCAAATTCTTGGTTTGGTCACAATAGATAGACTTCCAAAGGCTTGGGATTACCAAAAATTATGGAGAGTATTAAACACACTGGAATAGTTGAAATATTGTACTTGCTTTAATTTAGACTCTAGGATGATAAGCATTCTCCCCTCTGATTTAAAGACTTGTTCCTCAGGGAATGCTTCCTTACCACACACATCCTTCACAGAGAGAATCTGAGAAAAATCTATGTGAATAGATTATTTTGTGAGTTGCACAATCTATTGTTTCTCTTGTCATAGCCATTTGGAGAAATGCAAAAATTGAGCCAATTGTGTGAAATATGCAATATGGTAAGATAATTGATTCAGTTAAATGGAGAAAGTGCATTATGAGTAGGCTATTATACCCACAGCTTTCTATAACCTTTTCCATGTTTTCTCGTGAACTTTCCTTACTTAGGATAATCTTCCAGTTTTCAAACTCCCTTTCCACTGACTTGGACTAATTTTCTACTGTTATGCTGATAAACTAATGTTCAGAGTAATAGTTATTTATTGAACATCTATTAAGTTTCAAGTAATAAGGCATATTTCATGATGATATTGGTGAATATACCACCCCCCATACACAAATACCCCAATTTATTTTCTTCCCATTATATCTTAAAACAGATCATCAGGAACTTTATAATTTCAGATCTCTTATATTTTCCTCATACTTTCCTCAAACTTCCTGCAGTATTTGACCTACTGTTCCAGTTAGCAGCATATAATGAGTAATATGACATATGCCAAATTCTCTGTAGAGTGCTGCATATGAGGAATAAAGAGAAGAAAAAGTATCATTCTTTAGTCACTCTGCAGCATTAGAGACAGGGAAATAAGAACATACAGAATAGATGGTCATCACATATTTAGGATTTGTTTTCTGCCAGTTTACTGTTCTAAGTACTTTCTATAGGTGCTTCCTCTCTGCCAGGTAGGTATTATTTATATATTCACATTCATTGTATTATATACATATATTAAAGAGGGAGGGTAGTGGAGGGGCAGGGAGTGAGGGAGAGAATCTTATGCAGGCTCCATGCTCAGCACAGAGCCCAACATGGGGCTCAATCCCATGACGGTGAAATCACGATCTGAGCCGAAATCAAGTGTGGGACACTTAACTGGACTGAGCCACCCAGACGCCCCTTGTATGATATTTTATATCTTCACATTTAACATGAAGAAAATTCAGCTGGAAAAATAATAAACTACCCAGGTTTTTTTTTTTAGGTTTTGTTTATTATTTATTTATTCATGAAAGACACAGAGAGAGAGACAGGGAGAGAGAGGCAGAGACACAGGCAGAGGGAGAAGCAGGCTCCACTCAGGGAGCCTGACACAGGATTCAATCCCAGATCTCCAGGATCACGCCCTGGACCAAAGGCGGTGGTAAACCGCTGAGCCACCCAGGCTGTCCACTACCCAGGGTTATACAGAATTCAAACTCAGTCTACCTAAATCTGGAAACCAAAACTGAATCTATACAACCTATTAATGTGGCCTTTGATCTAAATCTTGTGTCTGAAGTTATCTGGTTTTGTACATGAAAATGTAGAGACAACAGTTATTTTAATTTCTGTTAAACACACACACACACACACACATACACACATACACACACCTTAGAATTGGTTTCTTTTTTCCTCCCTGAGACTGTAAACAAAGAATTGCCTTAAACCACTGCATTCATCTTCTGAAAAAGATGCCTATCTTCGTAGTGTTAGAATACACTGGCACAGTTATTAAGAATCTTTTTACTCAAAAGGAAAAGAGCTATTAGGAGATGCTCAAGAGATCTTGATATCTGTACATAAACACAGGATGGACTCTCTTCAGTTCACATTTCACTTTGAGGCAACATGTTTTTCCTTGACAAAATATCCCCATGACACCTACTGAAACCAAGTCTGTTGTTAACTTCTCACATCTATCAGATATGGTTTACCGGTGTACTCTTATAAGCTGTAGAAAGCCAGTAAATAATCAAAAATTGTTCTGGGTGTGAGATGAAGGTTCAGAAAGAGTCATTACTGAGGAAACCAGACAAAAGTCAGAACCTAAAAGTCTGAAAATTTAGATGACTTTAGATGCTACAGGCCTAAAAATTAATCCAAATAGACTGAAAATGTAAGCCACATTAGAAACTGAATGTTTCCTTCAGCCCTTTCAGCTACGACAGATGAGACAAACCTGCCACTGAAGACAATTAGAAAAGCTAGATAAACTTTGAAAAATGTTTACTTATGCTATAAGAAGGCTGTCAAGTCAGTCCGGTCTCAGGGACCAAGATCCTGGAGAGAAAAAAAAAAAGTGTAGTGAGGTATGATTTTCCCTTTGAATAGTGATAATTCATTGAAAGTCAGGGATGAGTGAGAAAGGGGTTGGAACAAGAGCAGAAGGTGAGGCTCAAAGTTTTTAAGTTCTGGGTTAACATTACTCCAAAACATGATCAGCAAATATCTGGGAAAGAAGAAAGCACAGATGTGAAAAAGACATTTGGTACTTTCCCTTGAGCCATCTGCTTATTTGTAGGCAGTTGCTGAGAAGCTTTGAAGTTAAGCATAAAGCAATGGCTAAAAGGCTGAAAAGATGGGCAGAGCTTTGCACAGTTACAGTAGATTGAAGAAAAAAAAATAACTTGAATTTTGGATCTCCGAAACAAAAAACTCCCAGTAAATATTCCAGGCTTTCAATGGCAATCCTTAAAGGCTCCATCCTCGTTGTCAGGCCAAACCAGAAAAAGACAAGCCCTAACAAAAATGGGACCCAACTTCAAATCACCTCAATATTAAATGAGATTTAAATGGTTGCTCTCTGTTTTTACTGCTGGAAAGCAGAAAAAGCCAAACTTTGGGGCAACGTACTGTTAGACATCACTTCAGATGATCTCTACAGCTTTTCATATACATTATCATTCAATTAAAATACATTTAAGCAGGGTTTTTTTTGGGTAGGGGTGAGACGCAGAGGATGTTTATGAACAGATTCTAAAATTTGTTTTGAAATATAAAGGACTAAGAATAGTCAGTGTTATATTGATAAAGGGAACAAAGGTAGGGAAATACATCATTAGATATCAAGGCTTATGAAAAAGTTACAACTATATATAATTTGTAGATATGGATAAACAGATCAGTGGAATGGAGTCCCATACAAATATAGAGATTTGACTTCTGACAAAGGCAACCACCACCACAAAGAAGTACAAATAAATTTTCTATTAAATAAATGATAAATTTATATCTATATGGAAAGAATCTTCATATTTAATCCATGAAAATTAATTCCAGGCAGATTATAGATCTAGATGTAAATGATAAAACAATAAAGCTTCTAGATTATAATAAAAAACTTCCTGATATAACACAAGGACGATATATTCATCATCTCAGGTTAAGAAATATATCTCAACAGCACAAAAAAGACTAACCATAAAGTCAAGATTATTACAAGTATTTATAATAAAATTGATATATATTTTCATCAAAAGATATCACTGATTGAGTGAAAAGGAGGCCATGTATTAAGAGAAGATCTCTGGAGTGTGTGTGTGTGTGTGTGTGTGTGTGTGTGTGTGTGTGTGCAGGTAGATATACAGGCAATAGATGGATTAATAGGTAGGTAGACAGATGATAATTTCAAAAGTACTCATCTCTAGAATACATGAAAAATTAATATACATTAATATAAAAAGAAGTCCTATAGAAAAAAAGGTCAAGAAGTTTGAACACTACACAGAACAGCTTTGAAATGGCCAATAGGTAAAAGAAGTGCTCCACTTTATTGTAAGGGCAATACAAAGTAAAACCACTATGCACAGCATTACACACCAACATAAACAGCTAAAGTTAAAAAAAGATTGACATAGTGCAGGATTATATCTGGAGTAATTTCTATTCTCAAACACTGGGAGTAAAAGGATAGCTTGGTATAAACACTTTGGAAAACTATTGGGCAATTTCTTTCTTTCTTTCTTTCTTTCTTTCTTTCTTTCTTTCTTTTCTTTCTTTCTTTCTTTCTTTCTTTCTTTCTTTCTTTCTTTCTTCTTTCTTTCTTTCTTTCTTTCTTTCTTTCTTTCTTTCTTTCTCTTTCTTTCTTTCTCTCTCTCTCTCTCTCTCTCTTTCTAAAATATTTTATTTATTTCAGAGAGAGAGAGAGAAAGCATGAGCAGAGGAGAGGGGCATGAGGAGAGGAGAGGGGAGGCAGAAACAAACTCCCCACTAAGCAGGGAGACTGATGCAGAGCTCTATCCCAGGACCCTGAGATCATAACCTGAGCCAAATGCAGATGCTTAACTGATTGAGCCATCTAGGTACCTCTAGGCAGTGTCTATAACAATTGAATATAAGCATACACTATGACCAAGCAATTCCACTCTTTCATATGTCCCCAATAGAAATACTATCATATACACACCAAAAGGAATGTAGAAAAATGTTTACACGAGCACTATTTGCAATAGTCCTATTATTGAAAACAACAAAAATCTTGATTGGCAGTAAAAAGGATAATAAATTGTGGTTTATTCACAAACTTAGTACAGATAGCAATGAAAATGAACAAGCTACTACTACATGAAGCAAAACTGTATAATGTAAACATATTGAGTGAAAAAACATACATGAAAGAGAAAAACATACTCCATTCTTATTAAATTAAGACAAAGACAATGCTAACCTACAGTGTTAGAAGTTAAGGTAATAGTTACTTTTGATGAGTGTACTCCAAATTTTCTTCTGTTATTGATTTCTTGTTCTATTCTGTTGTGGTAGGAGAAGATATTTTTTTTAGGAGAAGATATTTGACATAATTTCTATCTTCTTGAATTTGTTGAGACTTCTTTTGTGGCCTAATATATGATCTTAGAAAATGTTCTGTGTGCACTTAAGAAAAATATGTATTCTGCTTCTGTAGAAAGAAATGTTCTGTATATGTCTGTTAGGTGCATTTGATTTATAGTGCTGTTCAAATCTTCTGTTTCCTATTGATTTCCCATGTGGTTGATATATCCATTGTTGAGAGTGGGGTATTAAAGTCCTCAACTGGGATCCCTGGGTGGCGCAGCGGTTTGGCGCCTGCCTTTGGCCCGGGGCGCGACCCTGGAGACCCGGGATCGAATCCCACGTCGGGCTCCCGGTGCATGGAGCCTGCTTCTCCCTCTGCCTATGTCTCTGCTTCTCTCTCTCTCACTGTGTGCCTATCATAAATAAATAAAATTAAAAAAAAAAAATAAAGTCCTCAACTATTAATGTTTTGATGTTTATTTCTCCTTTTAGTTCTGTTAGTATTTGATTATATATTTGGAAACTCTGATGTTGGGTGTATAAGTATTTACAACTGTTTTATCTTTTTTTTTTTTTTTTTTTTTTTGCAGGCTCCATGCACCGGGAGCCCGACGTGGGATTCGATCCCGGGTCTCCAGGATCGCGCCCTGGGCCAAAGGCAGGCGCCAAACCGCTGGGCCACCCAGGGATCCCCTGTTTTATCTTTTTGATGCCCCTTTATCAGTACATAATAACCTACTTTGTCCTTTTGGGCCATTTTTAACTTAAAGCCTTTTTTGTCTGATACAAGTACATCTACCCCTGTTTTCTTTTGGTTTCCATTTGCTTAAGATATCTGTTCTATCCCTTCACTCAGTCTACGCAGGCTTAAAGCTCAAGTGAGTCTTTTGTATGTCTACTGTTGGATGCATTTTGTGGATCTTGTTTTTTTATTTATTCAGGCATTTTATGCATTTTGATTGGATAATTTAATCAGTTTATGTTTAAAGTGATTATAAATTTGTACAGATTTACTATTGCAATTTTCCTGTTTTCTATTTTATTTTTCTGGTTTGACTCCTTGTTCCTGTGTTCTCTTGCAATATTCATTTGTGATTTGATGATCTTTTAGAGTATTATGCTTTGACTCCTTTACCATAATCTTTGTGCATCTACTACAGGTTTTTCCTTTGTGGTTATTTGGAGGTTTACAAAAACTCTCTTACAGCATCCTACTATAAGCTAATAACAAATCAACTTCAATAGCATACAGAAATTTTACTTTTACTTTTCCCCTCCTCACATTTTTGGTTATTGATGTTATAATTTCCATCTTTTTAAATATTATGTATCTAATACCAAATCAACCAAATCATTGTAACTGTTTTTTTTAAAATATATTTATCTTTAGATCTTTAATCTAGAATTGTAAGTGAATTATGCACCAGCATTACAATATTCAAATCTAACTTTGATTATCTATTCACCATTACCACTGAGTTTTACACATTCAGGTATTTTTGTAATATTAATTAGCATCTTTTTACTTCTTGAAGAACACCCTTTAGCATTTCTTGTAAGGCAAGTCTAGTGGTGATGAACTCCCTTAGCTTTTTGTTTGTTTTGGAAAGTTTATCTTTCCTTCATTTCTGAAGGACAATTTGCCTAGTATAGTATTCTCAGTTGCCAGTTCCACCTCTGATCAGGTGAGGCTGTTGACTATGTTTTGTCAGGGTAGTGCCACTGGTTGGACTTCTTGATTGGGCTATGGGCTTGGCTCTTCAGTTGCTCCTGGTTGTGTAAAGTTTCAGGCCATGATCTGTCACTGGATGCTGCTGCTGGCTGGACTCTGTTCAGGTAGGGCTGCAGGCAGAGCTTTGTGGTCAGTCAGGGTTTCAAGCCGTGCTCTACAATCAGGTAGGGACACAGATTATGTCCTGAAGTTGGGTGGGACTACAGGCTGGGCTTCCCAATCAGGTTGGCCAACGGCTCTGTTCTGCTGTTGAGTAAGGTCACTGGCCAGGCTATTTGGTTGGGAGGAGTCTTCAGCTGTATTCTATAGTTGGGTGGAGCTGGAGACTGTGCTTCACATTTTGGGGGGTTAGGATTACTCTCCAGGATCCTTTGCTGGGGACAGGAGACTCTGGCTATGCTCCATGATTGGGATGGGCCACTGGTGAGACTCCCTGATGGCTGTAGTCAGCAATCAGACAAAGCCACAGGATGGGCTTTATTGTGGGGTGGGGCTGTAGGCTGGGCTCCACAATTAAATGGCACTGAAGACTGAGTTCCAAGACTCTCCAGGATCACTGACAGACTTCATAGCTGCCTAGGTTCTCTGGTTAGGCTTCCTGGTTGGGCAGGACTTGAGGCTATATTTAGCCAGCAAGAAGGAGTTCAGATTTCCTTCCCTGCCCAGACAGGGCCATTCAATAGGCTCCAAGGCTAGTGACCTGAAACAGTCAAAACTTTCTCACCAAGTGGCAGGCAGGGCCATAGGCTCAATGTTGTATAATGGCAGAGCCTGAGGCTTAGCTCTTTGCTCAGGTGCCACTGCAAACACAGCTGTAGGAGGTGCTATGGAGTTGCCCAGGTTCTCCAGTTAGACTTCTTGGTCAGATGGGTACGGAAGCTATATTCAGCAATAAGCAGGGTTTCCAAATTGGTTCCCTGACTAGGTGGAGCTATAGAACAAGCTCCATAGGCAGCACAGCTCACTAGCTGATGACGCTAAGCAGGCAGAGGCAGAACTGCCCACTGTGCTTCCTGGCCAAACAGGGCAACTGCCTCCACTCTACAGATGGGCAGAGGCACTGGTTTGGATCTCCACTCAGGTGCAGCTTCAAGGAGGAACATGGTCTGCCAAGATCTGAGCGCTAGTTGCTAAAAACCTAACTCCATTCTCTGTTTCTGTCTGATGCTCAATGGTCAAGCCCCATAGATTCCCTAGTGAATCATGGGAAGTGAGAAGCAAATGTACTTCCTAGGAAGCATCCTGCAACATTGGGGGAGCTGGATATCCACCTTGGGTTCTTTTTCTCCCACTGGAGAAAACCTAGGCTTGGGGGTCTCTCTCACTCTGCTGCTGTGCTGGCCTGAGGCAAGGGTGGTGGGGTCCTCATGTAGCTGTTCTTCTTGCCTTTCCATTGGGTGCAGTGCTTCTCAGTCCCTGTGCTCCAGAGGTGCTTCGGCACCATCTTTGGTTCTGGGATTTTCAAAACTGTGTCTTGTCTATGTATAATAGCTAGTTATGAGGGCACCTGAAGTCAGGAATGACCTGTGTCACTATCTTGACATCTGGCCAGCAGCTTGGTTTTCATGGAAGTTTTAAATACAAATGTGACATGGTTCAATTTACAGTTTTGATGGATGACTCTTCTACATGAATGTATTTGAATTTAAAGGAATGCAAGACTTATTAGAAGGCAAGGACTTATAAATCAGATATGGACTGATGAGTGTTTGAGAAAGAGAAGAGGCCATAGGATAGAAGTAAAAGACTCAAATAAGAAATGCTGCATTTAGTGGTTCACAGATTTAGGGTCTGTTGATTAATATTCTGTAGAGTGGGAGTAAGGTAAAGGAACCTAGAATGATTCTAAATTTTCTTATTTGTGTGGTTACGTACCATTTAGAAAAAAGAAATGTGTACTGGGGATTTAGGATCTTTAGTGGTTAAGGACAGAAGCCAGATTTTAGTGAAATGAGACTGAAGGAGAAGAGAGAAAAACAGGGCTGGTGTGGATCATGACAGCATAGAGTTTCATGCTTTTCTCTAGTACTTCTCAACAGTTTAGAAACAGGGCTTCAGAGGTGGATTATAGAACGGATTTTGCCATATGAGTAAACATAAAGATCAGATTTGCAAGACATTTGGGGGTTTGGTTGAGAAACTGGTTTGAATAATCAACTATGGTATGGGATTATTAAGAAACTCAGGCTGACCTGGGAGGAGCTGAGATGTTGGGGGGAAATGGAAAAATCATAAGATAAGGACCTTCTATGAGAGCAAGGGCATATGAAGAGGCATGGAAAACAGGAGATGACAAAGGCAAAAAGTAGGTGGTAAAAGTGAAATTAAGAGATACTAAAATAAAATAAAAACAGAACGGGAGGCAAACCATAAGAGACTCTTAAACATAGAGAACAAATTGAGAGTTGATGGAGGGGAGGTAGGTGGGGAATGGGCTAAATGGGTGATAGGAGTTAAGGAGGACACTTGTTGGGATGAGCACTGTTACATGTAAATGAGGAATCATGAAATTCTACTCCTGAAATAGATACTACACTGTATGTTAACTAACTTGAATTTAAATACAAAAAAAGATATACTTTACTGAGGGAAAAAATTGTATCACAAGGAATAACCAGACATTATGTTGGCTTCAGAAATTACAGTAGTAGGATATGTTTCAAACAAAGGTGAACTGTATAAAAATGCTCAAATGTTGAACCTAACCTAGGCTATATAAAAACAAGAGAAAATGAATCAGTTATATTTTTATTAGGAAGCATTAGAAGACCCTAATAAATGGATCTTAAATGAAAACAACTAACAAAAAAAGAGATGATAATAGCATGTTTGTTCAGAAAGTAGGATATTGGGATATTGGATTTAGGATTTCTAGGTGATAGAAGAGCTGAAGATGTCCTATTAGGCATGTGCTAGGATAAACTGGACATTTATTTCCCTTATTCCCCATGCAACACTTCTCTTTTTTTCTTTTTTTAACACTTTTCTTTAAAATTAAATTTCACTTCAACCAATTGTGTTTAAGCGTCTGTATATTATCACGTTCAATTATAATAAAGAAATACTACAACTAGGGAAGCTTTTGAGCAGGTGTCGGAAAAAATATTTTAATAACAAGGAGTTTATTTTGTTTATTATTGTTATTTGTGGGCTTTTTGTTGAGTTGTTTTAATGTAATGTGATGTTAATATGTTGGACAAAATGTTTTTTATCTAACTGGGTACATGACTTTCCTATCAAAAGACCACTGTTAGTATCTGTTCTCTACAGCAGTTAGGGTTTTACAGACACCGTCAAACTCATGTGCACACATATCAGTACACACACTAACAAATGCAAGCACACATACATGCATGCACAGATACACAGATGCAGATACATTTGCACGGAAAAACAGAACCAGTGTTTAGTGTAAGCATCACCTTATCTGAGACATTATTCCTTACAGGATGTTTTGGGAAAGGACAAACAAAAATTCATTTTGTTCCAAAGAACCGAGACAGTATGATGATCTGCTGTTGTAAAATTACTGGCAATGAGTAGTACAAGATTTTAGTCACAATTCAATACAGAAGAGTCAACCAAAAAAGAATTCTCAGAATGTTAATTTAAGCAGTTCAATTATTCTGCTCTGGACCCATGTCTAGTTATTAGGGTCACCTTGGAGAAGCCTGGCAACTCAAGAATAATTTATTTCTGAGAAGTAGATTCATTTGTTCCTCATCTTACCAAATTCATTTATTATAGATTTTTTTTCAGGGAATAAAATTCACTTTTTTAGTTTGCTATTGCCCCTAAATGTCCAGTTTCATGCTTGAATGTCCAGTTAGAAAAAAAGTTATGTTTGAAAAGTAGAAAGTGAGAAAAAGGTGTTTAGGGAGGTGTATTTTATTTTTAGTAGAAAATATGAACCTAGACAATGTGAGAGGAATAGAGAAGGGGCAGATAGGGTCAAATGGTTCATAGTTGAATATCTCTGTCAGACCAGGAGACACCGCATGATTTAGGGGAAAAAGTATCATTAATAGGCATTCATGTGCTATAGGATGTGGTATTGTGTTGGTAGTGTTTGAAATAGGCAGATGTGAGGGCAAGGCATAGACTTATGGAGAGAAGCACTGATTTTCTTTGTCTTTCTTTGACTTTAAAACTCCTTAACAAAGCACACAGATCTTTCATGATATTGTCGTTGCTCAATATTATCTCTGTTCATTCTCCTGTGCTTTCTGTATGCCTTCATTAAGTTCCCAGAAGATATCATGGTTTCTTACTAATTCTACTACCAGTTTTAATAGTCACTCATGTTTGCTTAGTCATACTTTTTTTCCCTTCATTTTACTAACTCTACTTGTTTTGTGACCTCTTTTCAGATGCCTTTTCTTCTAAGCCTCTTGTGATCTTACCAGTCTGAAAGAGATATGCTTCTATACCTTAATTCCAATTTAGTATGTATCACATTTTCTTTTTTTTTAAGATTTTATTTATTTATTCATGAAAGATACACACACACACACACACACACAGAGGCAGAGTTGTTGGCAGAGGGAGAAGTAGGCTCCAGGCAGGGAGCCTGATGTGGGACTCAATCTTGAGACCACGGATCACGCCCTGAGCCAGGGGCAGGTGCTCAACCGCTGAGCCACCCAGGTGTCCCTCACATTGATTTTCATTTGTTTATATGCTTCTCTTCCTCATGAAAGGTGAATTTCTTAGGACAGGTGCTTAAGTTCCATAGCCCCAGCACTTAACTCATTGCTTGTCAATAAAACAGAGACTCCATAATATTGGATACATGGAGGGAGTATGGCAGTGGTTAAAGAGGAACATTTTTATCAGATATGCTAGCAGTTTAAATGGATAAGGATTTTGGAGTTATGCTGAGGTTTTAGACCTGTGGGGCATTTGAGAAGGGAAGTAATATTTTCTGTCTCCAAGAAGATTAAAGTCTTTTTGGTTGACAAACTTTTGGTACACAAAATAATTTAGAATAACCTAAGGCTAACTATAAGCAAAGGTGCTGTGCACCAGAAGAGCAGCGCAGCAGTGGGGGATATTTACAGGAATAAGGGCAGGGTTTAAAGAAAAGAAAGGTTTTTTTTGTTTTTGTTTTTTTTTCCAGCAACCCAAACTTTTTATTTTATTTTTTATTCAAAAAATTTTTTAATAAATTTATTTTTTTATTGGTGTTCAATTTGCCAACATATAGAATAACACCCAGTGCTCATCCCATCAAGTACGCACCTCAGTGCCCGTCACCCAGTCACCCCCACCTCCCACCCACCTCCGCTTCTACTACCCCTAGTTCGTTTCCCAGAGTTAGGAGTCTACCATGTTCTCTCTTCCTTTCTGATATTTCCTACTCATTTTTTCTCCTTTCCCCTTTATTCCCTTTAACTATTTTTTATATTCCCCAAATGAATGAGACCATATAGTGTTTGTCGGAAAAGAAAGGTTTTGAGCTGAGTTTTGATATCCATAGGTTTTGTGTAGGTTGAGAAAAACAGGATTTTTTTTTTTTTTTAAGATAAAGGGGTTATCAGGCACAGGACTGGAGATTTTCATGCCATGTGTGAATGGTGGTAAGTATTCCATCTTAACTATTGCCTCCTCGAAGATCCAAATGCCCTCCAAGGATTCTGCCCCACAATCATAACTGTTTGGCAGATGTTTCTATCTAGGTGTCCCAACCTCATCTGAAACTCTATACTTAAAGGCAAACTCATCTTTTTTTTTCCTGCCTAGTCAGTTGCCCTCTTTGAGCTTTCTCAAGTCATCCAGACTTCAAAGTTTGGACTCATTAGTTTACATCCTATATACGAAGAGTCAGGTAATGGTCTTGGCATATACTAGGCATTCTATAAATGTTTACCAAATTAACAAAAGGAAAGACTTTGGAGTCCAATGTGACCATGTGAAGGTTAAACACAAGAATGGATGGACGAGGTATGGAAAGGCAGAAAGAAAAAGTAACCATAACTGAGATTCTGGGCATCCTTACCTGTAAAAGAACCAAACATAGTGTTTGGAGAGTTAGAAACATTAGATGCTGGTAACTGCAACTTTGGTTTCATGAACCCTTGGATAAAAGCGTTGGAGTTGATTATAACAAAGAACTTAGCAACAGGGATCATTAGGAAAGTCAACGTATTTTATCTTTTAGGGAAGTTACCAGCATTCCATAAAATTCAACTTACTGTCTTGAACTTTGTTATATTACTCTCATAAAATTTAGTCTACCTAATTCAGTGTTTTATTTCCCTAATTGGTTGGGTTTATAACCATGATTGACTTGAATCCTACTCCCAAGCCTTCCAGAGGAATTGAGTGAGCTATAAAATTCTCTAAGGGACATTATTAACTCAGTCTTCAATGAATTATTTGTAAACTTAAAAATGTTCATTAGGCACCTACTATATATCTATGCTATCATTTGAGTTACAACAACAAATAATATGTTCTCTATTCACTCTCTTCCCCATCCCACATATTCTTAAGTTCCTTGGGGGCAGGTATTATATCTTTGTTATATTTATTTTCCAGTACCTGGAAAATAGTGAATACTGAATAAATATTTGTTGAATTAGTGGATGACAAACTACACATTGTAAGTGCTATGATTTATATATGCACAGGATGCTATAGGAAGTATAAAAAGAATAATGATTACTTATTGCCTAGAAGAGTTTATTTCAGAGAGATTTTCAATTTTGTTCATAAATTTTGGGACGAATAAGTGAATCAGACATAGTGAATCCTTCAACTCAAGTACTTTAACATTATCAAGTTACTAGATAATGAGTCATTATTTTTAAAATGAAAATTACAGACTTGATAGGTTAGTGAGTCTTTAAAACTAAAGTTAATCATTCATCTAATCAATGTGTATTTATTTAATACCTACTATGTGCCAGGCACTTCACTTTATGCTTCTGGTCAAATGGTGACCAAGACATGGTCATTTTGTTGAAAGAACTCAGTGATTATTCATCTGAAATTATAAAAAAGCAATTTCCATTTAAAAAATTAAAATAATCTTTATGCTTAACCAACTACTTGAAAAAACACTTCAAAGTTGTTGAAATACCGTTAGAGTAATAAGATAATAACAAGTTCTATAAATTAATAACTTTGAATTCTTTTATTGGTGGACAACCTGCTATTTCACTTTTTTATTTATGTTAATATCCAATTATGTTGATTTTACTCTATGCATTTATATAACTAGAAGGTATATCTCTCTCTATCTCTCCCCTTCTCTATATTATGTATATATAAATATATATGTATATATACACACACACACACACACACACACACACATATAAATAACAGTTTTTATTCAGTTGTATATTTGCAGCATTATTCAGAAGCCCCAACCTATCTATAGTGGGTAGGGATTTCCAGTCAATATCCACTTTTGTCCTCCTCTATAGTAAGCAAATGTTTTAACTCCAGAGGTATGACCTAATTAGTGTCAGTCAATTGGGGTAATCTATGTTATTGCCACAGTTACTGGTTTAGGTTATTCTAGCCAATATAGTTAGAGTTAATATTTTTTCTAGCCTAATCAGAACCTTTGCTGGGAATTGTGTGACATAGATATTCTCTTTCTCCCTAAAGACAATGTCATTTGAAGTGGTAAAGCTGCTAATTGCTATTCTTCCACCATGAGGGAGAATTCAACTTGAGAGTGAATCTGCTTTGGCTTCATGTTTCATGGAGAGTCACAAGGAAATGGAATCAGAGGTCTGGTCACAACATACCTAAAATTTGACTACTCTGGACTTTTTAGTTACATGAAATAATGTATTCTCTTTATTGTGAAGCCAGTCTGCATTACATTGTTATTTGTCTCAAAAATGAAAACATTAAAAATTATAAGTAGGTGCTAAAGTGAGATGTCTATCAATTAATCATTGATCATAAAGCTGTATCTTTGTGTTTGATTTACTACATTTAACATTTAGAAGAAAGAGACTTATTTCACTGAATATTAAAAATTGGCAAGTTTCTAGATTAATGTTGCAGACCATCAAAATACACGGAATGTTATTATTAATGCCAGATAATCTGTTACTGACAATTAAGATATTGGAATTAATATATAGCATTAATAATGAACTTGTGATCCTTAGCAAATTAAAAATCACACTATACAGAACAATGTGGACTTAAGATTGCGAACATGATGAATTTTTCATTGGTCTAGCCCATCCTGAACCTCTCCTCACTTGTCCATTGTCTGATCCACACCACAGAAATTGTTGCTTCTTAAGTCTGCTGACCATCAGCACCCATTTTCCACCTTTTAACATATTTCAGCAATTGGCTTGCTCTTTCTCCTCTATCATCTTCTCATTTATTTATTAACTCATTCATTCAACACATTTATTTAGCAACTTTTACATGCCAAACAATGAACTTAGTTACAAAACACCTAATACAACAACAAAAAGATATATATGATGTCATTACAATGAATTAAAATGTTTATACCAAGATCACATAGTAATTTTAAATTACAAATTGATTACAACAAGGAAAAGGGGTAGAATGATGAAAAAATATCGGATGTTGACTTGACATCATCTGGGGGCCAGGAAGACTTCCATGAAGAAGTGAATATTTAATCTGAGTTCAAAAGATGATGATAATTAACAATGAGAGAAATATGCCAGTAATAATTGAACGAGGTAAAGCAGGATCCTGAGAAGAAGCAACCTATCTGAAGCTCCCATTTGAAGTCCCTAAGACAGATAGGAGTTTGACTCATTTACGGGAGTGAAAGAAGACCAGAGCAGAGAACGAGAGGGAAGAGTGGTATTATGGGTCAAAAACCACCTCTCTGGAACCTCACAGTCTGATTTAAAGATTTTAGTCTTGCCCTAAGAATGAAGTCACTGAAGAATTTTAAGGAAGCAATGGCAGGATCAGATTTGCATTTTATAACCATCACTCTATAAACTAGTTAGAATATGAAACATTACTGGTGAGAGCCAAAAGTAGAATACACAGTTGCAAATTAAGATGCAATTGCTCAGACTGCATAGATTCAAGAGAGAGGACCCAGTAGCCTGGATCATGGTGGTGGAGATGATAAATAGCCACGAAATTTGAGAGACAGTGAGGAATGGATAGTGGGATTTTCAGACTTAATGGCTATATGAAGAAAAATAGAGGATTATGTGATTTTCAAATCTCCTGCTTCAACAATAGGAAGGCTAGTTGCACCATTCATTGAGAGAGGGTACAGAGAGAGTAATTAATCTTGGGGAAGAAATTATGAACTCTATTTCAAATATGGTGACTTTCTAATACACAATTAGAGATATTAGATATACCAGTTTGGGATTCTAAAAATTTGGCATTGTACATATGAATCTGATAATAAGAAGTCAGGACTCTCAGCTTATAAAAGAAGTAAAATACAAACTAGCGTATGTGTAAATAATGTATGATGTATGTAGCCACATAATTATCTATCCATCCATCCATCACCCATCCTTCTGGATTCTATTGCTTTGTATTACCAGAAAGTTCACTCATACAGTTTGCTTCACATATCACTACATCCTGGAGTTCAAATAACTTTATTAGCCTCTTCCATTTAGAAGCTGGAGGGGAAGTTAGGTTAAATTAGTTTAAAAACCATGTGGAGGGTGAATAAGTTGGATATCTCTGTTGATGCCTCTTACCTTGATTTATTTTCTTTAATCAATTAATTTATTTTTAAGTTTAAATTTTAGGTATTCAACATACAATGCAATATTGGTTTCTGGAGTAGAACTCAGTGATTCATCACTTAGATACAACATCCAATGCCCATCATAAGAAGTACCCTTCTTAATACCCATCACTCATCTAGCCTATCCCCCACTGACTTCCCTCCATCAACCCTCAGTTTGTTCTTTATCCATTAAGAATCTTTTATCACTTGTCATCCTCTCTCCTTTTTTTTCTTTTCCCTCTTTCCATATGTTCATCTGTTTTCTTTCTTAAATTCCACATATGAATGAAATCATATGGTATTTGTCTTTCTCTGACTGACTTATTTCATCTAGCATAATACACTCTAGCTCCATCCATGCTGTTGTAGATGGTAAGATCTCATTCTTTTTCATGGCTGAGTAATATTTTATATCTATATCTATACCATCTATATCTATCACCTCTTCTTTATCCATTCATCAGTCAATGGACATTGGGCTCTCTGTAGTTTGATTATTGTTGATAATGCTGCTATGAACATTGGGGTATATGTGACCCTTCAAAGCAGTATTTTTGTATTCTTTAGGTAAATATCTAGTAGTGCAATTGCTGAATCATAGTATAGCTCTATTTTTTTTAACATTTTGAGGAACCTCCATACAGTTCTCCAGAGTGGCTGCACCAGTTTGCATTCTTAATAAAACACAAGGTTGGCCACATATTGGACAAATCCTTTTCGAGTGAAACATTTTTCTGCTTTTGAGAATTGAATTTGGCATGCAGTCCCATAACCCTGTTTCATGACACCTTCCTTACTCTTCATCTTTTTCATTCATTTAATAAGAAACAAAAAACTGAAGCCCCAAAAGTTGCTAAAATTTCAATGACTAAACCACTAACTTACATAAACCGTGTCTAGCACCCTTCTCCTGGCTTCTCCAGAGGCTGGACTGGTATGGACAGTGACTTCATTGACAATCATCATTAAATTAAAATTTCACACCTTCTTGATCTTTTTTCATGTCTATATTTTACTATTATCATATCACCCTCACCGTTTTCCTCCTTGGGCCTTTCAGATGGTCTGAAAGCACTCGAAAAGAAGTTTATAAGGAATATAGTGAAGGATAAATGATGGTATCGGTTCCACTCTGGACTGTCCAAGATATAAATTTCCCACTTGAATCTTAGAAGGTCTGTGATGAGGCTACTTCTTAATATATAAGATTTATTCTAAAAATCTAGAGCTTGATTGAGAGACCTCTTGAATAAAGAGCCTACTACATCACTTAACCAAGAGAATATGTTGTAACAAATTTGGGAATCAAAAATTCATTGTGGTATGAAAGACTATGAGAAAAGTAGTTGAAAATTATAGATAAGAGAAAATTATAAGACTTTTGCAAAATTCTGTCTTTTGTAAGATTTTCATGACTAATTCTAAGTCTCAGATTCAATGCCATTCATTGTGTCTAGATCTCAGACCCCCCTCTTCAAAACACTTGAGTGGACTTGCTCTCAGAATCCTTGTCAGCATTTCAATTTTTCTCTTTGCATTCTCTCATTTCCTGCATCTTCAAATTTGTACAGGCCTCAAAATTCTTAAAAATAGTCTTAACTTGCTTCTATCTCCTGATAAGTTATGTCACACTTATTCCTTTTTGTTCACTGTCAGACTTGTATTAATGGAGCACACATTTTACATTTTAATTTCTTCATCAATCCCTTCCCTTTTTAAAGTTGTTTTCCCTTCTACCATTCCTACAGAAATTACTTTGTCAAAGTAAATAAGTGCATGGAAACACACACACACACACACACACACACACACACACACACACACATCCCAATTTTTGTCCTTTTCTCCTTTGACCTATCTGGAGCCCTTTCCTGAAACTCTTTCTTCTTTGGCTTCATGACCAGGGCTATTCGGTTTGGAATTCCTTTTCTGGCTCCTTTTCTTTCTTTCCATCCTTTCATGTCTGGATTTCATTCCCCCTGTTGTCCACAAACTCCAGAGGCTAAGTTATTTTTCATATTACATGCTATTTTTTTTTTTGGAGGGGGGAATCTAGCTATTTTCATGGTGATTGCTTGTCTTATTCAGATTGGAGCCACCACGTGTACTGCCACATATTTATATATGGAAAGTCTAGTGTTTTCATAGAACAGCAAGATTACCAATATTGTTAACACAATTTAAAATGTATGATTCCTGGTTGACTTAAATTCAATGAACTGACTTTAAGTAAACGTGGACTTATGGCTCCGAATAGGAAACTTATTTCCTTATGTATCAATACACATCTCTGGGGCTACTGGGATGATGGCTGAAGTAAAGTGGCAGAGCCTGGAAGATGCAACTTTATGGTGAATATAAAAATTCAGCAACGATTTATCCTTGGAGAATAATTATTTTAATAAATTACTGTGTTTATTCAAATCAGAAACAAAATCAACATTGATTATAATCAGGTATTGTGCTGGATGTAATCATGTGTAGCAATAATATACAGGACAATGGACTATCTATATATTTAGCTGTATTGAAACTACCACCAGAATATTAATTATTGACAACTGAAAAATGTTCGTGCACCACTTCTTCTTTTCTCTTTAAATCTTACTCATCCTCCAAGGACATATTCTAGCATTAATTACTTCCTGACACTGTGATCAATCCTCTGGTTTGATTCAATGTCTGGTTCATTATAGCTTCTTCATAGCTCATTGGTGTTTAAACTGAATAGTGTTTTTAATCAAGTAACATTTTAGGCAACTGCTTTATATTGAGCATTTTCAATGTTGTCAATTTCATTACTACCTTAAATAGTTAATTTCTCAGCTCTTAAAAGCAAGATACTTTTCTCCCAACTCATATATAATAAAGTTTCTATCCTATTTTTAAAGTACTTTTCCTCATAACAATTTATGACAATGAGTCATAAGCTACAATGCCACCACAGGCAGGTCTCAGGGGATTATTGTCCCCACAAGGAAGTGCATTAATTTCACACTGTGGTTCATTAATGGTATTGTCGATTCCCCCATGAGGTATGGGCATTTGTGAATCCCCGATGTTTCCTGATTACTTGGCTTGAATTTTATTCCTTTACCAAAAAGACCTTCCTACTAAGTTGTCACCAGGGAAAACAGTGCTAAAAGGCAACAGTGCACAAACAATGCACAAAATCATCTATTACCATAGCATTTTATACTGTACTTGTTAATCGTATGTATGTATAAGTACATATGCACGTATGTACTTACCTATCTCCTGCAAGAATAAAAAATGTTAATGATTTCCTGGGTACCATGTGATCAGCAATGCATGGAAGTATCAGAATGGAGGCTGTCAGTTGGCATTGTCCTCAAACTCACTAACCACTCAAAAAGAATCTGAAGTTTTATCATTTAGAAACTGGTTTTCTGAAAAAATCCATATATAGTTGGTAGTGTAAAAAGAATTCTTTGTGCTCTCATTCAAGATGCAACATCTACTTTCGATAAATTAAAATTGATTATACAGGGCAAAATTCTTTACCAGTTAGAAAATACTTAATGACCTCTATTATGTGTCGTGTACTGGTTTAAGCACTGAGAAATTAGTGGTAACAAGAGATAAAAAGAGTGCCTGCTTTTCTGGAGCTTCTTTCAGAGGGATTTCCAGAAAAATTAATAGGCACACAGATACACACACATATGCATTAACTTTAGATAGTGATATGTACTATAATAAAAGAGTGTGAAGTCTAAGAATCAATAATAATTATGGAGAGCATTGTGGTACTTAGCTAGCGCAGTCAGGAAAGAGTATGCTGAGTTGGTGACATTTGAACTGAGACCTAAATAATGAGAAGGAAGAGCTTACAGGGAGGTTTGGGAAGAGAATATTTTGGGCAGAGAAAGCAGGAAATACAAGGGTTCTGATCATAAATAAGTACTGGTATGTTCTTAGAATGAAGAACAGTGTAGCTAAAGCATAATGAAGAAAAGGGAGGGTAGTAAGAGATTACTCTGTAGGGAGGGATCTGATCATGTTGTATTTGTAGGCCATTGTATTTTAAATGTGATGTGAAACCTAATATTAGTCCAGGTAAGGGATAATGATGGCTTGGAATTGAGAGGTACAAATGTCGTTAATACCAATTACTGCACTGGGTATATATTGTGAAGCTTAAACACAGTGCAATTTGCTTTTGGTTGGACATGAAGAGTTACAGAGTAAGAGGGGAGCCCAGAGGTTTTGGCTTGAAGAATGAATGATAGAAATATAATTAAAGTGGAGATATCTGGAGGTGAGCAAGGCACAGATCAAGTTACCTATAATATGCTATTTTAAAATGCCTATTAGATATTCTAATTGAGATGTTCAAAAGGCAGCTGAATGGATGCATCTGAAGCTCAAGGAGAGAGGTCCAGCCTATTGACAATAAATTTTAGGATGAGTAGCAATGGAGGTGATCTTCAAAACCATAGGAAAAATAAGAATGTGAAACAAAGAGTATAAGACAGTATCGTGCTTTTTGCAAAGACTCTTTCCTCCTTCCTCTCTTCCCTACCATCCACACATCCTCATATCCTCCTCCCTGATTGCTCAGCTGAAAATGATCCTTCTTCAACTTCCCCTCAAATCATGCCTTTCCTATCTCACAGTCCTCATGGCACTAACTAGACTTGGCTTTCTATTACAGTTCCATTTTAGCTTTATCTCTTCTACTAAATCCTCAGATAACTGTCCCACCTGGAAGTTTTCTATTTGGTTTGCCTGGGAATGTTATTTCCTTGCTCTTCCCTAATATTTTATCTGGTCTATACTTATTCACTGGGCAGGACCTTTCCTCTCAAGGCTTTCCTTGCCCCTAGTCTAAATGAGGTTTTGGCACAACTCTAGATTAAGATCTTTTATGGTAAGAAGTAGCCACATCAGTTCATCATTAAAAAATATGCATTCCAGGGTGTCAGGGTGTCTTAGTTGGTTAAGTCTCCAATTCTTGGTTTCAGTTCAGGTCATGGGTCATGAGATTGAGCCCCGTGTCAGGCTTGGTGCTCAGAAGGGAGTCTGCTTAAAGATTCTTTTCCCCTCTCCTGACTCTGCTCACTCTTTCTTACCCTCTCTCTCTCAAAAATAAGTTTAAAAAATATGCATTCCATTTCTACCTACACATGATGGTGGGAAATGAATTTTACATTTTTTTGCCTCTAAATTTCTATATAGCTTCAGTGAGGAAAATGGGAATTTTTGATTCAATATATATATCTTCATGGTGCTTTATATTTAGAAAAACCCCTTCACTAACATTATTCAAATAATTCATTAGAGTTCTTATGCTTGTTTACTATTAGTATTACTATATTATTAGTATTACTGTATATGGGTAAAGTAAGGAAACTTAAAAAACTTTATATAAGTTACAAGATAGTGATAATACTGAGAGTCAAATCCAGAACATTGCCTATCACTGCAGTATTCCTTCCAGTCTAACACAGAACTCTCAAATATTTAATTTAAGCCTTCATTTAAATTTAGCCTCTTCCTCCCATTCACTATATGTATTTACATACCCCCATTCACAGGCATTTGTACATACATACTCACTCATATTTAATGGTCAATTAGACTGTACCATTTATAAAGGTCTTGAATGAGAAATGAAAAGGGCAATGTGACAGGTATGATTATAGACTCATAAAGTGAAGCTCTATAAAGATTTGCCTTCAATACTGGACTTAAATACTGGAGACTTAAACCGTTAGAATCAGATCATGGTATTTAAATAAATTTCCTAAAATGGAAGAAATAGTGGATAAAATAAGTTTATATTTTAACATCTACTTGTTATATAATCTTTCAATTTTCTTTCATTGTTTAATTTTAAATCACTTTATTCCTAATAGCTATAATTAAGGTGCAAGTAGACAAGTTATTTTTTGATGTCCAAGATGTAGGAATCCCAGACAAGAACTAAGAATAATATTCCTCAGGGGCATCGGAGTAGTTCAGTCAGTTCAACATCTGAGTCTTAATTTCAGTTTGGATCGTGGTCTTAGGGTGGTGAGATTGAGCCCAGTGTAGACTCTGCACTCAGCATCAAGTCAGCCTGGGATTCCCTCTCTCTTCTGTCACTTACTTTCTCTCTTAGTAACGAAAATATTTCTAAAAAGAATAATATTTTCCAAATTTCAGTACAAAATTCAGAAGCATTATAAAATATTGACCAAAAGTGGGATTTCTTATATTTGGATAAAATCTATTTGATTTCATAATCAAATATAGCCTAATAAAAATAACTTTTTAAGACATATAGAAAGATCCAACCAGAAAACTTTTTACTTATCCCATGACCATTTTTTCAATAATTTTCTAAGGAAACAAAATTGCCCAAATATTTTATTCACTAATCCAAACCACATCAAGGAGGAACCCAATCAAAGAGAAACTAGTATGACCACTGTAGAAAATTGTATGGAGTTAACTCAAGAAAATTATTTTTTTTAAATATTTTATTTATTTATTAATGATAGACATAGAGAGAGAGAGAGAGGCAGAGACACAGGCAGAGGAAGAAGCAGGCTCCATGCCGGGAGCCCGATGCGGGACTCAATCCCGGGACTCCAGGACCATACCCTGGGCCAAAGGCAGGCCTTAAACTGCTGAGCCACCCAGGGATTCCCTCCTCAAGAAAATTAAAAATAGAATTATCATATGATCCAGCAATTCCAGTAAATTCCATTTGCCTAAAGAACATGAAAACACTAATTTGAAAATATATATGTATCCTTATGTTTATTGCAGCATTATTTACAATGGCCAAGATATGGAAGCAACCTATATCTATCTATAGGTGAATGGATAAGGAAGAGGTGATGTCACACACACACACACACACACACACACACACACACACACTGGAATATTACTCAACCATGAAAAGAATGAAATTTTGCCATTTGCAATAACATGAATGGATCTAGAGGGCATAATGCTAAATGAAATAGGTCAGTCAGAGAAAGACAAATACCCTATGATTTTACTCATATATGGAATTAAGAAACAAAACAAGTGAACAAAGAAAAAGAGGCAAATAAAAAAAACATACCCTTAACTATAGAGAACAAACCGATGGTTACCAGAGGGGAGCTGGATAGAGGGATAGGTGAAAGAGGTGATAGGGATTAAGGAGTCATGTACATGATGAGCAGTGAGAAATGTACAGAATATTGTATATCTGAAACTAATATAACATTGCGTGTTAACTATAGAGGAATTAAAATAAAAAAGCAGAACCCAATCTCTATCCTTTATTTGCTCACCAAATGAGATAATTATATTAATTATAAGTAAATATTTATAGATAATAGTAGAAAAAGAATTGTCTTTGAGTCAGACAGAACTGAGTTTTGATTCAGCCACCCTCTCAGTTTATTAGATTAGACCTTGAGCAGTTAGTGAGCTTCCATGAAACTCACTTTCATCATCTGCAAAATGTGAGCCAAAGTACCACCTCTACACAGTTATTGTTATAATTACTGTTAAAATATAAAATGCACTCACACAAAACAGACACTAAATTAAAGGATCACTGCAAAGATAAAAATTCATAATGTAGTGCTCACAGAATTGTGTGCAGTACCTGGTACCTACCAAGCGCATAATAAATATTTGTTGAATGAATGAATGAATACTAGAAATTACTGACATACTGAGATACTGAAAAGACAGTATTTCAATAGTTCTTGTCCATAGGTAAAACAAAATATTCCTCCTTACATTTCATTCAACAAATATTTACCAAATGCCTACTCTGTGTTAGGCACTGTGTTAGGCTTGGGGTATGGTGAATAAGTGTAACTTTGAGACAAGTGAGTAAACCAGGGCAACTTCCATATACTGAGATGAGTTTGGTTGCAAAAAAGAGCAACATGAACTTACAGGAAGGGTACCCAACTTAGTTTTAAGGAATCTGTTAAGACTTCCCAATGACAGACAGGGAGGAGTCTGCACAAAAATAGTGGAAGAACTGAGAGGATGAAAGCATATTTTAGATGGCGGGCAGGTAGAGGGAAGGAGTGGGTAGCATAAACACTAGAGAAAACCTGGGCCCTTGTGGGCCTGCATGACTACAGTAGGAAACTTGTACCCCTAAAACATGCTTGTTGACTTTCTTCAGTTTCTAATTCACTGACCTCTCTAGATCCTGATACTAGGCAGTCCCTCAGGCATTACTGTTCTCACTTGTATCTGGACTCCCCTTTACCAGGTCACTTTCTGATCCCCAGCTCTGTTTCTCTTCTCCCCTCTCAGCTTTGAGGTCATGCTTATTCTTCTTGGTGTCTGACATCAACTCATGACCTTTCCTTGGCTTTTTTCCTCTACGCTGCTCCTGGCATGAAGACAGAGGCTTGACTGTGTGGCATGGTGGTACAGATGACCACTGATACCATCCAAGAGTAAGCAAGGGAGGTCCTTAATTTAAAAAAACACTATTTTTTTGTTTTTTCCTAATGGAGGAGAAATGTTTGAATTTTTTTTTTTTTTTTTTTTTTTTTTTTTTTTTTGCACCAGACACCATCATAGAAATTGAGTAATCAAAACAACCTGTCCTTCAAGAGCTCACTATCCAGCTGGGTTGAGTAACATGAAAACAAATGCATAGCACAGCAAGAGAGATGTTGATACAAATTTGTTCAAAGGCTTGACACAGACATGATTCTTACCTAGCAGTCAATTTGTTAATGCAGATAAATAAGAGTATAGTTGAGCATATATAATGCAGACACATATATCAAGCATCACAGTGTTATTTTCTTTTTATTTATGGTAAAACGAACTCTTCTATATTACAGAAATAGTTTTAGAATATGAAAAGCTTTCTTGACCCTGACTTTCAGATATATGATTCAGAATATTTTATTATAACTTAATAGCTCACATTTTATTTTTGGAACAGAGCTCAATCTGTTTTTTTTTTTTTTTTTTTTTGGGGGAGAAGAGAAATTCCATCATTGTGGGAAGGCATATTAGAAACCTTGAACAAAGAAAGTAAAACTGTCACTATTTAACAGATGACATGATACTATATTTAGAAAACTCTAAAAACTCCACCCAAAAAGTACTAGAATAAATTAATTCAGTAAAGTCACAGGATACAGGATTAACACAAATTGGTTGTGTTCTGTACACTAATAATGAGCAATCAGAAGAAGGATTAAGAAAATGATCTTATTTATAATTGTGTCAAAAATATAAAATACCTAGGAATAACCTTAACCAATGAGTTGAAAAACCTGTACTCTGAAAACTATAAGATATTATTGAAATAAACTGAAGATGGTACAAATAAATAGATATTCCATGCTCATGGATTAGAAGAATTAATATTGTTAAAGTGTCCACACTACCCAAAGCAAGCTATGGATGCAGTGAAAACCCCAAGAAAACACCAAGGGCATTTTTCACAGAACTAGAGAAGATAATCCTAAAATTTGCATGGAATCACAAAAGATCCTGAATAGCCAAAGCAATCTTAAGAACAGAGCCAGTCCCAGGTTTCAGATATACTACAAAGCTATAGTAATCAAAGCGGTCTACTGGTACTGGCACAAAAACAGACATGTAGATTAATGAATAGAACAGAGCCCAGAAATAAACCCACACATACATGGTTGTTTAATCCACAACAAATGAAGGCAAAAATATACAATAGGGAAAAAGACAGTCTCTTCAACAAATGGTGTTGGGAATATGGATGGAATTTACATGCAAAAGAATGAAACTGGACCACTTTCTTATACCACATGTCAAAATAAATTCAAAATGAATTGAAGAATTAAATGCAAAAAAAAAAAGAATTAAATGTAAGACCTGAGACCATAAAAGTCTTAGAAGAAAACAAGAACAATAAGCTCTTTGATATCTGTCTTAGCAATATCTGTATTTTTTAACTAGCCTCCTCAGGCAAGGATACCAAAAGCTAAAATAAAGAAATGGAATTACACCAAACTATGAAGCTTTTTCACAACAAAGGAAACAATCAACAAAATGAAAAGTCAGTGTACTGAATAGGAAATGATATTTGCAAATTATACATATGACAAGGGGCTAATATCCAAAATATATGAAGAACTTACACAACTTAATATAAAAACTACCCGATTAAAAACTGGGTAGAGGTCCTGAATAGATATTTTTTTCCAAAGAAGACAGAGATGGCCAACAGACATAGGAAAAGATGCTTAATGTCACTAATCATCAGGGAAATACAAATCAAAATCACAGTAAGCTATCACCTCATAACTGTCACATTTACTATTATAAAAAAAAAAACAACAAAAAAAAAACAAGTGTTGGCAAGGATGTGGAGAAAAAGGAACCTTTGTATACTCAGTCAGAATTAAACTGGTGTAGCCACAGTGGAAAACAGTATAATGGTTCCTCAAAAAGTAAAATTAGAACTACCACATGATCCAGTAACTCTACTTCCGGGGATTTTACCCAAAGAAAACAAAAACACTGATTTAAAGACATATATGGACCTCTATGTTCACTGCAACATTATTTATTATTGCCAAGATATGGAAGCAACCTAAGTGTCTATCAATTGATAAATGGATGAAGAAGGTGAGGTATGCACATGCGTGTGCACGTGCACACACACACACACACACACACACTGGAATATTAGTCACTGTAAAAAAGAATGAAATCTTGCCATTTGGGAAAACATGGATGGACCTAAAGGATATTATCCTAAATGAAATAAGTCAGCCAGAAATACAAATACCGTATGATTTCACTTATAGGTGGAATCTGAAAAACAATACAGATGAACAAGCAAAACAGAAACAAACTGTTGGGTACCAGAGCAGGAAGGGGTGAGCCAAATAAGTGAAGGAGATTAAGAGCTACAAAATTCCAGTTACAAAATAAATAAATCGGGGGACATAATGTGCAGCATAGGGATTATAATCAATGATATTGTAATAACTGTTACGGTAACAGATGGTAACAAGGCTTACTGTGGGGATCACTTCATAATATATAACAACATCAAATCATTAGGATGCACACCTGAAACTCATAGGATATTGTATGTCAACTACACTTCAGTAAAAAAAAATTTAAAAAGGAAAAGTAATTAAAAACAAAGTGATATAATGAAATACATTTATTCATTAAAATAGGGTATTATATGCAATCCCCAATGACATTTTTATGCACAATGCTTTATCTTTTTAGAAAGATGAATTCCAGAGTATCTCTGGGAGGTTCAGTGGTTTAGCTGCCTGCCTTTGGCTCAGGGCAGGATTCTGGAGTCCCAGGATCAAGTCCCACATAGGGCTCCCTGCATGGAGCCTGCTTCTCCCTCTGCCTGTGTCTCTGCCTCTCTCTCTCTCTCTCTCTGTGTCTCTCATGAATAAATAAATAAAATATTTTAAAAAAAGATGAATCCCAGAATGAATTACAATTTACTTGAAAGAAATAGCTAATAATTCATATGATTTGTCACTGTTCGGCATTGATAAATACATAACTAAATTCTTGTTTTGGATTTGATGCCATGCTAGGTGCTGGGCAACTAAAATGAATGGCATGTTTCCTCTACTTGAGGAACAGTTACTCTGGTCAGAGATACAAGTGGTTCTGATGTGGTATGTGGTAAAGTGCTCTTCTCAATCAGGCTGGGGCTGGAGGGGAGAGGGGCCATGGAAAGTTTCCAAGTCTAGAAGTATAACCTGAATTGAGCCTTGAAAACAAATTATATAATCACTGAATCCACATTCTATTTTGACCTTACATCTTTATTCATCTCTCTGCTCAGTAACTTGAGTTAGCTTTGCAGCTGAGCTTGCATATGTGGAATTTGGAAGAGAACCAATTTAAAGCCAGCATATAGACAAGTTTACTTAACCCGATTTGCAAAGGTTTTAACACAAAGAGGACCCCGCCCTTTGGGTTCTTTAAATAAATTGCCACTGGCAGGAAGAGAGGGCTCCAGCTAGAGTGCAGTTCTGCAAATTGCATAGGGTGATGGGGTGGAAAAGGGGAGGGAAGGAAAACCCCAAAAGGTGGTGTAGGAGAAAAGAATACATTTCTAATAAAGTTAAATAGAGGCTTGAGTCGAATGCCTCTTCTACTATGACAACAGTTTTATTTTTTTCCTCTATTATATTGTAGGAAGGATCACATTTAACTTATTTTAATGATTTCAATGACCCATGTAGTCATTTTTCTGTATTCTTAAGAGTAATGTGTAGATGTGTCATAATTCTGGTGTTTAGTATTTCAAATGAATAACAGTTACTTTGCTCAGCCATGTAGGAAGATCCAAGAGTGACCTTCATGTTGGAAGTAAGAAACGTTATCTATGCAGTCAAAGCTTTTAGAAATATGGTTACATGTAGAAAAAATTCTATCTACACCCATAATTTTAACCACTATCTCTGTATTGAGGATTTTTTTTATGTCTACTGACTACACTCCTCAGTGGCTCTCTACTCTGTCTGCCCACTGCAACCTGGATAGTCCACAAATACTCCAATCTCAGCATCCGGATTTATCATTTCTCTCTCCACACTTACTCATCACCTTGTGTTTCCTGGCAATGTTAATAGGTATTACCCTCTACCCAGGTACTTAAGCCAGACTTTAAGGAATTAGCCACAGTTCCCACCTTCTCTTACACTGTCTTTCCTAAGAACACCCAATAAACAGGCATTTAATCAGGATCAAGTTCTGTCATTCTATCATAATTATCCCTCAAACAAGACTCATCTCCAACCCATTGACTCTTCTTAGACAAGAATATTCTGTTCCTGTAATTTCACAATGAACCTTTTATGATGTAATCGATTATGGCATCCTCTTGATTGAGGCAGCTCCCTATGAGCAGAAAGGTAGAACCCAAATTACTTGCTTAGCATGGCTCCGGCTCTTACTTAGCCCTACAGAAGATTACTCTGCTCTGGAAACGCTGGAAGCTCTGCACCATTTTGTTTTCTCTGGATTAACTTCTGTGAAATCCCTCAATGTTCAGCTTAAAACTGATCTCCTTTTAGGAAATTTGCCTCGATCTCAGGCTGGTTAGAGCTCTCTTTTATCCTCCCATAGCTTCCTTATTCATTGTGTATGTAATCTAATATTTCTTTTTCTGATCTGTCCTTCTCTGTGCGCCCCTTCAAGGCAGGAGTGATAATCTGTTTATCTCTGCCTCTAACATCTCCTATTGGGTTCTGCATAATTTAAATGTTTTGTAACAGCTCTCAGAATGTATTAAAGCATGGATGTAGATGAAGGAATGAGTAAATGAGTGAACTGGATTATGATTAGCTACAAAATAAACTTCAAATAAAAAATAATGTTCAATGAGCAGAGCCCAACTTCCACACAAGGCCCTCATGACATTCAAAAACCGTATCCCTGATGTTCTCCATGACCTCTAATGAGTCACTTCATTTCTCATCTGTAAAGCTTAATTAGTGTTTCAGCAATAAGTGCAAGCTCTTAAAATATTAGGTGTTAAATTCGCTGGTTTAGAAACAGTGTCAAGCTCATACTCATTTGGAATAAAACTGTAAGATATGCAACAATACTCCATTTTCAATTAAAAATGCTAGGTTCCCTCTTGCCTGAAATAGACTTAAAGGCATCTGGGAGCCAGCTGAAGATGCCTCAGCTTTAAATATGAAAGTGTCATTTCTGAGATGCAAAGTCCCTTAAGTCCAGGGTAACCTCTCATGATGGTGGCACCTGCAGGCCTGTGCAGGATGAATGATCAGAGAGAATGGAAAGAGAGGCAGACAGGAAATTCTCTTAATGGAAGCAGTTGATTGGCTCACTGTCAATCAGAAGGCCAGCAATTTTCCAGTTTTTCCACCAGGCCTGAATCACCTCACTGAGTGGTCTACTGCAGAGGAGAGGAAATGGAATTTGCATCTCCTACAGCTTTTAGCCAACTGGGGAATTAAGGAAAGTGGAAAAAGAAAGTTCAAAGCTACACACAAAGATGACATTACATGAAAGCAATTATATTTAATTTAATTCAACAAACATCTTTTTGAGATCCTACTATTTACAAAATACTGTATTAGGTTCTGTGGAAGATACATTGATAAGTGGATAAGCAACAGTTGCAAGCCTCTACAGTTTCACATGGGTAGCAATAAATGTGTCATTAATAAAAGTGAACCTGTTATGAAAGCTAGTATGGAAGTATAAAAGATTGTGGGGATAAGAAAAGGAAAAGTGATTTGTGATTTGGGTTTGGAAAAAACTTTTTAGAGGGAGTAGAATCTAGGGATCTGGGTAGGCTCCCAAACTATCCCCTCATCTCTACTCCATTCTGAGAAAGTTGAGAAATAAAGAGTAACAGAATAGGGTAAAATATCACCATTAATTACTGATGACACTAAGCTGGGAGGCAACTCTAATGGACAAACAAGTGGGCTTCTTAAAATGGACCCCCAGGAGTAGGGCGATTTACCCACCCACCATGGTAGCACTCGCCTGGACATACCTTTCCATATAGACAGGCTGGACACATAAGATTTAGGAACTTAAGACAGTTCTTGCTCTAAAATAAGAATCACTCCCCACAGAAGAAAGGTCAAGATGAGCTGATACTAATTATTCTTCCCACACTTACCTATCAGAGAAGTCACCTTACCTCCTCAGAGAGAAGCCCAGAACTACGCTAATTAAGCTCCCTCTGAGGAAGGAAAAATTAGGACTAGGGAAGAAATGTTCCCAACATCTGATAGGATCTGAGTGGTGAGAGAGAAGGAAGGGGATTTCAGGCAGGAGAACAGCTGAATGTGAACTTGGTAAGCAAGCTCTGAGGAGATGGAACAAAGTGATTATGATTAAGAACACTCTGTGAGTAAAATAGACATGGGTTTAATCCTAATGTTTCTTGAAGTAGATAAATCACCAAGGTTCTCTGACCCTTGGTTTCTTTATCTTCATGGGGATAGGAGTACCCACTTCACAGAACTCAATAAATAGTAGCTATGGTAACTTCTACTACCAGAGTGACTGGTCAAGGGGATTTGTTGAAAAATCAGACAGCTTCCTTCACAAAGTAATTTTTATTAATCAACTATTTTTAAATTAATTTTGAGTTTTATTAATCATTCATTTTTTTCTATCAGCTTGGTGAACTAATTTCTTGGGTACTGAGTTTTCTTGAAGTGAATTGGGCCTGTTAAATACATTTAGTCCACTATATTTCTGTGGTGTATTAGCATAGAAGACTCTCATATGGATTTGTGAAGCAGGAGAGAAGCACATGACAGGCAGGTACAAAGAATGGTACAACACAGTAAGCGCAAGGATGGGACACAGTTAAGTGAAGCGCAGTATAAATATAAATCAAGACTGCCCAAGGTCTTTTCACAAGGGTGAAAAGAGTACCGGGCATCATTTCATTTCCAGTTCCACACTTTTTAGAGCAACTAACTTTTTTGATGGACCAAACTAAAGAGCCTGAACAAGCTTTAAACAGCATCCTGACTGTTTCAGGGCCCTAAATACCTTTATTTATTTTATTTTATTTATTTTTATTTTTCCCCTAAATATCCTTAAATGCATAATTGAACAATCTGAAGAACATCATAACCATACAGCTGAAGATTATTCAGGAATGCATTTTCTTAATGTTGCTTTTTAGAAAGCAACATTATGGATATTTTTATTAAATAAATATGAGTGTTTATGGCTATGGAGTCATCTTAAGCTGTTGAGTACATGTGACTTAGAGGAAGATGAACTATTTCTACTGTATATGAATGTGCTAGAATGCTAAAAGACATCCATCACATATGTTTTTTAGAAGACTACATGACAAACTGGGATCTTCAAATGGAAATGTTTTTAAGTTTCCCTATGAAGTAGCTGCTCATAAATGAGCTCTAAATTTAACCATATAAACCTTGGCTTTGTGATAGTTTAATGACTAACTTCAGAGTTATGTATCTGGATCAAAGGTTATAGAATAATTGGGAGGGCTTATTTGCAGCCATCTAGGTGTGACATCTGACAAGGAGAAAGACGACAGCAAAGAGCTTGCATGCCTCTTAATTTTCATCAAGTATATTTTCAGAAAAGAAGCCAAAAGGACTTGTCTGACTGCAATTTAACAATCTCTAGAAGCAATTATGTAACCATGTAGCAGAGAGTTTATCCTTTCAAAATGTGCAGTTCTTAGATGTTGAAAATATCACTGCTTGACCACTTAACTCCATCTTCCAAATATGGACTTCCATTTTTTCTAGAGCACAGCCATCCTACTTGCTTTTAATACCAAATGCTGAGGTTCACTAAGAAGAAATTTTTCACACAAGAGCATATTTCTACTTTGTGTGATCATATTATTGCTTCGAAAGGCCCCAGGTCATTATTATTAGGAAATAACTATGGGAGGGGTATTTTGTTTTGTTTTGTTTTTGAGGATTTTCTCCAGGTCCCAAGTAAGTCTACCTTTTCCAAAGCATTACCAAAGAAGCATTGATAAGATTCTTAGATTACACTTGCTCTTCATATTTGAATATTTCCTGGTGCGGTTTTCTGTGTCCTCCAATTACAATGGTCGTGAAAGAGTATTTGCAGTTTAATTTTCAAGGGCTCAACACATATTTTTGATAATTGTCTTACTATGAGGATAAGAATGACTGATGACTTGAGGAAAAAAACCCTGACAGATGATTTGGTTATTACACTACTCATCATAAGTTACATTTAGATGGGATGCATGGTTTACGTGAAATGGTCATTTATAAGATAGCACTTTGGCAGTCCAAGTCAGAGACGCCTGGATATGATTATGGCATTTTGTATTTAATAATGGAGTTCCACTGTGAGACCTATGTGACATTTCTCATCATCAGTTTAGTCCTCAGTAAAAGGGGTTTTATAATGGTGCCTACTTTACAGTATGCTTGTGAAGATTACATGGGAATGATGTATGTAAATTACTGTCACAGTATTTTGCATATTTTGCATGCAGTAAGCTCTTACTATGTATTTAGAGTTATTACCTCAGAATGTGAGAAATAGAAAAAAATCTTTGAACTTCATCAGACTCCTCTCTAAACTCTAGATTATGGTTGAATTTCAAGTCAGAGGATTGTATACTTTTAAAAGACGCTCTGGGGATAATGACACTGTGTCTCCTTGTATTTGTTTTAATTTTTTTCCTTCCAAGCCTGCCAGCTAAAATTTAAGCACTTATTCTCTTTTTAATTATTTCTGGATTGGCACAGGAGCTGATATAGCATATAATTTATGTCTCACGTGTATTCAGCATGTAGTGTATATAATTGCTATATATAGTATGTTTATAAAATGCTCATCATGGAATCAAATCCTAAATCAGCAATTTTCTTTCAAATGCAGCTGCATCCAAATGATTCTATCCCTTGGGAAGGAACTATATTATTCCCCCCCTCTCCCCCCCAGGCCACATGAAGCCAGAGGAGCTGAGAGAAGGCAGTTTTTCTCTGAGGGAGAGCTGCTTTTTTCCTGATGGCAATGCCAGGCAACCCTTGTGTTTGGTTCTGTCAGTAAGGGTTGATATACTTTTGCATGGGTTCCCAGAAGAGCATTTTATGTTTTGTAATTCCCTGTGAGAATTAGGATAGAACTCTGCAAGGGACCACTAGATACTCATCTGTTAGCCAACAGTAAAATACAAAATAAATGAATAATTTTAGCGGCTGTGTGAAGTTATGTTCCTTGTCTTCCAACTTTGTGTGGTTCAGTGTGCAAGCAAAGTGACAAGGGATACATTAGAGAATAAAGATTTGGTAGAGCTTGTTTTGCCTTAGATCTATAGACCACATACATTCCATGTGAGCTGAAATGAACATGGATGAAATTTACCCACAATATACATGCAAAATCATAAGTTGATGGAAAAGCACCTTTTTTTGGGTCTGGACAGAAGTTTTATAACTTTAATGAATTTCTTATAGGATCCACAATGCAAAAATTAAGGACCGTAGTGAAGACTAAGGCTCTAAATTCATAGAATTCTCTTTGTATGTAAGTAAACTCACAAATATTTAACCATATTCTGCCTGGAAATGTTTACATGTGTCTTTCTTGGCATTCCTTCCATTCAAGCCATCCTAGACATCTTATCTCTCATATGTAATCTAGAATCTGGTATTGTCCATACTATTGACTGAATACTTTTCAACTCCATCCACTTTCTCCAACTCCACTAGCTTAGTGTAATTTATACTATCATCATCTTTCATACAAATACCTGCAATGACCCCCTAGCTCTCCATCACCATCCAGTCTTGTCCCCTGCCTATCCATTCTCCACAGGGCAGTTAGGGGACCTCTTAAGACGCAAATCTAATTATCTATTATCCTGACTAATATGATCTAGTGAGCTCTTCAGGATAAAGACAAAACTGTATGGTCTGGCCCTTGCTTACCAGTCCCACTATACTGTGCACACCTGTCTGTTTTCTCTACTCCAGCCACAATAACCTTTTAATCCTTCATATGTGCTATGTCTTCTGCCAAAGGGCCTCAGCATATATGGTTCCCTCTGTCTTGCGTACTCCTTCTTATTTTCTTCATCCAGTCAATACTATTAATGTCTGGTATCTCTATGCAGTAGACTGCAAAATCTTCCATGACATCCACAATTAGGTCAATTCCACTTTTATGCACATTCACAGAACCATATTTTTCTATTTCAGGGTACTTATCACAACTGTAAGTTTTTAATTACTTTGTGATTATTTGATAAATATGAATTCATCCAATTAGACTAAAGGCTGTATGAAAGCAAGTACTCTTAGTTATTGAATTTCCACAGCTTGGCACTGCCTGGTACAGAGGATTTGCTGAATGACTGAATAAAATCTCTTCCAGTGAACTATAAGGTATTTAGAAGTAGAAATGATAGATGTATAATGAATTAACAAATTGAAGGACTTCTAACCATATTCCTTAAGATCAAATGCCCTCTCCATTCACTTTCTGGTTCTATGGTCTTGGGTCCTTCTGAATCTCCACGTTCTAGAAGTGGTTACAAACTATGAATAGCAACTACAGTTATTTCAAATGTATAGATGCAGAAAACTGAGGCTTACTAAGAACAAATAGGTGAACCAGTCCTCCTATGTGGTAGTGTTCCATTCTGACAAATGGAAGAGTTGCATTAGTTATTCTCTAAGGGTCACTGTTAATTATGAGGTCTGAAAGAAACTCTGGGATGGCAGTTTATGCAGTTTGAGATGGTCTATTATCTATATTCAACAGGGTATTTGTGAGAGAGACTTAGACATCTAGATAGAAACAGAAGCTCTGGACCTAACTTTTCATTCAAACATTTGTTTTTTTACATATATAATAGAAAACTCATTGTGCAATCAGACCCCCAAGCAAGATTCAGAATCACCTAACTTCCCTCAATTCCTATTCCTTATCTCATTTGGTGTTATCCTTTAAAATATGCTCAGTCGTTGCTGTGGGGGTGCCATGAAGACTGCTCTTCAGGACCAAGGCGTTCATTCTCTCGGCTGCCAGAAGTGTTGACTGCTGACAATGCACAACTGAGCCCCTCCCCAAGAAGCTACCTCAGCCAAAAGAGCTAGGAAACAGTCTTATTCTCGGCACTCAACATCCACGGGAGTAGTCTGCTTCTCATGACTGGTAGATGTGGAGGTATACAAAGGCTGATCCCTTTGCTTCTGGAGGGTGAGGCAGCATTCCATTGTCAGATAAAAAAGTGGTACATTTGGATCAAGAATGAGCAAGGCCAGCAAGAGCTAGTATACCCCATAAATCGATAGTTCAGATCCCATGTCATCACTATTAAATCAGTAATTCTCCCAGAACTAACACCTATGGCTTCATGGGGAATCTCTTACGGCTCAATGATAGAAGAGAAAAGAAAAAGCTAAGCTTGATTAATGGGTGAACTTGTATGTAGGTATAAGGCAAAAAATGGGCTGCTGCTGGGGCACCTGGGTGGCTCAGTTGGTTAAGCATCTGCTGTCGGCTGAGGTTGTGATCCAAGGATCCTGGGATTGAGCTCCACGTCAGGCTCCCAGTTTAGCAGTGAGTCCGCTTCTTCCTCTCTCTCTCTGTTCCCTGCTCATGTTTTTTTTCTCTCTCTCTCAAATAAATAAAATCTTAAAAAAACAAGACCTTCTCAGGATGGCCCTGAAAAATAATGATAAGAGAAGATCTTCCCAACAGGCAGAACTTGGGTGGATATTCACTTTACATGAGAATAAAAGGTGCCTGACATAGTATATATATATATGGATTATTGGCTATAAGGAATTAAAAAAAAATGGAAATCCACAGTAAGACGAATATCTGGGGGAAAAGGCATATGTATGAACCTATAGGAGTGGCCAAAATGTTAAGAGCATTGTGTTGTATGTTACAGCTCATCAGAAAGTATCACCACAAAAGAAGGACCAAACAACCACTTGATACCAGCCATTCTGTCACTGGCCACCCCATTGTTGGCACAATCAACTCAAGAAGATAGTATTGTTTGTGCATGGGTTTTACAGCACGGGTTTTCATTCTCCAAGACTGATTTAGCTACTGGCACTGTCAAAGTTTTAACTTCTAAGCAACAGAGACCAAGGTCAAGTCCCCAGTACAGAATTATTGCTTAAGGAGACTAACCAACTACTTGGGACATGATGCCTGTGTTGCACTTCTTCTACCTTGAAAGGGGAAATAATTTATTTTCAGTGACATCAACACATAGTCCAAGTATGGATTTACCTTTCTTGTCCACAGAGCCTCAGTTGGCACCTCTAAATGGTGGCTCATAGCATGTTTGATCCACCAATGTGGGATCTTGCATAATGTTGCACTAGACTAGAGAATACATTGATCAGTCAGAGGTGTGGTAGTGGTCACATATCCATGGGATTCACTGGTCCTATCACATATTGCACCTCTCAGAAGCTGCTTGCCTTACAGAGTAATGGGACAGCATCTTGAAGGCACAACTAAGTTATTAGCTTGGATACAATGGCCTCTAAGGATGGGATGACATTCTTTAAGATTCAGTGAACATCTTTAATCAATGAAGTTGTGTTGTGTCCTATGTAGGTAAAGTGAATTGGCTAGGCAACCAAGAGTGGAATTATGAGTCGCCCCACTTATCAGGACTCTATGTGTCTCACTTGGGGTATTTGTGTTTTCCCTCCCCACACACCTAGGTTCTGTGATTCTAGAGGTCCTGGTTCCCAAAGAGAGATGCTTTCACCAGGGAACATAGCAGGAATCTCAATAAACTATTAGCTTTAGTTACCACTCAGTTATTTTAGATTTCTTGGATGAAGGAAGCAGAAAGCAAGGAAAGGAACCACCGTCCTGGTCTGGATAAGTGACAAAGTCATCAAGAAGGAAGAGCTGCCAATACACAATGGCCACAATGATAGGGAATAAGATGATTTCCACTTAGGTGAATCACTGGTACGCCCCTGTCCTATCGTGAAAGAAAATTAATGAGTATAATAGCCACGGACTACAAAGGACATAGTGATCAGGAGCTCAGACCCCTCAGGGATGAAGCTCTCTGGGTCCCAACCAGTAGGTAAGCCATCAAAACAAGCATAAGTGAGGATGTATGCAGAAGTGAGGAAACCTAGAATGTAAATATACAAATCTAGAATGGGTAGTAGCAGAAGGAGAGAATGACAGTAGTATCAGTGAAGATTCAAGGCCAGCTATATTTCCCTAGGAAAAAAGACCAATCAATACCTTGGAGCAGATATTTCTGGTAGAGTAAACTCAGTATATGAGGCCACTAGGTCCAAACAGTATAAGAAGTAGACTGCGGCAGATATAGGAAAGCTGTTTTGTCCAAGGCACATCCCATCTACAGGAGTAGTTGTGTGATTCAGGGTTACAAAGAGGGACGATTTGCTTCAAAAGGGGAAAAGCCCTGAAAGGCTATCTAGCTCAAGAATTCTAAAGGATCATAGAAAGTTCTCTGTTGCAACTGTTCTCACAGTTCAGCTTCTCCTTCTGTTCAATCCTGCTTTGTTTTACCCTTCACAGTTGTTACCAAGATCCTCTCCAGTAAGGCCCCTACATCATTTTTCAGATTTGTGGTGTCTGTTTCCTGGAGACCCAGATATTTCTTAAGTATTTGGTATTTACTTGATTTTATGGGGAGGTGATATGTACTTCAGGGTAACTTAAAAGGTGTTTAGACAATTTTGTAGGGTCAAAACTATGTGATTCATTGAATTAAAGCTCACTGATAAGGTGTCATTGACTGAATTATGTTCTCTAGAAGCTTATATGTTCAGTGATAACCCCGAGTGCCTAAAGAATGCCAGTAATATTTTTTCTACATAGAGCATCAGACCTAAGACGGGATCATTATGTATTTTTCTCAGAAAGACATTCAAAGCTGCTTCAGGCAGAAAAAGAAGTCCAGTATTTAAATGGAACTGGACATTTTGAAAATTATTTTCTCATCCCCGAGACTGTTCAGAAATATTTAATGGACCTAAGAGAAAGATCAAATGTGTGACTCTCCCTGACCCTTTTGTTCTTCTTCCATCCCTTCCTTTCTTCCATTTATTTAGTCTTTAGGCATGGAACCATTTGCAAAGTGCTGCCCTTCATACTGGAAATGCAGCAGTGAAGAAGACTGACATAACCCCTTTGTTTTCATGGGATTCTTTTTTCTTATCACTATGCTTTTTTCTGTCTCTCATAATTACCCTTTCCCAATTATCATAGGAGGAAACCGATTATATATAACTTGGTAAGCCTTATCTACTCTGGGCGGGTGGAATGCATATATGGTCTTATTTTCTTTTGTTTGCATAAAGTTCTTCCTCTCTTTGTTTTCTTTTTTAGCAATTTTCTTTTTGTATCTTGTTCCCTACCCATTTATAACATCTGCATAAACTTATTACAAAATTAGATTATATATCAAATGCCCAAGAGATTCCAATGTTGTTATAAGCACATAAGAAACTATGTTTATATATTATAGATACGACAGGTAACAGAATTATCACCCACATCCTAAGAAAAGCGTCTCTGGGGCTCACCTTCCACCTGTGTCCAGTGCGAGTGTTGGGTGAGGTCAGTGGTGGTTCTCTGTTCTGGCTCTTGGCCAGTATCTGATGATATTCCTCCACAAGAGTATCACCTGGGGGGCTTTGAAGACACATCAGTGCTAGAGCTTCACTCCCAGATAAGTGATCAAGTGTGGGACCTGGGGATTAGTATTTTGTAGAATCATCCCAGAGAGTCTTAATTGTAGCTAGGGGAAAGAATAACTGGGCTGGATCATTTCTTTAGGTCCCTTCTAACTTTAACATTTCAGTCACCCCTAACTGTAGCCATTATACAAATACATGCTAAAAGGATTACTGTGTTGAAGGTTCAAATTTCATCTCCACAACCCTGATGTGGTTAATTAGCTTTTGTGGTGAGGATTTCCCACCAGTATGGTGAAGATTTTGACATGGGATTAGGTGATGCTGCCACTTACCATCTACTGAAATAGCTTTTCTCTCTGCCTCCTACTCATCTCCAATCCATCCTCCACATACTTGCCAGAATGATTACTCTTAAAAATCTAATCTGATTGTTTCATTCCTCTTTGTGCCACTCCCCTTCAATAATTGCTATTTCCCTCCACATCAGGTGCAGACTCCTTGGATCATTCACACAAGAAATTGCCCTCCTCTCTACACTTAGGATATCCATATTATATGCTCTATGTGTTTCAATTTTATTAAACCAATAATAACCAATCTTTTTAACACTTACTCTGTCACCCACCTTTTAAAGTTTCTGACAAACATTAGCTTTTCAAAGTTTCACAACAACTCTACAATAGACATGGTTGTTCTCCATTTTATTCACCTAGAAACCAAGATTCAGGGAGGCTCAGTAACTTCCTAAGGACACACAGCTAGCCTTCTAGAGATTTGATATTCAAAATCTGACATTTTGATCCCTAATCCTGGTTTCTTGATCACTATGTTATTATCTCCCTCACATATCCCATCAAAGTTCGTTTGTTATTCTTCTATGATGACTGCTTGTCTTTCACTAGATCCTCAAATATTGATTAATATCTATGATCTTTTAAGATTCAGCTGAAATGTTTTCTCTCTGAAAAGCAGTCCCTAAGCCCTTACACTGCACTTCACATTGAGTGCCTCTCTTTGATTGTCCAGGCACCTTGTTTCAATATCTCTATCCTGGCATTTACTACACCTTACTGTAATTTTACTTTTATGTCAAAGTACGGTGAAATGCAACTTGTGGAATCCTTAAGGGTAGGGATTGTATCTTCTGTTTTGTTATCATCCACCACCGTAGAGAATGAAGTCTCTCACATAGGACATTCCCCTATAGAAAGTGGCCACATAATTTATCATCAACCCATGGGTGAAAGAGGCACTATTAACAATTGTCCAGGGATAATAGGTATAAACTTGGATGCATGGTTACCTTATTTTAAAAACTGCTTCCTAAGGTGACGTTCTGCATGTCTTAATGATCAAATTCTGACAATACAGATATTGACTTATCTTTATATAAATTTCTTTACTGTGTAAGAAAGATTATACAACTTCTCCAAGATACGAGTGCTTACAATATCACAACATCTATACTTCTGCTTACAGCTAAGTTTAAATTAAGAATTAATAACTGTATATAGAACTGGTGTTTTACTAAAGGAGATGGGATTTAGTTAGTGGTGACAAATCATTGGCATTGTTAAGAGAAAACTCATGAAATTGGTGATCTTATAGTCAAGTTAATTACTAACTGACAATGTAGACAGATTGCAGTGTGTGAAGACTAATGATGTTTCTCTCTTTCACTTATTCCTCCTGGATGAGGCCCAAGGAATAATTCTGTATCTCTTTGTGTACCTTGTTTCTGAATCCCTCAAGGGGAAACTAGTGGATAATCTGAACAATCCTAGTCAGATCTATCATTAACAAGATGGTCACTGGTGCTTGGATGTCTAGGGTTAACTCCCAGTTCTGCCACCTGTTATCTGTGTGATCCTGGGTAAATTATTTAATGTGCCTCAATTTTCTCACTTATAAAACATTATAAATCTACCTCACCTAGTTGTGATGTTGATTAAGTTAATATGTAGGAGTACTCAGATCACTGTCTGGCATTTGGTTACTTATAAGCATATGGTAGATAAAGACATGAACAATGTTATTTAGATGTAAAGGTCATGCAGACGTGGAAAGCCCTCTTCTCTTGTCTGTCACATGAGCGGGTACTAGTTGGCTGAGCCAACCAGTCTGACCATCCCCAACTCTCATATATTACTTATTATTTCCTACTTATTATTTCCCTCCACATTTGGAAGAGAGTGTTGCTATTACTTCAAATTTCTATATCACGAGGCCTCTGGTAGGTGCTACAATCCTGATGTTTTGGTTCAAGCTGAGGAAAAAGGAAGATCTTTAGTTCTAAGCTTCAACTATATATCTGGAGTGCTATGGACCACAGCCCAACTAATAACGTAGGGTACTGTGGTGCCACGGTGGCTTAATTGGTTAAGTGTCCAACTTTTGATTTTACTTCAGGTCATGATCTTATGGTTATGGGATTGAGGCCCACACTGGGTTCCATACTCAGCATGGAGTCTGCTTGAGAATTTCTCTTTCCTTTACCCTCTGCCCCTCCCCCCATTCACATGTGCATGCTTTCTCTCTCTTAAAATAAATAACAAATAAATTCTTTTTAAAAATATTTTATTTATTTATTCATGAGAGACACACAGAGAGAGAGAGGGGCAGAGACACAGGCAGAGGAAGAAGCAGGCTCCATGCAGGGAGCCTGACATGGGACTCAATCCCAGGTCTCCAGGATCATGCTCTGGGCTGAAGGTGGTGCTAAATCGTTGAGCCACCTGGGCTGCTCACAAATAAATTCTTAAAAAAAAAAAAAAGCAGGGTACTTTTATTCTGTGTATATATTCTTCAGGATTCTTCAGAGAAGAACATTTTTCCAGTATGGGATTTCGACATTGTTTGTGCCTTTACTCAATCTCCACATAATGTCCTTCACACTGCAATCCTGTAATAGTGGTATATCAACATAGAGGAAGTAGCCTAACTGGATCTGATTGCCTGTCAACATGTTCAGCAAAGTGAGAGAGTAGATATCAGAGACAGCTTCCTAAAGGAGAAGATGCTTGCTTATCTGCAAGGATCAGTGAGTGGACCAAGGAAGGACAGTGACAAGGAAGGGAATGACATATGCAAAGACACAATCAGGTAAGTGAATATGGTCAGGGCTGCATGAAGCATTGTGAGGCCTGTCAACATGTTCAGCAAAGTGAGAGAGTAGATATCAGAGACAGCTTCCTAAAGGAGAAGATGCTTGCTTATCTGGAAGGATCAGTGAGTGGACCAAGGAAGGACAGTGACGAGGAAGGGAGTGACATGTGCAAAGACACAATCAGGTAAGTGAATATGGTCAGGGCTGCATGAAGCATTGTGAGGCAATAACATGGGGAAAGGATAAAGAAGAGATTGACCATGAGGCTAAAGGGCTGGTTAGAGGTCAGGTATGTAGAGTCAGGCTAAGGGATCTGCCCTCTTTCTGATAAGCAAAAAGGAATCTGTTAAGCAGGTTTAACAAACCTGGATTTACAATACTGATGGATTTCCAAGGACCACTGGCATGGAAGAAAGTGGGCAATGACAGTGAGGAAATGGAATCCAAACCCAGTTGTCTTAAGGTAACCCAAGCAATGCTCTAGAGAGGAGGCTACCTGAGTGTCATCCTAACTGATCACAGTAGAAACCAGCATGAACCCACGGCTCTGGATACTGGGCTGTCTGCCCGAACTCACTCTGAGGCAACGGAGACTGTGTTTCTGTGACAATTCCCAGGCAAGCATGTGCTGCTGGCATCATCCCCATGTGCCCTGGGGGCAAATTTAGCTGGGTTTTGAATGTGTGAATGCTCCATTATATCTGAGTGTCTGAAAATCTCTCTTCACAAACATGCACTGAACAAACGGAATCTGTTCTCAATAGGAAATAACTGTGCCACTGGACTTGGCACTGTGAAATTGGAAAGCAAGCAAGGAACAGCTCTGCTGCCTACCAAACTGCCTCTTCCAGCTTCTTGCTACAGGCCCCTTTGGTTCTCTCTCCTACACAAACCGGAGGGAAAAGGCTGTGCATTCACATTAGCAACTCCAATTGTTTCAAATTAAACTGCCACAGGAGTTGAATTACCTCAACTCAGGTTTCTTAGTATTGTGGCATTCTGCAATCCAGAGGTTTCAAACAAGGTTCCCTAAAGACCGGCATTGTTCCTTCATCTGCTCAAAAAGAAAGCACTTGCAAAGTTGCAATTGTGTTCCCCGCAGTTTCTTTGGTTCCATAAAACTTGTGGGTGGGAAGAACATATTGGCAACAAAATAGAAAAAAAAGTCTAGAAAAGAGTAGGTTCCAACACATCCCTAAAATAGTTATATTGAAGTTCCTTTATTCTTAGGACCTGAGAGAAACCTTTGCTAAGCAGGTGACCATGTTGGCCTGGCTTGCTAGCAAGAGCCCGAGAGAGGCAGTAATATAATAGGACATGGATTCCCACCAACCTGAGAGTAAATCAGGGCTCTGTCGCATACTACTTGTGGCAAATTAGATAAGTCACTTAAGTTCCTCAGAGTATTTTCTTCACCCTCACAGAATAAGTGTGGTTGAAAATATAACATGCTATTATAAATCGCTTTGCAAAATATAATGAGCTCCTTAACTTGAAAGGCTCAAAATTATTTAATAAAAATTTGAAGAACATATTTTTTCTTTGGCTCCTGGTTCTATTAATTTATTAAAAAATAACTGAAACTTGGGGTGCCTGGGTGGCTCACTCGGTTAAGCATCTGCCTTCTGCTCGGGTTGATGTAGGAATGAGTTAGGAGCAGATGGGGGTAGGCAGGGAAAGCTAAGGGAAAGGTCCTAGAGTCAGGCTCCTAACCATCCCAAGAAAACAGAGATAAAACAGTAAAAACAGAAAAAATAAATCTGACTAGTATTTTGTTAGGGAGTATCCCCCTTTAATAATCACAGAAACATGTCATTAAGGTGTTATCAATAGTTCCTGCTCAAACCAAGAAGGCACAAGAATCTCAAGGCCATAGGCTACCTGACTAAGCTCACAGAAATCCCAGATGTAGAGAAATATTATGGAGGAGATATTAGCCAGAGAGGGGAACACCTTGTTTGGACTCATGATATTTACAAAAAAATCTTGTTTGTTATTATGATAGTTACAAGTCCATCATGTTAGTTCTAAATACCCACCCCAATAGTGACAAGAAATTTACCAAGTTCCCTCGTCAGTTTCTTATAAAAGATAGACCCTACAGCCCTCAGTGGCAACCCTGTCTGACTCCTCTCACTTGTGAGAGCTTTTTCTGCTCTGTTTAATAAACCTCTATCGCTTTGCTTACTCTCTATTGTCCATGAGATTCATTCTTTGATTCTGTGAGACAAGAGCCAAGCTCTCCTGTATGAAGGTCACAATCCTGGAGTTCTTAGATCGAGACCTGTGTCAGGTTCCCTGCTTAGCAGGGTGTCTACTTCTCCTTCTCCCTTTGCCATTCTCCCCACTTGTGCTCTTGCTCTGTCAAATAAATAAAATCTTTAAAAAATAAAATAATTGAACATTATACGTGTCAGGTAGGTTTGTAGAAGCATGTGTGTGTGTGTGGGGGGGGGGATATTGAGAAGGGGGATTTCAGTTGAAGGAACAGGATATCCAAAGTCCCCATGACAAGAAGTCACATGTAAGTCTGACAATTTGAAAAGGTCCCTGTCACAGAAGCACTGAAAATTGAGGTAGAAAAATTACACTATTAAAGGTAAGTTGGGACCAGGGGTACTGATTATGTAGTACCTTAAAAGCCCAGTGTATTTGTTTCCACTTCAGGAAGTAACAGATGGGACACTGATTAGGATAATTAGAAAATTTTGAGAAAATAAATAAGATATTTTTGAGAAAGTAAATATGAAGGTATAGGCAGGGTGTGGTGAAATTATTTGGGATAGTGCAGTGATCTGCACTATCTGGGTAATCCTAGTAACAATGGGGACCAGTACCAGCCTTTAAAGAAGCAAAAGGAGGGAGCCATGACTTCACAGAAACCCAGAGATAGAAAGGATTGAGTAAAGATATCTGCTGAATTGTTACCTTGGGAAAGAAGATAGCCAGTTCAACATACCCCATCCCCCACAAGAAAGGGAGCCCACCAGAGGAATAAATAACCCAACCTCATGCCTTCCTCCCTTGAACTCCTTTTTTTTATTATTACTTTTTTAAATTTAAATTCAATTTGCCAACATACAGTATAACACCAGTGCTCAACCCATCAAGTACCCTCCTCAGTGCCCGTCACCCCATACCCCTGCCCACCTCCCTTTTTGCAACCTTTTGTTTGTTTTCCAGTTAGGAGTCTCTCATGGTTTGTCTCCCTCTCTAATTTTTCGCACTCAGTTCCCTTCCTTTCCTTTATAAACTCTTTCACTATTTCTTATATTCCCCATATGAGTGAAATCATATGATGATTGTCCTTCTCCAATTGACTTACTTTACTTAGTATAATACCCTCCAGTTCCATCCATGTCGAAGCAAATGGTGGGTATTCGTCCTTTCTGATGGCTGAGTAATATTCCATTGTATACATAGACCACATCTTCTTTATCCATTCATCTGTCGAAGGGCATCATGGCTCCTTCCACAGTTTGGCTATTGTGGAAATTGCTGCTGTGAACATTGCCTCCCTTGAACTCCTTGCACCAGCCTCCTAGTGGCTGAATCTAAAGGCAAAAGAGTCCACTGATGAAGCCCACATGTGTTAGCTCCCAGGGCCCTCAGTTGGGCTGAGAAGAGATGACTGTGGTTCCACAGTGGCAACTGCAAGGCGTGTCCTAAGGTAGTATGTCTTTATTCTAAAGGAAGTGGAAGCTTCCAGCCTGAGAATCCTTTGCCTTATAGCTCCCCTGTTTCTCATGCTGATGTGCACTTCTCCAATACATGCTTTGGATTCTGAGTCCTAGGGCTCATAACCTGCACCAAGACTTGTTAGCTATATGACAATGAGAAAGTTGTTTAATCTCAGTTTCCTCATCTATAAAGTGGGAATTATCAGAATAACTTTTGATTAGGACTACTGAAGGCATTAAATGCCATAATTCATTTAAAACATTTAGAACAGTGTCTGGCAATTAGGTGGTATAAGAAAAACACTTACTCTCGTAATTCATATTATTGACATTTCAAAGAATAAAGAATCAAAGTTTAGAGACTTTTCCAAAAAGTCCCACAACTAGTCAATGTCAGAACTGAGGGAGAGAGATTCCATTATAACCCATCAACTCTAATAATGGTAATCCACACTTTTCCTCATTGTCCTCCCCTCACCCCTTTACCCCTGTCACTCCCAAGATTATAAACTCCTTGAGGGCAAGGATTATATCTTAATCATTTTGCATTCAAGAAGCCATCATAGTACACAATTTCTGTTCAATAAATGTTCGATGAATGAATATATAAAGCACCGTGACAGATACTGAAGTAATTACTGGAGGAGGGAAGAGAGTTTCCCTTGCAAGCCTAAAATTCTTCTCTCTTATCCTATATAAATGGTTCTATTAAAAAAATGTAAGTTACCTTCTTCAAGAAGGTACTGAGATTCAGTAATGAATTGTAAGGGACTGACATATTTTATGACTGCTCTCAGGTCCATCACTTTGGTTGAAATATCTGAGTGACCATTTCTGAAGTCCTCCCCTCCTCTTTACCATATATATATATATTGGAAGGACAGATGGTCTATAGCTTCTAGGAACTCATTAGAGCTAAGATTTTTGTTATTGTTTGGTAGAGGAATTGGTGTCTTATTCAATACATTACTCAACGAGATGCTGTTAGTGGCCTCATTGGCATTTTATTCATTTCATTTGGAATTGACTACAGGGACAGACTGGGGCTTCTCTGGGAAAATTGTGACTATAAGTGTATAACCAGAGTTGTGATCTTAAGGTCTTACTTGCATGCAAGACAAGGTAGAAGTCTTAAATAACTGACATTAACTTAGTCATGTTAGGTTAGAATGGTCTTGGAATGACTCTTGTTCATAGTTTGATGTCAATAAATCCAAAAGGAAAAACAGACTAGGAGTCAGAAGACTTAGGTCATATTTTTGACAGTTGGTCAGGGCAATTTCACTAAATTGTAAAATGAAAATAAAAACTTGCCTTGTCACCATCTCAGGAACTTCATTAGAATCAAATGCAATTTTATCCCATACATGTTGTGAATAATATAAAGACCAATACAAAACCCAAAAGTTATTATCTTTCTGTTGGTGAGAAATTGACAATTTTACATTATTCTTCCTTTTGTTGCCTTTGGTATTCACTGAGGCTTCATTCTTCCATTTGTTCAATGTTTGCCTCTATGCCTGCATATAGAAAGACCCTGGTATAGTAAAAAGGAATGCCTGCCTTCCATTACTTTCTAGATTTGGGGGTATCTTTGCAGGTTATAATAACATTTTGGAACACTCAGTTTTCAACTGTATTCCAGAAAGCATAGTGCCACACTGTACCTCTAATTTGCTTTGAGTCAAAATAAATATTTACTAAGCATGTTCTAAGAGCTAGGTTCTGTGTTAGTCAAGTGGTTTCTAAATAAATATTAATAAAAATGTCCTGTTTCCCAAGAGAGTTCATGGTTTATTACAGGAAAGTGAAGGGATTAACAGTAAGAGCTTTGGGTAAGTAACCCGATCCTCTTTCCCCAAGCCTCCATTTTGACATGTGTAAAATAGAGATAATTGCATCTACCACTTAAGGTTGCTGTGAAGATGAAAGAGTCTTGATAATTATAAAGCTTTGAGCACAGTGTCTGTCACATAAGTGTTCAGCTATTGATGGCTGTTTTTATTAGGAAAAACACGTACAGAAACAGATCTTGCTGAGCTATGTGCTATACAGTGATAGAACAGAAGTGTCTTTATACATATCCTTTTAATGTCCAGGAGTACAGACACTTTTTGCCGTATAACCAAATACTAAATATAATATAATATTTGGTATAAACCAAATACTAAAATGTCAGAGACATGAATAGGATATTGTAAATGTTCCATGGAAGGAAGAAGAGTAGTCTTTTTCTCTAGTAGGAAGTATGGAACTTCATCTCTGCAGGTATGGGCAACTTGGCTCAGGGACTCTCGGCCTTCTTTGGAGACTAAAATGTATTGTGGGGCCTGAATGTTAAAATGCTATAGGAGAAAAACATTTCCAATTTTTCCTAAAAATTCCCCCAAATTGTTGACAGTTCTCCATGAAAATTAATAAACTTGTATTTTTTTCTGTTGAAAACAGTACATTTTCAAAGACAATAACAGAAAAAGGATTGGCACTGTGAAATTTTAAGATTTATGAATCTTATGGTCTTTAATTATCAGATACTTTTTTAGATTTCCAATAGGTGGATTTTTTTGTGCAAAGAATACAGATTTCAGTTTTTACCTCTTTCAGTCATGGTGGTTAATTTGTTATGGACTTTATTTTGTAGTTTCAGGTAACCACTGAAGGAGTTGCACAGACAATAACTTTTGGAGAAATCTATAAGGTGGAGGAGCTACCATGGGCTACAGGGGGGCTTTGGAGAGTTTTATAAAGGATGCAGGCCATGAACTGGGTTTTAAGGAGGTATTAGAATACTGGTAGGTAGGAGCAGAGGGGTAGGAAGGTTTCTCAGAGAGTAGTTTAGGTGTGCCTAATGTTACAAATGCATGGAAGTGCTGGGCTGGGAGTGTCAGCTACAAGGTCAGCTTCCAAAAAGGACAACACATGTCTTTGGGAGCACTGTATTCACTTGGGGTAAAAACGGAGGAAAGTTATTTCCATGGAGACATTTTGGGAAACAGTGATAGAAATCTAGATCATGTCTTGCAGCTCACAGGTCTGGCCATATAGAACTGAAGAGCTTGGCAGTTTTACATATCACTATGTTCCCTTCTTCAAGACAGTTGCAGCTTGATCACGTCTAGATGGTAATCACTTAATCTCTGCTACTTGCAGGTGCATCTTACAGTCACTTCATAAAGTTCTCAATCTGTGAAATGGACTTTCATGTACACAAAAATGAGTCAGATGCATGTTTCCTGCTGATGTTTTACTATATATTTTTATATTAGAACATCTATAATACAGTTGTGTCTAGAACTCTGTAAAGAATGTGACTCCTGGGGATCCCTGGGTGGCTTAGTGGTTTGGCGCCTGCCTTTGGCCCAGGGCGCGATCCTGGGGTCCCGGGATCGAGTCCCGCGTCGGGCTCCCGGCATGGAGCCTGCTTCTTCCTCTGCCTGTGTCTCTGCCTCTCTCTCTCTTTCTCTATCATAAATAAATAAATAAAATCTTTAAAAAAAATGTGACTCCTTGCTTCTCCCTGGGACCAGTCATGGTGGAAAGTTCCAAATGAGATCATAAATTCCACTAGTTCTGCAGGAAAGAAAGAGCCTAAATAGAGGTTAAGGGACTTCTTTGGATCCCAGCTTCTGCCTGGGTTTTCTTCAGAATTAGAAGTGTTTTTATAAAGGGACATCTGGGAGAATTATTTTCCCAACTATATTTTGGGGTGTGTATATAACTTGAAAAGAATTAAAGGTGGGAAAAGAATTAACACTTATGGAATGCCTGTAAATATACAAAATCTTTATGCACATTTCACCTTCATTACAATCCTCTGAAAAGGCATAATTATGCCTTATAGAGTAAAAGCATGAGGAGGGCAGTAGTTGTCTGTTTTGTTCCTCCAAGTGCTTAATATAGTATCTGTCATATCCTTGGTGCTCAATACATATTTGTGAAATAAAAATGAATTGAGTTGAATCTTGTCATTGAAGGAATAGTAGTAAAGAGCAGTTAAGTCTATTTCCTAGAACTGCAGAGCTATTATGAGCTAAGCATGGTGCATATAGGAGGATCTGAATACAGTTTGATCTGACTGCAAGGCACAGGATTTGTCAAGTATATTGCAATGCCTCTCCGTGATGACATTAATTATGAAAGAAAAAAAAAACTATGCAATTCTCAGTTAGGTGGATGTTACTAATTTAGAGTTGGAATTATCAAGGAAGCAAACATTGGTGCAGATCCTTCCTGGATTATCCTACAATTGAATCATCTCCTGATTCAGAATGGAGAGAGATTTTACATGCATAGATGAGTAAACATAAATACACACACACAAATAATGCTGAGGATACACTGTGGTTTCATTTTCACTTCAACGGGTATTTACTAAGTGCCAACTCTGGAATTTTGCTTTAGGTATGTAGCATTAGGGATCAAGGACATAGTGGAGAAAGGATATAATTCCTGCCTGAATTAGTGCTCAGCTTTATTTTAGGTGAGAAGATGAATCAAATCGGTGTTTTCTAAGTGTGGTTGTATATAAGAATAACCCATGGAGCTTGTTAAAAATACAGGATTAAGCTCTCTGGGGTTGGGTCTGAGAATTTCTGTTTTATCAACAGCCCCCGATCATTCTGATTCACAACCACATTTAGGAAACACTGAATTAGATGCACACTAAAATCCCTTCCAGCTTCAGAATTCTATGATTTTTCTATTATTCTACAAGTGTCCTACAAGAATAGAAAGAAAAAAAAAAGAAGTCCATGTTTCTGCCAGCAGATCATTGCTCTGAGAAGGAATGCTAGGGCAAAAAGGATGATAGGAGCTGTTAGTAAGGAGGAAGTTTGGTCTGGAAAGTCATGGGCAGTGCTGGCCTTAACTCTGAGGGGCTCAAGTCAAAGGTAGATTCTCTAGGCTCTTCAGGTTTGCCTAACTCGGTGTGACTAATTATGGAAAGCAAGCCAACCTACTTGCTTATATTTTTAATCTTTCCTATTTAGAAAAACAGCAAACCATCATGTATCTCTGTGCCTTACTAGCAAAGCTACACAATGCAACTGCTTCTTTTCTTCAAAGGAAAAAGAAAAAGGAAAAAAAAAAAAAAAAAGAAAAACAAGGAAAAAAAAAAGAAAAAAAAGGAAAAAGAACTCCACAAAAATGGCCTTCTGTAGACTGAGCCATTTCAATAGGAAGTTCTTTATCACAGAAAACCAGTATTAGTGACTATTGAGGATTATATATTTAAAAAAATCTGTTAGTCTTTGTGTATGTTAAGATTGCCTTATAAACACCGAAACACCAGAAACATAGTTGCCAGTATTTTACTACATACAGTAATAACATCTATGAATATTGTTAATGAGTATATTAGTTAAAATTTATTATTGAGTGTTTAATATTCCCAGGCACTATGTTTTGAAACATTTTCCACAACTGATTCAATCTTTGTAACAACTTTATAAACTAGATATCTTTTCAAACTCCATTTTACTGTGAAGAAATTGAGGTTTATAGAGATTGAGTTCCTTGAAACATCCAGTTGACAAGTTCAGGGCAAAGACTCCAGCCTATTTCTGTTTGAATCCTCAGCTATCTTTTTAAATACTACACTAACTTAGCTAACTAAATAAAATGAATTTTTCTGTATCACCAAATATTATTCTCTAGCCATTAAATTGTTTTGAAGTATATTTAAAGGCATGGGAAAATGTTTATGGCATAGTAGTAGATATATATGGCACACACTAAGGAAATATATATACATATTTAGGAAAATGTTTGGAAATACATCAAAATGTTAGTATTTTTCTCTAGGTGGTTAAATTACAGATGTATTTTGGTTCTACCCAATACTTCTCTGTTTTCCATATTATATGTAATAACTATTTATAGTTAGAAGGATAATTGTTATTAATTAAAATAAAAACCTATTAATGCATTAGAAAGATTATAAGGAAATTCATTAAAATATTGAAAAGGCTCGTATTTAAGCAAAGAGGTATGAACAAACAAAAATACCACTTTTTAAAAATGATTTCTAAAGGCTCCTCATAGAAAACATTTTAAAAATCCAAATGCTTTAGTTACTATACCAGATTTTTATAATCTAGCTCTTGTCTATCTTTCCAGATAAGATTTATCTTTCCAGAAAGACTTATAATCTTTCAAGACTTAATCCCTAGAATTCTCTGTAAGATATAGTCTCCTTTCTGGTTTTATCAGCCACTTGAAGATCACATGACATATTTCTTCATATGTCACTGCCTGTCCATGTGGTTCCACTTGCCTGGAATTGCTGGACTGTGGCCTTTTTGAGGACAAGGTTCAAATTGTCTTAATTTCTGCATACAGTGTACCTAACAGTGCTTACTACCCAGTAATCATACATATCATACATATTTGTTGAATAAATGGAGTGGGTAGGTCCAGGCTATAGAGATAGTGCAGGGGGAGGAGTGGTGTGTAGCTTTTACATCTACTCTATGTATTTGGCTGAAAGTTTTACAGTAAAAATGTAATCACTTGCTAGTTATGTAATTTGAAATACAGAGATGAGAAAACATGCTTCATGGGAATTTTCTTGACAGAAAGGATAAGGTTAGCTGTGATTATTAGCCATTATCATCTTTTAATCCTTTCTTCAAATATCGCCTTTCCTAAAGCCTTCCTATATTCCTCTTAGGCTCAGTTCCCTTCTCTATCTTCCTATTTTTCATTCTGCTTTTTATGTCTCTATACCTACATATTTCACTGCACTGGAATAATTTATGACTGTTTTCCTATTACGATGTGAGGAGGAGCAGTCTAATTCACTTTTAACAGCTTAACTCATAGTATACATTCATTTAGGACTGAACATGCACAGGACTCCTTTTCTCAAATAACCCACAGACTATGTAAAAGACCTCACTGAGAAGGAAACATTTGACTGAATTCTTCCTCTGCTTCCAGCTGTTACTCCAGTGTCCCTACCCAGTGAAGCATACCTAGCCAGCCTGCCTACAGTGGCCTCATCCCATCCCTGTCCAACATGCTCTATTCCACTTCCTCAGATTTTTCTCCTTAGTACTTATTACTACCTAACATGGTGTACACTTTATTTATCCCTTTACTGCTTTTCTCTCCTCACTAGAATATAGGGTCCACAAAGACAGAGATATGTGTCTGTTTTGTTCACTGCTCTATCCCCAGAGCCTAAAATAGGCCCTGATATACAGGAGGTACCCAACTGACATTTGCTGAATAAATGACTGCCATGTACAGAATTATAGAGGCATGCACAGAAGAAGTGTCTCTTCTACACAAAATCTAAGCCTTTTTCCGTGAATACTGATTTGACAACCAATGAGAAGCAATGAACTTAAGATAATACTCCAGAAATTAAGCCAACACGTTGTAAAAGAGTTACAAAGAATGTCAGTTAAACTCTCTGGGAAGTATTATGTGCCCTCTCCAAAGACCATTTCTGTGAACCAAGACTCATGCAAAGCTTGTAGGACAATCGTTACCAGGAGCGTTTGTGTGTGTGGTAGAGGGGGTAGGAACTATCCATGTTCAGTTTATACTACTTAGCCTCAAATCGGATCCATGTTCAGTTTATACTACTTAGCTCCAAATCGGTTCCTATTGACAATGACAAGTATTCAGTAATGTCTACAAACCTCAGATGTTTTCCCACAAGTAGAAACAAATATACAGGGTTAATGCAGGGTAGCTATGATGTAGCATTTTGATGTGTGGGTTCAAATCCAGGAACTGCCACTTTACTACCTGTGTGACCTTAAGAACATTTCTTGACCTTTCGGAAACTTATTTCCCTCAGCTATGAATTTTGTAATAACAGAACCTCAATATAGGAAGGTTGGTTGAAAAGGTTAAATAGGAGAATACATGTAAAACACTTAGCCTCACACCTTTGAAACAGAAACCTATTCAATAATGGCTATTTATAATAGCAAGTATTTTCACTATTCAAAGAGGGACAAAATAATTTTATTATTCAAAGAGCAACTAGCTTTCCCTCCTTCTAGAAACTGAATATTTTTGATGGGAATATGGGGCTAAGAATGTCCATGGAAGAGGTCACATCTGACCATTACAGTCACCTCAGCAACATTTGGGAACCTGAACATAAGAATGCATTGCTTCATATTTTGATTTCATTACCTATTACTCAAAAATAGGACCTTTCTTCTGAATTCAGATAAACATGTTTAATGCATGTTAGTAACACAAACAGACTTTAAAGTTTCTGTTTGTAGCATTCTCTTTCATTGTAAGTGACATTAACCATGCATACTTTATTACTGTTATATATCAGTAATTATTCCAAACACCAATAAACCTCTCCAGGATCATACTGTTGCAAATGCACAGCCACGCCTTGATTTTGTGCCATTTAAGTAACTGACAGTTTGTTGGAAATGAATGCAAAGCATCTATCTGTGAAGTCTCTCTCTGTAATGAAATTTTTATGCTTCTGAGGTTAATATAGAAAGAATGTCCTATTGTACCAAGATCTTCAAAGATGTGAAAAGAAATTGACAAAGAAAAAGGCAGCTTTTGTTCTCCACAATACGGGATGCAAATTTGAAAGACTGTTCACTTTTATGAAGACACACCTCATTGCTTCCTAATTTCTTCCCAGAAAAACAGACTAGTGATGTGAGGTGTGACTGAATGACTAGTGATATCTAATTATCACAAGCTGAACACATGCCCTGTCACTGAGTATTGGGTCAATTCACATTTCTAAATTAATTAGCAAAGCAATGAGAAGAAAACATCAAATAACTGAACGTTCTTTTGGTCCACATTAGGCAAGATTGCATGGCATTGCTGTGAATTACCAACAATACTTGCACATTTAGTCTGTAACCATACTTGTCATTATGTTTGCACCCTTCTTTGGTTTTGGCCTTTGGGGGCAATGGGGAAGATGGAAGAGCAGAATGGTATTAATGAACCTGTCTTGTAAAACTGTGTGAATTTGAGTTGATATCACTGGAGAGATGCCCTGATGACCTGATGCAATGTAACTCCAGCCATTTGTAGCTTATTGGGAAATCTGCTGAGCTTCTGATGCAACTCCATCCTACTCCAGGGCCCTTGCTGTGACTGTTGTTTGGACACATCTCTAACCCTGAAGCAAAGGGAAAACCCAGCAACAAGAGGAATCACTTCATGGTGGCTTTTGTATTTCTCAGAGACCATAATATGCAGAACTCTCAGAGCAGCTGCTTCTACTTCCTAAATCTCTCACATTTGTTGAGAGGCAGTGACACAAAAAATTCTCCCTGTGCTAAGACAAGGGAGATCCCTTGGCAGAAAGCCAGAGATATTCCCATTGTGTGTTGTGTGACAAAACTGTCTGTTTATTTGGGGCTTTCTAGTAATTCCTCGTTATGGTATGATTTATATATTTTTTAAATTAAGAGGCTTAATTTTTTAAAAGATGTTATTTATTTATCCATGAGAGACAGAGAGAGAGAGAGAGAGAGAGAGGCAGAGACATATGCAGATGGAGAACTAATGTGGGACTTGATTCCAGGACCCTGGGATCATGACCTGAGCCAAACAAAGGCAGATGCTTAACCATTGAGCCACCCAGGTGCCCCTAGACCTTATTATTTTAGAGTAGTTGTAGGTTTATGGCAAAATTTATCAGAAAGAACAGGTATACCCCATTTTCTTGTATGTGGCTTTACTGTACTTTGCAGACATTGCATTTCTTATAAATTGAAAATTTGTGGCAACCATGCATTGAGCAGGTCCATTGGCACCATTTTTGCAACAGGATTTGCTCACTTCATGTCTCTGTGTCACATTTTGGTAATTCTCATAATATTTCAGACTTTTAATTATTATTATATTTATCATGGTATTCTGTGATCAGTGACCTTTGATGTCACTACTGTCATTTTGGGGTGCTACAAACTGTACCCATAAAAGACAGCAGATTCAACCAATAAATGTGTTTGTTCTGATTTTTTCACTAGGTGGCCATTCCTCCATCTCCCTCCCTCTCCTAAGGCCTCCCTATTCCCTGAAACACAATAATCTTGAAATTAAGCCAATTAATAATTCTACAATGGCCTCTAAGTGCTTAAGTGAAAGGAAGAGCCATGCATTCCTCACTTTAAATCGAAAGCTAGAAAAGATTAAGCTTAGTGAGGAAGGTGCATCGAAAGCCAAGACACACTGAACGCTAGGCCTCTTGTGCCATATGGTTCACCAAGTTGTGAATGCAAATGAAAAGTTCTTGAAGGAAATTAAAAACGCTACTCCAGTAAACACATACATAATAAGAAAGGGAAACAGCCTTACTGCTGGTATGGAGAAAGTTTTAGTGCCCTGGAAAGAAGATCAAATCAGCCACAACATTCTCTTAAGCCTAAACCAGAGCAGGGCCCTTCTTCAATTCTATAATGTCTGAGAGAGGTGAAGAAGCTGCAGAAGAAAAGTCTGAAGCTAGCAGAGGTTGGTTCATGAGTTTTCAGGAAAGAAGCCATCTTCATACCATAAAAGTACAAGATGAAGCAGTAAGTGCTGATGTAGAAGATGCAACAAATGATCCAGAGGTCTCGTTAAGATCATTAATAAAGGTGGCTATGCTGATCAACAGATTTTCAATGTAGATGAAACAGATTTCTATCAGAAGAAGATGCCATCTAAGACTTTCATAGCTAGACAGGAGAAGTCAGTGCCTGGCTTCAAAGTTTCAAAGGACAGGGTGACTCTCTTGTCAGAGGCTAATGCAGCTGGTGACTTTAAGCTAAAGCCAATGCACATTTACCATCCTAAAATTTTAGGGCCCTTAAGAATTATGCTAAATCTATGCTGTCTGTGCTCTATAAATGGGACAACAAAGCCTGGACAACATCTGTTTACAACATGGTTTACTGAATATTTTCAAGACCTATTGCACAGAAAATGATCTTCCTTTCAGAGCAATACTGCTCACTGACAATGCACTAGGTCATCCAAGAACTCTTTTTTTTAAAATTTTTATTTATTTATGGTAGTCACACACACACACACACAGAGAGAGAGAGAGAGGCAGAGACACAGGCAGAGGGAGAAGCAGGCTCCATGCACCGGGAGCCCGATGTGGGATTCGATCCCGGGTCTTCAGGATTGCGCCCTGGGCCAAAGGCAGGCGCCAAACTGCTGCGCCACCCAGGGATCCCTCATCCAAGAACTCTTGATGGAGATATACACAATTGACATTGTTTTCATGCCTGCTAACACAATATCCATTCTGAAGCTTATGGATCAGTAAGTAATTTCAACTTCAAAGTCTTAATATTTAACAAATGTATTTTGTAAGCCACTACCTGCCATAGATAGTGATTCTGCTGATGGATCTGGGCAAAGCCAATTGAAACCTTCTGGAAAGGATTCACCATTATAGATGCCATGAAGAACCTTCATGATTCATAGGAAGAGGCCAAAATATCAACACGAAGAGGAGTTTGGAAGAAGTGGATTCCAACTATCATGGATGACTGAGGGGTTCAAGACTTCAGTGGAAGAAGTCACTGCAGTTGCGGTGGAAGCAGCAAGAGAACTAGAACTAGATTACTAGCAAGAGAATAAGTGGACTCTGAAGATGTGGCTGAATTGCTTCTATCTCCTCATAAAACTCGAATGGATGAGAAGTTGCTTCATATGGATGAGCAAAGAAAGTGGTTTCTTGAGATGGAATCTACTCCTGGTGAAGATGCTGTGAAGGCTGTTGACCTGACAATGAAAAATTTAGAATATTACATATATTTATCTCATAAATCAGTGGCAGGGTTTGAGGGATTGACTCCAATTTTGAAAGTTCTACTGTGGGTGAAATGCTATCAAACAGCTTCACATGCTATCAAGAAATCATTTATGAAAGGAAGAGTCAATCAGTGCATCAAACTTCATTGTTGTCTTATTTTAACAAATTTCCACAGCCCATCAACTCTCAGCAACCACCACCCTGAGAGAGAGAGAGAGAGAGAGGCAGAGACATAGGCAGAGGGAGAAACAGGCTCCATGCAGGGAGCCCGACATGGAACTCGATCCCAGGTCTCCAGGATCACTCCCTGGGCTAAAGGCAGATGCTTAACTGCTGAGCCACCCAGGCTGCCCTGCAGTATTCCTTTTATTGCTGTGGTCTGGAAACAAACCAGAAACATCTTTGAACATTAGTACAGAGTTTTTATCTACCCCCTCGGCTTACACCCAGTGTCCCCTATTATTAACATATTGCAAAAAAAAAAATAAATAAAAATAAATAAAAATAAATAAAAATAAAAAAAACATATTGCATTAGTGCAGTACAGATCTGCATTTGTTACAACTGATGAACTAATATTAATAAATTATTATTGACTAAAGTCCATATTTTACACTAGACTTCACTCTTTGTATCGTACATTCATTTCGTGTATTTTGACAAATGTGGAACAGGTACACTGTGATCATGTGGTACAGAATAGTTTCTCTGCCCTAAAAATCCTGTGCTCTACCCACTCATCTTCATCTCATGCCCCTGGAAGTGCTGGCAGGCACTGATATTTCCATGGTTTCCATAGTTCTATCTTTTCCATAATGTCATATAGTTGGACTCCTATAGGGTGTAGCCTTTCAGATTCGTTCATTTTGCTAGAAATATGCTTTCAAGGCTTCTCCCTGTCTTTTCATAGTTCATTTGTTTTCATTGCTAAATTATATTCCATGTGTGGATGTACCCCAGTTTGTCCATTCACCAACTAAAGGGCTTCTTGGTTGCCTCAAAGTTTTGGCAATTATGGTTAAAGCTTCTGTAAACATCTGGGTGCAGGTCTTCGTGTGAACTTAAGTTTTCAATTCATTTGGGTTAATACCAAGGAGTATGATTGGTGGATTATATGGTAAGACGTTTTTAGCTTTTTAAGGAACAATTATTAAAGTGTCTTCCAAAGTGGCTATACCATCCAACACCAGCATGGAGTTGTCCTTGCTTTTTTCTTGCTTGTCTCTCCAATCAAATGGTTGTTACTGTTGAAAGGGTCATTAAGCTACATTGAATTCTAAAAAAATGTGGGAAATACCTGAAAATTCCAACACTGAGGTAACAAACAACTGATCAGTGTAGAACATTCTTTGCCTGTTATCTTTGACATTCTGAATTGCAGGTACCCTGTGTTTGGCATCTCCAGTATTCTCCAGCCTGCAGTAGCAACCCTAAGCTTGGCCAACATCAAAGCATTCTACTCTAACCATGTGTCTGATCTTCTAGCACTTATTCTGACTCTTTGTTCACTTGGTGGCCAGAATGAGCTTTTTAAAATGCAAATCCTAACCTAAATACTTTCAGGACACAGTTCAGAAACTTTTTTTTTTAGGGGTCAGGAGGGGCATAGAGAGAAAATCTTAAGCAAACACCACTCCCCAGAGCAAAGCCAGACACGGGGCTTGATCTCATGAACTCGAGATCACGACCTGAGCTGAAATCAAGAGTCATGTGCCCAACCCACTAAGCCATTCAGGTGCCCTAACAGTTCAACTTCTTCATATAACATAGGAAGCCTTGGGTGTGCTGCTAGCCACCTATCTCTCCCCATCCATCTATGACCATTTTCTTTCTTTCTTTTTTTTAACTGAAGTTCAATTTGCCAACATATAGTATAACATTCAGTGCTCATCCCATCAAGTGCCTTACTCAGTGCCTGTCACCCAGTTACCCCATCCCCCTCCCACCTTCCCTTCTGCAACCCTTTGTTCACTTCCCAGGGTTAGGAGTTTCTCATGGTTTGTCTCCCTCTCTAATTCTCCCATTCATTTTCCTTCCTTTCCCTCATAATTCCTTTCACTATTTCTTATATTCTCCATATGAGTGAAATCATATGATTGTCCTCCAATTAACTTACTTTACTTAGCATAATACCCTCCAGTTCTATCCACGTCGAAGCAAATGGCAGATATTCGTCCCTTCTAATGGCTGAGTACTATTCCATTGTATACATTTACAACATCTACCTTATCCATTCATTTGTCGAAGGACATCAAGGCTTCTTCCACCGTTTGGCTATTGTGGACATTGCTGCTGCTATAAACATTGAGGTGCAGGTATCCTGCCCTTTCACTATATCTGTATCTTTGGGGTAAATCCCCAGCAGTGCAATTGCTGGGTCGTAGAGTAGCTCTATTTTTAACTATTTGAGGAACCTCCACACAGTTTTCCAGAGTGGCCACTCTGGAATGTGCACCAGTTCACATTCCCACCAACAGTGCAAGAGGGTTCCCACTTTCTCCACATCCTCTCCAACATTTGTTGTTTCCTGTCTTGTTAGTTTTCCCCATTCTCACTGGTGTGAGGTGGGATCTCATTGTGGTTTTGATTATTTCCCTGATGGCAGGGGATACGGAGCATATTCTCATGTGCTTGTTGGCTGTGTGTATGTCTTCTTTGGTGAAATTTCTGTTCATGTCTTCTGCTCATCCCATGATTGGATTGTTTGTTTCTTTGCTGTTGAGTTTCATAAGTTCTTTATAGATCTTGGATATTAGCCCTTTATCTGATAGATCATTTGCAAATATCTTCTCCCATTCTGTGGGTTGTCATTTAGTTTTGTTGACTGTTTCTTTTGCTGTGCAGAAGCTTTTTATCCTGATTAAGTCCCGATAGTTCATTTTTGCTTTTGTTTCCTTTGCCTTCATAGATGTATCTTGCAAGAAGTTACTGTGGCCAAGTTCAAAAAGGATTTTGAACTTGATTTTGAACTCTAGGATTTTGGTCGATTCTTGTCTCACATTTAGATCTTTCATTCATTTTGAGTTTATCTTTGTGTATTGTATAAACCTAACCAATGAAGTAAAGGATCTATACACTAAAAACTACAGAACACTTCTTAAAGAAATTGAGGAAGACATAATGAGATAGAAAAATATTCCTAACTCATGGTTTGGAAGAATAAATACTATGAAAATGTCTATGCTACCCAGGGTAATTTACACATTCAATGTAGTCCCTATCAAAATACCATGGACTTTCTTCATAGTGTTGGAACAAATAATCTTAAGATTAGTATGGAATCAGAAAAGACTCTGAATAGCCAGGGGAATACTGAAAAAGAAAACCAGAGCTAGGGGCATCATAATGCCAGGTTTCAAGCTGTACCAGAAGCTGTGATCATCAAGACTGGCGCAAAAACAGACACATAGATCAATGGAACAGAATAGAGAACCCAGAAATGGACCCTCAACTATATGGTCAACTAATATTTGACAAAGCAGGAAAGACTATCCACTGGAAAAAGGACAGTCTCTTCAATAAATGGTGCTGGGAAAATTGGACAGCCACATGCAGAAGAATGAAACTGGACCATTTTCTTGACTGTTCAGTTCTGTGCATCTCTACTGGCTGTCTCCCTCTTTCATAAGAGTACTGAGTTGCTAACTCACCACAAAGTCTAAGCACATGCCATCTCTTTGTGTGGGACATCCATTCTCTCCCACTGCTCTTCACCTGTTAAAGTCATACTGGTCTCCACTGAAATGACCTTTCCTCAAGAGACCTCTGGCATTCTGCTCACATTGGGCTCTAAAGTTACTGGCTTCCAAATACCCTGTACTTTTTCTTCATATGTCTCCCATAATGGTTTATAATTAACTGAATTAATGATTTGATATTTATTTCCTTCTCTAGAGAGTATGTTTTATGAGGGTAGGATTGCATGTATTTTATCCACTTTATTCTCAGAATCTATAATAGTGATTGGGCATTGCAGGAAATCAATGAATACTTAGTGAGTAAATGGATGGATAACAAACATATATGTTATTCTTCCAGATGGTAATTACTATGAGTTAAAAAGAAAATCTTCATCAATGTACTACTGACAACAGAAATTTCTAGTACCCAGAAAAAACTCCAGGTTTTTTTTTTTTAATGACTCCAGAAAATTGATAGAGTCCTTTATCATACAGGCTTGGCCAGAAGTATAAGATTCTTCAGAACTTCATTTCTGCCTACTTCTACAGCTTTATCATCTGCCACTTCTCCTTTATATGTGATATTCTAGTAATGCTGGAATGAACTGTTGCTATTCTACACAGGTATCATATTGTTTTACAGCCCTGTGACATTGCTTTCTCTTTTTCTACTGCTGGAAATATCCTCATTGTCTGGCAAATCACCTGTGAGTCTTCTTGGTACAAATTACTTGCCGCCTCCTCGAGGAAGCCTTCCTTGAATTCTCAGCCCTAAGTGTATCTGTGTGTTGACACCTCTCTTTATGTAGTCCTAAATCATGGCTCAAATGTTCAACAAATGTTTAATGAGTATCACTTACCAAATTATATTACATGATTGGAATATGTGTTTATTTTCCCATTTTCCCTTGAGTAATGAGACTCTTTGCATTGTCTACTGTTCTACCCACAGTACCTGGCATGGAGTGACCACTTGATCTAAGTTTACTGAAACTAACAGAATGATTAAAACCAAACACTATTAAGTAGGGTCAGATTTGTGCAAGCATCCTTTTTTTGTTCATCCTTGATACCTAAGGGCTTATAGATAATCACAGCACCCTTTTTGTTCATCTTTGATAACCTACACACTTATAAAAAATACATGAATTTTCTGACTTCCCAAACAGCTGTCAGAATTTATCTCTTTCCGACTATAAAAAAGGCGATTGTATCTCAGCTATAAATTTCCACAGGACCACTGACTCAAGGCCCCTGTTATTATAGACACGTTGCAAAAATGAAATCAAAAGTAAAATTTGTTCAGGTTTTCTTGGGTCACATTCTAGTTTCTTCTTCAATGATGGAGACAGTAACTCTTCATTCATTTCCTCTTTGAAACATCCCTGCCAATCACCAAATTTGAGCCCTCCCTCCTCTGAGCCCTACCACGCTTTGTACATGTCTTCATTAGTACTTACCAAGTTGTGTTAGATCCATTTATTAAAATGCATGTATCTCATGTTTGATTGCAAGCTCCCTGAGGTGGGACTCTGTTCCAATTAATCTCCAGATTCTAAGAATCTAATCCAGTGGCTAGCCTGGGCACATATCAATCCATGGTTTTTGAATGAATGAACTAATGATGATATATACAATAGGAAAAAGGATAGTGTCATAAATAAGTGTTATAAATACCTGAAAACCAAGAATGACGTAAGTTTTGAAAAACACAGTATAATCTTTAACATTGGTTCTTGGGAAAAACACAATATTTACTGAATGTTTACTGTGTGCTGAACACTGTGCTCAGTTCTAAGCACTTTGTCAATGTGCTTGTTTCATCTTTATAATAACCTGTCAAAGTAAACACAATCAGCTTATTTTTCAGATGAGGAAACTTGAATTCAGAAAATAGGATTATAATAAATGTCTGACATGAAAGTTTCTTTTCCTGCTATCAAGATACTATTATTTAAAGAGAAAAGTATTCAGAATGGGAGTGAATACATAAGGGAAAGATGAAGTGATCTCTGATTAAGGGCCCAAAGTAATCCTCCCCATGCAAAATTTTGTCAGCCTCAGAACAGAGAGTCTTATTGCATCCTTTGGACTGTGTCCCTGCACATCTCTCTGTGTCTGAGCAAAGAGAACTCACTGTGCCCTAGAGACACTGGGAGGCGTGTCACTTTTCCAGGACTGGGTGGTGTCAACAGATGCCTTAAACTGAGACCCTTGTCAAAGGACACTTTCAAAGCTGTGGTTACCTACATACATTTTCCACTTTTTTTTCTGAATTTCCTCAACATTTTAATTTTACTACAATTTATTAGTCTTGGCAAGTAGGTTTCATAGGGATAGTCCAATAAAACCATTTAGTAGTAACATATAATGACAGATGAAAAAATTTTAGTTTTTATACTTTCAAACAATACTTTGCATTATAGTGTGTTGTTTCTCTGGGTGTTTATACATTTGTTTCACTATAATTTTTTTGACAGTAGGAACCACATTTTCCTTAGCTGTGTCTCCCCAGCATTAAGAGCAGTATCTTAAATGTAATAACTATAAATTAAAGCCTATCATCGAATATTTAAAGGATATAATATATATCATCTGTTCATGAAGGTTTGGAAAGCTTGGTGATGAGATTCAGTGAAATAGAATCCCTTCTTCAGACCATGCATTTTGAGGACCAGAATCCAGATTTTCCGACTCAGAATCCTCTGTTTGCAATATAACCACCTTGGGGCCTGTGGGATGTCTTAATATGGCATATCTTGAGAGCCCAGCAAATTTCTTACTTCTTTAATTTAGAGAAAATAAGCAATGCTGCCATTTATGCTATGGTAGTTGGAGACACATTAACAAGTGAAAATTGAAAAGCTAGAAATAGCAAAGCTTTTGTGGTTCAATATTAAGATTTCTGAGAGTTGACCCCACAGGACTGCAGATGTTTTCTCCGCTTGTCTATGTTACGTAATAGCAGAGAAATTTCTCAGGAACCTGAGCGGATTTTATTCTGCAAATGTTTATAGTTCCAGAGGAGCTCAAGGGAATTAATAAGCTTTAGTGGAGGCAATCGGCTTGCATAAGAACAAAATGCAGTAGTGGATGAAAAGTGGAGAAAAAGGAGTGTGTGTGGTCCATCCCACCTTTACTGTAACAGTTCCCTGCACATTTTAAATCCCTGAGTCTCCTGATGCCTACTTGCTCTCATTTTTAAGAGAGTGGGTAAGCGGTATTTACCAAAGCATGGTGTGAGGGCCGCTGGGAATCTACAAGATGATTTTAGGTACTTATTGGTGAATAGTTTTATTTCAATACTCATGTATTTATATGGCTACTTTATATTTATTAAAATTACTCTGTTCTTCCATTTTTAGAAGTAAAGCAAATTATCCTTCTAATAAACTAATTTCATTATAGAATTTATTTTATTCAGAAATGACAAAGAAACTAGTAGTATAAGATAGTACATAGATTGAAAAATTATTTCTGAAATATGAACTATTGTGACTGACATTCAAGAAACACTATGTACAGCATAAGTTGATCCAAATAGTCCTATTTTCTAATTTATTTTGTAAAATAAAAGGGTCTAGGAGTTTACTCCTCAACATGTTTATTTGTTTTTAATTTCAGAATATCTAGATCATGTTTTTTTCTGTCACAGATGCAAAAGTTTCACTTTATTATTATTTTTTTTTTTACAAAAGACAATAACTAGTACAAAAGGTACTAAGTAAAAGTGCCAATCATGCATTTTTAAGGCGTCTGTTACTGACAATATATATGGCAAATTTGAAATAGATTCCAGAACTGGAATTAACACTACTTAGTAACCAGATGGCTGTAATAGGTGACCAGGGAGAGACCCCTAGATGGGTTCTAGGTTCACCAAAGTAGCATTTAATCAGGTAATAATACATTAAAATAAATGAATTCTATAATCTACCCATAAATTGGTCTCGCTGAGACTTTACATTTGATATGCACTTTCAAAAATAAACAGTTTAAGCTATCACTGCTTTCATAACACTCGAATCACTCACTCTAAATGAAATCCTCTTATTATATAACACCAAGAAATACATAAATTTCTTAATTTAATTTTATTTTTTTAGTAATCTCTATCCCCAGTGTGGGGCTTGAATTCATAAATCCAAGATTAAGAGTCACATGCTGTTCCTACTGAGCCAGCCAGGTGCCCCATGAAATATATTAATTTTTTAATGTTGATATTTACCACATTCTCACTCTTGTCTCATGGGCTCTTCCTTCATTTCCCTAAAGATAACTGTTGCTTTGACAGTGAAATGAAATCTCCCAGCTTCCCTGGCACTCTGTGGTCAGTAAACTTAGTCTAAAAATGTAGCTTCGTCAGGATTTCATTTTGCCAGAAAAATGAAATAAAAGTAGTTCTCAGGATAAACATTTTCTGTGCCCATTAACTTGTTGCTTGGTTTCACACTGGTAAACTGTTTATTTCATTCTGTGTCACTTCCTACCTGTCTCTATTCATCTCTGCCAGCTTTGTTTCCAGACAGCAGTCTGTATTAACAGCCTGGCAAGGAGTGAGCTTAGTCCTCCAGACCCTGAGCCAAGGAAAATGTGGAAGTAGGTTGGGGCCTCTTTCCCTCTGAGAAGGAAACAGGGTCTGAAATGTGTGTGCTGCTCCCACACCTGACATCCTGGCTATGGAGGCAGTGCCTGAGTGCACATTGTACTGTACTTTCACCTCACATGAACACCAGTATATATGTGCTTCTGCCTTTCTGCTAGTTTATAACTGGATAACAACTCATCAGTTTTTCACACTCTTCTCAAATCTGCGGTGTCATAATGTCAAATGTCAGAGTATTTGGTGACACTGATTCAGATAATGCCATTCTCCATACCTACAGATGGACATAATAACATCTAGCCACAGGCTCTCCTCCACAGTCATGAAGGGGTGTACTCACACAATAGTCTGATGGCCAAATTAAAAAAATAATTTTTAACTATTTTTATGTCTAGAGTAACCATACGGTCTCATTTCCCTGTGATATCTCCCTCTATGCATTATAGTGTTCTTCAGCACTCTCAAAGTTGTACTGATTTAGACAATGGTGGTCACTCAATTTCTATCCTTTGAGAAGCCTGTTCTTCTCTCTTAGCCTCAAAGGGACTGAACACTAGGATTTCTAAAGATCCTCCAGTTCTAACATTTTGTGAGAAATAAGGTCCACATGAAGTACACAGGAAAAACAATGAATTAAAAAAAACACACACACACACAACAACTTCCCTGAAATCTACTCATTCTGAGTAATAATATGAAATGTATTTTATTTTTGGAATCACAGACTAACTTTTCCAGGGTCTTTGTGTTTTTATGTGCAAATTGATTTTATGCCTATCCAACCCTACACAGGTAAAGAAAGATATGTTCTGATGACCGTGAGGTTTATTTTCTGTTTCTTTCTCAGAACCTCTTTGTAAGAAACGAGATGCACAGAGTTGAGTCAGCTAAAGACAGAATAGGCTGATTCCAGCACCTGAGTTCTGGAGGCCCCATTTCTAACAAGGGTCTTCATCAACCAAGAAACCTGTTATTACCTAGAGGAGATGGCGTTCCCTGCTTCTCTTTCCAACTTTCTTATAATTATATGAATGTGAGGGGGACAGGGTCATGCTTTACTAGCATTTTCCATGTTGCCTTTAATGGACCTACTCAGGCCCGTTTCTCTGCAGGACGAGAATGGATGGGGAAACAGTATAACATGCTGATTCTCTGTTGTTAAATCCCTTTGCATGACAACAATATAATCCACCATGACAAAATTAGAGTTCTCCTTTCATTGATCAGTAAGCCATTTCACCAGGGAGGCAAAATTTTATTTATCACCAATATGTGGAGAATGAGGCAACAGGTTTAGTAAAGTCATGGAAAATCTCTGACCCCTGTCCCAGCATTGCTCCCATGTTGCAGCTGTGCATCCATGTCATCTAGCCTCCAAATCTATTTATCCAGGAAATAAATGCATTGAGTATATCAAACTAAATTCTGGACCGTGAAGTTACCTAAGCAAATTAATTTTCGAATCCAGGATTGAAAAAAATAAGGCCCCTAGAGGAAAAGAGAGAATTTGAATCCCAGATATTAAGCCTGGGTATGAACTTGCAACTTGAAATTCATATTCATGTGGTGAAAAGATTTCATGCTGGCAAAGAGTAGCAAATTCTCATAAAGAGTTGTTTCTTATGTCCAGACAGTTTTTGTGGTTGATGGTTGTTTCAAAAGTTATAATGCCATTAGAGTACAGACCTAGGTGTCAACATTGTCAGAGGCAGGGTTGAGAGTTGAAGAGACCCTACCCCTCTAGTCCCCAGAACTAAGCTGAAGTCAGGGACAGTGTCTTTCTCTGGGAAAGTGTCTTTCTCTCCCAGGGTCTTACACATCCAGGAGGTATTCAATAAACACTTAAATGTTGATGACAGTTAATGAAATTAAGGGCATGTAAAATGCATTAAATGTCTTTTTATGTGTTACATTCTTTCACATTTTTTTCTTTTTTTCACAAATAAAACACTAAGATTCAGATGGCTTATAATGCCTGTAAGTGGTAGAACAAGAGTTACTGATTTTCTGTACTGATCAGCTGGCACTGAGGGGATCAACAACTGGGTAGCTAAAAGACACATCTGTACAGAACAACTTGTCGTGTTTTCCTCCCTCAGATCTATGTAAAATAAAAGGTGGGTAGTGGGATCTTGTCACGATTTTAGACTCTAACCTTCGTTCACATCTAGCTATGTGACAAGATGTATGTTCCTTTTTAACAGATTTTAAAAGACCAGATGAAATTCAAATATTTTGAAATATTGGAAACAAGCCACAAGAGACTCTTAACAATAGAGAACAAACTGGGGGTTGATGGAGGGAGGTGGATGGGGGGTGGGCTAGATGGGTGAGGGGTATTAAGGAGGGCCCTTGCTATGATGAGCACTGGATGGTATACATAAGTGATAAATCATTGAATTCTACTCCAGAAACCAATATTGCATGGTATGTTAACTACCTAAATTTAAATAATAAAAAAATAAAATGCTATCAGATTACATTTGAGAACTTTATAAATGGGAGCAGTAATTACATAATCCTTAAACTGCATAGTTACTAGGTCCGTGAACCTTTCAAATAAATGGAACTATGTTTATGAATGAGCTATTTTCATGGAAACCTTTCTGTTTTTCTTACATCAATAACAATATAGATCACGATTATAGTCTATACTCTAAAACTGGTGTTGCATAATTAGTGTCTCCACAGTCTTGGTTTGCCCAGGATGGCTGGATTCTAGCTGTTTTCTTGGTGTAATTAATAATAACACTTTTAGAAATGAAAGTGGTAAGGTATGCTCATTGGCTTGTCTTGAGAATAGTCATTGTCTCAGCCTTGGGCTAAACATGAGCTAGAGACTTCCAGCATCCATTTATGCGTTTTGTCACGCAAACATTACTGTTTTTCTCTATGTGCCATGGCATTAATATGGCTAAGACATCAACTGGGCAATGCAAAGCTAGGCAAAGAAAAACATTCTCCAATTTGAAGAGTGCACAGGAGAAATGTAATGGATTTATTACTTTCCCTGAGAGACTTTAGGGAATTAGAAATCTGTATTTCCAACTTTATTTGGGAAGTTGTAATAATCTGGCCAATACTGCTTGTTTTTCAAAGCAAGTTTATAGATACCGAGAACAGACTGGTGATTGCCAGAGGCGGGCAGTTTGGGAACAGATGGACGAAGGGGGTCAAAAGGTATAAACTTTCAGCTATAAAAGAAATAAGTCATGGGCATATAACGTATGGTATGATTACTATATTTAATGATACTGTACTTCATATTTCAAAGTTGCTAAGAAGTTAGATCTTAAAAATTCTCATCACAAGGAAAACAAATATTTTTCTAACCATGTACAGTGACAGATATTAACTAGGCTTATTGTGGTGATCATTTCACAATGTATACAGAATTTTTTCTTTTAATATTTTATTTATTTATTCATGAGAGACACAGAGAGAGGCAGAGACATAGGAAGAGGGAGAAGCAGGCTCCCTACAGGGAACCTGATGTGGGACTAGATCCCTGGACTCCAGGATCACATCCTGAGCCAAAGGCAGGCGCTCAACCGCTGAGCCACCCAGGTGTCCCAGTGTATACAAATATTGAATCATTATGTTGTACATCTGAAACGAATACCAAATTAAAAGAAAAAAATAATACTGGTTTTTCAATAAAAATAGAAGGGAATTTGGAGTCATGAACTTAGATTTTAATCTTGCCTATGATGTGCCCTTTGGCAATTAATTTGCTTCTTTTAATTCTTAGCTTCTTTATCTGTTAATGGAAATATGTTTACTTACATCTCATAAGATTATTATGAGGATTAAAATCACAGTGGAATCTAATAAAAAAAATACTCAAATAGATATTTATAATTATTATTAAATGGTACTTGGGTATGTCCTTCTAATAGAACCCACTATGATAAAGATAAATGTTCTTGTCCATTTTCTTCTGTAGACTATAACCTTCTTGAGGGCCACGACTAGGTCTTATTCAGCTTAGAACCCAAGAGACTGAAGTGATGTGGTTCATGTCAGGCACTTGAATATTTTGAAAGGAAGGTTATATAAAAAGTGGAAACCTTAGCTGACTTTCCTATCTTTTGTATGAATTTACTATGTATTTTTGGAAAATTTCCTTTAAATCTCTGGACTTTAGAGTAAACATATTCACTTTCAATAATTTCAACAATATCAACAATTTCAATTGTTAATAATGAATATCCAAAGACAAAAATGCCACATATTTTTGATCAGTAAAGCTAACTTTGCTTTTAGGAAATAGAATATCGCTTTAGAAGTGAATGCTTCTAAATTTTTTTTATTAAAAAAAACTATTTACATGCACGAGTATTTGTTCTAGCATTGCTTATAAAAATTAGTAAAATAACCTAAATTTCCAGTGATGGTAGAATGACTGAGGTAGGTATTTTTAGTCACATGATGCAATATTTTTTGTCTCAAATATAAGAAAATTACATGATATGCAGAAAAATGTTAAAGTGATTTTTAAAAGGTGGGATATAAAATTGATAATCACAATATTTTTCAAGCATGTATATGAAAATGGATACACCAGAATGAAGAAAGAAGAAAGAAAGTTTTATCTAGGGGATCTCTGGGTGGCTCAGCGGTTTAGCGCCTGCCTTTGGCCCAGGGCGCGATCCTGGAGACCCAGGATCCAGTCCCATGTCGGGCTCCCGGCATGGAGCCTGCTTCTCCCTCTGCCTGTGTCTCTGCCTCTCTCTCTATGTCTATCATAAATAAATAAATAAATAAATAAATAAATAAATAAATAAATCTTTAAAAAAATAAAGTTTTACCTAGTGAAAGTAGATTTTTAAAAATTCAGTGATTCAGAGAATAGCTTTTAAGCAAAACATTATGAACTAACATTTGAAATCACGGCATTTTTGAAATGTTTAAACTCATGTTTCTGCATTTTATAGTCTTATTTTATTATTTGTACTTTACCATAGTTATAAAATCTCTTCTGAATATAAAACATGACAGAATAGAGTATAAAAATATTTATAATGCTGGTAACCCAAATATTATGCCTCAACATTCGTGCAATAAATGAATATTTAAGAAATGCTATGGAGAAATTAATGGTCAGAACCTCAGTAAAATGGTGTCTTCAAATTCCTGAATTGCACTTGACATGCTGCCTTCCTTAAATTTGCTTTAAAATAAAAGATTCATCCATTTCCAAGCCTTTATTTAAAACTGTCCCATCTACTGTTTGGAACAGCTGGTAGCAAATGTCTTAGTGATACAGCTGTTCATATGAGGACTCGTTTCCACCATCTGCCTTTGTGAATGTGAAGATCTCTGAGTTCACAATTCTTTATTGGTTTATTTAATCATGAACAACTATTTCATAGTTAAGAAAACAATGCTCAGAGGGATGCCTGGGTGGCTCAGTTGGTTAAGTATCTGCCTGTGCCTCACATCATGATTTCAGGATGGGAGCCCTGCGTCGGGGCCCTCTCCCCTGCTTGTGCTCTCCCAAATAAATAAATAAAATCTTTTTAAAAATAAGAAAACAATACTCATAGATGCAGACTACTTTTTCTTTTCTGAATACTGAGTGTTTTTATAATATAAAGTAGCCAATGGTTTATGCCCTGATCCTCACTTTTATCTCCTCTAACATGGTCACCCTTAATTATACTTCTCTGCTGACTGATCTTGGCATTCCCTTGTCCAAAATCCTTCCATGCTTCCTATGGCTACTGGATGAAATCAGTACTTTTGTCATTGCATTCAAGACCCTCTTCAGAGGGGGAGGGGCAAGATGGCGGAGGAGTAGGGTCTCCAAGTCACTTGTCCTCAACAAATTACCTAGAAAACCATCCAATCATCCTGAAAATCTACGAATTCGGCCTGAGATTTAAAGAGAGACCAGCTGGAACGCTCCAGTGAGAAGAGTTCGCGCTTCTATCAAGGTAGGAAGACGGGGAAAAAGAAATAAAGGAACAAAAGGCCTCCAAGGGGGAGGGGCCCCGAGGAGCCGGGCTGAGGCCGGGGCGAGTGTCCCCAGGACAGGAGAGCCCCGTCCCGGAGGAGCAGGAGCTGCACCGACCTTCCCGGGGGAAAGGCCTCCCGGGGAATTGGAGCAGGATCCCCAGAAAGGCGGGGATGCCCTCGGGCTCCCTGGGACAGTAACAGAGGAACTGCGCCCCGGGAGATGCGCCGAGCTCCCTAAGGGCTGCAGCGCTCGGCGGGACCCGGAGCAGCTCGGAGGGGCTCGGGCGGCGGCTCCGCGGAGGGGGCTGCGCGGCTCCGGGAACAGCTCAGCGGCGGCGGCTCGGGCGGAGGAAGAAGCTCCGCGGAGGGGGCGGCGCGGCTCCGGGAACAGCTCGGCGGCGGCGGCTCGGGCGGAGGAAGAAGCTCAGCCCGGAGGGGGCGGCGCGGCTCCGATAACAGCTCGGAGGGGCTCGGGCGGCGGCTCCGCGGAGGGGGCTGCACCGCCGGGAGCGCGAATCCAACAGCGCAGGCCCTGGAGCACAGGGCGCCGGGACACAGCCCAGGATCCGGCCTCCCCCAGGACAGGCAGAGGCCGGGAGGGCCCAGGACAGCAAGGGCGCTCCTGCCTGGAGCTGAGCAGATCAGCGGCCCCGCCCCGGAGCCCCCAGGCCCTGCAGACGGAGAGCCCCGGAGCTACTGCGGGAGCTGACTCCAGGGTCCCAGAGCTGCCCCCGCCACTGTGGCTTCCTCCCGGGGCCTCACGGGGTGAACAACCCCCACTGAGCCCTGCACCAGGCAGGGGCAGAGCAGCTCCCCCAAGTGCTCACACCTGAGAATCAGCACAGCAGGCCCCTCCCCCAGAAGACCAGCGACACGGACCAGTTCCAAGGGAAGTCAAGGGACTTAAAGTACACAGAATCAGAAGATACTCCCCCGTGGTTTTTTTTTTTTTGTTTTTTGTTTTTTTGTTTTTTTGTTTTTGTTTTTGTTTTTTGTTTTGTTTTGTGCTTTTTTTTTCTTTCTTCTTGATTTCTGATTGCTTCCCCCACCCCCCCTTTTTTTTCTTTTTTCTCCTTTCTTTCTTTTTCTTTCTTTTTCTTCTCTTTTTCCCCTATTTTTTCTTCTTTCTCTTTTTTCTTTTTCTCTTTTATTTCCTTCTCTCTCTTTTTCTCCTTTTCCCAATACAACTTGTTTTTGGCCACTCTGCACTGAGCAAAATGACTAGAAGGAAAACCTCACCTCAAAAAAAAGAATCAGAAACAGCCCACTCTCCCACAGAGTTACAAAATATAGATTACAATTCAATGTCAGAAAGCCAATTCAGAAGCACTATTTTACAGCTACTGGTGGCTCTAGAAAAAACCATAAAGGACTCAAGAGACTTCATGACTGCAGAATTTAGATCCAATCAGGCAGAAATTAAAAATCAATTAAATGAGATGCAATCCAAACTAGAAGTCCTAACGACGAGGCTTGACGAGGTGGAAGAACGAGTGAGTGACATAGAAGAAAAGTTGATGGCAAAGAGGGAAACTGAGGAAAAAAGAGACAGGCAATTAAAAGACCATGAGGATAGATTAAGGGAAATAAATGATAGCCTGAGGAAGAAAAACCTACGTTTAATTGGGGTTCCTGAGGGCGCCGAAAGGGACAGAGGGCCAGAATATGTATTTGAACAAATCCTAGCTGAAAACTTTCCTAATCTGGGAAGGGAAACAGGCATTCAGATCCAGGAAATAGAGAGATCCCCCCCTAAAATCAACAAAAACCGTTCAACACCTCGACATTTAATAGTGAAGCTTGCAAATTCCAAAGATAAGGAGAAGATCCTTAAAGCAGCAAGAGAAAAAAAGTCCCTGACTTTTATGGGGAGGAATATTAGGGTAACAGCAGACCTCTCCACAGAGACCTGGCAGGCCAGAAAGGGCTGGCAGGATATATTCAGGGTCCTAAATGAAAAGAACATGCAACCAAGAATACTTTACCCAGCAAGGCTTTCATTCAAAATGGAAGGAGAGATAAAGAGCTTCCAAGACAGGCAGGAACTGAAAGAATATGTAACCTCCAAACCAGCTCTGCAAGAAATTTTAAGGGGGACTCTTAAAATTCCCCTTTAAGAAGAAGTTCAGTGGAACAATCCACAAAAACAAGGACTGAATAGATATGATGACACTAAACTCATATCTATCAATAGTAACTCTGAATGTGAACGGGCTTAATGACCCCATCAAAAGGCGCAGGGTTTCAGACTGGATAAAAAAGCAGGACCCATCTATTTGCTGTCTACAAGAGACTCATTTTAGACAGAAGGACACCTACAACCTGAAAATAAAAGGTTGGAGAACCATTTACCATTCAAATGGTCCTCAAAAGAAAGCAGGGGTTGCCATCCTTATATCAGATAAATTAAAATTTACCCCGAAGACTATAGTGAGAGATGAAGAGGGACACTATCTCATACTCAAAGGATCTATCCAACAAGAGGACTTAACACTCCTCAATATATATGCCCCGAATGTGGGAGCTGCCAAATATTTAAACCAATTAATAACCAAACTCAAGAAATACCTTGATAATAATACACTTATACTTGGTGACTTCAATCTAGTTCTTTCTACCCTGGATAGATCTTCTAAGCACAACATCTCCAAAGAAACGAGAGCTTTAAATGATACACTGGACCAGATGGATTTCACAGATATCTACAGAACTTTACATCCAAACTCAACTGAATACACATTCTTCTCAAGTGCACATGGAACTTTCTCCAGAATAGACCACATATTGGGTCACAAATCGGGTCTGAACCGATACCAAAAGATCGGGATAGTCCCCTGTATATTCTCAGACCATAATGCCTTGAAATTAGAACTTAATCACAACAAGAAGTATGGAAGGACCACAAACACGTGGAGGTTAAGGACCACCCTGCTAAAAGATGAAAAGGTCAACCAGGAAATTAAGGAAGAATTAAAAAGATTCATGGAAACTAATGAGAATGAAGATACAACCGTTCAAAATCTTTGGGATGCAGCAAAAGCAGTCCTGAGGGGGAAATACATCGCAATACAAGCATCCATTCAAAAACTGGAAAGATCTCAAATTCAAAAGCTCACCTTACACATAAAGGAACTAGAGAAAAAGCAACAAATAGACCCCACCCCCAGCAGAAGAAGAGAGTTAATTAAAATTCGAGCAGAACTCAATGATATCGAGACCAAAAGAACTGTGGAACAGATCAACAGAACCAGGAGTTGGTTCTTTGAAAGAATTAATAAGATAGATAAACCATTAGCCAACCTTATTAAAAAGAAGAGAGAGAAGACTCAAATTAATAAAATCATGAATGAGAAAGGGGGCATCACTACCAACACCAAGGAAATACAAACGATTTTAAAAACATATTATGAACAGCTGTACGCCAATAAATTAGGAAATCTAGAAGAAATGGACGCATTCCTGGAAAGCCACAAACTACCAAAACTGGAGCAGGAAGAAATAGAAAACCTGAACAGGCCAATAACCAGGGAGGAAATTGAAGCAGTCATCAAAAACCTCCCAAGACACAAGAGTCCAGGGCCAGATGGCTTCCCAGGGGAATTCTATCAAACGTTTAAAGAAGAAATCATACCTATTCTACTAAAGCTGTTTGGAAAGATAGAAAGAGATGGAGTACTTCCAAATTCGTTCTATGAGGCCAGCATCACCTTAATTCCGAAACCAGACAAAGACCCCACCAAAAAGGAGAATTACAGACCAATATCCCTGATGAACATGGATGCAAAAATTCTCAACAAGATACTAGCCAATAGGATCCAACAACACATTAAGAAAATTATTCACCATGACCAAGTAGGATTTATCCCTGGGACACAAGGCTGGTTCAACACTCGTAAAACCATCAATGTGATTCATCATATCAGCAAGAGAAAAACCAAGAACCATATGATACTCTCATTAGATGCAGAGAAAGCATTTGACAAAATACAGCATCCATTCCTGATCAAAACCCTTCAGAGTGTTGGGATAGAGGGAACTTTCCTCGACATCTTAAAAGCCATCTACGAAAAGCCCACAGCAAATATCATTCTCAATGGGGAAGCACTGGGAGCCTTTCCCCTAAGATCAGGAACAAGACAGGGATGTCCACTCTCACCACTGCTGTTCAACATAGTTCTGGAAGTCCTCGCCTCAGCAATCAGACAACAAAAAGACATTAAAGGCATTCAAATTGGCAAAGAAGAAGTCAAACTCTCCCTCTTCGCCGATGACATGATACTCTACATAGAAAACCCAAAAGCCTCCACCCCAAGATTGCTAGAACTCATACAGCAATTTGGTAGCGTGGCAGGATACAAAATCAATGCCCAGAAATCAATGGCATTTCTATACACTAACAATGAGACTGAAGAAAGAGAAATTAAGGAGTCCATCCCATTTACAATTGCACCCAAAAGCATAAGATACCTAGGAATAAACCTAACCAAAGAGGTAAAAGATCTATACCCTAAAAACTATAGAACACTTCTGAAAGAAATTGAGGAAGACACAAAGAGATGGAAAAATATTCCATGCTCATGGATTGGCAGAATTAATATTGTAAAAATGTCAATGTTACCCAGGGCAATTTATACGTTTAATGCAATCCCTATCAAAATACCATGGACTTTCTTCAGAGAGTTAGAACAAATTATTTTAAGATTTGTGTGGAATCAGAAAAGACCCCGAATAGCCAGGGGAATTTTAAAAAAGAAAACCATAGCTGGGGGCATCACAATGCCAGATTTCAGGTTGTACTACAAAGCTGTGGTCATCAAGACAGTGTGGTACTGGCACAAAAACAGACACATAGATCAATGGAACAGAATAGAGAACCCAGAAGTGGACCCTGAAATGTACGGTCATCTAATATTCGATAAAGGAGGAAAGACTATCCATTGGAAGAAAGACAGTCTCTTCAATAAATGGTGCTGGGAAAATTGGACATCCACATGCAGAAGAATGAAACTGGACCACTCTCTTTCACCATACACAAAGATAAACTCAAAATGGATGAGAGATCTAAATGTGAGACAAGATTCCATCAAAATCCTAGAGGAGAACACAGGCCACACCCTTTTTGAACTGGGCCACAGTAACTTCTTGCAAGATACATCCACAAAGGCAAAAGAAACAAAAGCAAAAATGAACTATTGGGACTTCATCAAGATAAGAAGCTTTTGCACAGCAAAGGATACAGTCAACAAAACTAAAAGACAACCTACAGAATGGGAGAAGATATTTGCAAATGACATATCAGATAAAGGGCTAGTTTCCAAAATCTATAAAGAACTTATTAAACTCAACACCAAAGAAACAAACAATCCAATCATGAAATGGGCAAAAGACATGAAGAGAAATCTCACAGAGGAAGACATGGACATGGCCAACAAGCACATGAGAAAATGCTCTGCATCACTTGCCATCAGGGAAATACAAATCAAAACCACAATGAGATACCACCTCACACCAGTGAGAATGGGGAAAATTAACAAGGCAGGAAACAACAAATGTTGGAGAGGATGCGGAGAAAAGGGAACCCTCTTACACTGTTGGTGGGAATGTGAACTGGTGCAGCCACTCTGGAAAACTGTGTGGAGGTTCCTCAAAGAGTTAAAAATAGACCTGCCCTACGACCCAGCAATTGCACTGTTGGGGATCTACCCCAAAGATTCAGATGCAATGAAACGTCGGGACACCTGCACCCCGATGTTTCTATCAGCAATGGCCACAATAGCCAAACTGTGGAAGGAGCCTCGGTGTCCATCGAAAGATGAATGGATAAAGAAGATGTGGTTTATGTATACAATGGAATATTACTCAGCAATTAGAAACGACAAATACCCACCATTTGCTTCAACGTGGATGGAACTGGAGGGTATTATGCTGAGTGAAATAAGTCAATCGGAGAAGGACAAACAGTGTATGTTCTCATTCATTTGGGGAATATGAATAATAGTGAAAGGGAATATAAAGGAAGGGAAAAGAAATGTTGGGAAATATCAGGAAGGGAGACGGAACATAAAGACTCCTAACTCGGGGAAACGAACTAGGGGTGGTGGAAGGGGAGGAGGGCGGGTGTTGGAGGGGAATGGGTGACGGGCACTGAGGTGGACACTTGACGGGATGAGCACTGGGTGTTTTTCTGTATGTTGGTAAATTGAACACCAATAAAAGTTAATTAAAAAAAAAAAAAAAAGACCCTCTTCAATGAAATCTCAATACCCATTCCCAACAACACTCTTGCAAATACTCCATGCTCCATAATGAAACTCTCACTGGAATTACCTGCTCTTAGCTCTTTGGTAATGCCATTCCTATACATAGACTTTTCTTCTCTCCCCTACCTTTACATATTCTGATTCCAGATGTCCTTCAAGGTGTGGCTAAAATGCTGCTTGCTCATGAGATATTTTGTAATACTTCCCTTTAGAAGGGATTTCTGTATTTCTAACTTTTGCATACAATTAAATATGTCATAGTGTTTAGCACTTTCTACATTGTCATTTTATACCTTTTACTAGATTATAAACTCCTAGAGCATAAACCCCTATGTTTGCTCTATATAACCATCAGAGAAGTAAAACTAGTATTCTTAGCATATGAATAATAGGCTAAGATTTACAAAAATTCTACTAATAGTACAAATAATTCTTGTGTAGCTTTCACTAAGATTCCCTAAACACTAACACAGTACAAAACCAAGTACAGTTTTCAAGACCAGGAAATTGACCTCAACTCTAAACTGATAACCAGTCTTCCGAGTTTTTTCAGAGTGTGTCCATTTCCCCCACTAACATCTTTTCTCTAGATGAGGACCCAATCTGGAATCACTTTGTTCTTATGTCACCTTACATTTTTTTTTTCAATTTAGGACAGATCTTGAGTCTGCCTTTATTTTTGATGACTTCCTCACTTTTGAAGAATACTGGCCAGTTATTTTGTAGAGTATTGCTCAATTTGTTTTTGTCTATGTTCCTTCCCAATTAAACTTCAATCATGTTTGGGTAAGAATATGACAGAACTTATATTGAGCCCTTTCCAGAAATCATATCAATAGGCACATGATATTGATATGTCTCATTATTACTGGAGTCCATTTTGATCACTTGGTTAAGATGATATTGGTCAGATCTCTTCAATATCCAGTTACTACTTTTCCCTTTGTAATAGCTAAGTGCATTATAGAGAGATTCTTTCAGAATATGAAAATATCCTATTTCTCATCACTTTAACACACTAATTTTAACATGCATGGATGATATTGCCTGACACAACTGTTGCAATGATGTTAACTAAATGTTTTTTCCCTTTTTTCATCACTCTATGATCACTAATTGAATTCCACCACGAGGAACAGCTTCCTACTCCATCCCTCACTTACCTCTATTTAATCATTTATTTCCATTATTTACTTCTGTAATCTATTGACTCATTGGTATGTTTTCAGTTAATACTTTTAATATCATTACATAGATCTGGAGCAGCATATATGGTTTTTTGAGAATATCTGAGCAGGATGAAGCTGGGAACTGTTCTGAATGTTATACCTGTTTCAACTCAAGCTTCACAGTAGTTCTTACTCATTTAGAGATGAGGAAATTGAAACATGGAGCTTAGATGACTTGCCCAAGTCATTCCACTAGTAGGTGACAGAGTTAGGATGAGAACCCTAGCAGTTTGTTTACAGAGTCCAGGTTTTTAAGCAAAATAAAACATTTTATCCAATAAGGTTTGGTGAGAATCAGGAAGAGTTTTTTTCTCTCCTGTCATTCACATGTCTCTAACCAAGATGAGTAAGTGCCTAAGACATGTTAGGATCTCAGCATCATGGGACCAGAAGGCAGAGCTTGTTTATAAGAGTGAAGTTGATAATCTGGCTGCACAGGCAGGTTCTAGCAAGGATGGTAGAGCAACCAGCAATATAACAGAGGATGCTTTCATCATGTGCCAGATCTGGTCTATCGGTGGTATCTTCCTCTGCACTATCTTAACCATGCTCCTTGCTCTAACTGATTAAGAGTGCACACCATGTGTGCAGCATGGGAGAATGAATATACCTGAGGTAGTTAGTCAGTCAAATCTAGAAGGAAGACCAAGCATTAGAAAATTAGGCAGCAACCTCTGTTGATGAGGAATTTAATGGTAGGTAACTGAAGTATATTTATGATGAAAAGAATTACTATTTAAGTCTAGAAATAGGGCTGGTCAGGTGACCACCAGATCAGTGGTCTGGCACCCCAGACAGGTACTGACTACAGAGCAGAGAATTGAAGCAAAAAAAATTCAGTCCTGCAACTGAGCCAGCACAGGAGAAGAAAAGGATATGTTGCAGCTTGGACACCTCAAGACCTCTGCTTTTGGTAGGCAGAGTAGCATAATAACTACACAACGGGGTTAGGTCTAGTGATTAGACTTCAGACTAAACTTTTGGTGGGGCTGAGAGTGGTGCCGTTTCTACTGCATCTGCCAGGAAATATCTCAAGAGCTGGATACAGTTGAACTGATGGGATTCTTTCTTTCATTCATTTATTATTATATCCATGCTTCAGCATTCACTCTTTACTGAGTGTCTCCAATGAGCAATGCACAAATGCAGGGAGTAGATCATGATCAAGACTGTGCTTCCATCATGAATACCAGGTTCACATGGGAGTCGTCACTCAAACTTGCGGTGGTGTGTCTGGAAAGGAGGGTTAAGAGGTTTCGTGGAGGAAATAGATCCAGCTGTGAGGATTAATCAAGGCAGAGAAATTGAAGCAAGTGCCCACAGAAGCACACACCTGTTATAAATGCCAACACATTAAATAATATGAAGTGGCTCATCTTAGTAAGAGAACATCATCAAAACTACCCCACTACCATCTCTGATTAGCATGTTCAGTTATGGTCGAGTGTAAGGAAGGTTAGGCCGTGATGGAGATATTTATAGACTCTTAAATAGCTGTAGAGCGGCCCTGAATGACATTTGTGTGACCCCTTGCCAAATAATAGGAATTAGAGCTGTGCAAAATCTAGACGGTCATGGAGTTCAATCTCTGATTATTTCTAATTCTAGACAAAATATAATAATCATTTACATTTGCATAATACTTATAAAATACTTTCATAACCATTATCTCATTTGGTCCTCACAATAATATAATGAGATAAGCAGGAAAAATATGATTACAATCCTTATTTCCCAGGAAAGGAAACTAAAAGAGTTAGAAATTGTAATGGCTGCAGAAGATAAATCCAGGAAGGAGAGCCAAATTGGGAATCAAGGTTTCAAATTTCTTATCTAGTACTCACTCCATAATACCAACTCCTCCAATTTGCCAGTTAATATCAAGGGGCAGTTCATACAGATGGTCCCCTACTTATGATGGTTTGACTTATGATATTTTGACTCTACAATGGTTTGATGGTGATATGCATTCAATAGAAACTGTACTTCTAATTTTGAATTTTGATCTCATCCTAGACCAGTGATATGCAGGACAATCTTGTCTTAATGCTGGGAAGGGGCAGGGAGCTGCAGCTCCCAGTCAGTCACGTGATTGTGAGGGTAAACCAGTAGATAAACTCTTAAAACCATTCTGCAACCTGTATAACCCTTCTGCTTCTCACTTTCAGTATAGTATTCAATACTATACTAGTATTACATGAGATATTCAACACAGTATTATAAAATAGTCCTTCTGTTAGATGATTTTGCCCAACTGTAGGCTCATATAAGTGTTCTGAGCATGTTTAAGGTAGAGTGGGCTAAATACTGCTGCTATCCAGTAGGCTGGATGCATTTCAGCTTATGATATTTCAGCTTGTGATGCATTTATTGGGACGTAACCTCATTGCAAGTTGAAGATCTGTACTTTGAAATGGGGAGTATGATACTCTCTTTTAGTGACTCCCTATGAATGCATGTCTCCTTCCTGTGGAAAGGCTATGAGGAGGGGGAGTAATAATGTTATATAAAGTCTTTCAAAGTGTGACCTCTCTGAAATACCCATCTTAACACGTCCTCAGGAGTTTGCAGACCCAGCATATTTTACCTTTAGGTCAAATATAAAAACAGGAAGCTTGTTATTCAAACACTGCTTTAAGTCTTCTAGGCTGTCCTTCCAGTGAAATTGCTACCCATTAAGCCCTATTTGATATAAACCCCATATCTATCCCTGCATGGCCTATGGATATATCATAAGCAAGGTTTTCAGGGGAAAAGTTGAGGAACCGTCTCACCTTCCCTACAGAACTTCAATAGGTAAGAAAATATGCAAAGCTCTGAGGAAAATCCCAATGGAAATAATCACCCAAACTGCCCTATTTGGCACAGAATCCGGGTATACAATAGGCCCCATGATTATGCTTTGCTTTTCAGTGGCACATGATTCTGGGAGTGAGGGAAGAGAAAGTGGTGGGCAGATGATATTTTGATAACCTGAGCATGTTGTATCTTTATTCTTACCTCAGTTTCTAAACATCTGGGACATACACACTTTACCTCCCATGCCATTACCTCTCCACAGTGGATATGTTCAGGATGATTAGAAATGACAGAGCCTGGGCCTTTCCCAAAATGGCCCTCAGTGGTGACCTCTTCGAGGACATTGTCTCTTATTTTGTGGGCTCAAATTGGAGTGGACTCACAGGATTCAGTGACAGTAAAGGGGATATGATTACAAAGCCTCAGGATAGGCCTTGGGCCATTTTGGCAGGATCCAAATTATCAGCGAACCCAACAGCCTATCTGTCTAGAAGAGATGTGAAGCAAATAAAATCACCTTGCATCATATCAGAAACCTAACAACAATTTTCTACAATTAATCACTAACCCAAAATGGCAGATTGTAGCCCCAGAAGCAGCAGATACTTCTAATTAGTGCTAGATGATTGACCGCACACACTGATTTGGCCACACGTGCCGGAAGGAATTACAGTTAATTGCCAGTGGTAATGAAGCTCATATTGACTAGTTAGGCAAATAGCAAAAGCAAAATTCAAAAGCTGTTTCAAGAAAAGATCAAATGGTACTTAAGGTCAGTGAACAGGGCAGCTGTTTACAGGTTTGTCAAACAAACTTTAATATGAGAAACATGCTAGTAAAATCACAGGAAGGGATAAACACATACTGCCTATTTACTAAGTTCTGAATTTATAAATCTAGGATGATAGATAAATAAATTTGCACCTCAACCTGGTAGAAAGCCAAATGAGAGCAATTTGATTTACATTAAATATCTCCAAGTGAAGAATATTAATGAAAGGCCAGAGGAAAAAAAAGGCAAGACAAGAAAAAATGATAGTGAGGTTTAATAGCAATGCATTACAAACAGACAGGGAGACATTTACAGCCAGACATTCTGTGCAGCAAACTATTATTTATGACAAGGTCACCTTTGCTATAAGTAGATATTCAGCAACCACTCAGTTATAGGCTGATGGAGACCTTAAAAGTTACAAAAATCCATTCCTTTCATTTTACGGTGTCTGCAACTAAGACCCAGGAGTAGGGGATGGAAGAGATCATGGAAAAGTGTCTATTTCTATGCTTTTCACAGACACCCCTACTCATTCTATCCTGTTATAAACTTTGAAAGGCAGATGTCCTTGGTTCCAGGTCATACAACAGGAAACTAAAGCTTCAGAGAAGCGGTAGAGCTTGTCTTGCCTCTCCTGCTGCCTTTATGGGAAGGAATCATGACCATCCCATTTGGTGAGCCACTGGAAGCTTGGGGACTAGACTCCAGTCTCAGGAGTTTATTCCTGACCCAGGGGATAATAATAATTCTATCATAGGCACTTTTTAGTATCTCAAAAATAATACTTGGAAACCATTTTAAAAAGTGCATTTAACAAACATTGGATTTTAGGACAGAAGAAGGCCTACTTATCCCAGAATAGTCATATATCTTTATACCAATTTAGGAATAAAAATGTTCCATAAAGTACACTGACTAATAATGTTGGCTTCCATTGATTAAAGGCCAGCAATATGCTTGGCTTTACAGTAGACAATTTAGTTTTATTCATACCTGATATTACTAGACCTTGCAGGTTAAAGAAAAAAAAAGAAAGAAAAATACAAGAAAAGCAATGTATCGCAGAGTGGTTTAGTGACTCCCACAGTGTTATGTGGTCAAGAAGTGGCAAAGCCAGATTTTATACCCAGGTCTATGGGCCCCAACACTCCTGTTTTTGTTTCTCTGCCAGTTGGATCTCTTGATATTCCCTAACTCTTCACTGGACCCCATAGCATTCTCAGTCTGAACAGTTCATTTAGACCTTGATCTTGCTACATGTCCTGTATTTCTAGCTTCCAAGGTTCTTTCTGTGTTAGTCCTGTCTCCCTAAGAAGATAGCACACTTAGATATACCTCTCTATCCTCCCCAGCATGAATGATGGTACCTCACATACTGCTGGCACAGCATATGCCAATAATAATAGCTGTGACAAAGGGCTACTATAGGCAAGCTCTGGGGAGAGGTTCTCCAGCATCTGTCCCTCCAACCCTGGCTTATTGCTGTTATTGTTGTTATTTCCTGTCCTTGGTGAGAACTGCCTGAGGGATTCAAGAGGAAGGTTCAGAGGAGGTGTCCATCACTAAACTGTAAGGGTTTGATAGTATCTAGTTAACCTGAGACCCATCTTTCTATGAACACCCTAATCTATCTTTCTTTGTAGGCTAGGTGGGAGCTGACTTCAACTGACTAGATCTTCCAAATTATTCTGTTTTAAAAGATTGGTACCCTTTATCTCATTTCCTCATCTCTCTCATGATCATGTTAACATTTCTTTCAATTGCTTCTCTCCTTCTCAGGTACTCCACATCCCAGAACCCTGGCTAGAAGAAAATCCAGTAACAGTGAGCCCTGGTCCTCAGGGAAGCCAACAGAAATGAAGAAAACATTTTAGAACGTAGAAACAGCAGACCGATCTTCTGCTAAGGACGCCAAAATGGAAAACCATAAGGAGACGAGTACTTAATGGCAACAATCAGTGGTCCAAGGGTAAGGACTGATAAAACTCTGGAAAAAGAGTTAAATTCAGAATAAAACTAAATTCATTTCAAAAGAAACTTCCTTGAATTAAGTGACTGCAAAGATTATCTTCTCTTTATTTTGGTTTCCCCCTAAGACAAGAAGCAGACTCTTTGAAGGAAATAATATTTTTCAAAATTTTTCCTTTTCCTCTTTAGTCTTATATATAAAAATGCTATATAATTTGATCTCAAATGTATTGAAATATAAAAATATTTGTATTTTGTTTTCTAGTCTTGATAAGAATGGATATTCTTAGTTACAATATTTGATGTGCTTAATGAGCTTTAATACGTTAAATAAGACTTCATTTCAAGTTATCTTGCTGAATTGGAGACTGAATTACTCAATTCAATAATCAATAAACATAAAATCTTGAAATGAATCTTCTCTTTTTAACTTTTTACTGTAGAAAATTTCGAACACATATAAAAAGAGACAGGAATAATATAATGGACCCCCATTTACCCACCACCTGGCTTCATTTCTCTTCAAAATGTTGCCAAATCATCTTGTCCCACCTAAGTTCTCTTTCTCTCTCTCCCTATCTCTCTCTTCTTGTAAAATTTTAGAGCTAAATCTTGACACTAAGGCATTTCACCTATAAACACATTAGTATTTCTAATAGATATTTAAAATATATATGTATTTCACAATATCATAACCACACCTAATAAATTCTTAAAAATCATTTATTAATATTATTTAATACTTATTTCAACATTGAAATTTAAACATTGATGAAATTAGTTTTTACTTAAAAATGGAGTCAGGATGTCTCTGGTATGGGAATATGAGGAATTATCACTGTGGCCAGGGTTAGCAAGATTAGGACTCCTGGCTGAGAAGCTTTTTTGATTCTGATTCTTTTTATAGAAAAGAGCTTCCTGCCTATATTTCCTAGCTGACTTAGGATCAGCTACCTTGCCTTATTCTGAATTAATTCTCTGAATAAATTCTCCTAAATTCTAATTATTGTTATTTGACTCTCTACTTTGTGACATGCACTCCTATAGGAACACTTATTCTAGATTTGATTCTAGCACGTTAATCTTTAATCCCCATCCTCTATGGAGACAGCATGATCCAGTGGTAAGTCCCTGTCATTAAATAGTTTATGTTAAACAAGTTTTTAACATAGCAGTTTTTCCATTTACTACCTGTGTGATTTTGGGCAAATTATTTACCTTTTCTGTGCCTCAGTGCCTTCATCTGCAAAGTGAACATAATAAGAGTACTTATCTCAGAGTTGTTTAAGAATTAGAGAAAATAACTCTTTGCTGAGTGCTTGGTATATATAGTAAGCATTCAATAAATGCTGACCATTATGGTACCCCTTGCTTCTAGCCTTTGCTGTGAGTTTGATAATCCTGGGGTTTCCTCTACTCCTATGACCTTTTTAGCATATCAAAACAAATACCTTAACTCAGGTGTCACCACCTTGGGGATAGCCATCCTCATTACCGTCATTCCCACCACCCTGTTTGGATTGATCATATTTTCTTTTGTGCTTTCTCTGATTTCATAGATTTCCATAATGTCTTAAAAATCATAAAAATCCCCATTTGTAATTTATGTTTTCCTATTATTGGGCAATAAACTCCTTAACAACAGGACTAGTATTTAAGGCACCTTTGTTTAGTGTGCTCCTAGCATAGCATTTGTCATAAATATTTACTGAATGAATCCCTAGATATATATAAGCACACTTTTCCTTTCTTGCTGTTCCTAACACGAGTTCTTATCTTGTCTCAGGGACCCAGTGCTTCCAGAATGCTATCCTATCTTCTTCAGTAAACTTCAAAGGTTTTCTGGTATGCTTGGGTTACTCATTTGGTTAAGTGTCTGCCTTTGACTCAAGTCATGATTTCAGCATCCTGAGATTGAATCTTACATTGGGTTCTCCGTTCAGCTGCGAGTCGGGAGTCTAGTCTGCTTCTCCCTTTTACTCTCCCTCTATGCTCTCTGTCTCTCTAGAATGAATAAATAAAATCTTTAAAAAAGGAATGCTATTAAAAAAAAGGGAAACTTCAAAGGTTTTCTATTTTTTACCACATCATGATTAACCTGTATTTGGACTTCAAAATTCTGTGTAATCCTGCCTTATTATATTGATCCAATTTTATTTTACACTACCTGACAATTATAAATCCTCAGCTGGTAGGCAGGATTCTTTCCATCCTACTCATGATGATACAATGTTTATTTCCATTCTTAAGCACTTTTCAAAACAGAACTTTTCTCATTAAGGTCCCTAAATGAGAAAACGGTATGATTGTTTTGTTGAAAAAAGATATCTTATTTTGATTTCATGGTATTTTATTGGCCTCTATGACTCTTAATCAAATACTCCATTATATGATGGATGATATGGCTTAGATTCAAATTTTGACTCTTTTGCTTGTTATCTGCATGGACTTGGATTAAGTATTTACCTCATTAAGCCTCAGTTTGCTCACCTGTGAAAGGACAAGGCCATTAATACTCATCTTAGTGGGTTGCTTTGAGGGTTAAATGAGAAAATGGCATGTTGCAAATGCTAAATAAATGCAAACTATGATGATGATAGTGTCAACACAGAACTTACTTTCTTGGGATGAAACTGGATTCAATTTGCACTCATTGCATTTAGAAACAAAACCTACATATTTTTTCAATATATAAGTTGATTGACTTTCTCTTTCCTTTTCCATGCTAATTGGTTTGAAGGTGATATATTTTCAGAATTCCTGATCTCTTGTTACAGCCAAACAGAGTGTCTACTACTATAGCTAGAATAGCCATTTTCTATATATATACACACACACATCAAAGCTAAACTGTAAGCATAAAAAGATACAGCATGTAATCATTTGAGAATGAAGAAGAATATGGTTGCAGTTGCTGATATAAAAATTTAAAAACTATAATAATATTAAGAAATATAGCCATAAAAATGCAAAAGCTCTCAATCATGCACTTTAGAAATTATATTTTTCCTGGAATTTTTAAGAACAGAGATTATCCAATTAAAGTAGAATTCTTAAAAGTTACACTTTTTTTTTTTACTTAGAGAGTAAAATGTTTCAGATAGTAAATGTAACATCAGTATAACACTGTGAATCCACAAGTAAGAAACCTCCCTTAATATTTTTAATAAGAAAATACCATTTGTATTCATTTTCTATTCCACATTGAACACATAGGCTGCCAACTTGGCTTCTGATAGTGAGAAGCTAAGACTTCCAAACTCTTTCCAAGACAGTAAATGCATGCTAGAGTACAGCGTCAGATGTTTTCCATACGTATATCCAAGAAGTAGTTTTAGGGAGGTTAAAAAAAAGTATTTTGAACTAAATGAAAATAAAAACAAAATTTACCAAATATTTGTAAGATTCAGGAAAAGCAGAACTTAGAGGGAAATTTATAGGATTGAATTATACACTGGAGTAGAAAAATATCTAAAATTAATAATCTAAGCTTTCATCTCAGAAAACCAAAAAAAGAAGAAAATTTTAAATCTAAAAAAACAATTTGAGGAAGAAAAGAAGTAATAAAATTTCTTTTATTACTTTACTACAAGCACACACCAATGAAATTGAAAAGAGGAAATCAATAGAAAAAATAAATTAAACTAAAAGCTGGTTTTTAGAAAAGATAATTTACAATTATAACTCCCTAACTAATCTAACCAAACATAGAGAAGATACAACTTACTAATATCAATAATGAAAGGGGGATAACTCCTGACACCATAGCTATGAAAACATAATAAGTAAATATAATGAATAGCTCTATGTCCAAAAATTTGATAACTTAGGTGAACTGTTGACAATTTCTTGAAAGGTGCAAACTATTAAAATTCATACAAGGGAAAGTAAATAATCTGAATAGTTTATGACTACATTACTAAATAAACTGGATCAAGAATTAATAACCTTCGAAAAAAAATAATTACCCAGACAGATCATTTCCATGTATGCAAGGCTGGTTCAATATTTGAAAATCAAGTGCTATTATCCATCACATCAACAGACTGAGTTAGATAAATCATTCATCATATCAATGGTTGCAGAAAAAGTATTTGATAGAAATCATATCCATTTATGTTTCAAAAATATAAAAAGACTGAAAAGAAACCTCTTCAACTTGATAAAAATATCTATAAAATACCTATAGCTAATATTATATTTAATTATGAGAAACTGAGTACTTTCCACCTAAGATTAGGAACAAGGTAGGGATGCCCCTGTCTCATCACTTCTATCCCCACACTGGAAGTCCTAGCTAGTGTAACAGGAAGAGAAAAGTAGACATATATGGAAGGAAGAAATAAAACTATCTTTGCTCATAGATTAATGATTGCTTATCTAAAGAATTCCAAAGAATTAGAAAAAAGATCCTATAATCAACAAGCAATTAGAGCAAAGTCACAATAATACAAGGTTGTTTTTTTTTAATTTTTTTTTAAGATTTTATTTATTTATTCATCATAGTCACAGACTGAGAGAGAGAGAGGCAGAGACACAGGCAGAGGGAGAAGCAGGCTCCATGCAGGGAGCCTGACGTGGGATTCGATCCCGGGTCTCCAGGATCGCGTCCTGGGCCAAAGGCAGGCGCCAAACCGCTGCGCCACCCAGGGATCCCAAATTTTTTTAATTTTTATTTATTTATGGTAGTCACACAGAGATAGAGAGAGAGAGAGGCAGAGACACAGGCAGAGGGAGAAGCAGGCTCAATGCACCGGAAGCCCGATGTGGGATTCAATCCCGGATCTCCAGGATGGCGCCCTGGGCCAAAGGCAGGCGCTAAACCACTGCGCCACCCAGGGATCCCAACATACAAGGTTGTTATGCCAAAGTCAATTGATCTCCTTATTAGCAGCAATGAACACTTGGAATTTTAAGCTAAAAGTATAATATCATTTATAAGAAGAGTTAAGTGCTTGGGAAATAACTGTAGCAAAATATGTTTTGGATCTGGATGTGGAAATCTATAAAATTATGATGAAAGTGATCAGAGATCTAGATAACTGGAGAGATGTTCTGCATTCCTGGATTAAAAGAGTCAATGTTGAGGGACACCTGGGTGGCTCAGTGGTTGAGCACCTGCCTTTGTCTCAGAGGGTGATCCCGTGGTCCTAGGATTGAGTCCTACATCGGGCTTCCTGCAAGAAGCCTGCTTCTCCTTCTACCTATGTCTCTGCCTCACTCTCTGTGTCTCTCATGAATAAATAAATAAAATCTTTAAAAAATTTTTAAAAAAGGAGTCAATGTTGGGATGTCAGTTCTTCCCACGTTGACCCGCAGATTCAACTCAACTCCAATCAAAATACTTGGTATGATTTCAGTCTTCTTAAATTTGTTGAGACTTCTTTTATGACCTAATATGTGATTTGTCTTAAAGAATGCTCATATACTCTTGAGAAAGACGTGTGTCATATTGCTGTTGGGTGGAATGTTCTATATCTGTCAGAACCATTTGCTCTAAGCATTGTTCAAATTTGTGGTTTCCTCATTAATTTTCTGTCTGGATGTTCCTTCCAATGTTGAAAGTAGGGTGTTGAAGTCTCCTGCTATTATTGTATTATTATTTATTGCTCCCTTTAAGTCTGTCAGTGTTTGCTTTAGATGTTTAGATATGCTGATGTTGGGTGCATGTATAATTATAATTGTTATGTCTTCCTGATGAATTGAGTCTTTTATCATTATACAATGACTTTCATTGTCTACTGTGACAATTTTTGGCTGAAAGTCTATTTTATCCGACATAAGTATAGCTACCCTTGGTCACTTTTGGTTACCATTTGTATGGAATATATTTTTTCTATCCCTTCACTTTCAGCTTCTGTGTACAAGAAATTAGTGGATATTAACAAATTGATTCTAATGTTTATATGGAAAGGCACAAGATCTATAATATCCAACACAACAGTGAAGAAAAGAACAAAGTTGGAGGATAGACATTACCCATCTTCAAGACTTCCTATAAAGCTATAGCATACTATGGATGAAAAATCAGACACACAGATTAGAACAGAGAGTTAGAACAGAGAGCTAGAACTAGACCCACAGAAATATATCTAATTTATCTTTGTTAAAGAACAAAGGCAATTCAGGGGAGAGAAGATAATCTTTCCAACAAATGATGCTGGAAGCATTGGACATCTATTTTTAAAAAATAAATATAGACACAGACCTTAACACCCTTCACAGAAATTAACTCAAAATGGGTCATATAAAATGCAAAGGCAAAATGCAAAACTATGTAAATGTAAAATGCAAAACTATAGAACTTTTATAAGATAACATAGGGGAAATTTAAGTAACCTTGGGTTTGGCACTGAGGTTTTAGTTATAACACTAAAAACACAATCCATGGAAACTGCTCACCCCACACTCCAACCAAAAAAGATAAATTCATTTTTATTAAAATGAAAAACTCTACTCTGAGAATAATACTAAGAGAATGAAGAGACAAACTAGGTACCAGGAAAGGAATATTTGAAAAACACATATGTGATAAAAGATTTCTATCCAAAATACATAAAGAACTGTAAAAGTCAACAATAAGATAATAAACAATCCAATTAAATATTGGGCAAAAGATCTGGGCAGATGTCTCACCAAAGAAGATATACAGGTGGCAAATAAGCATAAGAAAAGAGACTCAACTTCATTTGTCATCACAGAACTGTAAATTACAATAATGAGATACCAGCATATATTCTATTAGAATGGCTAAAATTTAAAAAACTGACAATACTAACTGCTGATAAAGATTTGGAGTAACGGGAACTCTTACTCATTTCTGATGGGAATGTAAAACAGTACACTTTGGAAAAAGTTTGACCAGTTTCTTACAAAGCTACTATGTGATCCACCAGTTGTGCTCCTAGGTACACTTCTGAGTTAAAGACCAGCATCCACATAAGAACCTGCACCCAAATGTTTATAGCAACTTTATTAATAATATCCAAAAATGAGAATGATATTCTTCATTCGGAGAATGGATAAACAAACCATGGTACATCTATATAATGGAATAGTATTCAGTGATAAAAAAAGAAATGAGCTATTAAACCATGGAAAGGCATAGAAGAATATTAAATGAATATTGCTAAGTGAACAAAGCCAGTCTGAAATACTGTGTGACTGCAGTTATATTACATTATCAAAAAGGCAAAAATATAGAGACATCCCAAAGTAGAGTGCCAGGGTTTGGGAAACAAGGAGAAATGAATATATGAAGCACAGGGGATTTTTTGGGGCAGTGAAACCATTCTGTGTGATACTCTATTGGTAGACATATGCCATTATGCATTTGTCAAAACCTACACAAATTCATAACATAAAGAATGAATGTTAATGTATACAAATTTTAAAAAATCATTTAGGATTTTGACAATGCCAGGAAAGAATGCAGATTGTAACAAGAGTATCTTACCTTATTAAAAATATATGAAACAACTTCACTGAAGGAGGTGCTAGCTTAAGTATCTCTGGAAATAAATGGAGTCTATAAGGCAAAATAAATTACATATAAGTACTGTAGTATAGTCAATGTTGTTTCACACAGGGATATGGCTTAACTATGATAATACTAACATATAGGTATTCCTCAATTGAATAATTAAATAAGTAGATAACAACAGATGGTAGGAGCCATGTTTCTCACTGTTGGAGTGGAATTTCACAGATTAGTAAAGTTAGGAGGCTGGAATAATCCATGTGGTAATAGAATTGGAGATATCAAGAATGCTCAATTTAACAACAATGAATATAGTTACATATAGAAGTATTTATATACATGTGTATACATGGGTTAGTGTACACAGAGATCTTTCTTTGCTCTGGCAGCTGAAAAGGCTCAGGAGTAGTGAGCATATGTATTATTCAGATCTTGATTTCTATTGCCATTCTCCAACAAAAGTAACCAGGACTGCTTGGAGACATGGCTGATTCTAGGTGCAGAAAATAAACAAGATGATCTTGGAGCATCTTATGGTACTGTGATAAAGTAAGGAAGTGCTCACAAAATAGCAACAAAAAAGACATTGATGGGGATATGTCAGAGGCCCACAAGAACAAACTAATAGAATTCCCAATGGATAAAGTTGGGCAAATCAAGCAACAAAATATTTTATTGAATTATGGTCTTAAAAAATAAATACCCACAAGACCATACTGATAAAAGTAAATAATTGAATAATTTAATAAAATAGATAAATAGATAAATCTCCTCTGTAGAATTTCAAATAAGTTATGTAAGTATTCTACCTTAAAGGAGGGGGAGCAAAACTCTATACTCTTAAAGTGAGAGTCTGTGTAGTGACTTCCTTCCAGAGAGTAAAGAATGGAAGCAGGAGGGGAGAGTAGCTTTATGGTGGGGAAACTGAATGTAAACATTCTTTCAGCCACAAGGTCAACACAACAGTCATAAATCACATTGATAATATGCACCCTTAAAATGATGAGACTAATATCACCTTACCTCTGTGATCTACCCTCCAAAACCCTTTAACCCCAGTGAACCATGAGAGAAAAACATCAGACAAATCTCAATTTGGAGATATTCTACAAAATACCTGACCAGTGCTCATTGCACTCCTAAGGTCATGAAAAAGAGAGAAAATATGGGAAAATGTCACAACCCTGAGGAGCCCAAGAAGACATGATGACAATATGTAATGTTTTCTGGATGGGATCCAAGAATAGGAAAAGGACATCAGATAAAAACTAAGGAAATCTTAATAAATTATGGACTTTACTTAATGATGTATCAACATTTTTCATTAATTTAAACAAATGTACCATATTAATATGTGTAATGTATTATTTAAAATGTTAATAATAGGGAATATGTTTATGTATGTGTTTGGGAGGTAATAGGGTACTCTGTACTATCTGCTCAATATTTTTATAAATCTAAAACTTCTAAAAAAGCCTATTCATAAAAAAATGTATTGAAAAAATTCCTTGCTTTTAATTACTTGATGAAGTACGCATATAGTTTCTGTTTTAATGATGTGGGTCTCAGAAATTGTGTTGGCTTGGTTATACATTTGTTTTATTACTTTGTGATTGATAGTAAGTGTCACTAAAACCAAACAGAATTTTATCACATGAAAGGCGTAACAGGAATATGCTTCCAGCAGAGAATGTATTCTTGACAGAAATTGATAAGGGTTACAACTCTGGGGTATTTAATGATTTAAATCATTTACAGCACATGTATTAGAATTTGGCAGAGTTTAATTTAAACATAATCATTTGATAATGTATTCAGTTCCAAAAAGAATAACAGAGGGACATTTGTCACTTAGCCTCAGAATGGATTCCTGGACAAATATGACCATATTGCCACTCAGCAGTTGCTAAGCAACTTAAATGTCCTTTTCTCACTTTTAACTCCGTTAAATAAGAAATTCATCCCTTACTACATGATGAACCCATGCACTCATGAAAAATAGCATTCGGTAAAAACGGAAAAACAAATGTGGAATTTAAGAAACAAAACACAAACATAGGAGAAAGAGAGACAATGAGGGAGAGAGAGGGCAAACCATAAAGTTGACTCAACTATAGAGAACAAACTGAAGGTTGCTGGAGGGGATTTTGGCAGTGGGCATGGGTTAAATGGGTGATGAATATTAAGGAGGGCACCTGTGATTAGCACTGGTTGTTGTATGACTCACCAAATCCTACACATAAAACTAATATTACACTTTATGTTAACTAACTGTAATTTAAATAAAAACTTGGGAGAAGAAAATAAAAGAAAAACAAATGGCTAAATATGTAATCAATACCACAGAATTTTAGATATGGAAAGATCTTCATAGATCATCAAGCTCCAGGCAGTCCAGGATGATAGCCTCTAGCCACTGGACATGTGGCTGGTCTGAATTAAGAGGTGCTAAAGTGTAAAACACACTCATGACTTTGAATACTTCACACCAAAAAAGAGAGATCAAAATAACTCAACAATTCTTATATTGGTTACATACTGAAATGGTAACACTTTAAATACATTAGATAAAATACTAAATTTCACCTGCTCCTTTTCACTTTTATAGTATTGCCGTTAGCAAATTTAAAATTACGCATGTGACTCACATTCTTTTACATTATATTCTATTGGGCAATGCTGATCTCATCTAATTTGCTTTTTGTGTAAGCGAATGGTCAAGAGAACTCATTCTAATCAATTCAAGGTCCTGTTCTCAGTTAAGTGGGGTATTTTTAAACAAAAGTGTTTCTTTGTTAACTTAAGGAGAAAAGCTGTTTCAAATTATGTATCAGGATATCTTCACTTAGGTTTCATGAAGTTTAAATTTACTTTACATAATAATTCACTGCTCTCTACTGAAGCAAGATCTTGGCATGCTGCTCTTGTGGGTTAAATAAAATGAGCTACCATTTATTGAGTGCTTACTCTGTCTACACCAGGGCTGCACTTTGTATCATAAATAACTGGTCTCATTCGTTAGTTTAATTCTCACTAAAATCCTTTATACATGGAGCATCTGATGCTCAGAGCATCTGATGCTCACCAAGCAATTTGCTTAGGAAACCAGATTAGTCAGAAAGTGGTAGGCATGGGATTTAAACTGAGATGTTCAATCTAAAGCCTGTGTTATCCACTGTTCTCAACTGTCTCCTGCATACATGAAGTTGTGTCTCACTAAGTGGCTGGTGCTGTAAATAGGAAACCTGCAAGGATAATTTAGCCTTTCACAGTTGTTTGGGAGTAGCAGTCAGTTGACATCCCTTCAATTCTTCATCTGGCTGAATCCAGCCATGGTGGCATTCGCTCTAAAGAAAACGAGCATACTATATTTTGTTCTCTGGTATCTTGAATTTATCAGGTTCTGCTGGCTATAAAGAATCACATTGTAATAGAGCCTAAGAAAAAGGAGAACAATGTTTTGAGTTTGGATTGGGGTTCAATTTTTCTGCTATTTAGAAAACCCCCAATTATCTGAAGATCTCAACAACAGGATTTTGTTCTGTGCTTTTTCAGGAGAAAGAGGAAATGACATCAGAGATTTCTAATTTCAGAATTAAAGAAATTAATATCCTTGCACACCCACATTTATGCCCACCCACACATACAGCTCTGAAAGAGGTTCATCACCCTTGAAACTGCTCCTCCTCCTAACTTCTATACTGCAGCTAAATATTTTTCTTATTTGGGGTCTTAGTCACCAAAAAGCAAAAGCCACAGCTCATCTGCTTCAAATCAATCTTTTTTTTTTTTTTTTTTTTTTTTTTACCTCACACATCAACACTATCACCAATGTCCACTAATGCCAACTCAATGACGTCTCTTGCACTATCTTCCTCTTTAGCATGATAACCAACTAGTCATGATCCTCATCACCTTTTTTGTGGAGTAGTGCTACCTTCCCTCTTGTTATCCATGTCTTAACCACTCTGGCTCCTTTCATTTTCTAGAAAATGAGGGGCCACTCCTTATGCCTGGAATGTTTTCCCACATCTCCTTTCCCAAACAAAGTATAACTCATGCTTCAATTCTCAATTTTCTGCAGAATCTCTTCCTGCAGAAATAACGGAGATGATGAAAATCATCTTTAAAAAGGCTCTTATGGCCTTATTTGTTTTTTGGTAGCACTTATAATGATAATTAATTGTGTAATTATATTTTAATACTTGTCTTCTCTGCTGGATGCTCTTAAATGTTATGCCAGGCTACTTCTCCATTACACTATGCTGTTTTTTTAAATCAATGATTTCCTCCATTAATTCTATTGAGGAATCTTCAGAAATTTTTAAAATACTAGCAAATGTATTAAGTGTTTTTTTATATTTAATTTAAAAGTTTTTAATTTAATTAAAAAAATTTTAAACTACATATGGTTGTGAGTATGGTTTAGACTAGTTATGGTTTGACTCCTTTTTTTGGCCTATCCTGTTAAGGTTGACCAAGCTATTTTCTAGTTGTATGATATTGGGAAAATATGTTCTCTGTGAGTCACTTTATTCATCTGGAAAATGGGGATAATCATACTACTAATCTCACAGAGTTTTTAGAGCAAAGAGAGATAATTCAGCCAATGTGTTTGAGGGCACATATATAATAGCCATGAATGCTGTCAAGTATTAGTTTGCATTTTAGAATATCCATATATTAGGAAATATATAGATATATCTCAATGATTTATTAAAGACATAAAAAAAGTGATCAAAACAACCTCTTAGAATTAAACTCCCATTACCACTGGGAGCACCTCTCAAGAGTGAGGCACATTTTTGGCATCCTTTGATCAACTCACATATTTCACTTCTGCAGCGATCAAAACATGGAGTTTCTTTTTTTTTCACTAGGAAGTCTTACAACTTCTTGAAATCACCTCAGGCTTATTCCAATCTTTCCAAGTAGCTCTATATATCGCATTCAGAGCTGGAGAAACAAATAAATGGGACAGTAGAGAAAGAACCAAGCTACTACATTCTATATTTTCTTTTGATGTAACCTTTTGTGCAAGGCTTATTTTGCAAAGCACACAGCGTCAGGGTGGTTAAGTAAGGAAGCATGGGGCAGGGGAGAAAATTCAACATCTTTAAGATAACGTTTCTCTGATTATCATCATTGCTCACATGTGATGCTAAAGAGCATCAGAATGCACTCTGAGCAGCAGCAGCAGCAGCAGCAAACTGAAAACACTACATAAACAGAGATGGACCTCACAAGCTACACACACACACACACACACACACACACACCCTTTATATGTAGGCATGCATCTTTCGTTTGTTTATAGATATATGCAGAACTCAAACCAGTCTATTTTTTACCACTCTGCTTCTATACTTCTGTGCATGTGTATTATATCAGATGTACAGTTAAGTTAGGCAAAGGTGTGGTGCAGCCCTTTGCTTGGCATTTCTAAGCAAGTTGGATTTTCCTGGCTGTGATTCTGGCCATCACAACTACATTTTATTCTCACAGATGGTCCCCTGGTTGCTTCCAACTAGGCCCATTTGTCAGGCAAACAGTGAGCTTGTTCTGCTGCTCAGTGACTTTCAGAAGGGTCCCTAGGTTCCTGCTAAGTGTGAACAAAGAGGGAAACCTTCAAAGTGCTGACCACAAAACAACTCAGGCACAGAGTTCTGCTAGGAGAACAAGGGTTCTGTGTCTAATCGCCTCTTAGCTCCATGACACCTGTTGAAACTGACAAGCCAACAAACCTGAGATCCCATGCTGAGCAGAGGAATTAGGGACATTCCTAGCTGCCAACAATGTGGCTGCATGACAGCAGGAGACCGAGAATCACATTAACACGGTACTGGATTTATATATTTGTTTCTGAGCCTTTCTTATGTGCTATCTCTCTTGGAATAAAAATGTTGCATTTATACATTAAAAAAACCATTGTGATTCACAAAATTATTTTTATCTATTTATATTTTTATAGGTTTAGTCCTTCTATCACATGTTTTTGAAAATGTTTATTATTGTATCCATTTTTTTCTAAAACTACTTAAGAAAAGATAAATTTCTAATAAGAAAAATTCATTTATTCTTGTATTCTTAGTAGTAGTAGCAGTGGTAGTAGCAACACTGATGGTTAACTTTTACTAAGTATATATTATCTTGCCAGATACTTACCTGTGACTTTACATACATTGGCCCATTTAAGATCACCTCTATTAAAAATTAAGCTGTACCTACTTATGCTCTGTATATTGGAAAATGTTAGGTTTCACCAAGTTACAAGGGAAAACTGGTCTTTATTAACATAATGCCCAAATAACTAAAATGTCAATTCAAATGGCTGACCATTTGTGGCTCCAACAAGTTCCAGAAGAAATATAAACAGTGATAATGGGTGAAATCACTTATGGACCACTTCCTATGTATGCCAGACAAGGTGGTAAGCCCTATACAGATATTATTGTTGTTTGAGAGATTATGTCATTTGCCCGAGATCATCCTGCTAGACTGTGGCAAAGCCAGGGATGAAACTAAAGTCTGCCTGAATCCAAAGGCTGGACTCTAAATTACTATGCTAGCAAGGACCCAAATTAATTATTTTCTAAATATTGAATTTGTTTCCACACTTCCAAAATGGAGTGAAGGCATCGTTACATATAGTTAGAGACATGGATGCTGTTAGAATTAGTAAGGTCTAACCACCCTCCTATAGTAATTTGTAGACACCTTCAAATCTAACTTAATCTGATAGACTTTTATTCAAATAGTGTATTCATTAGAGTCATCCCAGAATCTTAAGAATCCTATAAACAATCCAACATTGAATAGTGGGTCTCCGGGTGCCTGGGTGGCTCAATCTTAAGCATCTGATTCTTGATTTCAGCTCAGGTCATAATTTTGGGGCCATGAGACAGAGGCCCAAGTGAGGCTCCATGCTCAGTAGGGAGCTTGCTTCTGTCCCTCTCCTTGGGCCCCTCCCCCTGCTCACAAGCGATGCACTTTCTCTCTCTCAAATAAATAAATCTTTAAAGAGTGGGTCTCTTCATCATTGTCCATCCATAATTATTACTTTATAAGTGAACTTCCCTTATATTATAATAGCTATCACCCCAGATGTTGTCTAACTATTTGAATATCTGAAGGCTCTACAATACTACTTCAATAAGAAAAAAAAAAGAGAAAGAGAAAGACAGAATGTAGGTGCATCTAAGCAGAAATGAGGCTAAAAGCAAACACAAAGGGAAACAATGAAGCACAGGTAGTTGTAGCAGTGCATGTGTCCCATTGTTAGGTCTACTACGTAATAACCATAACTTTCCAGGAGTCTGATTTTTAATTCTATTTTTTTCCTTTTCCTCTTTCTGGATAACAAGGACAATTTTACCCATACTCATCTTGGATAGCAGAGCATTCCTATGATTTGAGGCAGCAGATGACATACTATGACAGAAGTGAAGGAACACTTCTATTTCTTACTTCTTTTCTTGTTTGCACTTAGAAAATATCTTACACACCTACTTTACAGGGTTTTTGAAGGATTATAAGAGCTAGTGCTTGCAAAGCATCTTACATACCGGCTCCTAGGAAACACTAGTGATTACTTTTACATTCCATCTTTGATCCCACAAATCTGATAGCAGTGAGTCCTTCTCTATACAGAAGAAAAAATAATTCCCCTCAATCAGTGGAGTGCTAGTGTCAGCCTCATATCAGCTTAAGGAAACCAAAGATGCACATTTCTTTCTAACTTCTCATAATGCTACAAATCAACCTTCCCCCATGTCACCTCCCCACTTCCTGTTTTTTGTCCTAATATCCAGTTATACATTATTATTATTACATCCACTAGTACAAGACATAATGTACCTTCTATATTATTCCCTCGAGGAAATCTTAGAGTAGTAGGGAGGGAGGAAAGCAACTAATGGAAATAAAGCAAGCAGGAATCTTGTTTGTGTTCACAGCAATCTCATGCTCTGCTCAGGTGTCAAAGATAAGGCAGTGTCTCCTAATGATATACTGATCCATCAGATAGGATACCCAATCACAGTGCAAAAGTCTGCTAGTTTAGAACCACCATAGGAGCCACACTTCCACTCTCCATCCTCATACCCACTGGAGACCTAATTGATCATTACTGTCTTCCCACTGAGCCCACTCTTGATTAAGTGATGGATATTGTGCTGAGTGCTTTAAATGCAAATCATATTATCTTATGACAGCAATTTAATGTGGTATATATTACCTGCAATGAAATACAGAGGAGGAAAATGAAGTTCAGAAAGATTAAGTGAACAAGCCAATGTCAACAAAACTCTAAATGTTTGAGCTCGGCTAGCCAGAATACAGGTGGTCGGACTCCAAAGCCTGTACTCTATCACTGCATCATCTCCTCTCCCATTCTGTTCAATAAAAACTATGTTGCCACTAGATGTGAAGATAACTGAAGCATTTGGAAATGAATATCTTTTAAAAATGATTCCATAAATGCAGAATTTCATTTCTCCTTGCAGAATTATACAAAATACAAGGCAAGTCCATAAACCCGATTAGCAGATAAAAGGCTGTCCATCTTAGGGAATGTTAATCTCTGATCACACGTTGCAAATATTTAACTGCTATCTCCATCACATAATCCCTTCTGGTAAATTTATCTTGAAATATTTTTACAGCTTTATGCCACATAATTCACAAGAGAGGACCAATTTACACTAATATTTTGAAACTGTTCTCAAGAGGTCTTGAAATGTAAAATTCTATATTCAATTTATCACACTATGGCAACTAACACACTAAAAAAGCAGAACATTTTGATTACTAGCATTAAACAGAGCTCTTAAAAGATTCCAAATGCACTCTACAGAGGATTGTCAGTGGAGGTGGAGTGCATGGGATTATCTTTCTATCTTAACTGAAATGATTCCACGATAAGCATTTGGTTACTTAGTAACATTAAAATTGCATTTATGTTCCCTTATAATTAACGACTTTCAAATAAATACTTTTGTGAACAAATTACATACTTCACCAGAATTTTATTCTTTCTATCTTGGTAATTATTTCACTCAATTCCTAAATGTAGAGAGCATGATCTTCCTTTATAAATACTTTTGTACATTCTAAAGAAAGGTTGAAATAAAAAAAAACTACACCAAAAAAACTACTAAAAGTGATAAATGTATTCAGTAAATTTGCAGGATACAAAATTGATACCCAGAAATTGGTAGTATTTCTATGCACCAGTAACAAAGTAGTAGAAAGAAATATTAAGAAAACAACACACTTACAACTGCATGATAAAGATAAAATGCCTAGGAACAAACTTAACCAAGGAGTTAAAAGAGTTGTATTCTGAAAACTTTAAAACACTGGTGAAAGAAATTTAAGATGACAAACACAAATGGAAAGATATTCCATGCTCACTGATTGGAAGAACTGGTATTCTTAAAATGTCCTTATTATCCAAAGCAATGTACAGATTCAATGCAATCCCAATCAAATACCACCAGCATTGTTCATAAAACTAGAACTAATAATACAAAAAATTGTATGGGGCCACAAAAGACCCCAAAGAGCTAGGGCAACCTTGAGAAAGAATGAGGTTGAACATATCACAATACCAGATGTCAAGATATACCACAAAGCAGTAGTAATTAAAACAGTACGGTATTGACACAAAAATAGACACACAGATCAATAATGTGAGAACAGAGTTTGGAAATAAACCCAAGCTTATATGATCAATTATTCTATGATAAGCAGGCAAGATTATAAAAGGGGAAACGACAGTCTCTTCAATAAATGGGGCTGGGGAAACTAGACAGCTATACATAAAAAGAATGAAATCGGACTTTTAACATCACACACAAAAATAAATCAAAATGGATTAAAGACCTACATGTGAGACCTGAAAATATAAATATTCTAGAAGAGAACATAGTAATTTCTCGGACATTGGCCATAGCAAATTTTTTTCTTGATATGTCTCCTAAGGCAAGGAAAATAAAAGCAAAGATAAACTATTGGAACTACATCAAAATGAAAAACTTCTGCACAGTAAAGAAATCATCAACAAAACAACAGGGCAACCTGTTGGATGGGGGAAGATATATGCAAATGATATATCCAATAAAGGGTTAATATCAATAAGGGATTAATATCCAAACTATGTAAAGAACTTATACAACTCAACACCAAAAGAACAAAGACTAGGCAGGAAACCTGAATAGACATTTTTCCAAAGAAGATATATAGATAGCCAATAGACCCAGGAAAAGATGGTCAACATCCATAATTACCAGGGAAATGCAAATCAAAACCACAATGAGCTATCACTGAACACCTGTTAGAATGGGTAACATAAAAAATACAGGAAACAACTGTTGGTGAGCATGTGGAGAAAAAGGAACCCTTGTACACAGTTGGTGGGAATATAATTTGGTAGATCCATTTGAAAAATAGTATGGAGTTTCCTCAAAAATTAGAAATACCATATGATCTAAAAATTTGATTATAGAATTATCACCTAAAGAAAATGAAAACACTAATTTGAAACGGTACATGCTACTCCTATGTTTACTGCAGCATTATTTATAGTAACCAAGATATGGAAGCAATTAAGCATCCAACAGAAGACCAATGGATAAGGAAAATATGGTATGTGCACACATATGTGCATGTGTGTGTGTGTGTGTGTAAAATACATAAGAAAATATTACACAGCCATAAAAAGGATGGGATTATGTCATTTGAGGCAACATGGATAGACCCAAAAGGTATTATGCTAAGTGAAATACATCAGACTAAAAATGACAAATACCACATGATTTCACTTATAAATTGAATCTTAAAAAATAAAGAAATCCAAACAAATAGATAAATTAGCAGAATTGAACCTACAAATACAGAGAGCAAACTGATGGTTGGCAGAGGGGACATGGGAGGTGAGTTGGGCAAAACAGGTGAAGGGAGGTTGGGAGATGCAGGTTTCCAGTTATGGAATGAATAAGTCAGAGGAGTAAAAGGCACAGCATAAGGAATATAGTCAATGATACTGTAATAGAGACATATAAGGACAAATAGTAGCTATATGTGTGGTAAACGTAGCATAATGTATAAACTTGTTGAATCATTATGTTGTACATATGTGTGTCAACAATACTCAAAAAAAGGGAAGGGTTGGCTTATGCTGAAGCTCAATGTGGAAATGAACACATTAAGAGGAAACAGACCAAAGATTCTCAAAGAATTGATAAAGATGTAATGAAGATGTGTACTGTTATATTTCTTATAACTCCAACACAACACATCTAGAGTGAAACAAAAGAACTAGGCTCTTTCTATCCAATAAAGGTGGCTGAACAGACATGTCTAAGATACTGTGTGTGTTTGGGAAAAGCTCATGTGATGTCATCTAATCACATACTGACACATTAGATGAGATACCCAATCTCTTAGTTATTAGTCATCTCTTATTTCAGAAGCACCAATAGGAAAAACACATTTCTTTCTTTCTTTTTTTTTTAAATTTATTTATGATAGTCATCACAGAGAGAGAGAGAGGGAGGCAGAGACATAGGCAGAGGGAGAAGCAGGCTCTATGCAGGGAGCCTGACGTGGGATTTGATCCTGGGTCTCCAGGATCGCGCCCTGGGCCAGGGGCAGGCGCTAAACCGCTGCGCCACCCAGGGATCCCCATTTCTTTCTTTCTTTCTTTTTTTTTTTTAAAGATTTTATTTATTTGAGAAAGAGGGAGAGGGAGAGAAAGCATGAGTGGGGGAAAATGCAGAAAGAGAGGGACAAACAGACTCCCCACTGAGCAGAACGCCTGATGTGGGGCTCAATCCCAGGACCCTGAGAGCATGAGCTGAGCTGAAGGCAAACACTTAACTGACTGAGCCACCCAGGGGCCAAAGAAGCAAATATTTTCTATTTCTACCTTTATGCCATTTGTCCAAGAGACATCAAACATTTGTCATATGCTGTGCCAGGTACTGAATATACAGACATGGATAAGACATAGTCTTTTCCAAGAAGCTCATGGCTTAGGAGAGAAACAGATTATAAACATAGAGCATAATGAAATAGGAGTATGCATAAAGTGTAGTGGCAGTGTGATGGAAGGGGCACTTGGGAGGATTCTGAATGATGGGTAGGAGTTTGATAGGTAAACAAGAGTCATCTCTGTTATCATTTCCTTCAAGAAATATTTACTGCCTCTCCCTTTCTTGCACCAACCAGAATGAATTAGAAGTGATAGCCCACAGAATGCTTAATGCATTGCATTGCCATGGTTTGGTATAGATAACACCACACAATCCTCTAAGGGCTTTCCATTTTATTAAAAGTAAAATCCAAAGTGGTCATAATTCTTGCATTTTTCAGTCAACTCTCTGGCTTTTTGTACTCATCTCTTTCAACTCTTCTGATCATTCATGCCATGTCAGTCACCCTGGGTTTCTTGCTGCTTCTGAAATGTATGGCACATCTTCCACTTCTGATTCTTTGTCTTTGTACTGTCCTCAGCCAAGACAGCTCTTTCCATAAATACCAGCATGGCTCCCTTTAAGTCTTCCTTTAAGTCTTCTCAAATATTTTTACCACCTTTGCATGCGCTCTCCAAATCTCCTTCCCCTGACTAATTTTTCTTACATTCAATGCTTTACTTTTTTGTGTTTATTGTCTGTCTCCCCTCCTTCACATTGGTTGGAGTAGTAGAAAGGGTTATTACAGAGAAGTGAATCATATTTTTATACAATAATTCCATTTACTGTAAATTTGAATGTAAGCTCCCTGAAGTCAGGGACTTTTGTTTGTTTTGCTCCTTGCTGTATGCGCTGGACCAAGAAGAGCTCCTGACACAGAAGGGGTCCTCTAAAAATATAGGTAGGATGGGACACCTCAGTGGCTCAGTGGTTGAGCATCTGCCTTTGGTGCAGGGCGTGATCCAGGCTGGGGTCCTGGGATCGGGTCCCGCATCGGGCTCCTTGCAGGGAGCCTGCTTCTCCCTCTGCCTGTGTCTCTGCCTCTCTCTATGTGTGTCTCATGAATAAATAAATAAAATCTTTAAAAAAACCCAAAAATATATGTAGGATGAATTAAAACTAAAATCATGTGTCTATTTGTTGAAAATTCTAAGCCCTTACAATGTTTCAGATGTCCATTTGATAGAACCTTCAAATGGAAGAGACAAGTAAATATGAGAGTAAATAAAAACACATTAATTATATTTTGTTTATAGTATACCATAAAGGAAACAGAGCTTTTTACTTAAAAATATAGTGATTGATTGATTGATTGATTAATATTTTATTTATTCATTTGAGAGAGAGCGAGAACAAGAGAGTGAGCATGAGCAGGGGCAGAGGAAGGGGGGAGGGATAGGGAAAAGCAGACTGATGGACTCCCTTGCTGAACAGGAGTTGGACACAGGGCTCCATCCTAGGACCCTGGTATCATGACCTGAGCCAAAGGCAGATGTTTAACTGACTGAACCATCCAGGTACCCCTATGTGTATGTTTTAATTAGGGCAGTCAGGAAAAGATTTTTGGAGAAGATGATGTTTTATTTTTTATTTTATTTTTTAATATAAATTTATTTTTATTGGTGTTCAATTTGCCAACATATAGAATAACACCCAGTGCTCATCCCATCAAGTGCCCCCCTCAGTGCCCGTCACCCAGTCACCCCCACACCCCGCCCACCTCCCCTTTCACCCCCCGCCCCCCACCGCCAGTTCGTTTCCCAGAGTTAGGAGTCTTCATGTTCTGTCTCCCTTTCTGATATTTCCCACTCATTTTTCTCCTTTCCCCTTTATTCCCTTTCACTATTCTTTATATTCCCCAAATGAATGAGACCATATAATGTTTGTCCTTCTCCGATTGACTTACTTCACTCAGCATAATTCCCTCCAGTTCCATCCATGTCAAAGCAAATGGTGGGTATTTGTCATTTCTAATGGCTGAGTAATATTCCATTGTATACATAGACCACATCTTCTTTATCCATTCATCTTTCAATGGACACCGAGGCTCCTTCCACAGTTTGGCTATTGTGGCCATTGCTGCTATAAATATCGGGGTGCAGGTGTCCCGGCATTTCACTGCATCTGTATCTTTGGTGTAAATCCCCAGCAGTGCAACTGCTGGGTCGTAGGGCAGATCTATTTTTAACTCTTTGAGGAACCTCTACACAATTTTCCAGAGTGGCTGCACTGTTCACATTCCCACCAACAGTGAAGGAGGGTTCCCCTTTCTCCACATCCTCTCCAACATTTGTGGTTTCCTGCCTTGTTAATTTTCCTCATTCTCACTGGTGTGAGGTGGTATCTCATTGTGGTTTGGATTTGTATTTCCCTGATGGCCAGTGATGCAGAGCATTCTCTCATGTGCATGTTGGCCATGTCTATGTCTTCCTCTGTGAGATTTCTGTTCATGTCTTTTGCCCATTTCATGATTGGATTGTTTGTTTCTTTGCTGTTGAGTTTCATAAGTTCTTTATAGATCTTGGAAACTAGCCCTTTATCTGATACGTCATTTGCAAACATCTTCTCCCATTTTGTAGGTTGTCTTAGTTTTGTTGACTGCTTCTTTTGCTGTGCAAAAGCTTCTTATCTTGATGAAGTCCCAATAGTTCATTTTTGCTTTTGTTTCTCTTGCAGAAGATGATGTTTTATCTGAGACCTGATGTCTAAGATGGTACACTAATGGTGAGTGAGGTCAGTAGCGTTGGAAGCAGGAATTTGGCAAGCATAAATATCTAGTGCAAGAAAGATCTGGACATTCTTTTAAATGCCAGGACAACTGAAATGGAGAGGTTGTGGAGGATAGTGGAATGAGTCAGGCTGTTGGTAGAGGCCAAATGATTATTAGTAAGGCTTTCAGTTAACAGTAGGCTATTAGTAATTAAGTTTTGGAGGACTCAAAGTTACACATGGATTTTCAATTGTATGGGTAATCAGCAACCCTAACCCCTGATTTTCTTTAATTTTTAATTTTTTTTTTATTTATGATAGTCAGAGAGAGAGAGAGAGAGAGAGAGAGAGAGAGGCAGAGACACAGGGAGAGGGAGAAGCAGGCTCCATGCAGGGAGTCCAACGCGCGACTCGATCCCGGGTCTCCAGGATTGCGCCCTGGGCCAAGGCAGGTGCTAAACCGCTGCGCCACCCAGGGACCCCCACCCCCAAGTTTTTCAAGGGTCAACTGTATCTTGTTTCAAATTCTGTCAGTTGCTAGGTAAGATGGAAAAGCGGCTGTTAAATTGTATATGGAAAGCTATGTTGCAAAATACATCAAGTAGAAATTTATACAGTTAGATACAACTTTTAAGATCCAATATAATGTGTAATAGCCTAAGGGAATGGTGAAAACCTCCAAATTTGGTATTTTTATGGAGATTCTATGCCACCTTTACCATAAACCATTGGTATTTTTACATAAACCACTGGCATTCATCTTTTTATTGGCCTCTTGGGGAGTCTACTGTTTAGAAGGGGGAGTAATTTTAGAGGAAAAGCCAGAGTCTTCTTGGCTCAATAACATAATTAAAGGAAAGAAAACTGAACCAAGAAGTAGAACCAAGTTCTACACTAGGCTCAGTTGTGAACTTAGGAAAAGTTTGTTCCCCTCTCTGGTTCTTAGTTACAACATCTGGATGATGAAGAATATGGGTCAAATAATTGCTAAAGTTCCTTCTAGTTATAATAATCAAACCTATGATTGAAAGAAGAATGGCAAATCAAGAAGTGGAGGATAATATACTTAATAAAGAAATTGTGGGTAGTGAGATAAATTCTCAGGATTTGTAGGCAAAATTAAATTTAAATTAAATTTAAATAGCATAGATGCAAAAAAGAAATCATCTTCTTTAAGTGAAAGGTTAAAAATTATTTAGGTAAAGCCTATCTATCAGTTGAGATATTTGCTATATGTAATAACTTCATTTTGTGTCATAAACAGAAACAAACTTTATTGTTCAAGTTCACTATATTTAATCATTTTTAAAGATTTTTTTAATAAACAAGAGAATTTGTAAACATTTCGAAAATCTTGTCATGAGTCATTTTTTGGAATGATAGAAACCTCTTAACTACCTCCTTCTGGTACCATGTTAAAAACTCATGGGAAAATTTCAAACTCTTTAAACCATATGCCAATGGCATTTCATAGTCTACAGGATAGCTATTAAGCTAAAAAGTTCACTAGTTCCAGAGATTTTTTTTTTCTTCCACTTCTCCCTATAGTAAATTCTGTGTTGTAGCAATATTAAAGTGCCTGTTACTTCCCAAAAAGACAATGATCTTTTGTTCCCTGTCTTTGCACATGCAGTTCCTCTGGCCTACTACATACTTCCTCTCCTTGTATTTCTACCCAAATCTTGCATAATCTTTAAGGTTAGTTAGTACTACATATCAAATAAAGTCTTCCTTGACTCTATTAAAATCACTAATGTCTACAATTCATCCAACAATTATTTGTTGACTGTCTCTGATATGCCAGGCAACTTCTAAGTGTTCTTCCAGACTTCCTATGCTGTTTTTACATTATATTTATCTTCCTATGTATATTCATTAATTCACTCATGATATATGATTCATATTATTTGCACATATGCAACAACACAGTGGATTGCACTTGCCAATTTATGTAACAGTTTTTACTACCAAATTCTGAATTCTTTGAGTGCCTAGACTCTATCTTATCCATCTTTACTGAATAATAAAATAAATTTTAAAAGCTATACATGAAAACATTTATATTTTATTATATAACAGCCACTTTGACTAAAATATTTGCATCATAAAAAATCCTACCATGTGAGATTTATAACATCAGATTAAGCATAACATTTTTCTCTTCTAAAACATAAAATTATAACTGGGAAATATAGTATAATACACCATTTTAAAAACAAATAGATTAGATTAGATATATGACATACAGGCAGACTCTTGGGATAGTAATTAGAGTACAGTATGCCTAGGATGGAGAAAAGAAAAATCATGAAATCAAAATGAGGAATAAAGTCAAAGGATAGAGCATTTCAGAAAACAGAGGTAATGATTTGGAGGTAGGAAAGAACCCGATGTTCTCTGCAAAGGTGGGGCTGGAGCATTTAACAGCAAGAATGAACATAGCAGAAAATAGATTTGGAAAGGATGGCAAGAGTTAGACTATGAAGAGCTTGAAATGTAATGATAGATAGTTTGAACTTTATCTTGTAGGCAGTGGGGAGCCTCTGGAAATTAGAGCAGCAAAATTAAATTTTAGAAAGATAACTCTGGCAGAAAGGAGGAAGATGAATGGTAAGGATGGTAGAAGGAACGCAGGAAGATCACATAGGAGGCTATAGCAATGGCAAGAGATGATGAAGGTCTGAAAACACTGGCAGCATGAATTCAGAGAAATGGACTGAAGATGTCAGTCATTGATTAGACTTGAGGGTTAAGGTTTCAAAAAAAGATTGTACAATGACTCTCATTTTTCTGGATTGAAACTTCCAAAGAAGGCAGGAGGAACTCTAGGTGGTAAAATGATAACCTGGTTTCACTCTAGCTGAGTTTGAAGTACTATGCAAAATTCACTGAAAATGTCATATGTGGGTGAAGATCTTAGGAAAAAATTGTGGGCTAAAAATTTAGATTTGAAGAAACAAGATGCTTCATCTTATTTTCTCTGTATTTTCAATTTCAAATGTGAAGTCTGGAACCTTCAATGAATGCTCAGCTGTTGCCATTAACATTGAGCTGATTCCAATACCAACCTCCAAGTTCTCTTGATTAGACAGGTAGCAGATGCAAATCTCCTGTTACAAAGTAGAAGCTCAATAAATAGACATTCCACAGACAACATGGACTTCTGGGATTTTTTTTTTTTTTTGGTTATTGTTTGTTTACTAAATTGCATGTCTTAGAATTATAAAATATCAATACATATTAAATCAATACATTACAATATATACAGAAGCATATGGGATACTATTAAATAAAATGGGTTTAAATTATGTTAAGGCATTATATTAATATTTTAAAAGCTTACAATTTTATGGCATAGTCAGAAATGGAATTGATGCTAATTCATATTTAACCCCTGGCAGAAGTTTTTGTTGGTTAGTTGGTTGGCTTTTATTTGTTTGTTTAATCAGTGTTTACCCTGTGTTTTATAAGCTCTTTTGTTTTTCTCTGGGCTTCTATGTCATTTATTTCTTATTCAGTGATTTGTAACATCTTGTTTTAGCTTAGCTGAAGAAGAGAAAAAATGGATTTGAAGGCATTGATCAGTATACTACCTAGGCTGATGTGCAAGCTAGGCAGAAGGACATCTGTAGAAGTAAAAGAAAGCTGGGAGAGCAAGTCAGATAGAATGTGGAGTTCTGGAAATAAGACTGTCAACATCCAGGCTGCTTCATCTTAGCACCAATTTTATTGCCAATAATCTAATTTTTTTATCTTGTGGTAGCATTAAAGGTTGAGTCCCGTGATCAAACCACAAGCACTGTTTACTTAAGGTGGGGGGCCTGACAAATCTCACAGATACTTTTCCTCTAGAAATAGCTCATTTCATGCTTAGATGAATTAACTTTATGAATCTAATCTGGGCAAGACCACTCATGGGTAACTTAAAATATTTTTTCCATTATTCTAATTTGGTTTATTTACAGGATAGAATTAACACAATAGAGGCCAGTTCTTCAAATAGAAGAGAACTAAACAAATGTGGTGACCAAGGAAACTACTCTTCTATGAGGGGCCATTAATATACTTCATTTAAAAAGTAAAACATATTTAAGAAAGGGTTTCTATGATTTCTGGTACTGAGATGACAGTGACATTGAAAATAAGGAGGGTTTCTAGATAAACTAATAAAACTCCAAATTATATCTCTGTTGTAAGAAGGAAATTTTAAAGACAGGAATTTCTATCAGTAGCCAATCAGTATGTAGTCAGTACATATTGCCTGGCCTACCCAACATACTTCTTTGGAAGAGGCAAGAAAAATATAATATAGAGTTTTGATCATAAAATAATATCATCTAATAGTATTTTCTTGAAAAAATACTATTCCCATAGAATTAAATTTAATCATAGACTTAAAATATGTGCATGTGTTCTTAAAGATTCCTTAAAAATGGGAAATCCTGTGTGGCTTAGCGGCTTAGCACCTGCCTTTGGACCAGGGTGTGATCCTGGAGTCCCGGGATTGAGTCCCACGTCAGGCTCCCTGCATGGAGCCTGCTTCTCCCTCTGCCTGTCTCTTCCCCCCCCCCCCCCTTTCTGTGTCTATCACAAATAAATAAATAAAATCTTTTTAAAAAAATCCTTAAAAATTACAAAGTAGCCAACAAACAACAAGTACAATTGACAGATTGGGAAGGACAGAGAAAGAATAAATAATGTGGTATTTGGAAACCTCAACATATCTGGAACATGCTCAGTTTGATGTATTCTCATCTGTACTAGCCTCTTTTAGGTAACCAACCTCTCTCACCACAATTGATGCAACAACCTCCCAAATGGTTCATCTCACCAATATTCAAGCCATCCTTAGTACTGAAATTAAAACAATCTTTTTAATAACATGCTATTTTATCCCCTTCTGTGAATCTCTTTAGGGGGTAATTTTTGCCCTTACTTAGTCAAAATTCTTTACCATGGCTTAAAATTCTCTAGCAGATCTGGGATAGTGTAGTGAGTCTGGAAAATTGGGTTGGAGTAGATCACAGACTTCTGAATGAATGACATTTTAATAGGAATATTCTGATAAAACTTTAAATGATGATAAAAGGGAACACACTACAAGCATTGTGACCAGTGAAGAATGTATTGCAACTTAGATATTAAGAACTTGCATCAGTGATGTACAGGTGCATCAACAGGAATGGATGTGAGAAACATCATGGAGGTAAACTTGACAGAACTTGAAAACAAATATATACATTCGATACTGAAGAAATTCAAACCTGAACAAGGAAGAGGATGATTATGCTAGTAAGAGCATTAGGATTAAGGTTTGCATTCTACCACTATGGCCACTGTGATTGCCTCATGAACTTGGATACACAATTAGGCCCAAAAGTACATTTACATCCTAATGGATATACCTCCTTGATAGGTTACATGAAGATCCATACTCTCCATGAGTCTGATGCCCAGTGTGTATGAGAAATGTCTAAGACAACATGGATGTTAAGCCCAGAGAACTCTGATAGGATATAATTACCACCTTCCAAGGTGCATTACATGAGAAAGAATTTTGGCTATGTGGCTCAAATGACCAAAGATCAAAATGCAATGGGTAGAATCTACAAAAATTTCAGATTAAAATAAGCAAGAGTATTTAATAATCAGAGCTAGACCTATGGAAAGATGGTAGTATCCACATTACTAGAATTATAGAAATGTATTGAAAGGCACTGGAACCGCCACCAGTAGAATGTCATAAGAGAGGGATCCCTGGGTGGCGCAGCGGTTTGGCACCTGCCTTTGGCCCAGGGCGCGATCCTGGAGACCCGGGATCGAATCCCACGTCAGGCTCCCGGTGCATGGAGCCTGCTTCTCCCTCTGCCTGTGTCTCTGCCTCTCTCTCTCTCTCTCTCTCTGTGTGTGTGACTATCATAAATAAATAAAAAATAAAAAATAAAAAAAGAACGTCATAAGAGAGATTACAGCAAGTTGGAACTGAATGAGCTTTAATTCACAAGAGAAAGCAGTGCGCCAGTGAGGAGGAAATGACTTGGCCAGGTTTGAACAGTTGGTGACATATTCTGATTCCATCTGATTCACAGCCCATGCCCTCCATATTCCATAACAGTGGCTACTCAAGTTCAAGCAGCAGCATTGTGATTCCCTCAAGGATACTATGGACAACACAGCTGAAAAAAGAAGGAAAAGTGAATTGATCATGAACATAGAATAGTCTATTAGGATGGATCATATAATAGGGAAAGGCAAATAAAGAATTATTCTTTTACAACATTACTGCTTGAAGACATTTGTGAAATCATTAGAAATAACCAATGGTGGTGGTAGTCGTCATTGTTGTAGTAGTAACAACAGTATTGTCCACTTATTTATGCAAGGCTCTGTGACAGGTTCTTAGCCTAGATACTCTTCTACAGCAACTTATCAATTGGATACTATTATTATTATTTTTATTATTCATTTTACAAATGAGTAAATGAAAACTTAAATAGGTTATGTTACTAGCCCAAAATAATTTCCCTCATAAATGTGAACGAAGAATTAGAAATCAGTCTATGTCCTGAACTATTTTTTATTGCCAATGTGTTTATCACAGTGGGTCTCTTAGCTTGAGAAAACAAAATATTTCATAGTTACACATGTACTTGCTGAATAGAAGGGCCTTAGGGAGACATTTCAGAAGCTTTCTTGGTAAAAAACAAAAACAATTAGCCAATATTCTGGATTGTTACTTATTTAATGAAATGTATTAGTAATTTGAAATGGGCTACAATGAATTACTCAGAGAAAATGGGTTCAACTAATTGGTCCAGAAAATCATCTCAAGGATATAATTAAATTGCCTAGTGTACTATTACTGCTAGCATAAACACTATTACAGATCTCCAGGATTGCTTGCATTTCCAGCATAATTAAAAATAAGTGGTGGGAAGGACAAGATCCATGAACAAAATGTGGTTCAAGAAATCAGTCATGTGGCTAGCTAATGAAAGCAAAGCAAGGTAAGTATCTGAAATGCTTCCAGCATTTGGGTTTGCTGCTATGTATTATAGTCCTTAAGAATCATTCACCTGAAATAACCATCAAACTATAAGTTGTTTTGCTTTCCGTTTCTTGTTTTTTTTTTTTTTTTTTTTTTTTTTTTAGGGCAGTTACCATTTTTGCTAAGACCATACTTCTGGGTCACTTGGAATAAAAGACGTTAAATAAATACATGGTGAATAACTGAATTCAATTTTTGTAAAAAGTACCATTTTTTTCCCAAATTTTATGGAAGACACAATTTAAAAGACATACACGGCACTCACTGCATTATTTAGTGAATTTAACTTGTTTCATGCTAATGATAGATAATTGGATCAGAAAATCACATATAATAACTTCAATTTTGTTACTTCTGTAGAAATTCATGATGATAAAAATGTCAGGTAACAAATAGGAAAGAGTGTAATTATTTTTAAGTGCCAGGATATTTTTATGACTGATTTCCATTTATGCCCGAGAGGTCATGAAAGAGAGACCAACAACGTCTGCCACAGGTCCTGTATTATATATGTCTGATTCATAGCCTAAAAACTAATTAGACCTTGGTAGATGGAAAACCATATTCTTGAGATCTCAGGATCCTATGTGTTTCTTCTTTGCCACAAGTTACCTTCTATGAGGGCTATGAAGTAATATCGCTCTCCAGGGAAGATGCAGAACAGGTGCCTTGTATTTCTTTTCCTGATGACACAGGTGGGAAGAAAGTGTACACATATATCTTAGGAAAGGGGAGCAATTTTATAACATGCTTAGAATCTGGATTATTTCTTTGTGCATGGTAGACAGCCAAGAAATGTTTGTTATTAAATTAATGAGCTCCAAATTAACTTCCGTGACTGTGTAGGCTTGGGCATCACCTCTGCAGAATTTAGGTATTCAAGATAAGAAGATGAGGGTTTTCATTATCAAGTCAGTTTTATTTTCCAACAAATGCAAATCAAAGAACCAGCTCCTGAGAAATGCTGAATATAATAAGCAAGTCTTAAATGATCTAAGCAATAGCCCAGAGGGTTTTACCATTAAATTCTTCTGAGGTTTGCTTAAGACCATACCCAAAATACTGCAAGCCACCAAAACTAAAACTGAATAAATCAGGCAACATTTATTTCCCAACACTGATAACAGCCTCTTTTAAATAGATTCTAAATTTTCTAGATTCTCCTACCTGTCACAACATAGGAGCCTGTTGTGGTATAAGACGGTCGAGATGGGTGTCAGGACACCTCTATTCATATCTTGATTTTGAAAACATAATTTACTCTATGAAGTTAGTTTCAAGAATTACTGTTGTTAAACATGAGCATTAAAGAGCTCCCTTGCTTGTATTTGCTCGCTTGTTCTCTCCCACCCTCTCTCTGTCTCTCTCTGTCTCTAAATTTCATTGGAGAGACATGACATAAACATAGAAATAATAAACCTTAAAATATCTTGGTGTATGATAAAATACTGTTGTCATTTTTCCTTCTCTGCATTTTAAAGATCCTGTGCTTTTTTTTCTCACCAGTTGGAATCCCATTTCCTTTCTCATCTTCTCTTTCCTCTTTCACTTAGTAAACAACTAACTCCTATTCAGGATTTAAGTCCTCAGGCCAAGTATCAATTTCTGATGGAAATGTTTTCTGATACTAAATGCTTTCCTTCCACTTAAATTAGTGTTAGGTGACATTCAACTCTGCTTTCAATCTTATCATTGAATATGACAACATCATTTAATTAACTTTCTTTCTCTTGTCCTCTCCATTTGTCTGAAAAATCCCTTGAGGTCAGGTACTTGTCTTATTAATTCCTCATCCACTCATTCCAAAAGCTTTTGTTGAATATTTGTTATGTACAAGGCACTGGGTTTGGCACTAGGAATTCCTGACCCAAAGTTCAGTACATTGTATAGAAAACAGCCCTGTGGAATGAATGAATGAACGAATGAATGAATGGTAACTTAATCAAGGAAATTTCAAAATGCAGCTCATTAAAAAAAAAAAAGTCTAGGGGCACCTGGGTGGCTCAGTCAGTTGAATTTTTGCCTTTAGCTCAGGGCTTGATCCTGAGGTCCTGCGATGGAGTCCCACATCAGGCTCCCCACAGGGAGCCTGCTTCTCCCTCTGCCTATGTCTCTGCCTCCCTTTTTGTCTGTCTCTCATGAATAAATAAATAAAATATTTTTTAAAAAGTCTTAAATGGAAAGTTGTTTATTGTGGGGTGGTTGTTCTGGCAGGGCAGAGTACCACAATCTTCATCTTAGATAACTACACTTATAATTCTCTATTTTTAAAAAGTGAACTTTTAAGTCTTTAGTCTTTAAATGTCAGATCTTTTCTAAAGTTTTAACAATACTGGTAGGGAAAATAAATGAGAATATAAATATGGAAGATTTTGAAAATCATGTTATTGCCAAAAGTTATTATGGTTGGAATTACTTCACAGATAGGGATATTTGGGAGAGAGCTGAGGTATAAAATCCTGGCTTTTGAGTCAAAGTTATGTCTCTGCACCCTTTATTAAACTTAGAAAAGCATGTAAAAGGTGTAATAGTGGAACAAATTCTGTATGAAAAATCAGAGACGATTCAGGAGTCAAACATGCAACTTTGGCACTTGTTCTAATGTAGCTTTGCAGGTATACTATGAGAAAGGTATAAAGTTAGAAAAAAAAATAAGTACTTCTAAAATTAATCACTGTTTAGTATCCAACGTTGAAAAACAGGAGCTCTCAGGTCCTTTTCTGAGGGCAAATTGGTAATATGCATCAATAATTCGAAAAAGTACATGGTCCTTTCATTCAAGATATTTGTTTTCAGGGCACCTGGGTAGCTCAGTGGATGAGCGTCTGCCTTTGGCTCAGGTTGTGATCCCAGGGTCCTGAGATCAAGTTCTGCATCAGACTCCCCACAGGGACCCTGTTTCTCCCTCTGCTTGTGTCTCTGCCTCTCTCTGTGTCTCTCATGAATAAATAAATAAAATCTTTAAAAAAAAAGAAAAATAAATTTATTTTCAGATATTGATCTTAAAGAAAATTACCCACATCTTTTCATATGAGAATTTGCATTGCATTTCTGTTTATAATAATGATAATCTTGTTCAACCTAAGTTTTTATTATTGATTTCCTAAATAGCTTATAAAGATTAAAAATAAATATTTAAAAGTAATCATGGAAATGTATCAGTGATTAAACTAGGGACTAAAATTTGTATATGCAGTGTTACTTCCTTTTTGTAAAAGTCTATAGAAATGTATATATATTTATTTATTGAAGAATAGTTGACCCAATTACATTAGTTTCAGGTATACAACATAGTGATTCCACATTTCTTATGTTATGTTATGTTCACTACAAGTATGGCTATCATTTGCAAAGAAATGTATATTTAAGGAGAATTACATACATATTGTGATATACTATGACATCCATATGTATGTATATGGAAAAGTTTTGAAGCATTATGCATGAAATTATTAGTCCTATTTATTTGAGGGCAGTGAGGTTATGGATAATATGGATAAACAGGCAATGACATAAATAATACAATGAAATAAAAGTATATTCCATAAAGATATTACAAGCTTAAACTACCATACTTAGTACCTTTAGTGGGAAGCAGGTATGATTGCAGCCTAAGTTTGCATATGAATCTATATGTCTACCCATTGGGGTGTTTGAAGCACGACTGATTTTCTTGTGTATCTACAGTAATAACAGTTCTATGATAATAGAGGCCAAAGATCTCTCAATTCCCATTTTCTTATCCTTTGCCTACATAAATGAGAATGGTATCAATGGTTTTGAAAGTACACAGCTCAAACCAAATACTGGATAATGCACTGAAGCACATATTAGTAATCCCAATTGAAACAGTCTGGGCTTTGGTCCCAAACTTCCTGGCAAACAAGAGACTCTGTAGGCCTATAAACAATGGAAGTTAGAACCAAGTTCTCAGAGAAAATAGAAAGTGACATTATGAATGAATTCCTAACTAGAAAACAAAAATCTTAGCAGCAATTTCTGAAAACAGCACTTTGGGGAGTTTATGCACATCTGTAAGAAAAGTAAAAAATAAATAAATAAATAAATAAACCTCAAGGCTGGGAAGGAATTTACCTACCATTTAGCTCAACCCTTTCATTTCACAGAGGAAGAAATTGAGGCCCAGAACGGGGGAAAATTGCCAAAACCACTCTGTGAATTAGTTCTTTAAAATCAAATCTCCTGATTCCCACTTTAGTGCACTTCTTATTTAGGACGCCCAAGCCAAAACACTAGTGTTTCTGCAGGCTTTGTAATTCTCTGGACAGAAGGAGATTATCTTATATCAAATTCTTTTCTGGTCATCTCAGGCAGAGTTATGTAATATTTTGTGGTTATAATACAAAACTCTTTTTAAACATCTCTTAGATCTACCTGCAAAACAGAATGAAGTTGTTTAGTTATTTATCTCCCATAGGAAATTCTGTGTTCCTCAAGGACAAGAATCCTCTTTTATTCACCTGAAATCCTCAGTACCAATTACATAGTCCAGAATATAGCAGGCACTCAGTAAATATTTCATAAATAAATGAATTATTTTCTTTCTGTTATAACTGGTGATAAGAGGTACTGCTCATGGATCAGCCAGCGGCTATCACGAGACAATGGAAAGAGTGGGCTCTGATAGTGAAGAGCCCTAGATTTCAGTCCCATCTGTAGCAATCCTAAATGCAAGACTTGAGGCAAGACCCTTAAGTGTCCTGAGCAACATATTCCTTATCCATAAACCAGAGAAAATAATACCTGCTCTTCTACCTCCACATGTAGCCATGAAAATCAAACGTGATATATGTGAAAGTAAGAGAAATTTTATTAAAGCAAATTGTTACAAGAGTGAAAAGGAAGTGTGTGCAGGCAGAGGGTCTGGCTTTTAATCATGGTCTGGCTTTTTCAGGGCATGCTATTCAAACAGAATGACCATTAAATTAAAAGAGGATATGTAGGGTTATTTCTACTGGTAAATAACATATCTCAGGTATGCTCTGCTGAGAAATCCAAGTAAATGGCTATATAGTCCTGAAAGAATGACAGTGCAAAGGCATTATCAGTAGATTTTTGACATGTGAAAGTGATACAAGCACAGATGTGTAGATTCCCATAAACCTGAAAGGTCTTAAATTCTAAAATTTCTCCTCAAATGCATAAATAATTGCAAGTGAAGGATAAGAAAGAATGTTGCCATGCACATCCTTGAAAACTGGCCAAAGGAGTTGTTCCTATGTCTCTGGATTAGAGATTCCCATTTATGTCTCGGTACAAAAAAATAAACTACTACATGGCACAGGATGCTGGGTTTTCTTTTGCATAATAGACATTGTAGATATTAAATTCAAGAGTACCAACATCCTGCTATAGCTTCTCAGACCGATGTACTTCTTTGGGGCAAATAACTCTATTGCAATAATCATCCATCCAAGTCCTACTGGAAGAAAATTTAGGAACATCTCATTCTTTAAGCATACTGTCTAACCTAAATTCTGTGAGTTGATCTCAAAGATTCATTACTTCTGTTTTAAAGCACCAAGGGAGTGTAGCAAGTGGATAAAGGAGAGAAAGCAAGGCATAGGTGAGAAACCCTTATGATAGGAAAATCAGATTTCTTTCATACAGGTATATAGTGAATGTAGAGAAATAGAAGGCACATCGTTTTGGAAGCAGACATTCCTAAGTCTAGATTTAAATGGTCCTGGGGCAGCCCGGGTGGCTCAGCAGTTTAGCACTGCCTTCAGCCTAGGGCGTGACCCTGGAGACCCGGGATCAAGTCCAATGTCAGGTACCATGCATGGAGCCTGCTTCTTCCTTTGCCTGTGTCTCTACCTCTCTCTGTGTGTGTCTCTCATGAATAAATAAATAAAATATTTTTTAAAAAAATTATGGTCCTGTCATTTACTAGATATACAGTCTCCGTTCAATTTTATAAGCTGTATGAAGAAAAAAACCTTACATATGCCACACTGACAGGAGTCAGAGAATTTGGTATGCTAGACACAGATTAGATCTTTCCCTGGTTGCTCCCATTTGCACAATGCAATAAAGCCAGGAATCTTCCCAAGCTGTGGGAAATCTCTTCCCTTGGTTGACTCAACAAGGAATAGTGTGGGGAAAGGAGACCTAGATGAATATTCTAAGATAGTTCTAAGTTTCGGGGAGACAAATTCTCTCCTTTTTCCTTGATTTTACGCTTTTTTTTTTTTTTTTTGTCTCTTGCAATGAAAGTGATTAAGAACTCATGGATCAAGATTTAAGAGTAAGGACACAGAGGGGGGATAAAAAACAAAAATGGGATTTCTTCTGCATTTGGTTCAGGCTCTAAGACTATGAAACCTAGATCAGTTCACAAAAAAAAAAGCCCCTGTAATTCCAAATAAAAGTTGATGTCAAAAATCTCAATTGTAATAAATCTGGTGATTTTTGTTTAGTGTCTCCCCCTTTAAACACATGCACTGAACACCTATAATGGGGACTGTTGCAAACATTAGTGGGTAGCTTATTAAGGAGCTGGGCCTTGAGATTCTACTGTATCATATAAGCTTTCACATGTATCAGCTCATGTGTGCTGGCATTTCTCCAAACAAATATAGAAAACAGAAAATACTGCTTAAAACACTCAGTGCTGGTTTCCAGAAAAAAATAGGGCAGGTTAACCATTTGTAGAACTTTACTAATGTAAAAGAGAAGCTTCAAGGCAAATTGAACATTATTGATCTCTGAATCTTTACTCTTCTAATAAAAAATACTTAAACAAATTTAAACACCAAAGAGAAAAGCCTAGGCTTCATTATTTGTATTCTCCCTTTTTCCTGATCTCAGTTATTAGCACATAATACTAATGCTCAAAAATTTTGTTCAATGAAGGAATCCATTAATCTCATTAAAAATATACCTCTCCAACTTACTTTGCTGTAGTTGAGGGATATTTGATCTTTTTAGAATAATCTCTTTCCTATGCTTTCTTCTATCATTGCCACTGCCATTTTAAATTTCTGGCCAAGCTCCTATTCTGCAAATGGCTTTGACTTGCTAGCTCTTCCTGAGGCTTCCAGAGGTCAAGCCCTTCAGAAGCAGCTTCAGGTACTGTCAAGAGCACTGGAAAGGAAAATAACAACTCAAATCCCATCTTGCCATTCACTAGCTGTATGGCCTTGAACAATGTACTTGATCCCTCTGGATCTCAGTTTCCATTTCTGTGCAATATAAAAAAAAAAAAAACAAAAAAAAAAACAACTTTAACTGCAGTTCTTTTTTTTTTTTTTTTTGAAGATTTTGTTTATTTATTCATGATAGAGAGAGAGAGAGAGAGACAGAGACAGAGAGGCAGAGACACAGGCAGAGGGAGATGCAGGCCCCATGCCGGGAGCCCGACGCGGGACTCGATCTCTGGACTCCAGGATTGCGCCCCTGGCCAAAGGCAGGTGCTAAACCGCTGAGCCACCCAGGGGTCCCCGAACTGCGGTTCCTTTTTTTTTTTTTTTCGAACTGCGGTTCTTAATCAGGAATGCACACTGACATCATTTGTGGAACTATTACCATATACAAACCCAGGTCCATCCCCAGAGATTCTGATTCAGTAGGTCTGAGGAGAGGGAGACAGCCTAAACATATGTATTTCTCTGATGGTCCATGTGTTTCTTTCAAACCAAAGTTTGAAATTTTAGAACTTATGAAATTCTCAATTATTTATTCAAGAATTTACTGAACAGGAATGGAGTACTTTGTATTATTCTAAATCCTCTGGAGGAAATGCACAGGATATTTCAACATTAATCTATCCATTAATTTTAATTATTCTGTTACTCATTAATTTTAATGGTCAGTTTAATTATTAACAGATGAATTCTAAGTCCTTCGGTCTCTGTTTCTAGCTAATCAAGTTCTGGAGCCAAGGTAGTAATATTCAAACTACACTCTACTTTTCAGTTGATCTACGCTGTGGACACAAACTAGCTCCCAGGAATCAACTGATGGTGGAAAGGACACAGCTCTGTGGCTAATATTACTCAGGTCACTTTACATGGAGCTGGATTTATACTTATGAAGTAGGCCACACTCATCAATTCTGATGCCCTTTATTATCTTCAACACCCCTGAACTAAGATTTCACATAGAAATACAATCTTGAGCCGCCTTTTAGGTGTGTTGTAGAATCTACCCTAACTTCTTATACTTGGTTTCATGAATGAAGATCCTAATAAATTAACTGGTCCTTGGGGTTTCTAATGGCTAATACTGTTACCTCATTTCCCTATCCTTTGCAACATAAATTTTAAAAGAGAACTTTAAGACATCAATCCCCTTCCTTAAAGACTTGATTCAAACGTTACTTCAGTGAATTATTCCCTGCCTTGTCCAGGCAAATCTAAATCCTACTTCCTCTGAGCTGCTTCTGCATTTTATATGCTGCACTAATTATCTGCTGGCGTGGATTTCTCACCAGACCGTAGGTCTCTTGATGGAAAAGACATTGCCTTTTTATCTGTGCATCTTCAATGCCAGCCATAATTCCAAAACATAGTCAGCATCCAAAATTACTGGTTGAACACATGAATGAATGGATAAAATAAGAATTTCAGATGAAAGCTGTCTTAAAACTTTAGGCACCTTTTGAGGGGGAAATTCTAAAATCTCCTCATAATTGAATTATTGGTGAGTTTGTATTTACCTTTCTTGAAAGAAAAAATAATAATTGGCCATCAAATGACTCTACTGTTTAGGTAAAGACACAGTATCATTCTTCACGCCTTTATTCAGGCAGACTATATCTATACTCCTATTCAAGACAGGTACTGTTACATGCAGAGATGAGTCTAAAATGGACTCTCTTCAAGTGATTTATAATCTATGGGATGGATAAAAAACATCAATAAATAATAGTAATTCAATGGTATAGGTCAGGTACAAAGAAAGTTCTACAAGAATTTAGAGAAAGTGATCAAGGAAGCAATCATAGGAAGAGTCAACTTCAAATTGGATCTGGAGAAAAAACAATATTTGAATAAACAGAATTAGAAAGGCTATTCTAAGCAGACAGAGCATGTATATGAAGATAAGGAGGTGAGGAAAAGATGTATGGGGTTCATATTTTCCACTCATGGGGCGAAAAGTTTGAAAAGGTGGGTAGGACTGAGGCAGATCATATATAGCTCTTAGTGTGCGCAACAGAGTTTGAAACATGTATTCTTATATCAGTAGGGAACCACTGGATTTCTCAGCAGGGAACATGACACTACCAGAAACAGAAAGACTTCTCACATAAGACAAAGTTAAATTCAGATATCAGCTCTACCATTTATTAGCTGGGGTGACCTGAAGCAAATTACTTAAATACGTTGACACCGAGTTCACAATCTGCTTTGTTAGTTATCATAATGATCAAATAAATGATCACCTGAAAGTACTGAACACTGTTCTTAGCTCAGAATATTCACTGTATTTTGTTTTAGCAAGAATATCTTGTCTCCAATGAGGATGCTATTTTGAAATCTAAAAAGATGGGGAAAAGAAACTATTTAGGAGACTTTTGCTCAAATGGGAGACAACCAAGGCTGGGCCAGTGTCTAAGAAAGCAATAGGACTTAGATGTCATAAGTACTTATTATGTGGGAAGACAATCTTAATACTGCTTCTCTTATGGCTGCCTGAAACATCCCCCTGCTCTGCTAAGGGCCAATGTGACATTTACCATAGATCAGACCTGCAACCAGAGAATACCCCACTTTGTTAAGCACTCACTACTGGGCCCTGTGAGTCAGGAGTGATTGATGGTCTGTCATCTTCTTGAGAAACCTAAAAACTGCAAGTAATTATTGCCCATCAGGCTGTTAAGCAAGTCTGTCACCAAAAGAGAGATCTGATATGCAAACCATATTTAATGTTTCTCAAAAACAAGTAGACAGTAAGCAGGAAGATTCTCTTCATATAAACTATTATCTTTGAAGGATCCAAAAGTTAAGAAATGTATCTTTCAAATAAGACCTTTTTGCATTATTTGAAAGTACTGTGTTAAGAAATTAAGTTGTACCTACTATTCAGTTAGCAAGCTGTTTCTCACTTGCTGTTGAGTTTTTATAACACTTTAGAATATTTATTTCTCAGGATTTGTTATTCTTTATAGAATGCTGATTTTAATCCAAAAATAGGCACAGTGGACATTTTATAGCATATATTTTGTTAAAATATTCAATTATGAATTTCTAGATTTGAGTTATTTATTTTATAACATGCATGTGCACAAGTAACCTTGTATAATATCTATTATTCAATCATATTGTATGTTTCTATATATATGCTACATACTGGCAATTATTTATAGTATAAACACATTTTACGCATATATATGTGGAATGCATTTGGATATCTGTAATAAAGATTTGTAACCTCATATTCATTTTCTACTGGAAAATAAATTTGGAGATGACATTATTTCCTAATTCCTAACTAATTATAGCACTAAAAATTTACACGATTAAAGAAACTGTCCTTAGACACTGCATATAATTTATAGTTATAAGATTTTATTTTTTTAAAGATTTATCTATTTATCTTAGAGAGGAAGGGAAGAGTAGAGGAAGTGAGAGAGAAAATCTTATGCAGACTCCCTGCTGAGTGTGGAGTGGACACTGGGCTCCATCTCACAATCCATGAGATCATAACCTGAGCCAAAACCAAGAGTCATACGCTTAACAAACTGAGCGACCCCAGTGCCCCATAGTCATAGGATTTTAGATGTAATATACAGAGTGTATTTATTTACTATGAAAACTATTTTTCTTGAAAGAACATGCAGGCACACAATAAACAAAAAACATACTAAAAATATTATGCTGCATTTGCATTATTATTTCTAATTTCTCTCCTTTATATAAAAGGGAAAGAAAAGAAGAAAACAGCATGGATCCTTACAGTCAAATAGCACAGAATTGTGAAAAACAGTTTTTGTGAAGCAAAAAATAAAGTTTCACCAGACTTTATTAAGAGGTGACCAATTTCTCAAAACACATTTCAACACAGTGACCATGGAAAATGACACTCCTAGGCGTCAGCATATTATGCTGGAATCTAAAATATCACTGGAGGAGAAATAATAGTAATAGCATCAGAATTGGCTATTTTAACAGCTCCTCTTTTCAATCTCTCAGTCTTCCTAGATGAACTGCTGGCTTGGCAGAAATGTCTGAATTCTTCTCATTCCATATTCATGAATACTAATCATGTACCTTGAAATATGATCCCTGAACATGAATTCATTCTGCTCCCAGGACATATTTTTATTTTTCACATTTCACAAAGATTTATGGGAGACAGTTCTTTGGCATTTGTTGGGATCAGTGTTTCACTAATTAACATTCTTGTATATCAACAGAGGCGAATGGACAGATTTACAATTCACTTCTTTATCTTTGAATAGCGTGTCTGTTCCTGTGTGGAGACTGTTAATTAGTTTAACCAAGACTCCTTAAAAACATTTTCCTTTTTTTTTTTTTTAATTCTCAAGTCACTGAGGAAAAAAACACAGAGCAACTGATCTGATTCAAATGAAGAACATTATCTCATATATTTCTTGTAATCGAGGAACTCATTGGAAAATAGTCTCATCACGAAGCTATGGGAATATCCAAGTGAAGGAAAGAATGTGATGAGTAAGTGTATTTTCTAAGCTTGATATTGAGCTCCCTTTACTCTCCACAGAGCATATTACAGAAAGTAACTGTAACTAGCTGATTCAAGTTTAAGCCCCCAGCTTCCCCATGCATTGGCTCTGTAATCTTAAGCAAGTTAATTAGGGTGATGACAGAGGAGCATGGGGTTTATACAGGTTCATTCGATCATTTATTTTCCTTTATCTGTCAGTGAATTTGCTTTATGTAGTTTACTCCATTTAATCTTTGTAGCCATTTGTCAAAGATGATTATGTTATATCCTAGAAAATTGAAACCCAGAGATATTAAGCAACCAAGTTAATAAGTGGTAAAGATAGTAACCATATGACTTCAAGTAATAAATGTGCTTTGAAAACAGTGCAGCATTACAGGCATGTAGGTACTGCACCATAAAAGGATAATAAATCAATACTGATTGAGACCAGGTATCATGAAGTTAATATGTCAAAAAAGTTGTGGGGATTCCTCACAGATAGAGTTGCCAGATTTGGCAAATAAGAATACAGAATTACCAGTTAAATTTGAATTTCATAAAAATAATACATACTTCTAGCATGAGTATTTTCTATGTGATATATGGCATAGTTGATACCAGACAAATGTGTATGTGTGTGTTTGTTTTTGTTTGACATTCAAATTTGACTGGGAGTCTTATATTTTATTTGACAGCCCTACTCTGGGACATTTACCTATAAAAAGTAAAGGCTAGAAAGGCTATTAATACTAAGGAGAGAAACCACTGGAGGAGGTTATACAATAGGATTTTGTGTTTTGGTTAGACCTCTGATATTATGACCATTATTAGGGATGAGACTCTATGAATGAACATGATTTAACAGACAAATAGTGGGGTAAAATTGACACCTGGATCAGCAAGTTTGTGTTAATGGAATATACTGTATGTAGTAGTCTCACTGGGAGCCAGGAAAGCCAGTAATTATGAGTTTGTGTAATTGAGACTGGTTTGGTGAGAAAGGTTTGGGCAGACTCTTGAAAGAAAACTAGGATTTGAGAATACGAAGAAGAATAAGGGAAGTATAGTCTCTTTTTCTGGTGATATTAACAAAAAGAAACACATGAGACTGTTTTATTAAACATCAATTCTGCCCTAGTATTCCCTAGAGCTCTATAAACATGGTAAAAATAAACAGCTGAGAGTAAATGACAATAAGTTGAGCAAGTTAGAGTGGGACCCTTGGAAACCAGGGATTGAGTTAGGAAAGGAGAAGATACTGAAGATCAATTAGAGGCTATTGAGTTAAGCATGCTGCAGAAGGCATCAACTGGCAGAATGAATCCCCTCCATTACTCCAAAAATGAGACTGAATAGGAAGAAAATAAACCGCACTTATAATTAATTTTATATGTTGCCAGATAGAATACTCACAATTAAATTCATCATAAAATAAAGTTTAGAGATGTTCAGTGTCCACCAAGGATCATTGTATAGGTTTTTCCTAATCTATTTATTACCAATCATGGCCAGGAGGAAGCTAATAATGGCAGATGGTCTTGCCCTAAAAGGGTTTTCAAATTCATCTCAGCATTTGAGAGAAACAGACAGAAGTCAAGAAGCCTGACTATGCTACAAAAAAGTTAACAGAGTTCATTCACTCTAAAATGGTAATAAGTTGATCTACCTTAGGAAAAGATCATGAATACTGAAATAGATAAGGTTTAGGAAAAAAATATCTTAGCTGTAATATGCAAGGCTCCTTGTTTTGAAAAAGCCATTGATCTAGAAATACTTCCAACATCCTTTCTATTTACAAGATATGGTGATTCTATGAGAGATGAGAAGGACAACTTAGAACAACAATTCAATGATTCGGACATGTTTCCAGCAGGATATGCACGAAGCTGGTGTCATTGAAGACAAATCACAAAAGATATTTTCTGAAAAACATTCCGAATACAATTTATGACAGACTAGAAAAAGGAGAGAATAAAATGCTTAAAACGAATTCTAAAATACAAAGCAACGAGGACTTTGTTATGCTGAATAAGTAATCATATACCCAGTTTTGCATATTTTGTAACAACAAAAACCTTTTATAGGGACCCACAGCATTCTCTAGTTTTCTGTACATATAGAGAAATTCTGACCCTTTGTCTTTCTGGACACCACGGGAAGAAAGGATTCCTGGAGGCCTCTCCAAGAAGGAAGGAAAAAAATGGTTTTGTCTGATACCAGCTTTGGTGCACTTTTGTAGATTGAATGAACCTATTCTGTCTCAATCAGTGAAAGTAGAATGGATTTTTTTGAGAATTAGAGAGATTTGGCTCTGTAACTTAGTATCTATAGGTTAGAATACAGGTTTGACAAGATTGGGGAAGTAATGATACAAAGATATATGTACTGTCGTGTGTATGAAATGAGCTACCTTATATAAAGCATACCACAATCACACAGTAAATGATGATTTCTTTCCTTCTCCAATCAGATCTACCCCACAAAGCTCAAGGCCTGTCCTTTTTCAAGGGCACAACATGCCCAAAACCCCAGTGTCCAGCTGTATAAATTTACAACATGTATCAGAGATAATGGCCAGGAACGACATGATACTTTCCCTGAAGAAAGTCTTTTTTTCCAGAGTGTAGAGGGAGAATTAGGTCATTATATAATACATTAAATGAGTACATTCTGGGCCACTTTGGTGATATTGCTAATGTTACTGCCTTGAGTGGTAACAAGAGGAAGGTGAAGTTAATTTCCCTTGCTTCAGAAGCAGCATGCTTTATAAGTCTGAAGGGTACAATATTATAATGATAACCTAAATACAATATTAACCATTTTCTGCCAAAAGAAACATTACATTTCAATAGTAATTCCATAAATATCCAAGATAAATTGTCCCAATATCCATATATATTGCAGTTAGCTCAGCAGGAAAAGCCATTTTAGTGATGAGGCTGTGAAGAGCCACCACAAACTTGAGATAATTATATGTGATCCATCAACTACCAAAAGCATATTGGTGGGAGCTGCCCAATTATGTATGAATAAGAATCTTAGAATTATAGAATGCTCTAGTTGAAGAGAATCTTTTCTAATGCATTCATTTAGAGATAAAGAAATGACGAGTAGAGGTTATTTGCTTAAACTTGCCCAGTAAGTGGAAGAGATGATTCTGAACCAGCTCTTTTGTCTTAAATGTTTTCTGTTAATAAACTATTTTCAATGATATAAATACAGATAATACTTTGACTCTACCTTGAAGGTCTTTATAGGACATAAAAAAAACCCCACCCCAAAACCTATGAAACCTTTTCAATAATGAAAGACAAAATGACATTTGTTCCCCAAAACCTAGATTTTAAAACAGAAATATTGATTTCTAGGAATTATAATACTCCTTTCGAAGCTAGTATGGCATAATGCACACCTGGTTTTACAAGTGGGGAAATGGAAACACTAATATTTTAAATGTTTTAAGCATGACTTGAAAATGACTGGAATCCAAGACCTCTGAATCTGTCTATGCATTTTCCCCTCATCTTTTATATAATTTCTCACCTAAATGCTGGTAACATTTCTACACCTGAAACTAGTATTACACTATATATTAACTAACTGGAATTTAAATAAAAACTTGGAAAGAAAAAAAAAGAAATTAAGGAAAACAGATATGCAAATATGTACATACATATTCCCACATACATCATTCATGTAAAATGTTGGATTATCTAGATAATTCCATGTTTGAGCAAGAATCTACAATGCTGAATAAAGTAGCTCAAAAATGTTTAGGAAAGAACAATGCTTTCTTTATTCCATTTCAATCGATTCTACCTCTATATCTTACATAGAATCTTAATAATAATATTTACTTTCTCATTTAGCTATTAATCCAAAAGATAAAGAAAAGCAGGATTTGGTTTTCTAAATTCAAATTGCTTCTAGGATATAACAATAATTTCAACTAGTAAATGATTCAGAAATTAGAGCCACTGGACTCTCACTTCTGACTAAGGCATTGTAACAAATATCAGATTTACTTTCCCATTTGAAACAGTACAAAACTGGACAAAATATTTAAAGAATATAGTTTTCAAGAAACTGTATATCAGGCAATGGAGGACAGTGATCCATGAGAGATGGGAAATAAGCAAGACAGACTCTATAATTGCCTCCAGCTTACTGCCTTAAGGGAGTTTCCAGGCCCCTTAAGGAGCCTGGAAGTTTGCACAAGGAGTTTGGAGAGATGAAGGCTACTAGACTTTACAAGAGAAAGGACTGTTGAAGAAGACCCTAGAGATCTACAGAAGTGTCCCTGAAATATTTATCAGGTTATTGATCAGTACATGTATGTGAGCTAACTATTAGAAGTTGTGTAATATGTCATGTGAAATGATTACATTGCATAGCACCCAGTGAGTATACAGGGCAAGGGATAGTGCCTGTCCCCAAAAGCCAACATGAAAAAAACTCATAATGAATAGGCATTGGAAAAACTCATAATTAGCAGGTTTAGGAGTCCCAATTTAAAACTTTCCAAACAAAACCCACTAACTGCTTAACTGCTGAAGTTTATTATAGTAACTTGAGAATGGTTTACCATACAAAAATCAAGTAATTTAATACTATATATTAACACACTGAAAAAATTTAAATATTATTATTTAAATAGACACAATGAAGGCATTTGACAAAATTCAGCATCCATTCCTGATAAATGGTCTTGGCAAACTAGCAATAGAAGGGATCTTACTCAACCTGATAAAGGGTATCTATAAAAAATTTAAAGCTAATATCATACTTAGTGGTGAAATACTGAATGTTTTCTCCCTAAGATTAGAAAGAAAAAAGGATTGTCTTCTGTCAACATACCTATTTAACATTATAGTAGAACTTCTAGACAATGAAATAAGATAAGGGAAAAAAAAAAGGGCATATGGATTGGAAAGTCCTTGGGTTAACAGATATGCTCATCTGTGTATTTAAAAATATGCAGGTAATTGTGTGTCGATTATATCTTAATAAAGCTGTTAACAAAATATTACCAGGAAACATACACAGGCACAAAAATAAATTAATGCCTATGAAATACAACAATAAACTCAGTAACTAAATCATCACTTGATTAAGAAGATAAATTTGTCTCTGTAATGCTCTGCAGTTGTGGTTCCTATGGTTGGTCCTAAAATGTCTTCAAATTGGATTGAAAATTTGCAGTAGGAACACAGTTAGGAATTTTTCACAAATAATTTTGGTTATGTTCACTTAGTTCTACCAGTGCAGTGTAAGTAGTGTTTAAAATGTCTTTTTGATGTAAGAAAGTTTAATATTGGACATTATTAAGAAATATTTTTCTTCATTTTATCCATGTTTTTTTCTGTAGACTTATTGCTTCATGGCCTTAACTTTACAGCTTACCCAATTTTCAGCTGTATTTAAGACAATTCTCAAACCCTGAAGAATTAGTTTCCAGTTTGGTGTCATCATAGGACATCAACTCAGAAAAGTGATAATTGTTTACCAAATTTAAAATTTTACATTGAGTTCTAATTTATTTGACTAATGTTATTAAAATTAACATCAACTAATTAAGGATATTTTTATCATTCACAAATCAACAAACAAAAACAAAAATTGCTTTGAATGTGTGAGGAAACAAATTGTAAGTTCTTTGTGAAAGAGATAATACTATTGAGTTATTCATTAAGTTACTGAATACCTACTTTGTGCTAGGCCTTGTGTTAAGTATGAGATTAATTGATAATCAGCTTTACACATGAGAGAAATGAGACTTAGATAAATAACTTGCCTGACATCTCAGCTGGTAATCCACAGAGGTAAGAACTGAAATCAGCTTTGTTCTACTTTGAAATCTTTTTTTTTTCTACTTTGAAATTTGTATTTTTAGACACCATCCTACAATATTTCCCTGTCTGCTTCTTTCATTTCTACAGTTTCACCTACAATGGAAACTTAGAAGTTGTAAGGACTCACAGACTACTTATTAAATAATGAGCACATTGCTCAATGACATTTATATTATTTAAGTTGATCAAAACTTTAGTCTCCTTTGCTTTGAAAAATCAGAAAGTTTTTGGAATGTAAACATACAAAACAGTAAATACACCTCCATTATAAAAAGGAAAAAAATGAAAATTAATAGTTTAAGGATCTGTAACAGTCCCATCTTTATGTTACCTTGGAAGACAGATGGAATTCTACATGTCTTAAGTTAAAGCAGCACATTTGGTTTACCCGCCACCATTGCCAGTGGTTTTATTCAGCAATAGGCTGTAATCATGATCATGACAGAAAAAGGTCAGCCTTTGAATTCTAATAAATGCCTTTGTTTTGTGCAGAAGTATATGAATAACCTATATTTTGAAAGTGTGTTCATGAATGATGAATATGTATTTCAAAGGTGATTAAGTTATGCTCTTCCAGGTAGGAAAATTAGACTTAGAAATGTATGACTGCTTTGATATTCATATAATTTTCTCATTGCTGTTAAATATTCGTTACATAGAAATTATTGTTTTGCAAATTGTAACAGAATAACACATTTAATTAATATGTATACTATAGGCATTGTTCAACCCTAAGACATTTCACATCAACTTCTCAAATTATTCTCCTCAAAGTAGCTATAATCAATCAGTTGATTTGTAGAACAAAGCTAATATTCATATCATAAGCCTCTAAATCATTGTTTCCTATTTAAATTTTCCATAAAATCAGTAGATATCAAAGGCAAATACGTGTATCAATTCTATAAAAACAGAAAGGTCATAAAAGGAAAACATTAATTATTTTGTACACTCAAAAAAATTCTTACAGTCTGATAAACTCTCCAAGGTCATTGACTGCATTAATTGAACCTAATTGCCAGAGTTTATATTTATCACTACTAAACTTCAACTTCTAGTTTAAGTTCAACTTTTCAGTTGGGAAGGTTTTTTTTCCCTTCTGATTAAATTCTGTTTTTAGTCACATTAGTTGAAACTTCCAGCTATTTGTGAAGGACAAATTTGAAAAGCAATGCTTCCATGACTTCACACAAATCACCAAAATAAATGTTTCCAAGAAAGAGAAAAGGCATCTAAGTAGAGTGTAAAGAATATAGATCTTGGAATCAAAATAACTAGGTTTGAGGCTTGAGCTGGTGACCTTGGGTAGATCATGTAACACTGAGAATTATAGCTTACTCTTCCAAAGCAGTGAAAATGTGCAGATATGAAAATGCCTTGTCAACTACAAACGTTGTTTATAAATGATATCCATAATGTATAGTAGATATGTTGCCAAAGACATTTTTGAAGACATCTTTTAAGTTGATATTAATGTATAAGTATTATTTAAGTAATGAGTTCATCTAAATTCATATTTAGCTATCAGCTCACCTACCCTCCCATTTTTATATCACTCTTAAAAATATCTGCACAGATTTTTACCAGATATCTTGGTAAATTCAGTATCCCAACTGTCGTTTTTTGAAAGAAAGAATGAATGAAAAGAATACATGCTGTTAATGGTAATACATAATTTGCCCTTCAATCCGATTAAAGTGGGGGATCATTCTTAGTGAACTGATGTGATTTCCACGGACCACATAATTCCTTTTTTAAGGGCTCCAAACCAAAAAATTTAAAAATAATCCAATATAATCAGCAAAATTAGTGTTCCTATTATTTCTATCCTTCCCTTCCCCAACCACATAGCTTTTGAAAATGAAGTACTTGGGGGTCCCTGGGTGGCTCAGTGGTTTAGCACCTGCCTTTGGCTCAGGCTCAGGGCATGATCCTGGGGTCCTGGGATCGAGTCCCACATCGGGCTCCCTGCATGGATCTTGCTTCTCCCTCTGCCTGTGTCTCTCTGCCTCTCTCTCTCTCTCTTTCTCTGTTTTTCATGAATACACAAATAAAATCTTAAAAAAAAAAAAAAAGAAAATGAAGTACTCATGGGCCAACTGATTCATCTGCAGTTAGGTATTAGGAAAAAGAACTTTGGAGTTTGAAAAACTCTGATTTGAACTTAATTCTGACATTTATTAGTCATGCAAGTAGCCTGGCTTCTCTGAGCATTGGCTTGTTCATTGATAGAAGTGCAGAAAATAATTTTTATTATGCCAGTTTGTTATGAAAATTATTATTTTTTTATTTATTTATGATAGTCACAGAGAGAGAGAGAGAGAGGCAGAGACAGGCGGAGGGAGAAGCAGGCTCCATGCACCGGGAGCCCGATGTGGGATTCGATCCCGGGTCTCCAGGATCACGCCCTGGGCCAAAGGCAGGCGCCAAACCGCTGCGCCACCCAGGGATCCCTGTTATGAAAATTAAATGAAATAACATGTGCACAATGTTTAGTCAATGTCTGATCCACATCAAATGTTATCCCCATGATATTTTCTTCTCTCATCCCTTTTCCTTTCTGAAACAGAATAAAATATTTTCAGGTTTATCTTTTAGAGGCATACAGTCCTAAACATATATTCTAACTAGGAAATATAGTGAACACGTAAGAGAATCGCTTTTCTAAAATTTGCATAAACCAAAAAAGAGCACCAAATTGGCTCCATCATTAGCCCTTTCTTTGGGGGCACTAGACAATTCAGCCTCGTACAGGAAAAATTTCTCTATAAGCAGACATGTAGGATCTCATTTTAGAAATATATACAAACAGAGGGCACTGCTTCCTGCAGATATGCATCACTGAAATCAGGAAATTTGTCAGCAAAGGTAATGATCCGAAGGCCTCAGCTGAGTTCCTGAAAGGTCTCTACAACAGTGTTAAAATGGCCATAAATAACAAGATAATTAAGCATCTGTCCTGAAAATCCTTTTGAAAAGAGCTGTTCTAAGTTTCTGAGAGTAAGTCATCAAAAAGAGAAGTGAAAGAGTTTGGGCTTCTTCAATTCACTGGTTTCCTGTTTCTCATTTTTGAAAAATGCTCGCAAATCTTTTGAGTTGTTTGCACTTTGGATATTTTCCTGAGGAGAATAAAGCTGGGATAGAAGGGTATGTTTCTAAAATGTCCACCACCAGAGCAGAGAGCCCTTAGTTGCAGGACCAGCTTGACAAGAAGAGAAGTTCATTTTTTCTGCCTTTTTTCTACCACCCTTCATGTTGTATAAGTCACGACCCTTAGTTTCTCTGCTCTTTCTCTAGTACTACTTTACTTCAGACCCTTAGCAGCTCCTGAATTATTATAATGATATCACAGCTGATCTTCCCAGGTGCTAGCCTGGTTTTCCTTTTGATCCACTTCCACTTTATTCCTGGAATGCTCCTTAGGATACCAAATTGCTCCTGCTGTTTCCCTGGCTTAAAGTGTCCCATAAGTCCATTGTCTTTAGGAGAAAGTCTAAGCTGGGAAAAAAAAAATTGCTTCCAATTTTGAATCTAGTATATGTTTCCAGATTCTTCTCCAGCCACAGGGAATTCAGACTTGAAAAGGTCCTTGAAAAACAGAAAAGTATTATGGAGAAGATTGGGTGTTCCCAGTGAAAACAGTAATGGAAGCAAGAATGAACAATAAAGCCCTGTCTTTGAGAGACCGTGAGCTTGGCCCAAGAAGATCTAGATGTTCATGCTGGCTTTGAAGGATAGAAGGGACTGGTTTAACCAAGATAACCGGTGAGAAAATTACAGGGCATGAGTGAAGTTCTCTGTAACTCTGTGAAAGAAGCAGGCAGAGAGGTGTGATCTGTATAGGATGACTATAGCATTTGCCAGCATTCCTTCCCCACTACGAACTCTGCTGTTTTCCTTGGACCTGACACATAGCAAGTCTACAACAAATATTTGGTGATAAATAGATCAGTCTATAAAAGATTCCCCTCATCTGCTACACAAACTTTACTATGAAGCAGCGTGTGCCCAGTGCTTTATAGAGAAGCTTATCTTTTGATGCTTGAGTGTTTCATCAGCAATCCTTTCAGTGGAAGTTGTTACTCAAGTACGCTTTGTTATTTCCTTGCTCAGACTGTTGTTGGGATCAAATATTTAAGTGACTTTATATAATATATATTTTGTGAGCAACTACTAAGTGCTGGGCACTGAGAATACAATGGCAAATAAAACACACATAATCTATGCCTCAAGAAATTTATGTCTTAGTTGGAAAGAGAATTATAAAAACAGGCAATTTTGCCACAGGATGACTCTCAATTTGATAGATGACCAATGATGTTCTGGCTACTGTGCCAGGCATAGTAGAGCTTATAATCTTGTAAGAAATGGATATTATGTAGGTAAAAATGCCAATTCTAAATGATTACAAACTACCAAATGCAATCATTTAAAATGCAAGATAATATGAAATCACATAACAGAAATGAAGTTATTTTAGGTACAAAGAGAAGATTCACTGAGGAAGTGATATGTATGCTGATATTTGATGGATGAGTAGGAATTAGCTGAGCTAAAAACTCTGAGAAGAACATTCAGATTGAAAGAAGAGCATGTGCAAACATTCAGAGGCACAGAAAGGCTTGGTATATTTTAAGAACTCAAAAAAGTATAGCTCAGCTGCTATATGGTGACAAAGTACAGCAGCAGACAGGGCTGGAGTACAAACACCATTTTAACAAAACGGACTCTTCCAATCCCTGAGTGTAGCATATCTTTTTATTGATTTCAGTATTTTCTCAGAGATACTTATTTCTATTCTTTCTCTTTTTTTTCTTTCAAGTTTTTATTCAAATTCCAGTTCATCAACATACAGTGTAATATTAGTTTCAGGTGCAGAATCACTAAATTCTAGTGATTCATCAATTAGATACAACACCCATGTTAATCACAGTAAGTGCCCTCCTTAATACTCAACATCTATTTAACCCATCCTCCCATTTCCCCTCTGATAACCTTCAGTTTGTTCTCTATAGTTAAGAGGCTGTTTCCTGGTTTGCCTCTTTCCTCCCCCGTTCCATGTTCATCTCTTTTCTTTTTTAAATTCCATGAGTGAAATCATATGGAATTTGTCTTTCTCTATTTCACTTAGCATTATAGCATCTAGCTCCACCTACATCACTGCAAATGGCAAAGTTTCATTCTTTTTTACTGGCCGAGTAATATTCCATTATATATGTATACATATACCACCTCTTCTTATCCATTCATCAGTCAATGGACATTTGAGCTCTTTTCATAATCTGGCTATTGTTAATAATGCTTCTATAAACATCATGGTGCATGTATCCCTTCAAATTAGTATTTTTGTATTCTGTGGATAAATACCTAGTAGTGCAATTGCTGGATCTTTGGGTAGTTCTATTTTTAACTTTTTGAGGAACCTCCATACTGTTTTCCACAGTGGCTGCACCAATTTGCACTTCCACCAACAGTGTAAGAGGGTTCCTCTTTCTCCACATCCTCACCAACATCTGCTATTTCTTATGCTGTTAATTTTAGCCATTCTGACTAGTGTGAGATGATATCTCATTGTAGTTTTGATTTATATTCCCTGATGATGAGTGATAGGCATTTTCCCATGTATCTGTTAGCCATCTGGATGCCTTCTTTGGAAAAATGTCCATTTATATCTTCTGTCCATTTCTTAACTGGATTGTATTTGGTGTTGAGTTTTATAAGTTCTTTGTATATTTTAGATACCAACCTACCAACCCTTTATCAAATATGTCATTTGTAAATATCTTCTCTCATTCTGAAGGTTGCCTTTTAGTGTTGTTGATTGTTTTTTTCACTGTGCCAAAGCTTTTTATCTTGATGAAGACACAATAGTTCATTTTTGCTTTTTTTTTTCCCTTGCCTCTGGAGACATATCTAGTAAGAAGTTGCTATGGTCTAGGTCAAAGAGGTTACTGCCTATGTTCTCCTCTAGGAATTTGATTGTTCCCTGGCTCACATTTAGGTCTTTCACTGAATTTCAATTTATTTTTGTGTATGTTGTAAGAAAGTGGTATGTTGTGGTCCAGTTTTCCCAGCAACATTTGTTGAATAGACTGTCTTATTTTTTTTTCTATTGGATATTCTTTCTTGCTCTGTCAAAGACTGGTTGACCATAGGGTTGTAGGTCCATTTCTGGGTTCTATTATATTCCACTGATTTATGTGCCTGTTTCTCTAGCTATTGTGAGTGAGGTTATAAAGTCATCTACTATTATAGTATTATTATCAATGAGTCACTTTATGTTTGTTATTAATTGTTTTATATATTTGGGTGTTCACAATTGGAGGCAAAAATATTTATAATTGTTAGATCCTCTGGTTGGATAGTCCCCTTTATTATGATACACTGTCCCCCTTCATCTCTTTTTTTCAGTCTTTGATTTAAAATCTAGTTTCTCTGACATAAGTATTGCTACTCTGGCTTTCTTTTCATGTCCATTTGCATGATAAATTTTTCTACATCCCCTCAATTTCAATCTGCAGGTGTCTTTAGGTCTAAAATGAGTCTTTTATAGGCAGCATACGGATGATTCCTGTTTTTTTTTAATCCATTCTGATATACTATGTCCTTTATTTGGAGTACTTAGGCCATTTTACATGTGGAGTAATTATTGACAGATATGTACTTACTGCCATTTTTTACTTGTTTTGTCTGGAAATTTTCTTCCTTCTTTTTTTAGTCTTTGTCACTTTTGGTCTTTCCTTCCCACTCAAAAAGTCCCCTATAATATTTCTTGCAGGGCTGGTTTTGTAGTCACAAACTCTTTTATTTTTTGTTTGCTGGGAAACTCTCTCTCCTTTTATACTGAATGGCCTTACTGGATTGAGTATTCCTGGCTGGAGATTTTTCCCAATTAGTATATTGACTATATCATACCACTCCTTTTGCCTTGCCAAATTTCTTTGAAATCTGTAGCTAGCCTTATGGGTATTCTCTTGTAAATTAGGGACTTCGTCTTTTGTCTTGCTGCATTTAGGATTTTTTCTTTATCTCTATAATTTGCAAATTTAACTACAACATGTGTTGGTTTTGGCCTGCTTTTGTTGACTTTGGTGGGAGTTCCCTGTGACTCTTGGATTTGGATGTTTGTTTCCTTCCCCAGATTAGGGAAATTTTCAGCTATAATTTTCTCAAATAAACTTTCTTCTCTCTTTTCTCTCTCTTCTTCTGGACTTCTATGATATGAATGTTATAATTTTGATGCAATCAGAGCTCCCTAATCTACTCTTGAGATCCATCATTCTTCTCTCTTTTGTTCAGCTTCATTATTTCCCATAATTCTATCTTCTATATCACTTATTCATTCCTCTGATTGTTCCATCCTTGTGGTCATTATATCCAGTTGGTTTTGAATCTCAGTTATTGCATTTTTCATTTATCCCTGATTGTTTTTTAGCTCTTTTATCCCTGAGGGAAGGTTCTTGATGTCTTCCATGCTTTTCTCAAGCCTAGCAAGTGTCTGTATGATTGTTGCTTTAAATTCTGTCTATTGTGGATTTCTTACCAGGCAGTCCTTACTGGGCTATTCATTGGGCCATCCCTGAAGTAAGGCTGGTCACATATCTCAGGGTAGAAGGTACTTCCACTCCTCTGCTTAGACAGAAAGAGCTGGCTGCCTATATGTTAGCATCCCAAATAAGGAAGAGGACTATGGCTGTCAATGTTTGGTGTGTGAACATTTACTTATTTCCCCATAAATACAGTGCCCTGTCTCTCAACTGGCTTGGGCCCTTCAATCCAGAGATCCTCTTTTTTGCCCTATACTCTGAATAAATTTTAACTTTTCTGCCAGAATCCAAGTGGGATTCTGGAGATGTTTAAGCTTATGTAAAATTTCAATTACTTCTGCTTTTTTAAAAGCCTAGCTTCCAGAGGTAGCTACCATAACAAATTCCTGAGCTTTGGGAGTGTTCTGTATTATATACTGGCTTGTTTCTTGGCTGAGAATTTGGCTTTCTTTCTAGTTCATTCTTTCTTTCTACCACTTATCCATTTAACGATTTGTGTTTTTATCATGTTTTCTTTCATTTTTTTTTCTTCATATAATTTAAGGAAAAACCTCATTTTATTCAGATTGGAGGCATTCAGGAGAAAGTGGAATTAAATGCCAGTGTTCAACATTCATTATTGGAAGTTGTTTGGATTGGCTTTTAAAGCTTCACAACGTGCTGCAGTGGTTTAAGAGAAGAAATGTGGATAATAACCGCCTCCAGGGCTAGATTATATGAAGGAATCATTCCATCTTTTTGAACCTTTATGTGTTTTGTCCTTCCCCCTACCAACCCATACACAAGTTCTATGGCTTATTTAGAAAGTTCTAAATCATTAAGCAGCTTTTGCATGTGTCTATGCACTTGTGTGTGTGTGTGTGTGTGTGTGTGTGTATGAGGGGGTGCTATACGTGTATTTGTTAGACTGGGTATTCTTAACTATCATCCTTTAGGAAATACATATAGTTTGAACATGCGGTGTGTTAAAGGTGAACTAAAGTAGGATGACTGAAAATATCAAAGAAAGCATGTAGTATCACTCACTAAAACCCAAGCTGCCTTATCTTCTTTCGGCGTTCCTTCAGAAATAAAAAGACAGGGATAATCTTTCTTATGGCTTAAGCCAGTATTTACCCTAATAAACTTAATTCTAAAAGACATGATCATTTGAGTCTAGCTTGTCTTTACTCTTTCATATTTTCTGTAGATCTTACTTATTTATTTGAGCGAGAGACCATGAGCAAGAGGAGGGCAGAGGGAGAGGGAGAAGTAGATTCCCCATTGAGCAGACAGTCCAATGCGGGGCTCATTCTCAGGACCCCAAGATCATGACCTGAGCTGGAGGCAGCTGCTAAACCAACTGAGGCACCCAGGAGCCCCCTCTCTTTCATATTTTGAATGATGTATTCATATCTAAAACACAAAGCAGCCTTTTCAAGTGTATAACATTCACTGCACCCCACTTGTGATTTATGTTGTCAATCTTATTTTACAGGGATTGTTGAGGTATTATGGGAGAGACCCACAACTGTATGATAGCTACTCCCTTGTCTTGATAAAAGTCGTAGAAAGATTGATTTGCTGATTTAAGACATAACTTATTTCTGAATTAATATAATTAACATGACAGAGTGGTAAATAAAGCAAATAGGACTGCCTCTAGTATTCCTGAATGATTGGGCTAGTGCTAACATAGTGCCTCTGGTAGGAAAAATTGAAGGCAACTAGGCGAAATAGTGAAAACCTTTCTACATTCTTTGGGTGGCATTTGCCTTATTGACTAGCAGAAATGGTGTAAATCAAGGAAGAAGAAATTCAGCAGTAATTGAGTAAAGAACAACCTTAACTTAAACAAAGGATTCAAGATCCAGCTCAGTTGATCTTTAGACCATTAATTGAAATAATGGATGATCATGAAGGTAAATTGAACAGCCAACAGAGAGGTAAAAAGAATTAAAATTTGCAGATGAAAATATAAGGAAAAAACCTAAACACATCAGATGAAGTACTAAGAATTGTGTAGGGCACACAATTATTTTAGACTACACTCATGGTCAGAAGTGGTAGTTTTCATAAGAACTCATGAGTATTGACTTATATGTGCTTACATATCTAAGATTAAAAATATGTTGTTTAGGTTTACACAAATGATTATGTGTGCAGTATGCATGCATATAAAAATGGGCACACTATATATACACACATATATACATATATACATACATATATGTAATATATATTATAAATGTTAACTATATTCTGCACTCTAATTTGAAACTCAAATACAATGTATTTTTTTGGTAGTTACTGGGTTATATAACAAGAAGGAATTATTTTTATATAAAAGAAAAGGACAAGTCTCACTGTAGGTGTCAAACTGGCTTTTAAACTCATCACTACTCCTGGAATAGTGTCTTTAGAAATATAGGCACATCATGGGGAAGTCCTGAATGGTGATCCACAAATACCATTATGATAACAAAATAATTTAAAGTCAGCAGAACATTGGCAATTAAATTTTCTATTTTCCAAATTTAGGAAAACAAATTATCACTAATTATTAAATAATATTTTACTTCCAAAAACAAAAAAAAAATGATTTCTTCACTGCACTTATTAAACTTTGCTTCAACACAGCAAAGAAAACAATCAGATTGAAAAGGCATTCTATGGAATGGCAGGAAATATTTGCAAATCCTTTATCTGATAAGAGGATAATAACCAAAATATATAAAAACTCATATAACTCAACAAAAAAATGGGCAAAAGACTTGAATAGGCATTTCTCCAAGGAATACAAATGGACAACAGATATACAAAAATGTGCCTTATATCACTAATCATCAGGGAAACGCAGGTCAAAACCACAATGAAATATAATCTTATCCCTGTTAAGATGGCTCTTATGAAAAAGACAAGAAATAAGTATCAGTGAGGATGTGCAGACATTGTAATCCTTATACACTGTTGGTAGGAATGTAGAATGATGCAGCCACAATAGAAACTAGTATGGAGGCTCCTCAAAAAGTTAAAAATGGAAGTCCCATATGATTCAGTAATCTCATTTCTGGATGTATATTCAAAAAAATTAAAATAAAAACTTGAAGAGATGTCTGTATCTCCACATTTTATTACAGCTTTATTCACAATAATAAAAATATGGGAACAACCCACCTTTCCATTGACAAGTAAATAAAGAAAATATGGGGGTCAGTTAAGTGTCTGACATCAGCGCAGGTCATGATCTCAGGGTCCTGGGATCAAGCCCTGCACTGGACTCCCCCACTCAGTAAGGAGTCTGCTTTTCCTTCTGCCCCTGCCTCCTGCTCTCTTTCTCTCAAATAAATAAATAAAATATTTTTTCTAAAAAGAAAATATGGTATATTCATACAAATAAAGTTTTATTCAGCCACAAAAAAGAAGGAAATCCTGGCATTTATTACAACATGGATAACCCTGGAGAATCTTATGCTAAGTGAAATAAGTCAGTCACAGGTGGACAAATACTGCATGATTCCACTTGTATGAGTTCTCTAAAAAGTCAAACTCATAGAAGGAAAGAATAAAATGGTGGTTGCTGGCAGCTGGCGGGGAATTGTTTTACAATGGATATAAAGTTTTAGTTATACAAGATGAGTAAGTTCTAGAGATCTGCAGTACCTATAGTTAACAATACAGTATCTTTAGTTAACAATAAAGTTTAAAAACTTTAAAATATGTTGAGAAGATAGACCTCTCATTAAGTATTCTTACTAAAACACACACAATACATATAAACACAAGAAAATTTCTGGAAATGACAGATATGTTTAGCACCTTGGCTGTGGTAACGGCATCAGAGGCTAGGCATTCACCCAAACTCATCAAGATGTATACTTTAAATGTGTGCAATATATTGTGTATCAGTTATAACTCAATAAAGATAAAAACATAGAGTTAAATATTTGATTTGTTATTCATTTAAATCCTCCAGAAGACAAGGTTACATTGGTCACTTTTGCTCTTATATTAAATGTATAGTGTTGCAATATAATAAATACCAAATAAATACTTAAAGAAATAAATGACTGGAAAATTTATTTTTAAAATAAGGACAGACACCAACTAAATCACAGATACAAATGAATAGACATGAACACATAATTTTTTGTTTGCCTAATTTCATTTTGGACCTTTGAAATTTTCATTAAATCTTTCTAAGGACCCATTAGCCTGCATTTGGTGGCTACCAGTTTAGTGCTTATTTGGATGGCTGATGTCCATTTTCAGCCATCTGGACATATTTTCACTGATGACTATCATGCATCTATTGAGCAAGGAGGATTAAATTGCATAATGCACATAAAAGCATTTGTAATCTTTAAAGCAACTACAGAAATATAAGGTATTAGCACTGTTATAGCTATGATATTGCCTCAAAATGTACAGTAGCAAATTCTAAGCCAAAAAAAAATCCTCCTAGTCTACTTAAAAGTCATAAGATTATGCAACATTTTTAAAAATGAAATTTTCCCACAGGAATTTCCACCACTGACTTTTTCAATTGTTTTGCCACATAATCCAGCCTGCTACAAAAACTGCAAAAATGTAAAAATGGAATTGTCAAGCTATAGTAATCTCTTGAGACTACCATATTAAATGTAGTTATATCTTATAAGTTTTTTGGCATATTATCAGAACTAAGATTCTATTGTGGGAGACAAAAGGTTTATTTGTAATGGATTTTTTTTTAAATAATGTTCTCTTCTTGGGCTGTGACTTGTACAAATGACATATTTCCTTTTTTTTTTTGAGATATGTGAACATCTGAACACTAAAAACTAGTAAATTTGACATTCATGTAAGTAATGATCAGTGAGTGAATGGTGGTACCATTTACTTCTACATTAACTCAGTCACCCTCTCCCAGGGCCACCTCCTGGGCCATGACTTCATTTGGCACTGTTCCCTATCAGCATTTTTGTATTTTAATACCCTAATCTTCAAGCACATCTTATCTTTCTGGGTCTTACATAACTCACCCCCATACACGTCCTCATATTTCATGGAGATCTCTAGAACTCTTAGCTTTTAATTTTGTCTAAATATATTAGGCCCCTTTTTCTATCCGCAGCTTTGTTTTGGGACAAAGGAGGAAACAACTGTTCAAAGAGTGTGCAGGTAAGATGAGGCTGTTGAGAGCAAGGGAACTAGCTCAGCTGTTCTGAGATCATAAAACTTCTTACTTGGTTGGTGATGTGAAACTTCTTGTTTCTCCCAGACCTGCTCTCTCTGATCTCTGATGATTCCAGAGTCCTAACAGGGAAATGAAAAAAAAAAAAAATTCTCTCTGCCAAAATATGAGTTAAGCATTCTCCAGATTTTCTTTTTTATTTTTCAAAAAGATTTGTATTTATTTACTTGAGAGAGACTGAACGAGAGAGAGAGAGAGGGAGAGATAAGAGAGAGAGAGAGAGAGACCATGAGCCAACACAGAGGCAGAAGGAGAAGCAGACTCTCCACTAAGTAGAGAGTCCAATGAAGAGCTGACCCCAGGACCCCAAGATCATGACCTCAGCTGACGACAGACACTTAACAGAATGAGCCCAACTCAGGTGCCCCTCTCCAGCTTCTTAAAGATGATTTTATTAGGCACTTATTAGGTACCAGGTGCTTATCCAAAGACAGAGGATAAAGCAATGAACAAAAGGATAAAGATCCCTGCCCTCCTGGAGTTTAACTTCTAGCACAGACTAGAAACCAATAAGCCAAGTGAATAAGAAAATTATGTAGCACAAAATGTACTGGACTTCAGGTAAGGAAGCTGGTGATGAGAATATCTGGGAAAAGACTGTTTCAAGGCAAGGGGAACACTAAATATATAGTCCTTGAGGTGGACATGTAACTTGGATTTTTTTGAGAAACAGTAGGAAGAACACTGTGGCTGAACTAGAGTAGAGAGGAGAGAAGCAACAGGACATGGCCTGGGAGATATATGTGGGAATCTGGTAAAATATTATAAAGGCTGTGGCTTTTACTCTAAATGAAATGGCAAGTCAGTGTCATGGATTTGGAGGCAGGAGGAAGGCTAAACTAGTGTGTTTAGATTGCCCTCTTGAAACAAATCCAAATGTCACTTTAAAAAGTATTCTTTATGATAGAGCACACTGCAAATTTACCACTTAGGTTCCTAATTTCACATCTTATTTTATCTGTTCTAATTTAAGTTTGAGAGTTTGTATGAATGTGTGTGTCTGTGTGTCTATTCTTTAATTTGTGTATTTGGATCTGAAGATATGAGCACCAATGCTTGCTAAAATGACAATGCAAAAAGAAGAAAATAAGTAAATATGTTAAAGACAAAAATATAAAAATTCCATTCTAAGTAGTAAAATAACAAACTAATCTCATCAATATCAAGTACAGGAAAGGATATTTGTTATCATTGCTATTTTACACCAGTGTTTTAGAGATTTTAGATTTTAGAGTTTTAGAGTGAATACATTAAGTTGAGAAAATGACCTAATTAGTATAAGTAATGGAGAGAAAGTGATCAATTATTTTGTGTCAAAACTATTGCATATCTAGAAAATCCAAAGCTTTGTAGCTTATGAAAAAAGCTACAAAAATTAAAAAAGGAATTTTAATTACACAAACATCACGTTGCTTTTCTCTATACTATACTGGAAATAAAAATATGCTAACAAAAACTGCCAGAGTAAAAATTCAATAAAAATACAAAATTTTCATAAAGCAATCTATCTTTGTGAAAAGATATAAAAATCTAAAATCCATCCCCTATTTTTGGATTTGAACATCTAATATCATTAAAATTTCAAGCCTTCAAAAATTAATATTTAGAAACCGAATTTTATATTTAGAAAAATAATCCTAAAGTTTTTAGGGATGAACAATATTTAACAAAACCTATGGAAATAATAATTAGTATGACATGCTTTACTAGTTATTAAAGTTCACTAAAAAGTTAATTTAGTAAAAACACTCTGCCACTAGCAAAAAACCAAACAGTGGTTATAAAGAGAAAAATCTAAAATTATATACTAGTTTACAGAAATATTTAATTTTAAAAGTGTAAAATTTAATATATGAAACATTGTTATTTCACTAGGAAAGGATTATTTATTTAATAACCCCTGCAAAGGGGATGCCTCGGTGGCTCAGTGGTTGAGTGTCTGCCTTTGGCTCAGGTCTTGATCCTGGGATCCTGGGATTGAGTTCCCCATTGGGCTCCCTGCATGGGGCTTGCTTCTCCCTCTGCCTATGTCTCTGCCTCTCTCTGAGTCTCTCATTAATAAATAAATAAAATCTTAAAAAAAAATAACCCCTGAAGGTACACCTGAGAATCTATCTTAAAGAAAATATGATGGATCTCTTACTGCATAGATTTAATTGGAAAAAATTCTGGTTGGTGGCACCTGGGTGATTAGGTTGGTTAAGTGCGTGCCTTCAGCCCAGGTCACGATCCTGGAAAGCCTGGATTGAGCCCCAAATTGAGCTCTCTGCTCAGCAGGGAGTCTGCTTCTCCCTCTGCCCCTCACCCCACTCATGCTCTATCTCTTTCACTCTCTCTCTCTCAAATAAATAAATAAAAACTTCAGAAAAAAAGAAAAAAATCGGGTTGGATTAAATGAATAAAGGTAAAACAATTAAACACTGTTGCTTTCAGAGACAACTTTTTTTTCAAGAAAGCTTTTTGATCAAAGAAGAAAATCCAGAATCTATAAAAGAATCATATTTGATTATGTACATGAAAAAAAATGCCAAAACATGTTCAGAGTAAAAAAAAAGCCAAAATGCCAAAAACAAAAAATAAAGAAAAACTTGGTGTGGTGGGAATGTGTGTATTATAAGAGCAAGACTGCGCAAAGCAATAGGAAATTTTACTCATTCTTGATATAAATATAAAATGATACAGTCACTTTGGAAGGTAGTTTAGCAATTTCTTCCAAAGGTAAATATACTCTTACTTTATAATCCAATAATCATGCTCCTTGCTATTTATCCAAATGAACTGAAAACTTATGCCCACATAAAAACCTGACATGGATGTTTATAACAGTTTTATTTATAATTGCTGACCTTTGGAAGCAACCAAGATGTCCTTCAGTAGATAAATGGATAAATAAACTGGTACCCAGACAATTAAATATTATTCCTAAATATTATTTACTAAAAAGAAATGAGCTATCAAGCTATTAAAAGATATGGGTGAAATTTAGTGCATCTTACTAAGTGAAAGAAGACAATTTGAAAAAACTACCTACCATATGATTCCAACTATATGACATTCTGGAAAAGTCAAAAATATGGAGATAGTAAAGACATCATTCTTTTCCAAAGGTTAGTGGAGAGAAAGAGAGAAAAATTAATATGCAGAGCAGAGAGGGTTATTTAGGATAGTGCAAATGCTCTGTATGACACTGTAATGGTGGATACATGTTATTATACATTTCTCCACACTCAGCATGTACAACACAAGAGTGAGACATAATGTAGACTATGAACTCTGGATAACAATGGTGTATCAATGTAGGTTCAACAGTTGAAATAAATGTATTTTTTGGGTGGGGAATACTGATAATGGGAAGGCTATGCATGTGTGTGGGAGGGAGATTATGGGAAATGTCAGTACCTTCCTCTCAACTTTGCTGTGAACCTAAAGCTGCTCTAAAAACTTGTCTATTAAACAAACTGACACAGCAGATTTAAGGGTCCAAGAATCTTAAATTGAGAGTCTCTATAAACCACCTTGGAAAATAAACATTTGCATTCATGTCATAACACAATAGAAGACAATAGAACTTTCAAGTGTTCTGAACAAATAACTGAACCATTTCTATTCTACATTCACCATAGCTGTCAAGGTTAATGCATCATGGTCAGAGTACTAAGAAAACTAAACTTGTTTTCTTTCCCTTCACAAGGACCTAAACTTTGAAACTTTCCTTTGAAATGGCAGAGACATGTGTCCAAACATGTTCATGGCATTCCTTACCTCACCATTTTACTAATCATTTGACTTTTCCCACTATAAGTGATTGATTAGTTGATTGCATGATACAGCCTCACAGAAAGTGCTTCATTTCTCAGTGATGTGTTTTGTGAGGGGCAGAAGCTCAGGATTCTATACTGAAATCTAAGAAGTATACATCTCCTGTGAAATCATAGAAAGTATGTCCTAGGAATTACCTCTGCCCTCTGCCACGGGGCTTGTAGTTTGCTTCCTTGCAGAGTGACCTACATTCACATGATGTTTTCTATTCCCTAAATGCTTGAGAAGCCTGCCTTTTACTTAGGCTGATGGAGTTGAGGAAACTGCCACGCTTGATTTTCCTCTACGGTCACAGCTATTCTTTAATGTTAATAACATGTTAGGGACTGGATGTTACAGAGACCAATAAACCTTTGCGTACACACCTCAGGGAACTCATATTCCAGTGGAGAAGAGGAAGAGGAAAACAGAAAAATAGAAATGAAAGTCTTAGGGGCTTTAAGGGATCTCTGGAAGTCCTACTAGAATTTAGGAAGTCTTTGAAACTGTTGGGTCACGCTTGCATGACAAACTTGAGTTTCATAGTAAAAGACAGAGAGATCATTCCAAGGAGAAGACCATGTAGGCAATACTGCAAGCGTATGTTTGGGGAATTATAAGAGTTTTGATATAGGTAAGATAAGGAGTTGGTAGCAGCAAGAGGAATGTAGAAGTATAATAATTTCACTATTTAGGTGGCATGCATTGGCACAGATTTACCCATTGGTTAGGATTCTCATCTGTTCTAGTTGGACCTATGTCTCACTAGTTGTTAAATATTTTAAATCTCACCCCTGAGTATAATAGGAAATTATTGGCAGATTTGGCCATATTTTAAAGGGCCATGTATGCCAAATTAGAAATTTGAATATGAAAGAAAAAGAGAGTCAAGTAAGATTATTATGCAGAAGGATTATATAACTAAATTTTTTAAAATAACTCAGGAAAATGGGGAAGATTGAAAGAGAAAGGATAAACTTTTAATCTATGTCATCAGTTTGATATAGCAAATGAGAGGAATATAAATAATTTTATTAGAAAGATTAATATTTATAACTAAACACTGAATTATTTATTAAATTTAGCATTTTTTTAACTTTAGATAAAATTAAATCACTCAGGATTGAATAAAGAGGTATTTCAAATGTATCGTATGTTTCAATTGCTTTGAACATTATGTTCCAGAATGCTAAAATAAAAATTTAAAGACTCCTTTGTTCTTGGTCTCCTCTCCATGATAAACATAGCACCCAGTCCTGTGCCTCTAACTCTGACCAAAATTCCTAGAACTGTCTGATCCCATGATCCAGCAGGGGCCTTCAAATCTCAAGGAGAATTGAAAAGAATGTGAAGTTTATGTGCAAACCACGACTATGCTGAATAAATACTCAAGGTTCTAATATGTATGTAAGTAAGCAGAACTACCTCAACAGACGGGAATAAAACTTCTCTAGATCAGGGTCAGCAAGGTTTTTTCTTTTCTTTTCTTTTCTTTTCTTTTCTTTTCTTTTCTTTTCTTTTCTTTTCTTTTCTTTTCTTTTCTTTTCTTTTCTTTTCTTTTCTTTTTCTTTTCTTTTCTTTTCTTTTCTTTTCTTTTCTTTTCTTTTTCTTTTTCTTTTCTTTTCTTTTTTTCTTTTCTTTCCTTTCCTTTTCTTTTCTTTTCTTTCTTTTCTTTTCTTTTCTTCTTTTTTCTTCTCTTCTCTTCTCTTCTCTTCTCTTCTCTTCTCTTCTCTTCTTTTCTTTTCTTTCTTTTCTTTTCTTCTTTTCTTTTTTTCTTTTTTTGGTGAAGGTCCATATAATATTTTGGACTTTATAGGACACGTGGTCTTTGTTATACCACTCAGCTCTACCACGGTAGCATCAAAACAGCCATAGACCTTGTGTAAATGAGTGTGGTGTTTCCAATAAAACTATTTACAAAAACAGGAGGGGGATTTGACCTATGGACCAAAGTTAGCCACCTACTACTTTAGAATGATTTATCACAGTGTCCTCCAACTAATAGAAACATGTACATAAGATAGTCACTCCACCAAATTATATTAGTCTTCCAGAAAACAATGGAAGAATAAATGAACTTCATCTGGCTTCACCACAGAATAATATTCTACATTTGCTTTTGTTTCTTCACAGGTGTTTGATCAGTCCTCCTCCTCCTTTAAGATTTTCTTTAAATTCAAGTTAGTTAATATTTAGTATGTTATTATTTTCAGGGGCTAAAATTCAAAAGATTGATCACCCAGTGTCATTACATTCAGTAATGCTCACCACCTATAATGCTCACCACTCAATTACCCAATCTCCCCACTCACCTCCCCTAAGTTTGTTCCCTATAGTTAAGTGTCTCTTATGGTTTGCTTCCCTCTCTGTTTTTATCTTATTTTATTTTTCCTTCCCTTTCCCTATGTTCATCACTTTTGTTTCTTAAATTACACATATGAGTGAAATCATACGGTATTTGTCTTTCTCTGACTTATTTAACTTAGCATTATATACTCCAGTTCTGTCCATGTCATTGCAAATAGTAAGATTTCATTCTTTTTGATGGCTGAGTAATATTCCAATACACCACATCTTCTTTATCTATTCATCAGTCAGTGGACATTTGGGCTCTTTCCATATTTTGACTATTATTGTTATTTTGATTTGTATTTCCCTGATAGTAAGTGATATTGAGTATTTTTTTAATGTGTCTATTGGCCATTTGTATGTCTCCTTTGGAAAAATGTCCGTTCATGTCTTTTGCCATTTATTGGCTGTATTTTTTGGGGTGTTGAGTTTAAGTTCTTCATAGATTGCAGATACCAAATCTTTATCTAGTCATTTGCAAATATCTTCTCCTATCCAGTAGGTTGCCTTTTAGTTTTGTTGTTTCCTTTGCTGTTCAGAAGCTTTTTATCCTGATGAAGTCCCAATAGTTCATTGTTGCTTTTGTTTCCCTTGCCTCCAGTGATTTGTCTACTAAGAAGTTGCTCTGGCCAAGGTCAAAGAGATTGTTACCTGTGTTCTCCTCTGGATTTTGATAGATTCCTGTCTCACATATGCGTCTTTCATCCATTTTGAGTTTATTTTTGTGTATGTTGTAAGAAAGTGGTTCAGTTTTATTCTCCTACATGTTGCTGTCCAGTTTTCCCAATACCATTTATTGAAGAGACTGTCTTTTTGGCTATTCTATTCTGTCCATTGGCTATTCTTTTCTGCTTTGTTAAAAATTAGTTGACCATAGAATTATTTGTCCATTTCTGAGTTCTTGATTCTATTCCATTGGGCTATGTGACTGTTTTATTGCCAGTAACATGCTCTCTTGATGATTATAGCTTTGTAATACAGCTTGAAGTCTGGAATTGTGATGCCTCCAGCTTTGGTTTTCTTCTTCATCACTACTTTGGCTATTTGAGGTCTTTTCTGGCTCCACATAAATTGTATGATTATTTGTTCCAGCTCTGTGAAAAATGCTGGTGCTATTTGACAGGGATTGCATTGAATGTGTACATTGCTTTGGGTAATATAGACATTTTAACAACATTTGTTCTCCCAGTCTATGAGCATGGAATTTTTTTCCATTTCTTTGTGTCTTCCTCAATTTCTTTCATACGTGTTCTATAGTTATCAGAGTACAGATCTTTTACCTCTTTGGTTAGGTTTATTCCTAGGTATCTTATGGTTTTGGGTGTAATTGTAAATGGGATCAATTCCTTGGACTTCTCTTTCTGCTGCTTTATTACTGGTGAATAGAAATGCAACAGACTCCTGTGCATTGATTTTATATCCGACAACTGTGCCGAATTCTTCTATCAGTTCTAGCAACGTTTTAATGGAATCTTTTGAGTTTTCTACATACAGTATCATGTCATCTGCAAAGAGTGAAAGTCTGACCTCTTCTTTGCCAATCTGGGTACTTAATTATTCTTATAAAGTAAACTTAAACTCTTCTATTTGCTGAAAACTAAATTTCATTGGGTTGTTTCCATAGAAAAATGGTAATGCAGACTGAAAAGTCTGCCTAATCATTGAATTCTTCTGGTTTACAGAATGTTGGATTGCCCTAGGTTTTATTTATCTTAAGAAGGAGGAAGTGGAGAGGAGATCTTTCTTTCACAATCCTCTTTAATTCCTATTTTTCTTTATTAAAGATTGTCTATTTTAATAATAGAAAAAATAAATTAATCTTTATGCCATAAGAATCAAGTTTATTACTGAAATTAAGAATTATCAACGATCTAAATAGTTTATCATGGTGGTCAAGGATATAGACTACCTTCTAATGCCCTCTCTGCCACTTACTGCGTGTGTGATCTTGAGTAAATTGCTTGCCTCTCTGTGCCTCAGCAATAAAATAAGGTTAATAATAACACTATTCAAATAGGATTGTTATGAAAAGTCAATAAATTAATACAGGAAAACCAACCACTCAGGGCAGTGCTTGTTACACAAAAAGAACCCCACAAAGAGCTATTATTATAATCCAATTACTTTAAATTTTACTTAAACATATTTTGCAAGTGCAATCCATCTTAAAACTACCAGAATCGTCTGAGATGCAGTTGCCTGTAAAGCACAAGCCCTAGTACTGGAAGAGGACTTTGAAGTCATTCGTTGTTTTCATTGCTCACACAGGAACCTTTCTCTGTCCAATAACATCAAGGTCTTTTGTTCTCCTTCTGGGCATTTTCAGTTGCCAGATCCATAGCACCTTACAAAGCAACTGGTTTCATTTAAATTTCAGCTGCACATCTAATAAGCACAGTGATATTAATGAGACAGGTAATGTCTCTGAGCTCAGTGTCTTCATCTGTAAAGTCAAGTTAATATTCTTTATCTACTTCAGAAAAGATGGAGAAAGAAGAATATTTCTCACTCTTTGAACTTCACAAAGTAGCATTCCAGAGAGATTTCCACATTCCAGGAGAGACAAGCATGGAAAGAAAGCACACAGTTTGTCTTTACCATCTCCCTCCCTTCCCCCTTGGAATGAGTGATTGGCTTGTCTGGTGAGGTGGAAACACCAGGTGTGACTCAGCCTCTTCTTTTTATGGAGCAGTCTGTCCTCTGAATCCAAGAGTCTTCCTTTGGTCATTCTGAAAGCCATCTTCTAAAGCAGGAAACTCTTGCTATTGTCCAGCTCTGCCTGTGACTCTAGGGTTGAGTGGCAGTGTTAGGAGGTTCATTTGGTCACAGATCAAAGACTTGGTCTCTAATTAACTGATATGTATGTTAATCTCCATGACTCATTCCCATTGGCTTTTAATTTGAGAACAGAGCTGTTGTTTAATCAACCTTTAAAACTCCAACAGTGAGAATTCATTACAATCCTTGATGAGAAAGTACGTATGCAAATGTTAAATCTGCTGTTATTTTAAGAGTATTTCTCCAGGATAGTATAGCCAGATCATTTTTTCCCTACTGTTTGTCACTGATGGAATAATATAAAATAAAGATAACCTATAAAACCACTTATTAACAGTGTAGTTTTCCTTGTTCTCCAACCTTTACTCATAATCTCTCAAATCATTGCTACTCCCAACTCCACAACACACACACAATTTCTTCTTGCCTCCAAAATTATGAAGAATAGAGGGGTTATCAAGTGACTTTTATATTAGCAACCCTTAAAACATATCTACCTCGTTTTAAAAAAAAATTATGTCCCACTTCTGGAGTTGACCTTCTCAGCTTGCTTCCTCCATCTATGCGTGATGTCACGCATTCCCACATATTAGGGGTTTTGCACAATTAATTGTTCTCCCTCATTTATTAAACTCCCTTATCCAACTTGGATCCTAAAATTAAACCTCTGTGACTGGCCTTTGTATGCAAAATACAAATCCTTATGAGTCATAAAAGAAAAAGTTTGGCATTGTCCAAAATGTCATAAACAAAGTCAAAAGCAAATAGCAAGAGGGAAAATATTTGCTACATATGTCAATGAACCACTTTCCTTAATCTATAAAGTACTTCTGTATAAATTAATAAAGAGAAATAAACAGAAAAAATTGACTAAGGCATGAAGCTTGGAGAAAATATAAATATATCACTTATTCATACATGAAAGATATAGAATCTCACTCATAACTAAGAAGTACAAATTAAAATATCATAATGCCAGTTTTCCCTTATACAATTAGCAAGTACCAAATAATTTATTAATACTGTGTATAAATACAGATATAAATATGTAAATGCTTTTCACTGTATAGCTTTGTTCATTGTTAACATTTTTTCATGATCATAATTACATTTGGGGGGAAAAAAACCTGACTGTATTAAAAACCTGTCTCCTGACCTCATTTTTCCTCAAGAGATAGTCTTATCATTCTCCATTCTCCTTTTTTAAAATTAGTTTAACTTCACAAAACAGCAGCTTATATGTCATGGGTTCATTTTCTCACCTCCTTACATCTTAGCTACTTGATTCAGAATCTAATTTAATCTCTCCATTTGCGCATGTCTTGCTAAATCACCAATTAATAAATATACCTCAATAAATCTAAAGGTCCTTTCAGTATTATTTTCACTTGCTCTAGAATTACTTGACACTGGTGGCCCTTCCTTTAGACATTCTCCTCCACTGGCTGGGATGACAGAACATATTCTGCATTTTCCTCCTCCATCTCTGGATTTGCCTTCTCCCTATCACCTTTTCAGAGTTCATCCTTTTTCCAATCATTACATTCTGAGATCCCCTTCAAAGCCACATTCTTAGACTTCCTCCGCTTGAATTCTACATACTCATGTTTTCTGTTCATAAATCTAAACTACTCAGACGATTCACTCATTTTTATTTACAGCCTGTATATCTCTTTTGAGCCACAGACTCATATATTCTCCTGATTTCTTTTTGAAACATACAACAGGTCATTTTAATCAAAACTGAACTCATGATCTATTCTCTACTTCACACCTGATTCTTTTCCAACTCTCTTCACTTCGGTAAAGTTATCATCATTCATCTTGTTATAAAACACAAGAATCTTACGAGTTACTCTTGACATCTTTCCCATGCTCATCTACAATATCCAATGTGCCCAATAGCTCCTGTTGATTTTTTTTCAACTTATGGAGTTGTACATAATACACACAAAAAATCCATATATTCAATGTATACATGTTGATGAGTTTGGACATATGCATATATCCTGTTACTATCATAACAAAAACATAATAAGCACATTTTAATTAGTAAGTGGCTCTTGATCTGAGACTTAGTCCATCATCATATCATATATTTTAAAGATTTTATTTATTTATTCATGAGAGACACAAAGAGAGAGAGAGAGAGGCAGAGACACAGGCAGAGGGAGAAGCAGCCTCCACACAGGGAACCTGATGTGGGACTTGATCCTGGGACTCCAGGACCACACCCTGGGCCGAAGGCAGGCGCTAAACCACTGAGCCACCCAGGGATCCTCATCATCATATCATTTTTGTTAGGGATACTGGTTCATCTGTAACTACCCTATTTTTTCTAATCCACAACCCATACCCAAGTTATCTTTTGAACTATAACACCTATCATATTCTTATCCTCACAAAAAAAGAGGATTCTCTAATAATGGGATAAAAATCAAAATACCACAAGGCTGAAAACATTGTCTCCTAGGCATCTCTCCAAACTTCTTCACACAAGTTCCTCTTATCCTTTTGCTCAACCCTCATGGTTCAGATAGTTTTACATATAACCTGAGGCAGATACACCTAGACAATTGCTTGTTTATGGACTGAACATCATATGTTGTTGCATCATATGCAACTAGTCTGGCCTTTCCAAGTCATGTAGATAAACAGAAAACTGCAGGCAAAGTGGAGCATAGTTTGGCTGGCTTTATTTGCACTACAAATTAATCACTATAGTTTCAATAACTTTCAAGGCATTTTACTAAGTGTATTTAACCTTCAAAGGGTAACCTAAAACAAAAACAGCAAAAAAGCGAAATTAAATGGAGCTTATCCTAAGTGTAGAAAAATTTATGTTGCTAAGACTTCTTTGTGATACTTAGAATGGCCACTAGAATAAGAAACTGGAGTAATCTCGCCCAGTCATGTAACTTCTGAGTCTCAATCCTCTCCCGTACAAAAATGGCGTCATTATTACCAAACTCAAAGGTATCTAAAAGTTAACATATTAAGCATTGCTTACAACATTAATCTCTCTCTCTCTCTCTCTCTCTCTCTCTCGTCCTCCCATCTCCTCTCATAATTTCCTCTCCTTTCCCTCTCCTTCTCTTTCCTTCTCCCCTTGTCTTCTGACACATAACAGCAACTCAATGAAAATAAGTTTTGGTTTTGTTTCTTATTATGATTAAAAGACACTGACTGGCCCATTGGAAGACAAGTATACTTATTTTAAAAGGGGCTTTAATTTAGAATGAATACTCTGATAATATGCAAGGATGAAGACTAATGTCTACCTCTGAATAATACTTCTATAATAATTTTAGCAGAACAATTGTTTGTAATCCTATCCACAAAGTTATTTCTTAGAATAAGCTCTTGTCCCTTCCATTTTGAAAATACTGACGAAGAGTAACCTTCTGACAAGAAATACTGGTTATAATTCCCATATAGTTTTGTAATTTAAGTACATTTCCTCTTGCAGCATGGTAATAATCATTGCATTGAAGGACAGAGATTCTTAATTCAAATAGATACACGGTTTTAGTTAATTATAGACAAGATAAAAAACAATCTTTAGCTAATTTGCTAAAAGTTGGTCCTTGTTTCCAAGTTCATATTTATGTTTAAACTTGTAAATAATATAACTCAAATGATATTTTCTCAGACCAAGAACTAGAACATGATATCCATTCTAGAGAAATTAGCTCCTTTAGAAATGTTATTACTGTTCACATTATTGATCCTATTCTGCTGTCAAGGCCAAAGTGTTTAGCAAGACTATTTCAGGGACCTACACAGGACATTTTTATTGGTAATAAGACAACAGATTACCCTGAGTTCAAATGAGAAGACCCAGTGACCAGGTCTATATCACTCTAACATTGTTCTGATGTGCAGCACAGATGGTGAGATATGTTGATGGATGAGGTCATCTCAGCAGCAGAGTTATCTTACTAGTCTCACCATATATTTCAGTTGAATGACCTACTAAACATGGCTGTCCCAAAGCAACTGGACATATTTATAACTATGGCTGTTAAATGGGACCCTCTAGGAAGTTCTGAATATAGATTCCCCTCTCATAGCCTTGACTTCTAATTTCTTTTTTTCCCTTTCCTTTCCTTTTTTCTTTTACTTTTTCTTTTTTTCTGAGAGAGAGAGAGAGAGAGAATGAGAGCAAGCAAGCATGTGTGTGCGAGTAGTGGAGAGAGAGTGAGAGAGAGAATCTTAAGCAGGCTCCACACCCAGCACACAGCCAGATGTGGGGCTCAGTCTCATGAGATGATGACCTGAGCTGAAATCAAGAGTCAGACACTAAACCGACTGAGCCACCAAGGTGCCCCTTGACTTCTAGTATCTAAGAACCATATTAAGTTGGGCCTGAGTTGGGTAGGGGAAAGAAGGAGCATAAAGGAAGACTGGGAGAATATATGCAAACAAAATAATCTCAAAGTATTAAGAGCACAGCATAGAGAATATAGTCAATGATATTGCAATAGCACTATATGGTGACAGATGGTAGGTATACCTCGAGTGAGCATAATGTAACCCATAGAAATACTAAATCACTAAGTTGTACACCTGAAACTAATGTAACATTGTATGTCAACTATAGGAGTTATAGGGTGATTGAATTTTGTGGAAAGGAGCATTAAAATAAAAATGCTATCTTAAATTTTAATGATCTAGGGTATTTTCTTTATATATTCAATATTTGTGAAGAACTGGGAGTTTGCTATCAGACAACTTCTTTGCTGTTTCTATTTTACAGGAGACAGTCTAGTAGAGAAAAGCACTGGATTAGGTCCACAGTAGTTGGGCTCTTGTCTGACCTTAACCACATTTTCTAAACCTTTGGGGTATCAGTTTCCTCACTTGTAAAATGAGAGTGAGTAGATGTGCTAAATTCTCTCTTAAAACTATTACTTTTTGCCTTTCTGCTCACTATCCTAGACCCACTCTTATAAATAGGAATGCCTAAAATTTACTGAAAAGTAACAGAACGTAGTGCTGAATGCTCAGTCTCTAGAATCACACACTTACATTTGTTTTGAACACATATATCTATATGGCCTTCTAGTTTTCAATATAAATTGAGTCTTAGGGGATCCCTGGGTGGCTCAGTGGTTCAGCGCCTGCCTTTGGCCCAGGGCGTGATCCTGGAGTCCCGGGATCGAGTCCTGCGTCAGGCTCCCAGCATGGAGCCTGCTTCTCCCTCTGCCTGTGTCTCTGCCTCTCTCTCTCTCTCTCTCTATCATGAATAAATAAATAAAATCTTTAAAATAAACAAATAAATTGAGTCTTAGAGTCCTTGTCTATAAAATGGAGATGATAATAGTACTCAACATGAAGTTGTTCTTTAATTTTTTTCATATCACTTGCTACCTTCTAATTTACCATATGTAAGATCCATAAAGGTAGCAAGTATTGAGTTTTATTCATTGACGTATCCCAAGTATCTTAACATATAGTAGCTAGTCAATATCTATCAAATGAATACACAAAATAATGCGTATACAGAGCTTAGTGTAGTAACTAGCACAAAGCATTTGATAAATGATCCCATTAATGGTCTTGATAAATGGTTAATATTCATTTCACCATGAACAAGTAGAAATGGAAGAGGTAGGAATGTTTCAAAGAGAAGATGAAGGGGACTAATGACCATGCTGTTACCAAATATCTGCAAGACTACCACAAGTTACTTTCAAAAACAAGAATATGAGCCGAGAGGTGGAAACTACAGGGAGATATTTTTTTTCTAATCTGGAGTGAGAAAGATTTTCTAACAAAACTCTTCTAAGATGAAATGAACTGGTGCTCAAGTAAATGTTGAATAATTATTAGCCAATCAAATGAAGGAATTAAGAAATTTAATTAAAGGTTATGTCTACTATTACACGAATCAAAAGATGTGGAGAGAACTTCTTATAAATAGCATATACAAAATAAACTTTAAAATATATGAAATAGGGGATCCTGGCTGGTTTAGTCAGTAAAGCGTATGACTTTTGATCTTGGGGTTGTAAGTTTGAAGCCCATGATGGGTATAGAGTTCACTTAAAATCTTAATTTATATATATATATATAATTTATATTATATATATATAACATCATAAAAATTATATATAAACATATATATATATATAATATTGAATTTTGGCCTTGTGGTGCTGCTGGCAATAAAAATATAGATGGAAAGTAGTAAATATAGTGAATACCTATATATTTCCCTTATATACATGGAATCAAAAAACATTTACTTCTTATCAAACTCCAATAAAAAATATACAAAAAACCACACATTTACTTGTTAACAAATCATATGGTTGAAAAACAAATGCAGCTGATTTGTCTTATTAATGTTGGCAATGCAGCAGATAGGAGCTACAGAATCTCTTATACTTTACTGGAAAAACAGGACTGTTAAAACCCGGCTTCTTTCTTTCCTATTCTTTTTATCCCAGTGCTAACACTGCACTTTGGAATTTAATACCAGAGTGGGAGTGCTCCTGGGTTGTATGAAAATAACTGGTGCCTCACTTTTTCTTTCTTTCTTTTTTTTTTTCCACTCTTTCCAACTAGGGATGATTTTAGACAAAATGTATGACATCAGTGAAAAAGGAATCTCACTCAATATCATTTTTATGAGGATAGTTGGCCTCATACTAAAATAGTCCCATCAATCTACTGCCATCAGGTCAGACAGAAAAGCATTAGGTACATAAAGTGGCTGTCATAAAATGTAGCCAGACAGGAGCCAAGTCTGATCACAGAAGGTCAGTTAGGCATTTAGAAAATAAAGGAAGCATGTTTTCTTTAACGAGCCATCAGAGTTAATAACAAGTGAGTTAGCTTTCTATTTTGGACAGAAATATTGTGAAAGATGCAGGGGTTCTGAAGGTTTTCTCTATTTTTTCAATTGGCTGCCTACTAAGACAAGATATGCAATAACAAAACTTTTCAAAGTTATAGAATAGTGAACTACATTCTCATGGTCAAACTATGGGGTCATTTTATGAATTGTGATGCTTAATATCAAATGATGACTTACTGGACCATGGGGTGCCCAGATATTTGGCTAGACATTATTCTGAGTATGTCTATGAGGGTGCTTCTGGATGACATTAACATTTGCATCAATACACTAAGTAACGAAGATTGCTTTTCCTAATGTGGGTGGGTCTCATCTAATCTGTTGAAGACCTGAGTAGGACAGAAAAGACTGAGTAAGAGAAAATTCTTCCTACATGAGTGCTTGAGCTGGGACATTGGTCTTTTCTGGCCTTCAGACTTGAACTTAAACATTGGCTCTTTCTAGGCCCCAAGCCTGCCAGTGTTCAGATCAGAACTATACCATTGGCTCCTCTAGGTGTATCTCTTTCATCTCACTCTCACTCTCTCTCTCTCTCTCTTTCCATACACACACACATACACACACACACACACACACATATCATTATATTGGTTTCTCTATAGAAAACTCTAATATAGTGATTCAACAGCATCAGCAGGGAATGAGCTGAGTTGTACCAATCAAGTGGATTATCCAGATAATTAAAGTTAATCCCAGTAGAACTTAATGTTTTAGGAACTTGTCTGGTAACAGTGTAAAACTCAAAATTCTATGATTCTCTATTACAACACAAATTCATTTAGCCATTCTCAAAATCAATTTCACAAGCAACAGAAAAAAAGTCTGAAAAACATTTACCTCCCAAGGAAATTACAAAATGATCCAAGTATCTAAGAACCCATCTCATTTCCTTACAGTCACTTTTTTTTTAAGACTTAAGTACTCATCTTCATGTGTTGATTCCTGTTATCAGTAATCAGCACATAGCATATCCACTTCTTTTCTATGATTATCTCTAGGCTCTGGTGCTTTATGATATTTAAGTTCTACTTCTACCACATGCATTAAGTTTCCAAAACATCTGTCCTCATGCACCAGAAGATACCCTTGGTGTTGCCAAATTCCTGGCATTACCTTCATGTGAATTTTCTCATTGTCACTCACCTGCCCAGAAGCAGAAATTCGCCTGCTAGACCCAGGCGCCTCATGGCCATCAGCAGACCTCTCACTGTCATGCCCTCACAGAAGCAGGCCACCACCCGGGCCTTGGGCAAGTGACTCCTGAGCTTCTTCAGCAGCTTATCGAAGCTCTGTTCCCCTGCATTGCTGTAGATTTTGTAAGAGTGAGCGATGCAAATTCCTTCCTTGGCTGACATATCTTTGAAAGCTTCCATCCCACTCTCTCCATAGTTCCCTGTATAAAAACAGATAAGCAGAGAGGTAGTGAGATGGCAGTGCTGGATACGCTGGGTCCAGTTAGAATGCAGAAGCACTGGGAACACGAAGGTGACTTGGTACTGTTGAACTTGGAGCCTGAAGACCTGAATGAGGTTTGGCTCTTTCAATGACTTGTTCATTTTGGGCAATTTACAACGAAACTACATTATACGTATGCATTGAACTCTAAATTTTGTTTGAGAGAGAGAGAGAGAGAGAGAGAGAGAGAGAGAGAGAGAGAGAGAGAGAGAACAGCATAAAAAGCAGAAGCAATTAAGCTCCCCTTTTGACTTAAAAAGTTCACACTCTAGTGTGAGATGATGAAAGACATTTGCTGTACTTTCATTCTGTCTCACTGCCTTTTGGTTCTTATTGTATGACTCTCTTATTCCACTGGCCCAGATTCTTGTATTTAAAGACACAATACATACACTTACATGGTATAGATGTTGTTGTGCAGATAGCATATAGAACATTATGTTTTTATAGAATATTATACATATTATATTCTATTAGCAATCATAAGATTTTGTGGCTTTATCCCAACCAAAAATTCCATATCCTTGCTTGAGATTGGAGTCTTGTCAGAGGTAAATGTATAAGCTTATGAAAAACATTTGAAGTTTCATTCTGTATAACCATAAGGAGGTTAGTGATTTGGGGGAATAATTCCAAAGCCCTGTGCAAATGTGAAGGGCTAAGGACTGATGGTGGTCCTTTAAATTGATGGAATGTGGTGATCAATACTGACAATCAACTATATGCCAGGCAGTATACCAAAAACTTTACAGATGTGACCTCACTTAATTCTCACAAGAATATAGTGAGACATTATGACTTTCTTTCTGCAGATAAGAAACCAGATGAGGCAGTTAGGTTTACACTTGCCCAACGTTACATACCCAGTAGGTGGAATTTTGTATTACATTCTCAGATCAAAGAGAGTGGATTCTGCTCCCTTCACTTGTCCATGGCTGACTTTTAGAAAACTTAGAAGCCCAATTATATCTACACTTCTTTTTCCAATTTAAAGGTCATGATACTTCAATTTTAGGTATTTTTAGAGCCTTAAAAGGCTCTAAATTATACTAGGCTCAGTGTTTTGAGTTTACAAAAGATTAGCTGGGTAAGGGGGAATGATTTACAGAATACAGGAGCCTATTACAAGACAAGCAAGTGGTAACCGGCTTCACAATCAACTAGACCTAGGAATAGAAATTTCATCAAGAGGAGAGATCCCAAATGAGTAAGGAAGTACAAGGCATTCAATTGCATTAGTTTCACTATATGACTATAATAGAGATCACTTAAAAATAAGTAGACCTGTATAACATTTTGATTTTTGAAAAGTCAATTCATTTAAATTAGCTCACAGCTCCTTACGCCAACTCTGAGACATGAAATATTATCTTCCACTCACAACTGATAAAACTGAAGTTCACTTTTAGTAAGTGGCATATAACTTACCACTGCTAATCCTGTGTATGTTCCACTATAGCACAGGTATCTTGCTGCATAACGAGATCCTTAGACTTTGAGAGTTGATTTTTGTGTAATTTTATCTTTAAGAAAACGGTAATGGGCAAAGCAGAGCAGGATAGCTTAAGTTCTAGCCAAAGAAACTGGTCGGCCAGCTGCATCTTTCCTTTTTCTCCAGAAATAAAATAAGAAGAAGCCTCTATGGTGATGGCAAATGGGCAATGTAGTTATTTTGCAATTAACAAAGTTTAAAGGATCCTCTCTAAAAAATGTGCCTAGGGGCCTAAATTACTAGTTTTATACTAATCTGAGTAATCTATTATTCTCTGATTTATTTTTAGCCAACTCTATTTTTCAACAGACTGTCTTGTACTTAATGCTTTCATTAGTGCTGGGGTATTTGCATGAATAATTTGAGATTAGGTACATAGTGATTGTTATGGCAATAATAATAGTACTCAATATATTCACAGTTAAATAAGAAAAAATACCTGACAAATTCATAATCTTTAGCATCTCTCCCAACAACTTAAACTTATTTTCATTTATACAGTAAATTACAAGTAAGTAGCTTGTAATAGGGAGAGAATTTTGTTTTTAGAGAGATCTGAGTTCTAATTCAGCTTGGAAAGTCTCTCTAAATCTAGCTTTTTCACCTGAAAATCAGACATAACACTGCCTAATATGTATTTTGCATATCATATATGTTAAACATTATATCTAGTTTAACATTATAATAAATGATTATAATTATTATAATATATTTTATAATTTGTTATATGTAACTAACATTCTATATAACATGTAATAAACATATAATTATAATATACATTATAAAATAATACATATATTAACTATATAAAATATCTGATAGATACGCTGGACCCAATTAATTGCACTTATTGGTATTATTGAATGTTTTAGGTTTAGTTGAGCTGCTCTCTCCTGGAGCATCTAAAATAAATAATGGAGCAAATGACATTAATACTGAATATTGGATTAAAGAATGAACTTAAACTAGTTGGGGAAAATTATTTTCTCAGAGCAAAACCCAAGCAGTACTCTTTAAAATTAAAATAGGAAATAGTTTTAATATATGTGTGACATAAAAGTTCTGCAGAATAATTTTGATTTAATGAAAGCCATTATATGTTGGGAATTAAAAATGGGAGCATGTATTCCATATATTTCAATAAAATTAGGAAGCCTGAAGTGTTGAGATTTTCAGTAGTTGATATAAAGACTGTATTCTGGAATTATTTAAAAATAAAGGAGAAGCTATTTAAAAGTTCCTAAGCTTCTCACAGGAAATGAAATAGATTTCAAGCAATGTATAGGATGAGAAAAAGCTGAAGAAAGAAAGATTATTTTTTTCTGATAGGGAGACAAAAATGATAGAGAATGGAAGATATGGTGTAATATATGAAACTAACTTGTGGCTTTATTTTAAGCAACTGGTAAAACCAGGAAGGAATTCCACCAGACAATCTCTTTTAAATAGCAGAGGGCTGGTGATTTGGGATTATGAGAAGAAAATGTAATCAAGGCTTCACTGGACTCAGCTCACACTACTCTGCAATAACGCAAATGCCAATTACTGATTTTCAACTTTATGAATCCACTTAGGGACAAAGGAAAAAACTCATTATGCAACAGAAATAAATTTTATCAACCTTTACAAAAAAAATTAAAGGAAAAGATGATAAGTTGAGAGAAGCAGGGAGAGCTGGGGTGTTGAAATCCTTCATGCACAATTTGGAAGTCAAGATACATAAAAAACAAAAGAGAGATGAGTTATTTGAATCTAAAGAAAATAGGTGACAAATCTAAAATAGAATTATACTTAAGGGAAGATACATGAATTAGGAGATGTTTATTGTCTATAAATTAAAAAGTAGGCCTTAAAAAAGGCATATATTCCTAAGAAATAAAAAGTGTCTAAAGTGTACATTTTACCCTTGAGCCCTCTGTAATATTAGATTTTTAAACATATGGAAGTACAAGTTTGAATTAAAAAATTTAATAACATACTTAAAAGTAATTGAAATTGGAAAGTAGATTTGGGCAATTTTAAATAGTTGCTTTAACTAGTGCTATTTGACCTATATCATGTCAGTAGAGATCTGGAAGTATCTGCATCCATCTGGGCCTACAACATACACATTGAAAACAAGACCAGCCAAAGAATAACTTTAAATACTTTAAATATTTCTCCTAACCTACAAGAGATCATTTATTTGAACTTTATGATTAAAGGCATTGAACAATCTTCTAGTATATAATATATAATCGAAGGTAATTGCTCTTTCAGATGGTACCAATTCAGTATCAGTAACAACCATGTTACTGTGGCATCAACGTACTTTCAGGTAAAGGTAATAAAGTATAGGAACACAGATAGGATACATATATATATCTAGTAAATGAGAGGTTTTTCTAGTAAAATATACATTCAAGATATGGTTCAAATTTATGAATTTTGTGTGTGTTGGGGAAAACAATCATAAGAAGCAAAATTAAATTAATAGAATTATACTAAACAGACTCAGATATTTTTCTTTTCTTGACATTTGTTTCTTTTTTTTTCTTTTTCTCCGTGAGGCCATCATTATTCCTTCCATTGAAGCTTATGTGATCACCTATTACCTCTTACCATCTCCTATCTTTCATTTATTCAAAACCTTACCAAACATTATGTTTGTGGGTCTTATTTCTTACTATGTTCTTCCATATGTCCCTTGGACGCTTCATGCATTCCCAGTTATTTACTTTTATTCGTGATGCTCTTTCTACCTGGAATACCCTCTCCCCATGTCTTTTGTTGAAATCTTACCCATTCTTCTGGTCCAACTCAACTGCCCAGACTGTAAACTTATTTAGGATGTAGGCCACATCTCCATAGCACCACCAAGCAAATGGTTGTGGAACTAAACGGACCTACTCCACCACGCTTTTCAAGGATCTCCCTATAAGAAATAGTGTAACCTATTCATTTAATAGATATTTATGAATTAAGTACAGATATAATACTAGGCTTATTGTAGACTCTAGATATTTACATATTTTAGCTATTGACCTATTTTATAATGCTGAAGAGAGTAATTTTTTTTACTTGTAATTGTTAGAGAAGTTTATAATTGTGTTATGACAAGGCTGATCACACTAATGATTTTTTGATATTGAGAATTTTGTTAAAAATCCTGCACCCCGATGTTTCTATCAGCAATGGCCGCAATAGCCAAACTGTAGAAGGAGCCTCGGTGTCCATCGAAAGATGAATGGATAAAGAAGATGTGGTCTATGTATACAATGGAATATTACTCAGCAATTAGAAACGACAAATACCCACCATTTGCTTCTACGTGGATGGAACTGGAGGGTATTATGCTGAGTGAAATAAGTCAATCGGAGAAGGACAAACAGTGTATGTTCTCATTCATTTGGGGAATATAAATAATAGTGAAAGGGAATATAAAGAAAGGGAAAAGAAATGTTGGGAAATATCAGGAAGGGAGACAGAACATAAAGACTCCTAACTCAGGGAAACGAACTAAGGGTGGTGGAAGGGGAGGAGGGCGGGTGTTGGAGGGGAATGGGTGACGGGCACTGAGGTGGACACTTGACGGGATGAGCACTGGGTGTTTTTCTGTATGTTGGTAAATTGAACACCAATAAAAATTAATTAAAAAATAAAAATAAATAAAAATAAATAAAACAAGTATGTGCATATAAAAAAAAAAAATCCAACCTAAGATATTAACATTTTTTTTCCTTAGGAAAATATAGCCCACTTCATGTATGTGTTTTATTATGAGATTTCTTTTTTTTAAGATTTTATTTATTTTTTCATGAGAGACACACACACACACACACACACACAGACACAGAGAGAGAGGCAGAGACACAGGCAGAGGGAGAGGCTGGCTCCATGCAGGGAGCCTGATGCGGGACTCGATTCAGGGTCCCCAGAACCACACCCTGGGCTGAAGGTGGCGCTAAACTGCTGAGCCACCTGGGCTGCCCTATTATGAGATTTCTAAGGAGGTTTCCTCCAGTCAGATAATGAGTTATGGTACTAATTAGGTATTATAGCATATCAGGCTCAACTTAAAATATATATCCTGTATTCTACATTATGTACATATATTTATATGTTACATGCTGTATACATTTTTGATATTTTATATATCCTACTTTCAAACACTGTAAGCCCCTTGAGGGTAGTAAATTCATTTAAAATACCACCATATAATAAGAACTAAGGTTCTTGAACAGAAAAGGTGATACAGAAGATAGGAATATAGATAAAGAGTAAAATTTTAGAAAAGTACATTTATTTGTTCAAATATGACCATCAGGGGATCCCTGGGTGGCTCAGCGGTTTAGCACCTGCCTTTGGCCCAGGGCGCGATCTTGGAGGAAATTTTAATTCACTTTAAAGTATTAAGCAAATATTAGAATTATTTTTCCCCTTTTGGCCCAGATGATCATTTGCCAAAAAGGAAATGAATATTCTCAATATAAACAGTAATTTAAAAATACATTCCAGGCAGCCCGGGTGGCTCAGCAGTTTAGCGCTGCCGTCAGCCCAGGGCCTGATCCTGGGGACCCGGGATCAAGTCCCAAGTCAGGCTCCCTGCATGGAGCCTGCTTCTCCCTCTGCCTGTGTTTCTGCCTCTCTGTCTCTGTCTCTCATAAATAAATAAAATCTTTAAAAAAAATGTCTTCTCATTATATCCATTTATGCAATGAGTATACCAATTTCAAGCTCTATACTGTACTCATTTATGTTTGTTTCCTATTACTACACAGCCAACTTGTTCAAAGTAGGTATTTACATCTTCTCAACAAAAACAATGTATGCATATATTTTTGTTCAATGAAAAGAAAGAAGGATGGTAACTGTCCCAAAGAATATTTCTAAATAGGCCCATAGAACTGAGATTTAGATATTTGAGATGTTGAAGATATTATTAACAGAAAGATTTTAAAGCTTAAAGGATTGGAATACATAAAACATTTTTATCATCTACCATGAACACTCATCATGGTTCCATGAATTATTATAAATGAATGACTTTGTTATGAAAACCTTAGCCAACAAACAGATTTCTAAGTTTGGGCCAATTATTTCAAATTCTACCGTAGAGTCTTTCTATGCCATGACCCATATAGCACAGCGTTCAATTTGAGATAGGACATTATTAGATCTCATCCAGAGTGTTTTATTATTGAAAGTACTAGAAGGATCTTATTTAGAAAAATCACTTTAGGCATTACTCTAGGCATGGATTATGTAAGTAACTTTTAAGCAATACTCCAATAGTGAACTCAGCAGAAAAAAAAAAAAAAAAAACAAAAACAGCTAGTGTAACATAACTTAGTAACTTGGATTTTAAACTATACATATAAAATATTATTTATGGGAATACAAGTGAGGGCTATTGAATTTTGTCAGAAGAGTGTGCACCAAGCAGTTGCTGAGTAGTACACTATATTGGTGAACTTTCCTACTCTCTACCAGGAAAAAATGGCTAGAAAAAGAAGTTTGATTTTAACAGCAAAGATACAAGTTGACCATACAAATCCATACATGGCAGAGGACATGAAATCAAATTAATGAAAGAAAAATACACAGGAGTTATAGCTGTCACACATGTCAAGTACAATAATTCTGAGTACCATCTTTGGTTCTGTACTATAGGTTGCTGGGCCTTAGAATCAAAAGTTATGAGATATATTCCCTCCAGGAACTGTAGTCCATATAACTGGGTTGAGATAACTGAAATAGACAAAACTGAAAGGGAACCAAATTTAGAAAAAAAACAAGTTTTCAAATTTATTTTTAAATATCTTTGAAATAGCTAAGTAGGAATGCCAAATAGAAAACTGAATAAGGACATTCTGGCTCAGAGAATAGAAGTCTAAATTGGAACTATTTGGGATCATCAGAATATGGACAGCAACAGTAAGAGATAAAATTGTAGGATATGAAGAGAAGAGGCCTCTGATTATATCCTAAAGAATTCAAATATTTATGCATCATTTGAGGAGGAATAGTTGACATAAACATGAAGAAGAAAGCAAGACAATGTATTGTCATGGGAACCAAGATAACAAAATGCTTTTATTTTCTTTTGTACATTAACTGTGTGAATAGTAAAGTAAGATGCATGGTGAAAAAATTCACTGATTTTGGCTACATAGAAGACATATAGAAGCAGGTCGTGTGTGAATGAGAGTAAGAGAATGAACACAGTATATTTATATACAACATTTGGAGACAGTTGGCAGTGAAGAAAACAAAGAGGTTTGGTGATAATTGGAAGAGAATGTGGAAATCAAAGAAGTTTTATTTTTCAATAGGGGTACCTTAAGTGAAGGCGTTACCCCCAGACATGGGGCATAGCAAGCACTCATTATATGATAGTTTTTATCATCATCATCATCATCATCATCATCGTCATCATCCATCCAGATCTTGTGGAATTAACTGGTAAAAGTTTAATAATATTATTACTGATCACTTCAAATACTATTCATAATTTATTAATCATTATTTAAACCAACCAATCCTATCAGGTAGCTAGTATTTCCCACATTATAAATAAGTGTTTATGCTGACAGAATTTGCCCAAATAACTGATAGCTTCATCTGTCAAATTTCAAAGCCTATGCTGTCTTCCTACTGTATATTATGCCCTAAAAGCATTGAGTGAGAATTGGTCATTTAATTCTGTGGTTCTTCCAAAAACATTTACCTACCACTAAATGTTTCATTTGAAACCAATGCCTGATATTACTGAATAGAATTCATCTTGGCAAACATACATTATCTAACAAGTACGTTTTTTGCCTAATTACTACAATTTAATAGGCATATATAGTTTTAGCATTAAAGGATCCAATCTACATCATTGCTGAGAATTGGTATTTAAATATCAAAGCCTTCCCACAAAATATACAATGTTTAATTATAGCTATTCTATAGAAAAATGCCTGTAATAAGAGGGAACTTTTGGAAATAGATGTGCCATATCATCTGTCATTTGTTACTTAACTAAATCTTTACTGGAAAGGGAATCCTTGATGGAACTTCAGAGGGACAGAAGGAAGAGAAAAAACTAATTTTGCTATCAAAAAGTCTGCAGTGCTTTAATTATTACCTTGTTAACATAGCTTATATTGAGATTTGCAAAATGAAAAAAATCACTATTAATTTTCTCAAAAATAATGGAGCTGTTGACTCCTTTCTTTTTCTGGCTATTCCTCCTAGAGGAAAATAAAAAGTTGAAACATAAGCTGTGACCTAGATTCCTGCTCTAACCTCCAGAATTCAACTTACTTCTTTCTTTATAAGCTGTCAACTTCACAGCTAAAGCCTGCAGTGCATGTCTCATTAAGAGTGATTCTATTTCCACAGAAAGGACAAACCTCTATATAGAACTGTGTGTCAATGGGTCGGGTGGGTTGGTGAGTTATTCATTTTGCCTGTTTTAGCTGGCAAGTCACCTCTGATCCTGGATTCTAACTGGATCTAATGACAACCCGGAAATTCCCCCATCTCAGTTAAAGGCAGAAAATCTCTGCAGCACAGCCAAAGCTGTTCAAGCTTGACAGACTTTGCTGAAAAGAAGTAACTTCTCTGACAGCAGCTCCCTGGCCTGCCACTACCTTCTCCAGTTTACATCTGTACTGCCTAGCTTCTGTGGTTGCTAGATTCTCTCTGGAAGGACTGTAACTCCCACAATACAGACAGCAGGGACTCAGTTTGGAAATATCTGCTTGGACCATCATTTACTGCAGGACTGAAAGAACTGGAATGTAGGGCCATGGCTGTGGTGGTGTTGCAAAATGAGCTTCATTCAGGAGTGGGTCAACCATGCTGGGTTTAAGAAGATGGTCTTGGTGACTGCCTTTGGTCTTGGTGACTACCTGTACTGTCCAAGATGGTGGCCACTGGCCACATGTGGCTCCTGAGCATCTGACATATGGCTAATTCAAATTAAGACATTCTGCCCCAATAAAACAAAAATAGATTTCAAAGACTCACTGTGAAAAACAGAATGTAAAAAACCCATTAATATTTTATAATGTTGATTACAAATCGAAATGATAAAAGTTTTGTATGTATTGGGTTAAATAAAATATATTTTTAAAATTAATGTTGCTTGTTTCTTTTTACCCTTTCTTAAAATTACTCCCATAAAATTATACACTCATTAGAGCTTTATTAGATAGTATTGAATTATACATTCAGAAAAGACTGACATCCTTATATTTCAGGGTAGAATCTAAACCTCATTAGAATGCTTTATGATATCCAGGATTTTTAAATTATCTGGTGTCTGATTTTTTTTCTCTAGCCTCACTGCCTATATTTTCTTTATGTATATAGCACATGTTTCAGCCATACCAAAGAATATACAGATCACCAAACAAACCATGCTTTTTCACATCTCTAAATTTCACACAAACTCTTTTTTCCTGAAATACTCTTCTGTGTAGCTAATTGTGGGTAATATTTCAAGACTCAGTGGAAAGCGACAGAACTCTCTAACTCTCTAGTTCTAATAGATACCTATCTCTTCTGTGTTCTCACTACTCATCTCCATCCCAACATCACAGGATTTTTCATGTTTTATTGTAATTATTTATGTCTGACTCTCTAAAAGACTATGAACTAATCGGCAAAAGAAGTTACATCTTATTTACCCTTTTTTGTCCAGAGCCTAGGTGGCCTAAGTATTTGTTGAATAAATGTATTTTAGGAAATAACTACTGACTCCCCCTGCCCCGCCCCTGCCCGCCGGGTTTACTGATATATAATTGATATATAACATTGTGGAAATTTGAGGTGCAAATGTGATGACTTAATATACATATATAGTATGAAATAAATACTACAATAAAGTTAGTTACATAACCATCACCTCACATTGTTGCTTTTGTTTTTGTGGGGTTTTTTGGTGAGAATATTTAAAATCTATTCTCTTAGCAACCTTCAAGTATACAATATAGTATTGTTAACTTCAGTTAATGTATTGTATATATTATATCCTCAGAATTTACTCATTTTATACAACAAGTTTGTACCCTTTGATTAACACCTTCCCATTTCTCTCGACCCCTGGCCCCAGCAACCACCAATTTACTCTTTGTTTTTATGAGTTCAGCTTTTTAAAATAATAAAATATAAGTGAGATCATGCAGTATTTGTGTTTCTCTGCTTGACTTATTTCCTTTAGCATAATGCCTTCAAGGTTCATTGATTTCTCGTTAAAAAATTATTATTGAGCATCTGCTATAAATAGCTGTGCATAGCAGCTTTGGTGTTGAAGCTGCTTTGCGTTCACAGTGATCCAGAGAGGTTGAGAAAGTCTATGATAAAGGGCTGCTCAGTTCAGAAACCTATGCCTTGGATAGAAGAAAGGGATAGTGTTTGAAACTTGTTTTTCAACTTATCACCTGCATGGTCTTTGAGAAACCACATAACTTTTTTTGTGTGTGTGTGAATCTGTCTGTATATCTATAAAATGATATGCACTTTAAGGATTCTTTGTTTTTTATCTGCCTCTTATGTATTGTTATACTGTGATAATTATAAAGAGAATTTTAATCATTTTTCTCCATGCCTTTTATTTTTTTATTTTTTTTAAGATTTTATTTATTTATTCATGAAAGACACAGAGAGAGAGACAGAGACAGAGACACAGGCACAGGGAGAAACAAGCTCCATGCAGGGAGCCTGACATGGGACTCGATCCCAGGTCTCCAGGATCACACCCTGGGCTGAAGGTAGGCGCTAAACCGCTGAGCCACCCAGGGATTCCCTCTCCATCCCTTTTAAATATGCTCCAAATTCCATTTTCCACTTCTCAATATATGTCTTTTGAGTTTTGTGGATAATTCCTAAGTTAAATTTCCTTTGTAAGTTTAAATGTTTCAAGAGCCACAACTTCTACTCAGTGCAGAGTTATTAGAAAGGTACCTTATAAAATGTCTCTAGTAATATATGAAAAGTAAAAGTGGGAAATTTTGCAATTTATTTAACTATATTTAATTCAATCATATGTTCTACTTATACTTTCTAGACATCATATCAAGTATTAGTTGGTCTTTTTAGATACCCATTCTTTATAAGATCTAGTCTACTAAAACTTTCTTTTCTTTCTTTCCTCTCTTCATCTCTCTCTTTCTTTCTTTCTTTCTTTCTTTCTTTCTTTCTTTCTTTTTCTTTCTTCTTTCTTTCTTTCTTTCTTTCTTTCTTTCTTTCTTTCTTTCTTCTTTTTCTTTCTCTCTTTCTTTCTTCTTTCTTTTCTCCTTAATGTACTCATGTCAATTTGTTAAAAGACTTCAAGAATGCAATAAACTTTCCACCAGACACAAAACATTCATTTTATATATGTATTGAACCAAAGGAGAATAAAACTCACCAAATATATTTATAAAAGAACTAAAATTGTTTGCTGATAATAATTGCAAACTTATGGGTGAAGATGTATATTTCCTTATAAATAAAATTTGCCAGTGTGTGTGTGGGTGTTGGTGTGTGTACCAAAAATTCCCTAGGAGTGTCTGAGTGTCTGTTCCAAGGCAAGAGCAAAACCTCCTAGCCTGGGACCAGAAAAAGCTGTGATATTGGAGCTCATTTAGAAGGAAACCCAATTTCAAGTATTAGTAAGTTGACTCCAGGTTTTTTATACTTAGAAATGCCACTAAAACTCATTATTAATATGAGGGAAAGAAAAGAGTATGTGGAGGAAGGCTTACTCAGCTTTTCAATCTTAGGTAGTTTCCATGAATCCCAGATTCAATATGTTTAACAGAAATAGGTTCCATTCCACTCAATATGCAAGCATTTGTTGAAATGAGTTAAAAACTAAAAACTAAAAAAAAAAAAAAAAAACTAAACTAAACTAGAAAAAAATAAATAAAAAAAATAAAAACTATAAAAGGTAAAAGGCTAGGGGTGTGAGGTGAGTAAATAGTCTGTTAATATTAATTAACATATAGAAGGCTCATATAAGAATGCCATATATATATATTGATCAACATTCTTATATATGTATGTATATATGATAGATATTCATATAGATAAATGATAAATACACATATATGTGCATATGCATACATATGCATGTATATACTATAACAGCAGCACAAGTATTGAACTGGATATAGATAGTAGAGTTGGAAGGAAGAAGAGATTTCTTCTAATTGGACACATCAGGTGACTGATATACTATATCCTTTTGCTCTGTTTTCTCCTTCAATTATGTCTGAGTAATTTCTTTTTTATTATTTCAATTTTAATTATTTTTTATTTGAGTATAGTTCACACACAATGCTACATTTGTTTCAGGTATGCAAGAGAGAGATTCAACTTCTCCATACTTTATGCTATACGCACCATATTTGACATGGTAAATATTTTAGTTATGCTCTATTTCAAAGGACTAGTTTAGTCACATGAAGTAGATATCATCAAATTTTTCTCCATCTGCCCCACATGATTATAGGAAGTACCTTGTTCTGGGTCCTCCATACTGTAGGGCTGTAGGAAACCAGTAGTGAGACAGGGAAGGAAAGGTAGCCAATACAAGAGTGGATTACTGAGGCTACTGAATCTGGATGACTCATTTTGTTGGACCATTTTTTAAGAGGTCATATAAAGACTGTTTCTCAAGTTCATTTGAGGAGGGAGAAGAGTGTCCACAGTCTCCCATTTGCTGACAGTTAAAGGTTACCTCCACAGGGCATTACTCCCTTTACTCTTATTTCTTATCATGAGTTGGCTCAAAGCAGTATGCCTCAGCAGAGCAAGGGAGCTCCTACGTAGAGAGTGAGAGGTATGTGGAGAATATGCAAGGCAAGACACTACTGAGCTTCCCTCATGTGAAATGACTTCAAGTCCATGTAAAGATGATCGTTGTACTGTTGGCTGGAAGTGAAACTAAAAACAAAGTCTTGGAAACATAGGAAACCAAGCAGATTCGAAATGGTATCTTAAGTGATATTTGATACCCGAGAGGTAAACATTGTGGTTATTTCACCTATTTGCAAGTGCCTCTGTTTTTTTCCCTTTTGACAATGTGTCTGCTTAATTCCCATAATACAAGGGATATTTGGTGGTAAATATTTAACAACTATCTCGCTGAAGGGAAATGTGTGTGTGTGTGTTACAAATGTTACTGATTACAAAATTAATACAGCACACACTTTAGAAATAATAATAAAATACATAATATTTGTTATTATAAGTCCCACATAGCCAATTAATTCTCACAAAATGCTTTCACTTATTTTTGCCAAAATCTTGTATCAGTAGTCAGGTATGTTTATACCTGACCAATCAGTGTGCTGATTGAAATTTTAATATATGTTAAGGTCTTTGATGAAAGTGAAGCCAAATAAGTTGTAGTCAGAACTCTGCTTATCAATCAATGATACATGTAACTTCTTCACTGAATCACAAAATAGTTTCAAATGCTAGAATTTTTTTTAAGATTTTATTTATCTCTTCATGAGAGACAGAAAGAGTCAGAGACACAAGCAGAGGGAGAAGCAGGCTCTATGCAGGGAGCCCGATGTGGGACTTGATCCCAGAACTCCGGGATCACGCCCTGAGCCAAAGGCAGATGCTCAACCTCTGAGCCACCCAGGCATCCCTAGAATTTTTTTCATATATGTGCCATCACAATATGATGGTTATAGACTTGACATACTTTTAAGTTTAATCTGAATTTCTAAGATTTTCTCCAACACATCAAGTCCTGATTTTTAGTGTGCTGATTTCTATGCTTTAAATATTCCCATTATGGGGGGATCCCTGGGTGGCGCAGCAGTTTGGCACCTGCCTTTGGCCCAGGGCGCGATCCTGGAGACCCAGGATCGAATCCCACGTCGGGCTCCCGGTGCATGGAGCCTGCTTCTCCCTCTGCCTGTGTCTCTGGCTCTGTCTCTGCCTGTGTCTCTGGCTCTGTCTCTTTCTATCTCTCAAGAATAAAAAAATAAAATATTAAAAATAAATAAATAAATAAATATTCCCATTATCATTCAAGCTATTAATGTGAAGTCATCAACCATGGAGTTGGAAGGGGATGCACAGTAGCACCCCAATACAATATATTGACCATATTCATACTATCACTGTAAATATCTTGAAGAATACAGAAAACTGTAAAATGTGGTCAAATAATTAGTAATTATCTGTTTTTCATTAGAATTTATTGATATTTTACTTTTAAAATAAGTTATTTAATTATAAATGTATGTAATTTAATTTTTAATAATGGCTCTGCTTAAACAGGCTACTGAAAATTAAACAATTCTCTTGTGCATACCTCTCTGAGCTGTTGCCAGTACACATTGGATATGCCAATAAAATCTTTTAAGATGCTGCTGGCTGAGACACCTAGGTGGCTCAGTTGGTTAAGCGCTTGACTCTTGGTTTCAGCTTAGGTCATGATCTCAAGGTTGTGAGACTAAGTACCATGTCAGGCTCCACACTCAGTGTGCCGTCTGCTTGAGATTCTTTCTCTCCCTCTACCCCTCCCCCACTTGCTCTCATTCTCTCTCCAATAAATAAATAAATCTTAAAAAAAAAGACTCTGGGGATCCCTGGGTGGCGCAGTGGTTTGGCGCTTGCCTTTGGCCCAGGGTGCGATCCTGGAGACCCGGGATCGAATCCCACATCAGGCTCCCGGTGCATGGAGCCTGCTTCTCCCTCTGCCTATGTCTCTGCCTCTCTCTCTCTCTCTCTCTCTCTGTGACTATCATAAATAAATAAAAATTAAAAAAAAAAAGACTCTGCTGGCCAATAGTCTCTGTATTATCTTTAGTTACCTCAGTACTTTGAAAGTTATAGACCCCCTTTGTAAAGATCCAATGCAGTAAAGGTAAAGGTTTAATGGTGGAAAAAGGAATATCATATCACTTCTGATTGGGTTCAAGAAAAGGCCTGTTCATGAAGTACAATTTAGGTTGGGGGACACCTGGGTGGCTCAGCAGTTGAGCACCTCCCTTTGGCCCAGGGCATGATTCTGGAGTCCCGGGATCGAGTCCGGCATTAAGCTGCTTGCATGAAGCTTGCTTCTCTCTCTCTGCCTGTGTCTCTGCCTCTCTCTCTCTCTCTCTCTCTGTCTCTCATGAATAAATAAATAAAATCTTTAAAAAAAAAGAATTTAGTTTGGGTCTTGCAGAAGGGATGGATTTGGGCAATTAGGAGGTGGCATTTTAGATTGAGCTAGAAGAACAAGTATAGGTTAAGGTGGATAAGTGTGTGGTGATGATTCAATCTTCCCACCTCAGAGGCAATGAGAAAGGAAGGCCTTTCCAGACCAGGATCACATTGGGGAGGCCCTAAATTGATAGAACAGAAGGGATTTGAGAGAGTAGGTGACATTATCTGAATTGCACTTAAAAAAGAATACTCTATTAATAAGGAGAGCCAAGAGAGTAGAGTGGTGGTCCAGAGAGAAAGTATAAAGTACTGTGATTGCCAAGTTTAGAAGTAATAAGGGATTGAATTAGGTGGTGATAATGGAAACAAAGGCACGATGGTATATAGGGCCTCTCTGTAATATAACTCAGAGGGGGTTGGCATTCACACAGAATACAAAGTGAATGATGGTCTTTGGGATTATGCTATGTGGTCTCTTTTTTTTAAAGATTTTTAAAAAATATTTACTTGAGAGAGGTCTAGAGAGAGAGAGAGAGAGAGAGAGAGAAAGAGAGAGCCGGGGGTGGGGGGGAAAGGGAGAGGTAGAAGCAGATGCACTGTTGAGCAGGAAGCCTGACATGAGGGCTCAGCCCCAGGACCCCAAGATGATGACCTGAGCCAAAGGCAGATGCTTAACCTACTGAGCCACCCAGGTGCCCCCAACTAGAATTAAAAAAAAAAAAAAATGACAGATGATTACTTCATATGAGATTAGAGAGAAAGCTGGAAGCTTAGTTAGGAGGTTAATGAAGTAGTCCAGGTGAGAAATGAGGGTGACTTCAAAGTAGTGGCAATGGACATTATATCCATTGGCCAAACCGTGTGTCCCCAAAATTCTTATGTCAAAATCTTAACCTCCAGTATGTCAGAATATTACTGTATTTGGAGATGAAGTCTTTGAGTAGGTAATCAAGGTAAAATTAGGTCGTGTGGGTGGTCCCAAATCCAATATGACATGTCCTTATAAAAAGAAGCGATTGGGGGATCCCTGGGTGGCACAGCGGTTTGGCGCCTGCCTTTGGCCCAGGGCGCGATCCTGGAGACCCGGGATCGAATCCCACGTCGGGCTCCCGGTGCATGGAGCCTGCTTCTCCCTCTGCCTGTGTCTCTGCCTCTCTCTCTATCTCTCTGTGACTATCATAAATAAATAAAAATTAAAAAAAAAATTAAAAAAAAAGCGATTGGGCACAAACATGCACAAAGGGAAAATGACTTGAGGACGCAGGAAGAAGAGAGTCATCTACAAGCCCAGGTCTTAGGCTGTAAGAAGGAAACAACTCAGCTGACATACTGAACTTAGGCTTCCAGCCTCCAGCATTGTGAGGGAACAAATTTCTGTTATTTAAGCCATCCAGTTTATAGTTCTTTGTTACAAATGAATACAGCCAATACCCAAGCAAATGAATACAGCCCTCTGCAGCCATCCTTAGGCAGGATAAAATGTAATATAATTTTGTGGTCAGAGGAATCATAAGTATTTGAAAAGGACTCTGGTGTTTATAATATGTAGACTGAGTTTAATTCTTGCATTAGCAATTTCTTAAGCACATGAGCCTAGGCAAATTATATAAATGTCTCTGAGCTTTGGTTTCTTATATCACATCAGATAGGATATGACAGCTACCAGACCGAATTCTGGCACACAACAGATCTGAACAGTTAGTTCCTAGTTCTCTCCTAGTTTTTTCTTCCTAATAGGCAGTCACAAAATAGGCCTTATGGGGCACCTGGGTAGCTCAGTCAGTTAAGCGTCTGTCTTTGGCCCAGGGTCCTGGAATGGAGCCCTGTGTCAGGCTCCCTGCTCAGTGGGGAGTCTGCTTCTCCCTGTACCCCACACCCCTGCTCATGTACACTCTCTCTCTCTGTTTCAAATAAATAAATAAAGTCTTAAACAAACCCACAGGCCTTCAAAGAATGGAGCTAAAGTTAGACTACGTTTAAATCTCACTTGAATTAATCAAACTGGTGTTCAAATCCTGGCTCTGTCATTTGCTGGTATTTGGGCAAGTTACTTAAACATTTCCTGAAACATTTGCTGCCTCATCTATAAAATTATCATAAAAGAACTATTAGGATTAAATGTGATCTTGCTTGTGAAAGTCTTAGAACATAAATATTGCAGAGTACACAGAAAGGACACAACAAGTGTGCTACTACTAATCACATGCAATTTTATAAGTTCTTTTTCTGTAAGTTCTTTTTCTTAGACACTGGTATTTGCCATTACTGTCTATAACCAACTCCTCTCAATAGAAATTCTTCCTCTGTGGTTTTCCTCTATTCTCAGTGCTTCAGCTAACACCTACGGCTCCCAATTTATATTTCCAGTTAGCTACCTGGCAAATGTTAATTCAGCTGTTGCCAAGCATTCTTCTCAGAAATTTAAAACTAAAGCTGTTCATTAGATACGGTGGTGTGCTGAGTGGTGCGCTGAGTGTTCAGTAGTGTTGCTACAAAGTAATAACATTTTAGTGTTTCTTAAAAACATGATCTCTATCCCTGTTGCCTATGTAGGCACCTCACAAAGCAAATTAAAACAGACATAACCTCTGTCATCAGGGAACTTAATAGCTAAAGCATCTTGATTGGATTCACCCAGTGTTTTAATAAAATCACTCACGGTCCAATTCTCTTGTCCTCATTTTGTTGCTGATGAAATCCCAGGATAGTACCAAAGTGTTGGCTTTTTTCACTCTGTTGCACTAATGTATGCTCTTTTCCCTATACTCTAATCCTTTAATCATACCTTTGGGATACTAGAGTGTAGTAAACCATTTGGGATTATCTCACACACAGGAATAGCAAGTTATTCTCTGAAGCATACAGAGACTGCCAGTGTGGCTTATTTCCTCTCTGTCTCTCAAGATATCTTCCCAGGGCTCCATGGGGGCACTCCTGGCTAAGAGAAATCCCTACATTGGAAGTCCTGACTATTCCTAACTTTGCATTTTAAAATCGAGTCAGATTTAGAAATAATCCTAGGATTTGGAACTGTGAGTCATGAACTTGTGGAACCGTAGGCCAGCTACAAAAAAAAGTAAATAGCTTCCAAGAAGTGCCTCAATGCCATCTCCGTGCTTGGTCTCTTTTCCTGGCAACAGACTTCTCTGCCTGTTTACTAGAGATGAATATATATAATCCACTTTACACCTGTAGTTCTTCAGCCCCTCGGTCTCAGTGATTGGCCAAAGGGGGTAAGATGCTACCTAAACTTATCATTAGGTCTTTTGCTTTGATTTTTCAAACTCAATTTTAAAGCTAATTTAGGGAATGTCTTTATTGTCTGCAAAATCTCCTCATTCTTTGCAAAAATGCAAGAGAGTATAGCATGGGTCTAGACACATGAAGAAATGAAAAAAGAGAACAATGCCCCTATAAAAAAGAGAGGAGAGGTATTAAAAGGCAGAGTGGATCTTTCAGAATTGGGCTCTTTGTTGTACTTCCTAGTTTTCTCCTACTGCACTCCTCTTTCACAATTACATAAATAAATAACCCCCCCTTTTTTTTGGCTTAACTAGGTTGGTTTCAGTTTCTGTCATTTGTAAAGACTGTGTACTGACTATTATTTTAATCAAATCAAGAAACAAATACGAGAAAGCAGAAGAAATAATTCTTTAGAGGTATTAGAACTTTAGTAAGGCCATAAGGAAGGGTAGAAAAAAGAGATACTTTAGTAAATGAGACAGAATTCCAGATATGGGATAGAGCTTTATACGCGGTTAAGAGAAGAGATAATGGATATAATATATATTTGCGGTTGTTATCAGATTTTTCTAAATGAAGGGTTCATGTGTGTTAGCAATGGGAGAAAGCACTAAAACACAGAGGTTTCAAAGCCAGGCAGAGTTTCAACCTAATACAATAGACAATAAAACCACTTTTATGTTCCAAGCCAGAAAGTTACTGAATGAAAATAGCATTTAAAAAATCTTTTCCTGAAAAAAAAAAAAAATCTTTTCCTAGAAGTAATTTGTAGCAAAGACTAGAGACAGGAATACAGTGAGAGAGATCTCATGAGAAGTTCCTGAAGCAATCTAATTATGGGATGACACAAGACTGAAATTGGACATGGACAGCAGGAATGGAGAAGAAATGGTTAATTGTAAAGGCATTTTTTTTTTGATTCTATTTACTTATTCATGAGACACACACACACACACAGAGGCAGAGACAGAGGCAGAGGGAGAAGCAGGCTCCATGCAGGGAACCTGATGTGGGACTCAATCCCAGGTCTCCAGGATCATGCCCTGGGCTGAAGGTGGCACTAAACCGCTGAGCCACCCAGGCTGCCCTGTGAAGGCATTTTTAAGAAGAAAACTGTATTTGGTTTTACAGAACAGTGAAGCATAGATCACAGTTCAGAATGCAAAGGTAAAATGAGAAGAGGAGGTACAGATAGAGTTTATTGTCTGCAAATTCTAGTACATGGAAGTGAAAAGAAGGATGAAACCAACCTAATTCAGGTAAATCAATATATTAGGGAAGTTTTCGTTCACATGATATTTTCATTCTTCAGAGTAATATAAAATGCTAAGTAATGAAAAATAATTTCTAGCTTTTAAACTAATATCTAATGCCTAAGTAACTTCAACTGCATTTTACTGGCAGTTAAATATATTATAATTCCATAAAAACCATGGGAAAATGAATTAGAAATTATTACACCCAATATACAGTTAAAGAAACTGGAGTTCAGAAAACTTCAATAAGTTGCTGAAGATCACAAAACTAATAAATATTAGGAATAGAAACTAGGCTTCTGGAATTTATCAAGTTCTCTTTCCATTATATCACGCAGAAACTTACAAATTCAATTATCATTTTGCTATTAGGAAAACCTACATTTTCATTTAGAAGAAAAATGAGGACAGAAAAAAAGAAATTAACACTATTTAGCATTGTCAGGGTATTCCTGGAAATCTCTGTGAGACTAATGAGAGCCCTATGTTCCACAAGATATTATATTATCATATATCCAAAGAATCATGAGAAATAAAATTAATAGCTGAAGAAGAAAAGCAGATCAAGATATCAAGATATAGGAAACAATGCACAATGCAATGTGATAAGATAAATTCAATCATCTAAGAATTATTATACAGAGAAATGATGGGAATCAGGGATAATTTAAATTTCATTGAAGTGAGTCTTCTAAAAGGTAAATTCATAACAAATTAAAGTGAAGCTGCAATTTCTCCTTCAAGACCTCTATATTTTAAATGAGGCATTTTTTATAATCAAAACAATGTCAGATATTAACCATATTCTGAATATTAATGAAAGCAAAACAGACTATGTAAAATACTTTAAGCTAATCAGATCCATCTTTCTAAGGAAAGGTATGCTTTAATCCTAATGACTTTCATTAAGTGATAATAAACTAAAGGATGGACAGAAGAAAAATAAATAGTAAATATAATATTTACTAAGCATTTATATTTGGCATACCTGGGCACCAAAAAGCATATACAAAAGATTGAGAAAGTCTATGCCTTGAGAGGTCTATACTACAGCAACAAAAAGAAAGAAAGAAAGAAGAAAGAAAGAAAGAAAGAAAGAAAGAAAGAAAGAAAAAAAGAAAGAAAAGAAAAGAAAAGAAAAGAAAAGAAAGAATAAGAAAAAAAGCTTACCTTAAAATGGCAATAACAATTTGATATAATGTATATTATATAACATAATAAAAGAAAGAAGACTAGAATTTAGATGCAAATTTGTAAGACATGAATTTCAAGAAGGATAGAAGAAGGATAGCATTTCAAGTGAAGAGAGAGACACACGGAGATAAGACAGTGTAAGATCATTAATCAATGATATATAATCCACTTTGACTTGGAATCCCATAGTATAAGAGAAGGTTGTTGGGCTGAAAACACAACATAAAGGCAAGTTATAGAGGATGGTAAGTATGAGTTGAGTAAGTTAGCTCCAAACAATTGATCTGAGCATCTTTTGCTCTGATAGCCAGCCATCTGTCATTTATTTTTATGGAAATCATTCAGAGGAAGAGATGTTTTACTTGCTTTTCTTAGTCTACTCTACATTTATAGGGTTTTTTATCTGGACTCCATGGCCTCAAAGGGTCTGTGGATAGAATTCATAGCATTTATGACATTGATTAGGCAAAAATTAAAAGAAATATACCATAATTTGTGTAATAAGAGTATGCTAGTGTTTAGAAGGAAATTGATCACTTTAGATGCTTAAACTTGAAATTAAAAGAAATCTTAAATAAATAATCTAAGCTTCAGCTTTAATAAACTAGGTAAAGAAAAAGAGCAAATTAAACCCAATGCAGGCAGAAGGGAGGAAAGAGAGAGACAAATATTGATAAAATCTAAAACAGAAAAACAATTGAGAAAATTAATGAAACCAAAAGCTGAACCACTAGCCATAACGACCAAGATTAAATGGGAGTTGGCACAAATTACAAATATCAGGACTGAAATAAGGACATCACTATACAGCATACAGAAATTAAAAATATATTAAAGAAATACTACTAACAGCTCTTTGACCACAAATTGATGCCTTAGATGAAATGAAACAGTCCTTTCAAAGGCACATCTACAAATAGTCTCTCAAGAAAAAAAAATGGATAATAGGGATAGTTCTGTATCCAGTAAAAAAAATAAGTTAATACTTAAAATTCTTCCAACAAAGAAAGCTCCAGGTTCAGATCATTCCACTACCCAATTCTTCCAAACATTTAAGGAAGATATAATACCAGAGAAAGCAATTCCCAATTAATTTTATAAAGCTACAATTGCTCTAATACAATAGTCTGAAAAAGATATTACAAGAAAACTACAGACAAGAAAAATCCTCAATAAAATGTTAAAAATCAATCTCAGCAATAATAAAAGAGACAATATATTACAATAGAGTGGGCCTTATTCTAAGAATGCAATGCTAGCTCAACATTAAAAAATCAAGCAATATAATTCATCATTGTAACATAATAAAGAAAAAAATATGATCTCACTATTTGCAGGAATAGTTTTAGATAAGATTCAATATTCATACATAATAAAAGCTCTTGGCTAAGTAGAAACAGAATGAAACTTCATTAACATGATAAAGGACATTTAAGGGAGAGCCCCAGTGGCTTAGTGGTTTAGAGACACCTTCAGCTCAGGGTGTGATCCTGGGGACTCAGGATCAAATCCCACGTTAGGCTTCCTGCCTGGAGCCTGCTTCTCGCTCTGCCTCTGCCTGTGCCTCTCTCTCTCTCTCTCTCTGTCTTTCATGAATAATAAATAAAAATCTTTTCTAAAAAGACATGATAAAGGACATTTACCAAAAATACATGGATAACTTTGCTTCATGTGAAGGACTAAATGCACTGGTTTTAGATCAGGAACAATGAAAGTATACCCCTTCCTATTATTATGATTAACAATATACTGGAAAGTCCTAACCAATGTAACAAGGCAGGAAAAATAAATAAGATAAATACAGATTGGTAATTAGAAAACAAGACTATCACCTTTCACAAATATCATTTCCCATAATTATCGAGGCAAAATATCCCAAGAATTACAAAGCAGCTCCTAGATTAATAAATCAGTTTGGCAGCATCACAGAATACAGAATCATTATACAAAATCAATCATATTTTTAAGCATTAGCAATAAATAACTGGAATTCAAAGTTTAAACAATAGTGGCATTTACAATAGCACCCTACATACATTAAATACTTAAAGTATATCAAAACAAGATAACATAGGATATGCATTCAGGAAACTACATGGATAAAAGAAATTAGTAAGAGCTAAACAATTGGAGAGATATGTATGTTCATGAGTTAGAAGTTAGAAAATTCAATATTGTTAAGATGATATTTTCCCCCAACTTTAACCATAGATTTGACAAAATTCCCATCAAAATTCTAAGTGAGAAAAACCTGGGTGGCTCAGTCAGTTAAGCATCTGCCTTTGGCTCAGGTCATGACCCCAGGGCCCTAGATAGGGCTCCATGGCAGGCTCTGTGCTTAGCAGGAAGTCTGCTTCTTCCTCTCCCTCTGCTCCTGCTCATGCTCTTACACTCTCTCTTTAGCTCTTTCTCAAATAAATAAATAAAATCTTTTAAAAAAACCCTGCAGGTTAAAAAAAAGAAGAAGAAATAAAAAGTAACTCAGATATAAATGTAAAATGTATATCATAGGTATAAATATAAAAAACCTAAATCATAGATATTAATACAATACCTACATCTATACATCTTCAGAACACAGGAGAAAATCTTTGTGAACTTGAGTAGAAAAATAGTTCTTAGATATTATATCAAGACATGATTCATAAAATTAAAACAACATTGGTATATTAGACTTTATGAAAACAAAACACCTTTGCTCTGTGAAAGATAGTCTCAGAATTTAAATACAAGGCAGCAGACTGGAAAAAGTATTTGCCAGTTACAAATCAGACGAAGGACCTGTACTGAAATATGGAGAGTACCCTCAAGACTCAACAAGAAGAAAACAAAGAATTCAATTTTAAAAATAAGTGGGGGAGCTTAGGAAAATGGTAGAGTAGAACAATCCTGAGCTCACCTCCTCCTACAGACACTTCAGGCCAGCAACATGTTTGAGATACATACAGTGTAATTTACTCTGAAAATAACATGAAGGCTAGTGGAGCAGCTTTTCTACAGCTAAAGGTATAAAGAACCACAACAAAGGTCGGCAGTGCAGGGATGCAGTAGGGAACCAAACCTCCATATGACAACTCACAAGGAAAAGGGATATCACAGGCATGGAGGCCTTTGCTGAGGGCCAAGAGGTTCAAGTTCTACATCAGGCACCCCTCAACCTAGGGATTTGCACAGAGAAGACAAGCCCTCATAATATCTGGCTTTGAAAATCAGTAGGGCTATACTTTGAGAACCTTGAAAATCAGTGGGGTTTAACTCTGGAAGAGCTGGAGAGTTATAGGAAACTGTAATGCTCAACCAGCATACTGTATCACTCACTCCGGCACCCAGCACAAAGGCAGCAGTTTGAAAAGCACCTGGGCTATATGTAAAGGAGATTTATTGACTAATTTTAGGGTAAGTGCTAGAGAGCAGAGATCTATAGGAACTTTCTTTGGGATTAGAAGTCTTGGCAGGTGCCATTTTTCTTGCCCTGCTTCAGCCTAGCTGGCCCTAAGCTGACATGAGCCAGTTCTGACACTCTCCATCTACTTTGTTAGCACTGCTTGCCCCACCTCAGCATTGCCCTGTGAACCTGCTTCACCCAACAATCCAGCCCTGGCATGTACCTCTCCCAAAGTGACTCTTGCTTTGGAGAGGTATTGGGGGAGGGGAAGCCTTGCCCACTAGCATGCTCACAGCAGCTGCAGCTGGGCCTCTCAGCCAGCTGTGCCAGCTAACTCCACCCACTGGCAAGTCAGTAGCAGCTGTAGCCAGGAGTCTCAACCAGCCACACTGGAGGCCAGCCCTGCCCACCAGTGTGCCCACTACAGTCATGTCCCAGTTACAATAGGAGGGCTCATGCAGCCCACACAGGGTCATCCCTAGAGTGCCTGGGTCTGGTGACCAGGAGGATTGTGCTGCTGGGCACCACGGGACACATTCTACATAAGGCCACTACTTTCAAAGCAAAGAGATGTAGCTGTCCCATCTAAAACATAGAAACCAATGCAGAAAGTCAAACAAAATAAGGACAGAGGAATACGTTCCAAATGAAAGAACACACCTGAGAAAAAGAGCCAAAGAAATGGAGATAAGCCATCTACCTGATAAAAAGTTCAAAGTAATGGTTGAAAAGTTGCTCATAAGACTTGAAAGGAGTAGATCAACTCAGTGAGAACTTCAATAAAGAGATATAAAATATTAAAAAACTAATCAGAGCTGAAAAAAACAATAACTGAAATGAAAATACTCTAGAAGTTATCAACATCAGATAAGAGAATTCAGAACGGACCAGCAATCTGGAAAACAGGATAGTGGAAATCATCCAAGCTGAATAGCAAAAGGAAAAAAGAATTTAAAAAAAATGAGGATTAAAATAAAATAAAACAAAACAAAATAAAATAAAACAATGAGGATAGGTTAAGAGACCTCTAGGGCAACGTCAAGTATACTAATATTTGCATTATCAGGATCACAAAGGAGAAGAGAGATATTTGTATGTGAGAGATATATTATAGTGTAGTCTACATCAGTGAACAGCAAATATTTTTACAGCAATGACAATTTGTAATGGTTTAGAATGTTGACATTATTATTAATTAAATATTACCACAGATGTCAAGAAACCAATTAATAACTATTCATTGGTTCCTCAGATTTATCTCTGTCCATTTCTGCTTTGAATAATAGGCAGAGCAGCTGGTGGAAAAATAATAATGATAAATAGCAATATTTTATATTCTTTATAGCTCAAAAATATTTTTACAACCCAATTATAATAGTCAACATTTATTATCAGTTGTGAAAGATTCTTTAATGTATTATTTAATCCTCATGGTATAACTGAGAGATGCGTATGGTTATTATTCCCTCTTTACAATGAAAGACACAGCCTTATTGACATTAAATGATATGATGCTCAAAATTACAGAAGTACAGATTAGGATTCAAAATTCCAGTCTGTCTGTTGTCGAAGCTTATCACCCCAACAATCTAGCTGAGAAGTAGTTTTCAGAATTGCCTCCATTCTACAGATGACGAAAATGTGTCATGGAGTCTGTTATGTAATCCTGTAATACAAATTTCTGCAATCTAAAACCACTGGTGTATACAAAGTACTCAAATCAGTCTTTCTTTTAACTACTTTTTTGAGTTATTTCCTTAGTGTTTCCTATACGGCTTACAATATACATCTTAACTCATCAAAATCTACTTCAGATTTTTACTAACCTAATTCCAGTAAGATACAGAAAGTTTACTCCAGAGTTAACATTGTATACATGTATATACCATTCAAATAAATATCTTACCTAAGTTTTTGTTTGTTGAGGTTTCACAACTCAGATCTTGAGAAATAAAATGCCTCTCACCTCTGTATTTCAGTGGGCATTTGAATTTATTTTCTGCCTGTGAAAGGCAAAATAATGGCCCTCAAATATGTCCATACTCTAATCCTCAGGTCCAGTCAATATATGCTATCTTACTTGGAATAAGGGACTTTGCAGATGTGATTAAGGTTAAGGACCTTGTGATGGGGCACTTATCCTGGATTATTCAGGTGGTTCCCCTCTAATTACTTGAGTCCTTAAAAGTAAAGAAACTTTTCTGATTGCAGAGAATCAAAGAGATGGCAGAAAGAAAAAAAAAAAAAAAAGTATGTTCTCATTGGTTATACTGCTATTACAATGACCAAAACAAGCTACAATACATCTGTCACAAGGTCAGAAATGTAATAAAGATTATTCTAAAAGAAAGAGATGTCATTTTTCCATAGAATTGAAAGAATATATAAAGATAAAACTTTAGTGTATTCTCCAAATATTAATGAAAACTCAACAGAATTAAGATATCTTTTTTATAGTTCAATAAATTAAAATATATTAATTATTATTTTAAAAGAGCAATACTTGCTAGAGAAGTAAGAGTTTATAATAAGCTCCTTATTTGTTAATTTATTTCTATGTTAATTAAACATGAATATTGCTAACTATTTGCATTTAAAGCAAGATTTGATTAAAAATAAATCAAAATACCAAGAGCATATTTGTTATATTTTGTTTTTTATATAAGATATAGTATTACTATGTTTGCGATCCTCGCATAATTGTGCTTAAGTGTTTTTTCAATATCTATTATTGAAATATAACCTTTATGTGGCTCACAGATTTTTAAAGTCTTCGTTCATGTGTGATAAAGTTTCTTTCAGTTTTGAATATAAAACTGTAGAAGCATTTGGCTTTTTCCAATTATCACCAGAGATAAGAGGGAATAGATTCTTCTTCCTTTCTTCAGAAGAACAGATCTTATATCTATTTCAGGACATTGAACACAAATGCACTGTTGATAAAAACTTGCTAGACTATGCACCACACAATCAACATGGGTTTTAGATTTCACTATGTTGGACTCTGAATAGGAAAAAGAAAAATGTTAGTCTGAAAATATTTGAGGAGTGCTAGGTACAATGTGGATAGGAAACCAGATATATCCATTTTTAGAACACTTACAAGGAAGGATGCAGCTGTCAAAATTGTAGCATTCAGACAATTAAGTACTTGAGTACTGACTCTCAGGCAGCTATCAGAAAATGTTTTTTAATTTAATTTTTTAAAGATGTTTTTATTTTTTGAGAGAGACAAGGAGAGAGAGAGAGGAGGGAGGAACAGAGAGAGAGGGGGAGAGAACCACTGATCAAAGAGACTGACTCGGGGCTCGATCTCCGGACCCTGAGATCATGACTTGAGCCAAAATCAAGGGTTAGATGCTTAACTGACTGAGTCACCCAGATGCCCCCAGAAAATATGTTTTTAAGCTTTACCATTTTATATACAAGTCAATGGGATTCCTATTTTCATTCTGAATTTAAAAACAAAAACAAAAGAACTCTAGGAACTATCAGCCATGTTAAGAACTTGTACAAATTAGACTGAGATCTACAGGACTCCTTAAGCCAGAGCTGATTTAACAGTTGGGTCATTCTTCAGGGCCTTTACAATTAGCCTGAACTCAAAGAGTCTTCTAGTAAAGGAAGACAGACTTCCTTACTTTTCTACCTTCAACTAATGCTTAAAGATTTGGGTAAAAATCACTTCCTTTGTGTAGGAAGAAACATGTGGGCTTTGGAATCAGAAAAGGATTGTTGTGAGTCACTACTCACTAGCCTCATGTTTTTACCAACTTTATTAGTTTCCTAGGCTGCCATAATAAGGCACCACAAACTAGGTATCTTTATACAACAGAAAGTTATTGTCTCACAGTTCTGGAGGCTGGAAGTCCAAAATACAGGGTCACAATCCACTGAAATCTATATTTGCCTATTTCTAGCTGCCAGGGATTTGACAGCAATTTTTGGCATTGCCTGTCTTATAAATACATCACTCCAATCCTCCACCTTCACTTGGCATTCTCCATATGTGTCTTCACATTGTCTTCATTATGTGCATATCTGTCTCTGTGCCCAATTTCCTCCTTTCGTAAGAATTATTGGTGATATTGAATTAGGGCCAGGCTTATAGTCCACTTTTTAACTCGATTACCTCGGCAAAGGCCCTATTTCCAAATAAGGTCACATTCTGAGGTACTTGGGGTTAGGACATCAACATAACTTTTGAGATGGACATAATTCAACTGAAATACCATTTACTTAATTTCCCTAAGCTTCTGTTTCTTCATCTGTAAAATTCAAATAATCCTGTCTGCAGTATTATTGAGAAAGAGGCTATGGAAAGCCAACTCGCAGAGCAGCTGCTGTACCACAGGTGCTCAAATATATATAAATTTCCCTTTTCATTTACATTTCTCCCAGATATTTATATCTCCTTCATATTCACCCAAAATGTGATGCAATTTTCCTCCCATTTATTATGCTAAAACTGTTTATTTATCTGTCTGGCTTGCTACTATTTTTAAGATAGGAGACTGTTACAGTAATTTGTAAATGTCCAGTGCATACCTTAGTACTTACTAAGATTTATTGATAAAATAGGAGGAATGAACAAATGATGGATAGATGAAGAATGCCTACACTTTACAAAAAATATTCCTTTTAAACTTCGATTTCTCTTAGTGGGTCAGAGTTTAGGGAGTACTAGAAGTAATCTAAGGAATATACATGTTCTGTTTTTTTATTCCTTTATGTTCTTGTTCTTGTCATTTAATAGCTTCCTAGTTATTTGATTGTGATCTTGGGATTTTTTCACTACAAGCTTGGATTTTTTTTTAAGATTTTATTTATTTATTCATGAGAGACACACACACACACAAAGGCAGAGACACAGGCAGAGGGAGAAGCAGGCTCCATGCAGGGAGCCCCACGTGGGACTTGATCCCGGGTCTCCAGGATCACACCCTGGGCCAAAGGCATTGCTAAACCGCTGAGCCACTGGGGCCTCCCCCAAGCTTGGATTTTTAAATCCAATGGGGTTCAATGTAGTTTCGCAGAAGTTTCCTTTTAGAATATCTGCCAAAATAATTCATTATTCTCTCCAGTTATTTCATCTTTAGAGGTATCAACATTCTGCCTGGGAGGGGGTTCTGGAGGAGAAATCTCATCAGAAAAGATGCTGGCTATAACCAGACATCTATCAATCACAGTTAAATGTTATCTCACACTCTCTGAGATGGCGGAGATGCGGAACCCATTTATATTTTGCAATAAAAATTCTTTCTTCCCCATCTACTATATTTGGAAGAAAAACCTAGTAGCTTCACTGGTTATTTATGAGGGAAAAGAAAGAGAGAACAATATTCTAATAGAATTTTAAAAACACACCCGTATTCTTGAATGCTTCCACCCTCAAGTAATGACAGAAGAAATGGACTGATTTATAACCAGAGATTGCTTTATAATAATGACCTCCAGTTTCAAATCCAGGCTTCATTTAGCAACATGAAACAATTATTCATAATACTAGGATAGCCTGAGATGATCTTTTATGATCCTGAATATAAATCTGAAGTTAAGGGGGTGGGGGGTGGCTACATATTTTCTATGCAAAGGAATGTAAAACAATCCCAACCTTACATTCCAGAGCAAATCTGAAGAACCAATTTAGCTCCACATTCCTTTGTCCAAATAAGCAAGACAAAGGAATGGTTTGGTCAGCTGATTAAATTTATCAGCACTTTTGGGCAGCCCTGGTGGTGCAGTGGTTTAGCACCACCTGCAGCCGGGGGTGTGATCCTGGAGACCTGGGATCGAGTCCCACGTCGGGCTCCCTGCATGGAGCCTGCTTCTCTCTCTGCCTGTATCTCTGCCTCTCTCTATCTCAATCTCTCTATGAATAAATAAATAAAATCTTAAAAAAAATTATCAGCACTTTTAACAATATCATTGTTTTCTAGCTCCATAGAGATTCTTTGTCCAGTTCACTGAACTTTGAATTTGATCTACTCACAAAGCTGGTTCTCTCAACTTCTGTTTAATAAACCTAAGAAAACTTTAAAACACATATTAGGAGAAAAACAAGTTATATATGGAGACTTTCCCCATACTAATTAATTGCTTGTTTTATGGGTATCTACTGAACATGCAAACAATTCTGCCCAGAATTATTTATGGGCATGTATGTGGTGTAAAGAATGAAATGGAAAGGCAGTTGGGTGGTTCAGTCGATTGTGTCTGACTCTTGATTTCATGTTATAATCTCAGGGTCGTGAGATTAAGCCCCACATCAGGCTCAGCACTCAGTGCAGTCTGCTTGGGATTCTTTCTCTCCTTCTGCCCCTCTGGCTTGTGTGTGCTGCACACACTCTCTCTTTCTCTCTCGAAATAAATAAATAAATAAATCTTAAAAAAAAAAAAAAACTGAAATGGAGCCAGAAAACTAGACTAGCTTCCACCTTAGATAAAACCATGAATGCAGAACTACACAAATAAGAGTGATATCCTGGTGAATGTACAACCACCTGGCTCTCTGGAAGATAAAAAGCCCTGGCATTCAGTGTCTGTCGACTTTCATGGCATAAACACTCCCACTGCTGCCAGTTTCAAGTTTCTAATACAAAGTTGCTGAACATGGAGTTGAGAAAAGATGCACACAATTGGTTCCTGTGAGTTGGTGAGAACAAGCTTCAATGCACCATGGCTTAGATTTGAGTATGTAGAGTGAGGGATTATTCTGCCAGACAGAATGTTAGTTTATGGGAATTTTTAACATAGAGAATCCTATATGCCCCCAAAATGCCAGTCAAAATTACTATTTTGAATGGCTAAATCTGCAAGCATCCATATAATACAATTAAAACAATTGATTGTATTAATAGCTTTCTCTATGGAATGCATAATCACTGCAACAAAGTACATATTCAATTATATTACATTTCACAGAATACCTACTACATATTATATTAGACCCTTGCTATGAGCAGGTGATTCAGAGATCAGCAGGGCACTGCAGTTGCCTTTATATTCTAGAGGGGGCCATTAACTAGCTAATTCCAGTATATAATGGAACAAATGGTGACATAGAGGTAAGAATCTGTACCTGCAGTACAGAGAAGGGGTATTTAGCCCAGTCTCCTTCACATTGGCTTTCTGGAAAATGATGCTGCTAGGGCCACTTTACAAAACACAGGTTCTGTTACTTTAGAGTTATTCTAGTATTGCCAATCACATCTGGCACCATATTTGAGGTGAACTCTGAAGGCTCCACTTAAAGGCGAAGTAGGTCCCTGATTTTATGAGGATGGTAAATAGAGGCTAAAAATCAGATGGGATTTTTAGGTCAGTTATAAGATTTTCAATGGAATCAGGATGCATTTCGTAGTGATAGTGAAGTAGAAAGCTCTGATGATAGCTAGTTGATTAGGTAATTAACAAGCTCTGCTTAGTCATTTTCCCTTATTTGTTTTTTTAATAAATGAAATCAATGGTTTGGCCTGAGTACTAACAAAATAACAGCTATTGTTTATTGTCTGACTTCGAAGCTGTGAGGTCCTTTCACATACATTATGCATCTAATTGTCACAATGAACCTATAAAGTGATATAAAGCTATCTTTCTTTCCTTTTTTATATTCAAATTTTGAGATAATTGTAAACTGCATAAAATCCCGAAGTTAAGAAGGGGCAGGGGTAGGCTTCTAACCTAGTCCTTCCTGACTCTAATCTCTTAGACCTCTCCTGAGGTAGTTCCCAGCCTCATGTTCTTTGATTTCTGAATTATTTTGCAATGTTGCCGTAATTGCTATACTGGCCACACAACAAAGCCTGGGGAAACCAAGGATCTGGGCTATGCTCCTTTCACATTTACACATCCTTGTGAATGAGCTCCGGAAACGACAGGGAATTTTGCTATCAAGTTTTCACATTAATTTTTCAGCAATATTCCCCAGTTTACCAATTAGGAGGGAGGTCTGTCTTCTTGGCCTTTGAAAAGTGATCATTTGCTTGATTGCTCTCAACAGAGATCTTCCCATAGCCTCTGATATTTGCTTTCCATCTCTTCTGGGTTGTTTATTTTTAATTACTTAACATTTTTGGAGCCTCCTCCTCTGAATGCATCTCAAACCTAGGGCTAAAAAAGCCAAATGCTTCTATTTTGTTCCCCCACCTTCTATGCAAACAGCCAAAAAGAATTTCACAAATAAGCCATGTTTTTTTTACAACTCTGGAATTATACAGGCTGTTCTCACCTCTGGGAGTGGTTCCATCCTTTCACCCATTTCTTTACATGATGGATTTCTCATTAGTTATGATTTAGATGATCCTGTGAGAAGCTCCCCAATTCTGTTATAACATAATGTGGAAGAGCTTGGGGTCTGTAGTTAGGATATCTTGGGTTAATATTGGCCTCTACTATTTAATAGCTGTGCAACCTTGAAATAGTTTCTCGATATCTCTTAGCCTCAAATTAATCATTTGTGATGAGCAGATAATAAGACAACACACCTCAAAAGATTTTTGTCAGGATTAAATGGAAATGGTCCATGTAACTTGCTTGGCACACTTGCTGGTACATACTGAGAATTCAACAAATATTATTAGGTGTTCAAATGTTGAATGATAAATAAAGAAATGAATGTATTTATTCATTCAGAAAATATTTACTGAGATTGACTTTATGCTAGGCACATTTGTAAGACCTGGGGAAGCAGCTGTGAGCACATGACAGCCACTTCTTGGTACTACAGAACTCTCATTTTCTTACAGAGACACAGCCATCAAATGTAAAAATAAATATATGTAAGGAAATAAAGAAGAGTAAGAGAATAGAAAATAAAAAAGGAAATGCTATTTTTCAATAAAGTAGCCGGGGTGGCCTCCTAATTATGATCAGATTTATTCACATATTTGAATGAAGAGAGGGGTATATCTGTATTCCTCCTGAGGGAATGGCAAATGCAAAGACCCTGAGGCTAGAGGATTTCTGACATTTTTCAAAGAAAGGCAAGTCAACTGGCTGGTTTGTAGAAAGGAAGTGATCAAAGGGGAGTTAAGGCGGGGGAGATGTTAGGAGGAGAGGGTGAGCATGATAGTGTGACAGAACTTTAGAGCTTGTTAACCTAGGTAAGGACTATGGATCTCACTATGAGTGAGATGGAAAGCCATTTCAGAGTTTGGAAGAAGATTACAGCAGGAACTCCTAAGACTTTAGTTGAAAATAAAATAAATGGGAGGAGGGGGCACCTTTACTAAACAGTGAAGGGTCTAGTAACCAACTGATGAAAAGGAGACACTAAAAAGATAAAAATCAGGGAAAGGTGAGGAATTCACAAATGAGATATTAAGAGTAAAACTAAACTGACCTTGTGCAAAACAAAGTGAAGACAAAGGCACTGTGACTAGTATAAGATTGTGAGTGTATATATGCAAGTCTGGGTCTAGTTGTCAAGCCTTCACAATGTAGAGAATCTTTGAGCATTTATTGTATTTTCCTCTTGGAACCCATACTCTGAAACACTTTATTTACCAAAAGTAATTATAATTCACTCCTGCTGCCATATTTTATTCAGCGAAGCTGTAAATAACCATCAATCTGAACTTCTGATTGGTGAGAGCAAACCAATGTCATCCTTTCTTAAAGTCACCATTCTAGCTAAAAGCTAATGAACCTCCCATTTTCATCAGCTTGTGCTATCCTACGGCAAGTACCATATGCTATCTCTTGGACTTGTTTAAATACTGGGAATAATTTGTATATTCCCATTACATCTTTGGTGGAATGTTAGGTATCTATGGACCATAGGTTTGAGATAAGATACTCATGTAAACCCACAAATATAAAGTGTGTCTTATGTAATGCATTATGTATATATTAAATCATACATATGTGTATAGGACATTGTATCTCTAGAATAAATGTACATATTGTGCATAAAATGCTTGTAAATAAGGATATTCACAGGTTCTAGGGGTTAGGACATGGCTCTATCTTCTGGGGGACCACCATTTAATTCACTATATATATATATATATATATATATATATATATACACACACACACATATATATATGTATATGGGAAAGTTGGATTGGAAAGGAGAGCGCTAATGCTGCATTATCTGTTAAGCATCTAGGATTATTATGTTAATATAAAAGACCTCATTAATGGGAATCCTTGCTATCCAGCCAGAGTATACTCATGTTTTATTGGTATATGATTATAAAAATGAATCATGGGTTCCAATGGGAGCATGAATGTATCATATACCTGCATCCAAGCAGAATGATGAGATGGCCTAATGTGTTCATAGGTTTCATCTGTTGATCTTTCAAAAACTGCAGGGAAATGTTACTCTTGCAGGTAAATCATTCTTACTGAGGAAAAGATTATGAGGTAGGGAGCAGGGAAATAAAACATGTCTGAATGTCTATTCTCAAAAATAGCTCAGTATTTATTTATGAAGACCCTGAAAGCAGGAGCATGCAGAGAGTGGAGGACATGCCCATGACAAAGAAGAGGCCACTCTCTTAAAAAGATAGGTATCTCTTGGTAGATTGATTCTCCTGAAGGACTGTCTTCCTGATATCTGACTTTGAGCGCAGGACTCCTTCAGGATCTCTCAAAGCTCATTCTAAAAGGCATTAGTCACCTATTAATGCCAGATATAGACATGAGCTAATGAACAAAACAGAATCTCCACCTATAGGAAACATAAAGCCTGGAGGGAAGCAGAGCTGGAAGGGGTGCTGGGGCCTTGGGGGAGAAATAGATGCATTCATTACATTGAAATCTTACATTTTAATTTTTAAAAATATTTAAAATGTAGAAGACAAAGTGCAAGATCCAAAGACTGCTAAGAAATTTAAAAATACTGTACCTGAAATTCTTGAAGTACCCTTAAATCTACTTACTACAGAGTAGAAAATCAATTATATTGGCTCTCCATGTTTGGTAAGCCTGAATTAAATTTAAAGCATCTTTCTAAGGCAGATAAAAGAACCGGTGTTTACCAACAAGTAAATCAAAAGCATTTACAGTTACTGCTTTGTTAATTTCAGCTAACAATGGAGTGTTTGCAGCATTTATATTGGGCCATTTTGATGAAAGTCTCACAACACACACAGGGAACTGAAAGAAGAGTTTCTCTAAAGTGAATTTTTTAGGATGTGAAACATAACATCACTTTATTAGCCATCCAAAAAGTTTGAAAATATTTATACATAGATCCATGAGTTATTTTCAAGATGTTATCTCAAGATCTCTCCTTAAAGTATAAGTAGCATCACTGGGGTAACACTTTTCACCTGGGATAAAAAAGAATTAATTCTGTATATTATTTTGGTCTATTTTCATTTTAGGCAGAGGCAAACCTATATTCTGAGGAGAAATAGATATTGGTAAGTTTTTGAAAAATAAATACATGCCAAAATTTTAGAAATTATCTGTGTTAAAAATAACCATAATCATGGTATAATGAATATAATACCTTTCTTGGAATTGGGAAATATGTTATACCTTTGAGCTGTGTCACATATTGGCTACATGATCTTGTGCAAATCACTTAATCCTACTTACACATTATCTTCCTCTGTTAAAATTGTGTGAGCTATTATGTAGCAGTTAGATAGATCAAAACACACTACCACGTTTGAAAGCAGTAAGGGATCCAGGGATGCCTGAATGGCTCAGTCAGTTGAGTGTCTAACTCTTGGTCTCTCATGAATTATGAGATCAAGACCTGCATTGGGCTCCACGCTCACAGGGAGTCTACCTAAGGATTCTCTCCCTCTCCCACTCCCCCCACGTGCACATTTTCTCTCTCTAAAATGAATAAATAAATCTTTTTTTTTAAGTGGTAAAGAATCCATATTGGAAAAGATTAAAGTAGGACATAATCAGTCACTGTTATTTTTAAATATATATTTTAATTGAAGCATAATTAACATACAATGATATATTAATTTCAGGTGTTCAATATAGCAATTCAACAATTCTATACATTATTCAATGCTCATCACTATAAGTGTACTCCTAATCCCCTTAATCTACTTTACCCATCTCCCATCACTTCCCCTCTAGCAACCATCAATTTGTTCTCTGTCTTTAAGAGTCTGCTGTTTTCCTTTGTCTTTTTTCTTAGTTTGTTTTGTTTATTAAATTCCATATATGAGGGCAGCCCGGGTGGCTCAGTAGTTTTGCGCTGCCTTCAGCCCAGGGCATGATCCTGGAGACCTGGGATCAAGTCCCACATTGGGCTCCTTGCATGGAGCCTGCTTCTCCCTCTGCCTGTGTCTCTGCCCCTCTCTCTCTCTGTGTCTCTCATGAATAAATAAATATTTATTCTTAAATATTAAATCTTAAAAAAAATAAATTCCACATATGAGTAAAGTCATATGGTATTTCTCTTAAAGTTCACTTAGAATAATATTTTCTAAATCCATCCATGTTGTCACAAACAGCAAGATCTTGTTTCGTTTTTATGGCCAAGTAATATTCCAGTGTACATGTATGGGGAGGGGTGTGGGTATTTATATGTATATCTGATTCCATTTTGGAAACTTACATGTTTCTATGAAATTATCCATTTCTCTTAGGTTGTTCAATTGGTTGGCACTTTTTAATAATATTCTCTTACAATCCTTTGTATTTCTGTGATGTAAGTAGTTGTTTCTCCTCTTTCATTTCTGATTTCATTTATTTGAGTTTTCTTTCTTTTTTTCTTGATGAGTCTGGTGAAACATATCTTGATTTTGTTGATCCTTCCAAAGAACCAGCTCTTGGTTTCATTGATTTGTTCTATTGTGGGTTTTGTTTTCTTGTTTTAGCTTATTTCATTTATTTCTGCTCTAAAAGTTATTTCCTCCCTTCTGTTGGCTTTGACCTTTGTTCCTCTTTTTCTAGCTACCTTTCATGTAAGGTTAGATTGTTTATTTGAGATTTTTCTTGTTTTTTGAGGTAAGTCTGTATTGCTATAAACTTCCCTCTTATTTTTTAATTTATTTTTATTTTATTTTATTTTTTTAGAAGATTTTATTTATTTATTCATGGAAGACAGAAAGAAACAGAGGCAGAGAAACAGGCTGAGTGGGAAGCAGGCTCCCCCAAGGAGCCTGATGCAGGACTTGATCCTGGATCCTGGGACCATGCCCTGAGCCGAAGGCAGAAGTTCAACTGCTGAGCCACCCAAGTGTCCCAAACTTCCCTCTTGGAACAGCTTTTGCTACATACTAAAGATTTTAGACCATTGTGTTTTCATTTCCATTTGTCTCCACATATATTTTTCATTTCCTCTTTGATTTCTTTACTGACCCATTCGTTGTTTAGTAGCATGCTATTTTGCCTTCATGTATTTGTGTTCTTTGCATATTTTTTGTGACTGATTTCTAGTTTTATACTGTTGTGGTTAGAGAAGATACATGATATGACTTTAATCTTTTTTAATTTATTGAGGCTTGTTTTATGGCATAACATGATCTACTTTGGAAAATGTTCCATGTGTTCTTGAAAAAAAATGGGCACTCTATTTTTGGGTGTAATGTTCTGTACATACCTGTTAGGTCCATCTGGTTTAACATGTCATTCAAGGCCACTGTTTCCTTGTTGATATTCTTTCTGGATGATTTATTCTTTGATGTATGTGGGGTACGGAAGTCTCCTACTATCATTGTATTATGTTAATTTTTTTTTCCTTTATGTCTATTAATAATTAATTTATGTATTTAGATGGCCTCATGTTGGGTGCATTGATAGTTATAATTGTTATATTCTCTTGTTGAGTGGTTTCTTTTTATCATTATGATATTTATTTATTTATTTGGGAGAAAGGGAGCATGCACATGGGTTGGGGGGCAAAGGGAGAGAATTTTCAGTCAGACTCCCTGCTGAGCATGGAGCCCAATGTCGGGCTTGATCTCACAATCCATGAGATCATGACCTAAGCTGAAACCAAGAGTCAGATGCTCAACTAACTGAGCCATTCAGGTGCCCTATGTAGTATCTTTCTTTATCTCTTGTTGTAATCTTTGTTTTAAAGTCTATTCTGTCCAATGTAGGTATTGCTACCCCAATTTTCTTTGTGCTTCCATCTGCATGGTAAACATTCTTTCATCCCTTCACTTTCAATGTACACATGTCTCTAGGTCTGAAGTGAGTCTCTTGTAGGAAGGATGTGCATAGGTCTTGCCTTTTTTTTTTTTTAACTATTTACTCACCCTATGTATTTTTATTAGAACACTAGTATAATTATATTTAAAGTATACTTCTGTTTTGAAGCCTGCTAACAGTCAGAAAGCCTCAGCTGGTCACCTTCCAGCTTTCCACAAAAGTCCCATGGAACCCTCTCTGCTCTTCTGGGCTCCTTCTCTGCCCTGACCTGCTACTAGTGCCATGTATGGACACACAAAGAGACTGGGTGCAACTGAGTGAGAAGACTAAGAAAGAAAAATGGTGTAAATATAATAAAATGCTATTCCATCACAACAGAGTGGACTTTAGAAGGCAGAGTGAGTGCTGGGCCCCAAATCAAAGCCTGGCTTCTTATGCTGTATCTTATCCCTAAATATTTGTATGACCTTAAAATGCCACAACTTCTCTGCAGCTGTTCCCATTCATCTGTATATTTGAAATGATCATAGTTGCATGGAACAATTGTTTAAAGTTTTACCATTTACAAGGGAGAAGGGCAAAATAACATAATTGTGAAAATGTAGGACTTTGGAATCAAGCAGATATGGATCAAATCCCAGTTCTGCCATTCGTACTTACATAACCTTGGCAATTCACTTAACTTCTCTATTCCCCGGTGTCTTAATTAGAAGAGTAGCGATTAAGAAATGTTCCTCATAGAATTATTAACAATTTAAATAAAAATGTATAAACACATATACATGGTTCCAGAATCTCATAGCAGAAAGCTTGGCAGTGGTGGTATTTATAGATAGTAGTTTTAAAAACATCTCATGTGCTCTCTCTGTTGTATGTGATTCGTGCCATTTGCACAGGATCCTACCACAGCTGGAAACAATATTATCTGAAGGGACTAAAGGCAAAATAAGATAATACTGGTAAAAATGTATTATAAAACCATGCTATCAAAAAACAGAATATGTACTAAAATATTAACCATGGTTGTCAAAATGAGTTAAAACTTGGGGCAACGTTTCTTATTTATCCTTTCCCATATTTTATCATTTTTCTACAAACATTATGTTTTCAATATTTGATTAAATGACATGTCCAACAAAAATAATTGTGACTACAGTGCCATGTGGACATTGCCTGTCCTGCGCACTATTTGAAGTAGAGGAAACCTGTTGTTCCTGCCTTCTATCTGGTAGTTGCAAGAGAAGGTATCACTCCCGAAAAGCCTAGGATTGCATGATAGGTTTTTTGAAAATGAAAATAATAGTCATGATTCATCCTCTTCTTACACAATAAAAGAGAAAACAAATTATTAGACTATTCTAGCAATATGAATAAAAACCATTGCCTCAGGTCTAGTCAGTAGCGATAGCATTCTTGCAACCATTCCTGCAGTAGTCTCTTTTCTCTACAATCCATTTTTCACATAGAGCCCCAGTCTAGATGAGGTAACTCTTTCCCTGTGAACTTAAAAATGATTACCCAAAGCATAAAGAGGGTAATTTTTTCCTTTTATCCAAATTAATATGGCCTTAAGTTTGCTTTTCAGCTTATTATCCTATTATATCTTCATTTACTACTGTATTTTACTTTCTAGGCTTATCAAAGTACAATCTCCAAAGCTTTGTTCATTTTTCCCCTCTGATTGGTATGCATTATTATTCTCCTATTATTTGCCTTTCAAAATCCTTTTCAATATCTCAGATTAACTTAAAATACCACCAAAGAGTAGATTTTAAACAGACTGGCCAGATTTCAGGATGCCCACTGATTAATGGGTCACATTAACAGAGATGTCACCCAAATGCAAGTGGCTCTCTCTTCTCTCCACTCCCCAAGGAAACCCAACAACTTGCCTTCCTGACTGCCTTTTATTGGTACTTTTGTGCTCAGGAATTTTCATCACTTTGAACTTCGCAGCCAGCTAACAGTAAGATTTGGACTTTGAGTAGAAAGTTTTATTTAGGAATATTGAGTCTAATTCACATATTTCAATCCAGCTTTTCCAGAAAGTTTCATTGGCAGTTACAGGCATGAGCCCAACTAAAGGTAATGTGGAACTTCGATTTCTCTTTGTCCTTGTTCATTGAGTATATAATTGCCTCTGAAGCCTCAAGGGGAGTAAATGATTTGTAAGACATGGTTCTAGCCATTTTGGGTTGCTCTGGCCAAATACTATTTAACAGTAATCTAAAACTCATCTTACACTTACATTTAACATATTAGCAACGTTGGCACCTTGTTCTTGCACATTTACTTCCTCCCTCAATGTGGCTGGTATGTGAGGTAAACTGGGTCATATTTCGTCTTTTTTTTTTTTTTTTGCACCTACCACTAACATGTGGCTGAATAGCTAGACTGATCTGCCTTCCCTATTTCCTCTAATTCTGTGTTTATTTTTATTTTTTCTCTTCACTCTAAATCATGTTTCTTTAGAAAAAGGGTCCTCCTCCACCCAACCCCATCAGTGCATACATGTACACATGCACACACATGTACTATCTCATATCCTTGACTTCTTTCCTTTATGGCATTTATTACAATCTGCATTTTTCTTTTTTTGTGTATCTATTTACTTGGTGTTTCTCAGGCTTTCCCATTGGGTATGTAAACACCACATGGTCTTATTTGCATATCCACAGTCTGCACGGCAGTGCCTCTCAGGGATAGGAACACAATAATAATAAATGCATTCTCACCTGATATAAGGTGCCCAAAGCCCCGTGGTGGGCAGCCTCAGCTATTTCTGTAATAGTAATTTTGGGAATAAATAAGATTTTTCCTACCGTTTGTCTTTATTTTTTTCCTCTAGGAGATGGTATACTTTATTCTTTTTTTCTAAATTATGCTAAAATATGAAATAACAAAATTTACCATTTTAACCACTTTAAGTATAATATTCAGTGGCATTAATTACATTCACAATGTTGTAAAGCACCAAAATTATTTCCAAAACCTTTTACTCCTAAACAGAAACTCTTTACCCAATAACCCCTCATTCCTCCCTCCCCAGTCCCTCGTAAACTCTAACCTACTGTCTATCTCTGAAAAAATTTCTATTCTAGATATTTCATTTAAGTAGAATATTACAACATTTGACTTTTTGTGTGTATCTTATTTTTCTTAGCATAATTTTTTCAAGGTTCACTCATTGTAGCATGGATCAGAACTTTTTTAATGGCTGAATAATATTCCATTGTAAGGATATACTGCCTTTTGTTTTCTGTGTACACTTGAGTTGTTTACATCTGTTTGGATATTGTAAAATAGCGCTTTTACAGACATCAGTATATAAGTATATTTTTGAGTCACTGTTTTTGATATTTCTGGGTGTGCACCTACAAGTAGAATTTTAAGGCAATGTGGTAACTCTACAGTTAGTTTTTGAGATACCACCAAACTGTTTTCCACAGCAGCTACATCATTTTACATTCTGGTAAGTGTAATTTATATTGGCTTTTACTTTAACTGAGCTTATAAGCAAGGTATGAATTAAACAAAATCTTGAAGCAATTTCTCATAGCTATGTCCAAAATTGTCAAACAGTTAGACAAGGAGAATATCTTAACCTATGCCATTTGAATCTGAAGTAGTTATAAGCCAAAACATGACAAATCGGCAGAGGTATTTAAGACCTATTTCAAGCAAGAACCCAGTAGCTGAAATATATGCATATTTACACATAGCCATGTAAGTGGGCTCAACGCTTTAAAAAATAAAATGCAGAATATATTTTTATTTTGATTTGACATTAAGGTTCTAAAATTCCATGCAAACTGAAATCTAAAAAGCATTTGGAATTCCTGATCTTTGTCCTTTTGGTAGCTAAAGAATTAGGAGGGAAAGAGAAATTCAGTATCTTCCTAATTCTTAAGGATTAAATCTTGTACTGGAATGATCATATACCCTAAACTAATAAGTAAACAACTCATGTCATATTTAGAACAAAATGGTTTCTTTATAACTAGGAATGTATTTTTTTTCCCTAGGTAGTTGATTTTTCCATGTAACTCACCTGCTCCCAAAGAAATTAAAAAGATTAAAATCCACCATATAGAGTCTAATAACAATAAAAAAGGACTGGTCCCCATTGTGTACACAGCTCAGGTACAGGGATAACTGGCTGGACTCTGGGGAGTCATAAGAAAAGAGATTCATTTTTAACAAGCCTTTCGCCTACACAACACTATAATTGCACAGCTTGTGTGGGTGTCTGTATCTTTCTCTATTTATCTATCCTGTGTTCCCTACTCATTTCCTACTGAAAAAAAAAGTAATAATAAATTAAGCCAGGTGAAATTAAAACAAACAAATTAGAAAGTATTTAGGTTATTTTGGATTCAAAGGTAAAGCTTTCCCTCCCTGCTGGAATACTCTAAACATTACTAACTGTAGGTTTGGCAGTGTGAGTAGCTGATTCCTCTACTAGCAGGACTTTAGCCCAGGTCATGTACTATACTCAAAAAAGCACTGAGGTTCACAACCTTGTTCTTCATCCTTGCTCTAATTCTATTAAGCTGTTAATAATCTAATTCTATTGAGTGAGGCATGAAATCTCTCTTAGCAGTGTTTTTTTTACTTGTAAATTGAGGAGGTTGAATTAGATTGTTGGTTTACACATTGTTATCTCAGAAGTTAAAATTAGATGTGAGGGGTAAATTGGTAGGGCTCTGGGCTCCTTATTCTCACTTCAAACACAGTGGTTTTGCCTTTTTTTGTCTCGTGATTTTGGAGGATGTGCGCAATTTTGTTGGGGAGAAGAAAAAGTTTTCTTGTTGGAGGTAGTGGTGGGGACCCTAGAAATACGAAACCCTGAGTAACAATAAATTCTTTATCCAAGTATGAATTTTACTTAATTCCTTGATATAAGTCAATGAAAATGACATCATCTACCAGTTGGGGGTGCTGGTGAGTAATCTATAAGCAACTGCTGTATAATACTACAAGTGTTGGTGAGGTTCAGAGGAGCATGTATCCACATGATTTCATAAAGGAACCAAAATGAAGAGTAGTAGAGTGCTCAAAAGTCAAGAAGACAGTGGAGTATAAGTCACAATTATATTCTTCAATAGGTTTTTTTTTGCATCAAAATAACACATTGAATTATAAACTTACTTTGGTATAACTAAAATCATGATAATTGTTATTGACAATTTATTATCAAACAAATTGACATTTATTATTTTCATAAAGGGTGTGACTCATACTAAGGAACTTCTTTACTCACTCTTATTTCATGAAGATAACTTCAAGATGGAAATCAAGAGGCTCTGATTCTGGTCTTGGTTCCCTAAATTAACTCTACAGTCAAAGGCTGGCCTGTGCACTCTAAGCATCTGTCCTGTATTTCTGCACAACGTCACATTTTTGCCATAGTATAATTACATAAACATAATTAAAAATTAATAATAATAATAATAATAATAATGTGAAGGCAAATGTCTAAAATTGGGGCATGACAACTGTATAAGAAAAAGACCTATAAGACCTCTCCATAAGAAAAAGACCATTGAAGCACACTTCATTGCTGTTTTTTTTTCATTGCTGTTTTATATCTATCTATCTCTATATAATATTTATCGACCTCTCTATATATAGATATAAATATCTATCTCAGGTTAATCTATCTACAATTGAAGATAATATATCAGCTCTTGATGGCACTTTTGTCAAAGAATATGTTATATTTATAATCCTTAGAAACATTCATGTTGCTCATTCTGTCCAACATCTTGCTTAACATGAAATTTTTTCTATACAATCTCTGACAGATTGTAACTAAACTCAGTACAGATAATTCCAGCTATATGAAGGATATCAAACAGATCAACTTGTTCAAAACAACAACAAGCAAACAAAGAACACTTGATAAAATCCTTGAATGTGGATTTTACTATCTTAAGATACAGACTAAGATTTACTCATTGACCTCATGATCCACATGCCAGACCTTTGAATGTGTGATGGAGGCTGACACATTGCCAGGGGTGTTACATTGGCACACCTGGGAATGTGACTTAAGAAAGGCAACATGCTCGGTTTCATCCTCTGTTGTCACTGTTCTGATAATCTTAACAATTTTAGAACAATGATACCATATCTTGGTTTTATAGTGGGCCTTGTAAATTTTGTAGCTAATTCTGTATGCTTTCTTAAATCATATGTTCCCAAGACTAATAATCTCTGTTCCCTTATTCACAATGGCTTGCATTAAGTGTTTTGGGTTCATGTGTCAATCACCATTTTAGAAGCTGGTGCCCAGAATTAAGCACGGTGACCTAGGTATAGGCTGATCAGTGAGGAGATCAGAGAAATAGTTGTGTCCTGTGCTGAAGGACAGGACATCCCTTATGTCTCCATACCCCACTTACTCAAGAACAAATCTCTAAACTTCTTTGCCTTGTTCTATGCCCAAAAGGTTGAAATCCCTTCTTGCTTGGCTTCCAGTGGGGTTTGGTTAATGGGAGGCAATAGGAGTGTGGGGTATAGAAGAGAAAGTTCAGGATATTTTCTTCTCCTTTCCTATTTCAGAGCTATACATCTGATAGAAGCTACATCCCTCCTGACTATACTTCCCTCTGGTTGTCCCCTCTTCCACAGCCCCATATCTCACTGGGCTCATAATACTATTTCTCTCCTTATTCCATCAGCTCTAGTGGGTAATAGTGGTTTCCTGTTGTTGCTGGTCCCACAAATCTGTGTGTGGTCTCTTCATTAAAGTATTTTCTTTTGAACCCTATGGGGCAAATTCTGGAAAGACCCAAAATGAATGGCCATACAGCATGTAGATGTCACATGTCCATTAATGCAACCAGTTTACATGTTTTTGGAGATTTCTCTAGATGACTCAAGTTGATATTCTTTGCTTCACTCAGTAGCAGATCTGTCTCCTTCCATGTTTTCAATCACCATCCGCAGGCTGATAATACTCAATTTTCTTTTTTTTAAAAGTATGTGTGTATATATATATGTATGTATGTATGTATGTATGTATGTATTTGAGACACAGAGAGAGAGAGAGAGAGAGAGAGAGTTGACAGAGAGAGAGAGAGAGAGAGAGAGAGAAGCAGAGACATAGGCAGAGGGAGAAGTAGGCTCCATGCAGGGAGCCTGATGTGAGATTCGATCCCAAATCCTGGGACCAGGCCCTGAGCCTAAGGTAGACACTCAACCGCTGAGCCACCCAGACATCCCAATACTCATTTTTCTGTCTTTATAACAAATTTCTTCCAGAATCCATTCATTCAAACAAATAAAAAGAAACAGTTACTATATGTCAAGTAACCTTCCAAGTGTTAGGGACCAAGTGTAGTGACTAAGCACATTAAATTCAATATCCTAATAAAGCTTATATTTTTGTGAGGGGTGACAGATAATAAAACAGAGGACTCTGAGCAACTAAAGGACATGAGTGATATAATTTAAAAGGATCATGCTATCTATGTTGAGAATAGATGGTCAGGAGCCTATAGGGCAGAAGTCTGGAGAACAATTAGAATAATCCAGGTGAAAAGTCATGGCAGTCTGACCAAGGTAGTGTCAGGAGAGATGCGAAAGCTAGTGCTGAGTCTCAGCATATATTCTCCTGTCCCTACTGCCTGTTCCACTGAATCCTAGGTTAGGAGCAATATCCCATTGGCACTTCACTGGCTTACTTCAAAAAGGTGTGCATAACTTTATAATGAATTAAATGCCAATGATACCGCAGAAGGACAAAGAAAAGAATTTTCCTATTTCTTAGCAATATTTATTACCTTCTGTTTTCTCAAATATAAAAAAAGAAATAAAGTTATAGCAGGCTACCTAGGGAAAATTAAAAGAACAGTGAAAAATCTCTTAGTGATCACTAAAATTTATCTAAAATGAAATAAGAAGGTGATTATCATCTTTAATTGGTCTTGGTATTCAGTTTAGATAAGAAGATATCCAAATAATCAAGGTTTTCTCAAAAAGATTTTATTTATTTTTATTTTAAGAGCTGGAGCAAGAGCTAGAGTCAGGGGGGACGGGGAGCAGGGGCAAAGGGGGAAGGAGAGGGACAAAGGCGGAGAGAAAGGAAAAGGCAAGGAATCTCAAACAGACTCCATGCTGAATGAAGCAGAGCTCAATTTCACAGCCCTGAGATCATGACCCAAGCAGAAACCAAGAGCTTAACCACTTAACCGACTGAGCCACTCAGGCGTCCCTCTCAATAAGATTTGTAATGGCTTTTTAAAAATCAACTTTTATGAAAAAAAAAAAGTGAATGTCTATGCTTTCCAGAAGATAATGTAATCAATAATTACAATACTTAGAGCACTAGGAATGGCTACCACAACCTACACTTGATAGAACAAAAGAATCTTAATTTCTATTATATTGAGAGCAAAAGAAATTGAGGAGGAAGCAAAGGAAGAGAAAGTGGAGGAGGGGGAGAGGGTTAATAAAACAGCTATACTCTAAAGCAGTTCTCCAAGCTGCTCTATGAAGCTTTTCTAAAGTAACATATAGTTGTAGTTTTACACATAAATCACAGCACAATTCACTCTTTTAAAGGGCCTTCATCTAGAACTCATCAAAATATAAGTCCCACAAGGCTGCTCCATGCCCTGTTCACTGTTTCTTTTTTTTTTTAAGACTTTATTTAGGGGTCCCTGGGTGGCTCAGCGGTTTAGCGCCTGTCTTGGGCCAAGGCGTGGTCCTGGCGTCCCAGAATCGAGTCCCACATCAGGCTCCCTGCATGGAGCCTGCTTCTCTCTTTGCCTGTCTCTGTCTCTTTCTCTGTGTGTCTCTCATGACTAAATAAATAAAACCTTAAAAAAAAAAGACTTTATTTATTTATTCATGAGAGACACAGAGAGAGGCAGAGACACAGGCAGAGGGAGAAGCAGGCTCCCTGTGGGGACCTCAATGTGAGGACCCCGGGATCATGACCTGAGCTAAAGGCAGATGCTCAACGACCGAGCCACCCAGGTGTCCAAGCTCTGTTCACTGTTGATCCTATATTCTCAGAATGACCCTTTGTACATGGTAGCTACTCAGCAAATACTATTCTATGAATAATTGAATCCAGCCCCTCTATTTTATTTATTTATTTTTAAAATATATTTATTTTATTTATTCATAGAGACACACACAGAGAGAGAGAGGTAGAGACACAGGCAGAGGGAGAAGCAGGCTCCATGCAGGGAGCCTGATGTGGGACTTGATCACGGGTCTCTAGGATCAGAGACCCTGGGCTGAAAGCGGTGCTAAACCACTGAGCCACCAGAGCTGCCCTAGCCCCTCTATTTTAAATAGAAAAATCAGTTAAATATTTAGCAATTATACTTCCACTATTTAATATTTAATTATTAATATTTAATTTTTAATAGTTAAATACTCAAAATTCAACTATTCACATATTTAAACCATTTATACTAAAATGCTATGATCTATTGTTTTTCCAGTTCTTGTAGCCTTTCTTTTGGCCTTTTTTTTTTTTTCAGAAGGCTAAAACTCAAAGGCATACCATACTTATTCATGGTCAGCTTCATGATGCTTTGCATAAAGAGAGCCCTCTTTTTTCCTCAGTGGTTTGGAATTGCTGAGCTGAGTGCTCCAGGACTGAGGATATACGGAAAGGAAGGAAGTCAGCACAACCCACAGATGTCCTGGAAGCTCTATCTGCCTACTGGACCTCCCCTAGTTCTGCTAGTACTATTTACACATAGCCAAATACCCCAGGATTGAAAATTAAAGCCTTTAGAATTTTTGGCAGAAAGAATGTATTCTAGAAGTAAGACCTCAGTGTTAGATTGTTTTGACTATCTGGGAGAAGGCATCATTATTTAGAGTTTGCAATGTGAATGCTAACCCCCACCTCCCCCCAATAAAAGAAGGGGAAAAACCCCTTGATTTGAAAGCTGCACATATTTGTCATTATTTAGAAAGAAGATTGTATTTCAAAAGGCTTAAATGTTTTCAATGAAAATTTTTCTACCACAAAAGACTTAGCATTTTTTCATAAATTTGGCATTTGTCAGACCACTGAACTTAATTTAAATGGGCCAAACTTTGTCTCTTGGCAACGAGAATCCACAGGAATTGGTAGGCACTGTCTCTGGGGGAAGATCATGCTCCTCAATATTTATGAGCCACATTATTAACTCCTCCATCTTTTCTCTAGTTAAAGGCTGGCATTACTATTGAAAACCCCACAAAGTTAAACTACCAATATAGGCAGGAAGGATTTTCACTCTATTTTCTCCTGTTTTGTTTGTTTTATTTGTATATGTGTTCAATTATGTTTAATGAAATAACAATGAGATTTAGATTTCTTAAAAATGTTTTTCAAAGACATTACTTAGAGCTCAAATGAAACCTCTAATAAATGCACATTATATCAAATGCTTCCTGCTAAAATCCAGGGAAAAGTGCACATAAAAATATGAACCAGAAAATCCCTCAGTTATTGGGGCTTCTGATACAGGTTCTGATAGCCCATTCTCACTTCATCTCCCTGACTATTTGGTTTTTAACATAGAAATAAAGATGGTAATCTTGACAAATGTTATTACCTGGGGTTTGTGAGTAGCCTCTAACAAGACTGGGAGCTCTCTTGGGATTACATGCAGCATTTTATATGGATGCACACATGTACATTTTCCTGGGCTAACAGTCCATCAGATTCTCAAAGGGACCATGAGCAAAACTGATGAGAAAATTTAATGTGGGGAAAAGTATATAAGACTAAAATTTAGCAACTCTGGATTCTGAGTATTGTAGGGTGCTCAAAAGTTAAATAATAGTGAATAAATCACTATCTCTCTGGGCCATTGTTACTTCATCTCTGAAATGAGACTAACAGGTAATCCCAATGTTCCACATTGTGCACTGCAATCAACTACAGCATCAAAAAGAGAAGATATGAGAAGTCTATGAACCCAAAAGTGCATCAAGCTCCATCTATAGAATGACAACAAATCTGCAATATGTTTCTAAAGAATGGTGACTTTCCTGTGATTAATAAGACAGAAAAGTATTTAAAAGCATCCCTCAATTAATTCTCCTTTTTGGTTACTATGTGTTTTCTCAATCAACCAATATTGAAAAAAAAAAAGAATTAAGTGTGAGCTCTGTCAAAACATGCTCGAAGGGCTAGTCCAGATGATTCCTATGTTATGTGCAATTCAGTATATATAAAGTTCAAACATTTAATTAAATATTCCAAATATAGGCCTATAATTTTGTTTTAATTTTGAAGATTCCATTTACATACATCAAGATAATTTTAACATTTAGATCATTTGCTAGCATGTGCCTTTGTAGATGCATAGATTGTAGTAAAAAGATATTAACAACATGCTTTGCCTTAATGTTATCTAGAGATATCTGCCTACATTATATACATCCAGGTATTTATTTCTTAGGTACTTTGGCTCCTGAAAATAAGATTTAGTGTCAGACAAACTTAAGTTCATATCCTATCTCTTTTCATAGCCAAATAAATGACGAAGTAAATAAACATTTCCAACTTCAGTTTCATCATGTGAAATAGGGATAATAATAAACAAGTCATGCTATGGGACATACTCAAAAATTAGACCCTACATCTGATAGGTTGTTCTTGATTATTGGTTCAATCTGCACTTCCAAGGATATGTGCACCCAACTAAGATCCAAGAAAGCTCTTATACTGTTTTTTTTTTAATTTTTAAAATAGAATTATATATATATATATATATATATACACACACACACATATATACATCTTCTTTATACATTCATTAATCATTTATAATCTTTTAAATTACCTTTAAAATAAAGTTGTAACTACTCATATTAATAAACCCAACAATAAAAACCAGTAATATCGCTTTGTAGAGCAGTATTTAAAGAAAACAAGCACCGTATATAATTTCTTTTAACAGGGGAGGGTGGGGCAAGACGTGGAAGAGTAGGGTCCTCAAGTCACCTGTCCCCATCAACTCACCTAGATAACTTTGAAATCATCCTGAAAATCTATGAATTCGGCCTGAGATTTAAAGAGAGAACAGCTGGAATGCTACAAAGAGTTGGTGTTTCTATCAAGGTAGGAAGATGGAAAAAAAAATTAATAAACGAAAAAGCATCCAGTGGGGAAGGGGCCCGGGAGGAGCCAGGCTAAAGCCGCTGCCAGAGCCTCGCGGACAGGAGAGCCCAGCCCGGGGAAGCAGGAACTTTAAAAATCCGCACCGGCTTCTTCCCTGAGGGAAAGGCGCTCGCAGGGGGCTCGGGCAGGATCCCAGGAGGGGCAGAGGAGCCCGAGGTTCCCGGGGTCACTAACAGAGGACCTGCACCCCGGGGGAGAGCGCCGCACCCCGCGGGCCGAGCTCCCTAAGGGGCCGCAGCGCGCCCGGCGGGGCCCGGGAAGCAGCTCAGGCGGCGGCTCCGCGGAGGGGTCTGCGGGGCCCTGGAGCGCGACTCCAGTGGCGCAGGCCCCGGAGCCCAGGGCGCTGGGGGACGCAGCCCAGGATCCTATGCTCCCCTGGGACAGACAGAGGCCAGGAGGGCACAAGACAGGGAGGAAGCTCCTGCCGCAGGGCGCCCCGAGCTGTGCAGATCGGTGCCCCCACCCCGGAGCATCCAGGCCAGTGCGGACTGGGAGCAGGAGTCACTGCAGGAGCTAACTCCAGGGCTGGGGAGCTGCCCGACGCCAGTGGGGTTGTTCCTCCCGGTGTCACCCTGTGCCTGAGACTGAACAGGGCCACCAGGGAACAGAGGCCTCACGGGGTCAACAGCTCGCACTGAGCTGTGCATCCAGTAGGGGGCAGGGCAGTCCCCCAGGTGCACACATCTGAGAATTAGCACAGCAGCCCCTCCCCGAGAAGACAAGCTGGAAGGACAGGGGAAAAGCAAGTTCTTGACAGAGCAGCGCTGGAAAGCTCCAGGGGAAGTTGAGGGATTAACAGTATATAGAACCAGAGGATACTCCTTGTTTTTTTGTTTTTTGTTTTGTTTTTTCTTTTTTGTTTTTTCTCTTTTCTTTTTCTTCCTTTTTCCAATACAACTCGTTTTTAGCCACTCTGCACTGAGCAAAATGACTAGAAGGAAGAACTACTACAAAAGAAAGAATCAGAAACGGTACTCTCTTCCACAGAGTTACAGAATTTGAATTACAATTCAATGTCAGAAAGCCAATTCAGAAGCACAATTATAAAGCTACTGGTGGCTCTGGAAAAAAGTATAAAGGATTCAAGAGACTTCATGACTGCAGAACTTAGATCTAATCAGGCCAAAATTAAAAATCAATTAAATGAGATGCAATCCAAACTGGAGGTCCTAACAATGAGGGTTAATGGGGTAGAAGAAAGAGTGAGTGACAAGACAAGTTGATGGCAACAAAGGAAGCTGAGGAAAAAAGAGAAGAACAATTAAAAGACCACGAGGAAAGCTTAAGGGAAATAAATGACAGCCTCAGAAGGGAAAATGAACATTTAATTGTGGTTCCAGAAGGCGCTGAATGGGACAGAGAACCAGAAAATGTATTTGAACAACTCATAGCTGAGAACTTCCCTAATTTAGGGAGAGAAACAGGCATTCAGATCCAGGAGATACAGAGATTCCTCCCCTAAAATCAATAAAAACCATTCAACACCTCAACATTTAATAGTGAAACTTGCAAATTCCAAAGATAAAGAGAAAATCCTTAAAGCAGCAAGAGACAAGGGATTCCTAACTTATACCGGGAGGAAAATGAGATTAACAACAGACCTATCCACAGAGACCTGGCAGGCCAGAAAGGGCTGGCAGGATATATTCAGGTCCTAAATGAGAAGAATATGCAGCCAAGAATACTTTATGCAGCAAGGCTCTCATTCAGAATAGAAGGAGAGATAAAGAGCTTCCAAGATAGGCAGAAACAGAAAGAATATGTGACCACCAAACCAGGTCTGCAAGAAATATTAAGGGGGACTCTGTAAAAGAAAGAGGAACTCCAAAGAAATAATCCACAAAAACAGGGGCTGAATTGGTATTATGATGACACTAAATTCATATCTTGCAATAGTAACTCTGGACATGAATGGGCTTAATGATCCCATCAAAAGGCGCAGGGTTTCAGACTGGACAAAAGAGCAAGACCCATCTATTTGCTGTCTACAAGAGACTCATTTTAGACCTAAGGACACATAGAGCCTGAAAATGAAAGATTGGAGAACCATTTACCATTCAAATGGTCCCTTGTGCTCGCTTCGGCAGCACATATACCATTCAAATGGTCCTCAAAGGAAAGCAGGGGTAGCAATCCTCATATCAGATAAACTAAAGTTTATCCCAAAGACTGTAGTAAGAGATGAAGAGGGTCACTATATCATACTTAAGTGATCTATCCAACAAGAGGGCCTAACAATCATGAATATTTATGCCCCTAAAGTGGGAGCTGCCAAGTATATCAATTAATAACCAAAGTTAAGACATACTTAGATAATAATACAGTTATACTAGGAGACTTGAACACGGAGCTTTCTACAAATGACAGATCTTCTAAGCACAACATCTCCATAGAAACAACAGCTTTAAATGATTTACTAGACCAGATGGATTCACAGATAACTACAGAACTTTACATCCAAATGCAACTGAATACACATTCTTCTCAAGTGCACATGGAACTTTCTCCAGAATAGAACACACATCCGGTCACAAATCAGGTCTTAACTGATACCAAAAGATTGGGATTGTCGCCTGCATATTTTCAGACCATAATGCTTTGAAACTAGAACTCAACCACAAGAAGAAGTTTGGAAGGATTTCAAACACGTGGAGGTTAAAGACCATCCTGCTAAAAGATGAAAAGGTCAACCAGGAAATTAGAGAAAAATTAAAAAGATTCATGGAAACTAATGAGAATGAAGATACAACCTTTCAAAATCTTTGGGATATAGCAAAAGCAGTCTTGAGAGGGAAATACATCGCAATACAAGCATCCCTCAAAAAACTGGAAAAACTCAAATACACAAGCTAACCCTGCACCTAAAGGAACAAGAGAAAGAACAGCAAATAAAACCTACACCCAGCAGAAGAAGAGAGTTAATAAAGATTCAAGCAGAACTCAATGAAATAGAGACCAGAAGAACTGTGGAACAGATCAACAAAACCAGGAGCTGGTTCTTTGAAAGAATTAATAAGATAGGTAAAGCATTAGCCAGCCTTATTAAAAACTAAAGAGAAAATACTCTAATTAATAAAATCACTAATGAAAGAGGAGAGATCACCACCAACACCAAGGAAATACAAACGATTTTAAAAACATATTATGAGCAGCTATATGCCAATAAATTAGGCAATCTAGAAGAAATGGACACATTCCTGGAAAACCAGGGACTACCAAAACTGGAACAGGAAGAAATAGAAAACCTACACAGGCCAAAACCAGGGAGGAAATTGAAGCGGTCATCAAAAACCTCCTAAGACACAAAGTCCAGGACCAGATGGCTTCCCAGGGGAATTCTATCAAACATTTATAGAAGAAACCATACCTATTCTACTAAAGCTGTTCCGAAAGATAGAAAGAGATGGAATACGTCCAAACTCGTCCTATGAGGCCAGCATCACCTTATTTCCACAACCCGACAAAGACCCCACCAAGAAGGAGAATTATAGACCAATATCCCTGATGAACACAGATGCAAAAATTCTCAACAAGATACTAGCCAATAGGATACAATAGTACATTAAGAAGTATATTCACCATGACCAAGTGGGTTTTATCCCTGGGATGCAAGGCTGGTTCAACACTCAGAAAGCAATCAATGTGATAGATCATATCAACAAGAGAAAAAACAAGAACCATAGGATCCTCTCAATAGAGGCAGAGAAAGTATTTGACAAAATACACCATCCATTCCTGATCAAAACTGTTCAGAGTGTAGGGATAGAGGGAACATTCCTCAGCATCTTAAAAACCATCTATGAAAAGCCTATAGCAAATATCATTCTCAATGGGGAAACACTGGGAGCCTTTCCCCTAAGATCAGGAACAAGACAGGGATGTCCACTCTCACCACTGCTATTCAACATAGTACTAGAAGTCCTAGCCTCAGCAATCAGACAACAAAAAGACATTAAAGGCATTCAAATTGGCAAAGAAGAAGTCAAACTCTCCCTCTTCGCTGATGACATGATACTCTACGTAGAAAACCCAAAAGACTCCACCCCAAGATTGCTAGAACTCATACAGCAATTCAGCAGTGTGGCAGGATACAAAATCAATGCCCAGAAATCAGTGGCATTTCTGTACACTAACAATGAGACTTAAGAAAGAGAAATTAAAGAGTCAATCCCATTTACAATTGCACCCAAAAGCATAAGATACCTAGGAATAAACCTAACCAAAGAGGTAAAGAATCTCTACTCTAAAAACTACAGAACACTTATGAAAGAAATTGAGGAAGACACAAAGAGATGGAAAAACATTCCATGCTCATGGATTGGAAGAATTAATATTGTGAAAAAGTCTATGCTACCCAGGGCAATTTACACACTTAATGCAATCCCTATCAAAATACCATGGGAAATATCAGGAAGGGAGACAGAACATAAAGACTCCTAACTCTGGGAAATGAACTAGGGATGGTGGAAGGGGAGGATGGCGGGTGTTGGAGGGGAATGGGTGACGGGCACTGAGGCAGACACTTGACGGGATGAGCACTGGGTGTTTTTCTGTATGTTGGTAAATTGAACACCAATAAAAATTAATTAAAAAAAAAGAAAGCTCTAAACAAATGTTTGTTAAAGCAAATTAAAATCAATAAACTTCTCTAAGGCTTAAGTCACTTAAAATAAAAAAAAAATACCATGGACTTTCTTCAGAAAGTTGGAACAAATCATCTTAAGATTTGTGTGGAATCAGAAAAGACCCCGAATAGCCAGGGGAATATTATAAAAGAAAACCGGAGCTGGGGGCATCACAATGCCAGATTTCAGGTTGTACTACAAAGCTGTGGTCATCAAGACAGTGTGGTACTGGCACGAAAACAGACACAAAGATTAATGGAACAGAATAGAGAACCCAGAAGTAGACCCTCAACTCTATCGTCAATTAATATTCGACAAAGCAGGAAAGACTATCCACTGGAAAAAAGAGTCTCTTCAATAAATGGTGCTGTGTAAATTGGACAGCCACATGCAAAGAATGAAATGAGGCCATTCTCTTACACCATACACAAAGATAGCCTCAAAATGGATGAAATATCTGAATGTGAGACAAGAATCCATCAGAATCCTAGAGGAGAACACAGGCAACACCCTTTTTGAACTGGGCCACAGCAACTTCTTGCAAGATACATCCATGAAGGCAAAAAAGACAAAAGCAAAAATGAACTATTGGGACTTCATCAAGTAAAAAAGCTTTTGCACAGCAAAAGAAACAGTCAACAAAACTACAAGACAACCTACAGAATGGGAGAAGATATTTGCAAATGACGTATCAGATAAAGGGCTAGTATCCAAGATCTATAAAGAACTTATGAAACTCAACAGCAAAGAAACAAACAATCCAATCATTAAATGGGCAAAAGACATGAACAGAAATCTCACAGAGGAAGACATAGACATGGCCAACAAGCACATGAGAAAATGCTCCTCATCACTGGCCATCAGGGAAATACGAATCAAAACCACAATGAGATACCACCTCACATCAGTGAGAATGGGGAAAATTAACAAAGCAGGAAACCACAAATACTGGAGAGGATGTGGAGAAAGGGAAACCCTCTTGCACTGTTGGTGGGAATGTGAACTGGTGCAGCCACTCTGGAAAACTGTGTGGAGGTTCCTCAAAGAGTTAAAAATAGACCTGCCCTACGACCCAGCAGTTGCACTGCTGGGGATTTACCCCAAAGATACAGATGCAGTGAAATGCTGGAACTCCTGCACCCCAATGTTTATAGCAGCAATGTCCACAATAGCTAAACTGTGGAAGGAGCCTCGGTGTCCATGGAAAGATGAATGGATAAAGAAGCTGTGGTCTGTGTATACAATGGAATATTACTCAGCCATTAGAAACGACAAATACCCACCATCTGCTTCAATGTGGATGGAACTGGAGGGTATAATGCTGAGTGAAATAAGTCAATCGGAGAAGGACAAAAATTATATGGTCTCATTCATTTGGGGAATATAAAAATTAGTGAAAGGGAATAAAGGGAAAGGAGATAAAATGAGTGAAAATATCAGAGAGCATGACAAAACATGAGAGACTTCTAACTCTGGGAAACGAACAAGGAGTGTTGGAAAGGGAGGTGGGCGGGGCGTGGGGGTGACTGGGTGATGGGCACTGAGGTGGGCACTTGCCGGGATGAGCACTGGGTATTATGCTATATGTTCTCAAATTGAACTCCAGTTAAAAAAAAAAAAACTAAGTGAAATAATAAAAAAAACTTCACTGTTCTTACTACCTTTCTGATACAACAGTAAAATAATTATATTTCAATGGGATATGTAAATATTTTGATTCAGGAGTTATGCTTGAAACAATTAACTCCAAAGTAATAATGTAAGATGTATGAAAGATTTTATTATGAAAAAATACCTTTATGTTTACATATACAGCACAGAATATTTGGAAATAACACAAATGCCTAGTGATAGTTATGATACAGTCATATTATGCTATACTGACATGCTATGCAGATATTTAAAATTAAAATGTATATACGTACATTTAGTGACATGGAAATGTTCAAGATGTGTGTGTGTAAGGGACGCTCAGCATAGTTCATTACATATCGTGAACATGTGAACCTGCTTAGTTATTATTGTTCTTGTCTGTTAGTATGAAAATGTAATAGAATATAAATAATACAAAGAAGGTTTTATAATCTCTGTATACAGGATAATCATAAAGAAATAATTATATATGTAACAAAATGTTAGTGTTGTTATATTTAGACAGGTATTACAGTGATTTAAAAATCATTCTTTGTTAGCAAAAGCAACCTTGAGAAAGAAGAGCAAAGCTGCAGAATTGTGATAATTCTAGATTGTAAGATATACTACAAAGTTCTAGTAATTCAAGCAGTATGGTACTAGAACAAAAACAGACACATAGGTCAGTGGAACAGGATAGAGAACCTAGAAATAAACCCACACTTACATGATCAATTAATCTATGAAAAAGGAGATAAGAATATACCTTTGGGAAAAGATAGTCTCTTCAGTTACTGGGGCTGGGACAACTGGGAAGCTATACGTAAAAGAATGACATTGGACCCCTTCCTACACCATAAATAAAAATAAACTATTGGGACTACACCAAAATAAAAAGTTTTAGCACAATGAAAGAAACCATCAACAAAACAAAAATGTAACCTACCAAATGGGAGAAGATATTTGAAAATCATTTGTCTCATGAGGGGTTAGTATCTAAAATACATAAAGAATTTCCACAACTCAACACTTAAAAAATCCAAATAAACCAATTTAAAAATGGGCAGAGGACCTGAATAGATATTTTTCCAAAGAACACATACAGATGGCTAACAGCCACATGAAAAAATGCTCAATATCACTAATCCTCAGGAAAATGCATATCAAAACCATACGGAGATATGATCTTAAATTTGTCAGAATGGCTAACATCAAAAAGACAAGAAATAGCAAGATGAGGATGTGGAGAAAAAGGAACATTGTGCATTGCTGGTAAGAATGCAAATTGGTAACACAAAGAGTATTTATAACTCAAAAAAAAAAAAAAACCTGGGAATTCTAGGAAAGTGTATTTGAAATGAGAGACAGGATAACAGAAATATAGAATCATTGTACAAATAAGAAATACTCTTTGTGTTACCAAAAGTCTCCCACTATTGTTTTTTGACTGAGAAGCTACTTTTCTTGTGATAGCTTTTATTTTCTCTAATTGTTTTGAATGTGTTTTTAATTTTGTTGGTATATTTTCATTAACTTATTTTCATGTAAGTTATCTGTCTTAAGCTTAAGTACCTGGGAAAATATTCAATCTACTTGATCATTTCTTGTTTTTACATTAAATAAAAATTTCCTGCCTTTTTATACTTAAAAAAAAAAAAGAATGTAAATTGGTGCAGCCACTGTAGAAAACAGTTTGGGGTTTCTACAAAACATTAAAAATAGAAATACCATATAGTCCAGTAGTCCTACTACTGATACTTCCCAAAGAAAATGAAATACTAATTTGAAAAGATACATGAACCCCTATTTTACTGCAGTGCTGTTTACAACAGCCAACATATGGAAGCAACACAAGTGCTTACTGATAGATGAATTGATAAAAAAAATATGTGGAATATTACTCAGGCATAAAAAAGGACAAGAGCTTGCCATTTGCAACATAGAGGGATCTAGAGGGTATAATACCAAGTGAATTAAGACAAAGAAAAATACCATGTAATTTCACTTATTTGTGGAATCTAACAAAACAAACAAACAAAAACCAGAAATAGACTCAAGTACAAAGAACAAACTGGTGGTTGCCAGAGGTGTGGGGTTTTGGGGATGGGGTAAAATCGGTGAAAGGGATTAAAAGGTACAAAATTCCACTTATAAGTTAAGTCACAGGGACGAAAATTACAGCATAGGGAATAGTCAATAATATTGTAATATTATATGATGACACATGGTGACTACACTTATTATGGTGAGCACAGTGTAATGTACAGAATTGTCAAGTCACTATGTCATACACCTAAAACTAATGTATATTAGTATATTAATTAATATTTATATTAATGTATATTAACTATACATAATTTAAAGAAAATCACTTTGTTTCACATATACTTAGTACTTTCTAGATATTTTCCGAGGTTACCAATACTTTTAAATCGCACTGCCTCACTTCAAATTGAAATCCACTCTAGACAAAACAGTTTTACATGAAAGTTTCAGTGCCCTGTTGATTAATTAGTTAAAAAGTCTTTAAAACTAGATGTTGCCAAAATGCCAGGTAGGCTTTCATTAAAGACCACCTAAACTGTTAACATTTAATTTGCAATTACTTATCTACTTGCCTTGACCCATATGTCTCTAAATCATGTAGATGACCTTTTTACAGATCAATTTTATTTGGATAAACATACTCTTTGAGATTCTTTTAAGTTGTCTCAGAGACAAGCCTTCTAGATGAGTAATTCAGAAAGGTCACTCATAAGTAATTAACATTTAAACTTTACATTACTTTGTATCTTTTAATAAACTAGAAAACTTGGGAGGTTTTCAGAAAATACTTCAGCTGTAAAGTACAAATGTTTTCAGCAATTCTTTTTTTGCTAAGCACACACTTTGATTTGCCAGTGGAAAAGAAATGTCCCATTTTTTTCCCCTCGACAAACATCTAACTAAACATGAGGATCAAGAATAATAAAAAAAAAAAAAATACTAGCAATGAATGTCAAAGTGTAAGTACATGAGCTGGAGTTCTATTTGTGAAGTGTCTTTGCTACCTTGGTAGCAACTCTCTCATCTCACTGCTCATTGCTAAATTTCAAATGGATGTACTAGAGATAAATTGCATGCATGTTAATAGCCTTTCAACTGTTCATGCTTTCTCATCTCTCAAAATCCATGGACATGCTACTCTTTGGATATTTTCCCTTGCTTCTAAAAATTTAAATACTTTCTTTAATATTCTCATTTATCATTCCAAGTCATATATTCCATTCAGTCTCACTTGTTGGATCTGTTTAGTTTGAGTCTTAAATCAATCTACCACCACACAATTGTCTAGGTCAAATTTGACATTTTTTCTAATTCTATCTACTATGTATTCATGCATCAGACCCAAATCATGAAAACTCAGAAATCACATTAAAAAGTATTATTAATTCATTCATTTTCTTACATGTTGGCTGCTGAAACTGCTCCAGGGAGATAAGAATAAAGCCCCTTCTAAAATTCTCTTCAGAGATTAAAATCACTCCTTCCTTAAATAAATGGCTTGGAACATTCATTACATATGCTAGGCATTCAATGGAACATAAAAGTGAACCATATCTGGACCTATTAAAATAAAAATGTACCCTGAGATATTAGCAAAAAAAGGCAAGGATTTCCAGGGCTAGGAACCTAAGATTGGTTTTTATCTTACTGACATTTTTTCTTATTTTATAAAGGGGTTTTAACATCAATAATGCTTATTACAGCCTGACTAAAACTACCAAAGGCAAGCAAACAAAAATCCTTCATTTCACACTTCTCTAAACTTGCTTCTTCTCTAGTTTTTTCTTTCTTAATAATGTCATCAAAACACTAGAAGTTTATTTTAATAAACTAGAAGTTTATTTATTTTACTATAAGTAAAACACTAGAAGTTTATTTTTAATAAACTAGAAATTTATTTATTTTACTAGAAGTTTATTTTTTGTTCTCACATCTTTTTCTATTTGTTTTGGTCGTTAAATAAGGGATTTTCAAACAGTGATCTGCTCTTCTTTGACAACAGGGTTCATAATGAAGTCTAAAAATTTGTCAAACTTTGTCATTTGATTTCAAAGATAATCCACCAAAGTTAATAGCTCTTCCCTTCTGAATGATAGTCTAACAGCCCAATAACTGTTGCAAATTTCAGTGCCCAAAGCTACATCTGATTTATTTGCCATGTGTTTTTGAGGAACAAAACAGGGGCATACAGTATATAGGTTATCATTTGCACCAAATGAAGGTTAAATAATACCAGAACCCAATGTAAAAATGGAGAATTTGGATAACTAAGATATAGAAAAGAGGCAGGAGACTCAAGTTGTCACAGAGCAAAATGAGGCAGAATAAAGTTAAATGCAAAATTATATTCAGTATTACACTCATGTTGTGCACCATGATTTAGTTTCAGAAAATAACATCATCAATAATATTAAAATAATAAATGTATTTGAGTTTTATTGGGTGTTAATTTCATTTAAATTTTATTCAAATATCTGCTCTACTTAAAATTGAACAGAGGCATTATAAGCATTAGTATTTAATTTATAACAGTACTTTTATATTTTAAATATAATAAAAATAGTGTATGTCAGTGGTAGGATTTCAGGTGAATGCTTTTCCTTTAAAAAGAGTTGAAAGCTAATTCCGAAATACACTAGGCTACAGAAATAGGTCATCAATGTGCAAGAGGGCTTGCCAAATACTATGATTGAAAGCTCTGGGGAAGGAAAGGGAAGGGGCAAATTAACATCTGTCAGTTGCCTGTTGTGGGCCTACTACGTACCAGGTACTGTGCTTGCTTTTGTTGTAATTAACAGTTTCATTTAATTCTCATGTCAACACTATAAGTCTGTAGCTATTAATATCCCCATATGACAAATGAGAAAATAGGAGCATAGAAACATCAAGTGACTTCATCAAGGTCCCAACCTAGGAAATGACAGAGCTGAGATTCAGACTCTGATTTCATTTTTCTACAACCCTATGTTCTCTTCCAAAGGAACTGTATTGTGTTTTGGCTCTCGACTTTCAAATTAGAGGGTGCCAAAAATAAAGTAAGTGGATAAGATGACAAGGGTAAACTGGAATAGTGAAGAGAGAAGAATACATGGATGATGACAAGAAATAATTTGCATTTTTTTGAAATTACTATTCATCCGATCATTGCTACCTGGAGGTAATGATTTCCCAGTTTGCAAATAAGTAAACAAGGAAGTTGGGAATGTTACATGGTTCAAAAGATGTAGAGCAGGAATTATCAATCATGTTTGTCCAGCTTCAAAGTGTCTCTGTAGTTATTATGAGCAACCATGCTTCCAAACAAATAAGGAGGGATTCCTGCAAACTATCAATGTGGTTTGGACATTCAGTTCTCCCATTACCAGATGCCTCATAAGAGCTCATAGGTCTCATTTTGAGCCTCACTGGATTAATGGAAGGAGAGATACTGTTGTCAAAGAAGCCAAAGAAAATAGAAATTTTACAGGATGAATAATCATTATATACAAACTATAAATTGTATGTTTTCATGTTAATTATACTTTTTATAAAAAGAGTTTTTTAATATACATTCTATGATTTCTGGAGAGAGTTGGCTGACTAGTATAGAATATGCTTGGGGTAGGGATAATTAAAAATAAAAGTAAATAAACCCCAACTAATCCTGATGTCTTTGGGCAATATTTGGATGACATACAGACTACATCTATTTTAATGGGTTATTTTTTTTACATCTTCTATCAAGTCCCACATTTCCTTTTTCTGATTATCAGAAGTCAATAGGAATTTCTGATGACTAATGGATGCAGATATCAAGGCTATAGTCAGTTATGAAAACAGTCTCAGAAAGACTAGTGTTCAAATATCACCTCAGCCACCTACCAGCTATATGAATTAATTAAGTTATTTAAGCTATGGAAGATTTGAGTTCCTTATCTGAATAATACCTTCCTTGTAGGGTGATTGCACAGATTAAAATGACATATGTAAATTTGTTAACCAAGTGCTTAGAATTGGCAATAAGTCAATACATAGTGAATATTGTTACTAGTCAGAATATCATTGGTTTAAACATAAGTCAAATCTTAATAAATAAAAGCACTTGTTGAAGGAAACAGAAGCTCAACTATTAAGGCCAATAGCAGTAAGACACATTTGAGTCATGCAGCTCTTTCTCATTATCATTTCTCACACTTTTCTTCTGTTTACTACCATGTCAAAGAAAGAAAGGAAAGTTGAGAAAACATGAAAAACAATATGAAATAAAATGGCATTTAACATACAACAAAGGAAAGTTGACATAACTAGATAAAATATGTGGTAAGAACAAATACTTTAATACAAGCGATGTAACTATGGATATGAAAATATCACCTCTTATGGATGTTAAAGTCAAAATTAAAGATTCCTCCTCATAATATTTTTAACCTACTAATTTTAAACCATTATTAATGCTAACAGAAATATGATTAATGGATTTGTTCACAATTAGCAAGCTGTAAGGCACCGAAAGGGTCAGTCACTTCACTCAATTAGTTTTATTTAACCAACTGGACTATTAAAACTTAAACCTCTCCTTGAGAGAAGAATGTAGCCTGGGCACAATTTATTAAATATTAATCACTTTGAATGCTAACATCATACTTGACTGTTCTAGGCTTTGAGGTACAGAGAGTAGGAGATAGAAAAGTTATAAATAAGCAAGATAACTAAAGAAAGAGCAGTTTCAATCTTGGCCATGCCATAAAACTTACAATTTATTATAGAAAGGAATAAGTAAGTGAAATTGGTGAGAGTGGCAAAAAAAAAAAAAAAAAATCTCAGTCATCTAAAGAAAAGAATGTTTCTTTGGGCCTTCTAAGAAAGAATGTAGGTATTGAACTTAATTGGAGCACAAAGGAGCTACGTGGCCTCGATCTTAATATGTGAAGGTGTCTTCATGATTTCTCATACCAAACATCCTATCTGTTATATGTGCTTGCCTTCGAAGTGCTTAAAATAAAATAGTAAATGGCATTATTAATAATGTTCTCTGAGTAGAACATGGAAAACATGAAAGTAATTTCGAAAACCTGACAAAACAATATTTAAACTTGCTCTTCTTAACAATTCTCTCCTTTCATCATCTATAATGACTGAAATCTAACTGATGGATTTCTTATTTCCTATACAATGACAGCAGAGCTTTCTTTCTTTCTGATATGAATTTGTATGTCACCATTTATCAGCAAAAGTATAATAAGTGAACCAAATGAAAACAATTATAGTAATGTTTCTTTTATCCAGCATTCATATGTCTCAAACTCTAAACAAAATTTAGTCTCAGTCACTAGAAGGAAAAAAGGGCTTTTGAACAAAATTTGTGCTACAGAATCCTTGGACTTTGCACATATCTTTCAAGAGAGCCTTTCATGCAGTTACATTCAGTATGTGTCTCTTAGTTTACAGATAGATTTTAAAGCCAACTCAATCCAACCATACTCCAGAATAGAAGCAGAAAATTAGAAGAAATGGTTTTGACCAAGTCACACTGATATCCATGAGCAAAGGCAACAAAGATGCAGACAAAAATGAGAATAAATGGATAAAACTGAAATAATCAGTGTCATTTACAAAAGGGCAACAGTTGTCATGATTCAAAAACTTCAGAAAACATGGTTGTATTGAAAAAAATGTAATTACAAATGATGACAGTGATGAGCCTTATAGCTAAGAAGATACTAGTTTTGTACCTTTTACTCATGTTAGGAAGACAACACAGTATGGAATATATTATTTTGCTTTTAAAAAACATATTGTTACTTAACAGGCAAATAAAAATTTTAATATTTTTGTTCTTTGAAGACCTAAACATCCATTATTTTAAAAATTAAGAGAAAAAGCCTGATCTTCAACAAGAAAAAAAAGGGGGTATCAGTATTGAGCATGTATTATATTTCAAGTCTTGTGCTAAGGCTTTTCACATATTTTCCAATGTAATCCATGCAGTAATTTTTTGAGATATTATTATTATTATTATTATTATTATTAAAGACAGAGAGAACACGTATGTGTGTGTGCACGTGTGGGGTCGGGGTGAAGAGAGGCAGAGGTGAGAGAATCTTAAGCAGGCTCCATGCTCAGCAGAGAGCCCATGTAGGGCTCAATCTCACAACTCTGAGATCAGGACCTGAACCTAAATCAAGAGCCAGATGCTGAATTGACTGAACCTCCCAGGTGCCCTTGAGGTAATTATTACTATTCCTTCTTTTTAAAAGAATAAACAATGCCGCGGAGAAGTCACATTACTTGTCTAAAGATGCACATTCAGTAAGTGGTAGAACCAAATTCAGTCTGACTCTCAAGAACATCTGTACAAAACATTCTGTCTTAGGCACGCCTGGGTGGCTTAGCAGTTAAGCATCCGCCTTCAGCTCAGGGCGTGATCCTGGGGTCCCAGAAGTGAGTCCCGCATTGGGCTCCCTGCATGGAGCCTTCTTCTCCCTCTGCCTGTGTCTCTACCTCTCTCTGTGTGTCTCTCATGAATAAATAAATAAATAATCTAAAAAAAAAATTCTGTCTTGATTTACTGTCTCCTTATCCCACCTGCACCATAATGGTGTTTAAGTAAAGGCAGTTTAACCATTTGAAAGCAACATTAGAATTTTGTTATATTTTTACATCTGCATGTTTTGGTATCAAATATATAAAATTTAAAATTGTTTTTGATTTCCTAAGTTATATTAGTGGTGCATCTTGAAAACAGACCATTTCCATCAACACATTCCAGGATGAATTCTATTTCATATTCTCTTTTATCCCCATAGCTGTGAATTTGTACTGTTTGTTGCCCTACTGATATTTGCCTAAAAAGTTCTTGATTGCACTATATTTTAAATACACAATTGCTCCATTTTTTATCTTCTGCAATAATTTTCCATGCATATTCTATATTTTTAGTTGATGACTAATTCATCTGCAGATGACTCAAGAATCCCTTTTTATTCCGGCACATCTGAAATAATTTCTCTTCTCTTGAGATCACCACAACATATATTCCAATTTCATCCCCCAAATGTCACTGCTAAGCCCCGAATTGTTTACTCAATTTTGTTTTGCTTTGTTTTTAATCATAATTTTGGTGCCAGGTGTACCTACTTTAAAATAATATCTTTGCAACACAAAGCAATTAATTTTCAAATTAAATAGCCAAGTTTGCCCACATTAATTGCATTTTCATGAGGCTCAAACAAACAAGATGTACCAGTGTTATCCCAGAGACTAGGGAAAATTATCCTAACAGTAGAGAAAAAATAGGTCAAAATGATCAAAGGACAGTAGAAGCTAATAGCTGTTAAAATGTAGTTTGTGTGCGTATTTTATCTGCACATTTAGGCTACAAAGGATGAGATCATGATCATTCCTCTTTGGTAATTCTCACTTGATCTGCTAACAAGTGTTAATTGGATGCCCCCACATGGCAGGTATTAGGCTGGGCTCTTGAGGCCTGCCCTCAAGGCCTGCCCTCAAGGAGCTTGCCATTTAGAAGACATAAAGCAAACACAAAGCCAGATCTGAATAATTATGAGTATGCCTATGTTTGGTGAAACAATAAGAGCTCACCTGACATTTAGCAGTAGATAATGGATAAATACATATTGAGGGATAGCAACGAAACAAAATACCCAATGTTTAAATAAAGACTGGTATTTAGAAGTAGCAACTTCCAATTGAAAAAATAAAGCCAGAGGAGGAGCATGCCCATTCAAGGGTAAAAAAAAAACAGAAATGAGAAGTACAAGCATGTGTGCATGGGACTGTGCACAAGTTGGGGTGGCTGTGACAGAAAGAGCAAAGAAGATGACACAAAGAGTTGAAATGCAGAAAAGAAGGAGCCAGACTTGGTTAAATATCAATCAGGTTTAGCAGAGCTAAGTGGCCTAGTTTTAAATTTGGAGCTTCCTAACACAAAATTAGCTAGCCCTTTCCAGATACACCAGAATGGCACCTATTAGTGCCTGAGCCCTTAGCTGACACATTCCAAAATTCCCCCCAAATAAACCAATTGTAATTTTCTTCTTTCTCTGTGCTTTAGCTTCAATTTGCAACATTATTTAGATGGCCCTTTTTCTTCTAATCTCAAATCAACCCACATACCTTCATCTCACCTCAGAATTGTATCTTTTTGGAAGAACTTTTAAAAACATTTCAACCTCAATGGACAGTTAACTTTTTTTTTTCTTCATTTGCTTGGGACAAAGGAGACTTTTTGATCAAAATAAGGTGGAAAAAAGAGTTCTCTGAGTTTATTATTTTGTATAGTTTTGACTTGAGAAATGGAAATGGCTTAATTATTCAAAAATATAACAAACAGAAAAAAACGAACTCTGAAAGTGAATAAAAATAGAAATAAATAACTCTGATTCTATGCAAAATTGATAAAATATTCATGCAGGGAAAAAATTTAGTCCAAGCAATACTAAACACAGTATTTTGACTGTAAAATTGATATATAACACAATATAAAGAACTGAGAAAAATCTCAAACTTTAGATGATTTCTTTGTAGTGATCTTGGTGGACCGAAAAGAAACCATTTTGGGCACATTTGGGGATTGAAGAGATGAGTAAATATGGATATTTTGGGGGTGCAAGATAATTCACTGCAGGGAAAGAGTATACAAATACCAGAGAGAGGAAGGTAAGAAAGAACCTTGTAGGGTTGTATTTCAGTGTCAGCCACCAGGATGGATGTACTCACATGTGTGCTCATGTGCATGCATACATGTGTACACACACACGCACACACACACATTTTTCCCCTAATTAAATCCCCTGGAAAGGCCAAGAAGCAATGACATACCAGAGGTAAAAAAAGAAAAAAAAAAAAACCTCCAGAATTTTTAGATCTTTGTTCCTAATCAGCATTTTCCAATAACGAGAACCAGAGCTTCTTGGAGAAATGGCTGATTCCGGTCTGGGGAAGAAAGAGTACAAGGTGAGCCTGGAACATCTCCGCTGTGCCAGAAAATAAAGAGATGCTAAAAGCCTAATGGGGACATGAGAAAAGGACACAGAAGCCACTGTATAAGGTGATCCCACTAACAAAATTGGAACAAACTGGTCAGCAAAAAAGAATAATGTCGATAGTGGAATGTAACACATTTGATTTAAAAAAAAAGTAGGAAGGAAAGAAACCATGTCTACAGAGCAATAAGAGAAGGAGAGGGACAAAGGGAGAAAAAGAATAGAGAATAGAAAAGAACAGAGAGAAGAGAGAGAAGAATAGAAGAGAAAGAGAAAAGCAGAGAGAGAAGAGGAGAGGGGAGAAGAGAAAGAAGAGAAAAGAGAAGAGAAGAGAAAGAAGAGAAGAGAAGAGAAGAGAAGAGAAGAGAAGAGAAGAGAAGAGAAGAGGAGAGAAAGAAGAGAGAGAAGAAGAGAAGAGAAGAGAAGAGGAGAGGAGAGGAGAAGAGAGGAGAGGAGAGGAGAGGAGAAGAGAAGAGAAGAGAAGAGAAGAGAAGAGAAGAGAAGAGAAGAGAAGAGAAGAAGAAAGCTTTTATACAGAAAAATAGCCTCCATAGTAGAACCACTGTGGTAATAATTGATTTAGAGAAAATTAAACCATAGACTGAGATGTTATTGGGAAACACAATATCAACTCTAATTTTACAAAGTGGAAAACTACCTGTGCAATGGAGATTATCTCATGCTTTAGTCTTAACCAACCAGCAGCTGCATCATGTGCAGGTGATATTATGCCGTGAGACCTACCCCAAAAATGACAGGGTGTTCTTGCCTGAAATGTTTGCCTTAAGTTTACCCAGGAGGAGACGGTTAGACAAACTAGACTGAGAGATATATGGAAGAATAATTGACCTGGATCTCAATTCAATGAGATGAAAAACAATGCAAGTGGAATAGACTGTTGCTTGATCAAGATGAATGGAGGATAAATAATATGAATATATGAATATTGACTGGACATTATATATAAAATATAAAAATAAAAAATAAAACATACAAAAATACAAAAACAAAATAAAATATAGCCATAAAAGACATTTTTAAAGATGATTGGGTTATCTGTATGAGCTGTGTATTGGATGGTGTCATTGAATTAATATGGACTTTCTTAGGTATTATAAGGACGCTGAGGCCATGCCATAGAAGTTGCTCATTCTGAAATATGCATACTGAGGTATCTGTGGGTGAAATGTTATGACATCTTACTCTATTTTCAAATGGTTTGGCAAAAGGGAAGTTTAGCATAAGATGTTTATAGATGGTGAATTTAGTGAGAGATACGAGCACACACTGTACCATTCTTTCAACTTGTAGTTTGGTTTTTTAAATTAGTTTTTTTTTTTTTGAGAGGGAGAGAGAGGGCAGGGACAGAGGGAGAGAGAGAGAACATTAAGCAGGCTCCATGCCCAGCGTCGAGTTTGACGATGTGGGGCTCCATTTCACAACCCTGAGATCATGACCTGAGCCGAAATCAAGAGTCAGTTTCTTAACCAACTGAGCCATCCAGATACTCCCCAAGTTTGATTTTTTTGTAAAAAAAAAAAAAAATCCAGAGACACTGAACAATTGCAGTCCATCCTAAATCCCAGATTAATGCACTCATTATTTCCTTCTAAAAAATAAGAACTACATTAGAGGCAGCTGCTCCTCCCCACTGCCACAAATTTCTGATGCCCCTCAAAAGTTCTCCTAGAATTATATGTTCATAAATTAAATTTGAGCATGTCACTCACACACTTAAGACATTTTCAGGGGTTCTGTTGCCCTACAGGATGACTTTGAAGCCTAACACAGTATACAGGATCTTCTATTTGAAGATCTGATGACCTAGATTTCTCACCTTCCTTTAAAATGACAATGTTGAAATTCAAAAAGAGTGTGACATTGCTGAACTTTGAAATTACTTTGATGTTTTGAATTTAATTGATTTTTATGATATTGCATTTGCTCTATTAGTACCTCAACAAATAGGTTCCAACATCTGTTATATCCTAGTGCTCTCATTTTCTATTATAATAACTGCAGGATGCAGAGTAGAGGCCTACACCAAAAAATTTAGAATACATGCATCACGCAAGCAACTCCAATTGCTCTATTAATATGGAACCATTTCTTGAATCCTACAACTCCCTAGGAAGCAAGGGGCAAGTGGCCCCATCTGAGCACATTATTGCTGTTGTTATTAATAACCGTTATTACTCTGAGGTTTAGAAAGATTCACTGATACACTCTAACAGCTTCTCATAGGTGTTGTTAGTAAAGAACTCCTGAACTCTATGACCAATATTGGCCTTTTATCACATATTAGGCAATAAATTTTTATGTCTGTTCAGTTCTTAAATTTATAGTGCTCATTTAATCAAAACTAACTTTCATTTGTGAGAATTAGATGCTGTTAAAATTTCTCCAATGAGAAATCATAAAATAAACCTATGTTTCCCTTCTATGCATTAGCCTCAGAGTTGGCAGCAATTGGATAATCTCAACCATTTCCACCATTTCTTCTCCCATGTAAATACTGCCAATTTTGAAATTTGAAAGTCTAAGTCTGAGTGTGCATGGCCGATTTTCTATTGAACCATCTCCATCTCAATATTTTGCTACTACTCGGCATCATTTCAAAATAAAAAGTTTATTTCCTTCCCATGAAAATCTTCTTTCTCCTGTGATTTCCTTATCAACTAATGATATTATACATGGTTTCCAAATTAGAACTTTTGGTGCTCCATGGGACTTCTCCCTCTCACTCTGTTTCACTCATCACAAAAAAGTAGTTTGGCGTAGTAGAAATAGAAGAAGTACTGATAGATCTGGACTTTGAGTAAATAGACATGAATTCAGATTCTGGCTGCATCCTTGAGCATACACTCTTACTTGTTTTGGGCCTTTGATTTCTCTAAAATAGAGATAACAAACCTCACCTCAAGAGATCATTGTGAATCATAACTATGAACAATCAATGTCAAATGTGTGGCATTTTAATAGTGTTGGAACAGAGAACAGACATTCCTAAATTGTTTGACCTGAAGAACAATATGTTTGAGCTCTAATTTAACTTAAAGGTTAAATTGATCACTGCTATAAGTAAATGGAAAGGCTTTTTAGAAGGAGGTTGTTCATCTTTACAGCCTTGTCTTGTGATAAGGCGAACAAGAAGTTTACTTTGATAGGGTACAAAAGATGTGGAGACACAGAAGCTAAACCTGAAGCTAGACAGATAGGGAGAGGTCAGATTAGAAAGGATCTTCTATGACAAACTCAAAAAAGATTTTGAATAAAAGAGAACCAGTGAAGGTTTATACATGGGAAAAATATAATCGAGTTGTGTACATCTGTGTATGTGTGTGTGTGTGTGTGTGTGTGTGTGTGTGTTTGGGTCAGATCAGGAAAGCGAAATAACTGTTTAATTATTCCTTTATTGTTTAAAGAAGACAGGTGGGGGTCCTGGGTGGCTCAGTTGGTTAAGTGCCCAACTCTTGATCTCAGCTCAGGTCTTGATCTCATTCAGGGTTTTGAGTTTAAGCCCCATGTTGGGTTCTATGCGGGGGTATGGAGTCTACTTAAAAAAGTAAAATGAAAGAAAGAAGAAAGAAAGAAAAAAAAAGAAAGAAGAAAGAAAGAAGAAAGAAGAAAGAAAGAAAGAAAGAAAGAGAAGAAAGAAAGAAGGAAAGAGAAAGAGAGAGGGAAGGAAGAAGGGAAGAAGGAGAAAAGGAAGGAAGTAATTAAGAAAGGAAGGAAGGAAAGAAGGAAGGAAGGAAGGCAGGCAGACAGACAGGCAGCTATGTCTGGCTTGTAGGTAAATTTCTACCATAATGATTTGATAATTCTTGTTAGCCATTTTGACTCAAATTCCAGCTAGAAAACATACAGAACTGCAGAGAGTTAAAAAAAAAAAGTCTTTAATTCACTAGGATGCTTAGTATTTGTAAATTATCACTTAATTAAATGCAAACACTAAATTTATGTACAACAGCTTCTGTAAATTTTCTTTGTCATATATTCTGGATCTGTCCATGCAAGCAAAATAGTCCATTATTTTAGGGAGCAAACGGTTATAACTTTTTCAAAAATTATTAGTATTATTGTTTTAACTTAGTTATTCAGCCTGGCTTCCCCACCGGATTTGGGGAGAAAATGAGAACACAATGGTGTTCGTATCACTGATAGAATGCCTGCCAGTCAATGAAATCACCCAGTTATCACCTGGAGCATTCTTTTTTTTTTTTTTTAAAGATTTTATTTATTTATTCTTGAGAGATAGAAGGAGAGACAGAGCCAGAGACACAGGCAGAGGGAGGAGCAGGCTCCATGTACCGGGAGCCCAACGTGGGATTCGATCCCGGGTCTCCAGGATCGTGCCCTGGGCCAAAGGCAGGCGCCAAACCGATGTGCCACCCAGGGATCTCCACCTGGAGCATTCTTAATCTAACTGCTTTATTATCTCTTGTTCTTTAATCAGACTGAGAATGTTTACCTACAGGGCAAGTCTGCACAGGTAGACTTACTGAGGAATCTAACAACTTCATTTGTAAAGTGCTCTTTGGCTTTGAATTGAACATATTGGAGTTTTTTTTTTTTTTTTTTTTTTTTTTTTTTTTTAAGAAATAGGAAACACATGACCAAGAAAGGTTTTAATAGGATGGCAAAATGAGATTATAGCTAGAATTAGGAAAAACAACTCTCTTTAATTATATCACTTCTAAAACCCCATGTATGACTTCCTGTTCCCATTTTATCCTACCCTCTGCATTAATATTTTGATGTTTTCCTACTAAAGTTGATGGAACTCCCTATTTTCATTTTGGGTTTTTTTTTCTGTTAAAAATGTGTGCTGAATTAATCCTGAATTTAAAAACCTTAAACAGCTTTCCCCAAAGTCATATTTCTTTACCACCAATGCTTCCTATACAGAGATCAATGCTAACTCCTCATTAGCACAACAGTTCCTCACACACATGGCCTCCTGATTCCACCCTAGCCCTTACCAACGCACGCCATGGAGGTTTTGTCACAGATAATGTGTTTTCTCCCCTTTATGCCCTAGCATTGCTATTCCCTTTTCCTAATTTGCCTGCCACACATTGCCTGGTGAACTCATCATCCAAGGCTCTGCTGTAACTTTCAAACATTATCTCTGATTTTTAAGTCTTTTGCTGACTACCCTCTCTGCTGTTGGTATAATTTTGGTTGATTAATAGACTAATATCATCTCTCAGTAATGCAGGAAAAGACCTACTTTAATGAGTGGAGGGGGGACTCACCAGAGCTCCCCTCCTCTTACTGAACAACTATGCACAGAGTTAAGGAAAAGGGAGTAAATAAATATTCTATTATATATAAAATACCTTATTCCCATCTTCTTTCCCCAAACCAGCAATAATGATATCAACAGTTTGAATGAATGTGAAGATGTCCCTGGGAGGCAACTGTGATTTTAAGGGCTAAGCTCTGGAGCCAGCACTAGAAAATTAGATTGTGCAGCCATTGGCCTTTAAATGTGATCAGCGTGGTTCCATGGAAATTGGAGGTGACCAGAAGAGTGGAAGGTAGTGGAGAAAGGAGGGGGCTTTGGACAAACTAATTCTACCTTGGCCAGAACAATCTTACTTTTTACCTGTTTTATATATTGGCCTTCTGTATAAGATTCCTTTTCTAAGAATAAAGAAAAGAAGACAGCAGTTGTTTTTTTTTTTTTTTTGAAAACTACTGGTATAAACATTTGAATTCCCATATTAGTGGTCCAAAGAAGTTTATTCTCCAATTAATGAATCAGGAATTGATATTCAAAACAGTCTGAGTCCAGGGCAGGTTTTCTTTAATTAAGCTTCCAGTGTGGTTCACCAAGGACAGATGGCTACAGTTTCAGTGCTTTGGTTAAAGATGACATGGAGCTTCTAGTTTAAACAATTCTTCACTGGATAGTAACAAAATTTTGCTGATGACAATAAAAAATGAGATCTTAGTAATTCTCTCCTTCTTTTACACATTTGTGAAATTTGCCTGACATGGGGAAAGCATTGTTTCTTTGTTAACTTAGGTAGCATCTGGCTGGACACAGAGGCCAAGTCTACAATATGTGATAAAGTTCCTTGAAGTTTTGAGTCCCTACTATATTCAGGAAAGGTGTTTTTCCCCTATGCCCTATCCAGCCAACATGCACCCTTTTATTGATTATCACTGTTCAGAACAGGCTCATTTCCAAAAGATAACATGAATTCAAGAAATAGTTACTGGTCTCCTATTAAGTGCAAAATATCAGATCTCAAACTTAATCATGGAAATCATTCAAAGAGCACATTTTTTTAAAAAAAGGGAAATCAGATTTGGATAAGTAAATAATACAAGGAAGAAAGAAGATAAAGGCATGTGCAAATAAAGTAGAAAGGGAGTTAAAAAGAGAAACAACTGCTTTCAGCGAGGGCATGCAATGGGAAATACAACATGGCCACCTTCCCGCTTTATATCTGGAATGGCATTACTCTGCTTCCAACAAAACTGCAAGCCCAGAATCAGCTGCTTTGCTCCATCTTTACTGTCTGATTGATGACTGATGAGCAGATACCTGATTTCCTGGTTGTCCCTTGCAGCTACCCTCCTAAGATGTACGAGCAGCCTCTGGCCACTATGATTAGGATTTACAATAAAAATACAACAAATAAGGCTTAAGGCCCTGTTTTAAAACTGAGTGCCATCTAGAGGGAACCCACCTTATTTCACCCATGAATTGTTTTCCCTTCAGTGTTGTGCTTTTCCATCTTTGTGCCCCTTTAGTCCTAAGTTTCTTCCATCAATAAAATCATTACATGGTGTTGTAACTGCTAGTTCACCGAGTCTCTTGCATTACTGTAAACTCCATGAGGGAAATACTTTGCTCTACTTGACTTCCATTACATTCCCAGTGTGTATCCCGGTTTTGAAATATAGTAGATGTTCCAAATAAATATTTGTACGTGTGAACAAATTTTTCCATAAAAGCTACAGTCATGAAATATTACCGTATTTGAAAAATATTTCAAGTAATTGAACAGATAATGATGGAGCCTGACACAATGTAACATGGACAATTTATGGAGTATAAATCAGTTATTACAAGATACCAAATATAAATATAATAAGGCAAATATTTTTATTTTAAATAAACCGAAAGCTAACTTAAGGAGACATTTGAAATATATTATTTTAAAATAAAAAGGACAGGAGAGGTAAACAGGTGGAACACAAGGCATTTTCAGGGAAGTGAAACTCACCTGTAGGATGGATACTTAGGGTGGCTAAAGACATCATGTTTTTGTCAGAACACACTGAACTGTATAACACAATGAATGAGTCTGCCTATAACTAATGAATCTTAGTGGATAGTAATGTGTCAATACTGATTCGCTAACCACATGAATGCAATGTGTTATGCTAATGTGTAAGAAGACAAAGGGTTACTCTCTGAGATTTCCATCCAATTTTTCTTTAAACCTGAAACTGCTCTAAAAAATAAAGTCTAAGTAAAAAGAAAAATCAAATCAAGTCACATCAATATAGGTATATTACAGAGTTATCTATATGGATATTCACTGCAACATTTTTAAGTAGCAAAAATAATACATCTAATAGAGTATGTAATCATCAGAAAAAGTATTTCAGAAACCTAAACTGATGTATTATTACCTATGATTCAATACTTCATCTGCTATCTATTAGACCCTATTAGGAACAACTACTCATTCTCATTCTCAATTCTAGAACTGTGTTTAGCAAAATTCCTGGCACATAGTGGTAACTCAGTTGAATCCGTGTGTGTGTGTGTGTGTGTGTGTGTGTGTGTGTGTGGAAAGAGTGAAGATGTATATGAGAAATACACCTGTGTATATAATATCCATGCACAAAGAGAGAGAGAAACTCAGTAAGAGAGAGACAGAGCAAAATTATCTTTGGGGAATTTTTTTTCAATTTTTTTTACTTAGAAATATCTTCTACAGTTTCTGCAATAAATATGTTAAATGTAAGGAATAAATAAAGAACTAGAAAAGGAGTTACAACCTACTGAAAACAATAAAAGTATTTATGAAGTGATATCCTTTGACATGGGGCAGTCTACTGTTAGAATGGCAAGGCAAATAGAAGTGCAAGACTAAAAAATTAGAAAAATACTAAGAAAAGCTATCGGGGATTCCAGCCGGAGAGTCCAAAATGCCATTCCCTTGTACTACAAGAAAACTCTTCTTTAGACATTATTTTCTTTGAGAGGACCAAGCTAAAATGCTATTTTGTAGCAAAACCAATTCTACTGTGATCACTAAAACAGTTTTCACCCTGAAAGCCCAACTCACATTAGATTACCAGGTTCATTGTTGGAATCAAAGGAGATGCTCCTTGGAAGAGAGGTTAGAAATGTCTAAGTGTACAAATGCACACATGAATGATACTCTAGTTACTTGATACCACTAGTGTTGGCAAGGAGCAGGGACTGAAACCAAAAAATGTGTTTATTATAGAAAGTCAGTCTAATTCCTGCTTCACAGGTCCTCTTCCTCAAATGGCAGGGGTGCGCATGTATGAGACAGAGAGAGATACAAAGAGGAAGAGGGAGTTTACATAATGTTTCTAACCAATGAATAGAGATTCCTGTCGTTATCTTTTCTGCTTTATATACAAAACTGTTGAATTCAAAACAGAAAGAGAGTAGTTAACACTTTCAGGATCGAATCCATTTCCAGAACAACCTCAGTTTTCAAATGTTTTATTGAAGAACTGTGAGGTAAGAGGAAAACTTGGAATATAAGGAAATTATCTGTGGGCTAATTGGGATATTGAAAAATTAGATTTTAAGAGGCATGGGGAAGTTAAAGGAAAAGAACTTTTCCATTCTGATGAACATTAGGCCTCCCTAGAAGCAGAATAGTGTAGACTGCATGGCTCAGGCATTTGGCTGGTTGACAATGTTTCTTTACATATTGGGAGGTAAGAACTGATTCAATTTGTATTTGCTTTTTCAACCTACTACACTTCAAAAATGGTACATATTCATCCTCTTGGTTAAACAGCAAAGGAGCATAGTGTGGTAGACACAATATAGACATTAAGTGCATAATGTGATGAGCACTGGGTTATATGCAATTGATGGATACTGAACTCTATCTCTAAAATTAATGATGTTCTATATGATGGCTAATTGAATTTAAAAAAAAGAAAATAGCCTGATAAGGATAGAGAACTAAATTATGAATTTTCTGGTTCTTAAAAAAGAGAGAGAGAGGCCTGTATTGTTTAATAGAGAGGGCCAGGTAACTTGTTTATCTCTTCTGAGCTTCAATTTTGTCTGAATTATAAACAGAAATATCTATACCAGAGAGATTTACTGAGGATAAGACATTCTATGTGCAACTGTGGACACATGTTAAATGCCCAATAAACAAGTGCCATACGATTATTGATGAGTAATTCTGGCCTAGACCGATGCCTGCATGTGTATTTGTTATGTATTCATACATCATTGAACAAACTGTATATCCTCTCATCTCCCAAGCATGGGGGCTCATTCAGCGCATTTAGTTTTGATTGCTCGGTACTGACCGGTCCTGTCATTCTTTAGTGTGGGAATGACGGAAGATACTTTTGGTGGAGCGATCTTTCTAAAATGCAATTCTGTTCCTGCCACACCCCTCCTTATGACTCACTGAACTTCCCCCAACTTCCTTTGCATGACTTTTCATGAGGTGGTTTAGGTTGCATGAGGTGGTTGGGCTTTGGAGTCATGCCCTTGCCAACATCAATGTTAGCACTCAGCAAAATCTCTCTCTCTCTCTCCTCTATCTCTCTCTCTCTCTCTCTCTCTCTCTCTCTCACACACACACACACACACACACACACACACACACACACACACACCATGCTCTCTGCTTTTTGTCTGAGCTCATTAGCACTATCTTCTCTCTCAGGAACACCAACCTCTGTTCCTTCCCTGAAAAATTTCATCTTTTGAGTTTCTTCACTGAAGGCTTTTCTGACCTCCTGGATTCTTTAACATGCACAAATGGATCTCTGTACATCTTGTTGTCACTGTAATGGTGTTGGTCGCAACTAAATTGTAACTTCCTGTTTAATTGTACGTCTCATACATAAGCCTGGAAGCTGCACAAAAGCAGCTTTCTCACCATTTTATTGTCAGTGATTTGTACAGTAAATGGTATGTGGTATGCACTCAATGAATATTGGTAGAATAGTTGCATAAATACAAAATCACCATTTTATTGTCAGTGATTTGTACAGTAAATGGTATGTGGTATGCACTCAATGAATATTGGTAGAATAGTTGCATAAATACATTAATGTTCTAATGCAAAATTCATATTCCAAAATGATCAGAAAAACTTCTACCTTCAACTTAGTCAACCACGTCCTCTACATTTCATAGTAAGTTATAAAGGTTCACTGGCAAGAAAGCTCTTTATCACAAGCAGTTCTAATGTGGAAGGTCACAGGGCCTCAGATGTTATCAGAATGTCTAGTGTCCTATCATTGTTATGTGTCTAGAGAAAAATCAGATAATGGGGATCTTCTCTAAAAAAATAAATCAGAACAATTTATTAAACTTCAGTCTTGGGCAAGTGTTTCCATTTCTTACATGAGAATAAAAACAGAGGAGTAGGTACCTATTTCCATCTGCTATCCCATGATTGTTTCTATCTAAAAAATCTTAAACGAATAGAGAGAAATGGAAAGAAAAATAAAAAATGTATTGGCCCCTATAACTATATTTGAGGGTTGGGACTATGGATGATTATTTTCCCCTCCCTTTTCCAAACTGCCTATAACCTTAAAATTGTCTTTATGGTAATGGATAACATGAATAGAGGTTGAAGAAAGCACCCAAGTCCCTGAATTACTACTTCTCATGTTGCAAAGATAATAAAATAAAAACCTTGATGTTACAGATAAAATTCGTGGCAGTCCATTATAGTACCTTACAGTTTGTAAGGGTCCCAGTTTACTGACTGAGGGCCATGAGATGAAAAAAAGAGGAGGGATCAAGACACAAACATCAACACTGTTTTTTTTTTTTTTGAAGATTTTATTTATCCATTCATGAGAGACAAAGAGAGAGAGAGAGAGAGAGAAGCAGAGATACAGGCAGAGGGAGAAGCAGGCTTCCTGTAGCGAGTCTGATGTGGGACTCATCCCTGGTCTCCAGGATCACGCCCCAGGCTGAAGGCGGTGCTAAACTGCTGAGCCCCCACCCGGGCTGCCCAACACTTAGGTTTTTAAATGAATGCATTCACTGTGATGTACACACACACACACACACACACACACACACACACACACACGTCTCTGCAAGTAGATCCAAAGCTCCTAGCATAAAACTGGGCACAAAATACGTTCTCAGAATGAGACCTTAAAATTTTTTACAATGCAAAAATCTATTTTATCATATTTTTCTTCATTCAGAGAGTATCTTTAAAGGAGTATAAGAAGGTGTGTTAAACAGAACTATAATCTGATTATATATACTCCAATGGTTCCTTAAAGTCACATATCCTGATCCCTTATAATTCATAGACCATATGAGCTTTCACCTCATTTGCTTCCCTGTCCCTTGCCATGGGCAGTACTGCTAGGCTCTGTGGAGTGTTCTGGACCTGGAATGAATACTAGTCACCCAGCCTGCAGGAGCCAAGCTCACTATCCACAGGATAATTTGATTCTAATATCTGTGCTGCTTAATAAATACAACTTGTGGGGGAAAAAAAAACCCAAAATGTCATTTTATGGAAAAAGATGAGTTAATAAAAAGTTAATAATTCACAGTGAGGCAGAAACTCATATAATTAAATGTTTTATGCTGCTAAAACTATTTCAGCAGCCATTTGCGTATGGCCTTTGTAACGTGGCATCCTGCTTTATAAGGTTTCAAGAGAAGCCTTTCACTTAAATGAGCATGTCATGGAACAAAGACTCGTAGAAACATCACTGAAAGAAACACATTCTGTTTTATGTTAATTCAGTCTTTTGGATTATAAATGCTGTAGACAAAGTTACTATTCAAAGAATGGTTATCAATATGCTGCTCAACTTTGAGATTTAACTTCACATTCTGGCCATTTCTGAGCAATCTTATCCAATGCTAAGTATGAATCCGTAGTCTGAATGCTTTCCCTCCCAATGAAGAGTGAAGAAAGCACAGTAGTAAATTCTGTTGGCACACTCTATATTAACAGTCCCCAAAATGTTCCATTTGAGATGTAATGATGCAGACCTAAAAGAAAATCAGTGCAGGACTCAAAACTTTGCCATCAATATTATAAGACCCTCAAAATGGTATATTAACACATGACCCTTTCTGGTAATTTTTACTTAATGTCAAAAAAGGTTTTTAGCTGACATTTCTTTGTATCCTCTCTTAGGCAAGTAAAGCCAGTGTTATCACTTTTATCATCATGTTATATAAAGAAATGTTTATATAAATAAAATGTGGCTCAGAGAGAATAGATAATTAATAGAAGGTTATTTAACAACTTAGTATTACAGTCAGCTCTAAAATGAGAGTCCAACACTGAGAGAAACTTCTGCAGTGATGGAAATGTTCTACAAATCAGAGCTCTCTGATATCTGTAGCTACTGAGTGCTTGAAATGTGGCTAGAACTAAAGAATTTTCATTTGTTTAATGTTAATTAATTTAAATTTAAATAGCCACATATGGCTAGTAGCTGCTATACTGGATAATGCAGTGCTGGCCAATCCTTCCTTGCGCTTTCCTGCAATTGCCTGGGAGAGTCTGTTACCATTGCTGGGAGCTCAGTCCACTTGCCCTAAGGGTTTTTCCAGCCTCACCACCAAGTGATGGGCATGACGCAGGAGACACTGGGAATGGATGAATGGAGGAAGATTGCAAGGCAAAGGCTGAAGGATTGAAATTTAACAGGATGAAGCCAAGGAACTCTTTTATCTATTACATTGTCCATAACAATAGAATCCATGGAGATACTTTTGTATTTGCTAAGTTCCTCCAAAAAATATGATCAAATTTTATAACAATTCATGGCCTCCCTCACATGTTTAGTGTATAATAACAACAATGATGACAACAAAAAAGTCAACAAATAAGCAATCATGTGTTTCTTTTACACAGATATAAATTAAGGTTAAGATAAGGTAACTTGTTCAGTAACACAACTATGAAGATGTGCAATGTTGGGATTCTTAAAGAAGTGACAGGATGGAGAAGATCTTTTACAATGTGCCATACAAAATACTTTGAATGTTACAACTTAACATTTTGTACAACTTAACATTTTGTACATTGATCACCGCGGTGCATTAATGGTGATTCAGAAAAATCTTATGCTGAATACTTGGGTTTAACCAAAAGTTATGGATGGTTATGTATGCTTATATTCTATCTTGAAAATCAGTATATTTGGCATATCATGTATACTACTGCTCCATAATACATATAAATAATTGTTATTATAATTTTGTTTAAATCTGCATTTCCCTGGCATGTAAAACATAATCTGCCACATTTCTCCCTCCACCCTCCACTTCTTCATTAGCTTTAATGCCTGATTCTTCCTATCATATTTCTTTACGTTTCACCTATTTTCTAATCATCCCTTGTTCCTCTCCCTGTCCCAATTTCCCTGAACTTTCTTGCCCTTCTGCCAATCTGGTGGCACTCTCTTGGACTACTGTTCCCACCTACCCTGCACCCACTAAGTCTTGCATTTTCAGGATGCAGATCAGCTCCTTTCCACTACAGAAAGTATCTCTCGGGCAGCCCAGGTGGCTCAGCGGTTTAGCGCTGCCCTCTTCCCAGGGCCTGATCCTGGATACCCGGGATCGAGTCCCACGTTGGGCTCCCTGCATGGAGCCTGCTTCTCCCTCTGCCTGTGTCTCTGCCTCTCACTCTCTGTGTCTCTCATGAATAAATAAATAAAATCTTCTTTAAAAAAAAAAAAAAAAGAAAGTCTCTCTCATCAGAAGTCATCCCTCCCCTCTGAGTGTTTTCTTAGCAATTCTGACCTTGATATTAGGTCTTGCACAGTGAATATGTGTCTGAAAGTACGTGTTATTAGTTAGTAGTCAAAAGGCACCTTGAGGTGAGGACCATTTGAATCCCTCCAAAGTACCTGCTTATGAGTTTGGTTCTTAACACCAGTTTTAATGTTTTTTTTTTTTTTTAAATCAAAATGGGAAAACAACATTTGTTCTTGTCACACTGACTCCAGACCACCGGTTTCACAAAACAGCATCAGAAGGAAATGCAAACTCTTACTCCAGCTACTCCTGATACTACTCATAAGTGTGAATGTGAAAGCACAGAGCTTAGAGTAGCAGGTTGGCACAGGATTCCCTCAGCCTGATAATTCTGTCAGAATAAATAATCACCTAACACTTTGCCTTCACAATCTTTGCACATAAAACTAGAGCGCTTGGAAAGCAACTCCCTTAACAAGATTCTAAGTAGTCAGAGAATAAAATAAATCTTAGTGATAGGTGGCATTTATCATAATTGACCTTATTCTAATTAAGTGAATTATTTTCTTGCTCAGTTATTATTCTATAAACATACCTTACCATAACTTGATAAGTGTTTATTCATTTATTCAACAAGTATTCATTAAGTGCACATTATATGCTAGGCATTCTGCTAGGCTGGAGATTGATTATAAATATCACATTGTCCCTAGTCTCATGTACTCAGTCCAGTAGGAGAGGTAGAATTGCATAATAGCTTAAAACACAACTTGGAGCACACTGACATCCATTCATTTCCTGACTTGATCAACTGATCATTTAACTTTTGGCAATCCCCTTAGTTTTTCTTGAGCCTGTTCATCTGCAGAATTGGGGACACTAAAAGGACATAACTCACTGGGTTATTGTGAGAATTAAATAACCCAATGTGCAAAAAGACATATAGTACTTAGTCCAATGTTTGGAATTTAATAAGTGCTTTGTAATTAGTAGTAATAATAATAGCAATTCAACATGCAAAGTCCTATGACCAAGGAATACAGAGTCTACTGTGCACATGTCAAAGAACAAGGACCTTATTTTCTCAGAGTGAGCTGGGGACAGCTTCCCAGAGGGAGGAGTGTTGAAAGCAAGACTTGAACAATGAGTAAAGATTTTCCCAAAGACATTACTGAGAAATGGATGATTGTTTTAGATTCAGGACACATCCTCAGAGAAATATATTCAGAGATCTGTAAGCAGCACAGGATAGCTCAAGCAGAAGGCATATGGAAAAGAACCTAGAAAGCATGGCAAAAGGATCCAAGAAACTTTCAGAAGAGGAGGACCCTAAGTGGCTTTCCATTTTACGAAGATCAGTATGGCTACAGCTTAAAAAACATATACCTTAGGGAACTGAGGTTTTTAAATAAGAAAACAAGTTGGGAAGTTACTTCAACTATCCCAGGGCATGGATGACAAGGCTTCGAATTTAGTTATAAATGTCATGGCTAGAGATGAGGGAGAGATGAGGAAGCATCGAAATGCAGTCATTGATCCCATATCTTGGCTACCATAAATAATGCTGTAATAAACAGAGGAGTACACATATCTTTTCAAGTTAGTGTTTTCATTTTCTTTAGGTAAATAACCAGTAGTGGAATTACTGGATCATATGAATAAAGAAGGTGCAGCGTGTGTGTGTGTGTGTGTGTGTGTGTGTGTGTGTGTGTATGTACACACATATACTATGGAATATTATTCAGCTATAAAATGAATGAGATCTTGCCATTTGCAACAACATGAGTGGACCTAGACAGTAAAAGGCTAAGTGAAATAAGTCAGTGAGAGAAAGACAAATACCATGTGATTTCATTTATATGTAGAATTTAAGAAACAAAACAAATGAACAAACAAAAAAAGAGATAACAAAAAACAGACCCTTAATTACAGAAGACAAAGTGGTAGTGGTGAGAGAGGAGGTGGGTGGGGGATGGGTGAAATAGGTGAAGGGGATTAAGAGTACACTTACCTTGATGAGCACTGAGTAATGTATAGAACTGTTGAATCACTATATTGTACACCTGAAACTAATACAACACTCCATGAATTATATACTTCAGTTAAAAAATTTAAATGATGTCATGATTGGAAATAGGGGTTTAACCTCACTGTTATATTACAGCAAGAGAAGGTATATTCCTCAGAGAGTTATTTCTCGCCCATTGTTATAATAAAAATATGCATACAAATACTTGAATTGACATTAACAATAATAAAAATTATATATTAAGCCCTTCAGAAGGTTCCCTATCCTTTCAGTTTTTCACATACAAATTGAAGATAATAATACTGACATGCTTGGATTGTTGAGAAGACAAAGTAAAATGCCAACTTAAAGTAACTGGCCTGGTCCAGCTATGTATTAGGTGCTAAATAAATGTAAGTTTCTTTTTCACTATCATCCTTAATAGCTAGAGGGAACACGTGTCCCGGTTTTTCCCAAACTGTCCTTGTTTATCCTTGTCTTCATATCCCAAGTTTGTTAAAAAATAAAAAATCCAAAAGAAATGCTAATATATTAATTTTGACTGCATTAAACCACAAGAAAAATATTGTAGAGACCCTTGGACATATTTGTGCATAAAGTAAAATATTTAACATAATGTGTTTCTGAGGCTTGGCTGGTGGGGCTTCTCCTTCCTTTTGATAATGCAGTTCATATAATTAGTACAGTCTTGGTTTTTAAGTCTGTGGTTGTTTCCTCACAACTTTTCCCAGATTGTATTTCTCTGTCTTATTCGCATCTAAGAGTAGCCAAGACTATATATTCTTTCAAATGGAATATAAACAGAAAGACGTGCAGAGCTTTGGTATTGCCTCCTTTTCTTACACTTTCTTCATTTTCCTTTTCTGCAGGCTCAAATGTGGATGGTGATCCTCAAGCAGCTTCACCCATGCAGTGAAGGCAATGCCCTAAGGGACTGTAGGGCAGCAAGAGCTGCAACTTTTACCCCCAGTAATCCCATAGGACAGAGCCATCTCCTTGCTTTGGGTCACCTATATACTTTTGAACAGGTACCTTTCTTACCTGCATAAGAATGAACAAAAGATCTTTCTTGTTTGTAAAAAAAAGAAAAAAAAGAACACCTCTATTAAGGTAGAGATGGTTTTGATAGATGCACCTTTTTATTTCTACCTTTGTTCATGATTTCATCTGGTAAAATGTGAAATAAAGTGAAGTTAACAATGTTTTCACTTTAACAGATGGTTAAATATGAAAGACAATAGTTTCTTTCCTACTGACTTTTCAGACACAATATAACAATTTTTTTTAAGGATAGCATACAGGACCCTGGCTGACAAAACAGAGCATATTTTGGCATGAATGTCTAGGGATAGATAACTCCTGGTCCATGATGGTTGTAGAAGAAGAGATTGATACTGTTGGTATTTGGTGTAATCACCAGTCAATAGCATCAGGGGGAAAAGCGGGAAATGAATGTTTTGGTATACCTGAAGTACATTCAGTAAATAGAGGTCAAGGAACCAGTATTTTTTTCAGGTTTCTTTTTTTTTTTTTAATTTATTCATTTGAGAGAGAGACACAGAGACAGAGAGCACAAGCAGGAAGAGAGGTAGAGAAAGAAGCAAGAAGTTGGAAGACTCCCAACTGAGCTGGGAGCCCAGCTTGGGCCTCAATCCCAGGACCTAAAGATCATGACCTGAGCTGAAGATCAGACACTTAACTATCTGAGACACCCAGGCACCCCATCAAGCAACCAGTCCTGTCAATGGGTATAAAAGAGTAATTGGAACTTTTTTTTGCAGTGGTTTGGTCATTTGTGCATGGGATAAATCTACAACTATGCATGTATTTAATTATATTGTAGTGCTTTACTTTGTAAATGAACTATTTCAGCAGCAATGACCTAAGAAAACAGAGGTGCATGTTTCATGATGTTTACTGAGTTTCCATTTCTAGAAAATTCCATTCATAGAAATTAATGTATAATATAAACTTATCTATACAAACTAGTTTTGAATATTTACTACCCAGTATGACAGTCATATACCTGACATGAACTTGATGACAAAAACCTGAAGAAGTCAAGCATCTGCTTCAAGATTTAGTCATTAGTTTAAGAACACTGCACCTGAGACAATAATCCAACCCACATATCAATGCAGAAGGTGCATGATTTTTCATTTAGATCAAATAACGGTGTTCAAAATATTAATTTTGCCCATTTTCACTCCAAGTTATCCTATGTGGATAAAGGGGAAAAATGGTATTGCTAGCTAGATTAACTAAAATAGTTTAAGATGCAGGGCATAGAAGAATCATTAGATGCTTCTTATTTTTCTCTTCCAGTCCATAGAACAAACTTTTGGAAGTTCTTTCCACTGAAAGTGAAATAACTAGCAGTACTGTGAATGCTGTCACAAATTCAGTGCTTAAAAAATTAGCACTGAAGATAAAATGACTTCTTTTTATGATGCTAATAAAAGTACAAATTTTGATAGAGTACAGTACCATGCAAAAACAATCATCTTACTACACAAAGAAGAGTAAGAAGCACAAATTTACTTGCAATTTATTGCAGCATAAACATAATTCACAGGAGCATCAAAAAAGCTTCAACATTGTAACAATCCAAGTAGAATTTATAGTTGTCAAAAGCACAAAGATATATTCAAAGGGTAACTAAACTTTTAAATATTTGTGATGTAGCAGATATTGAATAATTAAATACTTTAGCAAGCTGAAGTATGTTCTTTGCCTCCTTACTGTCCACCATCAATCAAAATTAGGAGTATGTCACTTTTGAAGAACTAATTATACATAAATCTCAATCTTATTCCTCGATAGTGAATGAATTTTGTAAATCAGTTGTATAAATTTTGGTTGGATTTTGTTCAAATTCAGTTCATAATTTGTGGTCAAACTATTCAATTACTAGAGTACCAAAAATGGTATCTTTTTAAATTTTTGGTAGAAGTGCATATTAATGACAATGAATCTTACCAAAAAAAAAGTATTTAAATTTTTCCTACTAAAGTAAAAAGGACAGATTAGAAGGCAAGCTCAAACCATGCACAGTGTTCTAATTTTTAAATTCTGTAATTATGTTTTGCACTATTTCAAACTGTGGAAAGACTTTTTTTCTTTTTTTGAGAGCGTGTTAGGGCACATTAGGGAGGGAAGGGTAAATAGAGAATGAGGGAATATTAAGCAGGCTCTACTCTCAGCGCTGAGCCTTGAAGCAAGGTTGGATCTCACGACCCTGAGATCATGACCTGAGCCAAAATCAAGATTTGGACTCTAACCTATTGAGCCACCTCAGCACCTCAATGGAAAGAATATTTTTAAGGACTTTAATTTTTTAATTTGAGAGATTTATATTTTATAACACAAAGAATTGAAATTGAGAAAATACAGAACTTTCCAGCATCTAAAACTGTTTAAGTAATTAAAAGAATCATAGAAATAATTTGCTTGATAAATTTTGTCTTCTAAAAATATTTGTCAAAGAAAATATTCTTATTCTTAATATATATAATATAATTATTATATAATATATATAATAAATATTCTTAAGGGGAAAAGACTGTATCTGTAAAACTATGTATGCTTAAATATTTATACATTTCAATATAAAAATATAACTGAATACATCTTTAATTTAGCAGAATTTGTACTCTGATGTCTACTAGGTATATTATCAAGTATCTAGAATGATTTATGTTTTGTGGGTGATATATATTGATATTTACTACATTAGAAATTGAAAAAATATATTACTTTACTTATAATAAGCCCATTATACGTTACTAGAAATACTTTGATAAAAATTGGTATATATTTCTATAGAGAAACTTCCTAGAATAGTGGTGCTGTTTTTTTTATTTTTAATTTTTTAAAAGTATCTGATCTATAGAAGGCAGTTGGATTTTCATATTTGTTTCTGCATTCAATCTATTGTGATATCCATGTCAGTAAGCCTATGGAAAACGATCAGACATTGATGAGAGAATGAGAGCAAAAAAGGTAAATGACAGGCTAGTATTATATAAAAGTGGTTTTGATTTCATGGATGCTGTGAAAGATTTTGAGTCCCCAGAGGTTTTTGGACTACACTTTTGTAATTGTTGCTCTTCAAGAAAAGACCATTGAAGGTATCAACGATTTAAACTTAGTAACTCAAAATGCAAATTTGAAAATGTTTACCATAACTTTATAGAAAAAATGAAAACAGTGATATCATATTGAAATAAATATATTCAGAAAAGTATTGGTGACTATTAGAGACAGGTATGTCTAAGAAGCTGATAAAATTATGTAAAATTTTACTATTATTCAAATTATATAATTTTAATGTTAAGATATTCAATATAAAATAAGTTTTATATTCAAGGTACATGACTATGTAATTTATAGAACTAGTTTTATTTTTTGCATGCATTTTAAATTTCAAAATTTACTTTTTAGAATACAAAATACTAGAGTAAACACAGTTTTACAGGTATGTATTGATAAACTATCTCAAAACTATAGTTCTTTTAAATTTTTGAGATCTTATATTTTGAGAACAAGTCAAGAAACTATACTCCCCCCATACCTGCACACACACAAACACAAACACACACAGTTTCATCTCTGATTTGGGAGACTGCTGAGTTATTGACCTTGGTTGAGTCAGCCAGAGCCAGAGAGCTCTAAGTTAGAACCATTCGCCCAGCCAAGAAGAAGGAAATGTGATAAGAGGCCAGAGCTCTGCTATTAATCATACTACTGACTTCCATGCTTAGATGAGATGGGGAGGAATAAATCATTAATGTCAATAGTCTTCCTAACAGGAAAAAAGATACAGTTAGACCTTGGAAAGATTTTCTTCTCTTATTTTCCATAAGGAAGAGATTTTCAACTACATTTAAAATACACTGTTCATAGTGGGTATTTACCCAAAATATAAAAACACTAATTCAAAGGGACACATGCACACCTATGTTTATAACAGCATTATTTACAATAGCTGAGATATGGAAATGCCCATCGATAGATAAGTAGACCAAGATGCTGTATATACACATATATATACACACATAAATATTTCTTTCTTTTTTATGGTATATTACTCAGCCATGAAAAAGAATGAAATCTTGCCATTTGCAACAATGCTAAGCAAAATTAGAAAAAGACAAATATCATATGATATTGCTTGTATGTGGAATTTAAGAAACAAAGCAAAATAACACGAAGAGAGAGAGATAAATCAAGGAACAATTTGTTAGACAGCCTGGGCAGCTCAGCGGTTTAGCGCCGCCTTCAGCCCAGGGCGTGATCCTGGAGACCCAGGATCCAGTCCCACATCAGGCTCCCTACAAGGAGCCTGCTTCTCCCTCTTCCTGTGTCTCTGCCTCTCTCTCTCTCTCTCTCTCTCTCTCTCTCTCTCTCTGTGTCTCTCATGAATAAATAAATAAAAATCTAAAAAAAAAAAATGAAACAGTCTGTTAATTACAGAGAACAAACTGGTGGTTACCAGAGGGAGGGGGGGATGGGTGAAACAGGTGATGAGAATTAAGGAGTGCACTGGTCGTGATGAGCACCAGGTGATGTATGGAAGTACTGAATCACTAAATTGTATACCTGAAACTAATTTTACACTGTATGTTAATTATATCAGAATTAAAGTTAAAACTTAATAAAAAATATAGTGTTCAACAAAGGTTTCACTGATAAGATGATGTTTCAGTGCACCCCTGGATGAGGTAGGGGAGCAAGCCATGCAGACTACTGGAAGAAAGCACATTGTTGGCAGAGGGAACCTCACATGCAAAGGACCGGAGGCTGACTTGTGCTTGAAGTTTTTGAAGAAGAACAAATAGATAATTTGCCTAGAACAAACTGAGGGAATGGGTAGAGTAAAGGCATGAGGTCAGAGAAGTCATCGGGATTAGAATAATGTGTTGATCAATTTGCAGTTACCAAGACTGAATTTGGGAACTACTGAAAGGTTGTAAGCAGGGCAAAAACATTAGCCAATAATTAACATTTATAGTGATTATGAAGTGTCAGGCACTATTGTAAATAATTTATATAAGCCTATCTGATTCTCACAACAGTTGAGAATATTGCTACATAACTGCAACTATTTGCTAAGAGATAGATTTCAGGGAGTCTCATCACAAAGAGGTTACTATGTAAGGAGATATGTTAATTAGCTGAGCTAGAGTAATCATTTATATATATATATAAAATCATATTGTACACCTTAAATATATACAATTTTGATTAAAAAGAGAATACCACTAAATATTAAAAGGGATTTACGGAGTTCTTAAGATTGATTTTGTAAACCACTCTTTATAGATAATGACAAAGTTTTCTAATAAGAAACATTCACCACTAACAAGTTGATTTCTGACTAAATGCTTCATGCAACAGAACAGAATTTTTAATGTAAAGGGTCGCGCTATATGGTAAGAAAGAAAAGACATAGCAGACCACATGTGGAAGCAGAGAGATTTGGCAAACTTATAACACCCAGGAATTTTGGTATACTCAGGAAAATGAGAGAGATGAAGATGTTTTGGTTGATTTATCACGGATTCTTTATTACTGCTGGTGACCTAATAAAGGTTAGTTGCATTTGATAGTATGGGACAAAAACAAGAGTAAAGGAGTTCAGTAGAATGAGAGGACAGATCTAAAACCAAATGGACCTTCAGGACTGTGGTTAGTATAAATAATAAGCTTAAAGTGGATTCTGGTAAAGTCACCTGTTATTTCTGATTCCATTTGCTGCATGGAACCAAAATACAAAAACACAACCCTAGACATATCAGAGTAAATGAGTCAACAGATAACTGGAATTTCTAGGATACTGATAAGGATACTGACAAGGCTCAGAGATTATTACACAATATATACTAAAGGACACCCAGGTAACAGTTGTTAGAGTTTGGATTTGAACCCAATTGTGTTAGACCTCAAAGCCTAAAATAACTGCTAAATTGTATCCATAGCCTTTTGATTTATAATTGCTCAGGAGCATGTGGATCTCTGGGTGATAATTTCTTCAGGAATAACCTAAATACATAAATCAAGTCGAGTCAATTGAGGAGGCTTGACCAGAGCCAGGTGGGGTATGAGGAGAATGTTGAGACCAGGCAGCATAGATGAATCACTGTTTCAGATTATTGTTCTTAGCATCCAGACAGGCAGATAAACAAATGGGTGCAATGTTCAAGTAGTTCAGCTGTTCCCAGTGATTTGCTTTTTTGCTTAAGTCAAAATAATTCAGCCAGATTGTCCTCAGAGAAATGTTACAGCATTTTTAAAAGACATTTTGCTTATTTTAAGAATACTGGCAAATCCAAAGAGACACAGTAGCCAAGAACTGAGGCTGCCATTTGCAATTGTGCCAGGGTCAAAGTCACGGTCTGTCCTTGGGCCATTCATTCAGCTGTTTTGAGACCACATTTTCTATTTCACAGTTAAATGGAACTTTTGCTATTTACACATTTTTATTTTTAGATTTTTCAGATAATTTGCAATTTAATAAGAAGGATAGACACAATGTTGTCATCTTTTCTCTGTTACTTTAATCTTCCTTCTCTTTACTTCCCAAATTTCCAACATAACATTCCAAGATCTGCTTAACTTTCCATAATCTTCCTCTTTTTTTCAGTTCCTAATAAATCTGTTATCTGACACTTAATATTCCTTTCATTAGTGATGGTAATCCTTTAGTGCATACGTCATATCTACCCACAGTATCTGGGAGATCCTAGAAGGCAGAGAGCCACAATTATGTTTATATTTCCATATACATCCAAGGATTAGTCAAATGTGCAGGAAATACGAGTTGGCTGCGTACTTGATGATGATAATGATGACTGTGATAACAATTATTGTCTATGGAACACATGACTGGTACCAATCACATTATAAAATTCCTTATTTTACCCTTAAAAATTGCTAGGTATTTGTTATAATTCAATTTTAGAGATGAGGAAATTGAGATGCACAGAGATGAAATGATTTGGGAAAATCAGAGAGAAGGGGCAAAAATGTGATAAAAATCCAGATTTCTCTATTTCCCAAACTGATGCAGTATGGCAGAAGTGTCATTTCAGATATGTATGAGTCCAGGATCCACTCTCCATTTACTCACCAAAACATTTATGTAACCATTTGTCCATTAATTTAATGATTCATCAATTCATCCATTTCCCTTCTATTCATACACTCAAACCTATTCATGCATCCACCCTTTGATCCATCCATTCACTCACCATGTCATCCATCCCTTCATTCACTTACCCATTCATTGATCTAACCATTTATGTGAACACTAAGAAATCCATTCATTTGTTGATTTTCTCACCTATTCAATGATTCCCTAACTCATTCATTAATTCCCTCAGCTATTTGTATGTTGATCCCCTAGCATATCTATTTATTCAGTTAGTGACTCATTCATTTACTAACTTACTCATTCTTAATACATCTATCCATTCATTCATATATTCATCTCATAATTAAAAATATATTCATTCATTACTTATTAAGCTCCTTCTTTGTAGCATATCCTTGTTAGACACATAGAATGCTAAAATGAATAAGACATAGTCTCTGCCTTGAGTTTAAAGAAATTCAAGAATCTAGAAAAAGTACTGTGTGGCTGAGGAGAAAATAACTGTCACATGGAGAGAGGCGATGGTTCAATAAAAAAATTCTCAAAGTAGGTGATATACAAATGCAGTTTCAAAAGAAAGATGAGTTGACAAGTTGGAAAACAAGAGGAACAGTTATTTCAGGCAATGGGAAATGGCAAAGTAAATGCAAATTTGCATTAAATAATGAGATATATATGACAAATTGTTAGTCATTCCCTAATATTCGTTATGCCATTCTCTGTGATACTAATAAAACCATTAATTAGTAGCAAGGCAAACAGTTACCCAAAATCAAATTTATATTTTTCAGTCTCTTTTGTAGTTAGATATTGCCATTTACATAAGCTTTGATCATTGAATATGAGCAGGAGAAATATGTGCACCATGTTTTAATTTTTTTTTATTTTTTTTTTTTATTTATGATAGTCACAGAGAGAGAGAGAGAGAGAGGCAGAGACACAGGCGGAGGGAGAAGCAGGCTCCATGCACCGGGAGCCCGACGTGGGACTTGATCCCGGGTCTCCAGGATCGCGCCCTGGGCCAAAGGCAGGCGCCAAACCGCTGCGCCACCCAGGGATCCCGTGCACCATGTTTTAAATTTAAAATAATATCCTTCTCTTTTATATTTCTCTTGGGTGGAATACCATTATACTATTGACCAACTTTGAATCATGCAGATAAAAGCAATGTGCTACATATGGCAGAATAAATAACAGGATAGAAAAATTGAGAGCCCCTGATGATTTTGTGCTTTTGAACACATTCTAACTTGGACTTTTTTTAATATATAAATTTATTTTTTATTGGTGTTCAATTTGCCAACATATAGCATAACACCCAGTGCTCATACCATCAAGTGCCCCTTCAGTGCCTGTCACACAGTCACTCCCACCCCCCGCCCACCTCTCTTTCTACCACCCTTAGTTCGTTTCCCAGAGTTAAGAGTCTCTCATGTTCTGTCTCCCTTTCTGATATTTCCCACTCATTTTCTCTCCTTTCCCCTTTATTCCCTTTCACTATTTTTTATATTCCCCAAATGAATGAGACCATATAATGTTTGTTCTTCTCCGATTGACTTATTTCACTCAGCATAATACCCTCCAGTGCCATGACATGTCAAACCATGTCATGGCAAATGGTGGGTATTTGTCGTTTCTAATTGCTGAGTAATATTCCATTGTATACATAGACCACATCTTCTTTATCCATTCATCTTTCGATGGACACCGAGGCTCCTTCCACAGTTTGGCTATTGTGGACATTGCTGCTAGAAACATCGGGGTGCAGGTGTCCCGGCACTTCACTGCATCTGTATATTTGGGGTAAATCCCCAGCAGTGCAATTGCTGGGTCGTAGGGCAGATCTATTTTTAACTCTTTGAGGAACCTCCACACAGTTTTCCAGAGTGGCTGCACCAGTTCACATTCCCACCAACAGTGTAAGAGGGTTCCCCTTTCTCCACATCCTCTCCAACATTTGTGGTTTCCTGTCTTGTTAATTTTCTCCATTCTCACTGGTGTGAGGTGGTATCTCATTATGGTTTTGATTTGTATTTCCCTGATGGCAAGTGATGCGGAGCATTTTCTCATGTGCTTGTTGGCCGTGTCTGTCTTCTGTGAGATTTCTGTTCATGTCTTTTGCCCATTTCATGATTGGATTGTTTTTTTCTTTGCTGTTGAGTTTAATAAGTTCTTTATAGATCTTGGATACTAGCCCTTTATCTGATACATCATTTGCAAATATCTTCTCCCATTCTGTAGGTTGTCTTGTAGTTTTGTTGACTGTTTCTTTTTCTGACTTGGACTTTTACTTTCTATCTTGCTTAAGCCACATTTAGTTTATTGTCCGCATTTTTAAATAGTATGTGAACCTGTAATTGAACAATTTAGACTTTGGTATCTTAAAATGGGATGTTTGTCTAACAGAATATCAAAAATGTGGCATTGTCTTTGAGGTAATAGAGTAGGCTGTGAAGATCCAGATAATACATTCTGGAAAGTTGACAACTGTGGTACATATTTGGTAACACCTGCCACAACACTTAAAATGAGACCACTTCCTGAGAGAGCCTATGCTTAAAAGGAAATGATTGAAAAGATTCAGAATATAGGTATATATTGGGTTCTTCCTTAATATTTTGGTTGGGACTCAGAAGAGATAGAGAACATTGGACTGGAACTAAAAAGTTTGCACATATTGAACACTATGGAAATAAGCTAAGTAAGGCACTCTCTCTATATGCAGCTTGCAATCTAAACTAATAGAGAATCAGTAGTTTGTGGCCTTATAATTTGGAAAAACGAATTGATCTTTTAAGTCTCAGATTGAAACAGAAATATTAGAGATGCGTGGGTGGCTCAGTGGTTGAGCGTCTGCCTTTGGCTAAGGGCGTGATCCTGGAGTTCTGGGATTGAGTCCTACATTGGGCTCCCTGCGGGAAGCCTGCTTCTCCCTCTGCCTATGTCTCTGCCTTTCTATATGTATGTATCTCATGAAAAAAAGAGAAGAAAGAAAGAAAGAAGAAAGAAGAAAGAAAAGAAAGAAAGAAAGAAAGAAGAATGAAAGAAAGAAAGAAAGAAAGAAAGAAAGGAAGGAAGGAAGGAAGAAGGAAGGAAAAGAAAGGAAGGAAGAAAGAAAGAAAGAAAGAAAGAAAGAAAGAAAGAAAGAAAGGAAGAAAGAAAGAAAAACATTAGTAAGCTTAAAAAGAAGCATCTTAGATGGAGAAAAGAACGTGGCACCAAACCTTTTTAATTAAAGATGTTAGCCAGACACTGGAGCTACTGCAGTAGCAAAAATTAAATTAAGGGTATTATTTTCCCATCTAAACCTGTTGTTTCCAATGACTCGAAGATAGGTGCTATAATTTTAGAAACAGTGGGATACATGGGATTTATAAAGGATTAAAAAGAAGGCCATATTTAATATTAAACTAAAACCACATTTTTCTCAGGGATGTAGGGAGCTAGAATGTTCACCACTCCCAATCTAACAACAAAAATAAGCCAGAGAAACATCTAGTTCACAAATTTGGTTGACCCTTCCAAAGTGCTGCTGTCACATGACAACCAACTGGCCTCAAATCTACAAATACAGAGATAAACGCAGAGATAAGTGAAGCATAATCATTTTCTAAAATTATTGATAGACAACAAATCACGGATTCAAGAAGCTCAGAACAATTAGCAGGATAAATACCAAAATCATTGGATCTAGGCACATTATATTCAAACTGCTATAAACCAAAGACAGGGATCCCTGGGTGGCGCAGCGGTTTGGCACCTGCCTTTGGCCCAGGGCACGATGCTGGAGACCCGGGATCGAATCTCCCAGTGCATGGAGCCTGCTTCTCCCTCTGCCTGTGTCTCTGCCTCTATCTCTCTCTGTGTGACTATCATAAAATAAATAAATAAATAAATAAATAAATAAATAAACTAAAGACAAATATAATTTCTTTGTGGTAGCCAAGGAATGAATTCAAATTATATACAGTGCAATAATACTAAGAATTATAGAAGATTTCTCTTCAGAAATCATGCAAGCTGGAAGATAATGGAGTAACATCTTAAAAGCGCTTTAAGAAAACAAACTGAAAATTTCCTTTAAAAATGCATAGTTAGGGATCCCTGGGTGGCGCAGCAGTTTGGCACCTGCCTTTGGCCCAGGGCGCGATCCTGGAGACCTGGGATCTAATCCCACGTCGGGCTCCCTATATGGAGCCTGCTTCTCCCTCTGCCTGTGTCTCTGCCTCTCTCTCTTTCTCTCTGTGTGTGTGACTATCATGAATAAATAAATAAAATCTTTAAAAAAATGCATAGTTAACCAAAGTAGTCAGAAAAAGAAGAAAAATGAAACAAAAAAAAAAACAGAACAAATTACAAAATACCTAGCAGTTTGTAGCGTTTAATCCTACCATATCAATAATAGCATTTAGTGTGAATGTCCTAAACAGACCAATTAAAAGATTGTCAAATTGGATAAAAATTTAAGACATATAGTTACATGTTATCTATAAGAACCTCACTTAAAATATAAAACCTTATATATGATAAAGGTAAAACTATGGAAAGAGATGTAATAAATCCTAACCAAAGGAAAGTTGGGGCAGTATTATTGATACCAGATAAAATAGAAATCAGAACAGGAAATATTACCAGAAGTAAAAAGTTACATAACTTTGTGAAGAAGACAAAAAAATCTTAATTGTGTATGCAATGAACCACATAGACTCATAATATGTAAATAAAAAACTGTTAGCACAGAAAAGAGAAATAGACAAACCCAAAATTGTAGTTGAAGGCTTTAGTACTCTAGTCACTAATTTAAAGAATAAGTAGGAAAAAAAAGGAATAAGTAGGCAAAAATCAGGATGGTTATAGAATACCTCAAAAATACTAGTAACCAACCTGACATATTGTAGAGCTCTGTAGCCCCAAACAGCAGAATACACACTGTTCTAGAGCTTACATAGAACATTCATCAAGTCAGAGTATATATTGAAAAATTCAATAAACTTTTAATTTTATAAAAGTAAAAATGATAACAAGGTGTATTCTTGTGCCATAGTAAATTTAACTAGAAATAAATAACAGAAAGATATCTGGAAAAATCCTCAAATATTTGAAAACCTTTATTTTTATAATTTCAAATCTTGTATAATTAACATACAGTGTTGTACTTGTTTTGGGTGTACAATACAGCAATTCAACAATCCCATACATTACTTACTGCTCACCAAGGTAAGTGTATTCTTAATCCCCTTCACCTATTTCACCCATCCCTCCTCCCTCCTCCACTCTGGTAACCATCAGTTTGTTCTAATTAAGAGTCTGTTTTTCCCCCTTCTTTGTTTATTTTGTTTCTTAAGTTCTACATATGAATGACATCATATGGAATTTGTCTTTCTGATTGCCCTATTTTGCTTAGCATTGTACTCCCTAGGTCCATCCATGTTGTTGTAAATGGCAAGATTTCATTCTTTTTTATGGATGAGTAATATTCCATTGTGTGTATGTGTGTATGTATGTATATATATACATACCACAACTCCTTTACCTACTCATCTAGCCATGGACACTTAGGTTGCTTCCATAATTTGGCTATCATAAATAATGCTGCATAAACAACACACTTTTAAATAATGCAAGTGTCAACATGAAACTCTCAAGGAAAAATAAGTTAACTGAATGAATATATAAATTAAGACAACAAAACTTGTAAGATGCACCTGAATAAGTTTTTTGAAAGAAATTTATAGCATTAAATGCTTATCTAATAAAAGAATATATTTTAAATTGGTAGCCTAAGTTCCAACATAAGAAAATAGAGAAAGAAGAGACCGTTAAATGCAAACCAAGTAGAAAGATAATAAAGCTCATATATAATGAGCAGAAAGTACTGAAATTGAAAACAGAAAAGAAACAGAAAAAAACTAATTTAACAAAAACTACCTATTTGAAATAAATAGATAAAACTCTAGTCAGGTTGGTAACCAAATAAGAGAAAAGATGTAAATATCTATATCAGGAATGAGATAAGGAACATCATCATATATTCTCAGAGGGAAAACTGAGCAATTTAATGACCATAAATTTGACAAGTTGGATGGAAGTTTTACTATGGCTGTACTTTCCTTATTTCAGTGTTGCATTTTGGGTATGTAATGGGTCACTGGATTATCAAGAACCACAGTTAGACCAGATATAGTGAGTACTTATAACCTAGATATCATGGACTTCATGCCAAATACAGTCACTGTATAGGTCTTTGAGATTGTCTCTCAAAATATGATATATTCTCCATGGAGGAAGAAGTGTATACAAATGTATTTGGGTGGGACAGCTAGATGGCTCAGCAGTTGAGCATCTGCCTTTGGCTTAGGGGGTGATCCCACTCCCAGGATCGAGTCCAACACTGGGCTCCGTGTGGGGAGCCTGCTTCTCCCTCTGCCTATGTCTCTGCATTTCTCTCTGTGTCTCTCATGAATAAATAAATAAAATATTTAAAAACAAACAAACAAATGTATTTGGGTGACCAAGGAGCACACTGGCAGATAATGTTGGCTGTTCTTTCATTTTCACTGCTGTCTTCTCTAGTAGAACAAGATCCATGATTTTTTGCTGTGTTCATGGCCAGCCTGGATAAAAATTCTATTTCTTACCATCCTGTAAAGGTAGCTATGATCATGCATCTAGGCCAAAAGCAGTGCCAAACTGGTAGGTGGAATTCAAGGTCATGCACTATATCAGGCATAGTTCAGCTTAAAGCAGAAACCAGTCTTTTCAGTCAGAAAGTGTGTGTTTTTTTTTCTTTTTAGAATTTATTTGTTTGTTTGTTTGTTTGTTTGTTTATTTAACTTATTTTAGACAGAGTGAAAGAGAGACAGCGTATGTGAATGGGGAGCAGGGGGCAGTGGGAGAGTCTCAAGACTATGCTTAGCATGAACCCCACACAGGGCTCAATCTCATGATCCTGAGACTATAATCTGAGCCAAAACCAAGAGTCAGAAGCCTAACCAACTGAGCCATCTAGGTGCCCTTCAGTCAGAAGGTATTTCACGTCGAAGCATTTGCTCCAGCGTGGCTGGAACTGGGAGGGTATCATGCTGAGTGAAATAAGTCAATCGGAGAAGGACAAACATTATATGGTCTCATTTATTTGGGGAATATAAAAAATAGTGAAAGGGAATAAAGGGGAAAGGAGAAAAATGAGTGGGAAATATCAGAAAGGGAGACGGAACATGAGAGACTCCTAACTCTGGGAAACAAACAAGGCGTGGTGGAAAGGGAGGTGGGCGGGGGGTGGGGGTGACTGGGTGACGGGCACTGAAGGGGGCACTTGATGGGATGAGCACTGGGTGTTATGCTATATGTTGGCAAATTGAACTCCAATTAAGATATGTAAAAAAATTAAAATTAAAAAAATAAATTTAAAAAAAGGTATTTCACGGAACAAATTTGTTACACAGTGACAGAGGATCTGAGAAGCCAAACATTGTTAATTCCTCAAAAAAGAAAAACTCATCAAAGAAGCTACAGATAAACTGAATGATCCTCTATTAAAGATTAACAACAGAAGAACACCACTATAACTCATAAGATAAAGATAACAAGAGTCCAGAAACCTACACTCTTTGTTGATGGTTGTTTAAAAACTCAGAGACCCAAATTACTGGGGTGTGGACCACTGGTTTGAGGCCATGGGCACAGAGGAAATGCAGTTGATATGGATGTCAATCAAGGTAGGCAGGAAGGAGGGAAATACCCTACCTGCCAAAGTCATCTACCAGATTACACAGCAGAATAGGTAAAAGGGAGGAAGATACTGTAAAGGATCATATGAATAGTCAATAAATACAAATGAAAGAGATAGCTGGGCCTTGCTCTTCCTTTGAAGTTGGGATTTGGATGTGATGGGAAGCCATGTGCTGATGGTATAGCAGTAGGATAGATAGGGCCCCTGACAGTTTCATGGAGGCTTTTATATGAAAAAGTTCAGCCCAGACTTTTATGAAAAAAGAAATACAAATGTCTTGTTAAAACCACTGTTAATTTTCAATGTCTGATCCAGTAGTTAGTCTTTATTAATACAGTATGTTACAGTTAGAACTGCAATGGTGGAATCAAGGCTATGAGAGATGGAGTTATAAAAGAAAGAGGGTGTAAAAAGCAGCCAAGGACATACATATGGAATCCATTACGTGAAATGCCCAGGATGGACAAGGCTCCAGACACAGAAAGTAGACCAGTGGTTTCTACAGGTAAGGAGGAATCATTGCTCATGGGTTCAAGATTTCTTTTCAGGATGATAAAAAAGTTATGGAATTACAATAGTGGTAATGTTTGCACAAGGTTGTGAATATACTAAAGACCACTGAATCGTACACTTACAGAATAAAAATTAACTTTTACAAAGTAGGTAAGGGGCCCATAATCAAAGGGCTTATATGCTAATGTCAAGAATCTTGGATTCCTTCTCTAGGCTATGGGTAGCAATTGTAGGGTTTTTTTTAGAGCTAGTCACAGTGAGATTACATTTTTAATAAGAAAACTCCAGCATCATTGTGGAAAATGTTTTGTGGACAGAAGAGGATAATCATAGAAGTGAGATGACAGTTGGTTCACTCAGGTGGGAGACAATGAAGACATGAACTAGAGCAATGACAATGACTATGGAATAAGGTTGGGATGCCTGGGTGGTTCAGCAGTTGAGTATCTGCCTTCGGCTCAGGTTGTGATCCCAGGGTCCTGGGACTGAGTCCTGCATTGGGCTCCCTGCAGGGAGCCTGTTTCTCCCTCTGCCTGTGTCTCTATACCTCTCTCTGTGTCTCTCATGAATAAATAAATAATATCTTAAAAAAAGAATATGGAATAAGGCAAAGGACAGTAGAAGAGAAAATGAAATGGGAGCACAGACGTTTCAGCCATTTAACTCTTGTCCCCATCAACTGTGCATTCTGTGAGACAATCTAAAACATCTCTACCTTTTTTCAAATTTTTATTTAAAGTCTAGTTAGTTTACATGTCGTGTAATATTGGTTTCAAGAGCAGATGTTAGTGATTCATCACCTATATAAAACACCCAATGTTGATCCCAACAAGTGCCCTCTTTACTGCCCATCACCCATGTAGCACATCTCCCACGCACAGCTCCCCAGCAACTCTCAGGTTGTTCTCTATCATTAACAGTCTCTTATAGTTAGCCTCCCTCTTTTTTCTCTTCCTTCCTCTATGTGCAGTTTCAGACATTTTTTGTTATTCTGTCATTAATTATATATTTTACTTGCTATGAAAACTTAGCTTAGATCACCAACCACGTGAAGTACTACCAATACTTGCAGATACCTATATCCACAGCCCAAATTTAATACTATCCAGGTACTTCAAGGGACCAAAATAATTGCCTTTGCTATACATAGTTCATTACGCCAAGATGATTTTTTCAATTACCCTCTAACTAAGATCCAAGTGTCTCTTGTGAAACACAACCAGTCTAACTTTTCCATCAAAAGAATCTTTTCATGACAGTGATTGCTTTACTGAAATCTATCACCCATCTCCTGGAACTCCCATTAAGAAAAGGCTCTTGGGTGCTAATAAAATAGTTGACAGCCAATGAACTGAAATTACTTTTAACTCTTATTTGTCAGAGATGTAATGTGTAGATCTGTTGTTAATAGCTTCATCAAAACTCATGCTTATAGCAGTACTAATTCTGCATGAAAATTTATTTTACATCTCATTCTTTAAACTGTAATGAAAATGGAAGAAAAGAAACTGATATTAAAAAAATAAAACATGATTACTCTCTTCAATGTTCCCCTTGAATGATGAGTTAGGACCATTTGCAGAAGGAAAGTCAGCATAAAATTTATAACCCCATCTGTTTCCATTCTCTGTCTTCATACATTTTGAGTTATAGCCATTTCAAGAAACGTGACTTCCGATAAATACAACTTCCATTTTCACTCACCCTTCTAAAACTTTACATATGCTGTTTTCTCTGATGAATACATTTTCTTAGTTTTTTCTTGCCTAATTTAATACTTATTTTTCTAGATCCAAGTAGGTATTACCTCTTCTGGGAAATCATTTCTGAATCACTTCCATACCCCCATAGGGGTTCAATGACCCATATTTACCTATGCATAACTGTATTCACAAAATATACTATTGTAAGGAAAATATTAATTTAAAAAGCTATATTAGCTTTGGTAATTTTAATTAACTTCTGTAACAGACCTTTGTAAGTGGAGTGGCTCAAACAAGATGGAAGCTTCTTTCTTGTTATCCATTGGTTCAATGTCAGTGGCTCTGCTTCACATAGTACAGTTCAGGTATCTGTGCTTCTTATATACTGTGGCTGATGCTTTCCCTAACTTTTGACTAGTATGTGCAACTAGCAGACAGAAGAAAAAGGAGGCAAAGGAGGTATAGCTTTCTCTTTAAAATCTTGATTCAGAGATGCCACACATTACTTCTACATGTATTCCAGTGGTTAAAATTCCATCATTTGGACCCACTTAACTAAAAATGAAGTAAAGCTGAAAAATGAAAACTTACTATTTACATAGGAAGAAGAGATACTGATTTTTGCTGAATAGTTAGTAGCAGCATTAAACTGAAAGTAATTAAATTAGCAGATTAGTCAAGATTTTGGCCGGTATGCCCTCTGAGGACATTTGACAGCATGTCAAGATCCAGCTCTGGGCCAGCATACTGGTATGGTAAGTGCTGCATACTTGGAATCAATATTTCTAACTGTTCCATTCTCCTTCCTCCTTTTTCCCCTTTTTCAGTGTCAAACTTTCACTAGGTGGGTGATGGCATCTAGGGGTCTAGCTATGAGCCAGCATATCCATGCAGGGGGTGGGGTTCTGGGGCTGGCTTTCTAACTGGCCTTTCCTTCTCCATCCTTCTTCCATCATCTTCATTCCCCTCTTCTCTCCCCTTTCTTTGGATGAACTTTCAGCCAGTATGCAGTGGGAAAGATAGAGTCCAAATCCAGTTTTTTTGCCGTCATGGTGAGGAGTTTGGCAAAGGGGCAGGATTGAACACATGAGTAAAACCATTATGGGCTACGGAAGACAAGTTTCTCATCATTGAAAATGGAAATTATGAATTAGGAAAAGAGGTAATGTTGGAATACAACTGGAAGTATCCATGTGAAAAATGATCCAGTATGATAAAGCTCTAGTTAAAGTTAAGGTAAAATGTAGAAACAGGGATATATGCATAGACACATATATTACTTGCATACATATATTTCTCATCTCATTCTGTGGAGAAGGCAGGGAAACAAAATATCCTAGTCACAAAGAACATATACAGTGCCCAAAGATTTGTTTCTAAATACTTCTTCCTAGAGATATATAGCTGACTCCAGGGCTGAAGAAAAAAAATACAGTATGACCTGGAAACATAATGTTGCACCAGAAATGAGGGTCATGTCAAAAGAACACAGGAGCCAGCTTGAAGGAGCTCCCACTGGCCAAGTCTGAGACAATCTGAATATCAAATAAATAATGATGACAAATTGTAATTTTTTTAGTAAAATGAATATCCATGAGACTATATTAGTATAAAAATATAATTGGATATATATTTAAATGGGGTGAACAGAATGCTCCTATGCCGACTAATAAATCTAAAATGAATTATTGAATAAGAACATCAGAATCTGACAATAATCATAGTGATTATTGATTCAGGAAAATATCATCAATGGATGGGAAATGTATGTGAAAGATTGATGAGAAGCACTGATACTCACATACTCTCCAGGTAACTTCTGTGAATATTTTATTTACAGATTATGAACTCTGTGACTATGATATTCACATACTCTCAAGGTAACTTCTCATAAAATACATATTGATTATTTATTAGTTAATAAATATCACATCTTATTAATTAACTTTCCAGTGAAGAACTATGACAGACATTATTAATTAATCAAATAATAATAAATGCTAATTTCATCAATAATGGCACAAATCAACATTGTTTGCTTCATGATATGATGCACTGAGAAGAGCCCAGCATCACCTCTGTGATAATCTTGCTCAGAATGCACAAACTCTTTACTCATGACAAACATCAGACAGACTCAAATGGTGGGACATTCTACATAGTAACTGGACTAAACTCTTCAAAAATGTTAGGGTCATGAAAGATAATGAAAGGTCAATGAACTATTTCAAATTGAAAGACATTATCCATATGTGACAATGAATGGAATAGTTGTTCCTGGAATGGCTCTTGGACTTAAGATATATATGTGTGTGTGTGTGTGTGTGTGTGTGTGTGTATGAATGTGTATGTTTGGGATAATTATGAAAATCTGAATGGGATCTGTGGACTAAATAATAATATTGGATCAATGTTCACTTTTTTATGTTCATGGATATATTGTGCCTGTGTGGGAAAATGTTCTTTTTTAAAAATTTTTATTTAAATTCCAGTTAGTTAACATACAGTGTAATATTAGTTTAAGGTTTACAATTTAGTGATTCAACACTTACATACAATAACACCCAGCGCTTATCACCTCATTACCTACCTTCCCATCCCCCCACCCATTTCCTCTCTGACAACTATTGCTTTGTTCTCTATAGTTAAGAGTGTTTCTTGGTTTGGTTTGCTCTCTCTTCTCTTCCTATACTTGTTTGTTTTGTTTATTAAATTTTACATGTGAATAAAATCATATATTATTTGTCTTTCTCAGACTGATTTATTTCATTTAGCATAATACTCTTGGATGGGAAAAATGTTCTTGTACATAGGAAATGGATATTGGAGAATCAAAGGGTATGGTAGGCAGAATAATTATCTGCCTATAGGTATCAGGTACTAACACCTATTACCTATAACCTATAAATATCATCTCATAACAAAAAGGGTCTTTGTGGATGTGACTAAAGTAATAATCTTGAGATGGGAAGATTATCTTCCAGTGGGCCCTCAAAAACTATTAACAAGTGTGTTCTCATCAGAGAGTGGAAAAGGGAGATTTGACAGTGAGAATAGTGAAAGACAATGTGAAGACAGAGGCTTTTATTAGAGTTATGTGGACACAAATCAAGGAATGCTGGCAGCCCTGAGTAGTTGGAAGAAGCAAAAAAACAGATCTTTCAGAGAGACTCTGGAGGGAGCTCCACCTTGTTGACACCTTGATGTCAACAAAGTAGTGCTAATAGTTCTGGCCTCCAGAACTATGAGAAAATAAATTTCTGTTGTTTTAAGCATCAAGTTTGTAGTCATTTGTTATGGCAGCCACAGGAAACTAATACAAGGGATAATGTTTGGCATCATTTCTGAAATTTCTCAACTTTTTCAGATATGACAAATATTAACAGGCATATCTGGGTGAATGGTATACAAAAGCTCTGTATATTTTATCAACATTTTTATAAATTTGAAATTACTTCAAAATTGTAAAAAAAAAAAAAAAGCTTAAAAACAAGGTTAAATCGGTAAAGGTGAAGAGCTATTACTCAAGCATCAGGAAACTGGAAGAAGCTTTAAAAACTGCAGAGAAACTATAAACCCTAATTTTCTATTTCATCCTTAGAATCTCAACCTTTTATCCTAAATATCTTTACTTCTTGGTTGTAAGTTGGCTATAATATCTGTACATATCACATTTGCCTTCATGATCAGAAGTGTGGTAAAAGAGGATAAAGGGTCATGCTAGTTGATTCTATCCTTTTTATCAAGAAAGCAGAAGTTTTCTAGCTATCCCTAGAAAATCTCTGTAGCTAGAACTTTGGCAGTAAGAGAGTCTGTGGAGGTGAGCAATAACTATCCCAGATTCTTGACTAGATATAGCAATAGAGGAAAAGATTGAAAATGTCTGTTAAGTAGACTAATAAACAATATATCTTACATGTAGTTGCCTACTGCTCCTTTTAAACTGTTAGCTCCTTGACAATATTTATATTTGTATTTAAAGGTCTTAGCAAAATGCTTAAAATATGTACTCAATGCTTGTAGAAATAATTTGTGCATGTGTGAATTAATGTGTGAATTAATGGATTAATGAACCTAATACTCCAAGATCATATTAACCATGTGAATAAATATCTGCTCCATTGGAACATAGTTTTCAATGTAGAATCACACTGATACATAAAGAGCACTGATATTCCAGAATACTTTGACACCCATGCCATTGTCTGCCTTTTGGTACCTAAGTTTTGTATCATGATGATTCATCTATGGATTTCTCTTTTTGTGCCCACTGTTATGGCATCAGATTAAAACCATATCAAACTTTTGCCTGAATTGTTGGAATGTCTCTTATCTCTCATCTCTTCAATGTCTTCCCTCTCACCCCATCAAATGAGACAAGTAACTAGGCACATACAGGAGAGGAAAAATGGGAAAGGCAAAACTCGGTAAACAATTAAATATAAGGAATGATTAATAAGAGTACTTAAATATTGTGAAGACTCTCCCTTAGATAACTAAGTGAATAGGAATACCAAACATAAAGAGATTAATTGGTAAGAAATAGATTGTATAAAATCTATGAGTGATGTTTTAGACATAGAAATTTGATGTGCTTATGGGATATCATGGTGCAGATGAATAGTCAAGAGTTAGGTATTTGAGTCTTGAACTAAGAGAAATTAGAACATGAGATATAAATCTGCCATTCTTCTATACGTAAGTGATATTGAAGCTTGTGGATAGACAAGATGAAGAAACCATGTAAAGTGTGAAGAAAACAAACTAAGAAAAACCTTGAATATTCACAAACCCTAATGGCAGGCAGAGAACTGAAAGTGAAATTGTAAGGAAATAACAGCTGTCATTTATTTACTATTGGGTGCAAAGCACCAGGATGCTAGGTTTAGGTAGAGCTTCTCTATGCACTGTGCAAGATTACTAACACTACCTCAAGTTTTACAAGTGAGGAACAAAATAGTTTTGGCTCTTTGTCCCTGGGTAGAGACAGAGCCAGCCATTGTTAATTGACCAAAGGAAGAGCTTTTGAAACAGAAGCAGGCCATGAATGCCACAAGAAGAAAGAGTTTAGGGTTAGACTGAGTTAGCCAATTACACGGGACAAGGATGTTCAACAGGTTAAGCATCAAAAAGAGACCTTGGGTCTGTAATTTGGCAACCTGTGGTAATGTGATACCTGCCAGTGAAATGTCAGGTCAAAATTAACTTTAAAAGAAATTTAAATGATTTTACAATGAAACAGGAGGAGAGAACGTAACAGATCACAGATTTTGTTTTGAAATACATTCATTCCTAAACAAGGGTACCTGATATGCAGGAAAAGCAGAGAGGGAGCCTATTTTGTGAGAGCTGTAATGAGGAGAAGGCGTGGGAAGATAAAAAGCAATACACCAAACTTCAGTAGTTTAGCAGGTATTCTCAAGTCAGTCCATCAGCAGACTAACTAAAAAATCTTCAAATTAAAGGAAACCCATCACTGGAAATGAATATGTAGGCTCTGGTGGGTGTAATTTTTTATTTCTGGGTATCTGGCTATACTATGCTGAAGTACAGCCAAACAAGGCCATGTGAATGCTGCAGAGTCAGAGTGTAATGCAGGAAAAGCCTTAGTTTCTAAGGTACATTTCCTTCACTATGAGCACTAGAAGAAGCGAGGGTTCTGAAAGTTAATGTGATGTATGTCCTAGATAAATATTTCAGATAAGAATAGCTAACATTTATTAAGAGCTTTCCATGTGTCCAACTTTGCTAAATCCCTCAAATGCCTCATTTTATATGGCTTTCACAGCGCACTTTGATTCTAGTACTCTTCTTAAACCCATATACAAATGAGGAAACTGATGCTGACAGGTGTATAGTAACTTGCCCATGTTATGTAGCTTGTAAGTGGCAGAGCTTTGATTCAAATTGTGGTCTGAATGACTTCTGATAATGTACTCCTACCCACTCAACAATGTAACCTGCTATATCCTTTGGTAGAAACTCATCAATAATTCTCAGATGAGAGCAGTAGTCATATATCAAAGTACAGACTTCCCTGGGCATGAGGGAAAAGAGCTAAAAAAGAGACAAAATGTAGATGTCATGAAATTAGAATTTAGAATTTCAGGGACCTTGAAAATTGTCGATTTTAAAGCTCTTTTCAAAACAGAAACCCCTCTGTAATATACGTTCTCAGGGCACCTAATCTTAGCTTGAACACTTCTAGTAGAGAAGAACAGTCCACTTAATGGGAAAACTCACTTGTTTTTCATTCAGTCATCTCTAGTTTTTGTTTTAGTTACTTTCTGAGCCATAACCTGCCTCCCTCCAACTTGGTCCCGATTTTATATCAGTTTTAAAAAATATATTCATTATCTTTAATCAGCATCTGCATACTCTCAATGTATATATTTTAAGTTGTAATTACCTAGGACTCAATTTTATTTCTCTCTTCTTGAGGTTCAACTCAATAATCATTAGCTGGAATCATTTCACTTACAGCCTCAGTAAATTTACCAAATTAACTAATCAAATAGGTGGAACCAAAATAACAAGCAATTTCACAAACAGCTCTGTGCTGGCTGCAACCTGAATATTTATGTAAAAATGTAAAACCAATGTCAGACCATAGCTCTCTGTTCAAACAGAAGCTAAGCACATTGTATTCATTAACATTATTTCATTCTTACCTTTACCAAGTGAGGATGCTATTATGATCCCCATTTTATCCATGTAGGAACTAAGGCTAGCAGAAACACAATTCATTCCTGGGTGTCCGGTTTCAAACCTCAATTTTTCATCCCACAGTGTGTTGTAACTGAAATGAGATCAACCCTGCCAATTTAACAGATGTGAAAACTGAGGTCCTGATATGATAAGCAATCCCTTCTGGACTGTGATGCTCATCACACTTCTCATGCCCATATGAATCACCTGGAGATCATGTTAAGCTGTTGTTTTAGATTCAGTAGATCTGGCCTGAGATCTGGCCTAAGATCATGGGGTCCGTGATTTTACCCTTCTAACAAGCTCTCAGGTGATACTGATGTTGCTGGCCCATGGGCTATATTTCGAGGAAGACAGTTAATTAGTCTTGAGGTTTAACATATCGGTCCTACCCAGCAGCATCTGAGAACTGAAATCTGACAACTTCTTAGAAATTCAATCTGTGGCCTCGATTGAGACCCACCAAATTAGAATGTCTGGGCACAGGACCTGGAAATCTATGTTTCAGCAATCTTTCAAGGTTTTTGTGTTCACACTAAAGTTCGAGAACCATTAACTTAGATTGCACATTGAATTAATATCAGAATAAGAAAGTATGTCTCCTCACTTTGCTGAGCAGTGTTTTTTTCCTGTATACCAGACTGGTCCTCTCAGAGTTGGAATTAGTAATACTAAGCGATATTGGTCTACAAATGCTCCTCCCTTAACATAGCCATGTGGCGATTTTAAAATTATGCCAAAAATTGCATAATTTATTGAAGAGATAATTCTCTCTTCAATAAATGGAGCTGAGTTACCATTTGCTTGAATGTTGGTTGAGCTGACTGCCTTATATCTAATAAACAGATATAGCAGAGGTGATGACACTTATGTGTAACTTCCATGATTATAATATAAAAAGACTAAGGCTTTTATCTTGAGGACATTATGTCTCCCAGAAACCATTTGACATGTTGGGAGGACATTCAGATAGCCTAAGGAGAGATCCACGTGGTGGGAAACCGAAATCTCCAGTCATTAGTCATTGAGGAATTTATGCCTGCGAACACACACATGAGTTAGCTTGGGGAGAGACTGCTCCACCACCCAAGCTTTCCCATGAGACTCCTCAGAGATCCTTCGGCCAGATTTACCCAGCTAAGCTGCTCCCAGATTCCTGACCTAGCGAAACTGTTAGAAAATAAAGATTTGTTATTTTCAGTTATTGAAATCTAGGGTTATCTGCTATATAGCAACGAAAAATAATACAGTCTCAGGCAGCCTGGGTGGCTCAGCGGTTTAGTGCCACCTTCAGCCCAGGATGTGATCCTGGGGACCCAGGATAGAGTCCCACGTCAGGCTCCCTGCATGGAGCCTGCTTCTCCCTCTGCCTGTGTCTCTGCCTTTCTCTCTCTCTCTCTGTTTCTCATGAATAAATAAAATCTTAAAAAAAAATACAGTCTCTCAGCAATTGTTTCCTTATGAAGTGATCAGGGTAACAGGGTAACTGAAAACTTTCTATATCTTGGATGTTTCTTGAAGAAGCAACCTATAGGACTTTCCCTATCCTACTGCTTTTATTCTTCACTTTTTTTTTTTACATCAATTGCCTCAAAAATCTTTTTTTTAAGAGTGACTTATGTCTGGAAATAGCACTACTAAAATTGACATAAAATAGGGGTTCAAGGGGCACTTGGGTGGCTCAGTGGTTGAGCATCGCCTTTGGCTCAGGTCGGGATCCTGGATACCTGGGATCCAGACCTGCATCAGGCTCCCCGCAGGGAGCCTGCTCCTCTCCCTGCCTATGTCTGTCTCTCTGTTTCTCTCATGAATAAATAAATAAAGTCTTTAAAAAAATAGGGGTTTGAGAAATGGCTGTGACTTACCAAATTACGGTATAAATGAATCAATCACTATTTAAAAAAATACAGCATCCCAGCCTCACATAGCATATTCACTCCTCAATGAATATGCAAGTCCTTCCAAGCCTTGAGACATGGAATTTTCCATTTAAGACAGATTTCATGAAATAGGTAATACAAGTGTTCAAATAATTCTAGAACACAAGAGCTATAAATTTAACACTTAAATGAAAATTTTACTTTCAAATACTACTTCTGCAGCATGAATTTGAACTTCTCTGTTTCAGATTCATAAGCCTAAATTAAAGCAGTGACTGGACTGTAGTGGACTCCACAGTCTCACATGGTTGGTTCTAACATACTATTAATTTCCAGTGAAATGGCCCTTTGAAATTCATGTTGAGAAATGACTGCAATAACATTTCAATCTTAGGCCTATTAGTCCCTTAGAGGTATCTCTTGAAACTTGTATCCCCAAGGAATTAGCTAAATAAGTTTAAAACACTTTTTCCTAGTACTAACATTGAAGCAAAGCACTCATTGTGCAAAACGCCCACAAAAGTTAAACAAATCTCTGATACATTAACACATTTATGACACTGAATACACTGACAGGATAATTCAACACATTACCAGGGTATTGATGAGAGAACTGCCTCTGAGCCACCCACTTTGACTTCCTGATGTCTAAGAAGGAATAGTCACAGAGAACAGCTGAATTGGGCTAAGAAGGGATGGTAATGCTGGAAACATCATGCTATTTTGGTTTTCTAAAGTTGAAAGGGAATTTTTAGCTTGCCTCATTTTCTATTTTTTCTTTTTTGGGGGGGAGATGATCATTCAGATTCTGCTTAAATACTTCAATGTTATTACATTACAGGCATCTCATTCCATGTTTCATCATCGTTACCTCCTCAAAGATGTGCATAATTCTAATTACAGCTTCTCTGAAGATTTCCCAGGATTGGGTAGAAAACACAAAAGATGACCATAGGTTGAGTTAAAGGTAGTCAAAGGACAATCAGTGCCTACTACAAGATTTTCCTATATAGTCTGGGGAACTGTTCAGAAGGAGTCAGATGGGAGGCCAGTTAAGGAATATTGTTCTGGCACAGATCCCAAGGATAAGCCTGCAAGAGGTCACATCAGAAAAGGCACCAAAGACCTGGAGGATCTGACTCATTTTAGCTCCAATGGGTTGACAAGGTCCAGAGGTCAAATGAGGTAAGAAAGTTAGTAACAGTGCTAAGGGAAAACTAAAACAGGCTGGTCTTAACTTAGCCTCTATTTGGCTTCACTTGCCTCCTCCCCAAAGACTCCTATATTCCCTGGGGGTACTGTGGGTAATATTAGGAAAAGGGTGAAAGGTCTGATAGCAGAGGACAGCCATTGCTTGCAGTAGGAGCAGATTACAAGAGTACTTCGATGATCTGTCTCTGAAGAACAATTCATTGAATCAATGCTGTTGGACCCGAAGATACCACACGTCAAATGGAATCTAGGAGTTTTCAAAAAATTATTAGTGTTCTTTACAAAATGCAAAGTCATAGTCACTGCCTATATAGCATGTATTCACTCTTTTGTTCCAATGATAAAGGTATTTTTCTTCTTCTGTAAACTTCACAGCATTAGGTTGTCTTTGTGCCAGCTGAGGCACTGAAATGATATGAGGTTCACCAGGAATTCAAAAAGAATATCTTTTAGTTTAAGCTATAGAAGGGGTTGCTGTGCAAAATTTATATTTTGATGGTTTATTGCTTTCCCCCATAATCTTAAACTGGTAAACACTATAAATAGTTTAATTCTATACATAATTCTGATGTATGTGTATATCTGTATATGTCTCTGTGTGTGTAATCTGGTGTATATAAATGTACATAAATTTCCAAGAGGAAAAGTAACATAAAGAAGGGCCATTCATTCTCCTTTAAGCCAAGTATCTCTAATTCCTTCAACCCTGCCTTAATCAGCAGAGACTTGAAACCTATTGAAGCACTCATCTCTGAGATATTTACTGGTTTGTTTGGCCACTTCTTATATGAGAGCCTCTGAGCCCAACTAAGCCTACCAGGGTGCTTAGTTTAAGAATCATCAACACCATCATTATCACCACCACCACCACCATTTACTGTCTCCCATGCACCCAGCTGAGAGCAGACAGATTTTTACAGAATACATCTATTACCATTTCTAGAGTTAACAGTGGTTATCACAAAAATACCACTATACTATTACTGATTCAACTTTAATTTACAGTAAATTAGTCTATGATTTTTTTAAAGATTTTTATTTATTTAGAGAGAGAACGTGTGTGAGGATGGAGGCAGAGGGAGAAGGAGACAGAATCTGAAGCAGACTCTGTGCTGAGCATGGAGTTAACACAAGGCTCAGTCTCAGAATCCTGAGATCATGCCCTGAACTGAAATCAAGAGTTGGACACTCAACCGACTGAGCTTCTAGGTGCCCCTCTTTATGATTGTTTTTAATGAGAGCTTTAGAAAGGAACAAATGCATTATTCTACTCATATTCAAACATAGTATGTTTTAAACTAAAATCAAATTTATTTATCCGTATAAAATGTCACCTAATTAAAGAATGTAACATAAGGGTTTGAGCTTTGGTGCAAGACAGACCTGCCTTTGTATGTCTAGAATGCTACTGTGTGACTGAAGGTCAGTTCCTTGCCTCAAATCTTTCATATGTAAATAGACAAAAATAATGCTACCCGGTCCAGGTTGTTGTAATGGTTATAGATAATATATAAGAAGTACTTGCCTTATAAAAGGGGCTCAACAATTGGTATATTATCCTTTCATTGTTATTGTTATTATGATGTCTAACATTTTTAAATGACAAGATCTCAGTGAATTGAATCTTTACAAATTTCATCAGTATTCCATCTCTGCCAGTATCCACATCAATAATGCAAATGTCCAGCAGGACATGACTGCAATTAAGAGGTCACCATCTATCACTAGGTAACAACTTCTAGGTTGTTGTAGATTATTTAATCTAAAATAATAGGTTACATTGTGCTGATTCTTAGTAAAATCGAGGACAGATACAATACAGCTATTCAATAAGCTATGACAATTTTACAAAGAAACTGAGACACAGTAAGGAGTGCAATTATGATTCTGAACACAGAGCCCTAACTCCTAACTCCTGTAGAATCTGCATGTTTCTTACTATTATCAAACAGGTTATGAGTCTGCCTGAACCTTCCATGTCAGTTTGCCATCTGAGATGTGTGAATATTATATCTTATTAAACACCTTGCAAAAATCCAAATATAGTGTGCCTCCAGGGTCCTTTAACTTTGTATTTCTAAATTCTTCATTTGAAGAGGATGTAAAGTTTACTTAAACTTTATTATGGTTTTATTTCTGTTTCCTTTTCAGAATTCTCAAAAATACTTTAAATAATAAGCTCTAAACTCTTGTTGAAATGTACTTCAGTCTTAGGAGTCTTGTGAATCTCTTTCCCACCTTTCTTAAACTCTTTTATTTATAGGACTTCCAGAGCCTGATTCTTATTTTCCAGAGACTTTGTTTCTTTATCTAATAAATGGAGATAATAACATCTAATAAATGGCGTTGTTGTAAGGAATACATTTAAAAATCCAAGAGCTGAACACATGGCTTGGCATAAAACTAATCAATAATAGCTATTATTATGTAAATTTCACCCACAATAGATTTGTGAGGAAGTTGATGACGCTGTTTTCCAACACTGTATTCTTTATTATTAGCAGCTCTCTATTATACACAGAAGCAACACTCAATAATTGTTTGCTGAATTAAGCATACAGAGTAAGTTTTTATATTGTACCAGTGCAATTTAGAAGTAAATCTAAACACATAAAACATTTTACTCTTCAGAATGAAAATGGAATTTTTTAGACTGCTTGTGAAGAATTATCCACACTAAAGTTGTCCTATAAATACAATAAAAATATCTAGGTATGCTGATTTTTCCTCTAGACTTAATATTATTTCCCCTACATAATCCTGCTGGAGAAGATAGTAAATGAATAATTTCCTCTCTAGGTCAATATTGGGGCAAAAACAGTTTGTTTTAATTTTCTTACATATTGAATGAAATACTATTTCTGGGGTGCACAGAATAAAATTCTAGAAAAACTGTATTTTCAAATAATAGATTCACTTGAAAATATTAAGAAGACCCTTACTCAAAATGAAGGAACATTTTAAATGGAGAAATTTATCACAGATATTTTCAACATAAGACACTTTTAAAGGTTTGATAATTATCGATAAAGTCTTTAAAAACTGGATTCAATTTTTAAAAATTAAGTTCTGCTCAGAATGTAAAAAATTAAATTTCAAGGGTACTATTTACTTGTTATTAGATAGGAAGGTTTTGATTATCTAAAGCGATGTCATGTGCAAGAGGTTGAGACTTGGTCTGAAATAAGTGACTGTTGCAGGTAAGAAGCACGCTTTCTAGAGTGAACAAGATTCAGATTTTAATTTGAGCTATCACATTTTGTCACCTTCAGTGTTAAAGGAAGGGTTATTTGCTATAAAAGGAAATTCTCTAGAGGAATACAGATTTCATAGGATTCCCTCAAAACTCTGAGGCTCTGTATTGGCGATTGAAGGGAGTGCTTCTGATCTTAAGATGCCCTGGTAAATAAAGATGAGTGGAGAGAAGAATTACTTTCTCTTGCACAGCAATGTGACTCTGATCACCAAAGCATCTGATCTCATAGAAATCTTGTACAGAACTTTTTATTTCTCCTGGTATTTATCATTTCTGTTTATAAATCTTTAGGCATATCATCTGCCTTACTTGACACTGTATAGAAAATTCTGCAGGATTTTAGCTAAGTTTTTCTTTCACTTGTAACAAATCAATACTCTTCAGATTAGCCTGCTCTGAGAGGTAGATGCTGGAGAGATGGAAGAGAGCACCTGATCCTCTGAGTGCCTCCTATGGTCAGTTCCTATACAAGGTGTTCCGTTAGGGCATGTAATCCTCACATTCTCGACTAGGTACGTATTACCTTCATTTCACGGATAAGAAAACTGAGGCTCAGAGAGAGTAAGCAACTTCTCAGAAGAAACCAACCCACTGAGTAGGAAAGCCACAATTTTATGCATGATTCCTAGCTTTAGCTTTTACTGTGTCAGACAAGACATGAGCACAACAGGATGTCTCAGGGCTCTTCAGTAAACTCCTGCTTTCTCTAAAACTGTCTTGGTTTCTTAAAAAGTCCATTCCACAAGGACCCAGGATTCATCTTCTTTTCCAGTAATGTAGTTTCATCGCTGATGCTGCTAATAACTCTTAAATAATCTAAACCTAATGAACATGTGGCAAGAGCCACAGGCAGATGAAAGGAGAGCAAGGAGCCCTGGAGTTCTGTGGCAAATGCTTAGTTGACTCTGGGGGCGACCAGCCCGTTAAAGCGACAGACGCCTTTCAAACCACGGAGAGTCAAACTGGTGTTGCCATCCTGCTTTCCAAATTGAAGGAGGATTTATCAGGTGACTGGTTGGTCATTAAAATTACTTTCTTATGTTCATCATGAGATTTTTTACAAATAATCTGCAATAGTTCAAAGAATTTAGTGTCACTGGGATAACAGAACTTTTTCTATCCTACTTCTTATTTACATAAACAGTATTTTATATCCCTTGTATTTATAAAATTGAAATATAGGAAAAAAGTGATATATAAATCTTTTGCTAACATCTCAATTTTAACATTTAATAATATTTAGCCACAGGTTTATGAATGAAAAAGTGATTCTCCCAGCTAATAAAAAGCTGGCATTTCCAATAAATTATTTTATATGTGTAATAATTATATTTCCTAATTTAAGTATTTTATCTTTTGAAAAATTCAATACTAAAGTATTTATAAGAATATCTTAATCCAGAATAATTTTGTAATCACAGGAGAGAAAATTTATATACACATGCACAATTTACCTGCATTTCTCTTTGTTTTGGAGACATACAACAGATTAAAAATAACAGCACATTAGGATAATGTTTTGTAAAGGAAGTAGAATGGAAATACACATTCAAGAGTAATTGGAAATGATATTAATTTTATGACTGTTAATGAAAATTGCTTATATTTTTTTTAAAAAGATTTTATTTATTTATTCATGAGAGACACACAGAGAGAGAGAGAGGGGCAGAGATGCAGGCAGAGGGAGAAGCAGGCTCCATGCAGGGAGCCCAATGTGGGACTTGATCCCGGGTCCCAGGATCACACCCTGGACTGAAAGTGGCGCTAAACTGCGGAGCCACCCGGGCTGCCCTGCTTATATTTTTAAATGGCTCAATCCTGAGTATCAAATGGCTACGGTTTTTAGATTTCACTGGTTATATTTAAATCAATGATGTTATGGGTTATTTTTAAATCTAAATTCAAATTCGATGTAACAGAAATCATGTGATTTGTAACTATTCAAAGTTATAATTAAACATTTTATTTTTTTTTAAAGATTTTATTTATTTATTCATGAGAGACACAGAGAGAGAGGCAGAGACATAGGCCTGATGTGGGACTTGATCCCGGGTCTCCAGGATCACGCCCTGGACTGAAGGCAGTGCTAAACCGCTGAGCCACTGGGGCTGCCCATAATTAAACATTTTAGATAACAATATAAAAATGTTCAAGTGTGTACCTATTGTGTATTTCTGGTCAAGGGGTATGTACATTCTTTTATGGTATGTATCAGCAAAAAACTCTGAAAACATGAGATAAACCTAGATGAGTGCATTTAGCTGATTTTTTAAGTAGTTGGATTTAAGTATTTAAATTTAAATAATTCTGAGACAACTTGGAAGAGCAAAGATTCATGATCTAATAGGGGAAGGACCCTGAGGGTAGAGACTGAATGCACCTTATTTTTCTAGGCCCAGTACATAGTTGGTGCTCATTAAATACGTGTTGAATGAATAACTAATTTATAATACAGAAGTCTATGTTAATCCACGTTGTTTTAGCTTCAGTTAAAGGACAGAATTCTCCTATATGCATCTCTGCTGATTTTCTCTTTCCAAAGAACTTAAAACTTAAGCTAACCTTCACAACCATGGTAGATCCTGCTTTTTCAATGTTTCCTTTGCAAGGCATTCACATTTTCATTTTTAAGTGTATGCTATAGTACTAACAAATGAGTCCTTGCAATGTGGGCATAACTTTTGGATTAATTTATTATAAATTTTTCTTCCTCATGGCAATTCTCTTGCTACTTAAAATTCACACACAAATAAAACTCTATTTCCCCCTCGGTTGTTTTCTCAATTTATCTTAATTAGCACCTAAAGCTAGTATGCGCATAGTGACTATATGTATATTATACAACTAATTGCAATATTCTCTTAATTGTAAGAGAGTTCCTTCCCTAATTTTAAACAAATAAGTAAAAAAAAAGCAAAACCTCACAAATGAAGTTCACTTTATATTTGTAAGAGAGAGATATTTTTAATCTAAATGGTTTCAATTCTACGTAATACTCAGTTTATTAAAAACACTGAGAGAAAGGAAGGCTACTATTTGAGTTGTAGTACTGGTGGGGAACCTACAGAGAGTCTTGAGGTACTTTTATTTTCCAAGGCATAGCATCCCAAAGAAATATTCCATTTCATGTTTTCAAATTCTAAGAAGACCTGCTTACTAATAAGAAAAGGAAATTTTATATCTATATGTAAGATTTTGTTAAATTGTCATTTTAACAATTCATCCATTGTCTTTCTAATTGCATTATTTGTAACTTAAAATATGGTATTGAGTTTGAGTCCATGCAACTTAAATCATTTACTGAGTGCTTTTACCCCAGACCCATTAAGCACACAGAGTTATAAATCCCATCCACCAGGAAGAGGGCCTGCCACCTGCCACCCTCAAACCTGTCTCCCCATGTTCTTTAATACCTCGTTGCAGTGCTATCATTTTATCTGGGACTCCTTCTCTGACTATGGCCATGCCCACAACTTCAAAAGGTTGGTGTGCCCTATGTCAGGCCACCACAGCTAGACAGTACTCATTCTGTTTATTTATATCCTCAGTCTGGCAAATTGTACATACATAATAAACATCCTTTAAATTATTTCACTTCAATAATGATTATGGGGATAGGTAAAACCATAGGTGAATGTTCAAAGTATAAACTAAAGCAATTCTCTAAGACAAGTAAGTAAATTAAAGCTAGAACTCATTTTAACAGGAAAGCTCTGTGGATCTTAGTTACATCCTACACCTCACCTGTCCTTAGATTTTGATCCCATGGAGCCTAATGTATACTTGGAACAATGGTTTGATAAATAAAACCTTCTGCTATAGAGTAAACTCAAATCCTAATTTAATCAAATCCTAAGAACACCAATATTTTATTTTCATAGTATTATTAAGACATTGTCTATCTTTTTCTACTTTATGGACACTTGCACTGATGATGAAAAAGCAATGGTTAGTAAAACTGCTGAGGCCTTAATATGAATTGACAGCGGTACCAAATATAAAAGTTTGTTGTTGTTACCACCATATACTTGTAATAAAAAGCTAAAAAGAAAATCTAGCTTCATTCATATTAACTCTTATTTTTTTTAAGATTTATTTATCTATTTTAGAGAGAGAGAAAAAGAGAGTACAGGAACAGGGGGAGGGGCAGAGGCAGAGGGAGAGAGTCCTCCAGCAGACTCCCCACCGAGTGCAGAGCCCAATTCAGAGCTGGATCCTAGAACCGTGAGATAATAACCTGAGCTGAAATCAAGAGTTTTCTGCTCAACCAACTGAGTCACCCAGGAGCCACTATCATCTCTTCTTGTTCTTCTTTAAAAACAAAATAACAAGCTGGAATATAAAGAAGCCAGAAATTAATATATATATATATATATATATATATATATATATATACACACACACACACACACATATATATGTACATATATAAATATATATATGTGCGATTTGCCAACATATAGTATAGCATTCATCTCTTCTTTAATGCACATATTTTAAATGTTCTGAATGATAAAATAGCGAGTACTCATGAAGCTCTTTTGCTGCATACCACAAGAGGATAGTTGTCTCTAGGAATAGCACTTGTGAGATTGAATTATGAAATGAACTAGCCACTTCTTTCATAGAGGTATAATTTTATTTGAAAGAATGACCAACATACAAATGATGGTGATTTAGACTTAGGTATTTGACTGATATTTTCTCCAAATTTTCTCCAATTTGATTGATAATTTCTCCAAATGAAGTGACTCTATCATTTCAAAGAAAACAACTGACCATATTTTATGCCAATGACAAAACTTGATATTAAAAGAAAGGAGAAAAAATTTTGGAAAACTTTTATATACTGCCATGAATTTAACAATTTCTCAATACTTAAAGACTATTCTAATGAGATCAATCGTGATATTAACAAATGCAAGAACATAATAAAATGTGTCAACATTTGGAAGATCCTCATAACCTAGTGTATCAGTATTTTCCAAGTGACCAATGAACAGAATTACTAAATCAGGCAAGGTAAAAGATTCATTCAAGATAAAAACTGGCCAATTGATTTTATTGTAAAAATAATTTTTGTGTGCAAAATTTTCATTGATATGCTTTTCCAGATGCCATATTGCATTTAATCTTTCAGAAGATGCCATTTGTATACTTTCACTGTAGAATCAATGAGACATATCCATTTATTTAATTGCATGATGCTATAATTTTGTCAAGCACTAGATCAAAACAATATATCGAAAAGACTGAATGCTCAAGTAGCTATGAGAATTGAGATGTCTTGTATGAAGCCAGATATTTAAAAGATTTGCAAAGATATTTTAAAATACCCACTCTTATGAATAAAGATTTTTGTTTTGGAAGAGAAAACTATTTTTCACAAAAATTTTTATTTCACATGATTATTATATTACTGTCTTAAGTAAACATTTTAAACATTTCTTTGTTCATTTTTGGTATGGTGAATATCAACACATATAAACCACATAAATAAAAGCTCTTTGGGGGCCTGATATTTTTTAGGAATATAAAGAAGTGTGGAGATCAAAAGTGTGAAAATTGCTTTCCTAATGCATCTTGCTTTCTTTTGGTTCCACAGCAGCCCAGTCAGGTATGTTTTTAGGAAACAAGACCCATAGAGTTTAAGTGAAATGGTGAAAATAACAAGCTGGAATATAAAGAAGCCAGAAACTGAACTTAGATTTGTGTCCAGAACTCTTTCCATGATACCTCATTTTCACTTCCAGTTTATAGAGTTAGTAAAAATCATTTGCCTTTAGTTTGGATCCATAATGTATATTACGAAAGGAAAGTGAAGATAGTGTTTTCTTTACATATGTCTTTAAAAATCTATAGCTAATCATAGTAAGGTCTATTTAGCAACAGTACTCAAACAGAGTGGTATTGGAGAAAGGATAGATAAAAAGATCAATGGAACAGAAAACTCAGAAACAGAGTCATGTGAATATGCTCAACAAATTCTGACAAAAGTGCAAAAACAATGCAATGGAAGAAGGACAGCCTTTCAAGAAATGATGCTAGAAAAAAATAGATATCTATAAGCCTAGAAATGAAGCTCAATCTAAGATATAAAACTAATTTAATAGGTAACAGGCTTAATCTTGAATCATAAAACTATTAACTCTTTAGGAAAACAAAAACAAAACACAAGTGAACAGCTTTAGTATCTAGGACTGGCAGAGTTTTTAGTCTTAACACCAAAAGCATAATCTATAAAATAAAAACTGATAAATAAGACTTCATGAAAATTAAAAGCTTTTGGGGACACCTGGGTGGCTTAGTTGGTTAAGTGTCTACCTTGGGCTCAGGTCATGATCCTAGGGTCCTGGGTTTGAGTCCCAGAGCAGCAGGGAGCCTGCTTCTCCTTCTCCTTTCCCTCTGACCCACTCGTGCATACTTGCACTCTCTCTCTCAAATAAATAAATCAACTCTTTAAAAAAAAATTAAAAGATTTTGCTTTGTGAAAGCCCATGTAAAGGTAATAAAGACAATCTACAGATTAGGAGAAAATATTTGCAAACCATATCTGACAAAGGACAAGTCTCTACAATTTATGAAGGACCTTAAAAGCTCAATAGTAAATTAATAATAATAATAATGCAATTAGAAAATGAGCAAAAGATATAAAGAAATATTTCACTGAAAAGTATGTGCAGATGAAGAGGTGATCAATACCATAAGCTAACAAGGGAAATGCAACTTAAAACCACTACACAACTATCAGGATGTCTAAAGTCAAAAATGGTAACACCAATCATTCATACATTGTTGACGGAAATTTAAAATTGTACATCTACTCTGGAAACAGCTTGGCAATTTCTTAATAAAAATAAACATTCTACTACCATGCAACCCAGCAACTGCCCTGGACATTTATCCTAGAAAACGAAAACTCATGTTCACAGAAAAATATGTACACAAATCTTTCTAACAGTTTTAATCATCATAAGTAGAAACAGATGTCCTTCAATGAGTGAATGTTTAAATAAACCATGATATATCTATACTATGGAATATTACAGGGCAACAAAAAGAAACTATTGGTACATATACTTTACATAAATCTCCAGATAATTTTGCTGAATGAAAAAAAATCAATCTCCCAAGTCATATTTTGTATGGTTCCATTCATGACACTGTTAAAAGGATAAGAATATAGAAATGAACAACAGATTTATGGTTGATAGGAGTTAAGGAAGAGAAAATAAGGGAAAAGCGGATGTGGTTATAGAAGGCAACATGAGGTTGGAACATGGTAATGAAACTCCATGGAACTTCTGCTTCTTGACTGTACCATGCCAATATCCTGATAGCACCTGCACTATAGTTGTGCATGATATTATCATTGGTGGAAACTGTGTAGAGAGTACAGGATTTTTGTTTTGTATTATTTTTTAATTGCATGTGAATTACATTTATTGCAAAACAGTTTAATTTCTTAAATCTATGAGTAAGTAACACTCTTTAAAAAAAACATGACAAGGCCATGAAAAACAAGGAAATACTGAAAAACTATCAAAGACAGGAGGTATCAACACTGCTAAATACAACATAATATCCTGAATTGGATCCTGGAACAGAAGATCAATTAGTAGAAAAACTGGTGAGATCCAAATAAAGACTCTAATTTAGTTAATGATATTAAACCAAAGTTAATTTCTTACTCTGAACAAATGTATCAGGAATATGTAAAATGTTAACATTAGAGAAGACTGGGTGAAAAGTATGCAAGAACCATCTGCTTTATCTTTGCAATTTTATTGTAAGCCTAAAATTATTCCCAAATAAGGACTTTAACAAAAACCTATGGTTAAGAACTTTCCTCCACCCATTGTTTCTAGTCAAATACTAAGCATTTGATCTACACTAACAAAGTACTCTGTCATTTAGCTACTGTCTCGCCTCCAAACTTATCTCCAGTTGTTGGTTTGTTGTTCTTGAGCCTTTATCAGTACAGAACGCCTTGTTCTCCAAATGTGTTTCCTTGGGTCAACACTTATTCCTTTATACAGACTAGTCCCTGTGCTAAGAGTGACTTTCTGTTCTCCCTGTTCTTTCCACTTGGTAAAACCTAGTCATCATTTAGATATCCAGCTCAGGGAAAATATTTTTCATGAATTATTCCTTGACCATCTTCACAACAGCACCAATGACAATGACTCTTGTTTCTTTGCCTTACACAGAAACAATACTCTCATATAACTAATAATGATTTTTTACTATTTTTTTCTCCATAAAATTTTGATGAAGCAGTAGTGTGGGGAAAAGAGCACAGACTTTGGATTAAAATATACCTAGATTTGAATTTCTCCCTCACTATATTTTAACTCTGTAACCTAAGGCACTTAACTCTGATCCTCAATTTTTTCTTCTATTAGAAAACCAGGACTATTATTTTTTTTACTTTATAGATTTGCTGTGAAATTAAGTGAGAGGAAGTAATAATGCAATAACATTGTATGGTGACAGATGGTGACTATACTTATTGTGATGAGCACTGAGTAATGTATAGAATTGTTGAATCAATATATTATACACCTGAAATTAACATAACATTTTATGTTAATTGTACTTCAACAAAAAATTTTTAAAGCCAAAAAACACTTAAATCATCTAGTAAGGTGCCTGACAAAAAAAACCTCAATTATATTATTAATTTTCATTATTACTTTTAAGTTGTTCTCATTATTACATATTATTTTACAATGCCTTAACATTGCTGTGAAAAGAATTTTGACATCATGTATCCTCTGAGAAAGTCTATGGGACCCCCCCAATATTCACTGCCATTGTTTGAAAAGTACTAAATTAAAACATTATATAAAAGAAGAAAACACTCAGTTGTCATCTCTCATATGATCAGAATTTGATTAGAATGAGGATTTGAATTTACTTCATGTAATAAGGTTTTATTTAGTAAACCACTGTCCCAAGTGTGGGGACATGGATGAAGATCTAAGGACCAGTAAGGTAGGGTTTGACTACATTCCCAGAGCTCTCTTGTTTCAATGAGTTACAACTTAAGTTGTCTTAATTATCCTAGGAAACACTTTACCAATAACTTGCCTCTTATGTTATATTCTGAACCCTCATCTATATTTTCATAATCATTATTAAAATAAAATCATTTAAAGGATGTTTATTATGTACATATAATTTGTCAGACTCTAGAGTTACAGAAATGACAAAATATGTTCTTTAGGGCTGTGGGGCACCTAACCTTCAAAAATTATAAGTATGAGGATAGTAAAAAAATTCCAAGAGAAATAATGATACTATAATTAAGATTTTAAAAACATGGAGAAATGTGGGGGTGAGAATAGAATAGCAGGCCTTTAAACATAGAGAATAGGAAACAATTGGCACCCACATGGGACAAGACATGAAACAGGAGAACCATTAAGAGATAGTTGGACAGAACAAAGTCTGTATGTGTGAACATGTGACTTAAAATAAGGCCAGGGATGTATATAATGCAAAGTACAGAAGAGGAGTGTAGCCTACACATTATGAAAGATATTTAATGCATTAATGATGTGGGACATGGCCCCAGGCAAGGACAATTAGGCTTCATGAAGATGGGCTTGATTAACAACTATGATGGCTGCTGAGATACTGACATCCCAAGGGTGCAAATCATTTGGCATTTTCTAAATGCAAGTTCTCATTTCTAATAACATGATTGAAAAATAGTATGTAAGTTGTATCAAATATGAGAAGGGCATCCAGCACCCCCAGATCTTGAAATGGCAAATTATAAAATATGTACAAAATGTATAATTAGTGAGCATAAACTGGAGCTATGGGCATGGAATAGGGAGGAAACCTATGATTGCTTTCTTCTGTATGCTTCATCCAGTAACTTTACAGCAACTGACATCTATCTCAGATATGGTCTTTAAAATCAAAGACAGAAAAAAAAAAAAAACAAAAATTTAAAAACCCTCACAGAACATAGGGACAATGGTACATAGTTGTTAGTCAAAATAAATATATACTCATGTGAGAGCTTTTAACTTTACATTTTTTAGAGAAATTTTTTTGAGAAATTTTAATTATCACTCAATTTATTAGTTTTACAGTTCAACCTAGCACAAAAAAAACCCTGTGGGATGGTTTTACTACATAATGTCCTATTTTCTATGGACAAAAGTTGATTCCAACTATGTCTTTGTCTCTGAAGTTCATGAGAAATTCTATCCACATCTATATTAAAATACTTCATCTTCAAGAACATGAAGAAATATGCTAATGAATTTCCAAAGTACTTCTCTGGATGCCTCTGGAGAGAAGAAAAGGTGGCATTTGGGCTTCATAAACCGTACAAGATAATTTAGGTGGAAACACACACTTACACACAGGTACACACAGACACATATGCATGAACACCATGCATGGCTTAATCACTTAACATATTTGAGTGGTAATAGATTCAAAATGCCATAAACAGGTGGTAACTCTATTTACTTTTGCACTTAGAGGCAAAAATAACAAAAGAAACACCTACCTTTTTTTTAAAGAAACTGAATTCTCCTCCTTGTTTTTCTCACTTAATCTACCTTGTACATTTTATGCTATCTGGGGAGTAAGAGTATCTGAGACATGAGAGCTATATCAGGACAGGAGCTATAGTGAAATATATGAAATGTCAAAACTAAGAGAATGATAACATGCCATGCAAAGACTTACAGTGCTAGAAGCAGAAAAGAATTCTACATGGTATCAAACCAAAGGTTTCCAGAGACAGATATTAAAGCTGGGGTCTGAAGCTAAGAGTCAGGGCTGTGTTGAAGGAAACCACTACTATTGAGCTTCCTCCCCATAGGGCAATGGGAGGAAGAATTAGTGATATTGTCTAGTATAACTGTCCAAGAGTTGTTATAAGTCAAATAGTGCATTTATGAATGTATATGTGTATGGCTTAAAGCTATACTTTCAACTTTATTGGCTTATGGTAAGAAACATTTTTCATCATGTCCATTATGTGTGTGTGTGTGTGTGTGTGTGTATTCAGAACCAAAAAAATCATGGAATATACTTATTTTTACTATATTTAATGTACTCTAACATTTCCACACTATTGTGCTATATACTTTTTAGTTTATTTAAAATATGATTTTTGTTCACTGAATTGTTTTTCCAACCACTAATGGGTCTCATTTAGCATATGCACTGGCTAAAAGAAATAAGAGCAAATTGGATATTCAAATATGGCAAAGAAATATGGTTTTCCAGAAGGAAAGAAGTAAATACAGTAGGGGAAAATACAGTATTTATATATTCTTTTAGAATACTAGATCTAAAATTGGACTTAGGGATTTTCCAGTTAGAGACCTTGTTTTGACAGAAAGGAAAAGAAGTCACCAATAAAGTTACTTGTCCAATGTCTCACAATAAGTGGCAGAGCTGTATTTAAAACTCAAATTGACTATCTCCTGAGACTCTTTCCATTGTAGGTATATACACATATTTGCCTAAGAAGTTTCGCAGAGAAGCAAGGGAGGATGCATTGGAACTAGATTTACAAGGCCCCAGAATTCCAAGTTAAAGCATATTACACTTAATCTTGTGGGCCATACCACATTATTAAACCAGCTATTAAAAAAATAAAATAAAATAAACCAGCTATTATCAGGAAAATCACGTGAAAAAGTTCACGTTTATGAGACAATTTTATATGGGTAGATTGACAGAAAGAGCAAGCAGAAAGACCAATTAGGCAATTACAATTAGCATTCCAAGAACAGAGTAAAGACTTGGTGGACAGTGATTGATAGAAGTCAAATGGTACAGGAAAACAAGGATGAGAGAGCATCCTGAAGACAGATTTGGTAAGACTTGGTTGGCAATGAAGTATGAAAGGTGAAGAAGAGAGTAGAATTAAGTACGACTGGTATTTCCAGTCTTGAAGACAGGGATAACAGTGGTATCTCAGAATTATAGTCGGAATCAGGAAAAGAAAAATGTTGTTTTCAATAAAGAGATGTTTGGTTAAATTTTAGATGTGTAGATTTGGGGGTGATGATACAAATCTAATATATATGTCCTTTTAATGGCTTTCTTAAGGTATAATTGACATACAAATAAACAGCACATATTTAATGTAAATATTTTGATGAATTTGATCATATGCAAAATCTGTGATATCACTACCACAATCAAAGTAATAGAACTGTCAACACTTCCCAGAATTTCTTTATGATTCTTTCTTTTTTGGTTTGTTTATTGTGGTAAGAACACAAAATGCTACCTACCTTCTTTACAGATGTTTACAGCAGATCTCTACAATGTATTCATCTAGCAGAACTCATACTTTAGATCCATTGAACACGACTCCCCATTTCCTCCACCTCCCTTTGCCCTTATCAACCACTATTACATTCTTTTATTCTATGAGTTTAGCTATTTTAAATACCTCATATAATTTGTCCATCTGTGATTTAACATGCTGTACTCTGATTCATCCACAAGGTCATAATATATATCTTACAACTAAAAGCCTAAGACAGGAAAGAAGCTGGCATGGGTAATGAACACTTGGGAAGCATCAAAATGAGTAAGATCTCTTTGAGAACAAATGTTTTAAAAGAAGCCAAACACACAAGCTGAACCAGGGCAGATATCTGCAATCACGGGTCGGGGCAGGTCCCATCTAAACAGAGAAGAAAGAATTCAGATTATTTAATTACCACCTTTTGAGCAGCTAATATGTTCCAGAGGCTATAGTAGAATCAAAAAAAGAATGACAGATGAAGATATTCACCATATTCTAATATGGTTGCCAAGCTATAATAAGATACCTAATCCCCCCTATTATGGGAGTGTCAGGGATGAAGGAACAAGATGTAAGGAGCCAGGGTCCTCATCACTGTCAGGCAGTATTAAGAAAGCAACACCCTCATTAGTGAAAATTATGTGAGGAGTTGAATTTCTACTCTCACCTAGCAATAATGAGATGCCATTACCCTCCTTGATGCTTTGGCCCTGGAGAGACCTGTTAGACCGTCAGAACTTTCACCACTACCCAATGGTAATGAAGATACCATCTCCTCCCCACCTCCAGTGGTGTAATTGGGAACTTGCACTCCTAATCCTGCTCAGCAGTAATGAAAAGTACTCTTACCTTGGGTGTCCATGGAGACCAAACAGGGAGCCTGGAATTCTACCCCACCTGACAGTAACAAGGTGACACCCCATCTTCTCCCACTAGAGCAATGTCAAAGTAAACTAGTTATAACAGAATATTTCAATAAGATCTAAAGTCCCATAACATAATGCACCAAATATTCAGATTTCAATAGAAAATCACTTAAGCACTCATACGATGAGACAGGAAGATCTCAGATTGAATGAAAAAAGACAATCAATAAATGCCAGGAACAGCATGACTGAGATGTTACCATACATTTTAAAATAGTAATCTTAAGAAGGCAGAAGGAGGGAAGGTGAGTAAAATGAAGGGGAGTGGGAGATCCAGGCTTCCAGTTATGGAATGAACACATCATGGGAATAAGAGGCACAGCATAAGGAATACAGTTCATAATAATGCAATAGTGATAATGGGGACAGATGGTAACTACACCTGTGGTGGGACACAGCATAACATATAAACTTGCCAATCACTAGGTTGTACATCTGAAACTAATGTAACATTGTGTGTCAATTATATTCAAATAAAACATAATTATAAAAAAGAGTCATACTAAAATATTTCAATAGGAAATTATGAAAATGTGTGAAAAATAATGAAAAAAGTTTCAGCAAAGAAATGAAAGATATAAAGGAGAACTAAATGAAAAATGAAAAATACAGTAGCCAAAAAAGAAAACAGAAACCCCTTAATAGATGGGCTTATCAAAAGAATGGAGGATATAAAAGAATCAGTGAACAGAAAAACAGAACAGAAGTACTCAATCTGAACTAGAGAAAATGGATTAAGAAAGAAGAATGCCTCAGGGATCTGAGACATCACAGCAAAAGATGTAACTATTATATCACTGGGGTCCTGGATAGAGAAGAGAAAGAAGATAAAACAGAAAAAGTATTAAAATAAATAATGGCTGAATACTTCCCAAATTTGGTAAGAGATTTAAGAAGCTGAGCAAATATCAAACATGATAAACCCAATAAAATCCACACCAAAACACATTATGGTTAAACTTCCGAAAAATAAAGACACTCTTAAAAGCAATTAGACAGAAAAGACACCTTACCTTTGAAGAAAAAAGTAAATTGAATTGGTAGTAGATTTCTTATCAGAAATCAGGGAGGCCAGAGAGAAGTAACAAAATATTTTTCAAAGGTTGCAAGAAAAGGCCAGTGAAATTAAAACTTATATTCAATAAAAATGTTCTTCAGAAATGAAGAGACAATAAGACATTTTCAAATGAAGTAAAACTAGGAAAATGTATTGTCAGAAACCTACATCAGAAGACCATCTGGAGTATATTCCTGAATAGAGACAGTAAAAGAAGGAATCTTAGAACATCAGAACGGAAGAAAGAACAATAGAAAAAGTAAAACATGAGTAAATAAATTATATATCCCTTCTTTTCAGTGTTCTAAATTATGTATGACAGTTCAAGAAAATTTATAACACTTTCTGATATGGTTCTAAATAAATGTAAGCATAATATTTAGGATAATTATAATTAAGGAGTTGGAAAAGGGTACGAATATGGGTAAATTTTCTACATTTTACTTGAAGAATAATATTATAGGCTGTGATGAACAACATGTAGCTAATGTAATGCCTAGAATAACCACTATAAAAGCTATTCAAAATACTATAAATACATAAAAATGAAATTCCAGAGTATTCAAGTAACCCACAGGAAGGTAGATAAAAAGCTCAGAGAAACCAAACCCAGAAAATCATCAGAAATAAAAAATAATGGGACACCAGGGTAGTGTAGTCGGTTAAGAGTCTATTGCTTTTAGCTCAGGTCATGATATCAGGGTCATGATATCAAGTGCCTCATTGGGTTCCATGCTCAGCATGGAGTCTGCTTAAGACTCTCCCTCTCCCTCTGCCCCCCCAAACTCATACTCTCTCTAAAATAAATAAATAAGTCTACCAGAGATAGAAATTGGCATTATATAGTGATTAAAAGAGCAACCCAATCCTAAATACATATGCAACAAACAATAAAGCTGCTAATTATGTGAAGTAAGAACTGATAGAATTGAGGGGGGAAATTAACAAATCCACAATTTCAGTGGGAGACTTCAACACCCTTCTCAACATTTCAAGGAATAATCAGCATAAAAACAGGAAGGATACAGAATTGTTCAATATCAGCAAGTAACAGGATTAATGAACATTTATAGAACATTCCACCCAACGACAGCATAATAAGCTTTTCTTTTTTCAGTGCCCTTGGAACAGATACCAACACAGACCTTATTCTTGTCCATAAAATATACCTCAGCAAACATAAAGGACTTGAAATCATAAACGGTACATCATTTGACTACAATGGAATTAAACTAGAATCAAAATAGAAAGATAACAAGAAACTCTCCAAACACTTAAACATTAAACAATATACTTCTAAATGATCCATGGGTCAAAGATGAAGTCTCAAGAAAAAAATTTAAAAATACATGAAACTGAAATGAATTAAAAACACAACATATCAAAAAACACAGCTGAGAAATTTAAGGCACTTAAACACATGAGAAAAACAGAAATCTCAAATCAATAAATATAAGAATAAAAATAACTGCACCCCAATGTTTATAGCAGCAATGTCCACAATAGCCAAACTGTGGAAGGAGCCTCGGTGTCCATCGAAAAATGAATGGATAAAGAAGATGTGGTCTATGTATACAATGGAATATTACTCACCCATCAGAAAGGATGAATACCCACCATTTGCTTCAACGTGGATGGAACTGGAGGGTATTATGCTGAGTGAAGTAAGTCAGTTGTAGAAAGACAAACATTATATGTTCTCATTCATTTGGGGAATATAAATAATAGTGAAAGGGAATTTAAGGGAAGGGAGAAGAAATGTGTGGGAAATATCAGAAAGGGAGACAGAACATAAAGACTCCTAACTCTGGGAAACTAACTAGGGGTGGTGGAAGGGGAGGAGGGCGGGGGGTGAGGGTGAATGGGTGATGGGCACTGAGGGGGGCACTTGACGGGATGAGCACTGGGTGTTATTCTGTATGTCGGTAAATTGGACACCAATAAAAAATAAATTTATTTAAAAAAATAAAAATAATAAAAATAAATACAAAGTAAATCCACCTTAAGAATAAAGTGCAAAGTAAATCCAAAGCAAGCAGAAGGAAGAAAATAATAAAGGTAATAATAGAAATCAATGAATCAAGAAAATCAATGCAACAAAGAACTAGGTCTCTTAAAAAAAAAAAATGGTAAAATTGACCAAACTTTAAGAAGACTGATACAAAAGAGAGATGACACAAGTTATCAATATCACAAATGAAATGTGCGATTTCAACACAGACCCTGAAAACATCAAAAGGATAATAAGTGAATACTATGAACAACTTTACAAACAAAAATTTAACAACTTGGATAAAATGAATCAATTCCTTAAAAAGCACAACCACATCTTACCCAGTAGGAAATGGATAATTTGAATACCTATAACTATTACAGATATTAAACTCATAATTTACAATTCAAAAAAAAAAAAAAAACTCCTATTCTGGATGACATCACTGGAGAATTCTACCAAACATTGAAAGAAGAATTAAGACATATTCTGCACAATGTCTTCCAGAAAAGAGAAAAGGAGGAAACATTTCCCAATTTGCTTTATGAAGATAACATATCTATGATACTCAAATCAGAGAAAGTAGTCCACTGATACCAATGCTAGTGCAAAAAGAAAGAAAGGAAGGAAGGAAGGAGGGAGGAAGGGAGAAGGGAGGGAGGAAGGGAGGCAGGGAGGAAGGAAGAAAGGAAAAATCATACTAAAGACTAATAGCCTTCATGAATATATGCACAAAATACCTTAACAAAATATTAGCATACAGAAATCAGCAATATATAAAAGGAATTATACACCATGACCAAGTGATGTTTATACCAGGGGTGCAAGACTGGTATGATATTTGAAAATCATCAGTGTAATATACCATATGTATTCATATGATCACATCAATCAATGTAGAAAAACTCAACATCAATTCATTAGAATGAAAAATAACTCCCTGGAATATAGGAATATACGGGAACTTTATCTTGATGAAGAACAGCTACAAAAACTAACAGCTAATGTCATACTTCATGGTGAAAGAATGAATGCTTTTCTCTAAGTTTGATAAGAAATCAAGGATGTCTGATCCTCCCATTCTCATTCAAAATAGAGCTAGAGGTTCTAATAAGTGCAATAGTCAATAAAAGGTAGAAAAACTGAAAAAGAAGGAATAAAACTATCCCAATTTGAGAATGCCATTATTGTCTAAATAGAAAATCCCAAGAAATCTACAAAACAGTTCTTAGTCTAGCAAGTGAGTGTAGCAAGGCTGCAAGATCTGAGATAAACATAAAAATTAATTGTGACTGGGAGACGGGCACTGAGGCGGGCACTTGACAGGATGAGCACTGGGTGTTATTCTATATGTTGGCAAATTGAACACCAATAAAAATAAATTTATATAAAAAAATTAATTGTATTTCTATATATGAGCAATAAACATGTGAATACAAAAAAATAAAAATGCTATATCATTTACCATTACTCAAAAAAATGAAGTACTTAGGTCTAAATCTAACAAAACATATATGGATTTTTTTGTAGATACAGATCAAGATAATTCTAAAATGTTTATCCAAAGGTAAAGGAACTAGAATAGCTAAAACAACTTTGGAGGGGAAGAATAAGGTCAGTCTAACTGGTTCCACAATCAGTATATAATTACAGTAACCAACAATGTCTGGTGCTAGCAGAAGGATAGATGCATAGATCAAGAGAATAGGTCAGAGAACTCAGAAATATACCCACACAAATACGCAAATATGCCAATTGATTTTTGAGAAAGGGGTAAAGCAATTCAATGGAGGAAATAGAGCCTTTTCTTTTTTTTTTTTTTTTTTTCTTTTTTTTTAGGAAATAGAGCCTTTTCAACAAATGATGCCTCAGTAAGTTGTCATCCATAGGTCAAAAAAAAGAATTTCATCTAAACCCCTTAAGTTATATGAAAAAATAGTTCAGAATTGATCATGGAGTTAAAGAAAAACCTAAAATTATAAAAATTTTAGGAAAAGATAGAAAGACATGTTCATAATTTAGGGATAGGCAAAGAATTCTAAAACTTGACATGGAAAGCAAGATTTATAAAAGGAAACAATGATAAATGGGATTTTGTCAAAATTTTTTTATTTTTTATTTTTGGATTTTGTCAAAATTAAAAACTATATTCTACACAGGGCCATATTAAGCATGTTAAAACACAACAAAACAAACTACAGACTGGAAGAAAATATTTGTAAACCAAATAGCCAAGAAAGGAATACTGTGTAGACTATATAAAGTAAAAATGAATACATGAATGAATACGTAAATATTCTGATTAGAACACAGGCAAAAGGTCTTGGTCAGACATTTCACTGAAGAGGATATACTGATGACAAGTAAGCATATGAAAAGGTATTCAACATCAGTAGCCATAAAGGAAATACCAAAGAAACATCACTATACACTTTACAGGGTGGCTAAATTTTTTTAAAGAAATGAAATGACACCACCAATTATTTATACATCAATAGTAGAATACAAAATGATACAACCACTCTGGGAAACAGTTTAGAGGTTTCTTGGGGGGAAAAAACTAAATTAAACAAAGCTTTTCACTACATTACAAACTCAGCAAATTGCACTCCTGGGTATTTATCTTAGAGAAATGAAAAGTTATGTTCACACACCAAAACTGTACTGGAATGTTTATAGCAGTCATACATTAGTATATTCTATCAGTATATAATAGTCGTATATTAGTCGTAGCCAAAAACAGGAATCAGATCAGATGGCCTTCAAGAATTGGTGAATGGGTAAAGAGACTGTAGTATATCTATACCATGGACACTGCCTATCAATAAACAAGAACAAGCCATTGATACATCCAACAATCTGTATAAATCTCCAGAGGCTTATGCTAAATAAAGCCAATCCCAAAGGGTCACAACTATAGGGTTCCATTTACGTAACAGTTTTGAAATGACAAAATGGTAGAAACTGAGAAAAGATTAGCAGTTGCCAGGGGTGAGGAGTGTGGAAATGGGAAGGGGGGGTGGAAGCTGCTATAAAAAAGGAAGCAGGAGGGATCCTTGTGGTGGGGGAGTGCTTTGTGTCCTGACTGTACTCACGTCACTATCTGGGGGATGATTTTTACGGCAGTTTTGCAAAATCCCATTGGAGGAAACAGTGTAGAATACAGGAGGTCTCTCTGTATGTTTCTCACAATTGCATGTGAATCTGTAATTATCTCAAAATTAAAAGCTTATTTTTAAAAAGCCCTAACATCAGCATCCTGCTTTATTAAAAATAAATCATTCAAGAGCTTTAAATAACATCACATAAATCATAATAAAGCCAAAAAAAACATATTTTAGGCATATTTTCATTACTAAAACAAAAATTCTAAATCCTATTTTTTTCTTAATGCTCTCACTTTGGCGTGATTTTTACTTTTATTGAAATAAGAAGCACCTATATTTCTTGGAACTGTGAGCTGTCTTCTTCCCCAGGAGAGTTCTGGAAATATGGTGATAACAACATTTTAAAAGGCATGTGGGCATAAAGGAAGTGCTTGGAGCACATGTTGTCTTCTAAACCTCTTGGCTTAAATGCATCAGCTTCTATTTCAAATTTATCTATTTTCAGCTTGCTTTCCTAACTGTATTTAGGTTAAGAAAGATGTAAAGTGCCAAAGTTGGAAGACAATTCAGAGTTCCAAAAGATTATACTTTAAATGAAGTTGTAACAAGGAACAGAAGAATTTTATTAAAATGTGTAAGTTATTTGCATCAGGGAAGGAGTTGGTGGATATATTTAGCAAACCGGATATGCATGAACATTCAAGAACATTAGAAAAATCCCATTTGGGAGCCCTCATTTCCTAAAAAATACTCAAAAAGGAGAAGCTGTTAATGCAAATAACTGGATTTGTTGACTCTGGTTCCCAAATAAAGACAGGCTTTTTTTTGCAATGAATCCTGGTAGACTACCATTTATCAAACTGTCATTCAAGTTCATTCATTCCTTTATTCACCAAATACATGATGTGTGCATTTGATAAATATATTCTCCAAATACATTCTTTGCAACAAGGGCAATCTTTGTTTGTTTGTTTGTTTGTTTTTGCATATGTCCAACATCAATAAAATACACAGAACCAACAGAAATGAATATTTAATAAAATCAACTGCTATACACTGTACAATCAGCGTACACTCTTGTGTTTTTGTTTATGTACTTTAGCATAAATCAGATAATATTGCTATTCTGTTTAAAACTCTGCAAAGCCTTCCCACCTCTGTCAAGTATTCTGCACTTTTTCCCATCTCGTAGAATGCTCTTCCCTAGATAGCCACATACCTCACTACCTAAACTTCTTGATACTGTTTCCCAAAGTCCCCAGCTCCCCCTTGCCCTAGGAAATTTACCTAACATTCAATCTAGCCTATCCCACACTCACATACTTTAGGGTTCATTGATTATTTATTTTCACAGTCTTTCTTCACCAGTAGAATAAAAGCACCAAAAAGGAGTTTTTAACTAGTATCGTTCACTGCTCTGTCCTCAGCCCTTTTCTCATGATAAAGCACAGATTACGTGCTTGAACAGTTACGTTAACTAAATGGAAGAACTTATGTGTTTTTTTTCCCCACAAACATTTGCTTAGTATTTATTACAATGATGGCACTGTCCTAGTGCCCGAAACAACTATAGGTTAGACACACCTCTGCTCTCACAGGTTTTGCTGTGGAGGGAAAGGTTGAAGTGGGCTCAGAGGAAGGTACTGAAAACAGACAAGGCAGTGTTTTAAGCCCATTACCCATTATAGTGCCAGCCTTCTTCCTGCTAAAACAAGACTCAAACAAATCACAACAGAGCCCTGAAAATCCTTTCCCTTGGGGAATCTGTCCAGTGAGGGGGTGATATAGAGACAGAAAGACAGGGGTGGGTTGTACAGTGTTGGGTGCATTAGGCTGAATTCAAACAATGGGAATTTCTGGAGCATGGAGGAAGGACTGTCTAGATGGCATGGAAGGCTCTAAGGGCCACACTTGAACTAGATCTTAAAGGATTAATGACTAATTTTTAATAGTGCTCTGCAAATTGGAAAGCTAGAGTGAACTGCAATGGGAAATACTGAGACACTATCTTGAACTTTTAAATAAGTGTTATTTGAAGCACAAGGCTAATGGTGCATTCACACCAAAATGATGTGAAAGCCTCCCTCCCCACCTTCTACTAGATTAGTGCAATACACAGCCTAGGCAGCTGACCCTGTAGCCCTAATTCTGATGAAGGAATACTACTTTTCAAGCAAAAATGTTTTATAATTTAAAAAAATATTAACATTTGTTATCTCATTAAAATCTTATAGATAGTGGATATTGCTGCCTTTTTTTTTTAAGACAGGGAAATGTGGTTTGAGATGTATTTTCACCCACTCCCAAAGTTATATAACTAGCTAATGACAGATGTGGAACTTCTGCCCAATTTTTCTGACATCAAGTTACGCACAGGTATCGGTTTAATTTTTACCACCATCATTAGCTATTACATTCAGTGAAGAAAGGAGCCACATCCCCAAGACCATAATAATCTTTAGGACTTTAGTTCGTCTGTTATAACAGTAGGGAAAGCAAAATGCATAGGGAGAATTTCCCGGGCCTTGGTGGATCTATTGGTAAGAAAATTAAGATCTCTCCTGATTTTTCTCTGTTTTCTCAGTGAAGTAAGAAGGGAGGTCATTATTGAATGTAAAGAGCCAGATAAATTTTACAGATTTCAGAAGAGAGGAGCAGGTGTGAAATAGTAATCTAAGGCACTGGGAGGGTGAATAGAACTAACAAAATGTGGCTGTAGGATTGACAGGCAGTAAATTGGGGCCAATAAGGTTTATGATAATAAATTAAAGTAAAAGTAGTCAGTATCATTGTGTGTTTTCTCCAACTCTATTCAGTGGCTCAGGTGCAGGTATAAAAAGAGAAACTGTGCTCAGCCGAGGCTGCAGTTGTACCAGTCAAATCTGGTGGCAGGAACTATGTACAAGGGAAAATAATGCTATGCCAATGAGTGAGTATAAAGTTGAATTTGAAATATAGACTGAATGAAATGGTCATGAGGACCTGAGAAGGAAGATGGAGACTAAAAAGGGAAGTAAAGTCAATGAGTTTTAGGTCTCCGTGGAATCAAAGAGTTACTGGAGTTGAGGGTACTGGAGGAATGCAATCAGAAAGAGATAATGTAGCAGAGGTCCTGGCAAATTAATAGGTGCTAAATGCTGTATTTTCTTATGAATGAATATCCCACAGTGTTTTCCTAAATGCCAGAGGCTATACCAGATTGTCACTTATCATCCTCTATGTTAAATTCCAAGAGATTTACATTTAGATTTCTAAGGTAAGTTTCTCATTTATTCAGCAAGAAAATATGGCTTCTAATATTTTGACACCGTATTATTTTACCAAGGATAGATGTTAAATGCAATGAAGCCTGAAAATGTCTCTAATATTCATAGTTTTATTCTGCAACATAACTTAAAATTAGATTTCTCACATTGTTTTACATTTACACTTTTGATTGTCTCTGTGAAAGACCTTCTACATGTGGTTAGGGGAAGAGGGCAGTCTTTGCTTTTTCCCTTTAGTAACCAGGTTGGGGACCATTGGTGAGGACAGAATAAAGACATACCATGTAAGGGAAGCTTATAGGATTTGGGATCTCTAACCTGAAACCGAAAGGAAAAATACAGCACACCTAAGTTAACCAGGGAAAGCATCTGCAGGAAAAGGTCTTAATGTTTAAGAGCTTAGACTCTGGGATCATTTAGACCTGGGTTTGAAAACCACCTCTGGGATTTGAGCAAGTTACTTTTATCCATCTAGGAACATTTTGCTCTTCTATAAAGCACAGCCAAGTGTGCAGTTTGTAAGGTTGGTGAGAAAAGGAATTTGATTACTTGAACTTTAAAGTCCAGTCAAAATCTTCCATTTTTTGATCCTACATCTAACTGGGTGAAATATTCATCATTTTGAGACTAGAAATCCATTCTCTCTTATAGAAGATTCTATCTTTCAACCGCGTCTCTACTTGGTTCCTCAGTCCACTTAGCTATGAAACCCAGAGAGATGATATATAGGTTACCTGCAGTTGAGAACTCCATGATTTCACCTCCAAAAGTGGAACACAGTCTGGCAGATCTAGATGTTGCTGGGCTTAGGACATGACTGCCTTCTATGACAAAAGGATTTTACTGGAAGCAGGGCCAACATTTAGCAAAGCTCTTACTTAGGTGAAGTCTATCCTTAGGTTTACGCTGACAAGTAAGTTTCCACAACTAGTTGTTAAAATATTTTACTATGTCTTATAGCTTTTAATGCATTTGTAAAAGGAACAGATTTGAAACAATTGTTGCCAAAACTTGTTGAAAGATTTCTCATCATTTGAGCAAAAGATCCACACACGTCACTGTATGCTAACTGCAGGCTATACATTCCATCAGTAGAAGGGGTTGGAAAGAGCAGAAGCAACAGAGGCCAAAAAGAACCACCTGTTTCTGTCAGGTTTTGACTTGGGGAAGATATGTAATTTGGAAGGCTAGGGTCAGGAAAGTCAAGATGTCATTTCCTACCTCGCATCGGAGAGCTCAAAAAAAGGCCAAACATAACAGGGTGGACAAAATGTAATGTAGGTCAAAGATATTTGAATTCAGAATGATTTAAGTTCGAATTGTGGACCTGATGATCTTAGATAAGTTACTCAGTATTCTCATCTGCAATATGGGCACAATAACACCTATTTTTTAAAGACTTTGTGAGCATAAAATAGGATAATGCAGCAAGTGTCTAGTTTAATGGCTGGCACTTAGAAAGTAGTCAGTAATTTACTGTCAAGGGATGTCTTCAGTGATCCTTTGCTATGAATGCTGTATAGAGGCTCTTGGGCATGTTTGAGTTGCTTGATCTAGGTGATTATCCTAAGCATTCCTTTAATATAAATTTTGTTTCTTACCTACTCACATTTGGCATGTTGCTAGGCATCAGGACTATAAAAATAGAAGTCCTACCTCCTGTCTTTAGGAGCTTAGGAGCTGTTAGTGAAAGAAATAAGGAAACAGCAGGAAAGCACAATGTGCTGTGAAATCATGGAGCATAGACATTGAGAGGGACCGGAGCCTGAAGTGGCAGTGGTTGGGGAAGACTTGTAGGCATTCATTAAACTAAGGGGATTACCAGCTGAGTTAAAAGTAATGGAAAATCATGGCAAAGTGAGACATATAACATGGCAGAACATGGAAAGGAAACAGCACAGCCGAAAGAGTACAATCTAGAATTGGGACGCTTGGTTTCTGTGGTCTCACTATGTCACACATTCCTATGGGACTAAGTCAATTTATGTAACTCCTTCAAGCCTCAACGGACTGATCTGTAAAGTGGACTTTATAAGACCTACTGCATAGCATTGTTGTCAGGCTAAAATGAAATAACATATTCTACTTCCACAATACATGTATTTAAAGGGGGCCCAGGTGGGTTATCCAGTCAAGCGTCTACCTTCAGCTCAAGTCATGATCCCAGGGTCCTGGGATCAAGCCCTACCTTGGGCACTGCTCAAAGGGGAGCCTACTTCTCCCTCTCCCTCTGCCTGCTGTTCCTTCTGGTTATACTCTTTCTCTGTCAAATATATAAATAAAAATCTTTAATAAAATATATATATATATATGTACTTCTTTTGACACTCATTATTTCCAAACTAGTGTAAATATAAGCAAACATCCTCTCTCACACTCTTCCTTATGTTCAATTGGACCCCTAATTCTAACTTATTCTCCACCATGAAGGCTGAGGAACCTTTTCAAAATACACACCAGGTAAAGTCGTACTTCTGTTTAAAAGCCCCAAATAATTTCCATTGCTTCCTAAACCAAATAATTAATCAAGGGATAAATGCTCTTGAATAATTTGTCCCCTGACCACCTCATTGATTTGCCCCTGACCACCTCATTAAAGTCACTTTCAGGACTCACCTTCCCCCCATGCTCTGTGCTGCAACCACCCTGTCTTTCTTGAAGTTCACACATATCTATGCCCCCTCCTACTCTTTGTATTTTACATACTGTCTCTATCTTATACTCCTGTATCTCCACCCCTTAATTTCTAGTCGTTCTCCACCTTTTATCTCAAGTGCACCTTTCCCATCCTTCCTGATTAGGTCACATGCTCCTCTCATACTTGCTCCCTTTACTTTGCAGCTCAACAAAAATGAAACTTTGCATTTGCTTGAGTGAGAATGTGCATTCCTCTCCAATCCGTGATCATATCACTACCTCAGGAGAGCAGGGAATATATTTGTTTTCCTCTCCACTCTATCACTGCTACTCCAGGAAGGCAGGGAATATATTCATTGTTGCCTGATCTGTATGATCAGTGTTTTTCGCTTGGCAATGGATCTCTCCACTAAGTATAATGTATTTCTTAAATAGATGTTAAGGAAAAACTCCAAATTCAGTGACTGATCACATTGCTGGTAATCAATCATTGGGAATGGTTTTCGTTACTGTTATTGTTGTTCTCAGTTATTTCATGTTTTAGGGTATTTACAAATAGAATACAGGTCTGAGTCAAAGACGGAGAAGAAATATTGCCTGGGGAAGAAAGAAGGAAACAGATAATGGAGGGCCTTGCATGCCTTTCTAAGTACTATGGGTTTAACCCAAAAGCAGTAAAGGAGTTAATGCAGAAGTGTATTGTGAACAGGTCAATGTTTAAGAAAATTCTGATCTCCAGAGTACAGAACTGATTGGAAGAACAAAGTGGAAGGACAGAGACCAGTTAGAGGGTTCTTATGTAATCAAAGTTAGAAGGAAAAGAAGGTGCTGTGGGTCCTGAGTGTCTCTGATTCCCTAATCTTCCTCAGTTCACTGCTGGGTCATTAATAACTACACTTGGATGGTTTCAGTGGCAACCATTTATGCATTATTTGTTACATCTCTCTAAAATTTTAAAGCATCTATAACTTCAAATTTTATTTTTTCAAAGATTTTATTTATTTATTCATGAGAGATACAGAGAGAGAAGGAGTGAGAGAGAGGCAGAGACACAGGCAGAGGAAGAAGCAGGCTCCATGCAGGGAGCTCCACATGGGACTCAATCCCTGGTCTCCAGGATCATGCCCTGGGCCGAAGGCAGTGCTAAACTGCTGAGCCACTGGAGCTGCTCTATAACTTCAAATTTTAAGAAAGCAGTCCTGAGAACGACTTAGAAAGCAGAATTTCAGACTTTAGTGTGATTATAATGCACTCAGAAAAATACCTATCTTCACTTTTAGATATAGAATAAAATTAAAATTTTAAAATTATATTTTTTCTTTTCGTTGAGTCTTGACTAAAAAGGAGTCTGTAGAATAATAGTATTGCATAAAGGAGAAAAAAAATCTCTAGACCAAAATTTGTTCATTGGGATCCTATGTTGAAAAAAAAAAAAAAAGCTTTATCCAGTGTGGATACATAAACTGAAGGAACAGAGTATTTATTACATAAACTACTGACTTTGCTAACAAAAGAAAGAGTCATGGTTAGCTGAGTAATTAAGCAAATATTCCAAGTAAAATTAAATTTGACTATGTTCAGATCACTATCACAAGTAACATTTCTCTCACACTATTTTTTCCAGTATACATCAATAAACAAGGACTATTTTCTTGTAAAATTGTTTTACTAAATAGTCTGTTTTTACTCACCTAAATGTTATTCTTCATGGCTATGTTTGTATAGAAATCAAGATTATAAAACATCTGTCAATAGCATATACTCAAAACTATGGCTAGACTAAATGATAAATAATAATTCACTAATTGCTAATATTTTCACTTATAATTGAACTCACAATATAACAGTTTTGTCACTTATTGTTTTCATTGTAGACTGAAGTTCTCTAGTTTCACACACACAAAATTTCATTTATCTTCTGATATTAAAGAATATAGTTAGGTCTACTCTACTTTCTTGCATTTTCTGGTATAAGTTTAAAGAAATCTCTCATTAACTCTGATTCACACTCCAGGCAAAATTTTGTTTCTTCACAATATACAGTAAGTTATGATTTCTGGGTGGTCATATATAAGTAATGATTTCAATTAAAGCAATCAACAGAAAGCATGTTTAGAGAATAGAAGGAACAATAACTGTGCATGGGTTCTTTTAAAATTCCTGCATTTTCATTTGCTTCTGTTATTTCTTTAGAGTTTGTTTCCTAATTAAGGGCATTTGGGCATAATTTTTTTTAAGTAACTGACAATGGATACCACTGTACATATCGCTAATGAACAGTCTAAGCTGCCTTTAGCCTTATCACTTTGAACACCATATAAAAGACACTGTTAGTGTCTAATCCTTTTTATCTCTTCCTCTTTACCCCCCTTACAAAAAAAAATACAAACAAAACTAAAATGTAGAGAATTGTCTCAGGGTTTATAAGTTCATCTCATGTGTATAAAATGAATCAATTTGTTGAAGCAAAGGTAAGTTGACATGTTAGCGTTCATGGATGGAATGACACTAAATTGTAAATCATGTAATTTTAATCTTTATTCTTAACTCTTTTCCTTCTTTGGTATTCGTTAAACTTTCAATTTTGAACGACCTAATTTTAACTGTGGAGAACACTGAAAAGTGAAGAATTAGATCATTATACTCTTCATTTCAATCACTAATTATCCTAAGTTTGTTTGAATGACAAACAGCAGTCCATTGACAAAACTTAGAGAAATGGAGGAATTTACTCAAGATCATCTAATAGATGATAAAACTAGGAGTCTGCCATAGTCACTGTATGTGAGGTGATGGCTGTGTGAATGAACTAGCTGGAAGGAATCCTTTCACAATGTATATGTGTATCAAATCATCAGGAGGTACACTTTAAATCTTCTACAATCTTAACTGTCACTTATTCCTCAGTAAAGCTGGAAAAAACTCACATAGTCATCATATACACTAGGGAAAACAATAAAATACATATAAAATTGACAGACTATCCAAACTGCTAAAGACCTAAACAAAACAATCCCTGTCTCTAAGCCACAAAAAATGTGAATTCAAAATGTTTACAAATGTAATGAAATAAGAAGAAATGGGTAGGAAATATCAGAAAGGGAGACAGAACATAGAAGACTCCTAACTCTGGGAAACGAACTAGGGGTGGTGGAAGGGGAGGAGGGCGGGGGGTGGGGGTGACTGGTTGGCGGGCACTGGGGGGGGGGCACTTGACGGGATGAGCACTGGGTGTTATTCTGTATGTTGGCAAATTGAACACCAATAAAAAATAAATTTATTATTAAAAATGTAATGAAATATCTGCAAATTGAAACATAAATCAAGTAATGAGCTCCATTTCTCCATTTACATATGTATATACATAATACACACATAAGTATGTATGTGCTCCTATGCATACACATACTAAGGCAACAGAAAATGAATTTTTAAAACTTAAACCTCATAATTATAAAACATACAAATAGTTTTACAGTTTTAGTATCAGAAAACTTTTAAATGTAGTATATGAGTGTATTTTAATGTCAATATTACTTTGGGAACAGCAGGTGCACTAGTAAGGGTACCTAGGATTCACAAATTTGTTACGATGGCTTTGACATGTGTGATGAGCCATATCTGAGAGCCTGAGAGGCTGCAAGCACACCATATCACAGGCTACATCTCCATCAACACACAGTCTGAAGACTTGGAAGGAGTTGCAAGAGGACTGAGGTTAGAGATGCAAAGTGCTAAGAGGAAGGATAGATGCAGGGTAACGACTGTCAAGACCTTCTAAAATTTGACAGGGAATCAGTTGCATGGGATTGATGTAAATGCCGGGCAAATAGGTTTTCTCCATGTTTTTTTAAGCCTCAAGACCACATATGATTAGACAGATTTATATACAATGGAAGCATGCCCAAAAAGAACTTCCCTTAAAGTTGCACAGTGAATATATGAAGTAACCAGAATGTGCACTGAGATCTGACTCCAAAGTCCAACATTTTTCCACTATGTTATCCTACAAAGATGACCCAGAGGAACTATATAACAATGACCAAATCTCACAGTAAATCCAAAGCTAGAGGAAGTACAAAAGGACATGCCCCAGTCTCAGAATTCTTCCCTAGAATCTTTTCACATACGCTTTCCCACCACTCCCTAAATAGTACAAGCTATTTGAGGGAAAAATTTTAAATGTCTAAGGATCACAGAATGATGGAATTATAGTAGCAATCACCCAGAGTAAAGGTCCTTAGCCTAGGTAGGGTCCATACAATTGTAAGAGCATCAGGATAGCACAGAATAATTGAAACTGCATATAGGTTTATTTGAAAAAGATTTCCATATTTCTGGTAAGAAAATTCATAGGTTTCATAGTATTCTCAAAGGCACTGTGATTAAATATGTTTAGAACTAGTAATATTAAAAAAACACATTTTATAGATGAGAAATTGCAAAGCACAGAGAACTACAGTGACTATGGGGGACCACACAGCTTGATAGTGGAAGAATAGTTCGTATAACAAAGGTCTCTTTCTTCCTATCCCAATACCCTTTCCTGTATCAGAGGGCCACTTGGGCCACTTATAATACCCCATATGATGAGAATGCAAAAGGAAAGTTAGTATCTGGGAAGGGTGGCTCATAAATATGAAAAAGTGAGAAGCCTTGATGTTGTTAAGGATCCTGGTAGACCATAAGTTTCTCCCACTTTTGCTTTACAAGAGACAGATAAGAAAATCTGTGTTTAATTTTGTGTGGTTTAGGATGCCTGGGTGGCTCAGTAGTTGAGCGCCTGCCTTCATCTCAGGATGTGATCCTGAAGTCCCAGTATCGAGTCCCACGTCGGGCTCCCTGCATGGAGCCTGCTTCTCCCTCTGCCTATGTCTCTGCCTCTCTCTCTGTGTCTCTTATGAATAAAATCTTTAAAAAATAATAATAATTTTGTGTGGTTCAATTTGGAGAAAGAAACAATATCTTTGTTTTATAAATTATGGTGCAAAGCTAACTGTGGTCATTTTCTAAGAGAACTCAATGACTTAGGACCTGCTAACCTTAGTAAACAAAACCTTGGTGAGCTGTAATTAATGTTTATAGTCCATCTGCTGAATTTTCTTAATGCATTAGTCTCTTTTTTCTCTCCTTTTACAACTCCTATAATCCTTCATAAGCCCTACTTTCAGTAATTTACAGTCAGATTTCTTATCATATTTTAACATAATAGAGCAACGCTAATTTAGATGTTAGTTTTTGCGGGCAGAGGGATTAAATTTTTTTTAATATATTCATAAAGGTTTTCAGGCTAATGCAGTTGAGGATTTTATAAAAATAATTTAAAGGAGACATGAGATCTATATTATCAGTTCAATATGTCTAGTTGTTTATATATATATATATATATATATATATATATATATATATATATATATATATAGTGGAAAGTCTGTCTGGAGCTGCAAAAGAATTTTTCAGTTTGCCTACATGTAAAAATTAATCCTGATCACTGAAAACCAAAACTTCACAGAAAATTGACCTTTCAGACATAGTGGCACCCCAACACCAATAACTAGAATTTTGCAATGTACTTACAGAAGGAAGTGGGTATGGTACACTTGATAAAGCAAAATGATGCATCTTTGTTGCTGCCACCACTACCACCACCAACACTACTGTCAAAGTAGCAGTCACAAAAAAAAAAAAAGTAGCAGTCACAAAATCTTGATCCTTTACTGAGATATCACTAGGAATAAGTCTGCTAAATATATCAGTTCCATTATTGTACCTAATATTCATGACACTGTTATTATGTGGATTATATCACTCCTTTTAACAGATACGAGACACCAATATCATCTTATAGATATTTTCATCAATGAGGAAACTTGCTTTGAAGGAGGTTAAATGACTGGCCCTTTCTTCCATAACTACTAAGGAACCATGTCTGGATTTGACCCCAAATTATTTTGATTCCAAACCTAGTTCTATAAACCACCAAGCTATTTTGTCACCCAAGCTGTTTATTTCACAGCAATAATGCATAGATTAAAGGATATATTTTCCATACTGATTCAAAAGGAAAGAAAGAAAGAGAGAAAGGGATAAAGGGAGAAGAAAGACAGAAAGAATCATAAATTAAAATAATAAAGTGGGAAATGTTTGATCAAAGGAAAATAAATTAAAGATAAAGTAAACAGTAGAATCAGTAGACTTTTGTTGCAATGGAGCTCTGGACAAAAGAAGGCAAAATATACCTGCACATTACACTAGCAAGTAAATATCTGTAGGAAGTATCAGGAATTTAACATGATGGTTCACATTCCTTAGATTAGAGCATCCAGAATCAATTCAATGAGCCCTGGCATCAAATTACCATGAGCAGAGTGTGGACCATTTAATTTAGCATGAGGAGAGAGTGAATTTGGTTATCTTGCTTATTGCAAACAGAGGCCTTTTTGGTACAATCCATGTAAGTAGGAAAAAAACAATTATCTTATAACTCTACCTTTGGTATATATATATATATATATATATATATATATATATATATATATATATATATATAAAATTCCGTCTCTAGGGCCGAGTCTACTAAAAGAAGCAAGAACTACTGCTGCACAGCTTTTGGCAATTCACACTCTAATATGACAAAGAAGGAAGTGCGTTGAAAGAGACATGTATTCAAAGCATGCACAAAATTGAACAAAATTTATACACCATACAGAGACCAAAGAATTTAAAAAAAATTTTTTAAACCCTCAGCACATCAGCCAGCCCAAAAAGCAAGAAGGCAATGCTCAAGAATGACATTAAGAAATCGTCTCATACTGTTCAAATAATTTCATAAAATTCACTCAGTGCTCTATTATTAGGCAAAGCACTGAGAACTTGTTTGCCATTACAGATGGTAGAGGATTTCTAGTTTGCATAAAATCAACATCCCATGAAGTCCTGAAAAAAAAACATATGTTTGCAGATGATTATTCAAAGATAGCACCAGACACCAGAACATTCATTATTCATTAGCTGCATCATTACAAATTTAATATGATCCATTCTCCATATTTCACTGAATCTAAGTCTCTGTGGACCAAGTTGATACATGCAGTTTTGTTTCCCTTTTCAGTTTAGATTAGATCAGTCTGTAGGATGATATGTTAGCTTGCCTCATGTGAGAGTTTTATAAATGTGATAAATGACAAATGTTAGAAGTAAAACAGATATGTATTGTTTTTCTAGATTAGCTACTGTAGGAGAAAACAGGCTCTCTGCACTCATATTCCTTCTTTGGCCCACACAGAACTAATGTCTGTGAGCACTTCTGCCTTCTGGGGAATTTTAGAAGGAAACTTCTATATTTGTCTCTAATTCCTTTTTATTGTTTAAAATAGCACCAGAGAGGAAGTGTAGAACCTTCCACATGACACCTGAATAAAGCTGATTTACAGATCTCTTCATTGCACTTTATGGACATCATGTTTTACTCAGGACACTGGTGCAGAAGACAGTGAATAATAAAAATCAGGTGCCAAAATCCTGCCCTAAGCCCCCAACAACTCCATATATTCTGACCTGCTTTCAAATCTTTGCTCTATGAGGTCAGATTTACCCCCAAACTACTTTCAGGCAGAAATCCTTTAGCTTCTGGTTGTGGCAATAGCTATAAACTGTGAAAGCTGCTCATCATCCTATCTCACCATCCTTTTCATAATTAAGGGTTTAGCCAAATGTCATTTCTACTGAGAAATGGTTTTTACATCCCAAGTCTAAACCTAATGTCCCTTCTGTGACCCTTTAGCAAGTTTAACCCTTTTATAGCACTTATCACAGCCTGTTAGATGATTATTGAAATTATATGACTATGTGCTTTGCTCAATGACTAGAATGTGAATCACTAATAAGTAGAAGTTACATGATAGTGATACTTATTTGTGTGCTCTCTTAGTCCTTAGAGAGCACATTATGTGTGAAAGGTAAATGGACAGATGTGAATTCATAAAGCTACATATATCTACATATATATCTGTAAAAAATATATGTATATACATACACACATTCTAGTTCAGGAAAGAAAGAGTGGCTAATGTCAATAAATCAAGTCTTCTACCAAGAGATTCATGAATATAATCACAAATGACATCCTTAACTACATGCATGTACATGAATGTGTGTGCATGTATCTCACACACATGCATACATATCTATATACATACATGCACAGCACCTCACACATCTTATCTTTCCACATGTGGCTAGTAACTCAATGTCTATTTTTTTAATCAAAAATTTCCTTGCAAGAAAACTGCAAAGGCCATGGGCCATTTTTAAAATGTAGTATCACAAAACATGGTATAGAAAATAAAATGTGTGCTACTGGTCAACAATGCTGGCACATCATAAAACCACAAAGAAAGTTCACTGAGCTGGTCTGAACTTGTCTTAGAACTTGTTGCCTAAATTCACTGTTCCTGCACATGGGGCCCTCCTTCTTCCTTGTATCAATTACTCTTAGAGGCCTGGTTCTGGATCTGCTGACTTCTTGTGAGCAGAGTGCCCACTGTGAAAGCTCAGGTAACTTGCACCCATTCATCTTTTACCAGGCTGATTCACAGGGTGGCCAGTGCCTTGTGAAAGACAACAGCTTGCTGCTTACATCAATCAGTGGAATCACACAAAACACAATATAACATGGTTCACTTGAAAGAGCACAGAACTAAGTATCAAAAGATCTGAGTTTAACTAACATTCCATTTATATTTATTTGAACTTGGATTGGTCCTTTAGCATGTCTAAACCTCAAATTCATTATTCATAAACTGAGCACAATTCTAAAATTTCAAAAATACAATTTATAAGATTGCTACATTATGTAATCTTGTAAACATTATTATACAAAAGTCAGTGATTCTGGACTATACAATTTAACATTTATATCTCATTACTTTTGTTTCTTCTCAATGTGAGGTACTTCATGATATCACTTTGGTGCCAGTTCTGAGAAAATGTGTTGGCTATTCATTTTATTCTTCTTTCTGCCACTAGTATTCATGACTGAAAAGAGATCAATAGGTATCTTGGCAGTATTTGGAAAATGTATTCCTTAGGTAATATTTAGAAGTAGTTACTCATGGGCAAACAGAAATGTTTCTAGATATGAGTCTGCCCTCATGTGGATATCTGAGCCTTATTCTTCATCAGGCAATCGTCAGCTCATTTTTTCCCCTAAAGCATTAAAGAGCAAACACATACTTTCTTGTGCGCATTTGTGAAGAGCACGGATAGCACCAACTGCCATTTCCCAGTATATGTGTTAAGTACTTTGGAGGGTGTTCATTGAACTTTTCCATTAGAAAAGATTCCTGAGTGGGTGAAAGTTATGATTGAAAATAACTTCATGAGTTCTCATTAAAACTTTGAGAATGACTACATAGACCAGTTTGGAAGAAGACCAGTCATCACCTGGTTATTCTCACCTTGAGTCTCCCATTATCTAACAATGTGATTAAAGAATGTGTCATTTAACTGTGCTGCTCTCATTTTTTCTCTTGAAATAGGTGACGTGATATGTTTGCAGCTGAGGTCTTCATTGCTTCTAAAAGTTATCTAATGAGGTTTAGAATGAAAGGAGCAGATTGGTTAAATTGAATAATCAAAATCCAGTCAGAAGGAAAAGGAATTAAAGGTATCAATCATTTAAAGGGGAAAAAATACTGTCTTTAGAAATTTATTCTAGCACTGAGCTCCCTGAAAGTTTAGATAAAAAGAAAAAAAAAAGTCTATCATATGTATATATGTGATATAGATGTATATATATATATATATATATATATATATATAAAACATGTATATATAATATAGAACAAATACTTTATTTTGATTATATGTATTTATGCTATACACATATTTATACAATATATGCATGGTAAATATTGGTTTTCCACATATACATATATTTTCATGAAATCCATCCCAATTGGAAATTTTTCATGCTGATATTCCTTCATATAAGGACTTTGAAAAAGATTGATATTGTCTTTAATAATGGTTTTATAGAAAGAAATTAATAATTTTTTTCAATATTTTGAGAATGTGGTATTTTTTGGCCAATGTGTAATCCCTTAAAATAAAACAAGGACTAAAGAAGTTAAGTGATTTCCCAATGACCAATGAGGTGGTATAATACAAGCCATTATTACTTGCTATTTCTATGCATCTGGACATATTTCAGCAGACATATTTCTTTTGAGAGGTCAAACCAATGAGGAACATATTGGCTCCTCAGATATGGTACATGGATACCAAGTTCTACTTCTTAAGAGATAGAAGGATAAAATAGTCTCGAATATATTCTAAAGTAAATATTGCTTTCATTCATTTTTCTATAGGGAAATGAAACTGGACAATAGCCATTTACTAATAACATTTCTAATAAGATTATAAAATAAGGGTATTTTAAATTGCTGATAGAATATGATTTCATGGGATACCTGGGTGGTTCAGTTGGTTAAGCACTGGACTCTTAATTTTAGCTCAGGTTGTGATTTTAGGATCCTGAAATGGAGCCCCAGTCAGGCTATGCACTCAGCAGGAAGTCTGCTTGAGATTCTCTCCCTCTCCCTTTACCCCTTTCCCTACTTGTGTGCTCTCCTCTCTTCCTCAAATCAATCTTTTTTTAAAAAAATAATATTTAACTTACATGTGGAATCTAAAATAAAATAAATGAACAAACAAAAAGCAGAATCAGACCTATAAATAGAACAAACTGGTGGTTCTCAGAGAGAGAGGGGAAGGGAGGATGAGCAAAATGGGTGAAGGGGAGTAAAAGATATAGGCTTCTAGTATGGAATGATTAGGTAATGGGGATAAAAGCACAGAATAGAAAATATAGTCAGTAGTACTGTAATAATGGGCTGTTTTTTGTGTTTTTTTTTTAATATTTAAATTCAATTAGCCAACATACAATACATATTTAGTTTCAGGTGAGTGTTCAGTAACTTATCAGTTGCATATAACACCCAGTGCTCATCACATCACATGCTCTCTTTAATGCCCATCACTAAATTATGTTTATCATGACAAATGGTAGCTACACTTGTGGTGAGTGAGCATAGCATAAAATACAAACTTGTTAAATCACTGTGTGTTGTACACCCGAAACTAATGTCATCTTATGTGTCAATGATATTCAAATAAAAATACAAGTAAATAAATAAGTAACTGGTAAAAAGAATAGCTACATATTTCTATTACCAGATATAAGAAGCAAGAATGTCAATATAAATAACACCAAGAAGCCATTCATATTCTCATGAATGACTACCCAGAGGTGGATATAAGGGGAATAAACATGATGAGCCCTCACGTCCTTCCAACTCTAAGAGTCTATCTCTGTAAAACAGACTATATGTAAAAGCAAGCCAGTACTTGACTCTATTGCCAATAAGGAATTCATCAGTGCACACTTGTTCTATTTATGACCCTCAGATCATCAAAGTTGAACTACTAGACTTTTTGGCATGACCATGGTTCTAGTCTATAAACAACGTTGAATAGAAGGTAAGTACACATCTGCTACTATCACTTTCTCCCCTACAACATAAGCTCTGTTGAGAATGCTGTTCATGCGCAGGCTCATTCAGTAAGATTAATATTCAAACAAGGCCCACGAAAATATACTGAGAGTGAAAGCTGTCCTTATTAGCACAACCACTCCTCCTCTTCCTACCAGTTACTATGCTTTTCTTATCCCCCTACACATAAGAAAAATGCTGTTCACCAGTGATCAAATACCTACCATATGTCCAGTGTTTGACACAAATCACTAATCCTCCCAATTACTTATAGAGAAGAATGCGAATTTCCACTTACAAAGAGGAAGCTGAAACTGATCTGCCAAGGTTACAAAACTAATAACTGCAAACCCAGGATTCCAGCCCAAGTCTATCTAATCCTGGCGTAACTCTTTAACAATGTGCTTTCTCTATCAAGCACTAAGTCAGATGTGCAGTTGTTACTAGGTATTTGTTGAGGCTTCACTATAGAATTTCTGTCAAAGAAGGAAATGTAAATGTCCCTAATGCCCATCAGCAGGACTCTGTTTCCACTTTCCCCACTTCATCTCTCCCACTCTTCCAGTTGTATATTTAGTGTTTGGAGCATAGCAAACTCTTTATATGCAACCTTAGGGAAAGGTATTTAACTTCTCTGCCTCAATTTCCTTATCTGTAAAATAGGACTAATGATATTAATCTACAACAGAAAGTCATTGCTGAATGCAATCAGTCCACAATAGCAGCCAGCACATTATATGACTATATAAACTTATATAGCTAGTATGCCATAGATGCTAGCTATTATTATCTTTGTCATTACACATTTGTTAAATGAACTAATGAATGAAACCCATAGGCAGGATACAAGGAGTCACTATAGATGAAATGACTGTGTCTAACATGAGCAGGTGCCCTTGAACCATCTCCAATCCCTAGAATTGATCCTGCCCTTCAAAAATTAACTACCTGCTTGTTTGTGATTATGTTATCAGTGCTGCAACAATATGTGAAATGGGTTGCAGCCAGGACCTCCAGTTACTGCTCTTCTTCAACAGCTTCTCAGCATAATCACCGTTCATGGAATCTGCTGGACATAGTATCCCTCCCTTCAGTTATACGTTCATTTTAAAAACTCATCTATTTATTTTAACAGAGATTTGCCCAATTTTTTCCCACTTATTCTACTACTTATTGAGCATTATCTATCATGTAGCCCAACACTGTGGAAAGCACCAGAAGAATAATAACTAATGATAATTTTTAGAATAATTTTACATTTACAGAATTATTGCAAAGATAGTATGGAGAATCGTTACATGTTCCATATCCAGTTTCTCCTGTTGTTAATGTCTTGCTTTAGTGTGGTTCATTTGTCACAAATAATGAACCAATGCAGATACATTATTATTAACTAAAGTCCATAGTTTACTCTGCTTCTCTTATTTTTTACCTAGTTTCATTCTTCTTTGCTAGGATCTCATCCAGTGTACCATATTATACTTACTTCCTAATGTCTCTTTAGACCTCTACAGACTGATTGATTCTCAGATTTTTCTTGGCTTCAAATACCTTGACAGTTTTGAGGAGTACTAATCAGGTATTTTGTAGAATTGTCCTTCATCTAATGGTTTTCTCATAATTAGAGTGGGGTGACATGTTTTGGGGAGAAAGACCACCAAAGAAAGTGCCATTCTCATCACATCAATATTGTTGATCACTGTTAATTTTAGTCTTGACCACCTGACTGAGGGTGTGTTTACTAGGTTCTCTGCTGTAAAGTTACTCTCTTCTACCCTTTCATACCATGGAGGCTTAATGCAAAGAAAAATGCCATCTTAAAAACATCCCTTTTCATCCCACCTACATCTCAAATTTCAAAGTGAAGGAATTATTTCTGATGCTGGAAACTGCAGAAATTTTTGTGATACAACATAGGGTGATAAATTGGTGATACTTAATTTAACCATTCATATGATTTAATGGCTGACAGTGCACTGCCTCAAAGAAGTGACATGACTTCTGGAAGCCCCACTTATTACAATTTTCTTTACATACATATTGAGCTCTGTTTTATGTGCGGCAGCTGCAGCAACCTTAGGCCTCATAATCTCCTCTGTGCAAATTTGGGCAGGGAGGGGGTAGTGTGCAGATGTGCATGGTCTGTGGAAGGAGGCAAGCAAAAGCATTAACAATTGTTAATTTCTCACTTTTGAGGTTCTGAATATACAGTATCTAATTTACTTTAACCCACATAATAACCCTGTGAGGTAAGTAAGCATTACAGGTCCTATTTTATAGCAGAGTAGTAAAAGTCTCAGATTATGCCAGATGGTAAGTGGTAGGACTAGAATTTAAACCCAGGTGTTCGGAGTTCCAATTCCACGTTTATAGCACCAAAATATATTTTAAGCAAAGATTTAACTTTAAAAATATATTCCATTCTTTTTACCACCATAGAAACTGCAGAGCACGTTCACTTGTAGAAAGTATTCTTAAGCTAGGTTTTCATCTTTCCGGCATGTGGAGAGATAATAGAGATCCATACTGAGAATGTGAACCGGTGCAGAATTGAGTGACAAACTACTGGAATTATGAAAGATTAGTGTGTATTGGCAGTTAGAAAAATCTAATTATAGAGCTATTAACTAGAGGAGTAAAACTAAACCACAGTGTGGCCATGATGGTCCTCCTTAAAGACTTCCAGATAAATGGCCTAGACACAGAACTTAGGTAACATCAATTCCAGCCATCAGCCCCAGCCTAGTTTTGATAGGTTACTAATCCATTACACCTGGGAGCTGATGTATTATGCTTATGTATCATTATGTATTATCCTATTTAAAATAGTGAGTTCAACAATCATTTATGAGTATCTACTATGTGCCAACCAAGGTCCTGACAGCCTTCACAATAATTATCTCACAGAATTCTCAAATATCCCTGTTATGTAATCATGATGAATCCCATTTGACAGAAAAAGAAACTGAGGCTGAGGATGAGCTTTCCACAGGGGTACAAATAAGACTCAAGTCCTGGACTTGAGGCCTTCCTATGAGGCCGAATCTCTTTCCAAATCACAGTGAGAGTCCCCATGAGGAACTGCCTTATTTCACCATCAACGTTCTGGATCATAGTTGTCTTCACATAGCCTCAGTGGTCTATAATAAATGAATTTGTTGGTAGAACAATCTGATACTTAATATTTTAAGGCTAATGACAAAAGGTCAGATTTAAATATGTATACTATAAAAGAAATCAAATGAATGAGATCCAGTATATATTTGGAATCCTGACAAGAAGAAAAATCTTTAAGTTCTTCATGAGCCTTCTACTTCCCTCAATATTATAGAGATATTATTATTATTATATTATTATTAATATTAATATTATTCAGACAAGTGGAAAAACTATCACCACTACCAAGGTCACCCATTACTGGCACAGGCCTCTTTAAAATCCACCCATAGCCAGGGTTCCTGCTGTCACTTTACTGCAACAGCAATCCAATGGCTAGCTGCTTCCTCAACCTTACCTTTCTGCTTCCTTGATTCTATTCAAGGATGCTTTCCCAAGCTGAGGATCCAGATACCAGAACTACTAGGAGAGCTGGTTCTATGCAAGTTTGAGCATGCCTAGGTATTTTAATTCAAAGGAACACTTCATTGCAAAGCTCCCTGCCATTTCGGGCAGACAGTTTTAAAGTGTAGACAATGTATACAGCTCAAATTCCTGAGTCCTTGAAAAAAAGAGAGAGAGAAACACTACAAGGGGGAAATCATGCAGAGATGTCCAGTGCAGCTAAGGAACACATGCTTTAGAACTGGAAACAAGTTAGCCTGAATTCTAGGCTCTCAGTCCATTCATTTAAGTTCTTGGAGGCTTGGTTTCTTCCCTTACAGAGTTACAATATCTTCCTCATAACCTGGTTTATCCTTTAAGTCATCCATCCATTCAAAATTATTTCATAAGTGAACATTATGTACCACATTCTCTTTTAGACATTGGGGATTTGGAGCAAAGTCTCTGACAAGTTGGGGGAAGAGCAGACAAGAAACAAGAGAATAGCAATGACCAAGAAAAAAAAAACACATGAGAATCTGAGATAATAAGTGTTCTTAAGAAAATAAGTTACGTGGTAGAGAGTGTCTTCAGGGTTTAGTTTAGATTGGGTGAGGCCTGGCATAGGTGGGACTGCATTGCTTAGATGACATGAAAGATGTAAGCAAAGGTAGACTGCATGTTTCTTTTTTTCTAAGATTTATTAATTTTAGATAAAAAGAAAAAATAAATAAAAAATAGAAAGAAAGAGAGAAGGGGAGGGGAGAGAGAGAGAGAGAGAGAATCCTAAACCAGATTCCTGTAGAATGGGGAGCCTGACATGGGGCTCAATCCCAGGACCCTGATATCATGATCTGAGCTGGAATCAAGAGCCCGCTGTTCAACCAACTGAGCCACAGAGGTGCCCCAATACTGTATGTTTCTTAAGGACAGACGCCATGTCATATTTTTTCCCAGGATACCACATGAGGCCTGATTTGCAGCAGGTATTCCATATATACTTTAAATGAATATGTGCCTGGCCCACACATACTCATTTCATGGTTTTTCTTTCTATATCAGTGAAAACTGGTTTTCACGGCCAAAGAATTCAATGTAAACTACATAGACTAACTAAAATTTCAAGCATTCTGATATTGTAGAACCTTGACTCCATAGTTACCATTTACCAACTATTTAACATGAACTATGACAAGCTACAAGCAAAACTTAAAAAAAAAAAAAGTGAGGACAACAAAGACATTGTTCTTATTACTCTGGCCAGGAGGGTAAAATGTGTTCAAGCAGGACTGCAATATAAGACAGTACCTTCTCTGGTTCCTAAGTGTGGTGTGAAATGCTTTCAGTATGTCAAGAGCTAACTTATGATGGGGCCCCAGAAGGGCTAATGGAGGCTAGCTTTGAACTGGAAAGATTTAAACATGAAAATGTAGGACCAACTACTTTTCAGAAATTATGTTTAAAATGAAACCCCCAGAAACTTGATTCTCAAACATTTGCCTCCATCACAATACCTAAAATACAGATTGCTACCTCTATTCCCAAGTCCCTGATTCACTCAGTCTGGGGTAGGGTCCAAGAATGTGTATTTCTGACAAGTTCCCAGATGATTCCAGATATTTCTCCCAAACAGTGATATTTAAAAAAATTAAAACAAACAGTGATATATGATATCCCAGAGTGTTATCATACTCCCCGGATCAATTAGGGATGAATAAAGTAGATGTCAGGCGTGTGTGTGTGTGTGTGTGTGTGTGTGTGTGTGTTTATTGTGTGGGTAGATGCCGAATACTGAAATAAAGCTAGAATATGGCCTATCCTTCACTATCAAGGAAAAACATTATCCCTTTGTTTCTGCCTTTCCATTTTATACAACGTGGACTGAATCATTCTTCAAGTGTCTTCTTCCTTCTACTTCCTAGACTAATGCTACCTATCATGTTAAAGAAATAAAATGTTGCCATTAAATTAGAAATAAGAGCCACTGAGTCAATGAGAAATTCTAGTTCCAAGGTGATACAGACTAATTTTTAACTCTAGTCCCAGACGTAGTAGGGTCTTTCCTTGACCAGCCACCATGCTACATCATTTCCTTGATGCTCTTTAGGGTGGGTTTCTTCATAAATTTAAAAATATTAATGTTAACAAATATATCAATGAAATAATACAATTTTGTTTTTCAATTGAAGGGCTTACTAAACACAAAATATCAGCATACATGTTCACTCGTTACCATATCACTTTTTTAGCCAAAAGATCTAAAGGGAAAAAAATATTTGTATTCTATGCCAGTATATTATGGCCAACAACATTAGAAAAACAATGTGTTCTACTTTGTTCAACTTTTAATAAAATATTTTCAATTGTTGTTTGGAAAGAATAAATTGAATGTCCTGGCCTAAGCTTGAAATTTATGGATCAAGCCTTGCAACCTAATATTGGGCCCTAAAATTGTTTATAAACTATCTTCTATATCTTGGTCCAGCCATGAATTATAGTAGATTCCTTACATAACCAGAACCAGCTATTCTACAAATGATGATCTCAAATGACAAGTAATCAAATCAGTTCCACACCATGATTAGGCAAGTCTTATACCATGAAAGATTAATTTCTCTCTTCTTGCTGTCTTTCCTTAGCCAGAAATCTGTAAGACGCTTGCAGGAGAAACTGAAACCTAAAAACCAAGTGTAGTGAGAATGTAATTCAGAAAGTATCATTCATGTTTTATTGGCCTCCATTTTCCCTCTATATCTTGTGTGGAGTAGCAGTGGGAAATGAGAAAAAGGAACATGAACACACTTTGCTGCTCAGAAGGGAAAACCTCCATTTATGTCCCTGACTGCCAGGAAAAATGTAGTTCTGTTGAAGTGATAACACTTTGTACCTGTATTGGTAGCTGATGATGAATTATGAGCTCAGTATCTGAGATAGACATAAAATTAGGTTTAAAAGTCACTGAGGAGGGCAACAAGAGACACAGCTGAAAGGAAAATGCAGTCAAAATGTTGAAGATTTCATCAACGGTGAAAATATGAGGTAATACAGACATACGGAATGTGGAGTCAAAAAAATATACAAAGAAGAACCGTGACAGCACCTAGGAATGACCTGGAAATAATTTATACTCAAAAGATGCATCATACTGACTTGAAAAGGTATCCATGCCATATTGTTGTTTCTTTTTAGATTCAGTTACAAAAGAAAGTAAATAGGATTGAATTTTTATTAAAAATATTACTTAACACAATATGGAGAAAGAAGAAGTAAAAGAAATTGATTTTGAAAACTTATACAGAAAAGGTAGAAAATTACAAAACTGCCAAGAGTAATTAGTTATCTCCATGAATGGAATTGGAGGGTCATGATTCCATAGGTACACTTTACTTTTCTGTGGTACTGGAATTTAGAACAGAGAAATAGAACATGATATAATAGAGTTTTTGGAATCAGAAATGCTTAAAATGAAATTTTGTCTAAGGCATATGATAACCTTATAAGTTTATTTTCTCTATATTTTGGTTTCCTTGGTTCCTATAAAATGACAATGATTATATCTACAAGTAAACAGGAAGATCAAATGAGATCACAAATATGAAAATCTGTACACATAAATGTCATTCAGTGTGTGGGAACCTCTTATTGTTTTTCATATTCTCAGCCCCTGCTGGAAGAAAGGAAGAAGAACACAATAGATTAATCACTCTTTCTTTTCCTATGAATTGAATACAAATTTAGAAAAAAAGAGAAATTCATAGGGTGGCATGGAAGGTCATCTGGGAAAATTATTTTTGTGGTTATTTAAAACTTTTTTCTTATAATATTTCATGTATTATCGAAGCCATGTGTTGTAAGTGACCCTTGTGACAAAGTATAGAAGCAAAGAATGGCCAAGTGCTTTACATGGGACAATCACACATCCTTCCACACACATAGGACACAAAGGGGACAATCCTCACACTCTTTCAGGATGCAGGGACTACCTTATTCTCACTCCTAACCTTCCACTTTCTATTTCTTATTAGATAATTGCTCATGAGCCATGCCCAGCAATCCTTAATTGTTCCGTACCTCATCTGGCTACTCACTCAACAATTTCAAAGCCTAGTAACAATTAGTAACTAAGCTATAGTGACCAATAGACTACTGAAACAAAGAAAGACAGGAAGAGTCATTTTACTAGATAAAATTAGTTTAGGACAAATTTTCAGATTTTCATACTTCCACATAAAGTAAGAAACCATAAATCCAAGGTTGCAGTATAGACAAAGATCTCATGAATCAGTCACCCGTCTAACCTCTAAGACTGACCTCTAAGTCTTAAAAGGAAACACTTCTACGTTAACATTTTTGTGTCCCTCTTAGATTACATAGTTATATTTGAATTTAACTTTGAATAAATGTAATTCAACGTGTTTACTTGACATCTGTGTACTCAGAATTTTGACAAGTGCTATGAAAGACATAAACAAATTTGTCATTCTTTATTATAAGTAGCTTCCACTGTATTTAATTATAACTAACGTTTATGTAATGCAGAATTATTACCTAATTTTTAGTAATTCAAATACCAGGATCGAACCACTATTCTTTTTAGCTTATATATCATATGACAAAAGTGTTTAGTGGCATTACATACACAGCATAATGTGAGGTGTTAAGAAAAAATAGTGCCTTGATATATCTGCAATGGTACATCTTTTTCTGATCAAAACATAGAATTTATACAAAAAATAACCCTAAGAAATTAGTAAAGGAAGGAAAGCCACAAATTATTTGGTGGAAGCACAATTAAAAATAATTTGTGATTATTCTGTCAGAATAGTATTTTGGAGAAATAATTACATATAACAAAAAACAAACTAAATGTGAAAACAGTAACATCTAAGAAAGGTAAATACATTAGCCCGTCTATACTTAGTGGTACCATTGATAGAAACTTAAGTTTCAGGAACCTGGGTGATTCAGTGGTTAAGCATCTGCCTGTGGCTCAGATCATGATCCTGGGGTCCTGGGATGGAGTCCTTCATCAGAATCCCCACAGGGATCCTGCTTCTGCCTCTGCCTGTGTCTCTGCCTCTCTCTGCGTGTCTCTCATGAATAAATAAATCTTTTTAAAAAACTTAAGTTTCCTTAATAATTACTGCTTTGTTCCTAAGATTCTGAAATAATTTAATAGCAGGTCACTTTAATTTTCAAAGGTAAAAGGTTTTCTTTCCTCTTGGAATATGTATTTAAATAGATGCAGAAAATGCATTTGACGAAGTACAACATCCACTCATGATTTTAAAAAAAAACCAACAAAGTAGGTTTTGAAGTAATACACCTCAACATAATACAGGCCATATAGGAAAAACCTACAGCAAAGTTCATCCTCAATGGGAAAAACAAAAAGCTTTTCCTCTATAGTCAGGAGGGAGACAGGGATGTTCTCTCTCACCTCTATTATTTAACATAGCACTGGAAGTCACAGCCACAGCAATCAGACAACAAAAAGCAATAAAAGACATCCAAGTCAGCAAGGAAGAAGTAAAACTTTCACTATTTGCAGATGACATGATACAATATGTAGAAAACTCTAAAGGCTCTACAAAAAAAAAAAAACTATTAGAACTGATAAACGAACTCAGTAAGGCCACAGGATATGAAATCAATGTACAGAAATCTGTTGTGTTTCTATACACCAATAATGAAGCAGCAGAAAGATAAATTAAGGAATGGGGTTAATTTACAATTGCACTAAAAACAGTAAGATACCCAAGAATCTAACCAAAGAGGTGAAAGACCTGTACTCTGAAATCTAAAATACACTTATGACAGAAATTGAAGAGGACACAAAGAAATGGAAAAACATTCCATGCTCATGGAATAAGAACAAATACTGCTAAAATGTCTATATTACCAAAACAATCTATACACTTAATGCAATTGCTATCAAAATACCAACAGTATTTTTCACAAAGCTAGAACAAGCAATCCTAAATTTTATGGACAAACAAAAGACCTCAAATAGCCAAAGCAATCTTGAAAAAGAAAAAGCAAAGCTGGAAGCATTAAAATTCTGGACTTCAAGTTATATTACAAAGCCATTTTGATAAAAAAAACAGTATGGTAAAATAAGCACATAGATCAACAGAACACAACAGAAAACCCAGAAAGGAACACATAACTATGTGGTCAATTAATCTTCAATAAAGCAGGAAAGAATAGGTAATGGGAAAAAGATAGCCTCTCTTTAACAAATGCTGTTGGGAAAACTGAATAACAACATGCAAAAGAATGAAACTGGACCACTTTCTTACACCAATAACAAAAATAAACTCAAAATTAATGAAACACCTAATCTGAGAAAGGAAACCATCAAATCCTAGAGACAAACATAGGTAATAGCCTCTTTAGCTTTGGCCAGAGCAACTTCTTTCAGGTATGTCTCTGCAGGCAAGGGAAACAAAAGCAAAAATGAACTATTGAGACTTCATCAAACTAAAAAAGCTTGCGCACAGTGAAGGAAAGAATCAACAAAAACTAAAAGGACACCTATGGAATGGGAGGAGATATTTGCAAATGACGTATCCAATAAAGGTTAGTATCCAAAATATATAAAGAACCTATAAAACTCTTCACTCAAAAAACCCAAATAATCCAATGAAAAAATGGGCAGAAGACACGAATAAGACATTTTTCCGAAGAAGACATACAGATGGACAATAGACTCCTGAAAAGATGCCCAACATCACTGATCATGAGGGAAATGAAAATCAAAAGGCAATGAGATATTATCTCACACCTGTCAGAATGGCTAATATCAACAATATAAGAAACAATAGGTGCTGGTGAAGATGTGAAGAACAAGGAATCCTTGTGTAATGCGTTGCTGGTGGGAATGTAAACTGGGTCAACCACTGTGGAAAACAGTATGGAGGGACAACTGGGTGGCTCAGTGGTTGAGTGTCTGCCTTCAGCTCAGAGTGTGATCCTGGAGTTCCGAGATTGAGTCCCATATCGGGCTCCCTGTATGGAGCCTGCTTCTCCCTCTGCCTATGTCTCTGCTTCTCTCTGTGTTTCTCATGAATAAATAAACAAATTCTTAAAAAAAAAAAAAAGAAAAGAAAAAAAGTATGGAGGTTCTCAAAAAGTTAAAAATAGAATTATCACACAATCTAATTTCACTACTAGATATTTACAGAGAATATGAAAACACTAACTTGAAAAGATATATCCATGTCTATGTTTCTTGCAGCATTGTTTCCACTGGCCAAATTATGGGAACAGCCCATCGTCCAACGACTGATGAGTGTATAAAGAAGTGGTATACACAATGGAATATTACTCAGCCATAAAAAGAAGGAAATCTTGTCATTTGCAACATGGATGGAGCTAGAGGGTATAATACTAAGTGAAATAAGTCAGAGAAAGACAAGTATCATAGGATTTCTTTTTTTTAAGATTTTATTTATTTATTCATGAGAGACACACAGAGAGAAAGAGAAGCAGAGACACAGGCAGAGGGAGAAGCAGGCTCCCTGCAGGGAGCCAGACGTGGGACTTAATCCCAGGTTTCCAGGATCCCACCCTGGGCAGAAAGTGGCGCTACACAGCTGAGCCACTTGGGCTGCCCGTATCATATGATTTCACTCATATGTGTAATTTGAGAAATAAAACAAATAAACAAGGGGAAAAGGAGACAAAAAAAAAACCCAGACTCGTAACTATAGAGAACAAATTGATGGTTAGCAGAGGGGAGCCTGGAGGAGAGGGAACGGGTGAAACAGATGAAGGGGATTGAGTCCACTTACCGATATGAGCACTGAGTAATGTATAGAATTGTTGAATCATTATACTGTACACCCCAAACTAATATTACTAATATAACATATGTTAATTATACTGGAATTAAAATAAAAAAGAAAGAACAACTCCTTTAAAATGTATAAACTGAGTCCTTAAGATGGGTTATGTGATTTTCCCAAGTTAGATAAATGCGAGAATCTTAGATCCAGATTGTTTGACTCCAAATTTTGTATTCTTATGCCCTGCTACATTTCACGACGCCCATAGGACACAGACATAAAATTGCAAGTATTCTAATCATGTGCATACACCGTTTAGGAGAGAAAATAGAGAAGAATGACACAAGTGAGTTTGATTAAATAGCCCATGGACAAAGCAGGACAAACATGGCTTTAGAGATGAATAAAATGTGGTTACAAAGGAGAAGGTCATTCAACATTGATGTATTTAAAAGAGTTTCACTGGCATATGCATATGTGCAAACTCATCAAACTGTAAATATCAGACACACGCAGAGTTTTGTATATCAATTGTATCCCAATAAAACTGTTTTTAAAGGAATATCACAAAAGCTGCAATGTAATTTATGTGCATAGTGAAGAGCGGGGCTTACAAAGGAAAATTAAAGGATGATTTACCCTATAGATAAGATCTAACAAAGGTTTAATAATAACTTCATGATTGGTGCATGGTCACTCTATATTTAAGCCTTCAAAATTCTATTCCATAGTACCAAAACTTTATTTTGAAAGCAACTTGGATAGGGTTATCCATGGGCAGGGAGAAATACAATGCTTTGCTTCTTAAGCAAAGTAATCATTAGGTAAATATATTTATATTTACCTGAACTTTCTATGCCAGCAATTATTTATCTAAGTAATTTATAATCTGGATGTCATAAATTTTAAGGGCCTTGAAAATTGTTCACAACCTTTCAAAGTTGTACAGGAATTTAATCTTCTTGCTTTTTGTGTTTGTTCTGTTAATTTAGTAAAAAAAATTCTTTAAATAGAGGTAAACACCAGATAAAATATGTTCATTTCTATGCTTTTCAGAATTGAAAACAAATAGAAACAGAATAAGGATCTCCAAATCTGTCATGTAGTAGCAAAAAGATATTATATATTCACAGACAGCAATGTTTATAAAGGGTATGAAAAAACAGGAAAATTCTCTTACAATGTTAATAAAAATACAAACAAAAAAGAAATACAAATTTATGGATAATTCATTTTTAAATTGGTTACAATTAGTTTTTTAAATTATACATGAGGATAAAGTAAGATATCAAAATGTTTTTGTTTCCTTGAAATGTTAATGATTTTCAAAATTCTTTTTGAGCTTTTGTCTTTTCCAAATGTTAAATAATATCTATGTATGGCCTTTGTATTTGGAAGTAATATAAATGTTTTAAATATAGTATTTTTGCCTCCCTTATTTTCACTTAATAAATGTCACTAAAGTTGCTTTTAGACACAAAAATGACAGGAGTATTATTTATTTATTTATTTATTTATTTATTTATTTATTTATTTATTTATTTTTGAGAGGGAGAGGAGAGGGGAGGGAGGATCTTGAGAAGGCTCCATGCCCAGTACACAGCCAGATGTGGAGCTTTATCTCATGACCCTGAGGTTGTGATCTGACCTGAGCCAAAACAAGGGTGTGATGTTTAATCAATTGAGTCATTCAAGTGCCCTGACAGAAGAATAATTCAAAGTGCATGTAATCCAAGAAGTTATATCTGAACTAATAACTAAGCCAAAAAAAAGAGGTAATGTAAGAACCAAATTATTATTAACAGATGATATTTACTGACTGCCTCCTATGAATGGCACATCATAAATGTTTTATTTATGTTTAAATGCTCATTTAATTTACACAACAAAGATTTGACATAGGTCTATCATTAGTCTCATTTTTTCACTAAGTTTCCTCATCTATAAAACCGTATTAACAGTACTCTCTCACAGGATTAATGTGAATATTAAAGGAATTAATATGTGTGCAAGTACTCAGATAAGTGCTGGGACACAGTGAATGTCCTGTAAATGTGTCTCAACAGCAGCGACAGCAGCAGTGTTACCCTCCGCATCGACAATCCCTTATAATTGATGAGGCTGAGATTTAGAGTGGTCAAGTAACTTGTTCAAATTCTGGTCTATTAAACCATAGAGTCCAAGCCCTTAAACTCAATGATAACAGGAATAAATGTTTCAATAATAATAAATATATAATTGCTAATGAGATTGAATGTTCTTAAAAATTCTGTGAACATTAATTTACTTTCCAATCAGATCCTGGCACTGGGAGCTCAGTGACCTTAGATAAATTGCTTAAATTTCATAGGCCTCAATTTCTCGTTTATAAAATGAGAAGTAGCACAAAGTAATAGCAGTCAAGATTTTTTGAACATTTTTGTGTTAGATATTTTACTAAATCAATAATCATGACTATCCAATGAGCCATAAATATTGATAAAGATGCCTTTTCTTTTAAATGATGTAACTGATAGTTATAAAGCTAGCATTACATCCACAGCAAATAGTGATGGGGATTTGAATTCAGGTTTCTCTGAACTCAGTCTGAGCTCCTTTAACCCTGCAGCATTCCCACTGTTAGAATTGCCAGGTCATTTCAGATGTGACACTTTATCAGCGTCTGTTACTTATGGGACATGCACATTATGTGGAAAAGAAGTCCCCACCCCACCCCCACCGACCCAACTGCATCTGTCAAGCAAAATTTGGTTTTACTGTGGTAGAGACATCATTAATGCAAAGTATTTAATTAGCACCTGATCTTCATACTACTGTACTCAGTATTTTATAAAAGCCTAACCCAAGCAAATAGATCTTGGTCCACAGTGTGTGTTCATTTAATATTTAATTAACACACCAGGAAGCTTTAGATTTATAAAGTGCATTAACTGATTATTCAATTGACCATCACAACAAAAGATTAGTACAGAGAGTGCAGATATAACTATCTACCATCTTACAAATGAGGATCTGCATATTCAGAAAAGTTAAATGAACTGCCCAAGGTCATCCCAAAGTGGGAATTCAAACATAGTCTCCGAAGTAATTCCAAGATTAACACTCTGTCCACTGATATCAAGACCAAATTCTTTGACACTCTACCTGGATCAGAGGTAAAGTTTTCCAAACTCAAATTCAATCACTTCAGTATGAGTTTTGGCTCTTTATCAGGAATGGTTAAGACTCATGACTCATTTCAGTTGCCTTTGATTAGAAATGGTGTAAAAAAAAAAAAAAACCAACAACAACAAAAAAAACCCAAAACATTAAAAAAAAAAAAAAAAAACCAACAACAACAACAAAGAAATGGTGTATAATTTCTGAAAGTCCACTTGTGGCCACTTTCATATATTATATAATAAAAATTTGAGAACCAGGGTGCCTGAGTGACTCAATTGGTTAAGCGTCTGCCTTTAGCTCAGGTCATGATCCCAGAGTCCTGGGATCAAGTCCCTCTGCTGCCCCCTCTCCTTGTGCTCTCTCTCAAATACACAAAATCTCTTTAAAAATTTTGAGAATTTACTTTTCTTTATTATATCTCTCAATGATATTCGTTCTTCCTATGGACAGCATAAGTTTTATAACTCTCCTCAACCTCTTCAAATCTTAAAATCATATGTACTGTAATTTACCATCTACTGACAGAGTGAAGGTAAAAGCAAAGACATGTAACAAGCTTTAAGGCTAGCAGAGAAATTTCCTGCCAAACAAACCCAAAGAACTATTCTCTACAGTCACGAAACAGTACTGCTTCCTTCAAGGACAATGCTTTTCAAATAAGTGAAACTGGTTCAGTAAAACCATTATTTCTAATGATTACTCAAAGGAATTTGAAAAATATTACAGTTCAAGACTCAGAACTAAGACTCAGGAAGAGAGAAAGTTAGAATTTCAAGGAATAAACAAATAGTAAGAAAGGTCAAATCAGAGATAAGATTGAATTTACAATAATTTCACTCAAAGAATGTAAATTTGTATCGGGGAAAAATGTATGATTAAAAGGAATAAAAAAATGTTTACGTTTTCCCAGAGTTCAATATAACTGTTAGATATAACTTTTAGAGGTCTAAATTCATAAAAAGAAGTGACCTCAGTTTTGTTAAACAAGCTAGAGAATGTCGTAATTACTAGTGATTATGCATTTTATGGTTTATTGTTCAAGGTTGTCTGCAATATCTGTTAATGAGGGAGATTAAAATCTTATTATTTTACATAAAAATATTATTAATGGTACCTAACTCAGACTATCGTGAATGGAGCAATACGTATCAATTTCATACTAGATCTAGGGACACTGAATAGTATAAACAAAAGAGAATATAACTAGGTGCCCTATGGTTCTTTTTTAAACTTTTTTTAGTTGAAGTTCAATTTGCCAACATATAATGTAACACCCAGTGCTCATTCCGCCAAGTGTCCCTCTCAGTGCCCATCACCCAGTCACCCCAACCCCCTGACCACCTCCCCTTCTACTACCCCTTGTTCATTTCCCAGAGTTAGGTGTCTCTCATGCTTTGTCACCCTCTCTGATATTTTCACTCATTTTCTCTCCTTTCCCTTTATTCCCTTTCACTAATTTTTATATTCCCCAAATGAATAAGACCATAAAATGTTTGTCCTTTTCCAATTGACTTATTTCACTCAGCATAATACCCTCCAGGTCCATCCACGTCGAAGCAAATGGTGGGTATTTGTCGTTTCTAATGGCTGAGTAATATTCCATTGTATACATAGACCACATCTTTTTTATCCATTCCTCTTTTGATGGACACCGAGGCTCCTTCCACAGTTTGGCTATTGTGGACATTGCTGCTAGAAACATCGGGGTGCAGGTGTCCCGGCGCTTCACTGCATCTGTATCTTTAGGGTAAATCCCCAGCAGTGCCATTGCTGGGTCGTAGGGCAGATCTATTTTTAACTCTGAGGAACCTCCACACAGTTTTCCAGAGTGGCTGGACCAATTCACATTCCCACCAACAGTGTAAGAGGGTTCCCTTTTCTCCGCATCCTCTCCAACATTTGTGGTTTCCTGTCTTGTTAATTTTCCCCATTCTCACTGGTGTGAGGTGGCATCTCATTGTGCCCTATGGTTCTTTATGTGGCTCCCTTTGATCCCAGAATATTAGGCACTAGGCAAGTATAAGAATCATATTGTATTAAACAAAATAACAACACATTGCTATTTTGCTTTTCTTCCTTTAAAAAAAAATTCTGGCAGAGGATTTAGAACCCTATTCATCTTAATCATATAATATTCTGCTTCTATGACTATTTCTCTCCCTGGTATTATTTATTGTGACTGTAAAGTGACATTCTTAAAAAAATCTTCAAACTCTCCATAATTTTCCAAATTATACTTAATAAAAATTTGTTTCCTTTCATCTGGTTTCTAAATATACTCATCCCTGCCACATAAGTGACACATTATAAATCTCTGTTTATACATAACCATATTCTTTGTATAAAGGTAAATTTTATATTAATATGAGGTCATGACTTGGTATACATGTACGAAAAGTTATGTGCTGGCAAGTGCTTCATCTCACATTTTTCATAGTGTGCACTACAGTCTAACACATAATATATATAATCCCAATGTACTAACTTAGTAATGAATAAATTAGTTCATTTGTTGTAGCAGCACATGGACTTTGAGCTCAATTAGGTGTTCTTTTATGTAGTATATGCTTGCATTCAAATATATTGTATTTTGTCCAAAATGTATGATATATTCCATGCAGAGTTTTCTCTCAAATAATCAAAAATATTGCTACCAGTTTTTAATTGTTTTTATAACTTTAAACAACTTGGCAAATTAAAGTACCACAAAACTCCCAAATAACTTATATTTTTTGCCTTTAATTATTTATATGAGGATTACCAATAATACATACAAATTCATAACTAGTATTGCCAGTTTGACTCTTGAGCATATGCATTTTTAATTTTTTTGCATATGCATTTTTTAATAAAACCTGGAGTTTAAACATTAAATGTAATGGAAATTAATGGCTGTTTATAAATTTTTATTTCTTCTACACAAAAAAAATGAGAACTAATTATATTCATTTAATAAGGGATGAGTGGACTAATTTAGGAATTGAAAACAACCAAATTAAGTTTGATAATGAATAATAGAGCCAGATAGCTTGCATAATTTTTTTCTGTGTCTTGATATATTTTTTCTCTCCTTTCTCAAATTACTTCAATAAAAAACATATTAATTACTAGATTCATTTGTAATTCAATTTTTTCAAATTCCATGAAATTGATAGTAAACTAACATGACACTTCAATATGTCTTACTTGTATATTTCTCCAGCCTCTCAAAAAGATAAATATCCATCATACAGCATGCAATAATACTTATATCTGAAAAAATAATGACGCTCTACTCTTATCAATTAAAGTAAAGGCTTGAAATCATAACCCAAATCTGGTGAAAAGTAGATATATGACTTTTGAAAAAAAGTTACAGAGCCAAAGAAATATCAAGGAGGTTTGTGAAGAAACTGGCAAAAATACAGTATTTTTGCTTTTAGACTCTTGATATAAGGAACAAAGACATGCTTTTTACTTTCCATTTTCATTGTAGCTATGGTTAAGACTGATATTCAGATAACAATAATAATATGCCAGTAATAGCACCAAAATTTATATTCATAGGTTGTCAAAAACCTGGTAATTTCTGATAACAGTACATGCTTGATAAACAATAGTTACTATTACTGTCACTATTATTATTTGAGCTATAATGATCTGCAAGAGAGCATCAGTTTAGTTTTCTACCTAATATAGCTATTAATCTGTTTTATTTCCTAAGGTCCATATTATCTCTTTTTGGTTTTATCCTCAGGCCTCTGGAATGCCTTAACATGCTAACAATTTAGCTTTCACTACCAAAGTTGCAGTTACTGACTAGGTAAGGGGCAAGAACTTGCCCAGTTTGAAATTTACAAAGAAACTATGCATCCATTGTGGGTTTTTTTTTTTTACTACAAAAGATGTTCCTGCTTATTATAAAAGTTATCATAATTCAGTACTTAAAATAGTGTTAACTTTCCATCTTCAACTTCTCTGTTCCCATACCTACATCCCCTACACACACACAGAGACACACACACACACACAGTGAAGACAACCATGATAACAATCTATCTCTGGGATATTCCAGACTGCTCATTTTTTTACACCATAATACCTCTCAGCAATTGGAGGAGAGTTTGTGGGATCTAGTTATAATTGTGCCAAAGCACTTAACACTCTATGTTGTATTATGTGATTACAAACATAACTTCCAAAAGGAAAATTCATAAAATCTAAAACTCACTGTATTTACTGGTCACTTTCCTGACTAATTCTCCACCTCATTCATTAATAATTTTAACTAAGCAAAGCCAAAATGAAAAATTTAGTTAAGGGTTTCTCTTCATATCCAAATAAGGCAAGGTAAGTTTTTGGCGAACTAATTTATTTTTTTAAGAGTTATTTATTTTAGAGAGTGAGAGAGAAAACACGGGAACATGCACAAGTGGGGGAAAGAGCAGAGGGAAAGAATCTCCAGCAGAATCCCTGCTGAGCACAGAGGCTGATTTCACAATCCTGAGATCAGGACCTGAGGGGAAATCTAGAGTCCTCTCTTAAGTCACTGACTAGTGAACTAATTTAGAAGACACTTACTGAGCACTTACTATGTGCCAAGGTTGACATTACATGCTTTATATTTATTACATAGTTGTTTTTATATTATTATCTCAATTTGACAATGAGAAAACTAAATTAAGTGACTTAGTCCAAATTCCCTCCACTAGTAAGAATATTAATCAAGATCTATACTCAAACCCGCCCATGTTCACACTACTACTTAAATAGAATGGTTGCAAAGTATCAGGAAACTTTGATTCCTGAGATGTCTTTGCACCAAACTTTGTGAATTTAAGGTCATGACTCCAACATAGTTTACCCATTTCATGGAACTACTTTTACCTCTAAAAGTGCTCTCTCTCTTTTCCCCTTTATTCCCTTTCGCTATTTTTTTATATTCCCCAAATGAATGAGACCATATAATGTTTGTCTTTCTCTGATTGACTTATTTCACTCAGCATAATACCATCCAGGTCCATCCACGTCGAAGCAAATGGTGGGTATTTGTCATTTCTAATGGCTGAGTAATATTCCATTGTATACATAAACCACATCTTCTTTATCCATTCATCTTTCGATGGACACCGAGGCTCCTTCCACAGCTTGGCTATTGTGGACATTGCTGCTAGAAACATCGGGGTGCAGGTGTCCCAGCATTTCATTGCATCTGAATCTTTGGGGTAAATCCCCAACAGTGCAATTGCTGGGTCGTAGGGCAGGTCTATTTTTAACTCTTTGAGGAACCTCCACACAGTTTTCCAGAGTGGCTGTACCAGTTCACATTCCCACCAACAGGGCAAAAGGGTTCCCCCTTCTCCACATCCTCTCCAACATTTGTGGTTTCCTGCCTTGTTAATTTTCCCCATTCTCACTGGTGTGAGGTGGTATCTCATTGTGGTTTTGATTTGTATTTCCCTGATGGCAAGTGATGCAGAGCATTTTCTCATGTGCTTGTTGGCCATGTCTATGTCTTCCTCTGTGAGATTTCTGTTCACGTCTTTTGTCCATTTCATGATTGGATTGTTTGTTTCTTTGCTGTTGAGTTTCATAAGTTCTTTATAGATCTTGGATACTAGTCCTTTATCTGATACGTCATTTGCAAATATCTTCTCCCATTCTGTAGGTTGTCTTTTAGTTTTATTGACCGTTCTTTTTGCTGTGCAGAAGCTTTTTATCTTGATGAAGTCCCAATAGTTCATGCTTGCTTTTGTTTCTCTTGCCTTCATGGATGTATCTTGCAAGAAGTTACTGTGGCCAAGTTCAAAGAGGGTGTTGCCTGTGTTCTCCTCTAGGATTTTGATGGAATCTTGTCTCACATTAGGATCTTTCATCCATTTTGAGTTATTTTTGTGTATGGTGTAAGAGAATGGTATAGTTTCATTCTTCTGCATGTGGATGTCCAATCTTCCCAGCACCATTTATTGAAGAGACTGTCTTTTTTCCAGTGGGTAGTCTTTCCTCCTTTGTAAAATATTAGTTGACCATAAAGTTGAGGGTCCACTTCTGGATTCTCTGTTTTGTTCCATTGATCTATGCGTCTGTTTTTGTGCCAGTACCACACTGTCTTAATGACCACAGCTTTGTAGTACAACCTGAAATATGGCATTGTGATGCTCCCAGCTATGGTTTTCTTTTTTAGTATTCCCCTGGCTCTTTGGGGTCTTTCTGATCCACACAAATCTTAAGATAATCTGTCCCAACTCTCTGAAGAAAGTCCATGGTATTTTGATAGGGATTGCATTAAACGTGTAAATTTCCCTGGGTAACATTGACATTTTCACAATATTAATTCTTCCAATCCATGATCATGGACTATTTTTCCATATCAGAAAGGGAGACGGAACATGAGAGACTCCTAACTCTGGGAAACGAACGAGGGGTGGTGGAAAGGGAGGTGCGCGGGGGGGGGGGGGGTGACTGGGTGATGGGCACTAAGGGGGGCACTTGATGGGATGAGCACTGGGTGTTATGCTATATGTTGGCAAATTGAACTCCAATAAAAAATAAAAATAAAAAATAAAAGTGCTCTCTCATATCTTATTTCGCTTTATCTTACTAACAATATTTGGCTTGACCTTCACATTCTAAATAAGACCTCAAATTTAGAATTAACTACCTATCAAACAAAATTGCACATGAAATCATTAGAAAATGCAGGGAAAACCGAAATAAGACTATCACTTTATATGTTTAAACTTGTGCCTTAATACACACTACATTATATGTGGTATACCATGATTTTTGTATGCAATAAGGAACCATCTTAGGAATATTATCATTGTATTTTCTGTGTGTGTGTGTGTGTGTGTGTGTGGGGGAGTAGTATTAATTTGATATATGTACACTTTTAGTGACAAAATTATAATTAATATTTGTATTTATTTTTTAATGTACTATATTGGGCTATTAAAAAAATAAAATGTTCCCAGGCTTGTCTTGATGTCTGATAAAAACTTGGACTAGTAACTTGCCTCTAACTTCCTGGTGTAGAGTCCTCACCATTGTCCTATGTTGATGCTTATGCCATTTATCAACGACATATTAATTAGTTATGTTTTCTCAAAGTCTTCATTTCCCACCACAAGCGTCTTAGAATTCTTGCTTATTTTTAAGACTTAAAACCCACACATCCAGGAGGGACAAGCCGCATGACATTGTTAGAGAAGAATAAACCTAAGTATGTATATTGCATTTCCCTAGCAAAAAAAAAAAAAAATACATATATATACTAACAATGTTAAAAAGAAAAGTAGAATAAGTAGCTTTCAAGGTTTTTTTTTTAGCTGTAATACATAGTAAGAAATACATTTTAAGTGGTAACCCACAGGACACATATGGTTATGTGCAACTAAAATAAAAATGTACAAAACAATACTTACTCTTACTATCATGTAATACTCTGATGTTTATATTCTACTCTATCCTATTTTATACAAATCTATATTAACTGTTGGTATCTACCCAATGAAGAGGTTTTATAAATGACTCATGGGTTGGGCACTTTTTTAAAAAAACAAAACAAAATGAAACACTGACTAGGCCATCTCTTTCTCTTGATAGCCTTCGTGTGTGTGTGTGTGTGCGCGCGTGCGCGTGCATGCGTGTGTGTTTGTGAAAACAGATAAATAAAATGCATCATTGGGGCATAATCATTCATTTCAAAGTCCCCTAAAATGAACATAGCTGACTATCACATCTCTTGCCAAAAAATCTCCTCAACTCAACATTTGGTTAAGTTGAGAAGTCTTTCTGGAATACACGCAAATGTGCCAAAATGAGATTTCATAACTCTTAGTCCTGATGAATTCCAAAGAAGTCTTTCATACATAAGGCTACATCATTTAACAATATGTTCTACTGTTCCTAAAAAATGTGTACCATCCTGCTTCCTCCTATAATTGGCATCTGAAGGACGGAGTGTGGCGTCTGCAATGGAGATGTGAATAAAACAACCAGATACAGTCTGTACTTATCAGAATTACAAAAAGTTCCTCTGTGAGGTCAACTTGTTGCCACAAGCATCCTCCTTAATTCATTTTCTTTTTACTGTAATTAATTCCTTCCATGGGAACAAAGAAAGGTGTTGTTTTCAAAGCTGAATAAAAAGATACAAGAAACATGCTCAAAGATTTTCTCAGTGAGAAAACAAATCATGTTCTTATTTCCTAGGAAGGGAAAAGGAGTGAATAAATGTGCATCCCATTCTTCCTTGAAGCCACCACTATGCCAACATAAAAGAAGTTTGGGTTTATTTTAAAAGAACTGCCCCTGGGTCCAAATCCTTGTTCTGCCACTAACTACCCTGTAGTATTATGGAGGAAATTATTTCCTCTTTCCCTCCCTATTCTCAAACCTATGAAATGATTATTTTATCATATGGAATAAATGAATCAACAAATTAATGAAATATCACAGTATATGTAATCATGTTTTAACTCATAGAATAATAGAATCTCATTTAAATGACATTTGAGGGATCCCTGGGTGGCGCAGCGGTTTAGCGCCTGCCTTTGGCTCAGGGCGCGATCCTGGAACCCGGGATCGAATCCCACGTCGGGCTCCCGGTGCATGGAGCCTGCTTCTCCCTCTGCCTATGTCTCTACCTCTCTCTCTCTCTCTGTGACTATCATAAATAAATAAAAATTTAAAAAAAAAATAAATAAATGACATTTGATTGTCAATATCAGTAGTTATCAAAGGGGACAAAGAGTACAACTGCCTCCTTATCCCAAATGAGGCTTAAGTTCATTTTTTCACAGCCCCTCCAAGTGATTATTTCAGGCTGTGCATAGATCCTTCAAAAAACTGACTCACCACCTTCCAAGAGAGTCAATTCCTTTAGTGAACAGTGGTATTAGTGAATACAAATAACCTTTTTTTTAAATTGAACCATAATTTGTTACTCTGGTATTTCAGTAATTAGCTCTCTTCATATTGTTCCTGATCATAAAGAGTAAGTATGGTTTCCTTACACCTGCATTCTCCAAATACCTAAAGGTAGCAGTCATGTCCCTGCTATGTCTTATCTTTTGTGTGCCAAATTCATTCTCTGAAGACACGGTTTCAAGTCTCATAACCATTTCTGACCACTCTCTTTTGAGCAGATCTTACTTGGTTGCATTTATTTTAATAATGCCCAATGTTTATGAAATCCATTCTAGGCAAGGTCTGTGGAAGCATAAAAGCAAGTCACTAAAAGTCAGTCTTGGAACGCACCTCCAAGAACATACTTCCTAGCCCCTCTTCATATGACAAATGAAGAAGGAGGTGAAGTAACTTTCTCAGGGTCACATAGTAAACACTCCTAGCTCTGATGCCAGCAATATTTCTTTTGATAAAACTAGTCCTTTTAATTTTATTTTCTCCACCTCCAAAATGTCCTTAATGTAATCTTCAGCTTTCATATATTCATTTTCAAATTAAAGGAATAAAGAGGCTATTATCCTTGACCAGACTTACTGAACAAACTACAAAGTATAAAAACTTTCAGTAACTAAAGAAGAGATGAGAAAATGTGGTAAATGAGACAGAAAAGAAAGAAGGAAGAAAGGGGAAAGAACCTTTGTTTAGATTTCTGTGGATATTTATCCTTGTCTTTTCTTAACTACCTGCTTCATGTGTATTGGGTAGAGTTTGCTGTGTAGAAATTGTTTTAATTGGAACATGAATACCTCCTACCATGCCCTCCCATTCCACAGTATTCTTTACTCAGTATCAACCTTTGTTACTCAGACTAAAATTTATAAATCTAGAGGCTAATAAGGTTCTAATGGCTTAGGAATGGAGTCACAAGACCATCTCTTTAATAAATAGAATGAATGAACTCTCTGAATATTCAAACTAAAGCTCAGAAAATAATGTTATCTCTTTGGGATGTGGAATAAAGCAGACAAAGGAAGAAGACACAATGTGGGCAGCTCTCATCCATAAAATGGATAAATGCTAAATATATCTAACAGGCATATATACTAAGAGCTTATCTTCCTTAAAGGAAACATCTGATTAGTTGTAAGTGCACATCCCCCAGGTATTTATTTGTGTATGTTGAGAGATCGGTGCAGTGATCTCTGAAAATAAGGTCCCTTCTAACATAGTCATCCTCAGCATGGAGTATTTGGGTGGGGGGATCTCTGGTATCTTCAGCAGTGAACAGACAGTAATAGTGCATGAGAAAGTGGAAATAGGGCTGCTAGGTCCATCATGAGTCTTTTAGATGAATTAGAGCTAAACCTGGTCTATAGTCCAACCTTTCAGATCTAATCTGTATACAGGGAAGATCTTGTCAACAGCTATATATTTCAGTGGATCCTATTTTTTCCCTGATCAAGGCCATATGCTTGGCTTGACTATCAGAGGCTACCCCTGATAGTCCATATGCTATCCTGTCTGGAAGGGAAGGTGAGAAGCAACACCTCTGAACACATTTTCCATGGCTACTTGTATTTTTTTCATTACTAACAATGAAGTTTCTGACAGTGATGTCTGAATATGCAAAAATTACTTTAATCTTTAAAAATTACTTTAATCACTATTAAAGTTGCCATTCTATTTCCCAGATTATGGTTCTATGATCAAATTAATTTAATGAATAATCCACCTACAAGTCTCTGTATCATCTGCTTTTTATGTGTTGCTACATTGGGGTAATAACCAATATAATTATCCAATCGTTCCATAATCACAAAGATTTATGTGGGGTCTAATTTTTCAGAATTTTTGTGAAGCGAAGGAAAATCACAGTTTCTGCAAATCTGCAATATGACTCAGGCAAAGAAGCAATTCTTTAATTCACAGTTCAAGAGCAAAGGGGTCATGCCATTTCTCAAAGCTAACTTCTACATTAATGAATGCATTTGTAGTCTCTGTTACTACTTCAGATAGGTATTAAAACTTCCAGCAATATTGGTATTATTGAGATGAAGAGAAAAGAATAGAGCAAGAAATGGAGAAGTAAATGCGAATGGCAAACAAACAAACAAAAAAAAGTGAGTAATTATCTCTGACAATGATGTGGAAATAGAATTTTGGACAGGAATATTGAGTTCCAAAACCTAACTCTGTAACTAATTATGTACAAGTAAGGCCAAATTACTCGTCCTTACTGTCTCTGTTTCTCCAACCATAACAGAGGTGTTAAATTACGTGCTCACTTATGACACTTTTGGAGTTAACATTCTACAAAGCTAACAATAGTTTTTGTCTGAATTATTATCATGATCATCTCAAAAACCATCTCAACTCTGAACACTATTCAACTTCTGGAGAAACAAAATGAAATCCCCTTAAAAAGTACCAGTAAGGACCATAGTGACATTTCTCATATTTCTATACTAAATTGTTGTTTTGATACAACCCCAATAGAAAAAAAAAAGATGACAGGAAAGTGAGGTCCCATTTTTTAGAAGTTAAACTAAGCATATAGACTATGAATCATATTGAAGATCTTTCAAGCAAAGTTCTATTGTTATCACATGTTAAAATAATTGATGGAAAACTATGTAACAACTTGAAAATGGTACAACACTGCAATATGCAGGTTAGCCTGAAGACAATGTTCTTAATGATGTTATTTTACCAGTACAATTTATTGGTACATTTTTCCCCAAGAGCATCACTGACATGTTTTTTGGCTAGAACAAATTAGCATTCCTATATTATTAGATGGAAATAATAAATTCAAGAACAAATGTAAACAATAAAGGAGTAGGGTATGAATAGCATTTTACAATTAATCAAGGGAGGCAACTTGGCACCTTGTTTTTATAAAGAAGCAAATCTGTGAAAAATTACAAGTGCCTGCTATTTATCTACATACTATATATTCATAAATAGTGAGTTAGGTACTATTCCAACACAAATTCATCCATTAAACAAATAGTCTTTGAACACCTATTATGTGGTAGGCACTCTGATAGGTCCTAGGCAAAGAGGAGTTTGAAAGTTCGCAAAAATTGTGAAGTCAAAAATCCTGTAAGTCATCCGTAAAGTACAAAATACATGACTTTGTATATAAAATCCAGTCTGTAACTACTTTTCTCAATGAAATTGCTCTAGATCAAGGGGAAGTATGTAATGATGGAGTGTATGCAAGTGTCTGATTACTTAAAGCATTGATGCTTTAAGTGAATTATTGAATCTTTAGTTATGGGAGTGGATGAAGACTAAATTTTCCTTCTTGCCAAAAGCATTTGTTTCACATTTATAAAATAATACATTATATTTTATTTTACACTTAAATAGAAAGAATATTAATTCACCTTAATACATTTATTTTGTTTTTTTTTTTAAGATTTTATTTATTTATTCATGAGAGACACAAAGAGGGAGGCAGATACATAGGCAGAGGGAGAAGCATGGGGTGCCCAATGTGAGACTTGATCCCAGGACCCCAGGATCATGACCTGAGCCAAAGGCAGACACTCAACCACTGAGTCACCCAGGTGCCTCTGTTTTGATTTTGAAGTATAACATTGTAGTAATATCCAATTGGGGGGTGGGGCAGTTAAAGTCATCAGAATGAGTATGCTTATACTGGACTCTGTCTTCAAGGTATTCATTATTGCTCATAAATTTATGGTTAGCTGAGTAACGTTTATGGCTTTGCCTGGGCTCTGTTGCAATTAGTAATGGGTCAGGAAGGCAACTGTGTTGACCTTCATTGGTGCTCTCAAATAGTTGAGGTCAAGTGGTCTAAGATGGTCTCATCTGAAAAACCTGGGTACTCTCATCCTTAACATGGTGATGATAGTGTTCCACGACAGACAGACAAGGAAGGAAGTCCTCACTTCCACCATATTTTATTAGCCAAAGCAGTCACAAAGTTGGTGCTGCCTGGTAGTAGAAGGGAACTATCAAGTTACAAAGCAAATAGAGTCATCAAAGCAGCCAGTCTTCCACACCTCCAAAAAGGCAAGCACCACTCCTCCTGTGACATAAATGGGCACACACGCCAATGTTTGTGCTGAGGAAAAGGACCCCTTGAATTTTCTTAGAGCAGAGAGAATGCTGACTGGATTGATGCCTTTAAAAGGAGTAATATTTTTTCTTCTGAGTCATTGCATATTCCTTTCCTACACATAGTTGAAGAACTAGTGTGGCCTGCCTTAAAAATTTTTTTTTCTTTTCTTGCTGTCATACTATGAATCTGTTTGCCTAGGAGGCCTAGGCACAATCTCTGCATGGCACAACAAGCCACAGTAAATATTAAGTCCTATAGCCTAGAAAACCTATAAATCAAGGAAATAGCAAGTGTATGAGATTAACATTGATGCTAAACCCCAAGTCTCCTTGTGCTCTCTTCTGGAATTCTGTGACAGCAACAATGCTTGAAGGAACATCTTGTGATCACTGCCAACAGTACTGAGTGACCACAGTATTACCACGTCTAAGTATAAAATAAATGAGCAATTTGGAGGGTGGAGGAGATAAAGGATTTTTTAAATGGGACAACATCTTTTTCATAGTCCTTAATACCTCTTAGGAAAGCATTTGGAAAGTTTGATATTCTTTAAAAAAAAAAGGAATATCAGCTGAGCATAGGAGAATAATTATAAGAACATAGGAACAGTCTGAGATCCTGGGGCTGAGAGATCTAGAGCAGAGTTACCCCAATTCAGCCAGCTTAAGAGGCTGAAGGAAGAAATGGTATGCCATTTCATGGAAAATCCCACAGGGGCTTTCTGTATGGCCAGAACACAGAAAACCAGGCATCATCTTGGGGAGTTTCTACAGTATCTCATTACAATCAAGGACTTTTTTTTCTGATCCCAGATGTGATTTTTACCTTGTGAAACTTCCTACCACACCACTCTTACACTGATAAATTTTAAAATGTGATACCACATAACCTCATTATCCACACACCTGCTTGGGATCAAAGCAACATAAATACTTTTTGATTAAACCACATAAAGATATAAGCCAGACAGTATTTCTTCCAGTCTTTGTCCATACTCAGTGTGTTCTCCCCTGAATCCTGGTAGTATTCAAATATTTTGCCAGTATTTGGCAATAAAATTTCTCTTAACCCATTTTTGGCAAAATAATTAAATCTGCCTGAATTTGGCAATGAAATTTTCATTGGCTTATTTTTTACCCAGAAATAGATTGTTTCCTTTTAATGGTTGTATTCCAATAGGTAGTTTATGCTTATAATACACAACTTCAAATGTTTGCATATAATTAAAAGCACATTTAGAGACATACATGAAAAGCAAGTCTCTGCCATTCTACATGATCCCCTAACTCTTCTATTTCCTCCTCACAAACAGCAACTGTTACCTGTTTTGTTCTCTGAGAGCAATTCTTTGAATATCAAACAGTTTACATAAACTCCATTTTACACAAATAGCATGCCATTACACAAAACTGCACCTTGCTTTTTTCATGTAAAATGATCTTGGAGTCCATTATTATTATTTCATTACCTAAAGAATGCCTCATTCATTTTAATAGCTATACAATAATACTTATATGGATGAATCATAATTCATTTTATTAGATCAGTATTGGTATACCGAGGTCAAAAAAATGTAAATTACTAACAGCCAATGGTCATAATGATGAGTTTCATTTAGACCACAATCTTGTATTGGCATGTCCTACATAGAGACCAAGACCTATTCTTCTAAAGCTAGAGGGAAATCCCTAATGAAATTTATGATTTGAGGTGGACCAAAACATAACTTTATCCTTGGCATTTTTTAAACATTTTTTTTTACTTTCCCACCTCATATTTCCTCATGTTCTTTTCTAGAAATCCATCCCTTCTTAATTTTCATCAATTGTCAGTATTCTTCCTGTTAAAATGCAACTGTCAAATTCCATTTCCTTCTTGAAAATCTCCACCATGGATCTCATCACCACAGAACAGGACTTGATTTTTTTTTCCTCTGTCAATTTACTTTAGAGACATATTTGTAATTTCTTCTCATCTTGAATCATGGTTATATAAGTATTAATGAATGTCTCATGTCCTTTGCCAGATTGCATACCCATTGAGAGTATTGATATATAAAATAGAAGGGCTGTCCTTCACAGGATTATCAGAAGTCCTTACAGGTACTTGTACTTAATAAATATATGTCATATAAATATATCCTCAGGTGTGATTCCATTGGAATCTGTTCAATTATAATAGGACCCTAAGGTAGAAGTCAGTAACTGGGAGTCCTACTCTTAAAACTATTATTAGGTATATATTGGATGGCCTTTTTAAACTCTTAAAGCATTTGTATTTTAAAATGAGAACAAAATATCTGGATTACCTGTACCACTGGATTGTTGTGAGAATAAAATGAAATAGTAATTTTATAATGAAAATCTCAGCATTAGAGGTGCCTGAGTGGCTCAATCAGTTAAGCATCTGCCTTCAGCTCAGGTCATGATCCCAGGGTGCTGGGATCAAGCCCCACTTCAGGTTCCCTGCTCAGTAAAGGATCCTCCTCTCTCTCTCTCTCTCTCTCTCTCTTTCTCTCTCTCTCTCTTTCTGCCCCTCCCTTCTGCTCGTGCTCTCTTTCTTTTTCAAATAAATAAAATCTTTAAAAAAGAAAGAAGAAAGAAACAAGAAAGAAAGAAAACCTTAGCATTAGAAAAAAATCCAAGGTCTCCTCATCTGATCATCTGTCCATTGCTCAAAATCCCTATATACCAATACTCTGGAAAGTAAACTACAAATTAAATGTAAAAATCTCCAGAAGCATAAAAATCTCAATTTAGCATAGAAGCTCATTTTACATTTGTGCAGCTCTGAACATTGTTAATGAGTGGACATACAGTGAAATCTATAGTATGCCACTTCATAATGAATAGTTTGCTATATCTGATTGGTGACTGGTTACCAACCTCCAAAGTAGGCTCACTCTGGTCATTTCATAAATTGCTCAATAACTCAGCCCCACATCTTACAACATTGGATTGTTTGGACCACATTGATAATGTAATGCAAGATTCTTTAATCTTAACTGATCCTGACAATGCTTCAATGAACTATATAAAGTATTTTGCACCTTCTGGCTTTAGTATATGCAGTATGTTGTGCTAGAAAGAGTGTTGTGTAATTAGTGAGTCTCACATTTGGATCCCTTAACCTCTGTAGTAAAACAAAACCTATCCCAAACAGCCTTGGTCATGAATTAACAAGTCATGTATACAAAAATATTTTCAAAGTACCATAACCAATTAAAAGGAATAATATTGTTATTAATAGTTATATATTCCCAATTATGTTTTGCTTCCTTGTTTTGCTTTCAGTGTAAAGAAGCAACATATTTTAAAGTAAAACTAATTTGAATTGTTAAAACTTACACTCTCTTAGTCAAAGGTAATATTAATTCATATATATCTCTACTCCAGATTTAACTATATTCTCTTTTGAAAAAAAATACTTGTAAGACTACACTGTTTAGTAATTTTCTATCATAGAATACCTGGGCTAGAATTGGCTGCCTTCAGTTCCTACCTGCATTTATGTGTATCTCTCTTTATCAAAAACAATAGGCCATTGGAGCAACTTTAAGTGTGAAAATTATGAGGTGTTCAATGATTTTTAAGAAACATAAAAATCTCTAGCATTATTATAGCTGAAGTACAGATAATATAATGCGTAATGTAAAAAAATTTTCATTCCACCAAATGATGACCAGGTAAACACTCATATTAGCTTAAATCTAAGCCTCTCTAGACATCTGCCACTCAGCCCCTTCTTATATTACTAGTATAACTGGGCAACTGAAAAGTTCCCAAATAATCAAAAATATTTTAGTCTTCCAAAACCTGATATTGTAACTGGGAATCTGTTGAGTGCATAATAAGACATGCATCAAAGGATGTAAACAGATGCTTACCTTCTGTGTGCACAGCTGACACATAGGTCCAGTTGTACCTTTTTACTATGTCCACCATGGCCCGTGCCTGCTGGGCATCTGAAGGCACAACCCTCATGAAGTACTTGAACAGAGTCTTGTCACTCAGATCCATGCTTGTTGCCGAGTAAGCAATCTGAGGTATGTTGAAAAGCTGGAGCAAGTTCTGGACCTGAATGGCCACAGAACTGGAGCCAGGCCCAATGACCCCTACTATGGGCTTCTTGGAGCGGAAGGAAGAGGAAGAACCATCCACACAGCGCACCAAACCTTCTTCTTCTTCTGAAGAAATGAGGGAGTCCCTTATAAACTCAATGCTCTGCTCTAGGGCCACAGCTGAATGCCAGCAGGAATCCCTTATTTCACAGCCCAGTGTGATGTTGGGCAAGAGTGTGGGGTCTGAGTTGATCCTTTCCAGAGTATGCAGCATGGCCTCCACTCTCTGAATGCCATACTGTTCACGAACTGCCCCACATTTCCTTTCATGTACCTTGTCCACCGTGGGTTGGTGGTGGACAGAAAAAAGAGCTCCGATAATGATGTCTCCCGGCATGTGAGCCACCACCCTCCTCTCACTGGACTGTGCACTCCCACGGACATCTTCTTTCAAAAGCAGAACTGACAGGATCAACAGAAGGACCATTTTAGGAAAAGAGTTCAAGCTAATAAAGATAGCATGGTGGGGAAAATTTAGGAGAGTTCTGACAGATAGAATCAAACAATGTCCTATGTTGGGTGGCAAACCAAGAAATTAGCCAGTAATTTAGATGTGCTCTCTAAAGGACCACCGTGTCCCCACGTACCATTTAGTTAGATGCATCCATGTGGTCATGATCTTCAAAACCTGGAAAAAAAATAGCATGGATATTTAACAACATAAGTACAACTAGTTTGGGAAGCTCTAATGGTCTATACTAGTACATTTTGATGATGATGTAGATTAGGAATATAATCTTTTTGAAAAAATAATCTAAAAATCTTTAAGACTCTCCTTTGTCTATCTCTTATAATTTTGTAATTTGAGGAAGCAATCCGACAGAGCTTCTTGATCCTACTTTACTTATATCAAATTTTTTTTTATTTGTTCATCTGGAGTTCACAAAAGCAAATCTTATGTGTGGTAGGCCAAATAATACTCTTATGTGGAGATGAGAGAAAGTATCCTAAAAACAAAACTATGCCATGAACAGAAAACTTTAGGGAGCATGTAACCCAAAATAACAAGCATTAGTAATCTCTTGGTGATTATACTTTTTGTTTTCGAAATACTTTATACTTCTTTCTGAATTTTCAACATTAAGCATGTATTAACTATGTAATCATAAAAATTAAGTGACTTTTTAATAAAGGCTACATAACCCCTGTTCAAATACAATGTAAGGCAAGCTAAACAATCTTCCCAATTAGTAAGTACTGTGTCTCATTTCTATATAACATAGAACAAAGACATATTGAGGGCAGGTAGGTATTTCCAACCTAAATGAACTACAGAAAAGAAGGAAGAGGGTGGGGGTATGGCAGAGTAAAATATTCCCTAACTACATTGAAAAATATAGTGGAACAGGCACTGGTTCTGGGGGAAAATAATGTTCAGTTCAAATTCCAGTTCTGCTCTTGAGAACTATTACTAAATTGTTCAACCTCTCAGTACCAGAATTTCCTCATCTGAGAAGTCCCAACATATGTACTCGGCTACCCTATGGGAATCAACATAAGTTATCAACTATGCAAATGTTTTGTATATTGAATAAGACTACATATATTCAGGACATGACCTTTTCTGCTATTACATTTCCAAGGGCATTTTGTAGCTAGGTGGTGAGGACAGAAAATTCTCTGGCAACCCACTCAGTCCTCCAGAGTCTTCAGAGTAATTACAGAGTCTTGTAATAAAATTCACAGTAATCAGTCCTCTATCTCTGGTCCAGGAAAAAAAAAATTCCATATCACCAAGACTCCAAGGGCTGGAAGGATGCATCTTAGAACTACCCGTCCAAGTAGAAACAGCACAACTTTGAATGTAGTCATCTATTTCAGTTTAAACTCCTGGGAAGAAGGAAATTTGTCCCAAACTGCCTATAGAAAATTCTAGCAGAATTTGTAAAAGGGAACTGACAAATTAATGATTTGGGTTATTGAAAGAATTGTTTAAGAGATTTATTTTGTACGTTATCCTCTCTGCCAGCCAAGGATCTCAAATTGTTTTCAAGTGACTAACTCCCCAAGCAACACATTTCAAAGACAGGTAATGCTTCTTCAGGAATTTACACACGTATTCTTCTTCAAGTGTACTAATGGTTTTCAAAACTCATCAGATCTGCAAAATATCTAGTCCAGACACTAAGTGAAGATGATTTGAATCACAGTTATAGTCATTCCCCAACCCCCGCCTCACCGTTTCTACCACTGCCTTCTACTGTTTCCTGTGGCAACAGAGAAAGCCTCCCCTGCAGAGTGTCAAACATTAAAATAAAAAAACCTCATCAAATAACTAGATGTTCCAGAATAACTAGGTGTTTAGCAATATTTAGGGCAAAAAAATCAGTTTTGGTATGGAAGTTGGCATTGTAGACAGGGGGCAGGGAAAAAAGATTAATTTTAATTGATTAAAAATATTACTTTTTTTCATTTGGGAAATTGTCTGAACATTCTCAAGCTTTCCCTCTGCTTGCTTAGATCAAAGACCCAGAGACCGGGATCCCTGGGTGGCACAGCGGTTTAGCGCCTGCCTTTGGCCCAGGGCGCGATCCTGGAGACCTGGGATCGAATCCCACGTCGGGCTCCCGGTGCATGGAGCCTGCTTCTCCCTCTGCCTATGTCTCTGCCTCTCTCTCTGTGACTGTCATAAATGAATAAAAAAATAAAATAAATTTCCTCTAAAAAAAAAAAAAAAAGACCCAGAGACCAATGCTTATTCTCATGAATACCGTAGACCAAATCAAAACAAATAAAACCAAAAATAAACAAAAAATCCAAGGTAAACGGAAGCACAATGTCTTATTAAATCCAGAATATTAGTGAACAAACTAACCAAACAGGATTCATTTTTATTACAATAAGAGCATCAACGTGGTATGTGAGACTAGAAGTGGCTTATCAAAATGGTGAAACTAAAATATTTCCATGAATTTTATGTTAGATTTTAAGCAAGCCCTGTATGTTGAGACACAGTAAATATATACACACAAAAAAAACACTGAAATATATATCTTCCAGTTATAAGCTAAATTAATTTTTTAACTCATTCAAGAAATATCTACTAACTATTGAGTGGGAAAGACTAATGTAACAAAGAAGTGCAATGATGTACATTGATAATTGCCATCATTATCTTTCATTGAGCATCCATCACTTGTTCATTGACTCATTTAACAAATATTTATGGCATGCCTATACTATGATTCTGTCCTGGAAATTAAATATTCAAGAGAGAACAGGTGATACATGCTTCCTATAGGGCTTACAGATAGTACTCTAAAACGCGACTTAAACTAGAGCCTGGTAAGTACAAAGAACAATAAAATAGAGTGTCATGTAAAAAGTGTGGCCAGAGCATAAAGAATGGGAGTAACCGTGGTAGAAGATGAGGTTGCAAAAGTAAGAAAGGGCCAGACCATGTAGAATCACGTAGGCTCTTATAGGAATTTGGATGTTAAGTGCATCAGAAAACCAAGGAGGGGATATAAACAAATGACTGGCACAATTCAATCTTATGAAAGATTGCTCTAGCTGTTCGTTGTTCTAAAAATGGTTTTGAGTCTAAGAACTAGTCTATTTTACTATTAAAAGATATGGGATAAGCTAGTACAGAAACAAATGGAGACAGAGAAAAACTTGATAATTTTATTTTGAATATGTTAAATTTGAGATATTTTTTAAAGGATTCTATTTATTTATTTGAGAGAAAAAGAGAATAAGCAAGGTGAGGAGAAGGAGAAGCTGACTCCCTGCTAAGCAGGATGCCTGTTTCAGGGCTCAAGCCCAGGACTTGGGGCTAATGACCTGAGCTGAAGGCAGGCACCCAACAAACTGAGCCACCCAGGCACCGCAAGATGCTTTTAAAGCACCTAGGTGCAGGTGCCAAGTAGGAAAGTAGATATATAAAATTGGACCAAGAGGAGTGTTTTGGGTTAGAGATATTAACTGAGGGTCAACAATATATAAAATCTTTGCAATGAATATAGTCTCCTGGAGAGCAAGTATAAATAAGGAAAAGGTGGAACTGAGAAATAAGCCCCACAAAGAATTGGGAAAAGATAGTGGAAAAGCCAGCTAAGGAAACAAAGGCAAGTCATAAATAAGGAGAGAATATAAGAACACGTGATGTAAGAAGAACCGAAGAGAATGTCCTGGGCAATTTATATTTACAGACACACACAGGGCTTTCATGTTGCAAATAATAAAATACATCCTGTTTTCCCAAAGATATTATTTTCTATGTGTATTAAGTATCTGCGTGTAGATGTGTCTGTGTGCAGCATGTATATGCCAATAATCCTTATAATAACCCTGAGATGTAAGTATTATTATATTTATTTTACAAATGATGTAATGGGTTTTTTACAAGTTAAAAATTAGTCACTCACAGTATAACATATAAAGTTGTTGAATCATTGTATTACACCTGAAAGTAATGTTACATTATGTGTCAACCACACATACATACACACATGCTTAAAACTAGCCAATCCCTTAGAAAGTGATGGATCTAGAATTTATGTCTATACTTAGTGACTCCATCACATAGTCTTTTCAGTATCCTGTACTGCCTTACTCCCCCTTCCTTCAAGAAACATATTTCAAAACATCATTAAAAACTGAGAAGGGGGTGACTGAGTGGCTCAGTTGGTTAAGCATCTGCCTTCAGCTCAGATCATGATCCCAGGGTCCTGGTTTCGAGCTCCCCGTCAGGCTCCCTACTCAGTGGGGAGTCTGCTTCTCCCTCTCCTTCCTGCTTGTGCTCTATCGCTTTCTCTCTCTCTCTCTCTCTCTCTCCTCTCTCCTCTCTCCTCTCTCCTCTCTCCTCTCTCATAAATAAATAAATAAATAAAATCTTAAAAAAAATGAGAAGGGCCACCCAAGCATACTTAGAACATCCCAGGGACATAGAATCCTACAGGAGTTTCCTTCAAAACTATAAGATGAAGAATATTCAAGGAAAAGAGATAACTCAGTGCTTAGAAGGTAGAAATGAGTGAAAATATCAGTGAGGGTGACAAAACATGAGAGACACCAAACTCTGGGAAATGAACAAGGGGTAGTGGAAGGGGGAAAGTGGGTGGGGGGTTGGGGTGACTGGGTGATGGGCCCTGAGGGGGGCACTTGGCGGGATGAGCACTGAGTGTTATGCTATATGTTGGCAAATTGAACTCCAATAAAAAAAATTAAAAATAAATTAAAAAAATAAGGTAGAAATGTGTATGATTCAGACAATCATGTTTGTATTGCCCTGGCATTCCCCCACCCCACGAGATTATGGTCTGCTGAATTATAAAGCAATGACTGCTTCACGATCTGCCTTGGATGCACACAATGGCTATATTTCACCAATATTAGCTATGAGGCTCACATACCTGGAAAGTACATTTTGAAATAAATTATCACTTAGAAACTTGACAGAACTATGCTACAAGTTGGCTTATTATAAGGTTAAACAAGTCATCCCATGTGCTCCCAAAATACAAGAAATGAATAGAACATAAATTCCAAATAGACCAGTCGGGTATACACTAGCTCTAGTGTGCCATCACTCATTTGTCCAATACGTGTTTATCAAATAAATATTATGTATGAGGCTCTGAGGTTTCAGTTATGGACAAAGCAAACATAGTCCATGCCCTCCTAAAGCTTATACTTTAAAGGGGAGTTGTCGGGAGGGAAAAGGAGGGAAAAAAGAATAATAAAAAAATAAAGGGGAGTTATCAGATAATAAATAAGGAGGCAAAATATTTTATGTGCCCAGTAATAGGGTTAAAAATAAGAACAGAAAAAAAATAAGAATAGAGCAGGGAAGGAAGATAGAGTCAGAGATGTGGGAAAATTTTAATAATGTAGCCAAAGAAGTATACACTTTAAAAGTAAAATCCGGGTAAATATCTAAAAGAAGTAAGAGAATGAGTTGCGCAAATATCTAGGGAAAGAACATGCTATGTAAAGGCAAAATCAAATGTAAAGCCCCTGTGGCAGACTTCTTTCTGCTTCTGCTTTGTATGCTGAGGAACAGCAAGGAAGCTAGTGTGACTACAGCTTAGTAAAACTGGGGAGAGAGGAAGTAAAGTCAAGAGATAGGACGATCATGTGGACTCTTTTTGGACTTTAACAGGCTCGGCTTTAACATCACAAGAGAGTGACTTTCTGGAAGAGTTTTCAATAGAAGACAGAACACACAATGACCAACATTTCAACAAGAATTAGGGCAAAGGCCAAACTGAGAGGGCAGTTAGGAAATGTCTGCAAAAATCCTGGTCGGAGAGATGACACTGGCTTGGATCAGGGAGACATAGCCCCATCAGCAGAGAAAACTGGTAGAAGACAGAGTGGAAGAGTTTGCTGTCAGATCTGAGTTGGAATATGAAAGAAAAATAAGGATCAATGAAGACACTAAGGTTTTTGGCATGAGCAAATAAAAGATGGTACCACACTGACTGAGGTGGAAAAAGCCATGGAGGAGCAGATTTGGGTGGACCTACCAAAAAGTAGTTTTGATATGTTAATTTTTAGATGCCTTATAGAAATTCAAGATGAAACATTTATTAAGCAGCTGGATATAAGAGGTTAAATTTCTGAGAGAGGTCAGTGTAGGAGATAAAAATGGGGGGAGGCATCACTATACAGATAACTATTTTTTGTAAACCATGAAACTAAATGAAATCACCTAGGAAGTGCAGAGAGAAAAGAAACTAGTTCTGAGACTGAGCCCCAGGGAATTCCAATGGTTCAGTTCCCAGAGATAAGGAGAAATCAGCAAAGGAGACTGAAAGAAAAATTGATATAATTTAAAATATAAATATGATACAAATATAAAATACTGAGTGTCCATGCATGCATGTATAAGATCTGGAAACATACACACTGACCTTTATAGGATGTTCTCTGAGTGGTGGGAAGATGTGTCACTTTTCATTTCTTCTTTGTCTTTGTCTATGTTTTCTAAATTTCTACATTTACTATAAAAATATATTATTTGTTATATTAGTTTAAGTGTGGGACTGAGGGATCTGCCTTCTAAATTTCTGCTCCAGTATTCCTTGTGGCCTTATCTCCCTTGGATCTGCTCTTCCTTGGGAGTCTGCTAGTCAAGCAAATTTGTCTCCTCCAGGTATATACACTGCTTTACCCAATGGTTTTGTTCATGCTGCTTCTGATCCCTGACATGCTCTTGCTTCAGTAGCCTTTATGGTAGAGTTTTTAAGAGCATGGTCTTGGAATCAAATGGACCTGGGTTTGAATCCAAATACTGCCATTTGTTGGCTATGTGCCCTTGGTCACCAAGCCTCTCTGAGCCTAATTGGAATGACAATAGTATTACCCTAAAGGGTTTTAATGATGATTCAATGAGATAATATTTTTAAATAGTCCTTTTATAAAATCGCCCCAGATCCTTCACCTTGTGTTTGCTCTATTCCCTGAACTCATATGGCATTTTTATCGATACTTTGTTGTGTCTATTACTAAGCTAATATTATAGCTATTTATACATGTTCTAGCTTCCTATAGACTTTGGATCCCTTAAAATTGGTACTATATATAGTATCTGGTATAATCCTTGCACAAGATAAACGTTCAATAAATCCTGCTGAATGAACAAATAAATAAAGAATTGCCTCCACTGGGCTTTCTGTTCAACTACCTAATTGAGGTTCCAAGATAGTATCCCTTGCCCCACCCTAGAAAATTGAAAAATGTATTCAGGCAACAGAGATCCTCAAAAAGAGAAGCAAGGACTGACAAAGTAGCAGGCAGAAAACTTTAGTGTCGGTGAGGCCATTTCTCCTTAGCTGTCTCCCCATGAGCTATATTCATTTACTTAACAAGGGTCTGGTAGGGTGGAAAAAAGGAGGGGAAAAAGTAATACTGTATTACTTTTTCAATTTATAGAACCTTTTTCCATTATTAATCCCACTTCAACCTATAACAAAATTATTGCCAAGAACATCTGATTGTCCCATTTCATATATCAGGAAATAGAGTCTCCAAGAGAATAAATTATTTGCTTTAACTTATAACTCTGAGATGGTAGAGGTTATAGACTGGTAGCAAAAAAAAAAAAGAAAAAGAAAAAGAAAAAGAAAAAGAAAAAGAAAAAGAAAAGAAAAGAAAAAGTCAGGTTCTTGTTATAGATCAGGAGGTGGAATTAACTAATACAGTGATTTAAAGAGCTTTCAAAATGCTACAGATCTACAACCTAATATATGGAAAGCTTTAATTCAAACAAAAGCAGGAAATGATAGGAGTTTACATAGTGTAACATATAATAAGTTGGTTGAGGGTCTTATTTTCAGAACCACTAGTCTGCTTTATTCAATAATATATTTCTTGGCTCACAGCATAATAAAATTAATCACTACCCCACTATAGAAAACAGTAGACATATATTTAATATGTATAGAAGTATTTTGCCTAGGTAGTCAGCCTCCTACTGTATCCTAAATGAATATGAAGAAAAAATGTTGGTGGGTAGAATTTGCATAAATGGCAATTTACACTGTAACCAGATTCACAGCTCACATTGTCTTTTATTTTCAACAATCTTCTCAAACAGTGGCCATCTTTCTGGCACAGATGTCTCTTATATAACTTAATCTCCACACAAGAAAATCACACAGTTCGAGACATCAACACTAAAATGATTCCTCTGCCTGAGCAATAGCGTCATCCCAAATAGACAGGGGTGTCAATATTGCCTATGCCATGAATGCCTTTGATGTATTTTCCTGAAAACAAGTGCATCCCAGAGATAAGAGACACTATGAGGTATGATACTGAGAGCTTTATAGTCTAGGAAAGCTCCACTGTTGTAGCTATCTCAAGCACACATCTGTGACCTTGTAAACAAGAAAGTCCAGCACCCTCTCTGTTTAGCCCAGATCCAAAAATATGCCATATTTTCAATGAAACCCCCTAAAAACCAGAAAAGGGCTATAAAATAACATTGTACAAAAGTGAAATCTGTAATTTTATGCATTAATTAAAAGATGCTGGCACTAGAATAAAGCTCACTGTAAATCACTGTAAATCATTAAACAACTGGTTTAGTAGTCCATGAAGACCTGAAACAGCCTTCTACAGCAAAGCAATAAAAATGATGTAATCTACTGTTAACTAGTCTCAATTTAATTATCAAGCAGGGATTCCAGGCATCTTCCCATTTTGCAGCCTTCAGCTGCTTTCTTGTTATTTATGGCATACCTCGAAAGACTGTAAAGCATTATTGTGCATATTATATCACTTATCATCAGGTGCTTGAAAATGTCCTTTTGCACTTCTAACTCGAACTCTACTTACTTATTAATAGCTAATATTTATTGGGTGCCTGCTTTGTGCTAAATAATGTTAAAGCATTATTTAATGTAAGTTCTCAAAATAACCCTGTGAGGTAGGTATGATTACTACCTACATTAAATATCTCTAGAAATTGAGGTTACAAGGTGAAGAATCTTGCCAGAAGTCTCATACTATAATAACTGGCAGAGTCAGGATATGAACCCAACCCTCTCTGGCTCCAAAGCCCACACTCAAACATAATCAGATGATAATGTCTCCCAAAAGACCAAGTGGGTTGGCTGGTTAAACCTTATACATTGTTTGCAAAACATTCTGGAGACTCTCTCTACTTTCCATTAAAAGTTTATGTATGCCAGTCAACTACATTTAGAAGCCATACAAACCAACTAAATTAACAGATGTAACTCTATTTCCTATAGTCATTTAGATCATAATTTCCCAACCTCAGCACTGTTGACATTTTGTTGTGGAGGTTTACTGTCGTATGCATTGTAGGATGTTTAACAGCATCTCTCACCTCTGGAGATCCCAGGTCTCCAGATGCCAATAGCAAACATACCTCCTCTAAGTTGTGACAAATAAAAATGTTTCCAGACACTGTCAATGTCCCCTGTAGGTCAAAGCCATCCCCAATTGAAAACTGCTGATTTATATCCTGGCAAGGTTTATATAAACATCAAAAAAGAATACAACTAAGGAGCTAATCGTCTGGATTCATCAGTCCCACAAAACTTTTTCCTGAAACATCCTAATAATTTAAGGAGAGTAGTTTAGAATAGGTTTGTCCTGTTCCTTCTTTACTTTGTAATTTGTTTCTGGCTGTATTATATTGTTTTGAAGCTTGTAATTTCAATTCGAGAAATACAGATTAAACCTTGAGAGTGAAGGATGATATTGCCTTACTTTAAATAAGCATGATTCTAAGTAGCCATAAGTTGTAATAAATGAATGAGAAGAGTATCCTGTGATACACTGTTATCATTTCAAAGACTATTTTTAGTATGAAATATAACGTTCATTTTAGTTTTAACACGATAAAGAACATCTTATACAGTAATTACATGTTGGTTTTTCAAAGTGTCATTTTTATTTTTAAAAGAATAATTATGTTATTTACCTTCTTGTCTGTCTTTAAAAAGTATGATGACATCATTGAATATTAAGGCAAATTGATTTTTAAGAAATATTTTTCAATTATTTCTCTGTAAAATATAAATGTAAACAGGCTATATTATTATTATTATTATTATTATTATTATATTACAGTGCCCACTAGCACCATTATGATTATGATCTTTTAATTTTCCTCAGAAAATTTATGTTTAAGAGCATAAAGTTCAACAGCAAGTTTAAGAGCAATGGCAAATAGCCAGAGTTACTGTAAAAGCTGATCATTAGAAAATTATTCATAGGTCTGAAATATTTTTTAAAGATTTTATTTATTCTTGAGATACATACAGAGGAGAGATGCAGAAACACAGGCAGAGGGAGAAGTAGGCTCCACGCAGGGAGCCCAACATGGGACTAGATCCCGGGTCTCCAGGATCACAGCCTGGGCTGAAGGCGGCGCTAAACCCAGGCTGCCCTAATGGTTTTTAAAACCAACCACAGGATTGCTACGAAAATTAAATTCAGTAACATGGGAAAGCTGAATTTGATATTCAAAGGCCTGGATGGGATTAATAGTTAGTAATAGTAATAGTAATAGTAATAGTAATAGTAATAACTACCATTTCTACACTGTTCATTGTGGGTCTGGGACTTTGCTTATATTTGTACAATTAATTCATTGTGATTACACAATGCGCCTTACAGTGTTACAACCTGTTTCTCCTGGAGCCCAATGTGGGGCTTGAACTTACAATCCTGACATCAAGACCTGAGCTAACACCAAGAGTTGGACACTTAATTGACTTAACAACCAGGTGCCCCCCCCACCCCGTTCATCATTTTAAAATGAGGAAAACAGAGGCAGAGCAATGTTAAATATCTCACCCTAGGTTACATAGCTAGTAAGCCACAAAGATGGGATTGTGGCTTACAATTCAGGCAATCTTGTGTAGGGGTCTGCCCTTCCAATCATACCACAACTTACTGGAAACCACAGTGAAACAATTCCATGGTGTTTAGCAATACCATAGATTAAGGTTACCTAATGTAATGAAAGAGGGTAAGTTTGATTTCCAAGCAAATGAGATGTGTGCATTTATTTATTTATTTTTCCCATTTCCTCGTTATATGACAGTGGAAGGTAAAAAAACCAACTCCGTTTTCACAGTAGGAAACTAAGAGCAAATATTGCCTTGCATAATTGTTATAAGGATTAAATAACACCAATGCTTGGCATGATGCCCGCTGTACTCAAGAAAGGGTAGTCGTTGGAGCAAGGATGAGCCTGAACCAAGACTTATGCTTGGTTCCTTCCCCTTCTGATTCAAGGTACATATAACTCAAACAAGCTGAGAACTGGTAAATTCTAGATTTTTTTGTCTTCATCTGCGAATTTAAAGGAAATGAAAGCAAGACTATGGCATAATGTTTTTTAGAACTATGTTTTAACTGAGATAAATACCAAGAAGATACTGTCTTTTACAAATAGTTGAAAATTCCAAAAAAATTTTTGATTTTATTTTCTTGGGTTATACAAGCAATCAAATCATGAACTAAAAAATATTTCTTTTGATGCTCTTCCCTTATTCCCTCCAAAGCTCCACTTATTAATGAAAATAATAACTAAATGATGTTTCAGGACTATCATTAACATTTCTCTGAATTTTTAAAATAACACATATTTATAAACTGTGGGATGCATTGTAGTAATACACCATCAGCATATCCAAACTCCAAACCAACAAACTAGCTTTAGCATATCATATATATATATATATATATATATATATATCAAAAGATAGTCTTCACTATTTTATAAAGTTAGTTTATACTCTATTTAAATAACATAGCAAAGAGTATACGGAAGAATCGTCGAATGCATCTCTTTCTTCACCCCATTAGGACAGAGAGCCTGGGAGAAGATGGTTACAAATAAGTACAAAATTTTTCAAGATTAGTGCTATCTCATATTTTCTACCTGTATTTTTTAGCTATGCTTTATTGGCATTTATTTTAGTTTCTTATCTAAAATGCTCTGAAAATTCCACAAAAGAAAATATAAGACTATATAAAATCTCTAATATGTTTTGAACAAAAATGAAAACATTAGAATTATTAAAACCCTTCAGTCACACAAGTACTACATATTTTGTGCTGGTTGAACAAAGTTTTCACTTTAGTGTCTGTTACCATGTCCATCAAAGACTACGAAATGAAGGCAGAGGCCTGTGTCTCCCTATGGAAGTAAACTGAAGAACTGGGCAAGCACTTTGGATTCTTCTAATATCACCCTCTCTCCCAAATAATCTCAGTATGTCCTTCAACAAATCAATATTGCAGCATTTGGTTTCTCTCTGGGTACAACCCATGGCCAAAATACTGCCATGTGATAACAGAGATCTAGGTGGTGCGATGAAAATATCCAGATTATACATTTTTGTCAAGCAGAGTGTAAATGACTAGGGAAAGCTTTTCTCTTAAAAGAAGCAGTTATGTGGAAGTATTCTATCGACAATCTTCTAAGAAACCCTGAAGGATCTGTCCGGAGTGCTGAAAAGGTCTCCGCTGGAGAAGGCTGAAGACTGGAATGTGTATCAACCTGATTAGTTCAGGAAGCAGTATTTTCAATTCCCAAGCCAAACATCCTTTTAAACAGAAATTGAAATCTATAAAGGACAGAAGTCATCACAACTGATTCTTAAATGTGTAATTCATAGACACAAAAGAGAAATTAAAGAAGAAAATTCCTTGTGCTCTATGACGGTAATGAGGGGCACAAAGCACACCCAGCAAGAGGTAGCATACCCGAACATGCCAAAACTCAAAAGAATGTCTAGAATGTTGTATAACTAAGAGGATTCTACAGAAAACCTTGGCTTAGCCCCACTGGGGGAAGAGGCTGAACATAGTAAAAGGCAATGTTAACTTGGCTGTCTCAAATGGCCAGAAGCCAATGTTAAGAATACAGATTAGCTCTGGCCCAGCCTCAAGGGACTCAGAACAATAAAACAATACGTAGGGAATGAAGAAAGAGGTGGAAAGGAGATGCTGCCTTCCTACCGGCCTGAGTCCATTTCTAAGCGGGAAGTAAAGTGTTGGAGAATCTATCTGCCTGGTTACTCAAGCTTACAGTTCAGCTGAGGCAGCACCAGGATTATGCCTAAATAAGCAAAAGTGCTTGTTAACCTCTCCTCAATTTCCCTTTCCCACAGCACCTGCTCCGCAAGGAAATGAGGGCAGTAGGAAATTCCAACACCGATTCCAAGAGTCTTCCAGGCAGACTCTTCCCTTTGCGAGGTCCCAAGTCGGGGTTAGGTTCTGGTCACTGGCCAGTTCATGGACCTGACTGGGGTTCTTTCCACAAGCGGCTGTACCCTGAGTTCCCTCCTCGGCACACTGCTCATGCTGCCGCTCCTGGGTAACTAGCAGGCTGTGTTTTGGAAGGGAAAGATGCATCCACAGAAGAGGAAAGAGCCGGAGGACGCAGACCGGGGTTCAGGAATAAGCACACTAGCCTGAGTGAAAGAGCCGTGCTTTCAGCACCACCCGCTGTCCCCCCTCTTCCTGCAGCAGGCACCACAGTCGCTGCATCTTACCGATCTAATGGGAAGCGATTCTCCTTCCTTCCCTCTCCACCTTTGCTTCTCTCAATTCCGAGCCCTCGGGTGGTTTGGGGCAGCACAATCTGCATTCTAAGCACGCGCACCTGGCCTTAGGGAGCGGGAACTCGGATCCGAAGGCATGCAGAATCCCTTTCTCAATTCTTGCCGCCATTCCCTCCTTCACCTCATTGCTCTCGCCTTTTCTCCCAACAGGTTTAACTAAGGCCATCAGCAAACGGAGCGGACTTCAACCCCGAGGTCTGGCCAGCCTCGCTCCACGCTCGTCCCACTCCCAAACCAACTGTGAGCTATCCAGCAAGCTGACAGCTCCTACATCCTTCCCGGGCACAGGGACACTTGGGCACACAGACCGTTAGCAAGCTTACCCCCCTGTTGGCCGTGCAGCTGGCAGTGAGACGTAGTCTAGCTAGCCCCCCATAAAGTTGGGCTGTGCTGATCAGCGGGGCAGAGCCGGCCTCTCCATTCCCAGGCTCCCCACCAAGAAGATCTTAAGCTCATCTCCTGCGCTCAGTGCGCACAGAACAGCAGAGCTGAGGGCGGCGTGTGCAGCAATCTCCCTTCTACTGAGGAAGGGGGGAAGGGGGGGAAGGGGAGCTCGCGGAGGAGGGAGGGGTGGTAGTTTGTATTTATAGAGAACAGAGTTCTCAGCGCAACTTTTTGGTGCCACCAAGTGGCACAGTGAGTTCCTTTAGGAACACAGACTTCGGGTCGAATCTGGATGGGTGAACCAGCTCTGAAGCCAGATGCTCACATGATAAGGGGATCTGGGGCACCCCTATGACTTGAGTTTTCCCATACGCACCTTCATACCTCAGTACCTGGGATGCAATCCCTGAGGTCTAGGAATGTGTCTGCATTGAGGGGAAAAAAGTACCTGTGCCCTCCTCGGACAAGTGGCAGAGGTGTCAAGGACAATGGGCAGATGCCTAGGAGTCTAGGAACCCTTGTCTCAGGAAGAATATCCATTCTCCTCTCCCTCCTAACCCCTCTGTCCAGATCACAGTATTCTCAGATCTCATTCTAAAACCATCCTGCCATCTGGAATGCCCAACCTTTAAAGTAAAATGCCATTCATTTTCCTTGTATTACAATCAATTCCAGATTATTTCCCAAACCCTCAAAGAATCTCACAGCTTGCCACCAAACCACATCCTTTAATTGATACCTTAAAAAAGCAAGTGACTTTAGGCTCTGTGGATCTGAATCGCTCCAAACAGTACTCAGAACTCCAGGTTCCCTTGGTTATAGTCTAAGTGTCTGTTTGTCCTTCTCATCTATTTCCACAGACCTCTCAGCATGCATTACACCAACTGCACAGCCAGGAGCTTGCAAATGTCTTTGGTACTTTGAGGGAGAATGCCCTGAAGCTTCATTTATCTGGATTTTCTAGGTGCTCTTTCTTCCTTGTATGCAGATCCAAAAACCCATATGATCATCGACAGACACTACTCTATGGAACTTTAGTGCCCTCAAACAAAGAAGAATCTCTACATTTTGCAGAAACGGAGAAACTGAGTACACAAAGGGACTTTTTCAAGGTCACGCATTTTCCTCAGGACCAACCCAGGAACTAGCCAGGATAGAACTGAATTAACACAGTGCTATGTCAGACCTGACTTCCAGGCTTCCACTCCTTCTACCACCCCGTTCACTCATACTCAGCTCCCTTTCCTCCCCCCAACCCCACCCATCCCTCCCTCTGACCCCATCCTTTGCCGAAGTTCCATAAAGAAATCTAGCGTAAGGATGTCTCCTTATCCCCACTGGCAGTACACGAACCTGAGCTTACAGGTCCAGAGTTACATGGGTACCCCTTAAAAATGGCCCCCTGTTCTAGAAAGCCTCTCCCTCCTGTAGTGCAGTCATGGAAGTGTCATTTTAGAGATGGAACATTGGCATTCACACGCAACCAGGTCCCTCTCTTGCTGCCTCCTTTCGAGGTAAAGCAATAGCAAATGCTCTTATTAGCCCTCAAACACCTAAGGGTCTCAAGGATGGATACCCCCTCCCTTGTTATGCACCCTTTTGTGCACATGTATCGGTATGAGAGAGAGAGAGAGAGATCCAAACGCCTCCTTTGGCTCAGATCTCTATTTTCTCCTCTGATTTTTTTTAGTTCGTTTTCTATGGAAACGAGCCCACTTAAGTCCCCACTTATGCAAATACAAGCAAAATGATCTTCATAAACCTCTCACTGGAGCGACGCCGCGGCAGTCTGGGCTCCTGACTAGAAATTCGTGTCTGATTCACACAGCACGCGTCCTTGCAGGGTGACTTTCCAAACTTGCAGGACCTCGTGGCGTCCGCGGCTCCACGGGGCTGCACCGGGGCTGCACCTGCCCACCGCCTGCCCCCCGGGTGCCCGGCGCCCGCGCTCCCGCCCCTCGCCTGCGGGCCGGGCTCCCGCGCCGAGCTGGGGGAGGGGCTCCGGCGGCTCCGGCGGCTCCCGCGGCTCCCGCGTGCGTGGCGACTCCCGAGCTGAAAGCAAGCAGACCGCGCGGAGCTTACCGGGTGCGCGCCCGAGCCCGGCGCCCCGGCCCGCCCGGCCGTCGTCGCGGGCTTCCTGCGCTCGGGCGCCGGCCTCGGCTGCAGCGGGAGCGCGGCGGCGGCGGCGGCGGCGGGAGGCGGGAGGCGGGAGGCGGAGCGGAGCGCCCGGGGCCCGCGGCGGCGGCGGCGGCGCTGTCTCTCGGCGAGCGCCGGGAGCACGTGCCGCGCTCGGGCAGACGCAGCGGGCAGCGCCGCGCAGGGCCGCCTCCGGCTCGGGCCGCGCGGGGGGCGGGGCGGGGCGGGGGCGCGACCCGGCACAGGCCGGGCGGGGATCGGGGCTCGGGGCGCCGCGGAGCCCGGGGTGCGGGCGGGAGTTGCCGCGGGCTCCCTGTGCAGCCCCCAGCTTCGCTCCGGCAGCCGCGGAGGGAGGGGCGCGGTGCGGGGGGCGCGGTGCGGGGGGCGCGGGTGCTGGGGCGCTCGGCGCCGCGCAGCGGAGCAGCCACGCGAGCAGCTTCTTTCTGGCCGCGGCGCGGAGACCCTGACGGCGCCGGGGAAGGGGCGCCGCTGCCCGAGGTGCGCGGAGCCGGGAGCCCCAGGATGACTCGGAGGCGCGAGCGCTCAGGGCGGTCTCCTGAGCCGTTCGCAAACGACTGCACGTCTCGCAAACGATTCTTTCTATATGCATTGAAATTTCTTTCTCCGTAGTGAACATGTTTTACTTACTCGAATGACTTTCCTCTCCGCCCCCCACCACCCCCATAACTGTAAAAAAAAAAAAAAATGCTGAAGTTATCTTTAAATTCCAAAACCAGACTTCATGTCTGCCTCTGAAGACGAGATTGCTATGAATTAATTGCATGGCTTAATCTAAAGAAAAGAAAGACATTGTAGCAATAGGATCATTACTATTCCCATTATATTTCCCTAAGCTGAATTTTAGAAGCCAGGTGCCTGCAGCCGTTGGATGAAAGACTAAGAGCTGAGGACACTCCAGTTGAGGGGGCTGGTCCTGATGATCCCCTACTAATGTGCATTTCCCACCAGACCCTTGAAAACAAAGCAAGTTGTTCTTTGATAGCGTCGGTGTTCAACAAGAGAAAAGACATGTTACCCCCCACACCTTGTTGATCTTTACATCTCTGCATCTCTCTTCTCCCCTTCTTCCTGCGTGCGCTGACGGTGCCATTGGTAATTTCTCCGGTTCTTTGATTGCAGTCCAGGAAGCAAGCTTTAGTACTTTGTAGACAGGCCAGCAAAGCTGTGGTTGATCTTCCTGAGTAAAAAAAGATGAGAAAGATGGTACAGATGAGAAAATACAAAAATAGTGAAAGTTCTGAGGAAAACGAAGGGGGAACTAGTGGCTCGCTGATTGCGGAGCTATGATCAAGTTTGATGTACAGAATGATTTGTTAGCCCAATTGGGGGACTGATGATAAGGACGAGATCATAAATGTAATCATGGCGTGGACCGCTTAGCTTTGAGTGAGCATAGGACCCATTAGGTTTCCTATCCTTCTTGGTCAGTTGGAACTGGCTCAAAGCACATCAGTGAGTGGGCTAAACCTAAGTAAGAGGGGTCCTCACAGTGGCTACTCAGTTACTTAAACTCTTCAATTTCTTACACCTATTTTCTGCCCTGCTATCGGCCAGGGTTTGTGGAGAGGATAGGATGAGATAAGACATGTCAGAGCATTGTCAGAAATGATAAGGCGCCCTATAAATGGAATACATAGTTTATTAAGACATATCCACTTCATATGCTCTAAAAGCTAAAATGCAAAGGACATTCCCCATGTTGAACAATAGTGATATTTTCAGCTGAGAAGGAAAACACAATTATATAATCTTGAATTGCTCAGTGACATTTTACAATATAGCTTTACCTCAAAATGGTCAAGTGCTGAATTAGGTTAAATTAAAATTTAGAGGAACAAAGAAACAATGTTTTGAGTCTCCAAAATAACTTTTGATTGTAAAACATTTGAAGGTACGACTTTTGCCTAGGATGAGCTATTAATAATCAATATATTGTAAATCTTATGTAGAATAGTGTAAAGGAATGAAAAATTTATTTATACTTATAACTGATTAAGCTTAAAACTCGGAATTTTCATTGATTCCTTTTTTTCTCTCACACATGGCAATTGGTCAGAAAATGACTCTACCTTTGAAATGTATCCAAAATGCTGCCACTTCTAACCATCTTCTGGGAAACTGTGTTGAATCAAACTACTCTCATCTGTTATCAGCAATAGCTTCCAAACTAGTGTTTTTTGCTTCTTCACTTTCTCTATAGGCTGTATTCAACACGACAGCCAGAGTGTTGTTTTGTTTTTGTTTTTTTAAAGAAGTTAGCTTAAATCAAAACCCTCTGGTAACTTTCCATTTCACTCAGAGTCAAGACCCAAGTCTTTATCATGACTCTACATAATCTTTCCCTACTCCGTTACCCTTCTGGTCTCATTTCCTCGTACTCTTCCCTTTTCTTTGCTCATTCTGCTCCAGCCACCAGGACTCCCTTGCTATTTCTTAAACATGCCTGACATGCTCCAATCTAATGGTCTTTGCATTAGCTGTTTCTTCTGCTTGGAATACACTGTTCACAAGTAATCATTGGGCTAAATTCTCTCCTTCAAATCTTTCCTCAAATCTTATCCCAAATAAGTATGCCCTAGACTACCCTACTTAATACTACAAACTATTCTCCTTCATGATCTCAGGGTCCCTGATCCCCTTTATCCAGTTTTATTTTCCCTCATAGCTCTTAATACAGTCCGGTATACTATATCATTTACTCATTTGTTTTGATGATTGTCTGTCTATTCCCCTCCCTCCCATTAAATGTAAACTCCTCAAGGAAAGGAATCTTTGTTTTATTGATATATTCCAAGCACTCAGAAGAAAATTCTAGCACATAGAAGCAACCTAATATATATGTTTTAATATTTAAATGTATACGTGAATAGAGGTATACATTGTACACACTGTCTTTCATATTCCTAGTTGGTATCACTGATGGTAAGTCAGATGAATGTTTGCAGGTCTGCAAGACTACTGAGTGAAAGCACTTGTGCCCAACCTGGACATACTTCCCCACCTCTTAGCCTCTTCCGTATTTATATTTGTGCTTCTTAGACTTAGCCAGTTCATGTTCTGTACTCCAAAAGGATTACTGTAATCCTAAATGTTTCATAATTATCTGGTTATCTGAATCCATCAAATATCAGATTATAAGTAGCCTTTTAAAATAATTTCTCAAAGTGAATTTATTTTCATTCCTCAAATGGTAACTCATCAAACATTTTTTTCCTTGCCTGTTACTATAAAAAGAACTGCAATAGAATGATGAACAAAATACTGGCTGGACTTTAGAAAACCTAATGTTATTAAGTATGTGTATATGAGCATATATGTGTTTATTGATTTGTTCATACTATTTATTTTGTATTTATTAAACTACCATGCACCAGGCATGGCTAAGTATTGGGGATGAATGGTGAATGAATTAGAATTGGTCTTGGTCTTTAGGAGATTAAAGTCAAGTAAGGATTGGGTCACACAAACAAATATGTCTTGCAACCTGTGGGAGGGGCAATTCTTCATTAGAATTGAACAAGGCAGGTTATAAAGAACAGCATGGCATGAAGAAGGACCTGGAAGAAGGACCCATAAAAAATAACTCTCTCAGAGATAAAAGATCCTTAAAAGTCAACTATGCAAAGAATGTTGCACGTTTGTTTGTGTTTGTGTGGTTTGGAGGAGGGAAGGAATGGTTGACCAGAGGAAGAGAAGAAAGGAAGGGGTTTATAGGGGTAGAGAACAACAGCTGGAACTTCTGAGGCAGGAGAACACTTGCCATGTTTTAGAAACTGAAAAGACATTGGTGTCAATGAAGGCTTGGAAAACCTTCACTATATCTTGGTTTGCTGAACTGCAAGATGGAGGTTGTTATTTTATTAAATTTTATTTAATGAATTTCAACTGCCTATTTTCAAAATGCGAACAAGGCAATTGTATATACAAGTCCTTAGAAATAGAAAATGAAACTGATGCAGAAAGAGGAGGTGACAAAAACTCCAGTAATTTTACTCAGTGTAGGATCTGTGGTCTAACAGAAAATATTTAGTCATGAGTTCCCTAGCAGACAAAAAGAAAAGGGCAGATGTCTTACCTAATTATTATTATCTAAGAAAATGAGTTTGTTCTTCAAAAAAGAATTTTGTTAGTAATAATATTACTATATAGACCCTTATATAAATTGTCCGTAAAGACCCAAGGTTTCAACAAGAATTTTACAACAAAGATACAAGCCTTTTTCATATTACATGGCCTTATATAAAATTTTAATCTAGGTTCCAGTCAAAAGATGGAAATTTAACTCAAAGAAGTTGTAACTTATGAGTCTAGTGTTACTTACCTCTCTAGTCTCCAAGCAGGCCAGATTTAGAATATGCCCCTGGGATATTTTCATTTGTCTGATACTGGGTACAAAATAATAATAATAAAAGAGCTTTATTTCCCAGTACTTGAGAAACTACAAGCATTTCACTCAGTGTTTTCTAGGACAAAGTCCTGTTCAACCAGTGTTCTTGACATACATGTGGCAAACACAGAGGAACTGATCTCCATTCTGTGATCATTGGCCATGCTTAAATATGTCATCATAATAGACAAAACACTTTCCTGGAAGCCCAGAGCGAGTAAACAGATCTAATTAGACTTTGAGCCCCAACCCAAAGGGTATATCATAGTGCCTACTGGATTTCAAGCCCAACAGATTCACACTTTTAAAACTGGCTCTGGCCTCTTGGGCCAGAGGGGATTGGTCAAGCTACTAAACATTAAAACCTCATTTCCTAATGTGGAAATGAGAAAATGGGAAATATAATTTAAAAAATACCTTGTCCTCTTGGTTATAAAGTTATACTGCAAACCAAAAAGCATTATAGAGATCTCAAGAAAATAATGGTTCTTTTTTTCTTATATTAGGGTCTTAAATAACAAAATAAAATTCCTTTCCGAGTTATCTTTTTATATTGACTAGAATTTCTTATTCCCCTTCTCTAAAATACAGAGAATAGTATTTTTCTAGTCATGTTGCTGCTAAGATAAGCAATATTGGGGTGAAGCAGTTGTATGATCCCTGAAACATAATGAGTACATGGTATTTGGTGATGATAATGATGCAAATAAGAATTCATTAATTTCAATCTCCAGTTATTTACATCCTGTATATTAGAATGGGCAAAGCAGTAGGCATATAGCTTGGAACTTGAGGCTTACTATTTTTTGCCCTAAAATGACCAAGATACACAGCAGATTTTATCCTTCAAAACAGGGTTTGGAATCACTGCTTTATAGAATGCCTGGAAACTTTGCACCATATACATAAAAGACAATTATGCTCTTAATGGTATGCATACAACTGCTGCAACTATTCATAATACATTTAAATATAAGAAGTCAGGGTAGCCTGGGTGGCTCAGCGGTTTAGCGCTGCCTTCAGCCCAGGGCCTGATCCTGGAGATCCGGGATTGAGTCCCATGTCGGGCTCCCTGCATTGAGCCTGCTTCTCCCTCTGTTTGTGTCTCTGCCTCTCTCTCTCTCTCTCTCTCTCTCTCTCTGTGTGTCTCTCATAAATAAATAAATAAATAAATAAATAAATAAATAAAGTCCTAAACACTTAAAATCTAACATTATATCTAACATTCACCAGAGTGATTTAGGAGCTTTCTGTTGTTTTCCAATGTTTCATTTTCTTATAAGTAGTTTATTAAGCTGAAGTCAATAATTTAAAGTTATGTAGTAATCAGTGCAATTCCAGAAACTTGAAAATTGATGAAGTGATACCTTCTTTTATTTTACTAAATACTTGGTTTTTACATCTCTTCAAGATTTAGCAGGGGGGTTAAGCTGTGCTAGGCCTGTGGCTCTATCAAGAACATTGACTGATGTGCTACAGTGGAAGTTGTAGAGCATTCAATTCTCCTCCTTAACTTCCGTATCTAGGAAATAACTAAAATTTCCTTAAGTTTGTTGTGAAAACTCAATAAGCTCTACTTGTAAAATACAGATAGTGGCATATGGCAAGCATTCAACACATTATCAGTTGTAAGTCCTGAAGATGAGAAGCCAGGTAGATACTCCCTGAGTAAGAGCACAATCTCTGAAGGCAGTCTGCATGGATTAGACTCTTGCTTGTGTTGCTTATTGCTTATTATAAATATTTAAACTTTCTGTACTTTAGTTTCTTTATCTATAATGTAGTCAGAGAGGAATGGTAACTACTTCCTCAGACCACTGTTAGTATTAAACGAATTAACTACTGTTAAGTTTTCAGAACAGTGCCTTGCACACAGTTACCATGCAATGTTCGCTATTATTGGCATAATTTAGTAAGCAATTTAATCCATAGTAACTCATTTAGGTTCCCACCTCCTCTGATATAATGCAAACATTTGATAGTAGGCATCATATTTTTTGAGTTTCCCAGCCTTAGTATTGTGCCTACTATGCAGTGGTTACCAAACATAATTAATGAATAAATTAATGAATACATTGTATCAATCCATCAAGAATCTAATAAGCTAGATTCTAAAGCAGCCTAAAATGAGTTCAGATTGATAATCTTTCTAGTTTAGGGGTTCTTACCGTGGGCTACATATTAGAATCATTTAGGAGAGCTTTTAAAACCACTGATTTAATTAGTATCATGTGGGGTCCCAGGGAATTAGTTTTTTTAAGAATGTCATAGATGATTCTAATGTGTAGCCAATATTCAGAACAACTGCCCAGTCTATTTAAATCCTTTGTGTTCATTAAATTAATATGGCATAAATTATATCATAAAGAAGAGTAATAAGAGTGCAGGTACCATACTTTAAGCAAAGCATAATTTGATTACCGGAAAATAAGTTCTGTGAGATTCATAGCCTGTTAGGCCTTGCTGAGAATGAGAATCTTGGGATCCCTGGGTGGCGCAGCGGTTTTGCGCCTGCCTTTGGCCCAGGGCGCGATCCTGGAGATCCGCGATCCAATCCCACGTCGGGCTCCCGGTGCGTGGAGCCTGCTTCTCCCTCTGCCCGTGTCTCTGCCTCTCTCTCTCTCTCTGTGACTATCATAAATAAATAAAAAATTAAAAAAAAAAGAATGAGAATCTTTTCAAATTAACTCCTGCATTTCACATTTATAAAGACTTTAAAGGCATACTTGATATTAGAAACACACATATCATCTCCAAATATTCTTCATACCAATTGTGGGAAGTAGATGGTAAAACCCAGAGAAGTGAAGTAGCTTGCCCTCATCATACAAATTTAAAATAGCTACTTGAAAAAGTAAGATAACACCCTGAAGCCTAACAATCACTCCTACTACTTACAGACTCTCATGCTCTTATCCCTGCAAACACCATACACTTTGACATATAAATTGTTTAGATAGTGAATATTGACATACTTGATTCATATATTCTGGAACAAAATGTTTTTTATTATAAAATCTCAATAAAGAGACTCCTGGGTGGCTTAGTCGGTTATACATCCAACTCTTGATTTCAGCTCAGGTCATGATTTCAAGGTCATGTGATAGAACCCTTCGCAGAGAGATTCTCTCCCTTGGGATTCTCTCTTTCCCTCTCCCTCTGTTACCCCCTCCCCCCATACACATGTGTACTCTCTCCCTTTCAAAAAAGAAAGAAAGAGAAAGAAAGGAATCTCAAATAGGTATCACTGCACTTCTAGGAAAATAAAAGAAAGCAAAATAAAAACATTAGCAATTCATTTTATAAAAATACATTCAGGAATAGCTTTGTTCAAAATATTGCAAGATCATTGATTCAATGTTCTATGTAAAGACAAAGAAACAAAGAAAAATACTTTTATTGGCCAGTAACTTCAAAATAAAGTAGCTTTATTTGTTTGCACTTTATGTTCAACTTTTAAAATTTCCATATATATTTGTGTGTGTGTGTGCATGTGTTTGTGTGTATGTTTCAATATATCTATAGACTTTCAAGCAAATATTAGTTGAGCAGCTGTTGCTTGTCAGAATTTGTACTGTGTGTAAAGGTTACAAAGTACAACAACCTTCAGGTTCTGAAAGTCTACTTGTATTTATATTATACCTGAGTATAAATTGTATTCTGGTTGTCTTACTTGCAATTTTTCTAAACAATTTCCTGTATTTGTAATTATACTGACTGATGATTATTTTTTCACTACATTCCATTCATATCCATATGTAGTTATATAAGGAAATCTGCAAGAAAGGGTCAAAATTTTAGAAAAACTGTGACTTCACTCCTAACTAGATAGACTATCCTTCTGGGTGTTATACTATGTGTTGGCAAGTCAAACTTCAATTAAAAAAATATATATAACAAAATACATAAATAAATAAACTAGGTAGGATATTCACTTAAAATATTTAAATGATCTATTTTCTAATTACTGCTCTTTTGAGATTTCAATGTTGTATTATTTTTTCCAGTTCTAAGTAATATTTTAAGTGTAGGAAAGCCAAGGGAGTTTTGTCCTACTTTCTTTTTTTCCACATTTCCCATCATAGATCTTCACTCAAAAAATAAGATGAAAAAAAAGGAGGAAGAGAAGAAAAAAAGTAAAAAGAGTAAAAGAAGAAAGTAAAAAAAAAGAGAAAGAATAAGAGTGGGGAGAGAGAGAAAAGGAAGGAATGGAAAGAGAGGAAAAAGAGAAAGAAAAGAAAACAGTACAAGTAGAATTTTACAAAAATTGTCAAATCCCAAGAGTGTATAATCTAAAATAAATCATATAATTTATAAAGAAGTTATCCTCAAATGAAGGTTAAAATCTATGTCAGCATTCCAAATTTAAGACTCAGAGGCTCAGCTCAAGACCTCTCTTCTTGATCTCTTGATGTTCCATGGACTCATGTCTGGTTTCCATGGAGACCATTTTCTCGAGTCTTTTAAATAATAAGAAAAATTTCTTTTCTCTCATCATTTATTTTCAGAATCTTTGAATTAGAATCTTTCCTCTCTTCCTGGCATCCCAAGGAAGACTATCTTTAACTTAAATGCCTTTAACTTAGATAATAAATTATCATCTCAAGAAAGAAGTGCAAGAAAGAGAAATAAGCATGCATTCAGGCATTACAAATTAAAATTTTAGACATACAGATGATCGACAATAGATGAGTCTACCAGCCTTATCATTATTTCTCTGATGAAATGCGTATAAGCATATATTTACTTCTTCCATGGAAACATAAGATCTGTAACACCAATATAGTAGAACTATATGGAGGGCATAAGCTATGCTTCAGGGGAATTAAGTTAATAACCTGTAACTGATTTTCAAATTAAATACATTCTAAATATGACTATTTTGCACCAAATAATATGCAAAATACAATTAAGAAAGCTCCCTAGAAACCTTGGCATATTTTACTATAAATATATTCTACCTAAATCTAAGCTCTCAATTTTGTCAGATCCATAATTGTTACTTCAAAATTTTAATCCAATCCTTTTTTATTTGATCATATTATGTATCTTATTATGAATTATCAATTTCCAATTGGAAACAGGTAAATAATACATTGAGTGAATATATAAATGGATATATGGTTTTTATAGTTATATACATATACATGAGGTTTTTATTTTTATATATAAATGTAAGTATAAAAGGAGAATCCCCAGACAACAGTATTTGATAATAGGATTGATGTAATGTTAACTTCTAAAATTTTCATTGCTAGTGATTAAATTGTATTCCTTCAGTTAAATGATATTTAAAGACAGAAATATAGAATCTTCAGGTTATAAGACATCTTTAAAGTGGTGTTATCAGACAAAATACAGGAAACCGACTTAAATTTGAATTTCAGATTGATGAATTATTTTTAATATATGTATGTGCCAAATATGTCATGGGACATACTTACACTAAAAAACACTGTTTTTGTTTTCCTGAAATTAAAATTTCACTGGGTGCCCTGTATTTTTATTTGCTAAATCTGACAAACTGATTTTTAAGCCATACACTCAAATGGCCCTATGTTCTGGGAATCTCACAGTGGAGTAGGAAATGTGGGGGAGAAAAGTGAGTGCTAGGATAGAGCATTGTACAAGCGGCTACATGAGGGCAGTTTGCAAGCACTTGGAAAGCACCCAGGGGACAGAAAATTAAGATCTCAAGATGGAATGTCAGAAAGTCACAGTTATGCACTGTTACATGTTCTAAAAGTCAAATACATGTAACTGGGAAGCAAGAGCAGGATCACAGTGCAAACAGCCCTTGTTTCCTCTGAAAGATGCCTCCTGGGCCTACAGATCATGATATCAAAGAGCTTCCATCCTGCAGTAATTACTTACAGTAGATATCAAAGAGGCATCATCAAACAACAACACCCAGACTAATACAACGTAGCCATTGATGATTTTTTTTTAATGTATGAAAGTATCAGTTATGAAGCCTCTGGCAGTTTCTATGAAAATTTGAAAATAATTTTGATAAAAGTTACTCTTGCTTGAGAACAGCAATGGGGCCTTACCCATCTCAGTATTTCTAACACAGCACAGAACCTGGCAATCAAAAAATATTTTTAGGATAAATAAATTAATACCTCTTCATGCCCCTAATAATTCTGCTTACCTGTTCTGCTTTATCTAACTCTTGGCCTACTTCCTTCCTTATGTTGGTTGGTATTCTTTCAGCCAAGAGGCTAACTCAGAGACTATAGAAAAATGATAGTGTTATAGAGCTTGCCTGAAGGAGTAAATACAACTAGAATTTCCTTCTTCAATGACCAAAGAAGGGTAACAAAGTAATGTAGGGTTGGGGTGGGCATCACCATCTAGGGGTAGCAGTTTGATAGTTTGATATTTATACAAAAGCACTGAAGTGTCTGATGATCCTTAATGTAAGGTAGATGGAGACAGACTAGTGTCAGGTGACCCACTAGGGCTCTGAAGAAAAGCAAACATCCCGCATGCCTCTACTGAAAATGGTCAATCCAGGGTTTTGCAATTTTCATTATGAGACAGGCGTACTGGGTTCATGGTAAGATCTAACCCTAGCAAGAAACTTCAGCATGGCTACTATATAGCTAATATGACTTAAAGATAGAGGGAAAGAATGTTATCTGGGGAATGAGATCCACTGGATACTATAACAGGTTACTCCAGGATTAATTAAGAGCTAAAGAGGGCCCCAAAGAGAATAAAATGATTGTGGGGGCACTGAGTGGCTCATAGGTTGGGCGTCTGCCTTCAGCTCAGATCATGATCTCAGAGTCCTGGGATTGAGCCCCATGTCATCCTCCCGGCTCAGCGAGGAGGCTGCTTCTCCCTCTCCCTCTGCCTGCTGCTCTCCCAGCTTGTGCTTTTTATCTCTGTCAAATAAACAAATAAAATCTTAAAAAAATAAAATGAGTAAGGTGTACACCCATAAAAAACTCAAAATAAAATCAATAACTCTTCACAAAAACAATACGAAAAGTCCTATAGAGTTCTTACTTATCCTGATGATAGCTGCCTCAATATTTATTTTCAAATGGCAAGTTTAAAATATAAAATAAATTTTATTTAAAAAATAAAAATAAAAAAATAAAATAAATTTTAAAGAAGGATGGATAGTTGCCATGCCCCCCAATGTTCATGATTAGTTTTCCATTTGAGTAGCATAAGACTGAGTCTAAGATGCAAAATTAATTTTATCCAGTAAGTCTCTTCCTACTGGTGAAGTGAGGCTAGTCAGATGACCCCTTCATTGGCTGGATGTGATTCTGAGACAGGGAATTCCAATCAAAGGGTCAGCAGAGCAGCCACACCAGATATACTCAGTTTGTTGACTCTGGAAGCTTTCAGCTACTATGCTTTATTGCATTTAAAAATGCATGTATTCACTTGGAATATTTTTAAATGCCTATTATATACCATTTAAAAAGTATGATGAGTAAAAGTGATGAGTGAAACTAGGTATCCCTCCTATTATATATGTGCTTTCAAATATAGTCTGAAATGCTTGTGTTATTTTTATTTTTACATGAATGGAGTATAACATATTAAATGCACTGTTTAGCATCTTTTTTTCCTTTATCAGTACAAGTTTCCTTCTTGGATTTTTCATTGCTGCATAGTATTTCTTTGCATAAATGTACCATCCTTTTTAACCAGTGCCTATAAATAAACAAATTGTTTCCAGAATCTTAGTATCGCCAATAGGATCATAAAAAATACTCTTATTGAACATAACATTTCACATAACTGTGAATATGTATCAAGGATATACCCAAAGAATATTTTCAGTTATAATTTTGACAGCTATTCCTAAAACTCACTCCATACAGTTTGCTCTAGTTAATACTTCAGTAGGGTATATATATTTTTGAAATACTATTAATTTTATCCCCTTCTTTTCCTAATGAGTGCATCTTTATCCTTTGAGATAAACTTGCTTCCCAACACATTCACTAGGACAGTTATGTTCATCACATGTATGATCTTGACAAATATGATAGGAGAAAAATGAGATATTAGTATGGTTTGAATTTGCATTTCTCTTATTACAAGTAAGTCAAAATATCATTTTATATACTTATGAGTCAGTTGTAGTTCTATCAGCCATCCCTAGCCTTTGCTTCCTTTTTTCTTGAGCTTATTATGTTTTCCTTATTGATTTAAAAAAATTCTTTTCATAACAAGAAAAGTAGATATTTGTGATATGAGTTGCAATTATTTTTCTAGTTTTTCATTTATCTGTTGATTTTGTTTTTTGTGTGTTGATTGAGATCTTTCAAAGATTTAAGGAATCAAATTTCTCAAACTTTTCTAATGTCACTTCTGGGTTTGTATCCTATTTAGAAAGATTATTTTTATAAACCAAACTTCTCCCTTATTTTTTTCTAGTACTTTTATAGTTTCTATTATGTTTTTGTTTTTATTTTATGCTTTGGATTACCAGAATTTATTTTGTTCTAAATTTTTATTTTGTGCTAAATCATGCGGTATATACCCAATTCTGTTTATCCCAGAAAGCTACCCAGTTTTACCAACCATAACACTAAATATTTATATTTTCTTCACTGATTTGAAAGACCACCTTTTTCATATACTAAATACTCAATTATATTTGGATTTATTTTTAGATCAGTAGTTTTCAGCTAATGGCAACTTTGGCCCTTGGGGAACATTTGGAAATGTCTGAAGATGTTTTGATTGTCATAACTTGGAAGTGGTGCTGGCATGTGTTGCTTAGAGGCCATATTTATGGCTAAACATCCTACACTGTACCTGACAACAATTGTGTATCTTAAGAGGTCGCTAGCACAGAAATTGAGAAACCCTATTCCTGATGTATATTCTAGTCCACTGAGCAGTATGTCCATTAACCTCTACATACAGTACTATCATAGTTTTCTGATATAATATCTGATAAAGTTAATTCCTTTTCAGTATATATATTTTCTTGGAATTGTACTGGTTATTCCTAATTGTTTATTTTATGGAAAACTGTTTTCTGTTTCTCTAATATCCCCCTGGCACTCAATAAGTCTCAAGGCATTTTTATTAGCATTGTGTTAAATTTTAAGGAACATGGGCAGACTTGCTGTCTTTATCTTCTGCTTTCCTTAAAAACCCACTTGATGTCCCTCAATTGTCTCTAAGGGTTTCTTTTTCCTTATTGGAAACCTCTCTGTTTGTAAGTTTACTTTTTATTTGAAATGGGAGTCTTACTTTCACAATATAAATATATTATATATTTTTGGTCTCCTTTGTTTGAAACTAATAGGTTTTTATAAATTAATTTTTAGCTTAATACATTCTCTTAATTTTTGTAAATATTTTTATTTGACTTTAAACAGTTATACAAAATTGATTTGCTTTTACATAAACAATTATATGATCTTCAGAGAATGATAATTTTATATCCTTTCTAATTTGTATACCTCTTTTTTCTTCCTTTCTTCAACTGCACTGCCTAATAATTCACAAATGATGCTACATAATAGTGGTAATAAATGTTAGCTTTGTTTTATTTCTGATTTTAACAAGAAACTGTTTTCCAGCAAACACGATCCATGCCTACCTATTGCTATTCTCTCAAAAATAGATGTTGAATTCTGACAATTTTTTGTAACATTTTTGGAATTTATTTGTCACTCTTGGTAAAATTAGGTAGTGTAACCCAATAAAACATTCTTTTTTTCCTAGAATAAGCTCCATTTGGTAATGGTTTATTATGCTTTTACTATTTTGCTGAATTCTATTTATTGATCTTTTGTTTAGAATCTGCATTAATACTCTTTTGTGTTTGACCAGAGAAAAGTATTGTTTTCATTGTACTATGCAGAAATGTTAGAGCATTAGTGTCATATGTTTTTAGCAGCATAATTTCTTCTTAATGAGATTTGAATTCTAAATTTTCTCATCAAATAATGCCATTGCTCTGAAAAAGACCAAGAGTCCACAGATGAATTTGTTCATGTAAGTGTAACTAACCCTAGCTCCCATTACAGATAAATCCTTAAACTTCAAAAAGACTTACTGGTTGCTCATGTTAGTCAGCAGGGACAGTGGAGCATCTGGGGTTAGGGTTGAGATGCAAGAAATGCTGTCTTTTCTGCTACATACATATTAATTTAGGACCCAGGTGATTTCTATCCTGTGCCCCTGCTATTTTCGATACATAGTTTCCAAATACCTATGGAGTGGGAAAGAAGAAAGATTTTTATGACTCTATATATGGTGTGTATCAATTCCACCCACATTGTTGGCCAGAATTAAGTCAAATGGCCCAACTTAATTATGAGGGAGATTGGAAAACATAATCTTCATTTACACCCAGAAGGAAAATGAAATGAGTTGTTGAACACATTGGCAGTGGCAAAAAATTTTATCATCTAATCCACAAGAAAAATGAGGGTTGTGAGAGTCAATAACAAAACCAACAAATAACAACAAAAGCCATCTTAACTTTTTCTATGTCTGTTCATAATATAGTTTTTAAAAATTCTATCTTGTTTAAATATTAAGGCCCCAGATGGTAGAAATATACTACCAAGGGACAGGTTTCACTTGAGTAGCCAACTAAGTCTATTCCTCTAACTAGCTCCCTCTCAGGTTCTCATGCTCCAGACCACTATACACCTGCCCTAATTGTCCCAAGACTAGGTACCAGATAACCAGGGGCATGCTGAAAGCATGCTGAAATTATCCAAAGTAGCTCATCCCAAGTTTGTTTCCCCATGGAAACCACAATAAAGGCACTTTCCCACAGTTCCACAGTTCTCATCTTTCCTTCTGCTTTGTGACCAATCTGGTGTTTCCCCCTGAGAAGGCCTGCTCAGCATGCTGTGTTCTCCCTAGGGAACTGTGAGTAACAAACTGTAAAACTCTTTCAGTTTTCTCTCTCCTGATCTGTGGTTGGGTTTACCATACCTCACCCAAAATGATATGCTTAAAATACTGTTAAAAGGGCATATGGCATGGATGGAGCTAAACAGTAAAATGCTAAGCAAATAAGTCAGAGAAAGATAAATGCCATATGATTTCACTCATATGTGGAATTTAAGAAACAAAACAAATGAGCAAAGGAAAAAAAGAGAGAAATCAAGAAAAGCCTCTTAACTGTAGAGAACACACTGATGGTTACCAAAGGAGAGGTGTGTGGGGGAATGGGTGTAATAAGTGATGGGGATTAAGGAGTACATTTAACAAAATAAGCCCTGGGTATGGTATAGAATTATTGAATCACTGTATTGTACACCTGATACTACTCTAACACCATATGTTCACTTTACTGGAATTAAAATAAAATAAAATAAAATGATTTTTAAAAAAACAGCATATAAATGTTCAATCCATTTTAAGGAAAGCATATCTAGTTTCAGAGCCGAATCAACTGAAATGTCTCAAAGCATCATATTTGTCAATATGGCACTATTAGTCTGGGTCCAAACTAATGAAGGAAACTGAAATATTTACTTCCATTATCCAAGACAGAAAGCCCAAAAAGTTCAATCAGTTGAATGCCTCTGTCCAAGCCAGTTCTTAAATGAAAATTCATGCGATGTCATTAGCCTATGGGAGGATGGCATTCAATTCTGAAAAGGATAAAGGGAATATGTTTGTAACTGACAAGAACATTTATGTTTTGGTAGTTTCAAAACTGTATTAGAAAGCTTACCTAAAATTTGTTGTAAGCTATTCCCTCTAAAATATGCGAGCATAACAAACTAAGAAAATCTAACACAAACTAAATGAAATAATAATTGTCTAGTTTATAAAACTAGCTGAAGGTCGGATGCCAGTTCATTTAATGGCTATTTTTCATTTCTTGTTTCAGTGCATCATTTCCTGAGGTTTTTCTATTTGTTTGTTTATTTATTTATTAGAGAGAGTGAGGGCATGCAAGCAAAGGGTGGGGGAGGGAGAGAGAGAATCCTAAGCAGGCTGCACACTCAGTGTGAGCCCTACGCAGAGCTCAGCCCCACGACCAGGAGATCATGATCTGAGCTGAAATTAAGAGTCTAACGTCCAACCGACTGAGTCATCCAGGTGCCCCTCCTGAGGTTTATCTTTGATGTGACTTAAGACAGAGGAAGGAAAAAGAACAGGACGTGATTCTTTCCTAGAGTTCTTCTTGAACTTATTCTGTATCAGTTGCTTTTCTGAGGCATCGATATGGTTTCAGGTTTGACATAATAACACTATGAATCACTGTTAAGTGTACTTATTGACATAATAACTCTCTGAATCCCTGTTAATTGTGTTATTAACCTCTATCTAAAGGTCCCCAGTGATAAAGTTCTACCAAAATAATTTATAACTTGATTTGTGTTCTCCTTTTCACTGAAGCTATCAGATATTATGGATTCCTTACTCTCCTAGATAAGCCATATCTTGGTTTGTCTAGCACATTTTTGTCAAAAATTATTTAGCTACTTTTATATTTATGGGAATGCCATGCCAAGTTCCCTGGGGAAAGAACAAACCAGAGGACCGCTATGTTAGTGCGTGGTTAACATCAAGGATCTGACTTGAGTTTAAATTCTAATTCTTAGATTTAAATAGCTCTTGCAAGTTTGATCTGATCACTTAAAATCTATAAATAAGTTTCATATCTTTAAAATATCAACAATGATATCTTTTTTCTAGTCATGTCAGAATTTAAAGAGTTAATGCCTAAGAAATACTTTATATAAAGTCTTCTAAATAGGAGGCGTTGGATAGTTGAAGGAATTGGGTGAAATTCACCCAGATTGTACATCTCTACATTCTAATGTCAATTTAGGCAATAAAGGAAAGATTTCTCTTTCAATTCCTGACTTGCAATGATGTCGAAGGCCTAAGATTTCTAACTTGTACACAAGGAGGGCCTTGTGTACAAGTTAGAATTTGGTTAGAATATAGTTATCTAATTAATAATGTATGCATACTAAAGCACATGGTTCATGGATTGTTACTTTAAAAATGAACAAATTAAAATAGTAAATAGTAAATTTTACCACTTAACACACCTTCAAAGGAAAACTGTGCATGTTCCATGAAATAGTTGCCTAGGAAACAAATAATTTCATCTTATTTTGGGCATAGAACTGTAGGTGTATAAATGCTCTGAATCAGTCCCCACAACAGCATGAAAGCTGGTACTTACAAAGACAGCAAGACAGTAGGAACTTCTACCTTGTGGTAGATTAGGAAATCCAGAGAGGAAATGAGGTTTAAATTTTGTGTAAGAATTCTTTGCGAGATCAACTGGATAATAACATCCCTTCAAGTTACTAGGAGAAGGTAACAAGGTAAGAGAAGGTAAGAAATACTTAAATGGATATTTCTCCTGGGCAGCCCCAGTGGCCCAGCGGTTTAGCGCCGCCTTCAGCCCAGGGTGTGATCCTGGAGACCCAGGAAGGAGTCCCACGTTGGGCTTCCTGCATGGAGCCTGCTTCTCCGCTGCCTGTGTCTCTGACTCTGTCTCTCTCTCTGTGTCTCTCATGAATAAATAAATAAAATCTTTTTAAAAAATAAATAAATAAATAGATATTTCTCTGATATCATATAAATGGTCAATAAATATATGAAATGATGCTCAACATCATTAATCATCAGAGAAATGGAAATGCAAACCATAATGAGATATCTCCTTAAGTCCATTAGGATGGTGAATATGAATAATAATAATAAATAATGAATAGGGACGCCTGGATGGCTCAGCAGTTGAGTGCCTGCTTTTGGCTCAGAGTGGGATCCTGGAGTCCTGGGATGGAGTCCCACATCAGGCTCCATGCATGGAGCCTGCTTCTCCCTCTGCCTGTGTCTCTGCCTCTCTCTGTCTCTCATAATTAAACAAATAAAATCTTTAAAAATAAATAAATTAATAATAATAATAATGTGTTGGTGAAGATTTAAAGAAATCAAAACTCTTGTGCACTGTTGGTAGGGGTTTAAAATGGTACAGCCACTATGGAAAACAGATGGAGGTTTCTCAAAAAATTAAAAGTAAAACTTCCATATTTAAAAATCCCACATCTGGGTATTTACCTAAAAGTATAGAAAAAAATCTTAAAGATATATTTGCACATGTCATTCTCATTGCAGTATTATTCACAGTGTTAAGAAACGGAAGCAGCCCAGCTATTCATTGTTGAATGGATGGATAAAGAAAATGTGATATATTCATACAATGGAATATTATTTAGCCTTTAAAAAGATGGAAATCTTGTCATCTACCACAATATAGATAAATCTTGAGAACACTGTATTGAATGAAAGAAACCTGTTAGGAAAAGACAAATATCACATGTTTCTATTTATAGTAGGTATCTAACGTAGTCAAACTCTTGGTAGAATTGTAATTGCCAGAATCTGGGGATAGGTGGAAAAGGGAATAATAAATGAGTATAGAGTTTCAGTTTTGCAAGATGAAAAAGTTCTAGAGATCCATTGCATTAAAATATACATATAATTAACATCACTGCACTGTATAGTTAAAGATGACTAATATGGTAAATTTTATGTTTTTTTACCAAAATAAAAACTTATAAAACAATTTTGACAATTCAGATCCTTTGCCTTTTCATTTAAATTATTGCCTCTTCAATAAGTGTAGTGTCTTTTTTATTCTCAACATTGATAATTTTATTTTTTTCAATCTTTCTAGTGACTTATCAAGTTTAATTACTTTTTCAAAGACCTAGCTTGTGGTTTCATTGAATTTTCCCTATTATTTTTCAGATTTCTATTTCATTGATTTTTACTTCATTGATTTCTTCCCTTACATTTATTATTTCCTTTTCTCCAGTTGTTTTGAGGTTAATTTGGTCTTCTTGAGATGGAGTCTTAGAACATTAATTTGAGGCTTTTCTTTTCTGGTGTTTTTAGAGCTATAAATTTCACTTTAAGCTTGCTCCAACAAATTTTGATATATTGTACTTTCATTTTGACTTGTTTTTAAGTGTTTTCTAATTTCCCTTGAGTTTTATTCTTTATTCATGTGTTATTTATAAGTGTGTTCTCTAATTTTTGAACTTGGAAATATACCCTTTTTTTTTTTGCTTCATTTTTGTTGTGGTTTACATACATACTCTTGTGATATCAATCCTTTTAAATTTGTTGAGACATCTTTTAGGTTCAGAATATAATCTATCTTGATGTGTTCTGCACACAGTTGAAAAAAATATGTTTTATGTTTTGTTGGTTATAGCATTCCATAAAAAAAAAATGGGCCAAGTTTGTTGATAACTCAGTACTGGTCTTACAAATTTTTGTCAACTTCTTTTATCCATTATTATGAGAGAAGCACAGAAGTCTACAACTGTAATTGTGGATTTGTATATTTCTCCTTTTGGCTCTATTATTTTTTTGCTTTTTTGCATTTTGAATCTCTGTATATGCATACCAATTTCAGATTATTATGTATTCTTGTTGAATTGATCCTTTGTAATCATATCATGCCCATCTTTGTCACTTATTATGATGTCAATTAGTATCAAATTTGGCTAATATTTTCTTGGGATATGATAGCAAATTAAGTCCATCAAAATATTAAAAGTATAACACATCAGGATAAATAGGTTTTATCTCATAAATGAAGCATTATGTCAAAATTAGAAAATAATTTCAGTATATGAACAAAATATGAAAAGAGGAAAATTTTACAATGGTCTCAATAGACATACTAAAATATTTGACAAAAATTAAACATTAATTTATAGTAAAAACTCTCAACACACTATAAATAAAAAGGAATTTTCTCAATCTCATAAACTACATCTATGAAAAACTTTCCCTAAAAGAACCAAGGATTAAGTGATTTCTCCCTTTTAAATCAAGAACAAGTAAAAAAATGTCTTGTTACCTAATCTATTGAATATTTTACTGGATATTATTATGGATCTTAACTAAAGCAATATGACAAGAGAAAAACAAAAAATGCATATAAATTGAAAAGGAAGAAATTAGTATTTATAGATGACATTATAGTCTACATGGGAAAATCACCAAAAAGCTTCTAGAAAGAAGTGAGTCAACAAAATTACAGGACATAACTCAATATATAAAATTTAGTTTTATTTTATATACAATTCAGGGAATATTGAGTTGAGGCAAAAGAGTAACATAGGATGTAAAATTTAAGATGGCATTCATTTTTAGGATTGTGGGACTAGGAATAAACAATATTAAATTCAAATAAGAAAATATTATTTACAGTCGCACCAAAAGTCTAAAATACTTAGTGATGAATCTAATAATATATGTAAGATTTTTATGCTGAGAATTGCAAAACATTGTCAAGAGAAATTAATAAAGATTTAAATAGATGAACAGATAAACAGTGTTTGATTAGAAGACCCAAATTCTTTTCAGATTGAATTACAGATTGAAATCAAGCTACATCAATCTCTCAGCAAACTTTTTAACCCTGGTAGAAATGTATAAGCTTAATCTAAAATTTGTTTGGAAAATAAAAGAACTGGAATAGGCAAAACACATACACACATACACACAAAATTGGAGGATTGAGACTCACTATCTGATTTCAATGTTTACTTTAAAGCTACAGCAATCAAGACACAAAAGGTGACATAAAGCATAATTCCATTTATATACATTCTGGAAAAAGCAAAACTGTAAGGATAGAACCAGATTATCTTTGGCAAGAGCTAGTGGTGGGAGAAAGGAAATAGCTGCAAAATAGCACCAGGGAATGTTTCAGATGATGGCAAGTTTCTTTATCTTGATTGTGCAAGGGTTTACACATCTACATATAATTGGTCACATTTTGTATGTACTACATGATGATCACTGTGAATAGTGGATAAACCTAGGAGCAGTAGAACCATGGACTGCAGATTCAGGATTTATTTTATTTAAAAAACAGCTCACCTCTTTGTTGCCACTATAACCTCATGGCCTTAAATAGTGGATGTTTCTCATTTTTTCATCTGTAAAATGATGATGGTAATAATTACCTTTGTGTAAAGCTCTCTTGACACAGTGCCTGGCACATGCACGTAATATATATATATATATATATATATATATATATATATATATAAATTTATGTAATTGTACATATATATATTCCCCTTCATTTCTTTCCTCTTATGTTAGTATTTCTCAAAGTCTGACTTTTGAGCTTCGGGCATCAGAATCATTTGTATATTAAATTGAGCAGGTAATCAGGTAATGATGCTCTGACACCCTCAGGCTTCGTTTGTTCCCAGCCTCTGCTACCCTTCTTTTCCACAGGCAAAATCCCCACCTGCAGCATCTTCCTCAATCTCAAAGAATGATTTTAATCTGGAGCCATGAAAGATTTATTTGTTCTCTCAAAGTGTCATCCGAGGACTTCGTCTATCAGAATATCTTGAGGTACTTGTTAAAAATCCAGATTTTTGAACTGCAATCCATACTTGTTGAATTATAATTGCTAGGGATAAGGATTCAGGAATCTACAGTTAAACAAGCTTCCTAGGTAAGTCTTATAAACTGTTAAAATTTAAGAACTCTAGCCAAACCCACCAATTACACTGACCCAAAGTGTGACTAATGCTGGGTTCAGTTTGTGTAATTCCCTTCATATCTACTGTCTTGTGGCTGGTTCCCACTTCTAAGTGGTAGGGATGGAGGGCTTCACTGTATTTATACTGGGCAGATTCTGGCCCAACCTACCCCCTAATGACCAGATTCTGCTTCCTACTGATATTTTTTTTATTCTGCAAGTGTTTATTGAGCAATTAGTAGGTGGTCAGGCCCTATCTATCATCAGCAACAAAAAAAAAAAAAAAAAAGAAAGAAAGAAAGAAATTTTCCTGAAGATTATTTTCTAATGCATATACATTTAATTAACAAAATTAAACAATTAAGCATAGCCTGTTAGATGATTAAACATTATTATGGAGAAAAATGGAAATAGAAGTGTGAAGATTATAATTTTAAACAGGATGATCAGGAGAGGCCTCCCCAAAAGGTGAGCTCTCCCTGTGTTTCTTAATATGGCCTAATGAAAAATAATCTTTTCGTTACTAATATCATGCGTACCCTCTTCTAGAAAGCATGCCTAAAAAAGAGGTAGCATAGAGGTAATTGTTACCATCATGGGTCACTGGCCTGTTCAGAACTGCTTGGCTGGCCCGCCATCTAAAGTCTCTTACCATAGTCAAATTCTGGGGTAGGAGTTGGTTACCTAGAGCCTGGAGCTGGGTCTGGCTATAACATCTGCCCCAGGTCATTTTTCCTAATTCTTCCTTTACCAACCATACCTAGAGATGGTAGAGTCACCTGGATGTGAAGGACTAATTGCAGTAATAGACTCCCACCAGAAGAGGGTAGCAGAGGGTTGCAGAGTAGGAGCTGCTGCAGGTAAAGGTCTTTCCCCCATAGAGGCTATGTTCAACAAAGCATTAATGTGGTCAAAGTCAAGAGGTGAGTTCACTGGGTACAGCATTGGCCTGAGAAAGACGTCATTTATGAGAGCTGGAACTTATCTGGAATCACACGTGCCCTGGAAGAAAGGGAAAGCGAAATGTGTCAGAGTAACAATTCTAGAGCGCTTTTCTAATAAAATTTCTTACCTGCTAACAAACCTTTGGTTTCTTGCTAGATAAAGTAGATCCCATGACATAAATGCACTGTGGCCCCTATCTATTCAGCTTCCTCTCTTGCCACTCTCACATACTCCACTCCTGTTAAGTTCTACCCCATTAAGAACACAAAGGCCTCTACACATGTCTTGAGATCTCAAGACTCAAATTTCTTTTCCTTTTTCTCTGTGGCAAACATTCACTGGAGTTCTTTGCTTAAGCTGATCATATCAAGGACCAAAACTGAAGTCTCAGAGCATTCTCTTATTTGATAATAACATAAAAAGAGATTATGACCACCTATGGGGTTCTTGTCTGCAACTCCAGCAACAAGCACAGTGCCTGTACATTATAGACACTTGATATTTTTTTTATTGTTAGCATTCATCATATTATTACAGAAGGCAATTAATTGAGATGGCAATTTTTTACAGCCCTTTTTTTTAAGGGTTCAGCAGTATGATGACTTTCATTTCTACCTATGCTCTGCAGAAAGCAGATATAATGCCTCCTTTGTCAGCAGTACCAAGCAGAAAGCCTGTCACCTACTGATCTCTTTGGGTAGTAAGTTGACAGTAATATCAAACAGATGAAGCTAAAAAGCATCACTGGAAGGCAGAATGTTCTTCAGATGATCATCCCCATGAGCGTTAGTCCAAACAAGGCCAAAGGTCATTACTAATCCCCTGTGCTTCTAATGGCCATGACACTGAGACCTGTCAGCTACAGCAGATTTACCAACATCTCTCTCAGGACAGGAACTAACAGATAATATTCTTGACTCCTAGAGCCAAATATATGAGAAAGGAAAAAGAATGGGGTTCACTGAGCTTGTTCTTTTCAACAATGCTGTGGAAAAAAATATTCAAAAACATTATTTTTCAAAAAAAAACATCATTTTTCTTAGCTTTCATGACAGATTTGTAAAAGCTATTATTATTGCCTCATTTTTAGGAGGCAGTGAAGTAAAGGGGAGGATAGAAGGACATGTTTAAGGTTGCTCACCAGTTTTATTGACCTTAGAGTCCATATTTTTTTCCCATTCTGCCATGCTTTGCCAACTCAATTCAATGTAACCCACATATCATGTTTTGTAAATTACAAAATTTACAAATTGATTTTATAATTTGTCCAGCAGGAGCACCATATTGTACAGGTAAAATGTTAGTTGTCTCTTTGGATAGATAAGGACACTAAGCCCAGAATGGGGATACATGAATTTTGACTCTAAATCCCATCTTCCTTAAACAAATGGCCTGACCTTGTAAAACAGTTCAGGCTGCTTAAACTATAAACAAGAACTGGCAAAAATTTGCAAGATAAGATCTGTCCTTTTTGTCTTAGATAAGTACTTAGTAGCAACTCAACCTATCCACACATAAAGTGATAAAAACCTAAGCAAAATAGCATTTCCCTTACTCAAAACGCTGGAAAAAAAAAAAAACATCAGAAATTAATGTTGTCATTTTAAACACAAAATAATCATGGTCCTTGCTGCTTTCTTACCTGGGTAAGATGGTTTGGGAGGACAGGGGAAGGTAGCAGTGACATAACTATTATTAGATAAGGAAGAGAGAGACAGAAACCAGGTGGGGTCAGCCCCATTGTTTGGCAGAGTACATTAAGGAGTTTTTTATGATATGGTTATGAAAAAAACCTGAAATTTAGAGTTAAGTTTGGCAGTAGAGTCTAGGTAAACTTGTTATATGAGAAAATTGGGGAGATGCTTTGTTTTGCTAAAATTACCACAAAACAGCAATAAAACAAAAATCCTGAAATTAATGCCAAAGAATAATATTTAACAGACATGAAATCCAGAGCAAAACAAGATTATGAGAATAGACCTCCATCAGAATTTCAGGAATGTTGGAGAAGAAATTTGGTATGTAACAGAGGGATTTAAGCCAATCTAATTCAGGTATTAAGCAAGGGGAGCCAAACCGATATCTATATTATATTTGCAATTCACAATATGACTAGCCAATGTATACTGAGCAATTATTATATGCCAGCCTTAATACATTTTTGTAAATGGTTTTATCTAATTCTCTTAAGTCTATTAAGTGAATGTAATAATTAACATCTTACAGACGAACAATGGGTTTAGAGGCATTATGCAATTTTTCTCAAAATCCCATGGGAAATAGAATCAGGGTAGATTAGCAAGGTGTGTTTGATCCCAGTGGCTATGACCTTAAAACCATTCTATGACATAACTTCAAGAACCCGAAAACTATAGTTACAGCACAAACTTCTTTAAGTTATTCATTAATTTAGATTCACTTCTGTCACATAGAGTTAACAAGATTTCTTTTTTTTTTTTTTAATTAATTTTTATTGGTGTTCAATTTACCAACATACAGAAAAACACCCAGTGCTCATCCCGTCAAGTGTCCACCTCAGTGCCCGTCACCCACTCCCCTCCAACACCCGCCCTCCTCCCCTTCCACCACCCCTAGTTCGTTTCCCCGAGTTAGGAGTCTTTATGTTCTGTCTCCCTTCCTGATATTTCCCAACATTTCTTCTCCCTTCCTTTATATTCCCTTTCACTATTATTTATATTCCCCAAATGAATGAGAACATACACTGCTTGTCCTTCTCCGATTGACTTATTTCACTCAGCATAATACCCTCCAGTTCCATCCACGTTGAAGCAAATGGTGGGTATTTGTCGTTGGAGAGGATGCGGAGAAAAGGGAACCCTCTTACACTGTTGGTGGGAATGTGAACTGGTGCAGCCACTCTGGAAAACTGTGTGGAGGTTCCTCAAAGAGTTAAAAATAGACCTGCCCTACGACCCAGCAATTGCACTGTTGGGGATTTACCCCAAAGATTCAGATGCAACGAAACGTCGGGACACCTGCACCCCGATGTTTCTATCAGCAATGTCCACAATAGCCTAACAAGATTTCTAAGAAATATGTTAATAGAGCCATTACTTAGGATGCTTCTGTATTATCACCATTTAAAAATATAATCAAAACGAACTACTCTGATGAAACCCTCTCACAGTTTGCAAACGTCTCCTTATTATATCCAGGAAATAAATGTATATGTCAAGGAAAAGCTTCAGTTCCTATATAACTTTTGGAAATCTTAGCCTCTAAGAATAAATTAGTATGATAGAATTATTTAACAAAAAAACTCTTAGGTTTTTTTTTCCGTTTATATCATGGAAGTGTGATGCAGCTTTAAATATATGAAGGGATAGTGATAAGGGATGGGGATAAGTTTTATACTTAAAGGTAGTTTGGGAATCCTCGATTCAATAAACTTATTCTCTGCTCTGGACTCTTACTGATTGGGAGGTGGGATGGGGAGTAAGAGAAATAAATTTAGTAAATAGAAGATTTGGGCCCTATCCAGGAGGAACTTTTGCTTCAAATAAGAATACTAGTTCATTACATATTAAATAATTGTTGGGGGGACGCCTGGGTGGCTCAGCGATTGTGTCTGCCTTGGGCTCAGCGTGTGATTCTAGGGTCTGGGGATGGAGTTCCACATTGGCCTCCCTGCATGGATCCTGCTTCTTTCCTGTGTCTCTTCCTCTCTCTGTGTGTCTCTATGAATAAATAAATTAAATCTAAAAAAAAAAAAAAAACACCTGTTGGGGGGGGATTTTTCAAGAAAATTCACTGGGGAATGATAATACAATGCCAGAATATAGATAGCTACTAATGATGAGTGATTTTTTTATTGTCAGGAACTATGGGAGAACATTTCTATACATGGCTGTGCTCATTCTTCACAATAGCTTTATAAAGTTATTGTTACTTACTTCCATTTTACCAATGAATTGGAGACTCTCATGGGAATGAAGATAAAGGGAATGGAAGGTAATAGTTTGCAGTCTGAGTCCTCTTCCCTACTCCCAATCTGGAATCTAGTGAGCCTTTGAGGTATCATCTTCTGAAACAAATATGGGAATACTGCGAACTATCAAAATCATCATGCCATGTAATGTCGGCTACATCTGGAAAGGCTTTGTGGGGTGGTTAACAGATCAACCAGGAGTATGTCTGGATGCAAGTAAATAAAACTTGTTAAATAGTGACTTTAAATATACGGATACATAGATTATGATCCTCATGTAACAGCAGTCTTGCAATAATGCTGCTGGCATGGTTTAAAGACTCAAAGAGAACAGGATTAGCATCCCTATCATCATATTTTTCTCTTGGCTTTTTCCCATGATCACATGGAGGCTCCCCTAACTTCAGGCATCATGTTGGCATTCATGGCAGTATAAACTAGTAAAGGGCTAAGGTCACCTTTGTGGGTCTCCAGGTAGCTGTAAAAGTAGTAGTAATAATAATAACTATAATAAGGGAAATAATGATAACTTCAATGCATTGCTGCGTATGTGCCAGATTGTATACTATTTTTCCATATATTGTCTTATATAATCCTTATGACAACCTAGACACTATGAATATTATCTTCATTATATAGATGATAAAATTGAGACTCAGAAAGGTAACACCATATATTCAAGGTCACATAATTAGTAATAAGGAAAAGTAGGACTCAAACAATAACTTAAGATCTTCAATATTGGGGGCGCCTGGGTGGCTCAGCGGTTGAGCATCTGCCTTCAGCTCAGGGGGTGATCCCGGAGTCCTAGGATCAAGTCCCAAATCGGGCTCCCTGCATGGAGCCTGCTTCTCCCTCTGCCTATGTCTCTGCCTCTCTCTGTGTCTCTCATGAATAAATAAATAAAATATTAAAAAAGAAAAAGGAAGAGGAAGAGGATGAGAAAGAGAAAGAAGAAGAAGGAAAAGGAGTAAGATAATGAGAGAATCTTTTTTTATGACCTGTAGTTTCAAAGTCTTACAATTTCTTCTGTTTTATTCTGTTGGACACATAGAGTGTCCATGGTGTAATATAGGAAAGGAATATATAAGGACATGAGTACTAGGAGGTGAGGATCAGAAAAGACTATCCTATAAGCTAGTTACCACAATCTGCCCTCTGGATCAAGTGATTCATTTCCCTACTATATGTGAATATACAAAATATACTCAAGCCCTCCTCCAAAGCCTCATCCACTAACAGCATCTGCTTGAAGTCCAGAATCTTGTCATCTAACAAAAGGCCAGTTACTAATAAAGATCCATGGGTTTAGTTTCACAGATTAAAATCCTCAAAGTGCAGTTCCTTTCAATGTGAGGTCTTACGAACTAGAGGAACTAGTTATCTACACCTCATACACCCAACAGTAGCATAGACCAACTTCTACATACATTTACATTCTCTCTCAAAAAAGGGGGAAATGAGTGGCACATAAACGTTATGTTTCTTAGGAGTTCTGAGATCCAGCTTAGAAAACATTGAAAGCTCTTTGTTACAGCTCAGTCTCCCTCCTGCCCAGGTGTTACTCTCCATAGCTCTTGGCTTTATGGTCTGGGCTCTTATTTACACTGGCCATCTTTCCTCTTTCATGAAAGCTCATGAATCTGCAGGTGAATAGTCTTCTCAACCTATTTCCTGCTAATGGAAGTTTGGAGGTCCAGAGAACTTTCATGGTACTCTCTGTCACTTTTGCTCCAAACTGGCATTATTTCTACTGATGTAATCCTCTTAAAAACTTTTCAGATGTCATGTGAATCTTCTTGGGGTTCACTCCCTCAGACAAGAGCCACAATCACAAGTCCCATTGCAATAAACCCATCTCTACTATGAGTCTCTCTGGATAATGCTGAGGAATAATAACTTAATTTTTCTAGAAGCCCAATCTTTCTGGAGGGCCTTCTGCCTGACTGAAAGGTATATGGAAATATCACCATCAATGAATCTGAGATCTTATCAAAATATTTTTCAGTTATAGTATTTGCTGCATCTGGACCTGGTTTTCCTACAAGTGTCCTGGATTTGCTCTTTACTCAGAAGGCATTTCTTACTTTTAGCATCCCTTGCTATCTTTAGAGGCCTAAAATTTTCAAAACAATCTAATCTCAATTTTCCTTCCCTTCCTTTTATTTGCCACTCTTCTTTCTCACTTACTATAGCAGCAGAGAAAAAAAAAGGAGGCATTTATAATGTTTTGCCCAGAAAACTCCCTAGCTGGATCATCCAGTTCAATAAGCATATTTTCTGCTTTCTGTTACTGTAGACAAAAATATTCTTCAAATTTCAAATTTCAGCTACCACATAACTAGGATCTTCCTTCCTCTATTTTCCAGTATTATCTTCACATCCCTTTAAGCCATCACAGGAAACAGTCTCAAAGTCCACCATGTTTGAAAGAGTTTCCTCATTAATACTCTTCCTAATATCATTCTACCTTCTACCCCCTGCCTGGTTCCAAAGCCATTCCCAGGTATTTAGATGTTTGTTATGACAGTACTCCCACATCCAAGTACTGAAGTCAGTATTAATTATCTAGCCCTATAAAAAAATTACTCCAAAATTTGGTGATCAAAAAAAGTAAAATATTTGATAATCCAACACAATTTCTGAAGATCAGGAAACTAGAAGCATTTTGCCTGGGTGGTTCTAGCTTAAGATCACTCATGAGGTTGTTCTCAAATGTATTCTGAAGATGCAATCATCTAAAAGCACGAGTGGGGCAGGAGGATCCACTTCGAAGTCACTCATGTGGCTGTTGGCAGGAAGCCTTGGTTTCCTGTGACATGAATCTCCCTGTATGATTTCCCAAACAGTTGCAGCTGGCTTTCCCCAGAGTAACTGACTCAAGCAAGAAGAGAAAAAGTGAGCAAACCAGAAGATTCTTTTACTAACTATTGTCTGCATAGTTACAAGCTGTCATTTCTTTATTTCTGCTTTACTCTATTGAGCATAGAGACCAACTCTGATATGTTGTTAAGGCAGGTAAGCAGGATTGTGAGTTCCAGGAGGGAGGATCTTTGGGCTCCATTTGGAGGTTAGCTACTACACATGAACATAGTCACTAGTTACCTTTGACATCTTTATATGTGAAGGCAGCCCACTTACATATGATGTATGAAGCACGGATAAGTAATTCACCACTTTCATTCTGTTTAATTTCTGTGCAGTTTGGGGAGAAAGGTAAAAGCTCTGAGTCTAATCCAACAAAGCATAATGGAAAGTATGTCTTGCTGCTACATTTCTAAGACAAAGATTTTAAAAGAGTGAATTATCCTCCATTCATTACTTCTAAAAATAGTAAGTTACCCTATAAGGTACAGTGTATACTCAAATTATCCTAATTTATTCTTGAGTAAAGAGAATAGATAGAGGACAGAAATGAACATTTGGTAGACCATTGATAAGTAGAGACATTATGCCATGACCACAACATGGCCAATCTCATTTAATTCTCATAGCAACCCAGTAAGGTATCCTTCATTTTACACTTGAAGCCACAATTTAGGGGATAGGTACCAGAGCAAAGAAAGCCACACAGAGTGGAGAAAACTATATAAAAGGCTGAAAAAATCTACAGAGTGTTTCCCTTTGCGTCTTCAGCTAAGTGTGGAGTACATGAATATGAGGAATTCCTCAGGCACAGGGAAAGGACTGCCATAAAGGAACAGGTGGAAGAATCTGTGGAGCTCACAAATGGCCAGAAGTTGTTTGTCTTCACTAGCTGGAGTAGAAAATGCAATACTTCAGGAGGCATCAGGTAGATGACCCAGAAGGATAATACCTAAATAGTGTTGAAAAACTTGGCCTTGTTCTAGACCAACTTAACAAAGCTAAAAAGGAAACCTCATAAGTTGAGTGATCCTAAGAAGATTAACTGCACCACACAATGAAAGTTAGGAATATTTTTAAAATCCAATTGCTCAACCAGATCAAATACACCATACCTGCCATCTAATAAAAAAAATTAGCAGGTATGAAAGAAGTAGGAAAATATACACTAATAGGGAGAAAAATTGATAAAAACAAAAAAGACATAGATAATAGAATTAGTAAATAAGGACATAACAGGAGTTACAAGTAATCCCATATATTCAAGACAGTAGACAAAATCATGACTATGTTGAGAAATATACAAAGTTGAATTTCTATATATAAAAATACATTGTTTGAGGTGAAAACTGTATTAGATTTAATTAAGAGCAAAGTGAACATTTTGGGAAAAAATAATAGTAAACTTGATGCACAACAAAAGAAACTATCCAAATGAAACAAAATGGTAAAATTAGTTTTCAAAAACTGGAACAAACTAATTCAGCCTAATATTATGCACAAGCAGAGTCATAGGAAGAGGGAAGCATAAAAATATTTGAAAAAAAAATGGTTAAAGTGCCTCAAATTGCGTTAACAATAGTAAACAGAAAATGTTCAGAGCAGCTAGATATTTAAAAAGACATATTGTATACCAAGAAACAGAGAGAAAATTTACAAGGAATGTATTTATTGCCAGAAACAACATGAGCCAGAACATAAAGGAACAACAACCTGAAACTACTATCAGTGAGAATTCTGTGCCCAGTCAGTACAAATGTCTATCAAAAATGAAGGTGAAATGACAACTTTTTTTAAAAAATAAATTAATTTTTTATTGGTGTTCAATTTACCAACATACAGAATAACACCCAGTGCTCATCCCGTCAAGTGCCCTCCTCAGTGCCCGTCACCCATTCACCACCACCCCCTCCCCTTCCACCACCCCTAGTTCGTTTCCCAGAGTTAGGAGTCTTTATGTTCTGTCTCCCTTTCTGATATTTCCCCACACATTTCTTCTCCCTTCCCTTCTATTCCCTTTCACTATTATTTATATTTTTTACATATAAACGTTGAAAGAAATCATCCTTAACAGACCTGACTATAACCTACAGGAACAGTAAAGGAAGTTATTCAGACAGAAGAAAAAATAACAGATGGTAAATACATGGGTGAATATAATTTTTCCTTTTATGTATTTGTCTCTAAATATCTATTTATTTGAGGGAGAAGGGGGGAGGGGAGAGGAAAGGGGAGAGAGAAACTCTGCTGTCTCTGCCGTGAGCTCGATCTCGCGACTCTGAGATCATGACCTGAGCAGAAACTGAGAGTCGGAGGCTTAACCGAGTGCTCCATCCAGGCACCCCTACAACTTTGCCTTTTAAAAAATTGTCTTCGAAAAATAATTGACTAACTGAAACAATAATGCATTATAAAATTTATAACACATTTAGAAATGAACTGTATGTTAATGACATAAAAAGGATGTGAGAGGAAAAATGGAGTGCTCTGGTGTATCACCTCATATGTAGTATATTACTAAAATAGTTAAGGAAGTTAAAGATGTATAATATCAACTCCAAAAGAACAAAGAAATATACAAATAAATAGTTAAAAGTAGGAAGTTAGGAAAGAAAAAAAAAAAAAAGGAAGTTAGGAAAGAAGGTAAAATGGAATGATAAATTGAATTAATCCAAAACAAGGCAGAAATTGGGGAAAATTGTGATAAAGTACAAAGAGGACCAATGGAAATAAATAGCAAGATGGGAGATTTAATCCAAACCGTATCAACAAACATTGAATATAAATGATGTAAACATCCAATCGAAGAGCAGAAAAATCATACTGAATTTTATGAAGAGGCCTAGCTCTATGCTGCCTAAAAGAAATTTACTTTATAAGAACACAAATCAGATGAAAGGACAGAAAAAGATATATCATGTTAATGCTAGCAAAAGAAAGGTTAGAATGGCAAATTGATTAAGTATATTTCACAGTAAAGATTATTATCAGGAATAAAAGAATCATGTCATAATGATAAAGGAATTAATTCATAATAATCTGTATTAAATGAAGAAGATATAACAAGTTTCAATGCTTTTGCACTTAATTACAGAGCTCAGAATACACATGAATCATAGGTTTATACAAATAAAAAGAGAAACAACTCCACAAATATAGTGCAGGATATCTCTCAATATTTTATGGAACAAATACACATTAAATTGCTAAATATATGGAAGAATTTCACTTCATTATCAACTAACCAGACCTATTAGACATTTATATAACATTCCATTAAACAACATCAAGATACACGTATTTTATAAGTGCACATGAAACATAACTACTCATTCTCTCTCTCTCTTTCATGGAAGGTTATCTAAAAATCACCAGATATTTGGAAACTTAATACCATAGTTATAAATCATATATAGTTCACAGAAGAAACCAAAATACACATTAAAAACCATTTTAAACTGAAAGAGAGTGAAAACATGGTATATCAAAATGTGTGGAGGCAGCTAAAGCCATAGAAAGAAATTAGAGCATAAAAGCTGATGTTAGATGAAAAGAAATTCTCATACAATGGCTTCAACTTCCACCTTAGGACAATTGAAAAATTTGAGCAAATTAAATCAATAATAAGCAGAGGAAAGGAAATACTAAATAACAAAAATTATTGAAATAAAAAAGCAGACAAAACAATAGAGAAACTTGATAAACTTTTTCTAAATGGTTGTATCATTCTATATTCCTACGAGCAATGTATGAGAGCTCTGGTTGCTCACCAACAGTTGGCATAGCTTGTCTGTAACGCTGCAGGCATTTGAGCATGCCTGGGTGACTCATTAAGTGTCTGCCTTTGGCTCAGGTCATGATCTCAGGGTCCTGGGATTGAGCCCCGTGTCCAGCTCCCTGCTCAGTGGGGTGTCTGCTTATCCCTCTCCCTCTCTCTCTCTCTCTGTCTCTCTCTCAAATAAGTAAATAAAATCGTTTTAAAAAAATTGTAGGCATTCCAGCAGCTATGTAGTGTTAATTCATTGTGCTTTTAATTTGCATGTTCCTAATGACTGAAATTGAGTTTTTTCATGTATTTATTTTCCATATGCACATCTTCTGTGGAGTACCTGTTCAAATCTTTTGCCTATTTCAAAATTGGCTGTTTATTATTGATATGCAGTATTCTCTATATATTCTAGATACAAGTTCTTTGTCAAATGCAAGTTTTGCAAATATTTTCTTCCATTCTTGACTTACTTTTTTCCCTTTTATTAATATTCTTCTAAAGAGTAAAATTTTTAAATTTTTATAAAGCTGAATTGATCCCTTTATATCTCTTCTTTTTTCATGTCCTATTTAAATATCTTTGCTGAGTTAAGATCTATGTTTTCTTGTGGATGCTTGGTAGTTTTTAGTTCTTAAATGTTAGGTCTGTAATCCATTTTGAGTTTTTGCCTATGAAATGAAAGTATCTCTATTACATCCATTGCAAATATTTTCTTTCAGTTTGTTTTATAGAAAGGTTTTAACTTTGTTTATAATGGCTTTATTGGTAACAAAAAATGTGCTTTTTAATTGTGTACAGCCAAACTTTCAACCCCTTTTTTTTAAATCTGGATTTTCATTTATATCTGGAATGCCTTTATCTGCACCTAGGTTTTTATTTTATTTTTTTTATTTATTCATGAGAGACAGAGAGAGATTGAGGCAGAGACATAGGCAGAGGGCGAAGCAGGCTCCTCACCAGGGAGCCCGATGTGGGACTCGATCCCTGAACCCCCAGGATCACTCCCTGAGCCGAAAGCAGACACTCAACTGCTGAGCCACCCAGGTGTCCCATCTATACCCAGGTGTCCCATCTAAATGATTCCTAAAGAGGAATGCATTTTAAGTTTAAAATTTTTTAGGGATCCCTGGGTGGCGCAGCAGTTTGGCGCCTGCCTTTGGCCCAGGGCGCGATCCTGGAGACCCGGGATCGAATCCCACGTCGGGCTCCCGGTGCTTGGAGCCTGTTTCTCCCTCTGCCTGTGTGTGTCTCTGCCTCTCTCTCTCTCTCTGTGTGACTATCATAAAAAAAAAAATTAAAAAATTTTAAATAAAGATGAATAAAATCTTTTAAATGATATATCCTTTCAGTACTTGTATGGCTTACTGTTTACTATTATATTGCTGATCCATATAGAGCTTATTTTTGTGTATAAGGTGAAGGATGGATTAAAATTTATAACTTTTTTCAAATGACTAACCAGTTATTCTGGGACATCTTTGAACCAGTGCTTTGAGCTGTCACTTTTATTACATATTAGAGTTCCACATTATTTTGGCTCTATATTTTTTACTTTTCTTTAAAAAAAAAAAGATTTTATTTATTTATTCATCAGAGACACAGAGAGAGAGAGTGGTAGAGACACAGGCAGAGGGAGAAGCTGGCCCCATGCAGGGAGCCCAATGCCAGACCTGATCCCGGGACTCCAGGATCATGCCCTAGGCCAAAGGCAGGCACTAAACCGGTGAGCCACCCAGGGATCCCCTATTTTTTACTTTTCTATTCCACAATCCTCTCTACTTTTGTTTCCAGGACCATATATGCTGTCAATTTACATTAACACATGATTTTATGTCTCATATATGTAAGATTTACATTCTTTCCACCAACATGCAGGAAAGTCTTCACCAAATTTATGTTCCCTCTTGGATTACTGCTATAAAATTACATTCAAAATTTAACTTTATACCCGTTCTCTGTCCTCGTTTGTCATGTGAGTCCACTGATTTTCTCTTAGAGATACTGAAAAATATCAATCCTGTAACTTCATTACTTTACAGTAAAACCACTTAACACAGAAGGAGTACTTCTCCCAGGTGAGATGCCCTCATCAGTATTTAGTGTCCCCTAGATATCTTTCTCTTCTTAACATCATCACAGCGCTCCCAGTGGTTCATCTTCTATCCAGAAGATTTCTGGCACAGGAAATTCATGGCTGGTGCTTGATGCGAAGAAATTTGGACTAGTGACCCCACCAATTTGGGGGGTGTATAGATGTAAAGGGTCTGAAAATCTGTACACATCACTCAAAATGACTTTTGTCCACTTATTCATTGATAGGTGTTGCAATTGCTTCTTCAGTTGTCAGCAAATAACAGGGGAGTGGCCAATTCAGCCAGATGTTAAGCAGCAGAGAAAATCTCAGATGTGGTATTCTTTTCTGCAGTATTGGTTGGTCTCACAAGTATCTCCAAAGAAGTATAGATTGTTTACATTAAGATATTAAGTATTTTTTGTTGTTTGGTGTCTAAGAACCCACGTATTAAATTCTTTTTGATGGGACACCTGGGTGGCTCAGCTGTTGAGTGGCTGCCTTTGCTCAGGGTGTGATCCCAGAGTCCTGGGATAGAATCCCACATCGGGTTCCCTGCATGGAGCTTGCTTCTCTCTCTGCTTATGTCTCTGCCTCTCTCTGTCTCTCATGAATAAATAAACAAAATCTTTAAACAAGCAAGCAAACAAACAAACAAAAACAAAAACATGTTTTTGGGATGCCTGGGTGGCTCAGCGGTTGAGTGCCTGCCTTCAGCCCAGGGCGTGATCCTGGAGTCCCTGGATCGAGTCCCGCATCAGGCTCCCTGCATGGAGTCTGCTTCTCTCTCTGCCTATGTCTCTGCCTCTCTCTCTCTCTCTGTGTCTCTCATGAATAAATAAAGTCTTTTTAAAAAATAAATAAAAATAAATAGATAAATAAATGAAATCTTTTATAAATAAATAAATAAATAAATAAATATTTTTTGAAATTCAGTGTCAGGAAAAACATTTGCTTTTCCCAAGAGATCAAATACACTCTATCTAAATAGATTATTTTCTAAGCTTTATCAAACCTTTATTTTCTCTTTTGCAACAGGGGGTATGGAATACAAAAAAACTAACCAAATAAATAAACTGTTCTTATGGTAGTTGGAAATAGGTTAATATTCCCTTGTTTAACATAATCACTGAAAGGAGCACCATGGTAGCAGAACAAGGAGAGAAATCTTCCAAGAGAAAATTAAATGGACCATGAAAGATAAAATCAAGCAAGCTGATTATTCTGACACTACAAAGTCAAACACACCTAAAGGCCAATACTACTAAAAACAAAAACAAAACTTTCTCATAAAACAGAATTGCTCTAGGTTTGAATTCACTGGAAAAGAATTAGTCAAAATATTAAATGACAAGCATATTAAACTCCTTGTTTATGCTTTTTGCAATGGTAAAAGGCAGATTTTCAAATTATTGAGTACAGTATCAAGATTAGTAAAAACACAAGAAGCAAAATGACTAATTATGCAGACTAGCTACTTTAAGACTAGACATGTCACTTGATAATTAAGGTGTCAGTGAAATCAAGAAGACTTATAAGTCTTGTGTAATAAAATTCTACCCTGAGAGCTGTTGATTTTCCAGGTAAAATGTGTCTTAAAATGACATGTGCATTTGCCACATATATTTTATTTAATATATGTTAATATTTACACTATCAATGTTCTAAACTACTTCAGGATCAAATCTTTAGAACAGAGAGGATAAATACTGTAATAAATGTTATACTATACTGTCAAAAACAGGGGATAAGGGGGCCAAGATTCTACATTTATATTTCTATCCTATGCCCTTTTCTTGGGAAAGCTCATCCAATTAATATTACTTCTATTCAATCTTCAAAATTGACATATTTTTTATGTGTGAACTGTCAACACTAATTTTAGTTGTCTGATGGATATCTGCAATAGTTGCAAAGCAACTCCTGCAAGTTTCACTATAACAAATTCCAATTTCTAGTCTAACATGTACAAATCTTGGAAATCACCCCTCCATCCCTACAACCTGTGAGAAGCCGAACAAATTGAAAACTCAAGAACTTCTTTTATATCCATATAAAAGTGAGGTCACAGGGAAAACCATTGTCCCTAGAATTAGACAGATAGGCAGACAGAACAGAGAATCACAACTTGCTGGAGCAGAAACCTTTAGAGGAACCAGTATTGGGATAGTAAATCCTAAATTGTAATTGTTGGAGGTCAGTTTGGACAAGTTTGAGAGTCAAAAGCTCTAGAGGCTCAGTCACGGAGGAGGGAAGATGGAGGTTTCCACACTTTTATGAGTTTTACCTCAAGAGCTTGACCAGGTTCTCATAGTGAATAGCAGTGAAAAAAAAATCCCCCCATTCTTCCTGTAGCAAAAGGGGGAAAAGTCACTGTTTTGAAATACAACAGAACATTCTGTTTTTCTTAACACCCTCTGTCCTCAGGAGGAACTATTTAACCAGCGTCTAATGTATTGGGGTATTTTTTGTTTTGGGGGGGGGCAGTTTAGAGCCTAACTGACCTGGGAAAAGTGAAATACCCAACTCCAGCTACCTCTAGCATTCCACATTGAGGGAGAAAAATGTGCACATCTAGATCTTTCTAGTCTTCTATTTGAAATAATGGAAATACACAACTCCAACCCACTCTAGCCACCTTTTCTCATCTAAGGGCAGGAGGAACTGAGAAGCACTTATAAAGTTCACAGTGCCATGGCACAGACCCGCTAAAAGACCAAGACCTACTCAGAAGATAACAGAATGTCCCTCTCCACCGCACCACATTACTAAAAGCCTATTTACAGGAGTTCCTTAACCCAGTATATCATGTGCAACTACCAAGAAAAAAGTACAAGGTATACAAAAGGCCAAAAAAACAAAACAAAACAAAACACAAACAAAACAACCCTACAGTCGTAAGAGACAGAGCAAGCAATACAACCAGACTCAGATATAGCACTCATGTCAGACTTATCAGACTAAGAATTTAAAACAACAATGATTAATATGTTCATAATACTAATGGATAAAGTAGACAGTGTTTAAGAATAGATGAAGCAAGATAAGCAGAGAGATGGAATTTCTAAGAAAGAATAAAAAAGACAAAGTAGAGATCAATTAAAAAATAAATAAATAATGTCTTTAGGGGAACCTGGGTGGCTTAGTCACTTAAATGTCTAACTCTTGATTTCAGCTCAGGTCATAATCTCAGAGTCCTGAGATTGAGCCCTACATCAGGCTCAGCTCTCAGCAGGGAGTCTGCTTGAAATTCTCTCTCTCTCTCTCTGCCCTTCCCCTCACACGTGGGCACTCTCTTTCTCTCAAAATAATAAATAAATAAATCTTTAAAAATAAATAATGTCTTAGTTGGTTTCTTAGTAGAGTGGACAGCTGAGGAAAGAATCTCTGAGCTTGAGGATAACTAAATAGAAACTGTCTAAACTGAAAAGCAAAGAGAAAAAAGATTGAAAAAATCAGAATATTCAATAACTTTGGGACAACTATAAAGGTGTAACATGCATGTAATGGGAATACCAGAAGACAGAGAAAGATAGAAAGGAACATAAAAGAATCTGAAGCAGTAATGACTGAGAATTTCCCCCAATTTAATGTCAGGCATCAAATCACAGATCCAGGAAGTAGGAGAACACCAAGCAGGATGAATGCCAAAAATTTTCACCTAGGTATATTATATTTGAACTACAAGGTGCCCAATCCAGTTATGAAATGAGCAGAAGACATGAACAAATATTTGTTCAAAGAAGACTGATACATGGCCAACAAGCACATGGAAAAATGCTCCACATCACTTGCCATCAGGGAAACACAAATAAAAACCACAATGAGATAACACCTTACACCAGTGAGAATGGTGAAAATTAACAAGACAGGAAACAACAAATGTTGGTGGGAACGTGGAGAAAGGGAAACCCTCTTGCACTGTTGGTGGGAATGCAAACTGGTACAGCCACTTTGGAAAACAGTGTGCAGGTTCCTCAAGGAGTTAGAAATAGAGCCACCCTATGACCCAGCAATTGCACTACTGGGGATTTACCCCAAAGATACAGATGTAGTGAAATGATGGGACACTGACACCCCATTGTTCATAGCAGCAATGTCCACAATAGCCAACTGTGGAAGGAGACTCGATGTCCTTCGACAGATGAATGGATAAAGAAGATGTGATATATGTATATATAAATTTATGAATATTACTCAGCCATCAGAAAGGATGAATACCTTTTCTGCTTCAATGTGGATGGAACTGGATGATATTATGCTAAATGAAATAAGTCAGTCGGAGAAAGACAGTTATCATATGGTTTCACTCATACGTGAAATATAAGAAATAGTGAAAGGGACTATAAGGGAAAGGAGGGAAACTGAGTGGGGAAAAATTAGAGAGGAAGACAAACCATGAGAGACTCCTAACTCTGGGAAACAAAGGGTTGCAGAAGGGGAGGTGGTTGGGGGGATGGGGTAATTGGATGAGGATCACTAAGGAGGGCATTTGATGGGATGAGCACTGGGTATTATACTATATGTTGGCAAATTGAATTTAAATAAAGTATTTTTTAAAAGGACAGAAAGAAAGAACAAAATTGTCCCTGTTTACATACGATATACTTGCCTATGTAGAGAATTTTAAGGAATTTACCAAAGCCAGAAATCTATATTTCATGTCTTACACACACACACACACACACACACACACACACACACACACACTATTACAAGGTCCCTAACTGGCTCAGTTGGAAGAGCATGAGACACTTGATATCGGGGTTAAGAGTTCAAGCCCCACAATGGGTATAGAGATTACTTAACTAAATAAGTAAGTAACAACAACAACAACAAAAAACAAAGATAAAGAAAAAAATCCTAAAAGAAGCTAGAGGAAAATAATTACATCCAACTTTTCCTCAGAAACCATACAAACAAGGAGAGTGAAAGGAAATGAGAGATAAAGTGAGAGATTTGATGACAGAAAAAAAAAACTTACTAATATAGAATTCTTTGTCCTGCAAAATGATCCTTCAAAGGCAAAAACTGAGAAAATAAAGACTTTTTTGTGTTTTCCAGCATGTTGTGTAAGGCAGAGAATCATGGGAGACCATGCTAGTGAGGTGGACAAAATCCAGATTAAAGCGGGTTAGGCAAGCCATGTAAAAAATCAACTCAATCTTAGGGTGTTTGGGTGGCTCAATCAGTTAAGTGTTTGAGTCTTGGTTTAGACTCAGGGCATCATCTTGGGGACATGAGATCAAGCCATTTAAGATTCTTCCTCTCTCCCTTTGCCCCAGCCCACCCATCTCATGCCCTCTCTCTCTAAAAAAATAAAAAATCAATTTAATCCTATAGTCAATGGTACTAGCTGGTACTTATTAAGTGCTTACCATTTTCTAAGTATTGTGGTACTTTTTACATGTATAATCTTATTTAAATCCTCACAACAACTCAGGCAAGAAAATTGAGACATAGAGGAATTAAGCAATTTCTTAACAACAATGCAATGGGGAGTCATTAGAAGTTTTTAAATAAGAAAATCATGTTGCTGTGCACATGTTGTTTGTCCTCTATTATTGACTCCTTAATGGGTTCAGGAAATGTTAAAGCTAAAATGGATCTTAGAGACAATCTAGCTCAACCATTTTAATTTACACAACAAGAAACAAGTCCAGAGAGGCCATTAACTTGGTCAGGCCCTACAGATTCACTGGTAGAGTATGATTAGAATTTAGGATTCCAGACGGACTCTACTTCAGTGTGTTCCATTAACAGTCTCTGCTTGGACTTTAAAGAACATCAATTCAAACCAGTAACAATGACTGTAACCCTAACTTTTTTTTAAGATTGATTGATTGATTGATTGATTGATTGATGAGAGATAGAGTGAGAGAGAGAGAGAGAGAGAGAAGGGGGGGCAGAGACATAGGCAGAGGGAGAAGCAGGCTCCATGCAGGGAGCCTAATGTGGGACTCCATCCCGAGACTCCAGGATCATGCCCTGAGCCGAAGGTAGACACTCAACCACTGAGACATCCAGGCGTCCTAGACTGTAACCCTAAGTTTAATAATATCTCCTTCTTCCCTTCTTTTTACACATTTACCATATCTGACATGTGATGTAAGACAGAAAATAAGAAGACATTGGTTTTCCACCATGTGAAATTAGAATAGTTGACATTCATTGATGCTCACTTAGTCATTTCAAACAGAATTGATTTCATTTTATTAGAGCTTTTAGGTTAAACTCTTGATAATTGCCTCATTAAATTTTACTCCTCTAACATGCTCCTTGGCAAATTGTGGAGAAGTTGCCTCTGAAATGATGTAGGGAAAAGATTGTGGACTTAGGAGCCAAGATAACAGGGCTCATGATCAAGTTCCATTATTTGTAGGTCAACTGATCTTGCACTAATTACTAAAATATTTTGGTGAATTAGTGGCAGCATTAATAACAATCTTGCCAAATTGTTGTGAAGATTAAAATCTATCATGATAAGTAGGTATATTTTTGATGTTCAAATGTTTTAGAAAAAAAACCAATTTTTCATTTTTTTTGTAGTCCATTAACTTGCTGAAAGCAAAGTGATAATATAAGCAGATAATGAGAAAATGCAATGCCTTGGTTGCTTATAGTAATCAACACATATCTGAGAATCTGGCAATGTAAAAATGTTTAAATTTATATTTAAGTGAGAGAGTTTGTCATTTTAAAAACAGATTCTCTTCCTAAAGCTATTATTTATGCAGCAGATAACTTTAGAGTAAGATAAAATTCAAAATTGTGTGTAGAAATAACAAAATACTATATAGATTTTTCAATGTCATGTTTAGGCATGTATCTGAAAGTTCAAAGAGTATTTGAGAAATAAAGACACATAATCTGTAAGAAAAAGAATACAGGAATAAGTTTGCCAAATTAAACACAAAACACAAAAAACTGTATTATTTCCTAGGTGAATGTATATTTGAGTTACTATTTACTATTGATTAGGGCCCTGTTCATAGACTCTGTATAGTTGTGGAACTTTTTAAACTTTTAGAAAATTGCTGAATTACAAAATTTTTTTGTTCAGAAAAAAATTAAAATAATTATTGTCCGGTAGAAAAGGTAACTCCAAAAGTTATAGTTTTATTGACATGCAGGGTATTAGCCATTTTTTGTACCTAACACAGCAAATATACTTACACATTTCTCTTCGAGCTGAATAAATAAATATGTTCTACGCATGTTCTTTGTCTTTTGGGGGGTGGGGAATTATGTATGTCAGCTCAATGAATTTTCACAAATTGTACCTACCCAATGTAACTGCACTCAAGTCAGGATGCAGACCATGGCTGCCATCCTAGAGCCCCTCCAAACATAGCTGAAACATGTAAGGGTAACCACTATCTGACTTCTAATCATATAGATTAGTTTTGCATTTATATATATATATATATATATATACACATATGTAATAAATATATATATGTATTGCATTGAAGTTTATGTAGATGTGCAATGCAAAACTTGTCATATATATATATCATCATATACATACTATATTTGATTATAATTATATAATATGTGCTTTTTCCATTCAGACTTCCTTAAAAATCCAACATTAAATTTGTGTCTCATCCAAGTTGATGTGTATAATCATAGTTTGTTTATTCTTATTGCCATATAGAATTCCATTGTATGAATCTTTCTTTTTTTAAAACTATAATGATACATAACATAATATTAGTTTCAGATGTACAGTATAATTCAACATTTGTATAATTGCAAAATGATCATCACAATAAATCTTGTTAACATCCATCACCATATGTAGTTACCATTTCTTTATGATGAGGACTTCTAAGATTCACTCTTTTAGCAACTTTCAAATATGCAGTGCAATATTATTAACTATAGTTACCATGTTGAATATTACATTCCCAAAACTTTCGAGTCTTATAATTGGAAGTTTGTACCTTTTGTTTGCCTTCACCCGTTTTATCCACCCCCCTCTTATCATCTCTAGCAAACATCAATCTGTTCTCTATATCTGTGAGATACAATGAATAAATGTTCTTGGAACCAGCTTTACCATCCTGCTGTTCCCTTAAATAATCAATTTTTTGAAAGGTGTTTGACATATATTTATACAAGAATCACCATTTTTTTTGACATTTAAAAAATTTAATTATGATGGAGTGGTTTTTTTGATGTCAAGGTTTTTCTAGGAAGAATCCCTTGAAAACTCTCTCCAGGTAAGGTCATAAAAGGAAAGGGGGCCTTGTCACTCCAGCAAAAAAGTGGACTGAACCATTACTGGTGAGTTGTTGTGGTTAATTAATAATATCTATCCATTTTATATCACTACTAAGGGAGTCAATATATCTACATAGAAGCAAACACCCTCAGAGAGAAAAACATAGGCTAGAACCTGTATTCAATCCCTCTCCTTTTGCAGCTCAATTTTATTAAAATCTCTTTGATGCCATGGCTTGAAGTCAACCAGGTGAGGAATCCTGGCAGAAAGAATATCAAGGTCATCCCAGGGATACTCACTTGGAATAGTCAGGACGAGTGAATCAGGCTCACTTCCAGGGCTGAATGACTGTGGAAAAAAGGTAGTGTCACAAGGGAAAAACTATGAAGATAAGATCAAAACCTTCTGCCCTCCTGTTGTCACTCCCCCAATTACTCCACTACAGAAGCAATACTCTAGGAATAGTCACTTAGTATATAAAGCTGAATAAAAAACAGTAATCCTGGAGACCTAAAGGCAGAACACTTCTGGCTATTCTCCAACTCAGAGTCACTACAGACTGAGGGGATCTACATTCATGGCTTGTTAGGGACAATCAGCTTGACAGCCCAAACTGTCCATATGGCTACCATGGGCAAGCATAATACTTAGACAAAATCCTTTCTTTCTTCCATTTCCTATAATTTAGAAACTCCTGCCCAACCAGCAGAAGAGCCACTGGAGTAGTGGACAGTGAGAATATCCTAACTATCTGGGGACACCTTACAAGAGTATCACTGTGAGCCAATGACAGAATGAATGGCAACAGGAGAGAAAGGCCATTACTAGACTGATTAAATTCATTAGGTTTCTTGCTCTGAATATTCTCAGGCAGCCCCTCTGGACTGAATAAATTGTGGGATTCTGAAAATATGCAACTCAAGGGAGGAAGCCACATTAAAAAAAGATAGTACATTTTCTACCAACACAGAAAGAGTGAAAGAAGAGTGGATTATTCAAAAGAGATAAGAACTTTATGTATCTTCACCTAAAGTTTTAATGAGACCTATTCTAGTTGTTATGGGTTGAGTTGTGTCCCTGAAAAATTCATATGTTAAAGTCTTAGCCTCTAACATCCCAGAATGTAACTTATTTAGAAATAGAATCTTTACAGAAGCAATCAAGTTAGAATGAGTCATTTGGGTGAAACTTTATCCAATATAGCTGGTGCTATAAAAAGGGGAAATTTGTACATGGACACACATACAGGGAGATTTACATGTGAATATGAAGATGGCTATCTCAACCCAAAGAGAGGGGCTTGGAACAAATCTTTTCCTCACAGCCCTTAAAGCCCTTAAACTAATCCTGACAACACATTGATTTCAGACTTTCAGCCTCAAAACTATAAGACAAATTTGTTATTTGAGCCACTCAGTTTGTGGTATTTTGTTACAGCAGCCCTAACAAACCAATATATGAGTTTTTACTTGAACAGGTGAGTTATCTGGATCTGTAAGAAGACATAGATGCCTACTTCATAAAATAGTAATGTGTTGTTATTATATCATAAATGTATCAAACTGTATATGTACAAATGTTATCCACTCAAATTCTCCTTTTATGTGGAGGGAGCTCATTTACACCAATATGTGGCCCTTTAATCAAAACCATCAGAGAACTTAGTGTTATTGTTGGCATTGAATATTCTTCTTTGCTGCTTCTTTGGACATAGAAAAAGATTCAATCACAAGCACAAATGTGGACATAGGCCCAAGACTGGCCAATGATATCATTCCCTGAACCTAGCCACAACAATCCATCTGATCATGAAATGTATTTAAAAGTAAATGCCTCCAAGGGTCCCTGGGTGGCTCAGTCAGTTAAGGGTCTGACTCTTGATTTTAGCTCAGGTCATGGTCTCAGGGTCCTGGCTCAAGCCCCATGGTGGGCTCCACCGTTAGTGTGAATACTGCTTGAAATTCTGCCTCTCCCTCTGCCCCCTCTGCTCTCTCTTGCTCTCTCTCTCTCTCTCTCTCTCATACACACACACACACATAAATGAATACATCTAAAAAAAAGTAAATGCTTCCATCACCTTCTAAGAAATCTCTCCCCCACCTATTATTAATTAACTTTAAATTATGTTTCTGTCACAACTGAAATTACATTTTACTCAATCCATTTTTGGAAATTTCCTTAAGACTAATATTCCCAATGATTAAGTGTAGATTATATATCTTGGATTTTTAGAGGAGAGTCATTTGACTTTGTAGAATTGGACATTTGGATGACTCAAGTATGATCATCTCATGGTTGTAAGTGGAATTAGAACAAAAATGTAGGCCTTGTAATTGATAACAACAAATTAGTGAGTTTTGGGAGCTGGAAACAGCAATGAAACTTACCTAATCTAATTCTCAGTCTAATACTTGAATGCTCTTGATAATATTTCTAATAAATATAAGATTTGAAAGTGTCATGTTTATTATAACACATTGTTTTTCATAGTGATGGGTAGTAAATGGTATTTAATTTGAAGTATACTGAATAAGGGAAATAGTAATTCTATTTGATACCAAACATGTAGTATGTCTAGAAAGTAATGGATTTGCTTTCCTATGGGACTTGTAAATAGATTTTATGAAGTTCAGAATCTTCAAAGTTGCTCTATTTTCTCAACTGGATAGCTAACTACCAAATAACTCATGTAGATATAATTAACATACATAATGATAATGGTAACAATAATACTTATGTAATAATAGTGATTTCCTACAATTTAAAAATTGACATATAGTATCCCAGGCCTTTGTTTTTTTTATTTATTTTTATTTATTTTTTTTCTTTTTCCAGGCCTTTGTTTTGAGATACACAAAGATATATTGAGAAATTATAAAAAATTATTAAGAACTCTGCCTCTTACATTAAATAGAGCAATGTAAGTGGCATAAGATAATCACTGTAAAATAATTGTTCATTTAGTCCAAATCTAGCATATCTCTTCCCATGCACTAGAGGAAAAGTTAATATTTAAGGCTGAAGTCTCACCCCAGATGGAATGCTTTTCAATGATCACGAACGAAAATTAGCAATCTGTCATTATGTCAACTGGAAAGTCTTTTATTGCATATACCTAGTACTGTGAGAGAAAAAGCTATGAATCCCACTCTATTAGATTAGATAATTCTTAACAATGGAGAATTCAAACAAGTTATATATAAAACAAAGAAAACAATGCTACATGTGATAATTTATAATTATTTTATATGCATATACAATATCTGAAAAGTAAAATGGAATATACACTTATATACACATATAAACACAAACATACATGCACACATATATATTTAATCACTTAGGTTTGAGTTGAAAGCTATATACAAAGACCTTTTAAAAAGTATAAATTGGGGATCCCTGGGTGTCGCAGCGGTTTGGCGCCTGCCTTTGGCCCAGGGCACGATCCTGGAGACCTGGGATCGAATCCCATGTCGGGCTCCCGGTGCATGGAGCCTGCTTCTTCCTCTGCCTGTGTCTCTGCCTCTCTCTCTCTCTCTCTGTGACTATCATAAATAAATAAAAAAAATTATTCTTTAAAAAAAAAAGTATAAATTGTATCATGAATCATTTCCAAAAATATAATCTGATGATCCACTCGCAGATCACTGCAAGTTAGAGATACTACTATGAGAAATTACTTAAAATTTATACCCTAAGCATGATCTACTTAAGGTCTTTGTACATAACTCTCAACTCAAATCTAACTGATTAAATGTGTAGCTTTGATTGTATGCATATATATTTTTAAAAAATTTATTATTGCTGTTCAATATGCCAACATATAGCATAACACCCAGTGCTCATCCCATAAAGTGTCCCCCTCAGTGCCTATCACCCAGTCACCCTCACCCCCCCTGCCCACCTCCCTTTGTACCACCCCTTGTTCGTTTCCCAGAGTTAGGAGTCTCTCATGTTCTGTCTCCCTTTGGGATATTTCCCATTTATTTTTTCTCCTTTCCCCTTTATTCCCTTTCACTATTTTTTATATTCCCCAAATGAATGAGACCATATAATGTTTGTCCTTCTCCGACTGACCTATTTCACTCAGCATAATACCCTCCAGTTCCATCCACATTGAAGCAAATGGTGGGTATTTGCATTTCTAATGGCTGAGTAATATTCCATTGTATACATAAACCACATCTTTTTTATCCATTCCTCTTTTGATGGACACCGAGGCTCCTTCCACAGTTTGGCTATTGTGGACATTGCTGCTATAAACATCGGGGTGCAGGTGTCCTGGCGTTTCACTGCATCTGTATCTTTGGGGTAAATCCCCAGCAGTGCCATTGCTGGGTCATAGGGCAGATCTATTTTTAACTCTTTGAGGAACCTCCACACAGCTTTCCAGAGTGGCTGTACCAGTTCACATTCCCACCAACAGTGTAAGAGGGTTCCCCTTTCTCCACATCCTCTCCAACATTTGTGGTTTCCTGCCTTGTTAATTTTCCCCATTCTTACTGGTGTGAGGTAGTATCTCACTGTGGTTTTGATTTGTATTTCCCTGATGGCAAGTGATGTGGAGCATTTTCTCATGTACTTGTTGGCTATGTCTATGTTTTCCTCTGTGAGATTTCTCTTCATGTCTTTTGCCCATTTCATGATTGGATTGTTTGTTTCTTTGCTGTTGAGTTTCATAAGTTCTTTATAGATCTTGGATACTAGCCCTGTATCTGATACGTCATTTTTAAATATCTTCTCCCATTCTGTAGGTTGTCTTTTAGTTTTGTTGACTGTTTCTTTTGCTGTGCAAAAGCTTCTTATCTTGATGAAGTCCCAATAGTTCATGTTTGCTTTTGTTTCTTTTGCCTTCATGGATGTATCTTGCAAGAAGTTGCTGTGGCCAAGTTCAAAAAGGGTGTTGTCTGTGTTCTCCCCTAGGATTTTGGTCGATTCTTGTCTCACAAAAGATCTTTCATCCATTTTGATTTTATCTTTGTGTATGGTGTAAGAGAATAGTCTAGTTTCATTCTTCTGCATGTGGATGTCCAATTTTCCCAGCACCATTTCTGGAAGAGACTGTCTTTTTTCCAGTGGATAGTCTTTCCTCTTTTGTCGAATATTAGTTGACCATAAAGTTAAGGGTCCACTTCTGGATTCTCTATTCTGTTCCATTGATCTATGTGTCTGTTTTTATACCAGTACCACACTGTCTTGATGACCACAGCTTTGTAGTACAACCTGAAAACTGGCATTGTGATGCCCCCAGCTATGGTTTTCTTTTTTAAAATTCCCCTGGCTATTCAGGGTCTTTTCTGATTCCACACAAATCTTAAGATAATCTGTTCCAACTTTCTGAAGAAAGTCCATGGTATTTTGATAGGAATTGCATTAAATGTATAAATTGCCCTGGGTAACATTGACATTGTCACAATATTAATTATTCCAATCCATGAGCATGGAATATTTTTCCATCTCTTTGTGTCTTCCTCAATTTCTTTCAGAAGTGTTCTGTAGTTTTTAGGGTATAGATCCTTTACCTCTTTGGTTAAGTTTATTCCTAGGTATCTTATGCTTTTGGGTGCAATTATAAATGAGATTGACTCCTTAATTTCTCTTTCTTCAGTCTCATTGTTAGTGTATAGAAATGCCACTGATTTCTGGGCATTGATTTTGTATCCTGCCACACTGCCAAATTGCTGTATGAGTTCTAGCAATCTTGGGGTGGAGGCTTTGGGATTTTCTATGTATAGTATCATGTCATCTGCAAAGAGGGAGAGTTGGACTTCTTTGCCAATTTGAATGCCTTTTATTTCTTTTTGTTGTCTGATTGCTGAGGCTAGGGCTTATAGTACTATGTTGAATAGCAGTGGTGAGAGTGGACATCCCTGTGTTCCTGATCTTAGGGGAAAGGCTCCCAGTGTTTCCCCATTGAGAATGACATTTGCTGTGGGCTTTTCGTAGATGGCTTTTAAGATGCTGAGGAATGTTCCCTCTATCCCTACACTCTGAAGAGTTTTGATCAGGAATGGATGCTGTATTTTGTCAAATGCTTTCTCTGCATCTATTGAGAGGATCATATGGTTCTTGTTTTTTCTCCTGCTGATATGATCAATCACACTGGACCAGATGGATATCATAGATATTTACAGAACTTTACATCCAAACGCAACTGAATACACATTCTTCTCAAGTGCACATGGAACTTTCTCCAGAATAGACCACATACTGGGTCACAAATCAGCTCTTAACCAATACCAAAAGATTGGGATTGTCACCTGCGTATTTTCAGACCATAATGCTTTGAAATTAGAACTCAATCACAAGAAGAAGTTTGGAAGGATTTCAAACACATGGAGATTAAGGACCATCCTACTAAAAGATGAAAGGGTCAACCAGGAAATTAGAGAAGAATTAAAAATATTCATGGAAACTAATGAGAATGAAAATACAACCATTCAAAATCTTTGGGATACAGCAAAAGCAATCCTGAGGGGGAAATACATTGCAATACAAGCATCCATCCAAAAACTGGAAAGAACTCAAATACAAAAGCTAACCTTTCACCTAAAGGAGCTGGAGAAAAAACAGCGAATAGATCCTACACCCAGCAGAAGAAGAGAGTTAATAAAGATTCAAGCAGAACTCAATGAAATAGAGACCAGAAGAACTGTAGAAGAGATCAATAAAACCAGGAGCTGGTTCTTTAAAAGAATTAATAAGATAGGTAAACCATTAGCCAGCCTTATTAAAAACAAAAGAGAAAATACTCTAATTAATAAAATCACGAATGAAAGAGGAGAGATCACCACCAACACCAATGAAATACAAACGATTTTAAAAACATATTATGAGCAGCTATACGCCAATAAATTAGGCAATTTAGAAGAAATGGACTCATTTCTGAAAAACCACAAACTACCAAAACTGGAACAGGAAGAAATAGAAAACATGAACAGGCCAATAATCAGGGAGGAAACTGAAGCAGTCATCAAAAACCTCCCAAGACATAAAAGTCCAGGGCCAGATGGCTTCCCTGGGGAATTCTATCATACGTTTAAAGAAGAAACCGTACCTATTCTACTAAAGCTGTTCAGAAAGATAGAAAGAGATGGAGTACTTCCAAACTCATTCTATGAGGCTAGCATCACCTTAATTCCAAAACCAGACAAAGACCCCACCAAAAAGGAGAATTATAGACCAATATCCCTGATGAACATGGATGCAAAAATTCTCAACAAGATACTAGCCAATAGGATCCAACAATACATTAAGAAGATTATTCACCACGACCAAATGGGATTTATCCCTGGGATGCAAGGCTGGTTCAACACTCGTAAAACGATCAATGTGATTATATGCATATATAATTTTTTATAAAGTTACGTATGCAACAAAAATTAAGAGAAATGCCACAGGATGAATACAACATTAATAAGTTAATCAAGGCTAGAAACATTCAGACACTAAAGTGAATTATTGAATTGTAACTAACATTTCTACAAACAATTGTCATAAGCAAACTACACCCCCAGCAACAGTCTTCAATAGCATTTACTATAGACATCCTTTCACTTGGAGCAAACAGAAAGCAATCAATAATTGCCATGGAATACTTAGGCAATTCATTCCACCAGACCATGTCAGCCTAGAATGACACTGATAAGGCCCCTGCCTTGACTGCTGAGCATGTCTAGTATTGCAGAGAATGTACAGGATAAAAAATTTGAGAGAGTTATTCATCAGGGTGAAAAAGAATTATGAGCTTAACAACTTGCAACATATTTTCTCTGAAGCAGTAAGTTATACATTAGAAAACATGTTGTAAAGTCACCAAAGGTATGAGTAGACAGTAAATGACAATGTGACAAAAAGACAGAAATGTAAGACTAGAACTGAACAGAAATGTAAGACTAGAGGGTAAGAAAAGAGGAAAAGAGAAAGGAGGGAAAGGCAACGACCACATTGCCATGGCCAATGACTTTTGCACATAGGCATTAATATTTTATTTGGCCTATCCATATCTGATTTTAAGTTATTTGTGTTGTCTCAGAGAGAATCTGAGCAGCTGAAATTCTCATACTTATAATTATCCTCCTTATTGTCCATGAACTTAGCTTGTCAAATCGCCTCTCTGCATTTGGAGAAAGTTCTTTTCCATAAGGTTCCTCAATGGATCCCTGGTGGGCTAGCTACACTCGCTGTCCAGAAAGATCTAAGGTAATTCTAGATTCTCTAAGAGTAAGCAACATGAAATTCATTCTGGGCTCCCAGTTTGTTTGCTCCCAGTTCCAAAGATGGCCCATGTTTAATTCCTAGAAATTAATCTCAGGGAGATTGAAGAAGTTTTCTTCATTAATCATGCCTCCCTTTAGTACTGGGGGGATAGGGATTCAAATTTAACACTCATAAAGCAATTAGAACATGACAATGTGTACCCAATTCCCTCCCTGGGAAAGCAGGCCAGGGAAATGGGAAAAGGATAAATCAAAAGATGAAATGAGTGTATGGTTGTTTGTAACTTTAGATGACATCAAAATCAAGAGAGTGAACAGAGATGAAAGTCCATTGGGTGATGGCTTAGGCAAGATTAGTAAAGCAGAGAGGGGAATCTAAATAAGATATCAAAGACAAAGTCAGAGCGGATAAACACAAAGGCAGTATAAATAGAGATCAGAGAATAAATTTATTAACAGACAAGTTAATTCTCAGTTATCCCAAAAGGCAGGATTTCTGGAATACTGGTTAGAAAGTGTGGATTTAAATTGATGTCATAATGAGCCATCTCACTCCCTTCTTAAATCTATAAACTCTGGGGGCATGGCAATGGGGACCAGGGATCTGTAGCATAACTTTGCTTGGAAACTGCTCACGTACTAAATGGCCTGTGAAATGGAAAACTCAAGAATGGCAGGGCAAATTTTAAAGAGGAGGTAAAATAGTCAGGAGATGGATATGTCCTTGTCTAATGATATGCTTGTTGCATGGAAGCAATGCATATTTAAGAAGACAAGAGCACATGAGCATCCAATGTGCCTGAGAGCAAATATAGCTCAAGTAAGAGACCATGTATTACATGAGCAGTGAGTTCAAATAAAGAACACCAACTTGTAGAGGAAACATGGCCTACTGAATGACAAATTTTCATCAGTCCAACTATTTGCTCTTATTGTGACAGAAAAAAATGAGTGAGTGGAAAGATGGGATAGTAAGACAGAAATTCCTTTATAGAAATTCCAAAGGAGCTAAAGTGAGAATATAAGAAAAGAGAGGTTTCTTTTGATGTTCTTCAGATTTTGTTCTTTCATCCCAAAGCAAACCTGGCATATTTATAAGCCTATCAAGGAGAAAGACCAGCAAACAAATTATGCTTTATCTGTACTTACCTTCATTACTCTGTCTCCTGATTTCTCTTACCACTGATCCTTTCTGTCCTCCTAGGACAAGATATGGGTAGTTCAGTGTATATGTTCAGACGAATCTAAAATAAGTAAAGAAAGGATATTAAATACATTTTGTTCCAATTTAATTTCCCATCTTCTGTTTTCCCTCTCATGCAGTCCAGTGTATCTCACCAGGGCATGGAGGGCAGTGAGTGCTATGGGGCAGCAAAAGATTATTCAAACAATACACTTTCGTAATATAAAAATCCATGTTTAAATAATATTACTTCTGTCCTTTGTAAGAAAAGTTAAGTCCCCCAAATGAAATCATCCACTCTTTATAGTTTATAGAAATCCAAATCAAAAGTTTTCAGTGACTTAATGTCTTAATATGCTCAGTTCCAACTCAAAGAATTTCTCTCAAGTAATAGATTCCCCTGCATAGCTGTGGCTCCTTCAGCATCTTCAGAGTTATATTAATCCTATTCTAAGACTCTCAGAAGCTCCACTTTTATAAAGAATCCAAAATTCAATAGGACCCGGAAGAATATCACATAATCAGCTCTACAACTACATATGCTCTTTCTCTCTAAAAAATGCAAAAACAATATAGTACTTTCACAAATCATGCCAAGCAAAATTGTGTTTCCAGCAACTAGGACTCAGTATAGTTCAGATTGTCATTACAAAGAACACAATAAAGACATCCAGATGGTATTTGGGGAGATGGAAATTAGAGAGGAAGAGCATGTGAAGAATCTTAAATGCTCTTGTAGTCTTTCAAAACCTAAAAATCTGCAAAAATGTCACCTCTAGACACCAGGTCTTTCTGAGGCTGCCTTTCTCCCCACAGTCTTCCTACGTCAAGCTCAGATGTCTTCCAACACCAATATCTTAGTTTTCTTGATCTCATGCTAAGAGGGTCTTATGTAAGTGAAACTTGCCTTTCTTCATGATAGGTGCCTTCTGAAAAACCCAAGCTTTCTTATTTATTCTGCATTTCTAAAGAATTAGAATCAATATAACCACAGGACAGCTGCTGTCATCCTCTTTCCCAGCACTCCCTGTGATCATCATCCTCTAAAACACCAAGATGCTAGAGATCAAGTTGGACGGTTCTCTACAGGTTCTATCTAATGGAAAGACTAGAATGAAGAAAATTAAATGAAAGTGAAAAACTTTTAGTCAGTCAAGCAAGAGCCCAATAATTACAAAGTACAAGTCTCTCAAGGTAAAAGTAGATTGAAGAATGTGGCTTAAATTTAAGTCTGATAGAATCCTTTTACAACCCACCCATATTTATAGTCTGGAACACTCACCTAAGGGAGGAGTTGACTTTATCAGCTAAAATAATTATGGTCTTCCACACTAATCAGTTACTGACAGAGAAAGAAGGGAGGAGAGTCAGAGAGCAACAGAGAACACATACAGTTGGGCAAGGAGAAAGAGAAGACAAAAAGAAACACATGTGCACGTGCATGCGCGCGTGCAGACACACACACAAAGGAAGGGAGCAGGGAGACCAGATAGAGGGATAAAGAGACAGAGACAGAGAGAGATTGAAGTTACTGTCTCTAGAAGGTGGTTTTAGTACCCTGACTTACAGAATCCCACCACATGGAAGCAGGAAACAGAATAATCTTTCCATTGGTCTTCTTACTTATCTACGAGACAGGAAATAGAAGGAATAGTAGAGTGTATTTCTTAATATTTACATGAATGAACCCAACAGCTAAAAGAACAATGTTGTTCATTACATGCCAGTCTTACAAATTAGATTGACTATTTTTTTCTCCTATGAGCAGAGACAAGTAAAGCTGTTCATGGACAATGAAAGCTGCCTTCTCAGCATGATGCCAGAGGACACAAAGTCTGCAGAAGTGCTTTCCTCAAAGAACCCAAATGGGAACGTGGGAAAGATAAAAAGAATTCTCCTACCATATGCATTGCTCGCTCATTATAATTCCGGGTGGATTGCTGTCACGGATGGTGTGAATCTGAGGCATGAGCATAAAAAATTGACTGGTAGGTAGAAATGTTGGAGAATTTTTTTGCAGAGGAGGTGACATTTGTAATATGATTTGAAAGTTAAGTAGGATTTTTATCAGGCAGTCAAGTTGAAAAGGGCATTTCAAGTAATAAGAGCAAAAACTTAGAGATATAAAGTATATAGCTCATTTGGCAGACAGACAGAACTCAGCCAGAAAAGGCTAATGTTATTGGAATTGACAGAGAGAAATGAAGAAATAGCGTATGTGAGTGTACAGGTATGTGTGGAAAAAGGCAATTTGCTCTTTGCCTCTTTTTAAACATTACATGAAGGATCTAAATTTTAATCTTTAGCAATGGGAAATAAATAAAGGATTTTTCAGCATGAGAATGACATAACCTGATCCGTGATTTAGGAAAAAATATCTCTGATGGACATGTGGAAGGTGAGGATAGAAGACTAAACTTGATGTAGTCTCAAGGTCCTTCTGGCCCAGGCAATCCCATCTACATCCTTAGTGCTATGCTCCCCAACAGGCATGAAGTTTTATGATCTTTGCATAGGGCAGGACCTCTCTGACAACTCTGGGCCTCTATGGCTCTTATAAATGCTCCAAATGACATTTAGGTTTGACAAATTAGGTTTGACAAATCTTTTTTTTTTTTTAATTTTATTTATTTATGAGAGAGAGAGAGAGAGAGAGAGAGAGAGAGAGAGAGGCAGAGACATAGGCAGAGGGAGAAGCAGGCTCCATGTACCGGGAGCCCGATGTGGGATTCGATCCCGGGTCTCCAGGATCGCGCCCTGGGCCAAAGGCAGGCGCTAAACCGCTGTGCCACCCAGGGTTCCCATGGTTTGACAAATCTAAGATATGGCATTAGGAGGTATCAATGGTTTTTTTGTTTGTTTGTTTTTGTTTTTTGTTGTTGTTTTTTGTTTTTTGTTTCTTTTGTCTTTGTTTTTGTTTCTGTTTTTGTTTTTTTGTTTGTTTGTTTGTTTTTTACATAATGGGCCAAAGAGAAAGATGTAGACTAATGTTAACATGGCCCAGAGATTTGCAGTGAAATCCTGACAGGTAAACGTAATCTACCCTAATCTTAGTGCCTAATGACCAGCTACAAGATAGCTCATAACCTGGGGAAGTACTATCCCCCTGAAAGTGCTTGGTAGTTTAGGAGGGTATTTTCAATTACCAAAATCACCAGGAAGTGCTACTTTTAGTGAACAGGGCTCCAGAACTCAAAACTTCCCAAAATGTGTAGGACAGGCTCTTAGTAATAGCCATCATTAACACCGTACCACACCCAAAATACCAATAGTTCTGTGGGAAGCATTATTATACCAATATTTATAAAGTATGTTCTGTGGAACATTTTAATCTGAGGAAATTCTATGAAAAACAAGCCAACTACTCAAAAGACCAAGTACCAGTGTCTTGTGATAAGTGAATTCGTTCAATTCTGAATATCATATCTCTCCTTAGAGAAGCATGTCATACATTTGCATGTTAAAAACACTGAATAGTTCTGTTTAACTTTGTGTAATCCAATGTTTGTTAAATACCTTTGTCTGTAACTCCCCACAGACTACTTTCAGAAATAGCTTTAGAAATACAGGATCTCAGGCTACATCCCAGATTTTGCGTTTCTAACTAGCTCCAAGAGTGACAGTTACTACTGGTGAGAGGAACACACTCTGGTAGCAAGGGAGACTGTTGGTTCTCAGCCCTCTCTGTGATTAGAATACACACACACACACACACACACACGTGTGTGTTAAAGCCCCACTGTTGGAGAGTCTAGTGAAGCTTATGCATCCACATTTAGAAAAAACCCCAAACAACTCCCTAGGTGGTTTTAATATCCAACATGGTTGACAATTGAACTGCTTTGAATTATTACTGCTTTTTACTTAATAGGTATCCATTTATCATAACAGATACCAATGGCTTTTATTTTTGTTAATTTACTTATTTAGAAGAGGTCTGAGTTTGAGTAAGTATAATCAGCATGATAAGCAAAAAAATAATGAAATCTGTATTACAATCATATTTTCAGATCTCAGAGCAACCTCAGGCTTTTGTCTCTCGAGTTTCACTTTTCTCATTTAAGAAATGACAAAGTAAGCTGGCATTGATTTATCACATAATAATAATGATTAGAAAGAGAAACAGGTCTTAAATTTAGTGGGGCACACTTTAAAGAGCTATTGCAAAGAGTCTATAGGCAAAAAAAAAATGACATGTTTAGGCCTGTGTTTTGAAGGACTACTCTACCAAAATATCTGTGAGAGAATTGAATGTAGCAAAGAGAAATTGAAGGTGTGGAGAACAGTTAGGAGAGCATTTCATGTGTCCAGACAAGAGATCATGAAGTTTTAAAGAGAAATGAAGCGGTTTATGCCAGTGGAAGGAAATGAATCAATTAGAAATATGTTGGGGTTAGTCTTGCTTAGATGTTACAGGAAAGGAAACAATTTCCCTTTACCCTTCTAGGTTCTTGCCTGAGATCCACCCTTTAGTAAAAAGACAGATTAATAAGAGAAAAAAATTAAAAGTATATATGTATACAAGTGTGAATGTGTATACCTCCTCTTTACATGGGAGAGAAACAGGAAAATTTAGTAACTCTCTGAAATGCATCAAGCTACCACCTTAGATATTATCTTCAGATAAAGATAAAAATGCTATTGGGAACCAGTTAGGAGAGGCTACTGGGAAAAGCTCAATAAACTGAAACCCTTTGAAAGCATAAAGTTGAACAGAAATCAAAATGGCTGCACTCATGCTTTAGTGAAGTTCTATTTTAAACTAAGTTACCCTCTTCCACTCTTCTGCAAACTTCCTCTTCTCCCTTCTTAACCTTTTGTTTCAAAAACCTGGTACCGGTTTCAAAAACCTGAAGATATGACCAATGAGGCTGGCAGTGGTACACAATTCCTGTTGAAACTGGCTAGATCCCATATTTTCCTATAAAACCGTCCAACCCCATTCTCTGGATGTCTTGAAGTTTTTGAAGGCCATAGTCTGCTTTAGCCTCCTTTGCTCATCAAAGCAATAATGCTACTGTTCCTCTTTATCCTAAATTCTATCTTCACATTATATTTTGGCTCCCAAGCAAGGAGATTGGTTTTCAACAGCAAAACAAGGGTATGGTTATTACATAGCTTTTAGACCTTGCCTTCTTCATTGATAAGAGTTTCTAGACATTAAGTCATTCTCCTCTTCCTGTTACAAGAAAAGGAGATACCATTGCAAATGGACATTTGCCTTATAAATATCAATGTACCTTACAAAAAGATCATTTCTACTTGATTTTCAGTGATTTTTCTGTATTTCTTTTTCCCGAAAAGTAATGAGCTCAACGGGCATATTTTAGGGTGGCAATTCTACTCCCCTTCAGTGTTTATTGGTCTAAATGGAGAGAATGAAATAATGGACAGTTTTACAAATAGTTCCCAGACTTTTTTTTCTTGTAAAGCTAAAATATAGAAGGAAAAATAATTTAGAAGATATAGATCTGGAAATATATATATGTATATAAATATACATATGTATACATATATAATATAATTATAATTTAATAATATAATATATAGTAATAATATAATATATAATAATAAAATGTATAATATATAATATATTATATAATAATGTATAATATATAACATTATATATATATATACACATATATATATATACACACACACATACATTTTAAGAATAGGTACTTAAAAAAAATAGGTACTTAAGTGTATTGCCATTACACCCTGAACATGCCTGATCTCCTCTGATGTCAGAAGCTAAGTAGGATCCAGCCTGGTTAGTATTTGGATGGGAGACTACCTAGGAATTCCAGTTGCTGCTGACTTTAAAAAAAAAAAAGATAAAGGGGATTGCTGGGTGGCTCAGCAGTTGGGCGCCTGCCTTCAGCCCAAGGCATGATCCTGGAGTCCTGGGATCAAGTCTCGCATTGGGCTCCCTGCGTGGAGCCTGCTTCTCCCTCTGTCTGTGCCTCTGAGTCTCTTTCTCTCTCTGTGTCTCTCATGAATAAATAAATAAAATCTGAAAGAAAGAAAGAAAAGAAGAAAGAAGAAAGAAAGAAAGAAAGAAAGAAAGAGAAAAAGAAAGAAAGAAAGAAAGAAAGAAAGAAAGAAAGAAAGAAAGAAGAAAGAAAGAAAGAAAGAAAGAAAGAAAGAAAGAAAGAAAGAAAAAGAAAGAAAGAAAGAAAAGTAAAAGTATTAAAGTTACATGTTCTCCGAGGGAGAAAAAAATAAATGAATGGATAAGATTAAGAATTAAACTGACATGTTCACAAATGTTTGATAGTTCCACCCTTAGAAATCTCCCTCACTTGCCATCAGGGAAATACAAATCAAAACCACAATGAGATCCCACCTCACACCAGTGAGAATGGGGAAAATTAACAAGGCAGGAAACCACAAATGTTGGAGAGGATGTGGAGAAAGAGGAACCCTCCTGCACTGTTGGTGGGAATGTGAACTGGTGCAGCCACTCTGAAAAACTGTGTGGAGGTTCCTCAAAGACTTAAAAGTAGACCTGCCCTATGACCCAGTAATTGCACTGCTGGGGATTTACCCCAAAGATACAGATGCAGTGAAACGCTGGGACACCTGCACCCCGATGTTTCTAGCGCAATGTCCACAATAGCTAAACTGTGGAAGGAGCCTCGGTGTCCATCGAAAGATGAATGGATAAAGAAGATGTGGTCTATGTATACAATGGAATATTCCTCAGCCATTAGAAATGACAAATACCCACCATTTGCTTCAACGTGGATGGACCTGGAGGGTATTATGCTGAGTGAAGTAAGTCAATCGGAGAATGACAAACATTATATGGTCTCATTCGTTTGGGGAATATAAATAATAGTGAAAGGGAATAGAAGGGAAGGGAGAAGAAATGGGTTGGAAATATCAGAAAGGGAGACAGAATATAAAGACTCCTAACTCTGGGAAACGAACTAGGGGTAGTGGAAGGGGAGGAGGGCGAGGGGTGGGGGTGAATGGGTGACGGGCACTGAGGGGGGCACTTGATGGGATGAGCACTGGGTGTTATTCTGTATGTTAGCAATTTGAACACTAATAAAAAATAAATTTATTATTAAAAAAAGAAATTAGATAAAATGGATTGTCAAAATGATCATCTAATTATTTATATATTAAGACTCTATTATAAGCAGGAAACAGTGATAGGCATTCTGAGGATGCCAATTTGAATAAAAGGTTATTTCTGTCCTCAAGAAGGTTAGGATCCCAAAAGAGAAAATAAACTCAAAACAGAATTAAACTGCTGTTATAAATGCTATAGTACAGTGTGATGGGCCGAACTGTGTCCCCCTACCCTCCAACCCAATTCACAGCTTGAGGTCCAAACCCTTGGAAGGGTAAAGAAATAAACTTCAGTTGTTTAAGCCAAAAAAAAAAAAAAAAGAAAGAAAGAAAGAAAGAAAGAAAGAAAGAAAGAAAGAAAGAAAGAAAGAAAGAAAGAAAAAGAAAAAGAAAAAGAAAACTCCCTCAACCTGATGACCTGTCCATGAACCTGTCCTGCAGAAATTTGACTGAACACCATTATGACCAGCTAAGACTGGAACTGAGAAGAATTCTTGCACTTGTTGCAAGAGAGATCAATGGGAGGAAAAGTAGAAAGTTCCATTGCCCTGTTTTCCAGGAGAGATTTTCTAGCTAAAGATCAGGTCATATTCCAAAAGAAAACAAGTGTGTAAAAAAAATAAATAAAAATAAAGATCTGGAGTATCTTTTGTAGGGAAAATGAATAGGAATGCTGAATACTGAAGATGTAGGTGAATTTTAACAAATTTAACTTGTATTTGACCAGAAAGTCACAGGCCTCTGATTTTTTTCCCTAATGGTGTCACTCTGTCTAGGAGAGAAATAATATTGATTAATCTAACTGGATTCCCTGCTTATTTTGAGTACAAAAGGATAGGGAGGAAATACTTATGACATTAATAAGAATACAATTTCTTTGTGTATTAAAAGATATATATTTTTTTTAAATTCCAAATACGGGGCACTGGGCTGGCTCAGTCAGTTAAGCATCTTACATCAGCTTAGGTCATGATTTTAGGGTGCTGGGATCAAGCCCTACATTGTACGCCCTACTCAGTGGGAGTCTGCTTGTCCCTCTCCCTCTGCTCCTCTCTTGCTCATGCTCTCTCAAATAAATAAATAAAATCTTTTTTAAAAAATTCCAAATCAACCTCTTCAGCATTTCATCCTCTTCATGACCACAAAACAGATGACAAGAACTATTATAGGCATTCGATTAGAATTGGGTCATTAGTTCAATAACCACTCTACAGTTGGTGTGAGTCGTGAAAGCTTTTGTCATCTGAGGGGAATAATAATCCCCGTCATCAACTTGCTGTAAGAGTGATTTTGACGCCTCCTCAAATACTTCAAAAAGAATTTTTAGATGATTTATTACCTGTCATAACAGATTCAGGCTCAAACTCTGAATATACCTTATTCAGTGTCAATCTAATCTGTAAAAAAAGTTTCATGGACAGGGAGGGAGAAAATCAGGAAAGGGGAAATTAACTACAAATATGGAAAATTTAATTTCTCATTGCTCCAGTGTCTACTCTTATAGAATGCTTGAATAGAAGTTTAGGAAATATGGTAGCCCAAGGAGAAAGCATTATAGTAAATAAAGAAAACAACATACACAGGATAATTGTAAAATCCTCTATGGTTTATCAGTCTTTAAACTCTCAGACTTCATTCTGAAGTTTTCTAAAGCCTCCATTCTAATTTTCAATTCTTTCACTTGATGAGATTTTACTAAAAATAAGATGAAGAATTAAAGTTGATTTCATAGTAATTATTGATGCTATAGTGTCCCTATATGATTATAGAAACAATCACTTGTTTACTCTTCTAACTGGGAATCTGGGAATCGGTTATATTTTCATTATAAGTACTCACTCCATCCCTTCTCTTTTTAGTAGATATAGTCTTTTTTTTTTTTTTTTTTTTGATATAGTCTTTTTGAGGGGAGGAGGTACATCCTGGGGTGGAAAAAAAACATATAGAAATAAATGGAAGCCACTGGCCTTTAGGATCTTCTCGTGATACATGGCCTTGCTTAAATGAAGCCTGAGAAAGAGAAGATTTCACAAAGAGTTGATAAGTCAAAATAGCTAAATAATACCATCAGAACCCTCTCATTCCTTCATCTTCCCATCATTATGGCAACTTATATAATACAAAGGACGAAGAGCACAGTTTTCTGGTCCTAACTTCTCCAATTGTCTTCTCTTACCTTCCCAAGACTTACCCCTTTACCAAAAATGTGGGCACTGGGCTTTGAAGAATTAGGTTACTAAATTTTACTTCTTTTAGGGGTTGATCTAATGGAGCAGAGAGGGCTAAAAATATGGCAAAGTTTCTCTAAAGCAATTTTTTAGAAAAACAGAGAATTGTGGAATATTCAGATAAACTATGGTTTCAAAAGTAGTATTCACTTGGAGAATTATGGAAAACTTGGGGGAAGGCAACAGCCAAGAGCCAACATTAATTCAGAACATATTTCTTTAATACTCTAAAATGTATTTGGAAATCATATTATAAAGTGATGCTATGATTCCAACATTTAAATTTTATCTCAATAAAGAAGTTAAAGTCACCCCTTTCAATCCTCTATACCCAGGAGCAAATACAGTTAACAAGCTGGATGCATATTCTCAAATTTTTTCTTGAACTCACAGAGGTATATTTATATTTGTAATATATTTGCACTTACTAATCCTCCTACAAGATAGAAAGCCCATTTCTCTATTCTCTGGAATCAGAGTAGCTCTGTGACTTTTTAAACCAACTGATTATAAGCAAAATACTGGTATTCTATTTACAGGCCTGGCCCTTAATTAGATTGGCAGAACCTACTTTGTTTTTCTGGGACGCACTTCAGAATACTCCCTCTTTGAACCTGGTTTCTATGTTGTGAGAAGCACCGACCATGTGGAGAGGTTATGTGTGGGCAGTCTATTCAACAGGTCCAGCTAAGCTTTTATCCAACAGTCAACATTAACTGCCATCCATGTGAATGAGCCATCTGGGACATCCATCCCAGTGATACCTTAAATTATTGTAGTCAAAATTCTCATTTGAATGTAGTTATTTGAGGAAAACCCAAGAAAGGATGGCTCGTTGAGCCCAGCCCACCCACAGAACCATGAGAACTACCAGTGAATTTTTATATTAAGCCACTATATTTGAGAGTGGATCATTACATAGCAACAGAAAACCGAAGCAGCCTTTTTCACATTTTAACATTTCTACTATTAGAATTATAATGAATGTGGTAATAGAAGGCATTATTCCATAACTTGTAAAAATAAATTTCTCTCCTAGTTGTATATACACCAATGGTGCTCCTGATGATATATATGATAAACAGTAGTGGTTTAGGTTTAGGGAAATATATTTCTTTGAGACGTCATGAAGTAAAAAAAAAAAAAAAAAGATGCCATAAATGAAAGTTCTAGTAGTTGTGATGGTTAAGATGTGTTGGTGTGTGTGAGGAGGATTTAGTAAATAGATAATGCAGATCCTAAATATCTACGGTTTCAGGATTAAATATGCATCGGGAAAAAGAGGAACACAGAGTAGGGTAGCCAGGAGCATAAAAATAAATCATTTATGCCAAAATATCTAGCTAAGGTTATAGCCAAAGTGTTTGTAAGAAGGTAGGGGAATGTTAAGAATACTGATTTGAGTTTAAAATGTTATATCCCAAAATAATTGCTATGTTAAGGTGTAGTGCCCTACTTATCGATGAAATTTCATAAACTGCGAAATGAGTAAGTCACTTCATCTTCTCAAATTTCAGTTGCTGTGTCTGAAAAATGAAATAGTAATATTCCTCCATAAATTTATCTTATGAAATAGTACTTATGAAGGATTTCAAAGTGTAAATTGATAATCAATGCAAGGGATTTTTATTAATATTATTAATATATTAATATTAATTATAATAATATTAATATTATTAAAGTGAACAGGAATGACTTAGAATGAATCATATCCCACATTCTGGGCCAGAATTTGGTTCAGAACTCAATCTTCACCTCATTCTAAAATGTTTAACCTGCAAGCTCTACTATTATATTTAGATTACAGGGATGCAAAAATTCCTGGGAAAATATAACTATATCAAATACATATATATATAAAATGTAAAATGTGCCATGATCAAGTGGAGTTTATCCTAGAAATAGTTTAACCTAGAAATTATTCAAATTTCAAAAATCAAACACAATTCACCATACACACTGATTTAAGAGGAAAAATTATATGATCATCTCAAGAGATGAAAATAAATTTTGACAAAAAAAATTTTTGACAAAATTCAACATCCGTTCCTGACCACCACTTCCCACCCCGCAAAAAATTGTCCAACACCTAGGGATAAAAGGAAACTTCCACAAACTAATAAAGCATATCTACAAAAATCCACAGGTAAAATCATATTTTATTTTCCCCTAAGATCAGAAACAGGGGAATGACATCTATTTTCACAATCATCAATATTGTACTGCATTTGCTAGTCAGTTCAGTACAACAGGTGAAAGAGATAAAAATATAGATTAGAAAGGAAGGCATAAAACTACTTTTTTTGGGGGGGGCGCCTGTGTGGCTCAGTTAAGCTTCCAACTCTTGATTTCAGCCCAGGTCATGATCTTAAGAGTTGTGAGGTGGAGCTCCGCCTCCGGCGGCGCAGCAGCTGGGTGTGGAGCCAACCTAAGATTTTCTCTCTCCCTCTCCCTCTGCCCCTTCCCCCTCTAAAAAACCCTGCTTTTCCCCCACACAAATTACATTATTGAGTATAAAGAAAACCCCAAGGATGCACAAAAATATTAATTGAATATTTATACAATTTGAAAAATGAAATTAATTAAATGGTGCCATTTATAATTCTATCAAAATAAATAAAATCTTTACAGATAAATGTAACAGAATATGTGCAAGAAATATGTGAAATTTGTGTGCCCCAAACTACAAAATACTGATGAGACAAATCAAATCCAATTTCATACTGATATGAAAGTCTTCTGGGAAACTTTTCAAAAATAAGCTTCCTGATTTCTCCCTGAATCTTCTGAATGAGAAATTTTGAAAATGAAGCCTAAAAGTTTGTAGTAGCATGTGATTCTCCTGCAGATAAGTCTGCATTCAGATATAAATATTATTATATCACTGAACTAAAGTATGTTTTTTTCTATTAGTTTGAAAAGAGGCTTTTGTTCCCTTTCTCATCAAGTACCTCTTCAGTATGTTTCTTGTCTCCCCAAGCTTTTATTTTATTATTTTCAAATTTTTATTTTTTACTGAAAGAGGGAGGTGGGGAGAGAGGGAGAGAGAAGGGAGAAAGGGAGAAGGAGAAAGAGAATCCCAAGCAGACTCCACACTGAGCAAAGAGCCCAACACAGCGGTCAACGGGGGCTCAATTCCACAACCCGGAGATCGTGACCTAAACCAAAACCAAGAATTGGTCGCCAACTGAATGAACCACCCAAGCACCCCTATATAATATTTATACTGGTCCCCCCCCAAAAAATCTGTACTTCAAAATATAGGGTGTTTATACCCAATGAAAGGTACACAAAACTGAGATTTGGGTGAATAGGAAATGAGCCAAGAGTCACTTGGCTCTTGAAAATGGACACCATGTCTTAAGAAAATTCTTTTAGCCTGAATAGGCATAAACATTTTTCTGAGAGAGACACAGAAAGACAAAAACAGAGGGGCACTACGACCCAGCAATTGCACTGCTGGGGATTTACCCCAAAGATACAGATGCAATGAAATGCCAGGACACCTGCACCCCGATGTTTCTAGCAGCAATGTCCACAATAGCCAAACTGTGGAAGGAGCCTCGGTGTCCATCGGAAGATGAATGGATAAAGAAGCTGTGGTCTATGTATACAATGGAATATTCCTCAGCCATTAGAAATGACAAATACCCACCATTTGCTTCAACGTGGATGGAACTGGAGGGTATTATGCTGAGTGAAATAAGTCAGTCGGAGAAGGACAAACAGTGTATGTTCTCATTCATTTGGGGAATATAAAAAATAGTGAAAGGGAATAAAGGGGAAAGGAGAAAAAAATGAGTGGGAAATATCAGAAAGGGAGACAGAACATAAAAGACTCCTAACTCTGGGAAATGAACTGGGGGGAGGGGGTGGAAGGGGAGGTGGGCGGGGGGGGGGGTGAGGGTGACTGGGTGACAGGTACTAAGGGGGGCATTTGATGGGATGAGCACTGGGTGTTATTCCATATGTTGGCAAATTGAACACCAATAAAAAAATAAATTTATATTTAAAAAAGTAAAAAAAAAAAAACAGAGGGCCATAGCAACACAGTGTCATAGTAGTGACAATCTTTTTTTTTTTTTTAAAGATTTTATTTATTTATTCATGAGAGACAGACAGAGAGAGAAAGAGAGAGAGAGAGAGAGGCAGAGACACAGGCAGAGGGAGAAGCAGGCTCCATGCAGGGAGCCTGACATGGTACTCGATTCCGGAACTCCAGGATCAGGCTCTGGGCTGAAGGCTACACTAAACCGCAGAGCCACCCGGCCTGCCCTAGTAGTGACAATCTGTCCTGGGTCATGGAGAGAGATACAGTGGAATCTAAATTTTGAAAAGCTTAAAACACTTGTAACAGACAACTAGTCAAGGAGGGAGAATTTGTTGTCTGCAGGACACTGTTTATTCTCTGTATTACATCCCTGTTGGTTCACAACTGACCCCTACACACAGAGAACAAGGAGAGACAGAAGAGACAGACCACTCCAGATTAGTAGGAAGCAGGTGTTGTAAGCAAGGAAATTTATGAGGCACCTTTCAGCAGTCACAGATGAGTAGATCATTGCATCTGAGTACCAGAGCCTTAAAAGTTTATATAGACACCTTGATGAAGTTGAGTCATGTGTACTGTCTGGATAGTCTCAAAAACACATTACCCTCTCAAGGCTGCATTTCTCAAATGGCTCTGGCTGTTAGAACTGTGAGCAGAGCACCCCTTCCAAGTGCTGCAGAGGTTGGTGAGGTGAAGTCCTGCTGCAAATCAACTGGCAGGCATAGACCACCTCCCCCGACAATCTCTGTAGTACCTCTCATGGTATGAGGGTGGGAAGGATTGGTGCTCAACAAGTTTAAATGAAGAGACTTTGTTTCCTCTTTTTAGGGAAAGTTGCTATACTCTATAGAGTTGTTTGTTTCTTTACTTTTTTAAATTTCTCTTCAACCTGGAAAAATTTTGAATGATAAAATAATCTGAATCAAAGCCAGTTCCACAGCCTTATATTTTTTCAGATGGGCCTCTGATCTGAGGGACTCGCAGGAAGATTTTGAAAGAATGAGGGAGAATCTGTGTGATATTGTGATTTATAAGAAATATATATTTGGTCTTCTATGGTTCCCGGCTCACAGATCCTAAAATCCCCGGTATTTCTGAAGTGATGAGAATTTAAGGTTGTCTTTTATATTATGGTAATAAGGTGACTAATGGACCTAGAGATGAGGGCTGGTCACCAGAGGAACTAACCATGTGATTACAGGATCAGAAATTTCAGTCCTAATCCCTGACCTCCAAGGAGAAGGAGAGAGGTTGAAGGTGCGATCCTTCCTCAGTGGCCAATGACTAAATCAATTATGCTTACGTAATGAAGCCTCCATAAAAACCCAAAAGGATAAGTTTCAGAGAGCTACTGGGTTGGTGAACACATGGATTTTTAGGGAGAGTGGCATGCCTGGAGAGGGCATGGAAGCTCTGTGCCTTTTCCCCACACCTTGCCCAATGCATCTCTTCCATCTGGCTATCCTTAAGTTATATCCTTCCATAATAAACTGGTGATCTAGTAAGTATAATGTTTCTCTGAGTTCTAGGAACAGCTCTAGCAAATTAATTGAACTGAGAAGGAGTTTTTAGGAATTTCTGATTTATAGAAAATCAGAAATTGGCATCCCAGGTCGGAAGGGATCTTTGAAGCCTCTAATTTGTAACCAGCCAGTCAGAAGCCAGGTAACAGCTTGGGTTTGCTACTGACATCTGAAGTGACATGGGGGTAACTGGGGCACAGTGGCAGTTTTGCAGTCAATTTGTAGAATCTGATGGTATTTCCAGGTAGATAGTCTCAGAATTGAGCTAAAGTCTTGGACACCAGTGAGGTGGTGAAGCCCCTCTAAACACACACATAGGAATTGGATCCAGGCACTTAATTTAGTATGCCCTTTTGACAATGCAATTCAGATCAACAGGAGTTGGTGGTAATTGTAATCCTAACCTGTTTTACAACTCTCATTCTCACTGTCTCAGAACACAGGTAAATAAGCTTAAGACATGTATCCATGTATCAATACACCATTCCTTCTTATGGCTGAAGAGTATTGCAATATAGGGATATACCACATTTTATTTATGCATTCATTTGTTGCTGGACATTTTTTTCCTACTTTTTGGCTATTACTAATGCTGTTGTAAATGCTCCCATACATGATTTTGTGTGAACATCATATGTTTTCATTTCTCCTTCTATATACCTGGGAGTGACATTGTTGGGTAACTCTATGTTTAGTGAAAACATTATGCTAAGTGAAAAAACCCAGTCATAAAAAAGCGACTATATAACTCCACCTATTTCGAAGTACAGAATAGGAAAATCTACAGAGACAGAATGTATATTAATGATTGTGTAAGGCTGAGAGTAGAGGAGAGACAAGGGAGAATAATAGCTAAAGGGTAAGCGGTTTCTTTTGGACATGACAAAAATGTTCCAAAATTAACTGTGATGATGCTTGCACATATTTGTAAACATACTAAAAACCAGTAGAGTACACTTTAGGTGAATTATATAGTATGTGAGTTGTATCTCAATAAAGCTATTAAAGATGAATTAGAAAACACATTCATATAAAACTCAAAAAAATGTATGTGAGAGCATTTTGTCTTACCCAGAACCATCTATCCATGTTTGACCCTGGTTATTCCTTCTAAGCAATCCTAGGTTGGTGTAAGTGAGGCTACTCTGTGCTTGCCATTGTTAGGGCTCCAGATTTATATATTTCATGACTATATTTACATTAGATTGTTATCCCTTTAGGAAGTGAAGTAATATCATACCAATAATTATTTCCCCAGGGCCAGACACAGAGGCTAGAACATAACAGAGAAAAAATAAATATGTTATATGGACAAATACCTCAAATCATTTTTCCCCACTGGAGAGTTAGAGAGTTCTTGTAAGGAAGCATACAAGGAAGTTTTTATTTGGACCTGCCAATTCTGTTAAGTGACAATTTAGATTTCTCATTGAAAGTGGTACTTGGCTAGCAAACTTCAGACACAGCCTCTTAAACCTACCACCAAAATACTTATAAGGACATGGATAAAGACAAAAATTCACACCATCATTTAAATGGACACTGACAGTTTAAGAGCTAAGAATTTCCACTAATTATAACTGATAGAGCAGATTAAAATAAGTCAATACTCACACAAACAGACATCAGTTTGTTCTTGAATGTCTTGTTCTTGAATCATCTCTTCAAGTAGAAGAGTCCTATCCATATGAAAGAAGTTAAATATTGATTTAGAATTCTACTGAGAGATCCAGGTTTTTGTCAACAGGAAAATGAGCCACCACCTCTGCTGTCTTTTCAGGGATGCCATGTGTAATGGGCAAGATTACTATTCCATGTTCCACATCTCCAAATAGGAAAACATCCATAAAGATATAGCAGTTCAAGGACATGCAAGGAACTGTTGGTATTTACTTGCTTGTTACACAAATATAACTGGGTCACTTTGTGGATGGTTTTAGAGACTTGGCAATCCTTCAAGCAACCTGAAGACTGATGTCAAATTTCAGAAAAACAATATATATATCTTTAAGTACTTTAAAGAGGCAACAAAAGGGAATTACTTTGCAAGACTTCATAACCACTTTTTTTAACCAAAAATTTCTCAAAAAACCTTCTTAGTAAAATGTTTAATGATGTTTCTCATTTCCTCTCTCCTACAAACTCTGCAAAATTCTGTTTCTTCCTATAAAGACCAAAAGAACCTTGAATGAATCCTAACAGATAAAATGAGTTATCTGTAAAGAAATAAAAAGGAAGCTGGCCTTGCTCTTCTCTGTAAAAACCCCCTGTCTGAAGTTTAAGGGATACCTATCTTTACATTTTGATGGAGAAAGCTTTAGAAATTAAGAGTTACTGGAAAACAAAATATTGTTTCTATCAAGATCATGGTTACTGTTCCCTCCTTGCTTTTGTCTGTTTCACACTAGAGATCTATTCAGGTATTATGTGATTTTGGCGCATAATTCAACTTGAATAATTAAAAAGCTTATTAGAAAACATCTGTGGGGGGAGGTGGTGGCAGCTTGTAGACTATAGGTTTAAACGTACGGAGGTCTGAAGAAGATACTTCATTTGGAAACACAGGTTATTTTCTAGGACTGGTCAGATTTCTCAAAGAAAACTTCCAATCTCCTTCCCAAAAGAAAACCACCAAAACAGCTGCTAGAAATCTAGGAACCAAGTTGGAGATGAGACTTGATATTTGGGATCTCATTTTTCCATATGTAGATGGGCTCTTTCCCAGTCCCTCCATTTCCAATGTGGTACTCCCACCTTCAACCATGGGCTTCATCCCTTAATGCAGAGGCTGCAGGGACTCTTCTCAGAGAGTGGTCTGCTCTTCTCTGCAGGCAGGGCAGCAGAGCCCAGAGAAGACATTCTCTCAGAAATGTCTTAGAGTACTTGGAATTAGACCACTTCTTCAAAAGACTTTCGATTAATCATACTGTTTTCCTTTTTCCTTCCCTGTGCACTTCCAGAGATAAACTGTGTTGCCAGTTACTGAGACTTCCAGAATTTCTGCAGTACACACTCCATGGTTTTGTGGATTTCTGCTCTCTGGTTTAGGATTCAGCTTCGTCCGACTCGGTCAGGCAGTTGCCTTGACCATCCACTCTTCATGTCTCATCTTCCCAGGCATGTTTCTTGTTCATTTCCCAGAGTTAGGTGTCTCTCCTGTTTTGTCACTCTCTCTGATATTTTTTTTTCCTCTCTGATATTTTCACTCATTTTCTCTCCTTTCCCTTTATTCCCTTTCACTAATTTTTATATTCCCCAAATGAATGAGACCATATCATTTTGTCTTTTTCCGATTGACTTATTTCACTCAGCGTAATACCCTCCAGGTCCCTCCATGTGAAAGCAAATAGTGAGTATTCATCGTTTCTAATGGCTGAGTAATATTCCATTGTATACATAAACCACATCTTCTTTATCCATTCATCTTTCGATGGACACTGAGGCTCCGTCCACAGTTTGGCTATTGTGGACATTGCTGCTATAAACATCGGGGTGCAGGTGTCCTGGTGTTTCACTGCATCTGTATCTTTGGGGTAAATCTCCAGCAGTGCAATTGCTGGGTCATAGGGCAGATCTATTTTTAACTCTTTGAGGAACCTCCACACAGTTTTCCAGAGTGGCTGCACCAGTTCACATTCCCACCAACAGTGTAAGAGGGTTCCCCTTTCTCCACATCCTCTCCAACATTTGTTGTTTCCTGCCTTGTTAATTTTCCCCATTCTCACTGGTGTGAGGTGGGATCTCATTGTGGTTTTGATTTGTATTTCCCTGATGGCAAGTGATGCGAAGCGTTTTCTCATGCGCTTGTTGACCATGTCTATGTCTTCCTTTGTGAGATTTCTGTTCATGTCTTTTGTCCATTTCATGATTGGATTGTTTGCTTCTTTGCTGTTGAGTTTAATAAGTTCTTTATAGATCTTGGATACTAGTCCTTTATCTGATAGGTCATTTGTAAATATCTTCTCCCATTCTGTAGGTTGTCTTTTAATTTTGTTGACTGTTTCTTTTGCTGTGCAAAAGCTTCTTATCTTGATGAAGTCCCAATAATTCATTTTTGCTTTGGTTTCCCTTGCCTTCATGGATGTATCTTGCAAGAAGTTGCTGTGGCCAAGTTCAAAAAGGGTGTTGCCTGTGTTCTCCTCTAGGATTTATATATTTTAGAGAGGGAGGTGGGGAAGGGAAGAAGGAAAGAGAAACTTTAGCAGACTCCTCACTGAGCCTGACACAGGGCTTGATCTCAAAATCCCAAGATCATGACATGAGCCAAAACAGAGAGTAGACACTTAACTGACTGCACTCAGGAGCTTCTAAGACTTTATATTTTAATCATAATTTTTAACAGAATTATTCTTATAATTTTGTTTAATGCCCTTGCATCTGTAGTTATGCTACCTTTATAATTTAATAGAGTTAATTTGTGCTTTCTCTTGGGCTTCTTATCAATCTCCTCAGAAATTTAACTATTTTATTAGTTCTCAAAAAAATGAGATATTTTTTATTGTTTCATTGTTCTAAAAATCATTAATTGCATTATTTGTTTCTTCTATTTTCTTTGGCTTCTGCTTTTTCCTCTAACTTCTTGAACTGAACACATATCACTAAGTTTTAGTAATACCTCTAATTGTAACATAGACATTTCAAACCATAAATTTTGTTTGTATTTATTTTATTTCTGCATCCTCCAGGTTTTGTGATATACAGTTTGCATGTGTTTAATTCTAAGTATTTTTTAATGCCTCCTTTGATTTCTTCTATGAGTTAAATATTGATTAATATATCGGGTGTGATTTTGGCTTTTTGTTACCTATTACTACTTTTATTGCAATATGGTCAAAAAAGACATCTGTGTAACTTTGTCCACTCAGTATTTGCTGAGATTTAATTTTAACTATTAAAAATGTTTCATGCTTTTTTAAAAAGATGAACTTTGTTGTAATGGTTTCTCAGAAATCCCCGTTACAATTTTGGACATTTCAACAAGAAACGTTCAATTCTGGCAGTGCTTACTTCATAAATTTGGGGGAATATAAAAGTACAGAGGGGGGAACAGGGTGGTTCAGTCATGATCTCAAGGTCCTGGGATTGAGCCCTGCATCAGCCTGTGCACTTGATGGGGAGTCTGCCCTAGATTCTCTCTGCCCCTCCCTACCTGTGTGCAATCTGGCAAGCACGCTCTCTCTCTCTCATAACTAAATAAATCTTTACCAAAAAAAAAAAGTTCAGAGTTTGTATGTTGCTATAAAGTTTTAGAATTAAGCAACAAAAATGCCACAATTAAAATTTATATTATTCAAATAAGCTATGTTTCTAAATAGAAATAAATAGCCTTAAATTTATATGGTAGGAGACTGTTCCTTTTATTATCAATTATAGGTTTCTTCACCTTTACTACATCTTTTGAGCTTGAAATCTATTTTATCTGGTAATAACAAAGCTACAAAAGATTTATTTTGGTTAATAATTTCCTGTTTTTTTTTTCTTCTGTTTCAACCTTTTGGTGCCTCTACATTTGGGATCTTCTTTGGGGCAACGAATATGTGAATACAAATTCAAAAAAAAAATTAGCTTTCTAGTAAATGAATTGGTCTTCCAATCTTTAAGTGTTAGCTCTTTATCCTTAAAGCTTTGAGTTTAAAGTCTGCATTGTTGTTTTTTAATACTATAGTTCTACCTCAGTTTTAAACCACTCAAATTACTCAATATTGTTATTAATGTTATGGTCAGTGTATTTATAATTTCCCACATCTTTACCCACTTGTATTTGCTCACCATTCCATCTTTCTGGATTTTTTTTGATATACATAGTTTAGTCCCTCTTTCACTGAGAGGTTGTGAATAGTAAATCCTCTCAGTCTTTCCTTCCATGTGTCTATTTAATTTCATTCTTATATCATAATACATTAAACTATGAAATTGTATGTTTGGGGACTCTTCCCTGTTAGTATTTTGCATATGTCTTTGTATTGTCTTCTGTACTTTATTATTGCCCAACTTTTAAAAAGATTAATGTCTTTTCTACCAGGTTCTTTTTTTAAGATTTGTGTTTTGCTTTGATTTTCTTTTGTTTTACCATAATATTTTTGGAAGTCTATTTTATTGGCTCTGCTTGCAGCCCACTGTGCTTCTTAAATTGAGAACTAATGTTGTTCTACAACTCTGTAAAAGTTTCACTCACCAGGAGGTGTGATGTTTCATCCAACCTGTCCCTGAGGGGCAAACTTTTCACACTGCTGACTTTGTGCAAAATTTCATCTCTCCTTTTATAGTCCTAAAGTCAAATCTCCTGCCCTACTTAGGTGTAAAAAGCTCATCTCTTAGCTTTAAGTCCATATCTGGTTTATTGTCTCTGTGGTCACTAAATGCAACAAATTGATAAATGACCACAATGGCTTTTGATTCTCTATTCATGTTTGGAACTCAGGATTTCCCTTTCTGCCTTTTTTTCTTCTTTTTTTTCTTCTTCTCTCCCATCCTTCTACTCTTCCTTCTTTCTTTTTGACTTCTACCAATTAGTTATTTTTAAAATATTTTTTTCAGAATTTAAATTTATTTTAAAGCATGCTGGAACTCTGAAGTTTTTTACTTCATATTTTTATAAATATATATTATACTTATAATCCAAAAAGGAAAAGGATAATAATCACACATATCCCTAGGAATCTAATAAAATAAAGCTTATAGCTGACATATTCTCTTAATTTTTATTAATTTAGATACTAAAAAAATATGATTTTCATTAAAAAAATAAGTCCGCTAACAACTCTTGGCTGAAAAGATTCTAAACCATGAATTAGCATTGCAGACAGGTAGGCTGATTGAGGTAGGGTCTAGGTTGTCAGATTAAAGAAAATCTTCCCTTTCTTCTGTCTTTCCGACAAAGACCTGATGTCTTTAGCTCACCCTTTGTAGAGTATTACCTTCTTTGGGCTTTACATTTAATAATTATTCCTCAATGAATTGAACTGAGTCATATAATTGGCACGAAACTCTATCTGAAAGCTGTCAATGCTCTGTATATTCCTAGTTTATAAAAGAAGGGAAACAGGTTGGTTTTGTAGTCAGGATTGAAATTGTGTATAACATGGTGCAGGTAGAAGTTCCTGCTCCTGGGGAACACTAGTAGATTTTTCCAGAGTTCCTCCTTCCCCAGAACTACTTTGCAAAATGAACTGGATGTGAGACATTTGCCTCATCTCCAGCTTCTTTCATTGTAACATAAGGCCAGGCTGCATCAGAGCTGTTTTTCTCTGGCATAAAGCATATGTTTTCTCTATGTTTCAGAGCCTCTGATGATATGATATAAATATGCCTTTGTGTACAAAAGCCATTTTCAAAGAGCTTTACAAATATCAGTTCTTTGAGAAGTAAGTGATCAGAAAGAATGAGGTATTCTATGCCTAGGAATTTAGTTACAACTATAAAGTACTCAGAAGATCAGGAAAAAGTTTCTTAATCCCTTAAACTGTCTGATCCTCAAACATATAAAATAGAAATATTAGAATCTTAGTAGCACAGAAATATATTTGTTACTAAGCTTAATTGTTAATAAATTGAGATAAAGTGTGGAAGAGAAATTGAAAATCTAAAATTCTGTGTAATTCTTTCATATTCATCATCGAACTTTTTTTAGGACTGCATAATACAAGGAACAACTTCAAACTATATGAGTTCCACTTTTTGAACTTTACCTTTCACCTGGCATGTCCTCCAGGAAAGATTGTGTAATACATAAAGGGAAGAGTGTGTAGAATTTTTGAAGGGCTGGATAGAAACCTCTTGTTTTACAGATATCTAATTTATTGTTACAATAATCCCGTTAACTAATTTTATTATCTCTATTTTACATACATACATAAACAAAAATAAAACAAAATAAATTGAAGCTCTAAATGAGGTCAATGGCTGGTATTTAAAAAAAAAGCAACTTTGGTCTTGAATGATGGACTCTCTCTTTTTTTTAAGATTTTATTTATTTATTCATGAGAGACACAGAGAAAGAGAGAAAGTCAGAGACATAAGCAGAGGGAGAAGCAGGATCCCTGAGGGGAGCCCGATGCAGAACTCAATCCCAGGGCCCTGGGATCATGACCTAAGCCAGTGCTCAATCACTGAAGTACCCAGGCACCCTGGACTCCCTTGTTTTAAAGCCTATTTTTGTTTGCTTGCTTGATTTTGCTATGTGTCATGATTGACTCTAGATAAAAAGCTATATTACTGGTCACTGGATAAAAGGAAGATGTTTGCAAAAATAATAGAGTTTCTGTCTAAGTGGTGAGGGGACCAAGCTATGGCAAATGTGCTATCACAGAACTTTCAGGCAAACAGTCTTACTAATTCCCTTATTGACTGGGCGTTATTGATCTTTTTCACATATGCAGTATTTATCATTGGCCTAGGCTGACAGCCACTGGCATAGCATAAAATCATTATACTGTGTTCATAATAAGGATTACATATTTTATAATGACAAAGCTACAGAATGTTGGCCTAGTCCTTGATGGTGATGAATTGAGGACCAGTGGTGAAGGAACTGGGGTGCAATAATGAGGAAGCATGTTTTCTTTGTCATGGCTTTGCTGTATCTCTTTTTCTCTTATTTTCACCTAAAATAATCCTATCCGTTTGTTCACATGAGCCCTGATATCTCTATACCATGAAGTGTATGGTACTTAGTCTTTAACTCATCCTTATATCAAGTCAGTTTTTCACACTGCCTAGTATAGAAATCACATCTTCTCATTAATTCTGTTTTTCAACCATAATTAATTACTTGAAGTCCTAAATACATCTTGTCATCTCTGTATTTTGCTGCTCCCTTATCTGCACTATATTTTCTTCCTCTTCATTTGTTTGTTTATACCATTCTTCCTTCAAAGGTTAATCCAAGCATCATATCCCCCTAGGAGGCGGCTTGACAATCTTGTCTCCCCAGGCCCCTTCACAGATGAGATAATGAGATATGAGATGGAATACAAGTCTCCATCATGTTCGCCTAATTCCCTGTACACACGTAAATCCCAACATAGAGAGATGTGGTGAGAAGAACAGAAGTATCATAACTACACTGCTGTGTTCAGACTCTGGATCCATCACTTCTTAGGTACATGCCTTTGGGTAAGTTGTTCAAACTCTCTGAACTTCATTTTCTTTATTGGCAAGATAAGAACAATCATTTTATTCAAGTTTGCTGTAAAGATGAATGACATTATATGAAAGGCACAGAATAGGATTTAGGCTGGATATCATTCCTTTGGCCTCCCAGGTCCATTCTTTACCTCTCTACCTCATTTTGGGACACAAGAGGCTGACAATGAGAACTGCATTGATGGGCTTCTCGCCCCTCTGTTTTGAGCTTGATTTCACTCACAAAGATGCACAGATACAAAGATCAGAGGGCAGAAGGAAAGTGAAGTCAGGGGTCAAGGTATTTAGTCCCCAAGTCCTTTTTTGCTTTGTAGCCAGAGGTTGCCTGCATCCTTCTATAAGGCCACAGCTCCTGTCAGCTGGCTCAGTCAATACAGTGATCTCTGTGTTCCAGCAATTGTCCCTCCCCTTGCCTTTCATGTCCAGTATATTGCATTATCCCTTGTTCATTTTCTTTAACTCTTCTCCCCAAATTGTAAATAGGTCCTTTATTAAACCCTCCTCAAAAAGCCAGCTTGAGTGTGTCAGCTGTTTTCTGCCAGGACCCTGACAAATATTGCATTCAATATTATTAACAACGTGCACTTAACAAACTGTTCTGTAATTGTCTCTTGATTTCTCTGAATCCCTTGCCAGATCATGAACTACTTCAGAGCATCATGGTTTATTTGTCACTGTTATTTTCTGTTGTCACATACAGTGCTTGGCAAAATATAACCACTCAATAAATGTTGATTAATTAGATGAGGGAAGGGATGCATATTATTCTGACTCCTTAAGAGGACACTGACCTTTATTCTTCTGAGCACAGTGCTCCAAAATGAGTGATATAAATACATGTCTGCTATAATAAATGTGAATTTGTCCAGAAATCAGAGCTTAAGATGATTAAAAGGAGTGTTTCAAGGCAAATTATTCTTGGGAACAGTCAACAGACTCAGGCTACATGCCATATGAAATTTGCTTCAAAGGATAAGCAGAACTGACTGAGCTCTGGAGAGAACACAAAAGTTGAGTTTGGGTAAGTATTTTCATAAATCCATACTTAATTTAAAAATCTATGTAGCCATTTGGAGAAAAGTGAGTTGGGAAGGGAAGCATTCTATAGATTATTTAGGTAAACATTTTTTTCAACCATCGTCTTGCATGGAACATTACTGTGGTGTATCCATTTGGGAATATACCACTTGAAGCATAATCACTAGGTTAATTCTTTTTTTCTCTTCACCATAAGAGACATGCTAATTATGTTAATGTAGTGAGGATAAGAATAATTATGGGAATTACACTTTTAACTCTGTTCATCACAGGGATCATTGGGTACTCAAGAACAATAGGAGGAACTCAGGAAAAGGCAATGGAATTCAAATGGCCAATTAGAAATTCTGGGTTGGGAGGGGGTCTCTGAACCTGGATGAAATAGTTTGAACTTTAAGAGACAAGGAGACTGAGTTTGTGGATGTATTTTGTTATCTAAAGCTATGAAAAAGCAGCATCATTCTAACAACCTTTGGCAGTACACCACACAGGCATTATCTCTTCCATTTTATAACTTCCATTTTATAGGCACTTCCAGAGCTAATGTGAACTAATCTGTGATCCAATGCTTTCCACCTTACCAGAATTACTCTTCCTATCCAGAGTTGACCAATTGTTTACCAGACTTTACTGTAGGCCCATTTATTGTAGGCTTTTTCCCAAAGCTTTTCTTCTAAGAGTTCTATGTTTTTATTTCTTATTATAATGAACGTAATTTATTTATGTTGTTTTTGGACTTTTATGAGATACTTTTTGATAATAAGATTTATCTTTACTGATAAAACAACTCAGGAATTGCTCGTGTGAACCCTCATTTTGCTTTAAGCTTCAATGTCCTCCTAGAGCCATCCTTGGTCTTAAAAGCACACCCTAACCATTGGATGACATTGACTTTTTGGTGATTTCCAGCCCCTTAACTGCAGAACCTTTAGGGAAGCTAGTAATGTTTGGGGTGCTGCATGTTCAAAAACACCCCATGTTTTGTGAAGACAGTAATTTCTGTGACTTAAACATATATGCTTAATGTTTTACAAATGCATGTACTCACCTACAAAAAGAAAACATGAGTTTATATTAGAGAATTACTAAACCAGTAGGTTTGTGTCATTATTTATGCTTAATAAATACTGAAAGACAATGTACTTCCTCCCAGAGGATCTGCACCATTTATTTACCATTTATTGAAAAGAAAACAAGTTTCTTTTCACTTGCAAAAATGCTGTGCATTTTAGTTCTACATTTTGGTTCATCTACTAGGTCTTCTTTAATGGCACCAGAGATTGTGCTGTCTTTCTGTGGCCACCCTGCAATTGTGTCTTTGTACTAACCCATTTTCCTAATGTGTCTTAAATTATACCTTCTGTTCTTATAATGCAGATTTTGCTCTTTGTAAATGATATTTAGATAATTTTCAATAAAGATTTACTTGAAAGTGAAATATGCATTAAGCAATAGCTGAACTAGCTTTACATGTACAATTTTGCACAATCAGGAAATGGACACACAAAGATTAAAACCCTATGCTTTTAGCACAATTTATAGACAGTTCAACTGAAAAGAAAAGAGGAGTCATTTGGCATTGTGGTGAGCATGATTTACCTAACATCCAGTGGTTTTATGAGAACCAGTTTTGAAGGGAGATTTAGTCTATGATTAAGGCAATCTATCACAAAAGAGCACCTTCAAATGGAGCAGAGGATGACTACGACTCATCTCTACTCTAGAAGCTTATCAAGGATATGGTCAAGTACCCAAGGATGATCCTCACAATAGCTATGAGAATATGATACAAGCAAAGTATGAAGTTAAGATGAAAATAAAAGCAGGATTAATATAATGAAGGGCAATCAGCAGGTAATTTTTTTTTTGGCATAGAAGATAATAAAACACAATATCTGTGAGATTTGGAATTATACAGATAAATATAGCCTCTGAGATTCACTAGTAGTTTCACCTTAAGGGCTAACCATAATTTTCTTAAGTAGAAAAGGTTATAATATGTACCTTGCAGGCTTGTGATAAGGATTAAATTGGGTGGGTGAAAAAAAATTATATTTAATTTAGCCAACTGGACTGTTTAGATGATCCCACTTTTGCTGACAACATCTAAAACATCACAATCAGAAACACATCAAACATATGCTTTTTTTGTTCCTTAGGGGATGATCAGAATGTTGATCTTGGCCATATCAATATCATAGAGCTTCTTCACAGCCAGTTTGATCTGGTATTTGTTGGCCTTGACAGCCACAATGAACACAAGTGTGTTGTTGTCTTCTATTTTCTTCATGGCTTATTCTGTGGTCAGGTGGGATCTTGATGATGGAATAGTGGTCAAACTTGTGTCTCCTGGGGGTGCTCTTTCCAGGATATCTAGGCTGCCTTTGGAGATGCAGTGTCTTCGGTCATGGGAAGGTAGGTGACATGCAGATCTTTTTTCTCTTTTTTTTTTCTTGGTGGCTCTGGACACCTTTGGCACCACTTTCTTGACCTTCAGAGCCTTTTCTTTGGCTGTGGTGATGGCTTTGGGAGGGCCAGGGGCTTCTTTCTTTGCTTTTGGCACCATCATTGTGAAAAGTGAAGATTAAATCTTTAAAAAAATTATATATAGAAAGCCTAGCCCAGAGACACCTGGGTGGCTCAGTGGTTGAGTGTCTGCTTTTGTCTGCTTTTGTCAGGTTGTGATCCTGGAGTTCTGGGATCGAGTCCTGCATTGGGCTCCTTCAGGGAGCCTGCTTCTCCCTCTGCCTATGCCTCTGCCTCTCTCTTTATGTCTCTCATGAAGAAAGAAAGAAAGAAAGAAAGAAAGAAAGAAAGAAAGAAAGAAGAAAGAAGAAAAAAGAAAGAAAGAAAGAAAGAAAGAAAGAAGAAAGAAAGAAAGAAAGAAAGAAAGAAAGAAAGAAAGAAAGAAGAAAGCAAGCCTAGTCCAAAGTAGATATTCAGTAAATAATGTTGCATGAAAATGACCATTGAAAAATCCTAGGTAAATGCTAGTCCTTTCTTGTCTATCATGTAGGCCTCTATCAGGATGCTGATAAATGTGTCCCTAACTCTCCCTGTCAGTCTCTCTTTACAGTGGGCCTTCTCAACCTCTTCAGTGTATAATGAGTTTATTGCTGGGTTCTGCTCTCCTGACTTAGTGCCTGACACTGCATTCAAAATGAGGGTTAATCTCATTCGTATTTCTTCCCATACTTCTCAAAATCTGCCTTTCCTGTGCCCAGGATGGTACGATGTGATCTTAAAAGTTCATCCATTAGCTTAAAGTGTTAATGATTTATTAACACAGTATACTGGATACTGGTGCTCACTTTATTATTTATCTTATTCTGTATGTTTGAAATATTTTAGAATTTTAAAATACATTTCACAAAATAAGGACAGTAAAAGAAGAAATAGATCTATCCATTCATCAATCCACCCCTTCTCTCTTTGATAATGATATATGTAAAGTACCAGGTACTTGACCTAAAACCACATTTTTGCCTTCAAAGGATTCATGGTCTGAAAGGAACATGATATAAGTTGATAGACCATTACAAGGTATTCTGTGAGTGCAATGACAAAGGTGAATCAAGGTAACAATGAGAGAATAGAAGAAGTCTCCCCACCCATCCTTGGGAGAGTCCTATAGGAAGCAAAGGCTTGACATGTGAGCTGAATCTTTACAGTGTGACTAGATTATGCAAGTGAATCGAGAGAAGCATTCTTAGTAGGGGAAAGGGCATGTACTAAATTCAGAATCCTAAGGAAAGTAAGACATCTTGTTGCAATGGCAGAAGCTGAGTGTCTTAGAGAATAAGGTTTTAATTAGAGGAAAAAGGCAAATGAGGATACTGGTTAGAGAAGAAGGGGCCAATATATAATAATGATAATTATATCTAATTATATCTCATAAAATAGTTATTCCCTAGCTCTTAACACTGAACAGTCCCAGAAGTAATGAGAACCCTATAGTGATGAACACCATAAGCACCCAATTTGTGGTTTTTTAATAGTAACATTTATCATTTACTGAGTATTAATAAATGTCAGAACTTGGATTGAGTGTTTAATATGTATGTTAATATGTTATTTAAAACTCAAAAGCAACCTATGTGATGGGGCTGAACCCACTGAAGTCATGGGGTCTAAGACTATGATCTTGGGGCCTAAGACTAATAACTGGCAGAACTTGGATAAAAATTCAGTGACTCTAGAGCATCAAACACAGTTGAAGCCTGTTATTTATGCAACTTTGCTCCTCCCAAGTATCTACTATAGGTTCTTGGACATGGTGTATACTGAATATTTATTGAATAAATGAATGAGTCTAAAACTGTAGAGAGTTGACTGCTACATATTTTTCCCTTCAACCCTACACATAAATACATGTAAACATAATGATAATAATCATTAGGCAACATAATGTCTACTAATTAACTAAATATTGGAGCAAAGATGCATCAATTTTTTAATTGAAGTGTAGTTATAAAGATGAATCAGTTTTTACCTTCAAAGGAAGCACAATACATTAACCAAGAAGAATCAAATGCATAAAATTCTAGAAGTCATTATAATAGTGAAACAAATATATAGTTTATATTTATAGATTGTTAAGGCACTAAATCATTATTGTAAAAATTGATAAAGGACAAGAATCAAGCATTTACCCTACTTTCTTGTATAGGATGTATTTCAGAGTAACCAAATAACTGCTGAGGAAGAGTTAATCTTTACAAAAGAATTACAGTTAATAAGTGCAAATAGAATTACAAAATTCACTATTCTTATAATCTTTACCAAAATAATGGATATAGGAAACTATTAGTAATGAATGATAAAAGTATGAGGTAAAAGTTTGTCAGAGAACTATATAATAGACATAATAGTCTGACATCACCTCAAACTACTGTTCAATTTAAAAAACTAATAGAACAAAAAGCAGACATGTCCCTCTGATGTCTTTAAAAAAGTAGTACATGACAACATCTGTGAAGAAATTCTTAACAAAAACAATTACAAAATTGACCCTGAACCTAATCAAATCTCTACATTAAATTTCCTAATTATAAAAAATGCAAGAGATTAATTATTGAAAACCCATGAAGTGACAAAAAATACAGGATAAAGAAGCATGTTAGACAAAACTACAAAGACAAAATTTGTCATCTCTGAAAAGGTGTTTTACTGAGAGTTTTACTGAACAAAATCCAATTTCTTCCATAAGTAAGTTGCATTAAAAAAAAAAAAAATGAAAGGGCGCCTGGGTGGCTCAGTTGGTTAAGCGTGGGACTCTTCATCTCAGCTCAGGTTGTGATCTCAGGATCATGAGATTGAGCCTCACATCAGGCTCTGTACTCAGCACAGAATCTGCTTGTCCATCTCCATCTACAGTTTCCCCTGCTCTCTCATGCTCTCTCTCAAATAAATAAATAAAATCTTTTTTTAAAAAAAGATGAGAAACATAGATTTTTAAAAACAAGAAATATGTAAACCAAAAGCAATATATAGACCTTGTTTGGATATTCAAAAAATATGTTTAAGATAATTTAAGTGGATTGAGCATAGACTTAAAAACAGATGATATTAAGGAATTATTACTCTGTCTTTCTGTCCAAGATGTTATACTGGCATTGTTAACTATGTATACTTAGACATTACAGAAAAGATATGCTACATGACATTTATTTTAAAATGCTAAAGAATTTTTTTTCTTTTTATGTTGGTGGGACAGAAGAAACAATGCCTACAGAAAGATAATAGTGGTTAAGGCGTGACAATGCGTATATGCTAATTAATTATACATATATTTTTCTTTTTGAGTATATTTAACTATTCCCATAGTAAAATTTATTTTTTAAATAGTAGGTATTCAAATTGAGCTAATTATGTTACATACACTCAATAAATGGTAGCTACTGTTAAAACTGCGAGAAAAGAGGACTAAAAAACAAAGCTGGGGAAGAAAGTTCAAACTATCATGAAATAAATGAGCAAAGGTAAATGATTAGAGTAAGGGAAAAAAGCAAGGTTGACTGGTCAAAACCAATGAGTGGGTGAGTGATCAATACAAACACCCGAAACCAGAGGACAATTGCTTATGGCTAGACTATACCTTAAACTCTCAAATTCAACAGGTCTAAAATTCAGCCCATACTCAATTTCTACAAACATTTTATTCACAATCTTCCTTATTTTAATTAGTGGCACAAGCTAGAAACCTGGATGTCAACCCCAAATCTCTTTCCTCTTCACCTCTCCTCTTGAATTCATCACCTATATATCTCTCAAATCCATTCACTTCTGTCCCTCTCAGGGATCAGCACTCTAGTTCCAAGCCAAATTTCTTGCCTGAGTTACTGCAATAATCTCTAACAATTATTTGCAGGGTATTTACTGAGCTCTAATTCTAATAGAGTATTGCACTAGCTCAGGTGTTAACTCATACAATAATCTCCTAGAATAGGATAGGACACTTAAAAATTCTGTAAACAAGAGACACCTAGACAATGTATGTTTAGAGTTGAGGAAAGAATCAGTTCAAGTGTGGTTTGATATGTAAGAAGTTTGTATTGACAATAACAGTGTTATACATCTGGGCCAGAAAGGATGGTATTCTATATTTGGGAGTAGTAAAGAGGTCTGTCAAGTTAAAGAAATCATTTTGTGAAGGAAATTAAGAGGACAAAGTACATTTTTGCCATTTGTCTAAGCATGCTTGGAAGGCTATAAAAAACAAACCTGGGAGAAGAGACCCATGAAGGCTTTATAAGTTATTCACTGAGAAGCCTGATAGGGGGGCAAGTGTAAAGCAAAATTCTTAATTAAATTGAACATTAGTAGTTGAATTCTGTCTGCAAGTAGATGGAACAGAATTACAAAAGGCCACATGCAGTTATAAGTAATACAGAACCAAGACTCCCCAGGGGCAAGAAGGCTTGCGTTAATCTCTCCGTGGCTCTGAAAGGAGGAAGAAAAAAGATTAAGTCTCCTTGTGGAGATCATGTGACGATTTCCTGATCCCAGCCAGAGGCAGCATTTCCATGGAAACTTCTCTTCTCTTCCTCTTCACCCACACAGTGCTCCTTCCACCTAAAAAGGCTGCTTTTGAGTCCCAAGAGAGTGGTATGGAGGCATTTTAATGTTTTTCTAAATAAGAAAAGTCCAGCAGAAAGGAGAAGAAAGCAGAGGCTGACCCTGCAACATCACGTGGAAAGTGAGGGTCTTCCCCAGAACCCTGCAGCTCAGGGACTAGACACTGCTGCTTTCCTCAGAGCTTTCACTTATGCTGGATTGTTCTGTGTGTGTAGGGAACCACCCAACTTCGAGCCTGGGACAGGATGAAAAAGGAAATCTCACAAGGACAACTGTGGTTTGACTACTCTCACCCTCTAATTTTTCAGTTCATCTTAGTTTAAACCACTTTGTTTTTATGTCCCTTCGTGGACTGGTCCAGGGTTTAATTTCCACTGGTGTGGGGAGCCTACCTGAATCTTGTTTCCCAACTCTGTAATTTTCCCCTGCCTGAAGGATTATCTCCATTCTGTTTGTCTTTCTAATGTATGCTCCGCTTTAAGGTTTTATTCAAGGGGCATGCTTTTAGTAAAATTTGAATACTGTTATCCAAAACTATGCAGTTCTTTTCAGTACCCTCAGTTCACAAAGATATCCTCTCCATTAAAAATTTGATGTACTTAACATCTGTACTGCTTATTTGAGAACTAGTGTAAATGGTAGAATTCGATTTTTATACATTCATTTCCAGTAATCTAGCTCACGATACAGAGAGAAAGATTTCTGAATGTATATGACTAATGATTATTTGCTGAATAAATATATGAATACTATTCATTCACACCCTAAAATGAGAATTCTTTTATAAGACCCTATAGTAGACAAAATTTCAAAACAATTTCTGATTTCTAGAGCTGATGGGTGAAACAGGGTGGCAATAGTATTTCAATAAAAAGAATTTATTTTGGAATATTAGCTGGTAGAAGTCTCCACAGTAAAGCAGACCACCTCTCCCATCCTTAGGAATTGTCAAAAAATAAATGATTAGATTGCTAGCAAGTAGTCAACTGGATCAAGATAATCAGGGAGACAGAGCAGAAAGATTTTTTTCTTTAGATACTTTGTATGAAATAAATAAATAAGCTGCAATATAACCAGAGATAAGATCTAATCTCTAGGCTCTGAAAAACAACTCTTTCTGCATAGCTGAGTTCTGCAAATTCTGAGATCTACTTATGGGAGAAACAACTACCTTGCACCCATAATCTCTAACATTGCCTGAACTTTCTTAATAAGAGAAGCCCTATTCCTGATACCACCTCTCATTTTCCAATTCAAATCATCATTAATCTCCTAGTCAACTAACTGGGTTTACTTATATCAGGCATACTACTACTACTACTACTAATAATAATAATAACCATGTGAATTAAACTATTAATGGTGAATAGTCTTTCTCACTTTAACATAGGCCTGTCCCACTGGTGGGATACGTGCCAGCTCCGAAGAAAAGTTAGTCATGTGGTTTTCAGAAGATGAAAGCTTAAGATAAAGCCTGAGAGTGATGTTGGAGGTGGGACTGGTATTATATAGGTCTTAGCCAAAACATGTGATAGTCACTGTAGGGGTTCCTGGAAAGAGAAGTGCATAGCTCAATTAACTGGCTCAAGCAGATCTGTGAGGACTAGAGGAAGAAGAATGCTCCTGGCTGCTTTGTGCTGTCTGCTGTGGAGTTTCCGAACCTCCACTGGCCATTTCCCTCGAGCCTGTGCCTCCTCCAAGAGCCTGATGGAGAAGGAATGCTGCCCACCATGGAGTGGTGACGGGAGTCCCTGTGGCCAGCTTTCAGGCAGGGGTGCCTGTCAGGACATCGTACTATCCAATGCCCCATTCGGGCCTCAGTTCCCCTTCACGGGGGTGGATGACCGGGAATCTTGGCCTTCTGTCTTTTACAATCGGACCTGCCAGTGCTTTGGTAACTTCATGGGATTCAACTGTGGAAATTGCAAGTTTGGCTTTTGGGGACAAAACTGCACAGAGAAGCGACTTTTGGTGAGAAAAAACATCTTTGATTTGAGTGTCTCAGAGAAGAACAAATTTCTTGCCTACCTTACTTTAGCAAAGCATACTACCAGCCCAGACTATGTCATCCCCACAGGTACCTATGGCCAAATGAGTAATGGATCAACACCCATGTTTAATGACATCAACATTTATGATCTCTTTGTCTGGATGCATTATTATGTGTCAAGGGACACACTGCTTGGAGGGTCTGAAATCTGGAAAGACATTGATTTTGCTCATGAAGCCCCAGGTTTCCTGCCTTGGCACAGACTCTTCTTGTTGCTGTGGGAACAAGAAATCCAGAAGCTGACCGGGGATGAGAACTTCACTATTCCATATTGGGATTGGCGAGATGCTAAAAGCTGTGACATTTGCACAGATGAGTACATGGGAGGGCGCAACCCAGCAAACCCTAACTTACTCAGCCCAGCATCCTTCTTCTCCTCTTGGCAGGTAAGGCATCCTGGACATCCACTATCAGAGCATAAAAGAACCTTAGCAGTTGCTTCTTCAGGCAGGTCTTCATATGCCTCCTTCCCCATTTCTCCTGTCAAGAGTAGAAAAGACCCCTTATTAAAAGTTCTCAACGTACCTGTATTTTTTCTTTATAGCGTACTTCACAATTATAATTGTATAGACATTTGTGTGTTTGTTTGTCTAATATCCTCTGCCAGGTTCCTAAACTCTAATAAATAAAAAGTATTTGGTTCATTACTGTATCTCTCAGCAGCTAAGATGGTGTCTGGCAAGTGGTAAGGGCTCATTAAGTATTTGTTGAATGAATGGGTAAATAAATATTTAGGTGATTAAGTTAATAATGTAGGTCGGTGGGACATTTGGGTAGCTCAGTTGTTAAGCATCTGCCTTTGGCTCAGGTCATGATCCTGGGGTCCTGGGATCGAGTTGAGGCTCCCCACAGGGACCCTGCTTCTCCCTCTGCCTATGTCTCTGCCTCGCTCTCTGTCTCTCATGAATAAATAAATAAATTCTTTTAAAAAAAACTAGGTCAATGTTTCTGAAATTTTTTCTTTTTTTTTTTTTAAACATTTTATTTATTCATTCATAAGGGACACAGGGAGAGAGAGAGGCAGAGACACAGGCAGAGGGAGAAGCAGGCTCCATGCAGGGAGCCTGATGTGGGACTTGATCCCAGGTCTCTAGGAACAGGCCCTGGGCTGAAGGCGGTGCTAAACCGCTGAGCCACCCAGGCTGCCCTGAGATTTTCTTCACAATAAAATTCATACAGTGTATGAGTTACAAATCCCTGGTCCTAAGCCTTGGACCTAGTGATTAAAACTTCAGCAGAGGGTCCTTGGGAAGACATGTACTAATCATGTATGGTGATTATTATCACCAGGAAAGTTGGGGGAATATTATTTAAATTAAATCTTTTTAAAAAGTATATGAGGACCCTGGGGCCCAAATAGGTAAATAATAAAAATAGCTAATTTACGCTGAGCATTTAGCATGTTTGTGAAACCCTTTTGAAAGTGTTTCTGTATAGTAACTCTGTTAATACTTTTACTATCCCTTCCCTATGCTAAAGACTAAAACACTGAGGTATAAAAGTAACTTATACAAAATCACAGAGCTAAAAACTAGCAGTCAGGTCAGGCTTGGGTGCCTGACCACCTATACTATTCTTAAGAATATGACTGCTCTGATGTCTTTAGCCAAAGGATCTGGCTTACTCCATTTCATCTTTTTTCATTAGGCTGCAGAAGAAATTAGCTTTTTTCCTAAATATGTGCAAACTTTAGAGGTACAAGATAAGGAATTGCAATTTTGAAATTTATTTTCTATTTTTCCTATTCTGAATTTTCCACCCTGGATTAGGGGAAAATGTGACCCAAAAAATATGCTTTTAATTATTTATCATTTTTAAACCATAAGGAGGAAGAAATGCTTTTCTGTCTGGATTCCAAACATTTCTAAGGCAGCACTTTTTACTAGCAGTACTTTATGAAAATAAGCTCAATGTTTAAATGAGGTGGGAAGAATCTGGCATTTGCACCTTGCGCTCTGCATGTTTGAAGTGTGAATGGCTTCCTATCCTCCCTACTAAGTTCACACACCTTTCAAATGGACCCTACTGAAGCTCATTGAAAAATGGTCATGGTGTAATATCTTGGATCACTAATGCCAGCTATTTACCTAGAGGAATGAGTGTATTTATGCAGGAAAGGCTGGAAAAGATGAGCTTGAAAAAGAAATCTATTTCAATAAGCCTTCAGACCTCCTACCTTAATCTATACAGTGCAAAACTCTCATCTAGTTCTATCATCCTCTGTTATTGCTTAAAATATTGCTAAGCTAGGATAGGGATTTTCAGGCTATTATAATGCTTTCCTTAACTGTACAGCTTCCTTGACCCAGAAAGTATGGTGGCTTATCTAAATATCCAAAAATGTTATAACACCCACACAGAAGCTTAATAGAAAGATACTAATTGATATTTAATTACATGAGATATATGTTAGTTGGTGTTACTAGAATTATATGTGCATTTTTTCTTATAATGTTTTTTAAGATTTTATTCATTTATTCATGAAAGACAAACAGAGGCAGAGACAGGCAGAGGGAGAAGCAGGGTCCCTCCGGGGAGCCTGATGTGGGACTTGATCCCAGGCCCCCAGGATCACTCCCTGAGCTGAAGGCAGATGCTCAAACACTGAGCCACCCAGGTATCACTTTCTGGTTATTGTTGAGTGGAAAGTTTCTTGCCCTCTCCTTTTTTTTCTTTACAATTATGGCCAATTTTATCTCTAAATAAATCTTTTTGAGTCTAGTGGGTAGACACTGGTCTGAACTTATGACATTAGGTTCCATATTACTCAATGATTAAACTGCTGTGTAGTAACTGGTGTTAAAAAATCATATTCAGAAACAGCGTGAACAAAGACCGTTGAAGGAAAACAAGCAAATGATGGCTTAAATAAAAAGAAGGAAATGAAAGAGCATTTATGTCCATCTGCTATGAGTGGTGTCACTGTGTGAAGTGACAGTCGCTGTTTCCATTTCTGGTAACCGTCCTTTAAAAATGAAGATCAGTTGTTTATATGCATTTAATTTAGTGGTTCTCGGTATCTAAATCACTTAGGGAGCTTAAAGAAAATTTCATGGATCCACCCACCTAATTCCTGCTGGAAAATACTCTTCAGGTGGTCCACTGGGAAGTCAAGGAATCTGTGTTTTTAGACATTTTTTTTTTTTAAAGATTTATTTCTTGGGACACCAGGGTGACTCAGTGGTTGAGCGTCAGCCTTTGGCTAAGGTCGTGATCCCGAGATCCTGGGATTGAGTCCTGCATTGGGCTTCCTGCAGGGAACCTGCTTTTCTCTCTACCTATGTCTCTGCCTCTTTCTGTGTGTCTCTCATGAATAAATAAATAAAATTAAAAAAAAATTCTTTATTTTAGACAGAGAGAATGAGAGGGGAGAGAGTATGGGGAGGGGCAGAAGGAGATAGAGCAAGAGAATCCTTAAAGCAGTTTCCCCACTGAGCAGAAGCCCCACATGGAGCTTGATCCTACAACCCCGAGATCATGACCCTATTCAAAACCAAGAGTCCAACACCCAACCGACTGAGTGTCCCAGGTACCCTCAGTTATCTTAAAACCTTCTTTTGTGGGGCACTTGGGTAGTATGGTCAGTTAAGTGTCTGACTCTTGGTTTGACTCAGGGCATGAGATCCAGCCCATCTGCCTCCATGCTGAGCATGGAGATACTACTTGAGATACTCTCTTCCTCTCACCCTCCCGCTCATTCTCCCTCTCTCTGTCTCTTTAAAATAGATACATTTTTAAGAATAAATCAGTAAATAAATAAAACTTCTTGTGACTCTAATGTGCAGTCAGCATTGAGAATTATTAATTTACTAGAAATTGTTTTGGTATCTAGTTAACCCTACAAACTCAAGTTTTGTAATAAACACTCCACTAGTTTAAATGTTTTTGCCTCAATCATATGCTCAAATCAAGAAGTGACCTGCTCTGTGTGAGAATCAAATACCTTCCTGACTCAGGGAACTCATGGAGACCTTCAAAATTAGCTAGACTGCTAGTCCCTCTCATTTCAAGCCTCCATTTCTTCCTCACTTTCAGATATGTTTACAACACAAAAACAAAGATTTTAGAAATTCATGGTATTTATTAACTGCGAGCTAAGAGACACTCAATGGTGAGTGGTGTAGTGCCCTTATTTTATTTTTCTTAATTTATTTTTTAAAGATTTTTTTAAAATCTTTAAATTTTTTATTTACTTATGAGAGACACAGAGGGAGAGTCAGGGACATAGGCAGAGGGAGAAGCAGGCTCCCCATGGGGAGCCCGATGTGGGACCCGGGACCCCGGGATCACGACCTGAGCCAAAGGCAGATGCTCAGTCACTGAGCCACCCACGTGCCCCTGCCTTTATTTTATAAAAGAAGATAGAGAGATGCCCCCAAAAGGTTTGATTTATATAAGGTCACACAGCTGAGGACTAAAATTGGGTGCCTCTGACTCCAGTGTGGCTTTTCTGTTATTAATAAGGAGCCACTTAAGTTCAGAAGAGATCAATTAAGCCGCTCATTTATGGATATAATATTTGACCTGTAGTCATTTGGACTACCTTAAAATTCAGTCACACAGACTAACTGGGACAGATATCCTGATGCAGTCTTTTTCATTTATGTCATAATAAAAATATTCCATTAGACTTATACTGGTCCACATCCCCTACTCAGGTAGATTTGGTCCACACTCCTTTGAGCTATCATTACACTTTGTACAGTTTTATATAATAGCACCTAAAAACTGTTTAGTACATGTAATTGTTTTCAAACCTGGGCTTGTCTGTCAGCTGCTCCAAGGAAAAGACCATTTCTAATTTATTTTTGTATCAGCAGAGCCCGAACCATGATATATGCATAGAATGGGCTTTATAAATGTATACTGAATCGAGCAAAATTAAAAATCATGGAAATGTTAGCTCCAATAATAACATACACTAAAAATTAGACTCTGCATGCCTGCCTTTCTAGAACCTTAGATCGTACTTCTCTATACCACTGGATCCCCAAGGCCAAGGACACAACAATGCAAAATAAAGCAGTGACTCACTTAATGTGTAGAACACAACATTTTATGTAGTTCTCTCTGGGCTTCTGTATCTGTGTGTGTATGCATGCATGCAAAGCAAAACAAAAAAAAAAAGAATATACAACAGAGAAGATCAAGTACGTTACAACACATCTGAGTATAATTTAAGTGAAATAAATAATATTTACTGATAAGGTTTTCTATGAAATAAAGTAATATATAAATCATTGTTAGTATGTTTAGAAAACTATTTTTCTCATATGCAGAATTCATATCTTTTTTGTGTATTTTTTTCATTTATTTCTTTAATGCCAAGAGCTTTTAATGTAGAAGCATGTTTGTTGTCAATTAAAACAGTCCAATGCTTTTGGAGATGAGGGACCTTAATAACATTAAAGTACAAATACCTGTGCTCAAAAAAAAAAAAAACAAAAAAAACAAATACCTGTGCTCGATACAATTAGATCCAATGTTACGCAAGCAGCTGATTGACCAACCATAAAAAAGAAAGGTAGATCAGGGTAGCTGTTCTGATGTATCAAAATAAAGAGAAATAAATATCTCCCAGATGATAGACATGAGTGAAATGTGGCCAGCTAATTCACTCATCAGGTGAAAAGCATATCACATGGAAGCAAACAGTGGGAAGAAAAAAGAAAAAAGTCACATTTCAGCAGAGAGTCATGGGTTTTAGGTAACCATGGCAACAACTCCGTGAAATAACAGTTTCTCTTTTTTTTCTTTATGGAAAAGATTCTGCGGAATGTCATATGGTTAGTTTTTTTTTTTTTTTCCCCAGATAAATCTCTAATGCCCTAATAGAAACTTTGCTCCTGACAGCTTTTAATATCTGGTAGTTTGTTGCTATTTACTTAAGTTTAAGAAAACAGTATCTAGGCTCACCTCCATTAATACATCTGTTTCTTCTTTCTTTTTTTCATTTGACTTGGGACACTTGATTTTTCCCCTGCATCATATGTTATAAATCACCTGTATTAAAATAGAAAAAGAAGAACTTCCTCTTCTTCAGAGGACCTCTGCCACTTACCAGCTGATATAAAACACGTTATTTAGAGCCTTTGGCCTCTGGTTTCTCTCAACAGAAAAAAATGGGGTGCAATTATTATATATGCTTGTTTTCTTTGTTAATGAAAGCACTAAATGCAATGGAAAGCAGAATAATGTGGTGGAAGGGTATCAGTCGTTTGAGTTACAGAAACATAAGTTTCAGTGGACTTTTGTACTTACTTAGCTACATGATACTGGACAAGTTACTTAATTATTTTGGGAACTTTTTGCCTTAAAATTAGAATTATATATCCTAAAGCATTATTGCAAAAGGAGTCAATGGAATCTGTTAATATAAAATGATTGGTTTAGTATCTGACATATTATTTGAGTTCCATGTGTGAAAATTATTATTATATCTTTATATGATATATAAATGTTCATTAGTACAACAATGGATATTCAACCAGTGTTATAGAGTCAGAGTTAAAAGCAATTTGGTGACCTGTATTAAATAATAGTATAAGAGCTATCATTATTATTTTTTAAAGATTTATTTAAAGAGAGAGAGTGTGAGCAGGATGGAGGCAGGGAAGGAGAGAGAGAATCCCAAACAGACTCCCCAATGGGCATGGAGCTCAATTCCACTACACTGAGATCTCGACCTGAGCCAAAATCAAGAGTCAGACACTCAATCCACTGACTCACCCAGGTATCTCAAATAGCTGTCATTATTAAACACTCTATACCTGAAACTATATATAAGTGCTTTGCATATGTTAAATTATTTGATCCTTCATAAAAGTTGTTATAATCCCTATGTACAGATGAAAACCTTAATACTTCAGTAATTTGCCCAAGGTCATGTAGCTAATAATAGTCAATACCAGAAATCACATCTGACTGTAATCTCCATGATCCTAAGCATAGTGCTAACAATTTCTCCTCCCTGACTCCCCTTCTGTATCAAATATAAACATGATGACTTGGAACTAAGTTTTTCTTTTTTTTTTTTTTTTGGAACTAAGTTTTTCAAATGATTTCTGGAACCAGGTAGATTTCCTCCTTGTTACTAATATGTCCAGTCATCTGAACAGTTAGTCACTTGGCAGTTGGCATTTCAGCAAAAATAGTTCCATTCAAACCTCTCTAATTTAAATGAGTCTGCTGTAGGAGTTTTTGAGGCAATATAATCTTTTGAAAATATCCTGAGATGGTTTATTATTCCAACAGGCATGAAAATGATTTTTGTTTATGTACCTGCTGTGACATCTAGTTAATCATAATGATAAAGGAATCCAATATATTATATTCAATGCAAAAGCTAGGTTAGCTTTATTCAACCATTGCTAAGCCATTTATAGGCAGTAATAAATGTAGTGGATATATACATTTGGAATCTGGATTATATATTAACGTTCTAGCTCTGGCTCTCAGCACCATATGACCTTAGACGAGTTACCCAACAGATCTACTTCTCATGTATGTGAGGATAAAAGGATTGAGGAATGTCATGGAGTATGAAGAAATCTGGAAACTGACATTTGCTGGATGAAAAACTATGCTACTTCCTATTACTATTTTTTATTAATGTAATAGATTTGAATTATACATTACTATGTTATATATTATATTTTTATTATATCCTATTATATTTAATATGGTTTCATATTACAGTTGAGAAAATTGAGACTTAGCAAGTCTAAATGACATGCTCATTGACATACTGCTAGTAAGTAGCAGAGCCAGAACTGATGCCTGCACCTACCTGAATTTGGTGTCCAATTCTTTTCCAACACACATTGCTTCAATTCATAAGTGATATCTTAGTGACCCCAAATTAAAAGGTTCTCTAAGTGTCTCTCATTGAACACAGTAGCAGCCATTCCTGGGTTGCACAGTTCATTCAGTTCCATCTCATGATAATTTGATTTGCTTTTACATTTTTCTAGAGTGCAAACTCAATAGAGTAGGAGACTGATAAGATTGTCTTGATTTTTTTTTAACTGTGGTGCAAACAAGTGACCAGGAAAGCTTTTCACTTTTAAAATATTGTTCCATGTGCCTTGCCTGTTGTCCATAAAAATATTAATCATAATACCAGGTTTTAGATGCTACTAACCTTTTGTATTCTCCCCTACTCAGACTGTGTGTCTTCCTCATTAAAATAGGAATAAAATCATGGAAACCTACAAGGTGGTTCTGTGAAATCTTAAAAATGTTTACAGAGATGCCTTCCTCATGGTCTGAAATAGATTAGGGCTTCAATATATGTTTATTAACAATGATATATTTAAAAATATATCTTCTAGGGCAGAGGTTGGTACCAATACAACAGGATGAGTTAAAAAGGGTATTTAACACGTTTGTAGTTGAAGATTCATTGGTTCAACCACTGATTTGTTTATTCAGCCATTAATTATTTATTGAGCCTCTATTCTAGATCTGTGAACAACAACAACAACAATAATAATGAAAGTTGTCCTCATGGAGATCACATTTTCTAAGGGAGATCACATTTTCTGATATTGATTGTTTATGAAGGGAGTCTAAAGTAAATGAAGTCTGCATTTGGCAAAGAATAATCTTATCTACTCAGTGGGCTCAGGCCTCCTATGGAAGTATGTGCCTGTTATGAACAGTTAGTTATGGCAGGGTGGTTCTGCACTTTTTGTTGTTTTTTTTTTTAATTTTAATTTATTTATGATAGTCACACAGAGAGAGAGAGAGAGAGAGAGAGAGAGAGGCAGAGACACAGGCAGAGGGAGAAGCAGGCTCCATGCACCGGGAGCCCGACGTGGGATTCGATCCCGGGTCTCCAGGATCGCGCCCTGGGCCAAAGGCAGGCGCTAAACCGCTGCGCCACCCAGGGATCCCCCACTTTTTGTTTTTGAATCAGGATTGATATTTTACTCTTTGTTCATTGCTCTCACTGAATCTAAGGCATTGATGATTTTAAGATGAATTAATTTATATAGCAATGAGACAAATTAAAAATGTGCCTATTAAATTATGGTGTGATTTTTCATTTTATATTTATTGAAAGAAATCCGTTTGACTTATTTAGTGACAGTTTTTATCATAGTTTAGTCTTCTGCCTACATATAAATGAAACTATAAGCAAAACAATCCAGTGAAGAATTCCTAAAAATTCTTCATATTTAGAGTCAGATCCTTTTGAATTACTTTCAAAGTCAGAGTTGACAGTGTCTGTTTTTTCTAAAATACTGCCTTGGCCTTGAAGACGAGGTCAGATGTCAGATCCATGGCCAGGAGTGAATATGCCTAGGCATGAACAAAATCATGGAGTGGAGAAGCACAAGTCATGCTCAGAGAATGGTAGCCAATCTAACCTTAGCAGTCAGATCTCATAATTTCTGAACAAACTGAATGATTCCCAGACTCAAGCTATATTCTGGAAATACAATTGACAAGATTGGCTACTGATTTCAATGCAAAAGACATAAAAGAGTAAAATACAAATGAAAACTCACCAGTTTCTGGCTTAAAAAAAAAATGGTGATTTGTGGGTTTGAGCTGCAGGACGGTTGGTATGATAGGAAATATATGGAGATGAACAGATTTGGGGGTTTTAAACATGACATTTGGGATGCATGTGAGATAAGATTGAAATAGGAAGTCAGAGATGGATATACAGGTTTAGAGTTCGGAGAAGTAGTTTTGAACTAGAGATAGGAATTAGGGAGTTCTCACCACGTAGTTGGCATGCAAACCATGAAACTTGTGAGAGCCAAAAGAGAAGATACAGAGGGAAAAAACAAGAGATGACACAGACATAAACTTGGGATCAGGGCTAGCTTCATGGGCATACAGCCAGTGAAGTCATACTATGGATGTTTAACAGATGTTTGTCAGATTAATTTTCTCATCAAATAAACATTTGACACAATTATATGGAGTGGTTATTTGATCCTTTGAACCGTAAGGCCTAGGAAATTTAACTCATTTTCTTCAGTAGATGCCAGACAAGAATTTTGTTCTAGATTTTTATCTTTCACTGCTTATTCTGCAACCCTCAGATGGCTGCTTCCTTCAATTTCCTTTAAAATATGAACCTATTGGTGATTGCTTCGCCTTCCCCCCCTTGACGTGGAGGTGGCCACAACTCCTTTAACATAAAGGTTTTTGTGTAGATCGTCTGCACCCGACTGGAGGAGTACAACAGCCGTCAGGCTTTATGCGATGGAACTCCAGAGGGACCGTTACTGCGCAATCCTGGGAACCATGACAAAGCCAGGACCCCAAGACTCCCCTCCTCTGCTGATGTGGAATTCTGCCTGAGTCTGACCCAGTATGAATCGGATTCCATGGATAAAGCTGCCAATTTCAGCTTTAGAAATACACTGGAAGGTAACCCCCGCCCCCACCTTTACACTCATTTAAAATTTCCTCTGTTTTTCTGAACTCCTGTTTATAATCTCTTATTAAAAAATCCCAGATATGTTTAAGAATTCAAAATTTTCTGAGTAAGGACAAGTGGCCTATATGTCTCTGTGGCCAGTAATCCTCACAGAGTCTGAGCAGCACCCCATAATCCAACACATACAACTCTTCAGAAGAGTTCAGCAGAAGGTATGAAACCCACTGTCGCAATAAAGACAAATAAATGGCAGCCTAATGGTAAGGTCAGCTTTTTCCACTAATAGAATATTGGTGCCAAACAAAACATTTTCAGACTGTTTTGTATTTTGGAATTATAGATAAAAGACTGTGGATCTATCATACTTTTCAACTTTTAGTATTTTACCCAGTTTAAAATACTCTGAGCACTAGCCTCTTTCAGGTAAGTCCATTCTCTTACCTAGGCTAAGGTCAAATCTCTGTGTCAGGTTAAGTCGCCATCTCATTATCCCTCAAGATTTCTGTAAGTTGTCAGAGATTCCTTCTCAGAAGCTCTTCTAGGTCCTACTTTTCCTACAAAGTTCCAGTCCTTTTTAAAAAAAAAAAAAAGATTTTTTTTTTTTATTTATTCATGAGAGAGAGAGGGAGAGGCAGAGACATAAGCAGAGAGAGCAGAGAGCCTGATGTGGGACTTGATCCTGGGACCCCAGGATCACACCCTGAGCCAAAGACAGGGGCTCAACCACTAAGCCACCCAAGAATCCCCAAAGCTCCAGTCCTACTTGCTCTTTCCTTCAGTACTTGTGACTTCTTCTCTGCTCAATGCTGTCTTAGTCATTAAACCTGCTTTTCTCACTTCAATATGCATTATGGAAACACACTACAAACAAACCAACCAAGAACATTCACTAAAGTCACAAGTTTGATAGGAAGTTTGGGAAGACAGAGGACTAACTTGCTGCAATGCCAACAACTCAACATTTAATGCTAAACTGCCTCCTGCAAATCTCTCTGATACCCTACCGTGTAGACAAAGCTTTCTCTCATTTCTTTCTTCTTTTTTGTTTTGTTTTCTTGTCATTGTGGTTGTTGTTTTATCATCTAACTTCTGTTGCTTAACTATACAGAGTAATTTTACTGTCTCTTTCACATCCCTAGCCTTTGGGCTGCTCTCCTTGAGAAGCAATTTAAACAAGGATTATATTACCTATATTACCCTAAAGAGGAATTCTGCTTCTAGCCATTAAAATTAAATTTATGTTTGTCTTCTGAAAGTAACATTAATGATTAACATTTTCCAGCTAATCACTATGTCAGACACTATCTCACTTAATTCTTACAACCCTCCTCTGAGAAAGATAGCACCATTATTTTGAGTATAAAGAGAGAAAACGGGACTAGAGATATTTTATAGTTTGGCTATAATCATTCATTCAGCAAGTGACAGAACTAAACCTGTTCTGAGAATTGTCAAGTGCCAAAACCCAAGAGTCCTTTCCATTGTGTTCTGATGACCCAGAGTGAGTTGAATTTCCTGAGGGTAAACAATAAATATATCAAACTGGACCTTCAATAATATAATATAAGAAGACAATGCATGGTGCCAGGAGTCTCAGAGCCTGTATGCTGAGACAAAGGAGCACACACAAATTGGCAGTCAACATCTGGGAGGATTGAGTGTTCCATTGGACTCTGCAGAAGGTAACAGCAGAACTCCAAATTCTGACTTAATGAAACTGCAAAGTTGGGTCTCATCCTTAAGGAAACAGAAGTGTTTTATAGGTTTTTAAGGCAGATTTCCTAGCCATGAGAAAGCATGAATTTTGTTACGAAGGAACATGGGCTGGTCACAGAAATAAGGTAAGGGAGCCACACTTTTCTGGGCCTCAAGTTGAAAAAAGAAAGTGGCTTGAGCTGTGTCAACTCAGCCAGTGGTTTCCAAATGAGTTTCTAATGCACAGAGATGAGTGGAGTATATTAGAATTATCACAAATAATTAGCTGCTACTAATAAATTATGGTTGTGGATTATTACTTTCTTATTATTCTCATTCACACGTAGTCTAGTATGCTTTCTTGAGGATAAGAAAAAAAGCAGATCCTAGCACATTATCAGCACATGATAGGGTTCAATAAGTTCTTGATAATTAAATACATAAATAAAACCTAATGTACTTCAAATTATATCTAACCTACCACTTAGCTGATTTATCCCTGTTGTATGTTGCCAACATACTGGTGGGAAAATCTTAGCAAACATTGATCTGAGCTGTCAAATAGGACTTTCCCTGATCGGGGGCACATTTTTTTTTACTCTTTAAGCTTTTTTTAGAAATAATTTTAAGCCTACAGAAAAATTAAAACAATAAAACAATGCAAAAGACAAACATAAACTCAGATTCATTTACATTATATCCGGTTTGCTATCTCTCTCTTCCAAATTGAACCATATGAGGTTGAGTTGTATGGATTAGAACCCTTTAAGCCCTGATATGTTGGTGTATTTTTTCTTAAAGTATGCATATTCTCATGCATAACCAGAGACCAGTTATTAACTTCAGTAAATTCTATATTGATATAAAGCTTTATTTTATTTTTTTTTAATTTTTTTTAAGATTTTGTTTTTTATTTATTCATGAGAGACACAGAGCAAGAGAGAGAGGCAGAGACACAGGCAGAGGGAGAAGCAGGCCCCATGCAGGGAGCCCAATGTGGGACTAGATCCCAGGACTCCAGGATCACGCCCCGGGCTGCAGGCAGCGCTAAACTGCTGCGTCACTGGGGCTGCCCTAAAGCTTTATTTTAATGTAATATTTCTATTTTATTTTTTCAATAGACCTAATAATATATTTTATAGCATTTTTTCCCCTCCATGACAGGGTCAAGTCTAGGGGCAGATAACATTTAGTTGCCATGTCTCTAGCTTTCTTTCATCTGAAATATTTTTACAGACCCTCTTTTTTCTTCTTTATGGAGATTGACATTTTGGGGGATATACAGCCTCTCCCACCATTTTTAAATAGAAGTTTCTTTTTTTGAGTTTGTCTGATATTTCCTCAGTATTGGATCCAGGTAATGCCTTCTTAGCCAGAATTCTACATAGGTGACTTTGGGTCTTTCTCAGAGGGTATGCCGTTGGGAGGCACAGAACAACCATCTGTCTCACGTTGATGATGTTAATTTGATCATCTGCTCCAGGTATGGTCCAATTTCCTCACTCCGTAATTACTTATTTTCTCTCTTTCAAAATAATAAATTGACTACATGGAAACTTTTAAAAATACTATGCGAATATCCTACTTTATCCTGCTGTGGCCATTCATTGGTGGTCAAAAATCATGAATTTCCAACGTCAGCACTCCCTTTACATTTATTTGCCAACACACAGGATTCTACTATTAGAAGAACCTTTCTTTCTTTCTTTCTTTCTTTCTTTCTTTCTTTCTTTCTTTCTTTCTCTTTCTTTCTTTCTTCTTTCCTTCCTTCCTTCCTTCCTTCCTTCCTTCCTTCCTTCTTTCCTTCCTTCCTTCCTTCCTTCCTTCCTTCCTTCCTTCTTTCCTTCTTCTTTCTTTCCTATTTATAGTATCAATTAAAGACTTTCAGTTCTTTCAATGTATATAATTCTTTAAGGTGTGTGATTACCTTAGTGCTTAGATAGTCTCAGATTTCATCGATGGGCACCCCTTCAAGCTGGCTCGCATATCTCTGTTTCACATCCCCAGTATTAATATTATTATTTTGGCATTTACTCTCTTTCTGGTGTAACAAAATATTCTATAGTCACCTTGTACCTGCAGTGGTTCAGACCTAGAATCAGTCATATTTCTCCAGAAACAATGACTCCTTTCTGTGGCAAAGGATAGTAGAAGCAAAGATCTGGGAGCAAGTCTTGCCCACTGGACACATTTCCAAACCAGAATAGGTTGGGATGTGGGATGTGTTGGCCTACAAGGAGTGTTCAAAAGAGTATAGCTGTAGGGAGTGCGGGATGGGAGAAGCAGAAGCAAAGGCAACTACTGCATTCTGCTCCCTCAATAAACACAGATGGAACTGGAGGGTATTATGCTGAGTGAAATAAGTCAATCGGAGAAGGACAAGCAGTGTATGTTCTCATTCATTTGGGGAATATAAATAATAGTGAAAGGGAATATAAAGGAAGGGAGAAGAAATGTTGGGAAATATCAGGAAGGGAGACAGAACATAAAGACTCCTAACTCGGGGAAACGAACTAGGGGTGGTGGAAGGGGGGAGGAGGGCGGGTGTTGGAGGGGAATGGGTGACGGGCACTGAGGTGGACACTTGACGGGATGAGCACTGGGTGTTTTTCTGTATGTTGGTAAATTGAACACCAATAAAAATTAATTAAAAAAATAAAAAAATAAAAAAATAAACACAGGTGGAATGGAATGGTCAGTTTTAATTGAATCTCACAGTTATTTCTGCCCTTTGATTCTTCCTAGCCTTGTGAGAGATATGTAATATATGTCCCATTGAACAAATTCTCACAGCCAATCTTGGGATGGACGAGCTGCTGTGTTTTTGTCTGCTGAAGTTATTTATGTAACCTTAGCTTTCCTCTTAGATTCAAATGCTGAAATAAATATTGAAAATGTGCCACTTGTGAATTGTATAAAACAGACTTATGTTCTTAGATAAAGAAAAGAAAAATAGGTATGCAATATAAAATGTAGTTCTGGTTTGGCTAAATAGTTGGTCCTCATGCAGTGTGGACTATTGGATTCAAAGAAGAATCTTCTCAGGTCCAAATCTCTGACTGTCCACAGTGTCTTGTACTTCACTGTTTATGATAGTGTTAATACAAAATTAGCAGTGGCATGTGCATTGGGGGCTAAGGGAGGACTGCCAGTTTAGTGAAGTGATTGAAAGCAATCAAACTGACTAGAAGTTGATCCAAATTCCACCACTTCCTAGATATATCACATTGAATAAGTTAGTGCATTTCTGGGCCTTAGTTTCATAATCTTTAAAGTATGGATAAAAATAATAACTTATGGTGATTGTGTAAAGATTAAAGGGTATAATACACATAAGGAACTTACTTACAACAATTCTTCAATAAATGGTGGCTATAATTATGTTAAACTGGGATTAGTTGTTGACCACTAAATTACCACTCATAAATTTTTCTGACAATTAGCTTAGAAACAAGTGTAGACTGACTCCTGCCAAAATAGGCCATAATGGGCTAGGTATAGTTGAAAAATAGAGAGGGGGGAAGGATGGAAAAAAATTATTAAGATAGACTCAGAGATAGATAGCATTTCTGAACATAACTAGCTTTTTAGAGGGAGTTCCCAAAAACAAGGAGGCAAGAGAAAAGGCAGCTCCTGTTACCCCAAAAGGGAAAAAAGTGCAAGAACAAGGAACAATTCTAATTTAAAGTTGTGTTCATGACCCCAAGCATGGTGCAAATTAGGATCATGGACCTTACAGCTGACAGACACTATTCCATGTGTTCACTGCAGTCTCTTGGACTGTGCTAAGATGCCACGTGACAATATCTCTGTGGCCATTCAAAGACAGGGACTAACCTACCTCACAAGGGAAAACAAAAAGCTCCAAGTTGAGAAAAAAAAAAAAAGCTTAGTTTTATTCAATTTAAAGAGTCCTCTATGATTCTGGTACTACAGGAAATTATGGATGTCCAAAGATGTGTAAAGATGAGAGTTACAGTTTCTGACCATCCAATGAGGAAATGTCATACAGGCACACACAGGGAAAACATAAGATGATAGGCAATATAAGACAAGATAGGACCCAAAGATAAACCAGATATTTCCCAAGAAGGTGAAAATAGAACTGGATCTTGAAATGTCAGTAATTTCTCACCAAGAAGGAAAGAGGAAAGGCATTTCCAGCAGAGGGAACAACATACAAAGTGGAACAGAGGTGTGAAATTAGTTACCAAAAAGATAAAAGGATGTGAATGGCTAGGTACTAAGTTTGCAGTGGGAGATAAGAAGAGGTATAAAGAGTTTAAAATATATCATGTATACCCTTGTATCTCAAACTGCTCTAGAGGGGAAGAAAAAGTTATGGGCCCCTAAAAATATGCCCACTGTTACCTAGGGAATTAAGAAACTAAAGTTTGTTCTATGTAATTGTCTTTCATAGATTCCCTGTAAAAGAGAAATATTTGAAAATCCAGTATTTCAAAATAATGATACAATGTTTTTATCATCAAGAATATGTCTACATACTTTGTTTTATGAAACATTACTATAGACAGTGTGAGTCAGGAGAGGCTAGAAGGGAGTTGATATGATCCTCTCTATATGGCATCAAGGTAGGAAGCTTGCAGCCTTAGCAGAATGTGGAAAGATTAATTAGGGAGCAATTGAGGGGCAATAGATGGTGAGGGCTTATTTCCAGGTAGGGATACTAAGATGCAGATGAGTTGATTGGAGTACAGCAACTTTTGTATATTCGAGGGTATAGAACATCAGGGGCTTTTGGTAACCAAATGGGAGACAGACAGGTGAGCAATACGCTGAGGATGGTTCTAAAACGTCTCCCTCAGATTTCTCATGATTGGTCCTTGCTTGGTCCTCTTAAGCTATACACCATTAAAAATCTAGTTTTTCTTCATATGATGGCTCTTCTAAAACAACTGCTATTATAATTCTCCAGAACTTTTCTTTCCAGCAGCTCTTCAACCCTTTCTATTTTATTGCAACTGCTAAACATGTCACTAGGAAGTAGCTCACTTCTCCATTTGCTAGGATTTCTTGAGGAGCAGTTCAAGAAAAAAAAAAAGTTCTGAGATTTAATGAAAGAAAATGGAAGTTTGAAATTTTGATAGCAGTGTGCATATTTGAAGAAAAAAGCCAGCAGCCAGTCAACGTTGAAGTCTCAAAGAATGAACGAGTTTTCAGTCTTTGTGCTTGAGAAAGGGACTTCATTGGGATATCCTGAAATGATCATACAAACTCAATAACTAAATTCCATGGAGACTAAATGTGTAAGTCTTAATACCAAAAAGATTATTTCAGCGGTGTAGGACATCCTAGTGATGGGAAGTCTCCAGTCCTCTCCTGCACATCTTTACTCATTCTTAGGGAATCAGAAAGCTGAACAGGTTGGTATAGATTGGTGTCTACTGAGTCAGAACAGAGATGAAAGGTTTTGAGAAGCTCAGAACAAGAAAACTTTTCCAAGCCTGGATTACTTAACTCCTCAGAATTCCCACCTCGCCAACCTTGTTGGTGTTCAGATCAGGCAATGTTCCTGATCATAATAATAACAATAAAAATCTCTGTGTGCCAGACGTTCTCACTTCTCACATGTTATATTATTTAATCCTGACAACGGTCCTATGATATTTAATATTTACTGATCACACTAAAGCACCATCTTAAGTAGTTATTTCAGTTTAGAAAACAATGTTTCTTCTTCCAGTTGAATTAGATGGTTCAACTCACTTGACTCAAAGGATAACCTACTTTCTCTCCACTCCAAGTTCTCAGTGAAATGAGGACCCTTCTTATAACATGTAGGGAATTCAAACAGGTATCCTATGTATTTCTTTCCAAGTGAGCTTGCTTTGAATGTGCTTCTTTAATCAAGATACAACATTATCTTTTTAAAAGTCTGAAATAAAATAAGGACTGCTCTAATATGGAGAAGGCTTTAAGGATATATACGTATGTTTAAGAGATCTAGGGCAGAAGATGCGCTCGAGGTAGAGTCAATACTTATGAACTAGGTTCACAAAATACACGTCAAGCATAATTTTTATATGTGAAATACATGCTAATTCTTAATCAGTGCCTTACTTCCCAAAGCAGAAACATGGCAAGATCAGAATACATTTTTATCTGGACATTAGAAACTCTCTAGCCAGGATACAGTGATTACCTGATAGAACTATGACTGTTTGAACATTACAGGGCATTTTGATTTTTGTGGAAACAGATTTCTTTAGACTCAGTGATATTGTTCAGATATTTGGATAGTAGAAATTTGTGGTTTTATTTTATTTTCAGGAAAAAAGCACCTTAAAACAGAATAGTTTAGATTTGGGGGATATCATTACTTAATATATAAACTTTTTGGCAACAATGTGATAATGATATAGCTTGAAATCTCTCTATAAAAAAAAAAATCAAAAACAAAATTGGGAAAAAAAACAAAATTGGCATCTGGTCCTCATATATTTATACATTTTAAATGATTCTTCTGTTTCTACCCTCTACAATTAGTTGTAATGCTGTGAAAATTGTCCTTGCCAAATGTGAATATTGGGAAAGTAAAGAAATTTATTTAAGGCATGTGTCATCTTTGCTATGAATTAAGAGGTGCTGGTATTATGTACCATCTTGGTAAGCTGCACTATCCTGGAAAGTTACACTGGAGAAAGAGAAGAAATTTCCAGATTTCTATAAAGTGGATTGAAACACTGATTTTGAAGGCATATAGAAATATATTTGAATATTGGTTTTAACATTATGAGCATGCTTCATTTAAAAAATTTATTTAATAATGACCTGTTCTGGGTATTGCAAGAATATACACATACCTTACCCCTACTATATACACAGGAAGTGTTTCCTTTTCCCTACTTCCCTCCTTGTAATTTTCAATAGTCATCCCAACTTCCCTTATAATTTAATCAGGTTATTAGTCCTCATGATATGTATTTCTTCATAATAAATAGCTTTTGTTTATTATTTCATCATTTGAATTCACTACTGTCAAAATGGCTGTTTGCTTATTTTCCAGTTAAGGTCAATGAAAACCTATAAGGAGGAAAATAATAATGCATCTGTTCTAAGTATAGAGTCAGGCATTAGACATGGAAATTTCACTTCCTTGGGACAAATCTTGAAAATGTCAGTACGCATTAGTAATAAACACTGCAAAGAAAAAGCAGAATTCTGTTTTTATACATTTGTTTATTTAACAAATATGAGTTGAGGGACTTCAGATACCAAATACAAGGTAACCATGTCCCATGCAAGACTGCTATGTGATCTTTTTACAGTGGTTAATCTAAAGTATTTTGGTTTCAGTATCTATTTACAACTCTTACAAAATATGGCGAAATCCAATAAGATTTTGTTTATGTGGATTATATCTATAGCTACTTGCTGTTTTAAAAAGTAAAACTAAAAATAATTGAAAATATTTGATTCATTAAAATAACAAAAATTATTCCTTACATGCATATAAATAACATAATTAAAAATTTTCAAAAAAATAGAAAGCAGCATGGCACTGCTTTATATTTTTGAAAAAAAAAGAAGACATCTGAGTTCTTTTTTTTTTAAGATTTTATTTATTTATTCATGAGAGACACACACACAGAGAGAGAGAGAGAGAGAGAGGCAGAGACACAGGCAGAGGGAGAAGCAGGCTCCATGCAGGGAGCCCAAAGTAGGACTCGATCTCGGGACCCCGGGATCATGCTCTGAGCCAAAGGCAGATGCTCAACCGCCGAGCCACGTAGGCATCCCAAGACATGGGGATTCTATGTCTACCTCTATACTCAATAGTATTATGATATGGTGTTTGTTTGAAAAACTTGAAGAAAACCCAGCCTCACACAGATATAAAATCAGATATAAAATGAGAGAAGTGTTTTTAAAAATATTTTCCGGTAATTGTGGGTCTTATCTTTTTTTATGCCAAAACTCAAGTAGTAATTTAAAACTTGAGTTGCACTGTCAAATCTGAAGCCATATAAATGAAATTTTTGTATTGTTATATTAAAATCTTTTATATCTATCTTACATTATGAGTAGATTTTCCCCCATATTTATTTTGTAATATCAAGTACAGGTCATTTGCAAAATATCGGTTCACTGAGACTTGTAGATCTTTTAAATTTTGAAGTTATCTCATTATATAATATCAAAGAGTCATATTCATTAACATCACCAATAATCTCATCAGAAATGTCTTAAAGTACTGAGAATCTCTTGAGCTTATAATGATGGAATCAAATTTTTTCAAAATTCTAATTTTTCCTTGAAAACTCAAATTTTATCATGGGCAAAAAGTTATCATCAGGTTTTTTTTCAAGATTTATCTATTTATTTGAGATAGAGAGAGCGTGCAGGGGGAGGGGCAGACGGAGAGAGAGAAAATCTCAAACAGACTCCACTCTGAGCACTGAGCTTGACATGGGCTCGACATGAGGCTCAATCCAGGATCCTGAGATCAATCATGACCTAAGTTGAAACTAAGAGTCAGAGGCTTAACCAACTGAGCCACCTAGGTGACCCCATGAGTTGTTTTAAGTGACATGCTTTTTTAATATCAAGAAAATATCTGTCAAATGTCTAAGTCTGAATAACTATAATTTATTTCTCAGTTGTGCATTCAGGTATAAATGGATTCCATAAAAAGCCTTGTTATTTCAGTTCTCAACGCAAACAGCAGTGCTTTTCTTCTAGATAGCCATCATATTTCATAAGACAGCAGAAGTATCACATATGTAGGTCCCATTCTGGCTTCTCTGACCAAAGCCAGAGCAGAACTTTGGTCTCTGATACACTCTCAATCCTGCTTCTGTTATATGGCCCAGCACTAATCCCTCCACTCTGTGTGAGGATCCTAGAAGAAATCTTTGTGTAAAAACAATGGACTTTTTAGAAGATCAATATGCAGAAGAATGACAGTCAATATACTAATAAAAGTAGATAGACTTCCACTTCTTGGAAGTGGGATAAATATACATTTCCCTATTCCCCTCGTATATTGCATATAGAACATAATAATATGAATGGTGAAAGTAAGGCAGACTAGCTAGAGATCCTGGGACCTCTTGACATGGCAGTTGTGCTTTCTTTTTGCTTCATATATCTAACATCTAGAGCTGAAGAATCCTGGAAGTAGAGGTATATTTAAAAAAAAAATAAGAAGAAACAAAAATTTGCTCTCTTTAAGCCAAAAGGAATAGAGAAGAACGCTTTTAGGCAATAACCACTATATTCCATTCAAACACCGAAAATACAAAAGAAAAGAGAAAGAGAAAGGAAAAAGAAAAGAAAGAAAAGGAAATTGAAGGAAAAAAGGAAAGGAAAGAGGAAAGGAAAGAAGGAAAGGAAAGGAAAGGAAAGGAAAGGAAAGGAAAGGAAAGGAAAGGAAAGGAAAAGAAAAGAAAGGAAAGAAGGAAAGGAAAGGAAAGGAAAGGAAAGGAAAGGAAAGGAAAGGAAAGGAAAGGAAAGAAGGAAACGAAAGGAAAGGAGGAAAGGAAAGAAGGAAAGGAAAAGGAAATTTTGTTGTAGAATCCCCAGCCATGCCAGTAAATGTTAGTTGGGTGACTAGACCTCCATTCTTATCAGACTAACAATGTGTCCCAATCTCCCACCTGCACGGTGTCAGAGAAGTCTGAGTAAGAAGCAGAGACTTCTATCCTAACCAGGCATAAGGAACCATTTCTGTTACCTCACATGGAGACCACACAGGGGACCTGGACTTCCACACCTACCTGGAAGTAAAAAGGTGACTCTCCTTCTCTGCTTGATTGGTGTCAAAGGAGACTTATGGAGAGGCAGGACCTCTACCAGCCACCCAGTGATACTGAGGCCATCCAATCTGTGGTGTTAGGGGAGCTCAAGTGGGAAGCAGTAATGAGGCATTCCTACCTCTCATAGCCAGGAAGTATAAAGGCCTCCTGGAGAACAGGTCAAGTGTGGAACCTGGACTTCTATCCCCACCTAACAGTTATGAGGAAATGCTTTGTTTCCCCTTCCCTTGCTGGGGTTGAGTTAGAGAAAGCCAGTTAAAACAAATTTTAATAAGATCCAGAGTCTCAAAACATAAGACCCAAAATGTTTAGTTTTCAAATAAAAATCATCACAACAAGAAAATCTCATGCTTGAATGAAGAAGGCCATCAGTAGACAGCAACACTAAGATGACACAGAGGGTCATCATAAATGAGTTATCCTACTAAGAATACATATCCAAAATATGTATGCACCAAACAATGGAACTCCAAAATGTATGAAGCAAAAGCTGCTAAAACTGAAAGGAAAAATAGACAAATCCACAATTATAGTTAGAGAATTTAATATCCCTTTCTCAAGAACTGATAAGACTTGCCAGAATATCTACAAGGATATAGAAGATCTTACAACATCATCAACCAAAGATCTGATGGACATTTATAGAACACTTCGCCCAACAACAAAAGAATAATCATTCTTTTTGAGTGCCCACAGAACATATACTCAGATAGAGCATATCCTAGACCATAAAACAAACCTCAGCAAATTTAAGAGAATTGAAATAATAAAGATTCTTTTCTTTTACCAAAATGGAACCAAACTAGAAATCAATAACATAAAGTTAACAGGAAAATATCATTAAAGAGAAAAAAGAATAGAAAGAAAACATCCAACATCCCTCATGCAAGGTTACTTCAATATGTGTCTTATATCTTGACTTTTACATAGGCAATATCTTGACTATAATATTATATTATAGTTTTTCAAGGTGATACCATTAGGAGGTACATAGGCAATATCTTGACTATAATATTATATTATAGTTTTTCAAGGTGATACCATTAGGAGGAATTGAATAAAAGGCACATGAAATCTCTCATTATTATTTTTTTAAAGATTTACATTTTATTTATTTATTTATTTATTTATTTATTTATTTATTTATTTATGATAGACATAGAGAGAGAGAGGCAGAGACACAGGAAGAGGGAGAAGCAGGATCCATGCCGGGGCCCGAGGTGGGACTCGTCCCCGGGAGTCCAGGATCATGCCCTGGGCCAAAGGCAGGCACTAAACCGCTGAGCCACCCAGGAATCCCCTCTCATTATTATTTTTATTATTGTATGTGAATCTACGGTTATCTCAAAATTAAAACTTTAACTTAAAAAGAACAAAACCAGGATACGAACAAACATATTTTAGGTCATTATTTGAAATTTACTTTTAAATAAATGGATGAGGTGAAAGATTCTAATGTTGAGTCTTTATTCATCAAGCAACTGACAATACTTTTGTGTACAGACATTTATTCATTAATCTAGAGATGCAATTTGTAGCAATATCCAATATAATATTACAGTTCTTGATATGTGGGAAAGCAGGCTTAGGGTAAACATAATGTAGATTTTATTCTAAATGTCATATTCCACAAATTGCTGTTATCACTTTCTTTCCTGCTAGTTTGAGATTAATAGAATTATATCAACCCAGAGAATAAAGTAATTGTCAATAACTCCTGTACAATTCACTTGAATCTAGAGATTGTTTACAGAGAATTTCCCTAAATATACATCATAGTTCTAGTAGACCAAGAACTACCTGCATCTCTAATTTTGAGAATACATCTAAAACATCTTTATTAATCTTAAGAACCACCCTTCTCAGATATCCTGGCTTTATTTCATTTATACAAACAGCATTAACATTTGCTTTCTATTTTAGTCATACTTTATGGAGGAATGAGCTTCCATATAAATTCATAATAGCTACTGTTTATGTAGCAAAATATGTGTGTTTATGTATGTGTTTATGTTCTTATAGTAAAATAAGAACAAAAACATTTTAAGAGGCAATGGCCAAGTAGATGGCTAGTCTAGTTCACTGGTTAAGAAAGACACTTGTTCCTATTTTTAAGTCTTGCAGTTGTCAAATTCTCGGGTTGAAGAAAAATGTAAATTGTTTTATGTCATTAGCTTTGGGAATCTGACTATAGTCTAAGTAATCTATGAAATAAGCAGTCTATTTTTCCTTTAAAGAGATCTGTATACAGTAGAATAAATAGAAAAATTGATCACTGTACTAAAGTATTTGAGAAATATAGATGGCACATACCCTTTTTTAACATACCTTAGAATAAAGAATGTGAGAAGTTCTGCAATATAGAAAGCTGTTTTGATTAACTAGAAAAATTCATGACTAATTTGACCACAAAACCCATTCATTACCATCACCTTATATCTTTTATTTCTCCAAATATTCTTTTAAACTCTTTTGGTTCATAAATTTCAGACACCTATATGGGAAAAATCTGGTCTAAATTTAAAATGTTACATCTACAAATAATGGGGTTTAACTCTAGTCTCCATCTTTTTAGAACAAATCAATTTCATGCCACGGACTATGAATAATTATCCTTTCCTTCTCTACTTTAAGTTTAAGAGGATTGAAATGATTATTTATCCTCAAACTATTTCAAGAAAATAGAAAAGGAAGGAAAACTTCCAAATTCATTCTATGAGGCCAGAATTACTCTGATATCAAAACCAGATGAAGACTCCACTGAAGAAGACAACTACAGGCCAATATCGCTGATGAACGTGAGTGTAAAAATTCTCAGTGAAATACTAGTAAATCGAATCCAACAATACATTAAAAGAATCATTCACCACAATCAAGTGGGATTTATTCCTGGGTGACAGAGTGGTTCAACATTCACAAATCAATGTTATATACCACATTAATTAAAGAAAGGATAAGAACCATATGATCATTTCAGTAGATGCAGAAAAAGCATTTGACAAAGTACATCTGTTCATGATAAAAACCTTCAAGATAGGTTTAGAGGAAACATATCTTAGCATAATAAATGCCATATACAACCCTTGCCCGCAGGAGCACAATATCTTCCTCAATGGGAAAAAACTGAGAGCTTTTCCACTAAGGTGAGGAAAAATATAGGGATATCTACCCTTACCATTGTTTTTTAACATTGTACTGGAAGTTCTAATCATAGCAATCAGACAAAAAAAAAATAAGAGGAAAGAAAGAAAGAAAGAGAAGAAAGAAAGAAAGAAAGAAAGAAGAAAGAAAGGAAGGAAGGAAGAAAGAAAGAAAGAAAGAAAGAAAGAAGAAAGAAAGAAAGAAAGAAAGAAAGAAAGAAAGAAAGAAAGAAAGAAAGTGCATCTACATCTGGAAGGAAGAAACAAAACTTTCATATGATATTCTATTTAGAAAACCTGAAAAATTCCACCAAAGAAACTGCTAAAGTTGATACATAAATTCAGTAAAGTCAGAGAATACAAAATCAACATACAGAAATCCATTGCATTTCTATACACCAATAATGAACCAGCAGAAAGGGAAATAAAGAAAATAATCCCATTTACAACAGCATCAAAAACCAACAGATACCTAGGAATAAACCTAATCAAAGGGATAAAAGACCTGTACTCTGAAAACTATATGACATTGATGAAAGAAATTCAAGAAAATGCAAAGAAATGGTAAGACATTCCATGTTTATGGGTTGGAAGAACAAATATTGTTAAAATATTTGTTTTGTTATTGTTAAAATGTCTATACTACTCTAAGCAATCTACATATTTAATGCAATTCTTATCAAGATACCACCAGCATTTTTCATAGAGCTAGAATGAATAATCCTAAAATTTGTACAGAACCACAAAAGGCCCCAAATAGCCAAAGCAAACTTGAAAAAGAAAAGAAAAGCTGGAGGCATCACAATTATGGACTTCAAGTTACATTACAAACCTGTAGTGAGTACTGGCACAAAAATAGACACATAGATCAGCAGAACAGAATGGAAAACCCAGAAAAGAACCCATAACTATGTGGTCAATTAATTTTTGACGAAGCAGGAAAGAACACCCAGGGAAAAAGACAGACTCTTCAACAAGTGGTGCTGAGGAAACTGGACAGCAAAGTGCAGAAGAGTAAAACTGGACCACTTTCTTACACCATACATAAAAATAAATTCAAAATGGATTAAAGACCTAAATGTGAGACAGCAAGACATTAAAATTTTAGGGCAGAACACAGGCAACAACCTCTTTGATATCAGCTATAGGAACTTCTTACTAGATGTCTCCAAGACAAGGAAGACAAAAGCAAAAATAAACTATTGGGATTACATTAAAAATAAAAATTTTCTTGGCTATCGGGGTGGCTCAGTGGTTGAGCGTCTGCCTTCAGCTCAAGTCATGATCTCGGGGTCTTGGGATTGAGTCTCGCATCAGGCTCCCAGCAGGGAGCCTGCTTCTCCCTCTGCCTATGTCTCAGCCTCTCTCTCTGCATCTCTCATGAGCAAATAAATAAAATATTAAAAAAAATTAAAAGCCTCTACACAGAGAAGGAAAAAATCAACAAAACTGAAAGATAACTTATTGAATGGGATATTTGTAAATGACATATCTGATTAAGGCCTAGTATCCAACATATATAAAGAATTTATAAAACTCCATGTCCCCAAAATAAAAAATCCAATCAAGAAATGAGCAGAAGACACAAATAGACATTTTTCAAAGAAGACATACGGATGGCCAACAGACATATGAAAAGGTACTCAACATCACTGATCATCCAGGAAATGCAGGTCAAAACTACAATGAGCTGTCACTTCACACTTGTCAGAAATGGCTAAAATCAAAACACAAGAAAAAACAGATGTTGATGAGGATGTGGAGAAAACGAAACCCTCTTACATTGTAGGGAATGCTAACTGGTGGAGCCACTCTGGAAAACAGTATGGAGGTCCCTCAGAAAGTTAAAAATAGAACTACCCTACGATCCAACAATTGCACTAATAGATAATTACCCAAAAAATATAAAAATACTATTCAAAGGGATACATGTACCCCAATGTTTATAGAAGTGTATGTACAATAGCCAAACTATGGAAACAGCCCAAGCATCCATGAAATGATGAATGCATAAAGAAGACACACACACGCACACACACACACAAACTGGAATATTACTCAGCCATAAAAAAGAATGAAATCTCATCATGGGCAACAATGTGGCTAGAGCTACCATGTACTATGCTAAACAAAAATAAGTCAGAGAAAGATAAATACTATATGATTTCACTCATATGTGGAATTTAAGAAACAAAACAAATGAGCATGGGGTGAAAAAAAAAGAGAGGAAAACTAAGAAATCGATTCTTAACTATAGAGACCAACAGGATGATTACCAGAGGTAAGGTGGGTGGAGGATGGGTTAAATAGGTGATGGGAATTAAGGAGTGCACTTGTGATGAGCAGCAGGTGATGTATGGAAATGTTGAATCACTGAATAGTACACTTGAAACTAATATTGTGCTGCATGTTAACTATCTGGAATTTAAATAAAAACTTTTTTTTTAGAAGAGAGAGAAAATATCCCAAAGTGATTAGTTTATAGTAGAGCTTTAGCTGGGTCCAGGGGAAAACATGTGAAATAGAAGATTGTTTACAATGCCAAGTATGTGTGAGATAAAAACTATCAAGGTCTGTAAAAAAATTCATTAAGGTTACTGTTTGTACAACTTTTGGGACACCATCCAATTTTTATTGTATTGTGCTCCACAGAAGGAAATTATAAAATATAATCTACATTGTACTCCCGGGACACCTGGCTGGCTCAGTCAGTCAGGCATCTCTTTTTTTTTTTTTTAATTTTTTTTTTGGGGGGGGTAGTTTGATTTGCCAACATACAGTATAACACCCAGTGCTCATCCTGTCAAGTGCCTTCCTCAGTGCCCGTCACCCAGTCACCCCATCCCCCCACCCACCTCCCCTTCATCTGACTCTTGATTTCAGCTCAGCTGTGGGATTTAGCCCCATGTCAGGCTCTGTGCTCAGCTCAGCATCTGCTTCAGATTCTCTCCTTTTCCCTCCCCTTTTGCCTTTCTTGCCGCTCATGCTCTCTCTTTCTCTAAAATACATAAAATCTAAACAAACAAACAAACAAACAAACAAATAAATAAATAAATGGTACTCCCTAGGGTTGTACCTTTTTATTATGCTATAAACCTATCCTTCCTTAAAAAAATGAAAACTTAAAAAACTAATAGCTAACATTTATTGAGAGATTACTAAATATTAAGTACTTTAGTGAACAATTTCTCCACCTTTTATCAACCTTATTCTGAGTGGTAGGTTTTATTTATTATCCCCATTTCATGGATTAAAAAATCATATGTCAGAAAAGCAAAGTCATCTGCTTATAACAATATAGAACATAAGTGACAGAGCTGGAATCCAAACTCAGTACTCAATTCTGAGCTCCTAATCTCAATGGGAAATGTTTAGACATTTGTTAAGTATACCACCATCCTTGAAGAGGAATCCCTGGAGCTCAAGACATGAGACCTTGTAAGCTATTTACATTCACATAGCACAGTTGTTTCATCTACAAAATGGAGATAATATTTCTGTACTATCTATATCTAAGTGTTCATGTGAGTATCAAATAAGAAACATTTGTTAAATGTGGAAAGCCTCTGCTATACTAGTATGAAGAAAATCTTTTTAAAGGTTTATTTATTATATTAGAATTCTGTTATCTTGTCAATGGGTTTAACCCAAACTATATTTACATTTTCTTTTTCATCCTATAGTACATTCAGAATCTTGTGACAGTGACCTTATAGTAGGTGATTTATCAATAGAAGCTTTGAAAGCTAATTAACTTGGAATTATCACTTTAGTGCTTAATTAAGTAGAAGAGAATATACTGACAAAAAGGATTAGTTTCATAGGCAGAAAAACTTGATATGTGGTAATTACTAAGGATAAGAAGCATCATGTATATGTACACCAAAAGCAACTATGGCTGTAAGTATTTCTTCCAAGATTCCACAGGTCATTAGTTCTATAAAATATTGCTGAATTGGTCTATTTCTGTTTGTTAGGACTCACTTTAAAATATTGTAAGAAAGAAAACACAAATAATGTGACTTTAAAAAGACAGGGTTTTTTTTGTTTTTGTTTCTGTTTTTTGTTTTTTGTTTTTGCTATTGTGAAACGATAACAGAGGTTCATAATCTGGGACTGGTAGTGCAACTGTACCATCCTCAACTCCCTTCTGTCTCTAAATCTTCATTCTAATGTCTTTACCTTAACCGGTGGGAAGAGCACAAAGTGGGAAGAGGAAAGCATGTCCATTTCCCTTTAAAGGCATAAGTTAGAAGTGTTTCTCATCAAATCTGCTTTATCTCTATGGTCAAATAGACATATCCACACTAAAGAGAAACCAAAAAATGTAATCTCCCGCTGGTGGCCATGTTCCTCATTACATTTAGGATATTTATTATTAGGAAAAGGAAGAGAACTAGTACAGGTGAAAAAATGATCAGTTTCTGTTACAAACACTTTCCCTAGAGTTTGTTGAAATAATTTCCTAGTGTTTGTTTTAGAATTAACATGAAGTATGTCTCCTACAGTGTTCTGTCTACTACGTTTCACATAAGACAACAGTAAATCTGTAGTGGTAAGTTAAGTAGCAAAATATTCTTTTCTCCAGACCATTTGAGTTATAAAACTTGGAGAATTTTTTATTTTCTAAAGATTTTATTTTATTTATTCATGAAAGACACAGAGAGAGAGGCAGAGACATAGGCAGAAGGAGAAGCAGTTTCCGTGCAAGGAGCCTAATGAGGAACTCAATCCCAGGACCGCAGGAGCATGCCCTGAGCCAAAGGCAGGCGCTCAACTGCTGAGCCACCCAGGCATCCTAAACTTGGAGAATTTATTATAAATTTAGGAAATCAGAGTGACATGCTAGAATGTATGGGCTGAATATTTGTGTCCCCTCCAAACTAATATGTCGAAATCTTACCCCTCAATGTAATATATTAGAAGGTGAGCCTTTGAAATTTAATGAAGATTAGATGAGGTCATGAGAATGGAGCCCTCATGAATAGGATTAGTGTCCTTATAAGTGTTACAACAGAGCTTGCTTCCCCTCTCTCCTCTCTGCCATGTGAGAATATAATCAGAAGCCAGTAGTTTGCAAACTGGAAGAGGGCCTTCACCAGAACTTGGTGGCACCCTCATCTCAAATTATAGCCTCCAGATCCATTCAAAGTAAATTTCTGTTGTTTATGAGCTACCCAGTCTATGATAGTTTGTTATAGTAGCCCACACTAAGACATAAGAGCATAACAGACCCCAAAATCTTAGTGGTCTAACCTAATAAAAATTGACCACTTGCTCACACCAAGTCCAGTTTGGATGTTAATAGTTGATGAGTGGCCCTTCATGTGGCTGTTTTAGTGACTATGCCTCAGATCTCTGATGGATTTTCTGCATGTTCCTGGGAGACAAGAGAAGAGGGTGTTTGGTCTTGAAGAATATATGGGTCAAGCCTAGAAGAAGGCTACCTACCTTCTGACCATATTTCATTAGCTATGATTCATTCATAGGGCCACACCTAAATAGGAGGTTGGTGTGCATCTAGGGTTCAAAGAAATAGGTTTTGTGAAGACACTGAATAGATATGTTTTGCATCTTTCTGTTTGAGCCTTTTTAATTTTTTCCTCTCTAGGATTTAGTAATTGCTTGGGAGTTTTAGTTTTGGGCCCACATTGAAGCCTCAATTCTTCTTTTTTTTTTTTTTTTGTATATATATTTTTATAGGAATTTGATTTGCCAACATATAGCATAACTTCCAGGGCTCATCCCGTCGAGTGCCCCCCTCAGTGCCCGTCACCCAGTCACCTCAACCCCCCACCCACCTCCCCTTCCACTACCCCTTGGTCATTTCCCAGAGTTAGGAGTCTCTCATGTTCTGTCACCCTCTCTGATATTTCCCACTCATTTTCTCTCCTTTCCCCTATAATCCCTTTCACCATTTTTTATATTTCCCAAATGAATGAGACCATATAATGTTTGTCCTTCTCCGATTGACTTACTTCACTAAGCATAATACCCTGCAGTTCTATCCGCATTGAGGCAAATGATGGGTATGTATGTCGTGTCTAATGGCTGAGTAATATTCCATTGTATGTATAGACCACATCTTCTTTATCCATTCATTTTTTGATGGACACCGAGGCTCCTCCCACAGTTTGGCTATTGTGGACATTGCTGCAAGAATACTTTATCCAGCAAGGCTCTCATTCAGAATAGGAGAGATAAAGAGTTTCTCAGATGGCAGAAACTGAAAGAATATGTGACCACCAAACCAGCTCTGCAAGAAATATTAAGGGAGACTCTGTAAAAGAAAGAGGAAGCCCAAAGAAATAATCCACAAAAACGGGTTGAATAGGTATTACAATGACACTAAATACAAATCTTTCAATGAAGCCTCAATTCTTAATTTATCTGTTCTCATTGTCATTGCTTTCTTCCTCCCACCCCACCTTTCTACAATATTTTCCCATTTTGTCCCATTTTCCACCAAGCAGAAAAAGGTCATGAAATTCTATTTTCCCCCATTATATACTCTTCTTTCCCAATAGCATCTTCCAAAATGTATCCTATGATTTATAGGTGAATAATTATTCCTATTAACATTTTTTTTTCAAATGAAGAATCACCTATCTCTTCTTTCCTAACATCTACTAATATCTCCTCCATGTAGAGCAACACCATAATTGTTTTTCATACAAACTGCTTGGACCTTTATATATAATTAATTATTCCATCAGAAGAATATTGAAAGAAGGGCCTGTTGAATAAAATCATGAAAGCCTGATTCAGAGCCATGATCCATCTCATGCAGTCATAAACCTAGGAACATTATGGGCATGTTCCAAAAAAATTTAGCTTACTTGATTTTAAAATTATGCTAGTAATTGGGGCTACATGTTTTAAAATGAGAAATAAGTATCCCATATTTATTTATTCAACAAACAAAGCATCTGCTGCATGTAGGCACTTTTCAGTACATGAGGAATAAATAGGGAATGTGGTACAGAACCTGCTCTCTTGGAATTTACAGTCTAATTAAGAATTGGACCATGAGGAGGTACCTGGGTGGCTCTGTCAGTTCAGAGTCTATCTTTGCCTCAGGTCATGATCCCAGGGTCCTGTGATGGAGCCCCACATTGGGCTCGCTGCTCTACAGGGAGCCTAATTCTCCCTCTGCCTGCCATTTCCCTTGCTTGTGCTTGCTCTCTCTCTCTCTCTCTCTCTCTGTGTCCAAATAAAGAATTGGACCACGAATAAGTAAATATAATCCAAAGAAAATAAGAAGAGGGAAGTGTTATTAAATAGAAGTACCTAACCAAGCGTTTATTGTTAGAGAAACTCTGATTGGGGATCTGATATTCTTAAGGATGAGCTGGAGTAGGTCAGGTAAAATACAAAGAATGAGAAGGGAAAAATCACAAATTCTTTTTAAAATCCTAACATAATAGTCTTATAAATTCCCATAGAGTCCTTATAATTAATAACAACGGCTGGTATCAATATAGTCCTACTTTATCAGTTCCTAAAAACTTTTCAGATCCATTATCTTAATTTCTCCTCTCAAAAGCTTTATACCATCTTTATCATTACACTTATTTTGGAAATGAGAGAACTGAGATTCAGAATAACTTGACAAGGTCACATAGATATTAGGTAGCAAAACTGGATCATCAACAGGGGAGGTCATGTCCCCAAGTCTTTCAAAAAGAGAGACCAAGTTTTAGAGGAAACAGAGAGTAGAGGTTAAGAGTCAGACTGCCTGCATTAAAATCCTGATACTGTCACTTACTAGCAGGATGATTCTTGTTAAATTCAACCTGTCTTCACTTGAAGTCCTTCATTTGCAAAGTGAGGATAATCACAATACTTACCTCCTGTGTTGTTATAAAGGTTACATGATAATTATAAATAACTTAGAACACTCTTTGTAATGGGAAAATTTTATTAAATTAAAAAGTCATTGATTTGCATGCCGATGCATGGTCTTATTTTCTAGCTCCACATATAAACCAAAATTTAAACCATGGAGTAGACTAGTATTTTAGATTGCCAATTGACAAAACTTATTCCAGAAAAGTATCAGACCTAAACTGAGTTGACATCCAAAGTGTAACAGCATGATAGTAATTTCTACTTAAAATGACTTTTATTTTTTTATGAGAGATCTTTTCTTTTTTAAATATTTTATTTATTTATTTTTAAAAGATTTAATTTATTTATTCATGAGAGATACAGCGAGAGAGAGCCAGAGACACAGGTAGGGGTCGAAGTAGGCTCCCCACAAGGAGCCCAACATGAGACTCTGATCCCATACCCCGGGATCACGCCATAAGCTGAAGGCAGACGCTCAACCGCTGAGCCACCCAGGCATCCCTAAAGATTTTATTTATTTATTAATGAGAGACACAGAGAGAGGCAGAGACATAGGCAGAGGGAGAAGCAGGCTCCCCCTGGGGAGCCTGATGAGGGACTGGATCCTGGGGTCCTGGGAACACAGCCTGCACTGAAGGCAGATGCTCAAACACTGAGCCACACTGGTACTCCCTTAAAATGACCTTTAAAATCAACCTTTGAAATGCAATTAAACTCTTCTACAAACTTTTGAAATTCAGTAAGGTGATTCAGATTGACAGAAACAAACATGGGGCTTAAGGAGGTGAACATCTGGCTTATCTATTGGTGGCACTACCAAAGAATTCCAGCCTTTTCTGTGTGTTATGACAGGAATCTGGTTGATTCAGCTGACTATAAACCCTTTGAAGTCCTGTGATAGGAAGCTCGTAAGGTACTCATCCAAAATAAGAGGAGAGTGGGAACCCCCATAATAGGGCCTTCTCGGTTCTGAAAGATAATATTATGGAAAACTGGATCAGATGCCTAAGTATTTTCATCAAAAAGAATGAAAGGAAAGTACTACTGGAACTAGAAAATATGTATTGTGATCTCAGTGATTTTATATTTTAGTACAACTGCTAGCTCTATTTCAACTAAGAGTGCAACAGAATGACTAAGCAGAATTTTGGAATCTGGTACATAAGCAGCCCGAATCATGCCTCTGCCACTTACCAGTTGATTGACTTTGAATAAACCACAGCACTTTTTTGTACCTTAGTTTTACCACCTGATAGCTGACTTGATGATATCTTCTTTACAGGATTAAGTTCCATAAGAACATGAGGAAACACTTAGCCTAGTGCCTACCACACAGAAGTTAGAAGTATCATAGCAGCAAAAATCTTTGTTGCCAAGTGGTAACTAAGTAGTAACAGAGGCAAGTAAAATATATGAATCATATTTCCATTTATAATTAAAATTGTGAAGAGGAAGCTTTGCAATATGCAAGCACAAATCTCTAGTTGAAATTGAAGGTTTAAAAGGCAAACACACTTGTGGAAGAGTCAAACATATTTTCAAGTGATTTTAATCAAAGGCATCTTAAAAATAATTACCCTGGTACAGCATAGGGAATATAGTCAAAAGTACTATAATAGTGTTGTACAGTGATAGACAGTAACAACACTTATGCTGAGCATAGCATAACATAGAGTTGTGGAATCACTATGTTGAACACCTGAAACTGATGTAACATGGTATGTCAACTATACTTCAACCACAAAAAAATTTTACCCTTAATTTAACATAAGTAGAATCTTTATTAATTTTGCTTGCCTACAACTAACTTTATTTGATGCTAATTTTTTTCATCCATGGCATATGTGTGTTCTCATACATTAATAGCAATAATTCCCATACACAAATTGATAGATATGAGTGATAAGAAAGAAAGAATCGTATAAGATGAAGAACACAGGATTTAAAATGAGAAAATTGAAGATATAGTTTTGACATTAACCACTCAAAAGACATATGACCTTTAACATCACTTAGATTCTATAACCTCTTCATTTGCACTGTAAGCATGATGATGGCTACTCTATCTCCCTTATGTGAAGAGCATCCAGTGACATGTTAGAACAGACTCATATCTGCCATGAGAGCTGACAGCATCTTTTCTCCACTCTTTACTCAAAGACATCAAGTTGGTACCTTGAAATTAACAATCATGGAAATATTTACACCATGAAAATTGAGAAATGCTACAAAACAACATATTCTGCTGCTGCCCTGCATTTCCCCTCTAAGATCTGGTTACTAATCCTTTGCTAACACACTGCTGGGAACGTCAAGTGAGAAAATGTGCCTGAACATATTTTGCACACTATAAAGTATAATGCAAACATGTTAAAATACTCATTATAGAAAATTATGGATATATAGGGAATCTGTGACTTGCATATGAAAATATCATTAAATGATCCTGCCTAATTAAAAAGCAAATAATAGGGATCCCTGGGTGGCTCAGCAGTTTGGCGCCTGCCTTTGGCCCAGGGGGTGTCCTGGAGTCCCGGGATCGAGTCCCACATTGGTCTCCCTGCATGGAGCCTGCTTCTCCCTTTGCCTGTGTCTCTGCCTCTCTCTCTCTCTCTCTCTCTCTCTCTCTCTCTCTCATTAATAAATAAATAAAATCTTTTTAAAAAAGCAAAGAATAAATGAGATAGTGGGACACATTTAAGACATTTGACTTGTATTTTATAGAACTGCCCTATCGAAACAAGCCAATGACAGAATGTTATGTAGAACCTTTGCAGGGTGACTAACAATCTCTGTTGGTCTAGGATTATGTAGTTTCCAAGGACAAGGATTAGCTATATAATTTGCAAGGCTCAATGCAAAATGAAAATATAGAACACCTTGTTCGAAAAATATTAAGAATTTCAAGATAGCAACAGCAGAGCGTGAAACCAAGTAAGGGCAGTTCTTAGGTGGAGAGCACTCAGTTGCATGCTTGTGAATCTGATCCAACCTATGATACGGGATTTTCAGTGCTAAAGCCAGAACAGCCTGGGGCAAGCAGGGACGAGGATATTATACCTTTGCTTCAAAAATGGCCTTAGCAATTAATATATTATCAGAGTTTTAGCATATCCAGTGAAATATACCAAATGTACCAATCACTATCAATTCAGTCTTAAAGTGAAAAAAGGGAAGAGAATATAGCTTGAATAACACTTTGTCTATAAGGATCTTTGCTTATTTCAGCCTGTACAATTCAGTGAACTAAATGACTCTACTGTGCGGTTCAATATTCCTGTCATTCCGAACACACAAACCTTAGAATAAAGAAAGCCATTAGAAAATTTTACCTTGGGAAGCCCTGGTGGCCCAGCGGTTTGGCGCCGCCTGCAGCCCAGGGCGTGGTCCTGGGGACCCTGGATCGAGTCCCATGTCAGGCTCTCTGCATGGTGCCTGCTTCTCCCTCTGCCTGTGTCTCTGTCTCTCCCTCTCTCTCTCTCTGTGTCTCTATGAATAAATAAAAAGAAAATCTTTAAAAGAAAAGAAAAGAAAATTTTACCTTAAAACAGGTTTCAGACAAATTTTAAATGAAGAAATGGACAATTATCCTTGATGTGTAAGATCATATTATAGATGTGTCTATAAACTGGAGATAAGATCTAAGAAATATTGAAAAAATCACTGGATGATGTAAATTATATATATGCTGTGTATTTATAATATGTATGTAAAGGAAATAATTACCTTATGTGCATGCACATACACAGCACACACACACTGAGATTACTAACAGGAGAAATTAGTCTGATATTTAAAATAATAAACAATTTAAAGTGATGACACATGAAAAAATTCTGTTGTTCTCTTTTATTGAGTTTATGGAGATGACTATGACTAATTATGCACCATCGTCTTTGTGCAAACAATGAAAATAATTAAAGCAGTGATTTTCAAACTTTGGTGTGCATTGGAATTGCCTGGAAGACTTGTTGATGCAAATGGTGAATCCCACTGACTTTCTGATTCAATAGTTCTCTGGAGGGCTAGAATATTTACATTTCTGACAAATTTATAGATGAATGCTGCTGGCTCTGGGACCATATTTTTGAGAACCGTGGAATTTATCGGTCATTTGTGACCTTAACTGTCATCTAATAATTATATGGTAAGAAGCAATCACCCACTGCTACATTTGTTTCATTTCTCCATTCCCTGTTATTGAAGGAATTTCCTGAGTCAAATTAAAAGTATTTCCTAATAAACATAAATGCTAATTAATTACATTTATGGCTGTAGAGCTAGTACTTTATTTGAGAAAGCTTGAAATTGGATTGAAAGCTAATGCTTCCATTATACCTAGGGACCTACTTAGAGCCAAGATCTTTTTTTGATCTGCAATATTGTATTTCTGCTGCAAATAGTTTCAACTATAAGCTTTTTAAAGTACTCAGCCATCAAATACAACCCCTTAAAATCATTGTGTATAACCTTATGAGGCTATGCATTCCATAGTTCCTGAATGAAGTTGCACATTAGGAGACTAATTACGGGGAAGAGAGCCAGGGACCTGAACAGTCACTTTGCTTCAATCTTCAGATGCATTAACATACAATTGTCTTTCTTTTTGATTTCTTTTCTCCATTTATACCACTGAAACTCTAAGAAATATTGAAAGGGGCCTGAAATGCACTGAAAGTAAAATTAAATCAAATAAATGTATTCTGTTCTGAAGATTTAACGATGTACCTTTTCACATTTCAGAATCTACTAGGCATGATAAAGTGTAACATCTAAACCCAGTTTCTTAGAAAGAAGGATGCAGAATGAAATAAGATGATATGGGTAAAAATGCCCAGTCAGTGCCTACCGCATAATAGTTGCTACATTTTTTTAAACATAATTTTCAAGGGTACGCATTGAAGGAGTTATCAGCATTACAATATTTTGTTTTTATTTTAAATTTTATTTATTTATTTACTTGTTTGTGTATTTATTTATTGAGAAAGAGAGAGAGTACATAGGCACGAAGGGAGTAGAGGGAAAAGTAGAGAGATAATCTTAAACAGGCTCCACACTGAACGGAACTGGATTTTATGACCCTGAGATCATGACCTGAAATCAAGAGTCAAAGGCTTAACCAACAAAGCTACCCAGGCACCGCAATGTGAAAATATATTTTTTAAAGATTTCATTTATTTATTCATGAGAGACACACAGAGAGAGGCAGAGACACAGGCAGAGGGAGAAGCAGGCTCCGTGCAGGGAGCGCGATGTGGGACTCCATCTCAGGACCCTGGGATCACCAACTGAGCCAAATGCAGATGCTCAACCACTGAGCCACCCAGGTGCCCCCACCATGTGAAAATATTTTAAGGCAGAAGATCCTGTGAGATTTTAAAGGCAAAAGCATTTTTGGACTTTCAGAATATAACAAAAAAAAATTTCAAGTGAAGGGAATAATACCTTCAGAAGTAAAGTTTTTAAATTGTGATCTCAAGTTTAGAGGATGGAAAGCAATTTAGACTAAATCAGTGAATTTCAACCCTGGTTGCACATTAGAATCGCTTGGGTGTTTTTAAAATTCCAAGTGCCTGAGCCCCACTCTATACCAATTAAATGTGTATCTCCAGGGGTTGGAGATAAGCTTCAATATTAAAAACAAACAAACAAACAAACAGAAAATCTCTCCAGAGAACTATTGGGGAGGAAACAAAAGAGAAAAGACATGGATTGACAGGCTGAAGTTTTCTATTGTTATGATTAGCCAGAAACTGTGATTATTCGTTTCCCATAGGAACACAGCACACAGACTTTACAGCCTAACAGAGTACTTCAGGCAACCATCCCTGCCCTTCACAAAGAACTTTGAGCTATTTTGGCATCTGTGACTGCTAACAAGGTCCCTGCTGGCTTGCTGGACTTCCCATCATGGGGAATCTTCAGACAAGACTGAAGCACCTGTTACATCTGTTAATAGATGTAAGCTCATAAATTCATTTGGTGGTCCCTATTACTTCCAAGGTGAATCAGCGAGTCAGCACAGATACAACCCAACTGTAGTTTACAGGAAAAGGCACAGGTTTGAAATCAATCAGAGCTATCTTCAATTCCTTGATTCCCTCCGTTACTAGCTTGAATTTAGATGTGTTAACTCATAGATGTGTAACTTCTGTAAACTTAAGTTTTCTTGTCTGTGAATTGGGACAATGATACTATTTATATCTAGGTAGCCCTGGGATTCACATGAGACCAGGTACACAAGAGATATTTCAAAAGCTTGATGTATAAACTGTTATTTGGTGCCTAGAATTTCCTCTTTGACTTGCTCTTTCAAAAGAGAATTAGAGTCTCAGCAAGAGAATTTACTGATATTGGTGTAAACGTTTCTTATTTTTCCAAGGTGATTTACTGGCCAAAAAAAAAAAAATGAGGGATCCCTGGGTGGCGCAGCGGTTTGGCGCCTGCCTTTGGCCCAGGGCGCGATCCTGGAGATCTGGGATCGAATCCCATATCAGGCTCCCGGTGCATGGAGCCTGCTTCTCCCTCTGCCTGTGTCTCTGCCCCTCTCTCTCTCTTTGACTATCATAAATAAATAAAAATTAAAAAAAAAAAGAATTGTGTGAAGAAGTAAAATAGAAAATAATTTATTCAAATTTTCATACTAATCACATCCATGGCATTTTCTCTTTTTGTCTCTTAACAAGCAGCCAAGTAGAGCTCTTTGAAGATCCCTTCGGATTTTATGGAGAGAAATGTATCTTTTCTATTCCCAGGCTCTATAGAATGGTCTAAGTGAAAGGCTGAGACATATTTTACATTTGATTTTCTTTTAAATACAATGATGTGAGTCTCTGTCTCTGTGAGAAATCAAAGCAAAAGATTTGGTCCCTACTTCTAAGGCATTTCTAGTCTGAAGAAACAAGATTGCACAGTTTATTTAAAAAAGTTAATATAATAAGATTATCTATATTAATAATCTAGTACCTATCACAAAGAAGTTGGATATTTGTTCAACCTGTATCTTTGAACTATTTCTGAGCATGTATCACAATAGTCTGACAAACTCTTATGTGCTTCTTACTCAGATATCCCTTCTTAATAACTTTGGAGGCTTTCCCAGATGCAGCATCTGGCAAATTAGCCAAAGAAGTGAGTAAAGAAATACTAAGCCTTGCTGAGAACACTGTTAGAAATGCAATCCTACTTTCTAAGATCAGCCTAACAATGGATGAGGGCAAGCAACAGGCAGGTTCTGTAGAGCAATGGAGTTAGGAAGAGGTGAGGCGTCTGGTGTTGAAATGGGTCCTGATGGTGGGTAGTGTGGCAAAAGAGACATTTCTACCATGGGAGTACTTCATATTCTTGGCTAGTATCTCTCATAAGTACCCATTGATCAAATGCAAAGAGCCGATAGAAATGATAGGTACTACTTAGGAAGCATCCATTTTGTGTCAGATTCTGTGCTATTTGCTTCACACGTGCTATCAAAATTATTCCTCATCAGAATCCAGATGGGCATTGATTATCTCCTCTCTTACCAAGGAAGAAGCCAAAACTCAAAAAAGAGAGCTATCTCTACAAAAGCCATACATTTGGTAACAGAATTGAAAACCCAGTTTGCAGAGCTCTAAAAAATCTTTTCTCTATAGCAGTGTCTTCAAACTGAGATAGCCACACTACTGCAGATTCACTAAGACTTTCTACAGGATACATGGTACAGAACATGTTAAGGAAATTTATTTCCAGGTCCTCCTCCCAAGTATATTTTTCTAAAATGAATCTTGAATGGGAAGGTTCCTGAAGGTTCTCCTTTTCCTCTGCATCTTACCCAATATTTTCTACTTTTCAGGAGAAAAGCCTTTCTCTCATATACCCTAAATCCATTGTCAACAGCACATTCTCAGAGGGGGGTAAAACCTCACAGGTGCCAAACAAGTAGAGCATTCAAAATATTGTGCCAGTGTCACTATAGGGCATGACTTTAATGACTAGGTGGCAAATATCTTGAGTCATGTGGTTTGTAAATAAATTCATAATTTATAAGATTGCTTTCATTAAAGAATTCTTGACTGAGTTGTCAGCTGACAAATCACATTATTTTGATTCTGGATCAGTGAGTCATTTTTTTGCACGTAACTAAAAGAGAGTTCAAATAATTAAGGGAAATTGCTATAAAAAATCTCTTATTCCCATGTAGTTATTTTTAAGAACAAAGTTTCCTCAGGACTCAGATTTAGTTTTTGAAATTAAGAAAAGAATTTATGTGAAACTTTATCCTTTGCAGCAATAAATAATATTAATCTATGGATAACTAATTTTTAATTAATGATCTTTCACCAATATTATTAAGAAACAAACTTTCAATAAAATTTTACTCTTTTATATTTACTATTTTGTAAAACATTTTAATATATTTGTGTGATTTTATAAGTTGCTTATGGCTAAGATGTTTAGTGATAAATTAACCCAGATTAATGTTTACATGGAATTTTTAAAAAGTAATTTTAATTTTTGTATATATTTTCATTGCAGAAAAGCTTTTTTTTATCAAGCAAACTTGTATAATACTTAATTATGTTTCTGTGGGAAAGTAGAATAAAAATATGAGATGAAGTCAAAAAAGGTAATCTCACAAAATTTCATACAATATTAGAGATGACAGTGAATAAGGTGGATACATTTTTTAAAACATTGTATTAAATGTTTAGTTTTACATGTATACTATTTTCAATATCCTTGAAGTTATAGCCTCTGAAAATATTTACAATTATGATTAAAATAATCTGGATCTACTTAAAAACATATGAGAATATATAAACAATGTGATTTTAAAACTTTCATTTGGTGCCATCAAGGATAAAAGCTTAAAGACCATTGCTGTACAGAAGTCTGTCTCCATGATATGGGATTTATTGCCATATAGAAAAGTCAGTAAAACAATGCATTCAAGAGCCTGAACTCTAGAATAAAACAAGCTGTGTCCCCACCTTAATTTCTCTTATTTATTTTTAAATCTAACACAAGTTACTTGACTTTCTGAACCTCTTTTTTTTTTCAAATTGGTGTAATGGAGATGATAAAGGTACTTAATTTGTTGGATCACTCTAAAGGGTATATAAAATTAATCATGTCAAGCTCATAGAAAAATATCTGCATACAGTAAAGGCCAAGTATATACAATCATACAAGTTTCATAGACAAAAGGGAAGGGAAGTGCATGTTCTTAGGCTATGCACCCAGTGGGAGCAGAACTTAGCCTAGTCTCCAAGAATGAGTGGAAAAAGCTCAAAAGGAGGGGAAAAAATTCACTAGCTGAGGGGTAGAAATCTAGTGAGTCACAATGGTGAAGTGACACAAATCATCAAATGTAGCAGTCAAGAGCTGCATCTTTAAAAACAAACAGATTGACAACAAAATAATCCTAGTTGCATAAAATTAGCTAGACCCCCCCCCGCCCAAATCATAGTGCCTTCACTGTGTGTATCCTACCTTTAATATTATTATCATCTTCCAGTTTCTGTTTGATATTTCTAAATTCTAAAATTTCATAATATGCCCTTGGCCATATTCCCCCAACTAGGTTGCTACTTATAATTTAATTTTGATAAATGGACTTCTTTGTCTGGTTCTGAATCTGAATTCTACCTGTTTTATGTTTTGCCTCAATGGACTGAACTGATATCTTCCTCTTCATCTTCCTCTTCCCAGGGACTGTGTGAAAGAGAATGCAAAATAATAAGAGCTCAGGTTTTGAAGCTTAATTGAACAAAGTTAAAATCCCAACTCTACAATGCTCTGTGTCACTTAGGGAAACTTAACTTCTCTTGGCCTCAGTTTTATCTACTTTCCAAGAGAGATAATAATTTTTAATTGATAGAGTTGCTGAAAAGGTTGGAGGACATATGTCACCAAAAGCATTAGGCACAATTAATATTCAGAAAATAATGGCTCATATTATCATTATTCTCCCACTATTAGTATTCCTGATGCAATAAAAGGAACCATTTAATGGAGTTCTGATTAGTTTTGAAATGAATAATTGGCAAAATCACATTCTGATCTGATGTCTGCCAGACTTTGATATGGGAGGTCACAAATTATATGTTTTCTTTGGAACCAAAAACCAAAATTAAAAGTAACCACCAGAACTGGAAAGCAAGGAGACACATACAGGCTGGAAAGATCTGCTCTAAGTGCTATTAAAGACTGAAGTAAGAGTGACCATGCTGATTATTATAAAAAGGTCTTATTACTTTTCAGCATCTAAAGGAGAAATAATAGGCAGAAGCAACAGGAGGGAATATGATTGGCTCCACCTATTCCACCTGCTTAATCAGTCCACTGTACCCAGATTAACATCTTTCAATTCCACCAAGATTTATCAAATGCTCAGTGGGCATACAAAATATAAGGAATCTCAATACAGAATGAATTTTATTATATTATAGATTTTTATTACTTTGAATTAAGCACTCAAGTGTAGTTGCAAACCAAATGAGATAATCACTGAGATTTTCAATTATTAGTACAAACTGATTTTTTTCTTTTCAATTTTCTTTCTACCAACAGGATTTGCTAGTCCACTTACTGGGATAGCAGATGCCTCTCAAAGCAGTATGCACAATGCCTTGCATATCTATATGAATGGAACAATGTCTCAGGTACCGGGATCTGCCAATGATCCCATTTTTCTTCTTCACCATGCATTCGTTGACAGGTTGGTTGACACTTTTCCAAAAATTACGTGCTTACTTGTGTTAAATGTAGTGGGACTTTATTACAGAAAAACTAAGAAATTAGCTTTTTCTATTGTCTCTGATCAAGTTCTCCCAGAAAAAGACCTGAAATTAAGGATTTGAAAGTAATTGTTTTATTTAAGTGTTTTATTATAGAGAAACCAGTAAGAAAATGGGGGAAGGCAGGATAAGAAGGGGAAAAAAGCCAAATAAGAGTGCAGTTTCAGTCAGATTTTGGTAGAGTGAATTATACCTGGGTTTGTCTTGCCTTAAGACAAGGGAGCTAAGTTTTTTCATTACCATATCAAATAGTCATTGGCTATAGGTTGCCCTGAGCAACCGGTGCTAGCCCATTCCAGACAGGCTTCAAGGCTCCCGTGCCTAAGGGCAGTTTTCTGAAGGTTGCAGGACCATGTGGCTGGGAGTAAATTTAGCTTGTAGAATCAGAGTGGTGGGCACACAGAGCAGGCACAGGGAATCTAAGGCCATCTGGGCAGGGCACAAATCTTCTACATCTCTCTTCGAAGTATTTTCTTTCTCTTTGGCAATGTTATTATTATTTCTTCTTTTCCAATCTCAGACTCTCACATAGAAGCAGATATAGTCTTTGATCTCAACCACTTGCCTGAGCATTATATGATTAGGTCTCCAGACATGATGCACTATGGCCCAGCTATCTTGTTTAATGTGATTTAATTCTCCTGGAGCCTTTTTCACCCTTATTAATGCTACATGTGTAATGCCTTATCCATAAAGAATTTAGACTTAATAATAGATGATGATAGCAAAAAAGAAAGTACCTGGAAGAAGGTCAGCTGTCTGTTTCTGGAATTCTTCAAGAAGAGAGGAAGAAGTAAAGCACTGAATCATAACAGATGAACGTAGGACTTTTTTTGATCCCCTCTCAGGTAATTTTTTCCAATGAAAAAAGGACATAGATTCATACCTGCCATTAAGATAATAGTTTCCTTCTCTGTGGTAAATATAACAAGTTCTATTTTTCCTGTCTTAAAGATAAAGAAACTGACCCTGAAAATTAGTTGGTTTACTCATAGTATCACCATTTCTAACTCACTCATTTTCCCCAGGAATATGGATATAACATCAGATAAAAAAAGCAACCATGAGCCTGGAAGGTTATTAGGCAGGTTGTTATTGTCTGCAGGGCAACTCTAATATTATAGGAATTAAGTGACAGCCCAAGTTAGTTTTATTCAGAAATCAGTTTTTTTAAAAGTGTATAAGCACCAAAATTATAATATTAATATGACATCTTAACTACCTGTACCTGTATACAAAGGAGGGAGCAGGAGGCTTAGAAGAACGTCTTACCAGAAAAAATAGATTGAATTCTTTTTATGAAGTCATCTTTACATCATATTGTCCTTGTGATTTTTTGGCATTTTTTTGATCTTTAGTGCCCCAGGAACTTTAAAGAAGTCCAGATTTCCTAGACACCTTGATGCCCTAGGCAAGAAATCAGCAAACTATGGCTATAGGCCCAATCTGTCTCCTGCCTTATTCTTAAACAGGATTAGTTGGAACATAGCCACAATCATTCATTTATATATTGTCTATGACTTGCTTTTGCACGCTTTACAAAGGCAGAGTTATGACTGAAGCCATTTGGCCCACAAAGTGGAAAATATTTAGTTTCTGGCTCTTTATAGAAGTTTGCTGACCCCTGCCAAAGCAGAATTCCATATTTATATACCAGAAAAGAAAAAAAAAAGTTGATCTCAAGCTAGCTTGCCTATATCTGTATTTACAGAGAATACTATAATTGAAATCAGTGTCTGGAGGCATGTTTGTTTAGCAGAGATAAAAACCATTATGTAGATGTATGTCTTTTAGGCCACTCTTGAAAATTAAAATTTTCTGCCCTCTTAGAATTCTCTGCTAATCCTATCTTACTATTAGATATCTGTATGATCATTAAAATAACTTAAAAATAATAAGCAAATGGCAAGGTAGTTTCTCACTCAGCCCACAGAGCCAAGCTGATGAAGATTCTGCGGATGGAGAGGAAGGAAAAAGAACCATTATGAAGGATAGAGACCCTTGGATCTATTTCCTCTCAAGTGTCTTCTCAATCAGAATCACTACCACTCAAGTATTCATAAATATATTTATTGAGTACCCACTGCGTGCTGAGTATATTTACCTAAATATTCCACATTCCCTCCTGCCTCCATGCATGGCTTATTCCATTCTCCAAACCTGGAACATATTTTCCTTTACTTATATAATTTTTATGCAGTCTATAGGACTCATTTCAACTTTTACCTCCTCCATGAAGTCTATCCAGACCATGCCTGTCTGTAACCATCTCTTCCATCCAGAAGTGTGCTGGAGCCAACACACATTGGCTAGCAAGATCTAATATGGACATCTTTTCTCAACTTTGCCTTAGTGACCTGAAACTGTAGTTTGAAATTAGCCATGGTGGGCCTGAAAAAGCATAGTCTAGTGGGAAATATAAACAAGTAAACAATGATAGAACATTAGGGCTTATGCACAATCATGGAAGACATTCTTAGAAAGCTACATAAAAAATGATGATGTAAGAGCCGAGTCCTGAGGCACAGCAGGCCTACAAGACAAGAATGAATGTTCAAGGATCAGGAGCACAACTCCTGTCTCCTTGAGACCAGTCACAAATGAGGAGTATGAACTGAAGAAGGAAATGCAAGTTTGGCATTCAAAACAAGAAAATAAGTCCCAAGGCTGATAGGAAGATAAGCTCAAGAGATTCCAGCAGCCACACAGTCTGTCATCAAAATGTGCCAATGTTGGGAAAAGAAAGATGTAAGCTAATTCCAATTCTCTCTACCACTTAAAAAAAAATCATAGAATGGATTTAATATAACAATTTTAAAAGACAATATACATTTAATTTTTACTAGGTTTGAGGCAACTTTCAAAACTGTTCACAAGTTCTATTTCATTCAGTTCACACCAAGTCTATAATGTAGGTTCTAGGATTATTCTATTTTTAGTTTTAAAAAAAGAGTTGGAGATTATATAGCTTTTAAAGGACAGAGTTGAGAGTTAAACAATGTAATTTTACTACAGAACTAGGTTCTTAACCTCTATGGGCAGTTCCCTGTGGATTTGAAATATAAGTGTCTTTCTGATTGCTCTTACATTGAAGAAAAAACATTTCCATTAAAAATTAATTCATTCAAAAAATTAATTCATTCAAATATATTTAAAATTTTTACTATATTCTTTAAATTTTTACTATATTCCATATACCATGCCAGATACCATACCTATTTTATTTGTTGAGATGAATACAAAGCCCTGACCTCAGGTGCTTATAGTCTTTCAAAAAAGAAAAAAAAATAACAATGTGGTACAGCCTATAAAAGGAGTATAGGGGTATATGAATCCAGAGAAGAAAAGGTTAACTCTGCCTTGAAAATTAAGTGCTTTCTAGAAAAACCTATCCTTCAATTTATTCATAAAGATGAGAAAAATTAGAGATATGATAAGGAAAGTAAGGAAGTATATGTCATGCTTAGGGAACAAAATTGGTAAATCATAAGATAGAGGAAATCATGTTGAAGAAATTTTATTTTGCCAGCCAAGAGAATAGGTTCCCATAAGTAGTAGCAAGATTTGTATCAGATTTGAGGGCCCTGACATGTTCTTGGCTTCTTTGAAAGACTTCCTTTAAAGACTATATTGAAATGTTTTAGCTTTTATTTTTGTTTTCTTATAAATATTTTTTAAAAAGCAATATAAGGAGATTAAGGGAAATTACCTAAAATCCATCCTGCAATTTAGAAAATTCAGAAAAGTAAAGAAAGGAAAAAATTAACAAGAGAATCCTTACTCCACCATTCCAATATACACTAAAGAATTGTATTTGCACATAATTCTGTACTTTTTTTCCTAGTTAATAATCTCTGATATATTTCCACATCTGTACATGTAGAACTATTCCTTTCCTTTTGGAAGCTTTATAGAATTTCATTGTGTATCAAGAGAATGAGAATATAAGTCACAGACTAGGAGAAAATAATTGCAAAACACATACCTGATAAAGGACTCAATCTAAAATATAAAAAGAACTCTTAATATTCAACAATAAGAAGATAATCCAATTAAAAAGTGGATCAAAGTCCTTAATAGATGCCTCACCAGAAAAGATATACAATGGCAAGAAAGCATATGAAAAGATTCTCCAAATCATATATCATCAGGGAAATGCAAATTAAAACAACGAGATATATACCTATTAGGATGACCGAAATCTGGAACACTGACACCACTAAACACTGATAAGGATGGAGACGGACAGGAGCTCTCAATCATTGCTTGTGGAAATGCAAAATGATATGACTACTTTAGAAAATAATTTGGCAGCTTTTTATGAAACTAAACCTACTCTTACCATATGATCCAGCAATTATGTTCCTTGTTATTTACCCAGAGGCGCTGAAAACATATGTCCATGCAAATATCTGCACGTGGAAGCTTATATCAACCTTATTCATCATTGCCAAAACATGGAGCTAATCAAAATGTCCTTCAGTAGGTGAATGGATAAATAAACTGTGCTGCATCCAGACAATGGAATTCAGAGATAAAAAAGAAATGAGCTATCAAACCATAAAAAGACATGGAGGACACTTAAATATATACTATTAAGTAAAATAAACCAATCTGAAGAAGTTACGTGTTATAGAATTCCAACTATATGACGTTCTGGAAAAGGCAAAACTATGAAGGCAAAACCACTGGAATGATCAGTGGTTGCCAGAGATGAGAACAGGGTCAGATGGATAAGCAAAGCGCAGAGGACTTTTATGGCAGTGAAAAAACTCTCTATGATATTATAATGATCAATATAGGTCATGATACATTTTTCTAAACCCAGAGGATGTATACTACCAAGAGTAAACCCGTAGGTAAGCTTTGGACTCTGGGAGGTAATGATGTGCCAGTGTAGGGTCATCAGTTGTACCAAATGTATCATTCCGGCAGAGGATGGCATGTGTCAGGGCAGATGGTAGATGGGAAATCTCTGTATCTTCCTTTCAATTTTGTGTGAACCTAAAACTTCTCTGAAGAAAATGATAAGACTATGGGTTAGTTAAGATTTTAAATAACTGAAATTATAACACTGAACTCTTGCTGCCTAATATCAGGTAAAGCACCATTAGGACTCATAAAATGAAAGATATCATGGACAGTGAGGGCATTGATGAATCTCTAGGAACTTCCCGTAGAGCATACAATTTCTAAAAGACTAATATTAATGTCATTTACTTATACAAATTTAACCTAAGGAAGGCTGAGTATCTCTTCTTCTTTGAGAATTCTTCTTATGTAACTCATCAACAGTAACTAATAAATAAACCTATTTGTTTCTGTCTCTTTTTTCATAAGATGAAAGAACAAAGCTTTGTGGCTTTTCCAGGAGCCCTCTAAGATATCACAAAGAGAGTTTTAAGTGCAAAAGATATTCTAAAAGATTGATTTAACTTTTTCTATACTTAGGACCTGATGTGGGCAAGACAGGAATTAAAGAAATTATCAGAGGAGAATTGAACATTTGCTTAAGATAGAATTATAGGTGCCCGAGAAACAATATTTGGTTATGTATTTAATCAAAGTGTCAATAAGACATTTTAAAATAAGTAAAAGAAGGTAACATGATTATAAAGTATCTTTGTTCCTTTGCAAGTGAGAAAAGAGAAATTTTGTTCTTATTTTCTTTCTTAAATACTAAGGAATATAATAAAGTCAACATAAAGTAGAGGAAATTATTCTAGTTAGATACAAAATTTCTTCTATCCAGAAAGTAAAGAGTAATCCTTTATATTGTAGGCAAAGGCAATAAGCAATAAACTAAAGAAGTAAAGCCATCAAAATTGAGACATTTGCTAAGGTTTCTAACAAATTTTCAAACTTAGGTATTCTAAATCAGGTCAAATAAAATTTACTTTCCAAATTTGCCTTTCATTAGCTCCTTCATATTATGGAACAAACTGACACTTTAAGACAGAGTTTAAGGGCTCCACAGGTCAGCACTAACTTCTTTATGATATTAAAGATGTCATTAATGTGCAATGTGTTCATAGTTGCTATCTTTAAATGAATCCATGTGTACAAAAAATTCCATTGTATGGATGCACTTTAATTTAGTAATCAATCACTTATTAACAGGCATTTTGATTGTTTCCCTCTCTCCTTTGCTAAACAATGTGTGTGTATATATATATATATGTGTGTGTACCATATATATAATTTTGAACTTTGGTGAGTATATCTAAAGAACAAATTCTCAATATTAGAAGTGAAAGGGAAGAGGTTAAATACATTTAAAATTTGTAGGCATTTCTAAATTGCCTTTCAAAAATGATTGTGCCAACCATATTCCCACAAGTAGAGAATGAAAGTATTTCCTCCACTCTGCACCCTCACCTGCACAAGATGTCATTAGCCTTATTAACTTTGCTACTCTGAAAAGTAGAAAAATATCCATTTTAATGTCTCTATTTCCTATACATATTATAGATTTTTTCCCCTGAAATCTATTGACATTTATTGCTATTTTATGTTGGGGTTTTTGTTTTTTTTTGTTTTGTTTTGTTTTTGTTTTACCTTTTAATACTAAATTGTATAGGTTTTTCATAATATTGTTAAAAGTTAGCTCTTTTGTAATAAACATTACAAATATTTTCTGCATTTTAAAATTATATTTTAAGTTTTAATAATATGTTTCTCACTTCAGAAGTTAATTGTTTTTATATGTCCTTTTTTATGCAATCTTTTGTTTGTGGCATCAATGTTTTTACCTTCTTGTTCCTCAGTATTCTTATCTGTAAAAAGAATGGATTGCCGTAAAAAAGCTCCAAGGTCCTTTTTGGACTTTACAATATTCTGGAAATTCTTTTTTAGAACTGACAATAGGATGCATTAGAACTATTACAGGACTTACATGGTTTTCTTAGTGACAGTTTAATCATGCTTTTTAGATATGATTAATAGGTAACTGACAAGTCCAATTTGTAGGGTTTTTTTTTTTCCTCTGACATTTAGAATAAGGTCTGACAAGGGATCCTAGCTATTCTCAGGTTTGTAAAAAACAAAACAAAACAAAAACAACAACAACAACAACAAAAACCTTTCTGGCTAAAAGAGAGGGCTGAGGAGTGATTACCCTAAAAGAAAGACTAGGTTAGGTGTTATTTATTCTTTTTCTCTAAGAAGACCAGATTTGGGGCATGCTAAAAATAGAGGGATTTGAAACTTTAAACCAATCTAACACTACAACACCCACCAAGCAAAGCCTATGTTTAAATAATAGAATTAATAAATTTTATGCTTATAGTTTCTTCAGGAAGGAAGACAAGCATTGATGCTGGATGGTGTGCTAAGGATAAATGTCAGGGCAATAGAAAAGGAGCTTTAGAAATACTTCCCTTTCCTTGACACCTAATCACTCAAGGACTCACATGGACAAAACCAGCACACCTCTGCAAGCATGCACTCATTCATCTGTTAATTCAATAATAAATACCTTCTTTGTTTTGTGTGCTATATGAGGCAATGGAGATGGAGCAGTCTCTAAATACTGTTCCTCTCCGTCTCATGCCTCTCAGTTTCAGATGTGTAAATAAGTAAGTAACACACACAAAAAATTTAACTTCTTTAGTAATAGTGGTTTAAAAGTCTAGGGTATGTGAAAGAGCAGAGAGAAGAGCACCAGAATGTAAGGACCGCAAGAGCTGTCCCCTTCAACGCCTAGATCTGTAGCACCTGAACAATGACCGAAACAGCGTGGCTATTCAATGAACAGTTGTTAGAGTCTCTTGTTCAGAATACTCTTATGACTGGTGGCTTAATGAAGAATGAGTAGGATTTCGACTTGAGAATTTTGTAGTAAAAACATTCAGTTCATAGGGATCAAAACAAGAAAAGCACAGAAGCATGAGGTTAAAAAAAACCCTAGGAAATAGAAGTTAAGACACAGCAAGATGCTAAAAACACACTGTGCTCACTATATACCAAATACTAAGTGCATCCCATGGCTTGACTTGTTTAATGTTTTGGGCAATCCTACCAGTTAATGCTATTATCATCCTTAGCTTGGGGATGACTAGACTGAAGCATAGAGAGGTAAAGTCATCTGTCAGGATATTAACCCATGTTCTTAACCTGTACTATATACTTCTTGATAAAGAATTTAGAGTTAGCAGAAGAAATGTATATATAGAGAAAGAATATACTCTTCCCTCAGCAGAGGAGCAGGGACTGCCAGAAGAAGTGGCTATTTTGAGTACTAGCAGAGCAACATGGTTAGTGCAGCAGGAGAGGATTCCAAGAAACAAGTCAGTAAAAAAAAAAAAAAAAAAGCAAGCTCAAACTGAAGGAGATTGGGGAGCAGTGGGGTGCAGGGGGTGTGAGGGAGAACGAGACAGGGCCAAAAATGGAGTGGGGAGGTTTGCCATTTAGAGTACTCGGCAGCTTAAGCCAGCAATTTTCACTCATTCTTAAACAGTCCTCTGATGTGGGTGGGGCTCCTCTCAATCACCCTGACCTGGCAGGCCGGGATTCAGGAGCTATGGAAGGGGGGAAGGTGGAGATGGAGAAGGCAGGTCCCGCAACCACCCTCTAGGAGCTCATAGTCTAGTTCCTAGATTCTAAGTGTGGAAGAGAAGTGCCCTAGTGGCAGAACCATGATACCTGCAGTCAGAGGCCTATGAGCATGTCCTGTGATATTTGTGTGACCTTGGGAAGGTTGCTAAACCTCTCCCAGCCTTATTTTCCTCTTATAAAATGGCAGTAATAATACTACCTTTCTCACAGGAGTATCAATTTATACTTTCAAAACTATAACACATTATACAACAACTAGTTGTTGTAGAGGGAATAGAGTATAAGGGACTTTTAAAAAGCATATAAGCGGGGATCCCTGGGTGGCGCAGCAGTTTGGCGCCTGCCTTTGGCCTAGGGCGCGATCCTGGAGACCCGGGATCGAATCCCACATCGGGCTCCTGGTGCATGGAGCCTGCTTCTCCCTCTGCCTATGTCTCTGCCTCTCTCTCTCTCTGTGACTATCATAAATAAATAAAATTTTAAAAAAAAGTAATAAAAAAATAAAAAGCATATAAGCTTTTGCTATTTAAAAGGTTTTTATTTTATTCACTATTTTGTTATTTATTTTGTTTTTTTTATTCACTATTTTCCATGGATTCCTCAGTATTGATAACGCCTCTTCAGTTCTCCTATAGCCTGTCTCTTGAGTGCATGGGAATACCAGCCAGGTACAAACGTGAAGCAGAACATTCCAGGGATGGCAAGGCTGTCTCACAATGCAGCTACAGATTAATTACATCCTTTGGAGAGACTTGTTGGCTGTATTTGCTGCTGAGGCTTCCCCTCTACTCTACTCCCCAAGCATCCCCTGGGCCATCCTGCAACGAAGGCTGCCCTCATCCACATGCCCATAAGCAAGTGCCTTGCCAACTTGGCAGCCTAGAAATAGTCCAGGCAGAAGGCAGGTCCCTGGAGCTTTAGGAATGAACAGCAGATTGCTTGCCTGCTGGTGATTGCAAGGCTGAAGCTTGCTCAGAAAGGCAGAAATCCCAGGGCTATAGAAGGAGGTGAGTTCAGAAGCCAGAGAAATGTCTTAAAGTCTGCTCTAGGAATCAGATGGGATGACAGAGGAGGACCTGGCTGTTTCTTGGTATTTTTTCATATTGTTGGATTGTAACCAGCTTTAAAAATGTTCCCTGTTTGTTTTCTAAAGCAGAAGAGTTCATTCCCTGGAACAAGGAGTGATTATAACATCATAGCTATACTTACTCATATTCCCATGGCTGATTTTTGTTGTTGTTATTGTTCAACTGAGCTCTTATATCAGCCAGTTTTGGTTAGAGCAATTGTAGGCTTGGCTATGTCTCCCAATAAATCTTGAGTTTCTTGAAGACAGGGTCTATGTATTAATCATCTCCAGCATCCAGCACAGAGTCCATCATGTCCAACCATGTGTTGGTCTGTGCCAACATAGACCCTGGCACGTAGGACACATTCATTAAATACTTATTTGACAAAGGTGTTGTATGATAATTCTAAGTGAGGCAGCCATCTGCTGTGCTATCAGTAACATTTTGTGGTGGAGTAAAATATTAATCTAAGGGAACTGAATTGCACCTATTAGCTGATGAAGAAGCCGCATACTATAATAACCTAAAGAATATTCCTCCTACAATTTGGGACATCTCACAACTCTTTGTCGAATTAATTTGCTTTAGTACTAGGGGAATTAAATTGCTTAAAGTATTGGTAACTGAAAAATCCAAAATGAAAGAGGATAAAGAAATATGAGTTGTCATCATTTTTGATGAATTTTTAAATCTGAAAGAGAATGCCAAGATCATTCCAAACCCCTTGTTTTACAAATAAGGAAACTGGAGACCAGAGATGGTACCCTGCTCAAGGACACAGTTCTCTGCAAAGTTGAGAACAGAATTTTTTAACATGACAGGGGGATATTTAACCAGGGAAGGCAGAAGCCTCGTGACTATAGGAAGGTCCTCACCATAATTATTTAGAGAGCCAAAGGTCAGAATGGCTGAAATAGCACCAAATATTAGGTCCAAGGGATGAGCAGGGCTATAAAATAAGTCAAAAGGCCAGAAATCAAGAGACAAGGAGGCAATAAATCATGTGATGAAGATCACAGATTTTAGCATAGACATGCCAAATCCCAACACTGCTGCATCTAGCTCCATGATTCCTGGCAAGCTGCTTGTTCTCTCCTAAGCTTTCCCTACTTCAGTCATAAAATTCTGCTAATATTAGTAGTTAACTAAAGTTGTAGCTTTGATAATTAAATATGATATTTTAAAAATGCATATGAAAGTTCTTAGAGCACAATTGCAAGACGGACAAGGTCCTGGCCATTAAAATGCTTGCATTCTAGAATGGGAAACCACAAGTAAACCAAGAAATAGAGAAGTGAACACAAAATTCAATTAAGCACTGTAATATGATATAAAATATGTATTTTATAAATAATTACTCGGAAATTTTCAATTTAGGTAGGCTGGCTTCTCTGAGGAAATGAGCTGTAACTTGACACTGGGCTTGTGAGGAATCAGCCAGAAAATTCTTTCAGGAAAATGTTTAAGGAAGTGAGAAGAACAAATTCAAAGTGCCCATGGCAGGAAAGAGCTTTGTTTGTCTCAGGGAAACCAGCAAAGCAAAAGATGGTATTTACCATCTTGCATCCATATGGAACATGGTACAAGATGAGGTTAAAGAGATCAGCAAAGTCCTAAGAACAGTGAAAATATTTTAAATGATTTTATCAGGGTACTGAAATAATTTTAAGATGATTGACATTTTCAAAAGTTATCTGACTACTGTGACAAAGGGACATGAATTACCCTATTGCACTAATGCAAACGAGAGACAATAGTGATTTCAACCAGAAGGGTGATGGCAGAGCTTTTGTGAATGAGATAGAGCCCACACGTATTTCAGAGGTAAAACCAACAGGATGTGTCGCTAGATTGGGTGATATTATAAATATTGCTAATGCCAAAAAGAAGAAAAAAAGGTGAAATCAAGGACTATTCTTAGGATTAGGAGCATTAGAGAAGACAAATGGGCCATTACTGAAGTAGAAAAGTCTAAGCACGTAATAAATTTAGTAAAGAAAACTGAAAACTGAATCAAGAGTTCTCTCTCTGTAAGTTAGGGTCCTTTTTTGATATGATGATGAGATATTGAAGAGAGGCTGCCAAGTAGTCTGTTGGATAGTCTGTTGGATCTTGGAGTATGGAACTCAAAAGAAAGAAAAGGGTTGGAGGCACATATTTGGTCATCTTTAGCCTAGAGACATAATTTCACATCATAGGAGTGGAGGAGGTCACCCAGGCTCTTAGAATAAACAAAGAAGAAAAGCCACAGTCTGGCAAATCCTATTGAAAAGGTGAGTGGATACAGCTGAGTCAGCAAGGAAAGATGAGAATCACTGGCCAATGGGGGAGGAGAAAAAACAAGGATAATAAGTCACAAAAGCCATGTAGGCAGAAAATGAGGAAGTGAAAAAATGTATTAAGTCCTCTTAAGAGATTCATACAGTGGGGAAAGAAAACCTATCAGGTCTGAAAATATGGGAGTAGTTGTGTCTCTGACAGTAACAGTTAAGTAGAATGGGACCATCAGGAGCCAGATTAAGTGGTTTCTAAACAGCTCTTGAAAGTTTTTGACAAGAAAAGGAGCAGAGAGACAGGAAGCAGGAAAGGGGATATAGGATAAAAGGAGAAATTGAAACTTCTCATTTCTTTTAAAAGAGAGAGAATATTAAAGAATGTTTGTATGGTACTGAGAATGAAAAACTACGGAAGAAGAGACATGTTAGTGAGAGGGAAAACCTGCCAGAGAAAGGTTCTTGAGATTTGAGGCCCAAAGCCCATTGGGGAGGTGGGCCTTCACAATTACTGGGGATGGGTCTTCCTTTATGCCTGAAAAGACACAGAAAATAGGATGTGGATGCATGCGTATTTGTAAACTTGGTGTTGGAAAAGGTGGGGTCTTCTGATTCAATCATTTCCATTTTCTTACTGAAATATGAGGGGAGGTCATCAGTTCTAACTGGGATAGACCTGACTAGACAGATAAGGATGGGAAAGGAAGAGTTTGTGGAAGGTTTGAGAAAAAAATATTAAATAAATTATCTTTAATTTATGTCATTCATTATAGCAGTTGTCTCCTGAATTAAAGAAACCTGCTGGTTGGACAATAGGAAAGAATTAAAATATAAGTTTCATTAATCTCTGCTCAATACTCTGCAAGCCATTTCCATGTACACTATCTTTCTTAACACTTAAAGTAAATATTTATCATCCCCCTTTTAAAAGCTTGAAAACTGAGGCTCAGAAAGACTGAATATTCAGCCAAAGTTTCAGAGCTACTAATTAACGGAAATGACTTCAAATTAAAAAAATTAAATTTTTAATTCATCTGACTTGAAAGTCTCTGTATTTAAGTTCTGTCATCATACCAACAAGGTCACTATAATCACATCAGAAACATGATCTGTAGGGTGATAGATTAGTTTCTATGCCTGCCATGTACCATAGCACAACAGAAACTTATTTTCTCACAATTCTGGAGAGTAGAAGCCTGAGATCAAGATATTGGCAAGGTTGGCTCCTCTTTCCTTGGCTTGTACGTATCTGTCTTCTCCCGATATCTTCATGTGGCCTTCCCCCTCTACACGTTTGTGTCATCATTTCCTCTTCTTATGGAAAGGACACCAGTCATATCAAATAAGGACTCTGATGATCTGATTTTAACGTAATAACTTCTTTAAAGACCTTATCTCTAAGTGCAGTAACATCCTGAGATGCTCAGGGTAGGACTTCAATATATAAAAGGGGCCTGGGGTTGCAAAATTCAGCTCATAACATATGGTGAGGATGAGAGTCAAACTGTAGTAGAATGAAATCAGGATAGAAATTGAGAATGTCAGGGGATCCCTGGGTGGCGCAGCGGTTTGGTGCCTGCCTTTGGCCCAGGGCGTGATCCTGGAGACCCAGGATCGAATCCCACATCAGGCTCCCGGTGCATGGAGCCTGCTTCTCCCTCTGCCTGTGTCTCTGCCTCTCTCTCTCTCTCTCTTTCTGTGACTATCATAAATAAATAAATAAATAAATAAATAAATAAAATTAAAAAAAAAAAAAAGAAATTGAAAATGTCAAGTGAGACCAAGCTTTTAATAATGTGATGACAAAATAAAATAGGACAGCAAATTGTTTGAAAAGAAGAACTCAGAGAAAGATTATTTGGGAATGGCTTCTTTTTTCTTCAACAATAAGAGATCAATGGCTGAATTATAACTTCAGAGAAATTTGCTAAGGAAATGAAAGGGGGGAAGCATTAAATGTGAAGCACATTGAAATGCTTTAAAAAGCAAACTATGAAAAAAGATAGATGGCTTCGATTCCACAAAATGAATCTCTAGGGAAAAGTACATTTTTTTCCCAAAGGAAAATCTCCAAATAATATTTTCAAGGGAAATATTACTATTTCCAGCAGTAATAAAGAAAGGGGTTTTCTGTAGCTGGATCCTTTTACAAAGCCATCGGGCAGGAGAAAGTTACATATATTTATCAAAAGAGAAAAAAAGTTTTTGGGAAAAGTGCTTTTCCCTCAAGAAAAGAAGCAGCAAAGCCCCTTTAATCTCAGCAAGAATGAAGACAAGCCATACAAGCTTCAAGGTTCATCTTAGGGGTTTCATCTGGTGTCAGTACAGCATGGCGTTTGGTAGCAGAATTCTTAGTCCTCTCCCAAAGGGGCTAATCCTTTCCTGGCAACAGGGCGGAGGCCTGGGTAGAGGTGCAAGTGCTTCCTCCCAGTCCCTGAAGCCAACGTCTCTTCCTCAAATCAAAGAAGGATCTGGGACCTGAGCAGGTTTCCTGCCTACCCCTCCCCAGCAGCCAGTTGACACCCTGTGCTCCTGTAGCCCCGAGCCCTGATGGGTCCTCCAGGGACCTGTCCAGCACCTCAGACCTAAGCAGGCCTCACAATCTTGCCTTCAGGCACCTAGTAGAGGCCTGTGGAAAAGACCTGGTAAGTGGTCCTGTATTCCCCTTGTGTCTTGCATTCTCAGGAATTAGAAACTACTCCATAGCAGTTCATAGCTCACATGCAGCTTAATCAATGTGTTAAAATGTCCATTGTTTCCTCCTTACCTAGTTGTATGGCTTTTACCCCTTCCTCTCATATTCTGGTGAGTTGAGCCAGTTCAGACTTCCTGTCTCTCCTCAGCATGTCTCGCCACCCCTTGTAATCAGTTTGCCAGGTTTCACTGTGACGCTAGCTCTCTGATGAGGCAAAAATGTGATTTTTAAATTATGACTTCTTTTTATTGTTAAATCGGGAATGATGTACTCTTGTGATGTTTTTAGCTCTTAGGCGGAAGCAGAGCTGATTGATGACAAGTATTAATTTTCTCCTCTCTTCTCAGTCACAAAGGGAAGGCAATCCTAGTGTTAGTGGTAAGTGTCAAGATGGAAGTAATCAAGCACAAACCTTGGGGTAAACAGAGGGAGTGAGGAACGGATCCGGAGAGAGAACAAAATAATAGCTAAGACATAAAATTGTGTTCAGATGCTGATACAGAATTGATGTCAGAGGAACTGCTAACTAGGAGTGTGTAAACCTAAGAATCAGAGTTCATGAGTAAGTGTCAGAGCTCAGAATTAAGAAATAAAGAAAGGCTTCAGAGCCTCTATGGTACCATTTTTCTATCCAGAATAACTCCTGTGCTTCACTATTACTACTGTGTGATTGACTTGGAAAAGCTGAGCTTCCCTCCTCAGTCTTGGGGGGTATTTGGAGAGGCAGAACACAGAAGAAAAATGGAAATCCTGCTGAATAGTGGTATTAGTGGTAATAGTAGTATTTTATTTGCATTTACTTTGGCATCATGCAACTGCCGTATGTCATTCAAAAATTACATCCATAGATTGTTGTATCATCAGGATGCAATGTGGGCAAGGAGCCAATGATCTAGGTCTGCAAATGTGGCTACTGAGCACTTGAAATTTTGCTAGTACAACTCAGGTATGCAATTTTCAATTTGAATTTAAAACTGTATGTGTGCCTCTGCTGTTAGAAAAAAAAAAAAATATATATATATATAGAGAGAGAGAGAGAGAGAAATTTGACTATCTGAATATGTTTTCTTTGGTAAAAATGTAGGAAATATAAATACACAAGGAGTATTTCTGATACTCTCCTATATCTTATGTCTTCAATTATAGTCTAGGTTTTTCTTAACTCTGTCTAAGAAAAAGAAAATTAACCCATGACTATTTAGCCAAGAACAAGTTTGTTTTCTATAGTTTATTATAAAAAATTGACAGGGATGTGTGTGTACATGCATGTGTGCCTGTGAGTGTATGCATGTTGTATGTGAGTCAGCATTCAAAGAAATGATGCCACTTATTTTAACAGAGAGAACTTAATACAAATAGTAGTTATAGATTAAATATATTTGAGAATTAAAAAGGAAACTAAAAGAATAAAAAGATGGGAACTAGAGGAAACCCCTAGGCTGGGAAAAGACAAGGAGGTGGTTAGACATATTAGATACTAGTGGCTTTTGGAAGGCCTTCACAGACTTGGCCTCCGACTTCTGACAAGAGGATACTGTTTAGTTAGTGTGGGTACTTCATAGTACTAGTTGATATTCAAAGGTGGGGGGGGGGCATGTCTCATGAAGCAGGAACTAAAACCTCTGAGCAGGGGGTTCTAGTTGATCGGTACTGGTACCTCAGTTTAGCAGCATTTTACAGAACTAGATATCAGGGTTCTGGGAGTGGGGGGGTCAATGGCCCAACTTATGTTGAAAATTTTTAAGGGAAATGATACTCTTCCTGGAAGTGCTGGATCTACTGCCTTCTCAGGTCAAGGGCAATCATTTAAAATAAACAGGAGAGGGTTGCCTGGGTGCCTGGGTGGGTCAGTTGGTTAAGCATCTGCCTTCAGCTCAGGTCATGGTCTTCGGGTCCTCCTGCATAGCAGGGAGCCTGCTTCTCCCTCTCCTCCCTACTTGTGCTCTCTTTTGCTAACTCTGTCTTTCTCTCTTAAATAAATAAGTAAAACCTTAAAGAAAAAGAAATAAACAGGAGAGAGCTAGCCCTTGTTCTTCTTCCAGTCTATGTCAACATCTAGGAGAGATCCAGCTTGTAAAGGAAATAAGCAGCTTACAGAGGCTCAGCCTCAGTATCATAAATGGGGTATAGGAGGATATCTCTAGGGTTGAGAGACACTAGCGAATAACCAGCAGAGTCCACTGCTTGGCTTTTGAGAGCCAACACAGATACACCTATCCACACATGGTTAAATTTCACATTTAAGCTGTACCACGTTTATGTTTTTGTTGTTGTTGTTTACAAATGAAGATTCACTCATCCTATCCCACAAAAGAAATAACTAAAACCCTGAAAGCCATTATATTCATTTCTGATTTATAGTCTCCCTTTCTGGGAGATGATATATGATTCCCAAATTCTGTAATAGTCTGTATTGCATATTCTGTACACTAAAAACTAAAGTGTAAATTTAAATATTATTGATAGTCCTTGTATGGAATGAAAAGAAAAAGATGCTAAAAATGTTAGTTAATATATCAAAAATATATGGACATAGATAACACAAAAAATTAGGGAGTATGTAAAAATAAACCTAGAATAGACCGGGAAGAAAACATGCAGAGCTACTGTTGACCTCATTTCCCTAACAGGATATAATGCCTTGGTTGTTATTTATAATTTTTTCCACTACTTATAACATGTTCTGTTTGCCTTCAGCCCATAGCTCAGCTAGCCAAAGCTCTTTTCCTAGTGCACGTGAATTCTAAATTACTTTATCTTTCTTTTGTTTCTATAGTCTTCCATTAAATTTTACCATTGAATATGGAAAGGCTAAAAACTTCCCAGAGAATTCCCTGATTTTCATAGTCCTTCTTGGACTACGCTATTGTGTAGCAACAACCCAAACATACCTTGATAATCAGGATTAATTGCATCATATCCCTCTTTCTTATACGCATGCTCAGTGGAATAAAGCACCTAAAATGTCCTTCAATTAAACTTCAATCCAATGTATATTTTTATTTACATATGAGGAAGCAGTTCTTCTACTTTGGAAAGTCATACCTAAAAACCAGACGATCTCAAACTTATGGTTATAGGGGGAAAATTATGTAAGTGGGTTATAAAATGCCGACGTGAAAGGAAACATTTCCATTTCCACTCTTACTTCCAGTACCTGAAAGGACGCACATGGGAGAAATAGCACTGAGTAATTAAAAACATGTACTGGCTTTGTAGGACAGGACATCAAGTCTTCAGGATGTTTTCTCCCAACTGGTACTGCAACTGAATCTTCAGTGGTCAGTCCTCTATTTCATTAAGCCAGTAGCTTTTAGGTAATGGAGTGCATAGTAAAGTTAGTGAATTCCACCAGAAACAGCACAATATTGCATTGCTTTTGCTATAGTCAGAAGCAATGTTGAGTGGAATAATATGATGATAAACATCCTCTGGTTCCATGGGTGGTGGTGCTGGCAGAAGCATTAGCCACAGAGAAAGCAAATCCATATGCTTTGGTGAAAGCAGTTGCTGTATGCTTTATGATGGTAGAAGCCCAATGCAATCAAGGTACCAGGTGAGGGAACTATTCCCTGCTCCAGAGGCATGGTGTTTTATCAGAATCTCATAGTTGGTTCTAATACTCCAGGGTATTAACAGATTTGGCATTCCCTAGTGGTGATAGCTAAGTCAGCCTTTGTGAGAAGGAAAGCTGTATCATTGAATCCATGCCTAGCCTCCACCTTTGTCACTATGGCTACTTTGCACATGGGTATTTTAAGCAAACACTGCTGCAACTCGGGGGGAGGTTGAATGCCATCAACAGAATGTATCAACTTGACCAGGTTATTACCAATAATGGAAGGGTCTGTGAGACATTTGGATCTGCGTTTGGGTCTGTGAGACAGTAGCTTAATAATTATACGTTCTAAATATAAAGTTTTATTATTTTAATAGCATGTATTTTCCCCCAAATATAAGTTACCTCAAAGACTCCCTCTCTTTCTATGGAGAAAGGCAAGTAAATTATTTGCAAAAATATATTTTACTTCCTCTCAGATGGACAGTCTAATCAGGAAGCTCCTTCCTATTTGCATACTAATTACAAAGAAGGCTTCTCATTGCAAAGAAGGGCAGTGTACGTGCATCCTTTGAGGAGAGAATAAAAAGAAGTTTTAACTCAAGGCCCTGAGAGTTGAAGACAAAGTACATTCATCTATTTCTGAACTATGTTCTCCACAAATTCCTGAGTAGAAATCATTGAGAATAACTGAGTTCTCCATCCTAGTGGAATCGTTAGGAATGTGCCCCCCCCCCCTCCAGGGGGCACTGTTATCTTCTTTTTAAAATGCTTCATCAACTTTTCCTTCCCTCCCCATCCACCAACCAAGCTTCTAGCAACTCTTTATACTTCAGCTCAAATTACTTCTTCTCATTTTTCTTCCCTTCAGAATTGATCCCTTCCTCCTTCTTCCTTTCTTTTACTTATCTCTGTCCCGGTGTCTATTAAAATTGCACGTACCTGTATTTGTCTACCCTTCCTGACTGTAGGCACTTTTAAAGGCAGGAACCAGTCTTTCTGAGATCTTTATATGCAAGAATCAGTGTAGCCACTCCAAAATATTTGCTGAATTTTGAATGGGCACTTAAAGTTTTGGGGATTAATGAAGAATGTCACTTGACTTCAGATAGAATGTGCTAACTATAAGGCTTAGATTCCATGCAGAGGATGGCCAGATACCATACTATTTGCTTCAGCTGAAAGGAATAGTCTGTTTGGAAACTAGAACTGCCCACTCAAACAGGTTTACTTCTGGATAAGACACCCAACAATCAAAGTTTTATTTTGGTAGATAGAGACTCAATTCTAGAAGGACTTCACAAATAGTTTAATAAGATAGTAGTTTAGAGGGACAAGATGGCAGAAGAGTAGCAGTCTTCGATGCACCTGGCCCCACAAACTTACCTAGATAACCTTCAAAACATTCTGAACACCTACGATTTCAACCTGGGATTTAAAGAGAGAACAGCTGGAACGCTAGAGAGAAAAAAAAGTTTTTGCTCCTAACAAAGTAGGAAGGCAAAAAAAAATTTTTTTTTAAAGAATCAAGTGGGGGAGAGGCCCTCAAGGAGCTGGGCTAAAGCAGAGCAGTGAGAGCTTCTGGGACAGGAAAGCCCAGGCCTGGAGAAGCGGGAACTTTAAAAATCTGCACCGGAGTTTTCCATGAAGGAAAAGTGCTCAGCAGGGAAATCGGGCAGAATCGCAGGAGGGGCAGTGAGGCCTCAAGATTCCCAGACTCACTATAAGAGGAGGGGCGCCCGGGGGAAAGCTTACGGTCTGATCTCAGTAAAGGGCTGGAGCCCCGCAGCCCTCGGAGCAGCTGGGAGAAGCCGGTTGGCCAGGCGGCAGCTCCGAGCAGAGGTGGCTGTGTCCTGTTCCCTTCAGGAGATGCGGCCCCAGGAGTGCGATTCCAGCAGCACAGGTCCCGGATCGCAGGGTACCGAGCGGAACAGCCTACGATTCTGCACTTCCCCCGGGACAGGTGGAGGTGGGGAGGGCACAGGACAGTGAGGACTCTCCTGCCACTGGGCGCTCTGCAAGCTGTGCAGGTCAGTCCACTTGTGCCTGCCCCCTGGAGCATTTAGGCCAGTGTGGACTGGGAGACTACGGTTAGTTACTCCCAGGGAGCTGACTTCAGAGCTGGAGAGCTGGCTGCCACCATTGTTGATTTTCTTCTTTGTTTCACCTCGTGCCTGGGGGAGGGGGTTCTAGGGAACAGAGGCCTCACAGGATAAACAGCTCCCAGTGAGCCCGCCACCCATCAGGGGGTGAGGCAGCTCCCCCAGGTACACACACCTGAGAATCAGTACAGCAGACCCTCCCACAGAAAACCAGCTGGAAGGACATGGGAAGAGCAAGTTTACTGACCAAGCAGCACTGGAAAGCTTCCAGGACTGAGGGAAAATAGTATAAAGAACTAGAGGGTCCTTTTCTTTCCTTTTTTCTTTTTCCATTATGACTCGTTTTTATATCAGATTAAATATTTACAATATTTTTCTTATCCCACCTTAACTACAATATTTTACTAGCTCTTCATTTTTAAGGTATTTTCTTTTTGAATTTCATATTTCTATAATTACATATCTTAGATATATTTTTCACTTCTTGATTCCCTTCAATGTATTCAACTTAATTGTGGTAGATATACAAGATATGGGTTTTTGTTTTTTGTTTTTTCTGCCTCGTTTTCTTTTACAATGGTGGAAGTTACTGCCTTCTAAAGCATGACCAACATATACCCAGAACCAAGTGGAACACCTTGTTGGTTCATTTTGTGAGATTATATTCTCTCTTCCTTCCCATTCTGCCCCCCTCTTTTATCTTGTTTATGTTTGGTGGTCAATGTTGGGGCTTTATATAAGTATTGTTGGTTTATATAAATTTGGGATTGAGCATCTTCTAACATATAAAACAAAATACATTCAGAACCAAGAAGATCACCCTCTAAGATCCCTCAGGTAGACTACATCCTCTCTCCACTACCACTTCCTCACCACCATCAACCCGCCTCTCTTTTTCTTTTTCTTTTTCTTTTTCTTTTTCTTTTTCTTTTTTTCTCTTTTCTCTTTTCATTTTCTTTTTTCTTCTTTGTTTCTGGTTTTTGGTTTTGGCTTTTTATTTTTACTACTTTGTTTTAAAATTTATTTTTCACTTTAGTGGTCCTTTTGTTTTATTTTGTTCTGTTCTTTTTCTTTAATTTTCTGGTCTCTGACCATTTTGGAATCATCTATGATGCATTTTACTTAGGTCATTGTTGATATTTTAACTCAGACTGCTCATATAGCCACTCTACACTGGACAAAATGAGTAGAAGGAAAAATTCACCACAAAAGAAAGAACTTTAAACTACTCTCAGCCACAGAGTTACACAATTTGGATTTCAATACAATGCAGGAAATTCAATTCAGAAGTACAATTATAAAGCCACAGGTGGCTCTGGAAAAAACCATAAAGGACTCTAGAGACTTTGTTACTGCAGAATTGTGATCTAATCAGGCCGAAATTAAAAAGAGATTAAATGAGATGCACTCCAAACTGGATGTTCTAACTGTGGGGTTAATGAGGTGGAAGAGAGAGTGAGCGACATAGAAGACAAGTTGATGGTAAGGAAGGAAGCTGAGGAAAAAAAATTGAAAGCCCACGAGGAAAGGCTTAGGGAAATAAATAATAGGGTGAAAAGAAGAATATAAATCTAATTGGGATTCCAGAAGCGGCTGAGAGAAAGAGAAAATCACAAAGTATATTTGAACAAATCATAGCTGAGAACTTCGCAAATCTGGGGATGGAAACAGGCTTTCAGACCCAAGAAATAGAGAGGATCTCCCCCAAAATCAATAAAAACTGTTCAACACCTTGACATTTAAAACTGAAACTTGCAAATTTCAAAGATAAAGAGAAAATTCTTAAAGCAGGGTGAGACAAGAGATGCTAAACTTATATGGGGAGAAATATGAGATTAACAGCAAACCTCTTCACAGAGACCTGGCAGGCCAGAAAGAGCTGGCAGGATATATTCAGGGTCCTAAATGAGAAGAATATGCAGCCAAGAATACTTTATCCAGCAAATCTGTCATTCAGAATCTGTCATTCTTGCCTTCCAAGATAGGCAGAAACAGAAACAATATGTGACCACTAAACCGGCTCTGTAAGAAATATTAAGGGGGACCCTGTAAAAGAAAGAGGGAGCTCAAAGAAACAATCCACAAAAATAGGGACTGAATAGGTAATATGGCTATACAAAATTGATATCTTTCAATAGTTACTCTGAATGTGAATGGACTAAATGATCTCATCAAAAGACTCAGGATATCGGACTGGATAACAAAGCAAGACCCAACTATATGCTGTCTACAAGAGACTCATTTTAGACCTAAGGACACCTCCAGGCTGAAAATGAAGAGGTGGAGAACCATTTAGCATTCAAATGGTCCTCAAAAGAAAGCCAAAAGAAAGCTGGGGTAGCAATCCTCATATCAGATAAGTTGAAGTTTATACCGAAGACTGTAGTTAGAGATGAGGAAGGACACTATATCATACTTAAAAAGGTATATCCAACAAGAAGACCTAGCAACCATGAATATTTATGCCCCTGATGTGGGAGCTGCCAAGTATATCAATCAATTAATCACCAAAGTAAAGAGATACTTAGATAATAATACACTAATAGTAGGAGACTTCAACACAGCACTTTCTGCAAATGACAGATGTTCTAAGCACAACATCTCCAAAGAAAAAAGGTTCTTAAATGATACACTGGACAAAATATATTTCACAGATATATACAGAACTTTGTATCCAAACACAACTGAAAACACATCCTTCTCAAGTGCACATGGAACTTTCTCCAGAATAGATCACATACTGGGTCACAAATCAGGTCTCAACTGATACCAAAAGATTGGGATTGTTCCCTGCATATTTTCAGACCACAGTGCTTTGCAACTAGAATTCAATCACAAGAAGAAATTTGGAAGTAACTCAAACATATGGAGGTTAAAGAGCATCCTACTAAAAGATGAATGGGTCAACGGGGAAATTAGAGAAGAACTAAAAATATTCATGGAAACTAATAAAAATGAAGATACAAATGTTCAAACTCTGGGATACAGCAAAAGCGGCCCTAAGAGGGAAATACATCACAATACAAGCCTCCCTCAAAAAACTGGAAAAAACTAAAATACACAAGCTAATCATGCCTAAAGGAATTGGAGAAAGAACACCAAATAAAACCTACACCAAGCAGAAAAAGAGAGGTAATAAATATTCAAGCAGAACTCAATGAAATAGAGACCAGAAGAAATGTAGAACAGATCAACAACACCAGGAGTTGGTTCTTTTAAAGAATTAATAAATAGATAAACCCCTAGCCAGCCTTATTAAAAAGAAAAAAGACTCAAATTAATAAAATCACGAGTGAAAGAGGAGAGATCACAACCAATACCAAGGAAATACAAAAGATTTTAAAAACGTATTATGAGAAGCCATATGCCAATAAATTAGGCAATCTAGAAGAAATGGGTGCACTTCTGGAAAACCATAAATTACCAAAACTGGAACAGGAAGAAATAGAAAACCTGAACAGGCCAATAATGAGTGAGGAAATTGAAGCAGTCATCAAAAACTGCCCAGACACAGAAGTCCAGGGCCAGATGGCTTCCCAGGGGAATTCTATCAAATGTTTAAAGAAGAAATAATACTGATTGTACTAAAGCTGTTTTGAAGGATAGAAAGGGAGGGACACGTTCAAACTCATTTTATGAGGCCATCATTACCTTGATACAAAAAGCAGAAAAATATTCACCAAAAACGATAATTATAGACTAATATCCCTGATGAACACAGATGCAAAGATTCTCACCAAAATCCTATCCAATAGGATCCAACAGTTAATTAAGAAGATTATTCACCATGACCAAGTGGGATTTATCCCTGTGATGCAAGGGTGGTTCAACCCTCGTAAAACAATCAATATGATAGATCACATCACAAAAGAAAAAACAAGAAACATATGATCCTCTTAATAGATGCAGAGAACGCATTTGACAAAATACACCATCCATTCCTGATCAAAATTCTTCAAAGTGTAGGGACCCAACGCAAATATCATTCTCTATGGGGAAACACTGGGAGCCTTTCCCCCAAGATCAGGAACACGACAGGGATGTCCATTCTCACCACTGTTATTCAACATAGTACTAGAAGTCCTAGCCTCAGCAATCAGGCAACAAAAAGAAATCATTGTCAATCAAAGATTGACAAAGAAGTCCAACTCTCCCTGTTTGCAGATGACATGACACTATATATAGAAAACCCAAAAGACTCCACCCCAAGATTTCTAGAACTCATACAGCAATTCAGCAGTGTGGCAGGATACAAAATCAATGCACAGAAATCAGTGGTGTTTCTATACACTAACAATGAAACTGAAGAAAGAGAAATTAAGGAGTCAATCCCATTTACAATTGTACCCAAAAGCATAGGATACCTAGGAATAAACCTAACCAAAGAGGTAAAGGGTCTATACCCTAAAAACTACAGAACACTTCTGAAAGAAATTGAGGAAGACACAAAGAGATGGAAAAAATAGTCCATGCTCATGGGTTGGAAGAGTTAACATTGTGAAAATGTCAATGTTACCCAGGGCAATTTACACGTTCAGGGCAATCCCTATCAAAATACCATGGACTTTCTTCAGAGAGTTGGAACAAATAATCTTAAGATTTGTGTGGAATCAGAAAAGACCCCGAATAGCATAGGAATAATGAAAAAGAAAACCTATGCTGGGGGCATCACAATGCCAGATTTCAAGCTGTATTATAAAGCTGTGATCATTAAGACAGTGTGGTACTGGCACAAAAACAGACACATAGATCAATGGAACAGAATAGAGAATCCAGAAATGGCCCCTCAACTCTATGGTCAACTAATATTCGACAAAGCAAGAAAGACTATCCACTGGAAAAAGAACAGTCTCTTCAATAAATGGTGCTGGGAAAACTGGACAGCCACATGCAGAAGAATGAAACTAGACCACTCTCTTACACCATACACAAAGATAAACTCAAAATGGATGAAAGATCTAAATGTGGAACAAGAATCCATCAGAATCCTAGAGGAGAACACAGGCAACACCCTTTTTGAACTTGGCCACAGCAACTTCTTGCAAGATACATCTATGAAGGCAAGAGAAACAAAAGCAAAAATGAACTATTGGGGCTTCATCAAGTAAAAAAGCTTTTGCATAGCAAAAGAAACAGTCCACAAAACTAAAAGACAACCTACAGAATGGGAGAAGATATTTGCAAATGACCTATCAGATAAAGGGCTAGTATCCAAGATCTATAAAGAACTTATGAAACTCAACAGCAAAGAAACAAACAATCCAATAGTGAAATGGACAAAAGACATGAATAGAAATCTCACAAAGGAAGACATAGACATGGTCAACAAGCGCATAAGAAAACGCTTCGCATCACTGGCCATCAGGGAAATACGAATCAAAACCACAATGAGATACCACCTCACACCAGTGAGAATGGGGAAAATTAATAAGACAGGAAACCACAAATGTTGGAGAGGATGTGAAAAAAGGGGAACCTTCTTGCACTGTTGGTGGGAATGTGAACTGGTGCAGCCACTCTGGAAAACTGTGTGGAGGTTCCTCAAAGAGTTAAAAATAGATCTGCCCTATGACCCAGCAATTGCACTGCTGGGGATTTACCCCAAAGATACAGATGCAGTGTAATGGCAGGACACCTGCACCCCGATGTTTCTAGCAGCAATGTCCACAATAGCCAAACTGTGGAAGGAGCCTCGGTGTCCATCGAAAGAGGAATGGATAAAGAAGCTGTGGTCTATGTATACAATGGAATATTACTCAGCCATTAGAAACGACAAATACCCATCATTTGCTTCAACATGGATGGAACTGGAAAGTATTATGCTGAGTGAAGTAAGTCAATCGGAGAAAGACAAACATTATATGGTCTCATTCATTTGGGGAATATAGAAAATAGTGAGAGGGAACAGAAGGGAAGGGAGAAGAAATGGGTTGGAAATATCAGAAAGGGAGACAGAACATGAAGACTCCTAACTCTGGGAAACAAACTAGGGGTGGTGGAAGGGGAGGAGGGCGGGGGGTGGGAGTGAATGGGTGATGGGCACTGAGGGGGGCACTTGACAGGATGAGCACTGGGTGTTATTCTGTATGTTGGCAAATTGAACACCAATAAAAAATAAATTTATTATTTAAAAAAAAAGAAAATAGTGAGAGGGAATAAAGGGGAAAGGAGCGAAAATGAGTGGGAAATATCAGTAAGGGAGACAGAACATGGGAGACACCTGACTCTGGGAATCGAACAAGGGGTGGTGGAAAGGGAGGTGGGTGGAGGGTTGGAGTGACTGGGTGACGGGCACTGAGGGGGGCACTTGACAGGATGAGCACCAGGTGTTATGCTATATGTTGGCAAATTGGACTCCAATAAAAAATATATATACAAAAAAAAAGAAATCACAAGAGAAATTAGAAAGTCCTTCAAGTTAAGTTAAAATAAAACATAAAAAACATATTGGATGTAGCAAAAGTGGTATGCAGAGGAACATTTATAGTTGTAAATTGCTATTTAAATAAAAACAACAAGAAATATCTCAAATTAATAACCAAGCCACCAACATTAGAAATCAGAAAAGGAAGAGCAAATTAAACCCAAATAAGGAGGAAGAAATATAAAAATTAGACTGGAAATGGGAATCAGTATTATTACTATAGATAATAGGAGAACAGGTAAATGGGCAGCCTAGGTGGCTCAGTGGTTTAGCGCCTGCCTTCAGCCCAGGGCATGATTCTGGAGACCTGGGATCGAATCCCACATCAGGCTCCCGGTGCATGGAGCCTGCTTTTCCCTCTGCCTGTGTCTCTACCTCTCTCTCTTCTCTGTGTTTCTCGTGAATAAATAAATAAAATCTTTATTTTTAAAAAAAGAGAATAGGAAAATAATGGAGAAAAATAAATAAAACCAAAAACTGATTCTTTGGAAAGATCAACAAAAATGATAATCCTTTAGTCAAATTGGCAAAAAAAAAAAAAAAGAAGAAGAAAGAAAGAAAGAAAGAAAGAAAGAAAGAAAGAAAGAAAGAAAGAAAAAAGAAAAGAATAAAGAAAACTCAAATCACTAAAATCAGGAATGAGAGAACATTACTACTGACTTTACAGTGGGAAAAATAGATTATGAGGAAACATTGTGAACAATTGCAGAACAGCAAATCAGCAGCCTACATGAAATGGACAAATTCCTAGAGACACATTAATTACCAAAACTAACCCAAGAAGAGATATAAAATGTGAAAAGACCTATAACTAATAAAGATATTGAGATAGTAATTTTAAAAAAATCCAACAAAGAAAATCCCAGGATCAAGTGACTTAACTCATGAATTTTACCAAGTATTTAAAGAAGAACTAACACTAAAGTCTTTCAAAAAATAAAATATGAAGAAACGTTTCCTAACTTATTCCATGAGGCCAGTATACCCTGATAGTGAAGCCAGACAAAGCAATTACAAAAGAGAAAACTGTAGAATTATATCCTTTATATAAATGAAGAACTCCTCAAAAAAATACTGGAAAATAGAGTCCAACGCTATATAATAAGGTTTAGACCTTGGCTAAGTGGGATCCATCACATCAGGCTCTGTGTGCAGCAGGGAGTCTACTTCTCTCCTTCTTCCTCTGTCTTTGCACCTCCCCCTGCATTCTCTCTCTCTCTCTAAAAATATAAATAAATCTTTAAAAGATTGTATTTCTGTACACAATAAACAATCTGAAAATGAAAGTAAGAAACTAATTCCATTTGCAGTAGCATCAGAAAAAATATAACATTTAGGAATAAATTTAAAGAAGCACAAGACTTGTCCACAGAAAGCTACAAAACTTGAGTGAAATTAAAGAAAAGCTATATAAATGGAAAGACACCCCTGTTCATGAACTGGAAGACTTGTTATAATTTCAACACTCTCCAAACTAATCTATAGATTCAAAGCAATCTCTGTCAAGTGAGAAGTGAAAGGGTCATAATACAAATGTTTAGTGAAATGTCAGATGGAGAAAGAAAAATGCCATATGATTTCACTTATATGGGGAATCCATAAAACAAAACAAATGACCCAGCAAACAAACCAAAAACCAGAAACAGACTCCTAATACAGAGACAAAACTGGTGGTTACCAGAGCAGAGGAGGCTAGGGGGTTAAATAGGTAAAGGGGCTCAGGAGGTCAAAACTTCCAGGTATAAAATAGAAGAATTTCTTGAATAAATGTTTCTTCATTTGTGGTATGACCTTATAAAAACTTCCAGAAACTTTTTTTAAACAATTTTTATTTTTTATTTATTTGAGAGAAAGAGTGCAAAAGTAGAGGGGAATGTAAAGAGAGAGGGAGAAGCAGATTCCTCACTGAGCAGGGAGCCCAATTCAGGGCTCGATCCCAAGACCCTGAAATCATGATCTGAACTGAAAGTAGACATTTAACCGACTGAGCCACCCAGGTGCCCCTTTCCAGAAACTTTAAATTGTTGAAATTGTTTTTCATAATTTTCACCAGTTACATTTGATTTGTGAACCTGGTCCACAGAGCTTCTCCCACTGCCCTTCAAGAAGTAGAAATCCAGCACCCTTTTATTGTTTTAATTAAACAATGGCATTTCAATATGTAAAACAGATATGAACAGAACTGCCCCAACTGTGACTGAGCCCATCCGGATGGCAAGGCCTCGAACACTGCCATGATTCTAGGCCACTTGTTTACCAATTCTGGGGTTAGATGACAGCATTCTTTCAAGTCATACTGTGTGTCCCATTAATACGTGTATAATATGTGATTTCTGCATCTAAGAAGACTTCTCTCTCCTTTATCAGGAAAATCACTTTCCAAAAGTGTCATTTTCTTTCTGCTACTTCAAGAAAACAGCCAAATACATTTTACCTCCCGTCTCCCTCATCTAAGTCCCCAGTAAGATATTTATATGTTTACTGCATGTTAATTTTTTTCAAGTTTCATTGATCCCTATGTCAGTTCTGAGTGCAAACCCACTAATAAAGTAATCAAATCTCTGAGAACTCTTATATTTTTTTAATGATTATATCTACTAATCTTTTTTTAGTAGCTGGAGATTCTCACATGTTTTGGACACAAAGAGAAACTGATTAAGCCTCACTGATAAATAAGTTCAATTTTCAAAAGGAAACAAGGAAACCCTAAGAACTCAGGACACAAGAGATAAATGGAATTACTAATCCTCCCTATCTAGGACTGTATATGCATTTGAAGGAAAGGCTTCAAACATGAAATTCATTCCTCTGATTTGAAAAGAAGAGACGGATTGTCAGCTGGGCCCAAGGAAGAGTTTGTGAATATGGTTGCCATGTCCACCCTGCCCTTCAGAATGCCTTCCTGCCACATGGTTATGGATTGGAATGATCTTCCTGGCTCCTGTTTCCCTTGAAGTTCCTTAGTAGCATCCTTCTTATCTCATGGGTTTTACTCCAAATCACTTGACAAGAACAGATAGTAAGTGGTAACAAATTGGGACATTTGTAGAGATTCCAAAGTTCTCACTATCATAAACTCTTTGGTTTACAACCTTGACTCTTCCTGAGATGGTCTTTATTTGCTCCTTTCGTCTTCTACCCTCTGTTATTCATTATTTTCAGAAGGGGTCTTTAATGTCTCTCCTCTCTATAGATCATTCCTTAGCACAGAAAACAGGGATTCTTTCATGTTCATTCTCTTCTCACAACAAAGACCCAATACAAACAGAATAGATTTCTCCTTTACCTAAAGTGGCAATTTATATTTCTGACCAGATTGAGTGACACTCAGAATCAGTGATTTTTGTAAGAAATACATTTGTCAGTTTCTCCCAATTGGAATAGAAGAGTAGAGAAATAGAAAAGAGACTTAGAAATAGTGGTAAAGATTTTGGCTACAGAAAAAAATAAAAGGGGTTAAGTGGGTATATAATTCCTACTTTAAAGAAACATACACAGAAAATAATATTTTCTTTCAGCCCTTGATCTATCTTTTCATGAGCTCCTTCCTTCTAGCAGTCAGAATCATTTGTTGTGATTAAGAAGGTGGGTTGTCAGCTCCAGTTGAGTTTGCTTTCTGAAGGATGTTTTACATTATCTCCTTTGTTCATTAGGCTAGACTTGAACAAAGTATAATTTTTCCTATCGAAATTTCCAATGATTTTACTATTACTGCTCCATAAATTATTTGTGCACTTGTGTTCCACATGTTTCTATAATTGTCCATCATAAATATTCTGAGGCATGCATAGAATATTTGCTGTTCACTGGAAAGAAGCATTTGAGCTCATATTGAAATTTTCTTCTGCCAGATGGCATTCCTGGTGTTCAAACATTTGTGACCTTCTTTGCTTTCCTGTTTCATTTACAGACATTACCTTTAGTTTTTCTTACATTGTTAGTATAGGCTCTAGTTACTTAGCTATTCCATATGTGTTGTTGGTACCTTGCCTCTAATCTCTCCTACAAAATATCCTTCTTGGGCAACACTTCCATATACATCTTCTTATGCACAACTTTTTTTCATGTCATTCACCTTCTCAAATAGCAGCAGTGACTCTGATTATGTATGGAATAAATTCAAATATCTTATGCTGACACCCAGAGATTATTGCTATTTTGTTCCTGTCTGCCCTTTTTTTCTCTCTATTCCTTCTACCCATATGTACCAAATAAACATATTCTCTTTTTTTTTATTAAATGTTCTGGAAAAGAGACAAAAACCCAGGAGATATGCAGGCCAGGTATGGATATTTATGAGTTGGCACCTGTCCTATTAGTGATCCAAGGTGAAAAATGAGATTTTTAGTGATTTTTATTAACAAGGACTTGCAGAACCTACAAGGAAAATGAAATATATCCTATTCCAGTTGAGGATTGGTGAAAATTGATTAATGGATGGAGCCTTTGTGCAGCTGAGAGTGCAGGGATCTCTAGGCTGTGAGGTAGGTTCTTAGGTGAAGAAATAATTCCATAACTTTTCTGAATTTCCATCGAACTATACCAATTCTTTGTGAGGCTGAAACATTAGAGGTACATCTGAAGGGCCAGATGCCAAAATGTTGGTAATATCCTTTTGTCTGGTGAAAAGAGCTTTCAGTACAAATAAAGGAGTTCTCCTTCTGTGTAGGTAATAGATATGTGTGAGCTCTCTGCTATAAGCCTCAGAAGCAGGTAAAATCAATCATGATTGGGGGAATATAGTAAGGCTGCTAACATCTCAATGAAAGTTGATGCCTGGGGCCTAGGGCTTAGAGACATGGTATTAAAGGTACAATTTAGAGAGAACGTTAGACACCACAGTGTTGTCTGGTGCTCATGCCAGCAATGTGAGGTCTATGAAATGGTGCTTATGCTAATTATGCCCATCTTTGAACTTATTTTACTGTTCTTGCCATAAATGATGACTTTTACTCCATTATACCTAAAGAAGCCTTTCCACATCAGATGTAGTTCTTAGAGCCTTGGCTAAAATAAAGTATATTTTATATATTTATTATATATATGGTATAAGTAGCTTTCCTCCCTAAAAGTTACTTAAGGGAAGGACTATGCCACATGAGACGTTTTATCTTGCACTTTACTATACAGTTCCTATACTTGTTTATGTGGGTAGATACAATAACTATTTGCTAAATATATGTTTTTAAAAATATGTATGTATATAATATATTCTCTTTCCCATGGGACAGATTCTAGAATCCTTCTGGAACAGTTACTTATCAGATATTTTTCTTAGGTGCCAACTGTGTACACCTGTAGGTGCTACTTTATATTTTATGGATATAGCAGTGAGTGGGTTAAGCTTTCATTTCTAATACAAAATGCCACAGGTTTTTCCACTCACAAGCTCTTTCCCAATATTTTTATTTTCCTGACTAAATTAGAAAACAGGCAAATCATGCAGGTTCACTCTGTTTATTTGCAAAACATGCAATTGGAAGCACTTGTTATCATGGAAACAAGTGCCAAGCACAGCAAACCTGAGTTTGATTTCTGCTGCTCCATTTATTAACTAAATGAACTGAAGAAAGTTATTTAAACTCCTGCTTTTTGTTTGTTTGCTCAGTTAGTGTGTGTTTTCATGGGAATACTGTGGTGAGGCAATACTTTGCCAAGGCTAAGAACATGTACTCAAGTGAGGTTGCCTGGTTTCGAATCTGCTACCTGCCACTTACTAGCTGTGTAACCTAGAGCTTTTCCTCTTCATGCTTCAGTTTTTCCACCTGTAATATGGGGATAAAGATCAAACATTCCTCATAGGATTGCTTTGTGAATTAAATGAGTTCCTATATGGTTGTCTGGGTGGCTCATTCGGTTAAGCATCTGCCTTCAGCCCAGGTCATGATCTCAGGGTCCTGGGCCATCAGACTCCCCACTCAGCGAGGAGTCTGCTTCTCCTTCTCCCTTTGCTCCTCCCCCTGTTCATGTGTTCTCTCTCCCTCTCTTCTCCTCTCTCTCTCTCAAATAAATAAAATCTTTTAAAAAATAAGTGAGCTCCTATATGAAAAGTACATCCAGCAGTACCTGGCATAGAGTGTTGCATAAGCTCTTAGGACTCCTACTATTACCAATACCTCTCTTGCAGTATTGTTGGAGAAATAATATAATGTATGTCAAAATCCCCAGTATTGTACCACATGTATAACTGCTTAATAATTGGGAATGGTTGCTGAATTGATTATTTTTCATCATTTTACGAGCCTCAGAAGCATCGCTATAATGAAGAATAGTAGGAAGTAATGGAAAGGCTTATGCTAAACAAAGAGAAATTTTGCAAGGAATAGGGGCATCACAGCTACCTTAAGAGAAGTCATAGTTGTCTGCATATGTAGAAGTTGTCTTATTCATTACTGATCCATTGATATATCATGGTCTCTGGTAGATAGAAATTATATGTATTGACTTATTATTTAATACAATAGCACACATACCCACTGTAATCATATTTCTATACTTCAAATTCAATCATAGTCACTCCTTATCTAAAGTACTTGTTTAGGTGGCAAATTAACTCTCAACATCAATCCAAATTAAGTTCCCCTCCTGGTATGCTATGTATAGACCTTTCACAATCTGACCCTTCTCACCTTTCTGGTCTCACTGCCTATTAATCCCGTACCACTCTACATTCTACTCCCACACACCAAAAAACCATTTTCAGTTTTCAATTACATCAATGCCCAGGGTCCCTGTGGGTTGCTGCTTTGAATGCAAAACCTCCAGGGTGATCTCCTCATCCAGTTTAAACACCATCCCTGCTGTGAAAAGCTTTCCCTGACTCCCAACAATTAGTTGCTCCTGTTGCAATCCCATAGGTTTTATACATTTGCTTCTAAGAGCATCATTGACATTGCTTTGCAATTTTATGTATCTCTTCATCACAACATGGAGTAAGATCCACGAGGATAAGGATCATTCCCACCTGTCCCTGGAGCTTGACATGTAGAGGGTACAAGACAGAATATTTAATGAATAAATAAATAGGCAATTTGGTGAAGGGGGCAAGGAAAGCTGTATTGTCACCACTTCCCTGGGAGGAGCACTGAGAGTCAGGAGGTCATAGGTAATATCTGAAAGCCAAATGAAAAACCGAACGTTGTCTGGGAGGGCTGGCTCTTTCAGATGACTCTGAGTAGCTGGGGCCTGTGAGTGCCACTGGGCTCCTTTAGCTTGAGGGCGACTTCTGCCTAAGGCAGTGGTTCTCTCAGTCCTGGATGCACATCATAGTCACATGGGGAGCACAGCAGCCTGCTTCTAATCCTCTCTCCAAACAGCTCATAGCAGGGTGCCTTGCTACTTAATGACCCTTCTAAGTGTCTATGGGAAAAAGAAAAATAAAACTCTGAAACTTTTGTAGGCTTTTGTAGGCTTCTAGTTTTTTGGGCCTTTCTGGTTCATTATCACTGATATTTTGGTTCTTACACTAAAATTCCTTCAAGTTTCATCATTAGCTTAAGTGATTTTAATCTGGTTTCCACTCCCTTACCTATTCCCCAAGGACTTGTCTGCCCTTTCCCCAACCAAGCTAAGAAGTTGTCAAACATATATTTAAAATTATAGTCAATTGAGGTTGGCCCTGGTTGAATTTATTAGCTGTGGAACAGGCTTATCATTTGCAGCTACTCATCCCCAACAATTTATGCTATTTTTTTTCAATTTTTTCAATTTATACTCTTAATAAGTGTCCATTTCTTTTAAATGTGTTACTTTCCAGGAAAAATTTCCAAATACTCCTTAAATGAGTTCTGTCATTAGGCAGGTGCACAAAGAAAAGGAGCTTCTGGGATACTGTTATTTTAAACACAGAGAGAGGCTCCAGGTTTTGCAGGGGTCCCAGCATAAATAATTTGTCTCTGTCACTTGGTTACTTCCTTTGGGCCTTGAAATTCAGCTGTTGATTCATTTAATTATGCATTAATTAAACATGGTTATGTCAGTTCCTTGCTTAAAATCCCCCAAAGTCTTCTCATAGATTTCAAAACAATTTTCAAACTTTTTACCTTTTTAATGTGTAGAAAGGGCTTCTATAGTTTTGGTGTAGCCACTTGTACCCACATACATCCTTCTTCCCAGCCCTTTTGAACTACTTGCAGGACCCCCAAATGTTACCTCCATTTCTTCATGCTTGTGCTTTATTCTTTCCTAAACAGCCCTTTCCTGTTTGGTACTTTGCCCAGACTTGTGCTATTCATTTTTCAAAAGTTAGGCATGAGTGTCACCTAAAATGGGGTGCCTTACCCAACACCATGGTGACAGTTAATTTTATGTGTCAATTTGGCTAGGGCATGGTACCCAGGCTTTTGATCAAACATTGTTATAGATGTTTCTGTGAAGGTGTTTTTAAAGATGTTATCAATATTTAAATGGGTAGACTTTGAGGAAAACAGATTACTCTCCATAATGTGGGCAGATCTCATTCAATCAGTTAAATGCCTTCATAGGGAAAAACTGACCTCCCTGGGCAAGAATGAATTATACTAGTAGGCTGTCTTTGGGCTTTAACCATTTCTCTTGCCTCAATCTCCAGCCTGCCTGTCTACCTTGCAGATTTTGGATTTGCCAAGTTTCTATAATGATATGAGACCCTCTGTCTCTCTGGCTCTCTCTCTGTGTTACTCCTTCTCTTTATTTTTCTTTGTATCTTTCTTTCTCTGTGTGTGTGTGTGTGTGTGTGTGTGCCTGTGTATGCATGCACATGCATACCCCATTGGTTCTGTTTTTTCTGGGGAGCTCTAATACATCACAAATCCCCTTCTGAATCAGATGCTATCTCCTCTTTCTTTGTTCTCCCGAGATGTTAATGGTCCTGCTTTTCCCATGGTACTCCTATCATACCATGCTGAGTGACTGATCGGATTGCAACTCTCTTAAGATGAGACAGTTCTCCGTTTGACTTTATATTCCCAGCACCTAACACAATGGTTATTACATGTCTGACACTGTGCTAACTATTGTGGATCAGTGAATAGCACCATCTATAGAGTTATTCAACTCAAAACCATCAGCATCTCTTGGATTCCTCCTTTTCTCAGGTCTAATAACTAGCCACTAAGTAAATGATTCTTAATGTATTTAATTCATATTCTCTTGGAGAATTTGGTAAAAATTTAGGCACTCTCCCTAGAAAACCATACAGTTCCCACTAAATTTCATATTTTTTAAACCCAGCCCACTTGCTGGGTAGGCAGTATGATGGACATTTAGTGTACAATGATCAATAAGACAATGTCATTGCTCTCGGTGAGTTTCCCCACACTGTTGGAGAGTGACATATAATCAAATAATTACAATATGACAAATGCAATAATCAAAGGAGAAAAACATTAACTCTGATGTTTTCATAGAAGTGGTATTTAACCTAAGCCTTGAAGGAGCAAAAGATGTAGTAGAAAATAAAAATTAGGGGATCCCTGGGTGGCTCAGCAGTTTAGCACCTGCCTTCGGCCCAGGGCGTGATCCTGGGTTCCTGGGATTGAGTCCCATATCAGGTTCCCAGCAGGAAGCCTGCTTCTCCCTCTGCCTAGGCCTCTGCCTCTCTGTGTGTGTTTATTGTAAATAATAAATAAAATCTCAAAAAAAAAAAAAGCACACAGCACATAAAAAAATCATAGTATTAACATCCCTTCCTCGTGCCACACTCCTTCTCCAGTTGTCTACATCTTTGGGAATGAGAATATTTTGTCCTTCAGTATAAGCCAGAAATCTTGGAGTTTTCTATGGCCCCTCATCCTTCAGCTGTGCTGCTTGGATAGTCACACACCATCTCTTTGCCCAGATCTTGTTTTCTCAGTGATTCCTACATTCCTTGCTTCCCTCTAAGGATAGTAAGGAATTCCTTACCATCCTTCAGCCCCTCTCCACAATGCAATCTGTGCAATCATTTAAAAATGATCATCTGCTCATGTTATCACCTACAACCCCAGAGACAGTGACTTCCTGTTATTCTTAGGAAAAAATATAAGTATTTCTCATGTGCTTTCCACTGCACTTCATGATTGGGGCCCTCTTTACCTCTCTAGCTTGATCTCAAACTATTTTTTCCCTGCTCCCTATAGACACATCAGTCACTTAGTTCCTTGGACTTGCTATGTACTTCTCATCAAAAGGCCTTTGCAAATTCTCTTTGAGTCTTCAGAAACATTCCTTCTCCAGCTCTCTAAATGTGCTTTCTTCAACTCTTGATTTAACACACCATCAGAGTCTTTCCCAGAGGCTGCCGACTAAGTGAAGTCTCCCCCTTACATCTTCTTACCATGTTTCTTTCTTTCAGAGTATTTGCCAGTCTCTAAATTCAGATTTATTTTTGAAATTACTATTTAGTATCTGTCTCTATCCCTAGACTCTAAGTACCACAAGGACAGGAAACTTCACCATAGGTAACTGGTGCTGGTGGTGGATGTACTAAAGCAAATCAGTTCCTACATATCCATTGACATTAAGGCTTTCTTGTTAGTTCTTTTTTAAAAAATAAAGTCTTATTTTAGAATAGTTTTCTGGTTACAAAAATGTTGCAAAGACAGAACAATGTTCCCATATACCTCACATCTATTTCCCCCTATTATTAATACCTTCCGTTAGTATGGAACATTTGTCACAATTAATAAAATAATACTGATCCATTGTTAGCCAAAACCCATACTCTTTTAAAGATTACTTAGTAGTTATTTAATATCTTTTTCAAGATCCCATGCAGGACACCACATTACATTTAACTATCACATCCCTTAGGCTCCTCTTGGTTATGACAAGTTTTCAGACACCCTTGTTTCTGAAGTCCTTGACAGTTTTGAGGAAAACTGTTCAGATTTTTGTAGAATACCTCTCTATTGGGATTTGCCTGGTGTTTTTCTCATGTTCAGACTGGAGTTATATGTTTTGGGTAGGAAGATGACAGGGGTAAGCACCATTCTCTTCACATCATATCAAGGCTGCATGTAATCAACATGACATTTCATTATCGATGTTAATCTTGATCACCTGGCAGAGGTGTTATTGGTCAGGTTTCTCAAACTGTTAAATGACTCCACCATCTTTCCCTAATGTACTCTTTGGAAGGAAGCCACTTTGTGCAGTTATATAGCACCTACATTATGTATTTGAGTATCTATGTAATTATTTGAAACTCTTCTGCATGGTAGACTTATGTATTTCCCTCATTTATTTATTTATTTATTCATTAATTTATTTCAGTGTGGACTCCTCTATATTTATTTTGTACTTTGGATTATAATCTACTACTACTTTATTTTGTGGCTCAGATTGTTTCAGCTTTGGCCATTGGGAGTGGTTTCAGTGGGCTTCTCTGGTTCCTTTTATTGGAGAGTATTTCTTCAGCTTTGTTTGCTTTTTCTTCTCCTTCTGTTATCCCAATTACACATATGTTACCTCTTTTGAAATTATCTCAGAGTTCTTGATATTTTTCCCCATTCTTTTTTTTTTTTTTTTTTTTGCTCTGCATTCTAGTTTAGGATGTTTCTATCTCCAAGGTCACTGATTCTTTTCTAAGCTATGTCATCTACTGATGAGCCCATCAAAGGCATTCTTCATTTCTGCTATGGTGTTTTTGATTTCCAGCATTTTCTTTGAGTCTTTCTTAGAGTCTTTCCACCAATCTGCTTCACTACCCATCTGTTCTTGCATTTCATTTACTTTTTCTGTGAGAGCCTTAACACATTATTCATGACTCTGTCTGATAATCCCAATATCTCTGTCTGAAACTGTCTGTCTGATAATCCCAATATCTATTTCATATCTGAGTTGGGATTTACTTTGATTGCTTTGTCTCTTCAGGCTGTCATTTTCTTGCTTTTTGGCATGCCTCATAATTTGTTGTTGAGTCAGATATATTTTATCGAGTGGTAGAAATGAAGGCAGATAGGACTTGAATATAAGGGTTTATGTTAATCTTGCAAGAAGCTGGACCTTGTTTAATGATTTCTGTAGCTGTAGGTACTGGAGGCTTCAAATCTCCCTCAGTCTTTTTTTTAGTCTTCTCTCTTGGCTTTGGGCTATCCTGTATACTAGTCCTCAGATACTGTCTGTCTTATAGCTCTTTTAGCTATAATCCCTGTCATCATACTGGAACTCTGTGGATATCATGGTAAAGTATTAAGGTGTGGAGGGATATTAGAAAATATTCTAATTAAATTTCAGTCTTTTATTTGGCCAACGCTTGGGGCTGTGAACCTCACGAGTGTTTCTCCAATGGTATAGATTTTATTTCCCTCTGCCCCCTACTTTTTTGGTTATAGCATTCCCTATGTCTTTCCTTGAAGCCTTTATCAATGTGTCCTATGTTTTATTTTCCCTTTAAGTGAGATGGAAAAGCTGGAATCCCCTCCCCCTAGCTGGGATGAGGCTCTGGAAGTCATTTCCTCTGAATTAAAGAAGTTTGTCATGGAGAAGGCTGGGGACTTATTTCAAAATGATACCTCTCTCTCTCCCCCTCACAGAGCCAGGAGAGGCTCTTTCTCCAGTCTTCATCATGAAAACCTGGTCAAGCTCCTGGAATTAAACCCCCCAAATGTGCAGAGTCCTCCTAATGCTGTGGCTCCCAGGAGTTTCTCACTTACCACTGTTAGTCCATATCCCAATCATTCATCAAAATACTAAAGTCTACCAGTTTATGGATACAGCTGCTTCTGTTCTTGGCAAGTATGTCTGAGCTGTCTTCCCCTGGACACACTTATCTCTGCAGTTTGAGGGGTGACTGTTTGCCCTGTGACCTCATTCTTTTGTGGCCCAAGAAAAATTGTTGATTTTCCATTTGTCTAGCCTTTTCGTGCTGTAAGGATGGAGTGTCCAGGGTTCTTACATATCAGACTTGAAACCAGGTGTCTTGAGTTACTTTTATATTTAAAACACATTCCTTCCCATTTGCATCTGTGATCATTGTTATGTTTTCCTAATTCCAGAAAACTGCCTAGATACAGTTTCTATAAATCTTTGGTAAGAAGATAAGTTCCTCCCAAGATGTCAGTGTGATTATCTAAGTTAAGAATCAGTATTTCAATGTGAGTCATTTTAGATATGGTTTGATGAAATTAAATATGAGAACCACCAATGAAGAATTTAATCAAGATTAATACCTTTCTTTTAAAAGGTTGATAAGGTAGGTGAGCACATTAATGGTTTTATCCATTAAATCTTTTGGTGCTAAGAATTGATGTTCTTGTCTTACCTAGGTAAAGAATTTTTGTTTCTTGGCAGGCAGAGAGATTATTTATAAGCTGAACTAGAGTAGTAATTTTTCTCAATTGACAAAAAGCACAATTTTTGCCTCAAGCCCTTATCTGGTAGCTCATTGTATAGTGGGCTGTCTCTAAATCAAAGTTTAATAGGGGTAAGGGAGAGATTAATTGTGTCAGAGAGCCTCCTTCTCATTAAAAAAATAGAGTTGCCAGTTTAAAAGCTGGTAAACATTGTTTAAACATGTTTAAATATTGTTTAAACATTAAATATTGCATACTACAAATAAAATGCTGGACCTGGAGGCTTAAAACATTATCTATAATACAATTCTCTTTTTTGTTAAAATATATGTAGTGTTACTATGCATGTTTTATAAACTAGATATAACAGAAATATGAAGCGATTATATATGATTTTTCTTCTCTTATTTTTGCTCATTTATATTTTCTGAATTGCATATAATGAACAAGGAATGCTTTGCTTTTATGAAAAGAAGAAAACTGCAGAAAAAAACCTAATTAATAAAATGTTAGGACTTGAATAGAATTTGGGGCTTGTTAGGCCAGTTCCTAATTTCTGTAGTTGAGAAGGCATACACAGAAAAAACAATCTTTTTGAATCTTCTTTCTCTTTCCCACTGGTCAGAATCATAATCCTTCTTAAAAAGATCCAGCTCAAAGAGCAGCTGGGTGGCTCAGTTGGTTAAGCATATGACTCCTGACTTCAGCTCAGGTCATGATCTCAGAGTTGTGAGATTGAGCCCCACTCTGGCTTCTCCACTGGGTGTGGAGTTTGCTTAAGATTCTCTCTCTCTCTCTCTCTACCTCTGTTCCTCCACCCACCCCCCACCTACCACTTGTGCTCTCCCTCTAAAAAAATAAAATGTTTCTCTAATTAAAAAAAAGATTTAGCTCAATAACTTACGTATACATGACTTTGGCATTTCTAAAACACTATGTCTCATCTCTCTCACCAATTATAACATTCTTCCAGAATAATATTAATAGTGAGGAGGAGGGAAAAGAGGAAGAAGGGGATGGGAATAATGATTATTTCCATTTATCAAACACTTAAATATACATCTTACTTATGTTACACTAATTAATCCATAAATATTATTCCCATTTCACAGGTAAGAAAAGGTAAATCAAACCGGTTAAGAAATTTTACAAATTTCCCTTGTCACAACCGATGGAACTCAGGTTTTTATGCAGGTTCATGTTTCTCCAAAACTTGACATATAATAAATACTCAGTAATAGGTTGAATAATTGAGCTATTTGGAGAGGATTTGGTATTTATGGACCAGATTTTCAGTATTTATCAGTGGTCTACTGATCCCTCAATTAATTCACAGTTAAAAGTCAACTTTAGCCACAATATTTGGTTCAAATAGTATTTGAAGTCCAGATTCTCTAAGCAAATAGAACTGTTTTCCATCATGGAAAGAATGATCACCATTCTGCCACCAGCACCACTGATCTCTTCTTGATTGTACTAAAAATGTTTTTTCAATTTTTTTTTGTTTGTTTGAAGCATTATCACTTTCCTTTGTAGGCAATATTCCTGAGACCATGCAATTACCTTTATTTCCTGGAATAAGTGTTATAGCTAAGTAACAAGAGCTTACTTAGATAGCACTTTCACAAATATTATCCTAAACCTTTTGGAAATAGGGCAGATATTATTGCTTTCATTTAAGGATAGGAGGCTAGGTCTCCAAGAATTTCAGTGATTTGTGTAGAGTCATACAGCTTTTAAAGCACAGAGCTAGGCCTCAGGGGAGTTGTGTGATCTCAGATCTTATGTTCTTTCCTCTGTTATATGGACTGATGATACAGTCACATTCTTCTCCACATTTTGGTGACACACTATACATTCTTCTATAACTTATGTATTTTTATTCAATTTTTTTGATCCCTTAACTGTTTAGCTTTTGTTCCAGTCAGAATTTTTAATTGCATGCAACAAATTCTGGCTAATTTACAGAAAAAGAATTTACCAAGAAGATATTGGATACCTCAGGAAATAATAGAGAAGCAGGTTTAGAAATAGGTGGGAACAAGGGAGAAGGGGAGTAGCAACCATGAGATCTGCTAAAACCATGCTATAGAACACCAGATATTCCCTTGCTGGTGGTACTCCTGGTGTTACAATCCCTAAAAATTGGATATTGTTATCACAACTGTCTTTGCCCACAACCAAAATAGTTTTCTGTCATCCTTGCTTGTGTGTGTCACTATCTTCTGTTTCAAAGTTTTCACAGGTCTATCTGATTGTCTGAGTACTAATCATATGGTAATACTCTAGCTTCAGGGAAAGTTTGGGAAACCAGTCCAAGTATTTTTAGTCTCTGTTATGGGAGGTGAACTTTCTCTCCCCAAGTTTCATTAAGCATTCACTTCACTAAACATAGCAAGATGGTTGAAATAATTGAAAGTCTCCTACTATGACCCAAAAAAATGACCAAATGCCAGTACTGATTCCAACCTAGTTTTATGTGTTCTTTCTTTGGGCTAACTTTCTTTGAGACAAGAAACATATTTAATTTACAACTCTGACCCAGTTGTCACTCAACCAATAATTACCTTTCCTCTGCAGCTTTCTGAAAGGTCTGAACTTGTCACGTAAGGTTCACTTACCTAAGAAATTCTCTTTCCAAAGTAATCCTCTCATATTTCTTTCAAATGAGTGAGCTTTATCAAGGCCTGACAGTATGAACTAGTGCTTTACAAAATATTTTCAAAGCATGAAAAATATATTTGGCATCTTTCCATCCATTGGGATTTTAGATATGCCTTCTTATTTTACTTTAAGATATCTAAGTTTTTATAAGCAACATGTTTCTAAGCCTGAATAATCCTTCCCTCTGCAGTATTTTTGAGCAGTGGCTCCGAAGGCACCATCCTCTTCAAGAAGTTTATCCAGAAGCCAATGCTCCTATTGGACACAACCGGGAATCCTACATGGTTCCTTTTATACCTCTGTACAGAAATGGTGATTTCTTTATTTCATCCAGAGATCTGGGCTATGACTATAGCAACCTACAAGAATCAGGTAAAGTTTAATTTCTTTCATATGAATTAGTGAATCTAGTGTGACCAATTTTTTTTTGAGAGAGAGTTCCTAACCTTACATATTTATAATGTTATCCCCAAAGCCTTTAAATTGGGAAAGCACATTACAACCTATAATTTATCACTTATTTTTTATTACATGAATTAAGTTGCAAAGATCTTTAAATTCACATTCATTCTGCTTAACATAGGGTATTTTGTATACAGTAACTGTAGAAAGAACACTAGAATTAAAATCAGAAAGGAAAAATGGGCTTAAGATATGACTCTTTCAGGTGACTGTGAAGAGATCTTGGAAATTTTGTTTAGTCCCATGAATCTCATTTTTTTAACCTGAAATATTCTTATTGAAATACCACAAAAGATATTGTGATAATCAAATTACTATGATGTATTGAAGAGTTCAGTGTGGCATGGTACAAGATAAACATCCAGCAGTTTAGAGTAATCTTTGGGAACTTTCTCGTAGGGTTACCAAGATAATTTGTGGATATTTTTATTTTAAGCCCAATTAATAATAATAATAAGAAGAAGAGGTAGAGGAAGAAAGAATGAACTATTATAATGATAATTAATGATATTTAAGGTAATAATATAAAACTCTAAGATTATAATTATATCTGGGCTTTAAATAATCTTCCTGAATAGAAATGTGTCAATATCTTCTTAACAAGTGAGAAAGAGTTAGCAATATCTTCCTCCACCCAAGAGCCTGCTATATGCAGATCTTGTACCTGTGTTATTAATCCAGTGTATATTAGGTAAGGATTATTATCTCTAGAAATAGATGAGGACATTGATACCATGAGAATTTAAGTGACTTCCCCAATATCAGACACCAATACATAAAGGAGCCAGACTTCAATACTATAAGGCCCTCTCTTCATTTCACTACAGCTATTACTCTAACTCAAGAGGGTCAACAACCAAAAACAGTAGAACAACATATGACTTGTAGGTAAGCGGTATTCAATAAGCATTGATGTTTAATTATATTCATTGATAATTCATAAAAATTATGATTCATCAACAAATTAATGACATTTACCAACTTCCTACCCTTTGTGTTAGATTTTAACGATATAAATGACTGACATAGTTCCAAATCTCAAGTAGTTCCAAGTTTAGTGTGAAAGTCAGACAATTATACAAGAAAGTACAAGACATCAGGACATGTTAAAGGCAGCAAAAGAGTCATAAACAAAATCCAACAGGAGAACAGGGGAGAAAGTGATGACTTCTGAATAATTCAGCCTAGAAAGACAAGACCTTGAAGGATGAGCAGGCAGGAAGCACAGAGAGAGAAGGGCAGAGAATATTCTAAATGAAGACAGTAACAAGAAAAATAGAGGTGGAAATTCAATGCTAAATTTTCCTATTTAAGTAGTATAAGCAATGGAAAATTTCCCTCAGAGAAATGAAGTCTCTTCATGATTAACACATATTGAACATTTTTTAATGTAACTAGAATTCTTCTAGGTGTGCTGTGTGCATTATGTCCTTTAATTTTCATAACTATTATATGAATGAGGTACTATTGTTTCCTTTATCCTTTTTTTAGGTGAGAAAACAGAGGCTTAAAGAAATACATAATTTGTCCCAGGCCATCTATCTAGTATGTGGCACAGCAGAACCATAGTTTAGGGCCAATAGGAGAAGCCGTATTTCATCAACTTTTACCTTCCCTTTGGGGGACTATTCGCTAAAAAATATGGGCTTGATTAACCTGTTTTGTTTATCTGAGAATCATAACCAGTGGAAGGAATATTAAAATGACTGGAAATCATTTTTTTTTTTAAATCCTGAGATCACTGAGAACAGGAAATTTTGCAAAGGGCAGAGATGTGGTAAGGGGAGTCTAAAAAGTGGCAGTCTCAGGTAAAATGTTTTCCCTTTTGAAAGGGAGTGAAGGATCATATTGGTAGTGGCTTTTCAAAGATTCACCACTTAAGACTTCATGGTTTCCTCTTCTAAAACATGTTAGACACTTTCATGGGCTCATGCTTTTAAACATGCTGTTCCCTCTGGCTAAATTCTGATCCTGTTTATCCATTTGTCAAACTCTTAGATAGTAAATTACTTTATGCATACATATATGTGTGTGTGTGTGTGTGTGTGTGTGTGTGTGTGTAGTCATATTTAATCACTCTTTTATTAGAGTTATGTGGTAATTTTTTATGTATGAATCTTACTCTTGTCCATCTTGACTATGAGTCTGACAAGATTAGAATTGACATTTTGCAAGATTCTCTAGTTTAAGTATCAGATGACATCCAGTATCATTGTGGTGATATCAATGAATCAATTTGAGTAAAAGTGATATTGATCGTGAAGAATGGTATCCCTTAACCAATATAAGTAAAGCTTGCTAGAAAAATGTCACCCCATTTAATAGCTAAGTCATTTTCAGATATGTTTTTTTTAACATATTTCAAGTTTTGTATCACACTAGGTATTTTATTTTCTAGGTGGTTTTATTGATTTATTTATTCTTTCTATATATATGTATTTAATAATTACTTTGAACACAGCATTGTCTTGGATTCCACGCATGCAGCAGTAAACAACATAGTTTATCTTCATAGAGTTTACATTGTAATGGAAGATAAAGATCTTAAACAACTACTTACCTAAGGACTTATTTATTTAGAGACCTACCTACCTCTAGGGTCAGTGAAGTGATATTTCAGAGGATAGCAGTATGACAGGAAGAAGTGATTAGTTGAAGGGGGCCTTAGTTATGGATTTGGGCCATATTGTTAAAATAACAGAAGCTATTGATAAATTTTAAGTGGTTTGTTTTGAGTTTTTGAAACCTTTCTTATTGCTGCAGCATGTTGGAAATTCTATAGCTGTTGTAAAGCACCTTCGGGGAAGGTGGTAAAGATGCTATTACAGATGTCCAGGAGAGAGATGAAGGCAGTGTGGATTGCAGTAGTAGTGGTCTGGAGAGGGCAGAGGCATGAAATAATTTGATAGTATCTTTAATTTATATAAAATGTACAAAACTTGGAAAATGATTCATATACAAGGTAAGAGTGAAGGAGATATTGGGGACGCCTGTGAAAATGATGAATGGTGACACTCTCACTGAGATAGTGACAAGTAGGAGCAAGGCCAGACATGGAGAGAATCTCATGCTCGTACTGGCTATGCAGTGAAATGGGGGGATAGGAGATATCAGGGCAAATACATCTCTGGGGCAGGTGGATGGCCTTGAAACTGGGAAGACATTCTGGCCTGCAGATACTAACGAGATATAAATTATAGACCTCAGCAAATACATTGTTACCTCTGCTAATCTTCACAATTTTATGTGGTAGTGGTTTTTATTTTGTTTTATAGGTAAATTGAAATCATAAAGGTAAAGTGACTCATTCTAAGTCACAGAGCTACTAAGTGGCCAATAGCGATTCCAAACTAATTTTCTCCCCGTTTATTCCACAGTAGAGAGGGCTCTCTTTAGTCCCTATATGTCTTGTCCACTATGTTCCAAAAGTACCACATCCAAATGGGTACTTTTTACTGAAAAGGCAACAAAAACCATCAGAGGAGAGGTGGGACTGGAGGCTCAAAGAAGCACATTAGGGACTTTAGGTATTTATTACTTATTTCTAGTTAAATATTTAAAAAAATAAAATTGATTTGAAATGCTTTATTTAAAGTATTTTTCATAGCCTAGAAAGACAAGAGCTGTGAATCTATACCATTAATTTTAGAGACAGTTGACTTTAAAATCAACAATAGTAATCACCTATTTTCCTTTTATGAATTATTCTACTGCTTCTGATGCACATTCAAGATTTTAAAATGTATTCCTATTTACTGCTAAACTTTAGGCCTACTAAAATAAATCCTTAAAAACTTCTTGATATAATTTAGTTCTCAAGCAGTTTATTATTCATCATTCAGGTACTCATGTTTATAATTACTTAAGTGTTTTCTGTAAAAGGCAGCTGATGCCTGGCATTTGTCAAACATTTTCCCTTATAATCGAACTTAGTGATGCTTTTAAAAATTGAGCAGCAGGTGATTTTGTTGCATGCATAGTTGATTAAAAGGCGAGACCAAAAATCTTTAGCAATGAAAGATTGTGCCCTCAATGCTTTTGGTAAATATGACCCTGCTTTCTGTATTTTACTGCTCTGTTGAGAGCCTCCTAAACCCAATATATTTTAAAAGACCTTGACTTTTGATGTTAAAAATGAGAGGAGGAGACATGATCATGGTAACCAGAGTGTCTCATTCTGTAGATGGGATTTGATGATGGGCTTCTGTCCTTCACAGATTTGTTCAATAGTTATGCTTTCCTACTTATATCCATAGGTGCATGCTGTGCCTTTTGCCTGGGATGGCTTGCCATCAACATCATAGTCTCAATTCTAATTCATACTCCATAGTCTCCTGGGAGGCTTTCTTGATTCCCCAAACAGATGTAAGAGGTCATTCCACCATGATTCCATTGTATCTTTTGCATACTTTCATCACTATAGCATTACTCTTGAATGTAATTATTTCCAATTATTGTTGCCTTCAGGCCAGGGCCTCTGCTTATTTATTTTTTTACTTACAGTGCCAGGACCACCACCTGGCATGTAATGTGTCTCAGGGAACATTTGCTGTATGAATGAATGAATGAATGAATGAATGAATAGAAGAATGAAAGATAAAACAATCAAGATATAATACTTGCTGTCAAGAATTTATGATCAAGCCTGAAAATACATACATATGAATAATTATTAACACATAGACAATTGTGTCAAGTGTCATAAGGGAGCAAAGAAAGAAAGAGTCTGAGAATACAAAAGAAAGCTGACCTGAATCAATAATCAAAGCAAGTTCAAGAGAGAAAACTCTTATTGGAAATTGGTTCAATTGAAATATTGTTGAAGTTATTATGGAATAACAAGAATCAATAACAGTTATAAATTGCTTTCTATGTTCTAGGCATTGTACCAATGGCTATATATGGATTATCTCATTTAAATACTACAGGCAAACAATCTAAGTTACAGATTCCTAATTCATTAAATTTGGATAATGGTCCCCAACTAAATCATACATTTGTTGTGTGAGCAAATGAGCATGTGATTTGAATATATAGAGTGCAAAATAAATAGAAGACTATATTACTATTCTGAAGAGAAAAGGGGATATGAAATATAGAACTTTAAATAGGTAAAAATAGAAAAATTATGACATTAAGAAATAATTTAAAGGTGCACTGTTTGGAAAAGCAGAGAGCTGAGAATGGAAGTCTTATTTAGTTTGGAGTCAATGAGAGATACCAAGTGTTTCAAAGAAAACTATTGATGACAGTAAAAATTGAGACCATTAGGAGTGAACTGAAGTAGAGAAATTATAAGAGAAGCTGGACAGTTGGACAAAGAAATAGCATTTTGAAATTGTGACTTGGGTTTAAGCTGAGCCAGAAATAGAGGGAATCATATTTTTTATGTAATCTCTCTATGCTCTGCTAGACATTTTAAATGTACTTTATGTATGTGACTACTGGCAAAATAAGGCAGGCATTTGTAGTCCCTTTTTCAAAGTAATTTTAAATATGTTGAAAACCATAACTTTTTGGTATTTCTTTTTAATTTTAGCATTTTGGCTTTCATTGTTTAGATTTAAATATCAAAGTTATAAATCATGTTTTATAATTTATTTGGTAATGTTTATCCTTTGCAACTTGTATCCTCTCCTGATGAAGAGGAACTCTAAATTGTAATACTGTTAAAATTATGCTTAATGAGCTCTAGGAATTTTAGAGGTAACTTAGTGACAGCTGGCAAAAAAGATTGTATCAAGCACAAAAGAAGAAAAATGGAACAGGAAAAATGGACCAAGTTTCAGCCCTATAGGCCCATGTAAGCCATGGAAGCTCCACTTTTATCTCCTATGAATGAATATCAGGCTTTAGTACTATGAAATCAGTTTGTAACAAATTCTGATTTAAAAAAGAACATTTCTGCTTTAATTGTTCTGAATGTTATTGAATTTATGAGATCAACAGTGAGATTTTCCTTTTAAGTTTTATTTCATGTTGCTACTCATGCTTTCCAAGATATGTTATTAAATAAATATTCCTTCTCTCATTGATTTGTGGATCTCATTTTTATTATATATAGAATTTACATATATTGCAATTCCAGAATTTCCTAAGGTAATTACTCCTTTATTGTGGTGAGCACATAATTAACTTTTTAATATAATTAGGACTTTCGAAAATGCAAATGCCAGAAATTCTATGGGAATGAGATTATATAAACAAGAGAATTTATTGGTTTAAAAAAATCCAAGGAAGAAATGAACACTTAAACTCTGGGAAAGGCAGAAATGCAGCTGAGACTGAGAAATAGCAGGAACCAGGGAATTAAAGCCCTAAGGACACACACACACACACACACTCTCTCTCTGTTCCTCTCTCTGTCTCTCTCTCATTCTCTAGCTCTCATCTCTATTTCTTGGAGTACATTCATCCTGTTTTCCACAGGTTGAGAAGTAAGGCTGTCGTCAGCTCCCAAGCCACCTGACAGCTCTTGCACAGTGAATTCTGAGTAATGATTCTGATTGGCCCATCTCGAGTCAGTGGTCTACCATGTACTGATTAACTATAACCAAGGAAAGAGTTTATAAAAGAACGTTACAGTTCCTGCATCAGCAAAGGCAGGAAGGTAGGGATAGAGAACAGATACAGATTCAAATACCTATGGCTTAAATAAATTACTTGATTTGTTGCTCAAGTAGAAGTCTTGGTATATTGTTGAATTTCAGCTCCATAATTTCAAAGCTGCTTCTTTCTTGTGGTTCCACAAGATCTAGGGTTTAATCTGGACTACATGGTCCATGATGGCTCACCAACATGCTATCTGCATTCCTGCTAAGCAAAAAGAAGAATAGAAAAAGGAGAGACATAGCTTCTTATTTTTAAGGAAATTGTTCCAAAGTTACATATATCACTTTTGCTCAAGACTTGAGTTACATAATTTTCTGCAGAAGTCCAAGATGCACTCTTTTGTTTTCTTTGATAACAAAATAAATATGGAATATCTTGGAGTATCTTTTAAGTAGTGATGAGTATTTTTAAATCAAGCAAAAGGATACAAGTTAATTCCCAGGGAAAAATAATATAAGGAAATATAATCATAACAATATTTGTTTCCACTGTATTTATATACTAAAACTAATGAAAATCCTAGATATGGATTTGACCCCAAATCGTGATGTCATTATACCAAAATGACTGAGGAAATAAAATGGGAGTTGTCAGAGAACAAAAATTATTATTTCTATATGAAGAACTCCAGATATAAACTTGATGAATTAAAAGATGGCAATATTTGTCTATTATTTAGAAATGTGGAAGCAAATATTAAAAAGCTAAAAGTTAACAATAGTTGACCTGGTTTTAGGCACTGCATATTTTACAGATCAGGTGTTATTAATCAATTTTAAAACATTCCAATGAGGTGGTAGTATGTTCCTCTTTTCCTGATGAAGAAACTAAGGCATAGGAGTATTAGGTGTGACTTTTCTGAGCTCTTACAGCTAGTAAGTAGCAGAGCTGGCATTCAAACCCAGGCCTCTGACTCCATGCTACTATGCAAGGATAATGATGATGATGTTAATAATTATAATGTTGATGATGATGATGATGCTAATGATGACAATACTAAAAACATTGGGATGTCTCTCTGTTTCAGAACGGGACATTTTTCAAGATTACATTAAGCCCTACTTAGAACAAGCAAGTCGGATCTGGCCATGGCTCATTGGGGCTGCTGTGGTAGGCTGTGTCGTCACTGCTGTGCTAGGAGGGCTCACCAGCCTGCTGTGTCGGCGCAATAGAAAGCAGCTCCATGAAGAAAAGCAGCCACTCCTCATGGAAAAGGAGGATTACCACAGCTTGTTGTATCAGACCCATCTATAAAAGGCTTGGGTGATAGAGTAGAGCCAACAGGCTGACCTCATTTTAACTCAAATGATGTTTAAGTCCCCAGAAGATGTCCCCAAGAGCCGTTCCTGGCATTTTTGTTTATGAAGCCTATTATCAGGATCGTCGGCTAGTACAAAAGGTACCCCTCTTCTAATGCAGGTAGACTACACCCGTGCTTGCCTCACTGTCATTTGATCATTCTTTTGATAGCTTTCCTCAAACCCCTATTTCTAAGAAAAGGATGCCATTTAGTAATGAGTAACTGCAACTTTTATCTCAGTGAAAGTGCTCTTATAAAATGTGGGAGTAACTTTGGTCTTTTCTCCTGATTGTTTAATGAAATGTTTCTTTTTTATTGTCCCCGTTTTTTTATTTCAATAAAATAATAACAAATTTAAACTGACTCCTTTGAGCTTGAGATGTACATTTTTATTCTCCTCAGAAAGCATGACTTTCCCATATATTTTACATCCTTGCTACAAAATGTGTTAGGGACTTCAAACAGACAACAACCATCAGTTCTTTCTTGCCAGAGTTCTTTTTTTTTTTTTAACTTTTTAAATTACAGATTTTATTTATTTATGAGAGACACAGAGAGAGAGGTAGAGACACAGGCAGAAGGAGAAGCAGGCTCCATGCAGGGAGCCCGATGCAAGACTCCATCCCGTATCCTGGGATCACGCCCTGAGCCAAAGGCAGATGCTCAACCACCGAGCCACCCAGGTGTCCCCAGAGTTCTATGTGTTTGAAGGTCACTGAAAATAAAGGCCCCAGCCCTACATTAAATCTAGCTAAGTACTTGTCTCAGGATGCACTCATTAAATATGTTGATAATGGTAATAATCCTATTAAAAGCTCTTTTTTCAGTCTTCTAAAATGAATTTTATTAGAGAATGTTTAAAATGCTACAAAACATTTGACATTTGGAATAATTATGTGAATTGCCTGCTTGCAGTTCTAGCAAAATCACATTTCTGTTTCTCTTGGCTATTAAGACCTTACGTTGGGATATGCAGATAATCCTTCTCCTTGAATTTCTGGTTCCCATTGAAATTCTAAAAGTAGCACAATGATATTACATTTCTATAGCTATGTATAGCATGAAAGACAAGGACCAGTTATTGGAAGTTATAGTGGACCATTTTGGTCCAATAAAAGGAAAACTTGTTCAATACTTAGAGCTTTCTAAAATCAAAAGGGGAATCCTTAGAAAACCATAAGTGGTTGCCACTATAATTCTTCACACATAGGTTGGATGGCTAATTCAAGTTGAATTCTGCAAAGATAATTTATTAAGTCTATAGAGATATTTAAATCTCCTTAGGACTTTTAACAACTCCCCATTTAGAAACAAGGCCAAGCGTGTCCTACAGAAAGTCCCTGTGATTATTCCACAGTATTCCAGGATATTTCACCAGATTCCAATTTCCACTCTCACTGGATACCCAAACTCATTTGTACTGTCCTGGTATCCTCCATCTCTTCATTTCTCTTATTCCTACTTTGCATTTGTCTGCCCAGGATTTTCAATATGAATTTAGATTTACTACTTGATTTGCCTTTCCCACCTTGTCTCTGAACACTGTCTTTCCACCGTCTTTTGATGCCAAGCTTTAAAAGTAGGCTTGTCTCATCTGGGCTCCCAGAAAACTGTGTGGGTCTGGCACTGAACCTCTACATCTCTGGGAAAGTATTTAAAAGGAAACCTACTGACCTGTATGGTAACTTTCAACTAAAATATTCTACAATTCCTGTTAAACTCTGAGCCACTGTGTTCAGATTGTTTATGAATGCATTTAAAAATGAGTGTACTGAAAAATTTGAGCTCTTAAAAATGCATTTATCTAGAAAAGACTGACTAGGGTCAAGACCACATAACTTTAAATGATTACATTTCACGTAGTCCCCATTTAGATTTCAAAGAAGAGCAAGAATTAGCCTATTACACATATTGGTCAAATGATCTTAGCTAAAACTCATCTAGAATAAATAGAAATTCACAATTATTGCTGAAGTAATGTCTTTGACTCTCAGAAATTACTAACAGTTAATAAACTCAGTTAAATAGAGTAATATGATCTTCTAACTCTCATTAGTAGTCAAACTTATTTACTAGCTTGTCTAATTGCAGATGCTTAGTAGGGAAGTCAGGCAAGGGATGAGGAACAGTATACTTATTTAGACACTGAGGGTCTGTGGGACTGGAAGGCAAATACAAGGGATTCTATACTCAACTTGATGCATAACCAGAAAAAAAAAAGATTTAAAATAAATTAACAATGGCATCTGAGGACTGGATTCAATTTAGCTGGAAATTGGAACCAGTAAAACTGAGAAGAAAAAGTGGGGAAAGACATTTGGATAATGGTCTACAGAAGATTCTGAAGAAGCAGTAGCCATGAATATGGCTTGCCCTTAGTCTAAACTCAACACACACAGCAGTTACTTGGCTAGGTTTGATGTGGAGGCAAAATTTTAGTTCATTTTTAAATCATTTTTACAAAGCACCTTGAATAGAAATCCATCCCAGGAGTTTTCACCATTTCTGACAGTGATCTGTAGAAGTCATTCTTTTCCTTATCACAAGACAATTCCCTCCTTTATCACTGCATTTCAACATAAAATATTGTGTTGTTTCTCTAGAGGCTCAAAGTATTTGCTTGTGTAGCAGCAACATCTGTAATAAGACCACCACCACATTGATTCTCAACAATTTTTCTCAATAAGGTATCCAAATTATCTGATATATGAAGATACCTGGCATTTTAATTAAAACCAACATTATATTCCATGGCATTGTTTTAGAGTGGGGCTTTTATAAATTGACTCATTTTTGGCTCTGCTCTTTTTCCACTGCTACATTACAAGTCACATTTTGTTACAGAGAAAGAAATAAGCAGCTGCCACTCTTTTTGTTCCTCCTTCTGTGTTTTATTTTAAAATCAAGTATTTTTAGTAACCAACCTTTCCAACAAGTCAAATATACAATTCTCCATCTGTAGAAATAAGTATGTGATGGGTACCAGTCATTTTAACCAGTGTTTCTAGCAGGCTGACAATGGCATTGATTGTGGATGTTTTAAAATAGGCTTTTCCTTGTTTATATGGGCTTTGATTTGTAGGAGAGCTTTTCTTTGTCATCATAAAAAGGGCCTCATTGGGGCCTCCTATTGTTAGCCAGTGCTATTTTGGATATCATGTTGATTGGTAGAACAAAGTTCCACTCTCCTGAAAGCTGCTGAAATGTAAGTAAAAAGAGGTGTGTGTTTTTTTTTTTAAATTTGTGCTGCTTATTATCTTCAAAAGTGCTTGCTAGTTTGTACAATATCATGAATATAAAATTACCTATGGCAACTACTAGAGGTTTTAAGGGCTTCCAAATCATCCAGCTGTTTAAGACCAAATGGGAATTATTTGAATATTTCTTTAAAATATAAGCCTTATTAAAACTCTAGATAGCCTGTGTTTATCTAATTGTTTCATAAGTTCTTAATAGCAAGGTAAGAAATTATTCTTATAACTTCACGTTAATGCACCAATTCCTGTGTGTTTATAATCATGATCATAGTGATTTCTAATTTCTTATTTAAAAATAAATAACAAAGATGTTACAATCCAGTGAGCAGTTCTGATGTCTCAAGAACTGTGCTGAGTACTTCATACTATGTGAACTCATTTACTCCTCATGTCAATATGGGAAGAAGTATTAGTTGTTTTTTCAGATGAGGAGACGACTGCTTAAACAGGAGACATACTTTGCCTAAGTCTACATGTCAGTTCAGTAGCTTAGGTAATTTAGCTAAGATCTGAATCCAGTTCCTGTTCATAACTATATATGTCATTGTTGTTTGTTATTCAATTATGTAGATGTGCTATAACTTGCCAATTACTTGCTATAGGATGTTTAGGTTTTATCTAGTTTTTTTTTTTAAACTAAAAAATTTTAATTCCAGTGTGAATGCACAGCATTACATTGGTTTCAGGTGCACAATATAGTGATTCAACAATTCTATATGTTTTATCTAGTTTTTAAATTGTGTTTAATGCCATATGGAATATCTGGGCACATTTGGCATCTAATTTCTCTTAAATTATCTTCCAGGAGTTCAATCTCTGGATCAAAGCATATGAATAATTTTATGGCTTTCCTAATGAATTGCCACAGTGCTTTTGAAAATGGTTTCATGGATTTAAAAATGCAAAGAGATGGAGTCTAAAAATAGGAGATCAAAAGGAATGAAGAAGAAAATGAAGAGGTGAAGAACTCTAAAGAAGGAATAAGAGTTGTGATCCTCTTTGAATGGACTGAAGACCCTAATTGCCACTTGGAGTATTACTTCTTTTCATAAATCTTTTTAGAATTAGAACACCAATTTAATGGGCATTTTTCTCTCACAAAAATTAGAAGAAAATTCACACTCAGTTTTAGAGAGATAAATAGATAGCATGCATGTAAATTGGGCTCTAAGATGTACATCTTGGCTAGGTAGAGAGGTGTGTGTGCCTCAAACTATCAGAACCTTGCAGGGCAAAACAAAAACAAAAAACCAGCAACACTAGAATCTATCCTTGGAAGAATAAGCACAAAGCCTCAAAAGAGTCTCAATCAACAGAGAGTTAGAGTCCGCTATGGGGATAGATAAGATCCCCATAGAACAGGGATAGGAAGGCTGGGAAGACTCTGGAAACCAAGCCCTGGGACAAGTTTGAATGCTTTATTTTTAGTGCTTTTCAAGCAAGTACCCTGCCTGGAATTTGGTCAGTCTTCTTTAGTAGACCATCAGTTTTAAACACTCTTGTAGAATAAATGTAAAGCACAGATGTGTTTATATCAGTGTGTGTGTGTGTGTGTGTGTGTGTGTGTACATGCATATACAGAGAGAAAAAGAGAGAAAATACGGAAAGACAAATTTTCTCACCTCTCTTTAATATTGAAGAGAACTCTGTTGTTGATTGCATTCATTTTTATTGCTATTGTAGTAAATTACCACAAGAGATGGCATAAACAATATAAATTTGTTATTTTGTAATTTAGTAGATTAGAAGTTCAATATGGGTCTCACTGAGCTAAAACCAAGGTGGCAGTAAGGCTCTATTCTTCGTGGAGGCTCTGGACAAGATTTCACGTCCCTCTGTTTTTTAGCTTCTCAAGGCCATTTCCACTACACTCCTCTCTCCATCTTTAAAGCCAGATACATTGTATAACTCTGATCATTCTTCTGTAGTCATATATCTCATTTCAAAAAGAAACTGATAATTGAATTTAACTCATCAAATTCACCCATTAGATGAGGTGGTTAGGTAGTCGCAACAAAATCATGGCAAACTGTGGCCCATGGCCAAAATCCTGCCTGCCACCTGTTTTTATAAATGAAATTTTGTTGGAACACAGCCACATCCATTCATTTATACTGTCAATGGCTGTTTTCACACTACAATGATAGAGCTGAGAAGTTCCAACGAAAACCATATGCCCCCCAAAGCCAGGCCCATCACTGAAAATATTTACTGAAGCATTCTTTCCATGCTCAACTCTTCTATCTGAATATACTGGGAGTTTCTTTGTTGGGCTTCTCTGAGAAACAGACCAAGGCAGAAGTTTACATGCAGGAGATTTGTTAGGAAGTACTTGCAGGACTCACACTGCTAAGAGAATAACAGAAGCAGGGCATGGCAGTAAGAAAAAATGAAATACAGCGGAAGCCCCACCAGTCCTACAAGGAGTTCTACAGCTAGAACAGATATGAATAATATGTACAGAGAAATTTATATTATCATATGAAAATAATATACATTATTTTCATAGATTTATAATATATAAATTTATTATGAGGAACTATCTTATGCAATAATGGGTAATTATGAAATAAATTATGAAATATATCTGAGCTTCTTAAGGCAAGCAGTTCAGAAGGGAAGACACCCAAGGAAACTGAAATCCCAAGAGCATGAGCTGAAACGTCACCACAGGTACGAATCTCTTTACTCAGGAAAGGCCAAACCCTGTTGAAAGGGCTTCTAACTGATTGAGTCAGGCTCAGCATAATCTCCCTTTGGCTAACTTAAAACCAGCTGAGTGGGGCCCTTCAATGATACCTACAAATCCCCTTCCTAGCAGCACCTCCATTAGTGTTTGACCAAATAACTGAAGATGTGTGTATGCTACAAAATGCTTCTTCCAGCTCTGTGAGAGAATCTTCCTTGTGGTTCATTTTAGAAACATAGTAGAAAAGAAATTCTGATACAGGAGTTTAGTATAGCCAAGTTGACACAGCAAAAGCTGTCACACATGGTTAGGGGATCAGATCCTCTTTATTCTGAGCCATTCTTGGGCTGCAGCTTCAAACACACAAGCTAACAGCTTTTGGGTAGTGTGATATGTGACAGACCCATTGGATCCCATGGGCATGTGCTCACTGCCACATCTTCTTTGCTATATGTTAGTATACTATGATCCCCACTAGAATCAGTTCTAAAGCTACTTCTCCTACTTTTAGTTCTGATTTACAGGGCACAGACACCAGTGAGCTTCTCAAAAATACTGGTGCCCTTCTCAGAAATCCGTGTGTGTGTGTGTGTGTGTGTGTGTGTGTGTGTGTGTGTGTGTAGAAAGCAACCTTCTTTCTTAAATTTAAATTCAACTGCCAAAATATAGTACATCGTTAGTTTCAGACATAGAGATCAGTGATTCATCAGTTGTGTACAACAGCCAGCGCTCATCACATCATGTGCCCTCCTTCATGCCCATCACCCAGTTACCCCATCCCCCCAACCATCTCCCCTCCAGTGACCCTCAGTTTGCTTCCTAGAGTTAAGAGTCTCTTATGGTTTTTCTCCCTCTCTGATGATTTCCCATTCAGTTTTCCTTCCCTTGCCTTCTTTTTTTTATAATTTTTTTTAAATTTATTTATGATAGTCACAGAGAGATAGAGAGAGAGGCAGAGACACAGGCAGAGGAGAGGCAGGCTCCATGCACCGGGAGCCCGACGTGGGATTCGATCCCGGGTCTCCAGGATCGCGCCCTGGGCCAAAGGCAGGCGCCAAACCGCTGCGCCACCCAGGGATCCCTTTTCCCTTGCCTTCTTAATCACTTTGGTGACTGGAGGTTTCCTGAAGCCTTACCACGAGATGGTCAGCAGGTGGTTTTTCTAGTGTTATCCACTCTATCCATCCTGGTCTGCCCTTTGATGTTTACCAGGAGCCATGGAGTTCTGACATTTCACTTTCATTAATGTGGGACATCTTTTTCTTAAATACCAAGAGTGATCCTCACAGCATGTGAGCACTGTCTTCTGGGACTCTTTCAAGGATCTTAAATTTGGTATCATGGGAGATGCTTCCATTTTGATACATTTTTCCTGTCCTGACCAGCTTCTTCAGGATCCAGACTCATATATATTCTCTCAGATATTCCTGGGTATATATCAGCTAAATCTGTAACTTGGTGTATATATTTTTTCTTCTTTTAACTGATCTAGTATGTCCCCCAAGCAGTTTCATTTTGTCACTTGATCCTAATTATTGGTCTGATGTCTATGAAGAGAGGTAGAGGTAGGTATTGAAAAAGGTGTGTGTTATTTGCAAAACAAACTTGGCATCATTTTCAAGCAAGAGGAGAGGACTAGCCTTTAAGAGGGGCGAATAGGCCAGAGGGTTAAGGGGAAGCTGAAGGTTCAAGATTTCTTTTTTTTTTTTTTTTAATTTTTATTTATTTATGATAGTCACAGAGAGAGAGAGAGGCAGAGACACAGGCAGAGGGAGAAGCAGACTCCATGCACCGGGAGCCCGACATGGGATTCGATCCCGGGTCTCCAGGATCACGCCCTGGGCCAAAGGCAGGCGCCAAACCGCTGCGCCACCCAGGGATCCCATAGGTTCAAGATTTCTAAGTGCATCACCACAAATGTCTCCATCTTAACTCAGGAGTCCACTTAGTTCCAACCAGAGACCTGATTTTTAGGTATCAGAATTGATAAGATTAAAAAATTCAAATTTTGTAGTAATTCAGTTTCCCATGTTATTAAGTCCTAGACTGATCATCTGGTGTTTCCATCCTCTGGTGGCAGGGGATGAAATCCTCTTTAGATTGTGCCAAGGAGGCTCTCTCACTTTCATGTATCAGCTTAAATTGTAGGTTCACTGGCTTTCACAATCTACCTTCAGATAATTACTCCCAGCCTTTCATTGTTTCATTGTTTCTTTTTCAATGTATCAATAGCACGAAACAAGAGCCATTCGCCTTGAACTTCTCAAATCCCTAAATTATGCTTGAGTGTATTCCATTCAACTATTTGCCTATTCCAGGTGAAGTGTGTAACAACTGCTCACTAAACAAGCTAGGAGTTACCCACTCTCCAAGGATAACTGGTGACAGTCTTCATTGCCATTTAACTGGTAGGTTTTCCAACAGCAAGATCCTATTTCAGAACCGGCTTCCCAAGACTGCATCTGACACCAGATGTCTCCACGAGGCTTCTCCAAAGTCTCAGCTGATCCTAGAGCTATTTGAAGCTGGAATAGCCCTTTAGAATGGTCCCACATCAAGACAAAATCTTTAACTTTTGTTTCTCCACCTTGTCTACTCATTGTGTATGAGCTGTCCCAGGGGAGGAGGTGTAAATTTGAGCAAGAGATTCCCCTCTAGTTTCTGGCAAGGGCTCAGCACAATCTGCAGCTAACACTGCCAGGAGCTGGAAAAATGAGTGTCTCAGTCCTGAAGGAGCAATCTGTTCCATACAAAACAGGATCCCTAAGATTCTCTTATCTTCCCATTCTACTTTCTTTGTTAATTTTCTTTTCCCAAATTTTCACAATTATAGCTGATTCTCAAGCTTTATCTCTAGCTCAAGTTTCTTTTCAGATTTCCTGATGGATACATCCAACTGCTTATTTTTAAATTTACTTCAATATCCTGCAAGAATTCAAACTTATATTTAAAAATGAACTCTTAATATCTTTTCAAAAATTAGTTCCTCCCCCAAGCTGCCACACGTGAATAAATGACACCTAAACCCTAGCCATTGAAGTCCCTTCTAATATATCATCCCCCCTTTACCCTCCATCTGTGAGTGGTACTCTTGGTTGTACTTGCAATATACTGTGCATGTGGAAGGTGTCCACTTCATTCTCACCTGCCCTCTCTAGGTAAGCTGTCTACTTCAGGTCTGGCCTAAGCCATCATCATCTGTTGCTCAAACTACTGCAATAACCCATTGGCTGGAGTCTACCGTCTTCACTTGCCTTTTTCTAATCCCCATAACAACTGAAGTGGCTGTGTTTAAGCGTGCTTCTACCACTTTAGAGGGTTGATATTCCTTCCTGGTTAAATTCCAGGTCCTCTCAACAAAGGTGTCCTTGTTTGGGGCCTGCCTGTCTTTCCAGGCCTGTCTCATTCCATTCTGCTTCTTACCTGCAGTGTTCCTGCCACATAGTGGTTTGTTTGCTTTTGTATGGTTTTCAACTCATTAAATGTATGATTCTTTCTGCCATTATAGCACCCCAGATATCACTTCCCTCTTCCCCAAATTCCTACTCATATTTTAGATCTCAAATGCCACTTTCACAAAATAGATATTTTTTCATAACTTCTTATCACTTATTTTTCTTTCATAGCATTTACCATGGCTTTTCATTACATTACAATTTGTGTACATATATAGTTTAGTGTATTTTCTTCCATTAAAGCAATAGCTCAATGAAGACAAGGCTGGCACTGATTGCCAGACACAGTCTCAGTGCCTGGCCTCTAGTAAGCATGTGATGGATATTACACAGAAGAATGAAAATGAAATCTACAAAAGTTAGATCTCAGCAAACAGAAAACCAAAAACAGAATAAACACAGTGTGTACATAGAAAACCACAGCAGCCCCCACCTCAGCATTTAAAGGACTTCCAAACACTTAGGGATATTGATAGTTCTGCAAAAGGTCAAGCTTGTATTAAATGAGGTAATACTCCTAATAAAAGAAAATGGAGGGGCACCTGGTTGGCTCAGTGGTTGAGCATCTGCCTTTGGCTCAGGGCGTGATCCCGGATGTCCAGGGATCTAGTCCCGCATTGGGCTCCTCATGGGGAACCCACTTCTCTCTCTGCCTATGTCTCTGCCTCTTTCTGTGTCTCTCATGAATAAATAAATAAAATCGAAAGAAAGAAAGAAAAGAAAGAAAGAAAGAAAGAAAGAAAGAAAGAAAGAAAGAAAGAAGAAAGAAAGAAAGAAAGAAAGAAAGAAAGAAAGAAAGAAAATAGAGAAGCTGGTGAAAAGTGTGAAAGTGTGACCCTAAGAAGAGAAAAGTGCTCATGGAAAGATCCGCAGCAGGAATTGAAAGCACAATGAAATGATAAATCTGCTAATGGCTCTAGAAGACAGTGTTCTTAGATGCAGATGGTGAACATTCCCATTAGAGCTTCCATAGCATGATAAATCATGATGAAAAGACCATTAATGATAGACAATACTGGAATAATTTATAAAAATAATTTAGTTCAGACCAATTCTTTGTAGAAAGCAATCGATAAAATCATGGGCTAGAATTAGGCATACTCGGGCTTGGATTTGTGGGCATACCAAAGTGAATAGAATTGCTGCCCTTATGATGTTTGCAGCCCAGGAAGAAATGTAAGAGATATTTACATGCACAAATATAAATATAAAGCATATCTGGCTTGGAGTCATTAAAGAAGAATTACAGAAGTTGAAAAACTGGGATCCCTGGGTGGCGCAATGGTTTGGCGCCTGCCTTTGGCCCAGGGCGCGATCCTGGAGACCCGGGATCGAATCCCACGTCGGGCTCCCGGTGGGGGAGCCTGCTTCTCCCTCTGCCTGTGTTTCTGCCTCTCTCTCTCTCTCTGTGACTATCATAAGTAAATAAAAATTAAAAAAAAAAGAAGTTGAAAAACTTAATGGACTTAATATTTACAGGAGACTTTATCATATGTCATGTCAAATGCATATTATGCATTTAATTTCATTCCATTGTCACTAAAACTCTGTGAGTTTAGTATTATCCTCACTTGAAAAAAAAGCTAAAATACTAAAGGACTAAGTAGCATGCCTAAAGTCACACTGCTAATGTGAAGCTGAGATTCAAACTTACATCTGATTCCAAAGTTCATGGATTTTTGAATATATGTCACATGTATGTGATCTTATGTTGTATGTGCTTGTGTATACATCTGTTGGTAACATCAAGAAAAGTTCAAGGAAGTAATGGCATTTAAGCTAATCCTGATGGTTATTCAGATGACTGGTATATCTTGCATCAAGATTTGAATGCAAGACAGAAAAAAAGTATGCAAGAATTTTCAGTTTGTTTCCTTTGATAATAATGTAGCTTTTCTAGCAAAGCAAAAGAAAACCTTGCTCTCCTGCATCTCAGATGACTAGAGGTCACTGGGGTGGGTATTCTCTGAAACTTTTCGCTGAGATGCATCCTTAGCTGAAGCCAACAAGAGTTTTGACTGTAGCCACTGATATTAAATAAAAAAGAAGACCAAGAGCTGTGGATATTGAATATTTTTTTGTGAAAAATGTTCTCAAGTATACATGGAAATATCATTTCTATTATGTGAGTAGTCTATAATGCTACTCTATATTTTGACCGATGAATTAATGAACTGGTATTGAAGTTGTATCTACTAGAATGGTGGCCAAGGGAAAAGGACAGATGCAAGGAACTTCAAAAAGAAAAGAATTAAGAGGACTTGATTTCATAAGCAACTGAGAGGAGAAACCAAAATTAATATTCAAATTTTGAAGTCTATCTTTCCCCTAACTAGTCAAATAATGAATGTGTGGGTGCTAAAAAAAACTTTGATAATATAAATGATTAACTAATTCCTTTCGGTTTTTTTAATAACATTTTTCTGTTTCCTGAGGACTATTTTAAGATTCTTTCTATGCTTAGAAGTACCTCTAACAATACCCAATATTTCCTATTTGTATGCTCCTTAGTCATAACAACAGCATGAGAACTAGATTTAATTTAGCACGGTACTGAGAACCTACTGAGAATCAGATATTTTGTGAGGAACCGGAATATAAAGATGATTAAGGTCCTAAGGCTGTGCACTTCATTAAAGAAATGAACAATTAATGGTATCAGGCAAGCAAATAATTATGAAATTGTAATGGAAATATCACCTCAGAGCAGTATCTTAAAACACATTTTCATAAATAAGATCATTATACAGAATAAGTAACTAATTATCCATAATCTACTACCAGATTTCTTCAGGCTGGCCTAATTTCTTCCATAATACTCATAACAGTTACCTTTTATCTGTTATGTTAGACATAATCCTAAGCACTATTACTATATAATTGCTACTTTTCATATAAACCCTGAAGTGGATATATTATCTTAATTTTAATAAAGTAGAAACCCAAGGAACAGAGACCTGCCCAAAAGTCGCAAAACTAGACTTTGGATTCACACTTGTCTGCTCTACCCTACTGCTTCCAGACTCCCATACTTATCTTTCTCTATTTAATAAAATTATTATTGTTATTAACAGCACTGAGCACTTATTCTGTGTAAATACTTTGTATCTATTCTATTCATTCATATAATTCTTACTCTATAGGTAAAAAAACTAACGCTGAGATGAGTTAATGAAAAAAAATTGCCCAAACTAACAGAACTAGCATTAGGCAGGATTTTAACTTAAACACTATGGCTCTAAAATTCAGGGAGTCTGCCCCAAAAGGAATTTTAATCATTGTGTTATATTGTCAGTTCTGGAATTCTGTATGTCCAGAAAGACACCAAACTGTAAGGTGAACTGAAACAAGTCATCAGCCTCCATCTTGACAAAGTGTAACACTAAAAAATATGATATCTGATAAGCAATCAAATTAGTATCACCGTGTCATACGCTGACCATATATATAAATGCTCTCTCAGGTGGAGTGATTTTCTGTATGAAATAAACCAAAGAGTGGTGGGAAAACTGGTCTCTGGTACTTTTTAAGAGTGTAATAAAAATGGCTGATGTAGTCAAGTTTGTTTTTCCTGGAAGTATAAGCTGTTCTGGAAGTTATGGTTGGAATTATGAGATTTGGTAAAAAGAGAGGTTGGAGAGTGCAGGTCAGAGAAAAAAGAGAAAAAGGCATATCTTAGAACAGTTAATCCTCACAGCGGTGCCCACTAAGGAAAAGATGGGAACAGACAGGTTGGAGAAGAGGATGGGTAGAAAATAGAAACAGATGAGGAGTATCAGCGTAGTGGGTAGTATATTAATAATATTTAACAAAAGTGGTCAAAGGATGTTTGAATCCTGCTCTGCCAATTATTTCTGTTTTGTGTCAGGTACTCTTACGTTGTGTGTGTCAGATCTTGTATATGAGATAAACAATATGCAAAGAAGAGAAGAAGTGGTGTTAGCAGCGGCCAGTGTCTAACCCCAACATGGAGCTCTCTGGCAAAGCTAGGCTGATGCCTAGGACGTGATAGAAGCCATAGTTCCAAATGGCGCCCTCACCTGTTAGTAAAGGATGACACCAGATCCAGGGCATTCACTGCCATTAGCCTGTCGGATGGAGGAAAGAAAGTAAAGAGAGAAAAGACGCGCAACAAAGAACACAGCAACTTAAGGGTCAGCATGGAACAGAATAAAATGGAGAAGTGAGCTGAGAGGATGAATACGGTCCCCAGTCCACTTGCCTCACGGCCCACAGAAGAATGGTGAAAGACAAGGTGCTGAGAGGCGCACAGGTCGTGTCAGGGTGCCCAACGTGACACAGGTTCGGTGACTCTCTAGGTGGACTCGACGGACTTGGGGCGTAGTTGTATTCACAGTTAAGGTTTATTACAGCAAAAGGACACAAAGAAAAATCAGTAAATGGAAAAAAGTCCAGAGGAAATGATGCACAAGCTTCCAAGAGTTCCTCCAAATGGAGTCATACAGCATGCACATAATCCCTCCAGTAACAAGTTGCGTTGACCTTTGTGAAGTGTTGTCTACAAGGGAAGCTCATTAGAGACTCAAAATTTTCACTGGGGATTGATCGCACAGGCACCCTGTGCCTACCATTCATCAAAATCCCTGACTCCCAGGAGAAAAGCAGGTGTTCATTATAAACCTTATTGCTTACACAACAGTTTAGTCATATTGAGCTACTCTTTTCAGTCAGTGTGATGGGAACACTCCCGTGAAATTGAAGTTCCCAGATGCCAGCAAATGGTCAACCTTGTGAGCAGGCCCTTCTAAGAAGCATAGCAGTAACAGGTCTGGATGTTAATTTTTTTCTGAACCCAAGTATGCACAATGTTTTACACACAATAACCACGCCTACTAATAAATGTGAGCCAATTGAAATTCCATAATCTGTCCAATCAAATTAATATCTCCTGATTTTTGAGGTGGAAGAAGGAAAATGATTAAAAGAGAAACAGAACAAGATGGAGAAGTATTTTTCTCACCTATAGAAAAGATACTCCAAGTTAGCTCCAAATCAGTAATAAGTGGGAAGAATAAAGATGAAAGCTATGAAAAGGCAAAGAATCTTCCTGCCCAGTTGCCATATCCAGGAAAAATAGACATAAATCATTAACCTTAATAACCTTGTTATTCATGGATTCCTAATGTGCCAGTCACCTACTTGCTAAATTTTTCTGGAATCCCCAAATCCCTACTTGCTGTACTTTCCTGGTCATTTGCACACCTGCACAGAACAATGAAAAATTTGTCACTTGAGGCTCATGTTCCCAGTTGATATAAAATGTGCCATCTCCCTGCCTCCTTGCTTCAGCTCCTATACTGCTGTCCTTTCCTTGGTTCATTTAGTGCCACATTTTTTTGCATGCTTCTGCTTTTTGTTGGTGATTTTGCTGCTTAAAATGGCCCTCAAATGTAATGAAGTCCTGTCTAGTGTTCCTAAGTGCAAGATGGCTATGATGTGCCTTACGGAAAACATACTAGGTTTGACAAGCTTCATTTAAGCATGAATTACAAGTGCTGTTGGCCATGTGTCCAATGTTGATGAATCAACAATATGCATTAAACAAGAAACACACATAAGGTTATGTATTGATTCGTTGATAAAAGTATTGTGATCAGAGGCTCACAGAACCTAAAATGGGAGCAATGGTTTAGTATTCACTAATTTGGTGTGTGCCGGTGGCATCTTCACAAAACAAAACTACCAAAAGAAACAAGACTCAACTGTAACTAGAGCATCACTTTACAGAGAAATAAACCCTACCTATCAGTTTCCCATAATGTCACCTAGTTCTATAATATACCGTGTGTGAATGGCAGCGACAGTGACCATGGGCGCAGAGGCGGAGTGACTACTCTGAGCCCTGAGACAAAAGAAACTCAGAACCAAGGACAGTAGGTTAATTCAGGAGTTGAATGGAAAACAGAAGCAGAGCCTAGGTTAACCCAAAGACATAAACAAATAGGCTGTAGGACTGGGTGGGGTGGGGCAGTTCTAAGATCTCTAGCTGGGTTTGGAAACAACAGGAAAAAAAAATTAAAAGGACATGCTTGAGAGTCCTGGTAAAGGTTCCAGGTCAAAGCTGGTTTCAAGGGGGGCACCAGGGTGGCTCAGTGGTTGAGCGTCTGCCTTCCGCTTAGGTCCTGATCCCAGGGTCCTGGGACTGAGTCCCACATTGGGCTCCCTGCATGGAATCTCTTCTCTCTCTCTGCCTGTGTCCCTGCTTCTCTCTGTGTCTCTCATGAATAAATAAAATCTTTAAAAAAAAGGGGGGGGGGGCAGCCCCGGTGGCTTGGCGGTTTAGCGCCTGCCTTAGGCCCAGGGCGTGATCCTGGAGTCCCGAGATCGAGTCCCACGTCGGGCTCCCTGCATGGAACCTGCTTCTCCCTCTGCCTGTGCCTCTGCCTCTCTCTCTCGGTGTGTGTCTTTCATGATTAAATAAATAAAATCTTAAAAAAAAAAAAAAAGCTGGTTTCAAGAAAACAGGTAAAGAATGGAGTCTATATTAGACAATGGAAAAGAGAAGCTGGGTCATAGAACAGTTTCAGATCACGGCTGTGGCTCCCAGGGCTGACTTTGGAGCACCCTCCCTGTTACTGACAGGTAGATGTTAAAGGGTAGAGGCCAAAAGCTCCAAAAGGCAAGCTTCACAAAGCCCACACAGTTGTAACACATTACTAGACATATTGTTTCCATCTGCTTTGAAAGACCAAATGTTCCCCCCAGCCGCCCCCACCACCCAAGCATGCCATCCGGGATTTAAAAATAAATAATTAACTACTTCTCACCACCACCATAAAAGAAACCTCAGGCAAACAGACAGCTATTACAAAAACTTGAAGTCTGAATTTGTTTAGTAATCAAAACCTCCCACCAAAGTCTTTTGTCAGAACAAACTGGAAATTTAATTTCAGAAGTCAACTTGTCAAAATGCATGCAAGGTGACTTTGAAATCTGTCACAATTAACAGTCACTCTAAGTCAAAGGAGTATTTTTTTTTTTTTTTTTGCACACTACCTTGGGTCTCTATCTGAAATGCAAAACCAAGTTTTAGATGTTTGCTTACATCTAAATGTAAGCAAGTTGATGACACATTTATCAGCAAGATGAAAACAGGGCATCTGTAACACAAGCCCCTTAAAAAGATTTCTTATAGATTTCATTGCCTAATAAAAAGTCTGATGAGGAACTTTTACTGTCACACATTTTCATATTTTTTGAGCTCTGGCAAACACATTCCTGACAGCAGGGTAATCAATATGAATAAAGGGAGGAACTTCTAATCTTCAGGATTGAGATTGACATCAAAGTCTCCTTCATTTGCATACCCCCAAAACATTTTTTTTCCCAATTATCTTTTGTGGTTTTTCCTCACTGGCTGCTGCTGCTGAGTAATTTTACAACACTAATGCTATTAAAGCATGCACTCATGACCCCATTGTGACACAAAGCAAATAATGCACATAGGGAATGCAAGCACGTAACTGCTAATCTTGCCTTTAAATGCATTTGAACTTGACCTATTGAAATGCCCATGACAGAATGCATGACAACCTGGCAAAATACAGGAGGCAAGACACGATCCTAGGAAAGAAGATTCTTTGAAAATGAATCACTTGAAGGACTGCAATGTGGTATGAATTGAGAATAATGCAGTATCACATAGTGAAGTAACCTGCTTAAACTCTACAAACAAGGCATCACCTATAAAAGCTGTAAGATTAGAGCACGGTAGCATCTGAATTGACCCAGGAATGACTTTTAGATTAGAGAAAACAACAATAATAATACAAAGAACATATATTTATAAACATGGATAGTGTAACATGTTTTACTCCGAAGCAAATACCTTTTCACTGTGCTGATGCGAAAAGGCTTTCCAATTCTGTATACCTTGTGAGGCATATCTAAGCACCTAAAAGTGACCACAATCATCTATACTGAAGCATTTTCACTCATCCTGTCCACTATCAAATTACAGGTTCATCGCCATCACAGAAACACAAGATGGAATGAATCTTATTCTGCATTATTCTGATGGGGGAAATCACACAACTAGCTTTCAGATGGTGCTGGAACACAGGTGTGTGTCTCTAAGAGCTTATGGCGAATGGCACATATCCCACCTATGTAAATGTCAGATGTGAGTGATTCTCTTAGTGTTCTTTATTTTGTGTAATTCACAGATTTCTAAAGAGGGAGACGGTGATATGTTGGAGAAAATACCCCCTTATCCACAGGGGATATATTTCAAGTTCCTCAGTGGATGCCCGAGATAGTACTGATAGTACTACAGACAGTACTGAACCCTAGGTATACTGCATTTTTTCCGTATATATACGGAATGTATATCTTATAAATTAGGCACAGTAAGAGATTAAAAACAATAATTGATAATAAAATAGAACAATTATAACGATATACCATAACAACAATGTGGTCTTTCTCCCTCTCTCAAAATATCTTTTTTTTTTTTTAAGATTTTATTTATTCATGTGAGAGAGAGAGAGAGAGAGAGGCCGAGACACAGGCAGGGGGAGAAGCAGGCTCCATGCAGAAAGCCTGACATGGGACTTAATTCTGGGACCCCAGGATCAGGCCCTGGGCTGAAGGTGGCGCTAAACCACTGAGCCACCTGGGCTGCCCTCTCTCAAAATATCTTATTGTACTGTACGCATGCTCACATGAGGAAAAGAAGGGGGATAATGCAGGCATCTTGACGTAGCGTTACACCGCTACTATGTATTGACCTCCTGATCATACTTCAGAAGGAGGATCAAATGCTTCCAGAGCATAGTTGACTGCGTGGAACTGAAGCTAAAACCACAGAAAGCAAAACCACAGATAAAGGGGAATACTGCAAACAAAGTTCTTTGAGCCGGAGTGACTATATGGTTGTAAATACTTAAAGCAAACGCAATGGTTGGGTAAAACTGAAATCCTCAGTGATAAAGTATAAAAGTTCAACATTTAGACTTCATGATGAACATATTATATTTTATTAATTTTCTATGCAGAAAAAATATATGATTTTGACATCTTTAAATTGTATAAATATTTCAATGTTTTAACAGGCACGATTAGGAGATGTACATAAGAATAATACCAAAATAAAAAACACCAACCCCCAAATAAAACCAAAATCCCAAACCCAGCATATTAGATTTAGATATTAGCATTCTATATTTCCCAATTATACATCAGACAAAATGCAAGTTACAAGAGTTGAGAAGTTTAGAATTAGACCACTTTTAATACTTCAAAGGAACATTTCTTAAATATTGCTTGTTTAATATCTTCACAAGTAAGACTAGTGTGATCACTGGTTCTTTCATTAGGATGAAAAGAACACTAATCTGTTCTAAAAATCCTGGAGAAAATAACATTAACCTGTTGTAAAAATCCTGGAGAAAATTCTTGATTATTACTGCCAAAGATACACAACTCGTTTATTTTTTTTTTAATTTTAAGATTTTATTTATTTATTCATGAGAGACACAGAGAGAAGCAGACACAGGCAGAGAGAGAAGCAGGCTCCATGTGGGGAGCCTGATGTGGGACTCGATCCCAGGATCCCAGGACCACACCCTGAACTAAAGGCAGATGCTCAACCACTGGGCCACCCAGGTATCTCCACAATTAGTTTATAATGAGAGGGATTTTAAGTATATTTGCCCGATCTTTCTCTGTTTAGCTTTTGAACACTGTGCCATGTTCTAAAACAATAAAGGTTTTCTACAAACATACCATGTCTTTACAATAATAAAATTACATTAAAAAATAACTCTCTATTATATTTTTTCCAAATTTTTGCAAGTATTGACTCCGGGTTAGTGCTTCCTCTCTAGCAAGGTATAAACTCACACCTCCATTTAGCCAGACAAGAATCAAATGCCACACTTGGATTGCTGAGCATCTCTATTTTGATAGAACTATGCTTCCTCCAATTGCATACCTGCCACCACTACCACTGAATGCTTATTATGAAAGCTAGAAAGTGTCATTACACATTATTGCAGAATGTCATTTTCATTCAGGCAATTTACTTTCTCTCTCTCTCTCTCTCTCTCTCTCACACACACACACACACAATTTAAATACAAATATCTACAAAATAACACAGCTTTGATGAAGATACATAGTGTGAAGTATCTTTGGTAACAGTTTTAAAAAAGATTAATTTTATTCCATCTAGGAAAAAAATAGCTACAGTGAAGTGCTGTTTTTCTCTCTATAGAATTATTTCTAGTTTTAAGATATAGGCCTTGGTTTTAATTCAGTAGGATGTCTCATAAATACCTGCTTTTTCCTCCATCAAACCTTAAGAAAGTAGGAACTTATATCACCGTCTGGCAATTCCTAACTTGACTGTCATAGATCAATACAACCATCTCTAGCCACATTGGGCCTGATCAAAATTAGTGAAGAGGAATCCAGAAGGCAGCTATATTGAATATAACAGGCAAATGTTTATGGGAATCTCAGAAAAACAAAGATAGATAGTGATGCTTATTTGCTTGTGGCTATTTCTCTACTTGCCCAGAAAACATAATTAAATTCTAAGCCTTTCAGGTACAATGGACTGTGACTCATAAAAGCCTATGCTTATACTTCCTCAGAGCAGTGTTTGGTTTTTGCTATGTTATCAAAAAACTTACTAAGGTTGATTTACCCAGGGAATTTCTCTTCCTCAGCAAGTTTTCCCCTCTTCTTCCCCACATGCTTGCTCCACTACATCCCAATAAAAGGCATGCAAGCAGAGGTAGAAATTACACACATTTTTATGTTCATAGCCTTACACTCTTCAGGGGCAAAGGCTACACATCTTTGGATTTCTAACCTAGGGCCTGTCTACTCTACACACTAAAGGTAGCTGGACAAAATGATGACCCTGGCACTCTCAGGGTAAACAGAACTTCAATCAATCATTACTTTTGAAAGCAATTTCTACTTTTCCCAACTCTGAATATGAATCAAATTTTAATGTAAAGAGAAAAAAATGAAAGAAAGGTCCCTGTCCATGCCATTTGGTAAGCAAATGGCGGCCATCTTTAAAACAAGGACATAATTGCACCTGGTGAGCACCTAGCTATGTGGTTAAAGATGCTAAGCTGACTTGAGGGCTAGATTTTTCCTAAACTAGACAGTCCCTGGGAATCAAGAATAAACTGTGCAGTAAGTACATCAAGTCACAGAATGTGGAGTACAACCCAGGTCACATTCTGACATATATGTGGTAAGGTATTTTACATTCTTTTAAGAGTTGGTTGGAGGGGAACACCTAGAAGATGGAAGTGTTTTCTCCCTAATATGTTGGTTGCCATGTATTTTTTAGCAGATAAGCAAGGCCCCCATTTTGTACATTGTGGAGATTTCTCACCACTAAAATGAATTATATAATCATCCTAATTGATAACTAGTTTTAAATGAATGTGCAGGTGAACAGATACACTGTTACAATACAAGAGAGAACTTCTGTTGCTCAGTGTCTGCATTTATGAAGAAGGGTTCATTCAATGGGTGGAAGGATAAGAGCGGAGAAATATGACCTTGCAGTGACAGAATTTTAATGTGCAGTGTATGCAGCTGAAAAAATGCATGGCAGACTCCGTTTTTTTTTTTATTGCTACTTATATTAGCACATTTACATAATGCTGGTTCTCATCTAAACGGCGGGGTTGTCTCCAGGTCAACCAGCAGCTCATGAAAGCTCTAATTCTCCTAGAAGCCAGATATAACTCTGATCAAAGGTAACGCTTCTGCTAAAATTCTAATCGCAATGAAAATGTGAAAGGACCCCTAGAAACAAACCAAACATTACATCCTTTTACATTTTCTCAAACCACAATAATAGCCAGCTCTGCCACACTTGAACATCTATCAAGTTCTGAAAAGAAAAGCATCATCATGTCCTGATGTGTTCAATAATTTTTCTTTCCTTGACTCCTTCTTTTTTTTCCTTCATAGTTTTGCTCTTCTGAAGCATTTCTTGCCCTTACCAATTAAAATGCTGCTTAACACTGCAGTAAGATTATTGGTGTGTTATTTTTCTTATTTTACAATGTAAAATAAGAAATCCACTTCTAGATTTTATCAACAGGGACATAATTTTTTTTTTTATAAGAGAAACTAAACATTCTGCATATTCACTTCAAAAAAAATTTCTGGTCTCTGTTCTAAAACAACATTACTTAACTTTTTGCTAATTTTAAGTGACTGGCATGGCCATTTTTCTCTTTTTCTTTTAATGGACCCTTCTTTGCTAAGTATTTGAAGTCTTCTGCTTCTTTGGTTTGGAAAACTTCAGCTAGCTTTCGCAACTTTGTCCTTTGAGAATACCACAGTATGGGATAAAGAAGCTGGGGTAATGGAGTGGAGATTTAGACAGAAGGAGACAGAGAGTTCTCATTGTTCTGCGCTGGTTGAAGTAAATGCTCATTATGCTTGGTTTCATTTATTTCCTGTCTCTCTAGTTAACAAAAAGCTGATTCTTTTCTCCTGAACATAATGGTCATATGAGTAGAGAATAATAATCATCTGTGTTAATATCAACATTTCCCTGGATGGTTAGAAAGCTGGGAAGTTATGACTTCTGTTTATAAATCTAAATTTAAAATTAAATATTAGTTTTTCCTAGAAACCATACTATGACATATTTCTTCAAAGTTCGGGAGAACATAATCCCTTTGGCATGATCGCCATATTTTAAAACTGATTTCTGGAAATAGGTACTAATTGGCAAAATATAGAAGACTTACATTTAGAATCAGAAGATACATAGGGAAGAAGAGTGTGATTTTCTGCACCTGAATCTGGAGTTAAGACATACTACCTTATTTTCCACCTTGCACTAAATAGAGTTTACCGGGAGACTCAAACTAACAGGACCAGATACATCTTATTAGATATGTATGTCATGAGGAGGGGGAAAGCATCTTTCAGTAGCAGAGGTGAGGAAGGCTGAACCGCAGTTTCAGCTCTGTGACAAACTCAAAGAAGACTTTTTATCCCCCACCACAATGAGTGCAGTCACTACCTGTCACCATACGCTACTACAATATTACTATGCATTCCCTGTGCCGTACATTTCACCCAGCAGATGATGGAGCAAGATACCATTTCCCTTTATGCCTTGGTTTTGTAGACCACAAAATAAAAGTACTACTCCTAACTTCAGACTTTTATGTTTCTATAACATTACTGGGTATGAAAATATCCTGGACAGCACACAAAAAGGAAATGTTTATCAATAAGCAGCACTTAAAAATGTCTCACCAGTTTGTTTAAAAACAACACCACAGATTAGCTGAGCTAACCTTAAGGAAAAATACTTTTTAAAGTTTTTTTTCTCTTTAACATCATAGACATTCTTTAGCACTAACATTATCTGTTGATGACAATGGCCCATTGGCTTCCAGCCAGCCTCTTTAACAATGCCTTATGATGTAAGTCTATTACCTGCTGTGAGTGCTCCAAATAAACACTGATTTGGGGAGTCATAAGTAACTTGGATATAGGAATTAAATCATTTCAGCCTATGCTTTGTCTATATTGCTTTTATTTTTTGCTTTAAGTGCTTCTATTATCACAATCACCCAGCTGGCATTTTAAATCACTAAATGAAAAAAACAAAAAACAAAAAACTACCATTTCATTTTTAACCTGACTTTTAAAAAAAGAAAAAAAGTAAGCCCTGAATATACACGTGGTATGTATGTGTGTGTGTATGTATGTATATGAATCTGAGTCTTTTATTATTATGGATATGTAAAATCACAGCCTTCCCTTGCATAAAGCAGGACACCTGAAAAGATTAAAAACCCAGGGAATGTTCTGTTGGATTCTGTTTGAGGGCATATAAAGAGAATTTCCTTTCCTTTGTCCAGAGAGCTAATTTCCTACTATAATCTTACAAAAATAGATAGTTTCTTGCAAAAAAAAAATCACACAAAAAAGTATAGGTAGAAAGACCTGTAGTGATGGATTATTTTGTTTAGAGGTTCTTAAATTGGGGTCCTTGCTTTTGGAGATTATTTGTGGGCTTCCCAAAACTGTAATATTTTGTATCAATGTAATTTATCTTCACTTTTAATCAGGATCTCAAAAAGATACATTACCCAGAAAGATTAATAACTACTAATCTAGTCCAAATGAGAAATCTTAATCCCAGAGTGGGAACAACTTGCCACAGTCATACCATTGGCCAGTGACATCCAGAGCTGCAGAATTCAAACCCCCGAGGCTGCTCATGCTAGTGTACATGCAAACAAATTATGTTTCTTCAACTTGGATCATCTTGTGAAAAAAAACAGCCTGCTTTATTTGTTGCAAAGGTAAAGTGCGCTTATAGAGATCTCAAAGATATCATTTCAATTTTAATATTTATCACCACTGACATAACTGTTTTAAGACCTGTATGACAAGACGTAGCCCCAGAGGAGAAAAAAAAATCCCTCAAAACAAAACAAAACTCTCTTCTACATGCATGATGAAAATCTAATTTTATTACTACCTGCAGAAGCAAAAATTTTCTATATTTAACACTTCATGTTTGAACATCAACTAGAATTTTAAAGGAATAAGGATGTTCATCAAGAATAGCAGACCTACCCATAAAGATGTTTCTTTTTTTGAAAAACCTTCCACCTCTTTTACTGAAATTAGGTGTATTCATACAATCACATACATAAACTATGATCAGTAAAGAGTATTGCACATCCAAGCCTGTATTACCTCAAACTTCTTTTTACTAGTTCTTTCTGTTATATGTTTTTATGATAATTCTTTTTAATTTAGATAGTGTTGCCAAGATGTACTGGTTATCAAATATGCCTTTAGAGCTAAATCTGTAGGAACATTGCACATTTCCCATATCTTTTTCTGACTTGCCTTCCTTCCACAGAAAGAATAAGAAAGAATTCCAAGGGAAGGAAGAAATATCTGTAAGTAATATATTAATAGCTATTCAATGCTAGACGGTTTCCCTGCTTGGTTGTTACTGGTGAATCAGAGAAAAAAACGACAGTAGCATCTATCACATTCTGTTAAACCACACAAAATTTTAACAAAGGCAAGGTAAGTCATTTTGCTTATTTCAGCAATGTGCTATAATTGATAGCAAATGAGAGATGTCTACAAAACAAAATCACTATACTGCAAAAATAACTTAATTTGTAAGTAGGGAAGTAGAGTCATCCCCTGAGCCAAGAATATAATGGCTAATGAGCATAAACTGACAGGATCATGCAGTATAGTCCGAACAGTGACTTTAAACTCAATTATTTCCCATCAAGACCCAGAATACCAAATGCTGCAACAAATACTATTCTCGATTCTGAACTTAAATTCAAATAATTAATGAAATATTTTCTCTTGTGTAGAAAGCAAAGTACGGGCAGGTTTTTTGGTTGTTACTGCTCAGGAATGTGATTGCACTTTCAATGGGCTCCAGGAGAAACCAATGTGTGACAAAAGAAAGACATCTTATGACTCAGTGACCACTGAGAGACACAATGCTCTTCTGTCTCAAAGTGCAAATTAAACAAAGTACCTTAAGGGTCTAAAAATAAGAATCTATGCTGGGGGGAAAAAGTAAATAAAAATAACAGAGGCCAAAATGCTGACAAAGGAAAAAAAGTTATTTAGTCTATACATTCCTTTATGATTTACAGTAATGATATTTTCTTCATTACTATCCAACAGTAATAGATTAAGTAAACTGCAGATGAAAAGGATCGATTAAATCATTGTGTCTGATGCATGCAAAGGAGGGCAGATTTCCATAGAGAGAGGAAAAAGGAAGAAAGATAAATATAAAAATACTCTATTAACATCTACAAAAGTTCATTCAGCATGAAGTCCACAGACATCAAATAGAGGTATTAGCATCAGTAGTGAGGAAGAGGAGACACAAAGTACCCGTATTAATAGAGTCCTGTGCTATATCTTCAAACATCTACTATATTTGCCTGGAGCTTTTTCTAAATCAAAGCTATTCTGTTTATACTCATGTAGAAAATGTAATCTGAGTTTCAATGCATTTTTAATTTCATTCAATCTTGTATTTGTTCAACCAAAAACAATTTAAAGAGGACCAAGGCTATCAGCCTCACAGTGAGCAAGTGCAGTGCCTCACTAGGGAGTTCTTGAATCGTCCATAAAAATCAACAGTGTGCATCAAATAGTTTTCTTTTCATTTGAGCACTGAAAAGTGAATCATCACAGCAACTACTCTTCAGGGCCTCTTTGGTTTCCAGATTAAACATGTAATGTGACCTGTCATCCTGCCATATCCTCTGCATTTCCATTTTTAAATAATCATAAATAAGAAAACCTTGCTACTCTTTGGCATGACACAGCTACTTGATTCAGCTGAGCTTCAAAGTCTTAGAAATTGCACTCATTCCTGGTTTAGAGTCCTGATTCTTCTCAAAGGCTTTCAGCTGAAAGATTCTTTATTGTATTCAAATCTTGTCCCATATGAGTTGTTTCGGTTACTCAGTTTGTGAAGAGTCTTAGAAATTGAATTGGGTCCGCAGCAGAAAACACCAACAGTTTTCCTGGTAAGAGAGAGGGAGAAAATGGAAAATCAGGTGGAAAATTAGACAGAACATAACAAGATGTGTCAGGAGCATGGTTCAGGTATTAACAAAGTTCATTTCTTGCTGCTTTGCATGCTGAATTAATTTCCCAATTATTTCCAAATGTAAGTTTTCACCATGAAGTACTTCATGCTTTCCCTGCAAGAATTCAGGATAATTCAAGGAATGTAACTAGGAGCACAGATTTGCTTATCATCAGACAGAAAGTGAGCAGTCTGCCCTTAGCCTTTCCATTACATGAAGAAATCAAACCAATTGCAGCAGTGGATAGATGCCCATCCATACTGGATCATGTCAGTCTTCTCTTACTAGATGTTGTATATGCATTTTTCTAAAGATCCCTTGAATTGGCATGGGCAGTGATGAATAAGAGAAAGAAAAGCTACTACCAATTTGAAAGGATAATTTTAAGTAACTAATTTATACCCATGTTGAAACAAAAGCATATTAATCTGTATGCATTTTCTTTTTTATTTATGCACTGTAAAAACTGCACCAAATGCCAAGCATGTTTTATTGTTTGCTAACATAAAATTTTAGTATATAAATTATATATATCCCTAACAAATAGACTAAATAAATACCAGAAAATGACTAGTATTTCACATCAATCTTCCTCCTAAGTTTGTTTTTGCATTGAATTCGTCTAGAATACCAAAATGATTAACAATTCATATCGTATCTTGGATAAAGTATAGTTTGTCCTCATTATCTTATCTGAGAATAAGTGGTACAGAAAAAAAATCCAGTAAATGCATTTAAATGGGTACTAAGATTTTATAATAAATACCTAAAAAATGATTTTTACTAAAACTTTTCACCTTGAAAAATGAAACAAAGACGGACACCTCGGTGGCTCAGTGGTTGAGCTGCTGTCTTTGGCTCAGGTTGTGATCCCAGGGTCCTGGGATCAAGTCCCACCTCGGGCTCCCTGCGCAGAGCCTGCTTCTCCCTCTGCCCATGTCTCTGCCTCTTTCTATGTCTCTTATGAATAAATAAATACAATCTTAAAAAAAAAAAGAAAATGAAACAAAGAACTACAAAATAGAATTTTCACTTGCAGCCATGATGGAGTAGTGGGGACTAGATTCCTAAGAAAAAGAGAAAAAACCGAGGTGAGTTCAGCAACTGTCTCTGCTTATGGCCTGGAGGCAATCTACAGGATGCAGCACAGAGAAATTCAAGCCAAGATTGAAGGTCTCACTGGGTTGAAGAGACAAAGAATGGAATTCATGGAGGACAAGGCGATAAATTCCAGAATTTGTGGAAGGTAAGAGAGACCCACAGAAGGAAGCTTCAGAAATCTGTAGGGCTGTATCCTCAAGTCTTTGGCTGAGTACTGATTTGCTCATGTGTGAGAGGAAACTACATGAATCTGGATAAGGAACTAGCAGGGAGCAGTAAGGCAAACAATTCTGAGTTGACACAAGGTTGTGAATAATTCATATTCCCACAAGCCAGAACGGAAAGATCTATATATCATACGTGGGCAATGGGTAATGTTCTAGAAAGTTATCACCTTACTTGCAAGAGTGGGGTGGATGTTGGTAAAATTAGCCTTAGAGTGAAGGTGCTCTGGATCTATACTTAAGAAAGATCAAACTGAACCTAAGTCACAAACTGCATGCTAGAAACAAGTCCAACAATATTGAAAAGAGAAGATCAAAATTTGGCATGTAACATCTCAACTTCAAAATTTACAGTATTCAATAAGAAATTACCAAGAATTTTATAAACCATAACTGGGAATGTTATGGGCTGAACTATGTCCCCTCTAAATTCGTTATGTTGAAAATCAAACCCCCAGTACTTCAGAATATAGTTGTATTTGGAGAGAAAAGCTTTAATGATGTAAATAAGTTAAAGCTTTAGAGTGGATCCTATTCCAATCTGAATAATATCTTTATGAGAAGAAACTGGATATATGAAGAAACATGAGAGAATGCACATGCTCAAAAAGATCATATGAAGAGACAGCAAGAAAGTAGTCATTTGCAAGCCAAGGAGGAAGGTCTCAGAAGAAATCAACCCTGCTAGCCTCTTGATATTAGACTTCCAGCCTCTTGAGTTTTGAGAAAATAAATCTGTTTAACCCATTATCAAACATTTTCTTGAAACAGTGATGAGAAACATACTTCATTATGTTCAAAGGAAGTATCAACATGGTGAGAAGAGAAATAGAAGATTTTTTCAAGGCCTAAATGGAAATTCTAGTGATCAATGCAACCTTTAAAATTATAAGTATACTGATAGGTTAACAGAAAAATAGGCACTGCAGAAGAAAAGATAATTAAACTTAAAGAACTGGCACTACAATCTATCCAAATGGATCACATAGACAACAAAAATCAGGGGAAAAAAAATGAACAGAGGCTAAATCAACTAGTCTATCTAATCAACACTAAATCAACTAGTCAAAGATAGATGCAATTCTAGTCCCAACATGTGAGAAGATAAAGGAAAAGAGAAAAAAAAAAACACTTAATAAATAGTTGCCAGTTTTTCCGAAAATCTGATGAAAACAAATACATAGATCCAAGGGTCTAATGAATCCCAAGGAGAATACACACAAAGAAAACCATGTAAGTCAACTTACAATAAAACTTAAAACCAGTGACAAAGAGAAAAACATAAAAACAGCCAGAGGAGGGCAGAAAAAGACACATTACAAATAATAAACAGAAGATGAAAGACGGAGTTCTCGTCAAAAACTATGCATGTCAGGAGGCAATGAAGTAACATCTTCAAAGTGCTGAAAGACAAGAGAAAATTCAACTATGCTGTACCAAGCAAATTCTACACTAAACAAAAATCACTTTCAAAACTGAGGATGGAATATAAGCTTAGCAAACAAAAGAGGAGAGAATTCATCACCAGCAAGCCAGTACTATAAAGTATATTAAAGGAAATTCTTCAGGAAGGAGAATGAAATCAGATGTAAATTTGAGTTTACCCAGAAAAATGAAGAGCGCAAAAATGGTAAATCTGTGAATAAATATAATCTGTATTTTGTCTAACTTTTAATGTCTTTGAATTATTACTGGTGCCTAAAACAAATGGAATCACAGTGCATCATGAAGTATATAGTATATGGAAAAGAAAGAACAATAAGAATAATGGCCAAGGAGACACAGGGGGAATGGAAGTACAGAAAGTGGTATAACATTATTTGGAGTACACTGTGATAAGCTAATGATGTACACTCTAAACTGAGAACAATGTTTCTCTGATTTTAGCTTCCTCAGAATTACTTGAGGGACTTCACAGACTATAGACCATCTGGTCCACAGACCATCCCTAGAGCTTCTGATACTAGAAATCTTGGATAGGGCTCAAGAATTTGCTTTTCTAACAAGCTCCTGGTGATGCTTGTCCAAGGAATGCAGTTTGGGAACCAATGCCTTAAAGAATTCACTAAAAGCAAACAGACAAACAGAGAAGTATGGCTAATATGCCAATAAAAGAGAAAAAAACAGAATCATAAATGTACTCAATCTAAAAGAAGGGAAAGAAATAAAGAAAGAAAGAAAGAAAGAAAGAAAGAAAGAAAGAAAGAAAGAAAGAAAAAAAGAAAGAAAGAAAGAAAGAAAGAAAGAAAGAAAGAAAGAAGAAAAAGCAATGGTAAACTGCCAGATTTAAACCCAACCAAAGGAAGCCAAGAATACTCAACGAGAAAAATATAATCTCTTCAATAAATGGTGCTGGGAAAACTGGATATTTTCATGCATAAAATGAAACTGAACCCCCATTTCACACCACTCACAAAAATTAACTTGGGAAGAATTAAAGACCTAAATGTAAGATCTGAAACCATCAAATTCCTAGAAAAGAACATAGGGAAAAAGCTCCTTGACATTAGGCTTGGCATTAATGTAATGGATATGTCACCAAAAGCATAAGCAATGACAGCAGAAATAAACATGTGGGACTCTATCAAATTAAAAAGCTTCTGTACAGCACAAGAAATGATCAACAAAATGAAAAGATAGCCTATGGAATGGGAAAAATATTTGCAAACTATGTATCTGATAAGGGGCTGGATTTTGTGCTAAGTGATAAAATCAGACAAAGAAAGATAAATATTGTATACTCTCATCTACATGTAGAATCAGAAAAATCCCCCCAAAAATCCAAACTCATAAAAACAGAGAGCAGACTGGTGGTTGCCAGGGCCAGGTGGGAGAGGTGGGGAATGAGTGAAGGTTGAAAAGAATTATAAACTTCTAATTATAAGAAGAGTAAGTTCTGGGAATGTAATGTACAGCATGGTGACTATACTTAACAATACTGTGTTGTATAAGGTGTAAAGGTGCTAAGAGAGTAGATCTTAAAAGTTCTCTTCACACGCACAGACACACACAGAAATTGTAATTATGTGAGGTGAGGACTGAGTAGTCCTTTCACAATATATATATTCATATATCAAATCATTACATTGTACATATTAAACTTATGCAATATTATGTTAGTTGTATCTCAATGAAGCTAGAAAAAAATCCAATATTTTTTTGCTCCATGAAATAATAAAATGTAGTATATTTTGTAATGGATAAATATAATAAAGTACAATGATAATAATATGTAATGAAATAGTTTAAACACAACTAAATCCTCCAACTAAAATACTCCAATATACATGAAACAAAAACTAATAGGACTGTAAAGACAGATAAATCAAGAATTACAGTTGACTATTCCAATGCTCTTCTATCTGTAATTGACAGAACAAAGAGAAAAATCATAAGTGTACTAAAGACCTGAATGCCACTATCAAGCAATTGGAACTAATTGTTATTTATAGTGTGCTCTATTCCCAAACAATGGAATACAAATTCTTTTCAAGTGCATGTGGAACATTCATGAAGACAGACCATATTCTGGGCAGTAAAACAGTCTCAATAAATTATAAAGGATTGAAATCACAGAGTATATTTTCTCAAAAGAACCCAATTGAACTAGAAATCAAAACCAAAAAGATATCTGTAAAATCCCACATGTTTGGAAATTAAACAACACACTTCTAAAACAACCAATGGGTCAGAGAAGAAATCACACTGAAGATTAAAAATACTTTGAAGTGTATAAAAATTAAAATAGATCAACATTTGTATAATGTAGCTAACGTGTTGGGAGGGGAATTTATAGAATTGAACACTTTTATTAGAAAAGAACAAGGGACTGAAATTAATGATACAAGGTTCTATTTTAAGAAACTACCAAAATAAAACCCAATTAAACCCAAAGTGAGAAGGAAGAAAATAAAGTAGTGCAAAAATAAATTTTACTTTATAAAATTTAGATTACTATTAAAACCAGATCCAGACACACTAGGTTACTTAAATCAATGCTCTGCATCACTTGCCATCAGGGAAATACAAATCAAAACCACAATGAGATACCACCTCACACCAGTGAGAATGGGGAAAATTAACAAGGCAGGAAACCACAAATGTTGGAGAGGACGCGGAGAAAGGGGAACCCTCTTGCACTGTTGGTGGGAATGTGAACTGGTGCAGCCACTCTGGAAAACTGTGTGGAGGTTCCTCAAAGAGTTAAAAATAGATCTGCCCTATGACCCAGCAATTGCACTGCTGGGGATTTACCCCAAGGATACAAATGCAATGAAACGCCGGGACACCTGCACCCCGATATTTCTAGCAGCAATGTCCACAATAGCCAAACTGTGGAAGGAGCCTCGGTGTCCATCGAAAGATGAATGGATAAAGAAGATGTGGTCTGTGTATACAATGTAATATTACTCAGCCATTAGAAACGACAAATACCCACCATTTGCTTCAACGTGGATGGAACTGGAGGGTATTATGCTGAGTGAAGTAAGTCAATCGGAGAAGGACAAACATTATATGGTCTCATTCATTTGGGGAATATAAATAATACTGAAAGGGAATAGAATGGAAGGGAGAAGAAATGGGTAGGAAATATCAGAAAGGGAGACAGAACATAAAGACTGCTAACTCTGGGAAACAAACTAGGGGTGGTGAAAGGGGAGGAGGGCGGGGGGTGGGGGTGAATGGGTGATGGGCACTGAGGGGGGCACTTGACGGGATGAGCACTGGGTGTTATTCTGTATGTTGGTAAATTGAACACCAATAAAAAGTAAATTTATTATTAAAAAATAAAATTAAATAAAAAAATAAAATAAAATTTTAAATCTTAAAAAAAAAAAATTGAACCATTCAGCTTATCCCACCAAAATCCAAAGACAAACAAAAACATAATGTGGTTTTCATGAAAATGAGAAAGCACGGAGTCATTGTGCCTGTTTGTATACATTTCTGTCAATATTGCATTACAATAAGATACCATTACGTTCTTCACAGGGCAATTATAAAGTTTGTTTTTCAATTTTTACAGACTTCCTAAAGGCTTCTCTTAAATATTTCACAACAAAATTATCACTTTAAAAGTACCCAGATATCATATATACTTTTTTTTTAATAGGAAAATAGGCGTTGGTTTAGTATAATAAAAAATGTCCTGTTATCTTAGTAAATACTGAGTGACTTAGAAAATAATATTTACAAAATCTTTTTATGTTTTTGAAAAATTAGTATACACTTTTAGTATATGGGAGTTAACATTCTGTTGTAATATACATGGTGAACATGATGGTTGCTTGGAACATTTCACTGTCCTCAAGAGGGACCTGGTAAAATAAAATTGCTATTCTTTCTCCTTGCGACCATGCTCTGCTGTAAATAAAGCACATTGAATTTTATAGTCAGAAGAGAGGGTTCATTCTGAATTGGACTCATTAACCAGAGCTTGAGATAAATCATTATCTTTTGGCTCCTAGCTTCTTCACTTGTAAAATAATGATGAAAGCAGGGTGACTTCAAAAGCTCCTTCGCTTTCCTTGATCATACCATTACACAATTCATTTTCTGAATTTAAAAGAGCCACACGAGGAAGGAACCACCTCATACAGGTATGTAAAATAAATTGAGTATAAATTGACTCAGCCTTTTGGATTTGATAGGACACTATCTAAATGTACATACTCTTTGAGCCAGCAATTCCATTTCAAGGAGTCTAACCTACTGCAATACTCCCACAAGAGCATGAGAAAGTATGTGCAAAGATAATAGCCATAGCACTGTTTGCAACAATGAAGGACTGGAGGTAACTTATATATCCATAAATAGGGTAGCAATGATCATGTCATCCATATTCTAGAATACTGTGATGCAGAATTACAAGGAAATTAACCATGAGCAATATGTGTGTATCTGAAAAAGACTACATTGAAAAATTCTATATTAGAGATTCATTCAACTTTTGTTAAAAAATCAAAGTTCATATTTTCAGTATATAGATTTTAAATATATATAAGCAAATATCTACATGCACATATATGTGAATATATACTTTTATAAGTATACATGTGTATCTCTACATATTCTTTCAGTAATTTATGTACACATGGTTAATGTACAACAAAAATTTTACACCTATAATGAGGACTTCTCTTTAAATAGCACCTTTTAAAAAATAATAAAAATAATAAATAGCACCTTTTTTCTAGTTAATGAACTCTTAAGATGTTGACCTAATTTTTTTCCTAAATATGCCACGTAAAAATTCTTTAAAAATAATGCATTTTAGGTGCCTGTATAGAGCAAATACACAAAATGAAAGTGTTGTACAAAATGTCAACAGTAGATGGTACACACTTGCTCTTCTTAAACCAGCTTTGCTGTTTGAAGAAAATGAACAACACCCAAATAAACATACAAAACCCATCTAAATCATGAACAGTTTAACAAATGAGAATTCTTAAGAAATAATGAAATAAATCAATAATCCCAATCTAATTTCTTATAAGTGATCTTCTACCGTTGCAGAGTTTGGTTTCAGAATTGAGTAAAAACAATGGTAACAACAAAATTCCAAAATTTTCATCACTATACCATAAAAACTACTAACAGAAAGCTTGTCAGAAGTCAGCTGAATGTCATTAAAGGAGTCTGTGGTGCATAACGAGACCCAGTTTAGTATGACCCTATTATTACATCTAGGTGGATGATACTGGAGAAAGATGGGAAAAGAATATAACCAAAGTTACAGTGACAGTTTTTTAATTCTATAAATTCACCTTTAATGAGGGCCCTACTTATGATAAAGGACCTCTGTTTCAAAATAATCCTTCCCTCTTTAACTCAAAACTACTTCATCATGAGAAGGGAAATCCAGAAGTGGTCTCAAACAAAGCTGCAATCTTACTTTCAGCAATAGCTATATTCTTTTTAAAATTTCACTCCTGGGGCGGGGGGGGCCACATGGGTTGCTCAGTGGTTGAGCATCTGCCTTCAGCTCAGGGAGTGATCCGTGATCCCAGGATCAAGTTCCACATGGGACTCCCTGTAGAGAGCCTGCCTCTCCCTCTGCCTATGTCTCTGCCTCTCTCTCTCTGTGTCTCTCATGGATAAATAAATAAAATCTTTAAAAAAATAGCATAAAATAAAATAAAATTTCACTCCTGGGGCTCCACACCATAATTCCTAAAATAAAATCTCTAAAGATGGCCAAGGGCCTTGATGAATCAGTGGTTCTTTCAATAAATCATATTCATTCATGAGTTCATGACTTGAAGCTTTTTTAGAACTCTTCATCCAATAAGCTGCCTCATCCATTTATAAATATCCTTTTTATATTTATAAAAATGTAAGTTTTAAATTATGAACTGACCAACTAGAAGAGCCATAGGGTCAAAGGAAATTTAAAAAAATTCAATCTTCAATTTATGTACATTCTTACTGCAGAAGTATATTTACTTAAGCAACAAAAAAATGGTTCATTCCAATGTAAAAACATATTTAATTTTGATAAATTCTACAGGATAAATAAGATAGAAATACAAGCTTAAGTAGAAAAAATAATGTAAAATTTCCACCTGCTAATAAAAGCTTATTTGTATATCTTTCCAAATATATGAGGTTGGTATCAAAAAACTGATATTTTATTCCAGTAGACATGCTTAGAGAGTTATATTAATTTCAAGACGTCAACATGTGCAATATGTTAGACATTAGAGCTTCCCAACTATTTGAACTTTTGATGAAACTATTTCAATGCCAAATTTAAAATGTGTGATTGTGTATATGGTTTTCAAAGCACTTCTAGAATTCTTGTAGGCCATTGCCCTGAACTACAAGTTTACAGAAGACAAGAGGGTTGGCTAATCTATGCCCTAAAGTGAATGCTCTCCTTCAACAGTATTTGCATCAAATCATAGACATATATCCCATAGTGCTAAGCCTCTTCATATAATTATAGCTTCCAAGAAAAAAAATTATGTTTGGAAATACTCCTGTTTTAGAGACTATATATGACAAACTAAGGGCTTTTAAAAATTTATTAATTCTTGTAAAAAAGTTCAAAAATCTGATTTTTAAGTGCATTCATTGTTAGAACTGCTGGTAGAGCTCCTTTGTTTGCCAACGTGATTTTGAAAAGTTTTTCCAATGATCATCTGATACGTGATATCAGAATGAATATCCATTTTAATATGGGTCCATGCAAATTTGAAAGTAGGTTGGAGAGTATTACTCATAAATACTTTAATAGACTTTTTTAAAGCCAATTTTTAATTATTGATGTTAAAGATATGCGAGGTGGTCCCTGCGTTGCCTACTCCTTTGCTAGTGATAATTGAGTGTTTAAGTGACTTTGTAATTTGTAAACCCATTCCCAAATTTGTCTTTAAAAACTACATGTGATGACTTGAGAATATTTTAATTTGATCCTTAGCCATATGGCAAATTTCCTGAGCACTAGTACTTACCCTCTGTTACATTTTGCTATTTCATCAAACAGAAGTTTCCACCGAGGACGTCCAATAAAAAGTCTTGAATTCAGTGCTTGATATTTTTCTCCAATTATCTTCTGCCAAAAAGAAAGCACTATATTTTATATGACCCAGAATTGGATGAATAACCCATTTCTCTAACATCATTTCTACTGGTGCTGTGGCTTCCTACCAAATTGCTGTGATATCAAGACTGTAAGTATTAAATGGCAAGCAATTAAGTACAGTCATTTTGAAGCATCATTTCCTTCCTCTTTTCCTTTAAAATTCATTATCTTCTTGAATGCCATTATTACAAATGGCTGATTTTCCTAGACTTCAGTTAGTTGCTTCATTTTTAACAACTGCAATGTTAAAGAATGCATTTTAACTGCCTACTCTCAAAATGGGTGCAGCACAATAACTTTATTGAAGTGTTTTTACACTGCAAATACAGTTGTCTTATATGGTTCATTATATGAGTAAAATACTACAAATTGTCATCATAAATTTGGGGAAATGATCCCAGACAAGACAGTCTAAGACAGAAGAGCTCCAAATCTTGGGTCTATAAACAAATAGCTTCTAATGGGCTGGAGTTTGCAATGAACAGAATATTAGATCTGGATCAACAATGAAGGGTCAGTGAGAAGAGCGGACAAGTGTCTGAGTCCCAGGCTGACAAACTGAGAACCAATGCGATTTATGCTCCATACCTTAATTATAGCCATACCATGAAGAATAATGATATTGACTTGCTTCACGAGAATAGTAAAATGAAATAATTTTTTACATACCAAGTAAGGTAGAAATATGACTAAAAAATAGGGTTAGATTAGTTTTGTTTTGTTTTTTTTTTGATTAGTTTTGAAATAACTGACAAGCATTCATGTTTTGTATCCAAAATATTATGGAAAATGTATAATGGAAAATACTAAATAAAACTTGTGAAAGCATTCATGCCCAGATTTACACACCTACGTAGCACTTCAGTGTCATCTGTAAACATCAGTTTCTTCATCTATAACATGAGTATAGCACTATCATCTTGGCACTATCTACCTCTTGGATCTGTTGGAATTACACAAGATAATGAATATGAAATGCTTAGCACGGTGTGTTGCACAGTAAGAAAATAACACGTGATGGATACTACGACATTTTTGGTTTCCCTTAAAGAAAAATAAGCTTAACTACATATGACCTTATCTTGTCTCTGCACATAAAAATTCCCCTCGATGAACATAATCATGAGACTGTTCACTTATGGTCCTTTCTCTAGAGGTAAAGAATTTGAAACAACAGTGAAAAGGAGAGATGAATGCAAAGGTCTGTACCAGCTCCCTGTGAGGAGGACAAATGAAAGGCAGAACACAGTTGGCTTCAAGGACAAGCCATGGGTTTTTTGGACACACTCCAAAAGAGGCCTTCCTCTGGGAAACTTCTCTTTGAACCACCTGCAGAAATTTTCTTCCAGCACAGCCCCTACTGTAAATCTTCTATTATCAAGAGGCCTGTTTAATTTATAAAAACATCTAACTACATACCTGTATCCCATCTGTTTGACTGAGGTACAGCTGGATGTTGACATAGTCAGGTCTGTTCTCTTGCCAAAACTGAGAGGACATAAAAGTAAATAGACATGAGAATTTTCTCTGTATGCTCAGACTGTCTCCTATTCTAACATATGTGATTCTACAGTTTAAGATGTATCTTGTCTAATCACAGTCAACATTTACAAGCAATATACATACCAGATGCTAATATTAATAACCTGTGCCTCCTGACAGAATTAGTGTAAGCAGTAGGAGGAGGAGCGATAAGGGAAGAGTAGATGGTAGTAGTATAAGAGAATAATTCTGTTATCTTTATCGATACAAAATCAAACATACTAAATACAACATTGATATTCCCTGAAATCCTTCCATATACATCTTAATTTATTCTCCAAGAGTCTCTAAACTATGGCCAAGAGCTCACTCATAAAGAATATGATTTTCTTAAAAAAAAAAAAAAGGAAACCACAATAATAGTATATAATATGCATGCTAGGAATCACAAAAAAACAAAACAAATAAAAACAAAGACAAAAGGCTCAGTTCCTGTTTCTGCCTTGCTCCTCAGCACTGGTTTTCCTTGTACAAAAATGTATGGGGCAGGAAATAACACCTGTCAAAGAAAAAATAGTCTGGAAAAAATCTCAAACATTTCAATAGCTTGAAAAGTAAAATAAGAAAAATATTATCTGGAGGAAAATAAACTCAACAAAGGTGGTAAAAGAGTTGTTGTCATCCTTATATGCTTCTTTTTTTCCTTTTTTCTTTTCATTCAAAAATCAACCTACTAATAATTGACCTGATTCTGACTGGCTCCTGACTTCTCAAATCTATTCTTTTAAAAATATTTTTGCACCCAAAACTAATGTTACACTATATGTTAATTAACTGGAATTTAAACAAAAACTTAAACAAAATTTTTTTAAATTTAAAAATATTAAAAAAATATTACATAAATATTATTTGAAATAGTTAAAAATTTATATATTTTTATTTTTATAAGTATTTTTCTTAGGGCTTCCTTTCACCACCCTGACATAAAGAGAAGCTGAAAGATAAGGACCAAGCAACAAAAGTGGAAGAAGAGGAGAGGAACACAGCAGCATGGTGGGCTCCTTAGAGAACAGAGAGGAGGTGCTAGGTATGGATCTGAGTGTCTGAGGTGACAGGACTTTTTCAAAAGCCTAACCATTTCTTGAGCATAAATCGGCATACTGAGCTTGCTTGAAATGGTAAGGTTTTGCTGGACTTTATTGCAGCAAGATCAACTGATTTAAAGTACTGTTTCTGTATAGTGTAATGATGTTCATAGCAGCATTATCTACAAAGCCAAATTATGGAAATAGCCCAAGTGTCCATCGATTGATGAATAAAGACATGGTGTATATATGTACAATTGAATATTACTCAGCCACCAAAAAGAATGAAATATTGCCATTTTTAATGATGCGGTTAGAGCTAGTCTTATGTTAAATGAGGGAAGTCAGATAAAGACAAATACCATATGATTTCACTCACTTAAGAAACAAAACAAATGAGTAAAGGGGAAAAAAAGGGAGAGACCAAACATGAAACAGACTTTTATCTATAGAGAATAAACTGATGGTTACCAGAAGGGAGGTGGGCACGGGGAAGGGTGAAATAGGTGATGGAGATTAAGGAGCGCACTTGTGATGAGCACCGGGTGATCTATGGAAGTGTTGAGTCACTAAGTCGTATTCCTGAAACTGTATGTTGTATGTTAGCTGTAGGTAGCTAACTGGAATTTAAATAAAAAACAAAAGTAAATAAATAAATAAAGTAAAATGAAATTTTAAAAATGACATATTGTGACTCAAAGTAGAAGTTTCAGGAATGCAAAAAAGTCACATTGTAAATGGGGGGTGACTAAGCAGGGTTTCATCAGCCCTCTGGAACCTCTGAGCCCCCTGCAGGTAGCTGACTTACTCTGTTGCCACCACGATCTGGTCCTGAGACTTCTAAGGAGTTATTGACTCATCTAGGCCTCCATTTTTTTCATTAGGACAATGATGATGGGGTTGAATGCTATCATCCCCCAGATCTCTTTTCAGATCTAAAATGATACAATTTCTGACAGGTGTAAACTCTATAAAATCCCAATAAAGACATAGTTTACTTTTAAGGGTGATGTGATGATTCTCAGCTCCCATAATATTCTTAAAATACTAAGTTATATCCAAATGCTGCCTCAAGTTAAATCCAAATGCTAAATTCATTCTTAGGTCCTTTCTGAATTGAATCAGGGTTTATGAATTTTAATTGTGAAGAAATAGGAATTTCTAGATGCCAGTAATGAATAGCACCTCACAAAACACATGGCTTGCATTGATTCTTGTCTTAAATGAACAGGATGCTGTTCTGAAATCAGTCCTACGACTCCTGCAACTGTTTGGTGTCCACGGCCCCAAAAGCTATGCAAATTTGGATAATGTGGGACACCCGGGTTGCTCAGCGGTTGAGCGCCTGCCTTCAACCCAGGGTATGATCCTCAAGTCCCAGGATCGAGTCCCACATCAGGCTCCCTGCATGGAGCCTGCTTCTCTCTCTGCCTATGTTATGTCTGTCTCTCTCTCCCTCTCTTTCTCTCTCTGTGTCTCTCATGAATAAATATATAAAATCTTTACCAAAAAATTTTGGATAATGTTTTTTAATGATTTCAATGTCTCCACTTTAACTTACCACTCACTGAAGACAATGATATCTATGAAAGGCACGATTTTCTCCGAATAAAGGAACAGTGAAAAAATAGGTATGTGGATCAACACAATCTTGCAAATAGACAAGGCTTGTAGGATCATGCACGAATATTATGTTTTTCATTTTCATTTCTCCTGCCTATACTTTTACTTATTTTTCTCACAAATAAAAAATAACAGGATGTGAGTCCTGGGGGGAATTTTACAGATTACTACTAGGAATCACAGCAATTATTTATTAAATGCTTTCAAAATAATAGATACTTTAGATATATGTTAAGGCTAAGTCTCACATTGGGTTTCAAGTGCTATTAGCCTCCTTCACAAATTGGAAGCATAAATCAGGTTTATAGAGGCTAAGTGATTTATCCAAGGACTCGCAGTTCATAGGAAATAGAATCACTGTTCCATTGTAAATGACAGATTCCAAATGCCTGATGCAGCCCTGATCCCTTATTTTGATTTTCCCAACATGACCTACAGAGGTGAAGTGACTTGAAGCAAGTCACATCGTTAGATATTGGCAGAGCTGGTACAGGATCACCTGACACCTGGCCCTGCCCTCTTCAATCACCAGGTTGGACAATCTGGCCAAGCAAGATCTACCTAAGACTCAATTTTTTCATCTTTGCAGATAGTCTGACACCAAGACAGAGTGACTAGGGCAACTAAGATAGCTTTGTCCTAGGCATTCTAGAATGATGTGAAAGACCTCACAGCTGGAACAAGATTGAAAGACTATATTTTCATCTGATTTTCAAAAACAGTTTTACCTGCTTTTACACAGACTGTAGGCAACATCACTATGCTTTATTGCTGTTGATCTCTTTCTTTCTCTCTTTCCCCTCACTCATTCTCTCTCTCTCTCTCTCTCTCTCTCTCACACACACACACACACACACACACACTGAGCTTGGTAACACAGTTACAAGCACATCATCCTCAGAGGCACAATTGAAAGACCAGTGTTCATCCTGCTGATGCAAAAATCGAAACAGATGCAGAGGTGTGAGTAGAAGATAATCATCACTGTATTATTTATATTAGTTTTAGGGTTTTATATTATTTACTCTATGGAATTCTAAAGGCAAAGCACATCCATCAAAACAACTTGAAATGGAAAGAATACATAAATCTTAAAGATTCAACACCTGTGAAGGTCCAGCCACTTAATATCTTTTCTTTTCTTTGTTCCTTTCCTTCCCTACTACTTCCCTTAGAAAGCATCTGTTATTCAAATGTGTCTGTCCACATCTTGGATCCTTTCATTAAAAAAAAAATTCAGGTTCTGTATATCAGTTCAAGAAAGATTAAAAATTAGAAAAACAAAGGTAGAATTAGGAAATCCCAGAAATAATATAACTGGTCAATAATCACAGGAAGAGAGGTTTAACCCCACTAGCATTGAGGAGAAAACAGAATGAGATCTCACTGTTTGAGACTGGCAGAAATTTAAGATATCGGTAATAAAAGATTTTAGAATAAATGTCTCTCATACTCTTTGGTATGGAAGCTGTTTTATTCTCTCCAGAGAGTGTTTTGTCAGTACACATTAAAAATTTCAATTCATTCACAACCTCCTCATGACCTCTGACTTAGAAAGTAGTCTTGGGGAATCAACCCAGGAAAAAATACAAATTTGAGAGTAGTGATTTTGCTCTTCTTGAAAGTTTTTCCTCTGTTAGCCCCAAAGACAGAACTCCCTCATGGTTTTCCTCCCACCTTCCTGGCCAGTCTGACTGATCTTTGTTGACTCTTACTCATCTTTGAGCCTTCAGAAATTGCAGCATGCTTGGTGTTTTCACACACACTTCTAAGATCTACACTTAGATCAATCTTGCTCAAATCCTTTCAATGGCTTCTCATCTCTCCCTTTATTTTCCCCTCCTGATTCAGCAGGTCCCAGATCGGTCCCAGGAATCTGTACTTTTTTTTTAAAAAAATGTGGTCACATATACATAACAAACTTTACTATTTTAACTGTTTTTTAAAGTATGCAGTTCAGTGGCATTAAATACACATTGTTGTGCAGCCATCACTACCATCCATCTCCAGAATCTTGTCATTTTTTTTAAACTGAAACTCCATACCCATCAAATAATAATGCACTATTCACGTCCCCCAAGTCCCTGGCACCCACCAGGGACTGACTGTGTCTATGAACTAGAACTCTCCATATCCTGTATAAATAGAATCATACAATATTTGTCCTTTTATGTCTGATTTAATTCACTTAGTATAACGTTTTCGAGGTTCATACATATTCTATGTCTCAGAATTTCATTCTCTTTAAGGTTGAAATATTATTCCATTATACATATATGCCACATTTTCTTTATCCATCACCAGGCGTTTGGGTTGTTTGGCTATTGTGAATAATGCTGCTATGAATATCAGTATACAAAAATCTGTTCAAATCTCTGCTTTCAGTTCTTTTGGGTATATCTCTAGAACCTATTTTTTTTTCTTTTGCATAAAATCCAAAGACCTTTTGTAATCCACTTCCTCCCCCAGGAAAGCATACATACCACCTGATTGCTTCTCTTACTACTTGTCCCCTTGCTTACTCTGGTTTGCCCACACAGATTTCTTTCATCTTCCTCCTAGCATACTACTGTATCAGAGCCCCAGCCTGTGAGTTGGGTCCCTTTCTCCACAAGATTTCCACCTAGTCTGCTCATTCACCTCACTCAGGTCTCTGCTCAAATATTATTTGGGGAGGAATGTATTCCCAATTACACAATATAAATTAGCATGTCCTTGATGGTTTACTTTCTGTTGCTTTATCCACTTTCCTTTCCTTCCTTGCCCTAATCAGAATCAGACATCCTGGGCAGCCCTGGTAGCTCAGCGGTTTAGCGCCGCCTTCAGCCCAGGGTAGGATCCTGGAGACCCAGGATTGAGTCCCATGTCACGCTCCCTGCATGGAGTGGAGCCTGCTTCTCCCTCTACCCGTGTCTCTGCCTCTCTCTCTCTATGTCTCTCATGCATAAATAAATAAAATCCTTAAAAAAAAAGAATCAGACATCCTATTTATTTATTAGTTTGTTGTCTATCTTCCCCACTTAGGATGTAAATCACATGAGATCAAAAAATTGTTTTTCATTTTGTTCTCCAATGTTGCTCAGGGTCCTACAATAGTTTGTGATTCATAGCAGGCAATGAGTGAATTTTTGATGAGTGACAGAATGACTGAATAAATGAGTATCTGCATAGAAAGACACGTATGAGGGGCACCTAGGTGGCTCAGTGGTTGAGCATCTGGCTTTGGCTCAGGGCATGATCCCAAGGTCCTGGGATCAAGTCCTGCAAAAGGCTCCCTGGAAGGAGCCTGCTTCTCCTTCTGCCTATGTCTTCTCTTTCTTGGTGTCTCTCATGAATGAATAAATAAAATCTTAAGACAGACAGACACATATGATATTCACTGCAGTCTTTTTTTTTTAGATTTTAAATATATATATATATATATATATACACACATATACATATATTTATTTATTTATTTATTTATTTATTTATTTATTTATTTAGCTACTGCACGAGCAGGGGGTGGGGCAGAGGGAGAGGGAGAGAGAGAATCACAATTAGACTCCAGACTCAGCATGGAGCCCAACTTGGGGCTCGATCCCATAACCTTCAGATCATGACCTGAGCTGAAAACAAGAGTCGGACTCCTGACTGAGCCACCGAGGGGCCCCATAATTGCAGTGTTCTTTATAATAAAAAAGTAAATATCCATCATTGAGGAATGGTTAAATTACTAAGTGCTTCCATAATACAAAATATAGCAATAAAAAGAATGAGGTAACTTTATACATACTATTATTAAAAATGTTCAAGACATAGTGATAAGTTTAAAATAAGCAATTCAGGGGCACCTGGATGGCTCAGTGGTTGAGCATCTCCCTTTGGCTCAGATTGTGATCCCAGGGTCCTGGGATCGAGTCCTGCATTAGGATCCCCACAGGGAGCCTGCTTCTCCTTCTGCCTGTGTCTCTGCCTCTCTCTGTGTGTCTCTCATGAGTAAATAAAATCTTTAAAAATCAAAAAATATAAAGCGATAAATAAGCAATTCATAGAACAATACAAATAGTATGGTAGAATTTATAGAACACTTGTGAGTTTCCTCTTGATTGGGTGGGGAAAGTAGTATGGGAGAATTTGGTTTATCTGAATTATTTGACAGTTTTCCAAAGAAGGCATACAAATGGCCAAGAGACACATGAAAAACTGCTCAATATTACTAATCATTGTGGAAATGCAAATCAAAATCACAATGAGGTATCACTTCACATCTGTCAAAATGGCTAGTAACAAAAAGAAGTAAAAGTGTTGATAAGAATGTGGAGAAAAGAGAATCCTCATGTACTATTGGTGGAAATGCAATCACTGTGGAAAACAGTATAGAGGTGAATTGAAAAATTAAGAATGGAAATACCGTATGATCCAGTAATTCCACTACTGGATATTGACCCACAGAAAATGAAAACACTGATTTGAAAAGATATATGCACACCTATGTTTACTGCAGCATTATCTACAACAAGCAAGATAAGGAAACAACCTACGTGTTTACTGATATATGAATGGATAAAGAATATATATGTATACACACACACAAAAGAAATATATCTTGTCATTTGCAATAATATGGATTGACCTAGAGGGTATTATGCTAAGTGAAATACGTCAGAGAAAGACAAATACTGTATTATTTCACTTATATGTAGAGTCTAAAAAACAAAACAAACACACATACAGAAACAGGGTCATAAATACAGAGAACAAACCGCTTCTCAAAGGGAAGGAGGGCAGGAGGATGGGTGAACCAGGTGAAAGGGACTGAGAGGAACAAACTTCCAATTATGAAATAAGTATGTCACAAGGATGAAAATTACAGCATAGGGTATATAGTCAATAATATTATGATAACTTCATATGGTGACAGATTATAACTACATGTGGTAAGTGGTCTGTAATGTGTAATGGTTGATTCATTACGTAGTACACCTCAAACTAATATACTTCTGTATGTCAAGTATACTATGATTTACAAGAAAAAGTAAAAAAATGCAGCAAATATGCCTATGTATTGCTTGTATAATTTGAAAAAATAAAGATACGTATATCAATAAACAAAGGGTTACATGTAAGATAGATGAAGAATGCCTGTTTTTATCTCTGTAAGAAATAAAATGTAGAATTTATGATTTTTGAAATTCTGCCAGAGTGCCAAAAGTCTGGTGATGGTCCATTTGTAATACGAAAGGTGGAAATAAGAGATTAGTGCTAACAGAAAAAAGTATGGAAAGTATAGTAGCCAATATCTGCTGATTGCCCCGTCTTGTCTTCCGTCGCCACCCCATATGCAGACATCATCAGCCATATGCCTGTAGTTCTATGTTAAAATACTCTATGCTAACAAATATTAGCATTTTTATGTAAAACATATCATAGATATACACACATTCAGTTGATACCTGAAAATATGTGTACTAAATTATTAATATGCTATGTCTCTACTTTTAAGTTTAAGAGACTTTTTTCCCCTTCTTTCAACTTATCTCCATTATTTTCTGGTTTATTCTACAGCAAGCATTGATTGCTTTTGTAATTAGAAAAAAATAGTAATTTAAAAAGTTTAAATAATTTAAAAAACTTTAAATAATTTAAAAAATTTAATTTAAAAAATTGCAAAAGTCAAAACAAACCCAATTTTACCTTGTTATATAAGACACAGAGTAAGTCTGCAAACCAGCGGAAGGACTGGATGTCTCTGCACACCCAAATAAAATACAGTCTTCTAAGCTTGTATGGTTTCCAGTCATCCCTTTAAAATTAAAAGAACACTATGGTGATGAGGATGGCAAAAAAAGTTAAGAATCCCTTTATCTTTGAAAATTTGCTTTTTATTTACTAATGAAAAGACAGTCATTTATTTTTATCATGTTTATCATTTGTCATTGCACTTACCATAAGTCCCAAAGGAATTTAAAATGTAATGTACTGATTCAAGAGCACAATATACTCCATGAGTTAAAGTGTTTATATTTGTGGCTATTACATGCATATCACCTATTTTCAGTTGAAAGCAAGAAACTAAACTCCTGGATGAGACTATGAGCCCTGTGTCTCAGAAAGTTCTGTATTTTCAGTAAATTCTATCACTCAGCCGGGCTCCAGTGACCATTAGTTCATGCCCCTGCCTCCAGGCAAAATGAGCCAAAACCATTCCAGAAAGCTGGTTGTTTATCCCCTTCTTAATAAACATTAAAGAGATGTAACAGTCACCTACTATGTAATGCATTCCAGTGACTCGTAATTCCAAGTCTGGATTCCTATTTATAATTATGAAGTCAGCCTGAGGTTAAGAAAATATTTTCTCTTTTTCTCAACTTTAAATATGTCTGAATAACTCACAGTATGTTTTCAGAAACAAATGATTTTTTGGCTTGAAATATGGTTATTTTTCTAAGAACCTCCAAAAAGTCCCAAATTTGTAACAAGTATTTAAAATTGAAATAAAATATCATTCAAACACATCATTTCAATTTTATTATTTCCTTTTTTAGCACTCTATTAAAGACTTTTAATGCAAATTGTGCCTTCTCGAAAGATGAACAGAATAGATTTAAGAATAATTTCCTACTGTTGTTTTGCTTGTGATTTCATGACAATATTAATCCATAAAGTTTTGCTTATAATCCTAGAACTAAAATAACTGCAAAAGTATTTCCTACGTGAGCAAGCTTACATTTGAAAGTTCTATTCTCCAGTCTGTTATAAATTTGCTGAGTAACATACCAAGTAATCATGTGCTCATTCGTCATCTCCCCAGCAAAGCTTTTCCTGACCATATGGCTACAATGACCCTGGCCCTTTATTCCAATATCCCATTAATCTCTCTCTTCTTTTTATCAGAGTTCTAATACTTTCTGAAATACTGTTAATTATGAATTTCTTACTGGTTTATTTTTTACTGCTCCATCTGAATATAAGCTTTTTAAGGGCAGGGGCTCTGTTTTATTCATAGCTGTCCCTATAGGATGGATTGGCATACAGGTGCTTAACAATATTTGCTGACAGAATGGATGAGGAGTGCCCCTTACCATTTACGAGGAAGAATAGGAATGAAGGCTGGTGTAATGGCTTTAAGAGGGCAGAGGAATGCCTGCTTATGATACTTTACAAGACACCATGCTGAAAGCCATCGACCACACAATGAGAATCCTTGAATTATTACCCTCATCTATCAGTAAATGGAATCCCATGAACAACAAGTATAGTAGTCCCTCCTTATCTGTGGTTTCACTTTCTGTAGTTTTAGTTACCCATGGTCATCCATGGCTGGGAAGCAGATGATTCTCCTCACTTCATATCATCACACAGGCATTTTATAATCTTACCTCATCACAAGAAGAAGGGTGAGTACAGTACAATATGATATTTTGAGGAAGAGAGACACCACACTCACATAGCTTTCCTCATAGTATATTGTTATAATTGCTCTGTTTTATTAGTTACTGTTGTTAATTTCTTACTGTGCCTAACTTATTAGTAAAACTTTACCACAGACATGTATGTATAGGAAAAAAATATAATGTATGTAGGGTTCAGTACTATCTGCAGTTTCAGGCATTCACTGGGGATCTTGGAACATACTCCCTATGCATAAGACGGAGAGTTACTGTAGATAAATTTTATGAGGAATGACCTCATACTAAAAGAGGGATGTTTGAAATAGTGACAGTTCTCTATTTCAACTAATAAAATGGATCAAAATGACATACAGCAGGGTGTTGAGTATTGATGCAAATGGAGTTACTCCAATGCCTCCAGCCACACAGAGGCTAACCTCGTAGTTCAATGATTCCTCAAATGGACTCCCAAATGGACCATCAATGTATAGCCTGTGAAGAAGGCAGATAAAGGTGGGGAAAGTTAAAAGAAGTTAAATTAATTCTCTGTGATATACAGCAAACATGCTGATTCTAATTTCTAGGCTTTCTATGGCTCAGGCCTTATTTCATTGTTCTCATACGGATAAACCTAAATGAATACAAAATGCTGCGTATGAACTCTCAAAATTAAAACAAGTACATCTATTTCTCAGTCTTCCCTTTTTAAGGCAAACATTAATTAAAAGTATAGAGAAGTGTATATAGGACCATGACAGATAACTAAGGAGAAGGTAAAGCTCTGATTGTATCATATTACTGCATTTGACTAAATTAAAACCAATTGCTTTATTAAGTCTAAATTCAATAAATAAGGTTTTCTTCAATGGCAAAGTCAGTAGCAGAAATATGTACTGAAACATTTATTCTGTGAACAGAAAAGTAATAGAAAAAAAGAAAGAAAGAAACTGTTTCCCTCTTGCCCTAGTAAGGTTTGTTAGTATAGAAATAACTGGAGAACAATATCAAAGAAGTCTCTACTTCCTTGGGATTGTATATTTAAGTGTGTGCGTGTGTGCGTGCATGTGTGTGTGTGTGTGTGTGTGTGTGTGAAAAATTCCTCTTAACTACAACAGAACCTGCTAATTGTCCATTCAATATTTCCCTTCTATTCTTTCTTGAGATATGTTTTTTAAAGATTTTATTTGTTTATTCACGAAAGATACACAGAGAGAGAGAGAGAGAGAGAGAGAGAGAGAAGCAGAGACACAGGCAGAGGGAGAAGCAGGCTCCATGCAGGGAGCCTGACGTGGGACTTGAACCTGGTTCTCCAGGATCAGGCCCTGGGCTGAAGGCAGTGCTAAACCGCTGGGCCACCCCGGCTCCTCTCCATTCTTTCTTAATAACAAAACACTAATTTATATTCAGGGAAGCAAAGTGCTCAAAACACTACATTTCCCAAACCCCATTGCATTTATTTTCACTGTGTGACTATGTTCTGGTTAATGTAATATAAACAGAAGTACAATTTTTTTTTTTAATTTTTTTTTTTTAATTTTTTTTTTTTTATTTATTTATGATAGTCACAGAGAGAGAGAGAGAGGCAGAGACACAGGCGGAGGGAAAAGCAGGCCCCATGCACCGGGAGCCCGACGTGGGACTCGATCCCGGGTCTCCAGGATCGCGCCCTGGGCCAAAGGCAGGCACCAAACCGCTGCGCCACCCAGGGATCCCCCAGAAGTACAATTGAAAAAAAAACTGGAAGGCTCTCTGCAGAAAACTATGTCAGTTGAAAGTTGTACCTTTTTAATCCCTCCTTTTGTTTCCTTCTTCCTAGGATCTAAAATGTTGACTTGATGGACTTAATACTTATCTTTGATGGCTGTGGAATTAAGAAAGCCTCTATAGACTACCTTGATCCAGCTATCTTAATGTGAAAGATATCTTAAAGGCACTGCCATTTTAATGTTCTTTTTTCTATTATAAAAAAATAACTTTGCGAAAACATGGCAACTGTCCCCCAAAGTACATTTATGTTGTCAGCCTTACTATATACTTGTCTTTCATTGTGAGGAGTGACTGCAACAGTAGGTCACTTAATATTAGGCATCTCTTAACTAACTAGTTAAATGTTAAATGAATTAACGAATGGACTGTCTTTCGACCTCTGAGCTCTGTGGCATGTAGTCTAATCTGTATACCACCAGTCATTGCCAATATTTGGTTTCCTTTCCTCCTGGGTACTTATAGACTATACTTCCCAGAATTTCTCTGGTTATATTGATCCATATGTCTAATTCTGACCACTGGGTTGTGAGTAGAGGCAAGACTTAATACTTCCAGAATAAGGCAGGGAAAAGCTCCGTCCCTTTCATGAGAACTAAAAGCCCTGAGTTGAACAGAAGACAAAAGCCAACTGAATCCTTGACTTATGTAAAGAAAGCTGTTCTGGATCTACCTGGCCTGTAGAAGTCACTTTATAAGTAAGAAATAAATTTGTTTTGTGTCTTATCGCATTTTCTGGATATTTCAAGGTTAACTAGTTATGGCAGCAGAACTTAGACCAGCGTGTACTACCATATGTACAGTTTATATTTAAATCTTCAAAGGAATTTGCAGGAGTACTGCTTTTAAAAATACTGTATTTAATAAAAAAGCTACTTACTGGGCCTCAAGGAACAATAACCAAAGTTTGAATGTTTACAGTAGTATTCTAAACACAGCAGAAATTCAGAAATACAGGGATGCCTGGGTGGCTCAGCATTTGAGGGTCTGCTTTTGGCCCAGAGCGTGATCCCAGAATCCAGGATCGAGTCCCATATCGGGCTACTTGTGGGAAGACTGCTTCTCGCTCTGCTGTGTCTCTGTCTCTGTCTCTCTCTGTCTCTCATGAATAAATAAAATATTTTTAAAAAAAGAAATTCAGAAATACTGATAGATCATATACCCACAATATGCTTCAATCTTAATACATCCATCTCATTCACATTTTACAGATTATTCACTCAACAAACATGCACAGTGTGCCAAATATTTCGGTGATACTATTTTGGACTCAAAGATAAAATTGACACCACGACATCAAAAAATGGTCTTACTGTTTTTGCATCTCTCTTTTTAAGATTTTTAAAAATTTATATATTTGACACAGAGAGAAGGAGAGAGAGAGAATGCACGCACAAGTTGGGGTGGGGTGGCAGACAGAGGGAGAAGTAGACTCCTCAATGAGCAGAGAGCAGAGAGCCCAATGTGGGCCTCAATCCTAAGACCCCAAGATCATGACTTGAGCCAAAGGCAGACGTTTAACTGATTGAGCCACCGAGGCACTCCAAGCTTTTGCATCTTTAGATCAATATCACATTACATGGAATGGAGGATTAAAGAATGACAATACTACCTTGATCTTTTTAAAGATAACATTTTGCTTAAAAACATCAGTGACAAAATGTGTGGATAATTTTAACATGTATTTAAAGAGCAGAATTTAAGATACGATTCTTTATAAATGTCTTATGTACAATGCTTTTATAAAGATATTTTTAATTGAACAGAAAAAGAACAACCTAAAAGAAAAGCTACTAGAAGATATTTGAAAATTAGCGCTCAGTACATTAGACTCCTGATAGAAATCTCAAAATATTAGTGTATCAAAAACAATATATGTGAATTGATTCTATCATCTCTCACTGTGTAAGCAAATCTAGAATATAAACATTAAGTAAGAAACATTAAGGGCTTAAAAATAAATACTGCCAACTGCAAAAACAGATCATTGCAAATCTCTACAACTATTTTAGAATCCACTACACCCAGTGCAATCTTCTCTTAACTAGTCATTCATTCAGTGAACCGATGCTTTTATGCACCTGCCATGTGTTGGACAGTGTTCAAAGTGTCACGGAAAGAAAAATGAATGAGATATAAAAAGCCCCTGGCCTCTTGGTTCCTTGACTCTAGTGGAAGAGGATCTAGCCTATAAGGAAAGATATAAAAAGATATATAGTGTCATATAATGATAAGTGCTTTTAAAAACAGGTAAAACAGGTGACTGATACATAAAAATTCATTATACTATTCTGTTCACTTTTATACATGCTTGAAATTTTGCATAGGTGGTTTAAAGGGATAGTCAGAGAACGCCTCTATGTGCATGTGGCAATGGAATAGAGACCCAAAAGAAGTGAAGAGGCAAGATATAAAAACATCTGGAAGAAGAATCTTTCCATCAGGATGAACAGGATGTGTAAAAAAACAAAGCATTTTGTCTTAAGGGTATATTCACACCAGCTAAACCCTTCCCAGAAATTTTCAGCTCAGTTTCTTCATTCAATGATTGTATTTATTAATGTTTATTAATAAATTGCTAATTGTATTTATTAATGTTTCTTTGTCAGGACTGATACTGTTTGGACGAATCCCTGTTATTTGTTCATTAACACATTTTTTAGCATCTAACCTACAAAAGGCACTTTTGTAGGCTCTAGAGATTATGGCAATAAACAAGAGACAAATACCTCTGTCTTTGGAGAGGGCTTCTTTCCAGTGTGATTATCTAACACATCTTTCATTCACATACACTTATTGAGTTATCTTATATGTGCAAAGTTCTAGAGATAGAAAAGTATATCTCCTGTCCTTAGCAATTATGATGCTGCCCATTTCCTTTCTTGTGTCTGCCTTCTATAAGAAAAAACAGACACAAGGACATTTTATTTGACCAGCAAAGGACAGGAGCAGTTATGAAAAACAGCTCTTTCTTACCTGTCTGCTTTACGACCAACAGGCCCGAATGCACACCCTCCCTACATGTTTGGTTTTCCAGAATAACTTTCAGTAAGAAGACAAGATTCAGGGTTCTATACATTTACTAGAGTTGAAAACACAGGCCAGATACTTGCCCTCACCAAATCCGATTTCCTTCACTTCAAAACGGACCAATCAGATACGGTGACACAAAAAAAGCCTGCTTAAGAATTGTAGAAAGCCGGGATCCCTGGGTGGCGCAGAGGTTTGGCGCCTGCCTTTGGCCCAGGTCACGATCCTGGAGACCCGGGATCGAATCCCACGTCGGGCTCCCGGTGCATGGAGCCTGCTTCTCCCTCTGCCTGTGTCTCTGCCTCTCTCTCTCTCTCTGTGTGACTATCATAAATAAATAAAAATTAAAAAAAAAAAAGAATTGTAGAAAGCCATAAATACCAGAAATACTCTTTGTTTAATGGGATCAATAAGCACCTGCAGTGCACTGTCAGGTCAACTGAGAGGTCCAGTGTGAGAAGAGAAGTAGATGGGAGTGTGGTACAAAGGACCTAAAGAATCAGTTGTTTTTTCTTTTAAAGTTTTTTTTTTCTTTTAAAGTTTTTAATTTTAATTCCAGTAAGCTGATATACAGTTATATCAGTTTCAAGTGTACAATATAATGAATGATTCAACATTTCTATACATTACTCAGTACTCATTCTGATAAGTGTACTCCTAATTCTGTCACCCATTTCACCCATCCCCCAACCCACCTCCCTTCTGGAAACCATCAGTTTGTTCTCTACAAGAATCTGGTTTTGGTTTGTCTCTTTTTTCTTTGTTTTGTTTCATAAATTCCACATATGAGTGAAATCATATGGTATTTGTCTTTCTCTGACCTATTTCACTTAAAATTATATTCTCTAGCTCCTTCCATGTCTTTGCAAATGGCAAGATTTCATTCCTTTTTTATGGTTAAATAATATTACATTGTGTGTGTGTATATATATATATACCACTTCTTTAACCATTCATCTATCGATGGAAACTTGGGCTGCTGCTATAGGCTGGCTATTGTAAATAATGTTGTAACAAGCATAGGGATGCATGTATCCCTTTGAACTAGTGTTTTCTCATATTCTTTGGATAAATACCAGTAGTTCTATTTTTAGCTTTTTTCAGGAACCTCCATTCTGTTTTCCAGAATGGCTATAACAGTTTGTATTCTCACCAACAGTGCATAAGAGTTCCTTTTTTTTTTTTTTAACATCATAGCCAACACCTGTTTCTTGTGTTTTTGATTTTAGCCATTCTGACAGGTATGAGTTGATGTCTCACTGTACTTTTAATTTACATTTCCATGATGATAAGTGATGTTCAGCATTTTTTCATATGTCTGTTGGCTTTCTGTATGTCTTCTTCGGAAAAATGTCTATTCAAGTCCTCTGACCATTTTTTAATTGGATTATTTGATTTGGGGTATTGAGTTGTATCAGTTCCTTATATATTTTGGATACTAACCCTTTATCAGATATGTCATTTACAAATATCTTCTCCCCTTCCATAGGTTGCCTTTTACTGTTGTTTCCTATACTCTGCAAAAGCTTTTATTTTGATGTAGTCTCAGTACTTTATTTTGCCTTAGTTTCCCTGGCCTCAGGAGACACATCTAGAAAACTGTTGTTATAGCTGATGTCAAAGAAATTACTGCCTGTACTCTCTTCTAGGATTTATATGGTATAATATTTAGGTCTTTCATCCATTTTAAATGTATTTTTGTATTTTGTAAGAAAGTAGTCCAGTTTCACTCTTTTGCATCTAGCTGTCCAGTTTTCCCAACACCTTTTGTTGAAGAGATTTTTTTTTCTGGTTGCATCTTCTTTCTTGCTTTCTCAAAGACTAATTGACCACATGATCATGGGTTTATTTCTGGATTTTCTATTCTGTTCTATTGATCAATGTGTCTATTTTATGCCAGTACCATACTGTTTTGATTACTACAGTTTGTAATATACCTTAAAGCCTGGAATTGTGATACCTCCAATTTTGTGAATTTTCCACATTGCTTTGGCTATTCAGGGTCTTTTGTGGTTCTATACAAATTTTAGCATTGTTTGTCCTAGTTCTGCGAAAAATGCTGTTGGTTTTTGATAGAGATCACATTAAATGTGTAGGTCGTTTTGGGTGAAAAGGACATTTTAAAAATGCTCGCTCTTTCAACTCTTGAGCATGGAATCTCTTCCCAATTCTTTGTGTTGTCTTGATTTTTTTTCATCAATGTTTTATAGTTTTTAGATTTTATGCCCAGGTATTTTATTGTTTTTGTGCAACTATAAATGGGATTGGTTTCTTACTGTCACCTTATGCTGCTTCATTATTAGTACAGAAATGCAAAAGACTTCTGAACTCAACTTTATTGAGTTCATTTACCAGTTCTCGTAGTTTTCTGGTAGAGTCATTAGGATTTTTCTATTTATAATATCATGTCATCTGCAAATAGTTAAAGTTTTACTTCTTCTTTACTAATTTCAATGCCTTTTATTTCTTTTTGTTGTCTGATTGCTATGGTTAGGTCTTCCAGTACTAAATTGAACAAAAGTGATGAAACTGGACATTCTTGTCTTGTTCCTGATCTTAGGGGAAAAGCTCTCAGTTTTCCAATTGAGTATGATGTGTGCTCTGAGTTTTTTGTATAAGGCCTTTATTTTATTGAGGTATGCTCCCTCCAGATCTACTTTGTTGACAGTTTTTATCATGAATGTATGATGTACTTTGTCGAATTCTTTTTCTGCATCTATTCAAATTATGTGGTTTTTATCTTTCTCTTATTGACATGATATATCATGCTGATTGATTTACACATACTGAACCACTCTTGTATCCATGAATAAATCCCACTTGATCATGTTGAATGATTTTTTTAATGTATTGTTGGATTCCATTTGCTAGTTATTTTGTTGAGGATTTTTATGTTTATGTTCACCAGAGATATTGGTCTGTAGTTTTCTTTTTATCTGAGATCAGGGTAATGCTGGACTCATAGAATGAATTTGGAAGTTTTCCTTCCTTTTCTATTTTTTGGAACAGTTTGAACAGTTTTTGAACCTGGCACTTAGGAACTGTCTCCTATTATGTATTGTGTGTGCTCTACTGTCGAGTCTTGGCCTCTTCTTCCTTCAATCTAGTTGTCTACAGTGACTCTTTCTGCCTGTTTTGGGCAGTGCTTGGTTCCTAGATGGGTGGGGCACATTTTAACAATGTGAGCAGTGGTATGCTTGTGAAGTGAGACCTGCCACCGCTGTGTGATGAGGTTCTACAAAACATGCTGGTTTGGGAGACATGGTGCTGGAGAGGTTTGTGTATGTGTTCTAGAGGGTGGGGGCCTGCAGTGCCAGGACTGAGGCATGTGTTATTGGGAAGGGTGGATCTGCTGAAGCGTGAGGGTATGGAGCTTGGTGCAAGTAAATTAGGTAGCAGAGCTCTGGTTCCTACAGGTGGCTGCTGTTTTTGTGGAGGGCAGAAGAGGGAAGTGGCACCTGCCGGCTCCTATGTTCATGGAGGAGTCTTCCTATGATCCCTTATCTTTGGGCTACACTCTGAAATGAGTAAATCACTCTCCTTCTTCTCCCTTCAGCACTTTCAAACGGCTGCTTTTATGCTGTATCTCTGATGACTATTTGTGGTGCTTTCTCTTTAAGGTAGGACCTCAGCTTCCTAAAGCTTTCTGGGCTCTCTCAGAGCTGAGCTCACTGATTCTAGGCTTTAAGTCCCACTGGATATAAGAACTCATGAAATTCAGTCTCTGTCACATTCAAAGTCAAATGTTATGGAGATTCATCCTCTCTGTTCCTGAGTTCCCCAGTGTGAACTGTTTTACACCCTTTTCCACATCACCGGCTTCTTCCTCACTGTGGACGGTCAAGCGGCCTGTATCTGGACTCCTTGGAAGCCCATGGGAAGTTGTAGCCCCAACTGCCAGGGTGGGGCAGGAGGGAAAGCCACCTTTGCCATGAGAAGCTAAGTTTGGAAGAAATAGGGAAAGGAGACTGTTGGTCATGGCTGGTTCGTTGTCCTGGGGTCATTTGCAGACTATTCTGTCTGTTTCACCACTGGCATTGGTGAGTAGCATCAGGGCTGTTTTGCTCCCAAACCACGCCTTTACTATTCCTACCTTCTGTGATGTGTCCTTTTCTCTACCTTTAGTCATAGGATTTATTCTGCCAATTTTTTTTATTGTTTTCTTGGTTATTTATGCTGATGTGAATGAGTGTTATCTAGTTCTATCTGTGGGACAAGTTAAGTTTAAGGTCCTCCTACTCTGCCATTTCCCAGCCTGTATCTTCTCTGTTTTTTTGTTGGAAATACTTTTTGCACATAGAGAAACAAAATTTTGCTTCTTTGGGAGGAAAGATGAAGAATGAAATAACTGGTAATTTGGCAACACCTGGGTTTTTGAGGGAGGCAACTCTCCAAAGTCTTGCAACAACATAATGGCAGTGAGATCAACCTGATAAATTTTTAAACTTCAGTTGATCACTATTAAAAAGTTTCATTATGAAGGAGTGTGGTTATAAGAGAATTCTAAGAAAAGGAGGGATGTTCTTTCCTGGACCATTAAAAAATATATAAACTTTTTTTGGAAAATTCAGTAAATGTTTCCCTCAAAAGTAGAATACATTAACATGTTTAAAATTGATTTGATTTTTCAATGTGTAACATCAATCAGGTGATAGATCAGTTATATCACAAATCTTCCTCTCAATGGAAAAATCCATGGGCTGCAAATTAATTCAACTATATTAAAAAGTAAAAGTTCAATCAATAGTTCTTGAAATCTTATTCCCTAATGCTTCCTATCACTTCCCCCAAAACGCACTGACGTCATAATACATTAAAGTAGAACTTATTTAGATATTCTGATAATTGGTAAAATTATCTTAAGAAGGATATGTTTATTAACTTAAGAAAATAGGTACTGATTATATTAGTATTTCAAAGAACAATAATATAAGAAGGAAAAAAGTATTTTGTAGTCAAATTAATTTGGGAAATGTGTTAAGAAAGTTTTTTGTTTATTTAAAAAATTGGGGGCGGGGGTTAGAAGGATCGGGAATCTTAAGCAGGCTCCACACACACACACAGTGCAGAGCCCAATGTGGACCCAGATCTCCCAACCCTGAGATCACGACCTGAGACAAAATCAAAAGTCAGATGCTTAACTAACTGAGCCACCCAGATGCCCATAAAAATTTCTTTAAAAAGTCGAAATAATTTTTAAAAATTTCTTTCATTCAAAATTTCTCTAGGCCTTTCACATACCAAAAGTGCCTTATGAATCTCCAAGCAGGGGATACACAATACTTTGTAAACATATTTCACCACAAATTCTTTTTCCATAGAATATCTGCCGAGATTCTAGAGAATAGGGAACAATTTAGGAAATAGAGAATCAAGAAAAAGAAAAAGTATTCCTCTTTACCAGACCATTTCCTCTGCTAGGTTTCGCAAATGATAACTAGCTATTAAAGACACTGTAAAAATTATTTTAAAGATTACGTGGGTGGGGAATTAATGAACTTTTATTTAACATGTAATAATGGAAGGCTTACTGTAGGAAAGCCCACTACTATCTGCTGCAGCCAAAAAAGAATGATAATAAAAAAGAAAGCAGATGATTAATTGCAATGTCTGCTCACAAGGGGGTTACAAGGTAGGAAGTGGCAGGGACAATGCCTACAGTATAAAATGAGGCAGAATTTGAGAAGTTACTTACATGTGCTGTATACTACGTATACACAGTGCTTTGTACTTCTCACATATTATGTCATAATCTTAACACTTTATGAGGTGGTTACAGTATAATTGTCCCCATTTAATAAATGAAGACTATGAGAGGTGCCGGACAGGTCTGAAGTTTCACATGTCCAAATCGATGAGAGAGAGGATGAAGGAGAGTCCTCCCACCTTTTATTGAGGAGAGACAGAGACAGACAAGGTGAGGAGAGACAGACCAGGGTTCAGTCTGTAAAGAGAACCTCATAGGTTGTGCATCTCAGGCACTGTGTCTCTCCACTCAGAACTAAGACGTGCTTTCGAGATTGCCATTGGTCAAATATGAGAACTAACCTGCGTGCAGGAAAGGAAGAGAAGGAGCACTGCTCCATAGCTGCTTTGTCTGAGCAGCCATGTGCTGCTCATCCTACAGGTGATAAAAGTGAAAATAATGTATATAGACGCTTTGCCAATGACAGTCTTTGCAGTGAAGGAAGAGGAAGCCATTGTCCTCAGCAAAAGCTAGACGGACTTAAATGTTGGATCTGTTCAGTGGTATTTAGGTTTTATAGCCATGCACTCATAACTCTTTTAAAAACACTCATTATGGAGATTCCAGCAAGGCTGGGGAGAATGAACAGCTTTGTGGCTGAAATTCTCCATCCCTGACTGCTTTGTTACCATAAAACTACTGTTTAATTACAGTTTGATAAATACCAGTTTCTTAGGAATCAAAAATTTCACGTCATAAAAGAACAGACCTTAATAAATAAATCATAAAAGAATAAACAAGGGACATGATGTTCTAGCTTAAGACATAAAAGATCTTGGGATTATTAGCTATATCCACGGAGAGGTGGCTATGAAAGGCCAGTATACAAAGATAAATGAAGTAAATATTTGTCCTTAATAGTCATTAGGTGGATAACAACTCTGAATAATTTTATGGTGTTTTAAAGATTAAAAAACATACTTGCATGAATTTCTGATTTGATCTCAGACCAATCCTGTGTCAGCAAAATATGGCAAAAATGGACATTTCCCCACATATTCTATCTAGGTTGATGTGTAAGGAGATGATACTTTTAATAAAGTTTCAGAGGATAACAAGCCTTGAGGGGGCAGTGAGGTTTCTATAGGGAATGACTATCTTTGAATTAAACTAGACAGTCCAAGGATTATTTTTTTGACCAAAGTAAGTTCATAGGCCTCATCTTTTTGTTTATGGAAAGAAACTACCAGTCTTTTCCTTGCCTATCCTGACATAGAGCTATGTAGTTGGCAGAGAGTTAAGTGTTTCAGATGAATTATTTATCATTATTAAATGAGAGTTAGAGGGTATTATTTGGCTTCATTGATTAGGAAAGTGAGGTTCTGAAAGTTTAAATATTTGCTCAAGGCCAAACATATAATAAGTGGTTTGTGTCTACTACCAGAAAGAATGCCATTACTGTTTAAAAAACAAACAACACAACAAAGCAAAGGATACAGTCAACAAAACTAAAAGACAACCTACAGAATGGGAGAAGATATTTGCAAATGACATATCAGATAAAGGGCTAGTTTCCAAAATCTATAAAGAACTTATTAAACTCAACACCAAAGAAGCAAACAATCCAATCATGAAATGGGCAAAAGACATGAAGAGAAATCTCACAGAGGAAGACATGGACATGGCCAACATGCACATGAGAAAATGCTCTGCATCACTTGCCATCAGGGAAATACAAATCAAAACCACAATGAGATACCACCTCACACCAGTGAGAATGGGGAAAATTAACAAGGCAGGAAACAACAAATTTTGGAGAGGATGCGGAGAAAAGGGAACCCTCTTACACTGTTGGTGGGAATGTGAACTGGTGCAGCCACTCTGGAAAACTGTGTGGAGGTTCCTCAAAGAGTTAAAAATAGACCTGCCCTACGACCCAGCAATTGCACTGTTGGGGATTTACCCCAAAGATTCAGATGCAATGAAACGTCGGGACACCTGCACCCCGATGTTTCTAGCAGCAATGGCCGCAATAGCCAAACTGTGGAAGGAGCCTCGGTGTCCATCGAAAGATGAATGGATAAAGAAGATGTGGTTTATGTATACAATGGAATATTACTCAGCAATTAGAAACGACAAATACCCACCTTTGCTTCAACGTGGATGGAACTGGAGGGTATTATGCTGAGTGAAGTAAGTCAATCGGAGAAGGACAAACAGTGTATGTTCTCATTCATTTGGGGAATATAAATAATAGTGAAAGGGAATATAAAGGAAGGGAAAAGAAATGTTGGGAAATATCAGGAAGGGAGACAGAACATAAAGACTCCTAACTCGGGGAAACGAACTAAGGGTGGTGGAAGGGGAGGAGGGCGGGTGTTGGAGGGGAATGGGTGACGGGCACTGAGGTGGACACTTGACGGGATGAGCACTGGGTGTTTTTCTGTATGTTGGTAAATTGAACACCAATAAAAATTAATTAAAAAAAAATAAAAATAAAAATAAAAAAAAATAAAAAACAAACCTAAAGCTTCTCAAAACAGTAATTTAATTTTTCCAATCAGAAAAATAATTGAACTTTTTATGAATGATTAGTAACTCCTTTTATGCCTAGAAATATTTAAAGTCCATTTTATCTGAAATAATTGTGCTTTGGTTAGAATTTCTCTGCCATGTTCCTTACTTTCTTTACTTTCAGCCTTTCTTTATCTCTCTGTTTTGAGTGAATCTCTTGAAAACTGCCTATTGCTCTGCTTTATTTTCTTATTCCAGGCTGATAGCCTTTTCCTTTGAACTGAAGAACCAAGTTCAGTTATGGTGAGGTTACTTACCACAACTTCACCTTGTCCTGTTTATCTGTCCTTGTTTCTTTGCTTCCCCTTTCTTTCCCTACTTTTTAATTAAATGTTAGTCTCTGCTTTCAGTTTTCTGTAAGTAAATTATGATGTTTCACATTGTGAATTTATTTTTATTATATTGCTTGGAATTTATTGGTATCTCTGAATTTGAGCTATTTTTCTTCAAATATGATACAGCTATACTATACTCTTTCTTTCCTTTCCTTACGGAGGGCTAATATAAAGAAAAGCAGGAACTTTCCCTATATCCACTGTATTTCTTCAACCTTTCTTTTTTTCCATATCTTCTTTACCACATTCTGGATAATTATTTCAGTTCAATGTGACCACTCATTGATTCTCTCTATGGCTGTGCTAACCTGTGAGGTTATGACACTGTTTATTTGGAGAACCTCTATGGGCCCCTTTACCACAGTGCCTTGAGAAGTTTGATTGTCCTTTGTCTCTTAATCATTATTCTAACTCTCTGTTTTATTCCTTTATATACAAGAAAAAATTGTTTTATACGTTTTGAATATATTATTTCTACTAACATGTACTTATGGTGTTTTATTTCCTCATTTTTTAAAACTGAGTTCATATTCCTTGGTGTCTTATAGAGAGGAATCCTTTGGGGATTAAAAATATATCCCCCAAGAGAGGATTTTTACTTTCCTCTTCCAGACAACAGGAGGATGCCATGAATCTGGAATCACTCTAAACTAAATTTTTGTCTCTGGGTTTATTGGGCCATATACATATTAGGATTTCACTGTTCCAAAAAAAAAAAAAAAATGATTTCGCTGTTTCAGTCCAAGTGGTTACTAGATGTCAGGGGAGAATTCTTGTTGTAATTCTTCTCAGAGCCAAGGACAAAATAAGGTAATTGTCCCTACTATCTTTTCCTGTATAGGAGGATATTTAATCTTTATTTGATCCGCTGAGGATGGTGCACATGAGGAGTTTAGGCCATTTCCAGGGGACTCTGATCCCCCCTCAGGGTTCAGGCCTTATATCTTGTCCACCATGCATACAGCCCATTGAAACCAGCTCTAAACCTTTGGGGATAGACATTTGTTGGTAAGAGCAATTATGAACTTGAACACTCCCTTCACTTACTAGCTTGGATAGAAACTTCTTATGGTTTATGACACAAAGCAACATCATTTATTCATGTTCTAACATCTCAAACATGCATTCACAATTCTCTGTGTGTGTGTGTGTGTGTGTGTGTGTGTGTGTGTGTGTTAGGGAAAATTTTTAGATTTTTTTTGTACCATTTTGTATCATAGTAACATTACTATCTAGTATGTTATATATATTTTTCACTCTTAAGTACACAGACATACACACACATGTAGATGAATCCTCACTACATTAAACTTAGTTCCTATAGAAAATTAAGGAGAAGTTTTTTTGCCTTTTTATTTTATTTTATGTGTTGGCTAATGTCAGCTTGATCCAGCAATATGCAACTTGAAACTTTTACTCATTTGCAAAAAACAGTTCAAATAATATCAAAGAAAACCTACCAAACAGTTCAACTGTTCAAACAATGGTTCTTAACTGGAAACATGAACTTAAGCTGACCAAACCATTACTGAATTTTCAAGGATAATATCTAGCCATATTTTACACCCCACTCCAACATATAGTTAAAAAGAGCTGTAACCCTTATTGAAATACAATTACCTCTAAAAGCTTTTAGAGTAATATAGTCAGTTAAAATAAACACTCTTTAAAATTGAATTTAGATCTTTAGTTTAGACTCTTACTACAATCAGCCTTTCTAACAGAATGCTATTTTATGAATTGTATTTAATTTAAACTGTTGCTTATTTACCTGCTGAAAGCCAGGTGTAGAGGAGGCTTTTATTTTAAATCCTGGCTAATTTTAGCTTCTCTAAACTTTCACTATATTTTGGTTTTTCTACTTCTTTTCCATTAGTTTAGAGAGCTCAATTCAATTAAGAAATAGACCATCGCTTCTTCCATATTATTCATCTTCTTGTCTTCATAGCCAATAAAAAAAAAAGAGAGAGAGAGAGAAGGGGAGGGGAGGGGAAAAAACAGAAAAAGTGGGACAAATAAGCAAAATAATATTGTAGAATGTAATTCAGTGTAAATAGACCAAAATCTTTGGTTTCAATGGAAAAGACTGGCAGGCCAGAATAAGAAAATAATGTAATAGCTCTTTTCAAGAGATTCAAAAGATACTGTGTCCTATATAAGGATAGAAAGAATTTAAAAGTTAAGGAGTAAAGATATAGAAGGGATATTCTGCAAAAACAAAATAGTTGTAGTTATATTGATTTCAGATGAAACAGACTTTAAGGAAAAACATTACTATAGACATACTGTTACTAATTACTTATAACCCAAGCTGGCTGTGCTTTCAGATTTTCCTTTGTAATCAAAGACAGATGACTATGAGAAGAGAGACTCTATTCTACTTTCTTCTCTCCTGCTTAGCATGCTGAGCACATCTCTCTTCCCTGGCAACACATGTGGCAAAATGTGACTTTGAAGAGAATGAAAAGCCCTTCACTAGGCTGTGACTAAGATGATGTGGTTTGTTTCTATTTAAAGCGTGGTTCTCAGACCAATAGCATCAATTTTATCTGAGAACTTTACAAACAGAATCTGAGGCCTAACTTCAGTCTTAGTGAATCAGAATCTGTTTTGTTTGTTTGTTTGTTTGTTTGTTTTTTACTGAGACTTCTGGGTGATTCATATGCCCATTAAAGTCTGAAAAGCACTGCTCTAGTGCATCTTTCCAGAGAACTCCATAATGTCAATAGTGAAGTGGGATTTTCCTTTTCTTTTCCTCTGGTATTCTGTGACCATTGTCTTCTTTGAGAGTTTTTAGTTAGTGATTTCAAGATCTGGAGAATAATGTCTACTACCTGAATATGAATACTCCCCCAAATTGTATGATCAACAAGGAATACAAACAAAATCACACATGATCCATGCCTTCAGTATTACTAGGAGACAGGCACTATCTGTTGTAGAAAAAAATATATATATATATCACTAAATACCAATAAAAAAAAAAGTGGTTGAAATGGAAGACTGGCAACTAATGTCCAAATTATATACAACTGTAGTCTCTAAAAACAAAACAAAACCAGGAATACCATCAACAAAATCTCAACCTATTAAGTTGAATAGGCTTTAGGAATTAAATATAATATTACTATATTTTGTAAGTATATGGGTTTCAATACTCTGCCTTACCTTCCCTGCCATCCTTTTCTCTTTCCCTAGGTGAACCCCAAAATGCTGATTTCAGTTGTGGCAACATTTACCCAACTGCAACATTTTTCAGATAGAATGAAATAATCACTCTTGCTATAAGTTTCTGTCTTCTAGATTCAATGCTTACTAATCAGTTGATTAGAGGTTCCCAATAAAAAAGAGGAAAATTATATAATTAATAAGTAAAACTGACAGAAGAAATGGATATAAAAGACAAAATACCACACATGGAAGTGCTTTGGAAACAATAAAACCCTAGAAGAATAAAACATAACCATTACAGTCATTGTAAGTTATTTTGGTTAGGTATAATTCAGAGAGGCGAATAAAGTCTGAAAAAGGCACACTGTGTCAAAGAACTCCGGGAAAACCTTCCTTTTCAGGCTAAAAGAGTTCAGGGCCATCCTTCATATAACAATTCTACTTTCATCTGAGACAAGGATGAATGTCATGAACTGTTTCTCTGGAGAGGATGGTGTCTCAGTTTTAGACCATTTCACTCCCAGGAGACAATCATATCAGTAAAAATACCAAGAAGTGTGGAGGGAGTTAAAAAGCCTGAGATGGTCTTCAAAATCTTTCCATCTTGCTCTAATGGTCCTCAAATGTTAGTGGGCAAGATAATTTTCTAGAAAGTTTGTTAAACACAGAGTGCTGGGCCTCACTCCCAGATTTTCTGAGTCAGTAAGTCTGGGCTGAGGTCTGAGAATTTGTGTTTCTAACAACATCCCATGTTGTATTTATGTTGCTGGTAAAGAAGAAAATAAGGGTGGGGAGTGAGCCAGTACAGGTGGTGATTTTGAATATGTTGATCAAGGTAACCCCTTAACATTTAAGTTAAGACTTCGTGGGAGTTGTAGGTGGTGGTCCACATTGTTTGGACTTTTTTTTTTTTTAGATTTATGTATTTATTCATGAGAGACATAGAGAGACAGAGACACAGTCAGAGGGAGAAGCAGGCTTCCCGCAGGGAGCCCAATGTGGGACTCGATTCTAGATCCCGGGATCATGCCCTGAGCCAGAGGCAGATGGTAAACTGCTGGGCCACCCAGATGTCCTTGTTTAGACTTTTTTAAAAGAACTTTTAAGAAGATTTATTTATGTGTTTGAGAGAGAGAGCACGAGTAAGAGAGAAAGAGAGACAGCATATGAGTGCAGAGCAGAGGGAGAGAGAAAAGAAGATTCCCCAGAGTAGGGAGCCTGACACAGGACCCAAGACCCCAAGACCATGAACTGAGCCAAAGGCAGATGCTGAACCCACTGAGCCACCCAGTTGCTCCTTGTTTGGACTTTAGGAACAACTTAAGGAAAGAAACTTTACTAGCAAAGGATTAAGAAATCTCTGTAATTAATGTGTGATTATTACTTAATGCAATCTCCTGCATAAATAAAAGCAATACTACTTTAAAAATCACTTTGCTATTTGTTTCTTAAAATTCTGAATTATTCAGTGGAGACCTTAAAAATGGAAGTCACTAATTAATTTAGGGTATGCAAAGAAAAAAACCCTTTGATAAGGAATTCCATATTGTTAAAATTTATGACTTGATACACCTATGCATAAAGAAGGCAGTTCCAGTCCAAGGAAGTTAAGGAGGGATTTTTAAGATTCATAACAAAGGAAGAACTTCTGGTCACTTTCTCTCACCTGACAATCTCTGAGTCAAACCAAACCAATAAACAAATAACAATTCCAAAATAGAACAACTGCTGTCTGAGAAGATGTGTGATATTAGAGAAAGTAGGCAGAACAAATAAAGCAGTTGGCTCTCAAAGGCTAGAGAATCATGCATGCCTACCTTACTCCCTAGAAGTGCTCACTTTCTCAGCTTGTTTTGAGATCTCAGCTGCCTGGTCTTCCAGCTATAGGTTCCTCTTGGCCCTATCCATGAACCAGGTTTTACTTGAGTTCAGGATAAGCTATTCTCTCACTCAGCACTGAAGCATCCTTGTTTTCCTACTAGCTTTGCACTAACATTTTCTTGACATATTATGTGGCTGAGCCAGTCTTTATGACTTCAGGACTACCTCAGTTTTTGTAGGATTGTTTGTGGGTTTGGGTGGTCCACTCGGCTTTTGCAGTCCTGATGGCAGGGTTTCTACATGTGAATGGCAGCCCAGAGGTTGGAACTTACAACCTACTGAGAGACCAGCTTAATTCTTGCTTGTGTACCTTTGCAAATATCCAAAGAACTGGGCATCCTCATTACTGCATTCCATACTCTAGTCAGAACATCAGCTTATTAGATCTCTTGCAAGACAGGTACTGGAATATCACCTACTATACAAAACAAAATCTAAGCTTAGGGATAAGAGGATGAGAAATAATAATGCTTTAATAAAAAGCAATACTAAAATATTAGGTATATTGGAAGAACATGATGTGTAGCCATGACTGTGGAAACTGTACAGAGCCACCTTTGTCAGGCAGAACAACGTGTCCCTTCTGGTAGGCTCTAGACTGGACTAAAGACACCAAGGCAGACCATGTGCTAGAAACTTTCCCCTGCCCTGAAGGTAAGGCCTAGCTTTGAGAAAAGGCAGAAGAGGGATTCCTGGGTGGCGCAGCGGTTTGGTGCCTGCCTTTGGCCCAGGGCGCGATCCTGGAGACCCGGGATCGAATCCCACATCAGGCTCCCGGTGCATGGAGCCTGCTTCTCCCTCTGCCTGTGTCTCTGCCTCTCTCTCTCTCTCTGTGTGTGACTATCATAAATTTAAAAAAAAAAAAAAAAAAAAAAGGATCCCTGGGTGGCGCAGTGGTTTGGTGCTTGCCTTTGGCCCAGGGCGCAATCCTGGAGACCCGGGATCGAATCCCACATCAGGCTCCCGGTGCATGGAGCCTGCTTCTCCCTCTGCCTGTGTCTCTGCCTCTCTCTCTCTCTCTGTGACTATCATAAATAAATAAAAATTAAAAAAAAAAAAGAGAGAAAAGGCAGAAGAGAGCTGAGAATGAGGATGGTGGTAAAAATTCACATTTCCAAGAGGCAGACACTTTACATCATTTTACTGAATGATCACAAAGTCTTACAAAGTAAAATTATGCTAGGCACTGTGCATTCATCAAAGCAATATTAGAAGGAAGCTTCTTGTAAAATAATAAGAAATAGTTATATTGGTCTCTGCCCCTGGTTCCTGACACACAGCTCCTAAGACTTTTGTAATTTTCTGAGTGGTAGATGCATCTGACACAGAATTCAGATCCAAAATCTTTGAAATTTCCTGGGTGATGGGAACTTTTTTTGTTCTAATGAGGTAACTCCTGGAAGGATCATGGATAGGGGCTGCTCTCCAGAAACACCAAGCCAGGGGTGCCTGAGTGGCTCAATTGGTTAAGCATCTGACTCTTCACTTTGGCTCAGGTCATGATCTCAGGGTAGTGTGTTGGAGTCCTTCATTGTGCTCTATGGGGAGTCTGCTTGAGATTTTCTAGCCCCTCCCCCCTCCCCCTGTGCACTCGTTTGCTTTCTTGCTCTTACTCTCCAAAATAAATAAATCTTGAAAGAAAGAAAGAAAGAAAGAAAGAAAGAAAGAGAAGAAAGAGAAGAGAAGAAAGAAAGAAAGAAAGAAAGAAAGAAAGAAAGAAAGAAGAAAGAAAGAAAGAAAGAAAGAAAGAAAGAAAGAAAGAAAGAAACATACATACATACAGACTAGGCTATTACTAAAAGCTTGGGACATTTAACTCTATCCTCTATTTTCTGGAGAGGGAAGAGGAGCTGGAAAGGAAATTAATAATCAATCATGCCTTTGTGATGAAACATCCATAAAAACCCCAATGTTATGGGGTTCAGAGAACTTCCAGGTTAGTGAACACATCTATAGGCCAGATGGGTGATGCATCACAACTCCATGGTGACAGAAGCTCCTGCACTCAAGACCCTTCTAGATCTTGTCCTATGTATCTCTTCATCTGGCTGTTCATGTTGATCTATATCTTTTATCATATTCCTTACTACATAGTAAATCCATAAAATACCTCTGAGTTTCATAAGCTGTTCGAGCAAATGACTGAATCCAAGGAGGAAGTTGTGGGAATTTTTTATTTGTAGCCAATTTGGACAGGAATTGTGGGTCAATTGAGGACCTACTTACTACCTGTGATTGGCATTTGAAACAGGGGTGGACAGTCTTTTGGGACCGAGCCCTTCACCTGTGGGGTCTGCACTAACTCTGGTTAGTGTTAAGAACTGAGCTCAATTGTAAGACATCCAGCTGGTATTGAAGAAATTGTTGGTGTGTGAAAAACCACACCCCACATCTGGTGTCAGAAGAATAGCATGTGAGAGTAAAAGCAAAAGGGAGGTTTTCCTGTAGCACTATTATTACCTATATTGAAGTAGACCCCCCCCAAAAAAAAGGATGATGCTCAGAGAGACCTGCTACTTGTCCCTAGTCATGGGACCTGTAATGTGGGATGTGACCCAAATGAAAAAACTTGAAATCCTTCTTTGAACTCCTTCTTCTCCCGACCCTCCCTTTTCATCCTCCTGCCCTCTGCCCAGTAGTCATGACATTCATGTCACATGCCTCCTAAAACTCTCAAATCTCTACCTGCTTTTCCTTATTATTATTACCATGGAATCGATCTTTTCTCATCACCTTCTTGAATATTAAATTGCCAACTAGCTAGTGTCCTGGCCCCATGCAGTGCCTCATGTTGCTCTCTGGCTCCATGATAAAACTATGAAAATGAGAATCTAATGATTTTGCTCCTATGCTTAAAGTTTTCAGGATGCTCCACTGTCTTCACAACAAAAGCCAAGCTCCTTTGAATGGCAAATCCAGGTCCTTCATGGAGTGGCCCCTGCCCTCATTTCTCTTTATGTCCCAGCCCTTTAGTGTGTGTATATGTAGAAGCATATGCACGTACACAATGCATGTACCTGTACATGTGTGCATACACACACACATGCATACAAAGATTTTTCGGCCAGAATACTTGCAGGTGATGTCTCAATGAACAACCCGCTTCCATGGCTCAGTATGCTGCTATGCTCTTTGTTCTAGCTAAAAAGCCTCTTCACCTGTTCCAGTAGCACTTGTCATAATTAAACCCCAAGGGAAAATTAAACTTTACATGAATTACCTACACAGGAAGACACTTTCTCTTCTCTTTTCCCTCTGAATTCAGTGCATTTATCTATAAGTCTTACCACAGTGCTATGATTAATTTCTTCATTAAAGTCTGCTTCTGCTTTTCCCCCTCTGGACTCTAGGTTCCTCAAAGTTATAGCTATGCACTAATTATTTTCATATTCTCAGTAATTGTGACTGATTCTAGTGCACAGTAAGTGTTCAATAAGTATTTGAAGAATAGATTAATGGAGAAATGGACAGATGGATGAATGAGAGGTAGGATAACACAGTTAGGTATAATTTGGGGGCCAAGCAGGCCTTATATTTGGGACCCAGCTCTTCCATATGACTTTGGATATGTCACTTAACCCTTTTAAATCCTGTAATATGTAAAATCTGTACAACTGGGGAAATTGTACTACCTAACTCATAGGGAAATGACAAATACTAAATGAAATAATACATATATATATAACACAATTGTGGAATGTAGAAAGTGTTAAGTGCTAAGTGTTTTTATTATGAATAGGAATAACTTAGTTCCAGTGACAAATATATTACACACATACGGACTGAACAAAAATTATTAGAGAGAGAAAGAGAGAGAGGCCTCTGGAAGAAGAGGAATCCAAATTTTTCTTTAGAAAGAGAAAGGAAGACTAGTTGGAGAATAGATGAAATCTGGAAAAGTCTTCTGAGGCTTTGCAGTTTAGGTATATCACCTGATATCAATGTTTGAAGCCATTTTTAAGCAGTCCATTGGAACTGAGAATGGGTTGAGGCATTGCTTCTATTGTCGAAATAACTAAGATTATCCTTTGGTGGTAAACCACGTCAAAGAGGAATAATTATGAATTTTATCATAAATAATATTCTTTTCCCTAAAGAATTCTAAGATTAAGCATTCCAGGGAACTTGATCTTCATGAAAACCAAATAAAGATATTCAACATTTTATTCCTACATTTTCACAATATTTTTAGACATATTATGATTAAACTTCCAGAGCCACCAGATCATGTGTTGCTGGCCTAATTGCTAAAATGGTGGCAAGTCATTTGCGAACAAAATTTTGCCAAATGTCTTCAACCACTTTTCATCTCCAAGCTGTATTCACAAGGATAAGAATATTTATAGCTACCCTCTAGTTTAAATACATTATAAACCTAAATGCTTCAAAGTTATTAACAGCAACATCAGCTAATAAATGAGCAAAAAACTTAAGTTTCATTATCTCTACTTATTTCCTCTAACCTATGAATCAACAACATTTATTTGCATTAAGTATACATTCATTTTCTTCTTTTCAATCACCTCTTTCTGACAATGATCACACCTATTCATGCTCCAAAAATTTTCATGATGCAATCTTCAAATACATCTTGATGAGAATGGATGTGCCTGGCTTTGGCAATAGGTCAAATGCAAGATCACAAATGTGAGAATATGATTAATGAACATTATTATATTTTAGAACAATGTTTCCCAGCAGGGAACATTTTTTTTTTAATGGTGCTCTATTAAAACACACACATTTCAAGAACTGGTCAGTTCTCTTCTTCATGAACATTTTTCCCCTAAATAACATACACTCTTTTCCCTGTTTCATTATCCATTAAGTGTCTCTTGATAACCAGATGCCTGAGATTATAGGGACAATATGTTGACTAGAGATCCTCCCCCTCAATCCAATAACCACCATTCATTTACCAGCTTATAGAGTGAGTCTCACTTTAAGAAGGTCAGCTATACTATGCTTATATAAACATCACTGTATAATACAGGGCAAATAAGTTTCTTCTTAAACCATATTTTAATTCTTAAAACATTTCTCACTAACAGAATCTATATTCAGTGAGTCAGTAAAACAAGCAGAAAAATGAGGGAAAAATCTCAATATAAATAGGTTATTACACTGTGAATGAGAGCAACAAATACTAATGATCTGATTAAATTTTCAGCTTTCCAGAAATGTTTGCATGTCATGAAATGACATATTCCTTGACCTAAAGTTATCCTCAGCAATGAATACAAGATAGTATATTTAAGAGTCTCTCATGAGAGACTAAATGAGAATATTTAAAACCAGGAATAATCCAAAAATAGCTTAAATCAGGTCTAGACAGACACAAATACCTGCCCACTTATAATTATTGACTGACTCTTTATACAACTGTCTCTTCTATCATAGTATTCTCTACATGGGCATTACTTACATGCCCAGAGTTGTTGCTCCTATCCTCATGCTCTTCCCTGGACCAATTTAACACCCTTTAGGCAATGCAAATAGAATTGTATTATTCTTTCTCTGTTCTATCAGCACCTCCTAAAATTATACTCCCAAACTAGACATTATATGGGCAATGGGAGGATGCAAATACTTAATATTCTATAACCTAAATAAACCAATCATATTTCATACAGAATTTTTATATAAATATATTCAGATCCAGAAACCTTTCATTAGGTAGTTTGGAAAGTTGCAATTCATAATGATGTTAAGTGGTCACCAAAGCAGTGCTTCACATCAGCATCTAGCAATAATTTAGAAATATTAAATAAATAGTTCTTCCCCAAATATTATTAAGGGCAGGTTGACAAAAGTATCCTGATAGGAGTTATCTTCTAAGAACAATGAACAAGCCATTTCCTAAAGGTGTTTGAAAACATGCAAGTCTAGTTAATGCTATTTGCAATTTTAAATGAATAATAACACTTGCAGCTAGAATGAAGTATTGTTATGTGTCAAGCGCAGTTCTAAATATTTTTGTGTTCATTAATTTATTTAATCTTCATAACACCCCTGAGTGGTAGCTCTTATTATCTGTCCTTCTCTTTATAGGTAGAAACTGAAGCAAAGAGGATTAGGTGACCCAAGTCACAAAGTACAGCTGGTAAGGCAGTCTGCTTCATAGTCTGTACTCTTACCACAACATGGTGTATGTGGTATCAATGGATGACTTTTATTCTATTAGGCCACAGATGGCCCCCAAAAAACAAAACAAACAAAAAAAAATTACCCTAAGGATAAAACACTGACAAAGGACTGTCACACGGTATCGGTATCTCTGTTAAGTATCAGAATGAATCACATCCCTATCAGAAAAGTAGCCTATGAGCAAGAAGGATACATGTAAGAACACATAGCTAAGGAAACCTAGAGAAATAGTTGGAAAAATATTACCGATGGGTAATCTGAGAAGCTGTGATTCCCCTCTTCAAGCAAAGTTATCAGGGGAGAGTAAGCCTAAGAGGCAGAAGAGCAGGCATCACTGGCCTCTGCAAACAGCAGCTGGGGGCAAAAATACTGAGAGACGTGTGTCAATCTCTTCAGGCTCCTCCATGCTCCCTGCCATAAAAAGTAATATTTGCATGGAATGCTGTCCAGGCTTTGTATGTCCCTCAGGAGGGTCCCCATGAAAGGACTAGAAGATTATTTCTAGAGATTAAATCTGGATTAATATCAATACAATGAGTAGAGAATTCAGATTCTGTACTTATTTTCTTTATCAGAGGTAAGTAAATATCATCAAGGCTAAGTATTAGGGAAAAAATTATTCTAGAAAGTGAAGTTCAGTGGATACTTGAACAAACTGCCAAGCCAGTCAAAGAATGAGTCATTTAACACAGTGATTGGTTTTGATGAAATATGTATAAACCAAGCTCTAGTTCTTGAAGTTGGTGACCTTCCTTTTCTATATCACATACCAATTGATTCCTTCTTCAGCTTGTTGTATACTAGATAGTAAATAGAGTCAGACATTCATGAAGTAAACTGCTTCAAGTAGTGAGTGATCCAAGCTTCTCAGTATCCATCAGCTTTTAGGGAAAAGGATGCCTAATAAAAATCTACTACTTCCTTATTTTCTGGGAAGATGAAGGTATATTTCTTCAATCCATAAATATACTTGTGGCATCTAAGAGAAGAAAAGGTCTACCCGTATAAGAAATGGTCAAGAGATTTCACTTCCCATAATTATAAAGATAGTAAAGAGGAATATATAGAAATTACTAAAATCATATCTAACATATGGTTATTTGAAAACCATTTATTACAATATGAATGAATCCTTTGCATTCAAAGTCTAAAAAACAGGAAACCAGGTGAGGGATCACCCACAACATACCTGTCTCTCTTGATACAGAATCAAGCAAAAAGAAGCACAATCAGACACCAATGCAATTAACTTACAGTCTGCACTCTGCAAATACTCCTAGTCATGGCAGGGCTGTCCTGCAGGCAAGTCTTTTTGCTCTGACCCAGCTGTGAGGAGCTGGAGACATTATGGTGCAGGAGATGCCTACTTAATTAAGTCAGGGTATTCTAGCTTTTTCACAAAATCTTACAAAGAAAATATTTTGGTATTGCCTTCCCAAATCTCTCCCATTACTACACCCATCCCCTTCTCAATACCCAGAGAATTCATAGTTCTTACTTGGGATACTTTCTTGATTGAATAACAGGCAGAATCTCAGAGTCTTGATTAGATGGAGGAAGTAGTAAATCTCGAAACCTTTCTGTCAAAAGAAAAATAAACATCAGGTTATGAAAAAATAAAGGTCATGAAAATAATTTCAAAATGCAATTATTACCTATTGTTTTAATTTTTCAACTATTTTGATTGTACATCTGTTATTAGAAATGTGCCCATCATTTTGTATAGTACTAAAATATGTCTATTTCATTTTAATGACTATATCTTTTTAAGATTAAGATATTGCAACAACTGCCAATGCAAAAATAAAAAGTATCATTAGGGATGCCCGGGTGGCTCAGCTATGGAGCGTCTGCCTTTGGCTCCGTGCATGATCCCTGGGTCCTGATGCGTGATCCCACATTAGGCTCCCCGCAGGAAGCCTGCTTCTCCCTCTGCCTATGTCACTACCTCTCTCTCTCTCTTTCCCTCTGTCTCTCTCACGAATAAATAAATAAGATGTTTTTAAAAAGTATTCATGGGGATCCCTGGGTGGCGCAGTGGTTTCGCGCCTGCCTTTGGCCCAGGGCGCGATCCTGGAGACCCGGGATCGAATCCCACGTCGGGCTCCCAGTGCATGGAGCCTGCTTCTCCCTCTGCCTGTGTCTCTGCCTCTCTCTCTCTCTCTCTGACTATCATAAACAAATAAAAAAAAAATTTAAAAAAGTATTCATTAGTATAGACTAGTAAAATCTTATAATTGAAAGATTAGAGGAAATACTTATGACCAATAAATATACCTAAAAGATGCACAATCTCATTAGTATCTTGAGAAGTGCAAATCCAAGCCACATACCGTTAGCATTCATATTACGTGACATTTGATTGACAGAAATGAATCCCATAAGATCAAGTATTAAAGAGGATGTGGATCAATGTAAGCTCTCATATAGGCAATACAAGTTGGTACAATAGTTTTAGAAAACAATTTGCGATTATGTTCTAAGTTTAATCTCTGTATACCTATGAGCCAATATTTCCATTCCCAGGTATACACTCTGCAGAAACTTTCACATAATGTCTTAGGCAGCCAGTAAAAGAATATTCATAACAGCACTGTCTGTTACAACATAAAGAGAAATCACAATTGCCCATCAACAGGAGAATGGACAATTTGCAACACATACACACAAAGGAATATTAATTGAAGTGAAACTGAATTTTTAAAAAAAGAAACTAAACTCAGTTACAAATAAAAATATAGTAAAATGGTGAGTGGAAAAAAAATACTAGTAGATTACATACAGAAAAATGGCATTTGTTAGTTTAAAAACAACCAAGTAATGTATTGTTTAGAAATGTTACATACAAAACAAAGGTAACCAATGAAAAAAAAGAATTACTATACACAATCCAGGATAATGGTTATCTTTTAGAAGAGGTAAGAAGATGAAATAGAAGAAAAGCAACAGGTAGGTCATAATTGTTATTTCATATCTATATGAAACATAGATATGTATATAAAATATATCTATAGCATCATAAAGGAGTAAATGAATGAATGTGGACCAGAGATCATTCCATGATGACATTAGCCCACAAACCAAAGCTTTGACTAATAAAAATTCCATGCTTATGAAATTCATAATGAAAGAAGGACGGAAAGGAAGAGGAAGAGAAGAAGGGAGAGAAGAAGGTAGGGAAGGAGAGAGGGGAGAGAGAAAGGAAATGTGGGGCTAAGGGAGAATAAGAATGTGGAGGAAGGAAGAATTCTCAGTTCTACTTTAGAAATAGTTGTACCGCATAACAGAGTGGTCTATCACTCTGATGCTGATCCCATATTTCCAGAACTAGGTACTACATTTTTATTGTTACATATGATTGTGTATCCACCTATTCTTGTCCTTCTAGTAGATGGGTATTGCACCACCAGGATATAGAACATTATCTGACACCTATTAAAATGCTAGATAAATATTGTTGAAATGATATTTCCATTTTTACTGCATAAAGAAAATTGTAAAGGTTAATCATAACACCTTCCAGAAAAGCCCAACTGGTCATCTATCAACCATGAAAAGCAAGGGTACTGAAGCTCCAGCCTTGAGAGGGTCACATCGTCAGGCTGAGAGAGAGGGAGCAAAGCCAAAACTCCAAGCTGCAGTAAATCGATTCATCAAGAACTGAAGATGAATAATTTTCACAAAATACTTCTCGGCAGTTGATGACAATTGCCACTTCCCAGTTACTGAACAGCCAGATGTTAAACATTTGTGAACACAGTTGTTACAAAGTATGCTGAGAAGCAGGATGGGGATTTATCCTTATATTTATTAAAATGTACTGAATCAGGTATTTAGCTGACTCTGCTGCTTGTTATCACCACTCGGACGTTCTTATAGTACACGCAGGAAGTAGCTAAGAAAATCCTAAGAGAGCTGGTTGTACTCTAAGCCCATAGATCTAAGAAAGCATAATTTATTTTTCTCCTTCAAGTACACTTACTCATTGAATTCCTATTTTTAAAAATTAAATTATACTGACTGATATACTATGCTATTTTTAATGAGCAGAATGAATGCTTATATCAATGAAATGACTTGTAAATTCTTCCAATATGACCCTTGTCTTTCAGTCGATTTTTCAATTTAGGTAGCATTTCATTAATGGAGTGATATGTAGTGTTTCTCCTTTTCCTTTTCCCCCCTCCACTTATGACTTTCCAACAAATCTTGAAAAATAGAGCCAAAACCCAACAGCAAACATGAGCTTTATATATCAAGTAAAGAAAGAACTGTTCAATCAAACAACTATATTGAATATAATATATTGCTGGGTGCTAAAAATACAAGTTAAAGTTTTATTGGAGTAATTCTCAAACTGATTTAAAATGCAAAGAAAAATCAGAATTCTTAATGCAAACAACCATAAATGGAGGTTCTTCCCTGTTTATATAATCATAAATAATGTGATTGTAAATCTGAAAGATAATCTCTGGAGATAACATTATATTGATAGGCTTTAACACACACACATACACACACAGAGCAAAAGTAGCATATAAGATATTATTTGCAAAGCTACCCAACTATGAAATCTATAATGAATATTCTTACACTTGATGCATCTTTTAATCTGAATATCATAAATGCAAGCAACACTAAACAAACATTAAGATCCTTCAGTAGCTATCATGAATGTCAAGAAAAAAAAACACAAACAGAAAATATGTCCTTTTAAAATGTTTATTTTTATCATTAATTTCATAAATTTCTAAATATGCACAATTAACTCTATCCCATAAAGGTAGGATGATTGTTTACTTTATGAGAATAAAAATAAATGATAAAAATTATCCTTAGAAAAACCCAAGTAAATGAAAAGTTGTTTATAATTCTTACATTGGTCCTTTTAAGTCTCCTAGATTTCTGCCTATCAACGAATTAATAAACATCCTATTGTTTATCTGATGTTGGGAAAAAGACCAAAATAAACTGGTGTTTCTTAAGTAGTAGGATTTTTAAAATAATACTTCTTCTCTTGCAGCAAATATCACACCAGATGATCTGCTTTCTTAGGAGACCCAAAGTCTCCTATTTTAATGCTTTTGGAGACTAGAGTCTCCTACTCTCCTATCTATTTCTTAAGAAAATGGCAGTTATCTGAACGCTAGATCACAATCCTTTCCCTAGGCTCTTAGAATAATTTCATTAAAGCCACTGAAAAGAACTGGAGGATTTTCTGAAAAGTGATATTTTGATGAGTTGACTAATGATGAGATAATGTCTGAACATGATTGTCTACCAGTCGGGGATAGATCTTAATTAAAATAAGCTTTTGTAGACTTTCACCCACTCTTCCCTTCTCTCATTCAATCAACCAAAAGACTGTGAGGCTATCAGACTGGATGGCATACTACACATGATTACACTAATTTGGGCTCTCTGGACAATCAATTTTGAGACAATACATTTAATTATTTAAAATCAAAGATGGGAAAAGTAAAATAACCTTTCCAATTTGAATTCAAACTTTTTGGTACATTTATTGTGACTCAATTCTTTACCTTTCTCTTTGTGAAAAATGTCCATTTTGTAATCCTCCCCCAAATGCAGAATGGAGGGGCCTCTGGGTGGTTCAGTTGATTAAGTGGCTGCCTTTGGCCCAGGTCATGATCCCAGGACCCTGGGATCAAACCCTGCATGGAGCTCCCCACTCAATGATGAGTCTACTTCTGCCTCTCCCTCTGTTGCTCCCTCTACTTGTACGCTCTTACTCTCTCTTAAATAAAATCTTTTATAAATATATTTAAAAACAAAAATACAAACGCAGAATATAACAAATGCAATAATTTGCATAACAAAAGGCCAGTATGCAAATACATTTCTGAGATGAAAATAAAATAAAATCTTCTCCCTACCAGTATAAAAAAAGGAAGAAAGAAATTAATTAAAGGCAGTCAAGAAAACAAAAAGATGATGCCATCCTTCTATAATCCAAAAGTCTTTTGCATCTAAAGATGTGATCATAGCCACCTAATGGGTGTCTTCAGTAAGAACCCAAGAAACAACTGCTGTTTGCTGGAAGAACTCTGTCAAGGTTTTGCCAATTCCAAGTTACTCTTTCTTTCTAGGTAATCCCCTGTCCTTACCTTTGCTTCTCCATAGTCCACTATGGAAATGAATATTTTAAACACTTTAAGTATTATATTATCATGGGCAAGGAAAGAAAACCAAATAAAACATCTCTAAAGAGTGATAATGTTGCTCTAAAAAACCTGGTAAGAAGTTACTGAGATTTTTATTAATAGATACAAATTTTCTCCTCTTTCTTTTAATGCTCATATTACACTTGATTTGTCAGTTTTAATTTTTCTTCAAAAGCATTAAAACAAAGCCCTTAAGGGATATTAAGGAGACTCATTAAAGACTTAAACTTTGCTCTTAGTTTTCATACAAAATCTGTAAATGATTTCACTATAATATTTCTATTATTTTACAAGAAAGACTTGAAGGTTATCTCATAATACAGGCAACATTATAAGTAAGCATGCATGATATGGGGTATACCAAAGGATGAATCTTGCTTTACTATATATAGTTTGCAGTACTTAGAAGCAACAAGTTTTAATAAGAAAGATACTGAATTGGTTGTCAGAAAGTCTAAGGTCCCCCATCTACTCCTGCCTCTGTTCTTAATTCCTTTTGTCAACTGACAAATGAGTGAGAGTGAGATGAGTTCAGTGATCTTTAAGCCACCTTTCACCTTTGAATTGTTTAAAGTGCATATGCACTTAAGTGCATATGTCCTTAAGGACAAGAAAAGAATCTCACCAAAGCCACTGATATGGAAGGTGGCCATACATCTTGGTTTGCCTGGGACAGTTCTAGTTCACGCTTGTTAGCATCCTGCTCAATTCAGTATTTATCTCAGAATCTTACTTAAGGTACTTGTCACTTGTCATCCAGTTGTGGAGAGTACAATCAGCAGGTAGCCTCCAGCTGTTACATCATGTTCTACCTCAGACGCAAGGGAAATAAATGACTTTCCCAGAACAGCTCAAAGCCAGTGGCTAGACAAGGCAGGGATATTTTAGCTTTACAGAGGCAACACTGATAGGCAATATTTGCTCCAGAGCTTCCCATCAGTTTTGTCAAGGCTTTGTTGAGTCTGCACAGTGGTTCAACTTCTTCCTCAACCCAATCCCACATCCCTTCTTCTCCCTTCAGGGGTGTTAATACCTAATAAGCATTACAAATTCATAAATTGCTTCTCAGACTCTGTTTCTGGCGAACTCAACCTGCAACAGATGGGCTTGCTAGACCTCCACTTTGCACTCAGGGCTTCTGCCATGTTCTGCTACTACAGGGTGAGATGCATGTACATGTAGTTAAATCAGAATAAAGAAATTTCTTTTCTAGCCCCTTCCAGGAATAACATAACTAACACCTTCATTTTAAGGACAAATGCCCATTGTAAAAATGAAGTACTCCCAGAGACACACACCTTGGGCCAAGTAACACCATTCAATCTAGGCTGGTGGTGAAAGAAAGAAGTACCCTGCCGGTGACCTGGTATACTAGCCAGTGGCAGTGGGCCCTGTGCTATCGTCCACGAGATGCACACAGCCATCAAGCCTTTGGGAGATATTGTCAGCAAGAAATTAGAAAACTATAATTTAGGTTGATATGAGAATTATATAGGAACTAGAGTTAAACACTCCAACCTCAAGTGTACAGAGCAGCCACTCTGATTTTGTCCTTTTCATGAAGCACAATAAATCATTTCAACAGTAAGAAACTAGATAATATAAAAATTAATAAAGTAAATGCAAATTTGTTTTACTTTTAAAAAAAAAAGTTGAACATGTACCTTGAACAAAATATTTGTCAATATTTGTCATATGGCCTGAAGGCTATAATGATTTCACTGAACACATGAAAATGTTCAAATCTATTGATGATGAATCAGCATCTAGTTCACAAGTTACTCATTATTTTAGGAAAACTACGCACAACAATGATAATTTAAGACATAAATAGGTTGAAGGTCCAGTAGGTGATCAAGGTTATGAAAAAAGAAATGAGCTTGACATTCACTGGGATCCATCTGGGTGGCCCTGTTTCTATGCACAATGCCAAGTTACAGATTGGCTAGTCATCCAAAGATAATAATAAGGCAATTTTAATTTTATATTACTGCTCAAAAACAAATTAGAGAACATGTTCTAACTGTCCACAAACATCTTACACTCTCTCTTACACTCCTTCCATTGATGTATACCTCAACGTTCTCTACTGCAAGGCAGCTTTTATATCCCAAGGATCTCTAGCTGAAGTTAGGAAAGATAGGCAAGTATTTCATTTCTCTTTTTCTTTCCTGTTTTTCCTCTCTGTATTCAATTTCCTGTTCTTTCTCATTTTTAAATGAAAATCAATCATTCCAAAGAAAATTCTTCTTTCTCACCTCTCTTTTAGCCATTTCCACCCACCATGTCCTTGACTCTATCACAAAAATACAATAATAGTTCTAAAAGACAGTCTTCTCTTTTAGAAAGGGAATGGCAGGGAAGAAAATAAGCTGGTAAAGACCATATTCTGGTTAGTGAGGTTTTCAAAGACACACCTTTAATAATTTTTATACAAACACAGAAGAACAAGGTCTAACTGCTGGACTTCAATAAGGAAACAAAGGCACAGATGATGAAATAAACTTCCGACTAACAATAAAACATGGGAAATATTCCCTTCTACCTAAAAATACAAAGCATCAAGAGTAAACTAGAAAAAGCTCATGAAAGCAGGAGAAAAAGGAGATTATATAGATAAAGGATTCTGACAGTGGCTCAGAATTTATTCCAATCATGCATTCTGGAATTGGGGTGGATTCAGGTACCCAGTGGACCTATGGTAATACACACATAAGCTGAAACTCCATTAACTTCTCATAAGCCCTGACTGTTACTGGCCTACTACAGTAATATTTTGGTACCTCAGTATATAATGTCACATTTGAGTCAGTTTAGTTCCCCAAAAGTTGAATATTTCCCTTTCACCCATGCACTCACCCTGCCAAATCATAAGAGGATCATTGTACAATTTAATTTTGACATGTAGAAGGGCCTTTTTCTCAAAGGGACCTGACTATCCATTTATTAAAGACAGTTCAGGATCTATTAGCTGACACAAGTCTGGGAATTGGAAGAAGGGCTGCACTCTGTATTGAGATGATTCAGATTATGCCTGTTTGCCCACCCTAGAGTTTTCTTCTCCTTAGTGTAAATCAAATAAGACTTTAGTAGGTTGTCCATCTATTTGAAATCCCAAGGATGTCATGGTCAGTTAGTCAACACTGAAGATCTCTATAGGTCAATCTAATGGGAAACTGTTCCAGCCATCCTGACTTTATCAGTTATGCATGGTCTCTCAGCCTTTGCCTCTCAGGGACCTCATCATATCCCCTGAATTCAAGAAGCCCACTCTAACAAGAGCCTCTCTCACTTGTCATTCTTGGTCTACAAATAGTCACCACAGAGCTTTTTAAAGGGTTCTGGAATGCCTATCACCAGTGAATTTCTCAAAGCCACATTGAAAAAAATCCTTTAGGGGAATTTAGTTAAGAAGCTGATAATCTATAATATATAATAAATCTGGGCAGTTTGGATGGCTTAGCAGTTTAGTGCCACCTTCAGTCCAGGGCCTGATCCTGGAGACCTGGGATCGAGTCCCACATCAGGCTCCCTGCATGGAGTCTGCTTCTCCTTCTGCCTGTGTCTCTGCCTCCCTCTCTCTCTCTGTCTCTCTCTCTCTCTGTATCTCTCATGAATAAATAAAATCTTTAAATATATATATAATAAATCTTCTCCAGCATTTATTTATGAATAAATAAAACATTTAAATATATATATATAATAAATCTTCTCCAGCATTCAGATTGGAATGCTGTAGATAACTTCATCTACAATATATCTAAGAACTCTATAAGCATGTATATCAATAATGAATACACTTATGAATATGAGATGAAAGAAAAAAAAGAAGTTAACTTTTATTTTATCTATAGCCTGTATTTTCTTTTTTTTTGTAGCCTGTATTTTCAATAGTGCTTATCTAAGTAATAATTTTTGAAAAGATAGATGTGTATACTATCACTCAATAACACACATGAACATGTCTTCAAGGATATTTGTCATTCACATTTCCTATGTTATAGTTTTTATAACACTGTCCACTCCACCTCCTAAGGAAATCACAACACCAATGAAGAAATACAACACGCACATGGACAAATACACACACATACATACACATACACATACCACTTAAAAGAGAAGGTACAAATTAATTTTCCACAAAACATTTAAGAAGTACTAGGTAAATATATAAACAAAATACGCACATCTAAAAATTACTTTTTTCAGCAAACATCTACTGACCAGGCATCAATTTAGGTCCTCAATAAACTGAAGGTCTAGTAATAAACACAGATGTTATAAAAAGATATGTACACTACAAATAAATAAGTGCTAAATGTATGCTCTGAGAGTCCAGAAAGAACAACTAACATCGCCTGGATCTGTTGGTAATAAAAAGAAAAAGAATCAGGAAGGTTTTATTCAAAAAATGAAACAAAGAAACCAAAGAAGTCCTTCTGATCCAAGGTGCTAGATGAAGTAAATAATTTTGCTACAATTTTTGCTGTCTGCTATATATCAAAAATCTCTAATGACACAAAATTTAAGATTTGGAGTAAGACTAATATTTGACAGAAGGAACTTATATCAATTAAATCATACATTATTAATTTGCTCACTCACTCAATAAACTTTTATTAAGTACCAATGACTTGACGCACATTATGAATAAAAAAAGATTCTTATTCTCAAGGGCAGCCCTGTTTATCACAAGGAAAGGCCAAGACAACAAAAGAATTGCAATTCCATTAGAGCTACTTGAAAAAGGATTTAGAATGTAATTACAAAATTACTCAAAAAGGGAAAGAAGAGCTGTTCTCCTAGGGATTTAAAGAAATTAATGGTTTGTAAAAATCTGATGTTTTACTTTCCTTAAAAAAAAAATATGCACACTAATCTTCGGAAAACAAATTACTTTAAAAACTGGGAGTTTTTAAAGGAAAGGGCAGACTTAGAGTGGTACATTCAAATCAACTAGAAAGATATTGAATATAAATTTTCCTTTTCTGAAAAGTTTTAAATCAAGTGAATGTTCTTTATTACCATGGTAACTCAGTATTGAATAACAATAGTTGCTATTTAAAATATTGCTTTCAAAGCAACATCAAACGCATTCAAATTAACACTATTTTAGGCAAATCAGGAAATCTAGTTGCAGAGCCAGAGTATTTTGCTACTAAAGGTATAGAAAAATCTTGATAAAATTCAAATAGAAATTCTGCAATTCTAAAAGAAAAAATAAATCAGCTACATGCTCTGGTTATTTAAACTACCTTCTCCATAAATATTAAGGCCAATGTCAAAGGAATATAAAAAATACTATTCCATACTTGCTTGCCTAAGGGAAAAAATGAAAAAAACAAACAAACAAACAAGCCCACACTTGCAAATCAGAAGATGAGGATGTAGAGCACAACATATATACAACTAGAGCTAATAAATGGTTAAGATCCTTAATAAATGATTGGGGAAAAAAACATAAAAATCCTGTACTTGGCATTTATCCTTCCACAATATTCCTTTGAGATTTTTTTCAACTATACCAAAATTAATCTATTATTATTCCTACTTTATGTGGAATCAAATTATCCACATTCTAGACCTTATTTCTCTGAAACAATTATACAGCTTTATATAAGCTATGAGCTGAGAATCGAGAATACTCCCACAAGGCGGAATGTTGTAGGTGAGGAAGCCAAAAATTAGGTGGACTAATCAGCTCAAGGTCACATGGTGAGCAAGAGGCAAAGAGATTTTTAAAAACCAAGCAACCCCCACTCCCACCATCCACAGATCCACAGCCCAGTGTTCTTTCCACTGCCTCACTGTTCTTTCTCTCCCTCATTCTTGGGAGAAAAAAATGCTGTCCTGCGTTTTCTCTCCTCTTCCCTCTCTTACTTGCTTCTTGCCTAAGAATTACAAAATGAGGAAAAATAAATAAATAAAAAAGGCAGCAGGGTCACCTGCTGGACACCCGGTACCCTTACCATCATAAGGTCGGAAGGTAGGCAAGGCAGTATTATACAATGGAAATTTGCTTAATGGATCCTTTTATTTCCAGAGGAAGCACAGTGATAAAAGTCTGTTTCTTTAATACTCATTACTCTGGGTCCTACTTGTTAAACCTATTATTAAAAAAATCAAAAACAGCTTTTGAAAGAATTGCGAACAGACTTTTTGGCCTCTAAATACATCAATGAATCAATGTCTATCACTGGCTTTCTTATAAAACATAAATTCTCTTCCATTGACACAGAGGCTAAACTACAACAAAAACTGACAGGGGGAAAATAAAAGAAAAGAGGTTAAAGAAAAGTGAAAGCAAATAAGAGAGGCATTTTTGGATAAACACATTATTGCTACTAAGCTTTCCACAATCCACCTTTTAAAGAAAATGTTATATTTTCATTTGTCACAGCAAATGCACTTTTTTTTTTTTTAACAATGTTGGCATTCAACAAAAGAAACACCTCAAAGTGATCAAGGCTCAGCTTGATACTAATTCAGTTCCTGCTTTCTGCACAAATTCTGAATACCTGCTGGGTGCATATTCTATAAGGAACAGGCAATTTTATCCAAGATCCAAAGAAACTGGGCATTTTCTTTTATGTTTTTATGAAGTTCTAACTGAAAACCTGGGCTAACGAAATTAATGGCATGCAATATACAGTCCTTTCAAGCTTATAAAAAACCAACCACATAGTGAGAGTCTTCTCTTTTCTTAAATAAAGGAACCCCTGGTCAAAGAACAAGCCTATAAAATGGATTAGGGAAGAGCAACAAGCAAATGTATGAATCCTTTGTCAGGTTGTTTCAGCGGACAGATTTGGGTATTCCTTGATCCCTCTGTTTTTGTTTTTGTTTGCATTATACATTCCCAATGTCAGTATTTTGGATCCTCACTAGCAATAAATATTATCAACCAAAAAAATATTTGTTAAATGATAGGCAAAATGTAGTATTATAGCTATTCTAATTAACATTTATTTGAATACTATTACAATTTTCTCTGTTCATGTAATTTATCCATTTACTTTTTCAGCTTCTTATTGAATTAAAAGGGCTCTTTATATATTGACAGTACAGGTGAGTAATTGCTAGAACTATATTTTGGTTCAACTCTATTTTCTTTTTTGATGAGATTTTTATATTTTTACATGGTTGTATCTACTTAGTTTTCTCTATGTATTCTTCTAGAAGAGATGGTTTTTTATAACCAGAGATTACTATTAATTTCTCTTTTCTTCTGATTCCTTTACAGATTAACTTCTTTATGTTAAAATATTTAACCTATTTGGAATTAGTTTTTGGACATCTAAAATAAAAATTTAATTTTTTTACACAGTTAAGTGACAATTGTTTTAACCAAATATAAACTAATACTTCATATTGATTTATCGAACTTTCTTTATCATATGATGTTTTATTCATGCAGTAAAGGGTTTATTTCTAGGATATCTATTTTTGCTAATAGATTTCTTATCATTTTTATTCTAGTACCATACTGTTTAAACTATTTCAATATTATAGGAGGAAGCATAGTAAATTAGCACATGTTTTAGCATACAATGAGCCTGAGTTCAAATATCAAATTACTCACTTAATAGCTTCATGTTCCTAAGTACACCGTTCAGCCTTATAAATTCTTAGTTTGTTTGTAAAGTTTATTTCACTTTATAACATGTCTTAATAGGGCCAGTCTTGTCATTCAAGATTTTCTAGATTTTTTGTTATTTACTTTTAATTATTTTCTTCTGTTTTTCAACAGAAATTATCAATTCCTTTGCTCAGCAAATGGTGTTAGGGACTGGTGTCTCTGTCGCTGCACTGTCGAGGGCTGTTTGCCAGCCATCACCTGAATGCCCCCAATGATGCATCCCTCTGTCCTGGTGCTACCACAGCATTGCTAGCCCTCTGGGGACCTGCAGAAGACACGTGCCAGGAACCAGTATGCCTTGTTGCATAGGATCCTCTTGCCACCTTCTTGGAGTTACTCCCTGTCCAATGTCATACAGAGAAAAGCAGGACTTCAAGTGGGGAATAGGCTGGGCCTGATGAAACACCGTGGCCACTATGGAGCCACAGTTCCAAACGCAGACAGGTGCCCTAGACAGGAAAAGACGTGGCAGGTGGGATGTATTTCCTCCAGAGTTTGAGACCCTGAAAAACAACAGGTGCATCTGCTGTGCTGTTCTTGAGTTTTAGTTGAGGATTAGTTGGTTTTCAGTCTGCATTTTGGAAGAGAGGAAATGTTACCAAAATTCCCTTGGGCTTTAGGGCGAGACCTCGCTAAGTGAATGTGAGTGGGAAAACTTGTTTTAAAAAGGCAGATTCCAGGGTTGCACGCCCTGAGGATTCTGATGTATTGGGGCCCAAGCTGGGACATAGGAGCCTGTCTTCTCAGGCCCACTCCACACCTGACACAATTCAGGCTGTACTGGATGTTGCTTTGAGGGCTGTGCCATTCCTTCTCTACCTGCCTCCCCCGACCCCCAAACTGCAGCTGTTGTGTTGTTTTATATTTTCTTTTTTTTTTTAAAGGTTTATTTATTTATTTATTTATTTATTTATTTATTTATGAGAGAGAGAGAGAGAGAGAGAATGGCAGAGACACCGGAGGAGGGAGAAGCAGGCTCCATGCCAGGAGCTCGACGTGGGACTCGATCCCGGGACTCCAGGATCACGCCCTGGGCCAAAGGCAGGCGCTAAACCGCTGAGCCACCCAGGGATCCCCTGTTTTATATTTTCTATATTTCCTTGGTTCTTGAAAAAGGAATGACAGAAATAAAGTTATTTGCTTTAGGATTTAAAAAAATATCAATTTCATTGATAACTATTTTGAATTTTGATTTTAATTAAAATTATATTAAGCCTATAATTTATCTTGGGGAGAATTAACAACTTGAAATATTCAGACTTTATGTCTAGAAACATAGCATGTCCCTCTACACTGTTCCATACTTTAAAAAATCCTTCAATTTCTTGATATTGCTAGATTTTCAAGTCTCATTGAAGTTAAATCAGCTGTTTCTCCTTCCGTGAATTCTTTTTAACATGGTAAAAATAATAAATACTAAATGAATGTTTTTGACAGACTCAGGGAGGTTTTTTGTTAGAAATTTGTTTATAACGGCTAACTCCTCTAGCAAAATAAATAAGCAAACAAGTATAACATGTAATCAATACAATTGAAAACCTCTTTTGAAAGATAATTTGGAAAATGCTGCCTTTTGTTCCTACTCTGTAGAAAAGTAACAATAATATTTATTCATGTAAACTCCTAACTTGACCTAAAGAAATAAGGAAAGAAAGAAAGAAAGGAAGAAAGCAAGAGAAAAAGAAAGAAAAAGAAAAAAATGAAGTCCCATTGATATTGGTTTGGATCTTGGTCCTGGTTGTTTTTTCTGTTACGTTTGCTGCCAGCCTTGAAAGTCTGTACTGTTGAGTACGCTTCTTTAACTAGAGAAGACACAATATTCAAATTGCCACTGAACAGTCCGCCATTCCAGCATCAACAAAAGATTTTCAGTTATTGTGAAAGTAGGAACTCAGAGGACTGTGTCATAAATGAGAAGGAGTTGGAGTAAGAAAGGATGACAAGTCACTTGACTATTCCTTGAAGGACAGCCTAACTTCAAACACGTTTTATTTGTTCCAATTAGGAGCATAGTTTTCTTTTTCTTTCTTTTTTTTTTTTTTTAAAGATTTTATTTATTTATTCATGAGAGACACACACACATAGAGGGGGGTGGGGCGGGGCTGAGACACAGGCAGAAGGAGAAGCAGGCTCCATGCAGGGAGCCTAATGTGGGCCTCGATCCCAGGACTCCAGGATCAAGGAGCATAGTTTTCTACTAGGTATTGTCACTGAAAACATGGGGATATGCAAAATTTTTGTATATAGATCTTCTCTTCTTTCCTTTCCTCCTTAATTATGTTGATAGTGGCACTCTAAGTCATTTTACTAGTTTTTCAATACAGTGCCAACAAAAGATAAAATCACCTCCTATTTTTTGCTCTTCATCACACTACAGTAGACAATTTTCACTCTACTTATTCAACTATCTATTGTATTACTCAGTTTGGTACATTTTTTTGGGGTTCTCTGGCATTTCATGTCCATGATTTGTCACCTCCAAGTTGTCTAAAAATCTCATTTCATGCAAGAGTTTAGTTTTACCTTCTATTTACATCTGTTTGTTACATCCCACCCTCCTCCTTTGTTAAAGTTGAAAATCCTAAGAGTGGCAGCATTTTCACGGGAAACTATACCCAAAACTCCCTGACTCAGTTGCTTTAGAATCCACAGAAGATAAGCAACTTCCTTTGGTATTAATGTACTTAAAGTCTTAGGTGTGTTCATTTGGGTGACATTTACGAACACTATCCGCATCATTATAATCCATCAAGTTATAATTTTGCCTTAAAATTACACTATATTTAAAGAACAGGAACTATATCCATTTAGCTTTCTTTATAAAGTATTCAGCAAGTGCATCAAACAAATGAATACTTAAAAATGTTCCTCATGATCATGATAATGGCACACAACCATTGACTTTTTGGCTTCTTAGAAATAACTTAGTTCCTTAACACTAGACCAACTTGGCAAAATGACATACACGTTCTTGGCTACCCAGTACATTACAGTCACGTTTTTGACATTCTTAAGAAATTTTAATAGCAAGAAAATTCCTCACTATTCTTATTTTCCTTATACGGTAAAATCAAGCAGAAAACAATAGATAATCAAGAGTCCAAATTTCTCTTAGGGACAAAACAATTCATAATAAAAACAACAATCCATGTAAACAAACCGCTTTGCTATAATAACTCTATGTCCAGGTCCAGAAATTATAGAATTTTGTTTATTTTCAAGAATTAAAAGTCACCATTTTATTGGCTAGAAAAAAATTGTTCATTTTCCCTATCTTTGGTTTTATAAAATGACTAAACTAGAATAAAACTTAATGAGTAGTGAATTCCAATCTTCTACTGAGCAGTCTCTATATCTTCTGCGGCATTATAAGTGAGCTGTCATCTACTAAACAATGACAGCATAGATTTCATGTTCATAAACTGAGAAACCAAGAGGAAAACAATCCATCCTCTCTCCTGAGAGCAGATGGGCATTTAAATTATAATATAAATTACTCACTTCCCTAAAAGAAAAATTTCCTTAATTGCTGAGGTTATGAAATATGAAATTTAACCCCAGATCATATTTATTGAATGATTTATTATATTATGATAGCAAATGAGTTATGTTAAATCCCATCAAGTTAACAAATTAATTGTCCTCCATGATGTCCACATAGACTCACATGAGACCAGAATTACAGTGTTCCATTATACAAGTAATACATAACATTAATACATAATATGTTAGTCCTCATCCTAATCCAGACCCACCTCGATGGATACACAAGTACTTGCATATGGATTTGCTACTCATCTCCCACTGCTAACCACAGGCCAGACTGTACTATAAATTCAGTCACTCTCAGAGTTCTGGAAAAATTTAGAAACAGGAAGAATTTAGAAATAGATCCATTTGCTCTGGACTTCATTTGGTATACTGTCAATTTACTGGTCTCTAATATACTTAATACCCATACATCCCCAAGCCTCTCCCCTCCATTTTCCTCTGAGATAATGTTTATAACATTAGCAGTAACCCCATAGTTATTGTTTGGCCCTATTATGTTGAATCATAGGTCATTCTCTCCACACAACTTTTCACCTCTTCAGCTTCTTTGATACTACAACATTAATTTGGTGTCTTTGCTTTCAATCTAGTCTTTCTCCTTGCCAATCTATGTAATATCAGCAAGGTGACCCATATAAAGTGCAAATTTTACTTCAGTTACTTTCTAAAGTCCTTCAATTTTTCACCAACATCTTTAGACAAAAAGGCCAAACTTCTTAGCAATTCCAGGCTCCTCCATGTCATGGCCTCTGGATACCACTCCAGCTTGGCCTCCCAACACCATGACATTTTACTCACGTTCCATGATAGTTCACACCTCTGAGCAATTATTCATGCTATTTCTTTCTCTGGAATAATCTCCCACACTGGACAAGTCCTGCACTGTTTGCCCCAGAAAGCCTCCTAATTCTCTGTCCCAGAAGCATGTACATCCTCCATTTTGGAGAGCACAGCATTACATTTTGTTTCTATATTTGAGTCCTGCCCCCACTAGCGTGTGAGTGTTTGTGAAGCAGAGGATATGCCTCTCTGTCTTCTTGCATAGGCATCCATCCCCTTCTCCCTCCCTTCCTTCCTTCTCTTAACAAATAATTACATTTACTTGGAACAACCATTTTATTAGGCCTTTGAATACAATGGTGAGCAAAAAGACTACTACCATAATTATGCTTAGTCTATGGGAGGAAACTTGTTACATCAATGATAACATTTAGAATATATAGTTACCAAAAGAGATAAGTGACCTCAAAAATAGAAATACAGCCGCATATACCTAATATGCGGTATTAAACATATTTTAATTTGGAACAACACCTAAAACTGAGGTGTCTAGAAGGCTTTTCAGAAGAAATGATTCCTGAGCTATGAACTAAAGATCCCAGGTGCATGTGTGGGTAAGGATGAATGGGGTGGTGGAGAGTACTATAAACATATGGATCACGAAGAAAGCAAGAAAACATAACTGAACCAAAAGGCCAGTGTTGCTATAGTGTAGAGAAGAAACAGTTGAATCAAGATGACAGGTAGGTCAAGACCAGAGCAGGAAGGCCCTCCTAGGCCACCATGAGGATTTTCTATCTTTATCCTAGAAGCAATGGAAAGCTATTAAAGGGATTGAAGCAAGATAAGTGATTTAATTTGATTCAGGCTTTGAAGCTTCTCTGGCTACAGTGCAGAGAATGGATTGGAAGTGACAGCTATAAAAAAAAAAAAAAAAAAAGGAAGTGACAGCTACAGTGAATTCAATCAGGAATGGACCAACACTGGTACAATACAACACCACCAGCACCTCTACCTGTTCAATAACTAATCTAAAGAACTGGTTATCCCTGGAAAAAACAATTATTCTGAGTTGTCTTCCTTAAATTTTGGATTACATACCTTAGTAGGCCTCTTGGCACATCTCAGAAGGGCTACCATCCTCCACTCATCAATTTACTATTTCAAGTGATACATTATACCTTCCACCTTCTCAAAATTCAGCATACCTTCCTCCATCCTCAGTCTCAGTAATAACCTTTCTATTTTTTCACCGAGGAAACAGAAGGAACCAGAAAAGAAACCCCATTCCTCCCACTCCAAACCCACCAATCCATTTGTAGCCATGCTCTGTAACCATCTTCTCTGTCTCCCCACCTGTTAGGAAGCATGACTGCCCAGCTGCCTTACCTGTGGTCAACACCTCCACTTGCACACTGAATCCAGTTCTTCTGGAATTCATTAAGAGGCACTTGTGGACTGTGCTCCTGTGATTATAACCTCTATCGCTCCAACAATGTCAACTTTTTCCTCTCTACTTCATTCTCATTACTCATATTGTTCCCAGAAGTATGAAAACATATTATAATAGCTCACATTAAATATGTATGTATGTGTATATATTTCATATTTCTATACATGTATTTATTATAAGTACGCTTAGCTTGTATCTGCCTTGTCCCTATATCCTCCTTCCTTCAGCTACTGATTTATTGCTTTATTTCATTTTATATCAAAACTCCTTAGAATTTTCCCAGTGGTGTTTTGGCAAATATTTAACAGCTAGGTCTTTAAAAATATTTTTAAATCCTTTTTTTATGATGTCTGTCAATTTCTTGGAATAAATGCACTGTGATTTTTTAAAGCTATTGAACTTGACCTCACTGAACATAGAGTTGGAAGAGAAGCACCCAATGATCCAATGAACTCACAGGAGCTGGCCCCAACATATCATTAGATTTGTCCATATGGACCATCTCTACTTCTCCTACTATCTCTTGGACCTACTTCTGGCAGGCTTCTATTCCCAATACTACATTAAAAACGCAGCTCCCAAAGTCATTAATTCAGTCCTCAATTTACTCCACTTTTTGACAGTATTTGTTTCAGTTGATCAGTGCCTCTTTTTTTTTTTTTTTTTTAAACAATGTCTTGTTCTGTCCAGAAATCAAACTCTCTAGTTCCCCTCTTACCTTAGTGGCCACTCCACCTATGTCACCTTTGCTGTACTCTACATGTTGAAAGTCTCAGGGCTCTATTATATTTCTTCTCTAACTATACATATCCTTAAAGTAGCTACTCTTGATTGGACACTGCCACTTTGGAGGGGCAGTTTTGAGAACTTGGGGGGCAATTTGGTTCTCACAATGATGATCAGCAGTTACCAAACTTTAGAAGGTAGGTAGGGGTCAGAGACATTAGTTACCCTGTAACATTGTGGAGGATGCTATGCAACAAGGAATTATCTTACTTCCTGCCTGTTTTTCAAATGACTTCCTGGACATTCATGTAAATGAAAAACTCACTTATAAAAATGAATTTATAAAAAATGTAAAGTTTTTGCATGATGTAAATACATGCTAAAAAAAAAATCCCAAGATTGCAATCACCCTGTAAACTGAAGTAATATTGTAAACTATTGTGTCTAGAACTTCACCAAGAGAAGCTCACTATTTTGGAAAATTACATCATAAAGAAAATAGTGCTTCTAATGTTTCAATTGTATTGGGATCTGGTATTTGGAAACTTCTTATTCGTGAACAATCTGTATGTGAATTAAGTCACCTATTTCATGATGACTTCTAGTATAGTTATGCTTGAAAATTTAAATATGAAATATAAATCATTTACTATAAATTATTTTAGTAGCTCCTTCATGCTAAGGTTAGGACACTGTTTTATAAAATCATTTGTGTACATAATATCTGCAAATTGCATTTTAAGAATGTAAAGTGGGCATACAATATGTTATAAAATGAATATAAATTGCTATAGAAGGTATATTAATGTAATAACATACAGGGAAAACATATACAATGTAAATACATAATATATACAATGTGAAATACATATAAATATATTTTTAAATGTATATAAATCTTACATAGATGCAATTAATATGCTAGCTGCTTTTATCTAACTTCATATCTTTAGATCCATGGATATAGTAATAATTCCCAAGTTTAGATCTCTATCCTGACCTCCAAACTAACATATGCAATGGACTATTCAACCTTACTTTTTGAAAGTCTCAGAGGCATCTCAAATTTAAACTGTATAAAACTGAATTTAAATATCCACTCTTATGTGCCCTGATATGCTGAAAAGATCTTTAACTCAATACACAGCAGCATTGCCCGTCCACTTACTTATTTACACTAAATGCCTTAGATGATCTCTAATTCTTAACTCTTCTTTTTTATTATTTTTTGATTTTTTAAAGAGTTTATTTATTGGGATGGGGGACAAAGAGAGAGAGGAAGATAGAATCTTAAACAGATTCCACCATAAGCGTGGAGTCCAACATGGGGCTTGATCTCACAACCCTAAAGATCATGATTTGAGCTGAAATCAAGAGTTGGTCCCTTAACCAACTGAGCCACATCCAATCCACCAAAAAAAACTGTCAGATATACCTTCAGGATCCACTTTTCACAACCCAGTCATTGTAACCCTACATGTAACTAGTACCTTCTCTTGTCTATACAGCAGCAAAGGCTTCTCTCTAAACTCATCTCCTAATTCCCCATTCTGGCCCAGCCCCATCATATTCTCTATACAGCAGCCAGAGTTACCATTTTAAAATGTAGTCAGACCCTAATCAAAACCCTCCAATGATTTTCTACAACACTTAAAATAAAACTGAAGTCTCTAAGTGCCTACCATATCTGGTCCATGGGTGTTCTCAGATTTCATTTCCTACAACCTTCCCACTTAATTCCAGCAACACTGCACTTCTAGCTGGTCTTTGAACACAAACATTTGACTGCTTCAGGGTTTTTACACTTCATCTTACCTCCCCTATTATTACTGCTCCAGATTCAGAGCTCTGTTCAAAGAGGCTTCACTGACCTCCTATAATAGTCCGAATCCAACTAAAACCAGGAATGACTCTACGTCATTTAAGTGGAAGGAATTTAATACAGGGAACTAGTAGAGTTAAGTGAGGGAAGAACTGAAGCTAAAAGATTGTGAACAAATGTAGAGAATAGAAAGAAGCTACTACTGTCCATGGGGAGTGATGGGGAACCAGGCTACCAGAACCCATAAAGCAGACCCACATGGCAAGAGATAAAACCACTACGGAAGCATCTTTAAAATGATGATATATTCCCCACCTCAGCAAAAAGTTTGACCTGTTTTCTGCCCTGTTCTAAATTTCCACCTTTTCCCTTTCTCCTTAAACTCATTTAAAATAAATAAATAACCTTGGCCTGACAACCACTAGGTAATATGTGTTAAAACAAAATGGATATCATTCAGATGCAGATTTCTAAGCCATGACTATTTTTCTCAATCATATAAAAATGCAAGTCCTCCTATAGCCTATAATGTCTGATCCCCTACTCACCTCCCTGTTCTATTTCCTACTACTCTCTCCCTCACTGTATCTATTCCAGCCCCACTGGTTTCCTTGCCATTCCTTGAATATCCTTTGAATATCCAAACTTATTCTCACCTCAGGGACTTTGCACTTACTCTTTCCTCAGTCTAAATACACTTCTTCCTGTTATCTACTGACATCTCCTCATCTCCTTGTATGAAACTAAACACCCTATTTTTTAAAATGATTTCATTTATTTATTCATGAGAGACACAGAGAGATAGAGAGGCAGAGACAAAGGCAGAGGGAGAAGCAGGCTTCATGCAGGGAGCCTGATGTGGGACTCGATCCCAGGACCCCAGGATCACACCCTCAGCCAAAGGCAGATGCTTTAACTGCTGAGCCACTCAGGCATCCCCTAAACACCCTATCTAAAACAGTACTATCACCTTTCATCATTATTACTCCCTTAACTTTATTTTTCTTCAGACCATCTAGCACTATCTAATGTATTATACCTTGGTTTGTTTTTGTTTGTTTGTTTTTTGGAGATCTCTACTGACTAGAATATAGTCTCTAGGAGAGCAGAGAGCTTGGCTGTTTTGGCCAATGGTATATCCCCAGACACATGCACTGCCCAGTATACAGTAGGTGTTTAGTAAATACTTATTAGCCAAAATAACAAATAGTTTAAATGTTATCTTCCACAAATGACTAACCATTATAATTTGCTAATCAAATCAACAACAAAAAGTATTTCTAGTCATTCTTTTGTAGATGTAGCAATTGATAATTTATATTCATTATGGGTTTAAACTAAAGCTCACACTGCATGAACATGCATTATATAAAACCCAGATATTTTATATATCCAAGTATGATTTGTGTTGTTCAAAAAAAGTCAGTTTGCTCAAACTTATTTTGGATCTGCATTTTGGGCATGTCCTCCAAAATAAGGTTGGTATTCAATAGGAGTACTTTAATTTTTTGCTTTTTTTACAGCCACCAAAAGCCATTCACAGATACATATGGTAAGGTCACAATTGTTCCAAAACATGTTCTCATTATAAAATAATAACATTATTATAATTCGTGTCATCATAATCTGCTTTATAAAGAGTTCCTCAAATTAAAAAAAAACACTAAGTGCATTACACATATTTTGTTTTGATCTTTTCGTAAACAATCAGCTAGATGAAGCATAAAATGTACCTGGCCTAATTCAGTGACAGAGAAATAAACAGAGAAAGAATTATCACCTCTTTTTTCGTCTAGTCTTTAAAGTTCTATCTAAGGCTATTTGTACTATAAGTATCAATGTGTTAGGTAATTAAGGCAAATTCATGATGTTATATTGGCCCTGTTTTCCCACTTTTGACCCTCAAAGTGAACCATGTCTTCTGATTGTAGCAAGATTTTCAATAGATAATAAATTGATGGAAATTGATACCACAGATTCAAAGAAAAGCTATTATGTGATTCATACAATAAGTCCTCTGTTGCATATTTATCCAGTTGTCAATCCATTAATTATCAAATGGAAAAATTACAAAATCTTTAGATTAATTTCAATGTGGGTATTATGCATATAATGCTTTTGTAGTAAAACTTAACCTCTCTAGAGTAAGCTGCTATTTAGAGCACTAAAAAAACCAGCAGACATTATTCAATAATAATGACATCTAATACAGAAAGCAACAAAACATTTTGGATAGTTAAAATGATAATGAAGCCAATAGGCAATCTGTGACCATGTATTTAAAACTGGAAAGTAAGACTGATTCTAGAAAAGCAACAAAATATTAATTCAATGATAAATCCACTTAAGTAAGTCACTCTACCCAGTCTATCATGATCATTTTATGGAAAAACCTAAACTGTGTTTGAGGTTTGAAGAGTCTTCCAAACTTAATGAGTCTTTTTCACATACTTAAGGGATGCAACAAGAGTCTTGATTAAAATAAAAAGCTAGACAATAAATCTAAAACTTTAAGGCCTCCTTGTTCTGTGCTATGTAGCTGCTTAAACTGCTTCTGGTCACTTTGCTGCTGGGGATCATTGCTTAATCTTGGAAAGATCATCCATGGGTAATCTTAACCTGTTCTTTAGACCTGCCCAGGGCAGAACATATTTCTGGGAAGAAAATCTAACTATAAAATATCTGTCAATTTAGAAAAGCAGACCTCTGATATTCAACTTTTAAGTACCCTTTTGTTATTTCCTACCTCTACTGCTCTTAATACTACGTTTTAATCAATTTTCACAGAAACAAACAAACAAACAAACAAACAAACAAAAAAAACAGGGCAGCCCCCGTGGCACAGTGGTTTAGTGCTGCCTTCAGCCCAGGGTGTGATCCTGCAGACCTGGGATCCAGTCCCACGTCAGGCTCCCTGCAGGAGCCTGCTTCTCCCTCTGCCTGTGTCTCTGCCTCTGTGTGTGTGTGTGTGTCTGTCATGAATAAATAAATAAATAATCTTAAAAAAAAAAGAAAAAAAAAACAACAACTAATGATCCTTGATCTTAGGAGTAATGTTCCCAGTTTTCCTTCCATAATTATAATTCCATTGTTTTAAGACAACTAAACCTTTTTTTGAACTAAAGTGCCAGATAGTGGTAGAGCTATTTAGGAGTTTTATGCATGAATGCTTGACATTTTTTTTCCAAGTCAACAAATATTTAAAGTCAACAACCAAGAAGGTCTATTAATTGAAAAGCATCTGACTGGAACTGAACTCTGAATAGAATGATCTTATTTCTCCCTCAATGGCACAGTACATTAAAAAGGAGGATAAAATTAAAATAAAGTGTTCCTAACAGAAAAGATTGAAATAAATGATGAAACCATTTCTTTAATGAGCTACTGACAATAGAAAATAACTTTATGAAGAAATTTGTGAACAATAGCTAGTAATAATCCATCATGAAGTTTCTCCTTACCATGATGAATTAAATTATATCTTCATTGTGCTTGTTTCCCTTCAGATATAGAATTTTATCAATTACCATTCATTACTGAAGTTAGTTCTTAGTTTATTGGGATTCTTACCAAAGAAGAAAGAACTTTACTCATTTGTCAAATAGTGCAAAACAGCTATGATTATATCAACGAGCTCTGGGTGTATTCTGAGAATCACTATTTTCATACTATACCAGTGTTTTTTAAACAAGGGGCTACCATTATCTCTTTTGAATGCAATCAAATAAACTATTTCTATTGAGGCCTGATTTTTCACATTCCCAAATAGGTCATTACTGCTCAAAGATCTTTCAATTAATTTCATTGTTTGCCCATTAAATACCATGTAGCATATTTTCTCCATTTTTATCAAGTCTCCAATGGAAAACTGGCTGCCCTTTATATAGATACAGAATTTATACACACTATTATTTTTAACTGTATGATATAAATTCTTTCAACTATCCTTCTTCCTAAAATATCTCTTTATTACATAATATCTTGTCCTAATTTGTACAGAAATTAGTCCCCTTTCCAGTGCTAGCTTCTCAGACCTGTGCTTGCAAATCCATTCCTTCTAGTCCTCTTTCCATTCCCACACCTCCACTGACTCTTCTCCTCTGCCTTCCAGTACCAGTAAGTCTTTCCTTCACTGTAATCCATCCAACTAACAAATTATTAATACTATTGTTATGGTGCTCCAAATCTTTCAAAAGTTCTTTAGCATCTCTAAGTTATTCTAATATTTTGTCAAGGCATTCAAGATCTTCACTGAGCTGATGCTAAATGGCTTTTTCCCTAGGACTCCCCAGAATAAAATCTTTGCTTCTGCTAGGCTGACTCACTCACCTTTCTCATATATGGCTTATGCATTACCATCCCTGGTTTTTGACAATGCTGTGAATTTTATCAAAATGACCTCCTTCCTCCTTCATTTGCCTGATTTTCAAGGTTCAGCTCAAATTCTGTCTTCTCTATAAAGCTCCTCCTAGAACCCCAGACTACACTAAATCTATCTTTTTCTGATTTCCCTGCTCCAATTTAGCACTCAATTAGGAAATATTTTTATTTATACTTGCATTAGTGTTTATACTTGCATCCTTCCTTTTGAGCATCCAACCTAAGCAACTAGCCAACAAGTTAACATTTACTGAGCACTCACTTGTCAATCACTCTTTGGACCAGGAGAACAGAAGAATGAATAATGTTTCTTTTATTTACTCAGAACTCTTAACACAAAGCACCTTTCAGGGAATACACAAGTTTTTACTAAATAAGTGAGTAACACATCACTAATAGATTTGCTATTAAAAGTGACCACTCTTCCAAACATGCTGTGCAGTTGCTATACACACATAGGTAATATCACAAAACAATCATGCAAGACTGGAAGTTTTAAATCTCAATATAAATCCTAATCCCAGGTGTTTATTAGTTTTAGAGTAAAACCAATCAATGATTTTAAAATCATATATTTTTTTAAAAAAACACATTTCATTCTTCTCACTATTGCCCATGCATCTGACAAGTAGGCAGAAACCAATGATTTATAAGCACAGCAATCAAAACATTATAAACAATTGTGGGTATCCAAAGTATCTGAATTCCAAAAATGTATCTGACAAGAAGAAAATATGACTATCAAAACTGTATAAGAAAAGAGAAAACAAAACAACAGCTTGAGAACATATATACATTTCTATATGTGCTAGTAGTCCTACCACTTAAACACATGTGAACTATTCTATAACTGATTATTTTCAAAGCGTATAACTTAAAACTCTATGCTCTACATACCTGTCCAATCTCCTACTATTTTAAGGTGGACCCCAAATGTTGCTTTGGTTTCAGTAGGACACTAAAAAGCAAACAAACAAAAAAACTAGAATCATTTCTGAGTATTCTGAGTAATAATTATGTATTAGCAAACTATGATTCAATTACAATTTTCATTCTCATAGCAAGTCCCCAGAATCAATAGAAAATAGGAAGTAATGAACTAAAAATCAATATAGATCCTCATTAGTGGAGGAAAAAAGCAACACTTATCAGTCAATAAGACAATATACATTGCTCTAAAAACCCATAAGTATATATATAAAAAAATACACATAATCTAAAATTGTTAGCATATCACAAATATTGTCTAAATACTTTTTGAATTAAGATATTTAAGAGGACAGAGCTTTTAACCACAAAGGAAGAGATGGAGACTAATGATTTTAATGTCTTTTTCTCTCCAGATATTATACACTTCACATTTTACCAAATTCCAGGAATAAAGAAACAAAACATTTCCCAATGTGACCGGAATTTTCCATGTCCAACAAGGAACTCCTACTGAAAGAGTTCTATTTCATTCCCTCCCTTAATTCTCAGAAGAAATAAACTGGAGTGAACTGGCAAGGGTACTTGGGAAGGGGAATGAGGTGTAGTAAAAGAATAAAAGTATACATGGCCCCATGTTTAGGAAATGTAGAAAACACCCACATCACTGAAATGAGAGGATAATTTTTGGTTCACAATAAGAAAACGCAGAATCACCTTTCATTTTTCAGAATCCCAATCTCTTATCCATAAACCTCAGGTTCAAATGTTGTGAAAAGTAAGCTTCAGAACTCATTTGGTGGCACTATCTGACTTGAATTTATGGGAGGGTAATAGTGGGAGACTAAAAGCTCTGTACAAAAATTCATACAGAAGTGTTTTCCTACAGAAGTATCCATTTGCTTAAGAATCTTACCCCACAAGAGAACTGCTAGAGAACTTATATAATATATAAAACATACATACCTTTTAAAATCTACAAAATTCTAAATTCTGAAAACACATCTAACTTAAGGGTTATGGATAAGAACTTTATACACACTATTATTTTTAACTGTATGATAAAAGCTCTTTCAATTATCCTAATTTCTTATCACACAATATCTATCCTTTCCTGATTTTTAGAGAAATTAGTCCCCTTTTTCCAATGCTAACTTCTCAAAACTTGGGTTGCCATTCTTTCACTGAGTACCATGTGCCAGTGCTAAGTGCTTTATTTCCAAAATCTTACAATAACCTCTGGAGAGCTGTCTTTTATAGTTAAAGAAACTGAATAACTGGGACTTAAAAATATGGACTTTTCCCAAGATCACACAACTAGTAAGAAGAGAAGACAGAGTTTAGTCCAGGTGTGTCTGACTACATAGTTCTTAACTATGGCAAGTCACTGTCTCCTCTAAGGCGAACACGGAAAATGGGTAAGGGTCACATGAAAAATCAACTGGAGTAGGAGGAAGAAAATTTATTTGTTGAAGATTATTAAAAGAGATGTACAACAATAAGAATGAAGGGGAAATATGAGCTGAAGTCAAAGCACAGACATGGTCCTGGGGGCCCTGTGATAGAGAATGGGTTGCATAAAGCAAATCTAAAATCCTCAAGCTCCCTGTGTTAACCAACTAATGTAGGTCACACTGGGATGCTATAAGAGGAAATAAAGGGAGATGAAGACACTGTGGAGAAATGTAAAGAATTCACAGTCAAACAAGAAAGGTAGCTTGGAAATCAGTGAAAGCCCTAAAATAAAAATGTAGGTATTCACAAGAAATCACAAACATACTAATAGTACATGATCTAATATATGTTCAGGATTGGGAACTGATATGATACGGAATTACTGCTAGTATGATAAAAATATTAAGATAAAAATATTATGAAATTATATTATTTAAATATTATTTGTACTATTAAAATGGTATTTCATTATAATTGTGACTCTAATATTGATTTCATTTGCATTCTGGTTTCTAATAACTCCAAGATCAATAGGTTTTCTAATGAGAACATATTAATAATTATTCCATTAGTAAGATGGTGTGATCTGTAAAAGCCACCCATCATTTTAGTTCATACTACTTAATGCTGGCCAGAGCCTCTATGCAGTAAAAGTTGTAGCTAGGGGATCCCTGGGTGGCGCAGTGGTTTGGCGCCTGCCTTTGGCCCAGGGCGCGATCCTGGAGACCCGGGATCGAATCCCACGTCGGGCTCCCGGTGCATGGAGCTTGTTTCTCCCTCTGCCTGTGTCTCTGCCTCTCTCTCTCTCTCTCTCTCTCTCTCTCTCTCTCTCTGTGACTATCCTAAATAAATAAAAATTTAAAAAAAAAAGTTGTAGCTAGCAGAAAGCAAGAACCCCAACAGAGTTCCAGGTTACCAATCTGTTTGCCTATGTGTCACACTTGATGTTTCCCTCATTGTAAACTAACTCTTAGATCATAAAAAGAAGATCTAAGCCAAGAAGTCATCAGAATAGAGAGAAAAAAGTTAGTCTTGATATGTCTGAGTGTATATCTGGCTTGATATAATCTCATATTCTAAAGGAAAACATGTATCTTCCCAAATATTCATCTCTCTAGTCCATTCTTTCAACTAATGGAAAACATGTATCTTCCCAAATATTCATCTCTCTAGTCCATTCTTTCAACGCAAACATTGTAAAAGATACCTGCATGTGATAACATCCCCACAGGTCCTGAAGAAGCTTACAAACTTCCCTCTTGTGATGCTGGCCAAATATATCAGTACAGTTTTTAAGTTGATCTTATTTTGAGCAGATAAAACATAGTATTGTTTCTTTCAAACTCTGGGAATAATACCTTTATAAATTACTGATACTTTCTTAAACTGGCTAGGAATAAGAACATAGAATTTAATATAGTCTTTGCCCAGTCATATTGCCTCAAATTTGAAGGAGGCCTGTACATACAGAATGGTTTCAGCATGTGTGGTTTGAAACAATGACTGGAGATCTTAGAATCATATTCTAGTAGCATTGCACAAAAATGTTGCTTAAACAGTAGTGTAGTGATTCTTTAATGCTTCCTCACTATCTTTCAATTTTTTTTATTTTTTTAAAAAAGTTTTTATTCATATTCCAGTTAGTTATCATAGTGTTATATTCATTTCAGGTATACAATGTAGTGAATCAACCCTTCCATACATCACCTGGCACTCATCATGACATAGTGCACTCCTTAAATTCCAACACCTATCTCATTCATCCCCCTCACTCACCTCCTCACTGGTAACCATCAGTTTGTTCTCTATTGTTCTGAGTCTGTTTATTGGTTTGTCTCTCTCTTTTCCCCTTCGCTCCTTTGTTTTGTGAAATCACATGGTATTTGTCTTTCTCCAGCTTATTTTGCTTAGCATGATAAACTCTAGCTCCATCTATGTCATAGCAAATGGCAAGATTTCATTCTTTTTATGGCTGAGTAATATTCCTCTCTGTGCGCGCGCGTGTGTGTGTGTGTGTGTGCGTGTGTGTGTACACACACACATCCCAAACTGGACAGCAATATGCAAAAGAATGAAACCAGACTAAGACCACTTTCTTACACCATGCACAAAAATTAATTCAAAACGCATTCAAGATCTAAATGTTAGACAGGAAACCATCAAAATCCTAGAGTAAAACTTAGGCAGTAACCTTTCTGCCATAGACCGTAGCACCTTCTTTCTAGATATGTCTCCTCACTATATTTCTAATAGTGCTTAAAAAAAAAAAAAAAAAACTTCTCAAAAGGAAGAAATAGTAAAATACAGATATCTATGGCTCTCTACCTTCCTAGAACATTAATAAGGAAATATGCTTATGACAAGTTTTCAGTTTAAAATTTTTCAGGATAATATGTGTAGTTAAGCTCACATTATTAAAGAAACAGTTATGAGTGGGGGTTTTTTAATAGAGAAATAAGTTGAAGAGAACACAATATACAGCATTAGGAATATTAACTTCTGGGAAGCAAAATTGAAGGCAGAAAATGAGAACTCATTTTATATACATCTCCTTTTAAAAATTTATTATTAGCCTTTGTAATGTTTATAATTTTTATATATTTTTAAAACGTAATTTAAAATGTAAACAGTAAGACATTGCTGAGTCTCAATTTAGTCTCACTTAAGTTTCCTAGATGTAGAGAAAGAGTATGGTTCATGTTATGATAATATATGTACCAAAATACACATCACCCAGTTTAAAGGTAAGAAAATGAAGTGATGAAATTTGTAAGAATAGACCTGGGGGAATTTCTATTTTGATATCCTTGAGTAAAAGTGCTTTCCTTCAAATTATTTGTTCAATATGGCATTGACTTTTTAAAGTACTCAGATGACTAATGATTTTATAACAGTCCCACAAAAATATAAACAGATATTACATAATCATCTTACATTTGAGAACTAAATGTAAAAATGATGTCATTGCACAATGATTTATTCAACATGGAAAAGAAATTTAAAAGCCACAATGTGTTTGTTTTTAAATCAAGAGCCTTGCAATAACAAATAAAAATGATTCTAAAGGAGATATTACTATATTAAATACTATATTTTCTTTAAAAAAAAAAAACGCTATATTTTCAATGTAACGAACTTGGTAAGCCAGAGAAAATATCACAGAATATTAAGAGTCTTTAATCATTATTGTCAGGTCTTATTTTTAACCCCTTCTTCCAAAGCTCTAGTTTTTATGCCCGCTATACATCTCCATCTGAAATTCACTCTAAATGTACCGTATTTAAAATTCTCATTATCTTCCCAAATTATCCTTTCTGATTCTCTTATGTTTGAACATAGAACCTATGCCCTTATCAGAACAGAGGCTTAAGTCTCAGAGGAATATCATATATATCTGTTCCTGCCAGCATTCAATCAATTTTCAAGTCCTCTAAAACAATCTTATCAAAGAAAATGTCTGATTACAGCAATCTCTTATTGATTAACCTTTATTGTCCTCCTAAGAAAAAACACCCACATTCTTTCCTACAGTCTATAGCCAACCACATCTGTTCCAAATCCTTTCCAACTTTATATTCCATATTCCTCCTTGGCCCCTCTAATCCCCTAAGCCAACACGGATCAGCTAATATATTTCCCTAGCCTCTCACATTCCCACTTACTAGTCTACTTATTTAGAATGATTCCATTCCTATTCTCATATTGAACTCTAGCAATTCTTTAAGACACATCTCAAATGCCACCACTCTCATGAAGAAATTGATTTTCCCCGCCATGAAAATTCCTCACTTCCCTGAACCCCTAAATTATTTGACTTTTATGCCCTTTATTACAGCCCACTTATTTAATTTTATGGATTTTTTTTGTATTAATATACATTTACAAAGTCTTTAGATCAAGAAGTATTTCTAAGTCCATACTGTAAATTCCATAGCATTTTACCCATAGTGGGCACGCATTCAAATATCAGTTCAGTTAAATATTGGAGAATTAACCTGAGAGTGAATAAGGACTTCAACAATGGTATTTGTTCTATAATTTATTCATACATTCAACACATGAATCCAAAGTGTTCCAGCGACTATACTAGGAGCTCATGCAATTTCACAAATGAGGACTGTTCTAAAAGTAAGAGAGGAGATAACGAGCCAGGAGCACAGAACCCATCACAATTAATGTAACATCATGACTAAACATTTTGACAAATACAATATTTTAATGTCTACTTGTTTACTTGAAGAAAAAAATAGTGTTTACTTGTATATTTGCATGAAAAAAATAGACTCCATCTTAGATTCTAGCAGAATATGTAAATGAGATGTTTATGAACTGTGATGGAATGTGTGTATTTATCTCAACTCCCTCAAAAAAACAAAACACTAAAATGACGGTTTAGGGTTTTAAAAACACAAACTAAAACAGCAAATATAACACAGGGTATGATGACAACAATGGAGAGGTGTCAGCAGAATTTGGCACCATGAAATGTGGATGAGATGGTTGATGGGAAACTGATGGAAAGAAACATGCAGCTTGAATCCCACTGCCTTCATAAAATGGATCACCTTGAGAAGCAAGCCCATCTTTCCCTCACAATAGATCTCAGAGGCAATAGAAGGAGGCCAGGGTTCAGCTTAGGATGAAAAAAGAAAGAAAAAGAGGAATTGTGTGTTCACATCTGTATATGGAATAATCTGACCCCCAGGATCATAGTACTCTAACTACAAGCCAGGCAACTACTCCTTCAAAATCCCAAAGACAAGTACAGGTGGGGACAGAAGGGCTTTACATTCCGGAATAGCCTGTAGCACAGTGGAAAGTAGAGTTGAGATTGCTGAGATTAGCGATTTATTTAATGAAAGCACATTGAATGCCATTGCAAATTTACATTTCAAAACTGAGCTCTACAAATGCTCATTAGGACCTGCTCTCCCGATGGCCTTCCCTTTCTCAATGAAGTCCCAGTTGCTCAGATCAAACACTTGGAGGATAACCTTGACTTTCTATTGCACATTCCATACCTAGTCTATCAAGAAATCCTGTTAGCACTCACTTAAAATATACTCCGAATCTGACCATTTCTCACCAGCTCCCACTGTCACCACCCTGGTGTAAGCCACCACCACACCTCAACTGGATGCCCACAACAGTCTCCTAACTGATCTCACTACTTCTGCTAATTTCCCTTCATCTAATCTTAACACAGCAGCAAGAGTAACTTTACTAAAAAGTAAGTCAGACCATGCCATTTGTCTACTCCGAAGCCTCCAATGGCCCCTCCTCACTCAAAGTAAAATCCAAAGTCTTTATAATGTCCTATAAACTCCATATAGTCTGACTCCTCATGACTTTCCTGACATTGTCTCCTACCATCCTTCCTTTTTCTTAGTGTATCCCTTCCACTATGTGTGTGTATGTCACACACATAGACATACACACACACACTCACACACATTTATACAGATGCAAGTCAATAGGCATTAAGTAGAACTCAGGGTGAAAACTGGGCAATTTTGAACAGAAAAATGGCTTGATCTGATTTTCATTTTAAAATAATCATTCTAGGATGCTTGTTAAGATTAAATAGTAGGTGAACAATGGCAGACAGAGGGAGACCAGTTAGCAGGCTATCCAGATGGTAGTATACTGGACCAGGGGGCCTCTGTGGAAATGGTGGACATGTTCTGAAGGCAGAGCCAAGAAAATGTGTGTGAATAGATTACTAACTATATTTAAAAAATAACAAAAATCAAGAATAATATCCAGGTTTCCAGCCTCTGCAGCCTGAACAATGAGGTTGGTCTTAACAGAGGTGGGGAAGACTGTGGGTGAAATGAATTTGGGAGGCTTAGGGTTAGGTGTTCAGTTTTAGATTTGTTAAGATGTCTTTTAGATACATCGAGTGGAAGTTTCTGGCAGACAACTGGATACATGAGTTTGAATTTTAGAGTTGGAGGCAAGGCTGGAAATATACATTTGGGAGATGATAACAACCAGATGCCTCAATAAGACTGCATGAGATCATCAGAGAAATGAGTGTAACTAGAGAGGAAAGGGGATTCAAGGAATGGACACTGGAGTGTTCTGATATTTAGAGGTCATGGGGGTGACAAGAAACAGCAAAAAGAGCCTGAGTAAAAGCCAGAAAATGAGGAGAAAAACCAGGTGAGTTGGATGTTTCAATAAAGTAAGTGATCAGCTGTGCTAAACACTGCTGAGAGGTCAAGTCCATTAAGGACTGGAAAATGACCACCAGACTCAGCAATAACATGGTCATTGCTGACCTTGGAAATGTTTTCCTAGGGTGCTGTGGGTAAAAAGTTGGTGGATTTAAGAGAAAATGAGAGAAACAGAACCGAAGAATTGGGAAATGGGGCAGTAGCCGGAAGGAGATGTGAGTCAGGAAAGGAGATTTTATTCACCATGTTCTCTTTTGTACTTAGGTAAAAGGAGGATCTAAAAATACCAATAGGATAAATCAAGTTTAATATTAAACAGTTGGTTTTCTCTGAATACATTGACCTATTTAGGTTCATATTTATCATGCAGGCTCTCATTAGGCACTGAAGGACTATTTTCTTTTCCCCTGGAAGAAAAGCCAAACTAAAGCAGTTAGATGATGTTGAATTTTCACAGAGTTCAGATGTCCTGTTATGTTTCACGAACATTTGTGAACTTTTTGGGGTAATTTCCACCACTGTGTCTGGTCTATGGTTAAGACACATTGTTGCCTTGCTAATCTATCATCTATCCCAGCTGAGTTTCTAAGCTGCCCAAGCAAAAGATTTGTGAAGCCCTAGGGAAAAACATTTTTTTAAAGAATTACACAAATGAAAGCAAAACCCAAGATCAAAACAACTGATGCAGACTTCCTGGTTGTATTTAAACCCATGAAATGAAATAAATAATAATAACAAAAACTTTACCAATCTTTACGGAATCCATGACCATTCTCGTCTGGTTTTCATTGAAAACTGGAAAGACTATTCCCAAAGTGACTGGTTAAGAGATTAAAAATACAAAGCAGAAGAATGATGGCAAGTGCAGGATTGCTATGTAAAAGTACAGACAATAACAAACTAACAGCTAGACTTGCCTCTGACTCATGGAAAAATATGTGAAATCAGGTTATCCAAGCTTAAAAATAATGAATCACACAACTTAGAATACAGATGTCAGGAAAGCACATGTGTGTTTCTGAATACAAATAACAATGAAAGGATATAGAAGTATTCATGCAAGCTTCAATCAGTTACTTCCACAAAAAAAGCAGATTCTACATTATTTCTTTAATTGAGAATCCATGAAAAATATCAACAACCATAATTAATGTCCATCTCAGGTAATTACTAGGAGATGCAACATTTCATAGGAAGCAGTAGTTTTCACGCTTTCTTAGGTTTGGGATTTTTTAAAGCCATCTCTGATTTGCTTCTCTAAATTAGGTGAAAGCATACCTTACTACAAGATTTGTTTTGGTAGAAAATCCAAACGTTTGTAGCAGTGAAAAACATTGCTAAAGATCCATTACTAGAGTTGAAGAACAAAATATAAAACAATACCCAGACTTTAAGCCCATAAAGGTCCAAAGAGGAAAAAGAACCTGAACATGTGAATTCTGGATCTAATTTTGTCATCAATTGTGTTACTCTGGTTACTTTGATCCCTTAAAGAATCTACCCTTTAGATATCCCATCTCCCCAACCATAAGCAAAAAAACCAAAGTTGGTGTTTGGGCTAGAAGTTGTTTTTTAATTGATGTAGAGTTGACATACAATATTATATTAATTTCAGAGATACAACATGGTGACTTGACAATTATATACATTATAAAATGCTCACCACAATAAGTATAATCACCATGTGTCATCATACAAAGTTATTACAATCTTTTTTTAAAAGATTTTATTTATTTATTCATGAGAGACACAGAGAAAGAGCGAGAGAGGGGGCTGGGGGGGTGGGCAGAGACACAAGCAGAGGGAGAAGCAGGCTCCATGCAAGGAGCCTGACAGGAGACTCGATCCCAGATCTCCAGGATCACACCCTGAGCTGCAGGCAGCGCTAAAGCGCTGAGCCACCTGTGCTACCCAAGTTATTACAATCTTATTGGCAATATTCCCCAAGCTACACTTTTTACCTCTGCAACTTATTTATTTTATAGCTGGAAGTTTGTGCCTCTTAATCCCCTTGGACTACAAATTTTTAAAGTTCAATGAGTTTAGATAAGCTAGGATTTTTTATGTGTCTCATATTTAATTTCAAGTTTTAAAAAAGAATTTTCTCACAAAATATATATTTACTACAGTTTTTATATATTTATAAATATATAAATGAATGTAAATATGTCTAATAAATAAATACATTTAAATGTTACTTGTGGTGGAAACTGTGGTGCCTTGCTCAGATCTTCTTCATTTCCCCCACCCCACTCCCACCAGCCTCCCAATTTTCAGGATCAAAACACTAATTCCTCAATCTCCTACCTGTTTCAAGTGTTTCCAGCAGAGCTCATTTATTGAGCACCTCCCCACCCCCCAAGGAACTGCTAGCCATAGAAGGAAGCTTCTATGCCTCTGTCTTAGTATCTCTCTTTGGAGTTATCTCACCTTCAAAGACTGATCAGCTGGAGAGCACAAAGTTTTGGTCTCTTGACTGCAAGATAGGAAAACACTGAACTGTCATTTTATGCAGAACTCCTATCAGACCTGCTGAGGCCTCTGCTGAGACTTTAGCACAGTTCAACTTTTACCTTGTGTTCTCAGTCCCTTACTCCTTAATAGATGTTGTCCCGAGCAAGCACACTTCCCACAACCTCCCTCAGGAAAATCTTTACCTTTCAGTCTGTTTCCCAGGAAACCCAACCCAAGGCACTCATCCTACAGACTAGTCAACCACAGGAGGCAAATCTTCAGTTCCTTCAAATGACTGTTTCTAAAACAATCTGTGGCCAGGACTTAGTTACTCCATGCTGCAGAATGAGGCAAGCAAAACAAAACAAAACAACCCAGTTCAATCCTGTCTTGGATCTCCAGTCATTCTCTGAAACAAGAACCATAACAGCTGCAAACTTACTGAGAACTTACTATATGCCAGGCACCATGCTTAGCACTTGATTACATCTTTCTTTTTTTTAAATATTTTTTTCTTTATTTATTTATGATAGTCACACAGAGAGAGAGAGAGAGGCAGAGACACAGGCAGAGGGAGAAGCAGGCTCCATGCACCGGGAGCCCAACGTGGGATCGATCCCGGGTCTCCAGGATCACGCCCTGGGCCAAAGGCAGGCACCAAACCACTGCGCCACCCAGGGATCCCCTGATTACATCTTTCTAATTAAGAATATAAATAATAGTGAAAGGGAATAGAAGGGAAGGGAGAAGAAATGGGTAGGAAATATCAGAAAGGGAGACAGAACATAAAGACTCCTAACTCTGGGAAACGAACTAGGGTGGTAGAAGGGGAGGAGGGCAGGGGGTGGGGGTGAATGGGTGACGGGCACTGAGGGTGGCACTTGATGGGATGAGCACTGGGTGTTATTCTGTATGTTGGAAAACTGAACACCAATAAAAAATAAATGTATTATTAAAAAAATAAAAAATAAAAATAGTTTCCTTACTACAAAAAAAAAAAAAGATTCAGAATAATTGCAAAGAGAAGTTACTATTATGGACCACATTTAATAAAGAAGTAGGTCAATGGTTATAGTATTAAGTGGGGGATCTAGGCCTCCAATCCAGGCTGTTGGATTCCAAAATCCACCATCTAAACACTGCACAGTGGCCTCTGATCACCATCAGTCCTGTCAGCAAACACCTGCCTGGAGGTTCTGCTGGAGAGAATCCAGGTGCATTAGCAGAAAACAATCACAACTTCCCTAGGAAAACCTACCAGAGTAGCATGTCTTTCTTGTGTAAGAAGTCAGTGTCAGTATAAGAAACACTGTAGCACTTTAAGTAATTAAAATTCCAACTTCTGGATTCCTAATTAAATGAGTATTCAAAAATTAGTTTAACTTTAACTGAAATTGTAAGACATATGATAGTACTTCTGTATCTTATATTTTGTAAATATTTTTTGTATTTTCAGCTTTAAAAGCTTTATCTCCATTTTTAGAAATAAAAGTCAAACTACTGAATTTATAATTTGATTTTTCTGTACATTGGCACAGTATATGAAAATAAGCATTAGATTTTTTTCTAGCAGCAGAGATTAACCTTTAACTCTCCACAAGAGAAAAGCTAATAGTACAGACAATCCAAAACTTTCAATTGTGTACTTCTCTTAACATTTTCATAGTTTCAGTAAATTTCTCTCCTAAATAGCAATTCTGTTTTGTTGTTTGACTCCAGCAACATGGCTTTCCAGAAACAACAGGAGTTTCAGAAACATAAAAGCCCTTGAGGCACCTGAGTGGCTCAGTCAGATAAACATCTAACTCTTGATTTCAGCTCAGGTCATGCATGATCTCAGGGTCATGGGATCAATCCTCACATCGGACTCTGTGCTCAGCGTGGGGATTGCTTGAGATTCTTTCTCTGTCCCTCCCTTGCTTGTGTGTACACTCCCTCAATAAAATCTTAAGAAAAAAAAAAAAAGAAAGAAAAATGTGAATTCCCTAAACATCGATGGATGGTGAGTCAGGAGAGAGTATAAAACAGCTAGCTAGCAGCATGCCTTTCTGCCGGGGTGGTCCATGTTTATATCTCACCTGTGCCATCATCAGCTGTGTGACTTTGGACATGTAATTTAACTTGAGGCACATTATTTCCTGCATCATATAGGATGAACAACACCTGTCTCACAGGAATACAATAAAAATTTTAACTATAATATTTTCAATTTTATGAAAGAACTTCTTAGGTACTTAATTAGTAGGGATTATTATCCTTAACAAAGATAAAGTGTTTACACACTTTTTAGTGGGAATCAGCAAATGGGAAATTGCTTTGTTCTGCTTTATTTCACAGGAACCCTTAAGGGAATACCCAGAGAAAATGTTTGAGAAGCATTCATTTTACATGTAAGTGCCAAATCGAAGTAATGAGACAAAAAGAAAGAAATGGCAGGAAAAGACAATAAATTAACATAATTTACATAATAGCATGATATAAAATTTAGCTGAAAAATGTTTGCTTTGCTCAAATTCATTCCTAGGCAGCAGCAAGATTTGCCTCTTTTCCCTCTTATGAAAATAGAAACTCCCTTAAGGGATAGTAGGAGTGAGCTAGCCAGTAACCCCCCAAAATCTGGGAAGGCTACAGACCATTTCCTAAGCCTACACAAGTACATGATACACAGATGGCCTGATGAAAAGAACTTCCTTTTCCTTAACTTTTTTTTTTTTTTTTTTGTGGAAGCCAACTATTGTTACAATTTAAACTATGAGCTACAGATACAAAAAAAAAAGTGATATTTAAAATAAGATGAGAATATATAAAATGTGACTATAAAACTGGAACTTGCAAAAAGAAGACCTATTTCCTAAGAAATATTGATAGCATTTGTCAGGTAAGCATGGAAATTAGGAACAAGCAATTACCACTGCTAGCCCAGGGAATGAGGCTTAGGAGATGAAAAAGGACCTATTGTATCTGCCCAGATGTTACCCATGGGTTGTTTCCCTTTGCCTTTGGTGTTTCTCCTGCAACCAAATTCATAAGTACATTCCCCTGGCCTCTCCTGAGCTTAAGAAAAATCACCACCATAAACCTATAGATTAGACTCAGAATTGGCAACCTAACCTTTAACTGAAAGCCATTTCAGCCATAAGCATTTTTCCTTTTTCTTTTTAATCTCTGTAACTTCCTTTTTTCCAGCTTCATCTTCCAGAGTATGCCAAAAAAAAAAAAAAAAAGAGGAAAAGATCATCTATCTACAAAGTATTTCTGGAGCTAGGTCCCAAAAACTAGTTATATATTAGGTGTTTTTCACTATTTCAACAGATTTGCATTGGGTTACTCTGTGTCCCAGACACTGTGCTGTGAATGCATCTTTGAAAGGGCTCCTGGACCTTCTGATTAGGAGTAAGGTAGGCATTAAGCAAATAATCTAACTACAATAGCATTGAAGACAGTACACAGGTGCTTATAAGAGGAAAAGATCAAGAAACAACCTAATATGAAGAATCCCTGAAGGCTTCTCAAGAAGTGACATTGAGATGAGTTGGGAAAGATGAGAAGAGTTGCCAAGGCAAAGACAATGTCAGGCATTTGGAGTGAAAGTAAGTAGAAGCAGAAAGAGGTTGGTCCCCAAAGCCAACAGACTAGTTTACATCAACACCCAAAAGAAGGAAAGTGAGAAAGTGTTAGCAAATGGCTGAATAAAATTTATTAAAATTGAATAAGCAAATGGGTCAACTTCTCAGAACTAGTAATATGTTAAGAGGCACTATGAATTTCTTTTTTTTTTTAAGATTTTATTTATTTATTCTTGATAGACATAGACAGAGAGAGAGGGGCAGAGACACAGGCAGAGGGAGAAGCAGGCTCCATGCCAGAAGCCCGATGCAGGACTCGATCTCGGGACTCCAGGATCACACCCTGGGTCAAAGGCAGGCACTAAACTGCTGAGCCACCCAGGGATCCCAGCACTATGAATTTCTAAGAGTGATGTATCTCGAACAGTATTTTCCAAACTATTTTAGGTCCAAAGAAAAATGCATTTTCTTTCTCATTTTTTTCTCAGAGAATTTTCAAAGGAGCATATTCCTCTAAGAGAACTAAAGAAGCAACCTGAAAGAAGTAGAAGGAATAAAGAAGAATCTTTTAATTGAAAAAAGTAAGAAAGACAGAAAACTGGGATGAATACAGAATTCCAAGCATCCAACCTCTTTGCCTCTATCCAACGCACTTATGAACTTGAATCTTCTGAAATGAGCCTGCCCTGGCTCAGAGGCTTAGCGCTGAGGGCTCACCAGGCCACCACCAGAGTCAGGGCAGTAGGTGATGGTCCTTTGCTACAGCACGTTGCTCTTAAGGAGACTCAGGAGTGCTGTATACCCAAGAGATGAGGAGCTTTACTGCCTCCCCACCACCCAGGCAAACACATCCTATTTCCCAAAGTAGGCACTAAACCATCATTTGTTCTTAAAGAATAATGTTCTTCCTATTCTCACGCCTCAGGATCCCACAAAATATATAATAATCTTTCATTCACATGACAAAAATGTCAAGTATCTGAGAATATTCTTATATCATTTTCACTCTTGTTTAACTTGTTTTATCTTTATACTGCTATCCTACCTTTTCTTTGGATTCATATCCAAACCCTATTATTTGGGAGTGGATGACTGCAAATACGGAAAATAATTATGAATTTGAAAATGAATCAAATTCTCTTTCAAAGGTTTCTACCACATAACAGTATTCAAGAACTCACAGCAGCCAAAATAACTTATGGAACCCCAAAAAGGATTTTAGTTGAGTAGGCAAAAAAATATATATTTTAGGTGATGATATTCAGGAAGCTAGGTCCCAAAAGCTCAGAGTCCCCAGAATACGAGTTAGGCACTGTGACTCCTCACTTTTTCTTCTGCCTCCTAATTTTTCCCTTCTCATCCTAGAGCATCATAAAGACGCACATTAGCACCATTCTAGGAGCACTTAGAAGCTGTGTTGGGCAAGTATTGACCTAGCATAATGGCTCTCAACTGCCAGCAATTCTGACCTCCAATAACCCTTCAGGGGTTATTTAACAATGTCTGGAGACATTTTTCATTGTCACAAGTCAGGGATACTATTGGCAGCTAGAAGGTGGAAGCTACCAGTGTTGGTAAACATCTTGTAATGCACTGGACAACATGCCACATCAAAGAATTATCTGACCCAAAATGTCAATAATACCGAGGTGGAAATCCTTCTAGCTCAAACCTCCTAACAATTCCAGGGAGACAGCTTTCTAAGTTTCTGAACTGGTTTCATTGATAGAAATGTCTTCATCATATGGAATCAAAATGTATTTCTCTAAAACTTTTTACTATTAGTCTTATTTCTATACCTTGGGATCCCAAAGGAAAAATATCTAACCCTTCATCTACATGACAGATCTTCAAAAGCTGAGACTCCTGTGATATCCTCAAAATTTCCTATTTTCAGGTTGGAAAACCACATGTTGATGTCCTATCCCTGCTTCTAATAATAATAATAATAATAATAATAATAATAATTGCAGAAGTGAAGGCAAAAATCTGAATTAAAAGGAAATATTCTAAAAAAAAAAAGGAAATATTCTGAGATCATTAAAAATTACAAAAGCATCATTACCAGGTACTGACCACCACCAGAAATACCCTCCCAGGCACAGAACTCATCAGTGACAGAGCTGGGGCTAAATTGTCATGTTCATGTTCTCTGTGTAAATACTACCATTTTACATCACACATAATTGTTCTCCTTTTCTCAACTCTGATTCCTACTCCCAGTTCCTCTTCTGTCTGTTCCCTTTCCCTGCTTTTCTCAGCTTCCCAACAGTGCCTACAGCCAGCCACAAGGCTATTACAGCGTTTACCCCAATCACCTGCTTGGGAAGCAGATCAGGCCAATTGGGAGCCCTTATGCCCTACATGGCATTCTTTTCCGAATTTCTCCTTTTGCCCTGGGAAAGAAAGAATCCTAGGATGACCAAAAGAGACTAAATCTAGAAGCCTCTTCTTGGCATGTACCATAAGAGAGAAATTCTTAGATTTTTCTGTTTTGAGGAGCATAAACATTTTCAGTGATACAATGTACGCTAAAAAGTAAACTATCTTCTCTATTTTTACTAAAGCTGGGTGATGAGAACATGGCAGATGAGAACATAGCGGTCCATTATACCATTGTCTCTACTTATGCATATGTTGCAAAATACTTTTGTAAAGAAGAAAAACAACCCCTTTTTCTCTGTATTTAACATTCCACAACTGCCTTCCTTTCTTATTCCATATACTCTATTTAATGCTATGGTAAAGAAATTATTTTCAAAATAAAGTCTCAAGTTGCACACCTTAAATATATACAATTTTTCATTTTTTCTTTTTTTTAATATTTTATTTATCTATTCATGAAAGGAAACACATAGGCAGAGGGAGAAGCAGGCTCCCTGCAGGAGCCCAATGTGGAACTCGATCCCAGGACCCCAGGATCACAACTTGAGCCAAAGGCAAACACTCAACCACTGAGCCACCCAGGCACTCACAATTTTTCATTTTTCAATTACACTTCGATAAAGCTGGTAAAAAAAAAAAACAAAAAAAACAAAAAACAAAACAGAGTCGAACACAAAGAAGGATTAACTTTGGAAGTAAAATATCCTATGACCCCAAGAATAGACCAAATTTTTTTAACTACTTAAAATAAACATACCTGTGCACTTTCTCCCTATTCCATTCTTTCCCTTCTTTTTAATGTTATCAACTTCAGATTTATGGGATGCATGAAATTAGAGAAATGGAAATGTATCTTAAAAGTAGCAGAACTAAACACGGTGCTTCTGACTGTAATGGATGCAATCATGTGAAAATGCCTTCATGATTCAGCTGAAACTTCATAGAGGAAGGTTTGTTCATCACATTTATTTGCCATGGATCCTACGGTCTCAGGGAACTACGGCCATATTAAAGCATATTGTATGACGTGCGTATCCAAGAGCAGTGAAGGGCATGATGCGGCTACTTGGCTCCTGGTGATGGCTGCGTCCTGGACTCTGAGGTCCGTTTTGAATCTTATTAGGGCAACTAAGTTTTCACTATTCCTCATAACAACACGTTTCCCCTCTCACTCTAGACAACTGCCCACACAGCACCAGATGAAAGGTGAGGCAGGGTGTACCCCACTGCCCTCCCCCCTCTCAAATAAATAAATTTTTAAAAAGAAAAGAAAGAAAGAAAAGTGGTTGCCATTTCCAGTACAGCCCCACCCTTAGATCCCAGCATTAGGAACCAGTGATTTTTTTCAGTCCCCCATCTGTTCAATTTGATTTGCGTAACTTAAGCATATATTTAAACATGTGGGTCCTGGGTCCTGTTCTTAGTTACTTTTGCTAGAAATTGGAAAAAAAATCTCAGTCTCCATCATCAATGGGAAATACTAAATAAATTATAGTGAATTATGCAGTCCTTAAAAAAATGAGACAGGGCATGTGCCTTTCGCTCAGGTCATGGTCCCCAGGTCCTGGGATGAAGTCGCACATCAGGCTCCCCGCTCAGTGGGGAATCTGAACTCCCTCTACCCTACCCCCTGCTCATTCTCTCTCCCTCTCTCTCTCTCATGCTCTCTCTCAAATTAATAAAATCTTTTTTTAATAAAATGAGGCATATGCAAATACAGTAACATGGAAAGCTGTCCATTATATATTATTGAGTGAAAAGAGCAAATTATAAAATAAATGATCCAGCAAACAAATGTCAAACATCTATCTATGCCTAAGTATATAGGAAAAGGTCTGGCGGAATATATGTCAAATTCTGAAAAAGAGGATTGAGGGCAGCCCCGGTGGCGCAGCAGTTTGGCGCTGCCTGCAGCCTGGGGTATGATCCTGGAGACTTGGGATCAAGTCCTATGTCTGGCTCCCTGCATGGAGCCTGCATCTCCCTCTGCCTGTGTCTCTGCCTCTCTCTCTCTCTCTCTCTGTGTGTTTCTCATGAATGAATAAATAAAATCTTTAAAAAAAAAAAAAAGAAAGAAAGGATTGAAAAGTGGGGAAAAATGAGGAAAAATGAATTGTATACTTTCTGATAATAGGCTTATGCTATATTTATAAGGTAAAAAAAGAATGTTAAACAATGGGCTAAAAATATTTGGGCTAAAAATATTTGGTAAAGCCATTATTTAGCCAGATCTTCACCTGCCCATTATTTATTCCATTTTATTTTTCCGACTTTATTTTCCCTTCCCTCCCCCACACTTTGTCTGGACACCAAATACTACAAACTTTTTCTTTTCTAAACACTGATTGGATTTTTGTATGCTTCCACCTCAACCCAGAGTACCCTCTTCATCACTAAATTCAATCTCTCCAAAGAAAACCATACATAGAATATTTTGGTACATATTTCATAAAAGGAAAATGTAAATATCCAGGAAATTTTCCATATTTCAAATCATCAAGCTTTAATACATTTTAAGTATTGCTTCCTGAATTGTAAAGTGTTTGAAAATAATAAATAGCTACAAAGTTTCTGAACAGATAATATTTCTTTTATTTTCTAAATGGCTTACTTAAACATTTAGGTTATTATGATGTCCTTGAATGATTTTTAGAGTGAAGTAAAATACACACACATAAAAGAAAAAGTCAAAATTATAAAAATTATAAAAATCAAAAACAAGTTTCTTACCATTGTGAGGGTAAATGGATGGTTTTCTAATGCAGACACACTGGGACAATGTAGAATAATATACTAAAAAGCAACAAACATAATTTTTAAATGACCAAGAAAGAAGTTAAAGTATTCTAATAATGGCACGAATACTAATTTTCAAAAATGATTTAAGGATAAAGGGAATTTGGGGCACCTAGATGTCTCAGACCGTTAAGCATCTGACTCTTGATTTCAGCACAGGTCATGATCTCAGTGTTGTGAGATCAAGCTCTGCACTGGGCGTGGAAGCTGCTTAAGATTTCCCCTCTCTCCCTCCCCCTCGGACCCTCCCCTCCTAAAATTAAAATTAATAAATACATTAAAAAAATAATAGTTGCTGAACACTGACTCACCTGGCCAGGTCTTGCTTTAAAATTTTCTTTGATCATTCGGATTTCCATGACATCTGAGGGATGACTTATGACCGAGATGATGGTGACCGGTTTATTGCTCCGGATACACCTGTAAAGTCTTTCAGCACAATACAGGCACAAAGGTCCAGATATCCAAAGCCAGGTCTAATGGAGAATTTTTAAAATATACTTTAAGAAATATTTTTGTTGTAGGAATATTTATATCCTGTTCAATTATTTATTTCATACATTATAGTAATGGCATTGTAATCTGTATTTTAAATAACAAAATGCAAAGAAAAGTCAGTAAAAACAAAGATGCTCACTACAACTTACTCAAACAAGACTAAACATAAAACAAAAGAAGTGATGTGCCACACTAACAGGTATGCACACTTTGTTTTGTATTTCCTTCTGTGCGTGCACAGTAAATACATAATACATGTATATGCAATATCTTCATCTAAAAAAGAAGAGAAGTTAAATTTCAAATAAACCTAAAGATGATTTTAGAAAAAAGAAGTACCAATCCAATGTTTGTTTTTAAAAAAGGAGAAAATCCTGGATATGTGTATGAATTTTTAACATATTAAAATGCTTTATTTTTTAAGAGTAATTAGAATTCTTCAAAATGTCAGGTAAGGTTTTTATTAGAATTTTTTTACTTTTAATTATTTATTTTTATATGAGTGTAGTTGACATACAAGGTTATATTAGTTTCAGGTGCACACCTTAGTGATTTGACAAGTTTATACATTATCCCATGTTCACTATAGGTGTAGCTACTATCTGTCCCACTACATCACTATCATAATATCATTGACTGTTTTTCTTATGCTATGCCTTTTATTCAACTCTGGGTATTTTTAATGCATATGACATGTATGTATAATGTACACATACATAATGTATATACAGTGTAAAATATGTATATGAACATATTTTAAAATATAAGATCTACTAATCATGTTGCTTACAACTTTTACATAATAAAAGTAATATGAACAGAAGGTATTATATAGAATTTGAAAGTGTACCAATTTTGAATGTGTGCTGGATGGATAGCCCTGATCCCAGGGTAACTCACTGCATACTCTCAGAATTACAGATGCCTGTCCTGTGTGGCCAATTCTCCTCTTAGAAATGTACATTATATTTACCTCATCACTGAGAGGCCTCTGACCCAAACTTATTTTAATGGTTACTTTTTAAGATCTTATTTACATGGCTATTTCAGACCTTTTCCTTCCATGCAGATTATGTCTCTTCCTGATATTTACTTTGATGCTGTGTGAGTAGCAGGCATCACAACAAGCCTTGCAATACAGCAGGCTTTCAACTTTGAGATAGTCACTTACTTTTGGAGCATTAAGTTTCACAGAAGTAAAACAGGTATCACAGTACCTGCCCTACCTAACAGCATTGTGTGAAGCTCAGAAAACTTTGAAAATTGCAAAATCTATTAGAAATCTTGAGGATTATTATTAAAAAGTAAACACAAGGCAACACACTCACTCCAGAGTCATCTACAAATTCATTCTACTTTTTGACTCCTCTTTCTTCTCTTCTGAAAAAAGACATTCAACATCACTGTCCCATACTACCACCTGCTCCAGGCAAAGAGTGCAGGGTGTTAATTCCCACATTGGCAGCTCCCATACCCACATGGGAAGATTAGGGCTCTTATGGAACCACTCGCCGGGTAATTTGTGCAAGAAGTTTTCCGAGAGCAAGCATTTTAGTCAAACATCTGGTTTTGTACTCTACTTCTGCCACGTATTATTGAAGAATTTGCTCGAGGTATTATATGTATGTAAGCCATAATTTCATCTTCAGAAAATTAAGGATGATAGTAATTGCTTCAAAGGGCTATTGTGAATATTAAGAGAAATTATGCCTGCAGTATCTTTTAGCATAGTACTTAGCAGATATCAAACATTTGACAACTTGATTTTACAATTTATTTAAAATATTATACATAATATCATATCATAATATTATTCTATATCATAATAATAATTACTGTTAGTATTAGTCCTTTTGCTATTGTTTTTATTATCCAACCTATTTTTCTCAATGGCTAGGGAAACTATCCTTGTCACCTCTCCTTTGGCAAGTACCATTACCACAGTATGCAAAGATCATATAGTCAGGTAAGCAGGAATTTTCAATATCCTGTAATATCACAGGTCTTTCTCCTTGAACTGCCAGATGCCTCTAATGGAAAAATAGATGCTATCTTGCAATTGAAACATCCTGAATTGTTCTATAAGAATAATTGCTTTATATACCTTCAAAAGCATGTTTAAATGAAATGCTGATGAATAATTATGGAAATATGGACTTTAAGGAGACCATCAAAGAAATCAAATTAATCTGACCTGTGGAAAATTAGCTTGGAACCTGGGCTCTTCCATACAAATGTTCACAGATCTGTTTTGGGTAAGTTCATCTGGTTTCGAAAGTCCTCCAGGGAAAGATTCATGAAAATGTTCTGAGCGATAGTTTGGTAAGTGGATATTCTGGTAGCGGGTTCCATTAATATTGATGCAGCCAGGAGGGTGGGTATCTAAATTAGCTTGATACTTCAGCAGCCCTCTGAAGTTTTATTAAGGGAAAAAATGGAAGATGAAAACAAAATTGAAATCAGAGAATACAGTATAAGAAAATAGCCTTTTTTTCTTATTAACTTTCCACAACATTACTTAGGAGTAATTGAGAAATCCTAAGACTTTTAATAAATTCTTTACTATGGGACTAAACCAAGAGTTTTAATACTTAAACAAATACCACAAATATATAATAGGAAAGAATATATCAAGCTTCTCAACAATTCTTGAATTGCACAGCCTTTATTTCAACTCTGTTAGGTATTCATATAATCATATGAATGATTATATGATCATCTAACCAAAACACCAGTTTTCACTTCAATAAATACTATATGATGAGTACTTTTGCTGTATCTTCAAACACAAATGGGAGAGTATAGGGATCATATTTGATTTGGCTAAGACTGGATAAAACAGGCCTTGTTGATTGATAGAGATATAGTAAAAAACAAAACAAAACAAAAAAACAACAACATAATAACAGGAACTGGACAGGAACTGGAAGCTTGCATCACCTTTGGTCCAAAAATAATTAATGTATAGCAGTTAGACCCCACACATGTTTATTTGTCAATTCTTCCATAAACAAAATCACATAAAAAACTAAAATAATCAGGCAGGAGAGCCTACAACCCTAAAGTACCATTCTGGTTGTTTCATATTTTGTGACCTTCTAAGACCAACCATTCAACTTTCTGTGGTTTGTGTTGTTATAAATAAAAAGTAAGATCTACCTCAAGAGGATAATGCACCAAGTGATAGATTGTGCAGCACATCAGAAAAGATCCCTACTGTATAAGCAAATCTTGAAGAAAAAATAAAGATTTTTGAAAAGCATTGGAAATCCATCAGTGTGTTTTTATTTGAAAGAAATGAAAATTTGGATATCCAAAACTATTTTTCCTAGTTAGCTAAGAACGTATTTTCAAATTATTCTTCAGGTTACCAAATAATTAACTTTAGTGCATTAAAAAGAGTATATTTTTAGTACATTAGAGTTATAATGATTTTATTATTTTACAAATATAATATTTTGAAGCAACAAAAAATATAAAATGAATAATAAGACTAAGGAGGTCCAATATATGAAAATTAGAAAAGCAGTGGCCAAGGCAGTCTTTGCTGGAATTCACTATCCATTCAACATGATCATTCTACTTTTGCTTATGTCCGTTCCGTTTCTCTCTTTCTTTAAAAAATCTTTTATTTATTTATTTATCTAAGAGAGAGAATAAAGAGAGGGAGAGAGAGAGAGCAAGCACACACAAGCCGGGGAAGGAGCAGAGGGAAAAGGAGAAGCAGACTCCCCACTGAGCAGGGAGCCCAATGCAGGGCTCAATACCAGGACCCTGAAATCATGACCTGAGCTGAAGGGTGAAGCTTAGCCAACTGAGCCTCTGAGGTGCCCTTCTCTCTTCTTTTTATATTACTTTCTTCTGTATAGCTAATCATAATAAAGTCATTAGAGAGCATATAGTATATGTTATTCTATGTATCTAAGTAGCAGACTGTATTATATAAGTCACAGTCCATACACTCATATTTTAAAACAATGCAGTAAATATGGCATAGGTACAGAATAAATTAATGGTTATTATAGAAATGTGAGCAAAGTACATTCACAGAATTCTAGTCATATAATGCAATCATTGTGGTATTATACTTGGAAAACCTATGAATTTGATTCAGCTTCCATTACAAATATTTACCCAAACCTGTTGCTCCTACTGACCATCCCAAGGCTGACAGGTGGGTAGGCTAAAATCTCAAGCATTTATTTCACTGGCCTGAAACTGAACAAGATTCGCATAATGCACTTGACACTACTCTAGGTGATCCTACAAAGTTCAATAAGGAGTCAAATCTGGTTGCTGAACTTCTAAACACTTAAAATCTAGGTTAGAACACATCTTGGGAGAAGCTGAATGGAAGTCAGACCACAGATAATTGGACTAGAGTATTTAATAAGACCTTAGTAATGTATGGTAAACATCAGGCTCCAAACAGCAATTTACATACATTTCACATTATACGCACAATTGCATGAAAACGGAATTATTATTCCCATTTTATAAATTAAGAAACTAATTTAATAAATTAAATAACACTGCAGGGTCACACAGCTGGTAAGTGGCAGAGCCAAGATTTAAACTCAGTTTAGTGCCGCCGGCAGCCTGTGGTATGATCCTGGAGACCGGGGATCGAGTCCCACACTGGGCTCCCTGCAAGAAGCCTGCTTCTCCCTCTGCCTGTGTATCTGCCTCTTCTGTGTGTGTGTGTGTGTCTCTATAAATAAATAAGTAAAAAAAATCTTAAAAAAAAAATAAACTCAGTTCTAACTCAAATTCTATGCCCTTCATCTGTCACCATACAGCATGTTAGTTCACTGGATCCTTAAAACATATCTATGAAAAAGGTAAGGAAGAGGAAGATTAATATTTAAGAAAGGATGTCAGGGTTTTTTAAACATCTATTTCTCACTTAAACTTGAAAACAAAATAATCATACAGGATGTTTTGATGCCCATTACAGATGAGAGACTTAAGGCTTTTTTTAGGTTAGAGATTAGCTAAATGGTAATCTAAGCATGGGATTCAGGAACCTCATTCCAAAAACTTATATCATATAAACCAAACCAGTTGGCTAAAGAAGTAGACATCAAAGAAGTGGGTTCAGAATGAACAAAAGTCTGGAAATAAAGTCAGATAATGCGCATGCGTGTGTGTGTGTGTGCGCACGCGCGCGTGTGTGTATTGGAAGAACGCTGCTTAACGTTATGCAAAAGCATGGTCTTAAGTGTTCAGGTGGGCAGGACCCCCTGTGCTAATGATCCTTAGAATGACAAACATTACCATGCAGTACAAATCTTCAGGCCAGCTCCGTCCAACAAAGTGTTGCTATTCTTGGTATTTCAAGGGATATGTAAGATTCTAAAATCCCTTTTAGGAGTGCCTAGTATGTCTCAGTGATGTGGGCAACAAGAAAGATCAGCATTGTCTGGCATATAGACAGAGTTCCATGTTCCTGAAAGCTCTTTTGTAGTTGGAAAGATTGCATTAAACTCTAGACATATATATTATGTCTGCTGGAATAAATTAAATACTAGAGATTCAAAACAATCATAAAACAATAAAAATCACATATAATACATAATTCACTTTTAACAAATGTGGTCACAGTGAAGTAAATGGATTAAAGAGATGATATATGATATTTATCTTTCAATCCAAATATATCCAAAAATATCTAGTCTACATTTCTATTAAAAAATTTTCAGAATGAAATTATTTTAATGGGCACAAAAGATAATGTTAAAGACACATCATATTCTAAGAATGCATATTCTAAAAATTTCAAGAAATTCTGCACCAGTACAAAAAAAATTAGAATTCTATGTTTTACTAGTACAATGAAAGAGTAAGTTATTGCATTTAATTGGACTTGAAAAATAATGTAAAATTATTAGTTTGGTTAGAAGTATACTTCCTCCTTTTCCAAATCTATAACCAGATAGAGCTGTACATGTTTGTTCAATGCACACATTGGTCTTTAATTTCAGGATGTGGTACATATGAAGAATGGAGGGTTGGGGGAAGCCTAGTACAGGGGTCTCTGATATGGCCATGGGCTGACAGTGTGCTCTTGGGCAGACAGCAGCTCCAAACATTTTCACTCATTCTAAGATGGGGCCACTGGTCTTTACCACACAAATTTGTTATAAAGTTTATGGAAATAGGCAGAAAGGCATGAAGCATCTGTCTGGTATGCCCAATACTTATCCTTTCAACACGGAGTTCAAAATCTGCCAGTGTCCTTCCATGTGAACCCATCAGTATCTTTGCCATCTTATTTAGCCAAATGTAACCTGAGATTCTGTGATGTTTTTTTTTTTTTTTCATGAGTGATATTTTTGTTATCATTGTCTGTCTACAGGTCTTTTCTATCTTATCCATGTTTCTTTGATGACAACAATTACAGAAGGAGAAAAAGAAAAGAACATTTTAATGGGGTTTTAAGACAAAGGTAACCTATGCGACTTAGCTTGAGAGTAGCTCAAGATAACATAGAGCTCTCCATTAAAAAGGGCTTTTTCAAAAATATTTTATATAGAGAGAGAACGTGTGTGCATGTGCAGAGGTAAGGGCAGGAAGAGGAAGAGAATCTTGAGCAGACTCCCAGCTGAGTGCATGCTTGTCTCATGCATTTATATAACCCTGTATGTCCATACTCACTGCCAAATCCTGTCAGCCCTCTAGCAAGTTTCTGGCACATAGTAGACCTTCAATGCATTTCTAGTGCATTGATTTTATTTTATTTTTTTTTAATTTTTTTTTAATTTTTATTTATTTATGATAGTCAAAGAGAGAGAGAGAGAGAGGCAGAGACACAGGCAGAGGGAGAAGCAGGCTCCATGCACCGGGAGCCCGATGTGGGATTCGATCCCGGGTCTCCAGGATCGTGCCCTGGGCCAAAGGCAGGCGCCAAATCGCTGCGCCACCCAGGGATCCCTAGTGCATTGATTTTAAAAGCAAATAGTCACATAATTTGTTTGCATATAGCAAATGCATAGAAGTTAAAATAAAGAGAACAATCTTGTATGTACTGTTGTTATCTTTCATAATTAAATGATAAATAATTTGAAAGGAAAAATGAGAAGGGAAAAAATGTCCATGAATGATCAACGGTCTTGAAGATGATGATACAGCAGGGATAGGGGAAGAAAGCACACAGACAATTTAAGAATAGACATGCTTATTACTCATTTTTTAGTTGTATTATGTTCCAAAGAAGAGATTCTGAAATATCTTTGGAATGTCTAGCGTTCTTCTATCATGAGAAATCAAGGATTTTAAAGTGTATCAAAATACATGGTTGTAAATGCTATTGTTTTTGTACTCATAGGGATATCAAGATGTGCTTTCAAAACTCAACAGCGTTTCAGAAAATAGATTTCTTTCTTTTTTTCCTTTATCCTCAAGAGGCATTACAGTTATACTACCATTTAAGTGGCAAAGTCAGAAAAAATAATACAGTACACAGAATAAATCCCATTAGGTTACAACATAGAAGTCATAAAAATATTTTATGGCAAAAATTAAGTATCACAAAATGCCATGCCTGCCAAAAGGAGAATCACGAAATCATTTACTTTAATTGCATGTTAAAAATGTCTAACAAATGCAGTGTCACTTACGTAACCTTTATGTTTGTGATTTTAATCCTTTTTTAAAGCAGAGAAAAAAAAATCCTTGTCCTATGAGGAACCTACTTTTTTCCTATATTCTATAAAGAGAAAAATAGAACAACCTGTTTCTGACTGTTCTTTTTACTTTGTTTAAAGTACAAAAAAAAAGAGCTTAGGAAAACACATCCAAATTTATTATTTCAAAACCCATTGGAATTCACTGACTTCTGTGGAATCTACTATAATGCATACTACTTAAGGTCATGGATTTGTCCTGTGCCTCAGCTGCATTGCTGGTGCCTAGAACAGTGCCTGTAATCTACAGCAAGTGTTCAAAATATATTCATTGAATGAATTCATGAATGACTGGAAGTATACATACAACTTTTTGTTTTGGTTGTTGTTAAACCACATGACACAGAGGGGAGTTTGAACTCATAGTCCAACTTCAAAAAAGATGTCTAGATGTTAGACAGTATTTAGTAGAGTAACCCATGTAAGCACATTCACGTTTGTAAGAAATACCATTAAATCAATCTGCAACTTATGTTATTCCTCTTCTTCCTTGATTATTGCTAAGTTGAACCTGAGATCTCAGCCCTGCCCTGACCCTGACCAATTCTAATCCAAGCACACAAGTTATCAAGGGAGTCAAGTTATCACCTACTTGTTAGCATCATATTGAAGTGAAGTGCTTTCCTAAGCTAAGGATCCAGCATACATCTGGGAACCTCTTAGCATTTGAGTACATATTGGATCAAAGCTTTTACTTCCATCTCCACTTTGTCTGGTTTAGACATGTCCTTGTCTCTTCATTCTTTCCTGGATGCTTGCTATGGATCCCTGAGAGTACTCACATCCTACAGCTTGACTGGAGCACATACTGAGACTAGCTCGTGCTGATGGTGTTGTCCAAGGTACAAAACTGGGCAGCACAGACAGAGCCAGCATTATGGGTGTGTGAGCTTTGCAGTCTCATGGAACCATGCTCTTAGAAAGGCCCTGTTCTGTTGCTATCTTGAAATACTTAAAAAAAATTTATCAAAGGGCCTCACATTTTCATTTTGCAGTGAGCCCTGAAAATTAAGTAGCCTGCCACAGACACTATGCAACTGGCAAACTAATCCCTGGAGCCTAAGAACGCAGGATCAAGACCGGAACATTCCTTAAGTATGTAAAGTTAAAAGGTCATTTTACAAACTTTCCTCAGCTGAAAAAGTGAGATAGTACATGTTCCTCTCGACTCCACAGGTATATAAAGCAAAGGACTTTAATCTCTTGGGAAGAAAAACATGTATAAGCATCCAGTATTTGTTAGTATATGCTCTGCTTTCAGGCTTCACTAAAATGGCAGTGGGAATAAAAGAATTATTTCACATCTCAGAAAAACACTAAGGTACTAAAAATATTTCTTAAATGTAGCCCTTGTTCCTTCTCCTTCCTCCCCAACTTTTTTACTCTGTACTGCCAGCCAAGACCACTTGTTATTATGAGTAAGATCCCAGAAGGAAAAGTGAGATTAAAATTATGTGAGAAAGTATTTGGTCTGAAACTAACTATTCCTATCCTCACAGTGGGGAAAAAGTAAACTCACAATTTAGATTCAAAATTTGTAAACAATGATAGCTTCCAACACAAATGAATTTATAGATGTGCAAATGCTCTGTAAAACTATATCAATCCACTCATACATATGGAATCCTCATGGGAGAAACTGCCACAAGACCTCACACCTATGACTACCTGCTTCCAGGATAAAATATCAGCAAAAGTAAATTAATCATTAAGACCTTAGTTCAGAATTGCTATACAGAAAAATTATTTTTTACACAAAAATGAAAATCAATGATATGAATGGGAAATTAGAAGTAGGGGGAAAACATATCTTAAAGACCATAGTTGTACAGAATACTATATTATTAACATATGGGAATATATAAATATTATGTGAGAGAGACTTGAGTTCCAGATAAGAAAGACTTATCTTTAGTCTTCCTTCTTTAGGAATTGTGTTCTCTCTATATATATGGATGAAAAATTCAAAAGCCAAAAAGTGAAAGAAAACAAAAGATGAATTTTTTTCTTCTGTGATCCAAAGAATTTTTAGCCACAGAATTACACAAAAAATCTCCAACAAAAATGTGCCAATCTGTAAGACAACCAAAATAGTCAAGACTTAAAAACTAATTCCTCTGGCACAGGAATTGATATACTAGTTATACCCAGAGAACACTAAACATAAGTAACAGTCCCAAAAATGGGAATCCAATGGCATTTAAACAAATACACAGATTATTTTTTATTATCTGCAATGCTTTAATAATTGAGGAACACTGGAAAGACCTAGAAGGACAACAAATTCCTAGCTAAGAGCCAATTAATACAATTTCATTTAATCCAGCACATACTCAATGATAACTTGGGAAATGGATTCCATTGGTAAAGATGGGTAAGAAACATTCCTATCCTCAAAAACACTGCAATTTACTTAGGATATATCCCTGCCATATTGTCTTTTTTCCTTCATATTGGAACTCACAGATACATAATGGGGTAGGGAAAAGAGAACACTGGACTTTTCTACCATTCAACCACTTCAGCTAAAGCCTGATGTTCTATCTTTTACATAAGATCTTATATAATGAAAAAAAAGATCTTATGTAATGTATACTATTCTGTACTTCTGGATATACGGTGTTTGTGTGAATTTCTCTCCCCCCCCCCGACCCGGGTATTTTCAAGGAGTATATATGCAGGTTCTTTCTTTTCTTTCTGTGCAATTCCCATTCTCCTTATTCTCTGTTGTTCGCAATAAATGACAGGCACTACTCTAAGGCTTGATAACAGGTTTGAAAAGATGTGGGCCACCTGTTGGCTGAATGAAGCACCAAAGACACAGTGTAACAAGAATACTGGTAAGAGTGTCTCTTCCACTGTATTTTTATTAACCCTAGGCTAGAATTCAGATTTTTTCATTGCTATTTTCAAGTTACCTGCAAGAATTTTGGATGTTAAAGTATCACATAGATATTATTTTATTATTAGAATTATTATAAAGTTATATTTATTATGTGCCATAACAAAGTTGAGCATTTTAAGAAACATTGATAAAACAATATGAAAAAGTTTCATTTTCTTCATCCTGTCTTATGGCCTCCCATAATTTCATCTTCAAAATCTTGAATTTATGTAACTTATAATAAAATTGAATTTCTTGCTCAAAACACAAAATACACATATATAATCACCAACTTTTATAGATAAATTAGACAGTTATCCCAGATATTCACATGACATGAATATATTGCATTCATAAGCAAGGTACCTTCCAAACCGTGTATAAATAATTCATTAATTCAAAAAAAAGATGAGAAATTAAATGCGTAGATTCTGGAGTCAGACTGTGGGTGGTGAATCCCCAGCCCGATCAGGCCCTAGCTAGTGGCTTTAAATAATCATTTCATTTAACCTTCTGTGCCTCATTTTCCCATTTGTAAAATGAGGATAATAAAAGTACTTACCTCATAGTGTTATGAGATTTTAAAAAAACAACTCTGCGTGCATCTGGGGGGTAGATATGTATATATATGTATGTGTGCATAAGTTATACATACTGAATATTATATAAACCTTGGAAATAATTATAACTACTATCATTATTATCCTCTAAAATGATAATGTGATTGATTGGCAGGTCCAAAACCATATTTATCAGGTAAATTCTCCTTACAGAAGCCCTCATGCGAAAAGAAAATTGCCCCAGTGTTTCTCATTTTCCCCACAATCTATTATTTTTAACTCTGGATAAAACGGAAGTGGAGACATAAAATGTATAAATGTAATATTACAGCTCTCCAGTAAAACTCTAGCTTTAAGAGGCTTCATTTAGTTCAGTTACTTTTAACTTCCTTTGGGCCATATACGGCTTTGGAAATTTAATAAAAGCTAGTGTGTGTGTGTGTGTAATGTATTAAATATAAATATATATATTTACATTCACACACACACATTGTGCATGGAGCGGGGGCGGGGGGGGGGAGGGGTGCATTCCAGGAATTCATGGATCCCCTTGCAGCCATTCAATGATTCCTGGAGATTATGAATCCAAGTAGAGAACTCCTACTCTACTGAAAGAGAAGTAGGACTTTGAGGTAGAAATAAAGGGCATCATTTATAATAATTATGCACACCTACAGGAATTTAAGCATCTAGAAACTATTCAGAACAGGTTACCTTTATGTGTGATGGGTAGTATACAAAAGATTTAGCCATGACTGTCCTCAACCTTCCACTTAACATGGTGGAGGACATTCAATTGTGATCTGTACTGTAGGACAAAGCTAGGAAAATCTACTGTGTCTATTATTTGAAGGTTCTAGGCTCCCAAAAACTCATGTAGAGCCCCTATTTGAGGTAAAGTTTTGTTTTGTGATTCAGTCTCCCTAGAGCTTTCCCCTAATGCCTAGGAATAGAAAAGAATAACCGTTATGATGTCCTGGTTCATTCACAAGTCACTGCTTAACTATTAATAGGATCCCATTTCATTCTCAGAAGTGTCTAGTTTGGGCAGTACATTATATAGCCAATTAAAATCTAGAGGCAAGGAAAAGAAAATGGAAAAGAAGGTATGGGAAATATATAATTCTTCCTCAATGCTAGAATAGAACTGGCTTAACATAACACCTCTGGGCCTTCTTTTCCCTGGGCTTCATCAAGTTCCCAATGACAGGCACAAACGCCTCTGACCAGAAGGAAGATCCCATAGCCAGAGTGGGTGAAGAGAGCCCTCAGTGGAAATGGCTTCTAAAAGAGAAGATATTTGAGAATCAGCAACTTTCAACACTTATCCAAATTGCATAAACACCTCTATCCCCCAACAAAATGCGCATACTTTCCTCCTCCTAAGGGCATAGTAGAGGGAGGATAAGCCAGTACAATAAGCCTTACTTCATAAATATTTGTCTAACTGGCTAACTTCCTGAGCCTAAACTTCTATGAAGCTGACAGTGCCTCTGGGTCATTAATGTCATTGTTGACAAAGGCTGTGTTCGCCTAGTTTAAAGAATGAATGATTTTAGAAACATGCACATAGAAATCCATTCCTTTTAAATCCTCCTAGAAAAAAATGATTCAAACAATAAAATCACGCTCTACAATGAAGTCTTGCCAGCAAGTAGTCCCAAATGGCAAAGAGCTCTGTATGAAAGAATAATGTACTATGTAATATACAAATAATATATATCAATTTATATAATAAAATAAAGTCTGAGAAGTCCAGCAGAGCTAGCACAAAAATATTATTTACACAATTAATTGGCTCTCATTGCCATACATGCATTTAGGGAGGACCTTCCCCCTCTCTTTTTCAGAATTGTCACATTATAATTCCTCTCTCATGTAAATAAAAAAGTAAAATACAATCACTACCCACCTAACACTTCAAGCTAAAGCCAGTGGGTGTTGACTATGGTAAGATTGAGCGGCCAGGGTGCCAAATCTCATTTACAATGCATTCCCTCCACATGCCTGTCAAAGGAGTAGGGTTAGTCCTCAGCTGAGGCTCTGTGACGTTCATAATTACTTTTCCCTCCAATATCCCTTTCATCAGTAAGTGAGAATGGCAGTATATATCTCTTCCTGATGAGTTTTTCAAATGAAAATAAAGAAATGTCCAGTTACATTCATGTCTGAAAAGAGGAAACAGTTTTGGCTATTTTTCCTCAAATGTCTTCTGAATTGAAATATCTTTAATATAGCATACAAATAGCAACCTCCTAGAAAGGTGTATTAAAAATTAAAAGAAAAAAATTCCTCAGGAGGAGGCTTGTCTTGTAAGTCTCAAAGTAAACCTTTATTGTTAAAATCAACTGAAGTTTTGAGACCTCATAGTGTTATAAAAATTGTTGCCCTTTTAAGGAACATTCTTTGATCTGCTAAGCAGTTTTCATTATACTTTCATCAAATTACTTTATAGATAGGGAAATATGGGCTCTTCAAAAATGCTGTGTCTTTATAAAAAAAAAGATTCTTCAGTTAAATATAGTTTCTTCCTAACATATCTATTAGTATTGGCACAAGTATACTTTTTCCTGCTAATACTTGAATATGTCAATATTATGCCTACATTGCTATATTTACTTATCTAAACCTGAAACAACCCTATGATGTAAGTGACTTTATTAATCCCATCTAATAGTTAAGGAAAAGAAAGGACAAATTATCTGGCAAGGTTGTACAGCTACTAATGATACACCTCGTAATTGCTGTGCTTTTCTGACCTCTTAGAAAGGAAAATTAGCATATTTTAAAGATACATTTGACCACTGAGTTTAGTGTATATGAAATTTTTTTAGGGTGTCATGCAATAGATTTGCTTATAAATACTTTAAAAATCTAAAGTACTGGTAACAAGTATGAAAATTGTGTTAAGCTAAGGGCATGGGTAATCATGGAACAAGACAACTGGTTCCTAAATAATGGCTATAATATTTGGAGCAAAAAATATAAACTTTCCATGTTGCCAATGTCACATCATATACCTCAAGAGCACCACACTTAGTTTGGTTTAAAAGGGATACAAGGGAAGCATTCCAAACTGCAGTCTCCCTTAAGTTAGTGGTGAAAAAGGTGGATTCAGGAATCTGGTCCCTGGGTTCAAACCCAAACTCGTGTACTAATTACCCATGACTTTTAACAAGTTACTTCGCCTACCACTGCTCCTGCTCTGTCACCTGGACAATGAGAATAATGATAATAATAATAACAACAGCAGCAACAGCAGCAGCAGCAGATTTTACCAGGGTTGGGATAATTTAATGACATCAAACATTAGTAAGGTACAAGCTAGTTCTCAGTGAATATTAACTACTAATATATATTTTTTTAAGTTTGGAATAATGATGAGACTTGAAATATCAACAAGCAAGGAATAGATGAACAGAATTTAAAGGAGAGGGCTCAATGTCCATGGCCCTACAGAGTCATAGACATTGAAATCAGTGAATTAAATTAAAGTAAAATTCTGGTTCAAAAGAAAACGAACTTTGAAAATTAGAGCTTCTCAAAGACAAAGTAGGCTTTTCAAAATTAGATATTTACTTAGATTGTATGGGAGACTCAAGGCATCTTATTCGAGATTTCCTTTAAGCTTCCTTCAAAATTTGAGATTCTATGAAAACAAAATTGACCTTCAAAAATCATTGGAAGCAACTGCTCGTCCTATTACAAAAGTCTGCTTAGGCAGAGAAATCAGTCAACAATCTCTAATTGCTTCATCCCCAGAGCCTAAAATTGTCTAATATTTCTGGCCTACGTAGATTCTTCAATTCTGAACTACTAGAATTCTTAAAAATAAAATATGTTTATCCCTGGAAAATAGGCAGTCTAAAATTCTCTCTAGTTCTTCCAACTGATGTTTTAATGCCAAATTAATTACCAATCTGGGATACTAAAGATCATACATTATATTGTTCCTCTATACCTTATTATAGTACTTAGCACACTGATGGAAATAACAAATGCCCAGAAAATACTGATTTCCTTTCCCTATCTAAAGCACATTCTTTAATAGAAATTTCAATATAAATCCAAGTAATTTGTTTTCAATAACTGCATTTTATTTACTCATATAACCAAAAGCTAGAGAATGAAATTATCAAGGTATTTCATAAGCAAAAATGTCTAAGTTCTCAACATTGGCACAAATGATAACAATAGATTTACTTAGATCTTTTATCAATAAAAGAATTTTTTGAGAAATGTTCCATTTTGAAAAGGTGTAAGATTTACCACTAGTAGGTTTTCCCATACCAGACGCATAATCTATGTGGCATTATTCAAAATTTAACTTCAAAAGGTTACAAACTTCTAGTTATAAGATGGATAAGTTATGAAGATCTAATGCACAGCATAATGACTATAGTTAACAATACCATACTATGCACTTGAGATTTCCTAAGGGAGTAGATCTTAAACGTTCTCACCAGAGGGGGGGAAAAAAAGATAACTGAAGTGTTAGATGTGTTAATTCAGTTGGTTGGGGTAATCATTTCACAACATATATACATATCATCACACTGTATACTTAAAATATATTGATTTGCAATTTATAATATACACATAATTTTGTCAATTTTACCTCATAAAAATTTAATTTCATAAAAAATGTATACTATGGAAGGCTTAGGGGATTATATATTTGTTTAATGACACTGATTTCAGTATTAGAATAATTGTTTTTTACTTGTTTGTAATAATTAGATTGGCATGAGATTATATAAAATTCACTCTGCAGATGCCTCTTGTTATTTATTTGCATAAATTAAATTCAATTTCTGTTTATGACCCTTGTTCTACAAAAGTAAAATCAAAATTTAAATATGCCTTCTTTTATGTCCAAAAAATGAAGAAAGAACTCTCAATACAAGCCTCTTAAAACTTAAGAAATCTGTCTGAACTCCTGAACCTTTAAAAAAAAATTGACTATTTTGAATTACAAAGAAACAGATATTTTAAGTTTTAACTTAGTACAACATAAAGGCAGAAGAATGCATAATTAATTACACGAACAAATGATTGCATTTTTCTCTCATCTGTTACAGACAGATGAGAGAGACCACAATCCCAGATAAATCAAGATATTAACCTTTAAAAAACATCTTAACACCAAATTCTTGGCACAGATCTTTCTCAAAAAAATTGAACCTAGTAGTAAAATAATACGAGTTTTGGAGTCAGAGTGGTTGTATTTGAATCCAGGATCCATCCGTTAAACTTTATTTAGCAAGTTACTTACTGTCTCTAAACTTCATTTTTTCTGACCTGTAAAGGGGGTTTAATATTATTATCCTTGTAAAACTATGATTCCCTGAGGACATAAAGCTTCCCTATGAAGACATAAAAATTTCTTAAATCATTTTGAATTCAACCCTGGCACACACTAAGCATTATTAAATTACTGTTAACATTAGTAGCATCTGCTTACTCATGGTTCATTTTATGGTAATAGCCCTGACAGGCAAACAAGTCATTTAAATAACAGAATGTAAACAAATTTTCTGTACTGAGAGCTTTCTTGATGTCCTAATATTCCATTGAACAGATTACATATTTTCCCTCCACAAAGGGAAAAGAACAGAACCCAGAGCTTCCTCAGACCGTGGCCATCTTTGTGTGGCAGGAATGACAACTAGATAATAATGTGTGGCCATGTTTCAGATGCTCTACAACAGTATGTTCTGGAACCTGGTACAGGACAAATTGAGCCAAGACATACAAGAGAGACCAATATAATACTGCTCTCTAAGCCAGCGGTCTTCAAAATCAGAGGGGAAAAAAAAAACATTTTGAACATGTACCCTGAAATAAGTAATTTATGTATACAACCTACTGTACTGACAAAGTACATTATAAAAATACTCTGAGGAAAGGATTAACAGCAGATCTGAACCGTTCTCCAAACACTGTCTCCCTGGAAACATTTTGGGCCATGATAAATAGGGAATGCCAGCTGTGTTTCCAGGCAACATTGTTTATTCTTGGTGGAATACATCTAAACCAGGGGGGCTATGAGTGAACTATAAAACCATTCAGGACTCATAGACCTCAGTTTCCTGTGTGCAGTGTGTTCTTACAACTGAGGGCATCCCTTGAGGAGATAAGGCCTGCTACTGAGATACTGGTTCTGTGGAGCATGAGCCTTACACAAGGCAAGGTAGTCCATGCCTACCTATGTGGTTTATTCACCTTAAAACTGAGTTACCACACAGGAGGGAAGGAAGAGGAGGTGGGAAATAATCCTAACCAGCCAGAGGGATCCCCACAGGAGAAGGACCTGACATTATCCTATTGACCTTCTATGTTTCCTGTCCTCTGTTATTCTATTCAATCAAGTGAACCTTATGCCAGATAATGGCCTATTGTGTCATATTAGTGTGAGTCTCAAGACAAAAGCATGGTCCACTCCAGTGATCATGCAGTTATATGCATATACATATGTATTATTTCCTTACTATAAGCTAATGCGTTATTTTAAGCACTGTATCTTTGAGTAAACTGCTTGGGTTGACACACTTTTCAGAATATTGGGGGTATATTCCTTGTAATAAGCTTAGGATACTTTCTTTTTTTCCTTTTGATTTTCTGCTGTTTTTGACAGAAACTTGTCTTCGGTCATTGTAAACCTCTGGCTTTCTCTACAACTATTATTATGGCTAGGCCTTTTTACTTTGTTTTTATTTTTATTTATATATATTTATTAAGTTTTGTATTTTAGTTCCAGTAGAGTTAACATACAGTGTTATATTAGTTTCAGGTGTACAATATAGTGATTCAACAATTCCATACATTAGTCAATGTTCCATAAACCCTGATGTTTATAGCAGCATTATAAACAACAGCCAAACTATGGAAAGAGGTGAACTTCCATTACTGATGAATGGATAAAGAAGATATGGAATATATATATCTACTCAGCAATCAAAAATGAAATCTCCTTTTACAACAATGTGGATAGAACTAGAGGGTCTTATGCTAAGTGAAATAATTTAGTCAGAAAAAGACAAATATCATATGATTTCACTTAAGTCAAATTTAAGAAATAAAACATGAACACAGGGGAAGGTAAAAAAGGGAGAGAGAGAGGTAAACAAACCGAATAAGACTCTTAATTTAACTACAGCAAACAAACAGAGGGTTGCTGATGGGAATGCACAGGGAATGGGCTAGGTATTAAGGAAGGCATCTGTGATGAGCACTGTATGTATTCTATACCATATATGCTAACTACAATTTAAATAAAAACTTGAAATAAAAAAATAGTAAGAGCTCATCATGATGTGTGTACTCTTTAATCCCCATCACCTATTTCACCCATCTCCCACCACTTACCCTCTGGTGACCATCAGTTTGTTCTCTAGTTAAGAGTCCGGGGATCCCTGGATGGCTCAGCGGTTTAGCGCCTGCCTTCGGCCCAGGGCATAATCCTGGAGGCCAGGGATCGAGTCCCACATCAGGCTCCCTGCATGGAGCCTGGTTCTTCCTCTGCCTATGTCTCTGCCTCTCTCTCTCTCTGTGTGTCTCTCTCATGAATAAATAAATAATATCTTTTTAAAAAAAGTCTGTTTCCTGGTTTCTGCCTCTCTTTTTTTCCTTTGCTCATTTGTTTTGTTTCTTAAATTCTACATATGAGCCAGATCATATTTGTCTTTCTCTGACTTACTTCACTTAGCATTATATTCTCTAAGTCCATCCATACTGTTGCAAATGGCAAGATTTCATTCTTTTTTATAGCCAAATAATATAATATTTCATTGTTGAGATATATATACATTTTCTTTATCCATTAATCTATTGATGGACAGTTGAACTGCTTCCATAGTTTGGTTATTGTAAATAATGTTGCTATTAACATAGGAGTGCATGTATAGCTTTGGATTAGTATTTTTTTTTATTCTTTGAGTAAACACTCAGTAGTTTGACTACTAGATCATATGGTAGTTCTATTTTACTTTCAAGAAACCTCCATTCTGTTTTCCACAGTGGGTGCACTGTGCACTGTTGTATTCCCATCAGTGGTACAAGAGGGGTTTCTATTATCTACATATCCCTGCCAAAACTTGTTCTTGCTTGTTTTTTATTTTAGACATCCTGGCAGGTGTGAGGTGATACCTCATTATAGTTTTGATTTGTATTTCCCTGATGAGTGATGTTGTGCATCTTTTCACGTGTCTGTTGGCCATCTGGATATCTTCTTTAGAGAAATGTCTGTTGATGTCTTCTGCCCATTTTTAAAAAATTTATTTATTTTTTAGAGAGTGCACATGAGCGAAGGTGGAGGGAGGAAGGAGAGGCAGAGAGAGAATCTCAAGCAGACTCCCTGCTGAATGAAGAGCCCAACATGGGGCTTGATCTCATGACCCTGATATCATGACCTGAGCCAAAATCAAGAATCAGACCCTTACCTGCTTGAGCCACTCAAGAAGACACTCATGTCTTCTACCCACTTTTCTGGATCAGTTCTTTATATATCATGGATACTAATTCTTTATCAGATATATTATTTGCAAGTACCTTCTCCCATTAAGTAGGCTGTCTTTTATTTTTGTTGTTTCCTTCACTATGCAGAAGCTTTCTCTTTTGATGTAGCCCCAATAGTTTATTTTGTGTTTATTTCCCTTGTCCCAGGAGACAAATCTAGAAAAATGTTGCTATGGGATAGTAGGCCTTTTTAAACTAAAAATTGATAACTCCGTTGTTACAAATTCTGCAGCAGCAAGACATAAGGAATTCCTAAAAATACAAACACTAAAATACCTTCTTGAAGTCCTCACTTCTTCCTAACTTTCTCTTAGAGATGATCAGGATATCACTATAGAGGGATGTCTGGGTGGCTCTGTCAGTTAAACATCTGACTCCTGATCTCAGCTCAGGTCGTAATCTCAGGGTTATAGGATCAAGCCTCACATTGGACTCAATGCTCAGCAAGGAGTCTACTTCTCTCTCTCTCTCTCTGTTATTCTATCTCTCTCTACCTCTCCCCTGCTTACACTCTCTCTCTCCAAAATAAATAAATCTTTTTTAAAAAAAGTACAATACTGTGGGACTGAAAATTAAAATCTTTCAGTTTTAATACACATTTATCCTTTCATTAAAATATACTATGCTAAAAATAGAACACTATTTTTACCCTCGATTCTAGTAACCAAGTAATTTTATCACTTCCTATAAAAATTCCTATAGATTTATCTTTCATTATCTCATTTTTAAGTATACATGTTTTAAAAAATATTTTAAAATATTTTTTAAACTTACCCTGAAACATGCAACATCAGTAGCATGTAGAAGACAAAGAAGAGATTATGAGTATACCAGAAGATGTCATAGTTAGAAACTCTGAAAAAAAAAATAACTTAATTTCAATGTGACTTTACATTCCATTATTTCAAACACATGTCATAACTGAAGAAAGTTAAAATAGGAGTTCATCTCAGAATTACCTATTGGTATCAAAGTGTTAACATACCATGAAGAGAGAACTGACAAAATTATAACTAATACTTTATAATTTTGAAGGTTCTGTGTATTTCAAATAAAGATACATGAAAAGAATTAAAATAAAATATTTTAAAGTTATTATGATGTAAGATTGAGAAGTAGGTAATAGGCTGCTAACATGTACTTTTATTGTCCTTTTGATCAATATTCTCAATTTTCCAAATGACATTAAAAAAAATAATGCTCTTATTGCAATACATATTGGGAGAGTAATCCAATGAAAGTTAAATTGAGAGAAATTAAATAAATGCTCATTAAAGTTTTATATTCTTTTCCTGAACGGCATATATGTTAAAAATAACACCTTGGTATTACTGCTCTGGAGGAGAACCACAAGTTGAAAAGAATTTCATTCACTTAAGCCTTATCTTCCTCATAAGTTTGTAATGGCATCTTTTTTATTCAGCAAAGCCCTTCTAGGGCTTTCTATCAACTCTATCATTATATTCAATTCCTTGGTCATTTTTGCACCTGAGTCCTATTCTGTTTTAAGTTATTGAAGCTTAATCATGTTAATGTTTAGTCAGCCACATTTCCCCTTTTACTCCTCTCTGAAACATGTACCCTGGATGTTCCTCAGATGAACTTCAGGATTGTCTTCACTAAATTCAAAAACAAACAAAATAATCTATCTTGAGTTTTGACTGGAATTGCAACAACCTATAAACTGATTGAGGAAGAACTCCATCTTTATAGTACACAGTCTTTATTCAAATCTCTACTTGTTTCTCTCAGTGAAGGTCTATGTTTTTCTGTATAGCTTTCAACTAGTTTCTTATTAAGTTTACTCCTAGATAGTCTATGTTTTTGTTGCAATTGTGAGTGGTACCTTTTTATTTTATTCAATTTTCAAACTGATAATAGCTGTTACATTGACGCTATTTTTAATATTGTTTTGGGTTCATTAACCTATTTCAACTCTTTAATTTGGTACAACACTTTTTTTCCCCATAATTCCTTTAGATTCTCTGGCTAGAAAATTACATGCACCTTTCAGGAAATAATGATGACTTCTTGTTGCATGCTTTCTAATAATTCTATTTCTAATATTATAAGTGTTTTATTTCTTAACATATACAAATAATGGTAGAATTAAAAAATATCACCTGGTTTTTTCCATAATTTTCTTAGGAATTCATCTTATGTTTCTTTGGTAAATATGATCTTAGTTCTGGATTTTTATATTTTTTAATTCTATAAAGGAAATTAATTCTTAGTCTATTCTACCTATTTTAATTCAAAACTAGAGCTCAGATTTAATCACCAACATTTAAAAATCTATTGAGATGAAAATGTTTGTTTTCCTATCACCTGCTGTTAAAATATACTACTTATTTTAATAGATTGACCACTATTGAATCATTAGTGAATTACTAGACTGTATTCAACTACTCAAAATGTGGAGCCATTTATTCATTTCATTTCTCTAATACTTTATTTCCTCACTGGCAAAGAGAAAAGGTTAAAACAAGTTTATCTCAATGATCCATGGACTCCCTGGGGATTCCATGATTCCTCCAGGGGTGCATGCATGGCTCAGTTATTTAAAGCATCTAACTCTTGACTTCAGCTCGGGTCATGATCTCAGGGTCATGAGATCAAGCCTCACAGTGGGCTCTGCATCAGCAGAGAATCTACTTGAGGATTTTCTCTCCCTCACCCTCAGCCTCTCCCTCTCCTCAACTTCTCTTAAATAAATAAATAAATCTTTAAAAAAAAACCCTCCATGATTCCCCCCCAAAAAGTTTGGAGAATAGTAGAGTTGGTTTTATAATAATATCCTTTAAAGAATTGAAAAATGGGAGAGCCTGGGTGTCACAGTCAGTTAAGTGGCCGACTCTTGATTTCAGCTCAGGTCATGATCTCAGGGTTCTGCAGTTGAACCCCAAGTTGGGCTCTGCACTCAGTGTGGAGTCTGCTTGAGATTCTCTCTCCTCTCCTTTCTCTATCCCTCTCCACCACTCACACATGTACACAAATGCTCTAAGGTGAATAAATAAATCTTTTTAAAAAATAAAGAAATGAAAAACTAAAGACTACTAAACATTTACTGAATTATTATGAGCATAAATGTAATGGCTTAGTTGAAAATAGAAGCTGATCTTTATATTCCATTGTACAAGACTATCTCTCAATTAAGGATATTTTTTTCTAGATGTAGAACTCATGTATTTTCAATCTTGCAAATAAATATGTCAGATGCCTTAATTTTCCTTCAAAAATACCAAAAACTGAAAAATGAAAGTTTTTTAATGAATGCTTTACCAAACTAAAAGAAAATTTCTGTCCACAAAATTGGTGCTCATGCACACTAATGTTAGAAATTTAATTTGTCTTTCTGTAAGGTGATTTCTAATTCTCTCTTTTTTTGTGTGTGATTTCTAATTCTTATGAAAAGTTGTAAAAATTACTTACTATTTGACCCAGACATTGTACAACTAGATTTTTTTCCTTAAGACATACCTGAAAAACTATGCAAAGACATATGGATAGGAGTATGTTTCAGAACTGAAATACTATAAAAAAAATGGAATCAACATATAATATCCAAAAATAGGGGAATGGGGAAAATAATGTATATATGGTAATAGCTGTTCCATTAGTAAAAAGGATGATAGATAAATATTTATTAATGTAGAAAAATGTTCCTAATAGATTTAAAAAAAAAGCAGACTTAAAATGGTATGTATAATATGATGCTATATTGGTAAAATACATAGATATATGAAGAGAGTCTAAGTGTGAAAGGAAGAAAAAGAGAGTGATAATGGTGGCAAGAGAAGATGGGAAATGAGTGAGCAAGGGCAAGGAGGGTTAAGCCTATAATCATCAAAACCAGAAAATTTATAGAGCTAATCTCTGAGTGGTGAGTTTACTTGTGACACTTTGGTGTATGTGGATGTGTGTACAGATGTGTTCAGAAGTGCAAGGGGAGACTCATTTTAATATTCTGTTGGGCAAGGGCACCTGGGTGACTCAGTTGGTTAAGCATCAACTGTGGATTTCAGCTCAGGTCATGATCTCCAGGTCATGGGATCAAGCCCCATATTATGCTCTGTGCTCAGTGAAGAGTCTGCCTGAGAGTTTCTCCCTCTCCCTCTCCCTCTGCCCCTCCCCATTCCACTTGCTTGCACATGTGAGCTCTTTCTCTAAAATAACTAAATAAAGTCTTTAAAAAAGTAATCTGTTGGGCAATTCTTTTCAAAGCATGTATATGTGTGTGTTTCCACTAAACTTAACATCTCAACAAGTAGAATGCCTGAGGATTTTTGAATATTATATATTAACTCTTTTTTGCTTTCTTAAGCAAAAAGTTTGACCAGAAACATAAGAGGCTGTTAAAATGGTATGAAATACAGAATGTATTCATCAGAAAGAACACGTGAAGGTGCTGTATACCTGCAGTTGCTCAAAATCTCAACTAGAAGAATAAATATGCATGCAGATATTTCTGGTTATTTTAGCAGATGTCAACTAACCACGTTTCCAAATCTTCATTTAGAATACTACATTAAATTGCAGCAAAACAAACTCACACCAGGAAATGAGTTATAGAATAACTGTGATATATTCCTTTGCATACATGTTACATTCTCATGTCTCATAGAGATATACTGTCCTTCAGATGGATGAGTCTAAGGAACTAAAATTTCCCTAGTCATCAAAAAGTCTCCATGTCTTCTTATCAACACAGAATATTTTACAAAAACAAGCAGATTTTTTTCAAAAACAGGAAATGATATATAGAAATGTCTCTACTTCACTCTTAGTTATCCAAAATAGTCCATTAACCATAATCTTGATTGCACTGGCTAATCATTCCAGTTAACCAAGACTTTTACTACATATGAAAGTGAAGATAATCTAAGGAAAATCTAAATCCTCTGGCCAGAAAACATTAAAATAATGACTCTGACACTCACCGTATTGCATATGTAGAAGCTGTAATCATCAGAAAGAGCACCAACACCATGCCGACCCCCGTCAGGCCAGGAACTATTAAAAAAATGTATATAAGTACATTTTAACTTAAGCCATACTGAGAAAAAAAGTACAAAAAATTATTACCTTAAAATCCAAAGTACTATGCTGCTCTGTGGGAAGCCCAATTCAAATCACATATCTCCTTATATGTTCCCTCTCAAAAAAAGCCTTTTTAAAATTAGCATGGTTTCAAGGTACTTAAGACAAACCAGTGTTTCTACCTTTAACAGAAGAGTCCACCTTAATATTTTCAAGTATTCCACTCAGAATGGTGAATGCGTACATACTTCTATGGGGACATGCTATACCAAACGTACATACTACATCAAATGTCAGTAATGAAAACAATGGGCAGAAATTAAACATATGTTTAATGGAGAAGCAGAGAGAGGTAGGAGGGGAAGACTTCCAAAGGTACAGAGAAATTTTAAAGAGTGAGCATTAAGATATGTTCATTATATTGATAGAGATGATGGTTCCATGGATATATGCAAGGGTCAAAACTTATTGATAGTATGTATTCAATATATGAAATTTATTAAATCTTAATCATACATCAAAAGTTGTTTTAAAGGAGGAAAAAATATACAACAGGGCTGGGTTGACATGGAACACCTTTTACTGTCTTATTTTTTTCTACCACAGTACTAAAACTCCCTTTCTCTCTCAAACCCTCTTTTATGGAACTAGTAACTGCTTCAATTTCAATACAATTAATTTCTTTTGCACTTCACTATCTAGAGTAATTTTAAAGGAAAAATAAACAAAACCTAAAGCTTTCTAAAAATCACCACTTCAAGTATAGAACAAAAAATAGGAAACAGGAAAAAAATTATAGTGCTGATGTTTTAAGAAAATTTGCTGGCATATTTCCTTAGTATGGGAAATATGCTGTAATTGGTGCTTCTGATATGACATAAATATCATTTTTAACAAAGAAAAAATTGTCCAAATGTGTTGGTTTTCAAACTTAATACTGATGTGATAAATGGCTAAATATCCAAAGTAAGCCCAGATAGCATATCCAAAATGAATAGTTGATTTATCAAAAAGAACTAAAATCACAATAGTATCATTTCTTATTATCTTACTCCTACCAAATAAAATATCTTGTCTATAAGTTACCATTATTTATTCTTATAATCATACAAGCTACAGTAAGTGTCAAATGCCCCAGTGGAGAGATTCCATCTTAAGTCTTTCTGGAGAGCTACTGAAACAATTGTATCTTCAAAAGTATAGACATCCCCCAACTTCTCTCCTTGACAAATAACTACCTAGAAGACAGAAGGGCCATCATGGACTATAAGCCACTAGCAGAAACAGACAAGCTGGGTACAACAGAAGAGCAACACAAGTGTGCATCATTAGGATCCCAACAGCTTAGAATCACTGGATGAGTGGAAACAAGTTTCTACTTGTAAAGGGCCACATGAGAAATTAAGGAGTTAGTCTTTGGATACTTAATACCTGGATAATCTTTCCTCCTCAGTTTCCCCAATGTATAGATTTGGAAGCCTGACAAGACTTGCCTTTCCTGATGTGCTTAATCCAAATCATCTCTTTTCTATGCTTCTTTCCCAGGGCACTCTGTTGCCCTCATCTTTCCCATTGCCCCAGGTGAGTACTAACTTGCTAGGAGTAAGAGAAGAACATGATGACTACTGGTTCACACTAAAGGGCTAATAACTACTATACAGAAAAAATGCTATTTACAAAGAATAACATGCCTATAAAACAACCTGGCCTTTCCACTGCAAATTTTCCCCCAAAGAAACATAAACATATATCTACATAAAGGTTTGTTCAAAAAGTATTCATAGCCACTTTATTTTTAACAGTCAAGGCATATAGACAACTCATATCTTCATCAACAAATGAATGAAGTGGCTCCTGGGTGGCTCAGTGGGTTAAGCGTCCACCTTTGGGATCATCAGACCAGGATCCCATGGAATCCCATGATCCTGGGATTGAGCCCTGCATCAGGCTCCCTGCTCAGTGGGGAATCTGTTTCTCCCTCTCTCTCTCCTTGTGCATGCACTCTTCCTCTTTCTCAAATAAATAAAATCTTAAAAAAAAATCAAATGAATGGATAAACAATTGTGGTATTATCTGTACCTGGAAAATTAATCAGCAGTTAAAAAAAAAAAATGAACTAAAAGCAATGACATACATGAATCACAAATTATTTGACTGAATGAAAAAAGCCAGACATTCTCCTCCTCAAAAATTCCCAAGAATATAAACTCTGTGATTCCTTTTATATAGTATTCTAGAATATCCAAACCATTCTCCAGTGACAGAAAGCAGATTAGTTGCTAAGAGGAATAAAGAGCAGGATGCATTATAAAAGGACATAAAACTTCTTGGAATGATAGATATATTTGTCATCTTGATTTTGGTCTTGGCTTTACAAGTATATACATATGTCAAAACCAATAGAATAGCATAATTTACATATATAAAATTTAGCATACTTCAATTGTAACAATACATTTGAAGAAAAAAAAAAAAAGAAGGGGTCTTTGTCATTTCATGTAATTGAAAAAAAAAAAAAAAAAAAAAAAAGGTTATTTGACCAGATGAATAAATAAATGACAGAATCCCAGATGGCTCCATGATGTGAAATGTGTGGCTGGAAAGGCTTCTTCGATAATTTTATTGGGGCTTCATTAAGGTCTACTGTGCCTGCACACAAGGTTTCCCATGTGGTTCTAAATATGCCAAGATTAGTTATGAAACGTCTATAAATCACTTCATCAGGACACCTGAAAAAACTGAGTATATTTAGTGTACAGGCATAATTCCCGAAGTATATTACTTGAACATTAATTCCTTGAGATATTAATTTCTATTACTCAAAAGTATAATAACTATCCCTTGAAGAGTCACAGGACACATTAGTATATTAGGTCTAGGAAGTACTATTATCAAGAAACCAGTTTAAATTTGAACAGATCTTTCCTCAAACATTTAACTAGAGAATTCCTTTTAGAGCAGAACACAGAAAATGTATTGGAATGATTTTAGAAGGTGGATTGGAAAATAGCTGACATCAGTCACTTGAAGATGAGGTAGACAGCTTGGCCAATAGGATGCACATTATGGGATAATGGTCCTGGTACTGTCCCTTGGGCCAAACCCCAATCTCACTGGATCTCATTTGTAAATTTGGGAGAATCAAATCAATGCTTTTTAATATTCTTTCAGATTTAAGAAGTTATCTTTTTCATCTAAAGGATTCATGTTTCCTTTCTTGCTCCTGGAAGTATAAAAAGATCAGAGTTTGTAGTTTATAAAGTAATAGACAAGATCAATAAAGAAAAAGTTACTTATAATTAGCAATAAAAAGAAAAAATTAGGGGCGCCGGGTGACTCAGTTGGTTGTGTCCAACTCTTGATTTCGGCTCAAGCCATGGTCTAAGGGTCATGAGATCGAGCCCCGCAACGGGGAGTCTATGCTCAGCAGGGAGTCTGCTTCTCTCCCTCTCTCTCTACTCTTTCCTCTGCTCATACTCTTTCTCTCGAATAAATAATCTTTAACAACAACAAAAAAAATATTACAATTATAACAGTCCAGGAAAAAAAAAAGGAGTACCTTAAGAAGCTCTGATTTTCTGTCACTGGAATTAAACTGATCATCTGGATGCTGTAAAGGATAGCTATGTATCAAGCAGCAGAGTTAAACAATTGGCTTTCATCTTCAGTGAGTATTTTCTGGGCATCTGCAGTATTCTCTTAATTGAGAAAAAAAAAAAAGAATCCTGCTCTAAAAGAAATCTCAGTTCAATGTAGGAAATAGGATAAGCAGACAAGTGAAACATTAAGTACTCAAAGAGAGCTAAGTGTTTTCCAGGTACATCAAAGGGCACCCTAACCCAGCTTCCAATGACAGCTAAGTTAAGATCCAACATATTAGCTTCTGTTACTACATGCATTCCAGGAGTCTGGAAGCACAGGTTAAAAGTAACTGAGTTAATCAAAGCTTCTTAGGCAAAGTTACTTGCCAAAGTGAAGTACCCTGTGAATTCTGAATCCTTCAAGTTATGAAACAAAAACTATAATTGTTTTCTTAGGAAAAGACATGCTTGTATGTTTAGTCTTATTACTTTTTATCTATGCATATTAGATTCGTTAATTAGTTGCCTTTAAAGTGAATGATTGCACTGTACTTCCATTTCTAGATGAAACTGAGAGGTCATTTTTGTCCATACCCAGATGTGGTCAGAAATATACCATCTTGTACTCATTATCCTGTTTTCTCAAACATAACTGGAAACACAGTTCTATTTGTTTATGAGCGTTTTTCCTAATTGAAATTGGATACTGTGCATTTTATTGTCATCATACAAGGTACTACCAAATTTGGAAATAATGTAGTAAACCTTTGGAAATGCATGTTTGAATAATTAAATCTTTCAAACTTGTTTTATTTTATAAATTCTTAATTGGACTTTTTTTTAACATTTCTTATTGAGTGATCTAACTACTATATTTTATGTTACTTGAATTGCCAAGGCTTTAGTTTCTACAAAACAATCTTAATTTCTCAGTTGTGGACTACATTGAAAAATATTAAGGACAAGGAGAGAGAAGACTCTGTGTAATATTAAACAAACTAAAATCCAAGAAATATATTAACCAATAAAAATAGTCATTATCACTAGAACATCTAAAAACACACATGCATTCCTCCATCAGAAATATGATTTTTCCTAGGCACTGTATCTAACAAAGTTCAAAGATAGCATGAAATAGTTTGTCATAGACATATTAGTAATACAAAGCTAGATTAAGTCTATTTGTAGAAAATTCTCTCTTATCCCACTGCCATCCTCTGATTGTGCTTTGTTCCCTCATCTACTAGTCAGTAGGGTCAATCAGATGCCCTACAAGCCCTAGACTCATGCTTAGGGGTCCCAGAATATATTCCAAGCTAACAACCTGGGAAGTGGATGGCTCCTCTGGCCAGCACAGAATTTCCTTCATAAAATAATGTAGATTGGGACACTAAAATAATGTTGACATGCTGATTTGGGGTGATTCCTGTTGTCTGTATTGATAGAAATCCCCCCCACACACACACACACACAAAAACCATTTACTTGGGGATCCTGACTGCCCTAAGGGAAGCGCTGCCTCACAGTGAAACAGCTCACCTTCCAGTGGAAAAGATTATATATGTAAGGAAAAAAATTATTCTACAATATAGTACTTTAACTATGCATCTTTAGGAACCTACACTAAAACAGCGACCAGCTCTGACTATTGGAATTAGGAAAGAATTTGTGGATGATGGGGGCATGTCAGCTGAGACTCAAAGATGAGCAGATGTAGACAGGGTTAAAAAAAGAGAGAACGGAGTAAGAGAGTAGACAAAAGTTAGGTGTTGTGAGAAGGTAATTACAAGAGTATGATGAGATGTCCAGCAAGGGTGAAATGGAAGCTCCTTAGATACATGGTAAGGTTAATAATATGTACTGTTGGGCCACACCACAGAGACTCTCTAGGATGGAGCCAGGAAATCTGTGTTTTGAAGTATTATCTCTAGTTAGTCCAATACCACTCATGGGAACTTCTGGGAAGTAACACAGGATGATGGGGTTTCATGCTACATGAAGAGATCACCTGCTTCTATACAAGTATTCATTATGCTAAGCTCCTTAATGTACTATATTCATCATACAAGAAATCATATTATATGTTTGGAAACTAAATTTGTTCAAACACTTTAAATATCCCAATGTTTCACCTATATTTGCCACTGTGAAAAATATTAAAACAAAGTTATTGATTATTTCTGTAAAAATAATTCTTATGAACCAAAACTTACAATGATTCATATATAAGGTTTTGTTTTTCTGTTTTTTTCTTTCTATTTCTCATCCAATTCTTAAGGCTTAAATAAAAAACATGCTTTCAATGAGCAAAGTTATAAGCAAAAGTAAAATTGTGCTCCTAAAGAGAAAACTGTGAAATACTTTGTAAGTGGCAAACATCATACATATATAAACAGAAGAAAAAAAAAAACATGTTTTATAAATCTAAACATACTGTTGTCAGGGAAGGGGAAAACACCAGAATTATAGCTATTTTCCTAAAACTGATTGAAAAAAAATAAACAATGTATTTGACAAAGCCATGCCTCAGTCTTACATGCAATCTTGATCCTTAATAGGGTGTTTATGATAGCCAAGACACACACCATCTCAACTACCAAATTGTCCTTATCTCTGAAATAATGTGCTAAAAATGCCCCAAATGCAGTTCTGTTCTTTCATCCTTATTAATGTAAGGCTGAGAAAGAGAATTTTAGTAAGAATTATACTAACATCAGGGTAAAATTTTGAGATGTTTAAATGTGGTTTAACAAATAAATAGTCTAGACTGAGTTTTCATAGACAATATGCTAGAGAAGAAAAAGTAAATTACAGATGAAAAAGGAAATACACTTCAAGAAAAATAACCAATTTAAATGACTATTCCCCTCTTTTTATGTAGGCTTTAAGATCATCAAATATTCTACTAAATTACTGAGTTATAAAAACTGCATCAATAATCAGAGTGCTTGGTGTTTCTTTCTAACACCTTGAGGGTAGGAGTCTATTCTGTGTATTATTTCTAATACTACTTGCCACACACAGGGGCACAAAGCATGTCCTCAACAACCATATGGCATCACATCATTGTCATTGGAAGAACATACGAAAGGCAAATGCATTTACTTAACTTTTACTCTTGATTCATTCGAACCTCACCATTTGCCTTGCCCCTCTATTTTCAATGCAATTTATGTCTGGTAACATTTGTTCTGATCGCAAAGTTTTCATGTTTTATTTTAACATACATTTAATTGCTATGTAATTCAATTATGCTTATTCTCAAAGATTTCCCTGAATCTTCAGAAAGAGCAATCAATAACAACTTACCGGTTGTGAAGAGAAGTTTTCTAGGATCCTGAGAAAAAGGGAAAAAAAGTGGACTGAAAAATAAAACATTGATAATGCAAAATTTTACAAGGAGTCTGCTGGGTATGTAATCCATTAGACATTTAAGATACTAGTCTCCCAGTGGAAATGAGAAATTCAATCAAGTTTCATGTTTTCATGACACTAGAGGAGATTCTAACAAGCACAAAATCCAGCCCATTAGAGGGGCACATACATGAAAGCAGCTGACTTTGACTCAGATCTCAGGGTCCTAGAACTGAGCCCCACGTTGAGTCCTGCATTGGGTTCCATACTCAGCAGGGAGTCTGCTTCTCCTTTTCCCTTCTGCCCTTCTCCCTATTCATGTATGCACACTCTTTCAAATAAATAAATAAAATTTTTTAAAAACATCCAACATGGAGAGACTGTCCTTCTGAAAAAGGAAGAGCCCTAGATAAAGAGTCATAAAATGTAGATTTTCATCTTAATGGCTAATTATAAAGCTTGTAATAGTGGCCCAAAGCCCACCTTTTGACTATTTTGAGATTCGATATCTTGGACTATAATGTGGAAATATTAATAATTACTTTGTCGACCATAATTGCCATACTGCACCTACAACATGTCAAGACAGTGAGAATCAAAAGTGATAAAATATGTAGGGAGGGTTGTCACTGTAAATTCAGTGCAAAGAATACTAATTGAAGACTTACAATGTTTCAAATACTGCGAGTGACGATACTCAAAGAGGACAGGTTCTTATTACTCAGAATTATAAAAATTAATATTATTAGTGTAATCTGTCCTTTAAACTACATCTTTCATGGCGCAATGGACTTTAGGCAACTCCCTTTCTATCTTCTGGAAAACTGAGATCAATCCCCAGTAGATTTGTGGATTTGTTTTTCATCCTAATGGTGCTTAATATTGCACAATTTTTGAAATTCTTGCCTAGGCCTCCATTGAATCTGGAGTCAGGCCACTCTATATACAAAGAGGGAAGCCATTCATATGAAAAAAATTGAGAAGCCTTGAATAAAGGCCACTTGCCCATGAATATTTTCTCTTCCCATTGGGGCCAGATGACTTCTACCTCTGACATTAGGAACACAGCTCAAGAGTAACCTAGAGTAACTTTCTATATAAACAACTCCTGAAAATACAAGTCCAACTGAACAAAGTGGTAATACCAGAAATATGAACATTTAGCTGTGAGAACTCAGAAGATGCAACAAATTATCACCGCCAGGGAATGAGGATGGAATGTGAGAGTAAGAGATAGTTTCACACATGACAGGATGAGGCAGATTCAGCTAGGCCATCAAGAATGTGCCACTCAGCAGCTGCAGGGTGGGTCACTAGAAATCTGCAGAAGACAGAGAGAGAGCACAAAGCAAAGGACAATAGAGCATGTGGCACAAACCCACCTTTCTCAAAGACAACTCACAGAAGACTGTATCTGTTTTTGCATGCAGTGTGTGTGTGTGTGTGTGTGTGTGTGCATTTTTATCCTCATCTAGCATACTCTCTGGTGACTACCAAGGATTCAAAAATATTAACTAAAATAAAGAAAAGAGGGAGAAAAAAAAGAAGGAAGGAAGGAAAAAAGCAAGGGGAAATAGAAATTAAAACAATGAGTTACCATTTTTCATCTGTCAGATCGGGAAAAATTAAAGAAAAACAAAAACGATTAAGGTGCAGATATAAGCATTCTGACAAACTTGGTAGAAATGTGTCAACCAATGAAGCCTTTTTAGAAGCCAATTTGGCAATGTCCAACAAAACTAAAAATGTACATTCCTTTGAAACCAGATACTGCTTCTAGGAATCTGCCTAGCCAAAGCATATAAAAAAAAAAAAAAAAAACAATTTATTGGAGTGTGGATCGTAACAGAAACTCAAAAACAACTTAAACATCTATGAATAAGGAAAAGGCTAAAAATAAACTATCACACATTAATATGAAGAGAATGATAGATCTACACTTTCAGATACAGCAAGCAATAGTACATGTAATTATGGAAACAAGAAAATTGCTGAGGAATAGGTCTCATAAAATGTCACTCAAAATATAAGAGAACAGAAAGTTGTTAACTGTGGCTACTTTTGGAGGAGATTTCACTTTTAAACTTTATCTGTTTTAAAATATTGGGGGGGGGCACATATCCTTCATAAAAATGAAAGAAACTTAACTAAAAAACCTAAAGTGACTAAAATTACTAGACTGTGAAGCACAAGTATATGCCATTAAAATGATAGAACCATTATAGCTAGTAAATACCTTAGATTTTTACATAAACAAGAGAGAGAAGCAAAGAACGAAAGTCGATGGCAGAGGTAGGAAACAAAGAAGCCCATGTGCTGTGGGCAGAAAGGGATAGAGGAATGGTGGTAGGTCGCGGGAAAGAGAAAAGGAGACATCTCCAGTTCTGGAATCATTACATTTGAAGAGCTTCCAGTGGCTTGTGAAGGAGCTGGCTTTGTCAGTGGTTCTTAATGCTGGGTACTCACCCCAATTAGCAAGTGAACTTTTAAAAAAGATATCAATGCCTAATCCCAACCTAGATCAGTTAAATCATATTGGCATTTTTAAGAAAATTCGTGTCTAGTCAAAGAACTTCTCAAAGGCTGCTTGCCATTTTGGTTTTGTGACTTGTTTCTTGGTTTGTTGTTAGTCTTCCCCTCGTTTTCTTCTGGGAAGGAGATGAAGCAGCACATAATCACAGCAGTATTAATCTCGGTAACTTGGGTGATACGTGGATGAGAGGTCGGAGCCTGGGAAGATGGGGGATAACCTTACAAAGTCACACCAGATTTAGCAAAGCAGGGTGGGGTGACCCAATTCCACAGCCAGCGGTTTGATTTTGATGCAGTGTTGGCGGGAAGCAAAGGCAGACTGAGGACAGGATGAAGTACTGAACGATAGCTACCCAGGGCAGTACGTGTATTCATTCGGCTCGGGCCCGGCACCCTGCACATACAATTTCATTTCATGGGTGGCTTCCCATGGAGAAAAGCAGCCCTAAGTCAGATATTCCCGGGAACAGAACTCAGCTCAAGGTCACCTGTTTCAAAGATTAAAACAAAACAGAGTAACCACTAAAACTCAATAATATTTTTTAAGTCAAATAAACAGGTTATTCAGGATCTTCAAATAGTCAAGCTGCCCTTCCGCCCTTTTTCCCCCAAGCGCAGTATCTCAGTTATTAAAAAATGTGTGCTCTGTAAAGGCACTCTCGGCAGTCTCCCCTGGATGAGAAGCAGATGACGCTGCTGGGAGGCAGAAGGCAGGCCTGAGTGGCAGCCATCTGAACACCGCAGAATATAAAAAGTAGACACTCTCGAACTCCCATTTTCAGCAGGAGACACTGTGAAATAGTAATTACCTATATTTTCTATTGAAAAGGAACAAAACTCAACTTGACAACTGCATTTTAAAAGCACTCAAAAGGAGCAGCAAGGTACAAATTTTCCGTGAAATTCACAGACCTTCATTAGTCAGCTCAAGAGAAGTGAAAGGCAACCGAGAAGACAGAGACCACCCACCTCATCTCGGTATCTTGCTGCATTCAGTTCAGTGAAATCCTCATTGTAGTTCACGGAGAAGTTGAGGGCATTCACCAGATGGGCTGCCACGTGCACACCTACAGAAGCACACGAGGCACAAGTCAGGGGGATTTTAATATATGTTCCACAAAGAGGACTTCTTTCCTCTTCCTAAGTAAACACAGGGTAAAATTTGACAGCTAAGTGAGTGATAAAATATTAAAGTGAGAAGGGAAATTATAAAGACACACACAAAAAAATCATTATAGGTATAGTTGAGCATTAGAAATCACAAAACGAAAAAAATATTAAATTAAATTAGAAAAAAAAAGAAATCACAAAACGAGGGACGCCTGGGTAGTTCAGTGGTTGAGCATCTGCCTTTCGCTCAGGTCATGATCCTCGGGTCCTGGGATCAAGCCCCACATCGGACTCCCCATGGAAAGCCCACTTCTCCCTCTGCCTATGTCTCTGCCTCTCTTTCAGTCTCTCGTGAATAAATAAATAAAATCTTAAACAAACAAACAAAAAAGAAATCACGTAACAAAATGGAATTTTCAAAGGCTAGAATAAAACAACACCTGCAAGTCAGAGTTAGGAAACATCATGTGTCAATGTATGGATAATATGGGCATGTATTTATTTTTTTAAGCAGCTCCTGGATATTTGAATTATTCTACATTTTTCACCAACCTCTAGCTCCAAATCTGTTGTACATCTTGTATACTTCCCTGACACTCGACCTAAAATATAGGCCCACTTTATGGCTTCTAGCCAGTTAAGATTTCTCACAATCCAAAACTTCAAATCATAACATCCTAAACCCCATGGCAAAAGTGCTGGTAATTGTTTCATTGGGATAAAACCCCAGGAAAACAATGATTACCATTTAATAATCTACCCACAAAAAAAAAAAAATCTACCCACAGTGGCACAGGGAAACAGAGAGCTCAACCGATTCAGAGCCCACACAAAAGATGGAAGTGTTAGGAAATTATTAGACAGTTAAAGACAAATTCATCTTGGCAAGGCTAGGGAGAAGAAGAGTTATATCGAGGAGGCTGGACAAGGAAAACGCAAACAAACTTGTGCGTTGATGATGCCTTCTCCTCCCAGTCTCTTCTTGTAGGTAAAATGAGGTTCAAATTAACAGTCCATCATAATGTACTGGAAGGAACAACAAGTAACTAATTGGAAATCAGGTTTTCTTGGGACACCTGAGTGGCTCAGCGGTTGAGCATCTGCCTTTGGCTCAGGGTGTGACGTCCAGGAATTGAGTCCCGCATCAGGCTCTCTACAGGTAGCTTGCTTCTCATCCCTCTTCCTGTGTCTCTGCCTCTCTGTGTGTCTCTCATGAATAAATAAATAAAATCTTTAAAGAAAATAAAAGGAAATCGGGTTTTCTTGGCCACACTGTTTGCCTACCAACCCCTCAGGTTAGTTCTCTGTAAAATGATGGAAGTAGGAGACTTACTAAGACAAGTAACCTGAAACTGGTGAGTGAACCATTACAGCCTATAACAATAGATGGTGTGTGGTTATTCAACAGAAAATGTGTGTAGAAACTGGAAAACTATGGTTCTCTCCAACCTAGCACAAGAGATGTAGATATACCAAGAGTTCTGAAGGACTCACGAAGACAAATAGAATGCCAACTAACTTAAAAGTTAAAGGATTGTTAAAGCTCTTGCCAGAATCAAATGAGAGGAAGGACAAAGGTCTCATTAAAAAGTGGACAGGAAGTTAGAAGTGAGTTAACTAACAAGCAAGGACAGAGTTCCAGGGAAATTGTCAAGAAGCTGTCCAGGTGAGACTCCACTCTGGCACAGGCATAAGACATTATTTAAGCAAAACTGACTGTGTCCTTTAGCTTTATCAAGTCTGAAACGTGTAAGTTAAAAAAAAAAAATCCTTTCATTTTAAATTAAAGGTTGATACGTTAACAGCATGCTTTGTGGCTTTTCTTTCTGAATTCTCCTGAAAAAAAAAAAAGCCCTAGGTAACAGTTATATGAGATACCCTTAAGGGATATCTGCTCCCTTTATTCACCTCCTTTAAAAGACCTTTTAGGTCAAAAGAAATCGGGGGCTTCTAATTTTAGGCAGCAGGGAGAAAGCCAGCCCAGGCATTTTGGATAGATTTTCTCATTTAATTCTCACAACAGAACAATGAGGTGGGTAGAAGCATCCCTATTTCACAGGTAAGAAAACAAAAGCCAGAAAGGGCAACCCAGTTGAGGTCAGACAATTAGTGAGAGACAGAATGCAAACCGTCTGGAATACGTGTTCATTCATGGCAAGACTCTACAGGATTTCAGTCTCTTGGTTGTTCTCCAATTGAACCAGAATATTTGAACACAGCTTCAGTTTAGAACAAATCGAGTTACAAATGTGTCAACATTCCCTGACCCTCCTGCTTTTCTGATCTTTCACTCCCTGTGTTCTAACCCAGCCCTGACCCTTGCTACACCCTTAATCCTCATCTCATCCTGGACTCTTACTCCATCCCCAGCCTCTTGAGTGGTATGGAGTCCTAATCCCACCCCTGAGCCTCTCCCCGTCTCTTGCCTCCAGAGGTGGGAACCATGAATAAGATGTCCAGCGATAAAACAGTGCAGATGCCTGTTTCAACAGTACTTGGCAACTTTGTAAAAGTCAAAAGCTGAATGGCCTCTTGAAGGTAGCTGCATCAAAACATGACTGATTCAAAACAGCCATGCATACCTAACCAGATCAATTGTCCCTGGTGTCAAAACCGCTCTGTCCTATAAAATAATGACCAGCAGGAAATGTCAGGTGCTATGCCACTGAGATAATTAACCCCTGAGATCATAAATCACAATAACTAATTCTGTCCTAAAAACTTCACCTGAGTGATCTCATTTTAGTCTTAAAATCATGAGGCAGGTGGTACTGTCAATCCATCTTATAATAGAAACAACAACAAATCAAAAACCAGAGAGCTTATGTAACATAAAGTAAGGTAGAAGGGCAGTTGGAGATAGATCCAGCATAACTCCATCTCCAAAGTCCATGTACTTAATTAATATGTTTATCACTTTCTGTTCGAAAATTTGAAAAATATCACGTAAATGTTCAGGATAAAAATTTACTTTAAAAAGACTTTTAAAAAGCAAAGGATTATCACTTGATATTTTAACTTGGAATTGAACAGGATAAATTTCCACAACATTTGACATTTAATACCAAGTATTAATATCAAAGAAACATTTATCAAATATAATTTCAAATGGAATCACATTCTATGAATGGACATTTTGCATTCTGACAGATGCATTTAAACTATCATATCTGTACTTTTAAACCTTCAAAACTTTTATCCTATTTCTTTTAGTCTTTCTAAATGAAACTATTTACTTTTAGGAAATAATTATTAACAGCTTGAGGGCCAACTCTCATACATTATAATGTGAAAAGTACATATATAATGTGTAAGACACACTTATTTTTTGTAGCGCCAATAGGCAATTCTCTTTCAACACATGGAGAAAATTTAGGTATGTAATGAGAAAATCACAAGTTGGTGATAGTAAATAACTTACAGAAAAACAAAAATACCATTCATAAAATGTGTTCTTCTAACATAATATTTTATTATCTTTTGGTTTTCTCACCTGAAAAAATACAGATAGTGACACCACAGGTTATGTGGAATGTTCTGCTTTTATCCAACAATCTTCTGGTTCTCCTGCTTGGAACCTAAATAAAATTCAGTACAGTGAAAATGATGCAGCAAATAAGATATATGTACAAAGATTTTCACTATAGCACTGTTTATGGTATCAAAGTTTTAAAAATATGGCAGAGGCCTAGAAATTATAGTTGGTGAGATGAATTATAATATATATCTAGTCAGTGGAACACCCAAACCATTACAGAGAATTTGAGAAGGTTTATTACTGACATAGAAAGACGCATCAGATATATGCCTATGTAAAAGAGTTAGAACATATAAACTATACTATATAATCCTATAATGTTTAAAATTAATGGCATTCTATGCAAATCTGAAGGCACTTACCCCAAACTGTAATCCATGGCTATTATAGCACAGTAATATTAGGAGAAAATTTCATTGATTACGTTACATATTTCATATTTTACATATATCCTGAGCTGTACAATATATATGATTTCCCTTTGTAATAAAAAACTAAGAAGATTTCTTAAATGAAGCAATTCCATCTAAGGTTTTAAATGCCTTCTTGATCTTATAAAAAAAATAAAATGTCAAGCATCTTTGAATACCTATGTTTCACATCAGGGGACCGTTTTTTTTAAGACTTATTTAAATACTGAGAGACTTAGGTGGGCACTTTTCATTTCCTGCCGTTTATCTTCTCTTTCTTCACACCAAGCCAGTATCTAGCCATAGGCATCAAAACCTATCATTTTACAATGGTAGGCAACCTAGAGAAAGAGTTATTTCCACAAATTACTGCATTAAAAGTAAAGAGCTTCTAAATATAATTATGTGAAAAGGTTGAGAAGTTTCACTGCAGCAAATCTGCTCATATGAACCTCACAGAACATCAAAGTGACCTCATATTAACAACTTCTTTTAAAATATCAGTATTGATCCAGCAGCACCTTACTATTTCAACAAAGAAAAGAAACACACGTACACACATGCACAGCAGGATAACCAAAGACAAAACACAATTTCAGTTGAGTTTTAATTTCCAAAGTGCTTTAGTGTTTTCTTACAACCTTCATTTTACAACATGTCACACAACATCACATCTTAATCAAGACATCTTCTCCAAGACTCTTACGTAGCTTAAAACATGTATGTGTTTGGAAAAGAAGTAAATCACCACCAACACCAGCAGCCACCCTATATATTGTTCAAAGTCCACGGGTCTCTAGCTTCCAGTTTGCTCACCTGGACTTAACTAAATGAAAACACAGAATCTCAATGAGGCGTAGTAGTATAGTGGAAAAATCTCAGGACTAGGACTGATCTTAGCTCTGCCATTTCACTAGTCTCATGATGCTGGTCAAGTTACTTAACTTCTGTGCCTCAGGGCCTTCATCTGTAAGATCTGCGGAATCACTGTGAGGATTCAGTTACATCCACAGAATGTTTAGCAAAGTGCCTGATGTCACTATTAATAACCATTTCTATTATCCTTTATCTAGCACTGCAGAATAGCTCACTGATCATCTTGACAGGTGACGTGGTCTTTACTATCATCTGGTAGATGACAGCAGATGATAGAAATCAGTCTGGTAGAAGGTCAGACCATGAAAACTAAGTAGTACTAACTTGCCACTGTTAGACTTGATTTTTATCTTGGAATCTGTGACTTGGGTTCTTTGTTCTTACCTTCTGGGATCCTCGAAGGTAAGCCAGGAGTGTCCGGCACATGGGTAAAAGGATAAGGCTGCAGTTGAGATTAAGAACAGATGCGGAGGCTCTGCTTAGACACAATCCTAGCTGAACAAATAAGGCAAGAGTCAAAACACAGTCAAGGCAAAAGCAGACTATGAACTTGCCACAGACCTCACCCTGCTTCTCCTTTAAGGATCATGGCAAAATGCCAACTCCTTCAAGAATCTTGAACAACCGTCTACTTTCCTCTCACCAAAAACCCCTGAAAAGAAACTGGTCTCTTTCTGCTCTGCACCTCCATAAAACTTAGTCTCCCCTCATTTCTACTAGTGTTATAAACACCTGAGTACATTTTTCTGGGGTGAAGTCAATTTCTTGTTCTGCACCCACTGTACTATGAAGATCTCTCCAGAGCCTTGGTATATTATGCACCTCCACCCTGGTGCAGTTGAACCTTTTTTTACCATAAGGTACCAAAAATTTCAAACAAAGCTTTTTCATTTGTGTTCTCTCTAGAACATTCTGATCCTACAACCCCCTTCCAAGCCACTGGTCTGCCCACCTTTCAGCTCTTCACCTTACTGCTTCTACCATCTTTCAGGTTTTACCTTAAGCACTACACCTCTAGAGTCCTTCTGTGACCCAAAATTAGGAGGGGTCCAGATCAGCTGTGCCCCATACAAAGACAATCATCACCACGTTATGCAAAAAAAATTATTTTCAAAGAATCAGTACCTTCGGTGTTGAGGTCATACTTTCTGGCAACTAATTTTAAATCAAACTCCTGCTAAGTTGTCATCTGCTATTGTCTAGTACTATCTACATTCCTCATATAGTGTATCATGTGAAAACAAGAGATGGGGTTATATATATATATATATACATTCTTGTCCTAAAATAAACATAAAAGTACTTTATTTTAAAGATATTGACTAATAAATATGTGTAAGTCAGATGCTTTTCTTATCTTAAAATTCATGCTCCTGTGATTTTCAACTTAATGGTTGGCAAAATAGCAACTTTGTTACAAAATGTTTGCTGTCAGCACATAAAATATTGTTCGTGAAGGGGAGACTAGATAATAAGTCATGCCAGGAAAGCAATAATTTCCATTGACTTATATAAAAAGTAATTAATATTTCCAGTTAGGCCATTTCTACCCCATGAGTTAGAACACCTTAGGGATATATTGCAGTGAATATAGCAGTAAGTAGACAAATAGAAATAATTCCCTCTAGACTTTCTTTAAAAAATCTTAAATATCTCACCTCACTCAACAAAGTTATTATCATTTCATAGTGATGGGGTTTTGTTATTTAGGCCTCCAGAGAAATAGAATAATTGTTATCTCTTTGATCTGGCATCTGCACATGATAAAATTTTAGCTCGAGGGATTTTAGATGATAATTTTATCTGCAATTTTAATGTACCAGGACAATAATTCATTTAAAATTTATCAGCTAAAATCTATCATTTACGCATAGGACTTCAGAGATACAAATAAATGATCCAAGTTTCCTTTGTAGTATAGTGATTTAAAGAAAATTCTTAGATTCTTCATTTTCTAGCCATTTATTGTGTGTCTGGGAGTGTTTTATTGTTGTGCTTACATTAAATCACATAGTAATTTAACTCAAAGTGGCTTTAAGTGTCCCCTTAGGATAGATGGAGTTTATCTTGGCATTCTACTTCTTCCTTAACAATGCTGTAAAATCTATCCGGAAATTTTACCAAGGACTCATTTCCTTCTGTATGTTTGTTCCTGAATATACTTTGTTCTTTAAACTGAAATGAAAACTTCTTTTTAAATAGTGAAAGGGAATATAAAGGAAGGGAAAAGAAATGTTGAGATATATCAGGAAGGGAGACAGAACATAAAGACTCCTAACTCTGGGAAACGAACTAGGGGTGGTGGAAGGGGAGGAGGGCGGGGGGTGGAGGGGAATGGGTGACGGGCACTGAGGCGGACACTTGACGGGATGAGCACTGGGTGTTTCTCTGTATGTTGGTAAATTGAACACCAATAAAAATTAATTTAAAAAAAAAAGAAAACTTCTTTTTATTGGGTTATCAGAGTACAAAACTCCCTGGTTCCTAAGCAATGGAGAGAGTGAGGAAGATGGAGACAGGTCCCAGTCAAGGGGCACAATCACTGGATATCATCTACTTACCATGTGGGTGATATCCTACAGCCAAGAGCATTTGTTTTATTTAGTACCTATCAATATATGACCACTGTAAGGATCGGCTACCTCAAATGTTCACTAAAAAGAAATGACCACCCCAAGTTATGTGGCCAGGCCCACTCTGTGTGAATGACTCCTGTTTCCTTTCCTAGAGAACTTAACCGCTACTCTACTTTTCTAACTTCATTCAAGTTTTTTGTCACTAGATGGCAGTGTTATGTTCACGTTTCAAATCCTACCTGTCAAGGTCTCTAAAACGCAATTAACTGAGAATTCCACATGTAATTTTAAAACTGTATATTTTAGATTAGTATGTACAAATAAAACATAGTCTACTCCTTTTTATGGACTGGATATCTGTTCCCCCAAAATTCATATAATGAAATCTAATGTAAAAAAAAAAAAAAGAAGAAGAAAGAAAGAAAAGGAAGGAAGGGAGGAAGGCAAGGAGGGAGGGGAGGGAGGGGTCTAATATCATAGTATTTGGGAGCTTTGGGGAGGTAATTAGGTTCAGATAAGATTAGGAGGATAGGGTTCCCATTGTGGGATTAGTGCTCTTGTAAGAGGAGGAAGAGGCCACAGCTCTCCATAGACTCCATGTCAGGACACAGCAAAAAGGTGGCCCTCTGCAAACCAGGAAAAGGGCTCTCAAGGGCTCTCATCAGACACCAAATCTGCTGGCGCATTGCTCTTAGACCTCCCAACCTCCAGAACTGAAATAAATGTTCTCTAAGACACCTGGTCTATAGTATTTTATTAGAGCAGACTGAACAAATGCAATCCTAAAGAAAATCATAAGACACATGCCAATTGAAGCAAGTTATAAAAGAATGTAACACCTGGGTATACCAAGGGCATGGTTATTTTCCTAAAATCTCAAGCACCTGGTTTCCTATCTTAAATCTGCTATTTAATAACTATTCATCTTGAGCTAGTTAACTGTCCTTGTCTGTAAAATTAAGAAGTAGAAATGGTCTTATCTATAAAATTAATATATGTTATGATACAAGAATCCTAGTTTTTAGAGCTTTTGAGAAAAATAAAATCAGTCTAAAATATGCAAACACAATATAAAATTAATTTATTGCCTTGGGGTCACTGTATCACATCCCTTCTCTGAATTTTCTATTCTGCATTTCTACAGTAAGTGCTCCACGTACATTATTCATTCAATACCTATTTATTGTGATATGCACATATCCCAAGATGGTGGAAGTTCAATTTTGAACTAGAAACAGAGAATGCCCATTCCTTAGGATATTTATATTCTAGTAGGGGAAACAGATACTAATCAAATAGCTATATAATCAAATGTAAATTCTAACAATGATCAATGTGAGAAATACAGAGAATGAGCATGTGTAACAGGAAATGAGAGCTAAATGAGAAGGTCAGGAAGGCTTCCCAGCTTAAGTGAAAAGTGAACTGAGATTTTCAGGGTGAGAGTACAAGTCATTCAAAAAAATGAAAAAGACATCCACACCACACCACCACATGAAAAAAAAACAGCATGAGGAATGATGGCAGCAAATGGGAGTACGGTGTATATACAAGAATTTAATAGTAGGTCAGTGTGGTGGGATTGGAAACGAAGAGTGATTACAAAATAAAACTGGGAAAAGGGGAAGATATGCTAGATTGTGTAGGTCACATTAAGAATGCATGTCTTCATCCTAAAATCAGCACAGAACAAATGTGTTTTAAGCAAGAAGGTAGTATAAAGAGTTAGTATTTGCTAATGATTACTCTGAATCAAGTATGGAGAACAAATTGGAAGAAAGTAACTTGAACTACTACATTACTTTGTGTAGTTAATCATCACAAAAATGTTGAGACAAGGATTGCATTTTATGGCAATTAGGACTGAGTCGTACATAAAGGATCCAGTTTTGATGAAATACTGTACTAATCAGTAAATTTGTTTAGCTAAATAATTTACTAAAATATGTACCTCTAAGATTGGAGAACTAAAATGGTCTATCCCACATCCCACCATCCACCCACAGTCTAACCCCTTCTATGACTGCCCTAACCAAAGGTGATCCATCTTCTGTTGATTTTTTTCCAGAGTTAACAGCCTGTTCTATTGTCAAAAACTTCTACTTTGCTTTCTTATACTTGCATAAAGTCTGTGTCTTTGTAACTTCCACCCACCAGGCAGTTCTAGATAATAATATTCCTAAACTGAAGATAAAAGAGGAATGATTTCCTAGTCCAATCATGTTTTCTTCATGCTACACACAATCAGTTGCCTCTGAAATTCTTTTTTCTTTAAGATTTTATTTCTTTATTTGAGACAGAGAGAGAGAGCAGTGGGGAAGGGCAGAGAGAGAAAGAAGCAGACTCCCTGCTGAGCAGGAAGCTCAGCGTGGGGTTGGATCCCAGGGCTCATGACCTAAGCTGAAGGCAGATGCTCAACCCACTGAGCCACCCAGGTGCCCCACCCCTGAAATTCTTGTAATTTTAAGACTCCCTCTCATCTCTGTGACTCTTCCCAATTCACCAGAATTCAGTGCATCTTCAAAATGGATGAACAGTAGCAGGCAGTACTTACTAAAGAGCATGATCTCCCTCACAAAGCCCATGATCTCTACTAATTCTAAGACTGTGCTATTTCACAGGACAACTATGCTACATCATGGCTTATCTTAAGTTTACAACATAGAGATTTTCTCACATGAGCTGCTACCAAGAAATGACCCCCATCCTACAGTGGAAAAAAGACAATGAAAGTGAGAGAGAGCAGGTACATAAATGCAAGAATGAATTGGTTTGGGCCTATTCTATCATGTTGGGTATAAATCATATATTCTGACATTTTTCCTTCTCAATTTTGCTTTAGCTTAAAAGTTTACATTTGTGTTGTCCACATCTTCACCAAAGTTTTTGACAATGCTATTAAAATGCAACAAAATCCTATTGAAATAGTTGACTCGCAAACTACCTTTTCCCATAAATTAACTTTCAAATGAACATTTAGCTCTTAAATGGGAATTTTCTCAATGATTTTGAGGAAATATGACATTCTACATGTAAATATTTATGCAACGCTATTGTTCAAAGGGATCTGAAAAACCCAGAGAAGTACTAATAGTAAGGTTTAATAACTGGTCATTTTTTTGTAGCTACCTCCTAGTGAATCGACAATTAGTCAACTACTTCCAGAAAAAAAATTCAAATTACCATAGAAGTTTATAGAAAATTATTTTATATTCTGACTTGGTATTTTGTGTTGGTCTAAAATTATGTAAATTTGTACTCATTAAGGTCAGTTTTATTGATTCTTTTTAATCAAACCAAAAGAAGTCTACACAAGACCTAATTCTTACATGTTTTTTTAAAGATTTTATTTATTTATTCATGAGAGACAGAAAGAGAGACAGAGACACAGACAGAGGAAGAAGCAGGCTCCCCGTGGGGTGCCCAATGTGGGACTTGATCCCAGGACCCTGGGATCACAACCTGAGCCAAAGGCAGACCCTCAACCTCCAAGCCACCCAGGCGCCCTCTTACATGCTTTATAATCACTGAATTGTAGCTCTTCCTGGGGGTTTTACACATCATCCAGTCCAAATCCAGTCCAACCTTTTTTTTTTTTTTTTTTTTTTTTTTTGCTACTACTCACACTGCTGCTTTGTAAGGGTAACACCACGGACTAGAACCCAGGCCCGCCTCCAGGCTGACATTTCCTTTTTTTTTTTTTTTTTAAGATTTTTATTTATTTATTCATTCATGAGAGACACAGGGAGAGAGAGAGAGAGAGGCAGAGACAGGCAGAGGGAGAAGCAGGCTCCATGCAGGGAGCCTGATGTGGGACTCGATCCCGGATCTCCAGGATCAGGGCTGAAGGCAGTGCTAAACCACTGGGCCACTCGGGCTGCCCTATCTGACATTTCCTAAAACACATCCATCACTCCCCAGAACAGAGATATGAATCCAGACATCTTGCCTAGTGCACTTTCCAAATCATAATACGTCCCTACTCTTTCAATTGTTTATCCTTTATCCCACCAGTAGGTTTCCCTGCCATTTTGTGTAACTCTTTACAGAAAATGTGCCTATTCTGACTGCACAATTAAATCACTTGAAAGACTATTTAAAAATAAACACATCTCTGTTATACTTCCTGAAATTTTGATTCCTTAGATCTGGAGAAGGGCCCCAAGAGGTACATTCAGACTTGGATGCACTTCAAAGTCAAACAAACCTGAGTTTAAAGCACCTTTATGAGCTGTGTGGCCTTATGTATTTTCTTACCGTGTCTCATTTTCCTAATCTATAAAATAAAAACAATATATCAATTTTAACAGATTATTGCAAGTATTAAATACAGTACTTAGTGCTGTGCCCAGAATCTAGTAAGAAGTCAGCAGAAGCTATTACAATCTTGGTCTCTGGCCATCCACAACCTGCTCTGGTTTAAGAACGTAAATGTTCGTAAGGCATGCCTCCCTGCAACTAACTTTTTCCTAGCTTGTCAATCCATCCCCAGCTCTGAAGAATAAATAATTCTAGTTGCAGCTACGGGAGCTGAGCCTTATTTCACTTGACTGTATCTAAAGATTTCAAGGAAAGTTCTAAGCAATTAGTGGGTGTTCAATAAATATACGGTGGATGAATGAATGAGCCTATGAGATGATCCTTCAATGTCCTTATTTTGGCAATTAAGAAAAAAAAGAATCAAGACCAAAAGTGATCACCCAGGAAATCCAGCTTATCTCTAGGGTTAGAACACAGACCTGTTCTTTCCATCACACCATACTGCCCAAGAATAGCAACTCTGCTTCCACTTCCCCAACTGCCACAGTTCTTGAAACTAGGATTTACTCTATGGAATTGCACAACACTCAATCTGAAGAAAATCTTCAGGGCTGCTGTACCTCTTTGATGAGATAGTATAAGGGCATCTAGTCCAACCCTCTTTTTGTACCAACTTATATTGAAAGTCTGTAAATAAGCCAAATTGATGATGCCATAGGGCCAATTAGCCATCCTTTTATATTTAATGCAGGTTCTGATCCATTACCCAGATTAGCTCTTCCACATCTTTACTACATATCCCCATTCCCTATCCATAGCTCACAGTGGTGCCATTCCTTCTATTCGTGATGGCATGCCACCTCTTCCATCCTCTGTATTACCTTTATAGTACTTTACACATTTTATTGTAATATTTTACCTTTTCATCTCCTTGTTTCCCCCCAAAAGCTAGTAGGTGGCAGCACTATTAAGTGGCAATGCCCAAACTGCCTCTTATTGTTGGGGACCTCAAAAGTGTATCTCATTAATAATGGAAATTATTTTTGAAAAAAAAGGTTCCTTGTGAAAAATATGCTTTTAGCACTGAAAGCAAAAGAAAAGTAGACATGAGACAAACACATGCAAAAAGAGACAACCCCATAGAGTAGTCTATAGAATTTTCTAAAGCAATGGCAAGCACTTTCAATTGTCTTCATAATAACCAAAAGGGTCCATGGCAGAAAATCAGAACAATTTATTTTTCCTATACCTATAAACCAAACTCATGGTCCTAACTTAAATTTCAGTGTGTACCATTAATATTTTATATAGGGATACGAACTTAGAATATGATAGTCATTTCATACAGGCAAGATTGCACTTAATGATTTAAAAAAAATTGACATTTCAATGAAAAGTTGCTTCAAAAAGTTGAATACCTAACTATTTTGATAAGGTGTCATATGAAAACAATAATGAATAACATGCCATGAGCTATCAGAAAGCAGTTAATAATAACTGGAGTAATTATTTCTTTAAAAAAAATCCAAAATAAGCTACCAATTCAGTGGTCTTGGGGTACGTCCAAAAGCTCATGAATGTCTCTTCATTCCATTATGAACTGGTATGTAACTCTTGCCAAATGATCCTAGCTGGTTTCTGTCAACTAACTGCCCTGGAGACTTTTAACTATGATGTAAGTTTTGACTCAGGTTGACCTCTCTTCCAATCTATAAACCTCTTTTTATTTTTTTTAACACTGTCTCTAAATAAGCTATCAATTCGAAAGAAAGAAGGGGAGAGGGAATTTTGTTTCCATATAATTAAAGGGACCACTGAGAGAATAGAATCCATCCAGATTTCATATTCAGATTGCCTTTTGCTTAACTCAAATCTTTCCTTTTATACGTCATCATCCATCATTTTACCCTTTCTAAGAAGTAAACTTTCTTCCATTTTCAGTAGGAATGTAGTCTTTCCTATGAGTCGGAAAGAAAGAAATGTAGCTCTTAGAGAGAAAAATAAAGCAAGATTGTAACATGGTTATTTCTGTCCAGATTTTGCTACCTTGTCTTTCCTGTACCAGAAGAGCACAGAGAGAAGGGATTCACTTCTAGACTATGAGTCAGTCTGCAAAAGTCAAAGTTCAACATAAGTGGGATCCAGAATTTCATTGAACACATTTGTGAGTTTCTACAGGCAATGCTATCCACTGACCAGGTCACCAGATTAAAAGGTATGGCATTTTTATCACAGTTAATATCTGTGACCTCTACCAAGGTCATTGTCTCCAAAATCTAGAATTGGAGAACTTAACAATAGTAAAATCTTGCTCCATTTTCTCTCAGGGAACTGTTCTAAAAGGTAAAAACATCAAATGAAAATGGCTTGACCTCCTAGCTGACAAAATGGGTTTTTTGAATTCCCCTCTAACATTCCTGCACATATTCGTGCTCTTTTCATCTACTCCTTGCTATAGCACAAGAATGGGGGTCTCAAGAATTGCAGTGCGTTTGCTTTTAAGTCATTGTTACAGTTCCTCCTCCTACAGAAACTAGCCATGCACAGGGAAAGGCACCAAGGACATGTATTCTGCAGAGCACGGTTGGCTAGAAAGCTGAGACAGGCCCTGTTTCTCTTCCGTCACAGGTCCAGCACATCTGATCACAATTACTGAATATTTATTTAGTCATGTCTCAGCTACTCTTCATCAGGAACAATCATTCCAAAACCTTGCATCATTCTTCCTCATCTTTAAACCATTTTTAATTTCTCAACATTCCTCCCTAAAACTTAAAAGCCAAAACAGATCTACTAGTGGCCTGAACACATGGAATAATTTTTGAAAGAAAACAATAGTTATAGCAATGGTACCCCCTTACTTGGTTAGAATCTTAATCAGACTATCCATAATAACATATATTAAAATTCATATAATACAGAATATTCAATATTAAGATTTTTCTCTCATGACTGTCTAGCATAACCTTCTTAAATATATCTATTTTACTCCTCCTGAATTCAGTCCTATTTGTTAATAACTCTTCTTAACTGAATCTATAAAACTGTCTTTAAGTTCTATCTTTGTCCTCAAAATATTAGCAATCTTAGCTAATTCAGCATGTCTTTTAAACATGATTTTCAACCCTGAATCCAGCTGAATTTCTTCTAGTATTTCTTTGCAGAAAAAAAAAAAAAAAAAAAAAAACCTGTTTCCAAGAAGATATTAATTCTAAGAAAACGAACTCTGGGTGTATCAAAATGACCAAAATGGCTGAGAGAGTAGGTATTTAGTAAAATGGACTGAATAAATGGATTACTTGGTACAGACTATTTACCTAAACTTCCTGATGTATACATATTTAAACATTAGACTCTTCTAGGAAATTCTTCAGAGTTTAATTGGTCAACACATAGTGGCCCACACTAGTTCATCTCCTGGTAGAATAATACATTACATCAAATGTAAGAGGATAAATGGTATAAGAGAGGAAATATAAATCAAAAATAATCTTTTCTCCAAAAAAAATAACATTTGATTGCCCCAAATATCTCACTTTGGAATTTCTTAAAAAAATAAAGTAGCATAAAGAAATACTTGTCTAAGTGTACATATAAATTTCTATAAGGATACTCACTGCAGTATGGCATGTGATATAAAAGCAAAGAATAGAACTAAAATGGTAACAGTAGAGAAATGTAAAACAAATTATCTACACATTATGGGATTTACTTAGCCATTGAAAGTAAGTTAAATTTGTATAATGGAAACGAATTAATAATATACAGGTGCAAAGTGTGTATCTGTATATAACACAGATTACATAGGATTAAAGGGAAGTTTCTAATTTTTTCATTGTAACACAGTATTCAATGTATAGAAGCATGTATTTCTTTTAAAATGTAATGTATCTTAACAATTAAGTACCAAGAACTTAATTAAATTGATAGATCACAACACAAATTCACAATAAACAAAACTGAGTTAATATACTTTGAAATTCTAATAACATATCCAAAAGACATAATTATAAAAATAGAGGGAATATTCTACACAATCATTTTTTCACCGCATTTTCTGGGTTAACAGAAGCCAAATGGATATCCAAAATTTTAGAAGTGTTTGAGATAGGTGTGTTAAATGTTTAATAATGTATGGTTAACAATTTGTGATAATAGAAATAAACCTAATATGATATTTAATGCTGTGTGTTAAATAGAGAATATCTATTCTGAATGATCTTTTTTTTAAAAAAAAGAAAAAAACCTGTATTTAAGAAATACACCAAAATGTTAACAGCGGTTATGTCCAGTGGGTCCCAAGATACAAATGATTTTTTTTTTGCATCTCCTCTCATTTTCTATAATAAATATGAAAAAGATGTAATGAATTTGAAAGTCACAAGAAAGACTGTTTTCTAAAGAAAATGGAGTGGAAAAAAATCTTAAAAGTACAATTTGAGGAGAAATATTCCCTTTAAATGGTGATAATGTGAAGGGCAATTTTCCTTTTATTTCAACTTTTGTACATTTTCCATTTTTCCCCTTAATTGTATGCTATATTTATTTCACACTAAAAAATGCATGACAAAAAATTATCTTGCAAATTTTTCATCGCTTAAGGAGATGGATGCCAGAAGAAGGACATTAAGCTACTGGCCTCTTTTTTTTTTTTTTTTACAGCCTTTGATTAAGTAAGAAGATATTTACTTAAAGTTCAGGATCAATAGGACAGGACAAGACAGTAAAGGACAAAATAGGACAGAACAGGACAGGGTGGGACAGGACAATACAGAATGGGAGAGACTAGGACAGGATAGGAAAGGACAGGACAACACAGAATATAGGACAGGACAGGACGAGACAGGGTGGGACAGCACGGGGACCAGTACAGGATGGCACAGAATAGACCAGGATGGGAAGGACAGAACAGGACAGGGTGGGACATGACAGGGCAGGATGGGAAAGACTAGGACAGGACAGGAAAGGACAGCACAGAATAGAACAGGACGGGGAGGACAGAACAGGACAGGAACAGGAAAGAGGGCAAATTATAATGAGTGACATTATAGCTGCCAAGGGAAGAAGGGGTTCCAGGTAATGTACAGAACAACTACCGGGGTAACGGGAGGGCATGAAAGACAGTTACCGATTATTTGACACTACTACACCTTACGTGCTGCCCAAACCTTAAATATCGTCCAAACCATGGGTCCCTTGTGACAGATACCATAACACATTTCTTCCAGTTTTGTTAACATATGTGCTTTTAAGATATTTACCAAACAGTTCCTGGGAGAAAATAAAGTATTTCTATATATATTAAAATATTGATAAAGAAAGTCCTCATACGCTACCATGTACAAAAATAAAAAATAAAACGAAACAAAAATAACCCTCCGGTCACACTCCATCCCACAGCCTTCCTCACCTTGCTTGGTCTCTGGGTCCATACAACTATTATACTTTGTGGCTCATAAAGTTAGGTGATTCCTTGCTGTGACGCTTCTTTATCTTTTCTATAATCCACTCCACTCTACTCACTGACCCTTTTAATGTTCTCTCTTATATTTATTCCATTTCCTATATTTCTTTTTTTTAAGGTTTATTTATTTATTTTAGAGAGAGGGAAAGAGGGAGCATGCACGCGTGGTGGAGGAGGACAAAGGGAGATGGAGAGAGAAACTTTAGCAGACATTGCACAGAGCAGGGAACCCAACACAGGGCTTGATCTCATGACTCTGCTATCATGACCTGAACAGAAACCAAGAATCGACACTTAACCGGCTGCACCACCCAGGTGCCCCCAATTCCTATATTTCTAAGTCTGATGTTAGATGTGTTATTATTGTTTTTACTGTAACCGTTTATATGACTGTTCTTTGTTTAAATGGTTAATACTATGTACAATACATAAGAAAAAAGCCATGGAAATACTGAATTCAAATAATACTTAGAATACTTGCTGCATTCTTCCCTTTAGTTATCCAATAACCTTGAGAAGTCTCACCGAAAACCAGTTAATACAACTGAATTTTTAGAATTGTTCCATGCCTGATATCATCTCTAATTTCATCTTAATTTCACTAAAAACCATTATAACTATTTAGAAACATCCTACCAAAATATGTAATTTGGTTACAATATGAACTGATTAGTTGTCCCCCAGTGATTGGGCAGAGTCTCTAAATCATAAAACCAGGAAACTACTGTATAATATTAACACTCTACAAGAATGCTTTATGTTCATCATGATGTTATCCAAAGTAGTAGCAAATTAGATGAAAGTTTAAGGGTCCATTTCCGGGACAATGGATAGATAAGTAAAATCTGGCAGATGCAAACTAGGGAATACTGTAAAACCCCGAAGAACTACACAGTCACAGGATAGACTTTGAAAACATAATACCAGATGGAAAAAAGCAAGAAACAGAATGAGTCTATGCATAATCTATTTTGGTGAATTCAAAGAAAAATGCACATAAACTATCAATAGGAGGATACACGTCAGCATGTTAAAAAGGTTGCTACTGTCAGGAGGAAAAAGGAACTGGAGAATTAGGAGAATGAAGAGTGATTAAACAATGAATAAGTTAATGAATGATGAAGAAAGCAAAAGACCCACGAAGACAGTGTGTTATGAATGAAGGCAACATGTTTAAACACTCTATACCTGACATTCAAACATAGCTTTTTAAATCTTTTGTTTTTACGGAGAGCATTCACTGCTAATGTCCTTTAAAAGTCGTTCTCTTCGTGTGTACCTCAATCTGTGGTTGGTTTGACAGAAAGCTTTAAAAAGGCCCAAAAAATTGGAGATAAAATTTGAAAACCATTACCAGTTAAAAAGCAATTAATTATGAGCTTCAATAGTTTTGAAATTATAATTAAGAAAACATTACTGCCACTTACAAGATAGCTATTTAAATAATTCAGTATGTATACACTGTATGACATTAGGAGTTAATCTCTCGTAGTTGTTGGAAATGTTGTCATTAGCAGCCGTTTACAAATAGATTTCAACATCAAAAAATTCCTAACTTCAGAAATGTCACCTGAAAGAAAGGACTCTAGCTAGCACTGTCTACTACAACTTGCCATTAGCAAGAAAGGAAGTCATACTTTTTGAAGGTCTCACGCTCGTTTCTTCCTCATCTTACTCAATCCTCTCCTCAAAATAAAACAAAATGCTGTAAGAAATATTAGGTTAGACTATGCAAAGCTATCATTTTTTAAATCAGAATATTTTAATACTAGAATTTTTATGGAGTTTGATTTCATAATATAATTCCCCATTTATAATTAAGGAAACTTAAGGCTTGAAGATTTCAACAAATTACTTAAAGATATATTTCTTAGAAGGTAGAGTCCCCAATTTTCACTTTAGTAAGTTTGTCCACAAAATCCATGTTCATAAATTACATTGTTCATTACATTAAATTGTTTCCACTGAACTTTGGAATGTTCACAGGTATTACTATATTTGAAACTTTTTTTTTAAAAAGATTTATTTATTCATGAGAGGAGAGAGAGAGAGAGGCAGAGACATAGGCAGAAGCAGAAGCAGGCTCCCCACAGGGAGCCCAGTGCAGGACTCAATCCCACGACCCCAGGATGAGGCCCTGAGTCAAAGGTAGACGTGTAACCACTGAGCTACCTAGGTGCCCCTATATTTGAAATTTAAAGTAATAGTCACTCCATGCTTAGAAAAAAGTGAAAACACTTAGTTTTAACAATTATGCATGTCATATAAGACTTGAACAAATTTTAAGTGTCTAAAATCTGTAGGTTGAACAAAATATGGTTTCATCTTTAAGAATAACATGTCCAAGCTTTAATGTCAGTAGAAGTTTTCTTTGGACAAACCAAAACTAAGTAAACTTTCTAGATCCGTTATGACTGTAAACTCTTCTAAGATGTTCACTTGAGTCATTCTTCCCCTCTCTTACATTTTACAAAATGTACAAGATCAAAATAAATACTTTGGCGATGGGTTCTGCATAGTCCAAGCCAAGCCCCAATTCTACAGAAAATTCCACGGGAGGTAACAAATGTAATACAGACAATGCCCAACATCAAATGCCATTTCTCAAGTGGAAGAACATCCATATTGAAGCTCTGCATTCTTGTGGCTTAATATGAGTCATTTTTTTCCAACTGGAACCCATTAATATAGGCCACTGATGATATTTGCTTAGTTTTCCCTTTGGATGTTCTGAGCTATGGGAGGGAAAATTAAGAAAAAAACATATTTTTTACCTTTGTTTGCATGACTCAAAGCACTTTAAAAATGTGCTTTTAGATGCATGGTTTTCAAACCGAGAGAATTAACAAAGCTCAGAGGCCCAAACTAACTTCTCAGAAGCAACTTGGCCAAAGGAAATCAGTAAGAGTTGTTAAAGCATTCTGGAAATCAATTCAAGGTAGGGTGACAGTGAGCTATGCAGATAATTAGAAGGCACATAAGAAGAGAATTTGCTGAGGAAGTTAGCAAAGAGAATCCAAAGTATAGAATGGGGAAAAAAGAAATTTGTTTGGATCCTACCACTTCAAATTCTTCCAATGCATCTAAGCTTTCTAAGATCATATGAAATGCAATTACTGGCACTTTGAAATTAACCATTTGATAATCCTACTATAGGAAAAAGGAATATAGTCAGAAAGGCATTCATCATAAATCATTTCTTAGATTTATCTTAGTATATAAGTGTTACACTTTAAAAAAAAAATCAATCTTGCCTTAAACTATTTAAGACCTTTGATAGTCTTATTGTCTGAAGACCTTTAACAATTAACAAATTCATGGAAACCATTAAGTCATGCAATTTAAAGCCAGTTCCTCATGGAACCTGTGTTCAATTCATTTATCCATAGATAAGAGTCATTGTCAAATTCAAGTTTTCAAGTTCTAAATACGTAAACACTCTATCGATCATGCAAAGTCCATATTCTCCTTCTTCTCCTTAATCTATTTTTTCTTCAGTCCCATTGCCAAAATTCTAAAAATAGCTACTTTTCACATCACAAAGTTGTATTAAAATGCAGATACTAAGAAATGAGACTCACTCCCACCCAAGTAATCTGCTCTTACACTAAGGTCTCAATCTTAGTTTAAGCCTTAGCACAATTAATAATTACAACATGTCACAGACCTTCAAGATTCCATTTCAAGAGTTAATACTGTAAATGTAATACATATTGGAGGTTAAAGTGTGTCTGCCACATTTCTGGTCATGAAGACAAAACCTTCCCTCATTCCTTTCTCCCTGACTGTCCTTTATGACAGCTCCTAGAGGAGCTCTGTCATGGTGCGGTGGCTGGAGCCTTAAAGGCTGGGAAGAATGACAGAACATAGCAACAGTAAATGATAACCATTTTTCACATCCATGTTCTCAATTCTTCAAAGTACTTCCTTATCTTTTATATCACCTAATCCTCAATAAAACAATCTGAAATAAGAACAGTTTCATCATGTTTCAGTGTGGGTACAGGACTGTCTGTGGCTATGAAGGAGACAGGGGGGAAGGAAAGAGTAAAATTAGCATTTGAGGGAACACTTTACTCATGAGCAGGTTATTTATAATTTCTGGGTGTTAGCTTCCTCTTATGTAGTAGAACCTACCCTGTGGGCTAGTTAAGACTTACTCTTTATAGAACGTATAAAGAACTTAATACAATGTGTGTCAATGAGAACATTTCAGTGAATGTTGGCTCTCACTATTATCATTTCTTTTAACTTTAAGGTTCACAACATCCTTGTGAGATAGGTATTATTTCACCCATCTACCTGTTGAAGACTCCAAGTTTCAATGAAAATTAACAAGTGCTTTTTTGAATGAAATGCTTTCTACTTCAAGCTGAAATTCCACACAGTCATAGTAACCACGTTGCTACAAATTTGGGTCAATTACAAATAGCAATAGATATTTGTTTTCTTTTTATTTATTTATTTTTTTATTTTTTTTTAAATTTTTTTTATTTATTGGCCTCCCTGTCCTAATGCTATCTGCTAAATGCTCAGCAGGTTCCTTTCATCTTTATATACTTCTGAATTCCTTTTATTATTTTTATTTGTCAACAAATAATTTCTAATATTACTATTCAGTGCTATTAATACTATTAATGCTAACTAATATTATTTCATTACAGTAATAACTATTTTTTGCTGAGTACCTATGCACCAAGTGCTACACATTTCACCCACATGTTCTCATGCAATGTTAACAAATAAGTAAGGGGAAAAGTTAAGCCCAACTTCACAGATGAGTTAAACTTATGCTCAGGGGAGTAATTTACCAAAATCAAAATCATAAAGGGAGATAAATGCCTGACCTAGGATTTAAACTCATATCCATAGAATTCCAAGGTCCATGATCTTTGTTTGATTGTTGTTTGATTGTTTATTTGGTTTTCCCCTCCAGAGGCACTTTTAAAATCAATTTTAGGATCACCACAATGCTTAACATGATAAACTAGAAAAATTAACAAGATTAGAAGACTGAGTGGATAAAGAAGACATTTAGCTCTACTAAATTCATCTACCAAATGAGCTAAATGAACTAAATCAATCCATAAAGTCCCTATATAACAGTCAGTCCTTCTACAGGCCTTCTCCTCAGGTGGGGCATTCCCCAGGAAACAGCACAAATCATGTGGCCTCCAAAATTGTGAGGAAACACATTTCTGTTGTTTAGACCACCCAGTCTGGGGTACATTTTGACAGAAGCCTGAACAAATGAACACAGGAGACATCAGTGAGGATGAGGTGTATGAGTCTGCCTTGGGTCTAAGAACAATCGATAAACAATATTCTTATCTTCATTTCTGATCGAGTACTTAGTGATACAAAAACACACATACATATACATATGTATACACACATATACATATACATATGTATACACACATACATATACATATACATAGACAGCCCGATGCAAAGCCACTGTGGTGGGATGCATAAGAACCTCGGGCAAGTGTAGGAAATTTCAGGTTCTAACCCCATCTCTCTCAGAACCTCCCTGGTGCAACACAATGACTAAGAACATGGCCTTCAGTATGACACAAATATGGGATCAAATAGGGCTTCTTCAGGTGTTAGCTGGATGACTTGAGGAAAGCTACCTAACTACCCAGAATCTCAGTTTCTCAATTCCCTAAAAAGTGACACCTCCTATCTTCCAGGGTTGTTATTCACAAGAATAATTTAAATATAAGAAACAAATGAGATTATAAAAAGAAAGAGCAAAGAATATATCTGGCACATGCTATGTGATTAGTAAATGGTAACAGTTGTTATCAGGTTGAACTATAGGAAATGGCTGATATTTGATCATTTTTATCTATCAAAATGGCAATTCCATATAGTTAGGCCTATTTTAATGTCACATAGAGGCAAAGGAGCACAATGGTTAGCAATACAAGTTCTGGAATCAGGATGTTTGGGCTGGAGCCCCACTTCTGTCACTCAATAACAAGCTACAGAACTTCCCTAATTCATTTCCTCAGCTAAAAATTAAAAATATATACTCCAGGGGCATCTGGGGAACTCAGTCAGTTAAACATCTGCCTTTGCTTCAGGTCATGATCCTGAGGTCCTGGGATCGAGTCCTGCAATGGGCTCCCTGCTCAGTGGGGAGTCTGCTTCCCCCTTTCCCTCTGACCCCATCCCCTATACCACTCATACTCTCTCTCTCTTATTAAATAAACAAAAAATCTTAAAACATATAAATATGTGTGTATATATTCCATATATATTCCACATATACATATACGTATATATATTCCATATATATTCCACATATACACATATGTATATACATATATATTATATATATTCCATATATATATATATATATAATATATATGTATATATTCCAAAGGATGGATAGAAAGATTAAATATATTAGTCCAAACAAAGCTCTTAGACTAATGCCTGGTACTTAGACAGTCCTCAATGAATGTAACCTACTATTGATGTTACTAATACTAGTAACAAAATGAAGAAGGTAGATCTGAAAAATCTCTGAAATTAATTCCACCCTCCAATTCTATACAGTTTTGTTTGGTATTGATAAAAGAGAATTATACAGTTGTCATTCTACTGTATACAGTAAGGATTCAGTTAAATATTGAGGGCAAAATCAATAATTTTCCTTAACTTCTTAAAAATTGCTAAACACCTTTAAATATAATTTCACATAAGATGGAAAGCTAGCAATCTATACAGTGTGGGGTTTAATTTGTTTATACATATGTACACAAAGTTGTTCATCATAACAGACTACTGGACTGAAGATCGATGGACTAGAATAGTTACCAAGCCACTCATTCAGTAGGTAATGGTGAGCAAATCATTTCAATCTCATTTTTCTGTTTGAGAAAATGAGGAAGAAGTCTAAGATACCAAAGCTTACTTCCAACTCTAAAATTCTGAGTCTCTCTCTACTATAAACAGATTAAGAGTATAATGATTGTGTCACAGTAATATAAGTCATTTCACCTGGCAGTAAACAGTAAGTAAAGTATTTTCAAATAGCAGAATGTTAAGAATAAAAACAAACAAAAAATCAAAAACACCACTCAGTTAAAAATACACCCTGTATTGAAACCACAATGCATATCTGGGCAAATCTAGGTAGTAACTCTTAACACTTTATACAATAAGTGGAAAGAATTAATGATCAAGCTTTTCCTGAAGCTGACAGATGGTATATATTCCTTCTCAGCAGAAATAAAACTGCCTGGGCCAGCTATGAAACCAATACTGACTTAAAATCCTAGGTCCATTTGTACAGACACTCTAATCTCTGACCTTAACAAATTCACATGACATCAGATTTCTGTCCCTGAAAATTGTTAATTATGATATAACTTCTAGGACTTTTGAGAGGGTAAATTAGTTAATGTTTCTTAATCACTGAAAGGATGATTAACCAAAGAAAGATCATCGCTGTGAGACTCGAAAATATGTCACTTCTCACAGCTTTCTTCCAACTAACATAGATATCTCAAAAAAAGGTTTTAAAAAGAAAAAAAAAAAGATTTTCATGACCATGGGGTCAATCTAAAATAATAATTGTGAGGGGCGTTTGGTGGGCTCAGTTGGTAGAACATATGACTCTGGATCTCAGGGTTGTAAATTCCAGCTGTTGGGTGTAGAGTTTACTTAAAAATAAAACCTTTTAAAAAATGAAATAATAATTGTGAGACAAAAATAAATAAATAAATTTCTCAACATGGCACCATGAAAATAAATAGGTTGAAACTGAATGGTCCATATATAAATGTTAGTTTTGGGAGGAAAAAAAAATAAAAAACCAAGACACATTGAATCTGTTACCATAAAACACACTCTCTTCTTAAATTAAGATGTTCTTATCAATTAAATTATATCTGTTAATTATTAAAATGTCAGAAAATACAAACTCAGAAACAGATGAACTTCAGTATGGGGGCTTCCATGGATGATATTTTGTGTTAAATTGCTCCAACATTTCAAAAAAACCTAGGAAACTAAATTTCTCAAGGTCGGTCACAACACATTAGGACTTTCTAGTAAAGAGCAACAACTACATTGTCCGTTCCTTGAAAATAAATAAATCAAAAATAGATTTCATCTTTAAAAAATCAAAATACTCCCTTATTTAAAAGGTTGTTATGAAGTGGAGGGGGTAATTGTTTGGTTTGCTTGTGTGTGTGTGTGTGTGTGTGTGTGTGTGTGTTGGCTTCCCTCAAAAGATTTTTTTATTATTCTTAGCTTAATTTTAAGATTCCAAAACTCACAGCATGTCATAATTAAACATCTCCTAGGAAGTGCACAGTCTGATTAGCACATTAACTCAGGCATAAACCAGCCGTGACCATGCTGCCTCCAGGTCTGGATCAGACCAGTCTGGCAAAGAACAGTCATGATGAAAACTCCTACTAAGACATACTAACCTCAACATTGTTTTATCTTCCATCAGTGAAGATCTCCTTTTCCCTGTCAATTCTTATGCAATTTTTTAAATCGTTAATTCTGGTCTGAGAACAATCAACTAGCATCCTATAAATATAAATAAATATAAATAAAAAATGGATCCACTAGTTCTGAAAATCAAATAATTTCACCTTCATTCTCAAAGGTTCCCACCGCCAAAAAGCTCAGATGATTAGGGAGAAGTCAGAGATATTTTTTAGGGTTACACACCAATAACTAGAGCCCAAGACTTCCTATCCAATATCAACTCCTGTTTTGGAGAGGGAGAGGAAAAGGACTGCCCATATCCTGATGTCTTTTAATTGGGCTGGTTGGCCAGTTGTTTGCTTAAAACAAAATGATAAGCGCATATGACCATGGAAGTGGAAATATCTTCCCCCACCGTCTACATTTATACTGTCCAAAATGGGTAGCCACTAGTTGCACACAGGTATTATGCATTTGAAATGTGCCTAGGCCCACCAAGAAATTGGATTTTTAGGTTTATTAGGTTTTTTTTTTTTTTTAATTTACTCTTAAAACTGATAGTCCTTTGTGTTATTAGAAAAATTTTAAATATGTTTGGAACAGCTTAGGTATGTGAATTCACTTTTTAATTTATAAAATTTTATGAAGCCAAACATAAGTATTTCAGATGAAAATCTCATGACTGAATTGTGATGTGCACAAGTGTAAAATATATACTATATTTCAAAGAATAGGCAACAGCATAGACTATCTCATTACTATTTTTAAAAATATTGACTACGTATTGAATGCTTCAATCTATTACAATATTTTAGATATACTATTTTAAATAAAACATATTATTAAATTTAATGTCACTGGCTTTTACTTTTTTTAACGTGCTACAGAAAAAATTTGAATTGCATGACTCCTATTACATTTCTGTTGGGCAGCATTGATGATGAGTAACCAGTGGCCTGAGTATCAGAGATGGGCCGGTGAAGTGGTTTAGAAAAATCTGTGTAGCCTGAGGAAAAAGCAGAGAGGCCAGACAGGACTGCAATCACACCCTAGCTCTGACACTGAACAAGTCATCAGCTTCCTCAGCCTACATTTCCCCATGTGTAAAATGGGAAGAATGGTTTCCTAGCTCAAATAAAATATTTGTAAAGTATCTGGCACATCACAGGAATAAACAGTTGAAAGTAGAAAGCAGAGATTTCAAACTACTAAGAATTAACTGCTTCTAGTGTTTACGCCTTCTTGTAAATGGGCTATAATCTCTGGACCCTTTCTTCCCCTAATACTCCCACGACTCTGTTATTACCTTCCTTTTAAAGATGATTAACAGCAACCTTTATACTCAACATTATTATCAAAATATTCAACAACTGGAGGTACTGCTTCCATTTGTGTTTTAATGTGGTAGTAAATTCATTTCTGAGAATACCGTCATGATTTTTTTGAATCTAAAATTCACCTTAAAGAGACTTAAAGGGGCACCTAGGGAGTGCAGTCGATTAAGCATCTGCCTCTTGGTTTCGGCACAGGTCAGGATCTCAGGGTCATGAGATGGAGCCCCTTGTGGGGCTCTGGGCTGAGCGCAGAGTCTGCTTGAAATTCTCTCCCTCTCCTTCTATCCCTCTTGCTCATGCTCTCTTTCTTTCCTTCTCTCTAAAATAAATTTTAAAATCTTTAATAAAAGAAGAGAGAGAGAGACTTGTAATATCAGAATACTTATTAAGTCCTTTTCAGGCTTCCTAAAACTCATCACAGCAAGACCTTGTTCTCTTGAGTATTTGGTAGGCTCTAAGATGCTCTATGTAAGACATTAAGTTAATAATAATGAAGCATCATTATTAAACATGTAAAACATGGGAGCCAGCAATATTTATTTTAAAATTAATTATATCTATTGTTATATTCTATATTCTTTGTGATTTGGAAAATGCCTGCAAATTCTTATGAGGTAATACCATAGTCCTCAAAAGATTAGGAAAGATAAGCCTATGACAAATAAAATTAAGTCCTCCTGCACAAAGCAAACAGTAAAACCATAGATAGAGCCTTTTTCACCCAAAAGGAGAGCAATATAGACTGAAAAATTTCAAAATGATTTAGATAAATTAATGCCTAGAAAATCATCATATAAGTAATTACTGAAAAGTGTAAAGTCTGGAAATCATCTTTCATCTTTCAGCAGGATGGCAAGGAGAAAAATCAAGCCTTCCCCACAGTGACTTTTCCTACAATGCTGACTCCTAACAGGAAGGCTTAAGGGTCAACTCATTCTTATGATCATTCTTATGTTTCTATAAAAACTAATTGACAATGACCTCTCTCTTCTGTTTCTTGCACTTTTTACTCATGGTTTTCCATTTAGTCCTTTTATCATTGTTTTTCTTCATTCATCTGATGAATATTTATTGAGCCCTTACTATGTGACAGCTAGTCTCCAGGCCTCACCATTGAAACTTAGTAGGCTGTCATATTACTCAAACAAAAGCACTAATGCGAGATGGAAATAGAGAAAGGCAAAACATATTTTTTTTTCATTAGTTGGGTAATATATGTGCATGTGTGTATACTCTTCATTATGTCTGACTTGTCACCAAAATAAATTTGAAGTTATCACACAGCATCCAAGTTCATAAAAATTAACTTGTTGGTTTCTAACATAATTTTAAGTTGTTATTATTTTAGCTTATATTATATCATAGAGCTGAAATTCAAAGTTCATTTGTGGTTTCAAATAGTCTATTCTTAGATTGTATATTAATACTAATATCTCCTCACCAAAATTTACCATTGATGGCAAAATTTACCATTTTTGATGGCAAAATTTACTATCATAACTCTTTTGGGTTTTCTCCAAAGTATTCAGATAGTTACATAATAGGTCAGATATCTCCTACTGAAAAATCTTGTGTTTACTAATTCACACCTAAGGGGGACTTTCTAGGAGAAAAAAATTAAAAAGACAGGTTGTTTATTAAATTATAAATATTTACTTGTTCAATTCTCCATTAGATTGTAAGCAATCTGAAGGTAGGGGTAAGGGCTCACTTTCTATGTGCCCCTCTGAAAAGCATGGGTTTCATGACAGTTTGCTAGACAATTAAATGGAAGGTTGGTTGGATGAAAAAGAGAAATAAATATTGGGATTTAAGATTTACCAATAAAATGAGAACTACCCGGGTGGCTCGGTCAGTTGAGCACCTGACTCTTGATTCCAGCTCAGGCCAGGATCTCAAGGTTATGGGATAGAGCCCAACACCAGACTAGCACTCAGCACAGAGTATGCTTCTGATTCTCTCTCTCTCTCTCTGCCGCTGCCCCTCCCCGCTGTGCTCTCTCTCTCTCTCTCTCTAAAATAATAAATATTTTTTTAAAAAGTTACCAATAAAATGAGTTTAATTTTTGAGACTATTTTTCAACCCTTTAGTTAAAAATACCTGTGTTAGGTGATGATGTGTCCACGTAGGTTCATCGATTTTAGCATATGCATTATACTGTTAGGAGATGTTGGTAATGGGGGAGGCTATGCACGTGTGGGGGTAGGGGAAATCTCTGTACCTTACTCTCAATTTTACTGGGCCTTAAACAGCTCTAAAAAATAAGTTTTTAAAAAATAGGTGTTAAACCTTAAAAATATCAACGTATGACTAATAATGTACTTTATTGTATAAAATAAAATATTGGTTAATTAATTCAGCCTCAACTTATTGCAGTCTTAGCAATGTGCCAAGCACTACTTTCAGAGCTGTGGTTTAAAGATAAATAAGATCTGTAACTGTAAAGTAGGAAATGGAGGTACCGCCTCCATTTAGGAATTCGGCAGGTACCGCCGAATTCATGGGAACGAATCATGATTTTAAATAATGATTAAACCATGGAAAAGAAAATCCATGGAATAATGCATTTCTTACTCAGAATGTGATCTCTTCCCCAATGAAAACGAATGACAAAATCTACTTTTTCAGATGCCTTGAAATTTTTCAATGTTTTACACTTTTTGCTTGTTGCTTAGAAAATGCTACCTCCTAATACAAAGTAAGATGTCCTCGGTGCCTCTGTCTTTTGTTGGAGAGTCCAGTAGGAAGGGAATGGAAAGAATGAGATCAGAAATGTCATGGAATAGAGAAAAGAAAAAATATCAACACGAGATAAACTGGAGCAAAGTTCTGCACAATATCATTCTCATATTAGATCAGAACACTGGAACCAATTATTAGATCAACCAGGAACCTAGGGTAAGAAGCTGAGAAATGCCTAGAAATGAATAACTGCATTAGACACATACTTTGCGAGGACTGTCGGTTAAAGGAAACAGTGCAGAAATCCTCTGAATAAGCTTATGAGCAGGCTGAAGTCTTGATCAGTGAAAACTAACAGCCTGTCATTGGCTGGTCCTGCTCCTGAAGCAGATCCTTCAAGGCTCTTGGCAGCTGGCAAGATGCAGCAACTTCTCTCAGCACTACCGGCCTGGTCTGGCAGGTTCATTCCTTTGACTCTGGCAGATAGTATCTCTGGTTCTTTAAAAGCGTCAATCATGTTAACCCAGACCAGTGTAAATGACAGACAAGAAAACCTGACCACTGGGGAATGGCAAACCTTTCTGAAGTGAACAAAGTTTAACAAATGGAAGAACTGACCAAGCCTTGTAGCAATGTCTGCCCACCTTAAACCCATTCTAAGAGGTTGCTCAAGTCCCACTTACCCCTAACATCTGGTGGAGGTAGTGATACTCTGGCCCTTGGTTGTACAGCAGGAAGGCCTTCCAGAAAAGCAAAACATTCAGGGAGAGCCAGATAAACTAAATCATACAGAGAGAGAGAAAACAAAAATTAAAAATAAACATTATCTGATGAATGGGAACCTCAAGTACATTCCTCAGACACAGTACTTTCAGCGGAAGCTGGATTAGGACTCGCAGAAAGCATTTTCAATTAACCAGCAAGCTGAAAAGCCACTCAGGGGAAAGCAAATCTGACCTTACTCAGTCCCTGCACCTGAGATCTAGCATCTGGGTGGCAAAGAGGTCTCCTAAGGGATCTGCAGGTGTCCCCTGCAGTACATGGGACTAAGGAAGGAGTCCGGGCATCGCGCGTCCCTACAATGCAACAGCAAAACAGAAGCAATTCGGGAAAAGAGCAAAGGGGTGGGGTGGGGGGTGGGGAGGGATGTTTAAAGGGTTAAGAAAAAGTCGTGTTCACTAAAAGTGATCACCTCTCCCTTCCTCCACGTCCGCTCGCTCTCCCAGGGCAGTGAAGGAGAGTTCCCAGGCATTTGGAGCGGGGATGGGGCGGGGGGGGGGGGGGGGGGGAGGCACGTTATTGTCTCCAGGTAGGAACAGCGGAAAGTTTTTGTTAGTTTGAGAATGTCCGAATTAGAGGCAAAGCTTCTTCCAGCTTCCCACCCGCGCACGCTCGGAGGATGAATCAGGGTGGCTGCACAGAGACGAAACGCAGGGAGAGCCTCGCCCGCCATCCTACCAGGCAGAGGTGTTTAACCCCTTCGTTGGCCAGCCAGCTCCTCCAGGACAGGGCCATGCCGCCGGCCCCGCGCTGCGCTCTCCGCGGCCCGCCCGAGAAGGAGCGGCGGCGGCCGGGGCGGCGGCTGCAGTGGTGCGGCCTGCGGGGGAGGGGCGGGGGCGGGGGCGGGGGGCAAGGCCCGGGTGGGAGCGCGGGGGCGGGCGCCGAGCCGGCCGGGCGGGGTGTGCGGCGCGCGGGGGTCTGCGCCGCGGCCCCGGCGGCCCCCGCCCGGCGCTCGGAGCGCGCTCCCCGCCCGCCGCCCCGCCCCGCCCCGCCCGCGAGTCCGCCCTCCGCGCGCGCCCCTTTGTCTGCGGGCGAGCGGGTCGCGGAGGCTGAGCCGCTCCGAGGTCCCGGCCGGGAGCGGGCGGCGCGGCTGGAGCAGACCCGCCCCCCCCCCCCCCCCCCGGGCCGCGCCGCGCCGCGCCCGCGCCCGCTCGCACACACCTGGTTCTCGGGCGCCGGTCGTTCGCCCCCAAAACGTTCAACTCAACAGAGGCTCCGTAAGGACATTGGAGCCGGAAATAGCCTTTCGTGTGGGAGCGTCCGCCTTCTCCCGCCCCCCTCGGCCCCCCATCCCACCCCTACGGACGCCTCCTCGCACCCTGCCCTACGGCCCCCCCCTACCTGCCCCCCTCGGCCCCTGCCCTCACCCCGCGTCCAAGCAAAGCGATTGGAGAAAACCTGCATTAAAAAGAGCCCAGCGGTTTGATGGTTAAAGCTGACGTAATTCCCAGGGGGCTTTATAGGGAAGCTCAGATTCCCTCGGTTTAGAAAAGTGCGTCCTATTACCTAGTATCAGTCTGTTTAGCAATGGGAATCCTCTCAAGCTTGCACCAGAGGCCTGGGGAGCGGTGAGAAGAGCCTGGGATGGACACAGGCTACCTATCCTACACCAGGGAGTATCAGTGTGAGGAAAGGGGGGGGGTGGGATCATTCATAAAGAAGAATGTCTGATGCAAAAAGTAAGTGTGCAGCAAAAGTTTACGAAGTCAGGGATTCTCCAAACTTTAACAACTAACAAGTGGCAGAAAAGGGTAACCTAATCTCGTGGCTTTCAAGCCTTTTTTTTTTTTTTTAAACAGTTCCATTTTACAACACGTGCCATAACATGTAATTGAAACTAAAATGTCATAAAATCTTCTCTTACTACAGCAAGGTACTTACTGCAGTTAATTTCATGAAATGATTAATGACAGTAACCCTCAGTTCAAAACTTAAATTAATCCACGTCAGGGGTACGGTACATTTCCTGCAATCCACTTTCTAGCAGCCTGTCATTTCTCTGAGATAAAGGACTATCCTGTTTCATGCATGATCAAACCCTGAAAACTGCTTTAAATCTTTCTGGGGTTAAAAAGGATACTACTTATAAATAACACCCTGTTTTTCATATTGCCGGTAAGATACCTAGAGGACACAAAAAAAAGACCACACAGAGAACCCAAGGAGGGTCACTGCTAGGAAAGGTCAAATTCTGGGACACACTGATACTTCTCTCAAATTACACCTTTAAGTAACCATCTGAGAGCTCTAAGTTCAATAGGTGGGAGGTAAAAAGGATCCAGCAAAATGGTTTGGTTTTTGCCACGATTTGACAGAAATGAAGCAATGGAAGAAGAGTAAAATAAAAGACACTTTTTTTTTTCTTGACCTAATTGATCTAGTTCTTTTTTTACCCCCAGTTTTATTAAGAATTTGTTGACACACATCGTATAAGTTCAAGGCACGCAATATGATGGTTTGATTCACATGTATTGTGAAATGATTACCACAACAGGATCAGCTAACATCTATCTTCTTATATAGATAAAGTAGAAAGGGGGAAAAAATATTGGGATGAGAACTCATGATTTATTCTCTTAACTCCTATATATAATAAAGCAGTTTTAGCTATGGTCATCATATTGTACTATAGTATTTATCTTATCACTGAAGTTTGTGCCTTTGACCACCTTCCTTCAATACTCCCTCCCCAATATCCTCTACCTCCGATAACCATAAGTCTGTGCTCTTTTTCTGTGAGTTGTTTTTTGTTTGTTTGTTTTTGTGAGAATTTTTATTTCTCTTATAGTAATAACAGTATTTGTCTTTCTTTGTCTGACTTATTTCATGTAACATAATGCCTTCAGGTTCCATCCACATTGTCACAAATGGTAGTATTCCCTCATTTTTTTATGGCTGACTAATATTCCATTGTATATAGATATACACCACAACTTCTTGTCCATTCATCCATCAGTGCACACTTAGGTTATATCCATGTTTTGGTTAGTGTAAATAATGTTGCTCTGAGCATGGGGGTGCAGATATTTTTTCCAGTTAGTGTTTTAATTTTTTTTTAAGATTTTATTTATTTATTTATGAGAGAGACAGAGAGAGAGAGGCAGAGGGAGAAGCAGGCTCCATGCAGGGAGCCTGCATCGGACTCGATCCCAGGACCACCCTGGGATCATGACCTGGGCCGAAGGCGGCGCTAAACCGCTGAGCCACCTAGGATCCCCAGTGTTCTAATTTTCATTTTCATTTTCTTTGGACATATTTCCAAAAGTGAAATTGATGGATCATACACTTAAAGTCCTATGTTTAATTTTTTTTGAGACTCCTCTATACATTTTCCATAATTGCTATACCCATTTACAATCCCACCAACAGTGCACAAAGGTTCCCTTTTCTCCACATCCATGTCTTGTCTTGTCTTTTGTTGATGGCCATTCTAATAGGCATGGGATCAATGTTTCATTGTGATTTTAATTTGCATTTCCCTAATGACCAGTGATGTTGAGCATCTTTTCATATACCTGTTGGTCTCTCATATATCTTCTTTGGAGAAAGATCTATTCAAGTCCTTTGCCCATGTTTTAATTTTTGGGGATTTTGTTTTGGTCTTGTTTTTAGTTTTTGCTATTGAGTTGTATGAGTTCTTTATATATTTTTTATATTAACCCTTTATCTGATGTATGGTTTGCAAATATTTGTTCCTACTCTATAAGTTGTCTTTTCACTTTGTTGATGGTCAAAGTTTGTTGTTGTTGTTGTTGTTGTTTTTAAGTTCAGCTACCTCTAGGGAAAAAAAAAAAGACAAAAATAATGGACCAAGCTCTTACTATGTACCTACTACTTGTCAGCCATTGTCCTTGGTACTTCTTATACAAAGTCTCACTTAATGCATTTTATAGCTCTCCTGGTGAAAGTCAGCGCCCCTACTTTAGAAATAGAGAATCTGAAACTGAAAGAGATTAAACTCACCTGAGAGGGAGGGGGAAATGGGTAGATGTTAGTTAAAGGGTACAAACTTTCACTTACATGATGAATAAGTTCTGGAGATGGAATACACAGCACAATGATTATAGTTAGCAATATTGTAAACTTTTTTTTTTATTATTACTTATTTATGATAGTCACAGAGAGAGAGAGAGAGGCAGCGACATAGGCAGAGGGAGAAGCAGGCTCCGTGCACCGGGAGCCCGATGTGGGATTCGATCCCGGGTCTCCAGGATCGCGCCCTGGGCCAAAGGCAGGCGCCGAACCGTTGCGCCACCCAGGGATCCCCAGCAATATTGTAATATATACTTGTAACTGTCAAAGAGAATAGATCTTAAACGTTCTCACCACAAAAAAAAAAAAAAAAAAAAAAAAAAAAGGATAACTACATGAGGTGATGGAGGTATTAGCTAAGCCACAATGGTGGTCATTTCACAATAGCTAAGTATCAAATAAACATATTCACCAAATCAATGTAATCAACACTTTAAGCTTACACAGTGTTATATGTCAATTATATCTCAATAAAGCTGGAAAATATTATGTTAGCTGGAAGAATAAGAACATTACAATAAACATTTTAAAAATCCAAAAAAGAAGAGAAACTTGCTTGAGATAGCAAAACAGGATTTGCTTTCAGTTCCAACAACCCATAATCAGGTACTTCTGTAAAGTCCTTTTGTAGAATGATAGAATGCTATACAAATGTTGATTATTACATTGATCTTGTGGGAGTTCTGTAAAAGAGGCCTATCTAACTGTGTATGTTGCCTTACAGGGAAATAATACCGCAAACTATCTATCCTCAGGGGACAGAGCTATTGCACTGTTATGCAGGAACTCTCATTAATGAGGCTCTTTTCAACATTATTTTCTCTAGGCCAGATTGTTTAATGCAATAGTTACTGTTTTTATCAAGATAGGAAAGACTGTACTTGAATGAGGAGAGAGTTCTGTAGCTATATCAGTATTCCAAAAATCATAATGAAAAAAAAAATCACGGTTTTGCCAAGAAAAGACTTCACAGGAAAAAAAAATCAAATGACAAATACCTTTGCTCTTGGCTTAAATAATAGTAAAATAGTAGTGACCATGCTATGCTGATTATAACTTGTTTGGCATCTGGCGATGTTTTTTATCTTTATTTGTGACTTAATAAACACTAAGGTAGACAGTGTCAGAATATGAAATCCATTGGGAAAAAGTTGATCAAAGTTTACCCCTTTGACCTAGTTTATTACTCTCTCCTTTGTGTGTCAGCTCAGAGGCATGCCTTTGACATGAAATTTTTTCTAGCTCCCCTCTCCTGTGGGCTCATACAGACTTACCCTGTAGTCTATGTACTCTTCATCATGTTCATAATACTCTGTACATAAGATCATTACTGCATTTTCCATATTAATTTGTGTGTGTCTAACTCTCCTCATCAACCTCCTCAAGGACAAGGATCCTGTCTTATTAATTTTTATTCCACGACTCAGGACAAAGATTAAAACATACAGAGTGAATAGTAGGTAAGTATATTATCCTTGTTTCTGTACCTGTGTCAAACTCCAGTTTCTCAAGTGTAACTTTGGTAATATAAGAGAAGTTTCTGCTCAGCTTGATAATTAACTACCAGTAAGGACAAATAGGTCAAGAACTCTTTGATCTAGGTGCCACCTACCCCACAGATCATAGGATATGCAGTTGAGACAAGTGGGCACCTAAATTAGTTTCCTGGGGCTGCAGTATAACAAGTTATTGCAAATTTAGTGGCTTAAAACAATAGAAACTTATTTTCCCGCAGTTCTGGGAACCAGAAGTCTGAAATCAGACCATTAGTTCAGAATCAAGGTGTTGACAGGGCCGCACTCCCTCCTGAGATTATAAGAGAAAAGTTGTTCCTTGCCTCTTCCCCATTCTGGTCATTCCAATTTCTGCCTCCAGGGTCACTTCTCCTCTTCTGTCTGTGTATATCAACTCACTCTTTGCCTCTCTCTTCTAAGGACACCTGTGATGGTATTTAGGGGGTGCCCATCCCCATCCAAAATATTCTCCCCATGTCAAGATCCTTAACTTAATCACATCTGTATACCTCCCCTCACCCCACCCCCCAAAGGAACATTTACAGATTCCTGGGATTAGAACCTGATATATTTGGGTGGTCATCTTTTGCCCTGCTACCATACCAAAATTAACTTAATTGGTATTAATTTTATTTCCCTGGTTGGCTATGCCAGCCTTAGAGTAGGATTTTTGAGGAAATTCACCTTATAAAATGAAAGTTAAGACTCCTGCTTAGCAAGAATCCAAGAAGTCAGGAACCATGCACCTTTGTGACTTGATTGGATTTACTATTTATGTTATCTTGTATCTGATTATCAGGACTGATAATTGTTAAACTCAAGATTAAAAGAGACCATATGGTGTTTTTTTATGAACAAAAGAGGAAAATAAGAAAACTGTCCTAGGATGGGGTGTTACTGGCAGAGTGGACAGAGAATCCTAGAGATGTGAGTAACTGACATTAAAGAGAAAGCAAACTACATTGTAAGCCTTATTTTCCAAAAAAAAAAAAAAAAAGAAGCATCTTTGAGGGCATAAGAACCCCTCCAGCTTCTTCACTATTTCTCAAGGAACTGACCTAGCTGTGTGAGTGCAGAGTAGACATTCCAAAATAACTGAATCAGATGATGGTCTACACTTGTTTTTGTATAGAAATGACAATGAGTCACTGTCTGGAACTTGTCCCCAGACTTGTGAATTTCTCACTGGTTTCCTGAGGGGCTCTTCCTTGCCAAGGGTCTCAGGGACATAGTTTTCATTGAATAAAACTGAATAATAGTAAGTTTTTGTTTAGAATTGCCCTACATACAACACTTTTCCAAACTTCTGGATTTCACAGACCAACAAAATTTCAAACAGAAAAAAAAGAAAAAGTGAAACCAACACAGACTATCTAAATTTTCCTGCAAAGAAGGATAACTTCTAAAATGAAAAATGAGCAAAAATACCATACACTTCCATTTTCATTTAAAAAACTTCATTTCTTTCTAAAAGAAATAATAATTGTAAGAAATTTTGAATACCTTTAGCTTCCACAGAAATTTGTTATATTCTCTCTCTCTTCCCCTCTCTCTCCTGATTATTTTTCATTATTTGAGTCTCAAATTTCTTCTATGAGATGGGTGGAGACATTCTTATCATCACCCCCATTTTATCCATGAGGGTATGAAGGCACAGGAACAGTAACTAACTTGCCCAAAGTCACTCTTAGGTTTCTGGACTCAATTCCAATGTGTGTGGAGAATGGGAAGGAGGGGAATTCCCCCACCCACCCACCCACCACATCAACAAGCAATTCTCCAGCTGCATGTCCTGCAGTTCAACTCAATTCTGACACTACCTATCCAGAGAGCATCAGATTACACAGCATAAGGACTCAGGCCTACAAGATTGCCCCACCCTGTCCCCTATGTCAGATGCCAGTCTCACCCCCAGGTTGTTACCTGTACTTCTGACTAACTGGCTGTAAATCAGAGGCTCCCACCACCTTCTTTCCTCAGGTTCAATTAGTTAGCTAAAGCAGCTGACAGAACTCAGAGAACTTACTAGATCACCAGTTTATAATAAAATGAAATAACTCAGGGACAGTCAAATGGAAGCTATGCATAGGGAACAGTTTGGGGAAAAGATGGGCTCCCATGCCCCCTGTAGGCACACCACTTTCCTAGCACCCCCCACATATTCACCAATCCAGAAACTGAACTCTGTCCTTCTGAGTTTTTATGCCATCCTCATTACATACACATGATGGATTAACCCAATCACCATGACTGGCCACTGGTGATCCGTTCAACCTGTAGCACCTCTCCCCTCCTCTGGGGGCAGGGGCTGGGGGGCTAAGAGGAGATCAGACTGAAAAGTGCCAACCTTCCAACCACATGGTTGGTTCCTCAGACAAGCAGCCCTCATCCTTAGGTACTTTCCAAAAGTCTCCTCATTAATATAACAAAGGACACCTTTATCTCACCCCTCCCTCTCTTAGGAGAGGGTTTTAGAAGCTCTGTGCCAGAAATGAGAACCAAGACGAAACATATATTTCTTGTCATAAATCACAATAGCACAATCACCAAGGCATAAAGCAGTAGATTCCCAGAAGCCAATACCCCTGCTCCTTCCTCAACATCATGTTGGCATTTCTCAACTAGGGCTTCCATGAGTTTTGAGTTAATTCTTCAGACTCCAAATGGAGCTATGGCTGGCAACCTCCCCTCCACCCATCATCTGAGGTATAGAGGGATTTACCAGTGGGCTTTTATACTCCCAAGATGGTACACTTTCTCAAAAGACTGTATAGTCTATTGGTTATGATACTATTTGTCCTTTTTATCCAGGACAAATTTATGGGATTTCCTATATACAGCCATTAACGAAATAATTCCCGGATGTTTGTGTTATTTTATTGTTCTTAAAGTTTTAAATAGAAGTGTCCCGGGGGGGGGGGGGGGGCGAAAAGATATCCTTAACACCTGCTTCCATGTTTCTGGTTACATCCTCAAACAGCTTTGATATATTGAGGAAATAAGATTGGATTTCTTTCCTTGTCTCATGTCACTTTCTGAACATATCATAAAAATCTTAAGTCATAACTATTAGAATCTATGTTAAATGATATGCATGTCAGAGTCATAAAAACATCAGAATAGGGGAACACCTGAGTAGCTCAGTGGTTGAACATCTGCCTTCGGCTCAGGGCATGATCCCAGGGTCCTGGGATCGAGTCCTGCATCAGGCTCCTCATAGGGAGCCTGCTTCTCCCTCTGCCTGTGTCTCTGCCTCTCTCTCTGTGTCTCTCATGAATAAATAAATAAAACCTTAAAAAAAAAAAAACAACAACATCAGAATAGGGAAAGGCTTTGGAGAGCATCATCACTTCCACTTTATAAGTGGAAGCTAAAACCCTTCCTCAGCCACGTGTGTTCACAAACATGCTTCAATATCACTGAGCCTTTGTACAACCTGAAAGCCTATATTTATATATTAATTCATGAGCTTACTTGATTCATTTCCATCTCTGTTCTAAAATGTGAACTCCCCAAAGGTAAGTTCATGTCTGTTTTTGTTCATTCTTATCTTCCGGAGCCAAGTACAGGGCTTAGAATGTGAATAAGTGCTCAGTAATTATTTCGAGTTAAAGAAGTGAATGCCAGATGATTTCCCAACTTCTACAATAATATTTACACTGATTTTTCCACTGACATGGTCTTCTATACTTCTTTAGTTCTCTTCCCCAAATAGATTTTGTTTTCTCCCATCTTTATCCACGTGTGCTCGCTATTCTTACTTCCGGGCACATAGTGGTACTAGAGGTACTATGGTACTCACTTAGTCTCCAAACTCATAACAAGTGTTCTTTCCTCTTATGGCCCAAATGGATTCTTCCCAGCTGGATCAGAAACCTCTTCTATGTGAGTCTGTGTCTACCGTCTACTATGTCTATTTTCTCTGAGCAGTTTGCAAACTGCATTTGTTGGTGCATTTTCTAGATTGTTCCTTCAACTGTGAGCACATTGAAGACAGAAAAGTTTTCTTCATTATTTAAATCCTGGAAAAATATTGAATGAATGAATTGAATGAGAACCTAGCATGCAATGACAGTTGAGCTTATTTTCAAAATGAAAAATCAGAACTCACCAATTCTATTCTAATTTTCCAAAGTGTAGCAAAGGCTAAAGTTAGAATTCATGGAAAATAAGTTCAGAAACATAAAAGAAAGGAAATAGACTTCTCCTTGTCTACCTCCTCCTCAACAGTTTTTCATGGTATTTAACCTTCAGGCAAACTTTTTGTCCTACTCTCCCAAAATTTGAGACTGAAAATTTTCAAGTATTGTTTTTATTTTCATTCTCACATACCGACTGACCTATACTGATGTAGCAACTTAAATGTCTGTATGTACTTATGCAATTATGTGTAGCCTAGGTGATCTTGAAAAAATATTGTATGGGATCAAATGTCTTGACAAAAACAGAACGATCTTACAACTTTGAGTTCCCGCTTCATATTGTACAATCAAAACTTTTGGTGAAGAGGAAAGTTTTGCATTCTTTCTTCCTTTTTTCATTTTCTTCAAGTCCATCAAGTCTTTATTTGGAGACTTTAGAATCCGTTTCTGACCACTGGTGGCAGCACCATGCCTCCCCCAGTCTTTCAAATTCTTAGTTCAAATTTACATATGGTAAGACATTATACTGTGATGTAATTATTTGCTACCCAATTGTCCATATCAGTGGGGTTTCATTGAAGTGGCAGAGTTTGGGAATCTTCCACTAACACCCTCTTCTTCATTTTAGTAGTAAATCACCCTAAGTTTCAGCTGAATCATAGCTGCCCAGCTAGCTATTACATACCCTCACCTCTCTTGCAGTCAGGAGTAGGCACTATGTTTCTACAAATGCCATGTGAGCAGAAGGGATGTGTACATCCCTATTACAAAGGAAGTTGCTTGCACTCCACTTTTTTTTCTATCCTTTCACACAGGCTGGAAATATGCTTCGAACATGAAGGTAAAGACAATAAATGGTAATCAAGAAATAAGATATTAAGAATCTGGATAACCCCATGGGTGAGTTATAGCTACCCTCCCTCATTGAACTCACTTCTTGATTGTTGTAAGAGAAAGAAATAAAGGGACACCTGGGTGGCTCAGTGGTTAAGCATCTGCCTTTGACTCAGAGCGTGATCCTGGGATCCAGGATCGAGTCCCACGTCGGGCTCCCTGTGAGGAGCCTGCTTCTCCCTATGCCTATGTCTGCTTCCCTCTCTCTGTCTCTTATGAATAAATAAAATAAAATCTTTTAAAAAAGAGAGAAAGAAATAAAAATTATGTTTGATTTCAGGTTCTATATTTTAGCTTATACCTGCTTAGCTTGTACTCTATTATTTTAGAAACTGGCCCCTGGAAATGGAATACCATCATTGTAAAAATTAAAATATATGACATTTGTTTAGCAAATTGTATAGCAGGTAGAGAAAACCATGCTCAGGTTAAAGAGAGGTGCCCCTAGTTATGCTGTTTGGAAATACATGCTAAGTTAGAAACAGACCACATTGCTACCAACTTTATAGCTTTGGGGAATCAAGTAAAAAAAAAAACAATTTCATATTTTTGGTGTATGTTGGCTGCTACTTGGAATTTTTAGCAAAGTGCTGCAAGAGACATGAGATAAAGTTAGACAAAAATGACCCATTTGCATAAAGAGATAGAAGGGAATGTAGCTCTACTAATGTAGAGCCTGTCTGTAAATGCAATTGAATGGATTAAAATGCCATTAATTGAGGCCCTAGAGGACTGGAAAAGTCAGGTGCTTCTATTCCCCAAAGAACGTGATATAACACTCAGAGTCAGCCCAGGGGCAAAGATCAATTTAAGATTACCGGCTTCCCAGCCAACTTCCTAAGACTTCAGTTTCAGATGACATTAAGGTAGCTGATATTAAGTTAAGGAGAAGAGAGATGAACAGTGAAGAAAAGAGAATAAATTAAAGATGAATGAATATAGGCTTTATGGAAATTTATCCAAAAGAGATCTTCGAATGTGGCTATTCCACATGGAACTGACTATAAGCAAATAGACAAGAATCCTAAGATTTTGCGGGAATTTGTTACCAAATAAATCACAAGTCTGGTGTACCAGAGCCTCTGATTGTTAAATGTCTAACGCAATATTCAGTCCCTGGAAGCTGCATGGAGTAGAACACACAATTCTTGAGGACAGGGAAAAACCTTCTGAACATAGGTAACAAAAGCCACAGGGAATAATGAACGAGGGAGATACTTCAGGTCAAGGTGGACCAAGAAATTTACCCCACCAGTAGGAAGCTTTCACAATTCATGCCCGGAAGAATTTAATATTCACCATGGTCTGAAAACCACTGTGAGCTTTCCATTCTTTACATTTCTCAAGGGGTGTTTTATCTTTCTTTCTTTTTTGAATTAAAAAATAATTTTCTGGTAAAATATAATATAAAATTAACCCTTTTAAGTATGCAGTTGAGTGGCATTAATTACATTCACATTATTGTACAAGCATCCCCAACCATCCACCTCTAGAACTTTTTCACCTTCCCAAACCTAAATTCTGAACCAATTAAACAATTACTCCCCATCCCACTTCTACCATCCTGCTTTCTTACTTTCTTTATGAATTTGACTATTCTAGATATTTCATGTAAGTAGAATCATACAATATTAGTTCTTTTTGTGTGACTGGCTTATTTCACTCAATATAATGTCTTCAATGTTCATCCATGTTGTATAATGTCATAATTTTGTTTCTTTTTTTAAAAGATTTATTTATTGAGAGAGAGGGAAAGAGAGCATGACTAGGGGGTGAGGGTCAGAGGAAGAGGGTGAAGCAGACTCCCTGCTGAGCAGTAAGCTCAATGTGGGGCCCAATCCCAGGACAACAGGATCAGGACCTGAGACACCTGACTGAGCCACCCGGGTGCCCCCAGAATTTTGTATCTTTTTTATGGTTGAATAATATTCCATTGTATATATTCTTAAATGGAAATTCCCAGAGCCAATGTGTCCTTTTCAGGATACCACAACTGGTGTAATGCCCTTTTCCTACTCTACCATTGTGTATTGGAATAGGGAAAGACTTACAACTCATGTTTAGTTGATGGGTTACCAGATCAGAAGAGCCACTTTCAGACCTAATAAAGAGAACTATTCATCGCTGGTCCTGGATTTTCAGCTGCATTGAATAGGATTACTGGATAGGATTTTAGACAGCTCCCTTATGAAAAGTTTGAGTACATTTATGAGGAAAGAAGAGGATGTGTAGATACCTAGGTGGCTAGAAGGGAAAACTGCCAGAGACTGCTAAGTGTCCTATATTCGTTCTGCCCTAACCTACTGATAATAGAACCCTTAGACCTTATCCAAGCATAGAACCTCCCAGCAAGAAATTGCATTTCCTAACCTACCTTTAAGGTAAGAGAGAGATGACTAAGTTCTGGACAACTAGATGTTAGTAGAAGTAATGTGTTAAACCTTCTAGTCATGTCCATTGCATAGGAAATTGCTTACATTTCACTTCCTCTCCCTTTCCCCTTTTATAGAACTGGAACAAAGATGGGCCAAGGAACTGTTTTTCACCATGAGGACCACACTCTAAGAGATGGTTGAGCAACACAATAGGAGAAATTGTGTCCCTGAATGATCCCTTGGAGCAAAATCCCTGCTAGCCAAGATTGAACAAATTCCTGCATTAGAGAGAGAAAAACTTACCATCTTGATGAATTTACTGATTCTTTGGAGTTTTTAATCTTACAGTAGCTTAGTCTATACCCTATGTGTTATAATTAGATTATAAAAATATAGATTGATCATGAAGGAATATTTCTGATATTTAGAAACAGAAGCATAACATTCTAAATATTTTCACTATATCTTAAATTATTGATAAGTAAGGGACTGTATCTTAATCTTCATATTCCTAGCATTTATCCTATTGTCTGACATCGTCATCAATGCATATTTCTTTCACTAATTAATCAAATAATTCACATGACCCTAGCAAAGTAAGAATGGCTGTGTGATTCAAATAGCCTTTTAAATGAACATTAATCTGTCTCTTTTATCTATTAATTGCAATTGTTTCCCTAATGTCTAGCCTTGTGCCTTCTCACCAAGGATTGAATTGAATTACTACTCATCATATCTGTCCTATCTGAATGAAAAATGCCCTTGATCCCCATTTATTTGTCCTAGAAAATTCTAATCATTTATTTTAACAGCAAATTTAGAACAACAGAAGATGAAATATTTATTAAGTGTGGAGATGTACTTGTTAGCAGAAGATTTAAGACTTCCTTTTCGTATTTTGATAGTCCCACAGCCAAATATTCAGTGGCAAGTTCCATACTACGGTATTCCAAAATATTATGAGGTCACACAGAAATAAGTCCTCAGATAACCTCTTCTACACAAACAAATTAAATAAGAAAAGCATCCAGTTCTATTTGTGATAATTATCTGAGTAGCAGTACTCATTAATATAGTCTCTAAAAGAATAAATAAAAAATGTATGTGGTGAACACAGGAATAATAGAACTGGGCCACACACTTTTCAACACAATGGAAGGAAAAACTGCTAGTCATTTTCCTGTTGAGTATCAAATTTCATTTCCTCCTTCAATCTCATTAGTACTTGGTATGGTATTGTTTTCCTCGTAAGTGAAAAGTCAGACTGTGAAATTGAAAATACTATGCTAGGGAGGAATTCTTATATACTGGACAGAGCAATGAATTTGGAGTTAGAAGTCCTGAGGGCCACTGAATCTTGGCTCTACCATTAAATATTTTTCTTTTACTTTGGACAAGTAATCTAACCTTTCTAAGCTTCAAATTCTCAATTTATGAGATTAGTAGGATGGATTAAATGATTACTAAGGTATTTTCTGGTTGTAGAGTTTTATGATTCTGTAAATTTCCCAATCCATCCCATAACACTAAAACTCATCTAACATATGGTTGTTGAGTACTGCACTTTGTGTTAGGCACCATATTATATCCAAGTTGAAGATAAATGACCGAGATAGGCATAATCTTTGTCCCTCTGGAGTTTACAGTCAAGTGGAAAGACAGCATAATAACACTAAACAATTAATTGTATTTATGAGAAGTGCCACCAGAAAGGTAGACAATGATACAAGATATAAAACAAACAAAGCTCTGCTAGTCTAGGGTGCTAGGGCATCTTCTTTGATTAAGAAATGTTTAAGCTAAGACTTGAAGCAGAGGAGAAGTCCAGATAGGGGAAAAGGGATGAGCTATCTTCCTGTGGTGGAAGAGAGTTTCTGGCCCAATAAAGTTGCTGAAACCAAGCTAATGTTGCTGGAGAACACAGAGTGAGGGAGACAGTCGTACAAAATCAGACAGGACAGGTAGGCAAGGCCAGTTCTTTTGGAATCTTAAACACAAACATTTTGGATTTTGTATGAAGATATATGGAAAGAGATAGGAGGGTTTTTAGTGAGGATGCAACATGATTTTGCCTTTAAAACATTACTCTCCCCAGAGAAATACCATAGGTAGCAATTATAGATATGAGGAAACCAGATCAGAGGCTATTGTAGCAGATACATGAAAGATGACAGTGATTTTAATAGGGTTCTTATAGTTAAGATGGAAATAAGTGGTTTTGATATATTAGAAGGTAGGATCTACCAAAATTGTGGTTAATTTGGACCTTAGTTGAAGAAGTCTGAAATTTCAAAGGTCATTCTATATGCTCAGGTTTCAACTGCTAGTAGATATGGATAACACATACATACCAAGCTGTATTACATCCGTCTTTGGAGAAGGGGGCAAAGATTTCAACTTGAAATAATGAGTTGAGTTGCCCATGAAAACACCCAAGGAAAATATTGAGTAGACCTGTTTCCAAAGGTCTAAATTTTCATAGAGATATTTGGGATATACAATGTATATTATTTTATATATATTATTAGGACAGGAACTGTTAACATGTATATGATATTTTAAATGATGAGGGTGGATTGAGTTGAGAAGGAAGAGCAGATAAGAAGAGAAGAGAGAGAAAAGAAATGGGAAAAGGTCCAGAACAAAGCACTGAGGATATTCAACATCTAACACTCACATCAAAGAGGAAGAAAAGCCAAGAAAACTGATAAGAGATCAGAGAAGCAGCCGAGGTTGTTGGGGATGCAGGTCAACAGAACACAGCATGGGGGCACTTGACAGGATGAGCACTGGGTGTTATGCTATATGTTGGCAAATTGAACTCCAATAAAAAAATATACAAAAAAAAAAAAAAGAAGTCAAGATAAGATGATACTTTTAGCAATAGACTATGATTGACTACATAGAAAGCTGCTGAGAAGTCAAATAAAGTGAGGACTTAAAGTAGCTACTAATATAATTGACACAGAAGTCAATGGAGACCTTAGTAGAAGTGGTTTTGATTGACCAAAGGTGAGTGGCCTGAGAAATTAATAGGAGATGAGAAATGGAGATTGGTACTTTTCCAGCTGTTTGGCTATGAATGGAAGAAAAAAATAGACCTTAGCTGAAAAAGGTGAGAAAAATCCAGGCATTTTTTGTTGTTGTTGTTGTTGTTGTTTGTTTTTTGTTTTTTGTTTTTAAATGATGAGAGAATGTGTTTGTTGATGTAGGGACGCCTGGGTGCCTTAGTGGTTGAACGTCTGCCTTCAGCTCAGGGCATGATCGTGGAGTCCCGGGATCGAGTCCCACATCAGGCTTCCCGCATGGAGCCTGCTTCTCCCTCTGCCTATGTCTCTGCCTTTTTCAGTGTCTCTCGTGAATAAATAAATAAAATCTTAAAAAAAAAAAGTTGATGTAAAAGATCCAATAAAGAAGTAGATAATAATAATAATGATAATAATAAGAAGAAGAAGAAGAGGAGGAGGAGGAGGAGAAGAAGAAGAAGAAGAAGAAAATAAAAATAATAATAATGGGACTAGTTGATAGGAAATGTTCTTAAAAAGGTAGAAGAGAATGAGATCTGTAACACAGGCAGATTTAGTTGGAGGGAGGACATATCCTTTAACAAAAAGGAAGGAGAAAAAAATAATAATAAAGCCACAGGAAGATTTATAAATTTGGAGCAAGAAGTCGAAGTGGTCCCCCTATGATGGCTTCCATTTTTTTTCTGAAAATTAGGAATTTTATCTTTTGAAACTGCTAGATGTGTGGCAAAAGATCAGAAGTTTGAAGAGAATGGAGAAGGTTTAAAGTAGCAGTTTTAGAAAGTAGGAAAGATAGCCAGGAGAAACACAGGAATACTGCCAGGCCCTGCTGAGACAGTTAAAACAAGCAGTCATGAATCATAGAACAACTCTGCTTCATTGTGCCATCATGTTTAAGTTAATTCCATGAACATGGAGCTAGAACCCCAGAGAGAAGTTTGTATGTAGTCAACTGTGGATACTTGGCTGGACAAAAGGACAAGAACATGGACAGTTTCAAAATTCTGCAGTAGCAGACTACCAAACGTGTGCTAGATGTACAAGAAGTGAGGAAGAGGAGGCTGATGGGTAAAGAGATGGGACAATTAACTGGATGCCATAGAATTCTGAATGGCAGAAGTTTAATGTAAATCATTTGAAAGCGGATCTCTAAAACAAAGGAGGTTGTGGTCAGAAGATTATAAAATTCGAGCTTTTTTAAGTGGAGCAATCCTGAGTAGTATAAATACCCAGTATGTGGCCAAAGTAAGGGTCAGTGGCAACGAAGGAGAGTAGAATGTCTCTGGATGTGAGAAGAGTCTTCTGTCTCTACCCTTGCCTCAGTCTCTCCTGTCTTTAAATAAAAGTTTAACAGAAGTTGAAGAGCTTATTTTGAAGTGATGCCAAATCATCCCTGAAGGACCATTTGTCTAGGGTCAGCACTGCCTGAGCTGGAGGGAACAGGAAACCATCTGCTAGGAGGACTGACAGTTGTTCAGGGAATACTTTCTGAGGAGGTGACACCTGAGCTGAGTCTTACATGATACATACTAGTTAGCAGGATAAAAGAGAGGTGTGAGGAAAGGTTCCAGATTAAAAAAAAAAAAAAAAAAAAAAAAAAACAAGCATTTGAGAGTACTTTTTTTATTTTTTAAAAGATTTTATTTATGTATTTGAGAGAGAGAGCATAAGCAGAGGGGAGAGGCAGAGGCAGAGGGAGAGAGAAAGCCCCAAGTGGGACTTGGTTCAGGACCCTGGGATCATGACCTCAGCTGAAGGCAGACACTTAACCTACATAGCCACCCAGGCACCTAATGTGAGAGAGATTTAAATCAATTTATTCATAAATTGTTTCATCAAGGAAAGCTCTGCACTATCCACCTTGAAGACACAAAGATGTTTCAGAAGAGTTCTCAAATGAGGAATATTGAATGTAAAGCCTCACTGCTATATCTGGGCTGATACTTATAAGATTCCAAATTTAAGAATAAGAACTAGAGATTCTTGGGATCCCTGGGTGGCGCAGCGGTTTAGCGCCTGCCTTTGGCTCAGGGCGCGATCCTGGAGACCCGGGATCGAATCCCACATCGGGCTCCCGGTGCATGGAGCCTGCTTCTCCCTCTGCCTGTGTCTCTGCCTCTCTCTCTCTCTCTCTCTGTGACTATAATAAAAAAAAAAAAAAAAAAAAAAAAATTTTTAAAGAACTAGAGATTCTTGAATACTTCTATTCACTTAGTACCTATAATAATAATTTGATGAATAGTAGATATTCATTACATGATTGAACAAATGAATGAATAAATTCAATGGCTAGTCTAAGTCCCAGTATAAATTATATTTCAGAGTATTTGTGAATAAAATATTACATTTTGAACTAATGAGGAAATACATATATTTATTCCTTTAAACAATGGTCATACAGTCTTTGAGCACCTCTAATTTCAGAGAATTTGTTGCATTTTAAAGATAATTGGTTTTTGGACAGTTCCAGATGCTAGAAAGATCTTCCTGATACTGTGTCAAAATTTCCTGGCTCTAATTACCACCTTAATTCTCCTGTCTCACTTCTGAACACTGAAGCAATAGAGATTATGATTAATTCCTCTTTGACAAGGCACAGTTCAAGCATGTCAAGGTAACATACCACTTATCACCTTTCCTTCTACCCTCACCTAGCTTCCACACCAAGCCTCTTTTCCCCAGGCTAAGTTCAGGAATTTCTTCTTTCTTTACCCATCTCCCTTTGTTAGCAGTTACTCATCCGATAGGTCTCAGATGAACTATTACTTAATCTCAGAAAAGCCTAACACAGGAAGATTAGGTCTCCTCATTATAAACTCCTGTATCACCTTAATTTTTTTTCTTCGTGGTATTCTTTGAATTAGACATCATTATTGTCTGTCTTACCTGCTAGACACAAAGTACATTAAGAGAATTGGGCCCACAAGGGGGAAAGACAAACAAAATCACTATAGAGTGATTAAATTTGAAGGAGACATAATTGTTAAATGAGTAAACAATATAAAATTAGAAATAGCATAAATCTTTTTAAAAAAGAAAAAAAGCACTGGATAGAGAATAATCTGAGAATAACAGAAAAGCCAGGGTCAGAAAAGGCTGTTCTGAAAAGCTGATATTTAAGGTGAAACTTAGAGGAGTAGAATTTAATTAGGTGCAAATCCGGGGTTCAAGGTATTACAGAGAGAATATCAGAGTGGGAGAAGTCTCTGAGTCTTCGCATGCTAATACCAGTAGAGTAGACCTAGTGAGGAGATAACTGGGGATGGTTGGGGGAGCAGACTTACTGAACAGACAAGCATGCTGTATTATTTGATGGAAGTGTAATGTTAGGGAAACAGAGACATCTTCAAACTTTACTGGTGCAACAAAACATGATTGATTTTATGTCTACAAAATAGGGATACTATTTATATCCACATAAAAATACAATAATTGGATTTTTGCTTCCAGCCAAAATGGTAAAACAGGGAGTAGAGTTAGTCTTCCTTTTAAATCAACTAAAAGAGGGGGATCCCTGGGTGGCACAATGGTTTAGCACCTGCCTTCGGCCCAGGGCATGATCCTGGACTCCTGGGATCGAGTCCTGCATCGGGCTCCCTGCATGGAGCCTACTTGTGTCTCTGCCTCTCTCTCTCTCTCTCTCTCTCTCTCTCTCTCTGTCTCTCATGAATAAATAAATAAAATCTTTTTTAAAAATCAACTAAAAGAAACAGACAAAAGGTATGAAACAATAGCTTTCAAGACATTGGACAGGAGGTGATGGCATTATGAACTCTAGAAATGGGAAACAAAATAAGGTGAGTCCTACAATTGTTGCAGGTACTCTCTTCTGAGAGTTTCTAGCTTGAGGTGTGGGGGAGGGGGACACAACTAGAGCCCCATGGCCTTCCTGAATTGGTAGGATGGAGCCAAGAGTCTGGGAGACCAAGGGGTTTCACACAAAAGAAAAAAATACACAAGAAGAGAATCACAGAGATCTTCAGAGGTTTTCCTTGAGTATTCATCAATCTATGCAGGTGAAGAAACTACCTAAAAATGGAGAAGCTAACTAACCAAAAGTTAAGAGGAAGCAACACAAAGTGGGCAAACAGGGCTGGAAATAATGCCTCTTCCCACCATTCAGCCTGGAAAATATGCAATTCATAGGCTATTAAGAAGTGTACCGGGGGATCTTAAATCACAAGTTGTGGAAAAAAGCTAAACAAGATGTTGTCTTGGTCCACAAAACAAAACTTAAAATCAATTTGTGAAGGAATCACTATGTTATGTAACTTAACTATAACCCAGAAGAAATCATGAAGAATATTTACAGGAATACAGAACTATCCAACATCAAATAAGGTAAAATACAATTGTCTGTTATCTAAAGTAGAATACTCAGGATTGCTAGCTGATATCTTGTAAATACATCTTTCAGAAGTGAAGATGAAATAAATATTTTCTCATATACACAAAAGCTGGAAGGATCACTAGCAGACACACACACTACAATAAATGTTAAAGGAGTCCTTCAGGCAAAAGAAAAATGATACCATATGGAAATATAAATCTATACAAAAAAAAATAACAACCACTGCAAATAAGGACTAAGATGGGTAAGTATACAAGATTTTTTTCATATTATTTAAATCTTAAAGATGAATAGATAACTACAACAAAAATATCAAAAATGCAAGTGGAATTTATAACATATGTAAAAGTGAAATGTATGACAACAGTACCTGAAAGTTGGAGATGGGGAGAAAAAGAACTATCCATTGTAGGATTCTTATGCAATATGTTGGTGGTATAAAATCTCTCGAACATAGACTGTGAAAAGTGGGAGATGTGTATTGTAAACCCTAAGTAACTGCTGAAATAACAAAACAAGTAGTTGTTAGCTAACAGACTAACAAAGGGGATAAAATTAAATTATTAAAAGTGACCAGTATATCCGAAATACTGTACAAAAGGGGTAAAAATTGGACAAAGAACAGATAGGACAGATACAAAACAAAATTAATCACATTAAATTAAGATGATACAACTATAGTAATTAATAATCTGAAATTGACTCTATAAGACAATCCTACCCCAAAAAGCAAGAACCAACTATGCAAACCACTTAAAAACACAAATGATTTATTTATTTAGTTAGTTAGTTAGTTCTTAAGATTTTATTTATTTATTTTTAGAGAAAGAGACCATGAGTGTGAGGAGGAGGAAGAGCAGAAGGGAAGGGGAAAGGAGGGGAAAGAATCTCAAGTTGACCCTGCTCTAAGCATGAAGCCTATCGTGGGCTTTGACACAGGGCTCAACCTCATGACCCTGAGATCATGACCTTGATATCATGAGCCAAAACCAAGAGTCAAACATTTAACTACTGAACCACCCGGGTGCCCTAAAACACATATGCTTTATATACAAGACATAAGTAAGCTGAAAGTAAGATTCTTTTTTGAAAAACATATACAAAGATATATTATCTTAGCATCTAAAAATAGAAAGCTGATGTGGCTCTTTCATATCAGACAAAATAGATTTCATAGCAAAGTATATTGCCAGGGTTATTTTGAAGTAGATCAAATATTTGTATTTGTACAAATATGTACACACATATTTATTTTGAAGCACATCATTTAGTTTCTAATATTTGGTGATTTTTCTCAGGAGTTTTCTGTCTTTAATTTCCAATTTACTTCATTTGTGGTTAGAGAAAAAAATGTATATGATTCAATCCTTTTAAATTTATCGTTAATTGTTTTCTGGCTATAAATACGATACATTTTATTAAATTGAAAAGAATGAATATTCTGTTGTTCGGTGCAATCTTCAGTGAATGTCAGTCAGCTCAAGTTTACTGATAGTGTTGGTTAAATACTCCACATCTTCAGATTTCAATTTTGTCTACATGTTCTGTTATCAAGAGAAAGGTATGGAAATCTCCAACTCTAAGTGTGGATTTATCTTTCTGTTCTTGTAGTTGTGTTAGTTATTTTTCATGTATTTTATTTATTTTATTTTATATTTTTTATTTTCTTGGGGGGGTAGGAAGGGGACAGAGGGAGGAGAGAATCTTAAGCAGACTCCATGCTAAACATGGAGCCCAATGTGGGACTCAGTCTCACAACCCTGAGATCATGACCTGAGCCAAAAATCAAGAGTCAGACTCTTAACTGACTGAGCCACCCAGGTGCCTCTTTTCATGTATTTTAAAGCTCCATTATGGAATAAAATATATAGAATTTGTATGTCCTCTTGGTAAAGTAACCTCTTTATCATTATTGAATGACTTCCTTTATCCATGTAATACAAAGTTTGTTAACTTTTCAAAATAAATATAAATACATTGACCATCATAAAAAGCCAGAACAGAGGAAGAAAATGTGACCAGATTGGAAAGGAAGAAATAAAATAATCTTAATTCATGGAGGATATGTTCATCTGAGTTGAAAGGCCAACGACATCTATGAGAAAAAGCTTCTATAATTAATAAGGAAGTCAGGCAAAGGTGAAAGAGGAAAGATCAAGGAAAAACAAATCAATTGTACTGTTATGTGTTAGCAACAGACAATCAAATATTGAAATTAGAATCTACAATAACATCAGTAAAAAATAAAATACTTAATGATAAATCAGTCCAAATGTGCTCATTGGAAACTATAAAACATAAAGGAGGAAAAGTTTAAACCTGATTAAAGAAATCAAATTGCTAAATAAATGGAGAGATATCGCAAGTTCACAGATAGGAAGACTCAACATTGTTAAAAATCCATTTTTTCTCAACTTGAATCCCAATCAAAACCCCAGCAAGGGGCAGCCCCGGTGACTCAGCGGTTTAGCGCCACCTTCAGCCCAGGGCCTGATCCTGGAGACCTGGAATCGAGTCCCACGTCGGGCTCCCTGCATGGAGCCTGCTTCTCCCTCTGCCTCTGCCTCTCTCTCTCATGAACAAATAAATAAAATCTTAAAAAGAAAAAAAAAAACAAAAAACAAACCCAGCAAGTTACTTTGTGAATAGTACAAACTGCTTCTAAAATCTATATGGAGAGGCAGAAGATCCAGAATAGCTGACACAGTATTGAAGGGCAAGAACAAAGTTGGAGAACTAATACTATCTAACTTCAAGACTTACAATAAAGCTAAAGTAATCAGAACAGTGTCGTATTGGTGAAAGAATAGACATCTACATCAATGAAACAAAATGAAGAACCCAGAAATGGACCCATGTACTATATAGTCAATTGATTTTTGATGAAGTAGCAAAGGCAATACAATCGAGCAAAGATAGCCTTTTCAACAAATAGTGTTGGAACAACTGTATTCCACATGCAAAAGAATGAATCTAGACACAGACCTTACACCCTTCACAAAAATTAATTCAAAATGGATCACAAAGCTTAAAAATAAAACACAAATTATAAAAATCTTAGAAGAAAACCTAGATGACCTAGGGTATTATAAATACAACACCAAAGACATAATCAGTGAAAGAAATAACTGACAGCTGGAGTTCATTAAAATTAAAAACTGCTGACCTGCAAAAGACAGTAACAAGAGAATGAGAAGACAGATCTCTCACAGGGAGAAAACATTTGTAAAAAAGATGCATCCAATAAAGGATTATTATCTAAAATACACAAAGAACTCCCAAACCTCAACAATAAGAAAACAAACAACTTAAAACATGAGTCAAAAACCTTTAACTGGCACCTCATCAAAAAAGATATGTAGATGATAAATAAGCATATGAACAAATGCTCCATACTTTATGTCATCAAGAAAAAGGAAAATAATTTCTTTAAAGATTTTATTTATTGGAGAGAGAAAGAGAGCATGAGTGGAGGGAGGGTTAGAGAGAAAGGGGGAGAAGCAGGCTCCCCACTGAGCAGGGAGCCCAACACAGGGCTCGATCCCAGGACCCTGAGATCATGACCTGAGCCAAAGGTAGATGCTTAACTGACTGAACCACCCAGGCACCCCAATAAAAGGTAAATTAAAATGAGATATCACACATGCCTCTTAGAATGGCCAAATGCAGAACACTGAAAACACCAAATGCTGGTGAGGATGCAGAGCCACAAAAATTCATTCATTGTTGGTGAGAATACAAAATGGTATAGCCACTTTGGAAGACAATTAAGTGATTTCTTATAAAACTAAAGATACTCTTACCATACAATCCATCAATCAGGAAGGAAGGAAAGAAGGAGGAATAAAGGGAAGGAAGGAGGGGAGAAAGAAAGAAAGGAAAAAAGGAAAGATGAGAAAGGAGATTTCCATCTATATTTTCCACCATTATGCAAATATTAATTCAAAATATATTATAGGGGATCCCTGGGTGGCTCAGCGGTTTGGCGCCTGCCTTTGGCCCAGGGCGTGATCCTGGAGTCCCGGGATCGAGTCCCACGTCGGGCTCCCGGCATGGAGCCTGCTTCTCCTTCCTCCTGTGTCTCTCTCTCTCTCTCTCTCTCTCTCTCTCTCTCTCTCTCTGTCTATCATAAATAAATAAATAAATCTTTAAAAAAAAAAACAAAATATATTATAGACCTACATGTAAAACCTACAGTTACAAAACTGCTACAAGTAAACACAGAGGAAAAGATTGTGTAACCTTGGGTTAGGCAAAAATTTCTTAAGCATGACACTAAAAGTATAATCTGTAAAAGGAAAAAGTGATAAATTAGACTCCATCAAAAGAAAAATAAATATGCTCCTCAAAAGACACTGTCAAGAGAATGAAGTCATAAGCCATAGACTTGGAGAAAATATACGTCAAGGACTTGTATCTGGAACGTATATCTGAAAAGGACTTGTATGTAGAATATACAAAAAACATTCAAAACTTAATGAATGGTGAAAAAATACTTCAATGAAAAATACAGATGCCTAACCAAAGAAGTTATATGGTCAGCAAATACGCATAGGAAAAAATACCAAACATCATTAGTCATTAAGAAAAAGCAAATTAAAACTATAATGAAATACTACTATATATCCATCAGGGTGTCTAAGAATAAAAAAAACTATCAATGATACTAAGGATTCAATAAATACTTTTGGGGAAACTGAAATAGCTGTACAACACAGTCCTATTCACCAATAAAAGGGAATGAACTCTTGATATATACTACAACATGTATGAATCTCAAAATAATAACTCTGAGTGAAAGCAAGACATGAAAGAGAATGCACTGCATGATTTGATTTTGACAAACATCTAGAAAATACAAACTGTATTCTATATTGATAGAAAGCAGCAGGTCAGTGATTTCCCATGGATGAGATAGGATGGAATGGGGCGGTTGGGGGGGGGGGGGTTGCTTAGGAGGAATTACATCAAGGGATTGCATCTAGAATGGAGGATATGAAGGGATCCTCCAGCAGCGATGGATATATTCATTATCCTAATTGTGGTGATGGTGCTTTGGATGTGTTCAGATGTCAAAATCTATCAGATTGTACCCTTTAAATAACTGTGTTTTGTGCAGTTTAATTTATGTCGGCTATACCTCAATAAAGTGCTATACATCTGTGCACATGTAGGTATATACAGGTATCCCCCACTTTTCTAAAGTTCATGTTATGCCACTTCACATTTACAGAAGACCTACATTAGTACCTGTTTCTGATAACTGGAAGTAATCTGAAGAGAACTTTTACTTTTATGAAAAAAGGAGAATAGCTAAAATAGTGTTCAGCATTTATTTTGCAGTGAGACATGATGGACGCAGTGCCTGTCCCCAGCAAGGAGCACCATCAAGCTCCTTCCCAGAGAGCTATGCTCAGCATCTCAGCATCAAGATGTGTCTGTGAGCATCTGTACCTTATCTCAATTTAGTCTGTGCATCCATGATGTGTCCTAAGGTATCAGAAAAGCCTAATGTTATTTATGGATCTAGGAATGCTCAAAATTTTTTCCATATAAATGAATGGTAACTGCTTGTTTGCCATACACCATTTTGGTTTACAAAAATGTCATAGAAATTTTCTACTTTCAGATAGCAGGGGAAACCTGTATATAATACATATGAAATATATAATAATGCAAAATAATATTGTGTATAATATACAATAATACATATGGTTAAAAGGTGCATATATACATATATGTGTATATGTGTGTGTGTGTGTATATATATATATCAAGAAGATTGTGTGTGTGTGTCTAGGCATTTAAGTAACATTCTGTTGACAGTCACCCTCAAACCTATCCCTTGTTGTAATTTGGTATCCTAGATGTATGGGATTACCTCACTTTAAAATGTCACTTGTGTAATATTCTGTTTTATGGTACTTACTTTCATTTACTCCTGTTTTGTTTTCTGCAGTGCCCAGCTCAGTACTTTCCAGATGACAAATAATAGCTAATTCATAGTTGAGTTCAGTAGAAGCAAGCTTCTAGAAGGAATTCTTCCCCCCCGCCCCCAAGGATATCAACGATGGGATCTTACAAACAAACAAACAAACAAACAAAAAAGGATTTCTTATAGAAATCACAGGTTAATTCAAAAGTCAAAGAATCTAAACAATTTGGAAACAAAATCAAAATAGTTAAGCATTCTCTCTTGCTTAAACCAATTCAAACCTTGTATCTGCCTTCACAGTTTACATGGAAGGAAATTTATTTTTATAGCAAGCACACACACATTCACTTAGAATATATACAACCATGAAGACCAAATAAACATGCTTTTTCAAATGGCATAATACAATAACTATTGGTATACTAATTAACCTTCTTCTAAGACATAAAAATCTTAATACCACAGTTATATAAGCCACCGATTCAAATCATTCTTTGGGACAAATTGAAGCTCTGAGGACTTTACCCAAAGTCCCACAGTTATATGGATGTGATGAGCTCTATAAATGAGTGTTAGCCCTCTAAGAAGTGTTGCCCTTTGGCTGGCCTGTGGGCAGATAGCCCAGGTCACAAATATACTCTTTGTTTAGAGTTTGCCAGTACACCCAATAGTAACTGTAATCATCATCATCTCTGAACCATTTTTAGTTTAGTCTAAGATTACTCATGTTGAGAAAATAGAGGTAGTATATTTTGAAAAACCAAACCCTATATTATCATGTTTGTAATATTTCCAGGACTGTGCCAGGTTCTAATCAATGAAATAAGACACAAGTATTTGACAAATGACATAGATTCCCATATTCTAGAAATTTACCAGAGATTGCCCATGTGGAGACATTTCTTTATGAGGACGAAGTCACAGAGATAGTTCTGTACACTGGTATCAACAGTCTACCAGGCTCTCTTAAAGATGTTATATTATATAATCCTTGCAATATTCTGTAAGGTAGCTATTAGGAACCCCATTTCACAGACTGAAAAACTAAGGCTGTGACATGTTAAGCCACTTACCAAATTCACAAAGCAACAAAAAAACAGTTATTGTTTAAACCCAGGGTTGAATGATTGCATAGGGTTTCTGGTGTACTACATAGGCTCCCAGGCGGAAAGATCCAGCAAAGGGGAAATACTGTTTCATTTTATTCAGGAAGTATAATTCAGATCCAAATTCAGATCATGTCACTGAGCATTTTATGAAAATGTCTTATACTGCTTTTATTTTTTTAAATTATGAGTGCTATGATTCTGTTCCTCAAAAAAATACAATCAGAAACAATAAGTAGAATATATTTATAAGGAATAAATCACTCTGAGCAAACCTAATTACTTTCTTTCTCCCAACAGAATTACATGGCCAAAAGATAATGGAAGTACAAAAGACACAATATATCTTGATTACTAATATAACAGATAGTGTCTCTTAGACATTAACTAGCACAATTAATTGAAAATAGTCTCAATCTGGAATAAAAATGGACTTCATAGAAACAAAAGGGCAATGTCATATGCTGTCAAGGACCATTCTGTGCTGCCTGCTTTGCCCTGCCCCAACTGCCATTTGTCATGGTACTTGTAAGGGGCAGCAATTGTCTGGAATTACAAAGCAGACAAATGCTTCTGTCTAGTGCTGGCTCTGCCTATCTAGGAGACCCAACTTGCATTAGATGGAAATAAAAGTGGGGAGCCACGGAGAAGTACACATTAGGCAAATGAATAGCAATTGTAAAACAAATGCATAATGATTCAGGACTGAAGTGTGCAAAACCCCCAGAAGGAGTCATCATGACCTCTAGAATTTTGGTGCTGAATTTCAACAATTTTAAAAGGTATCTGAAGAAACAAGCTATCAATCAGAGTCAGCCTTGAAAGCATACGGAAAGGAACCACTGGGACAGGAAGCAAATCATGTTCAGTAACCTGCGCAAAGGGCATGCTGTCATTGAGGGGTGGGAGGGAGAACTAAAGCACTAGTGTGTCTGTGTCTCCTGATTTTAACCACCTCTGTATTAAGATGTACAACATCAACTCACACTTCTCTACCTCCTTGAAGCCAGGCACGGCTAGGCTTCACAAGTCAATGAGATTACCCGAGGTTGGTTAGTAGTAGAAATAGGCACAATCTCCTGTAATAAAGATAATTGGAGCCCACGGAGTAGTAAATATAGAGACGGATCCCTGCTTTCCTCCTAGGAGCCAGTGGATTCTTTTGAAGAAACTAGATCTTGGTTTAATCAGAAGTCATGGAAAGAGTGTTAATGCAATGCACCTGTTGGGTCTCTAGTCAAGACAGAGATGGCCAGGCTTGCCAAAGTGACCACACCCTCAGGCTTACCCCCGAATGAGGAGGTATCCTCATTCAGATTTTACACAGAGTAACAATTTGAGCTACTTGGATGAAAGTAAATTCCTCATGAATCGTACAGAACAAAGAAGTCTATGCTTGCTATTTAGAAATAAAAACTGGGGATGCCTGGTTAGCTCTGCATTTGACTATCCCCCTTTGGCTCAGGGTGTGATCCTCGGATCCCAGAATCAAGTTCCCCATCGGGCTTCTTCCTGCATGGAGCCTGCTTCTTTCTCTGCCTGTGTCTCTGCCTCTCTCTGTGTGTCTCTCATGAATAAATAAATAAAATCTTAAATAAATAAATGAATTAATTAATTTAAAAAAACTGTCCCGGGGGGGGCGCCTGGGTGGCTCAGTTGTTAAGTGTCTGCCTTTGGCTCAGGTCATGATCCCAGGGTCCTGGAATTGAGCCCCACATGGAGCTCCATATTGGGCTCCCTGCTCAGCAGAGGAGCCTGCTTCTCCCTCTCCCTCTGCCTACCTTTCCCCCTGCTTGTACTCTCTCTCTCTTTCTCTATCAAATAAAATCTTTTTTTTTTTTTTAAAAAACTGTCCCATTGCATAGCTTCTCTTTCCCTAAGCTGAAGATAGGCAAACTCACTCTAGGCAAAAATAGAAAGTCCTCAAAATATTTTTCCATATTTTGGAGATCACATTTTGCTTCAGCGAGTAAGATAGAGTAAGACTACTACAGCTCCAGACCAATGTTTTTTCAAAATTATGCCAATGGGGAAGTGTCCCAAAGTGACAATACTTCTAATTCAAGAACATAAAAAGATTTTATTAGTAATTACTAGCAAGCAATGTATTTTTGTAGTAGTCAGATGTCATTTTATACTTGAGTATAGTGTTGATGCATAAGAGCAGATATCAATGGCTTAAGAAAAATTCAGAGATAATGAAAAAAGAACTTTCTGTAAACTTAATATGTTTGATATTTTTTTCTGAAATGGGATCATTTTTCCATCTTAATAGTAAAATGCATCTAGCTTACATGCTCTGTATGTGTATCACTTGAGAAACACGGGCTTGAATCCAGGAAATGCTTAATTTGTAAAAATTCTACTCCAGGATTTAAACTTTGTTCATGCCCAAAACATATCTAAAGGTGATCACCTCCCTTGAGGTTTGTAGCCCACTTTCTTTAATATCTAAGATGAAGTCTCTCCTAATTGTAACACAATCCTGCTACTGCTACTTCAATAGTCCCAGATAAACATTTTCAGACTATTAAACATTTTTTTCTAGAAATGCTTATTTGTGTTACATTAGTAGGCAGTGATATTACCATTGTTCTTTTAGAATCCCTATGGTTTCTTAATGTCGAGTATTAGGGAAGATTTTTCTGGTATAGATTTCACAAGTTAAGACTAGTCCTTTTCAGGCTAATTGCAAACAGATATTTTGATGACAAAGATAGGATCCTGTTTACAAACACCTGTGTACCAGAAAACAGCCTAAGTCTTCTTTCAAATAATACTGAATTTGGCCAACTTCTAAAGCTGGAGTGGAACTTTCCTAAAAATGGATTCTTTGGAACATAGTTAAGAATTTAGAACCACTTGAACTATTTTCCAGGATTCATGTTTGCCAAGGCTTGTATTTATCTGGGCAAAGTAAAGGTTTCTAAAGAGAAGAACCACTCTTCAGATTTTCCTTGGGACCCATAATACCCCAGACTTCTTTTCAAACAGACCCTACTCTTAAAGATCATCACAATTTACTGAACTTACAAATATCATATTAAAGGAACACCTTCCAATAAGGATCACTAATCTCTGGAGATTATAAATGTAATCAACAGGTGTTTGTATTGCTAAGCTTGATCCTGAGTTCAACAGAGTACTTTTCAAGAAATGTTTTACTTTATATAAGACTTGCCTTAAATGTTTCATTGTTTCTTATTGTTTAAACCAATATATTCATCTTTTTTAAAAAAATTTATTTATTTATTCATGAGAGACACAGAGAGAGGCAGTGACATAGGCAGAGAGAGGAAGGAGTAGGCTCCTCACAGGGACCCTGATGCAGGACTCTATCCCAGGACCCAGGTTCATGCCCTGAGATGAAGGCAGACGTTCAACTGCTGAGCCACCTACACGTCCCCCAATAGTTCATCTTACTCTCAGGTTAAACACCTCTTGATCAGTGAGTCCTTCCTTAACCTGTCATGTGCTTCTAAATTATCCTGATTCCTTGTCATTCATCACTTGCAGTTATTGGTCTGCATATAGCACCATACTCTACCACACTTGATGGTATATGAAAGTATCAACGGAGTATGGTTCTTTCGTTTTCACTACTGCATGACCAATATCTTGCAGAGGGCTTGGAACATACTTGACACTGAAAACATGTTGAATAAATGAATTACTTAATGGAAATCTTTGGAGGAATATTTGTGAAACTTTCTAAAACTCTTTGTTCTGACATTACTACCCTTATAGAAAGAATTCCAACAGAGCTGAGGCTTACCTCACTGGGTCCCATGAAAACCTTGACTTTAAATCTCATTGAAAAGCAAACACGGAACAAAAATTCAAAACAATGAGAAATTCCCTAGCCAGTGACACTTTATAATGACATGCCACAGACATTAAGGGATCTGTTTATAAGACAATTTTTCAAACATTAGCAAAATAACTTTTGCAATACAGTCAGAATAATTTTAAAAAGTTAGCCTTCAAAAGATTTGCAGATATATATTTTTTTAGACACTAAAAGCCCCGGCTTAGGGAAAATATCCTCCTGATAGTCTATAAACTTACTTCCTTGTAGATTTAAGCACAAATAAGAAGAATTTAAATAAATTCTAAATAATAATAAATAAATTCTGCTCTAAATAAATTCAGGTATCCCAACCTGGACAAATTTTATTGGAGGAAACGGAAGCAACCAGCGGATGAATTTGTTAAGTAAATGTCAATTGTCCTTAAGGAATCTTGGAGAATGAAAGACATGCTAAAAGATTAGAGAAGGGAAAACTATGATTACCATATACATAAAGAGTGTATTCTTTGAATTATCAGTCTATGCATTTAGTAGAAATCCAAGACAAAACTTCTGGGGGATATTACTAAATCATAGTTCTAAGTACTTGGAATATAAAGGAGAATGGGCAAAAAAAAATCTGTTTAGGTTCTGGATTATGACATATTAATGTGTCAATTGATTTAAGACTGTGGAGTAGAAGTTTTGTCCAAATAAGGGCTATCTTTGAAGAAAATAACACTCATATTGCTTTATAAGAGGCTATTTTAACCTGGTGGGGCATGAATTAGCTTCACAAAGTCCATAAACTTCCTGAAATTGTGAGCAAATATTTCAAGTATGTCTAAGCACCTTTTACTAGGGAGAGAGCCTATAGCTTCCTTATCTTAGCATTGAACTCAAAAAAGTTGAGAACTACTTCAGTAAAGTCTCTGAATCCTAATAGTATTATTTAGGTGATACTGATTATTTAGAGGTCATATGGATCTCAGAAACTGTAACATTCAGAAGGGTTAGTTCAAGAGTCTTGAGGCCTTACAGTATTCCCTGCAAGAGGATATAAATGACTGACTGCAAAATATAGGCTGGCATTTTGGTGATATATAAGGTATAGATGTTACCACATATTTATCACCAGTAAAGATAGCAGATAGCAGATAGGGCATTTCTCATTATCCAAGAAGCTGAAGGTTTTAAAAATCACTCAACATAATGATTCATATTAGTGCTATTCAAACTTTGCTGTAAAGTTCCAGTATGATTGTTTCCATTAAGAAATTCATTAGTCAGGGTGCCTGCATAGCCAGTTGGTTGAATGCCTGCCTCTTGATTTCAGGTCCTGTGATCCCGCCTCCCATCAGACTCTGCACACAGCAGGGAGTCTGCCAATCTCCCTCTCTCTCTCTCTCTCTCTCTCTCTCTCTTTCTCCCTCTGTCCCTCTCCCCATGCATGCACACATACACTCTCTCTGTACTAAAATAAATAAACAAATCTTTTTAAAAAGAGGAAATTTATTAGTCACTGCATGTAGGGAAACAGAAAAACTTCTTGGTAAGAATATCACTGTGGAATCATGTTTAAGACTTCAGTGACCCGGGATACGTGGGTGGCTCAGCGGTTTGGTGCCTGCCTTCCGCCCAGAGCGTGATCCTGGAGTCCTGGGATCGGGTCCCACATTGGGCTCCCTGCATGGAGCCTGCTCCTCCTCTGCCTGTGTCTCTGCCTCTGTGTGTTTTTGTGTCTCTCATGAGCAAATAAATAAAATATTTTTAAAAAAAACTTCAATGACCCAGTTACATATTTTCTGAAGAATGCAGGGTTTATGATGGTAGGTAGGGAAATTCCATATTTTCTGTCATTAAAGCAGTTCATTATAAGTTAAAGCCTCTGATTTTTTTATTGAGATATTATTGACATATAACATGGGGATTAAGGAGTGCACTTTTTGATTCTTATGAATAATAATGCTGCTACACACATTTGTGTATATATTTTTGTCTTTGTTTTGTATACATTTTGTTTTTGTTTCTCTTAGGATATATACCTGGAGTGGGACTTCCTGTTTCCTGCCCAGCATGTAAGGAGTTTGGAAGTCATCACTTCCATCCACACAACAAAGAAAATCAACAACTCCACTTGGCTGCATCGCAGAACTGAGGTCGCAGTTCTTCCAATTGGAGAGACAGACAGGCAGATACAGATAATCACAGTTTAGTGAATCAGAAACCCATGAACTGAAATCTCTGGGAACTGGTACCAGGGTGGGTAACCCCCAACTGTAATTGATGAGTGGCTAGGGCCTCAGTGTAGGCAAGTTTGCAAGTTGAAAACTGCAGGAGGGCCTAGTCTTAAAGGAAGGCCCCTGTACTTTTGTGAATTCTACTTCTAGAATCCTGCCAGATTCTCACAATGAAGACCATGGAAAAACTATTATCACACTTCCAGGAGCGGGAGGGCGAAAGTAGCCTTTTCTAAACACTCCAGAGAACTTTGTTCTCAAAAGAAACTATTTCACTGGAGGCTAACCAACTGGGATTTTAACCAGAGCCACAAACCTAGGGAGGGATGGGGAAGGGAAATAATCAACTACAACCTGCTCCACCATTCAGTAAGAGGAAGGCAAATATCCAGCTCTGGTAGCCTTCTAGCCTCAACTAAGTGTAGGGGGGAGCTGAGAAGCACTTGTGAAAGTCATAGCCGGGGCCCAAGCTCACTGAAAGACAGATCTAATGACACGCTGTGGAATGCTTAGCCTCACCCTATACCTTTCCACAGGATCAATAGGGCTGCAGTGTAACAACAAGGGAGGGATTCAGCTGAAAGAAATACATGTCTCAGCTTGTATTTAAGAAGTCACTAGGGAAACCCAAAGATAATATGGAGACAGTAATGTGAAAATTTTAGCCTCTGAAATATACAGCTAGAGCAAACAGTAAATAGTCCGATCCTCAGCTCGGCTTAGATATGCACAAACTCTCATAGGAAAGGTTATTTAGCTCAGTTCCTTTTACCTAGGAATATCATGTCTAGCTTTCAACAAAAACTTACAAAGCATTCTAACAGATGAAAAACACAGTGTGAAAAGACAGAGCAAGCAACAGAAGCAGGATAAGGCGGGGAGAGATATTGGAATGATCAGATTGGGAACTTAAAACAACTGTGGTTAAATGCTGAGTGCTCTAACGGATAGACAGCATGCAATAGATGGGCAATGTAAGGAGAGAAATGAAAAAAATATCTAAGAATCAAGAAGAAATGCTAGAAATAAAAAAAAACACTGTAATAAAAATCAAGAATGCCTTTGGTGAACTGATTCATACACTGGATGTGGTCAAAGAGAGAATCAATGAGTTTGAAGAAATGTTAATACAGACTTCCAAAACTGAAATGCAAAGAGGAAAAAAAAAGATAAAATAACAGCATATCCATGACCTGTGGGACAATTACAATTGTATTAACATACATGTAATGGGAATACCAGAAGGAGTAAAAAGAAAAGAAGAAATATTTGAAGCATTCATGGTTGTGGATTTCCCAAAACTAATGGCAGATATCCATAGTGGATTTGCAGAGTCATATATTAACTGTATATTTAACATTTGAGCAACTGTTAAACTGTTTTCCAAAGTGACTGCACCACTCTGCATTTCCACCAGCAAGGTATGAAGGCTGCAATTTCTCTACATGCTTGCCAACACATTGTCTTTTTTATTATAGTCATCATACTGAATGTGAAGTGATATCTTGTTTGCTTTTCTCTAATGCATGATAATGTACCGTGTCTTCCCATGTGATTCTTGGTCATTTATATATCTTCTTTGGAAAAATATCTATTCAAATTCTTTGCCAACTTTTAATTGGGTTAGTTGTCTTCTTATTATTAAGTTATAAAATGTCTTCATATTTTCTGGTTATCAATCCCCTATCAGATATATGATATCAGATATATGACTTACAGTAGTTCATTTGTTCTTACTTTAATTTTCTGTGGACTGTCTTTTTATGTTCTTGATGAGATTATTTTTAGCATATTTTTAAAAATCTACTGTAGTCCAATTTATGTATATATGTATATGTATATATCTACTTACGTATTTTTGCCACTTGTACTTTTGGTGCCATGCCAATGAAGCTATTGTCTAATTCAAAGTCACAGAGGCTTACTCTTGTTTTCTAAAAATTTTATAACCTTCACTATTAGAATTATGTCTGTGGTCCATTCAAGTTAAATTTTGTAAATGGTGTAAGCAAGAGGACCAACTTCATTCTTTTGCATGCAAATACTCAGTTGTCTCCACACCATTAATTGAAAAAAAATTCTCTTCCTATTAATTTTTCTTGACATTCTTGTTGAAAATCAGTTGCCCATAAATTTATTTTTGGACTATCAGTTCTAGTCCATTTATCATGTGTCTATCCTTATGACAGCCCACACCATCTTGATTTGAATTCAGAAAATGTGATTATCCCAGTTTTGTTATTTTATAAAATTTCTGGCCTACTCTATATCCATTAAATTGCTATATGAATTCTATAATCAGTTTTTTGTTTAAAAAATAAAAAGCTGGGATTTTGATAGAGATCACATTAAATTTGTAAATCAATTTAGGAAGTACTGTCATCTTGATAATATTGTCTTTTGATGCATGAGCATGGGCTGTCTTTCCATTTATTTAGATTTCCTTTCATTTCTTTCAACAACATTTTATAATTTCCAGTGCATAAAAGTGTAACACTTCCTTGTAAAATTTATTTCTAAGTATTTTATTTTTGTGATGCTATTTTAAATGAAATTTTTTCTTACTTTAATTTTCAGATTATTCACTATTAGTGATGGAATTTTTTGATATTGTTGATCAAAAACAATATTTTGTTCAGTGATATTTTTCAGTGATATCTTATCCTACAAATTTCCTGAACTCATTTATTAGCTCTAATAGTTGTTAGGTGGATTCCTTAGGATTTTCTATATACCTAATCACATATCTGCAAAAAGTGATAATTTCCTTCTTCCTTTATAATTTGTATGACTTTTATTTCATTGTCTTGATTATTTTCCCTGACTAGAAACTCTAGCATATTGTTTATTGAAAGTAGGAGGACAGGGGTCCCTGGGTGGCTCAGTTGGTTGAATATCTGACTCTTGACTTTGGTTCAGGTTGTGAGCCCCACTTTGGGCTCTGTGCTGGGCATGGGGCCTGCTTACAATTCTCTTTCCCTCTCTCTCCACCCTTCCCTCACCCTCTCTCTCTTAAAAAAAAAAAAAAAAGTGGCAGGTCAAGACAACTTTATCATGGTTCTGATCTTAGGAAGAGGACAGACATTCTGTCTGTCATATGATGTTAGTTGTGAATTTGTTGTACATGCTTTAATTGGGTTAAGATAGTTCCCTTCATTCCAAAACTATTGATGGACACTTTTGTTTTGTTTTGTGCTATGTTTTATCACGATGAAGTACTAGATTTTGTCAAATGCTTTTTGTGTCTATTATGATCTGACATGTAGCTTTTGATATTTATCCTGTTAATATGATGTAACACATTGACTGATTTTTGTATGATAAACCAAATTTTCCTTTCTTGGGATAAATCTATATTTGTCTGCCTATTTTAGGGTTTCATATATAGTTAAACATTTAGTATGTTTTGTTGTTGTTGTTGTTATTCTTCAGACCAGCATAATATTCTTAAGATTCATCAATGCTCTTTCATGTATCAGTAGTTCATTTGTTTTTACCACTAGTAGTATTCTGTGGTACAAGTAGAATATGACATTTTTCACCCATTACCTATTAATGGACATTTGGTTTGCTTTTAAGTTTTGGCTAGAATGAATAAAACAGCTATAAATATTTGTGTACAAGTCTCTATAAATACTTGTCTTCATTTACCTTAAGTAAGTATCTAAGAGTGCAATTTCTCAGTCATATGGTATATGGAAGTTTATCTCGACAAGAAACTGATAAATTTTATTCCAGTGTAGTCACCCATTTTAAATCTTCACCAGCAGTGTATGAAGAACAACTGAAGTTGTTCTACAATTTTTCCAACACTTTTATTGTCAGTCTTTTCTTTTTAGCAGTCCTAATGGACATTTACATTCTAAACACCTTTCCATGTGTTTATTACCTTTAATAACTTCTTTTCTAATGTGTTCAAGTTGTGTTTTCTCTTTTGTTTATTTGGATTCAAGCCATTTTTCACATATATGCACAATAAATATTTTTTCCCATTCTGCCCCTTTTGCAGATTCATTTTTCTAATGCTGTCTTCATAAACCAAATGCTTAAATTTTTATAAAACTCAATTAATATACTTAAAGTTTATTATTTTTATAATTCTGTTTAAGAAACCTTTCCCTACTCCAGGCCTTCAAAATTTTTCTTCTGTGTTTGGCTTTGGAAATACTATAATTTTAGCATTTGCATTCAGGTTTATTATCTATGCTAATTAATTTTGTGTATGGCAGGAGATGATGGTAGATGTTCATTTTCTTACACATGGAATTTGTTGTTCTAGCATCACTTGCTTAAAAGACATTATTTGTTGAAAATCAATTGACTGTGTATACATGTGACATTTCCAAGACTTACTATTCTATTGCAGAAAAGTTAGCTGAAAATATCCCAGATATCCCAAAGAAAAACATTTCTTACACTGACTATGCCGTCTGTTATCTCTATTTCACTGTTAAGCTCACATAGTAAACTTACACTTTTATCTCAAGAATTTACATTAGCTTTTTTGTTTTGTTTTCATTCTTCCAAAGACAACTTCTTTCTGTTTGCTATATATTTACTTCATATTTAGCATCTCTGATGCTCTTTATTAATTACTTTAGATCTGAGTTGCCATATGTTGTCATTTCTCTTCAGGCTAAAAAAAATAGTAGGACCTTTTAACAGTACATTTCCACTCATCCCTCATCCTTCGTACTGTGTTGTTTTATGTATTACATCTATATACATTATGGACTTTGGAATATGATGCTACAGTTTTAGCTTTAAATAACCATAGTCATTTAAAGAAATTAAGAGAGGAAAAATCAGTAAAATTGAATATAGATCATAAGGAATTGCAGATGCAAGATGCTCAACAAACTAAACAGAGTGAATGCAGAGAAAACATGCCTGGCTATACCATAGTCAAACTGTAGTTTCCTTGCTTCTAGATTCCTCTCTGATTTTCAGTTGTTCTGCCAATCTTAGACTTTCCTGCTAATACCTCAAAAAATAAAACTCCAGATTTCTGATCTACATAGAGTTGAGAAAGCAGTCTGCTTAAAAAGCAGCAAGCACAGGTCTTACTTAATCTTTAGCCAAATCTTTTAAATGTAGATTATTCCCTGATTTCTGGCTGTATTTTGCCAGTCCCCCTAAGATCTTCCTTGCAGGTGAGGTATAGCTATCAATGTGGTATTTGGACAAAATTGGTATTTATAGTCAAAATTTAGGGTTTTACTCCTGAAATTCTCCCACTATCAGGTTATCTCCACTTGTTATCCAAGTTATATGCACTATTGTCTGGTACCTTGAGCTAGTAAGCCTGCAATTTTCTGCTGCCCTTGTCTGATCCCACAGGGGGTGTTGGGGAGTGCCTTCTGCCAGAAAATTGCAACTCTTGTCCTTTCAGCTGCAGGGTTGTTTTTTTGTTGTTGTTTTGTTTGTTTGTTTGTTTAAAGTAAACTCCACTGGCTTCTGTTTTTGTAATGTCTTCTGGAAATTTAAACAATCATCTTTAATATTTGGTCCAGCTCATAAACTTCACACATGTTTATATAAGTTGCTAAGTATAACTCCAGGTATTCATCAAGTTTTCATTATCTGGTTGAACATTATCAATACACTGATGTCTGGTTAAACTTTACTTGCCGAAGTAATCTTTCCATGACTTCTTTATGTGCTTCAAAAGCACCTGTGCCCCTCCTTAATGTTTATCACCTTTGATATTACTTCAATATGTATTGCTCCCATGAGGATATAAGCACCAAGGAATAAGCATTATGTTTGTTTTGTGCAGCATTATATGTATGGCCAGCACCCAGCACAGTGCTTGGAACATCATGGTTGCATTATGCATGTTGACTGAGTGAATAGAATTAAATCTCTGGCGAACTATTTATAAAACTCAAAGTTAAAATTATCTCTAGTCTCATTGAAGCAATTCCAACAAATATTGATGGTATGAAAGCTTCTGGAAAATAAGCACACCAAATTTTTATTGGAAAATAAACACACCAAAATCCCAAAAGAATAAGGATTAAATGAACTGGCTAAATAAAGTCAGGATCTTTTTTAAACTTTGAAAAAAAGATCAACACAGGATTTGAAGCATACTTAGGAATTTGCAGTTAGGAATAAGTAGAGAATCGAAATAAGAAGATAAAATTAAATTTAACTTTTTTGGAAGAGACAAACATTTAATAAGAACAAACTTCTTGTACTTTAACAGAAACAGACCATAATTCGTACCAGTAAAATTTGGAAATGTTTCTGGACAGATATAGAAAATGATCACAAGAATCCGATTATCAGTGTTCTTATAATGACTACAGAGAATAGGGGGGATAGGCACAGAGGGCAAAAATGCTACTTGCTTATGATGAACACTAAAACCAGAGGAAAACATAATCAGAACTAGAAACTACCCAAACTAAAATGATAGGATTATTTTGAGATTCTATATTATCTTAAAATAAGATTCTATCTTATTTGTCTACAGCAGTAATCTTGGTATTCCTTACAAAAAAGTATGTCAAAGGCATTTTTTTCTGGGTTAACTCTGTTCCTTTGACACTCTAGTAAGAGACATAAGTCCACAGCAGCCACCCACCACCTCCTCCCACTTCACCGAGAAAAAAAATCTGAAGTCACTGCTCTGTACTTTTGCCAAATTGGATAATCCAATACTAAATGAAAAGCTGTATGGTATAATAGAGGGAGCAATGGGAAAGGAAATGAGATCTGTCCTTAATGAACTGTATGACATGGAGTATTTCACTAAACTGCAAGGTGTCAGTGCTCTCATTAGCTAAGCAAGGAGACCAAAAAAGGTGGCATATATTCTACTTTTTATAATTTCCTAATTTGTCATTCAAATAGTTTTCTACTTCAAGATTCACCTGTCATTATGACCTAAAACTTTACTGAAAAGAAAGTATTGAAGTTAATTTTACAAATTATCAGGTGGTAAATAGTATCTTGCAGACCTTATGTAGATTTACCTTCCAGTGCATTTATTCACTAATTCAATAAATACTAAATATTGTTATGTTCCTAGATACCATGTTAGGCTGTGGATATAAAATGGTAATCAACACATTTCAAGTCCTCAATTAACTTATAAAGAAATAAGGGAGACAGGCCAACAGAAAAATTCTGAACCGTGTGGGAAGTGCTATGATTTGAACACATGCAAAGTATTCTGAAAGCACAAAAGAAAATCACTTGTTTTTTAGGAAGTCAGGGAAAGTGTTTCAAGGTAGATGATATCTTATATATGAAATTGTGCTATGTACTATACAGAAATTTACAGAGGCCATGAAACAACCCCTAGTTTCAAAGTGATTGTGGTTTTGAACAGAAGATAAAATGTAGGTAAATGAGGTATTGGATAAAAAGTAACAAGTGACATAAAAAACTACCTATACAAATTTCCATCATTTTAGAGTGGAAATCTCCTCCGACTAAAGAAATTAATGACTTCTTCAAGGAAACTATTACCTATCAGTTAAAAAGACAAAGGGGAGCATTCCAGAAAGGATAGATTTATTAAGCCAAAATTTCCAGAGCTAAGGAGTGGTCAACAATGCCACTTACCAAATCCTAAGGAAGTAGGGAATAGAACTACCAAGGCTTACATATAGGGGAGGTTCAAGTGTATTCTTTAAATAACAGATGCATTCATATTCAGAGACAAGTCTCTCTCACTCCATATCCCTTTACTCTCAGTATCTCTGATCTTCTGTGAATGGTGACCTGATTCTTTTTTTTTTTTTTTTGCTATAGACATTCCTAAGCTAACATCTTTAAAACTTAGCAACTGTCATGTCAGTGCTGCATAAATATTTACTGTTTTTAAAAGAAACATACTAATGGTTGCCTTAAGTATCCAGTGTTTAATAACATTTCTGTATGAAACCCTACCAAAACAAAATATTTAGGAATTATATCCCCAAACATATAGCCCTCACCCCATCAGCAATACAAACATGCATTCCAGAAGTAAAGGAATGGTTTAAAATCTATAAATAAAAGGAGAGATGATGTTAAAAAAATTGATAAGAAAATTATTAGAGCTTTTGAATGAAGACTATTGAAAATACTTAGGAACCTGATTCAAGGATTTTTATTTTTTTAAATTTTATTTATTTATTTTTTATTTTTTTGATTCAAGGATTTTTAAAAGGCTTTTCATGAAGTAAAACTAAACTCTAATTTTCTTGAAAACAGCAGTGGTAGCTACTAAGGAAAGTAGACTCAGTCTGCAGTAGTTTGTCATAGGATATTTGTCAGCACACATAGTTATCCGGAAAAGAGAAAGAAAACAAAGTCCCTCAAGAAATTAAACTAGGTAATCCCAGAGCTCATGCTCTTGGGTAACAGGAAGGCCTCACTTAGAGTTTCAGGTCCTTCTATTAGCGCCACTTACAACAAGCTCAACTAAGTCAGCTAGCTGTATCCCTCCAAATAATAGATCAGGTAATAGATCAGGTCCAATAGACAAGAAAGCAGAGAACTCCCAGGCAGCAGACATAATGATAACCATGAGGAAGAACAAAAGAAAACCCAACAATGAGTGAGGAGACACAGGAGAAATGAAAAGAGCAAAGTAGTTGGAGGGTGAGAGGATCACACCAAACAGAGGGGTAAGAGATGCTCTCTAAATCACAATATTGGTCTGTTGGAAGAGGCAGACCCAGGCTTAGTTATTTGACTGTAAATTATTTAACCATCTCTGTTAACTTCCCTCCATAGAGGTCAACATCAAGGAGCTTCCCATCAGATATTCCACTCCTACTTATTTAACTGAGAGAAATGAAAACCTCTGTCAAAGGCTGACACATGAATACTATAGTAGCTTTATTCACTATAGCCTCAAATTAGAAGCAACCCCAATCACCAACCCCATCACCAGGGAGTGATGACCAAAATACGATCTATCAATACCTACTCATGAAATAAAAGGAACCTACTCATCAATTAAAAGGAACAAACTACTGATAGACCCAAAAACTTGGATCTCAAAATTGTTGTACTGGGCAAAAGAAATTTGACACAAAGGGATATATACAGTGTGATATATTAACATAAACATTCTGATGCAAGTTAAAAATGTAAGTTAATCCAGAGTAATAAAAAATAGTCCAGTAGTTTTCTGGGAACAGAGATGGAGGAAACATGAACTGCAGAGAGTCTGATGAAGCTTTCAGGGTGATATAAATATCCTGTATTTGATGTCAGGGTGATTTACAACTGTATACACCCACCAGAAGTTCATTTCATTGTATACTTCAAATAGACGCTGATTATTCTACATAAATTCTACCTCAATAAAATCACTAAAACAACAAGGTTTGTGAAATTTTTAAAAACATTTAACGCAGAGCACTGTTTGAGGCCTATGACACATGTTAAGTAGATTGTTTTTTTTTTTTTCTGAACAGTATTTGAGAAGATTCTTTTAATTTAAGACTTTGTAAGGGCCAAAACATAACAATTTTTAAAAATCTAAAGAAGAAAAAAATTGACAAGTATTAATCACCTCTTAGGTATAAACATTTTACTTATGCTGTGCATTTATTTCAGTATAATAGGTAGAATGTAATCCATTTTGTAAGTGAAAAAAAACAAGGCTCAGAAAGATCCTTGAATTTCCTCTGGCTTTCAGATCATTTCAGACCATTGCCTCATATTCCTATGTAAGATTTGCTTATTAAACATACTGCGGTAGACATTATATTCAGTAAAATGTACCCAATTTAAGCGCACATTCCAGTAAGAGTTCATCAGTGTATCTACTATCACAAGCAACGTACAAAATATTTTCATCACACCAACCATTTCTTTTTTTTTTTTTTTAATTAATTTTTATTGGTGTTCAATTTACCAACATACAGAAAAACACCCAGTGCTCATCCCGTCAAGTGTCCACCTCAGTGCCCGTCACCCATTCCCCTCCAACACCCGCCCTCCTCCCCCCTTCCACCACTCCTAGTTCGTTTCCCCGAGTTAGGAGTCTTTATGTTCTGTCTCCCTTCCTGATATTTCCCAACATTTCTTCTCCCTTCCTTTATATTCCCTTTCACTATTATTTATATTCCCCAAATGAATGAGAACATACACTGCTTGTCCTTCTCCGATTGACTTATTTCACTCAGCATAATACCCTCCAGTTCCATCCACGTTGAAGCAAATGGTGGGTATTTGTCGTTTCTAATCGCTGAGTAATATTCCATTGTATACATAAACCACATCTTCTTAATCCATTCATCTTTCGATGGACACCGAGGCTCCTTCCACAGTTTGGCTATTGTGGCCATTGCTGATAGAAACATCGGGGTGCAGGTGTCCCGACGTTTCGTTGCATCTGAATCTTTGGGGTAAATCCCCAACAGTGCAATTGCTGGGTCGTAGGGCAGGTCTATTTTTAACTCTTTGAGGAACCTCCACCATTTCTTTTATGCCATTGTTGCAATCCCTGGTCCTAAGTCACTGACCTGCTTTCTCTCAAGATAGAATAGTTTGCAATTTCTCGTATGCAAACTTTTATATTTCCACTTTGAATATAAGCCTTTTTATTCAAAAAGAATATGAGTAGAGTCATTCTTTTGTGTCTGGCTTTCATAATTCAGTGTAGTAATTTCATGATTATTATATAATACTATATGAATAAGCAATTTGTCCTTTTAAATTATTAAATAGTAATCCATCATAAAGATATGCATTTTTAATCTAGTCACTTTTTGATTGATATTTAGATTGGTTCTGATTTCCAGTTTAGGACTATTAACAAATAAAGCTCTTATGAATATTCGAGTATAAATCCTTATGTGTATATAGTTTTTTATACTCTTGGTTAAATGCCTAGCAGCTCAATAGCTGGGTAACATTAGAAACGTATGTTTAACTTTATAAGACATTGCCAAGTGGTTGTCCAAACAGGTTATATTATTTTACATTTGCACCAACGGTAAATAGGAGCTCCAGTTGTTCTATATCCTGCAAATCTTTTAGTATTGTCATTAAAAAAAACAAGAACAAGGTGGCCTGGGTGGCTCAGCCAGTTAAGTATCTGCCTTAGGTTTGGGTCATAATCTCAGAAATCACGTCTTGTGTCCTGGAATTGAGTCCCGAGTGGGAGTCTATGCTCAGTGGGGAGCCTGTTTTTTCCTCTCCCTCTCCCTTTGTGCTTTCTCTTCATCTCTCTCTCAAATAAATCAATAAAATCTTAAAAAAAAAACAAAACAACAATAACAAAATGTAGCCATTCTAATGAATGTGTCATTTGGGTCCTTGTTTGCATTTCCCTCAAATTGAGTACTCCTTATGTGCTTATTGGCCATTTGTTTATCTTCTTTTTGCCCATTTTGGTACGGGCTTATTTTTCTTCCCCTTGTGTTGTGAGAGTTCCTTATCTATTGTGGATAAAAGTCCTTTGCCAGATATATGTTTTATAAATATTTTCTCACATTATCTCTTCATTATCTTGTATCTTTTGAAGAGCAAAAGTTTTAAGTTTTGCTAATGCCTGATCAATTTTAAGGAATTATAATTTTTGTGTATTGAATAAGGAATATTTGCCCTGTCAAGTTTTCAAAGATTTGTCTTATATTTTCTTCTATAAATTTTGTGTTTTAGATTTTACATTCATGCCTATCATCCATTTCAATTTCATCTTTTCTGCATGGTAAGTGGTGAAGATTCATGTTCATTTCTTACCCACATGTTCAGTTATTCTAGCACCATTTAAAAAAATGTTTTCCCCATTCAATTATATTGGCATCTTTGTCCAAAGTTTACCATATACATGTGAGTCTATTTTGGATAGTCTCTATTATTTTCTACTGATATAGATAAACCAATATTGTATTATACTAATATCATTTGTCTTGGCTAATAAAGCTTTGTAATAAGCCTTTAAATCAAGTTATGTAAGTTTATTCTTTCTTTTTAAAATTTCTTTGATTAATGGGGGTCATTTGAATTTCCATATAGATTTTAGAATCTGCTCGTCAATTTCACTTCAAAATAAGCTTGCTTCAATTTTGATGGTGATCTAATTGAACCATTAGATCTATTTGGGGAAAATTCATATTTTAACAAGTCTTTAGCCTTCCAGTTAGCAAATGTGCCCTATCTTTCCATCTTCTCAGGTCTTATTAAATTTGTTTTTTGAGACTTTTTTTCATTTATTCATTTGAGAGAGAGAGAGAGAGAGAGAGAGAGCACAACCAGGGAGAGGGGCACCGGGAGAGGGAGAAGCAGACTCTACCCGGAGCTAGGAGCCCCATGTGGGACTTTATCCCAGGACCTGGAGATCATGACCTGAGCTGAAGACAGATGCTTAATCATCTGAGCCACCCATGCACCCCTTGGTCTTATTAAATTCCTTTCAGCAATATTTTATAGTTTTCATTGCATAGGTCTTACACACATCAAATGTATCCCTAAGATTTCATGGTTTTGATGCTCTTGAAAGCAAATTATATTTTTTCTTTAATATTCCAATTTTCTGTTATTTTATAGAAATGCTATTGATTTTATAGACTGACCTTATAACCTGACTTTACTACATTAACTTATTAGTTTTAGCTGCTTTTTTGCATATGCCTTAGAAACTTCTACATAGATGATCATGCCCTCTGCAAACTAAACAGTTTTGTTTCTTGTCCATTTTATATGCCTTTGTTGTTGTTGTTTGCCTTATTCCACTTGTTTCTTTTTATATATTATTTTATTCAATTTGATAATATTGCTAAGGTTTCATATGCTTTAAAAAGCATACAACATTAAATTATATACATACTCACTTGAGACAGCTTATTACATTCTCCCTTGTGATATAGATGTGGTATCAGATGTTTTTAGATGTGACTAAGGTAACAATTTGTTAAAGATTCATTTGGTTTGAGTTTAATGGTAAATACTTTTGTAGTTCACGTTCATTTATAATTGCTTTATTGTGTAAGCTCTCCTGATGCAGGGCTATTCCCCTGTTCACTGTGCCAATAAATTAAACTTTGTGACCTGGCTGAAGTGTCTATTATAATGTGATCTTATTCTTACTTTTCTAGAAATATGCATAAGAAAGGGAAAAGTTTTGAAATTTATGTAGCTGAAAACTTGTAAGTAAAAAAAAAAAAAAATCTTACCTGCCCTTGCTCATGCACACTTTCCCTAACAAGTTGAATAATATTTTTTTTTAATTTAAAAATCTTTCCCGGGATCCCTGGGTGGCGCAGCGGTTTGGCGCCTGCCTTTGGCCCAGGGCGCGATCCTGGAGAACCGGGATCGAGTCCCGCGTCGGGCTCCCGGTGCATGGAGCCTGCTTCTCCCTCCGCCTGTGTCTCTGCCTCTCTCTCTCTCTCTGTGACTATCATAAATAAATAAAAAAATTTAAAAAAAAATAAAAAAAAAAATAAAAAAAATAAAAATCTTTCCCAATAGAAATATTTAACACACTATATGTTGCTACTTCCTAATTATGTAACATTAAGCATGCTCCCATGAACATGAACTTTGATCTTCTTTATAAAATGAAGATAAAATACCAATCTCTCAAGTTTATATATATGTTATATATAAATAAGTTATATTTAGTATATAATTTACATATAAATAAGTTATATATAAATTTCAGAGATTGATATTTTTATCTCTATGCTATTGGAAAATATATATGGCATTTATCACTGTGCTTTGAATTATGCTGGCTATTGTTATGTGGCAGGACAAAGTATAATTAACACAATCTCCTTCTCCCTTTTTTTCTATAAAGTGTGGTTTCTGATAAAGGTAACTTATGTTTTGTGAACTGGTAGAAGAAGATATAGATTGAGGAAGCCAAATCCCAGAAAGTGTAAACTCAGAGAAAGAGTAAAAAGGAAGAGGAAGAAATCTGTGTACCTGTAAGGAGCCTGACTTTTAAGGGATAATGATAATGAATAAGTAGGATTCTTAGAAACTTTTATGTTTTATGTACCATCTTATCTCTTTCTCGATGTCTTCAAAAGACCCTCAATAAAAATTTATACTCCTCCTGAAAGTCTGTTTATTTTTAGTGTGACTTTGTGATGAGCCTGGCCTTAAGGCAGGAACTGGAAAATACAAATGTAGTCAATTTGCAGCCATAATCAATTTCACTAAAGCAGAAGTGTCAGTATAAGGCAGAAGCAAAGAAAGCATTGGAGAAATCAGGGAAAAGTGGCCTGGATACACGGACCTTCAATGAGTCAAATAAGCAATAATATTAGAAAATACTTAAGCAGGTAAAACTCTTGGAACAGATCCTAGACAGTCCTGAAGCCAAGGGTTATTTGTTACAAAACCACAAATATGATGTTTGGATACTTTACTTCCTTTTAATTCCAGGATGTCTCCTGAGATGTTTAGAAACTCAAGATTCTTGAAGAAGCTATCAAAAGAACAGAAGACAAAAAGACTAGCCACCAATTACTTGGAAAAAGAAACTGTGACCAGAGGGAATTTACAAACTCCAAAGTTCTGTCTCCAGACAGTTTCATGCTTCAATTTTTTCAGTGACACACTGGAAGGCTTTCACTGGTAAATCTATCCAAGACTGGAAAATAAATCAGAGTTGTTTACCAAATTAGACACAACGTGCAAAGATTGGATGTGATGAGGAAACCTGTGTGGATGAGAGTCATAGCACATTGGTTCTCATTTTACTGGATGTTGAAGTTCTTATAAAACCGATTTTTTTTTTTTTTTTTGAGAATGACACTCACTTTCATATGGATAGCACGTACAAAAGAATGAAAATGCAAGAATTAATAATGGCAAATATCAACTTTTAGCACCCACTGGGGTTATTTATTTTACATATGCTATTGTCAAGCATCATGGTAATCATGATGACTAGGAATTATAAAGCCAATGTTACATATAAAATAAACTGAGTTTAAATAGAGCTAACATGATCTATACAAATTTATAGGCTTTTTTAAAAAAAAGATTTTATTTATTTGTTCATGAGAGACACAAAGACATAGGCCAAGGGAGAAGCAGGTTTCCTGCAGGGAACCTGATGCGGGCTCGATGCCAGGACCCCAGGATCAGGACCTGAACCAAAGGCAGATGCTCAACCACTGAGCCACCCAGCTGCCCCAGTTTATAGTCTTTGATGGAACACTATTCAAATCTAGCTTGTTGTGCCCAAGATTGCGAATCCAAGGAACCACCAAGGAGCCGACCCCGATGCAAACACACGAGGGTTTATTTACAAGCTCGAGCTTGGGTCCAAGTGTACCCACACAGCGGAGCAGGGACTTGGACCCCGAGGCTAAGAGGCAGAGCAGTCTTATAGGGGCCCGTGGCCAATGGGACTGTAACACACACAGAAAGTTGCACAGTCAAGTCGGTCCACACGCAGGTGGCCAGTTGAATTACACCTTACCCTATAGTGACCATTTGAGCTGGCCTATCACTCTGGCCAGAATCGGCGCGCAGTTTTGGCGGGCACAAGGCGGGGTTACATTGTTATGAGCCGATTTCCGATTAGGGTGTGCCCAGGGGCTTGACTAGGGTGGGGAGCGCCTTAAGCAATAAGCAGGTCATGTGGGGGTCACACAGGAGGCGGCGGGTGCAGCACAAAACGGAGTTAGTTCTGCTCTGCTTGTCCAGGGGTAGGGGATTTTTGTTAAATTTCCTGGGTGCCACAAGCTCTGCTTGTCTCCAAATCCCATGTTCTGCTCACCTACCAGCTGGTCAACGTACTGGACTCCTTTGAAAGGGTCTAGCTCACTTCAACCCCCAACTGCCCTCTCCTTCCATCTTAGTTGGTTTCTAATGGTTCTTCTAGAAGTCTGTCTTTTTAGACTGTGACTCATTTCACTACTTCATGCTCACTACAGGCTCTCCTTCTGGCCAGGGTTTATGGGTCCAGGGGTAGGAACCTGATATAAGCTGAGCTAATTATAGTCCTTCTCTGGCTTTTAAAAATTAACGGCAAAAAAAAAAATTAACGACAAATAAGTAGAATTAAGAGCAACATGTATGGCTTTGTAAACGGGAGCAGAGGACACAAAACTGTATAGAAAGAGAAGAAACATGTACAGAGAAAAATAGAGGTGAGAAAGAGAGATTTCTGCCTGGGTTCTTAATAGTTTCTATTCCCAGAACTCAATTCCAGTTCTTTCTGTGGCCCAGTCACATTCTTCCTGTTGAGTTCCACAATGTTCCCTTGTTCCATTATGATTTGTTGTCCTGTTTTGCTTCAGTTAGGTCCAGATGGCTTTCTTTACTTGCAGTTCAAGAGTTCTAACACCAATATGCCAGAGTTGATTTTCATCAGAAGGATAAACAGATAAGATTTCACTGGCCTCAAAGATCAAGTTGACTCCAGGGGCTATGTCTTTCTTATAAAGATCTGGGTAGAACTCTAACTCTGTAGTTCTCTCTGTGAGACTTCTTAGGCCATGCATTTGGCTTCATTCTCATGCTGAGCACCAGATCTCTTTCAAGGCAATAGGGACTTTAAAACACCTAGACCAGTCATGCAAATGAGTTACCATTAGGACCCACACAAACTTTGGCTCAAACAGACCTGAACACAAATACCAGATGCTAGTTTCCTGAGTGATCTTGGTAAAATCTCTTAGTCTCACTAAATCTCAGATTTTTTCAAAATGGGAATAATACTATGTATCTCAATTTAAGGTTGTATGTATCAGAAACAAACTATGTAAATTGCCTAACACAACGGCTGGCATACAGTAGGCACTCAATTAAACACTATTTTTAGGCTGCTGCAATTCTGACCTTATTATCTATCCTATTGGTGATCAGTAACATTGTCAGGTGTGTGAATTCCCTAACATTCGTTTTCTTTTTTTTTTTTTTTTTTTTTTACATTCGTTTTCTATATAATCTTTCTTTAGAACAGAATTGTCCCTCCTCTTTTCCTTTTTTTTTTTCCCCTCTCCTTCTTCCTTCCTTTTTCCTGCCGCAAACATATTTGACTACCTGACACACAAACTAAAGATAGAATTGCTGCCTCAAAGGGTTGATGGTCACAACCAAACAACAGCTTGGGCTGGGTGTAGCAATACAGGGAGGCCCCTGTGTTAAGGTCACACTACATGGGAACATCTAACTTAGACTGGAAGTTCAGAAGAAATTATCTGATGCCTCAGTTCCTTGAGTCACTGTATAGAAAAAATCTTCTCAGGAGAGCTGTTAGATCTGCTTCCAGTCCCACCATGGGTGAGAAATAAAATTCTGCTCCATTAAGTGGTTAAAGTTTAGGAATTCTTTGTTATAACAACTAATGTTAATTATATCGACTATCTTAGTTCCTGAGAACCAGAGCCTCATCTCTGAACATAAGCCCCCAGGTTAGGGATACTTGCACATAAACTCAGGAACCACTTTCCTGCACAGATTTCTATTGTTTGCTACAAAGCTTGTTGATTCCACACAGCTTGTCTTACGGCTTCCTTTTGGTCCAACCCAAGTTGCTTTTAGTCATCACTAACCACACCTTCCCCACAAATGCAAGCACCCATGGTGACATCTGATGGTATCATCTAACCCACCTCACAGTGCCTGTCCTGTCTCCAGCTGCCCAGTTTATACCGGGAGGACAGATACAACAAAATCCTTATCGCATAAAGGGCAGTTTTAATTCCACATTCCCACATACTCCAGGTCTCAAGTTCTATGTTTAACCTTTTCCTAATTCTGTAAGAATGCTTACTTTCAATGACACTGCTTTGTGATTGGATTGAATGGGAAAAATGGCTTTTGTTTTGAGCAAGCACAAACCTTATTGTTCTGATTCAGTGTTTCCTAATTCCTCTCAATTTGTATTGGTGCCATCTCTGATTTTGATCCTTTCTCTACTCTCCCTATCTTCTCTCTTCACCTTCTCTCCTCTGCAACACACACACAGACACACAGACACACACACAGACACACACACACACACCACAGTCCATATGGTTCATCCTCATAATGGAAGCTTGTTGTGTCCTATATCCTATCCTATAGGACTTGGTTCAGGTTTCTCTATAAGCTTTTTCCAGAGCCTTCTCTCTGGGGCTAGATCCAATTCTATGGAGTTCTGTCAGAGAAGAGAATCATCTTAACAATGGTCTCAGAGTTCTCTCAGATTCTGCTCCTCTGAGTATTTTTGTTTGTTTTAAGTAGACTCCACACCCAATGTGTGGCTTGAACTCAAGACCTTGAGATTAAGAGGCTCATGCTCTACCAACTGAGTCAACCAGGCATCCTGTTTGTCTGAGTATTTTTACCCATTTGATTGGATGCCCAGGAATCCTCTCTGAAAACCTGCTTGAGCTAGATGAACATTTGGGACATGGTGCTTTGGCAAGGTTGGCTGTCCTTACCAGATTTTCTTTACACTATGCTTCCACCCTTTTTGGTTTTACCATTTAGTCTCAGTATATTCTGAGCATAGGGCTGTTTACATTATGACATTGTGTGCAGGAATAGATGATAATTATCAATTCTGAAAGAGAAGCTATGAAGTTCTTGTATTTTAATTCCTTCCCTAACTTGAATGCTTTGAATTTGGAGTCCAATTTTATAAAACTGAAAAGGATTTAAAAAACAGAGCCTCTTTACAAGGGCTTGATCTATCTTTGCAGTCTTAGAAATTTATTTTGATTTTGCTACATGTTTTCTTTATCAAAGTAATATAAATAACACTTCAGGGAAGAAGCAAATGAAAAAAATACTCAATCTCAGCACTCTGCAAGAAATATTAGCATTTTCCTACTGTTTTCTTTTTCCAGCCATTTTTTATGAATACAGATGTTACAAACAGAATTATGATCATAGTTAGTATTTTTCTTAAATTAGTTAGTAACTAATTATCCTATCCCATTGGGGTTTTAATTATTTGACTATTTGCTCTTCAACTGCCTTCTGCTTAAATGTTTGAGTCAAGAGATACAAAGGTGACTTTTCTGAGTAACTTTTCTTGCTGATTTCAGTAGCATCCAAGAACAAGTAATTGTCCAATAAACACCATCAGTTTATCACCAAAGATGTGAGAGGTAATATTTCTTTCTCTCTCAAAAAGGACCTGAAAAACAACAAACCACCAGATGCTATCACACAAACCTTCATCAGATGCTTAATGGAATTCATTGTCATGGTCACCCTTTCCTCCTTTCCTTTCTCTTTTTTTTTCTCTCCTCTTCCAGCAGTAGGCACTGTGCCAATATCTGAGGACACAGAACTGAATAAGATAGAACTTAAAGTTTTAACTAAATAGCATTATATTTAAAGAGAACCTAAACTAAAAATTTTTAAAGAAAATGTTTGAGAAACTAGATGACAACCATAGAAATGTAATCATCATGATATTATATCATAATATATTACAAATGAATTTTTTTCTAAAGACATCATTAAAAAAATCAATATAAAAAAGAATCATATTTATTCCAGCAATGGAGGAAGACAAAAATTTCCAAAGACAAGACCACAGTCTCTCAGGTCAGACCCGAACTTTCTCTTCTAAAAAACTACCAAATCTTGCCTTCAAGCTGCTCCTGGGGCTCTTTCTAGGCATCTTAACTCTCCTATTTGAGCACCTTTGATAGAACCCTGTCACCTCATTCACTAACATCCAAAGTTCTCAGCAGTCTTTCTTGATCTGGCTGTTTTCTACCTGGTCCATTTCATAATAATAATCTCTCTCTCTTGCCTTCTTTGTCTACTCCCACTCAGATCTAAAGATCTAGGGCTATAAGGTTACTGCAAGGATTAAATCAATTTAGACATTCTAATACTTCAAATACTATCTGGTACATCAAAAGCAATTCAATAAATGTTACTATAAACACTATTCACATTATTTCTAGCTTCTATCAGCACTATTACTACTATTACCACTCCTTCCACAACTGCCACTGCTTTTCCTCCTCCTCCTAATTATGATTATGGCCAATTATGGTTATGACTGTGTTTGCTATACCCTATGGTTAACATAGGATGAATACTGCCATCCAGTCTTTCACTCAAGGAAGGAAGATTGGGAGAGTTCAAGTTAATTGCCTAAGATTTAAAAGTTACGAAGCCAGAACTCAAATCTAGACTGTCTGACTTATGACCTTGCTTCCTCTTTCATACCATAATCCTTTCCAATGAGAAGATTGCATTATTGAATGCAATTATTGAATCTTCATTTTGAAAACAATGACATAGTTCTTGGAGAACTTAGAGAAATACATCTGAACAACATAAGTGGGATGATGCCCATTTCTGAAATTAACAATCAAAAATTAAGTTGAACTGGTGTCAAATATTTGACTGAAACTCAAGAAAGCAAGGCATATCCACAGCCAACAAGAGCAGCTTGGCTTCTCCTATTCTGAATTTTTGCCATTGTTTAAAAATATAAAAACAGAATGTAACATGTTGGAAGTAAAATGTCAGCCAATGTCCTTAGTCAAAACTGGGAATTGCCTTATTTTCATAATGTTCTAAAGACGTTATGCAAACATTATGACCTACTGAATATATTATTTGATTTTTTCATATAGGGCATTAAAATGTATAATAAGATGTTTAATTTAAAAATCATACTCATATTTGCAAGGAAAAATACTACCTTATTTATTACTGTACAATGCTTATAAACACTCTTATATTCTATATAAGGAATTGTATTAAAAACATGTATATTTCCTGTTTTTTCTTCCACTTTATCATAAGCAAGTTTAACTTTGTATTGTAAGCAGAGTCCCCTGGAGACCAAACTTCCCATTTTTAGACTCAGTAATGTTACTTATAGATGTCTACATTTACTATCAAAATTGAAATTAAAAAAATCTGCCACACAAAATGATTCTTACATTTTAAGATCAGTTTTTATCCTGGAAGCTGAGTTTGTACCTAGGCACATGTGACATAGAAGAGGGCAGTTGCATGTATGATTTTCATCCTTAGCTGTGACCCAAATCTCTATTCAGTCTTCATCCTATGGAGCTTCCTTGGACCAACTACTTTACGGATATTTTAACACTCCCCCAAAAATGGAAAAGCGATTTGTATTTCTTTTTCTTTTTTTTTTAAGAACTTTATTTATTTGGGAGAGAGAGAGAGAAAGTGAATACAAGCAGTGGCCGTGGCAAAGGAAGAGAGAGAAGTAGAAGTAGGCTCCTTGCTAAGCCTCCCAGTGTGGGGCTGATGCCCAGACCTGGGATCATGACCTGAGCCAAAGGCAGATGCTTAACTGGCTGAGCCACCCAGATACTCCAGCAATGTGTATTTCTAACAGAAGCTTTGAGAAGGAAGGGAGAACAAAAAAATGACAGAATTATAAACATGCTAACGTCTTCATCTTATGCAATAGGAAGTTGAGAAATACTGTCTAAAATTGGTAGGAGAAGAAGATTTAATATATATTAACCAAATTCAACAGCACATTAAAATGATCATATACTGTGACTATTAATCAGAGTTCTTTAAAAAAAAAAGATTTTATTTACTTATTAGAGAGCATGAGAGAGAGAAAGAGAGAAAGCACACACAAGCAGTGGGGGAGGGGGAGAAGGAGAGGGAGAAGCAGGCTCACCCCTGAACTGCGAGCCCAATGTGGGGCTCAGTCCCAGGATCCCGGGATCATGACCTGAGACAAAGGCAGATTCTTAATCAACTGAGCCACCCAGGCACCCCTTAATCAGAATTCTTCAGAAAAAGAAGCCAAAAGGGAATATATTTGTATGAGAGGAAATTTTAGGAATTGGCACATGTAATTATAGAGACCAAGAGGACCCACAATCTGCCATTTGCAATCTGGAGAATCGGGAAAGGTGGTTATGTAATTCAGTCCAAGTCCAAAGGCCTGAGAACCAGGAAAGCTGATAGTACGAGTCCTAGATCAAGTCCAAAGGCCCCCAAACTAGGAGGGCCAAAGTCCAACAGCAGGATAAAAATGGGTGTCCTAGCTCAAGTAAGTAAATTCACCCTTTCTCCACCTTTTTTTGTTCTACTAAGGCCCTCAATAGATTAAATGATACCATACACATTGGTGAGGGAGATCTTTACTCAACATACCAATTTAAATGCTAATCTCTTCCAGGAATGCCCTCATAGATACACCCAAAAATAATGTTTTACCAACTATCTGAACATCTCTGAGACCAGTTAATTTGACACATAATGTTAATCACAACAATGACCAAGTATACTTTATCCCTGGGAAGCAAGAATGGTTCAACACACATAAATCACATATGCATTTTACATGTGTAAATCACATGTTTATGTGTAAATCACATTGATACACCACATTAACACAATGGAAGAAAAATACCCCACATGATTATAAGTGCATGAAAAACATTTGACAAAATTTAACATCTTTTCAGCATAAAAACTCTTAACAAGGTAGCCATAGAAGGAAATTACCTCACCACAATACAGGCCATATATGAAAAGCTCAAAGCTAACATCATACTCAACAGTGAAAAATTGAAAGCTTTCCTTCTAAGATCTGGTGTAAGGCAAAGATACTCAGTTCTGAAAGTCCTAACCAGAGCAATTAGACAAAAAAAAAAAAAAAAAGAAAGAAAGAAAGGGAAACCAGATCAGTATGAAGTAAAAAATTATAAAACTTAAGCAAAAAAAAAAAAAAAAAAATCCCTCAACAAAAAACCCTTAGAAATAAGAAACAAATTCAGTTAAGCCTCAAAATCTGTGGTGTTTCTATGCACAAACTACCTAAAAAAAGAAGTTAACAAAACAATCTCATTCACAGTGGCAACAAAAAGAATACTTAGGAATAAACCAGAGGTGAAAGACTTGTATATTTGTATAATTTGAAAATTATAAAACACTGATGAAGGAAATTAAAGAAGACATAGGTAATTAAAAAGATATTCTCTATTCATGAATTGGAAGAATTGATATCATTAAAATGTTCATGTTGCCCAAAGTGATCTAGAGATTAAAGACCTAATACACAGCAATGTGACTACACTTAACAATACTGCTGTTAGAGGTTGCAGGAGGGTCAGTAATGTATCCTCCAAACTGAGAAGATACTTTAGGACCAAAAAAAAAAGCAAGCCACTCCATTTATACAGAATTTTATTCAGAGTAACTTACCAATAGGAAGGATCAGGTGGGCAGAGTGATGATCCAGGCTGTAAGTGGCCATTCCCTGCAACCTTTCTTTGCCTGCATTCTCCACTCAGTTCTGACCTTAATCCCAAACTCTTCCAGACTGAGGAACAAGGTGGTGAGGCCATAGGGAAGTTATCTAAAGTGGCACCATCTGTGTACCAGAGGATCTCTACTAGTTACCTAAAGTGGAGCCTTCTGTGTGCCACTGTAGGGAAGACCAGAGCAAGCCTTTCCACATTCCTGTCAGAGCATACATTAATTTCAATAGAACCTAGAACATGCAGCCCTGAGGGAGGTCGTCGTGCATACATGAACAAGATGGAGAGCCAAAGATGGAGTCAGCGTTGTTAGCACTCCTTCGGCTGTATTGCATATTTAAAATTTGTTAAGAGGACAAATCTTAAGTGTTCCTACCACAAAAAGAAGAAAAAAAAAAAAACAGACGAAAAGATAAGAAAATGATAGAGATGTGAGGTGATGGATATGTTAATTAACTTGATTATAGTGATTACTTCACTTTGTATGTATATATCAAAACATTAAACTATTCATCTTAAATATGTACAATTTTAATTTGTCAATCTTACCTCAATAAAGTCGGGAAAAAACTGAAAAGAAAGGTAGAATTTAGTACATTTTATAAATGTATATAAGGATTTCACAAATCATATGTAGTAATAGAAAACTGGCAAATGTAGGGTAGTAAATAGTAAATCAGTTAATACCTAATTCTTCATTTTGCTAAGTGAATAGGTATTATCTGAACTTAATTGATCAAAGAATAAATTATAAATATTTTGCAGATAATAATGGAGGTGGCTTCCAGGAGAAATAAAAGTAGAAAGGATTCAAAGTAATTGCCTCCGTAACAAACAGGCAAAATATACTTGGGATCTAGTGTATGGCTCTGTCCTCTTCTCCTGTCTGATCATATTTTCTCTCTTTCTTTGTTAAAGTCTTTTTAAATTTTTATGTTTACAGTTATGTTCTATCTTTTTGATGTATTTAATTTCATTTTTGTACATACACAAAATTTTCTTTCTTTACAATTTTGAGATGTAATTTCTTCTAACAAACTGACCAAAATACACTCAGCATATGGTGTATTGCTCTGTTCTGTTCACTTGTCTATTTATATTCCTTTTTTTATCTTTTAATTTTCATTTATAGTTACATTCTATCCTTTCATTGTATTTAATTTTATTTATATACATATATAATTTTTTTACTTTACAATTTTGGGATCTAGTTTTCTGACAGACCAAAATACACACAGAATCTAGTATATGGCTCTTTTCTGTTCACTTGTCTGATTATATTCTCTCTTTTTTTTTATTTAATTTAATTTTTTTTTTTTTTTGGTTTTGGCTCTCTTCTGATTTGTTTAGTGTATATTTCCCTGGGTTCATTATTGCCATGTTAGTATTTTGTTGTCTTGTTCATCTATTCCTCTCTGGATAGAATGACAACATGGAAAAAGAGAAAAAGAGGCAGTATTGACAGTTAGGGACCAAATCGGTATGTATATAAGTAAGATGTCAGAACTAGAGTTCAGAATAACAATTATAAAGATACTAGCTAGGCTTGAAAAAACATAGAAGACATTAGAGAATCTCTTTCTGAAGAAATAAAATAACTAAAATTTAATCAAGTCAAAATAAAAAAAAAATTTAATAAGATGCGATCACAAATGCAGGCTCTAATTGCTAGGATAAATGAGGCAGAAGAGAGAATTAGTGATATACAAGACAAAATGATGCAGAATAAAGAAGCTAAGAAAAAGAAAGATAAACAACTACTGGATCATGAAGGGAGAATTCGAGAGATAAGTGATACCATAAAGTCAAATAATATTAGAATAAATTGGGATTCAAATATTCAAATAATATTAGAATATTCAAATATTCAAATATTCAAATAATATTAGAATAAATTGGGATTCCAGAAGAAGAAGAGAATTTATATACAAAGAAAGAGAGGGGCAAAAGGTATATTGGAGCAAATTATAGTGTAAAATGTCCCTAATCTGGGGAAAGAAGCAGGCATTGAAATCCAGGAGGCATAGAGAATCCTCCTCAAAATCAATAAAAATAATCAACACCCTGACATATAATAGTGAAACTTGAAAATCTCAGAGACAAAAAGAAAATGCTGAAAGCAACATGGGACAAGTGGTCCATAACCTACAAGTGTAGAGATATTAGACTGGCTGCAGACCTATCTACAGAGACCTGGAAGGCCAGAAGGAGCAGGCATGATATATTCAGGTTGCTAAGTGAGAAAAATATGCAGCCAAGAATACTTTATCTAGCTAGGGTATTATTCAAAATAGAAGGAGAAATAAAAAGCTTCCAAGACAAATAGAAACTAAAAGAATTTGTGATCACTAAACCAGTCCTGCAAGAGATATTAAAAGGGACTCATAATGAAGAGAGAGCCCAAAAGTAACAAAGACCAGAAAGAGACAGAGACAATATACAGAAACAGTGACTTTACAAGTAATACAATGGCACTAACTTCATATCTTTCAATAATTACTCTGAATGTAAATGCGTTAAATACCCCAATCAAAAGACACAGGGTATCAGATTGGATAAAAAAGCAAGACCCATCCATATGCTGTCTGCAAGAGACTTATTCTAGACCCAAAGACACCCCCAGGTTTAAAATGAGGGAGTGGGAAACTATTGATCATGCTAATGGACATCAAAAGAAAGCTGAAGTGGTGATCCTTATATTAGACAAATTAGATTTTAAACCTAAGACTGTAAGAAGAGATGAGGAAGAACACTATCTCATAATCGAAGGGCTTATCCAACAAGAATATCTAACAATTGGAAATATCTATGCTCCTAACATGGGAGCAGCCAATTATATAAACCAATTAATAACAAAATTAAAGAAACACATCGATAAAAATATGGTAATAGTAGGAACTTTAACACCCCACTAACTGGAATGGACAGATAATCTAAGCAGAAGATCAACAAGGAAACAAGGACTTTGAATGACACACTGAACCAGATGGACTTTACAGATAAATTCAGAGCATTCTAACCTAAAGCAACAGAATATACATTCTTCTCAAGTGCACATGGAACATTCTCCAGAATAGGTCACATACTGTGTCACAAATCAGGGCTCAACCTGAACCAAAAGACTGAGATCATTCCCTGCATATTTTCAGACCACAATGCTTTGAAACTGGGACTCAATCATGAGGAAATTTGGAAAGAACTCAAATACATAGAGGCTAAAAATCATCCTACTAAAGAACGAATGGGTCAACCAGGGAATTAAAGAAGAATTTTAAAAATTCATGGAAAAAAATGAAAATGAAAACACAATTGTTCAAAGCCTTTGGCATGCAGCAAGGGCAGTACTAAGAGGAAAGTATATAACAATACAAGCCTTTCTCAAGAAACAAGAAAGGTATCAAATACACAGCCTAATCTTATACCTAAAGGAGCTGGAGAAAGAAGAGCAAATGAAGCCTATTACAAAGCTGTGGTCATCAAGACAGTGTGGTACTGGCACAAAAACAGACACATAAATCAATGGAACAGAATATAGAACCCAGAAATGTAGAACCCTCAGCTCTATGGTCAACTAATCTTCACAAAGCAGGAAAGAATATCCAATGGAAGAAAGACAGTCTCTTCAACAAATGGTGTTGGGAAAATCTGAGAGCCACATGCAGAAGAATGAAACTGGACCATTTCATTACACCATATGCAAAAATACTCAAAATGAATGAAAGATCTAAATGTGAGATAGGAATCCATCAGAATCCTAGAGAAGAACACAGACAGCAACCTCTATGACCTCGGGTACAGCAAATTCTTGCTAGACACATCTCCAAAGGCAAGGGAAACAAAGGCAAATATGGACTATACGGACTTCATCAAGATAAAAAATCTTTTGCATAGCAAAAGGAACAGTCCATAAAAACCAAAAGACAAGTGACAGAATGGAAGAAGATATTTGCAAATCAGATAAAGGACTAGTATCCAACATCTATAAAGAACTTATCAAACTCAACACCCTAAGAACAAATAATCCAATCACGAAGTGGTCAGAAGACATGAACAGACATTTCTCCAATGAAGACATACAAATGGCCAATAGACACATAAAAAAATGCTCGGCATCATTTGGCATCAGGGAAATACAAATCAAAACCACAATGAGATACCACCTCACACCAATTAGAATGGCTAAAATTAACAAGTCAGACATTGGTGAGGAAACAAAGAAAAGGGGAGCCCTGTTACATTGTTGGTGGGAAAGCAAGCTGGTGCAGCAGCTACTCTGGAAAACAGGATGAAAGTTCCTTAAAAAGTTGAAAGTAGAACTACCCTTTGTCCCAGTAATTGCACTACTAGGGATTTACCCCAAAGGTACAAATGTAGTGATCCAAAGAGGCATGTGCACCCCCAATGTTTATAGCAGTAATGCCCACAATAGCCAAACTATGGAAAGAGCCCAGATGTCCATTGCAGGTGAATGGGTAAAGAAGATGTGGTATATATATATATATATATATATATATATATATATATATATATAATGGAATGCTACTCAGCCATCAAAAAATGAAATCTTGCCATTTGCAAGGACGTGGATGGAATTAGAGGGTATTATGCTAAGCAAAATAAGTCAATCATAGAAAGACAATTATCATATGATCCCACTAATATGTGAAATTTAAGAAAGGAAACAGAGGATCATTGGGGAAGAGAGGAAAAAATAAAAACTGAGGGTTGCTAGAAGAGGGGGATGGGAGGATGGGGTAACTAGGTGATGTGCTTTAAGGAGGGCACATGATTTAATGAGCACTGGGTATTATATAAGACTCATGAATCATTGACCTCTACTTCTGAAATTAATAATACATTATATGTTAATTAATTGAATTCAAATTTTAAAAACTAAAACAAAACAGCAAGGTAATTGCCTTCAAAGAGTGAGGCTGGAGAGGAAAGAATGGGAACCTATTCCTTTTCACTTTGTAATTCTGTGCTCTCATTTTCTAAATATATAAATGTATTGTTTTGAAAATAAAATAGAAATCTAAAAAGGGGGCAGCCTCCGGGCCCCGCGGTTTAGCGCCGCCTGCGGCCTAGGTGTGTGATCCAGGAGACCCGGGATGGAGTCCCACGTCGGGCTCCCTGCATGGAGCCTGCTTCTCCCTCTGCCTGTGTCTCTGCCTCTCTCTCTGTGTCTCTCAAGAATAAATAAATAATACAAGATCTATAAAGAACTTATTAAACTCAACAGCAAAGAAACAATCCAATCATGAAATGGACAAAAGACATGAACAGAAATTTCACAGAGAAAGACATAGACATGGCCAACAAGCACATGAGAAAATGCTCCGCATCACTGGCCATCAGGGAAATACAAATCAAAACCACCTCGCACCAGTGAGAATGGTGAAAATTAACAAGACAGGAAACAACAAATGTTGGAGAGGATGTGGAGAATGGGGCACCCCACACCCTGCACTTTTGGTGGGAATGTGAACTGGTGCAGCCACTCTGGAAAACTGTGTGGAGGTTCCTCAAAGAGTTAAAAATAGACCTGCCCTACGACCCAGCAATTACACTGCTGGGGATTTACCCCAAAGATACAGATGCAGTGAAACACCAGGACACCTGCACCCCAATGTTATAACAGCAATGTCCACAATAGCCAAACTGTGGAAGGAGCCTCGGTGTCCATCGAAAGATGAATGGATAAAGAAGATGTGGTCTATGTATACAATGGAATATTACTCAGCCATTAGAAACGACAAATACACACTACTTGCTTCCCACTACTTGCGGGACCTGGAGGGTATTGTGCTGAATGAAATAAGTCAATCAGAAAAGGACAAATATTATATGGTCTCATTCATTTCGGGAATATAAAAATTAGTGAAAGGGAATAAAGGGAAAGGAGAGAAAATGAGTGAAAATATCAGTGAGGGTGACAAAACATGAAGAGACATCTAACTCTGGGAAATGAACAAGGGGTAGTGGAAGGGGAAGTGGGGAGGGGGTTGGGGTGACTGGGTGATGGGCACTTGGTGGGATGAGCACTGGGTGTTATGCTATATGTTGGCAAATTGAACTCCAATAAAAAAAATAAATAAAAAATAAATAAATAAATAAAAAGAATAAATAAATAAAATCTTAAAATCTAAAAAGGGCCATTTTCTTAACACTGAAGCCTCACATAATATTAAGGACTATGTTCCTAGAACTTCAGGCCCAGTCATTGGCAATTATTTGATTGAATTTATCTCAAAGCATTGCAACAAATATTTTTCACTAGCTTAGTTTACATCTTCCTGGTCTCTGTTCCCATTTTATATATTTATTTATTGCCTGGCCTGTCACCTAGACTATAAACTGTGAGGGCAAGGACTAACACTTTTTAGTGTTTTCTTCATCCACTGTGAAAATAAAGCAGTTTCTTAAATGCAAAATCAGGCAAATGCAGAACTAAAAACTGTTAGGTGGGTCAGAGTGTCAGAGCACTCCGGCAAAATGACCAAAGAGAAGTCATAAAGTAAAGAAGTGTTCAACAGTGGAATAGGTAGTTTTGCAAAATACTATACTCACCATAATCAGAGCCTAGTCAGCCATCTGTCTAGGATCCCTGCATTGAAGAAATGTATATTATTGAACACCTGAGACGTTTAGGGAGAGATGATTCTCTACTTACACAGTCACAATCCTTAACCACAATGCTGTTAGCTATGTAAAACTACCCCAATTTTGCAGTAAAGGCAACAGGGCTGAGAGTGGTTCTGTAACTTTCCTTCAGTCAAACGGCTAGAAAGAGGTAGAACTTGATTTTGAATTCATACCTACTTTTTTTCAAAGCCACGTTATCCTCAAACTCTTTCTTAGCTCAGAGCATTTTATGATGCTCTGAAATCTGCATATATATAAATATATATATATATATATGCACATCCTGTGATCCCACCCAATTACTGAATTTGCTGAAATACCTGGACTTGATAATAGCATCACCCTGTCCAAATGCTTGGTGTATTCTGAGTAACAAACAAGATATTTATCTAGCAGTCTCATGAACTTATTATGCATTTAGATTAGCTATAATCTGAGCTCTTGCTATTGTAGTCTTCAAGTTGAATAGAAGAAATCTAAAGCAATTTTCATTTTGTCTTGTTTTTGTCCATACAGGACAGTTATTGCAGAACAAATGCTGTTCCAAATAATTGTTCAGAAAAAGGTCATCCATATCAGGTGCTGGATATTTAGTTCTGTATATATCTTCTTGCTTGGACTACTTTTGCGGAAGTGAGGCCGCTTCTGTCCAGTAGAAACCTTTGAAAAATTGTGTTCAGAGTCTAAATTTGGCAATCTATTAAAGCACTAAAAATTACTTTTCTCATTCTAAATTTATGAACCTCTTCTCTGTCATAACTCCTAAATAAAAATCATCAGCAAATATAATTTCTGAGTCTTGAAAAATAACAATTTCAGCCCTTTGCAGATTATAAAAACTATATATATTCATTACAGAAAATTTAAAATATGCAAATGTGTAAATAATCTTCCAATGGCTTTTCTAATATTATATATTTCATAATATAATATAACATTAAGTGTTAATATCCAATATCAGTATTAATATTGTCATAATAGGGAAATTTACAGATTATGATAAGTCACCAGATTTACATATTATAACTCAATTATAAATATGGTTGAGGCATTGTAGCCTTGCACTAAAAATAATCTAATCAATTCCCAAATTTGGAGAGCAAAATACTGTTTTAAAAGGGTTATTCTCATGATCATTTCGTTTCTTCCCTGCACCATTTACTCTGTTGTCATTATGAAAAATCAGAGGCTCTGATTTAACCAATGTTTTATACCTACTCTTGTAAAAGAGAGTCCTGAAAACAATATTTTTTTAAAAGATTTACTTATTTGAGAGAAAGAGAGAGATATGGGAGGAGCGGCAGACAGAGAAGGAGAGAGAGAATCTCAAGCAGACTCCATGACTTTATGCTCCTGAGTGCTGGAGCCTGATGCTGGGCTCTATCCCAGGACCCTGAGATCATGACTTGGGCTGAAATCAAGAGCTAGAAGCTTAACCGAGCCACCTAGGAGCCACCTAAAAACAATATTTTGACTTGAAATCAGAGCTTTATGTCACATTCTTTAATCTGCAGGAATCCCACCTGCAGGATGAGGCTGCCTGTTATGGAATAATTTTAAGAGCACCCATGGCTCATTACTTCCTTTTCCTGTCTTCCAATGGTATGTAATATATCCACTATTAGAGTGAATCCTTTGAATTACCAATATTAGGAAAGTCCTCTGAATTTCAAAGTTTGGCTATTAAAAAGAACTGATTTCTTTGCCTGGAAGAAATTTATTCATCTAGTGTTCTAATCCATTCCATTCCATCTCTAAATCCCACTATCACTGTCTTAGTTTAGGCATTCATAATTTCTCTTTTATATAATTATAATAGCAATATTTATTGCTTTAATAAGTATCTACTATATTCCCAAAACTGTGTTAGGTTCTGGTAAACAAAATAAAAATAAATGACATTCTCAGTTCTCAAATGATATTGATAAACCCATGAGGTTATAGTAACTCAGAGGAGGAATCCTAATAGTCTCCAGAGCTCCATTTTGCCCTGTCCAATCAGTCCTTCATGTGGATGGGACAATATCTCTGAAATGAAAAAAATTATTTTCTTCTTCCTGTGTCTAAAACTTGCTTTGACTTCCCATTCAAGTTGGTAGCATGGATTTGAGCATGGACTCAAGAGAGATAAAGGCTTGGCTATACCATGCATTGGCTACAGGATCGAAGTCAAGTTACATAATCTTTTCAGTTTCTTATGGTTTCTAAGCCATTTCACAGATGTTTTCAGTGCCTGCCTCTTGAGGAGTTTGTGTGAGAATTAAATGAAGTAATGTATATAAAGCATATAGCAAAGTGTTTGACACAGTAGATGTGTAACAGATGTTCAACATTATCATCATTTAATGAAATGGTCCTTTTCTCTTCAGTCTCATGTCTGTCCCATCCTTTCCCTAAATGCTCCCTCCGGTCTGGCCATACCAAACTACTTGTAGAATTTGCAATGTCTCCTCTGTCTTCTCTTCTTACTATTGTGTATGTTCTTACATTCTGCCCTCTGGCTTCTCTATGTGACTAACTCTTACTCATTTTTATGTATTCATTCCCTTTAAGTTATCATCTCCTTTAAGGGGCTTCTTTGACCTACATGGGTGAATTTGATCCTACTCTGTGCTCTCAGAGATGTTGTCATGAGAAATGAAGAAAATATTAAAAGCTTAGAAAGACCAAATACCTCATTAGGATAGCTCAGTAGAGCTGAGGCTAGAATCCAGTTTCCAAAGTCTTAGTCTGTGACTGTACTAGATCTGTCCTTGTCTCTGTAGGACACACAAAGAGTTCCCACTGCCCTATATGTTTCCACAGAGCCACAGAGGACAATAAATACTGCTAATTTAGTTAACTGAACTTAACGATTTGGATGAACTGTAATAAGCAGGGGTGGTGAGATGAGGTAAATTTTCTTTTTCTTTCTTTCTTTTTTTTTTTTTTTTTGATGAGGTAAATTTTCTAACATGGCAAGATGCTCTTTATTTTCCAGCAGTTATGTTTCAGTATCTAAAACCAGGGCTTGCTCACAGGATAATAACTTCCCCTACTTGGAGCTTGAGTAGGAAGAGACACTTCAGAAGACAATTAAATGGTGAGATATGATTAACTTTAAATATTCTAGAACCTTGCTATTCAAAGTGTAGTGCTGTAGAACCATCAGCATTCATATCTTTTGGGTGCTTGTTATAAACACACAGTCTCAAGTTCCACTCCAGACCTACTGAATCAGGATCTGCATTTTCACAGAATCTATAGATGATTTACATGCATTTGGAGATTGAGAAGTACTGTCTAGGCAGAGGCCATTAAACTTAGGCATGCATTGGAATTACCTGAGCAGCTTGAAAACAAAATAAACAGACAAACAAGTGATATTCCAGAACCATGCATAGGGGCTCTAGCTTAACTGGTTTAAGATGGGTGTAGGTATGAACCTTATTTAAAGGTTGCCAAGTAATTCCAAATACAGACATGGTTGAGAATCATAGCTGGGAGAGTACAACTGCAGGAGGCAGCAAAAGATCCCCAGTATTTCTCTGCACCCCTTTATGTGTGGGACCAAGAACCTATGAGCCTTTCTTCAAGGAGGTGATGGACAAAGAAAGGTGGATATACTTCTACAAAGCAACTGAACAGAGAAAAAAAACCTTGTAAATGTAACCTCTGAACTTGATAATTTTACAAGACACTTGGAGAGAGAGGGAGACTAAGTATATACAATTTTTGTAGGAAAGGGTGACTGATTCTAGAAAAAAATGGAAAAAGGTGGAATTCGGTAGAAAAAAGGAGCTAAAGTCTAGAGGGTGGGGAGAAGAGACCAGGGAACTTGGATTGTGAGGGCAGTTCACTGGGACCTTCCCAGTGAGGCATAGACAGTGATGCCTTCCCCCTAAGGACAGAAAAAGGAGTGAGGTATTGGACTTCCTCTCTGCCCACCTACTCCAATTCTCCTGCTTTTTCCCTCCATGCCACACCTTTCAGATGCTTGGGGAGAATTATTTGCCTAAGGTTCCTTAGCCCAAATCTAGTATTTTTATGAGAAAGTGAGTGAAAGGCTATCTGCACCAGAGAAGAGTGCTTCTTTCTTTTACAGCACGAACTGGAAGCTGTATTTGTGGTCCACAGACCTAGCTGGACAAACCATAAAGCTTAACTCCAGACTCACCTACTCCAGACTGGGAATACAACCAAGTATCATGCCCTATCAGACAGGAAAAAAAGAGTCTCATAACGTTTTCTGGTGTCCCAAATCCCAAACCTGTTTTTTTAACTGGAGATTTTTCAATAACAAGAAAACTATATATCTGTGTCTATATTACTATGCATTAATTATTATATTTTCTGTGTAAATATCATCTTGTTTATTTCTTTCCGTGTATACCTTTCCTTTATATACTTTACTATTATTTAGCATTATAAAGCAATGTTACTGTATATGCTGTTAAAAATAAATATTTGCAGAATAAATCATGTTTAGTGATCAAGCCACCTTTGATTTTCTAGAAGTTAATTATTTCCAACAAGGTAACCTACTCCCAGATTTCATTCTTTGTTCCCTGCTGTAATTGCACACCATTAATCAGCGCATCCTTGAAACTCTCCTATCTTGACTTTTGTGGCAAAACCTTTTCTCTTCCTTTGTGTTAATATCATGTGAAATGCTTTACAGGTATTATATAATGCCACATTTTCAAGTTTCTTTATAACACAATCCATGAAAATAAATGAACTTTGCATTCAATACATCTGTTCTATATACACTCACATGCACACACACTTGTGTGCTGGAATTTACCGCCAGAATTCTAAAAAAAAAAAAAAAAATGCTTCCACTATTATTTCTTATCCTTTATTCCCTGTTATTGTTATGAAACACTTCAAATAAGAAGTGATATTTGCATAGAATTTTGAAAGGTGTCCAGTGGAAATTTGGAATGGGAAAGACATCCCAAGTAGTATAAGGATCAAGATGAGCAGAAGCATGTACGGAAGTACAGTGAAACATCATATGGAGCTTCTACGAAATTCTCAAAAATGCAGCTCTTCAATTATTGATCAGAACTCTTGTTTCTTGGCTCTGATGTGTGTGAGTGTATGAGTGAGGCTGTCTGTCTGCGTGCATGTGTAGGTAGAGAGGGGGAGTTGATATGTATTCTATCATATTCAACAGCCATTATAATCTGCATATTATCCACTGCCATTGCTCTGGCACTTCCTAGTGTATTTATTCAAGCCTTTAGCTCAACCAAAAAATGATTAAATAATATCATGGGAACAAAAAATAAACTCATACTGTTTGATAATCTGTGGGACACAACAAATACTTTGTGTGCTGCAAACCTTTGCAGGTGGGTTTGATGGAACTTTTGATGGAAGGTGGTTGCCATTCCTAAAATATACAAACCATTTAATCAAGCACAAAGGATAGCTATTTCTCTTATTAATGAATTATTGCCCTTGTGTATCTGGGATCCAGTACCTAGCCTATCATACTGTAAGCATGAAATAAACATTTATCGCTTGAGTAAATCAAATGGATGAATTAATATGATTACAGATGGCCAAGATGAATTAATATGATTATAGACGGCCCTAAGCCAACCTAATGGAGGTCCCGGAAAGAAGGGAGGGGAAGGCGGGATGATAAACAGAACAGAAACCTATATCTTCAAGAGTAATGGAAATGTTACAAGTCCAGAGGGCGATATTTGAAGGAAGACATTCTAGTATGGGGGGAGGCAAAACAAAGAAACTAATTAAAATCATTCAGTAGAGAAAATGGGATTATGAGGAAGAGTAAGAGATGCCTCCATTCATACATGTTGAGCTTTGAATACAGCTCAACTTCCATCTGAGACAGATCAATAATAAATGCAGTGAACTCTAGCAAGCTTGGTTCTGAAATATGAAATCCCTTGGCACTATTATGGGACAATGGGAATGGGGGAGAATGAAACCCACTAACAATGCTCTGGGCAGGAGTTCATGCAAATATGCATGATATTTTAATGAAAATGTGAGGTTGCCAATGCTAACTTCACACGTGCAGTCACATTACCATGACAACCAGCAGCTCTCTAGAGTTCAGATATAGAGTAATGACTCGCTTATGCCTGAACATTTAACAGTTTTTCATGCTGCTAACAAAGATTAAATTGAAAAGGAACCCTGAGCCAAATCTGACAGATAGGGGAAAAATTCATTTCTGAAAACAAATGTTTAAACTAATTGCTGGCTACATTTGCTTTCTAATTCTGAGGATAAATCCCAAGGTATGTGGCAATACGAAAGCCTAACCTATGAATTTTTCCTGGTGAACACTAGAATTCTAAGCGAAGATGACTTTGCAGCATGAACTTGAATAACAATTACAGCCAGGGCAGCGTTGAAAGCACTTCACTGACAACTACTTCTCTTGGAAAGTAGAGACTCAAGCCAGGTCAATTAATTACATCTCTAAAGAGATCTTTTCTCCTGGAAAACTTGTTTTTAATTCATGCCACATCACTGGCACATCGCTGAGTAGTAAATCACATCCCTTAAACACTTATCATGTTCCTTGGTCCCTTGCCTGCCTTCTGTTGACTCTTTAAACATAAACAACTGCCAGGTACTGACATAATTTAAGGAACAAGAGAAAACAGGTTTTACTCATTTGTTTTTTACAGCTAGGACTGACCAGGTTCATCGGCACATGCACAAAGGTAGCTGTATTTCATGCTCCTCGAACTTAGTCTCCTTCAGCATCTTCCCAGAATACCCCTAAAAGGAAAGAACACTTCAGGAGTAATTGTACAGGGTGGGGTGGTGGGCGCATTCCTACATGAGAGTAGGATATATGACTCTTAGTTGCCCAGCTCTGGTTCTGAACCAGAGACTCTTGGAGAGGCCAAATGGGTCCTTCTTTCTGTCTTTAAAGGTGAGGACATCCTACTTAATAATGGCCTAGGAAAACACGAAAGAGGGGAAAGACTTTCAGAGGTGGGAACTGACATTCATAACAGCTTTCTGTTTCAGAGCTTGGATTTTAATCTATGAGTTCATTCAATCTTGACCTCAACACCTGGACTGAAATAAATGGATGTGCAGTTTGCTTCCTGTACTTGAGAACAAGTAGTCTTGTAACTGACTAGGACCACTACAGGGAAGAGAAACCTTTTTTTTTTTTTTTTTTTTTTTACACAGAAGTGCCACTTCTTTGCCAAACCACTAGCTAGAGGAACTGCATCAGCTCAGAGCAGGTGCCCTTTACTAATTCACACAAAACCTCCTTAAAGGTTAGCAGTAGCTCTGGCACCCCATGAAGTTTTTTCTTGTTACCCCCTTTAGGGAATAAGGAAATCGAAGTGCAGAGAGGTTAAGTAGATTGCTGAAGACCACTTAGTAAATGGAGAGTTGATTTTAATACCTTAGTGCTTCTCTTTCCATTCTTTTTGTTTTAAAGATTTTATTTATTTTTTAGAGAGGAAGGAGAGGAGCAGAAGGAGAGGGACAAGCAGACTCTGTGCTGAACGTGGAGCCTGACATGGGACTCAATCCCATGACTCTGAGATCATGACCTGAATTGAAACCGAGTCAGACACTTAAACAACTGAGCCACCCAGAAGCCCCTTCTCTTTCCATTTTGCCAAGCTTTCAAAGTCTGGCCCTTTGGTAAGTAATCCTGGTGCTGGAATGAATTTCTCCCTAACTAAAGATGTTACTGTCAACCTATTGGTACATAGTTGCAGTCTGGTGGTGAGTGATAACTCCTGCCTCCCCTACTGTGCCTAGGTCATCACTAGGTTCAAGTACTCCAGAGCAGTTAAGCTCTGTTGACCTATCTTTTCAGAGGCAGCATTTACTGTTCTAATGTCTATGGTCAGCCCATCTTCATCTGATGCAGTTCCTGAGGTCACCCACGGACCCTGTGGGACATGTGGCAAGGAGGTTTTGATGTCATAGGCAAGTTTTCATTCCTTTATTCAGCTTCCAGATTCTATCATTAGAATTTATTTACTACATTCTAGAAACTTCTCACTAGGTGTGTATCATACACACAATTGCAAAGTGTCAGTCCTGTGAGGAATAGAACAAAAACTAAGAGAGAATAATTCAAAGAAAGAGTTTAAGTGAGTGCTGTGGAGGGCCAGTTTGAGGAAAGGAAGATGAGGCCCAGAAGAAGTATAGGATTTAACCAGGGATAGCTGGTGAATGTTTACCAGCTAGTTATCCATGGAGTAACAAGACCTGATTTGTAGTGTTGACGCCTTTTTATGGTATAAGTACACCCTCTGTAACTGGTTTCAAGCTACCAGGTTGATGTCACCGAATGTAGACATAGGAAGAGATACGAGCTTGTCATATCTAGGTAGATATAATAGAATTAAATGACTTAAAGGACATAGATAATTGTCAAATGTAGCAAAAGAGGCAATCACCACTTTGAGAATGTATTACCTGTTTTAAGTTTAATTGTATACTTATGATTTAATTTTTAATAATTGCTGTTTTAGGGAACTGGCTTCTGAAAATTTAACAAGTGGCTCTCATCAGCTGGGGTGAGAGCCATCCAGTACATCATTGGAACATAAGCCCACAGTGGGCACAAAAGTAGTGCAAAGGAAAAAACCCATGGGAAGTCTCTGAATTGAGTAAGAGCTAAATGTATTAAACCCAGAAAAAGCAATCCTGCCATGCTGATGCTCCCTACCTGTTATAGATCAAATTGTGTCCCTTCCAGAGGTATGTTGAAGTCCCAATCTCCCATACCTGTAAATATAACATTATTTGGTAAGAAGGTCTTTGCATACAATCAAATTAAGAAAAGGTCAGAGTGGGCCCCTGATTCGATATGAATGCTGGCTTTGTAAGATAAGGGAAACTTGGATACAGTCACACCTGGGGATGATGGCCACATGAAGACAAAAATGCACCAGGATAATGCAATGTGGCAGAGCAGATAGATTGAAAGATTGGGATGATGCAGCTATATAAACTAGGGAACCCCAAGGACAGATGGCCAATATCATAGCTAGAAAGAAAAGTGGAGGATTCTCTTCTATAGTTTCGGAAGGAGTATGGCCGTCCCAATATCTTTGATCTTGACACATTTGATTTGTATCCTCCAGAACTGAGAAGCAATACATTTCTGTTTTTTAAAGCTACCCAGTTTGTGGCACTTTGTTATAGTCACCCTAGGAAACTAATCAACTGCCTATATCTCAAAGTTTGTCCAAGCCTACACTTTAACACCTATGACCATTTCATAAAGGATTAAAGTACATTTAAGTGGAGGGCAAAGGTATATGGGGCAAGAAGGTGGCTCAGTCAGTTAAGCGACCAAATCTTGCTTTCAGCTCAGGTCATTATCTCAGGGTCATGAGATGGAGCCCTGTGATGGGCTCTGTGCTCAGTGTGGAGGCTGCTTGAGATTCTTTCTCCCTTTGCCCTTCCCCCACTCACACTCTAAATAAATAGTTTTAAAAATGATAGGCAAAGATTTAATAATGATATTTTGCACTTGCTCAGTATGCAAGCATAAGGTGGATGAAAGCAAAGGGACACATGTAGGCAGAATGCAAACCAGCAGGTAAGTAGCTTAGAAGCATAGATTCTGTCCAAATATAACAAATCACTATTTTGCCAGAAAGCTATTCTTCCACCCATTAGATAGTTGACCTTAAGCAAACAAAATAACTTTCCAGGGTATCCATCTTGTAGCTTTGTGTGATGATTGGAGCTGATGTAGATATAAAAACATAGGTTCTTAAAAATGGAACTAAAAGAATGATAGTGACAATAAAATAATAATTGCTAATGTTAGTTATGTTGTATTCATTGAGTTGATGAACTTCCCTGGGCTTCAGTTTCTTCAAATGGAACTTTTTTCTTCTATACTTTGTAGGACTATTCTTTACTCATTCACTCAGTGAATATCTATTTCCACTATACCAGACACCATCTTTGATGCTTTGATGCTAGAGACATATAACAGTGAACAGTAAAAAATCCCTGTCCTGGTGGAGCTTACATTCCAATAGGAGAGACTTGAGGGAATGAGCAATATAGATGTTTGAGGGAAGAACATTCCAGGCAGAGGGGAAACATACAGATGCTCTAAACTGAGACAACACCTGTTTTGTTAGAGAAAGAATACCATGGTGAGTGTGGTTTCAGGTAAGAGTTACTTCCAAAAATCTCCAGGCATTAGGAAACCCTTATCCAAGGCATGATAAGCACCCATATTAACTTGATGCTCACTGTTTGACTAATTATAAATATTCTTCTTTATAAAGTATTGAAAATAGGAGCAATGCACATGTGAGTGCATTTGAGACAAATAACTGAAAATAAGAAAACAGATTTGTGGCTTGAGGGAAGTGAGAAAGAGTCAAAGGGGAGTATAATGGAACTCAAGGAAGAACTTTCTCACGCCTAAATTTCACAGAAGTTCTTATGTAGGAAGTAGAATGCAAAATTCCATTGGGTGAGGCAGAGAACTTGGGAAGTTATCCCGAAGAACAGTACAGAAAAGATCCTGGAACAATGAAAAGCTGTTGGAGGCCATCTACTCCTCTTCCCCAGTGTTCCTCTCTACTCACTCAAGTACTCACCAATATCAACCAATACATCCTCATGAAATGCTTATATTCACTCATCTGTCCTTTTTGCCTGCCTTCCCATCCCCTTCCTTCTTCTTTTTTCATTATCACTAGTCAAGTTCAGGAGCTTTTGACTTTACTGACCTCATAACTAAATCATTAAAATAGCTTCATTAATAATTTCCCTCTCGAAGCACCTGGGTGGCTCAGGTCATGATCTCATGATCTGGCTCCCTGCTCAGTGGAGAGTCTGCTTCTGCCTCTCTCTCTCTCTGTTCCTTCCCATTGCTTGTCTTCTCGCTCTCTCTCAAATAAATAAATAAATAAAATCTTTAGAAAATCTAGCTTGTACTCTTTAAAAAAAAAAAGAAGAAGAAAATAGTTTCCCTCTCTCCAACCTCTTCCTGATTCCACACTATCTACACTGTCCTCGGACTTAATCATTTGTAGAAATGAGTAATGTAAAGTGGTAGAATGCAAGATATTTAGTCTCTTGACAAGAGCTGTGGTGGAGGGCAGTGTTCTTCTAGGGAAGCATGGAGCTCCTGGAGCTTCTGTATCATAGGTGTCAAGAGACAATGGTAGCGGCATTTTGGTTAAAGAAACCCCTCAATGAGATGAGTATTGGTTCTTTCTCTTCCACAGACATGCTCCGTATCTGCTTGCATGTGCCATTTCTCAGTGAATTCCATTACCTAGAAAAGAGTAGGTAAGAAAAAAAAATTTCATGTAAGAAATCTTCATTTTGTTTTAATCCTTTAGGGCTAATAAAGATATCTCAAGACAGCAAGTAAAATAGAACAGTATGCTGGCTTTGGTAGACTATTTCTTACTATTTGGTAAAGACTTTTTGAAAGTTCCAGATTATCTCAGCTGTTGTGAAGGAAATTAAAGGAAAGGATTTTTATCTGGGCCAAAAAGTTAAGAACAGAAAAGCCAGTGTGGTGGTGGTAGCAGCAGTAACTCAAGTAAGACAGCTCCAAGTGGATGATTCTCAAGGAATCTGAGCCAAAGCTGATTTTCTGTCTAGTTCTGAACTGCAGAGATTCTGAATTGCTTTCCTTTACAGCTAACCAATCTCCTTATCTGTAGTCTGGGTCTCCTGTAATTCATCCCATCCATCAATGCCAATGAATAATCTGCCTATATTTCTTTCCTCTGTTGAAAAAACCTGTTCATTTATTCCCATTACTTCCAGTCTAACATATTTAATACAGCTAATAAGATTCATCAAAACTTGGTATCAATTTTTTATCCTGTTTTTTACCCTTATGAGGTCTAGGAGCTAACCACTTGTTTGGTTGTCATCTGCCAAGGCCCAGTGCAAAGATGAATTCATTTATGAAGCCCTTCCTGGTATCTCCTGTAAAATGGACCACTCCTTAAAATATAATCTTATGACATTGGTAATATTATGACATTTATCACCTATATTTTATTTATTTGCGATCCTACCGTTAGATCATTTTCTTCTCAGAAGAGTTCCCATGTGTTCATTTCTGTTTTTCAATACTCCATTGTCAACTAGCATGGTTCCTGGGATAATATTGAACCTTAATACATACTTTTTAAACAAATCAGTGAATAAAGTAATTAGTTCAGAGCAATATAAGTAAGACCTCAAGGAAAAGTGGTGGTCTTGAATCAGTCAAGTACAGGTAGGAAGGCACTAATGAATCCTAGTCAACGAAATGAGTAATGAATACATCACTGGCAGTAACTTTGAGAAGAACCAACAGAAGGATAATCTTAGAAGTAGAGAAGAAATTAAGTGAAATATATTAAATTGAAATGAAGTGAAAGAGCCAGAGACTGAAGAATAATTATAATAGAAAGATAAGCAGGAGCTGGTTTGTAATAGAGATCGTTGTGAAGAAACAAAAAAAGATAATTTTAAATTTAGTGTGGTGCGCCTATGTGCTACATTTCCATTCTATCAGAGACATGAGATAAATTCAGCAGATATTAGCACATGCTTGAACACAGGAGCTGAAACTCCTGACCCATAAAGATAACCCTAAAGAGAAATTAACTCCTGGAAAGACAATGATCTTACTGGTGGCAAAAGTGTTGTAGTGAGTTGGTTATTCATTCCTTTGATCTGATTTAAAAGAACTGGTAACAAACTGACCTTTTGGCTATTGTCTCATTATATCTGTCTTTATCTGTAACATACTTATGAATGCAGGAGGTTGTGCATGTCTGACGGAGACCTCAGCATAGTAGTTCCCAGGTTTACACACTTTAGTTCACATTCGTGTAGCCGTAAACATTGTCACAGGGATAACTGCTAAGCTAGAAGCCAGTGTGTTTGTCTCGACAGAAGCTGACAATGCTCCTATGCTGGGCTTCTCATCTACACCCTCTAATAATCAGCACGGATTTTTTTTAAAGATTTATTTATTTTTATTTATTTATGAGAGAGAGAGAGAGAGAGAGAGAGAGAGTGAGAGAGAGGCAGAGACACAGGAGGAGAGAGAAGCAAGCTCCATACCGGGAGCCCGACGTGGGACTCGATCCCGGGACTCCAGGATCGTGCCCTGGGCCAAAGGCAGGCGCCAAACTGCTGAGCCACCCAGGGATCCCCTCAACACAGATTTACACATCAGAATAATGCCTTCCAGTCCATTGCCTTCCATGAAAAAAAAAAAAAGTATAGGAAACCTGTATTTAACTCATTTCTGAGTAAACCCAATTGAAAAATGAAAGTTTATTTTAATGGAAAGAATGCTGGCCAATCTTAGAGTGAACACTATGTGGCTTTGTGAATATTACGTATTTCCCTGCCATCCTAAAGGAAAACATTCCTATAAAACCTTTTGTAAGCCCAAGTGTTATAAAGCAAAGGAATTATCATTAATTTATATGGTACAGCCAGACAATGGAATGTTATTTAGTGCCAAAACACAAATGAGCTATCAAGGCATGAAAAGACACAAAGGAAACTTATATATTACTAAATCAAAGCAGAAAATCTGAAAAGATTATTTACTGTATGATTCCAGCTATAGCTCAGGGACAGCAAAACAGAAGAGATGCACAAGGCCAGGTGTGGGGAAGGAGCACAGATTTTCTATGCCCTCTTCAGATGTGCCACTCTCCCCATATCTCCATATATGTCCACCAACCCAGAACCTCTCCTTTGGATTTTTATGGAGGCTTCATTAAATAGGCATGATTGATTAAATGGCCATTGCTGATTGATTCAACCTCAAGGCCCTCTTCCTGGAGGGAAATTTTCCACCCTTTACTCATATGATTGGTTGTCCCAGCAAGTGGCCCCTACCCTTGGTTTCAGTCTAATGGTCACCTCGTTAACATAACAAAAGAAAACTTTGCTCCTCTTCTCACTTAAGAAATTCCATGAGTTTTAAAAACCTAGTGCCAGAAACAGGGATGATGATCAAATATACATTTTTACATTATAAATCACAATATCACAGTCCACCCCTTGATCTTCCGACACAATCTCTTACAGCAAAACAACTATGAAGGTCAGAAGATGCTGGCACATTACTAGAATTCCATCCAGTCATTAATAACTATCTAGTCCATCATCACATCACATGAAAATATTTCCTAGGGAACTTCACTCAAGTTTGCAGATTTTCATTCAATCTTGTCAGGTTCTAGCCATAAATACTGTTTTTCTTCTCTCCATTTGTACCCAAACTCTTCCCACCTTTGGAAGGTACATTAGGTTCATCCACTTTGCTGGTCTAGATTGTGGGTAGATTGCATCAAGTTCTCCCTTCTGTCCACTTCTATTCAGGTTACACATGTGGAGAACAAGCAGACTATCTTGACCACCAGGTGATATAGCAGCATTCACTGTAAGCCCCAAATTTGCCAGATGGAGTGAAGGCACACTCTGCCCCATTAGACCCTGAGGAATTCTGACATAAAGGTTAAAACATAGGTATGGTTTCCTGTTTAGGATTCATCCTGTTTCTGGCCCTTGTAGTTGCAACCTTAGTGCTGTGATCTCTCCATCAAGCAGGAAACAAACAAACAAAAGAAGTTGAGATGATGTGAGGAAGAAAGAATACCAGCACCTTCCACACTCTTCTTCCCCAGACTCACCAGAAAAATAGAGAACCCATTCAGTGGGGACAAAGCCCCACTCATGTTCATGTTGAGTATGAGCGCATACTGGTGAAGGCATGTAAGCCAACTCTTCATGTTTTTATTTCTCCCCTTTTTAAACAACCAATGTTTTAGTTGCCCATTCCAATTCTCCATCAGACTAGTCCTCTAAGAAAGATATTTCTCATCCCAATGTTGGACACAATGGACTGTAAATTGTGTTCCTTGTCTGAAGAAATGAGTGTTGGCTTTCCAAATTGGTGCAATATCTTCTGTTCTGGTTCTTTCATGGAACTCTAAGCCTTTTTATGTACCACCAGATAAGCAAAGCCCAGTTCAGAGTCAGTGCCTATTCTGCCTAAGTCCCATTTTTAGCCCTCCATTCTCCCTGCCCCAGGGCTAGCAGCATGAGTCTCACTTGCCAGCTGTGAGGCCTTCCTACCAAGGAACCCACCACATGGCCATCTGCAGTCTCTGTCCTTAGCTGGAAGATGGAACAGTTGGTTTTTTTGTTTGTTTGTTTGTTTGTTTTTTAGATTATTTATTTATTTATTTGAAAGAGAGAGAGAGCGCAGCAGACAAAATAGTAGCAGAGGGAGAGGGAGAAGCAGGCTCCCCGTTGAGCAGAGAGTCAACATGGGCATCAGGATCCTGGATCTTGGGATCATGACCTGAGCCAAAGGCAGATGCTTAACAAACCGAGCCACCCAGGCGCTCCAGACAGAACAGTTCTTATTGGCATTTCATGCCTTGGAGGCTGCACTGTTGTAGCATCCCCCCTGCATCACAGAGCCAGGTGGCCGTCTCAAGGGGACACATGGGGGATATCCATTTGTCGATTCCAGTCACTCTCTGAACCTGGAAGGGATTTCTCTTAATGGGGATCTACATGTTCTGTTTTAATGCACCCCTCAAGTTTCCATATGCTATGCTCTGCATAGGCATCCCATTTATAGGCCTGCTTTCCATTGCCTTCCTGCCTGACAGTATGGGCAGACCACTGGCCATTGCCTGTGAGACAGTAAAAAGCCAAACAAAGGGGCTTTTCACATTCTTCAATCCTTCCATCACTGCTAGGAAAACAGCAAGCAGTTCAGTCAGCCAAGCTGATTTGTGTTTACTTCCTCCAATGAGCAGTTCCTCACACAGTTCTAGAGTCAGTCCTAGGGGAAAAGAGGATTCTTGCTCGCATCTCCTTCTTGCATTCCCCAGGCAGCATGATCCTGTAGCTTCAATGGATAATGTCATATAGCAAGGTAGTAAATGCTCAAATGGCAATCCTCTAGTCCAAAGGACCAGTAGTCATCATTGGGTGGTGCTGACACGTTCTTGCCATAGACCCAGTCTATGTCCCACATAGGGCCATCACATAGAGAATTTGTCCCTCTGGCACTCCAGCCTCTGTTCCACACGGTCTGGGTTCAGGCAGTCTTCCTGGTTTCCACTTAGTGTGCCCAATTAATATTGCTTGAAAGAGATTTATATGCCTTCTGTTTTCTATTAGTAGGAGGGAGAAACATTTCCCAGTCAGATAAGATATTCATCCCCATAATACAAATGTGTAAAAGAGATGCAACCATGTCACATAAACCTTCTCTAACATTCATGGTGCCAGAGCACCTGGCCCAGGGGTTCCAAACAAATCAGGTGATAAAATCCAAAGGCAGAGAGACAAGTGGTGGTGAAACAAGAAAGGAATTTATTTTAGAGATGTCAAAACCAGGAAGACAGTGAGTGAATTAATGTCTCAAACATGGTCTCCCAAGTGCTAAAAATACTTCTAGGTTTATATAAAGAAAATGTGGGACAAAGGTCAGTGGGTATGTGCAGCTGGGCAATAAAGATCAAGTAGAGTATTGTCCCGGGGTTATTCGACAGGGTCTTGCTGGCATCAGGGAAGTGGTTACTGCTTGAGGGGTAGTTTCACTTCCTGTCATGGGATGCTTTGCTGCTGGGTCTTTCACCTAAGTTAAAAGAGTAGCTGGATAGCAGAACTTAATCAGTTGGTAAACACAGACTGAGGTCAAAATTGGAGGTAGTTAAGGCAAGTGGGTCTTCTTTCAAATCCCCACTGTCAAATCACCTTTCCATTTCTGTAGAAGGGAAAAGGGGTGATGGTCATTTCTTCTGCAACTACTTCCTGCCGGCTGGGGGCAACATGGGAATTTTGGAATGGAAGACTTTGACAGGGTGGAAAAATTTGGGGTCTTGCATTCCTGCTGAAGAAAACAGCAAGGCTCTCTCTAAGCTAGTGCAAATAGTACAGGCTCCAATTTGATAAATATAAAAAGCCAAACAACAACTGAAAAGAAAATGGACAAGAAGTCTAGCAATGCTTAGCAGGGCATATTTCTATTTGAAAAGTATTGGATTTAGCCAATTGCTTGAAAGTGTCCAAAGCTAAGGCATCTATAGCAGTGATGTGTTTATTTAAATGTTTCACAGCTTCAGACACATTTTTTGAGTAATTAAGGATACATATACAACCTTGAACTGCAGTCTAGATATCAAGGGCCATTGGTTTGGGAGGACTGCTTTTCATACTTATGTGGCTTTGTCATTTAGGAGAGTGACTGCATGCCAGGTTTGGTTAAAGGTGGCTGCTGTATGTTTGGCCAGGGCCTCTACTGGTAGTTCTATGCCAGTAGAGGTAGCTTCTGTGACAAATATAGCTATAGAATCACAGGAAACTCTTTATTCAGCGCCTGGCTTTTATGGTATCTCAATTAGGACAAATTATTGGCAAGTTGGAGATGACTGTTCCCAGGAGATAGGGACATTCCCAAGTGCACCATCTAATCCAGTTACAAGGTCATCCATTATTTCCACAAGTCCATAGCTAACTCTGTGGAGTGGGGCTCCACTCTGGCTTTTAAGGAGCAATTTTGTCATCTCAGTCACATAGTATCAGTCAAGGTAATAGTTGAGTCACTCAATTTTTGGGAAGTCCATTCCATTGCCTGGGAGGATTCCTGAATACTATTTAACTTTTTCATATAGGGATGCCTGGATGTTCAGTGGTTAACTGTCTGTCTTTGGCTCAGGGAATGATCCTGGAGTCCTGGGGTGGAGTCCTGGGGTTGAATCCTGCATCAGGCTTCCTGGATGGAGCCTGCTTCTCCCTCTGCCTATGTCTCTACCTCTCTGTGTGTCTCTCGTGAATAAATAAATAAAATCTTTTTTTAATGGGGGCCACTTCATTCACTTGGACTCTTTTGGCCGTTAGCCACCCACAGTGTACTGCATATCCAATGTCTGAGGTGGGTTTTGTTCTTTTACTAAGGCAAACCCATATTGATAAGCTGCAATTTCCCATTGGGAGAGCAGAGTATACTCAAAGAAATAATTCACTCTATCTGGTATTTCCTCAGGGGGGTCCCACATGACCCAGTTGAATAAGAGATCTAGTCCAATGGACCCTTCAGACTTAGTGTGGACTGAGAGGAAGTCATAAGAAAGTCTAACAAGCAAATGCCCCACATTTGTCCAGCTGTTCAAATAATCATACGCTCATGGGATTCTTCTTTTATCCCTGTAGAGTAACAGGCATGAAGACTGTCTATATATGAGCTCTTTTGGCAATTTCTCTGAAGTTAACCTCCAGTTGTCTAACATAGGTCAGCAATAAGCATTCAAAAGACAATTAATCAGACAATTAACCTGGAATCTATCATCCATAAAAATGTGTTATTAAAATGTAATTTATCTCTCTAAAATTACCCTCATTTCCAGCAAAGGTAGCCAAATTAAGATTAATCTGTTTGTAAAATAAGTTCAGTTTTAACAAATTTGGCTTAATTATTTACATAACCATGGCAAGAATACTGATTGATCATATAGGTCTTTTAAAATCTGCTTTGCTGGAATCTCTTATTGGAAATTTAAGATTTGGGACACTTGGATGGCTCAGTCAGTTAAGTGTCTGCCTTCAGCTCAGGTCATGATCCCAGGGTACTGGGATGGAGCCCCCACATTGGGCTCCCTGCTCAGCGGGGAGTCTGTTGCTCTCTCTCACACATTCTTTCTCTCTCTCTCAAATAAATAAATAAAACCTTTGGAAAAAAGAAACTTCAGATTTAACTTTTAACAGCCTCTCAAGGCCAGAAGCCAGGCCAAATACTCACTGTCAGATTTGTCTGCAATACTTGTAGACTTGAGTGAATTCCTTGTCGTGATGTCCCCAAAATATTTTGATGTTCCTGCACCTGCCAGGAAGTGACATTTCTTTTTTTTTTAAGATTTATTTATTTATATAGAGAAAGTGAGTGAGCATGTACAAACAGGGTGGGGGGCAAAGGGAGAGGAAGAGAATCTCAAGCAGCCTCCCCAATGAGTGTGAAGCACAACACGGGGTTTGATCTCACAACCCATGAGACCATGACCTGAGCCAAAATCAAGGGTCAGATGCTTAACCAACTGAGCCACCCAGATGCCCTAGAAGTGACATTTCTTTACTCACCTGGTACAGTTGCAGGGAACTCTGTTCAGAAAGTATCAGGCCAACATTTCTAGGGGGCTCTATTGGTTCCATAATGTCAACCTGTGTTTCATAAGGCTGTCATATCTGAGTGTGTGTGTCTTTCTCAAAATATGACCCTTTAATAAAACCTTGATAAATGACCAATGTTTTCAATAGTGATCTTTTATGAGAACAGATTCTTATTGAAATAACACAAATAATTATAATAGCCATGAGAGAAAGAATACTCATGGGGAGTTCCTGAGTTCTGGTAGATTCAAGTAGGAAGTAAAGATAAATGTTTCAATTTGTTTACAAAGGAATATTTTCTCATATTTCTGCAATTCATAGATACCTTAAGAAAAAAAAATTCCCTTAATCTAGAAGAATAAATATTAGTGATCCAGCAATGTTCAAACAAAAGTCATAAACCTAAAGATTATCTTCCTCAATTCATCCAGTCTCAGGTTACTAATTCTTGTTCTATTTGAATGTAGCTTTTCCATTGGTTCTGAAAATTCTTATTCAGTTTAGTTTCATGATCTTAAAGATATTAGAATCCTATATTTGTCAGAAGCCCTTTTCATGAATCTCCTTGAAAATGAAACACATTTTGCAAGAGCATCAGAACAGTAACTATAAATGACAAAAGACTAAAAAATGGGCATGGTTAAAGATCTGATGGGAATTCACTATAATGCAGTTGACAAGGAAATCCAGTTATTTTTGTGACACACACATTTCAATAATTAGGATGTCAAGTATTAACCTTATAACAAGATGTATTAAAACTTTTAGGGACTTCATATAATTTCTAGAACATTTATAGCATTTATCCATATGATATAACCTAAAAAGTTTTGCCATCACTTATTTGACAACGCTTCATGTGTAATCTGACATACCAAATAAATAAGCCTAATTGGTGAAAATAACTTTATTTAGAATTTGAATTTGGGGGAAGTTTTGTTAAAACTTTCTGAAGATTTTAAAGCACATGCCAAAAAATAGGACTATAGGCCATTATAAAATTTAATATTTAATTATGCATTTAACCAAGATGGTAATAGGTGATTCTACAGAAAGTTATATAGTTGTTAGCAAAATTTAGCTCCTTTAATATTGAGGAGTTTTAACTTTCTTAAGTAATCAAAGACCTGATAAAGACAAAACTTAGAGACTTTGGTTTTCTGGGCATATTTTAAAAAAAAACAAAGTTTTGTTTACCATTTCTTATCAAAAGAAGACCAATAATCTAAGAAAACTTTGTCGTTTCAACAGAAAGAAAAAAAAACCTAAATTCCAATCTTATATAGGTGTACTTTTAAAATTCATTCATTCCAATCTTAGCCCTGATAATGCATAATATTCCTTTACAAAGAATCCCCTCTCACAAACTTGCTGCAACTTTCTTTCCACACACAGATTTTATTCTAAATATTCTTTCTCTAAATAACCAGTCTCATTTTAGGACAAAATTATTTCCTTTTCCCTTAACAAAAATGTATTCCCATTCCTTATACCCATCTTACCAAACACACATCTTACTTTGCCTACATAGATTTGCTTTCCTTATCATTTTACAGCAGTCTTTTTTGGAAAACATTTTATTTATTCATTTGGAAGAGAGAAAGCATGAGCAGGGAAGGGGTTGAGGGAGAGGGAGAACCAGACTCCCTGTGAGTACAGAGCCTGATGTTGGGCTCAACATGGGGCTTAACATGGGACTTGATCCCAGGACACTAAGATCATGACCTGAAATGAAGTCAGATGCTTAACTGACTGAGCCACCCAGGTGTCCCATTTTCTAGCAGGCTTAATTACACTGATCAGAATTTTAACTTTTAGAAACGTTAGTTTCTAGTGAAAACTAAGCAGTAACCAATTGTCAATTGCCTGTTATGTTATAACAGAATTATTTAGATTGGCAAAATTATAAATATACTTCATCATTTCTAAAAATGTGTTTTTCCATAGTACAACTTTCAATAAAGTATGAAACATGTTTGCTAACATATCCAAATATCTTCAGTTTCTCTGAAATAAGAAAAAAGTGGATAAACCTATGTTTAGCAAGTAATGTTTTGATATTTTGTCTTATTTGAAAGAGATTTAGATATCCAATAAATTCAACCCAATTTATCATTTAGTTTAGCAAAACCACAAAGTTTTAGGTTACCAAAGATTTGGGATGCTATTAACTTTTTTATTTAACCTTCTTGCTCTCTTTCTCTCTCTCTCTCTCTCTTTTTTTTTTTTTTTTTTTTAGAGAGAGATGGGAGTCAGGGACAGAAGAAAAAGGAGGGAGAGAATCTTAAGCAAGCTCCACACCGTGTGGACATCAGAGCTTGATGTGGAGCCCAATGCAGGGCTCCATCTGGCAACCCTGAGATCATGGCATGAGCTGAAAACAAGAGTTGGATGCTTAACCAACTGAGCCTCCCAGGTACCCTATACTTACTTGCTCTTAGTAATTACCCAGGAAAACTTTATGAGACAGACAAAATGAACCATCATTTTAAGTCATCTTTTTGCTGCCAAACTGCAATTGATAAAACACAAATTAAATGAATGAATTCAGGCAGAATAAAAGTTGATTATCTGTATTATATTGGATATAATATATGGATAACTCCAAAAGACATGTCTATTTTAATTAAGCCAATAACCCTGAATTAGCTTTAATACCTAATATGTTGCACCTTTCTCCAGTAAAAACGTCCATTTCTTCCCCAATGACAATTTTACCTGGGGCTCCTATGAGAAAACCTGAAGAAGGTAGTTTAAGTCCAGGAAGCCCCTGGGCCTCTTCATGTTGATTTTGGAGGTGCTTCAGTTTGAACCTCGTAAGGAGGTGACCCAACAGTTTGGGGTGCTTTTGGCTCCTCAATTATGAGGGGATTAGGAGCTGATGCTTTTGGAGGCACCAAGGAGAGTCTAGAAGCCGCTATATGAGCTGCAGTAGTGTTGGTATGGGAAGAGAAGAAGGGGGAGATAAGGCAGAGGTGCAAGGGGTGCCACAGGTAAGGCTGGAGGCAGATTTAGAGTTTGGACAAACGTTCCTTTATCTCCATCTCCTGTCTCTCTTGCCTGCAAAACAGGCTTTTCTTCTGGTTGATTTTCAGCCCTCTGCTCCATTCATTCAAAATAGGTCCTTAATGGACTTTCTTTGGGACCAGAAGTATTCTCCGTATTTCTAGACTAAGTTCATAAAGAACACAGAAGAAATGAAACTATAACTAAACAAAATCCAGAATGCTTATTAACAATTTTTCCTCCCCAAAAGTTGGGGGTTTCCCCAAGTGAACCAAATGGCTTCCTAGGCAACTTGAGAGAGCCAAACCGAAACCCCTTGTTTGGGGGCAACTGAACAAGAGGAGAAAAATTTCAGAGAGCCATTCAGTGAGCATCTTTCTTTGAGCTCAACATAGCATAATGAAAAAGGGGAAATTCTATACATGGTCTTACCTCCTCACTTTCTCCCTTTAAATACAAGCCCCCACCAATAGCCTCTTTGCAGATGGTCTCTGCTTTGCTCTCCTACCCACTGCAGGACATTTGGGGACCCCCATACAATCAAAGACACAACAGTACAGACTGAGATCAAAATTGGAGGGAGTTAAGAATGTTTACTTTAATTCCAACGCTTACATTCCTACCTCTAGCCGCTATTAGGACTTCATCAACAGTTTTATAAAACAAGGTAGGGGAGTTAGTCCCTAGCCAGACATAATATCCATTCTCATAAAATATGTGGGTAGAGGAGACACAAATTCTTTTCATAAAGCCTGTGCAAAAATTCCTATGTTCATCAACCCTTACACTCTGAAGTACTCTGTTAAAAAGAACACCAGAGGCTCGAAATGACATCACTTGAGCCAAGTCCCAAACCAGGCCTTCATAACTAATATAACTGCAATTTCAATCTCCCCAAGAAAAATGTCTTCACTGGTCCTTCAGGAATTCTGTGATATGTGCCAATGAAGTGATCTGTCACAAGGGCCTCCTCCATCCCCCAAAGGAAGATGAGATAATCTGCATAAGCCTCCTTGCTCTCCCCTAAGGGAAAGTGACCTTGCCAGAATAATCCTTGTCTTCCACTCGTAACAGCTTTTGCCTCACCCTCCTTCCTCTAAAAATCCTCCATTTTGTACAGCTCCTCAGAGACCCCCTCTACTCACTGGATGGGTGCTACCTGACTCATGAGTCATTTAATAAAGCCAATTGGATCTTCAAATTTACTCAGTTGAATTTGGTTTCTTAACATCTTAAGAAACTTTAGTTGTAACCCCAGTCAGGACTTTCGTTGGTTTGCACACTGGCCCCCATACAAGAAGGGCAATGAGAGACGAAAAAAAGAGACAGGATACTCCAGATTGGTGGATGGCAGTTGCTCACAAGGCTAGTTTGGGTGGTTGCGAGATGAGTGGATCTCCATACCTGCTGGCCAGAATCTTACAAGTTTATATTGAGGCATTAACAGGGTTGAGTCACAGGGACTCTCCAGATGGTCTCAACGACACATTGCTCTCTCAAGGCTGTGTCCTAGAAAACAGCTCCAGCCGTGGGAACGGTGGGTGGAACGAATATTACAAAGACTATGATGGGGGCGAGGAGCCTCAACTGCCTGGTGCCAGCTCATGTGTCAGTCCATGATCACATCCTCTCAATGATCTCATCCAACAGTTTCACCAGTAGATTTTGGGACCACAGTTTATGGGGCTTCTATATCAAAGTTCTAGAAACTTCTCTTTTCTACCCCTTGATGATTTTACCTACTCTTTGCAGAAGTCTCTGGATCTTCAGCAAGGGTTGAGCCAGGGGACCCTGGCCCTTTGGCGACTCTTTACCTTGATTAATTGGCCTAATTGTTGCCCCAAGTGATTGTCTGTCAGGTTTCTCATCGTGATCTCTGCCTCTTGGCTTTCCAAGTTTCTCCAAACTGGCATAAATAGAGCAGATTTGTTTGGATCCTTTCAAAGTTGAGGGACATACAGGGGGGTTCCTGTGGCCTCCCCAAAGCTTTGGTAGTGCTGTATTATGACAATTTGTTTTAACCCTATCGATGTCCATTTTATTCATCTGTTTTCTTAATAACCACGTAGAGATTTGCACCCTGTGGAGACAAAGTTCATGACTTAGCCCTTTCTGTTTCCTCTTCATTTAATATCTGTCAAAATTTACCTTTTCGCCTTATATCTTAATAACTGTTTAAAAATTTCCACATTGTTGGGAAGATTTTCTTGACTCTCTGTTCCACTTCTCCTCATTCTCTTGTTTAACTGAGTGTTTTTATTAGCATCTGTAAGACTCAAGAGGGGAAGCTGAGACAGCAAATTTGACAAGGCTTCCAGAACTGTGTTTTGGTTTTGCAATAATAAAGGTGCCCATGCAAAAAGGGCCCTTTTAGTCACCATGACCTGAGTTACTGGCCTGTTCAGTAGGGGAACAGACAATCATGGTCATCATAATGCCAGCCCCTTGTGGTTTGCATACAAAGCATATTAGCTGCTTCATCGAGGGTGCTCCACCTGGCATTCTTCTGGGGAGATAGTCCCCTTTCTCAGGGTAAACTGACCATAAGTGGCTTTTACGTAGTTCACTAGACTGGCTATTCCTTCAGGAATAATGTCCTGTGCATTGAGATCACATACAGTCATCTGTGATTGTTCCTCATTGAACTCTGGGTCTTACATTAAGCCAAACATGCCCTTCCACTCTGTAACATTCAAAACCAAAGAAAACAGTCCCCAAATTTGTTACTCTCATAATCCATTTCAGTAAAGGTTCCTCAGGAAGCTGATGATACTGATCCACAAAATGAAACAACTCCATCACACTATACCCTCTTCTTTCATTGTTTTGTGGTTTTGCCCTTCCCCTATGTTCACTAACTTCTTGGTGACAGGAGATCTTAGAGGTATTTTCTGTTGTCCCTGCATAATTTTCCCCTTGGGGGTAGCTTTGAGACTAGTGGCTTAAACTCAGCACCACTGAAATCTGAGTTGGGTCCAGCATCAAGGTCTGAAGCAGCATCCTCTTTTAGTTCAGCTATTACAAGTAACCATAACCAATAACCAAGGGATAGACAGTTTTGCCTTTTTCCTATTAGTTTGCATTTCTTTATGCATCAAGTGAACTAGCTGCCCAGGAATTGTATACATCTCTAAATTTGATTGATAACTTTGGCTGCTTTCAGCACAGCTGCTGCCATGGATGACCATGGGGTCACCCAGGAATCCAAGGTTCCCCCCAAACCACATTTTCTGTGAGCTAGGGCTATTTTAGTAATCCCACTTCAATGACAACAACTAAAATATTCTGGTCATCAAGTCCACTGGCGGGAGCAGGGAGAGGGTTTCCACACCAACAAGCAATTCTTGGACACCAGCAGAGTGTCGGAGAATTCAACTCAATTCTGATACCCAGAGACAGCATCAGATTCCACACATTAAGGGTTCAGGCCCTAATACTTCCATCCCCATCCCCCAAATCAGATGCCTGTCTCACCCACAGACTGTTAGGTGTACTTCTGACTGACTGGCTATAGATCAGAGGTTCCCACCACCCCTTCCTTGCCTTCAGTTAATTTGCAAACAGCTCACAGGACTCAGAAACTTTTTTATTTACCAGATAACCAGTTTATTATGAAAGATGTAATTTAGGAAGAGCCAGGTGGAAGAGATGCCTTGGACAAGGAAAGGGGAAAAGGCCCAGAACTTGCATCCCCTCTCCAGGTGGCCACTCTCTCCACTCCACCACTTCTCCATGGTTTGCCAGCCTGGAAGCTGTTCAAACTCCGTCCTTTTGGTTTTTTTCTCCAAGGCATGATTGATTAAATCTTTGGCTGCTGCCAATTGATTCAACATCTGGAGAAGAGGAAGGGCTTGTGGGATGAAACTGAAAGTCCCAACCCTCTAATTATAAGGTCGGTTCTCCTGGCAACCAGTCCCCATCATGAGCTGGGGTCCAAAAGTCATCTTGTTAAAGTAATAAAAGACATCTTTGTCACTCCCTTCACTTAGGCCATTCCAAAGGTTTCAGAAGCTCTGGGCCAGGAATGAGGATACAAACCAAATGTATGTTATTATAAATCACAGTATCACATCCATCCAGAGCCCCTTCCTAGTACAGGTCAGTATTACTATCTTAAGGAGTAAGGGAACTATGGTAGGTCTAGTCATGAGGACAACCAGAAACAGTCTCACTTGCAGATAATGAGACTATTTTCATACCCATATTTCTTGACCATTTTTAGACCAAAAGCAGTATAATTTAGGAATCAGTTTATCAGTTTGCATTTGTGCACGCGCACACACACACACACACACACACACACACATGCATGCTGGGAGTTTCAGTGGGATTTATCCAGAGAACATATAGATTGATATTGAATCTTCCTATTTATGAAAATACCTGCAATTTCTTTTTTATAACCTCATATAGAATACATCTCAACAATGTTTTATAGTTTTTTTACACTGAGATTCTTAAAGGGTATTGTGAGACTTTTTTTGGTGTATGACATATCAGTGTTATTATGAATTGTATCTTTTCAAATCCTTAATTGTGATTGCTGATTTATAGAAATAAAGCCAATTTTGCTGGGCTACCTTGTACCAACATCTTTCATAATCCTGATAATCTATAGGTTCATTGGATATTCTACACATGTACTCATAATATTCACAACTGAGGGTTTTGTTTCTTCTTTTTCAATTCTTAAAACATTTTTCTCCTTGCCTTACTGTTTTGCTAGATGCATAGTGCAATTTGGAAGAGAAATAAATAATAATGGGCATTTGATATATGTTTCTTATGTCACTGAAAAATATTTCAACAGGGCAGCCTGGGTGACTCAGCGGTTTAGCACCGCCTTCAGCCCAGGGTGTGATCCTGGAGATCCGGGATGGAGTCCCACATCAGGCTCCATGCATGGAGCCTGCTTCTCCCTCTCCTTGTGTCTCTGGCTCTCTCTCTCTCTCTCTGTCTCTGTGTGTCTCTGATGAATAAATAAATAAAGTCTTTAGGGAAAAAAAGAAAAATATTTCAACATTTCATAACAACATTTGCTATAAGCTTTTTACTAAAAATGTCTATTAGGGTAAGAAATTTTTCAACTATTCCTATTTAGCAAAGAGTATTTTATCATAAGTGATTGCTGAATTTTATCAGTGGCTTTCACTGTATATGATTTTCCTACTTTATTCTGATGAGGAAGAAAATTACATTAATTGTTTTCTATTGGGGATCCCTGGGTGGCGCAGCGGTTTGGCGCCTGCCTTTGGCCCAGGGCGCGATCCTGGAGACCCTGGATCGAGTCCCACATCAGGCTCCCAGTGCATGGAGCCTGCTTCTCCCTCTGCCTGTGTCTCTGCCTCTCTCTCTCTGTGTGACTATCATAAATAAATAAAAATTTAAAAAAAATTGTTTTCTATTGTTAAATCTCCATTCCTAGGATAGACCCAATATGGTTGTGATATATACTGTGCCTCTTACATGTTATATGCTAGATTCATGTATTAATAACTTAAGATGGTTTCATTTCTGTGTATGAATAAAGTTGTCCATTACTTTCCTTCCACCTAATGTTCTTGTTTGGTTTTTGCATTAAGTTTATGCTGGCCTCAAAAAAAAAAAAAAAAAAGGAAGGTATTTCCAACTTTTCTATTCCCTAGAAAATTTTATATAAGTTTTATTTCTTACTTGAATATTTGATAAAATTAATCAGTGAAAGCATCTGAATTTGTTGCTTTCTCTGTGTGAAGATACACACATTAAAAAATACGTGTATACTCAGTAAGGGGCTTAGAAATCACCACTCCATCCTGCCAGGTAAGAAAGCTGAAAGGACTGAAAAATCAACAATTCTTCTTGTATCTGTCAAGCCTAAAACAAAGCAGCCAATTTGTTACCACCACGATGGATTTGCTGGCAATAACAGAGGAACTGCAGTTAGGGACGGATAAGCTATAGCAAAAGCCATCAACAAATCCAGAGGACAGAAAAATTGAGAAGGGCTGTTATAAACAAGAAGTCCATTGGAGTAAACTGATGTTGGAATATAGTGGTTTTTCATTGGCTGACTGTGACAGTCTTTTATTGGCTGGGCTGTTGCCGGGCAAGGAGAAAATCATCCTTCCTCCCGCTGAGGTAGTGAAGTATAGTTCTCCTCCTGTTGGGTCTCAAAAGGTCTGCAATGAGGGTAGGGTGTGAGAATTCCCCCTTATGGCCTCCTGAAATCATTCTAGATGATACTTCCTTTATTCATAGATCCATAAGGAACGGTGGGATACAGAGCAAATCACCCCAACACGAATTTGGTGATGATATAAACATGCAGACCCCAGTGATCTCCCTTTTTGTAAAATGATTATTTCAGTCTTTTGTCTATTTTTCTATGACTGTATTTTTCTTGTAGGAGTTCCTTATGTATTCTTGATTCAAGTAGCTAGATATTCTCCCACTTTATGGGCTGCTTTTCACACCCCGGATATATTTCTAATAAAAAGAAGTTCTAAGTTTTAATATAGTTCAATTTATTTTTTCTTTTGTGATTAACACCTAAAAAATGTCTGCCTACTCTGAAGTCAAAAATATGTTCTTCTGTTTTCCTTAAATTATATATGATTTACCTTCACATTTAAGAGCTTTGATCTACCTGGTAATAATTTGTGTTTATGGTGTGAGATAGGCCCAAAATAAATATATTTTATCTAAATGGCTATGCAATTGATCCAGCACCATTTATTTCAAAGATTGTCTTTTTCCACTACAATGCAGTGTTACTTTTTTTCAAAAATCGGGTGATGTTATATTTATGGGCTGTCTCTTCTGTTCCATTTTCAGTTTGTCCTTGCACTAAAATGTGGGTAGGTTATTTAATTTTGGATTGGATTGATTTAATAAATATAAAACCATGAGGATTTTCTCTCTTTTTTTCTTGTGTCAATTTAGAATGCATTATCTTTTAAAAGATTGTGTCCATTTCATCCACATTTTGAAATGTATTGGCATGAAATTGTTCAAAAATCTTCCCTTATTTTTTAGGTCTGCCGAATAATATTAATGTCCACTTCTCATTCCTGATTTGGGTTATTTGTGCTTTTACTTTTTTCTTTCATTAGTTTTTCTTAGGGTTTATCAATTAATTAGTCTTTGTAAAGAGCTCTCATTTAGTTTTATTTTCTCAATTATAAATTTTTCTTTCATGTCATTAATTTCTACTCTATTATTATCTACTCTTTTATTTTTTAGTTCCTTCTTAAAGATTTATTTATTCATCTGACAAAGAGAGAGAACATGAGCACAAGCCAGGGGTTGTGGTGCAGACAGAGATGGGAAGAGAATCTCAAGCTGACTCCACACTGAGCACCAAGCCCATTGCAGGCCTGATCTCAGGAGCCTGAAATCACCATCTGAGCTGAAACCAAGAGTCAGATACTTAACAAACTACACCATCTAAGCACCTCTTTTTAGTTCCTTTTTTTTTTTAACTTACCGAGGAGGAATGATTAGCTTATTGATTTATCAATCTTTTCTGTTTTCTAAAATATTTACTCAAGCTATAAAATTGTCCATAGGTACTCCTTTAGATCTATGACACAAGTACAATGTATAATAGTTTCAAGTGATTATCTGGTATACCAATATGTAGTCACTGAAGATATTATTAGTAAGAGTTGACATTTACATTTTGGGTTTTTTTTTAAGATTTTATTTATTTATTTATTTATTTGACAGAGAGAGAGAGAAGGCACAAGCAGGCAGAGCAGTAGGTTGAAAGAGAGGGAGAAGCAGGCTCCCCACTGAGTAGAGAGCCCGACAAGGGGCCTAATCTCAGAACCATGACATGAGCCAAAGGCATACACTTAACTGACTGAGCCACCCAGGTGCCTCCAAAATTTACATTTCTGATGAAGTAGTTCCTGTTAAGGAATTGAGGTACACTGTCCTAAGTTTTAAATTTTACACTGACATTCTGAATTAGGCAGAACCAAATAATTTTTTTTTCCTTTTTGTGGTGGTACCAAGAGTCAGTCCACCTGAGAACCAGTTTTGTGTGCAGCAGCCTGCAGAATTGTACTAAGAAATAAGGGAAGATGAGTGAAAAATCAGTGAAAGTTAAAATGGATAAGCATATCTATTGCAATATTGAGAAAAGTTGACTTAAAAATGACAATTTAAATCAAATGGAAATATTTATTGGTTCTTACTATACTCACCACATAAGGCATTATCCATTGTCTACAGATGAGAGTGGGTATAAAGAGCAAATATGTTGTTTCTTCCCAACACCTAGCCACTTGTAACCTCTTCTACTCATTCCACTAATATGATTACAATGACAGCTGCTCTTTCCCTTCCTTTTCCCTTTTCAGTCTTTCTCCTTTCCTTCCTTCCTTCTCACCTCTTCCTCCTCCTCCTCTCCTGTCCTCCTTCTTTCCTCTTTCCTTCCTCTTCATCTATTTTTGTTTTTCTTTAACATCTATCAGAAAGCCACTGGATCCTTATTCCATTCTGGTTTTGCCACTTGGGCAAGTCTCTGAACATTCAGAGTCAGAGTTATCTAATTTATAAAATAAAGTTATTAGAAAGATAATAATTAATATGTCTTGTAGTTCTAATAGACAAGTAAGTCTATGACTTCTCTATGATTTCTCCCTGTTCCTATACTACTCTATCTCTCTCACCACAATTGTTAGTCTAGTTCTGGGCACATGACCCAAGCTGAATAAATGATTCCGTACTCTGAAATGTGTGGGCTTAGAACCAGACTTAGAGCAGTTAGTAACTTTTCCCAGGGGTCAAATTGTAAGGAGTAAAGCTTAGCAACTACTTGTAATCAGCTTTGCAGCCAAAGGGAGAAAGTTTGACTGAAGAGAAAGAGAAATTTAACTAATTTACATTTAAATAATATAAAAACAGTTCTGTAGTTTTTAACCATTTATTCTTATTTACCTCATTCTCAGTGATGCTATATAAGATATACTTAGATTTAGGAGATTAAGTCACAGGGTATGCAGATAAATTGATTTTTTAAAAATCTACTGTATAAGCCAATTTTCTTAAGCCACTTACATATCTTGCTGAAAAATAGAATTCTGGAAAGGGCTCAGATGAAGGATTTAAATAAAGGGATCTAAGCAAGAGTTACTATTTGAAGATCATTTATTATTATGAATTTTACAAATATTACTTGCCATTCATGAAATAACTCATAAAGATAAAGATAAGAATTATCACCTCAGTTTTATGCAGAGGGAAATTGAAATTCGGAAAGATTAAATCAATTGCCAAATTTATACAGTTTGCAAATTACTGAGCTGGGATTCAGCTTGTTTTATTATGACTACAGAGCCCCAACTTTTTCTATTTTGTAGCACAAAACTACCTCTCAGGATGTCAATGTATGCCCTCTCTTCTGCAATTAGTTTATAATCTTCCTGGAAACATAGAAACAAAATAATTAATATATAAACATATATATGAATTAAATTAATATTTTAATATATTTAAAAAGTGAATCCAGGAAAATATACTTTCCCAAGGATTATACAATATTCTGAAGACTACGATTTTATAATCTGTAAATTATAAATTTCTGATGGAAACTAGTTTGAAATTATATGTTAATGCACATCTGTCAATTTTGTGGGAATTTGCTTAGTGAGGTTTGGATGTCCTAATTACACAATGCCGTAGGGTTTCTTGGAGCCCTGGGAGATGAGTTTTTGTGGCCCCCCCCCCATTGATTATCAGAGTTGAAAGTCCTAAGTCTGCCTTTTTTGAAAAATATACTAGAAATTTTCATATGTGCCTTATATGCTAAGTTATTACTTAAATTATTGTTAATAAATATATTTACCATTCACTACACTAATACTCTCATCAACCCTGAAATACAGGAACAGTTATTGTCATGTTATATATACTAAATTAACATACAGAAAGGTTATCTTACATGAGATCATACAGCTTGTAAATGTTACAATTAACTAATAAGTCCAAAGCTGTCTGATTATAAGGTGAAGACTGCAGTTTCAAACCATTTCAGTCAATGTTGAACCTACAGATTTAGTGACACTAACAGAGAATTTTTAGGGCAGTGAAATATTTCTGAATTATTCTGTAATTATGGATACACCTCATTACACATTTGTCAAAAATGTATAGAATGCACAAGAGTGAACCCAAATGTAAACTATGGATTTCAGCTAATAATGATATGCTCATATTTAAAAAATGTGCCACCTTAATTCCAGATGTCAATAACAGGGCAAACTAGAGGGAGTGAGGAATTCTGTACTTTCTACTCAACTTTTCTATAAAACTAAGACTACTAAAAAATAGTCTATTAGTTTTTTAAAATACAGAAGCTGCTTATGTTGTGGAGATTATGAATTTACACCCACAGAACAAATGGAATTTTAAAAAAGACTGTTTGGAAGTTACACAAATGGATTCTGCTCTTTGAAATAAAATCCCCAGGCAGGGATCCCTGGGTGGTGCAGCGGTTTAGCACCTGCCTTTGGCCCAGGGTGCGATCCTGGAGACCTGGGATCGAATCCCACCTCGGGCTCCCCATGCATGGAGCCTGCTTCTCCCTCTGCCCGTGTCTCTGCCTCTCTCTCTCTCTCTCTCTCTGTGTGTGACTATCATTAAAAAATTAAAAAAAAAATCCCAGACACTATAAGAATCACACATTAAATAAAGCTCTTAGATTGCAGTGAAAATGATAATTATTAAGTGTTAAAAATTTCCATTTTGGGGGTTTCATGTAAGAGTTTGAGTAAAATTTTGCATGCAATATGAGAGGGAGAAATGCATAATTTCTTCATTATTATATTTGTTTAAAATACATGGTTTAAATATTGAAGTATAACTAATTTAATAAATCAAGCAAAACATCTAGTTATTAAACTACCCCAGATACATTTAACTGACAAGTACATGTAGATTCTTCTTGGGCAAAATAACTTAATTTGTAAAATTTTCTTTGGGAATTTGAAGGTTTATTCAGTTTGGAAGACTACATTATATTCAGAAATGTACGCTATTTTTGCTTACCTTACATTGGGCTGTGGATTAGGCGCTGTAAGTTATATACAAAATAGTCAAGACACCAAGATATGGTTTCTGCTTTGAATCTCTAAATACGGTCCCATGATAAGTGTTGAATGGAGATAATTAGAGTAATATCTAGTCAGTGTTCAATGTTTATAAGCAGCAAGTGTGAAACGTGGAATTTATTATGCTAGTCTAAATGAAGGACAATTTGCATCTGTCTGGAGAATTCAGAAAAGTCTTTATGGAGAAGACAGTATTTTTAATGTGCTTGAATGGATTCAATAGACAGAGAAGATAAAAGTGGAAAATTCAGATGGAAAGAATTTCCACACAGATGAAGGTACAGAAAAATCATGTCTCAGGGTTGACTGTTGATTCAATTTGGTTAGATCACAAGAATCTGAATACAGAGTGAAGAGGAGGATTTTTTTTTAAAGATTTTATTTATTTATTAATGAGAGACACAGAGAAAGACACAGAGACACGGGCAGAGGGATAAGCAGGCTCCCTTTTAGGGAGCCTGATACAGGAATCGACCCCAGGAGCCGGGGATCACGACATGAGCCAAAGGTAGACACTCAACCACTGAGCCACCCAGGTGTCAGAAGAGGAGGATTTTTATGGAGATGGCAGATAAGAGTTAATCATGTGGTACACTGACAAAGCAAGATGAATAAAATTAGCCCTTCATTCAGTTAGAAACTAATGGAGGAGATATTGAAGATATTGAGAATTTCTGAGCAAAATATTATATTCTAGCAAAATTAATGCAATTCATCTGTTTTGTGATAATGGAATCTATCTTCTTGCATCTTACCGCTTCATGTCTATTTGCCTTCTAGACCATGAGATCCTCAAGGGCAAATGTCATATCTTATTCATCTTGTTATTTTTAGCACTTAATACATAACTGGACACAGTGTAAACTCTATAAATTCTTTCTTATTTTTGGTATATTTTTTTATTGGAGTTCGATTTGCCAACATATAATATAACACCCGTGCTCATCCCATCAAGTGCCCCGCCTCAGTGCCTGTCACCCAGTCACCCCATCCCCCTGCCCACCTCCCCTTCTACTACCCCTTGTTCACTTCCCAGAGTTAGGAATCTCTCATGTTTTGTTACCCTCTCTGATTTTTCCCACTCATTTTCTCTCCTTTCCCCTTTAATCCCTTTCACTATTTCTTATATGTGTATGAGTGAACCATATAATGATTGTCCTTCTCTGATTGACTTACTTCACTCAACATAATATCCTCCAGTTCCATCCACGTTGAAGCAAATGGTGGGTATTCATCATTTCTAATGGCTGAGTACTATCCCATTGTATATATAGACCACATCTTCTTTATCCATTCATCTGTTGAAGGACATTGAGGCTTCTTCCACAGTTTGGCTATTGTGGACATTGCTGCTGTAACATTGGGGTGCAGGTGTCCTGGTATTTCACTGCATCTGTATCTTTGGGGTAAATCCCCAGCAGTGCAATTGCTGGGTCATAGGGTAGCTCTATTTTTTACTCTTTGAGGAACCTCCACACAGTTTTCCAGAGTGGCTGCACCAGTTCACATTCCCACCAACAGTGCAAGAGGGTTCCCCTTTCTCCGCATCCTCTCCAACATTTGCTGTTTCCTGTCTTGTTAATTTTCTCCATTCTCACTGGTGTGAAGTGGTATCTCATTGTGGTTTTGATTTGTATTTCCCTGATGGCAAGTGATGCGGAGCATTTTCTCATGTGCTTGTTGGCCATGTCTATGTCTTCCTCTGTGAGATTTCTGTTCATGTCTTTAATGATTAGATTGTTTGTTTCTTGGGTGTTGAGTTTAATAAGTTCTTTATAGATCTTGGATACTAGCCCTTTATCTGATATGTCATTTGCAAATATCTTCTCCCATTCTGTTGGTTGTCTTTTAGTTTTGCAAATGACATATCAGATATAAATGCTTTCTAATGAGCAATTGAAGTACTTTTTCTTGGACAGTTTAAAAATTATTTTAAGAACCCTAGAAGTATTGGTTTAAAATATTCAAATCTGAATTGATCTTTATAACTATTGACTTGTCCTTTCCATATCAATAGCCTGAGTTGATATGGAAGGGACAGTAGAAGGGATGAAAAGGTTATGGTTCAATAAGAGACCAATCCCCTAATAACTTAACTGCTTGCTTCTCATTGAACTCAGAATCCTTCCAATGTTCTGTACCCAGTAACCCTGACACTTGAATCATTCCTTGGACCTGAAAAGTCTTTGTCACATGTCTTAGACCCTAGTTCCTCTGAGAAGATGGCCTGTCTTGCTCCTCCAGAGTCCCTGCTGAAAATTAGAATTCAACCTTAAAACTCAGGCCAGTGTCTGGAATCTGGCAAGCAAACCTGCTGTAGGCTTTCCTCAGGTGGTTCTCTCGGACATCTAAAAATTGCTAGTTAAAAAAAAATAATAATAAAAATAAAAATAAATAAAAATTGCTAGTTAAAGATTTCATTCCTGTGCTCTCCCCACCCCCATTATCAGAGGGCACTCAAACTGCTTGCTGGGCTCTGACCTGCCCTTCCCTTCAGCACCTGCCACTCAGTTTCTACCCTCAGGAACTGTACCTCCTATATAGGAAGATTTTGTTCCATGTTTGGTCCCAGATTGTTATAAATAGCTGAGCCATACATAAGCAGCTCCCAAAACATGACTAAATATAAATTAAAATAATCTATATTTTTAAGTTTAAAAATACTCTGGCAAAATAACACTATTTCTCTTTTATTTGTTTTTATCAAACTAGCATTGCAATATGTTTTATCTTTTTAAATTACTAGTCAATTTGTTTGAAAATGTTCAGCAAATGTGTACTTGATGCTAGTGACTTTTTAAAATATGATAAGAGATCTTAAAGAAATTCGAGGTATTTCTAAGATGACACATTCTGATATCAGAGAAAAGTTATCCTCAGCACTGCATAAACTCAGGTGAAACTTAATATTGTTTATTTTTAACATTCCCAATGGTTATTAACTAGCAGAATGTCAGTGTTAGAAGAGACTTTAGAGGTCAGCAGTAATTTCCTTTTTGAATGGGAATTAGTGCAGAAACTCCATAACCTTTAAAAAATAAAACTGATTAGCTAAACTAATTCCTTCTCCACATTGAGATACTATGTAATGTATTTGAAAACTTTTACTATTTCCATTCCTGTTGCAGCAAGCAGAAAGTTTTTCTTGGAATAATTTTCTGGTAGCCTTTTTCCTACCAAAGCTTTATCCTAAAAAGAACATCAAGTATTTCCCAATAAAAAATAATATTGTAATGAATTTGTTATAGTAAGTTCTTTTCTTTGTAGTGGAGTCTTTCTCCTGAGACATGCTGACAGCATCATCTAAACCACTACTATCTATGTCCCCATCTCTGCTGTGGCATTACCCCAGAAATTGCTTGGTCTCCTATTGTCTGTCTCCCCAAATGAGTAAGCATTCTGAGTGTTGCTTCTTTGTCTACCCAGAATCTACTACTGTGATTAGCATACATCAGCATCCCAATAAAAATGTTTTTAAAAATTGGATAAAAGAGTGAAGAAAAGATGAATAAACAATGATTTGTATTAACACACACTCAATGTGCAACTGAAATCGAGAAATGTTTCAAACTGTTTGAAAAATAACCTGACTTTCATATTCTTTCTTTCCTTCTGGTATTTCTGTGGTAGAAGTAATATGAGCCAAGCACTGCCTCTCTTCATGGGTAGTGAATTCCTACTCATTCTTCTTAGGACAAAAATGTAACAGTTTTTTGAAACCTTTTTTTTGTCACTCCCCCAGGCAACATTTTATTCCTATTCCTGTTATGACTTATCACATTGTATTGTCACTTCCTCCTTTAGCATTATCTAAAACCTACATGAAAATTAAATATAAATCTTTTTGCTTCATTCCAAGGTTATTCACTGTGCTTTTATAACTTTGAATTCAATTTTTCTGCCTTTGGCACATTTTTTAAGCATTTATTCATTTATTAGAGAGAGAGAGAAGGAGAGAATGGAGGAGTAAGGGAGGAGCAGAGGGAGAGAGAGAGAGAGTCTCCAGCAGACTCCTTGTTAAGCATGGAGACTGATATGGGGCTCGAACTCATAATCCGAGATCATGACCTGAGCCAAAGGTGCCCCTCTGCCTTTGATGCCTTGTCCATGCTCCTAGATATATTTGATGTATAATACATTTGTTTTTTATCATCAGTTTCACACCATAGGTAATCAATCTTCTAAATGACTTCTGTTACTTTTCACTCTACCAATATGAACAAATAGTACTACAATGTAGTAAAAGAAGTCTGAGACCTGTGGTCAATAAACATACTTACAAGTGTATAGCACAGGTAATGAATACACTGCTGAGTTTTGATAATTCAATTCACATAAGGTCCAGTGGTTTGAATGTCAGTTAATAATGGACAGTCCCAAGCTCACTGAAATAGCAACTTACAGGGAAGTCATGGGTATTTTATATTTTAGATAGTATACTCTTATTTCATTTGTTTGCCGTGTCATTTGAAGTAACGTGTAGCTCAACCAATTCATCAGCTGAAATGTCCAAAACAAATTTCTCTACCTAAACATACATGACTAAAGATAGATACACAGATATATACATAGATACACAGATGTATGTATAGAGATATGCAATTCTCTTGTCTATCTCTAGAATATTATATCATGATAAAATGGGAGCTTATTCATATCTAATGAGGTTTTTTTGGTTTGTGGTCTAGAAATCCATGGGACAGGCAAGGCCTTGTGACCTAAGGATTAAGTTCTTTTTGGTAGAATTGCCTCTATCTATCTTCTCACATCCCCAGGCTTGTGATCTCAACCAGACCTTCACTGTATTGACCAGTGGAATTTTACTGTCATGTTCCCAGCATGCTTGACCTGAGGCTTCAGCCTATACTGTCTTCTGATAGAAACTGAAACCAAGAGTCCCTTTTGGAAACTTGAGGCAATAAAATCCCATTAGGTCTTGGTAGCCATGCTCAGAAATCCTGGATAATTTTCCCAAAAATAAGCCTCTCAGACCACCTTCTGGTGGATCTTCATTCCCATATTGTTCAGAGCTCATTCTCTGACCCACCCCATCTCTCCTGCTTCTCTACTTCCCTTTCAAAATAGTCATCATGTCTTCTGAAACCCACTATCTACAATAAGCATTCTTCAGTCTATATTCTCAACTACACACCCAACAGTTCTCTAATTCTTGAGATAAATTGAATCTTAGCACAGATTAGAAGATACTGCTTTGCCTGAATCTTTCTAGAGCAGAAAACAACAGAATTCTTCTGTAAAGGGCCATACAGGGGATCCCTGGGTGGTGCAGCGGTTTGGCGCCTGCCTTTGGCCCAGGGCGCGATCCTGGAGACCCGGGATCGAATCCCACGTCAGGCTCCCGGTGCATGGAGCCTGCTTCTCCCACTGTCTGTGTCTCTGCCTCTCTCTCTCTCTCTGTGACTATCATAAAAAATAAATAAAAAATAAAATAAAAAAAAAATAAAAATAAAGGGCCATACACTAAATATTTTAGATTTGGTGACCCATACAGTTTTTGTTGTAAGTACTTAACTCTGCCACTGTAACAAAGACAGCCAGAGACAATTCAAATGTGAATTAGTGTAGCTGTGTTTCGATGAAGCCTCATTTACAAAAATAGTCAGCAGGCCAGATTTTGGGGGTATCATATGCCAATCCCTGCTCTAGTGCCAAGGGTGCTCATTCTGTCATGCCCCCCCCCTTTTTAAGATTCATTTATTGATTCATGAGAGAGACAGGGAGAGAGAGAGAGAGAGAGAGAGAGGCAGAGACATAGGAAGAGGGAGAAGCAAGCTTCTCACAGGGAGCCCGATGTAGGAATTGATCCTGGATTTTGGGATCATGACCTGAGCCGAAGGCAGACGCTCAAGCACTGAGCCACCTAGATGTCCCACTGTCACGCCCCTTGCTTCACAAAAACAAGTAATCGAGTCAGGAATATTCTAGTTTTCCACTGTGTTGCTCTCCCCTTCCATGTCAATCATCCTTAACACAGTCTTATCACTATTGTCTACCAATTTCTTGGTCACTCCCCAACCTATTCTGAAGAATCTGGCAATTCTCACTATTCCTCCTAACTCAAGGCCTTTCTAGTGTCTAGAATTTCCCTGGCAGCCATTTAATGTCCCAATTTCCAGAGATAACACTTTAGTATTGCAACATTTAATTCCTTGTTTCTCTTAACTCTGATTATCTTTACTTATAATTCATTTCCTCTACCCTCATTTATGCCTATATCTTGGTAAGTTCATTTGGAACTTACTATGCACCAGGCCTTGTTTTTGCCCTGGGGAATACAATGATTAATAAGAACTGGATTTTTTTCCTCAAGTATCTGAAGTTTAGTGGTGGAACTCTGCAGCCAATCAAATGAATACATTGCAATGTATTGCGATAAGAAAGGAGCATGTGACGTAAAATGGTAGCAAATGGGAGAAAATGATTAAATTTTAAAGAGGAATGCTTGCAGATGAAGCAACACTTCAGCTGGATCTTGAACCACAATATAAAATTGACTAGGTGTAAAAAAGATATAAAGAATATTCTAGAAAAGAGAAGGACCACATTCAAAGGTATGGAGATGCACCTCAGCTTGTGTGATCTTCCACAAAGAGAACAAAGGTGAATGGGTTGGGAGTGCTAGGAGATGGAACTATTGACAAGGTAGGAATAGATCCTCACTCAAGAATCCTGAATGACTTCTACGCAATTTGGAAGACAGGCAACTGGAACATGAGTTGGGGAGAGAAAGGATCTAGCAAATGAGACCATAAAGGTAAAGGAGATCAGATGAGGGGAACAACCAGATCACAGAGGTGTCCTCAAAGTCAAGGGAGAAGAACATTTTAAAAGGGTTAGAAAAAAAGTTTTTTTCTTTTTTGTCAACAGAGCAATTGGACCTTGCTGGAATTTCAGAAACAGAAATCCCTTAATAATTTAGTTGAATAGTTAAAACTATTTTTTATGTCTCCAACTTATTCATCAAATACTATGTTTATATTGATTGGTATCAAAAGCACTCTCTCTCTCTCTCTGTCTCTCTCTGTATGTATGTATATATATATATATATATCAATACAAGTAAGTAACTCTCCTTTTGGATTTTTTGGGGGTGTGCACTATTTTTAGACTTGAAGACCCTGAAAAATAGATAACTACATTTTCAATAAGCCCTAACAATGATTTTTGGTACTAACAATAAAAAATAATAAAATAAATAAAACACAATCATCAATAGCTTTATTTTTCTCATTGCAACACTTGTCCCCTGGCTTATGAAAAAAACAACAAATGGTTTCCTTATTATTGTATCTGTTCTCATGCTTCCTATTCCTATCATATGACTTCACACGATTTATAATTAGTTATTTTCTCAGTAGTGATTAAATACTCATTTGCTCTTTCTTTACTCTGCCAAACATATTTCACATTTAACAAAAAATATCCCACTTTAAAAGTCTTGTTAAAATCCAAAGAACTGAGTTTAAACTTTGTTCCTTGACTTTTCTGATTAAATTTATGTTCTTAGAAAAAAAAAGAAATGTTAACTAGTAGTAAATGCTACTTAATTGTTAATATTAGGGAAAAGTAATCATTTTAGGCTAAAGCAACCTAACATTTTAATTTTTTTTAACTTGGCTTTCAAAAACGGTGTAAAAAAAACCGAAACATCTAGAAATATGTTCCAGAAATCATGCACTTTGGACTGAAATTGTTTCTTATTCTGAAATGATGGAAACCTTGATGATTGTGCCCATTTTAAGTCTCAACAGGTCATAAGGTTTCTTTGCAACCATGCAATAATGAATTACTAATTAATAATGAGAACTTGCTTCTTCAGCAAGTGTTTTCCCATCCTCAAAAGGTCAATGTAAAATAAAACTTTTCACCCCAGTGGAGACTGCAGGTTTCTGCACTGAGGATACTAAGTACAAGGTTGTTGTTTGAAATGACTAGACAGTGATCTTTGTGAAATAAAATGGTTGGCTGATTTCATTCTGTCTCCTTTTGCTTAGGAGGTTATCTGAGGGTGACAGGGAGACCTCTCTGGAGTCACATTTATTTTTACAACAATCTGAACAAATTGAACCTGTGGGCAAGTCACAACATTTATTGAGCATGAAGAATAAACAGTGCTGTGAAACAGGGACAGGATTCCTACCCGGGGGAATAAGAATTATAATATCAACGGCAGAATATATGCACATGAAATTGACTAAAAACATTTCGTTGCAGAGGGGTCCCAAACCAGTAATATTAGGAATATCATCATCTCTCAACCTTCTAGTAATATCTAATCATCTGATACATTGCTAAGAAATAAGTGTAATTAACAGATAATATGTTAAACTAGATTTATTCCTGCAGCCTGAGTGTGGGAACCACGAGAAACCACCTATAAATGTCAAATCTGCTTTGTTTCCAATTGTTAGGAAATTTCCTGCTTCTATGTCCATTTGGAGTCTCAGTCTTGAAATCCAAGTCCATACTTTCTGCATTCTGTCTCTGTGGAGAGCTTTGTTTTTGATACTCACTTCTCCCTCCCTTGTGTCCTCCACCTCCATTTTCACCATGGACAAGTAAGTTGTAGTTGATTTAAAATGGCCCCAAATCCTTTGCCACACTTTTTTTGAGAGGTGGAATTTCTTTCTCTATCTGTTTAGTTTGGGCTGGTCCAATGACTTGTTTTGACCAACTGAATATGGCAATGGAAACTCAGTGTGAAAATTTAGACTGAATCTTATGAGATCTGCACCTTACACTTTTGACCACTTGGATACTCCCTGTTAGAACCCAGTTACCATGCTGTGAAAAGCCCAGACCATGTGGAGAGGCTATGTGGAAGGAAATTAGGACATTGGTCAGCAGCTTCCATCTCCACATGAGATCTGAGATAACAGTAGCACCAACCGCAGCCATTTGAGTGAACTGTCCTGGAAATTCTAGTTCAGCAGAACCTCCTGATGACTGCAGAACCAGCCAACATCTGGTCTAATGCGGCAGGGGACCATACAGCTAAGGCCAGCTAACACAGAATAAAGAAAAGCAAGTAAAAGTCATTTTAGGCTACTAAGTGTTGGGTAGTGGGCAACATAGCAATACATAACTGAAACACTAACTGAATTATTATCTGCATAGCTTGTTTATTAGATTCTTATAGATGTTTGCTTGCTAAAATTTGAGAAAGCATGGACTTAGAAATCAATGAGATCTGGTTTAAATAAAGACTTTACTCCTTACTGTAATTTCATGATTTAGGTATTAAATTTCCCTAAACCTCAGATTTCTTTTCTGCAAAAAAAGAGGGTAAATAACAATGACTTCTTAATACTTGTAACAATTAAGTAAAATGATGTGCCCCCCCAAATGTTATCTCTGTTTATTATCCATGATCCATGATCCAGCCATAGGCACTTATAAATATCAGTCTTCTTCTCATTTTCCACATCCATATTACAGCCATATATTTACTGATTTTTCCTTTGCTAACTCTCAGCTGTGGATATTCCTGTCTTGTTACTGCTCAAAGTATCGAAAAAAGGCAAACATCAAAAACACACTGACAGCCAAGCTAATAAGCAAATGATTCTGCTTGGTTTTTGGAAGTTGCCTGGGCTGCCCTTCCAAGTTCTTTTTTAGATTGTGGCAACTTCTAGTGCAAATACATCCCACAAGAATAAACTAAGTTGCTAGTCTTTAGTTCTAATATGACATGGCTCTGGGGAAGAAGGGAGAGTGAGGCTGCAAATGACACTTTTCATCTTCCTCAACACAACTTCCTTATTTTCCTCCATCCTCCATGCCCCATTCAGGAATTCACTGGTGATTGAAAATGCCCTTGTTAATTTAATAATCTAAATTATTGCTCTGGACAGTTTCTTCTTCGAGAATGTGTTGTCCCTCTGCTTACCACAACTCTTCTCACAAAACAGTCTACCATTGTATATATTTTGAAATCCAGTGTAATCACCCATCTGCTTTAGCAAGCTTATGAAATAGAGTCTGTTTCATCATAATCTCTTCTTTCTTTGAATTCAGAAAATTTAGATTCCACAAATTGAGTGGGACAATGAATAAGGTACTGTCTGGAAATATGTCTTTTGTTTTTGTGTTATTACATAACTGTTCTCTGAATATCCTTATTTATTCAGCCAGATTGAAAGCTTCTTGAGAGCAAAGTCTAACACTTCCCAAAGGGGTGATAACAAGCAAGTTACTCAATCTCTTAAAACCTGGAAAATGGGGGTTATAAATCCATTCTCTCCAGGTTAATGAGATAAACACATAAAATGCATAGTTTAGCACATAATTATGTTCAATATAAGCTATTTAATTTTTATGTGCAGTTTTTGAATATGCTTAGACATTGGATGGAAAGCCATGATGTTTGACTGAGTCCTTGATGTGCTCATAAAGTAAATTAGAAAATACTGTTGTCCAAGGCTGATATGATGCATATGAAAAATGGGTAACTAATATATGGTTGATACATGAAATACCAACATCGATTTTTTTGGTCCATTTATTTTCTTTCAGGAATATTCCAATAAAATCAAATATCCCCTGGACTTGGAACATTCAGCTACTGAAAACTTGTCTGATTATTTTAGTCCAGCACAGGAAATAAAATCACATGAATGAGAATGTTGCTTAGCTCTTGGAGACAGGCCGAAAATAAGGATTCTGGGCAAATGAAGACAATAAGAAGGCACTAAAAAACAGCAATGAACATGAGTAAATAGCAAAAACAAAACCAGTGTGAGGAGAGTGGGGGAAAGATGGGCTGAATAACTAGTAAAGTCAAAGTTTGCCTACTTCACAATTTTTATGACCTCAAGTAGATTTGAGTTTGCAAAGGATAATAATCATGCAGTCTAACCACACAGGTCATGATGAAGGAGACATGTTATTTATATTGAAAAAGATAGTTATTCACAGCAGGAATATTCTATGTTCTGGTTGGGGGGTGCCAGTTGCTCGCAGAGCTATTCAGATTCCTTTTACGTAGCCTCTGCACATTTGTCCTTGGTTCCAAACTTGGCAGCAATGGGGTAAGAAAGAGCAAACCAGGACCTTGTGCTTGATTGTTAACATGTGAGTACTTCATTGTCTTACATGGTTGTGATATACAGTTTCTTTAGACCCAGGGCCATTGCCCAAAAGTAAAAGAATTGACAACTACTGGGTTTTGGTTCACTTCAGTAAAACACAAAAACAAAACAAAACAACAAAACAGTGTATGAATAAGAATTAGTCCCTACTCTTCATCTCTTCTCAGATGCCTTTTCATTAACTAGTAGACTATATATTATATCCCTAGGTACAAGGATTTCAATTCTAGGAGCAAAGATTGCAGTGTGGCTACCACGATGGATGATGAGGAAAGCAATGCCACTGTGCATGATTGGTCCAAGCCCCCATGTAAATATCCCCAGGGATTCCTGTTGATCACACAAAGCCTAGTTTATTAAGCTTGCTGAGCAAGTGACAGCACAAAACTAACAAGGGTATCCACAGTTCTCAGGAGGGAAAATTTAGGGAAAAGTACTTATGGAATTGAGGATGGAGGATAATAGACACAGTGATTTTAGAGTGAAGTTAGGGAGCATGGTCTGGGCAAGAGTTGGTCAGAATTTATAAACAACACAAATCAATTAGACAGTTTTGGTCTTTTCTTCGAAAAACATGAGTTCAGACTTAGGATAGACCAATTCATCTGTGGTCTTATTTTGGAACACATGAGTCTAAATGGGAAGATGTTAAAGCAATTTGGGCTTCAGTAGTGTGTGTTTCATGCCATAACTTAGTATAGTCTGTTATGTCAGTCATACTGTAGTTTGTTTTGTAAATTGTCATTTCTATTTTTAGTTCTCAGAATGTATGTGAAAAGCTCTTAAAAGAGATGTTCAGCCTCACTACAGAGGTGGACTTCTAACAAGGAAGAATGAGGGAAAAATATAGTGTTTGAAGAAAAGATTTCAAACTTTTGAGTGAAAAGCCAATGCTGTTATTACTGCACTCATTCTACCCAGGTGGCTTACTAAAGAAATACTTGAAAAAAATACATCAGACACTGCAAACCTGAGGGTAATTTCCATTTCTAGAATATATCAGTGAGATGTTCAGTACAAAATATTGCCAGGAACATCTGGCATTGTGAATGATCCAGACAGAGTTTATCAGCCCATTTCCTAACAATGTTGTCAGAATGACTGGAAATGCTGGCACATTTGTCTTTGAATCCGAGGAAGGTATTGTGAGCATCCCAGAATGTGACAGAACCAATGATATACCATTTGAATAGCAAAATAAACATTTTTTTTTTGTCCTGATGCACTGGCAAGGAGAGCTTGAAATATTGGAGAGAGGAGATAAGATAGCAAATAGATATAGCAAATGCACTGCAATACCAGGGAATCCCTTAATTCTCTAACAAATAAATATCTCCAAGGAAACAGTGCTGTGGAAATAAGTTTTATTATCCTAATCATATTAAAGAAAAATCATGCCCAAATCTATTAAAGTAATATTGTTTGGGTAGAAACAAAATTTTTGTCTAAGTAATTAAGTAGACTTGGCCATAACATTTGAACAAACATAATACTTGCTGGTTTCATACACTAATAAAAACAAAGAACAGCATTTAGAGCTTAGCCCAACACAGAGGTGATTGAAATCCGTTACAATTCCAAATCATAGCATATGCAAAGATGTACTCCAGTAGTTTACTTAATGAGCAGAATAAGTTACCACTATTTGGTATGAATAATTGTTTAAAAAACTTTTTTCTCCATGGCCAAATGAACTTGGGTTAAAAAAGTCTCATAATGACTCAGGTACTCTTTAGAGTTTACTATTCATTCTTATAGATATGTTTTAAAAGTTGATCCTCATTAATAGCCTGTGGGCAGTCAGAATCACTGCTGTGTTAATGAAGAATATTTTAATTTCAAGAAATACAATTCAAACTACTTTAAGAAAAAGAGGGAGATAATTGGTTCATATAACTAGAAAGTTGAAAGGTGATAGCTGCTTTAGCCACTCTCCTTCCCTTCTACAGTGCTTTCTTTTGCATTTTGTCTTCACATTCACTCTCTATTGAGTAATAAGATGGATTGTCACATCAGCAGCCCTTTTCCATGTTATAGCTTCCCATTAAACGATAGAGAATCCCTTTTCTCTGACATGTACATATCAAATTTCATGGCTAAGTCTCTGGGTGGCTTGCTAGGGTTAAGTTCTCATCTCTGAACAAATCACTAGAGACAAAGAGGTGAGGCATTCTGATTGTCATGGGCGTATGCCTGGAGCGGGGGTCTGGGGTGGTGCAGGTGTGGTGGTATTAACATCACTGCTGGGTGGGGAGGGATTGGTTTTCCAAGGGAATAAATACTGAGTAAACAGATAATGTATGTTCAATACGACCTCCAATGCACAATGTACTAGTGACAAATGACTGACTACCCTTAGCATAAAATATAATCTTAATTGAATTATAAATTTCTTCAGATTTTTAACTCCAGATGTATGTAACTCTCCAAGTTACATACTTTACTCTCTTAGATACAACCTCTTAACATGAACATTTTCCAAGTTTTTAAGACTCTATGATTTCTCTCATCTCCAGGCTTCCTACCCTCTTCCCCTTGGTGCACTCCTTTTCATCTCTTGATTTTGACTTCAAGAAGATGTCTTCTAGGCCTTTCTTCTAACACTGTTAGCTGCTAGTAACAATAGCTCTTGCAGTTCTCTTTATCTGCACAAACATAGCTCTTATACTAAATGCTTATAATTCCTTGGCTATCTGGCTGTTAGACCATAAGCTCCATGTGAGCAGTGCCTAGCACATAGGAAGGGCTCCATCTATACCTATCAAGAAATCAGCATGGCTATAGTCATGAGAAGCCAGGTTTTTTATTCCTCCACCAGAACTCATTAAATCACATCATTCAATTTTACCAAAGTGCAGAGAAATGTAAAAGAATTAGAAAACACAACTGTCAATATAAATGCACTACCACAGGCAATCCAGGAGTAGGAAAATTCAGCAATTTCAGCCTGGCTATAGAATTCAGTTCCTGGATTGCAATGTCCCTACTACACTCTTGATGATCATGAGTGTCTCATATAAATCCCCTAACAACAAAGGGTATGAGGTTGAATCCAACAGTAACTGTTGTATGCTGATTGTTATAAAGTTGAAGGGGTATGGTTGGTTAGAGTTAGAAGGAAATAACTTTCCTTTTCTCTAAAAAATTACTATAAACTAGAGAAACTATAACTCTGCCTTCCCATTTTCTGGTCTTCTTTAATAGAAAGAAACAGGATTCTTTGTTCCTTTTTGCCTAAGAATGCTCAGTCACAGGATAGAAATTATCTCTCATTCAGTTCATTCTTCCCCTCTGGCTCTCTCAGCCCATTTCCAATTCTCCAACATGTTCCATATACACATTTTTTTTAACTAGTTACATTCTTTGAAATGCCTGTTTTGCTGAATTTTACAAATATCTAGGAATCTTCATGGGAACAGCTCCTTTTGAACTTTGTTCTCAATCACAGATAAACATTTGACACTTCCTCACTTATGTGTAAATCACAACTGTCTCTCAATGCCCCCATTTCCCCTCGCTTCAGGACACTCTCTTGAGTGTACCACTTACCAAACTGTATCTGTGGTGGACACTTGGTATAATCTGTCCAGGATCTTCTATTAGAACTGTTTGTCATCCATTCACATGGTTTTATTGCTTTTTAAAAAGTTGGCTTCATTAGGATATAATTTACATACAGTAAAATTTACTAATTTTAAGAGAATGATTTAAAGGATTTTGACAAATCTATAACATTGTGTAACCACCACCAAAATAATAATATTGAACATTTCCATTACCCCCAAAGAGTTCTCTCAGACTCCTTTATATTCAGTCTCTTCCTCCTATCTCTGGCAACCCTTTGTCCTCCTTTTCTCACTATAGTTTTTTCTTTTTCAAAATTTCACCTAAAAGAAATCACATAATATATAGTTTCTGTGTGTGTGCACCTAACTTCTTTCACTTACCATAATCTTTTCTGAGGCTCCTCTGTGTTGCTATGTGTGTGTTAGGATTCTTTCTTTTCAGGTGATCTAATGGCCTTGACTTGACTTTGTGGCCCAAATCCTGATTAACTGCTCCAAGGATGGGTCATTGGGCCAGTCCAATAAGAAAGAGTTTCAGTATCATCTGCCTAATGCCTGAAGCCAAGAAATGTAGAACTCACAAACTGAAGACAGCAATATATCCTTATGTGAAGAAAGATAGTCTAAAATGGAAGAACATATACAAGACACAGAAAGAATCCTGGCAGCATTGGAGTCTCTAGCTCCAGATTTCTCCAAAGACCAGTTATATAATCTCCTCCCTGTGGTTTGGTGGTTAAACATGTGTTTAGATTCCATAAGTCAACAAAGCAATTTTCCTTTTATTTTTTCCCCCTACAAAGTTAGAGGGGTGTTTTTGTGATTATTTTTGGGAAGGGGGGGCTGTTGGTCGCATAGTATCCAACTATGGCTGATAGATTGTTATAGCCTCTTGTATACAAGCTCCCTGAGGATAAGGGCTTCTGTGCTTCTGTCACCCAGCTGCAGGCATCTAGCATGTTTGTTAGAAAGTTTAGCTAACCTGAGTCAAGCCATATATTGTCATCACTATTTGTTGAGCACATACTAAGTGTGTGACACCAAGTTCAGTGTTAGAGGTAAAGATGCTATATTTGTCTTCCATCTGCCTCTCCAATCTTATCTCACAGTAACTTCTCTGTGTCTTCTCCAGCTACATTGGAGAAGCTACATGGGTTGTGTGGAGGCTGGACTAGCTTTCCCAATCTTTTTGCTTCTTGGCAAAAGGCAAAGGATTCAGGGAATCCTTTCTTTGCCTTAAGTTAAGACTGGGTCGGGACGCCAGGGTGGCTCAGTGGTTGAGCGTCTGCCTATGGCTTGGGGCATGATCCTGGTCCCAGGATTGAGTCTCACATTGGGTTCCCTGTGAGAAGCCTGCTTCTCCCTCTGTCTGTGTCTCTGCCTCTCTCTCTCTCTCTCATCTGTGTCTCTCATGAATAAATACATAAATCTTTAAAAAAAAAAAAGTTAAGACTTGGTCAAATGTCCCATATAAATATCCTCAGAGGACCATGCACTGGTATCTCTAAATAGCACTGGAACATTAGAACTATTGTTTTACATTTATTATTATAATTATTTATTTAATCTGTCCTCTCCAGTAATTTAAAACCTTGAGGAGTGCAGGGCTCCTGTTTGTCTTCATATTCCATTGTATTTACAAAGTTTAATTAAGTGCAAGGAACAATAGGACACAACATATTCTGCTGAGTGTTTGAATAACAATGGGACCTGCCTTAAAGAGCTTATAATCAAATTAGGCCATACAGATTTTTAAAATGCATTGTCTTCGATTTTTATTTGCTAAATCTGAAAGCATAAATGAGTCATGGAGATACTTAGAGAAGGCTTCATGAAGGAGACAGTACAAGAACTGAATCTAGTTTGAAAGGTATCAACAACAGTGTTAATTTAACTATTCTTGTAACAGCAAAGGTTCCCATTACCTTAGTGATTTGCAACAGCAAACATTTATCTTACTCAAATTATGTGAGAGCTCAGCTCAGTTCAGCTCTAACTGTTTTCTCATTTCTCAGGAAAAAGAGTAACCATTATCTGGGATGTAATGTTTTCATGGTAAAGGGGTAGAGCTAGAGGCACTGAGACACATCATGCTTGCACATTCTGCTCAAATTCAATTTGCCAAGGTAAGTCATGTGGCTAAGGCCAGAGTCAATGAGAAGGAAATGTACCCGCCTACCATAGGCAAGGAACATGGGCAAGGGGATTGTAAGAATTAGTAAGAACAAAAACACAGATGTGAGAGTGCTCTTGTCAACAAATACTTGGGGAACTTCAACTTATTTTTTATTAAACTTTCTATCATATAATAGTTTTAGATTTACAGAAAAGTTATGAAGGTGGTACACAGAGTTCCTGTACACCCACATCCAGTTTTCCCTGTGGTTAATATCCCATATTCATATGGTACATTTGTCACAACTTATTAGTTATTACCAAAATTATATTATTAACTAAAGCCCATGCTTTACTCAGATTTCCTTAGATTTCACCCACTGTTCATTTTCCATCCTAAGATCTTATCTAGAAAGTCATGCAATATTTAGTGAATATGTCTCCTTAGTCTCCTTCCAATGTTTCTCAGATTCTACTTTATTAAAATTGCTTAATTGATTTTATCTATTCAGAGTATCTGAAGATATGAATCTAGAGGAAACTTCCCTGGACATAATAAATGAATAAAAAGAGTTTCTTTTTTGAAACAAAGTCCAAACCATGATCTTATTGTCTCATCCTAGCTCCTGAAAAAGTTGATTTACAACTGTTAATTTGTTAAGGTATGCCTACATCTGAAGTCTCCTGAAAAACAGAGAGATGGTCTAGTGTTTTTTGTGGACATCTGAATAACACACATTCAAGAAAATCAATGGCTGAGTAACTAAAAGACTGGATTTCAAGAGAAATGCTGAATATGCATAGCCTCCTCCATCCCTGAGTTAATGACATATACATGAAATATTGCAGATAAGAAATTAGGAAGTCTCTTGGAAGTACAATAGGAAAATATGCAAAGTATTGGCTTAGTGTGGGGCTTTCACACTTTACATGTCATGCTGAAGGGTACATATGAGGTAGCCTAGCTATTAGATTTTTGTCCAAGGAAGAGGTGTTGAGCTTCCAAATGATTGTAAGAAAGTAAGTGGGCTATTATAAAACATAATAAGGTAAATATAGATAAATTATGGTAGCCTTTCATTTTCTATGAAAATTGGGATTACTATTTTTTTTTCATTGAAATACAGTTGACACACAATGTTACATGAGTTTCAGGTATACGTCAAGGTGATTTGACAATTGTATACATTATGTTATACTGACCATAAGTGTAACTACCATCCGTCATTTTATGATGCTATTGCAATACCATTGACTATGTTCCCTAGGCTGTACCTTTCATCCTCATGACTTACTCATTCCATAACTGAAAGCTTGTACATCCCAATCCTCAACTCAGGATGAGTATATATATTTTTAAAGATTTTATTCATTTATTTGAGAGAGAGAGAGAGGGAGAGAAAGCAGAAGCAGGGGGAGTGGCAGAAGGAGAGAAAGAAGCAGGCTCCCCACTGAGCAAGGAGCCCACTTTGGGGCTCCATCCCAGGATCCGGGAATCACAACCTGAGCTGAAGGCAGACACTTAACCAACTGAGCTACCCAGGCACCCCTAGGGATGAGTGTTCTTAGGCGGCTTGAAAATAGGACAGACTATTAGAAATATTTTGGTTTGCAAAACTGCATAATGTTGATATAGTTAACATTTATTGAATAGGTTAAGTGTAGGTATGGTAATAAATATTCATTTATTATCATAACAGCCTATAAGATAGATTTTATCATCTCCATTTTCCAGATAAGAGAGAAAGATGGAAAAATTAAGTAACTTGCCCAGTAACTAGTAGAGCCAGGTTTTTAAATTTAATGCCAGAGTCAATGTATAATCTCTACCTTGATTGCCTCTCCTATAAGACAATGTTAGCACAGGCATGATGGACACAGATATGAACCATCCAGACCTCCTTCTGGAAAGGATGTGTGCCCTCTTTTCTGGTAGTGCTGTCTGTAAACAAGTGACAAGCCTGGGTCTGGCATCCACACAATTTCCTAGCACCAGTAACTGATACTTAGCAGCCTCTTGAGGATAATTCCACTCTACTCCCTGCATAGTACCCCTCTACTAGTTCTTCTTATCAGAGCCCTGTAACTTCCTCCAAGGCCACTTTCCACCCAAATCTCCTCCCTGCTTTACCTATACATCTCAGTTCATGAATTTCACCTAGTCTCCCCCAGGAGTGGGCTAGACTGAGACTTACCATAAAGGAGAGACCTAAACAAATAGGTGTTACTTGATATCATCCAGAATTTGCCCCCATCAAGAAATATTTTATGAGTGTTAGTATCTACACTTGGGTTCATTTTACTCCTAGATTGGCTCCCTTTACAATGTCCTATAGACTCATATTTTTGCTAAGAAGTGGTAGAGAAAGTGGGCTGTGCAAATAAAAAAACTAAAAGAGCTGTTTCACTACAAACTTTGTAAATTATTGAGATACAAATACATTTTTTATTCATGTAAAACAAAGCCATACTAAAATTGGGAGAGATCTGCTCTCCTCACTGCTCCATGAAGAAATGAAGCCCAACTTATGGTCATTGACTTTGAAGATCATGGTGAGCACCAAATTGGTGCCTCCAGGACTCCAGCATACAGCAGCACCTATACTCAGTAAAGAATGCCCATTGCATCCAATGTATCCATGGAAAGGAAGTTAGAGCATAAAGAGTGGAGGCGGGGGAGAATTTGACAGAAGCAATGAAGCACAATTTTATCTGTGCCATTTTGAAGTAGAAGAAGGATGTCATTAAGAGATGAGCTAAGAGCAGGAAAGAGAGAATGAAACATAGACTTCATACAGGTGAGGAGGAGAGATGAGCAAAAGATAATCTAAAGAATCTTAAAATTGTAGATAACTAGATAACAGAAAAAAAACAAAAATAGAACACAATTAAGCATTCAAACACAGCGTACATCTGGCTAAAATGACAGTATTGAAGGGTGAAATGGGAATAAGAATATAAGTCTGCCTTTGATTGCTTATGTTTGGCTGCTGTTGAGATATATCTTTTGCAGAATGGACTTGCCAAAGATAGAATGAAATAATGGACAAAATTTAGTCTAGTGAGATATAGTGTCATAGGAAGAAATAGAGAGAGGTACTTTTATGATACTGTCCTGATGACTTATGGTCTTGTCTGTACTCGGATACTGGAAACACAAAGGTGACTTTGTGTCTTTGTCTATGAAGACATACTTGCTGTAGAAGTATAGCACAGGACATCAGAAGGTGAACAAGCAACCTCAATTCTCCAGGAAATGTGCATTCACTGCAAAACAACTATTATGGGATGTTCTGTGTTCAAAGGGCAAGGATGTCTGCATGCATCATAGGAAACTGAATGTTGAGGATTTAAATGTGGACTTTGACTTGATGTCTGAGGGCTCTACCTCTTGATTGTTCAAAGACACAGGTACTCACCATTGCATCAAAGACGTGTATATTCTTAAAGTTATTCTTCACTGACCCTAAGCCTATTCTGATGCCAGTTTGGAGTTCAGAAAGTTAAAAGTATTACTGTGCTAAATACTTCTTTTTGGTGTGGCATAAAACAGTGGTAAAAGTAGATAGCACAAATGCCAAGGGAAACTGAACATTATTAAAACCTGATGCTTAACTGCAATTATCTGGGAGAAACTTAGAAATATCTATAGAAATATCTAATAAAGTTGTATTCTAGGAAAGAGGGGCTGTTGAAGAATTTGTGAGAAGATGTTCCAAGGGGAATTGAAGGAGACTCTTCATTAACAACAACAAAAATGATAGAAGGAGAAAGGAAAGGAGATTATAGCAATGGAATAAAAGATGTTTCCCCCAAGCTGTGACATTTGAGACAGTTTTGCTTTTACACTACAAGTTTTGAGAATGTGTAAGGTAATTGGAAATAGCAGAAGGCTATCCAGTGGCCAGTGAATTCCTGGAAGGCAAGCAGGGGGTACAGAGATCACAGAACACGAACCATGAGGAAGAAGGGTAGAGAGAGCTCGTCATGGGTACCAAGAAGCTGGTTTCAGTGATTTTAACATGAATAAGAAAAAAAAAGACACCTGCAGAAGAATCTCCCTTAGACCTAGCACCCCTAGGTAAGTTAGCTCACTCGCAGGTCAGGAACATGGCAGAAAGAATGAAGAGGCAGGGAAGTAGGGAGAAGGCATTAGTCAACTTTCTATGTTAACCCTTTCAGTTAATCATAAAATGTGTGGATTTTGTTTGAGCCTGCTGGTATACATCTATTCCTGTGGTACCTGATAGATGTATCATGTAAGAATACAGCGTACTTCATTATATTACACCTTATTTTATTTATTGCACACGCACCATTAAAATGCTAACCAAAGTGGAGATTATTTATAAAATTTGCCATCTGTGGCCACCGAATTCATAAAATAAGAGATACAAATTACAAGCCCTTATTCAGTCTCCTTGAACACTTTGGACAAGAAGCTAACATTTTACCCATATGAATAGTAAAATAAACTTCATCCAATGTCTAAATATGGTAACCAACCAAAAGTATGGACAAGATGTTACAGGTTGGGTTCCTGGGGAGCAGATTCTGAAAAACAGATTAGCTTCCTTAATTAAGAAGTTAAGAAGTGCCCCTGAGATCCACCCCTGTATGCCTATGGATGGAAAGAGATAGAACAAGATAGAGTAGGGAGCAGTGGATCTGCAAGGGAAACTCCATAGTCTCAGCTGACCCCATGGAGAGCTCTGTAGCTACAAGGAAACTTCAGCTTTCTCCCAACTTGGATCAACATACCTTTATATCTTGATACGGATTAGTCATTTTACGTGACTGGGAAAAATGTGTGTTTGGGGAGGGTAGCTATGTAACTGGGATGGTCTCTAAAGGGGCTGGTGGTTGAAGTTATAACTGCCAGAACACTGAGCTCTTCACTGACGGGGGATTCAGAGAGCACAGCAAATGTCCACCCCCTGGGATGCCTGTGTGGTCAAGACTACACCAGAGACTATATGGAGAAGAGAGACAAAATATTTAAGGTATGGTGCTCTATTTTAAGGAAAGGAGACCATGGAGGCTGCACCAAGAAGAGGTAGAGCATATTTGAAAGAGTCAGTTCTGACCCTTACAAGTAGTATGAGCTTAACTAGTGTATGACTCAAACTTTTATTTGGAAATTATAGACAACAATTGTATTGATTATTTATAGCTGCTGTAACAAATTACTACAAACTTAGCAGTATAAAACAACAGAGATTTATTATTTTACTGTTCTGTAGGTCAAAAGTCCCAAGTGGGCTTAGCCAGTTTCACCTTCTGTGGATCCCACAAGGTGGAAATCAAAATGTCAACAGAATTGTGTCCCTTTTTGGAGGCTCTAAGGGAGAATCCATCTTATGGCTCATATAGGATATTGGCAGAATTCAGTTTCTTGCTGTTGCAGAACTGGGGTCTTCATTTCTTTGCCATCAGTTCAGGACCATCCCCAGTTTCTCGAGGCCATGAATATTCCTTTGCTTGTGGCTCACCCTTCAATGCCAATAATAGTGGATCAAGTCTCTCTCATGCTTGGCAGCTTTCCTGTGTCTTCTGATATATCTCAGAGAGATATAACTCTCATCCTCCTGTACTTTTAAGGACTCACATGATTGGACTGGGCCTATCCAAATAATCCAGAATAATCCCTCTATTTTATGGTTCATCACCTTAATTTGCAAAATTCCATTTGCCATGAACATATTCATAGGTTGTGTCTATCAAAACTCACAATGTTGTGTGAGATTATGCTAAGTGCCTGGATACCTGAGTAAACCCTCAGGTTATATATATAGAGTAAACCCTCAATAAATGAAGCTCACACCAGAAGTTTGAAAAAAGAGACAAAGAAGCCCTGAAGTCATCAGTAAAGGTTTCATGTAGAGGAGACGCCAAGTCTTGTAGGATAGAAATAATTAGAATATAGGGAAGGATAGGAAAAAGGCTATCATGTCATGAGATTTTGAATGAGTGTAGCAAGTTCTGGTAGCAAGATGCAGAATTTGATGGTAAATAGGCCTGAAAGTTTTGCTTTGCTTATAATTAAGTCCGTTGCTTTAGCACTATAATAAACCACTATGGCCCTTAGAGTTTCTCATGTGTGTGTGTGTTATCTATTCAATGTCTGCATTCTAGAAGAAAAGGAAAGCATTTTCGTATCCTCTCTTTGCCCCCTCAGTTTCACTAGTTTTGGCAAACCCACATTGTCTTCACAACCACATTTCCTAGCTATTGAAGAGGCTAACAAATTCATCTCTATTTGACTTGTGTCATTCCAAAATTCTGATGTGAATAGCTCCACAGGGTCCATAAGCAAATGAGGAGAAGGTCTACAGCAGTAGTTTCCAAATTTTTTTGATGCCTCAACCCATCAGTGAAAAGTTCGGAGAATGTACTTCTAATATGTGAACAATGAATATATATGAATAATGAATATATGTACATATATGAATAATGAATGTATGTATATATAAGAATAATGAATATGTGTGTATATATAAGAATATTGATATATGTACATATATTCATTGTTCATATACTGGAAGCATACATTAACATATATAAATGATATTAAGATACGTACGTTATATTAAATATTAATAAACCTAAATTGTATCTTAATTTTTTATCTTTAGATTTAAAATGATGATTAACAGAAGTGTTCATATATTCCTCTTACATCACAATTGATTGTCTTGCATATTTCCTAAAGTGCCTTTGGAGCAGAGGTCTTCTGTTCAGCTCAGAGGCCGTGGTGCTTGCATACGTGGTGCTTGATAAATCTGTCCCTATCACATGTACCCTGTGTTCATGGCCTCAGCTATCATCTTCCTTTTCTGACTTGTTCAAAAAACTATTCCATCATGTACCTAAAGAGGGTATGTTTGGGCTCATGGTAAAGATTGATCTGGGTGCCTTCTGATGAATCATGCACTAAAAAGTATGCAGATCAAAAGAATTTCAAACAGCCCAAGCTGCTTATGATCAAGAATTCAGTGGCCCTTGTTTAGGAAAAGGCTGGAGATTAAGAAGGAAGGTAAAGTGTGAATTTTGGGTTAGCTGGGACAGCGTCATCTAACTGAAGTGGCTAGGTCCCAATCCCCAGGAACGGCGCAGCCCTCCCCACATGGAGAAGAGACCTTAGGAAACTTTACCTGTGCCTTTTTCCTTGAAAAGAATGTTTTGGGAGCATGTGAGTGGCTCAATTGGTTACATGTCTGACTTTTGGTTTCAGTTCAGGTCATGACCTCAGGGTCATGAGATCGAGCCCTGCATCCTGCTCTGTGCTGGGCATGGACTCTGCTCATGATTCTCTCTCTTCCTCTCCCTCTGCCCCTTCCTTCCTGTGCACGTGCTCTTTCTCTCTCCCTCTCTCTCTCAAAAATCAAATTAAATTATATTTAAATTTAAAAAAGAAAAGTGTTTTGACAGCTTAAGCTTCTTCTCTAAGGAAAAGACTGTATCTTGCTTCCATTGCTCCTCATTCTCCTTTGTCCTTATGAATTATGCTTTCCTTCAATATTAGGATTGGACACCCTCATTCACAACCCACAAGCGGCCCTTACCTCTCTTCAGTTTATAATTTAAAAATTGTTCCATGTGTGCATTCCCTCTCCATCATAACACTAGTAGATAGGGTTAGATTTTGTACAACCTTGTTAGAGAAGTTTAGATTTAACATTTTTTTAAATGAGTTATTGAAGATTTTGTTCTGAGAATTCACATGACTTTAGAAAGATGGTTTTGCCCACTGGATTAGAGAAGCATAGAATACGGAGTCTGGGAGTGATTGGTAGTGGAGAGAAGGGCGGAGAGCTGTAGGAGCCAACAATCCGGCCATGGAGTAACAAGGATGCTCCCCCACTTATGTCCTCATTTGGGATAAGGAAAAAGAAATTTCTATCAGTTCTATTGCAAATCTTTACAATATTTATGGTAGTTATCTACAATGCACATGGGATAAGCAAACCACTAGATGCTACTTAATTATTAAGTAATACATTATTATTAAGGAAGTCAGATGTTAGAGGGAATTCGGGTACATAGCTGAAAAATAAGTTATGTTCTGTTTTTGTTGCTGCTACCAATTAACTGTGCGATTTTTAGCAAAACACTTATGTCTGTAGTTTCTTCAGCCATTAAAACCAAAGCTATTCAATAATATAAACTCTAAGAATCCTCTTGCTCTAGGATTATATGATTGTAAAAGAATGAATACTGCCTAACTTTGGGGAAAACTTCTTTCTTTTTTCCAAGCATCATACATCATTCTTCAACTACTATTAATTTTTCATATGTACTTATATTTTATTAATCCACATATGTAATTCTCTAAGTATTTTTAAAAGGAAGTGACATGTATTTTAAAAATCATTCTGTAGCATTTTAATAGTAACTCAACATAAAGGGAATCAATATTCAATAATTAACCATTATTTCTTCATAAAAACACAAAATGATCAAAATTACATTTCCTCTGGAGTTCTAATATTGCAGTATTATGAAAAAACTAAGAGATTGTCAAAGCAAGAAAGCCAAGTTCCATGGCCTGTTGATAATGTGAGGAAGTCTGCATGTATGATATACAGAGAAAGACACCTCATTTATCAGCTCTGTAGGCATTAGTAGAGAATCTACACACAATTATGTTATGTCTAACTCTAAAGTAAGCTTAAAAATTATGCATAAACATGACTGTGTCTAATGCCTTAAGAATTAACAATCCGGGGATCCCTCGGTGGCTCAAGGTTTAGAGCCTGTCTTCAGCCCAGGACGTGATCCTGGATTCCTGGGATCGAGTCCCACATCGGGCTCCCTGCATGGAGCTGCTTCTCCCTCTGCCTGTGTCTCTGCCTCTCTCTCTCTCTCTCTGTGTCTCTTGTGAATAAATAAATAAAAATCTTAAAAAAATTAACAATCCTTCAAATTAAATAATGAAATTCCCATTCAGGAAACCCAGGGTGTCCAGTTTCACCATGCAACCAGTGCTTTGAAGAGAATGGGAATTATCGCCCCTACTTCTAAGCAATCACTTAAAATTGACTAGCTTATTTCTTTAAGTTTACTTTCTCTGGGCAGCTAACATTTTGATTTAAACAACACTTTTTGTGGAGTAAACAATCCACTTCTTGTGGGTTGGAGTAAGCTTGGAGTCAGAAGACCTGTGTCTTCGGCCACGTCTTTTTGCTACTGATGTGATGTGGAACAAGATCACAAAGTCTATGTGTGATCATTTGGGATATGAAAGGAATAGTAGAGTTATGTCTACTTTATGTTCTTCAAATGAGTATGGATAAGATACAATAAAATGATTAATGTGGAATTATTTTATAAAGCGTTTACATTTATAATACCTTAATGAATTATTATAGATAAAACAAAACAAAGTATGACAATATAAGTAAACAAGTGACATATACTGCATTAGCTTCATATTTTATGCAAATGAGAAATAAACCACATTTTTTAATGATTTTATTTCCAGGATAAAATGATCTATCTGAGAAGACATATAAACTAGAAGACTTAACTTTCTCCTACTAACACCATGGGAGCTTGTGTAAATCGCTAGGGCTCCAGGAAAATATGGAGGTCCCCAAATCAATACCCATTCTTGACAGCTGAGGAAACAGCTCCAGAGTTTTAAAGTATGATTTAAGGAAAAGATTCAGAAGAAAGCTGACATTTGCAAGTGAGATTTGGCATTAATAAAGGAAAATATTGCTAGTACATCTTGCTTAATCACAGATTTAAGAGCCAAAGAGAACAGTATCTCTAAATCATACTGGATACAAAGAATAGTGGGTAAAATAATTGAGTAAATAACTGCAGGTGTGACTTAAAAGTTGATGATAATCATGGTAACCAAACTCCGAATCACTAACCTAAGAGGATTTTCTTTCGAAATGTAAAGACACCAGACAGGACTATTAAGCTTCCAATTAGACTCTCAACTTTGGCATGTGTGCCTTCATCAACCCATGAAATGGGCACTGTACTTTGCACAGTGCCATGTGATGCTGTTTTTAGCAACCAGAGCACTAAAATTCTGCAAGTAGATCAGTCCTAGGCTGTCAGGCAGAACAAGGCACAGGTGCTCAATCTTGGAGGCCAGGAACACTGTATTTTTAAAACCAGGGCTGTAACAAGAATGATTCCTTAAGTGGTACAGTGATTTATATACACTGTCTCGCACGATGATGAGGTACCATAAGTAGAAGAACTGTAGAGATGTATAGATGAGGAACACCCATGGATGAGGAACAAAAAATATATGTGACTCAGATCACAAAACAAGTGAATAATGAAGCTAGAACTATACTTCATATTCTTTAACCCACAGTCCAGTCTTTCGTGCTTTCACAGTTCTGCACTTGTCAATAATAATTACAACTATTATTTACCAAGCACTTACTATCTGTCAAGCACTGTGCTGAGTTCTTTAAATATTCCATTTCGTTTAATCAACCCAAAACTCCAGAGAGAAGGAAGCATTATTTTCTGCATTACACAGGCAAGGAAACTAAAGCTTGTGGGAGAAGTAGGAACACCGTGTTCAAGGTCACAGAGCTACCAAATGGTGGAGCCAGCACCCACACCCATTTCTGCCTGACTTCAGCCTGTCCTCCCCTTCCCCTAGGCAGTTTTTGTGCTTCTGGCAGTTACCATTACAGGAGTTTGCCTTGAACCAAAAAGCAGTTTGACTTAAAAATAATAAGCAGGGTGATGAAAGAACCCACACTATTGGCATTTTAGGGGTCTCTTTTAGTATCTAATACTAGAATGTGATATTATTTTATATAATCCATGCATGCTGAGTTTCATTCTCTGCCCAGCATTTTGAAGTAGAGCTCTCTATAAGGCTGTTTCCTTCCGTCCAATTTCTACCTCCTAAAACATAGTCAATACGCATGCAAATGGTTATATGTCTGTCTACCCTGGGACTTCCTCTTGTTTCACATGCTCAGAAGAGCATGTCCTGGACAATGGCAAATATTCTAAAACCTCCATGCAATCCCAATTGCTCAGCTATTTTACTAATGACTTATATGTATGTATTTCCAGAATCTAACATACTCTTGAAAAATATTAATTCCACTTCCCACTGCCAACATTCATCCTGTCCCTCCTTGCTTTTTCCTTCCTTCCTACTTTCTTTCCTCTCCCCATTCTTTTCTTCTTTCCTTCCTTCCATCCTCCAAATAATAGTAATCCAAAGTGACTATTAAGTACAAGTATGACCCCGGGGGAACTCATGGTCTAGCTCATATATGTATTTTTTTAATAATACATTTATTTTTTATTGGTGTTCAATTTGCCAACATACAGAATAACACCCAGTGCTCATCCCGTCAAGTGCCCCCCTCAGTGCCCGTCACCCATTCACCCCCACCCCCCGCCCTAGCCCATATATGTATTGAACAACTACACTATATATAAAGAGTAACAAGGTGTCACAGACTACACACAATGTAGATTCTCCGTAAGTTAACAAAGATCATGAAAAACAGTTCCCTATAAAACGCTAGAAATGACCCTTGAATGCCTAAAATGCAAAATGCCTAAAAATGCCTAAAAATGCAAAATGCCTAAAGAGGAAGGGAGAGGCAAGAGAACATTTTATAAATTTCAACGAGAAAACAGTGGATACTATTAATTCAATCTCTTCTTACAGTAAATCACCCCCTCGCCTGCTAACAAAACAACATACCATGTATGTGCAGTTTTCCGGTTTAATACGCAGTCTTGTATCTCTGTTTCTTTGTCTCTGCTGCCCCCTGTGTCTGGAATAGTCTTCCAACCTCTTATCCAAACCTCCCGACTTTCTGTGAAAGTCAGCTCAAGGGTAAGTCTGTAAATCCTTTGTGCAGCTTTCCCTGGTTCCCACAGACAGGCTAGGCTTGCTGTCCTCCAGCCCCACTGCATGCTGCATGAGACCCCACAGTAGCTGTCATCACTGTGCTGTGAGGATACCTATTCACATTGTCTCCACACCATGCTGCGTGTTTTTTGTTGTCTCAATTCTAGAATACCAGCAGCGTGGAATGCTTAGAAAATAACCAATATATATGTTCCAGGAATTAATACATTTTCTAAAAACATTTGTGAACTTGGTCTATATAATTTGGGTACAAGAATGGTGACTCTAATCGAAAGATGAATGGATAAAGAAGATGTGGTTTATGTATACAATGGAATATTACTCAGCAATTAGAAACGACAAATACCCACCATTTGCTTCAACGTGGATGGAACTGGAGGGTATTATGCTGAGTGCAGTAAGTCAATCGGAGAAGGACAAACAGTGTATGTTCTCATTCATTTGGGGAATATAAATAATAGTGAAAGGTAATATAAGGGAAGGGAGAAGAAATGTGTGGGAAATATCAGGAAGGGAGACAGAACATAAAGACTCCTAACTCTGGGAAACGAACTAGGGGTGGTGGAAGAGGAGGAGGGCGGGGGGTGGGGGGGAATGGGTGAGGGGCACTGAGGGGGACACTTGATGGGATGAGCACTGGGTGTTATTCTGTATGTTGGTAAATTGAACACCAATAAAAATTAATTTATTAAAAAAAAAAAGAATGGTGGCTCTAAGTGTTAAGGACTCCATCTAACTCAGACTATTCTCAAAAATACTTTATAGCCTAATTCTATAAATAAGAGTAAAAGAATTAAAAAGACATGGTTTAAGAATGTGAGAACCCTCACCATGAAATGAACTATATGCAACATAACTATCTTACTGATGCATAAATGTGCATGAAAGAGATGAATGAGGCATTCATACAACAGTGTCTGAGTCTTCTAGAAGTGGTTGATAATTGCAGGCCGTGGAACATCATGAATAAAAGATTAAGCCTTATGTGTTTTAGGTAGGTGGATGAGTGGGCAGTACAGAGAACTGGTAACAAAGAGGGAGACTATTCAGAAATATCTAAAGTAAAGAATTCATTGCCCAGTAAAAGTGAACCCTAAACATGACTGTTGCTAAAACTATATCATATTTACATGACATCTTAAACAAATTTTGTGTAATGTTTTTAAAATAAAATGGATCATTCTCCCGATGGAAAAGGGATTTCGCACAAGTCAACCAACATCTGGAGTTTGATTGTATGAAAGTGAGAGATAACATAAAGGTTTTCCAGCTTCACAGAAGGTCACAATCCATGGCTGGGCGCGGGGGCGGGGGGGGCTGTGTTTAGAATAAACAACTGAGTGAGTAATAAGGGTACCCAGAATTCTCATGTGAGCTGCTTTTTCTGGTCCCCACTATAGGTGAAGAGTCCCTTGCTACCCTCTTAAAGAGTTGGGAAGAGGATAGAATAGAATCATTGGAAGCTGGAGCTGGGAGGTTTATGGGAATCATCTTTTGCTAGCCTTATTTTCAGATGAGAAAACCTTTCAGAGCCCAGAAATGTAAGAAACATACCAGCTAGTCAAAGAACTAAAAAATGTCAAAGTTTGGTGTAAATCCCAAGATTTCTGATTCCCAGTCCAGTATTCTTCCTTCTACACTAGGGCTATATTAAAATCAGGCCAAAAATAAAATACTATAGCTACTAGGCTAACCATTCAGAAGACTTTTTATAAGGAAATAGATTTATTCCATATTTCAATGTCAAGTCTTTGTTTCCTTCTTGCTTACAGAAAGAGAGACATGGACCACAGTCTCCTAGTGACATCTGGTGACTGAATCAAGGTAATACAAAATATAGGAATAATAAAAAGAAAGCACCTTTGTACTTTTGTTTGTTAACATTCCCTAGGGTAATTAAATCTAAAATTTGGAAGATACGTTCTAATTTTTGAAGATGATCTTTCATGGTTCCCTTCATCATTAATATGTCTACAAACAAGGCTTTGTTTCCTAGTAATTTTCTTATTTGTAATAAGTGAATTATTGCCAGTCTTGTGCCATCTAAGTCTAAATTGCCTAATCTATTCAACAAAGATTTATGAGAACCTGCTACGTGACAGAAACAGCTCTAGTGATTGGGAATGCAAAGATAGATATTTATCATCCCTTTCTTTAGGAGCCTCACTGCCTAGCTGGGGAAATAAAGTCATTACAGGGAACTATAATACAACGTGAGAAAGGCTAAAATGAAGATATGTATAAAATATGCTGAGGAAGGAGTGACTGGGAAATCATGAAATCTTCAGAGAAAATGAAACCTTCTTAACTTAATTTTAAAAAGGGTTTGGGAGTCCATCTGACTTAGAAAGCAAAAGGTCCCAATTCATTCTCTCAAATATAAAACAAAGCATCTGATATTTAAATGTACTTTTAATTAAATTTCATTCCATGAGTATGACTGTCACTCTATATTTCTTCAGTATTGACCAACTCGGTCCTTGTAGAGAAGAAGACTATGCTATTACTTCTGGTCAAGAATACAGAGATGTTTCTAATACCTTCACTATTTTTATTTCTGTATCTGATGAGTAAAGAAGTTGGAGGACAGAACCCAGAGTTGTCTGACTTTGAAGCATTCCAGTGCTACTTACTGAGTGACTACAATGTGTCGGATATTCTTCATGGTGTTGGAGACAAGACAGTGAATAAAATCCAGACCCTCATTGTACTTATATTCTATAGGGGAAGACAGTCAAAAATAAATAAGTAAAACACAGTAGTCAAGAAGCACTTGGGTGGGTCAATTGATTAAGCATCTATCTGCCTTTGGCCCAGGTCATGATCCCAGGATTGAGCCTTATGTTGGGCTAACTCCTTGGTGGGGAGTCTGCTTCTCCCTCTCCCTCTGCCCTCTCAATCCTTCATGCTCTCTCTCTCTCTCAAATAAATAAAGTCTTTTAAAAAATTCTTTTTAGGGCAGCCTGGGTGGCTCAGTGGTTTAGTACCACCTTCAGCCCAGGGCCTGATCCTAGAGACCCGAGATGGAGTCCCATGTCAGGCTCCCTGTGTGGAGCCTGCTTCTCCCTCTGCCTCTCTCTCTCTCTCTGTCTCTCATGAATAAATAAATCTTTAAAAAAATTTAATTAAAAAAACATAGTAGTCAAATAGTTATAAGTATTAGTAGAAAAATTTGATTAAAGATGGGGAATAGATAGTACCGGGGGGTGGGGGGCGGTAATTTTAAAGATTGTGGTCAGGGAAAGCATCGTCAAGAAATCAACATTTTAGCAAAGATGTGAAGGACGCAGTGGAAGGGGAAGTGTAGACATTTGAGAAGAGAGCTCTGAGAAGGGCAACTGTAAGAGTAAAAACTCTGTGTTGGGTACATGTGTAGAGTGTGAAGAATACCAAAGAGGACAGTGAAACTCATGAATGAAGGCCTAGAAAGAGTAGAAGAAATTACATCTGAAAAAAAATGGGGCAAATTACACAGGGCCTGTTGGCCATTGTAAAGAGGATGTCGAAAAACCATTGTAGAGTGTAGGTTGCAGGGGTGACCTTACTCAGTCCGATCCAGCTGCCATGTTCAGAAAAGACCATAGAAGGGAGGTACCTGCTGAATTAGAGAGATCAAAAGTAGAGTACTGTATTTATCTAGGAGACAGATGATAGCCACCTGGAGAAGAATTAGCAGTAGGAGATGAATAACTAGATTGTTTATACATTTTGAAGATATAATTAGCAGAATTGATTGATGGAGCAAATATGATGAGAAAAAGAGAAACATCCACTGAGGGGTGACTCCAGGTTGCTTAAGCAATTGGAAGGAGATGTTGACATTAAATGTGCAGGAAGATCTGGTCTGGAGGAGCTGGATATCCAGGAAATGTCTATTAACTGTAGAAATGAGGGCGTTCAGTAGTAGTTTAATAGAATTCCAAGTTCAGAGGAAGAACATTTGAGCACCATCAAAATACAGGTAATAATTAAAACCATAATATTGAGTGATATAGCCTTGAGAATTAGTGTTGATTGATAAGAGGAGGGAAGTAAGGACTGAATCCCAGGGAATCCCAGGGGAGAGATGAGAAGACTCAGTAAAGGGAGCTGCAAGAAACAGCAAAAGGGATTAGGAGAACTGAGAGAGTAGCTTCCAGAAGCCAAGAGAAGAAAATATTTCTAGGAGAGATTCATCCATGGCATCACTGTTGCTGAGAGTTTTGTTAGGGCAAAGACAGAGTTTACTATTGCATTTAACAGCTACAGAAGTCATGAGCAATCTTGAGACGAGCTGCTTTGAGAGTAGATTCAAGTGAGAATGGGAAGAAAGGGGACACAAGAATGAATACAAGAAATCTCTTTCAAGGAATTTTGATGTATAAGGAAGTAAAGAAGTCAGCTGATGGAGGTTATGTTAAAGAAGGTTATTTTTAAAAAGATATTACAGCATGCTTGTGTGTTTATGGGAATGATCTGATTGAGCGGAAAAAAAATATTACTTAAGGAAGAGAGTCTAATTGCTTAAGTAAAAGAGAATGAGACTAAGTGCATAAATGTTGCCAGATAGAATCATGGCCAGCTCACCCATAGTAATACAGAGGAAGATAGAATATACACAGTCATATGGGACCGATTAGTCTGTGTGGGAGGGACAGCACAGAATTAACTACTGATTGTTCTAGGGCACAACCAAGGATCTGGATGGCTGAAGAAGAGTGGAAGTTCTCTGAAAAAGTGGTCAAGATTTTGGAATTTTAATCCATGGACATTTACCAAGATTTAGAACAGACATGTTATGAAGACTGACATTAATACACACATGATAAAATCTTGCGGCAATAAGGAGGAATAAGTAATATAATCTCATGATATGAGCATTGTGCTGGGGGATTTTTAAGGAGGACAGAGAAAAAACTAATCCGAAAGCGTCAACTAGGAGAAAGGACCTCTCTACATCTAGGTCCAGTGACAAGAGGTCTGAGAAACAAACCAGCAAACCCTTGAGAGTATATATTCTCTAAGTTTGTTCTTGTTATTATTCTTTCAACAGATATTTATTAGAATGCCAACTATATTCAGATCAATAAATGAGGACTTTTTAAAAATATATTTTATTTACATATTTATTCATCTTAGAGCATGCACTTGTGAATACACAAGCGGGGAGATGGGCAGAGAGAGAGGGAGAGATAATTTAAAGCAGACTCTGCACTGCAGGTGGGGCTTGATCTCACACCCCTGAGGTCATGACCTGACCCAAAATGAAGAGTTGTATGCTTAACTGACTGAGCCATCCAGGCGCCCCATGAATGAGAACTTCTTATATAAAGACTCCAGCATTATCTGAGATCCTGCCATTTTCATAGGTTTCATTCATATCTATTGGCATCCAGCATCTTTTAGAAGAAGATGGGCTTTCGTATCCTTGTGTTCCAGCCAATTTCCAACTCAGAAAACCATATTGTGCTTTCCTACGTATCTTCCTGCTATTGAAAAATCTATTCTCTGCTCCCTCTCTATGGAGTTCAGCAGAAAGAACAGTGCCTGCATGTTTCCAGAGTGGGAGACTCTAATCAAGTGGTGTTTTATACTGTCGACTAATGGTGACACAGTCTCTTCAAAGTGCTTTCAGAGTCTGCAGAGGAAAAGTACCCAACAAATATCAGAGCTGCTAGGAACTTAATCATGTACCCTAAGCAGGAGATCACTCAAATATAATTGGCTAGAGGTTTCATTTTAACCTTTTTTGCTGGTCACATGTCACATCCCTGTACCCCATGTGTTCTTGCTCCCAGGCTTATAAATTGTGTTTTCTTAAATTTGTTCTCTTTTTCAATTCACACAATCATAATGATTCTTCTTTGATAAGAGTCTTTCACTCTGATGGTTCAATTCATCCACATGCTTATAATGAACAAGATCTCAGTTCCTAGGGGAAAGGGAATGAAAAGATGAATGAATTCTGGTCCCTGTGGGCCACGAGCCTGCGGCAAAGAAGGAAGTTTGGTTCCCGCTGCCTCCCTAATCCTTTGGCCAGGAGAGAACAGATTATTGTTTTACGCCTCCTCACATTAGCAATCCCCTAGGGTAGTGCCTGGAAGTGGGAATTATTAACAAGCACCTCAGATGCTTCTTGCGAACACTGAGTGATCCTAATAACATACCTGTAATTCTGATGTGGATCTTCCCTTTATGAGTCCTGAAGGGATCCTGCTTCCCCAATTTCCTCCTGCTTCAGTGTTTTCTGGGTATGTCACTATTTCACAGAAGTTCTGTTTCTCCTTTTGTTTTACTTGAAAGTGAAATTCACGGATTTTTAAGAATACAAAGTGTTCTAAAATCTGCCTACAATCTATCTTCTGACTCTGTGTTTTGGGGGACAGGCTTTGTCATGCAATAAACAGTTTGAGGAGATAGAATCTTCATTCCAAACCACAGTTGACAAGTCGAGGTGAATAAGTGAGTAAATCTGGGCAATGTGTGGTATGCTGTGGTAACATGAGTTCAAAGCAGACTTCAAAATCCTGATCTGTAAAGTGAGACAGCTATAGGCTACCTCAGAAAATGTGAAGATAATTAAGAAAATGTAAATCTTGATTCCAGTTCCTGGCACTTAGTAAGCCTTAAAAAAGTAATAATAACTATCATTGCTATGTCATTTTACTTATTCTACTTCTCTATGCTCCAGACAAATGAACTGCTAATTACCCAAAGGTTCTTGCTCATTCTCATCTTGACAAGTATAAAAGGGCTCTTTCACCACCCTCTATCAAAATCAACTGCTCTTTGTAAACTGAGTTCAAAAGACTTCCCTTAGAGGCCTTCCCAGACCATCCAGTGGCCAAGGGTGATCACTGTTCCCTGTTCTTTATACACAGATGTTTTTTTCCCTCCTTGACAATTATCACATATTTGTGTGCATTAAAATTGTTGTTATAAAGACATGGTTTGCCTTCTTTTCCTTCAAACTATTTACATAACACGCAATTGTTTTCTCTCTTTGTGTGTGTGTGTGTGTGTGTGTGTGTATTTCTACCTTAGTGTATACTCTTTTTTCTTTAAGATTCATTTATTTATTTATTTGAGAGAGTGCATACATCTGAGCAGGGGGAGGGGCAGAAAAAAAGAGAGAAGCTTCAAGCAGACTCTCCATTGAGCTCAGAGCCTGATGTGGGGCTCAGTGGGGTGCTCAATCTCAGGACCTGGAGATTGCAACCTGAGCCGAAATCAAGAGTCACAAGTTCAACTGACTGAGCCACCCAGGTGCCCCCTTTGTGTGTATTCTTAATGTTCCACCCCAGCATTGTCTTCCAGACTTCCTCATGAAAGTAGGGATCATTATTTCTTGTGTTCACCACTGTATGACCCTTGAGCTGACTGAGTGCTAGTTACATAATTACACCGGCACTCAATAAGTATTTGATGAATGAATTTTGGATCTTAAGGCAGGAATCACATCCTACATTTTATATCCATTACAAAACTACCACAGAGTTAAGCATGTGACAGGCAAGGTTACTTCCCTTGATGAACACATGCTCTAGTGTGGAAAAAAATGCCAAAGAAAAAATCTGCAGTTAATAAGATAAATAGAGGCATCACACTAATTCCCCAGGGCTGCTACAACAAAATGCCACAACCGAGTGGCTTAAATAAGAGGAATTTATTATCTCACAGTTCTGGAGGCTAGAAGTCCAAGATCAAGGTGTTGGTAGGGTTGTTTCCTTCCAAGGACAATGAGAGAAGGATCTGTTTCATGTTTCTACTCTAACTTCCACTGTTTGCTGGCAATCATTGGTGTTCCTTGGCATGTAAAAGCATCACCCTAATCTCTGCCTTGTTTTCACAAGGCATTCTCCCTCTATGAATGTCTATGTCTAAATTTTTCTTTTTCATAAGGACACTGGTCATGTGGCATATTGCATTAGGGCCTCCTCTAGTGGCCTCATTTTAACTTGATTTCCTCTGTCCTGTCTCCAAATAAGATCATATTCTGAGGTACTAGGGGTAAGGACTTCAATATATATAAATCTGAGGGGAAACATTCAAGATATAATAGGCACATCTACGTTTGATTGGAGCACAGAAGTAACTCATTTCTAGACATAGCTCATAAGATCTGAGGTTGCTTACAAAAGATTTATAAAGTTTAGTAGAATAAAAAATAAACAAGGATATAGGGAAGATGTGTTAAATTAGCATGCTTCCCTAACATCTTATGGGATATAAAATGGCTAACCAATAATTCTAAACTATTTCAATCAAAGGAAGATAAAATAAAAGCTATTATATATAAGGTGCCAGGTCATCTGCATTTCTGTCCAATGAGAGGAAGTTTTTCATGGGATCTCCATAAATATATTCTTCCTGTGAAGAAAACTACATTTTTAATGCCAAAGACAGATCAGTGATCAACCCACACTAGGAGGAACAGAGACAGAGAGAAAAAATAAAAGTACATTGCACATATACCTCTGAGTATTTACAGTGAATTCTGAAAATTATGGATGTACATATATGTGGTTAATTTCAGGACAAAGAAATATCTGAACACAGAAGGTTATGGTACAAGAACAGAATGTGAAGACATTTAGAAAGAAATTTGCAAAATTTAGGTCAAGCAACAAAGAATTCCCCAAACTAGAATAAAGATGACTGTCATAGCCAGTATAAGTTAAGGGATTATTAAATTGGAATTAAATATTTATAACTGACCAGTGCCTCAGGCTGCACAATCCACATTGAGTACCATTAGTACCCCCATGAGAGCTGTGCAACGCCTGGCTCTGATAGAACCCCATCATTTTTCATTGGTGTTATATAGCCCATAATGAAATTTAAATTAATAGTGAAAAAAAGTACATAGTTTTTATTATTTTATTTAGAAGAAAGGAATTTTTTTAATTAGCCTTTTCAAAAATCTTTCCTTTTTGAAGTCTTTTTTTTAAAGATTTTATTTATTTATTCATGAGAGACACAGAGAATGAGAGGCAGAGACACAGGCAGAGGGAGAAGCAGGCTCACTGGAGGGAGCCTGATGCAGGACTTGATCCTGGGACTCCATGATCATGCTGTGAGCTGAAGGCAAACACCCAACCGCTGAACCACCCAGGCGTCACTGTGTTTTGAAGTCTTGAGTTAACTTCATCTTACTCTTGCTGACAAATTCCACTCCCAAAATGTAAAAACCCACAGTAAGCTATAATAATAATGATAATAGTAATAATAAAGGTGTCCTGCCTATTGAAATAGCATAATACCCATTGAGGTAGCATAAACAGCGACCCGATTTGCTTATTAATCAAAATTATTTTCCTGTGTGCAGATATTTTTTAAAAGTAAGTTGGAAAAAAATAAATAAATAAAAGTAAGTTTGTTTATTTATTTATTTATTTTAGAAAGAGAGAGAGAGAACGTGCATGTGAGCACAGAAGTGAGGAGAGGGGCAGAGGGAGAGAATCTTAAAGCAGACTCCCCGCTGAACGCAGAGTCCAAAGTGAGGCTTGATGCAGGGCTCCACCTGGTGACCCTGAGATCATGACTTGAACTGAAACCAAGAGTCAGATGCTCAACCGACTGAGCCACCCAGACACTCCTCCTGTGTTCAGAGTTTTAATCGAATAATAGAATTTATCTGGGATGATGAAGTCCGAAAAGGAGTCTTTCTGTCAATAACTTATTCTGTCTTTAGGTAAAGTCAGTAGTGAAAATGGGGAGAGGAAAGGAACGTTTATGACCTCAATTCTCCAAAGGGGGAAAAAAAAAGAGAGAGACTTAAAGGAATGTCTGGGTGGCTCAGCAGTTAAAGCATCTGCCTTTGGCTCAAGGTGTGATCCTAGAGTCCCAGGATCAAGTCCCACATCAGGCTCCCTGCATGGAGCCTGCTTCTTTCTCTGCCTCTCTCTGTGTGTCTCTCATGAATAAATAAATAAAACTTAAAAAAAAAGAATAATAAATGAGTACTATATGCTAATGACAAGAAAACAATTCCATATATCCAGGTAGAAACACAGATGGAATTGAGCAGCCTTCCCAAGAAACAGGAAGAGGAGTATGTAGGAGAGATGAGAATGAGCATTGTAAGCAGAAGCTAAGCTACAAAAGGATATCTTGACTATTCAGGGCAGAAATGCCTTTTCTTCTGGCATCTGAAACTACTTTACAACTCTCTCTTTGTCCTTGTCCAGGGGGTAAATGTTTATTTTGCAGGGAAACTCCTGTTTCCTACTTCATATCAAGTTTCCTATTGCTGGGCTTTCCAGAAAGGATACTCCCCCATTGATTTGCCTCCTTAGGAATAGGCTGTTTCTTTATGTATTTAGATCTGAGATCTGGAAACATTCCTTGTCCTGTCAGTGAAGCTAGGACAAAGCTAGAGTTTTTCTATCTAATTTGTACGAAAAAAAAATTTTTAAGTAAATTTTTTAAAACTAGAACAAAAAGACATAGAGGAAGAAATTCTAATCCAAATGTGTTTTGACTGGTGGACCTAATTTTTCAGTCTTTCTGGAAAATATCACTTTGAAACCCTCACTCTCAGGTCTCTTTCACCTTTATCCCATAATTCTCGGCTCTCCTTTTACTTTCCTGCTATGAAGGGGAAGATCTGGAACAGAAGAACAGATCAAATTCCTCACCAGAAAGGGCAAGAAACAACGAAATGAATCATCAAGAGCATTCATTATTGTATATCATATGATCACGTCAGAATCACAGGCCGAGAAGCCAATATTGAAGATCAGTATATATTTCCTGCCACTTCTGAAGTGTAAAGAGGTCTTTCTCCCACAAAAATGTTCTAGCCAGTAACCTTATACCACACAAAGAGCTTATTTGCATATTATTAGCCAGTAGCTCAAAAAACATCTTATTTAAGTTCACAACTCTTGGCAGAAGAAAAGGTGGACATTCATTAGGGGTTTCTTAACCAAAGTAGAGAACATATTAGAAATGTACACAATTATAGAAAATACATTTCTGAAGAAAACAACAAAATATTGTAGTGTAAAAGGGCATCAAGTACCCCAACATAGGAAGTGTGAAATAACTCACAACCTATTCTAAGCCCTCAAATGGTTGGTTAACAAACTCCTACTCCAAAAACAAAAAGCCCTTATAAACCTAAGTAAATAACTTAAATTAGTGAATATCTTTGCAAGTGACCTTTTCTATATAACCCCTGGACCTGGATGAATCCAAAATCCAAAACTGATAAATGAGCAGTGCTCAGTTAACTAAACTAGGAGGCCATTAGAATGACGTGGTTCCAATGCTAGGGAAGCCTTTGTAAGCAAACTCAAATCTAAGCCTCAAGGTTAAGAAATCAAAATCCTAAGGACAGGGGCACCTGGGTGGCTCAGTCTGTTAAGTGTCTGTCTTCTGCTCAGATCATGATCCAAGGGTCCTGAGATCATGACAGGCATGCCCTAAGTCAGGCTTCCTGCTCAATGGGGAGTCTGCTTCTCCCTCTGCCCCTCCCCCCACAGTCCTGTGTGCACTCGTGAACTCTCTTTCTCTCTCTTTCAAATAAATAAATAAAATCTTTTTTTAAAAATGCTAAGGACAACCATTCAGAATCAGCCAACTGAACTTTAAGCTATAGTCAATCAGTAATTTCCTTACTTCCCTTTTGCCCTTTCTCTGTAAAAAGCCTCTCACCAAGCTCCTGTCAGTGGAACATTCCTAACCACTCCAGTTCGATGCTGTCCAATTTGAATAGATTTTTTAAAAATACTCTTAAAATGTTAGCCTGCCTCAGTTTATTGTTTAATAGTTCAGTTGTGATAAGAGGGAAACAAAGGAGACCTTTCCCCCACTGCCCAATGGCCTCCAGGAGCTATGAGCAAACAGACAGAGGTACCTGTTGAGTCTCTTGAGCACTGCTCTTTAGCTGCCTCTGGAAGTGATGAGAGCTGAGAATTCAGAACTACAGCTGAATGAGAAATGAGATGAAAGAGGTTAATTATTCAAGATTATAAGGAGGAGAAACCAACTCTAGTTAGGTTATGCAAAAAGGAAACTAAGTAAGGGAGCAGGGGTTTATTATAAAGCCACGAGATTGTCTCACAGAACCCAAGAGCAGGAATGGCACTGGCTCTCCAGAAACACTGAAACCAAGATCTTGAAGGTCAGGAATTAGGGAAAACTCCATTTCTGACACTATGTCTGCTCCTTACTGGATACATGCTTCCTTCTACTTTCTAGTTAGTCCTACTTTCTCTGTTATCATATCTGTGTGGTAGGCAGAAGCTGACTGGCCACCTATGTAACACTTCTAGCCACTTGGGCAAACTTGAATTCAACACCTCACCAAAAAAGACTTTTCTCTAAGCTGAATCAAGTGTCTATTCTTCATTCAATTAACTGTGTCTAGGGGCATGGGGTTTTCAAGGTCAATGTCCACTACAAGAATGGATTTGAGTAAGGTTTTGGAAAAATACACAGATCTTGATGAAGAATTTAAACTTTATCTTTAGGAGGGAGAACAAGTAAAGGCAAAGATTTTCAAACAAAAGGTTGAGATGATTGTATTTATTTTTTAGGAGACATTGATGGTAGGTAGTTGGGTATGAGTAAAAGAGATAACAGGAATCAAGTCTACTTCATTTATTATTGTCTGTTGTACCTGGCATAGTTCCTGGCACATAGGAGACACTAAATAAATATTTCATAAGTGAATAGGTGAAGAATGACTTGAGACTTCATCTTCTGCAGCAATGGAGAGTGGCATCATTTATTCAGAGAGGGCAGACAGAGAAGCTAGCAGGAGGTGGGAGTGGTGTTGGAATGTGGTGTTATGGATTTTACCTCAACATGACTGGGCTAAGGGACACCCAATTAGCTGGTAAACACTATTTCTGACTGTCTGTGAGGGTGTCTCTTGAAGAGATTAGCGTTTGATTCAGTAGGCTGAGTAAAAAAGATCTTTCCTCACCAATGTGACTGGGGGCCTAATAGAACAAAAAGATTTGAAAAATGTAAATACTTTTTCTTTCTTCTTAAACTGAGACTTACATCTTTTCCTGCCCTCTGAATTCAGAGCAACTGATTCATGGGCTTTCAGACTTAGGGACTTTAATCAGAGATATCCCTCCCCACCCAACACCCCTTCTCAGGACTTTGGACTTGACTGAATTATACCACTGGCTTTCCTGGTTCTCCAGCTTGTAGACAGTAGATTGAGGGACTTTTCAGCCTCCATAGCCATCTGAGCTAATTCCTATAAATAAACCTTCTCTTATATATACTCACATGTATCCCTGGTTCTGTTTCTCTGTTGAACCTTGGCTAAATACAGCTGGGTAATAGACCAACTTCTCCTTGATCATGTGAAGTTTGAATGGCCTAATAGACTTCTAGGTAGAGATCTCAAGTAAGCAATTAGATATTTAATTCTGTATCTCAAGGGTGAAGTCTAGGCTAGCAATAAACATGAAAAAAATGGCAGATTTCATCAAGATCAATAATATTCAGTGACCAGTTACTGCAACAAAGAAATCCATTGGGTTAAAAAATATAGAAGTTTATTTTTCAATTCTTTGAAGTCTAATTGGACAGTCTTGACTACTGGTCACTCTTCTAAGAAATTATTTAGAAATCAATGTTCTTTCCATCTTGAGGTTATACCATCCCCAAGGGCCTTGATTCCTCTCTTAAGATTGTGTGCATTCAGCCAAAAGATTGATGTGAAGAGGAAGAGTGGAAGATTGTATTGAGGCTTTTATGGGCCAGGCTTGGCAGTGACAGACAGTACTTTCTCCTGTATTTTAGTAGACCTTATGCAGTAAAGTGGCCTACCTAATTTTAAGAGATACTAAAACTTGTAGTCTAGCTATGTGCCTAGGAAACAGGCCAATGTTTGGTGAACTTCTAGCCAGTTTCTGCTAGAGTATAAATGGTACTTAGAGTTTGAAATCACCTCAAGGGATACCATAGAAAGATGAGAACACAGGGCCAAAGGCAGACATGTGAGACACTCAAACATTTAAAGGACTGGCAAAGGAGGACCTGGTGAAAGAAACTAAGGAATGTCAGTAAGTTTGAGAGTGTCATCTAATCTAAAAGAGAAAATATTAATTGGGGAACTAGTAATTAACTTTGCTAGATAGACACTGTGACACTTTTTTAAAAAATGTTCTTGAGGGCAGGTTTTATATGGAAAGAAATATTCAGAGTTTGACTTTGATTTTTATAATTAGTATTTGGTTGATTCGAGTTAGAAATTTTAAAAAACCTTGTTCTTCCTTATTGGCTTTAATTTCAGTGTATGTATCTCATTCTATTTATAAATCTAATAAATTTTAACAATAACTATGGGACATTTTTTCATTTTAGTCTTATTTTACACACTACATTAAATGCTGTTAACATTTTAGATAGCATTTATACATTTAATGGATTCTATTAATTTTTAGGCACTTCAATCACTTAACAAAAATTTTCAAGTACTTGAAAGTAATTCTTATAAGTCTAATAAATTTAATTTATAATTATGGAGAATCTTAATCTCTTCTACATATTCTAGTAAAACTGCATATAAATATACTAAGTAATTTCAATTTAAAATTCAAAAGGTGAACTCAATTACTTGATTATACAGCTTAAATTTAGAATAAAATCTAATTGAATAGTCCAAATTCTCTCAAATATCACATATTACATTTTTGAAATCCTAAATATGCCTAAATTTCTTATAGTTAATGAATCCAATTACTCATACATTTCTATGTTTAAATCTAAATATTCTGGGGCAGCCCGGGTGGCTCAGTGGTTTAGCGCTACCTTCCGCCAAGGGCCTGATCCTGGAGACCAGGGATCAAGTCCCATGTCAGGCTCCCTGCATGGAGCCTGTTTCTCCCTCTGTCTGTATCTCTGCCTCTCTCTCTCTCTCTCTCTGTGTGTGTGTGTGTGTCTCATGAATAAATAAATTAAATCTTTTTTAAAAAAATAAAAAAATAAAAACAAATCTAAATATTCTGGAGGTAAAAACATGCTTTTTCCAAAAGGAAACATTGGTGTTATCACAAAGGGTCTTCAAGGATACTCTCTCAGATATTTGGGATTTGCACAATTATCTGAGATACTGACCAGGGATACTCACATCTGTGCTTGTATGCCCTATTGTAGTCCCTATATCAACCCACTAAATGGTCACGTGGATTTCAAAATTACATGCTTGGATCTGGATTTAATCTAATTCTTTTTCGTAAGACTCTACAGCCCCATACAGGTGATTATATCACTGGAACTAATTTTCCTTGATTCTTATGTTATTTAAAATGCCTTCTTCTGTAAATCTAAATACCTGTGATCTTGATAGAAACCTGTACATTAGTCATGTTTTTTCTATTTGGTTGGAACAGATGCTTTTGTTGGTCTAGATTACTCTCATAGCTATACAGCCCCAAGGTTTAGACATTCCAATGGCAGAGAGAGGTGGGTGGGAGTGGGGAGAGAGGGAGGAAGAGAGAGGCTGAGGCAGGGTGGACAGAGAGAATTACAGTCTTGGTAATTTTGAGAACTGAACAACTTACCTATAATTGTGTATGTGAGTAATTGAGATAGATTTAAAATCAAGTGTGTATGGGGGTGCCTGGGTAGCTCAGTTGGTTAAGCATCTGCCTTCAGCTCGGGTCATGATCTAGGGGTCCTGGGATCAAGCCCCACATCAGGCTCCCTGCTCAGAGGGAAGTCCACTTCTCCCTCTGTCCCTAACCCTGCTCATGTTCTCTCTCTGTCTCTCTCTCTTAAATAAATAAATAATCTTAAAAAAAAAATCAAATCAAGTATGTATGATTTTAAAGCCATGATTTTGAGAAGATGTACTTGGCATATTTGTATATGGGGATATTTGTGTCTTTTCAATAATATTTATTGTTGTTGTGTATTTTTGTCTTAGGTGAGTTTTGTTGTGTATTTTTGTTTTAGGTGAGTACACTTGATGAATCCAAGATTCAGCATTTTGGAAGCTGGATCTTTATTAATTTGTTGTTTTGGTTATAATTTGGGCCTTTCAACCTCCTTTAGTTTTTAGTATTGCCATCTAGTTTGTTTTTAAAATGGTGGTGAGAACATTTAACATAATATCTACTCTTTTAACAGATTATTTATGTATTTTGCTTTTTGTTCCTATTTTGTTCCTATTTTTTTATTTTTTAAAATTCCAATATAATTAACATACAGTGTTATGTTAGTTTCAGGTGTACAATATCTGATTCAGCACTTCCATACATCACCCAGTACACTTAATCTCCTTCACCTACTTCAATCATTCCTCCTACCCACCTCCCCTCTGGTAACCACCAGTTTGTTCTCTATAGTTAAGAGTCTGGGTTTTTAAAATTTGTTTCTGTGTTCATTTGTTTTGTTCCTTAAATTCCTTATATGAGTGTGATTGTACAGTATTTGTTTTTCTCTGACTCATTTAACTTAGCATTATACCCTGTAGATCCATCCATGTTGTTGCAAATTCCAGATTTCATTCTTTTTATGGTTGAGTAGTATTCCATTGTGTACATATTCTCCTTCTTCTTCTTCTTCTTCTTCTTCTTTTACAAGATTTTACTTATTTATTCATGACAGAGAGAGAGAGAGAGAGAGGCAGAGACACAGGCAGAGGGAGAAGCAGGCTTCATGCAGGGAGCCCGACGTGGGACTCAATCCCCGGTCTCCAGGATCACACCCAGGGCTGAAGGCGGCGCTAAAGCACTGGGCCACCAGGGCTGTCCTCGCCTATTCTTTATCCAGTCATCTATCGATGAACACTTGGGGTGCTTCCATATCTTGGCCCTCTTCTATCAGATTTCTAGGTGTTTTCTGAAAAATGGTATTGTTATTTATTCTGTACAATGTTGTCTATAGATACAATGTTATGCACCATATCTCCAGATCTTTTTCATCTTGCACAACTGAAATTTTGTAGCCTTTGATTAGCAACTCCCTGGCAACCACTATTCTATTCCTTGCTTCATTGAGTTTGACTATTTTAGATATATAAGTGGAAGCATGCAGTATTTTCTTCTTTTTTTAAAAAAGATTTTATTTATTCATGAGAGACACAGAAAGAGAGAGAGGCAGAGAGATACAGGCAGAGGGAGAAGCAGGCTCTATGCAGCACGCCTGATGTGGGACTCGATCCTGGGACTCCAGGATCACACCCTAGGCTGAAGGCAGGCGCTAAACCTCTGAGCCACCCAGGGATCCCCAGAAGCATGCAGTATTTTCCCTTCTGTGACAGGCTATTTCACTTAGCAGAATGTCCTCAAGGTCACTGATGTTGTTGCACACCACAGGGGTCTCTTCTTTTTATCGAGGCTGAATAATATCAAGTTGTATGTATATATCACATTTTTTTAAACCCATTCATTGATTGGTGGGCATTTAGGTTGTTTTCACATCCCGGCTATTGTGAATAGAGCTGTAATAAACATGGCAGCGCTAATATCTCTTTGAGATCCTGCTTTAAATTCTTCTGGATAAATACCTAGACATGGGACTGCTGGATTATATGGTAGTTCTATTTTTAACTTTTTGAAGAAACTCCATACTGTTTTTCCTAGTGGCTGCACCATTTTACATTCCCACCAATTGTGCACAATTCCAAGAATTCTAATGAAAACAAAACAAAACAACAACAATAACAACAACAACAAAACCCAGAGATTCTGGCTTTTAGTTTCTAGTTTGATATAAACAATGTAGTTATCCCTCTATTCCATATTCCTCCCATTTCTGAATAAAATTGCATTTTAATTGAATCTTCAGTTTCCTCTCCCCTTATTCTGTCAAGAGCTTTGACAAAGATCTCTCTTTAGCCATATGCTAACTCAATTCCCTTCAGTTTATGTCTTAATATATTTTTTCTCAGAATTCTCATTATAGACCTTCAAAGCTGTGACCTTTAGGGCAGCCCCGATGGCTCAGCGGTTTGGCGCGGCCTTTGGCCCTGGGTATGATCCTGGAGACCCGGAATCAAGTCTCATGTCGGGCTCCCTGCATGGAGCCTGCTTCTCCCTCTGCCTGTGTCTCTGCCTCTCTCTCTCTGTGTCTGTCGTGAATAAATAATTAAAATCTTAAAACACACACACACACAACTGTGACCTTTAGGGACTCTAGGGGGGACTCAGTTGATTTTGTCTGACTCTTATTTTGGCTCAGGTAATGATCTCGAGGGTCATGAGATCAAGCCCCTGGTCAGGCTCTGTGCTCAGTTGGGAGTCGGCTTGAGAATTCTCTCTCTCCCTCTGTCTCTGCCCCCACCCCTCTGCCTTGCTCACACATTCTCTTTCTCTAGAATAAATAAATAAATCTTAAAAAAAGAGTATCTGTGACCTTTGCCAATATTTATTCCCAATCAGCTTCTGGGAGTTCTGACTTTTATATTTCAAACAAATCCCAAATAAGTTTTCACTTTGCTCTGTACAAATCCCCCTCAGCTTGCTTCTTACCAAACGAAAATCATTAACGTTCTCTGATTATTCTGCTGTGTATGGAATAAAAAAAGCCTTTTCTACTTCATCTGTCTGGAGAATGCCCTCTCCTTTTTCAAGTTGTTTAAGGCCACTTCTTTTTTAAAATGTTTATTCATGATGATATTTGTGGTGCTACTTTTCAGAACAGATTTGATCTTTAATTCAATATATTAAATTCTTATATGAATCAGATACACATAGTAATTTTTGGTATGCTTAGAAAAAAAATTGTTCTTTAAAATATTATAATGCGGGGCACTTGGGTGGCTCTGCTGGTTGAGATGAGGACTTTTGATTTCCGTTCAGGTCATGATCTCAGGGTCATTAGATCTAGCCCTATGTAGGGCTCCTGCTGTGGAGCCTGCTTAGGATTCTCTCTGCCCCTCCTGCTCTTGTTCTGTCTCTCTTTATAGAAAAAGAAAAATTATATTATAAAGCTACTATAAAAAATAAAGGAGATCATTTACGTATTGATATGAAAAATTTCATTATTGAGTAAAACAAATTTTAAAAATTATAGGTATGTATATGTATGAAAAAATCTTAGAAAAGCCGAATACTCAGTAGAAAAGAGCTTCTTACTTTTTAAGAAAAACCACATTTGTAATCTTTAGTAAAATGCAGCCTTTTCTGTTAATTTTTATTACTCAATAAAAGTTGCTTACTAAGAAGTGGACGGGAAGTAAGATGCTCAAGGAGATCTTTTACACCCTTCTTTCTTTTCCCTTACCATATCACCCTCCAGGGGTAAATACTGTAGACATTTTGCTACTAATACTACGGGGACATTTTTCTATGCACACAGGCAAAATGAGAAATAGAAAATGAGAGCATGCTATTTCTTTCTTTTTCTTTCTTTCTTCTTTCTTTCTTTTTCTCTTTCTTTCTTTCTTTCTTTCTCTCTCTCTCTTTCTTTCTTCCTTTCTTTCTTTCTCTTTCTTATTTTCTTTCTACTAAAGATTTTAGGGCCCCTGGGTGGCTCAGAGGTTGAGCATCTGCCTTAGGCCCAGAGGGCGATCCTGGGGTCCTGGGATCAAGTCCCCCATGGAGCTCCCCGCAGGGAGCCTGCTGCTCCCTCTGCCTGTGTCTCTCCTCCCTATGTCTCATGAATAAATGAATAAAACCTTAAAGAAAGGAAAAAACGATTTCAATTACTGACATACAGGTAAGCACACAAGTCACAGTCGGCCAGTCTCAGGAGGCGAGCTCCGGGCGCCTGCACTTTGTAAGAGCTCCGGAGGCTGATTGGTCCCCAGGGCGCTCGAACTACTTGAGGGCGGAGGGGGCGGAGGGAGCGGGCCGGGCGGGCTGCGCGTTGCAGCCGGCGGAGCTGACCGGCCCGGCGCGGCGGGAGGGAGCCTCGGTCCCTCGGTCCCTCGGTCCCGCTGCCCCGTTGCCGCGGGGTCACAGCCGAGGCGCAGGTCCCGGGGAGCCCGCCGGCCGCGCAGAGATGTGGAACCCCCTTCGCGAGGGCGACTCGACCTTCGCCGCCTGGCGCCGCCCGCGCTGGCTGTGCTTTGGGGCGTCGGTGCTGGCCGCCGGCCTCCTCGTCCTCGGCTTCCTCTTCGGTAGGGGCGCTCCCCGCAGCCCCCCCGCAGTCCACCCGCAGCCCCCCCTGCAGCCCCCCCCCGCAGCCACCCGCAGTCCCCCCCCCGCAGCCCCCCCGCAGCCCCCCCGCAGTCCCCCCCTCGCAGCGCCCCCCTGCAGCCCCCCCCGCAGTCCCCCCCGCAGTCCCCCCCCCACAGGTCCCCGCAGGCCCCCCCCGCAGCCCCCCCGCAGTCCCCCCCGCAGCGCCCCCCCCGCAGCCCCCCCGCAGCCCCCCCGCAGGCCCCCGCAGCCCCCCTGCAGCCCCCCCGCAGGCCCCCGCAGCCCCCCCACAGGTCCCCGCAGTCCCCCCCCCGCAGCCCCCCCGCAGTCCCCCCGCAGGCCCCCGCAGCCCCCCACAGGTCCCCGCAGTCCCCCCCCCGCAGCCCCCCGCAGCCCCCCCGCAGTCCCCCCGCAGGCCCCCGCAGGCCCCCGCAGCCCCCCCACAGGTCCCCGCAGTCCCCCCCCGCAGCCCCCCCGCAGCCCCCCCCCCCCCGCAGCGGCGGGGCGTCGCTGGGACTCGCGGGCCGCCCGGATGCCTGCTCCCCCCGGGGGCGGGTTTTGGGTTGCGGGCGTGGGGGCCGCGGGGGGCGCAGTCGGCTCCCGCCGGCTGCTGTGGGACGGTCACCCGGGGCTGCAGCGGGACGCGGGGACCCCGAGACTGGCCTTCAGCAGGTGCCGCCCGCTCCAGCCCGTCGAGAAGCTGCCACGTTTAGGGCGCGCGGGGCGGGGGGACCGGACTGTCCCGGGAAGGGCCCTGACCTGTTTGGGTCTTGGGTCGCGGCCTGGGACCACGTATAGGGTCGGTGGACGTCGGGCCCCGGGGCACCCAGGCTCTTCTCCCTCCTCGTTCTCTCGTCCTTGAGGGTCACACAATTAGGGGAACACTTGGACACCGGCTGTTACTGCCCGGCTCTGAACACGTCTCTGCCGGCGAGTCGTTTGCGTCCTCCGTGTCCTGATCCGCAGACTTAACCCAACTTCCTAAAACCCAGGGGCAGCAGAGACAAGCTCTGACTCTCAGATTTTAATCTTGACTCTGCTACGCCTTTGTGGCTTTGAACAATTTATCGAGTCTCCCCTGGCTTCAGTTTCTCAGTCTTTATGAGGAGGAGAATATCTGTAATTTATTCGGAATGGGCAGTGAAGTAGCGCCAGAGCTCCTAGCACAGTGTTGGGGTGTTGGCACTTTTCTTTATTTCTGCTTGGGGAGGAGGAGATGCTTTTAATTGGACTTTGGTGCACGCGGCTAGTGTAAGATAGTTCACCTCAGCTCTGAATTCTGGATTCCTCTCCTGGGATTAAGAATCCCAGGGCAGGGATCCCTGGGTGGCGCAGCGGTTTGGCGCCTGCCTTTGGCCCAGGGCGCGATCCTGGAGACCCGGGATCGAATCCCACATGGGCTCCCGGTGCATGGAGCCTGCTTCTCCCTCTGCCTGTGTCTCTGCCTCTCTCTATCTCTCTGTGACTATCATAAATAAATAAAAAAATTAAAAAAAAAAAAAAAAAAAAAGAAGACCAGGGCAGAGGCCAGCTATGCTGACTTAAGTTAGCACTCTTTTGCTAGCTGTGTGATCTTTGGGGTCACTAATGGACTTTTGAGCTTCTCTCTGCTTGTAACTAACACGTGGATGTTAGTAATCACCGAGGGTGGTTGTGGGGTTTAGGTGAGGTGAGTGCTCACTAAGGACACAGTTCAAATTGAGTTTCAATTGTCTCAGTTGTAAAAATGGGAACTAGACTTGGCAAGGCTGGTGCAGGGATTAAAATCTGCTTCTCATAAAGCATTCTTATTCTTGCCCTCAGCCTCATCCTTGTATTCACTGCCCAGTGGATGACACCCGATAAGATCTTTATTAGGATTTATGAGGTTACTTTTTTCCTGGGATTCTCTACTTTCCTCTCTCCCGTGGTTTTCCCACTTCATTTTGTTCATTTTTCAGCTCTCAATTCAAGCATCTCATCCTCAGTGTGTCTTTCCCTCCTCCCAGGCTGATCCGAGTCCTTCTGTCCTATGTAGTGGTAGAAATAGATTTCCATGTGCTGCCAACCATTTATTTCAATATGCATGTAAATGTGCATGTATATGATTAATACTTGGAAAGTTCTGTGAAAGCTAGATGGGTGATCTCAGTAATTATTTTATGCCCAGATCATACCATTTCTCTAAATAAGCCCTGTAAAGATGACTCATTTGCCCCAGGTTGAAACGCAGAGCTACAAGGGCTAATTGCTCTACATGATTTGGCCACCCATTCCCTTGGCCTCTGTGTGCAATGGACATCCTACAGAGCCACTGGGTAGCTTGTTTCCTTGTAGCTTTCTAAAGTTCAACACATTTGTTTTAGTTTTCTGAAATAGAACAAATTACAAGTCTGAGTTTTCTTCAACTCTGAAGTAATTTATGTACTTGAAATAGATTCATCATTAATTCATTATAAACATTTACTAAATGCTCATTCTGAGTCAGCAGAAGAGCAGTCTCTGGGGATAGAAGCTTTCAGGAGAAAATCGGAAGATCTCCTTTTTGCCTTAAACTTTAAGAAATCTTGTTTATCGCCATTTGTTGAAATTGTATTTAATTTTAGTGGTCATTTTCTTAAAAACGTTTTTTTTTTTTTAGAATAGCAGCAACACCTGTCATTGAAATTGAATTAAAAAACTATGTTGTGACTAATCCATATTTGAAAAGTATTACATTTTTTTTTCCAGTGGAAGTGGGCAAGAGAAATTAAATTTAAGAAAATCTCAGTTAATACGGGAGGCTGTTAATAATTCCCATTTCATGCATGATAGATAAGAAAAATAGGTCCTGTTTATAAACTCATGTCTCATTTTTATATTTTATATTTTTACAGGATGGTTTATAAAATCCCCTAGTGAACCTACTAACATTGTTCCACAGCATGATATGAAGAAGGCATTTTTGGATGAATTGAAAGCTGAGAACATCAAGAGGTTCTTATAGTAAGCACATACTTGATGGTTTATATGAGTAATTTGTTGGAAGTTAATAAGTTTAGAAAGTTTTGATTCAATATTTTATGTACAGGAACTGGCTTTTTAGTTTTATTTGTTGAAGACCTTGTATCATATTTCATCTAGACAGGATTATACTTTAAGCTAAATTGTATCATTTAGAGACAGTTTTGAGCAGGAGTCAGCAAACTTGTCTGTAAAGGACCAGCCCCTCCTAGACCAGCTGATCTGTGTCACAACTACTCAGCCCTGCTATTGTAGCACAGAAGATGCCATAGAAAATACATAAACAGGGACGCCTGGGTGGCTTAGCAGTTGAGCATCTGCCTTTGGCTCAGGGCCTGATACCAGGGTCCTGGGATCGAGTCCCACATTGGGCTCCCTGCATGGAGCCTGCTTCTCCCTCTGCCTGTGTCTCTGCCTCTCTGCGTGTGTCTCTCTTGAATAAATAAATTAAATCTTAAAAAAAAATACATAAACATATAAGAGTGGCAGTTTCAATAGAACTTTATTTATGGGCACTGAAATTTGAATGTCATATATGTCACAAAATACTCTTCCTTTTTTTATCTATTTAAAATGTAATAACTATTTTCAGCTTGTGGACTGTACAAAAACAAGGAAGTGAGCTGGATCTGGTCAGTGGAACAGAGTTTACTGACTCCTATTTTAGAGGACAACATTATATTTTAGTCAAAAAAGAATAAACTTGGACTTTGGAGTCAGATATACTTGAGTTTAACTTCCATCTTTACCCATTGAGAGTAAAATCACTCAGAGTGAGTACTTAACCTTCCTGAGCTCTCATTTCCACATTTATAAAACGGGGACCATGATATTGTTGCTGTGACCAAGATGAATTAGAGAGCGTTTATAAGTCATGGTTTGAAAACTTATTCCCAGTTTCCTGAAATAGCTGTCTGTAGTGTAGAGCAAAAGATGTAAATGAGTAAATTTAAAGAGTATTTGCATAGCAACTAAAAATAAAACACTTGTGTAGAATGATTCTATGTAACTGATTAGAATACTTCGTTTTTCAAAGCAAAATACTTGATGTTTCTGATAGTGACTGCAGGATTCCTTAGTGAATACAAGCTATACATTTATATAAAAGATAGTTTTATGTGTATGTATATATATATATATACACACGCGTATACAAGCACACATATATGTATAGATGTGCACACATCTAATCATAAAAACACATGTCTATTTTAATTACAATAGATTTAAAACTACAAATAAAAATCTGCTAGGGCACCTTCCAAATATTTGGAAGGGCCATTTAAGGTGAGAGAACCTGAAGCTTAAATTTTTATTTATTTTTTATTTATTTTTTATTTACTCATGGGAGACAGAGAGAGAGAGAGAGAGAGAGAGAGAGAGGCGCAGAGATACAGGCAGAGGGAGACGCAGGCTCCATGCAAGGAGCCGGATGTGGGACTCGATCCCGGACTCTGAGATCACGCCCTGAGCGTGGCTTAATTTTTTTGGAAATTCCTCCTCTACCTCTTGGATTTATTTCACTATAATTATATATAATAGGTACAATAAAAGTGGAAGTCTGGCAAGATAGAGTGTTCACTCCTAGACAGAGCTGCTGTCCCTGCTTCTTTCTTCCTTTCCTAGCCTGTAACATGGACTGAGCAGCAAAGAAGAAAAGTGAATGCCCTCATTTCTCTTTCTGGACCCTGAATAAAATAGAAGCTGGCAGTTTCTTGCTTATTCTCTATGACCCCGACCAAGCTTTTCTGACTGTTCAGAACTCAAGGATTTTCACTGTTAGCACAAAAGATAGAGAGTAAAAGAACCCCAGCTCATCCCTCCAACGACCATGGAATTACTCGAAACCTTCTGGACTCTCCAGATTTCCTATTTGCCATTTGGCCATCAGAGAGTTTTCAATCTGATTACACCCTTAAACCAGGGGTCGGTAACGCCTCCAGTCTTCCATCTTATCCCCCTTTGCTTGGCTGCTAAAGATCCTCCCTTCTTCCAAGCTGTCTGCCTCTCTATAGTGGCTGAGAGGATCAAAGCTGTTCATTCAGCTTCCCTTGGGATGCCAGGTTGTCCTGTTTCCCTGCTGTTTTGTAAACACCTAGTTGAATTCTTAGCTCTGTTGACCATTTTGCATCTCTTTAGAGAAACATTCCTTCTCTTCCAGGTTCTGAAAGACCAGATTATTTTAGAAAACTCTTTTAGACCTTTGGGTTCAGAATTTCACTGATAAGCCTCTGAGCATCACTTCTGCCTTTTACTAGTTGCCTGGGAGGCATCTAGCTCCTGGGAGCAGTGTTCTAGCATTTGTAAACTGGATACAGTGTATTAAAACAGGAATACTAACAGCTCTTTTTATTAAATGAGATAATGAAATGATACGTGGAACTTCTTAACCAGATGGAGGATTTTAAGTACAAGTTGTTGGCTATTTGGGATGATTTGTAAATTATTATTTTTAAAGAAAACTTGAGATTTTAGTAGGACCAACGAATTACTTGCAACACACTTCTAACTTGATTAAAACAAGAAAAAGTAAGAGCTGCAGTTTAATCAGTTACCCAATTGAGCCACAGATCTTTGGGAAGTAGTGAGGTAGCAATATTCTCCCCATATACAGATGAGAAACTAAAGCTTTAGCCAGGACCACACAGATTAGTGGCAAATAGAAGATTTTATGCCCGTTTATTTATTTATTATTGGAAATGGATTTTTTTATCCTCTTATTAGGCTCAGCTTTGCTCCAAAGGAGTGGGTTCCAGCCCTGATTGTAGCACATTTTGTATCCTAGTTAGTAATGACAACATTGTTACAAGGAATTTGACTTCTAATAGCCAGGTCTGATAATAATCAATCCCTCCTGCCACCTCTTCCTCCCTCCCTCCCATCCTTCCTTCTATCTCTCCTTCCCTCCTTTCTTTCCTTTCATTTTTGGTGGTGAGGAGAGCAGGTTCAGGACTCCTTATTGACAACTGTTCTTTTTCTTTTTCTTTTTTTAAATTATTTTTTCCTTTAAGAAACTCTACCCCCTAACACGGGACTCCAACTCCTGATCCCAAGATCAGGAGATTTGTGCTATACCAACTGAGCCAGCCAGGTGCCCTGTTTCTCACATGTGGGACAGAGTTATCACGGATTTAAAGGAAATATGCATAATCTGCATCCACTTTAGTTATGTTACGGTTTGTGATCTGTGAACTATAGGAAAAAAAATACCAACATGTTGGCTCTTTTTCTGTTTTCTGTGCAGGTATACATTGAAGAGATAAAAGACAGCTGCCTCTTCAAATTGTGTTATTTTTGTTACTACATTTTGCAAATACATTAGAAATTTTGTGTGAGTCATTGTAAGGGAACAAGAACGTCCTATATCCCTTTCACGGTTCTTCTAGCAGGCCTAAGAATTAAATTGACACAAGAGAGATTCACAGGAGAAAATCAGACTTAATAGTGTATGTGTGGGGAATCCATATGGACGTGGGAATTCCAAAGATAGGCAAAATGAGGTATATGTCATGCTGAAATAAGTAGAAGTGGTCAGGGGTTTGGGACTTCAGAAGAAAGGAATGCACTTCACAGGTGATAAGAAGAGCAGATGTTTAGTAATGAGATAATCACCTGCCATACAGATGAACCACTCAGATAAAATTGATCTCTGCTAATAACCCTTATTTTGAGAAAGACCCCCAATTTAGATTCTTCTGTGTTGTAAAGGAAGCTGCAAGTTTCTTTTGAGCCCATAGGGCTTTGATTGCATTGATCTCAGAATAATGTTCTTGTCAAAATGGCCCATCTTGGGGCAGTCTACTTTTGGACCCTCTAAGTGTTAAGTCCTTTAGCATTTTTTGAATAAGGATTTTGATACTATCTTTATACACATAATTTAAATTATTTTAATAGAACTACAAAAAAAATCATGAGAACTCCAGTTTTAAACAATCGAGAGTTATTTTCTTAGCAGTTAACCTTCTTAGTCAAAAATTAAGATACACAGGGTGCCTGAGTGGCTTAGTTAGTTAAGCCTCTGCCTTCCGCTTGGGTCATAATCTTGGAGTCCTGGGATGGAGCCCCACATCAGGTTCCCTCTGCTCATACTCTCTCTCTTGAATAAATAAAATCTTTAAAAAAAAATTAAGATACACAGTAAAATCAAACATTTGAAAGTGGAATCATAGTCATAGATTTTTTTAAAATCCCTATAAGGATAGACATGTGTTGATTTTAGAAAAACCTACATATTCAGAACCAGAAGTTGTGAAGCTCAAAGTTCATGATCTAGAAATAAATGTCTTTTTATGATACATGATGCATGTGGATTTTTTTTCTTTAAGTAGTTTAAGATGAAAATATCAATAAGCCCAAACTTCAGAGAAACAACACATTTCCAGGAGAGAGATAAATTTAAACAAACAAAAGCACAGACATCCAGCCATATTAAATGAGAAGGTAGTAAACTCGCGAAAATGTTTTTGGTAGCTAAAATTTTGCCCTCACAGCTTATTTGTTAGAGATATTTCTGGTCAGGCTAATTATCATCATTGATTTTTAAGTGTATTACTGTGCATGATGAATGGAGTACAAGAGCTTCAGTCTGAGCTTCTGTAAATATGTTTAGATTATTCCTTAATGAAGACAGTTTATAAGGTTGCTAATCAAAAGGTTTCTCACTTGGCCGTAACTCTAAGTATTTAAAAATAAATTTAATTATCCGTTATTCTTGGCATGTTACAGCTTGATATTTTGTATGAAAACATTTTTTACCTTCTAAATATATTTTACACAATGAAATAAACAAGTAATTCTATGAAAGTTCTAAGATGCATGAGTCTTAAGGAAAGAATATGATATTTTCCTCATCTAAATGGGGACACATCCATAGGATCACATAACAATTCTCTACAAAGGTCAGTTCTTCCAATTTTTCTCTTGAATGAGTACAAATTAGAGCATGAAAACTTTAAAATATGCTTTGAAAAATCTATTTGATGCAATAATAGTGCCACTTTGTTTTTTAATCGTATCACATTTCAAAGCACTTTTAAATGTCAATGTGCCATACTTATTTGTTCATTTGGGATAAAAGCTGACTAAACATTAATTTCTAACCACTTTCAATTTTTGTTCACCAGTAATTTTACACGGCTGCCACATTTAGCAGGAACAGAACAAAACTTCCAGCTTGCAAAGCAAATTCAATCCCAGTGGAAGGAATTTGGCTTGGATTCTGTAGAGTTAGCCCATTATGATGTCCTGTTGTCCTATCCAAATAAGACTCATCCCAACTACATCTCAATAATTGATGAAGACGGAAATGAGGTAAAAAAAAAAAAAGATAAAAGATAAAAACTACCTACATCTTTATTCTTTTCAAATACCTTTTATGAAAGAATGCTCTATACCATCTCTAATTATTGATAGAAATCAGTATCATTGAAACTTGTGAGTGATATCTTTAACATCTCATTACCAGTGTTATTACTCCTTTCTTATGATGTTTGAATTTAGTGTGATGTTGGAAAAAGTCTGAGAAATTAATGCTTGATGACATTTCTATTTTCTGTTTTATAGTACTTCATGCAATAAAATACAATATATTAGTACTTTGAAGCAAGTGAAATAGACACATTTTTGATAGGTTCAGACTATAAAAGATACTGTATAAGTTTGGGGCTGTGAGGAAACTCAAGACCCCCCTCTATGCAGTGTGAGTCAGCAGGGTTTTTTTTTTTTTTTAAAGATTTTATTTATTCATTCATGAGAGACAGAGAGAGAGAGAGAGGCAGAGACACAGGCAGAGGGAGAAGCAGGCTCCATTCAGGGAGCCCGACAGGGGACTCGATCCCAGGACTCCAGGATCTGGGGGCTGAAGGTGGCGCTAAACTGCTGAGCCATCCGGGCTTCCCAGTTAGCAGGTTTTTATTGGTACTTATTGATATGACTCAGGTGATCATGTGTTGAGCTCTGTGCCCAGAATTTGACTGTGGGCATTTGAAAGGGAAGAGAGTTTGGAGAGAATGTCTATAGATGATACCGAAAGAATTTACAATCTTGTTTGCAAGTTAGGGTAGGTACTTGAGGAAGAAAAGATAATACAAGTAATTGAGGTATTTTTTTTTTTAATTTAAATTCAGTTAGCCCAGATATAGTACATACTTAGTTTCTGACGTATTTTTCAGTAATTCATCAGTTGTATGTAACACCCAGAGCTCATCATATCACATGCTCTCCTTAATGCCCATCACCCAATTACCCCATTGAGATATTTCTTATCATTATATATAACCACTAGGAAGGCTAGTAAAATAAAACTTATACGTTTAACCCTATTTCGCATACCTTAGTTTTAGAGTTGTATCTTACCTAAAATAGCTTCTTTCAATCTGGGTATTTTCCTTCAGTCCTCTTGTTAGTTGGGCCTTCTCAATTGTGTATAAGCTTCAAATACTGTGAACTGAAAATGTGTGATTTAAATATATTTAAATTTAAAAATTTTTTCTAATATGTTGATAACCTTCTGTCGACTAATGTATCAGTCTTTTAATGGCTAATATGCTGTTATGTTTTGCTGTCAGTGATGTAATCCCTTGCTAAATTTCCTAATATGATTCGAAACTTCCCACACTAAGTACTATTTTAAATTATAGTAGTTAATAGTTTATAAAAATATTAAACTATCTCAAAATTTAAAAATTATTTTTAAAAAAGGTATGTGGAATATCTATATACAATATATGGTCCCATAACATTTGTTAAATAAATGGGGACATGCCTATATAATTAAGTACTAAACAGTCTATAAAAGAATGTTTTGGAAAATTATTTAATGATGAAATAAAATATTGATTATGTTAAAGAATATGTACATGTACTTAAACCTCTGTCTTGGTTTGTCAAATTTGGGGATGATCTATATACAAATGAGGAAAATAGCATACATGCACTTCTTTTTTCCTTATTCTTTCATCTCCCAGTTTTGACTGTGAGTTCGCTTTTATTATTCCCTTTCATTGTTTGTTTTGCCATTATAAGCATTTATTAAATTCTTCAGGCCTGTCACATAATAAAAGGTATCATGTAGAAATGTCATTTTGGAGATTTTCTGGAAAGGTGTTAGCTCTCTTTTGGGTTCCTAGACCAATTTTTATTGAGATGGGGAATGTTTCCCCCACACATCCAACAAGTAATTCTGACACCTGTTGGGTGTCCTACAATTCAGATCAATTCTGACATGATCTACCTGGAGATACTGGCAGATTCCATAGGTAAGAGTTAAGTATCATAAGACTGTCCTCCCCCCAACCCATTCAGATGCCAGTTGTAAGACCAGGTTGTTAACCTGTGTTTCTGACCTACCAGCTGTAGGCTGGAGGTTCCAATGACCCCCTTCAACTCAGGAGACAGGTTATTAATTCTACTTCTGACAGACTGGCAGAAGTCCGAGGTTCCTATGATCCCCTCCTCAGGTTTGATTAATTTGCTAGAGCTAATTAACATTTACAAAAAACATTTTACATCCTAGATTACTGATTTATTACAAAGGATGATAGATGATAGGAGGCAATAGCCACATGAAGAGATGCATGAGGCAAGTGATGTGGGAAAGAGCAGAGAGCTTCCATGGCCTCTCTAGGAGCGCCAATCTCCCCACATCTCCATGTGTTCACCAACCCAGAAGCTCTCCAAACCCTGTCCTTTGGGGTTTTATGGAAGCTTCATTACTTTGCTGTGATGATTAAATCTTGGCTATTGGTGGTTGATTCAACTTCCAGCCTTTCTTTCCTCCTGGGTGGGAGGCTGGCTGTGGAACCAGACGCTGGTTCCAGGCCTCTAATCACAAAGTTGGTTCTCCAAGCTCCCATCCTTAAGTGGAGTCAAAAAGTTACCTCGTTAGCATAACAATAGACATCTTTGTTGCTCTCATCAGGAAATTCCTTTTAGAAGGTTTTAGAAGCTCAGTGCCAGAAATGGAATAAAGGTCAAATAAATAGAGGTTTACTGTAAATCACAGTATCACACTGCCTAAAGCTTCCTCATTTTTTAAAAGCTGTATTAGTTCATTTTCCTTCTCGTTTTCATCTGAAGTACACCATTAGAGCTGCATACTTCTCCAAAGTCCTTGCTTCCTCCCTATTTCTGCCTTTCCTGAAGCAAGCACTATTCAATTGTTGACACAAAATGAACAAACCTTTTACGAATTTTTCAAGGAAAAAGAAAAAAGTTTTATTTGAGCCCAAGTTAAGACAGCTGCCCAGGATACACAATCTTCACAAAAGAAAAAGGAGCATTAGGGGGGTAAAGGGAGAGAAAAGAATCATGTAATAGGAAAGTGGAAGTGACTTAAATGCTGTGTATCAGTAATTAGAAAAAAATTAATGGAAAAAACTGTCCGATTAAAAACATAGTATGTCAGACTGAGTAAAATTAGCTATGTACTATTTTATAAAGATTGACTTGAACATAACATCACAACTAGCTCAAAGTAGCAAAACTGAAAAAGAAATACTAAGCAAATATTGACTTAAAAATGATTTTATCTTATAAAGTAAATTTTAGGGCAAAGTCAAAAACCTTATTAAGAGATAAAGAAGGTCACTATCTAACTGTTTCAATTTACCAACAACTCTAAATTTGTTTTTATCTGTTAAAGGAAAAGATACAACAGGCTCAAAATGGATTTACTTGTACTGAGCCCCACTTCAGCAACCAAGATTTAATACCTAACCTTAAAAAAAAAAAAAATACCTAACCTTATGCAGTTTCAGCCTCTCCCAAGAATGTAACCCTTAACTAGTCAGTCTGGAATGACCTGGTCAGCACTGATGAGGTAATCCACCCACATGACCCCTTCTGTCCCGTAAAGGACAAAGATCAATAAGGAAAAATACAGGAAAAGCATAAATAAATAATATAAGGAGTGAAAAAAAGAGGCGTATCTATAGATGCTGCACAGATTCAAAAAAGATAGGAAAATACTAGGAAGAGGTATGCCAATAATTCATAGCTGGGATGAAATCAAAAGATGGAAAAAACATGAAAATTGACATAAGAATGCATTTTTAAAAACCCAAAGAGTTCTATAACATTAAAGAAATTAAATTGATACTTCAAAGACTCCCACAACACAGAGCACCAAGACTAACTGGTTTTCCTTCAAGTTTCAAAGATTAAAGTGTAAGATCATTTAAATATAACACAACCTATTTCAGAGAATATTAAAAATTCAACTCATTTTTTAAGGCAAGATATGATCTAGAAATTATAACCCAACAAGCAAATTGCAAAAAAATAGGTGAAATGTGAAGTGACTATATATGGATAATATCATTATCATTAGGAAAAGGAAAAATTACATATTTATCTCAAAAAATGTCCCACCCCCCAAAAAAATGTTGAACATTTTCAGAAATGTTGAAAAATGAGACATAAATTTCATGACAAGAACTCTTAGTAAACTTGGAAAGGAAGTTTTTTGTTTTTTTGTTTTTTTTAAAGGAAGTTAATTAACATCACCTAATAAAGGTCGCAGCAAGTATCAAAAAAATTTTTTTTAAAGATTTTATTTATTTATTCATGAGAGACAGAGAGAGTGAGGCAGAGACAGGCAGAAGGAGAAGCAGGCTCCCTGTGGGGAACCCACTGTGGGACTCGATCCCAGGTCCCCAGGATCATGCCCTGAGACAAAGGCAGATGCTCAACCGCTGAGCCACTCCAGGCATCCTGCAAGTATCAAAATTAATGGGGAAACATTAAAAACATTTCCTTCAAGTTTGGATATCCCTACTTTTCAACATTTTACATGGTCCTGGCGAGTGCAGTGGTACAAAGAGTGATGGGAGACCAGGAGTAACCAACCCTCAGCTGACATTATATTAACTAGAGCATCAAATATTTTCCTTTTCTGAGGCAGACAGAACCTAAAATGAAACCATGTCAACCACCACCTTCCAAAATTCCCCACATACTCCATATGGCCCATATTTTTTCTGTGATCTACAGAGGGTGCAAAACTTGTCTGAATCATTGAGAAAGTTTATAAAAGAAACTAGTAAAGTACAATAGAAATCCATATAGAAACAAAGTCACTGCATCAGCAAGTCTTTCAGCCAAGGGAGCATTCAAGTTAGTCTCAATTTGCCCCAATTACCAATTTTCAATTTTACAGCCTCTGGACAAGTGGATTTTAGAGCAAGTTTATGAGTTATTTTAATAAGTGGGAGAAATTTATAAGATCAAGGAAACAACTTTTTTGGGTGACTTTATCAAAGGTAGACTATATACCAGAGAGCATTGCTCAACTTTCCAAAATTCACCAAAATAACCTCAAATTATGTATTCAGAGTATAACTACAATAACTTTGGTTTACAAATTTCTATTTCTATTTTTACCTTTTGTGACATAAAAAATGGCAGTATAGAGTTCAATCTATATCATGTTATCTCTATATAAACAAAGATACTGTGTCTGTATGTATTTAAAATATTTCTGGTAGAATCCACAGACCACTAGTGGTATTAATTGCCTGTGGAAGAAGGAACTTGTGTATGTTGTGCTGGAGAGTAAAAGTTTACAGTTCACCACAGAGCTCAGCTCTGAATAGTCATGATAATTAAAGTACACTGGGAGATGGTGATAGTACAAAGGGTGATAGTACATTTGCGGGTGGGACAGAGGGATGAAAACAGTTGAATTGTTGCAATGTTGATAGGTAACTCCTGAATCTGAAACACAGCATTTTTTTTTTTTTAAAGAAATAGAGGTAATTAGCTACAAAATCAACTCCTGGTTGTAGTAAAATAAAGGAAGTTTTCAACTTTTCGTGTCCCTACTCCTAGGCTCGCAGAGAAGCTATACTTGAACATTTACCAAGATCAAAATGACTTGGCAAAACTTTAAAGTATGGGCTCTATTTCTGCCCCCAGCACATATTGTACCTCTACTTCATTAAAAAAAAATAAAACACAGCCTAAAAACAAAGAGAAGCTTTCCAAACATAAGGATAAGAAAAAGAAAGAAACCTCCCTAGTTCCCATAAGATTAAAATCATGCAGACTTGCACATGAAAAAAATAAGATAAAGTCTGTAACTTTCCAGAATGTTCTTTGTCATGATGATTTCTCACTCTTTCTCCCCCTTCCCTTTTTTGGGAGTCGGGGGTGAAGGGAGTGGTTAGCCTTATTAGTTTTATTTTTTAGTAGTTCAGAAACTAAAAAATGTGATCCCTATGTAACAATGTCATAATTCAATCAAGATTTCTGCAATACAAACATCTTAGAATACTTTCACTTTGGTCATACCCCACCAATTTATGCCCATAAATCTAATTCAATCTTGTTCTTTTCAATTTGAATAATACTTGCTTTTTACAGTATATTTGTTTTTTCCACATGATACCTTGCTTACCAGCCCTTGAATCAACTTAGAGCTTCCTTTAGAGGCTTTGTTTTGTTGAATGATATCCTTTAGAGATATTCTTTGTTTTAAGTGAATATCTGTTGGCTCCAAACTGGTAATTTTAGGTAGAAAATGTGTTGTTCATTTTTCTTTCTTTTCTTTTGTTTTGTTTTGTTTTCTTTTCTTCTTTTCTTTTCTTTCTTTTTATCTTTTTGAAAGAGAGAGTGCATATGCCTGCATGTGAGGGAGGGGAGGGCAGAGAGAGAGAGGGAGAGAGAGTCTCAAGCAGACTCCATGCTGAGGGTGGAGCCTGACGTGGGGCCCAATCCCACAACCCCAAGGCCAGGACCTGAGCTAAAACCAAGAGTCAGATGTCCACTCAACTACCCAGACGCCCCTCTGTTCTCTCCTTTTACAGGTCCTCACATAGACATCCAATGGGTTTGTCTCTAGAGTATTCTTAACCCTGAAGAAGTTGTTCTTCAGAGACCCAGCTTTATGCAAGGGTGTCTTATTAGACTCCATTATTTGGATTGGTCAGTCTAGACTTTAAACTTCTGTGCCTCTCCTTTGGCTGTAATGGGTCCAACTAAGGCAAAGGCAGACTTTAGAGCAGTCTCTCAGTTTTCTCAGTCTTCCTGTTTTCATGTCATTCTTTTGGCTTTTGAGTATTCCTTACTCCCCCTCCCCCCATTTGACGATACATTTAAAAAAATTATATTTAATTCAGCATTTTTAGTTCTTTTCAGGGTGAATGTTGTTCTGTGTATCTAGATACTATTTGGTATGGATCACTCCAAAATGTAATTTTTTTTATGGAAGTGAATTTAGTGTTTAATTTGTTGCTAAATAATTAACAGTATTAAAAGAGACTAAGATTACAATATAATACTACTTTTTATTTGGGTGTTAAAATTTTCGTCCTACAAAAAAGATTTTTTTTCATCCTACATCAAAACCTGCTGCTTTGTAGATCCTCTCTGGGTCTGTGGCTTAGTCTTCTCATGAAATCATCACAAGCTTCTAGCACAGTGCTGAATATTGATATGTACTTTCAAAATACAAAACACAAAACCTTCTACTGACAAAAATGATAATGCACATTTTTCCTTGTTTGATGGTAGTAATTAAACTTTACCTGACTTAGTTTTAACTATAATATTTTGTTTTTTTAGATTTTCAACTCATCGTTATTTGAACCACCTCCTCCAGGATATGAAAATGTTTCAGATGTTGTGCCACCTTTTAATGCCTTCTCTCCACAAGGAATGCCAGAGGTAAAAGTGCAATACAATAAAATAAAAATCACAAACAGAACACCCTCATACATTCAGGCAATAATTAAACAGTTACAATGAAATTTTTGATATAATCCAAATTTACCCCTTTTACACAGTTCTTAATGAGGAAAAGACTATTTATTAGTTTTATCAACAGATTTTAAAGATAAAATTTACTACAATAAGATGCAGAAATCCAAAATGTACATTTATTGACTTCTGATAGATGTATATACCCGTGTGATCCAAATCTCTTAACACACAGAATATTATCACTTCAGAAAGTACCTTTATGCCCTTTCTCAGTGGGTACCACACCTCCTGCCCCCTGCTGGGCAATCCTTTTAGTTTTTTTTTTCACCATTGATTAGTTTTGCCTATTAAAAAAATTCATATTGATAAAATTGTACAGCATGTAATCATTTGTGTCTAGTTTCTTTCACTAAGCATAGAATCTGTGAGATTCACGTTTTAACTTTTATTTTGTTTTTTTATTGCCAAAGAAATAATTTGCATTGCATGAGAATGCTGCATTAATTATTACTGTTGCATAGCACTGATTAGTTTTCAAAGAATTTGCATCAGAGTATTGTCGCCATTTTCAAATGAAGATTATGAATATCCATTCTAGAAAATTTTGTGTGGTCTAGTCTATAAAGCAGTGTTATCATAAAGCATAATTATCATCTGAAATTCTGTGGTTAGTCCCCAGATTCTTGCCCAGTACTTTGTTTTTTATAAGAAAGCTACATTTGAAAGAGTTGGATATAATGTATTAGTATCTTTTTAAAAGTTTTGTTCTCCTATTATAATATTTGATAGTAAGTAAATTCAATTTTGGATGTATTGGGTTGAAGTGCCTGAGATATATTTACAAGAAGTTGTTAATCCACAGGTATATTGAAACATCACTCAATAGAAGTCTCTTTATATATTCATGAGAGACACAGAGAGAGAGAGAGAGACAGAGAGAGAGAGAGAGGCAGAGACACAGGCACAGTGAGAAGCAGGTCCCCTGCAAGGAGCCCGATATAGGACTTGATCCTGGATCCTGGGATCACGCCCTGAGCTAAAGGCAGATGCCCAACCGCTGAGCCACCCAGTTGTCCCCTCAATAGAAGACTCTTATTGGAAACATTCAAAGTAAAAAATGTGTTTTTAGAATGAGTATCTTAAAATCTGTCTTCACCAATTAGGATTTATTGCAACAACATAAGGATGATTTAATATCAGGCAGTGCCATATTTTTAATAAATAAGAGAAAAAATACCATTTTTATTTTCAAATGTATTGGATTTATTAACTTATTTATAATTTAAAAACTCACAAACTTAGAATGAAGGAGTATCTTCTGTTAGTTGTATGAAATTTACATCAAATGAATGGTTTTACATCTTAATGATATATTAGAAAAATTCTTTCTGAAATTTAGCACATGAATAGAATGCTTGCAATCATAACTATCATAATTATAACATGGGATAGGAATGAGACATATAAAAAATGGAAATGAGATAGTTTATTTTATTTTTTTAAAGATTTTATGTATTTATTTGACAGCGAGAGAGAGAGAGAGAGAGAGAGAGAGAGAGAACGCATAAGCAGAAGGAGCAGCAGGCAGAGGGAGCGGGAGAAGCAGACTTCCCACTGACTGGGAAGCCCAACACAGGGCTCTATCCCAGGACCCTGGGATCATGACCTGAGCTGAAAGCAGACGCTCAACTGACTGAGCCACCCAGGTGCCCTGAGATAGTATATTTTAGATCTCAGGCGTACTGTGGTCACTTAGACTTATTTTGCAGATTAAGGTTCCTTACCTTCATGGGCCCATGTATGATCCTTACTTTATTTTCTCTTCCTTTCATCTCTCATCCTTATTCTCAATCTCATTCCTCTCCCCCTGCCCAACGTATTTATGTCCCTAGCAATGCATATATTCCTTTTTGTTGTTTTCCTTTTTAGAGAGAATGAAAGAGCAGGGGAGGGGTAGAGGAAGGGGGAGGCAGGCTCCATACCCAGCGGGGCTCGATCTCACAACCCTGAGGTCATGACTTGAGCTGAAATCAAGAGTTGGACACTTAACCAACTGAGCCACCCAGGTGCCCCCAACAATGTATATATTCTTGAAAACACATGGCTTTATTTTGTGTTTGACATGTTTTAAATTTATGTAAATAGCATTAGGCTTTAGGTCCTAATTGATCTCTTACTCTTTTCAATTAATGGTGTTTAAAAAAATCTACTCATGTTGCTTTATGTCAGGGTAGTTTACTTTTTACTGTTGCCTCTCATTCCAGGTTATGTGCACACCACATGTAACTTGCCTATTGCCTTAGTGGTGTACGCTGCTTTACTCCTAAATCCTCATCACCACAGTGTTGCAGCGAACATCCTCATACACATCCCCATCTGGGCTTGTAGGGGTTTCTCTGTTTACAGTAAATCAGGTGTGGGATTCTGTTTCAGGTGTGGGATTTAATTTCACAATATCCAAACTCTAGCAGTTTATTGCTTCCACTGACACTAAATGAGGATCCTTTTTCCTCATATTTTCGTCAACTCTTGAAGTTATGTAACTATGAATTTTTGCCCTTATTTTATTTTAATTCACATTTCTCTAATTACAAGTGAGGTTGCTCATCTCTAAACATATTTATTTATTAGCCATTCTGGGGTTTATTCTGTGCAATGTCTAAGTATAATCTTCTAATTTTCCTCTTGAATTTTTAGCCTTTTTCTTATTAAATTTAAGGGTTTCTTAAATGTTTTACTTATTTATTTCATATTGTTTAAATATTACAAATACCTTCTTCTAATTTTCACCCATTTGTTCATGTTATCTAAGCTTTTATTTATTTATTTATTTATTTATTTATTTATTTATTTAGAACACAAACAGGGGGAGAGGCAGAGGGAAAGGAAGAGGACAGGAAGGCCAATGTGGGGCTTGATCCCAGGACCCTGGTGTCACAACCTGAGCTTAAAGCAGATGGTTAACTGACTGAGCCACCCAGGCGCTCCAAGCTCCCCTTTATTAAAAAGATATCTTTAATTTTAATATTGCCCAATTATTCTCCTTATGCTTTTGTATTTTGGGTCTTCTTTATTAATCCTTTTTGTTATTTATGGTGATATATCTGAAAAACCAAAACATACAAAAAATACTAATACTTCATTATTTAAAAATAGCATTAATATTATCAGATTGGATTTAAGTATATATGGGCAAATGGTGTATAATAACATGAAATATAACAAAACAATATAATTTACAATAGTTCTAAAAGGGGCATCTAGGTGGCTTAGTGGTCAAGCGTCTGCCTCAGGGCATGAACCTGGGTTTCTGGGATCGAGTCCCACATCAGGCTTCCCGCAGGGAGCCTACTTCTCCCTCTGCTTGTGTCTCTGCCTCTCTTGGTGTCTCTCATGAATAAATAAATAAAATATTTAAAAAATAGTCATAAAATTTAAAGTATGCTTTAGACGTCTTCAATGAATGTGAATTTGTTGAAGGACACTGTGAAATTTATTGAGCAGTGAAAATGTTATATATAAAGAAACAGATTACATTTCTAGATGAGAAGACACAATACTATAAGGAGAAAATTTTACCTACATTAGTTTGTGGCTTTAATATATAATCAATTGAAATCCCCAAATAATTTTTGGACCTTAACAGAATTATTCTACTCATAAGAGTCATAGAGATTATTAACTCATTTCTTTCAAGTACACTTAAACTCTTCTAGATTAATGGGAAAATAGAGCCTGTGATTCTGCATAAGATTCTTGTTTGTGTCGAATATTGGATGAGTTTGTTGGTGGATGTTCTTCCCTGGATCACCTGTTACTCAGCCAGTGCAACATTAATTCTTTTTAAAGTTATGTATGTCTGTCTGTATGCTTAAGATAATTCACTGTAAATAAGCTTTGGATCTACATCTGAATTTTCTGGAGTGTGAAATACTGGACTCTGCTTTAGGCTATTTGAAATGAACAATTTGACAAGGTCTTATAAAAATCTATTCTAATCTAGTGGTTCTCAAATTTCATTGTGTACCACAATTACCCATAAGACATGTAAAACACCAGTTCTAGTTCCCACTCCCTTGAGTTTGGTAGGTCGTGATAGTTCATGTCTAACAAGACCCTAGGTGACACGGATTCTGAGGTTCTAAGAACCATACTTTGGGAGCCACTGGCCTGGCCTCCAAGTTTGGTTTCAATTAACAAGAGCAGGAAGATGGAAGCTTGCAAGAAATGGAAAATTCTAAGCTGGCAGTGCAAGATTGTATTTATTCCCAGTCATAGAACAATGGTACAGTGTAAACTTTACAAGAAGGTCATTGTCTGAGAACAAAGCTTTTTTCTTTTTTTTAAAGATTTTATTTATTTATTCATGAGAGACACACACACCCAGAGGGGGGAGGGGGTGCAGAGACACAGGCAGAGGGAGAAGCAGGCTCCATGCAGGGAACCCGACATGGGACTCCATCCCAGGTCTCCAGGACCACACCCTGGGCCAAAGGTGGCGCTAAACCACTGAGCCACCCGGGCTGCCCACAAAGCTTTTTTCTAAGTGACAGTGACAACTTGTGTTTGTGAAGTGCCCAGAGGAATATCAGTCACACTTGTTTTCATTTTCAAAGTATACTGTCATGTTTCAACTAATGTCTTCTCCAGTCCCTTCTCCATCATAATTTGTCTTGTGAGGATTGCAGTTTTATCAACATAGAGCCACAATTTACATGTATTTAAGGACGTGGTCACCCAAAGTTAGTGATACTGAATTAGGGATAAATTTCAAGCGAAATTTGAAATTTCGATACTAAAATTTGAAATTTGAAATTTGATACTAAAACGAAATTTGCTGAAATCAGATTGGTTAATAACTCTCTAGTCACAGAATGATAGTGAGCTCCAGAGAGGCCTGACAATTATAAATTGGACATATAGTACTGTCATTAATATTGCATTAATATTGGATTCCTTGAGGAAGAAATAGAAGAACTAAATATTGCATTGCTTGAGGAAGAAATATAAGAGCAAAAAGTAATCCCTTTACTGAAGCAAAGATTCAAATACCGCCTGCTCAGGAGACTTTTCCTCTTTTCATTTAAAATTGCATGCACCCATGTACTAATTTACTCTTTGCCTCTTCAACCTTGAAAAAATTTTCTACAGCACTCATCACTTTTTAATATACTGTATAATTTACTTAGTTATTACTTTTATTATTATCTTATCTTTCTGCATTTCACATGAATGTAAGTTCCTCCAAGGACAGGGATTTGCTGAATCCCTAGTTTGTAGAACACTGTGGAGTCCATAAGGATACATTTTCAACAAATTTGTCAAAAGAATCCCAGAAGTAGCTTAGAAACAAATTTATTTTGGTATCTGTCATAAATTTGTTGTGAACATGCTATGAGAAATTAGCCACATAGGGAAACAATAAAAATAAAATAAAATTATAGGATACAAAAAGTTGTCCAGCATAGGGATTTCAAACTAGGAGGGGTGAAGAGTTTCCAAAGGAAGACATGAGATCATTTTAAATAAATCAGTTTCCTCTGCCAGTTTCTCAGTTCACAGTTACATTGGATTGAGAACTAGCCCATGGTCAGGTCCTGCTGGTACTTTGTCCCCACTTCCTTATTTATAATCATTATCCTCAAATGAAAGACATCTCCCATCCATCCTAAAACAATAGGAAGCATATCTCTGAGTCATAAAAATCTCTGAAGTTCTGGAAAAAGAGACAATAGTGAAAGATTCTAACAGCTGGGCAACAAGTGATTTGGCAAGTCAGATGGTTTGCAATTAGACAAAATCAGATGAGCCTAATTGAGTGTCTAGCTGACATCATTAGAATTAACTTGGATAATAGATCAGTGTGTGATTTGGGTGTTGTAACTTGGAAGGAGATTAAGTTACTTAGTGAAAATTCCATAACAAAACTTCTTTCGTTCCCATCTCAGTTTCTCAGAAATTATGTCTAAAAGCAAGAAATGTGAATAGAACTAATGTGGAGTCATGTCTCATTCTAGCTATAATTTATTCATGCAATGACCTAATGTTTTAATATCTGATAACATTAAGAGATATAGTTCAAGTAAAATTTTATGCTTTGGTATTATTTACACACATTTGTAACATTGTCAGACTCAGTTTGATACTACTAATAATTAGCTTACTCCTAAAGCATTTTCTTAGTGCATACATCCGGTCACAAGACATCATAGAACATTCAAACTTATATATATATGTGTATATATATACACACACGCACAAATATATACACACACATATATATACACACACACAAATATTTACACACATACATATACACATACACATATATACACACACATATATGTAAGTGTGTATGTGTGTGAATTTATATATATTCTTAATCAAGGGAAGTTTGGCAGTGATCAAGAAAAGACTTCCAAGCATTCCCAGTTTCTAGGTGACAGAAATTGAAATGGAATGTAGCATGCTAGATGTTAATTAAGAAATGTTCTCTTGAGATCAGTAGTTTGTGTCAGAGGAGGGAAGGGCAGCTGGATTGAGCAGAGGGAACAGTGACTCTCACTGCCAGTTTAGAGACCGCCTCAGCTGACCTGAAGGGCAGCTCTGGAGTCAGTAGAGCCCTTCAGAACTGTCTTGGGCTGGACTAAAATGTCGAAGGCTTTATACTCCCACATGCATCAATCATGGACTGTGTGTCATCCTAGAAAGGGGCATGACTTTGAGCAGGGTGGTTGTCTGTAGCTGAAGCAATTCCTGAAGAGGCTTGGGAACTGAAGGCTGTCTGCAGAGAGCTTTCCTTGCAGTGGGAGTGAGAATGTCTTCACTCAAGGCGAATCTGGGCAGCACATCCCAATGTCCAGGATAAATATATTTTACTTTAGAGTACAATTCTCTGGGGAAAGGTGGACAAAATAGAAGCTCAAAGAGAAACAGGATGATACAATTCTGACTGAAGAGTGTCTTCATGTATTTTTTAAATGGATGATGTTGAAGAATAAATCAGTATAGAGTGTGTATTCCTTTGGATACATACAAACATGATGTACAATTGCTTTTCAAAATATCTGTACTTATAATATGCTGGCAATTGCATTTGTTGTAGCAACTTAAGGGTATGATAAGCAATTTTAGATATTAAGTAAATATATGAAGGAGGATGTTGCTTTTCAAAATTAATTTAAGGAAGTAGGTAAGAAACTGGAGAACACTGGTCTAATCCATCAGGTCATTTGCAAATGAGAGTATTGAGACTCAGAGATGTTATGAGACTTGCACATGGTCATACTAATAATAATATGAAATCAGAGCCGTAAAGCCATTATATTACCTGACCTTTCTTCCTTACCTGGTAGTTATGGAGACCCATTTGTGAATACTTCTAAGAGAATGAAGTTCTTGTCAAGGGTTTCTTAACCTAGAGTGCCTGGACCCCTTCAAACTGCATGCCGCACTGTATATACATATAAATTTTGGGGGAAAACACTTCCATGGCATTAGAGCCACTCTAGTAGAGGCATATAAACAAAGCTTACTATTAAATTCATAACATCTCTAACTCAGCCAATTGCCTGAATTCAAGTTCATTTCTCCCTTGAATCTATTCTGTGAAGCTCATGTTTTTCTGACCCTCTTGCACCTTCTTGCCTCTTCCCTCATTCAAAGATGTGAAACAATCCTCCAGCAGAGAAACCTCCTTGTATTACATCTTACTTATACTAAGTCATTCCTGATCTCAACAGGGTGATCTAGTGTATGTTAACTATGCACAGACTGAAGACTTCTTTAAACTAGAGAGGGACCTGAAGATCAATTGCTCTGGGAAGATTGTGATTGCGAGATATGGGAAGATTTTTAGAGGAAATAAGGTAAAAATCATTTCTTTTTCCATTTTTCTAAATATAAAAAATCATTTCATATCTTTACATGTGTAGAAACACACCCATAAAACTTTCTGAGAATCATGATCCTCTCTTATTCTTGACATGCCCACGTTATGGGAAAGACACATTTACTAGTGTATAGACAGGGGTTTTAAATTGGGTCAGTGGTGTTTGGATGAATGTAGAAATTCAGGGAGAACAGAACAGATTTCTGCACACCTACAAATCATGTGTGTAGTCTACATAGAAGCATTCATTGGATTTGTTGTTGCTATCAGTATCTTTGTTTTCAATATTGTCCTTGAAGATATGTACTAAATTAAATTTTAATGTGAATTGTTATTATAGGTAATCAGAGAAACCAAATTATACATAGCAGTTTTTAAAAATTACTATCACTTGATCTGTTAATTTTTTTCTCTTTTGTGAAAACTTAAATTTCAGTCTGGCCTGTGGAGTTTACTTGCTTCTTGTGCTTCGAGACTAGTGGAAGAAACAGCAAATACTTGCTATCAGTATTATGGACATTTTCCAAATCTCATGCTCTGAGGGATGATCCATCCCCGGAAACTCATTTTATTTTATTTTATTTTATTTTATTTTATTTTATTTTATTTTATTTTATTTTATTTTATTATTTATTTTTTTCTAGAAACCCATTTTTAGAATTTGAAGTAGGAAAAAGGAAAGCCAGTTCTCTGTGAGATGTCCTTTGTTGTAGGTCTAATGATTAAAGATTGGAATAAAGTTTGGCTATTCATTTAAGTGTAATTTCAAAAACAAATTGATATTATCAAATCTGGAACAACCAATCTGAAATAAGAAACACATTGTGCTTTCTAGGTTAAAAACGCCCAGCTGGCAGGGGCCAAAGGAGTCATTCTGTATTCAGATCCGGCTGATTACTTTGCTCCTGGGGTAAAGTCCTATCCAGATGGTTGGAATCTTCCTGGTGGCGGAGTCCAGCGTGGGAATATCTTAAATCTTAATGGTGCAGGGGACCCTCTCACACCTGGATACCCAGCAAATGGTAAGTGGTCAGGCCTTAATCATCACAAGAAACTTAAAAACATTTTGAAGTGATTTTATTAAGGGATTTCCAAATGAAGTATATCTTTTTAAAATTCTCTTTGCCTCTAAGAAGTAAGTTAGAGTTTCAAACCCTGAAAATATTGGATTAGGTCCCTTATCTCTTATTTGGAACCCTTGTGCCTGATGGGTTTTAGAATTCAGATATTTAAAAGTAACATGGTGCTGGCAGCTGGTGGCTCAGTCAGTTAAGTGTCTGCTTTCCCCTCAGGTCATGATCCCAGGGTCCTGGGATCAAGCCCCACTTTGGGCTTCCTGCTCCGTGGGGAGGCTACTTTTTCTTTTCCCTCTGTCTGACGCTCCCCCTGCTTGTTCTCTCTCTCCTTCTCTGTCAAATAAATAAAATCCCTTTAAAAAATTAATATTAAAAAAAGTAACATGGTGCATATACCATATATTGCCTAACACCCTAGAGGCTGGGATATAATACAGGAAGAAGGTATATTAATATTTTTGCTATAAAATTTATGAATAATCGTACTAACAGAGGTAAATAATAAATGATAAACAGTATGAATAACCACATATCTGCTCAAGTTAGATTTTGCTGTCAAATGAGTTTGCATTATATCAGGTTTTTGGTTTTTTTAAAGATTTTATTTATTTATTCATGAGAGACAGACTGAGAGAGAGAGAGGCAGAGACACAGACAGAGGGAGAAGCAGGTTCCATGCAGGAAGCCGGATGTGGGACTCAATTCCGGGACTCCAGGGCCACACCCTGAGTCGAAGGCAGATGCTCAACTGCATCTGATCAGGCGTTCCTACATCAGGTTTTGATGCCAAGTAAATTTCCTCCAAATCTATGGTTTTTATAGATTTTGGATTTCCTAGTTGGAAATAGCAATAAGGAATAGCACGAAAGAAGTTTATAAACCCCCGAAATGGCACACTTAAAATACAGAGTCCAGGGGTGCCTGGGTGGCTCAGTCAGTTATGTGTCTGACTCTTGATTTCAGCTCATATCGTGATCTCATGACTGTGAGATCACGCCCTATATCTGGCTGTGCGCTCAGCACGGAGTCTGATTGAGATTCTCTGTCTCCATCTCCCTCTGCCCCTCTCCCTGCCCCCCACCGTAAACAAATAAAATCTTTTGAGAAAAATAAAGAAATAAAATACCAAGTCCAAAAAATGCTTATTGCATCTTTGCTTTATAAACACGATAGTGATAGCTTCCTAGGGGTGTTTCCTGACTGACCGCTCTTACATGTATTAAGAGCTACTGGCTTTGTAGTATTACTGCCTCTCTGCTTGACAAAGGAGGCAAGGGAGACAAGAAGGTGATCTGCCCAGATCCCCACACCACTAAATGAGGGCTTAGAATTCCACTGTAGGCAGCCTGGCTCCCAAAGCACATGCTTGTGTAAGGCCGAATGCTTCCCTGTAGAACTAGAGTTTGATCACTAACAAAGGGAACCCATTTATTTTGAATGTTTTCAGCTACTTGATAACATTTACAAAAATCTGTAATCGTTGAGTTGTGTGTGTGTGTGTGTGTGTTTTAAGGATTTTTATTTATTTATTTGAAAGAGAGATAGTGAGAAATAGCACGAGAAGGGACAGGGGCGAGGAGCCTGATATGGGGCTCAATCCCAGGACCCTTGGGTTATAACCTGAGCCAAAGGCAGATGCTTAGCCAACTGAGCCACGCAGGCACTCCTGAGTTTTTGTGGTTTAAAACTAGTTAAGGTGTAAAACTAGTATAAAATAGGCCGTCAAAGTATCTGTGGCAGATTCCTATTTATTCTTCATCTGGTTTTTTCTGTCAAGTTGTAGACTCCTCTAAAGCTTATGTATTTTGGCTTTATAAATCTTTTTGTACACTCTCTATAGTATACTGTCATAGATTTTTTAAACAATTCATATTATCCTATAATAAAATCACATAGATATACCTGAACTTCACTTACTTCTTTATTCCCAAGTTAGAAAAAATACAACTTGTCTTAATCTCAGTTTTACAAAGCTAAAATTATGAACGTAAAATGAACTTAACTGGGATATTTCTGTTAATTATCCTTAAATTTAAACCATAGTATTTTGGGGGGAAAATGATATCCCTATGAGGCTTACATTTATTGAATTCTCTTTTGTGTCCTATTCTTTTTTTCCTTTCCTTTTTCTTTTAGCTTTACTTTTTATTATGGAATAGTTCTGACATACAAAAAATAGACAATTACCAACATTTTGTCAATCTTGTTTCATCTCTTTTCTTCCGTTTTTTGTTGTCACTTAGGAAAATTTTTAAATAAATTCCACATCACATATCATTATGTGGGATTTTTTACTCATAAAAAATATGCTTTTGCAATCACCTAAAGTTCTTATTAAATAATTTAAAATTTGGAGAAAAAAAGGAAAAATCACTCATATTTTTTAAATCTGAAGAAATGACAATATGTTTTTATTTTGAAAAAGTTTACATATAATAAAGTGCACAGATCTTAAGAATTCAGTTCAATAAAATTTTAAAGTGCATATATCTGTATCACTCAAAATAATACTGGATATTTTCATGACTCCAGAAAGTTCCCTTTGCTCCTTTTTCTGATGAACCATTCTGATATCTCTCACCATTAATTTTGCTTTTGAACTTCATATACATGGAGTCAATGTGTATTCTTTTTTTTTTAAGTTTTTATTTATTAGAGCATGAGCAAGGGTGGGGGCAGAGAGAGGGGGAGAAGCAGACTCTGTGGAGCACAGAGCCAGCCCATGCAGGGCTCCATCCCAGGACCCTGAGATCATGACCTGAGCCTAAGGCAGATGCTTAACTGAGCAACCCAGGTACCCCTAGTGTATATACTTTTGTACTTTGCTGCTTTTATTCAGTATAATGATTTGAGATTTATCTGTATTATTATGTGTACTAGTAGTTTGTTCCTCTTTATTGCTAAGTAGAATTCTACTCTGGGCATATACTACAGATTGTTGGTTTGTTTTTAAATGGAATGTTGCATTAATTTGTGTGTTATCTTTGCACAACGTCCAGGCTAATCTCCGTATTGTTCCAAATTTAGTATATGTGCTGCACCAGATTGTTTATTCCTGCTCTTGTTGACAGACATTTGCACTATGTTCTGTGTTTGGCTGCCCAAATTCAGCTGCTATGAACAACTTGTACACGTCTTTTTGTGGACATATATTTTTCTCTTCCTTGGGGAAATACCTAGGGAAGTACTTGCTGTGTCTGAGTGCACAATTCTGTTTAACCTTAGTTTTTGAAAGAATTATCCAAAGTGACTGAATAGTTTTATACTTTTGCAAGGAATGTAGGAGAGTTTCAGTTGCCCCACATACTCACTAACATTTGAAACTTTTTATTTTAACGGTTATAGTTAGTGAGGTATAAGGATGTGTTTAAGGTGATGTACAGAAAAACTTTTGAAAGGGACTAAATTTTTACTAACATACATTCACCTCTTTTTCAGAGTATGCTTATAGACGTGAAATCACAGAGGCTGTTGGTCTTCCGAGTATTCTTGTTCATCCGATTGGATACAATGATGCACAGAAACTCCTGGAGTAAGTTTGTAAGAAGCAAACAGATGGCTGTTTGAGTATTTTCCTTTACTGGCAGTCTTCAACTATTGGCAATATTCAACATCTGAATATTTTGTCAGTATTCAGAAATGCTGAAATTCCCTTAGATGGTAGAACCTACAATTTTATCACCATTTTAAAGAATAGTGGTTCTGTTCTGGAATTTGCATTACATAGTGGTATCCAGTGTGTGTCATGAAAATGAGACTTTCACTTCTCCAACTGCCCAGGGCATGAGTGATCTGTGGCTCGAGCTACTGTGCTTTGAAATCCACCACCCTGTTTGTGTAAAGGCCATGCTTCCCAAAGGTGTTCCCAGTCAATGACTGGTTGCAGCGGGAACATTAAAACAGGCCCATTACTGGAAGGCACAGGGCTCCTCTCATGGGAGACTTTGGCTCAGGATTCCACAGCAGGCTTGCCCAGCTCAATGCCACCACCCACCACCGTTTTCTTCCTTCCCTTTCTCCTTTACCCTATATGAGACCTGTATTGCAGTCTGTTAGCTTTATCAGCCTTGCCTCCCCACTCCCCCTAAACCCTCGCTATTTCTCTCACAGGCTTTTCCCCTAAGAAATCTCTTACTCATCTAATCCTCATGTTGGCTACGACTTGGGTAACCTCAGATAATACACTGTGAAAGCTATCCCATTTTATTTCCACCTCTATTCCTCTTCCCCCTCTGATTTCCTGACATTTGAACCCTCCCCCTCTCCTGCCCTGCGTTCTCCCATCTGCATGTCCCTTTTTGTCCAGTCTCCTTTGGGAAGGAGAGAGGATGTCTTCTCTGTCAGTAGAATTGTGAGAGAAGCGTCTGGCTTGTTAGTAACTTTTCTTATTTGAGTTTAAAGTATTCTTAATCATTTTATTCCAGGCTCCATAAGAAGCCTTTTTTTTTTTTTTTAAGATTTTCTTTATTTATTCATGAGAGACAGCAAGTGAGAGGCAGAGACAAAGGCAGAATGAGAAGCAGGCTCCCCATGGGGAGCCCAATGTGGGACTTGATCCCAGGATGTGGGATCATGACCTGAGCAGAAGGCAGACGCTCAACCACTGAGCCACCCAGGTGCCCCCTCCATAAGAAGACTTTTTATATTTTATTTTTATTTTTTAAGACTTTTTATGACCTAATTCAATGCCCTCCTTTTACAGTTTAGGAGGCTGACATTCAGAGAAGTGGAGGGATCTGTCCCATTTAATGGCAGATTAAGGAATAGCACCTTGGTCTCTTATTTTTGGGCTCTTAGCATTACCACATGGGTTAGAATTCAGGATCCAGGCACGACATTTGAGGGTGTCATGGACTACGTGTATGTCTAAGCATCTTTATAAATAAAGTCTAAATATTCATGATATTTTTAAAAGATAAAGTGATTGTAACATTATTTATAGTAGTGAAAAACTATAAATAACACAAATCTTCAATAATTGGTAAGTAGCCAAATACATCACTGGCTGTGATAGTGCATGGAGCCATTAAAATGTATGTTGTATGAGAATGTTTAGAGATGTGGAAACACATTTATGCCACTAAGTGAAAATGGCAGATTTATCTATCTATCTAGATACACACAGATATGTCTAAAGATAGATATTAAGTTTTTAGAGAGAGTAATCTCAATTATGCAAAAGTTTTCTTTAAAAATGAACCTGTAATATCTTTGTAATTAGAAAAAGAATGCATGGAGGGAGAGAAGGAAAGATCATATGGAATCGACTTGAGGTATATTTAATTATGTCTACCATTTGACTGCTCTGATTAACTAGGTCAGTGTCGGCTATGTCCTAAATGTGTGCTAGAATTACTTGATTGGAAAAAAAAATCACAAATGCAGTTTACCTCTAATGTATTTAAGTCAGCTTCTTTAAGCTGTCTTGTAAATGTAATCACTATTAGTAGCATAACTTCTATGGAAAAATGTATTGTGCATTGAAAACACCATAATTAAAAATGAATTTTAGAAGCACAATTTACTTGGAAGTGGGAGATGATCTTTATATGTTAAAAGCAGGAAAACAACTTCTATTTCTTTTTAAAAAAAAATTTTTTTTATTTTTATGTAATTTCTACACCCACCATGGGGCTCAAACTCATGGAGAGTTTATGGAAATGGAGATGGAGAGTTGCATGCTCCACCAACTGAGCCAGCTGGGAGCCCCTTCTATTTCATCTTCCATACTTTCTAAGATATTGTGAAATATTCTATACGACTGGAATTTAGTCTTATAAATTTTTTTTCAAAGGACATATAATTTGTTTATGAATTTCACTGTGCAGATTTACTTCCTTTGCATATTTGCACACTTAAGTGAGGAGCATGCTCCTTGTCCTTGACAGTCAATTCCCAGATGCCCACAAACGATTAGCCATTTCGCAGTAGGTATTAATTAGAAAAGATGGTGTTCTACAAGTTGGATACATCATAAAATGGAAGTTTCTTTTTTTTTTTTTTAAGATTTTATTTATTTATTCATGAGAGACACACAGAAAGAGGCAGAGACATAGGCAGAGGGAGAAGCAGGCTTCTTGCAGGAAGCCTGATGTGGGACTTGATCTCTGGACCCGAGATCAGGCCCTGAGCCGAAGGCAGATGCTGAACCACTGAGCCACTCAGGCATCCCAAAATGGAAGTTTCTTAATAAATACGTGAGAAGATGAAGAGAGATGTAAGTCATATAATGGCCCAAGAATGCTGAGAATTTCAATAAAAAGTTGATGAGATGTGAGTTTTAGTAAAGTAAAACCACAATTACTTGGGGGGAGAGGGATTCCTATCTATATAGAAGGGAATGTGATTATTTGGTTTTTATTTGCCTCCCTAGGTAACTACTAGGATTATGATAGCAACACCAACAATAATGACAATAATAATAGCATCTGTCAGACTATTATTTTTCAATTTTGTTAATCTGGTCAAAGAATCAACTTTTGGTATCATGGATTTTCTCTATTTGTTCCTCTATTCTGTATTTAATTATTTTTGTTACAGTCTTTATTGTTTTCTTTCTTATGCTGGATACAAGTTTGGTCTGCCTTTATTGTCCAGTTTTTTAAGGTAGAAGACTTGTTTATTGATTTAATGTCTTTCCACTTCTTAAATATGGATGTTTACAGCTATACATTTCTCTCTAAGCACTGCTTTAGCTGCATCCCCTAAGTTTTGATATGTTATGTCTTCATTTTCATTCATCACCAAGTATTTTCTAATTAGTCTTGTGATTTTTTTCTTTCACCTGTTGGGTATTTAAGCTGTTTGATTTACATATATTTGCATATTTCCACAATTCCATCTGTTACTGATTGCCAAATTGTTTTTTGTGGTTGGATTAATAAACAGATTATATAATTAATAAAAAGGTTACATGATCTCAGCCATTTAAATTTATTTAGACTTATTTCACAGCCTAATATATAGTCTATTCTGACAGAATGTTCCATGTGCATTTGAGAAGAACATGTATTCAGTTATTGACAGAGTGTTCCATATGTACCACATGACATTTCTGGCTTGCCAGCTTCTTTAGCTCCAAATCTGGGGTAGTAAGCCAAAAAGGAAACTGAGGGAACTCACCACTGTCTTTTTTTGTATCCTGGGGTCTCAAGCTAGTTTTGTTCTATTCTCTCCACCCTTCAGAACCTAATGTTTGTCTTCTATGTCCATATGGTCCAGAGAATTTAGTTGTACTTAGCAGGAAGAATAGGGTAAAGCACATATCCATCTTTCCAGAAGCAGTCTTTTCCTTCTCAAGCTTCTGTCATGGTACCCTAATCATATTATACCCCAGCCAAAACAATCACCATGCCTGACACTTGCTCTACACTTTTCTGCATCTGTACCTCTTTATAAAATACTTTGTATCTGGAATGCTTGTCACATCATCTTCCATGCCCAAATCTTAGCACATCCTTTAAAATTCAAACAAATAAAACTTCTAGAAAGTTGTTCATGATCCCACAAGCTAAATCTAGCTTTCTTTTTTTTATATTCCTTAGAACTTTCTCTATCATTTGTCTTGCTTTGTTTTATATCATAGTTGGCTTTATTTTTTTATTTTTTTATTTTTTTTAGTTGGCTTTATATGTATCTTCTGATTAACTTTTGACTAAACTCCTTGGTAGAACCACCATGTCACGTACATATTTGTGTTCCTTAGTGGGTATAACACATTATCTTGAGCATTGTAGACAATAAATCTTTGCAAATGGAACAATAAAAATAAATTTGCTATAAAGATATAGATTTTATTTTATTTTATTTATTAAAGATTTTTATTTATTTATTAAGGAGAGACACAGAGAGAGAGAGCGAGAGAGAGGCAGAGACACAGGCAGAGGGAGAAGCAGGCTCCATGCAGGGAGCCTGATGTGGGACTCGATCCTGGGACCCCAGGATCACACCCTGGGCTGAAGGCAGGCACTAAACTGCTGAGGGACCCAGGGATCCCCAAGATATAGATTTTAAATGCAATAATGTTTATACATATTAATTGAGCATCTACTATCAAATCTTTTCAGAGACATTTTCAAAATTTACTTATATTTCCTGAAATTTTTGTGATTTGAAAGTTTAATATTCAACTTTTTAATTTTCTTAAAATCTATGTTTTATTTATAGAGCGAGTAAGTATCTAAAGAAGTTTGTATCTCAATTATCTCCACAACATCTTTTGACTAATACGTTTATTCTCCATAGATGTGTGATATTTCCTAAATTGATACATTAGATTCTTACATACAGCTATTATATTCTGTTCCAGTCATCTGCTTACTTCTCCTTGTGGGGCACTATAATTTCATCTCTTTATTTTATTATTTTGTGGGATTCTGGACTATTACCTTCCTTATGTTATAATACACAATTGACTTTAATTCATGATGAATTTACCTTCTTTTGTTTTTCATATTTTTATTTTGAAAAGGAAATACATTTACACAGTTCAAAATTCAGAAGAGTATACAGTAAAAGGTTTCTGTCTTTACCCATTCACACCAAAAGCCATTAGCATTGTTAACCTACAATATATCATTATAGTATCATTTAATGTATAGTCAAGGATAGGTATATTTTTCTTCACTTGTGTTCTGTAATATTTTTGCATATTTAATAGTTTGCTGTTTTGACTGATTATGCTTTCTACCAATGTAAAATGCCTCTTGCTGTTACTTGATGCTCTTTATGTGAAATTTTATTATAAATTTATTATAAGTTTATGTGAAATTTTATTAAAACAAATTTTATATAGTATGTTACTTGAAAATATTGTTAGCCAAGCTCCTTAGTGAGAGAGGGAAAAAAGTAAGCATTTACTCTCTGATAGAGCATTTTAAAACAGAATATTACTTATAATTAGTTTTCTATGAGAAGATAACCTAATCGATTGTTTTAACATTATGTGTGCAGTAGATTCTAGGTCAAGTAGAACTAATCACATTTCCTCAAATAGGCAGGCAGGGAACAGCAGTTGTGTGTAGGCACAGAACAAAGGAGGAGGTGCAGAGCGTGCTCCACTGTAAAGCCTAGGGTGCGTGGGGGTTTATGATGACAGATCATAAAAGATAGATTGATCTTCCCATCCTCTTAATTTCCCCTTGAACCACATTCCTTTATTTGCTGCAATTTTGCAAGGGTACATTTGGTTTCTGTGCCCAAATCACGAAAAAGTCCATCAGTGCTCTTAACAGAGTAAAGGCAGATACGTTGTAGTATACCACAAGAATCCCTTTGTTCCATAAACATTATCATATTATATTCCTCAGTCACCTGCTGAGAAGTAACTGGGGTTAGTGGCATAGACTGGCTGGTCTGCCTGAATACTTTTACCTTTTTAAATTACAAAAGAAAACAACATGAAACTTTTAGGACCTGTTGATTGACGTGAAATCCTTTCCTTTGCTCTTCTTTGCTCCCTAATAGATACCTATGAAAGCACTTTGTGATAGATGACAATATGGGGATATATTGATCAGTGGGGAAATGACAAAATAGAAAATCCCAGGCTTTGACATCAGAGCTCTTCCTCAGAGAGTGCCCTGGAAAGAACTTTTAAACTGGCTTTCTGTTAGAATCTGGGAACGCAAAGTCTGGATTCTTAGCAAATATTTGACCCTCAGCTATACCACATACCAGCAGCACAACTTAAGTCCTGTTACCTATCTCTCTAAGCCTCATGCCTCATATCTTTGAACTGAGAGTAATAGTAGCTCCCACCTCATAAGAGTCGCAGTAAGGGGTAAATGGCATTTCCCTGACTCATGGAAGCTGTTATGAGCTGGCACTCAAGAAAGTGAGCTTATTGACATTTTAACTTTTAGCTCCAGAGTTTTCCTCCAGCTAATAATACTTTGTGTTCAATAGGAAAATGGGTGGGGCAGCACCACCAGATAGCAGCTGGAAAGGAGGTCTCCAAGTGCCCTACAATGTCGGACCTGGCTTCACTGGAAACTCTTCTACACAGTTAAGAGACTATTTTTATTGCAACTTCCTTTCAGGGGAGAAAAACTTTCTCAAAAAAAAAAAAAAGAAAAGAAAAAACAATTATAGGCGATAACTGGAAAAGTACTATATATCTAGTACCAGCAGGAAACAAAACCATAGGTTTTAGAGGGGAATACAGTTACGTATTGCACAGCTGGACAATGGAATTCTTGCATTGTGTTCATTTAGAAACTTAAGGTTAAACAAAATTGTGAGTGGCAGTGTTAACCAGTGTTTTCAGAATGTGTCCTCTATTTCTGCATTAGAAAAGTCAAGATGCACATCCATTCTAACAACAAAGTGACAAGAATATACAATGTGATTGGAACTCTCCGAGGAGCAGTAGAACCAGGTAAATTAATCATTTGTCCAGCAAATATTGATTGAGCAGTTCTTCTGAGCCAGGTACTGCTCTGAGCTCTGGGAATGTAGGGTAACAAAGCACAGCAATTCTTCCTTGATGGAATTTACATAAACACAAGATACATGAATATAAGGTGATTTTGTATTGTGATAAATGTTGTGAAGAAAAGTAAATGTAGGGCTGGGTTAGTTAGATGCCCAGGATTAGTTAATGTTGAGCTGTGCATGCTTCAATGAAAGGATCAAGGGGGAGGAAGGTCAGGGAGAGATCATTTTTAGGTATTTTCTCTGAGCTTTCTGGATTTGTTTACCACATATTTTGCTTGAGGAAATATCTTCATGATAGCTACAAGTTATCTATATAAAAGATAACACTCAGAAAATTAAGGTAAACTTGGGGTTCCTGGGTGGCTCAGTCAGTTAAGCATCCCACTCTTATTTCGGCTCACGTCTTGATCTCAGGGTCATGAGATCAAGCCCCAAGTTGGGCTCCAGGGTCAACTTAAGATTTTCTCTCTCCCTCTGCCCCTGCCCTCCAAACCCCACTCATGTGTGCTCATTCTCTAAAAAACTTAAAAAAAAAAAAAAAAAAGAAAGAAAAAAAAAAGAAAATTAAGTTAACCTTGAATTAATGGATCCTTTGCAGAATTTTCTCTTACATTGAAGTTAATGAGATATATAGACACATGATTTCCACAGAATTTCAGATGACCTACAGGTTCATACATTTTATAAATAGCCTTACTTCATTATGTTTTGATCCCTTAGAAATTATGGTTATAAATGTTACCAACAGGCATATGGTTAAATCACATATTTTTCTTAGAAGCAGTCATTGCTTTTTTTCAAGAACAAAGAATATTGGTATACTTTAAGTGAGTACGAAATAGCATATAAAAGGCAATTCATTGAATCTTTCCAAGTACCTCTTTTTGCTGGCTCTGTATTAGTCATGAGGGATAGAGGGATAAAATGAAGACATGGAGATATGGACAAAAAGCCATATGTTCAAGTGTGGTAACTGCTTTGCAAGATATAATAGGATTGCTCTGAGAGCTGGATATTTGAAGCAATTCTATCCCCGATAGAAGCTACTAAAGAGTTACAGAGCGGGGAAACTGTTGAGCAGTACCTTGAAAATTGACTAGAAGGAGTAGAAGTGGAGAACTTACTATGTGACTACTATGCTCTCCCACTCTGAAAATACTGGAAGCAAAGTGATATGTAGGTAAGAGAGGAGTAACAGAGAATTATAAAGAGGTGGATAGAGTAATTTCTGTCCTTCTATACTTATCATTACTTACATACTTATGATTGCTATCATAAACTGAAGTATACCCCTGCTTATCACATTCATGTTTTCTTCATACATCAGTATCAGAACAAAATAGAATATTTACACAAATCTTCAGGAGCCTTAGTGTCTTTCTTTGAGTCGTGAGTGCTCTGTGTTTAGATACTCTTGAGTCATTTGCAGTTTGCTCTGTTATTGACCTGGAATGACAAGTAATTTTGCAATGATGCTTTCTAGACAGATATGTCATTCTTGGAGGTCACCGTGACTCATGGGTGTTTGGTGGCATTGACCCTCAGAGCGGAGCAGCTGTTGTTCATGAAATTGTGAGGAGTTTTGGAACACTGAAAAAAGAAGGTAATATAAAGAGAAAGTAAAAATATCAACCTCTCTGAATCTCAGGCTATAGTCCTCTGTAAAGTGTGTAGAATTACCACCTTCTCACAAGATTGTGTGCAGGGTCACCTGAGAGGGTATGTGCAAAGTATACCATCTTCGTAGCATCAATTACTTAGTAATACATACTAGCATAGAACAGCTTTCAATAACTAGTGGCTATCTTACTCAAGTGGGTTAGTTAACTATACTGTTTGTTTATTTTTGATTATTTATAGAGTAATGTTTACATTATTGATATTCATAAGATCATAATCTGAAATAAACGAATTCTGTTGTTAGGGGTCACTCTTAACAACAAAGAAGGTGGAGATGGGTTTCTTCACAGGAGAGGACAAGCCAAAATTATGTCATAGGCTAACGTGTCCTGATCAGGGAACTGTGAGTAGAGGTTCCCTGGGCCCTTCTTGCCTCACACATAAGGTCAAGTGTACTACGTAAGCGAGGAGATGGACGGTTTCTCAGAAGAGTACTGGTCTCGCTGGCTAGCAGGATTCTCAAAAGCTTGACGTTTGCATTCCCACACCCTCAGCCATGGTTTGCTCTACAAAGATTTAGATTTATACTCCTAGCACCATTGCTCCAATCATTTTAGAATCTTCCTATGAAAACAAAGATAAAATTTAGATCAAATGGCTGCTTTTTAAACATAAATACACATTGAAAGAGGAAAATCCAGTCTGTTTACTGACCTGCAAATGAGGGTTTGGGGCTGGAAATGTGATCCATGTTTTTTTTTAGCAACAATAAAAACAGTGGCAGAAATATGTTAAGTTTGCATGGTAGTTGTTTTCTCAGAGAACCAGTGTTTTCATGTTATCTATTTTGAACTCCTAGCAACTAGGGAGTTGCTATTTCTGTTCTCATTTTCACAAATAAGCTAATCATGGTTTATAGAATCCAGTTGTGTAGCTAATATGTTGTGTAGCTAGTGTGTTGTGTACCTAGTGTGTTGTGTAGCTAGTTTGTGGCAAAGTCAGAGAACCAGGGATTAAACTCAAATTTCTGGCTACCAGTCCATGAAACCGTGTCTCTCCTTAAAGCAAAATGTAAAGGGGCTCTATTCTTTTTTCCCCACAGCTCTCTTACATTTTAAGAACACAGAATTATGAAGGCTTGAGTCTACATAGCTCATGAATTCGCTAGTGTTTAATATTAGTGCAAAAACTGTCACGATTTTGTAATAAGATTCCCTCTGTTGAGTACAAAACATCACAGTGACAATGATAGCATGCCAAAAGAATGCAGTGATAAGGAATAACAGCTTATAGGAAGTTTGAATAATATCATGAACAAACTTGGCAAAAATAAAATATTGGACTCAGCTGTAGGGATAAACATTTTTACTGAGCACAAATGAGCTATTTACTGAAATAATGACAAGCTTTTGGAGCACGTACGAAGTGCTGCATTTGTAAACATGACTCCATGCAATCTTCCCAAAAATCAGTAGTATTTTCATCTTTACTTTGCTACTCCTGGCATACAGATGAAGGAAAGATCACTTCCTCTTGGTCATACTGCTAGTAAGTGAAAGAACTGGGAATTGCAATTTGATCTTTCTTAAACTCCAAGATCAGTGTTTATAACTCACAGCCATATCATCTCCTTGTTGAGTGATGCTGAATTATTGTAGCAGCCACAGATATTGGTCCTGCTAACTGAGCTTCTGTTGATGAATTCTGTCAGAGAATGGAGTGAAATCACACAACCAGCTGACATTGAACAATTGTTTGTGCGATGCCAGAACGTGGAAGAGCTGTAAGGAATTTTCTCTCAGTCCTATCTGCTCTCAGAACACAGACCACATCTAGCACTTTCTTCTTTCACTCCGGACAGCTGCCGAGCCCAGATGGGTGCCTGTGTGTATCCAATCATTATACACAAATTAGAATATTATGAACTCACACAATTTTTGCTATGTCTACATTTTCCCCCTTTTCAGTGCAAATGTGCTCCTTTGTATTGACCCATCAGCTTTAAAATCTCATGAAAGGAAGTTATATAAGTAAAAATGCTCACCACAGTTCACCTTTCCTAAACAACCAGTGAAGTTTTAGTGTTGTTTTTCTGTTGAGTTTTACAATGTCTTAGATATATTATACATTTTTCCAGCATTTATGTGTATACACATATATTTTAGGATGGAGACCTAGAAGAACAATTTTGTTTGCAAGCTGGGATGCAGAAGAATTTGGGCTTCTTGGTTCTACTGAGTGGGCAGAGGTTAGTCGATAATTTGCTACAATATAAATTTTCATAATAACAAGGCAGTTAGGACTTAATTCTCAAGGATGTAAAAATAACAAGTGATTTCAGAGAGAACATATTCAGACTTTTTTTTCCAAAATCTGAAACAACACCCGTTGTTCAAAAATGACAATCTCTTTGTATTAGAGAACTGTTTTGTTTGAACTTTTGAAGCCACTTAATGTCTAATGTCAATTGTCAAAATAATTTATCTTCACTTTCTGGGAGTGTGATAGTAAATAAGTAATTTCACTAGAAACCAAACATCAAAATTAAATAACACGTTTCTATTGCCCTTTCCAAATTAGCTCCAAAGCTAAACACATTAAAATACCCCCTTGAGCCTATATAGTAAGGTATACCTTTCACATTTATGTTTCCTCTATGACTGACTCTAAATTAGATCGTGGTAAAAATGAGGAAGAAAGTCTCACTGCAGAATATTTGATAGGCCCCTTTAAAAGTAATTTTACCTCTACACAGAAGACATGATACACAAATCAAATGGTAACCACAAATCAGAAACCAGTAGTAGACATGCAAAAAATAAAGAGAAAGGAATCTAAGTATGTCACTAGAGAAAGCCAACTAACCATGAAAGAAGAGAGCCAAGGAAGAAAAGAACAGAGGAACAGCAAAAACAACCATGAGACAAGTGACAAAATGGCAATAAGTACACATTTGTTAATAATCACTTGGCATGTAAGTGGACTAAGTCTTCCAATCAAAAGACAAAGAGTGATGGAGTGGACAAAAAAACAAGACCCATCTACATGCTGCCTACAAGAGACTCATTTTAAACTTAGAGACCCATGCAGACTGAAAGTGAGGGTATGAAGAAGCACTTATGCAAATGGATATGAAAAGAAACCTGGTGTAGCAATACTTATATTGGACAAAACAAACTTTAAAACAAAGACTGTAACAAGAGGCAAAGAAGGACACTGCATAATCATAAAAGAAATAATCCAACAAGAAGATATAATGATTCTAAATATATATGAAACCAACATGGGAGCACCCAGATACATAAAGCAGTTAATAACAAATATAAAGGAACTGATAGAAATACAGTAACTAGTAGGAGACTTTGACACCCCATTTACGTCAATGGCTATATTTTCCAAACAGAAGATCAAAAAGGAAATAGTGCCTTTGAATGACACTTTGGACTAGGTGGATCTAATAGATATATTCAGAACGTTCCATCCTAAAACAGTAGAATACACATTCTTTTCAAGGGTACATGGAACATTCTCCAGAAAAGATCATATATTAGGCCACAAAATAAGCCTCAACAAATTAAAAAAGATTGAAGTCATACCATGCTTCTTTACTGACCACAACAGTAGGAAACTAAAAGTCAACCATAAAAAAAAAAAAAAAATGGAAAGACCACAGATACACAGATTAAATAACATAATACTAAACTACTAAACAATAAATGGGTCAACCAAGAAATGAAACAAGAAATTGAAAAATACATGGAGACAAATGAAAATGAAAACAATATGGTCCAAAATCTTTGAGATGCAGCAAAAGTAGTCCTAAGAGGGAAGACTATAGCAATACAGGCCTATCTCAAGAAACAAGAAAAATTTCAAATAAACAACCTAACTTTACATCTAAAGAAGTAAGAAAAAAGAACAAACAAAACCCCAAGTAGGTAGAAGGAAGGGAATAATAAAGATTAGAGCATAAATAAACAAAATACAAAATAGAAAAATAATACAACAGATCAATGAAACCAGGAGCTGCTTCTTTGAAAAGAAAACAAAATTGCTAAAGTTTTAGCTTTATAAAGCTACAAAGTTTATAAAGCTGATAAAAGTTTAGCTAAACTCATAAAAAAAAGTACTTACATAAAATCAGAAATGAAAGAAAAATAACACCACCACAGAAACACAAAAGATTATAATGAAAAGTTGTATGTGCCAACAAACTGGACAACCTAGAAGAAATGGATACATTCTTAGAAACATGTAATTTACCAAAACTGAATCAGGAAGAAACAGGAGATTTGAATAGACCAATTACCAGCAATGAAATTGAACCAGTAATCAAAAAATTCCTGACAAACAAAAGTCCAGGACTGGAGGGTTTCACAGGTGAGTTCTATAAAAAAGTTAAAGAATTAATACATATTCTTTTCAAACTAATTTAAAAAAAAAACAGAAGAGGAAAAAAAAATAGAAGAGGAAAGAAAACTTCCAAATTCATCCCATGATACCAACAGTACCCTGATACCAAGATCAGATAAAGACACGACACAAAAAGAGGACTACAAGCCAATATCTCTGATGAACATAGATGCAAAAATCCTCAACTGAATCCAACATACCTTTAAAGAATCATTCACTACAATTAAGTGTGATTTAATCCTTGCGTGGTTCAATATTTGCAAATCAATCAATATGTTACATCACATCAGCAAGAGAAAGCATAAAAACCATATAATCATTTCAATAGATGCAGAAAAAGCTTTTGACAAAGTACTATGTCCATTCATGATGAAAACCTTCAACAACGTAGGTTTAGAGGGAACATAATAAAGGCCATATATGAAAACCTCCACATAATAAAGGCCATATATGAAAACCCACAGCTGACATCATATGCTATAGTGAAAATCTGAGAGCTTTCCCCCCTAAGGTCAGGACAAGACAGGGATGTCCACTTTCACCAGTTTTATTCAACATAGTACTGGAAGTCCTAGCCACAGCAATCAGACAAAAGAAAGGAATAAAAGGCATCCAAATCGGTAAGGAAGAAGCAAAGCTTTCACTATTTGCAGATGGCATGATACTATATATATAGGAAACCCTAAATTCCACCAAAAACTACTAGAACTTATAAGTTGCGAGATACACAATCAGTTAGGTTGTGGGATACAAAATCAGTATGCAGAAATCTGTTGCATTTCTGTACACTAATAGTGAAGGAGCAGAAAGAGAAATGAACAAAACAATCCCATTTACAATTGTTCCACAGATAACAAAATTCTAGGAATCAACTTAACCATAGAGATGAAAGACTTGTATTCTGGAAACTTTAAAATATTGATTAAAAAAATTGAAGATGATGCAAACAAATGGAAAGACATTCTATGTTCATGGATTCAGAGAGAAAATATTGTTAAAATGTCCATACTACCCAAAGCAATCTATAGAGTTAATGCAAATCCTACCCAAATATCAACAGCATTTTTCATAGAACTAAAACAAACAATCCTAAAATTTGTGTGGGACCTCAAAAGGCCCCAGATAGCCAAAGCAATTAAAAAGAAAAACAAAGCTGGAGGTATCAGGGCCTAAATGTGAGACCTGAAATCATAAAAATCCTAAAAGAGAGGATAGGCAGTACTTTCTCTGACTTTGCCATAGCAGCATTTCTCTAGATATACCTTCTGAGGCAAGGGAAACAGAAGCAAAAATATTGAGATTACATCAAAATAAAAACCTTCTGAACAACAAAGGAAACAAAGAACAGTACTGAAAGCGTACTGAGTGGGAGAAGATATTTGCAAATGACTTATCTGATGAAGGGTTAGTATCCAAAATATATAAAGAATTGATACAACTCAACACAAAAAATAATCTGTTTAAAAAATGACCAGAAGACATGAACAGACATTTCCCCAAGAAGGTATATGGATGACCAATGGACACATGAAAAAATGCTCAACATCACCCATCATCAGGGAAATGGAAATCAGAACCACAATGAGGTATCACCTCACACCTGTCAGAATGGCTAAAATAAAAAACAAGAGTGTTGGCGATATGTGGAAAAAAGGAACCTTTCTGCTATTGGTGGGAATGCAAACTGCTGCAGCCACTGTGGAAGACAGTATGAAAATTCCTCAAAAAATTAAAAATAGATTTACTATATGATCCAGTCATTGCACTACTGGGCAGTTACTGAAAAAATATGAAAAACATTAATTCCAAAAGATACATTCACCTCTATGTTTATAGCAGCATTATTTACAATAGCCAAATTATGAAAGCAGCCTGAGCGTCCATCAGTAGATGAATGGATAAAAAAGATCTGACTATGTGAGATATATATATATATATATATATATATATATATATATATATACACACACACACACGTGTATTTCAATATATATATATATTTCAACCATAATCTTGCCATTTGCAACAACGTGGATAGATCTAGAGAGTATAATGCTAAGCGAAATAAGTCGGTCAGAGAATGACAAATACCCATATAATTTCACTTGTATGTAGAATTTAAGAAACAACCAAAGGGGGAAGAAAGAGACAAACCAAGAAATAGGCTGTTAACTATAGAGAACAAACAATGGTCACCAGAGGGCAGGTGGGTGGGGGATGAGTGAAATAGGTGAAGAGGATTAAGAGTACGCTTATCATGATGAGTATTTAGGTAATGTATAGAATTGTTGAATCACTATATTATACACGTGAAATTAATATAACACTATATGTTAGCTATACTGGATTTAAAATTTATAGTGCATATATTTAAACTTGCATATATTGGCTTTGTGGAACAGAAGCATTAGCTATAAATGTATGCAAAGTTAATGTTTATCTCATTAACTTCCAGTCATGCTGTAAAACTTGTTTGGCTTCTATTGTATACTCCAGGAAGTATAAGAAGCTGTGTAAACTTCAATTTTCTTTGGTGGGTGGTGGGTGGTGGTGGGGTGGGTCGGTAAGGTAATGTTCCTGAAGATAGGAAAGATTTATGGTGGCATCAGAAAGAGCCTAAATATTTTGAGATTTGTCTCTTTCAAATTATTTTAACCACCGAGAGTTGCAGATTTTTTCCATTTTCTTTCTTACTGTCAGGACACTTAGGAAATTACATGTTTTGGAGATTCAAAATCCCCTTGATAGCTCAAAAAAAACTGGCAATACTTTTTGTATTTTAAAATTGTGCAATGATCAGCCATGACCAGTAGGTGGTGCCATCCTACAGAAGAACTTCATGCTTCACATATTTTTAACCCATAAATTTGAAATTGTTCATTCCCTGAGAATCAGGCAAGATTCTCTACTTAAATAAAGAGATGCTCATGGGTGGGGGGAGCACCTGGGTAGCTCCGTTGGTTAAATGTCCCACTCTTGAGCTCAGCTTCAGGTCTTTATCTTGGAGTCATGAGTTCAAGCCCCATGTTGGGCTTCACTGAGCTTGGAGCCTACTTAAGAGAGAGATATTCATAGGAAGATTTCTACTAAAAGGGTTTCTTTCTTAGGTCATTCATGTTTGCTAAGAGAATTTCTTAAAGGATAAACCATGGCATGGCTAAGGAATCAATTCCTTTTCTATTTACCATATTAAGAATATGGGCAGAGTCATCTTAAATTTTAGTCTTAAAAATATTATTTCATAAAATAATATTTATTGAAATTCTTTCAAACAAGCTCTGTTCTGAGAATCTTATATATCGATTTTGTGGTCAGCTTAATTCAGAAATCTGCACACAGCAAATGTAGATGTACATTGTTTTAGGGGAAGGTTATGGTATATATTTATGATTTTCTTTCTTTTTTTATTATAGGAGAATTCCAGAGTCCTTCAAGAGCGTGGTGTGGCCTATATTAATGCTGATTCTTCTATAGAAGGTAAATAATGTCGGTCTCATGGGAAAATATGTGATCATGTTAGTAGCAGCCCCTTAATTCATAAAGAATGCACTAGCAAGGAAGGGAAATCCATTACATGTGGTTAGGGGCTCAGCTACTGTGGGTCTGGCTGCTGCCCTTGCCTTCCAGTGGCTGTGAGCCTGAGTGCAAATTTGGGAAAGCAGCTGTCTTGGATTTACTTCGTCTGGCAGATTACCTTGTCTGTGCTAGGGATCGTAAATACCTGTTAAATGCATAAGGAAATCCTAGAACTAAAGATGTCTAGTTCAATGAATAAGTGAATCACAGAACTAAAGATTTCTATGATTTTAGAATGGAGTAGCAAAAAAGTATAGTTTAAATATAATCCTGGTTTCATCACACCATGCATATCATATGCATATTGATTTTGGAAAAAATACTGATGTCCATGTGTTTTTTTTCCTTAAAATTTTTTCCCAACTTCAATTAATAGTTACTGAGCACTTCTCTATGCAGCGTACTTTCCAGTATTTCAAAGGAATCAGGTTGGGGGCATCTGAGTGGCTCAGTCGATTAAGCATTTGCCTTCAGTTCAGGTCATGATCCCAGGGTCCCTGCTAGCAGGGAGCCTGCTTCTCCCTCAACCGCCCTCTCCCACATGTGTTCTCTCTTTCTCTGTCAAATAAATAAATAAATAAAATCTTAAAAACAAAACAAAACAAAAACAAAGGAATTAGAGGTTAGGGTCTTGCACTCAGGAGTTTGTGGCTCAGTCCCAGTGATAAATCAGCCTAGGATTCTAATAATATGCGAGGACTGTGAAAGGCTATAATCAGACTGGTCTGGGAGTTCAAAGGAGAGAATAGTAGGAAGTTTGGGAAAGACTTGAGAAATTTATAGACACTTGAGACTGGCCTTTAACAATGGATTTGCTTTTGATAAGCAGAGATTTGAACGAAAGGACATCATGTTTCCAAGATCAAGCAGTCCATTGTCCTACTGTCTGCACCCACTTGTCTTTCTGTTCTCAATCGTGTGCAATTCCCTGCCAGGGCAGCTGCTGTTCTCGGTCTTCAGATGGGTGTTCAACACACATGCTACCTGTTTAATTCTTATCCTGACAGCCTTCCCTGAAATGTTACTATTCTTGGGAAGCCCTGTCTGTAGCACTCCTCACCACCACGACTAAACAACTATTCGCTTCACACAGTATGTCTGTTACTAGGCTGTATTCTTCAGCCGGGAGCAGGATCTTCATAACTGGTGGCTTCCTAATGGCTTGTTAAAGAAACAGGTGTTGCACAGATGCAGCAAATGAATGAGTCCATGAACACAGGGTGGACTTTTAGAATCTTCCTGTTAGCATATTCATAAACTTTCTGTATCAACAATAATTGAGGCCTTGCATTTTGATGGAGGCATGTTGGCGTGTACATTTCTTCTTTGTCCACACGTCTCAGTTACATTGTCCCTGAAGGTAGCTCACACAGAGTGTTTCAGCCATCCTGCCCTACGTCCTCTTCTTACGTTCATGGTGAAGGGCCTGTCCTTCCTCATGGCATTGCCGCTTCCTAGTTGTGTGACCTCAGGTTGTCACTTACTTCCCTCCCGTGTCTCAGTTTTCTCGCCTCTATGTAGAGTTACCAAGAGCACATGTATCTCTAAACCTCTTTTTGGGCAAAAGAAGTTAATATTTGCAAAACTCCCAAACTCGTGTCTTGCACAGAGTAAAAGTTCAAAACTACTAGCTTTGAACTATTATCCTTACTTAGAAACACATAAAAGGATGAAACACCTTTGCTACACAGAGTAAATACTTAACCATGTATTTTTCAAAAGTAGAATAATGTTGTCTTTATTGCTAGTGTTGTTTGTAAGATTTGACTTTTAATATATGTTTTTAAATCATTGGAATTTGCTGATTATGTCACTTCCTGCATTAAAATGCTGCTTTGTTTCTTCATCATTTTCAGGATCAAGAGCACCTGACCCTATGTTATTCGATAGCTAGGACACCACTTACCTTACTTTGTTTTATATTTAAAATTTTGTTAAATATTCATCTTTAAAATAACACAATAAGTTGTATATTGCCTTTCTCGTGCTAAAGGCAAAATTTATAAAACAAGCAAAAACCTTCACTAATGTAACTCTCAAACTCCGCTTTCTCTAAAAAGGTACTACTGCTCTCGGTTTGGAATATCTCCATCAACACTGACATTTATATAAAGAATTTAGCTCACACAGACAATCAATGGTGTTGAAGGCACTATCTTAAATGCTTCACATGTAAAGATTTATTTAGTATAATAATCCTGTGAAGGAGGTACTTTATCATCTCCCTTGTGTAGAAGAGGAAACTGCCAACTCAGAGAGATTAAGTAACTTTCCCGAGGTCACACAGCTAGCAAAGGATTGAGCTGAGACTCAAATCTAGCTTTATCCTTTAACTTTATCCTTCTAACCACAGTATTCTGTTGCCTCTCACTACCTTATATGGGTTTTCATTACATATTACATGATATGTGGTTCTGCATCTCCCTTTTTCCATTCAACAGCATATTACAGAAAACTTTCCATGTCAGTATATATATAGATCTATTTCACTTGAAAATAAAACTTTTACAGTGTTCAGCAGAGCAATTTAGGTCTCAAATTTCCAGCTGATCGTCATATTGCTTCAATTTGTTGCAGTGAATATCATTTGTGTTGGCCTGCCTTGCCTTTTCTATACAAGTGGAGACCTACAATACCATTGTTTGGTCATGGTACATGTGCATTACCCCGTAATACATGCAGCCAGACTACCCCTCTGACTCTCTGGTTTGTTCTCCTACTAGCTCTTTATCTGTTTTAAAAACTGCAGTGGCTAAATTTGTGCATATTTATTCTTCCAGTTGAATTTTAGAACCAGCCTATCAAATTCCATGAACAATTCTGCTGGGGCGTTTTACTTATTTTTAAAACCTCAACTTTTCTGTTCTCAGACATGGATCTTAAACTTTGAGAGAAGAGTTGCTGGCAATTCTTTGGGTACATAATGTACTTTTATATTTCTAGGCATTTGTACAAGCTATTCCTTGATGAAGTTGTCTTGACTTCCCCTTCCCCAGGTTCCTATCATGTTGTAGCCTCCACTCCCTGTGCTCCTACAACTTCCTGAGGGCACCTCTCCTGGCTCATTCGCATGACTCTCAAACTCATTAGACAGAATTCCTGACGAATGGGAATACCATCTCTGCTCTCTATTCAGACTAGCTGGACAGCATCTGCCTTGTAAATGCATTTTTAAAAAAGATTTTATTTTATGTGAGAGAGAGCTTGCACACAGGCAGGGAGAGGGACAGTGGGGGAGAGCGAAAGAGAGCATCTCATGCCAACTCCAAACTGAACATGGAGCCCAGTGTGGGGCTTGATTCTAGGACCCTGAGATCATGAACTGAGCCAAAATCAAGAGTCAGAGACTTAACTGACTGAGCCACCCAGTTGCTCCCACAAATGCATTTTTACAACAAATATTTATTGGGTAAATGCTAACGGTCAGGACTGTGTTAAGCCCTGGAGATAGGGCAGCAAATAAAAGAGAACACCTGTTCCCATTGAACTTCTAGTCTGGTAGGAGGATGGAAAACAAAGCAAATATTTAACATGTTTGGTAGATAACCAATGACAAAAATAAGCCAAGGTCAAAAGAGAGTGGCTAGGATAAAGTGAAGACTGGGTGCTCTTCTAGGTAGGGTGTTCGGGGAAACCTCTCAGAATACATGACATTTGACTAGAAGAGTTTTAAGTCATGCAGATATAATGCAGAACTACTGTTCCAGGATGAGGGAACTGTAGGTGCAAAGCCCCTGAGCAGAAAACAGAAAAATTTTCTGAGCAGGAGGAGTCTGCTTGGGCAGAGTGAGAGGTGAAGATTTGGAGTGGTGATGGGTTGTTTCTTGCATGGAACTGGGGACCACGGTGAGCATATGCCTTTTATTGAGTAATGAGTTGGAGAGCTTTGACTGAACTTGGGATTTAAAGGGATCCTTCTGGATAAAGAGTTAGCATTCATCTTTAATGAAAGAATAAAGTAAATAAAATAAAAAGCCGTTCCCTTTTTATCTTTTAGGAAACTATACTTTGAGAGTCGATTGCACCCCACTGATGTACAGCTTGGTATACAACCTAACAAAGGAGGTAAAAATAATCACATATAATTTTAGAAAATTTGGGTTCTACAAATGATGTAGTACCACTGAAGTACCGTTATTGAGGTACCTTTATCATGTTAAGCATGCATTGTTCTATAACTTTTCCTTTTATCATATGGCAAATATTCCATCTAATAAATGCCAGAGACCATTACATCTAATAAACTGTTTACACATATGACCCCATTTCTCCCAACTATACTGGAGCAGCCTTGGGATAACATTGTATCTACTATCCCCACTGGAAATCAAGAAAACTGAGATCAAAAAGCATTAGCCACCTGAATCACACAACTTGTGCGGTAGCCAAACCAGGACTTGGTCCTGTGGTTTAACTCCTTAATTTTAAAACTGGTTTATCCTCCTTCATATAAAGATACCGGTTAGCCCAGGATGCAGGAAGAGTTCGTTTCTAAGTGATTGAGGAGTTTCTGTAACAACACCAACTGCTGACTCCAGGGTCAAACTGATTTGGGGCAGAGACTAGGTGAGACCATGTGCCCCGCTTCCTGACTTCCGGCCTTGAGCTGCAATCCACTGAGCCCCACTAAAATGGGCTGACCACTGAGGTCTCCTAATAATTCTGACAACAGCACAAAATCTTGAACCTTCTGGAGAGATAGTGTCTGAATTCCTATAGGACTGACAGGCAACTCATTACTTCTCTTGTCCTGCCCCCTGGGCCTAATGTTCATCATAATGAAGAAGTTGCATGGCAGATTTTTGTTGTTACTGCTAATTATCTGATTTGAACTGGAAAGGGAAAAAAAAAGACTTGCCTATTTGATAGGATTACCAATTGAAGTATAATTACCAAGAAAAACACAATTATTTCCCTTCAGATAGGGATTTTCAGTAAGACCAGTTGTCACTAACCTTTGGTTTCAAAAACATGGAATGTAATCTTATAATTTAGTTTCTTCTCTAGGAATAGAAAAAAATTAATTTGAAAAAAATCTATTCATGTCCTTACTGAAGAGCTGCATCATTTGCCTGCAGTCTTAACAATTTCCATGAAATGTCTAAAAATTTAAGTATCTGAAACAGGGAATTTAAGAGAGTTTTCACCATTCATGTAATTTAAGGTAAAGGCTAAAGAAGCTTGGCAGTTTTATTTGTTTACTGGATGGTTTGGTGGCACCCAGGGGCAATTGCAAAAACACAGCGCTCTAGGTCAGATTTGAAATTATGTGATGCTTGACAGTTTTGGGGGTTTGTTTTATTCTGTCTTGTTTGTTTGGGGAGAGTGATTCATAGCATTTTACATTTTAGTGATAAACTGAGAGTTTAGCAATATATTTCTACACTATTCTAAATTTGCATTTCTTAGGATAAATGGAGCAAGCAGTACTGTCCCTTATATCAAAATTTTGTGTAAATCTATAAGCTTGACTGAAGTTATTTTGTTGCTTATTTATTCATATTTTGCAAATTAGGATGTTAATGTAATTACTATGAACATAATTTCTGATTCTTTCCTCATGCTTATGCAAATTTATTTGTATTCCCATAGACCTTTGCATATACCTGTAGTACAGCCCCCAGTACATTGAATTCCACATTTTTACTTGGAGTTTGCCTTAGCAGAGTTTGTAATGTGTCTTGTTGTATCCCTGGCATTTACAAAAAGTTTTAAACTACATAAATACTCTATAATTTTTTTTTAAATTTCTATAAAAATTTAAAAATTTGTTGAAAAATAGAACATAGGACTTTCATTAAATTTAAAATAAAAACATTGGATACCATATAATGTATAATAAATAACTTGTGAATAGTGATGAACATTAATTAAACTTTAGTTTGCTGAATTTTTTAAGCATAACATCTAATGAGCTAGATTTCAAGAATAGGTCTAGAACTCAATAATAGGTCATATTTTTTTCCCCTTACTTTTCTCATCTATAAAACCAGAAATGTATTTAAATCCTAGTATTTAACACAATTACAATAAATACTCAATTAAATAAAATATTAATGCATTTGTCTTTATTATGTATTATTTAATGACTTTAGCAACCTTACTGGCAAGAAGCAATATTAAAAGAAATACCACACTTAATGATCTTGCTTCCTCTCATTTTCCTTTTTATAAGAGGCGGGAAATATGTCTCTTTGAAAGAAGCTGGCATCAATTCAGAAAAAAATAGAAAAAAGACATCTCACAATATGACCATTCATTTGACTATGGCAGCTTGGTAATAATATGGCCCTCTTTTCCATACAATTAATGTATTTCTTATAATAGTCACCCTTATATATAATTGTATGAGCATTTTCCTTTATTATCAGAAACTCATTACTGTAATTCTTAGTGACTGCTAATGTGTGAATTGTATCACCTGTTTTGCTGAATATAGTTTATTCTTTCCCTGGTTAATGGACATTTAAATTTTAAAATATCTGATTTATAAGTATTCTCTTTTTTTCCCCTTTTAATTTGTGCAGCTCCAAAGCCCCGATGAAGGCTTTGAAGGCAAATCTCTTTATGAGAGTTGGAATGAAAAAAGTCCTTCACCGGAGTTCAGTGGCAAGCCCAGGTAAACAAACAAGACTCTCTACTAGATATACTATGGGATTGGGTTGAAAATAAAAGTGTATTTTCTTTCAATGGTAGAGGGAAGGCAATGCTTTGGTTCCAAAGTATTGCTATGTGTTTGGAAGTTAAATTTGTAGGCCATCAAAAAATGGTTCTTTTTTGAGCGGGCATTATATATACGTGTGGTTCATAAGTCAAAAGTTATAATGGTGACAAGTAGTTCCCCTCACATTTCTGTCCACGAGTTACTTGATACATTTTCTTTTTTCTGAATATCATACAGTTAAAAAATATTTTGGTTATTCTAAGAAAAATATAGACTCATTTCAGGTCGTGTCCTTCATAAGCAAGGTTCAAGGAATAAATATCTTAGAGATACAGATTGATTATAGATGAGATTATGGCTATTAAGAGTATGAATAATTAAAAATTCTTAAGGTATGATTTACATCTGAATTATCTAAAAATATCTGCTTCTTTTAACTTTATCATGAACAACAAATACAGATGATTAAATTAATGAGGGGAAATATTTTCCAACTTAATGAATCTTTTTATAAAAAGGAACTTATGCAAGTATGATATCATGATTTATAATAAGAAGTATATATTCAATCTTTGGCGCCTTTTGTGGCACAGAAACCTCCTAAAATCTTTAGAGTTTCCTAAGTGATGAAAGAGACATGGATGTCTCTTGTTATATTAACAGGGTGACCTTTGGACCCCCACCTCAGGAGGGGGGCTGAGGGCCCAGAGAACCAACCATATAACTAGAAGGGTAGGACATATGCAGAGGTTGAATTAATCTGAAGTGGCCAATGATTTAATCAATCATGCCTTTGTAATGAAGCCTCCATACCAACCTAGAAAGACAGGGTTCAGAGAGCTTCCATGTTGGTGGATACGTGGCACTTAGAGCGGAGTGGCACACCTGAGTGGGGCATGGAAAACTCTGCACCCTTTCCTCACACCTTGCTCTCTGTACCTCCTTCATCTGGCTGTTATGAGTTATATCCTTTTATAATAAACTGGCAATCTAGTAAGTAAAATGTTTCTCTGGGTTCTGGGAACAGATCTAGCAAATTAATCAAACCCAAGGAAAGGAACTTGGGAATCTCCAATCTGTAGCCTGTTTGTCAAAACCACAGATAACAACCTGGGTTTGTGATTGGCTTCTGAAATCTGTGGAGGGACAGTCTTGTGGGACCAAGCCCTTCCTTCACCTGTGAATCTGCTACTGTCTTCAGGTTCAGAATTGAGTTGAATTGGAGGACACCCAGCTGGTGTCCCAGAGAATTGCTTGTCCCTGGTATGTGGAAACACCACACATCCCCTTCCACATGTTAGAATTGGGTCTAGGAACTGAAAAGAACAATGGTTACTACTACCCACAACAGTCTTAGGGAAGTAGATACTCTGTGGTCAGAATTGATAGACCTCTCCATTATTTCTAGTTATTGTTGCTAGTCTAAGGTGATTTTTATAAACTAAAGTTTATTTATAAGAGCAAGAATGGAGTTTAATTAATATTTAATTTGTACTCACTGAAGAAGCTACTAAAATATTCTTGTATTTTATCCCTAAAAGAATTAGTAAGTTGGGATCTGGTAACGATTTTGAGGTGTTCTTCCAAAGACTTGGCATTTCTTCAGGCAGAGCACGATACACTAAAAACTGGGTAAGTCTGTCAGTAAGTTTTTCAAGATTACTTATGAATATATTTTAGCTATACAAATAATTCTGGATTTGGGCAGCCCCGGTGGCACAGTGGTTTAGCGCCGCCTGTAGCCCAGGGCGTGATCCTGGAGACCCGGGATGGAGTCCCACGTCGGGCTCCCTGCATGGGGCCTGCTTCTCCCTCTGCCTGCATCTCTGCTTCTCTCTCTCTCTGTGTGTGTGTTTCTCATGAATAAATAAATAAATAAATAAATCTTTTTAAAAAATAATTCTGTATTTAAAAAAAGGTGACTTAAGCACTGAAGAAGTTGAGGAATTTAAAGCAAAAGTGGGGAGATCCCTGGGTGGCACAGCAGTTTGGCTCCTGCCTTTGGCCCAGGGCGCGATCCTGGAGACCCAGGATCGAATCCCACGTCGGGCTCCCGGTGCCTGGAGCCTGCTTCTCCCTCTGCCTGTGTCTCTGCCTCTCTCTCTCTCTCTCTGTGACTATCATAAATAAATAAAAATTTTAAAAAAAGAAAAAAAAAGAGTTTTTTAAAATAAATAAATAAATAAATAAAGCAAAAGTGGTTGAGGTGGTGGTACTACTACTTGGGCTGGTGCCTGCATCTGGTGTCCTGAGCCTTATGACTTGAACTTTCACGTGCTCCCTTAACTATATCTTCTGTTTCGTTAGGTGGCATTGCTTTCACCCACTTACTTACACTAGAAATGTAGAAATTGTCTTTGACTCCTCCCTACTTGTTATCATTCCAAATTAATTAGTATCCAGACCAGCAAATATTTGGATTTTTATCTCATTCTGTCTCCACTCATTAAACAGGAAAGTTATGATATGTGGCACAAGGATGAATGAACACGTATATAAGTCATGATTTTTCCCCTACTCTCATGACTCTTGATGATAATGACAATTTTATAGTTTTTATTTTTACCAAAGTAACATATGAAAATAGTTCATAAAATGTCATGCAGTTCTGTAAAGGTGTATAATGAAAAACAGTGGTCCCTTATTCCTTGTGCATGCTCCTGTCACCTCTGATTCTGTTCAACAGATTAAAATGTTTTCAGCTTTTTCATTGGTTTCTTCTGATATTGCACTGCATGCTTATACATAATATGTTCATGCTGCTATTTATTTATTTTTCAGTTTGATGTATTATCCACTAACTTGTCATTAGGGAATATAGGCATTTAGCTCTTTTATATTACTTTTTCTCCCAACTCCTGAATATGTTCCCTCATTGCTTTTTCTCAGTATGTAGTTGTATTATTCTTATTGATTAGAATATCTTTTTTTTCCCTGCATGTATCCATAACTAGTTCACCACAAATTTTTAGTAATATTCAAACATAGGGACCCTGGGCGGCTCAGTCGGCTAAGTGTCTGCCTTCCATTCAGGTCATGATCTCAGGGTCCTGGAATTGAAACTTGCATTGGGCTTCCTGCTCAGTGGGTAGTCTGCTTCTCTCTGCCTGCTGCTCCCCTGCCTGTGCTCTCTTTCTCTTTCTGTCAAATAAATAAATAAAATCTTCAAAAACAAAGCAAACCGACATATCAGGTGATATGGCAGATTTCTTTCCCCCTTGGGCTCTTCTCCTACTCCTCTGGATCCTCTGGTGGTTCTCTTTTCCTGTGGCACAGCTCTTGCCTGTGAAATTTTCTTGCACTGAGAAGTCTGAGAGTACCTTTATTTCTCACCTGTTTTGCATCTTGTCTTCCCTGGATTTTGTATCCTCCCCTTTCTTGTTTACTCTACTGTTTTTGGACCACATCCTTCGGGAGCTTCTTGGAAAGGCCATACAAAAGGGAAAGCCCTTGCATGTCTGAGATATATTTATACAACACACAATTCTTTGATTGTTTGCCTGGGCACAAAACTTTTGGTTGAGAGTCTTGTAGCCTCACAATTTTGAACTTATCATTCAGTGTCTTCCAGCCTTTAGGATTCCCTTGGCTCTGATTTTTTTTTTTAAGTATAATTGATATTCAGTATCTTGTTGATTTCAGGTATGCATCATAGTGACTCAGGATTTTTATAAATCACAAACTGATCTCTACAATTTCTAGTTACCATCTATCAAGATACAAAGTTATTACAATATTATTGACTATATTCTCTGTGCTGTACATTACATCTCTATGACTTAGTCATTTTATAACTGAAAGTTTGTACTCCTAACCCCCTTCACCTATTTTGCCTGCCTTCTAATCCCTCCCCTCTCTGATAACTAGCAGCAGTTATTTTTTATATCTGTCTGTTCCTGTTTTATGTTTTATGTTTTCATTTGTTTTGATTTTTAGATTCTACATAAAAGGAATCAGTGGTATTCGTCTTTTTCTGACTTATTTCACTTAGCATAATACCTTCTAGGTCCATCCATGTTGCAAATGGAAGATTTCATTCTTTTTTATGGCTGAGTAATATTCCTCTGTGTGCTCTGTGTGTGTGTGTTTGTATGCATGTGTGTGTGTGTGTGTGTGTGTTTGTGCATGTATTCATCTATTGATGGACACTTAGGATGCTTCCATATATTGACTATTGTAAATAATGATGCAGTGAACATAGGGGTGCATGTATCTCTTTAAATTGGTATTTTCGTTGTTTTCAGATAAATACCTAGCATTGGAACTGTGGGATTGTATGGTATTTTTATTTTTAAATTTTTGAGGAATCTCCTTACAGTTTTCCACAGTGGCTGCACTATTTTGCATTTCCACCAACAGTGCATGAGGGTTCCTATTCTCCACAACATCACCAACACTTGTTATATTTTGCCTTTTGGAAAGTAGCCAATCTGACAAGTGTGAGGTAATATCTCATTGTGATTTTCATTTGCTTTCTCTGATGATGAGTGATGTTGAACATTTTTTATGTAACTCTTTGCTATCTATGTCTTCTTTGTAAAAATGTCTATTCAGGTCCTCTGCCCAACTTTTTTTCTCTGCCCAGCTTTTAATCAAGTTGTTTGTGTTTTTGTTGCTGAGTTGTGCAAGTTCTTTAAATATTTTGGGTAGTAAACCCTTAAAGGATAATTTGAAAACATCTTCTGGTCAGTAGGTTGCCTTTTCCTTTTGTTGATTGTTTTCTTTGCTGCTTAGAAGCTTTTTATTTTGATGTAGTGCCGTGTGTATATTTTAGCTTTTGCTGCCTTTGTAGAGGAAATTGGTCCAAAAAATATTACTAAGACCATGTCAAAAAGCTTACTGCCCATGTTTTCTTCTAAGACTTAATGTTTCAGGTCTTCAGTTCAAGTCTTTCTTCCATTTTTAATTTATTTTTTGTGTATGGGGTAAGAAAGTAGTCCACTTTCATTCTTTTGCATATAGCTGTCCAGTTTTCCCAGCACTATTTATTCAAGAGACTGTCTTTTCTCCTCTGTGTCATTATTGCTACCTTTGTCATAGATTAAATGACCATGTATGTATGGATTTGTTTTCTGTTTCATTCAGTGATCTACATGTCTGTTTTCACACCAGTAGTACCATGATTTTTTTTGAAGGAAGGTTTTAGTATCTTCCATGTGGTCCTTGGTGTATACGTGTGCCTTGGTTACAACCATTTTTCCTTCCAGTGGGCTAGGCACAGAGTGAGCCCTTTGGTCTGGAAACCCATGTCTTAACAGTTGGAGAGAATGCTTTTTCCTTTGATCACTTCTTCCCTCTTTCATCTTTTTTGAACAATTAGTAGTTTAACATCTGGGTTTATTTTCTGATGTTTTTATTTTTTTTTATCTTTTGTTTCTGTTTTTTTTTTTCTATCAGGAATATTTCTCTCAACTGTCATTCATTTTTTATTGAGTTATTATTGTTATTAAGTTTCCCTCCATTCCATGCAGTATCTCCTTACTCTTTTTTTTTTAAGATTTTATTTATTTATTTGACAGAGAGCTCAAGCAGGGGGAGCAGCAGAGGGAGAGTGAGAAGCAGGCTCTCCACTGAGCAGGGAGCTCAATGCAGGGTTGGATCCCAGGACTCTAGGATGATGACCCAAGCCAAAGGCAGATGCTTAGCTGACTGAGCCACCGAAGCATCCCACCTCCTTACTCTTGAGTTGATTTTATTTTAGTTTGTGTGTTTGGTCTGTATCTTTCAAGTCAAAGGCTATCAAATACCTGATCATCTTTGGCAACCTGTCTTATTTAGGAGTGAGTCCATAAATAGCTGACCGAAGCCTTGTATGCAAGGGTGGCATTTGTCCAATGGGAAGCCTCAGAGAAGAGTGATCTAGAATGCCTCTTCTAGTTGTTCCATGTGGAGGCAGCAACTGAAAATCTGTAGGTCTTTAGATCTAAAATCTCTAGTTATTCTCCCTACACAGAAAATCTTTAATATACCATTGGGGTTGGAAGTTAGGCAGGGTTAGATGAGGGTTGAGTGAGGGTAGAAGTTAATATTATCTATGTTTTAGTCATGAGAATACTACAGTAAAAAAAAAAAAAAAAAGCTAATACTCTATGGGTTAATAACCACTCAAAGTCATTTGGTAACAAGTTCTAAAGCCCGGATTCAAACTTAGGTGTCTCATTTTAGAATCTCAGCCTCTTTAACACACTGGTATATAAAGTGTTCTTTTATGTCAATAAAAAAATAAACAACTCAATGAAGCAGGCAGAAGGCATAAATCAGCAACTCAAAGTTTGAAAAGTCCTCACCTCTTGTCATTTGTGTATTTTCTTTGTGTCTTCTTTAAGTCTGAGCATTCTTTCTCTTTGGTAAGATTCTGAATCCACTACTAAACACCTCACCTCAAGCAGATTCTTCATGCTTCTGCACACTGCTTGTCAGAGAATCATCCATTCATGGGTGATCACTGACAATTTGCAGCATTACCCTATATAATATTGTGTACTGCTCATTTACCATGGCCCCTAACAATTCTCTGTCTTCTTAAATTATTTGTACTGAAATGCAACATCATCTTGTCTTTGTTTCAGAAACGTTTTCACATCTCCTGTATCCTTGAAGGCAAAACTGTTAGGTCTTCCCAGATAATTTTTCACTATAATTTATGTTACATACACATATTTTTAAATTACACACCAGGGGTGTGTTTTAATATTATAATATTAACCCCTTAGTAAGTGGCTTATTGAGGTACTTAAATACTTCCCTTCATTTCATCACTGACCAAAACAGTTATTACTAATATTTATGGTGAATATGGTATGATGCATTTTATTATAAGTTGTCTTACAAGAGATATATGTTTGTGTGTGTGTGGTTTTTTTTTTTTGTAGGAAACAAACAAATTCAGGAGTTATCCATTGTATCACAGTGTCTATGAAACATATGAATTGGTGGAAAAGTTTTATGATCCAACTTTTAAGTATCACCTCACTGTGGCCCAAGTCCGAGGAGGGATGGTATTTGAACTAGCCAATTCCATTGTACTCCCATTTGACTGTCGAGATTATGCTGTAGTTTTAAGAAAGTATGCTGACAAAATCTACAACATTTCAATGAAACATCCACAAGAAATGAAAACATACGGCGTGTCATTTGGTATGCTACACTTCCTCTTTCAAAATTCATTATCTCTGTGTTTCAATCAATCTCTAATATATAATGACTTACATTTATCCACTTATTATTTATTGCCAGTCCCTGTGATCAGATACTTGGTTTACATCTATAAATGTATTTTTCATTTCACTGATGCTCATCTTATAATATATAAAATAAAATTGCCTTGTAAAATGCAGAAGAGAACAAACAGCTTCCTATATTGTTCCCTTTGCATAAGCCATGGGACAACGTCATTAGGCCCCGATTTCTATTTCAGATTCACTTTTCTCTGCTGTGAAGAACTTTACGGAAATTGCTTCTAAGTTCAGTAAGAGACTTGAAGACTTGGACAAAAAGAAGTATGTTCCATATTTTTAAGTTATGCTTATGTTTATCCCAGGTACAATGAAAAAGAGATACTACTTGACTTCTTTATTGCTGAAATATCTTTGGAAAGTCTTTTGCTCCTTCCTGTCTCCCCACCGTCAGGCATCCTGCTCAGGGCCACCATATTTCTCCCAGACCACCTCTTATATTCTAAGTGGCAGCTGTGTGCTGAGAAATGCCAGCGCCTCCTTTACTACAGCTGCCTAGTTACAAAATTCCCACCTTAGCATTGAAAGTCCTCTGCTGAGTGACCTCAGCTTTTTCTAGCCTTGTCTCGTATTCTTTCAGTGTCTATCCATCAACCTCAACCAAATTCTCCTACTTCCAGAACACACCTTCTTTTCTTTCTCTTCTAATGTCATTACCTCCACAGTTCATTTCCACTTCCACCTGGTAAAATTCTTTCTCCAGAACAAGTATTGAGAAGCCATTTTTCTTCAAATATTAAGCACTTAGGATTAATTCTGTGTGAAATCACAGAAGTGAACATAATTGGAATAAAATTTTAAGATGGGAGAAAAATAATTAAGGACTTTTTTTAAAATAGAAGTTTAAGAGTGAACATCTACTGTATATTAAGACTATTATTATATTACAAATATCAAATTTATGGGGACTGGTGCAAAAATACATAGAAAGATAAGAGCAGACAGTCCAAAAATAGATGAGTGTCATATAAGAATGTTTTTGTGTAAAAAAGTGTATTTGTAATGAAGGATATATAAAAATAAATTAAAATAATAATAATAAATGGAGGAAGAAAGACATATTCAACAATAATGTTGTATAAGCTCGTGTAGCAACTGATAAGAAAGTGAGTTTAGAACCTCACTTCAAATTGCATGCAATGTAAGCAATGGGTATAGAATTCATTACTAAAAGTTGAAATTTCTGAGAAGTGAAATTCCCAGTTTGGAAGCAACAGGGAAATGACAAAGCAGACAAGTTTGAGAACACTGAAATGATTACTAATATGATTGTTGATCATCAAAAGCAAAGATAGAAGTCTAGGAAACCTCTTTTCCAGCAAATATGGAAAAGGAGTAACATAAACATCATAAAAATAATATTTGAAAATTGGTAAGAAAATCCAGAAGAGCAAAGCTGAAAATGTTGGCAATAAGCAAGACAATTCAAAAAGAAGACACTATCTGTACAGAAATAGGTATGAAAAATATTCAAATTCACTAATTTAAAAATAATATTATACTATTTTCATATCAACTTAGTAATGATTTAAAACTTGGTTGTACACATTCTGCCAGATGGTGCAATGGAGCAGATGCTCTCACACTTTTCTGGTAGCATTGCGAATTGTTGTAAAAACATTTTTGAAAATATTAAATAAATAAAAATAAAAAATAAAACCCCTTTTGAGAAGTATAAATACATACTGGTAAAGTTTCAAGAGTAATTTACAGAGTTCTTAGGCTTTGCCATAGTATTTACATTTCTTGAACTTTTTCCTCAGGAAAGAGTTTCAAGTTTGGAAAGAAAAAAAAGAGCTTCTCATAGAAAGATACAAATTATAATACCAAACAATTCAAGGGGCTCCTGGGGACACAGTTGGTTAAACATCTGACTCTTGATTTTGGCTCAGGTCATGATCTCAGTGTTGTGAGATTGAGCCCCACATCAGACTCCGTGCTGGGCATGAAGCCTGCTTAAAACTCTCTCTCTCCCTTTCCTTCCTTGAGTATTTCTGTATTTGTCTTATCCGCTCTGAATAATAGTTGAAGTATAGTTTGTGTCTCTACACCATTTATAAACTCTGAAACACCTGCAGCAATGCATTGCATATGATAATAGTAAATAGTAATAATGATAATAGTAAATGCTGGCTAAAGTAAATTAAACTGGATGTTTAATTGTAAACTGCATGTCTCAACTCAAACTTTTAAATCTGAGGAAGAGGGGATCCCTGGGTGGCTCAGAGGTTTAGCGCCTACCTTTGGCCCGGGGTGTGATCCTGGAGACCTGGGATCGAGTCCCGCATCGGGCTCCCTGCATGGAGCCTGCTTCTCCCTCTGCCTGTGTCTCTGCCTCTCTCTCTCTGTGTCTATCATGAATAAATAAAAAAATCTTAAAAAAAAATAAATCTGAAGAAGAGATATTTCTGTGCTTCTACTTCTGTTGAATCAATCTCTAGATCTTTCAAAGGGTAAAGAGTGTTGTCTCCTTGGTACCTTCAAGTATTCAACTTGAAGACTTCATTGTCTTTCACTTGCTCTAGGGAGGCTTCTGGAATAAAAAGATCCCCTTTACTTAACTCTGATGTTCTGAGCATTTACCTCCCAGGGCTACTTCAAATTAAGCTGTGTTTTCTACAAAGAACATTATGTTTTTTCATTAGTAACCGCAAAAGCAGAAATCCACAGATGGAGAGATGTGTATGTGTATGTCCACATGAATTTTTGTTGATGTAATATGTCATGAATTTGGTTCAGAAATTACTGAAATTATGTTTTATGCAACTGTCTCTTCTGTCAGTTTATATGAACTGCTCACAGGTAAAATCTACATGGAGTTTATTTACCTTGCTACTCATCACAAAACCTGAGTTCTTTTTTTTTTTTTTTAAGATTTTATTTATTTATTCATGAAAGACACAGAGAGAAAGAGGCAGAGACAAGGCAGAGAAAGAAGCAGGCTCCACACAGGGAGTCTGATATGGGACTTGATCCCAGGACTGTGGGATCACTCCTTGAGCTGAAGGCAGGTGCTCAGCCGCTGAGCCACCCAGTTGTCCCACAAAACTTGAGTTCTTGATATTGAATAAATGAATGTTGAAGATAGCTTAAATTCAAATTATAGGGCCTTTAGTTTTTTTTTTTCCTTTTGTCAACATAGTGCAGTTGAAATAATAGTATTGAGCTTCTATTTCATTCTAAAAGTTTCCAGCTGTGAACCTGGGCAAGTTGTTTAACTGCTGAATCTTAGCTATCTTACCTATGGAGTGGGGTTCTTGTCCTGCCCAACTTGCAGGATTGCTCTGAAGATTAGAGAAAATGTTACATAACCATTTGGAGTGTCTCGGTGGCTCAGTCACTTGAGTGTCTGACTTGATTTCTGGCTCAGGGCATGATCTCAAGTGAGTTGGGCTCTGCGCAGAATCTGCTTAAGATTCTCTCTCTTCCTCTCTGTCTGCCTCTACCCTGACTCCAGTGCATATGCTACCTCTAAATAAATAAATAAATAAATAAATAAATAAATAAATAAATAAAATCTTTTTAAAAATTATATAATCCTCAGTATAATAATTGGCACCTAGCAATCAGTTGCTAAATATAGACTAAAATATAACAAAATTAAGAGATAATTGAATTATTAAATACAGCGATTTGTTGTTCCTTATTGTTTAACAGTTCTCATTAGTTAAGTTATAACAGAATCAATATGTTGAATTTAATAACTCATTGTTGAATTATTCAAGATGATAAATGTTCAATGATATAAAATCATTCTTATTACAATAATATATTCCCCCCCTTTGGAATGTGAACTTTGTGAAAGCAGGCGGTATCTGATAATTGATAATAGCAGGCTTTCAAATCTTATTAAAAGGATAAAGTAAACACCATTTCTTGTATTCATGATAGTTTATCTTTAATAATAATAAAAACAGGGGATCCCTGGGTGGCGCAGCGGTTTGGCGCCTGCCTTTGGCCCAGGGCGCGATCCTGGAGACCCGGGATGGAATCCCACGTCAGGCTCCCGGTGCATGGAGCCTGCTTCTCCCTCTGCCTGTGTCTCTGCCTCTCTCTCTCTCTCTCTGTGACTATCATAATAAAAAATAATAATAATAATAATAATAAAAACATTGGCTATCATCTGGTAAATATGTATAATTTTCCAGGAATCCTACTAACCATTAATAGACTATCCCATTGAATGTTGAAATGACTTCTTTGAGTAGATTATTAGGATACCTAAGATGGAAAACATCTTGCCTGTATTTAAATACCTGGGTTTGTCAATTATTATTTCAAAATAAATACAAATTACTGCTGTCTGTCTCAACTGGCACATAAAACTTTATGTGGTTTTATAAGCCTCAGCAGAAGAGTATTTTATAGGAATTTAATAATAACCATGTACACTATTCTTAATTTGCATGTCAGAGGGATTTAAGATATATTAGTTATCTTTAGCTTTGTTGTGAATTTTTAGTTTGCTGTATACTGCACACAGTCTCATGTAGTGACAGTGGTATTTGTTTTCTTGTTTAGCCCAATATTTTTAAGAATTATGAATGATCAACTCATGTTTTTGGAACGAGCATTTATTGATCCTTTAGGATTACCAGACCGGCCTTTCTATAGGTAAGGATACAAATATGACTCTTGACTCTTGATTATATCTTTTTTTTTTTCTTATTTTTTTAACACTGTGGAAAAAATAGCTGATTTCTTATAAGCAAATAGAAATTTCAATATATGTAGAAAATGATATATTATTTTTACATATTTTCTTGTTAATGTCTTTTTTTACTCCTGATTATAAAACAATATATGTTCATTGTAGGAAATTTAGAAGATCCAAAGTCACAAGTAGAAAATAAAAATTACCCGATTCCCTCAGTTAATTATAAAATCATGCTTATATTTGGTTCATATAGTTTTAGCTCCTCCCTCATTTTAAATATATTTGTGTTTATATATATACACGTAAGACATAATACATGTATTTAAAATGTATGAAATATATATTTATGTACTCTCAATATTCACATTTTTTTCTAATTTTTGACAACTGTAAATATTTCTGATAAATATCAGTGATGAACATTAGATTGATCTTACTAAGAATTGCAGGACGAATTAGATCAGTGACTAGCAAGAAATGGCCCCATCTTTCTGTCTATGGATTATCAAAGGATCAGAATTAGAAGTAAGGACATCATTCAAACATGGTGACTGGTTTCCCAATGGCAGCATGATTGTGCTTCCTTCCTTCTTTATCTCTTTGCTTGGCAGCATATCCTTCCCTTTATGGGCTATGACATGAAAACATAAAAACATAAAACATCACCACCTTGGCCATGTTACACTTTCAAAGTTGCTTTTAATGATTATTCATGCTTTATGCTAGGCATTCTAACATGCTAGTGTGTCTTCTTTTTTAAAGAGAAAATCATAATAGTAGGTTGGCAGATCAGAAATGGGACTTTAATAATCACAACTGTGCTACATTTCAGGAATAGTGAAAAGACAGTACTTATTTGCAATGTAGCTTAGGACTGATCACTTAATCTCATAGATCTCAATTTCTTCCTTTTTGAAATGCTAGTATCAACTTTGTAGAGTTGGTTTTTTTTTTTAAGATTTATTTATTTTAGAGAGAGAGAGAGTGGGCAAGCACGGGCAAGTGGGAGGAGGGGCAGAAGGATAGGGAGAGAGAGGCAATAGAAGCAAACTCCTCACTGAGCATGGAACCAAGACTGGATCCCAAGACCCTGAGATCATGACCTGAGCTGAAGCTGAGAGTCAAGTCAGAGGCTTAACCAGCTCAGCCATCTAAGCTCCCCTGTAGAGTTCATTTTTAAGAATCAGAAAAATTCTAGGCAAATCATTTAATTGCAAGCATGATCCATAGTAGATACAAGTGATTGGGGCTCCCATTGTTATTTTTGTTGCACTGAACCACTTAAGTCAAAACATAATTGATTAATGTATACTTCATAGATTGGTCTTTGGAGGTGATTAAACTTGAAAGTTTAGCTGACAAGTGGCTTATTCAAATCATAAAATTAGAATTATGCACTCCAGGATATGCAGAGTGCTCCTGTTTTTCTCTTGTATGTATCATGTGGACAACCCATGGACAGTGAACTGTTTTTATCAACAGGCACATCATCTATGCTCCAAGCAGCCACAACAAGTATGCAGGGGAGTCATTCCCAGGAATTTACGATGCTCTGTTTGATATTGAAAGCAAAGTGGATTCTTCCAAGGCCTGGGGAGAAGTGAAGAGACAGATCTCAATTGCAGCCTTTACTGTGCAGGCTGCAGCCGGGACTCTGAGGGAAGTAGCCTAAGGTGGTTCTTCTGAGAACTCATATTAAATAGGGATGGTCTGTCACTCAGAATCATGAAAGCTTTATTCTAAAAAATAAACTAAAAAATAAAGCTAATACACACACATCTTCACATTCTGTCTTCTCCCTATGAATCAAAAAAGAAAGATGGACAATTTTTATTCTATAATTATAGAAGGTTATTCTGAATTTGAACTAAGTTAAAAGTAAGACAAATATCTACTATATTAAAAATCCTATGTGACATTATAGGGAATCAAGTCTAACTCAGCACTCATGTCAGCCCTCCTGGCCACCCAGGGCTAAGAGATCACTATCTTAGTGTACTAGTTGAGCTACTCTGGTCTAATCACACTGCTGGTAAATAGTCACTCTGTACCATAAAGGATTTTTACTTTTATTAAATTAGCAAATACCCTATTTATATCAAAGGTATATGTAACATATGTATAGTAAAAAAAAAGTAAAGAAATGAATATTTGTAGAACCGCCCCCCACAAATAACCAGATTAAGAAAAGGAACATTACCAGTATCTTTAAATCCCCCATGTACCACTGACCAGTGTGCCTCCATCTTCAGCCAGAGATACTTTTTTGAATCTCTTGTGAATCTTTTCTCTTATAGTTATTCTACACATGGCTATATTCCTTATGTGTTTTTGGCTTTGTGTTTTTTTAACTGTTTATAAATAAAATCATACTGTATATATTTTCTAAGAATTGATTTTTTTTTCACTCACCTTTGAAGGTGCATCCATGTGTCATTGTGGCTGTGGTTCACTAGAGTTCACTGATTTTGAGCAATTCACTTGCATGAATATAACATTTATCGGTCAGGGTCCGGTTAAGACAGGGAAACCACACAGCAGCATAAACAGGGAAAGTTAATATAAAGAATGATTAGTTATAATAGCATTGCAATAATGAGATACTGCCTAGTAAAAGGTAAAGAGAACTCTAGAGCATGTAAGTATGGAAGTATAGCAGATACAAGGAGCAGTCACTATACGTAGGGCTGAGAAGAATTTCAGCAGCCAGTGAAGAATTTCCCCCACACTATGGGACTTACAGAACAACAGAGAAGGCACTGCAGTGCTGTGCTAGCAGAACTTGCAAAACTCCCCAGAGACCTGTATACACTCTAGGCCACTGTGGGAAGCTGATTAGGGGAAACTGCCTTGCCAGAGGCACTCTGCCATCCCACCAACCAAGGGCCATGTTCAAAGAATCTCTCGGTTACTGACTTCTGACTACCATGAACTGCAAGAAGCCAACTGCTCTAACAGTAGCCTGCATTGCAGGAGGGGAGCACTCCAGTATGGGGGCACTGCGGGATGAGAACACTACAGGATGGGGACACTGGAGCATTAGGGCCCTGCAGGATGAGAGCACTGCGGGATGGGAGCACTGCATGAACCAAGAAGGATAAGAAGTAGACACTTCTTGCAATGTGTCTACAATGCCTTCTGCTCACAAAGTTTAACATCATGCCTCTTGGCAAAGAAATTTTCAAACAGTCCAGATATATATACAAAGCACAGCAACAAAGAGTAAATTTGGAGCAGAGAAGCAATGAATTGGACAGCTGGCACAACACAATGCATTTATTCCTTTTTTCTGCTGGTGGGAGTTTGGCTTGTTTTCTGTCTTTTGCTCCTATCAACATGTCTCTCTCAGTGCAAATATTCAGGTTATTCTCTTTTCTGATGGCATCTTCCTAAATGAATGTCTGGGTTGTAAAGCGTGTACATCTTCAATTTTCCTGAGCAAAACTGTTACAAAGTGGTTTTATTCACTTATATTCCCAATGCAAAGAAATCATGTTATACAAAAGAACAGAAATAAGAAGAAAATTGGCAGATTAGAGAAATGCAAAGAATTTAGTGTTACCAGAATCCAAGGAATGTGTGGGAGGACAATCTATATGTTTAGCATCAGATCATGTAAGGTTTGGGAAGATGACACTAAGGAGTGTGACTCTTCCTGTATAAAAAGCCATGTAGTAAAGTCAAGCAGCTTAGACATATGGTAAGATTTACATTTTATGGAAGCAGTCTGGCCTAGGCATAGATGGATGGGAAGGGTATTAACCCGACAAGAAATCGCAACCTGAATTTTTTCTCATAACACCTGTGTCATGCAGGCCTTTACCCTCAGAAATGACAAGACTTTCCTCTTATCTTTCACATTTCATTGCTTCTGCAAAGTCTTTCTGGGATGTTTGCCCATTCCCTTATCTTAACCTCTACCAATACTTGTGAAAAGTCTTGATCATTATTATGGCTCCAGCGTTTCTCTCCTAGGATCCAGAGTCCGCAGCAACCACTCATTTGTGAAGAGCCGGTAGCATGTGTATGGAACTGTGTCTGGGAGATGATGTGTTTGGCAAATGGAGTGTCTGGGCAGTGATGTGCTCAGCACTAATATTTCAGCAATGCCTTGTAATGGGACTTGATCAAGCATACTAACAGGCTTTAACTGATGACAGAGATAGTTGGACAACACTGTAGGTGATTCATGGGACTTGGGACAAGGCGAACATTCTCATTTAAAAAAGTGGATAAACCCCCACTCCATACTGGAAAGTTTTGTGAACTTTCAGTCTAATTATAAATACGCATTAAGCATTCCCCCCAAAACATTTTGTTTAATTGCATGACTTAATAACATATTTTGGCAATACATTTGATGTAATTATCATTCACAAGAGATCATACAGTAACGGGACACCTGGGTGGCTTAGAGGGTTAAGCATCTGCCTTAGGCTCAGGTCATGATCCCGGGGTCCTGGGATGGAGCCACACATCAGGCTCCCTGCTCAGCAGGGAGTCTGCTGCTTCATCTCCCTCTGCCCCTCCCCCACTCATGCTCTATCACTCTTTCTCTTCAAATAAATAAAATCTTTAAAAAAAAAAAAAGTGTGTGCAAGAGGTCATGCAGTGACAGTCTGAAACAGCTATGGGAGACAGACTGCCAGGTTCAAACCCTGCTCCTTTCACTTGGATGACTATGGGCAAATTATTAAGGCTCTCTTTAGCTTCTTAATCTATAGAATGGATATTAAACAGTATTTGATAAGGTTTCTGTAAGTACTAAAAGACATACAAAGCACTTAGAACAGTGTCCAGCGTATAATTACTAATCAATACATGTTTAATATTGTCATTTGAGTGATAGGGCATTTCTTAATATGGTAACAAGTATCATTTTTTTTGTCTTTTCTATATGATGATATAGTTGAATTAGATACCTATTATAGCTTCCAGACCTAAAATTTTAAATTATTGTTTGTTCTTTTATATGCATCTTTTCATTTGCTTATGTTTTTTTTCTATCTAGAAGGTTGTAAGATGTGTCTCTCCAGATTGCAGTTACATATTTGTTGTTGGCTGTAGTTTAAAAATGAGGTGAATTAACTAGTTTTGTGCACAGGAAATACACCAAATAAATTTTACATCCATCTAGATATTTAATAACTATTAAGTAAAATCATTTACACAGCTGTAATGGCATGAAAATGATAAAGATGCTGTTTATATTTTGGACAGCAATTTCATAATTATACTAAGGCCAAATTTGGCTGTTTTATGAAATTGGAAAGACAATGCATGAACTTTAAAGATGAACTTAGTTCCATGGACTTCCTCAAAATCTTTGTTTCTTATTAATCTCTTGGGACAACTTCAGAACCATAATGGGTTCCATATCAACCGAAGGCAGGAAGGATGGCTACAGGCTGTCCGCTATGTAGTTAGATGAGAAAGATGTATGGGTAAGTGGTTTTATAGCTCAAAAAAAGAATATCAAATTAGAATAATAAATAGAAAAATAAGTCAATATGTATACTAAAGTTACTTTTTAAAAAAAGATTTTATTTATTTGAGAGGAAGAGAGAGTAAGAGAGACAGTATGAACAAGGCGGGGGAGAGAGGGAGAAGGAGAAGTAAACTCCCCACTGAGGAAGGAGCTCATTGGCAGGGCTTGATCCAGGGCTGTATCCCAGGACCCTGGGACCATGACCCAAGCTGAAGGCAGACACTTAACCAACTGAGCCACCCAGGCACCCCTAAAGGTACTTTTCTAGTCTGAGGGATAGTACTCTATATTTCTGTCTTACTCTGTGGGCTACATTGACACACAGATTTAATGACTTATATGTTCATCTGATAGGAAAATTTATAAAACATACATTGCTTTGGGAAACTCAAAAGATTATAAAGTCCAATAGAGATGGAATTTCATCTGATTATTAGGGCTTATTATTATGATTTCTCATATTTCAATTCATACACTCTCCACTACATTTACTTGAGTAAATCAAATCTTTCAATACATAAGTTGGGGATTTTAATAAAAAAATCAAATTCAATGCCAAATAGTGAAATTTTCAAATAATTTAAATTCACTTTGTATTCAATCAAAACAAATTTATATTTTAATCAAATAATTTAAATTCAGTTCAACTTATATTCATCCCAGAATATATTCAAATGCCAAAATAAAATCAGATGAAATAAGCAATTAAATATGGGGAATACAACCATAAAATCAGAATGAAATGAGTGTATGTTTTAATGTCTAAATGGATAGGATCAACTATACTTAAAAAGTGGGGGGGGGGGGAATGTAATCAAATGATCTGTAAACAAAATGGAAACACCATATTGGAAAAATATCTGCAATGAATATAACAAGATGTTACCATACTTAACTTATAGGCTCTTTGAAATCAATAATTTCATTATTAATAACTAATCTCCACTTTTCTCCCTGAGGGCTGTGTGTATGTGCATACTCAGGAGAAAGAAAATAAAAGAATAAGGATTAGAACATAAAACCAAGGGATCCCTGGGTGGCGCAGCGGTTTAGTGCCTGCCTTTGGCCCAGGGCGTGATCCTGGAGACCCGGGATCGAATCCCAAGTCGGGCTCCCGGTGCATGGAGCCTGCTTCTCCCTCTGCCTGTGTCTCTGCCTCTCTCACACAGAGAGACTGTGTGACTATCATAAATAAATTAAAAAAAAAAAAAAAAAAAACCAAGGCACAAAGTAGTATGAGTATGCATACCTAAACAGCAGGGGTCTTCACCTCTACCTCTCTTGAAGGTCAGCCACTACTTTAAGATAAACATAAATCTGTTGCTCAGGAGAAGTGAACCGGGGCGACAAAATGGCAAGCTGAAATGCAGTGCCAAGACGATTACTCAAGAAGAATAAATTAAGAGAACGTGACGAGGAGGTGCAGAAAAACTTAATCTGTATAATGTATTACACCAGAGTTGAAAGGGCCCCTAAACCAGTAGACATACTTCTCAATGGACCTATTTCTTCAAGAATGCTTTGAGTCTTTCTTGTTTTTCATAGTAATGCGAGTTGTAGATAATGCTCCAGAGAAGTTCATTAGCCTACTACCAACTTTTGATCTATAAATTCATTTTGCTCAGTGATTTGGGAATTTATCTAAGTCGATACAACTAATTTATACTTTGGAATACTGACCCAGTGATTTGTACCCTTTTTTTACAGTTTCATACCTATATAACTCAGTCCCCATAGATAGTTCTGCTCTTGAGTGGTAAATTTATCTTAAAAGTCATTCAAACTGTTCTTTGGTTTGTAAAACTTTTAACTTTAAAAAAGCTCACAAACAAAAAGTAGTTCTTTATAAGAAAACATATATACCAAATGCTTATAAACTTCTTCAAGCTAAAGGACACATTTCTTTTTTTTTTTTTTTTAAGATTTTATTTATTTATTTGGCAGAGAGAGAGTGTGGAGAGAGCATAAGTAGGGGGTGGAGCAGAAGGAGAGGGAAAAGCAAGCTCCTCACTGAGCAGGGAGCCTGCTGACAGGGCTTGATCCAATGCTGGATCCCAAGACCCTGAGATCATGATCTGAACAGAAGGCAGATGGTTAACTGACTGAGCCATCCAGGCACCCCGAAAGGACAGATTTCTAATAGAACTCACAGCTTTTAATTTATATCAGAAAATAGTTATTTTTAATTGCCTTTTCAGAAAAATATCCTCCACTTAAAAAAAAAACATTCATGATCAGCATAGGGAATTTTGGTAGAGCACAGAGGATGTTTAGGGCAAGGAGACTACTCTGTGTGATGCTATAATGATGAGTCATTTTATTATAAATGACTCAAACACACAGAATGTACGGTACTGAGTGAACCCATAGGTAAGTGTTGGACTGTGGACTCTGGGTGACAACGGTATGTCATATGTAGGTTCATCAGTTGTAACAAATGCACCATTCTGCTGAGAGATGTTGATAATGGGGGAGATTGTGCATGTGTAGGGGCAAAGAGTACATGGAAAATCTCCACACTGTCCCCTTAGCTTTGCTGTGAACCTAAAATTGCTCTAAAAACTAGTTTCTTTTTTAAAAAAATTCATGCAAGAGTCCTATTGTAGTTAACATATTTTGACTTTAGAATCGTCACTGAAAAGCATATGTGAAGTCATCCTATGTGGGCTTGAAAATGTAAAATCAAATGACATCAAACACACTGATCTAATTATCTACCACCATCAGGTAGATTTGTTGATGTTTCCTTAAGAGATTAGGTGATTATGTAAATCCAACCAGAATAGCCTGAACTTGTGTTTACAGCTACAATAACCTAATCTTCTAGTAAAAGTGTAGCACGTCTATTAAGAGAAAGAGAAGCAGCAAGGGGGGACGTGGGGAGGTCTAGAGGGAGAGAATCTCAAGCAGGCTCCAAGCTCCACATGGAGTCCGATCTCAAGACCCTGAGATCATGACCTGAGCTGCAACCAAGAGTTGGCTACTCAACCAACCTAACCAACCTCCAAACCAACCTGATTTATTTTTAAATCAGTTAGCAGTCCTAGTTAGCAGTACTTGCATCCCAGATGTATCAGAAAATGTACTATAATACACTATGTTCTGAAGGGACCTATGCTATAAAATACTTTCAAATGTTCATTTGAGATCCAGTTCTAACGATGCTTGTAGCTGCTGCATTTGGGTTCTTGCTATGCAGCATTACTGTTAACGCCAAGCTGATACCTGGCTTTACAGGCTGAGTTGGTCCTAAATATTCTGGCCAAAAGTTGTCCCTATTGGTTGAAAAGCAGATGACCAGGTTGGCCTAATTTAGGCTGTTTTTCCCATATAAATGTTCACATCTATTTCTAATTGCCCATGTAATACTGACCACAGTTTTATAACTTCTTGATCACTTTCTGGTGAAAAGACTCACCAACTCTTCCCACCAACCACACGGATGTCAACATTGGAATTTATTAGTGTTTGTTAGTAGCAAAGTTGGGCTGTACCACCCATGATTTTCAGGTGCCAGAATCTGGTGGGTCACGTTACAATCCATGTTACAGTCCAGATGGATGTGTTATTGCCTGGGCCTTGGCTTCTCACAGTATCCACCCCCTATCCTGGCCCTGCCATGTAACGTAAATGAGCTGAATGTCCTTTTTAACCTTCCCAGTGCAAACTATTCTTTGTGGGAATCTCTAAACATAATAAATTATTAATCTTCTTTTGAAATTATTATTTGGTCTGTTTTTTATTTCCAAAGGGCCTGATATTTGTGATATTAGCATTTCCTTAGCATAACAAAAGATACTGTCTCTCAACAATCTATTTTTATACTTATGTTCCTATTGGGTTTTTATCAAGCTAAACCCATAAAGCTTGGTGAATCCACATCTGGCAAATGTTCAAGAATTAGTCCATGGCAAGTAGGAGATATATTCTACTTTTTGGCAGTCTCAGTGTTGACCACAGCAGGGAACTCAAGCCTTCTTAATCAATGTTTTTCAGGGGGCTCTTCCCACAGAAAGGTGAGGGGGAAGGAATGTCAGGTTCAGTCAGCTGTTCTTTGTTTTCTTCCCCAGTTGTGCACAGCAGATTTCCCTCGTACTAGAGATGCTAGGACTTTCTTATTTCTATATATATATATGCCTTCACCTTTCCTACTAACTTAGAGTCTCCAGATTCTAGGGGTTTTGCCTAATTTACTTTTGAAAATTAGATTTGTGGGAAGGGAATTGAGAAGTTGCTATGGTGCTCAGTAAAACTTACGAAGAATAGCAACTGTTTAATTACTATATTTATTACTTGAGATAGGGATGAGATCACAGAGCCTAGTTTAGAGGACTTTTATATAAAGAAATCTCAAATTCTGGAAATGATGGTGCAAGCAAATGGTTGACAAATCCCTATATGGAAGAGCACCATTTAACAGCATTATAGGGGGTATCCTGTACACATAACTATTTAATTTTTACTGAAAAATTGAGAATACTAGAATCTCCTTCCTCTCTATACTTATGTAGATGACATGCAACCTGTTAAGAAATGTTTGAGGCAATTTACCCAGAATTAAAATTTCTGGAAAAGTCCTCATATACATATCTATATATATATCTATATATATATATGTTACTAACATATACCATAATGGTATATAATAGTATATACTAAGTAATACTTAATTTCCTTAGAATACATTTTGAAGCATAATTGCTGGTCAAATGATGCTTCTGAAACTTTTATTAATTTATAACCCAATGCATTCAAGAAGAGGACAAATATTTTACCTCTTCTTAGGATATCTAGCTTTTATGGCTTTTATCTTTAATTTTTCAACTTGATAACTTTTAAAAGGTGATTTTTATTTAGATTTTCACTTTTTAAATTTCTAGTAAGGTTAGATTATTTTCACATGTTTATAAAAATAGACCCTAAATCCCTAAGCATTAGGTCATTTAGTGAGACAACTTGTACATAAGCAGTGATGACTTGTTGAACTGTGATAGGTATCAAAATATAGGTAGTATGGCAGTTCTGTTAAAAATAATTTTCTACAGCATGCACAGCATGGTGACTATAGTTAATAATACTGTGTTGCAAATTTGAAAGTTGATAAAAAAGATCTTAAAAGTTCTTGCCATGAGGGCACCTGGGTGGCTCAGTGGTTGAGCATCTGTCTTTGGCTCAGGTGGTGATCCCAGGGTCCTGGGATGGAGTCCTGAGTGGGCTCCCCAAAAGGAGCCTGCATATTCCTCTGCCAATGTCTCTGCCTCTTTTTCTGTATTGTCCATGAATAAAAAAATAAATAAATCTTTTTTAAAAAGTTCTCATCATGAAATGGATAAAGAAGATATTGTATAAATATATATGGGATATTACTCTGTCATCAAAGAGAATGAAATCTTGCCATTTGCAACAATGTGGATGGAGCTAGAATGTATTATGTTAAGCAAAATAGGTCTGTCAGAGAAAGACAAATATCATATGATCTCACTCATGTGGAATTTAAGAAACAAAACAGATGAACATATGGGAAGGGAAAAAAAGAGATACAGGGAAGCAAACCACCAGAGATTCTTAACTATGAACAACAAATTGAGGGTTGCTGGAGGGAGATAGGGGAGGGGATAGGTTATGGTGATGGGGATTAAGGAAGGCATGTGTGATGAGCACTGGTCATTATATGTAGGTGATGAATCACTAAATTCTTCTCCTGAAGCCAGTATTACACTATATGTTAACCAATTAGAATTTAAATAAAAATTTGAAACAAAAAAGTTCTCACGATGAGAAAAAATTTTGTAACTATATATGTTGCTGGATGTTAACCATTTTGTAATATATATAAACATCAAATCATATGGTAACACTTGAAAATAATATAATGTTATATGTCAATTATACTTCAATTAAAAATAATTTTCTGTGCGCATTTCATTAAAGATAATTGTGCACATAATTTTTGTGTAGATAAGTATTATCACATATAATATAATACAAGCACATACATGGAGATATATCTCATATATATAAAGAATTTGGTTTAAAATTATTTGCCAAGATACAAGAATCTGCAAAATAGATTTTATTTTATTTTTTAAGATTTTATTTATTTATTCATGAGACACAGAGAGAGAGAGAGAGAAAGAGAGGGAGAGAGAGAGAGAGAGAGGCAGAGGGAGAAGCAGGCTCCATGCAGGGAGCCCAATGTGGGACCCAATCCGAGGACTCCAGGATCACACCCTGAGCAGAAGGCAGGCGCAAAACCGCTGAGCCACCCAGGATCCCCAGTAGATTTTATTTTTACATGAACCAGTCATTTCAAAATAGTCATCAAATATTGACAGTAAGAAAAACTAGCTAATGTATATATACAACTATATAAAACTAGCAGAGTTATATATACAATTATTTAAAACCCAATTAAGTGCCTAGATGCACTTTTTCATTCTTATCTCTTATTTTACTTTTTTAAAGATTTTATTTATTTTAGAGAGACAAGGGTGCATGCATGAGTGGGGGAAGAGGAAGAGAGAGAGAATGAGAGAAGGAATCCCAAGCCAACTGGGTACTTAGTGTGGAGCCCTGCAGGGCTTGATCCTATGACCCTGAGATCATGACCTGAGCTGATACGAGAGTCAGACACTTAACCAACTGAGCTTTTTATTTTTTATGAGAAAGTCGCACAATATAGATATGTGGGTTTTTCCATTTAATGTTTATTGTCTTGACATACTCAGATAAACAATAGTTAGAGCTTAATTAGCAATTATAAATTTAAAAAGGATAGTAACAGGGAACCTGGGTGGTTCAATCGGTTAAATGTCTGCCTGAGGCTCAGGCCATGATCCTGGGTCCTGGAATCAAGCCCCACATCATTGGGGGGGGGGGGGTACCTGCTCAGTAGGGAGTCTGCTTCTCTCTCTCCCCCCTCCCCCTCCCCCGACTCTTGCTCTCTCTCTCTCTCTCTCTCTCTCTCTCTCCCTCTTAGATAAATAAAATATTTTAAAATATAAATAAAGAGTAAGAAAACAAATTTTAAAAATTGTGAGTTTAAAGCTTGTTGAGTAAAGAATCACTTAATGAAGTAATTGCTTCAGTTAAAGTGTCTTTTTGAATGACCTGTGTGAAGTGAGCTTCTTCCATCATATCCCAAAGCAAGTCCAGATTGTGAGGGCATTAGCGCTCACGTGTTGTTCTCTATAAACTCTAACTAGCCATTTTAATACCTTCCCACTTAATCTAATCAACCACTTCCGCTTCTTTTTGAAGACAACAGCCAATCTCAAGAAGTAGGTGTGACCTTAGGCAAGCCTCATCATATAAAAAGCGCATTCATCCAGAGAGGACTTCTTCCCTGGGATAGACTGAACTGGCAGCTGCCAGGCTTTGGCGAGCAGAGTCCCTACTGACCCCTGAGATCGACAGAACTTCCAAACCTTCCAAACCTTCCACACAGGCCAGTGAGTATGGAATTTACAGTGAATATCTTCATGCCTACTTTCTCTTATACAAATACTTTCAATTTAGCTGTGTCTTGCTTGGGTCTTGTCCCAGCAAAGAAATAGTTTTCCTAGTTATTTAAAATGGCGTCAATATTTAAAATATCTGTAATTAGAGCATTTTTAATATACTAATATTTGTTATATTGAGTTGATGTTTTTTATTCTATTACCTTTTGTGTTGCTAAAAAAAAATTTTAGGTCCTAGACACTTCTGCAGATTTTTTTAAAAGATTTTATTTATTTATTTAGTTTGTTAGTTATTTGAAAGAGAGAAAGAATGAGAGAAAGCAGGAGGAGAAGCAGAGTGAGATGGATGAGCAAACCCCATGCTGAGTGTGTAGCTTGATGGGGGCTTGATCCCAAGATTCTGAGACCATGACTTGAGCCAAAAGCAATAGTTGTGGAGGCTTAACTGACTGAGCGACCTTGGCACCATGAGATTTCTGCAGTTTTTATGCAGTTATGAAACCCATAAAGTGCCTGAAATATTCAACATAATGTATGCATGTAATAGTCTCTACACCCATCAACCTAAGTTTAGTGTGCTGAATGAATTAGAAAACTCTTGTTGTAAAAGTCTATTTACTATCCCTCCCCCTTCAGTTTGCAAACTATTTGAAAAGTGTTCAAAATAGATCCAACAAACCGGTAAGGACTCCCAAGAAGTGGTGTTGGTCACCACAGGGAAATATGAAAATGATGAATTGATCATGCTTCATTTAACTGCATCTCTGTTTTTAGTGCAGTAAGGAAATCCCAGTGCTTATTCTCTTTTTTGTTTGAAAAAAATAAAAGATTAGTTGTTGCTAATTAGCACTGTAGTTTGAACATTCACCAGTTCAAGATATGAAGATGCTCCGATGATCTGAATTGACTCTAGGAAAAATTATTTCCTGAACTAGAGACAAAAGACAATTTTTATACTTTATTTCCTGAAAGGAAGAGTTTTGTTATTAAAGTTAGAAGCACAAATTCAACTGATTATAGTTTCAGAAGTCAAAGGTGAAGTTAACACTGATCAAGTTAAACAAACTTAAATTAATCAATGTTATTTATCTTTAGAAGAGAGCACTTGTCAGTTGGAGACAGGATGCATGGAGGCTATTAACATAAAGATGAAGTCCGTGTGTGTGTGTGTGTGTGTGTGTGTGTGTGTGTGTTGAAGTTGTGGCCTTATGGAGCTAGAGGGAGAGCTTGAGATTCTATATGTGCTTCTGGACTGATCAGCTAAGAAATGTAATTCTGAAATCATCCTAACTTTGACTCTCTCCCCAATCTTTAAGTTTGTCCATGTAGTTTAATTCTGATTGAGAACATGGTCTATTTGAAACAAAAAGGATGGTGAAGATGCTCTTGTCCCATTTTCTCATTTGTTTCACAGCATAAGCCTAAGCTTCTATACTTACCATGCCTCATTTGTATTGGGGTTAAATTGATAGGTAATTAGATAGAGTTCAAGCAGACAAGCTTTAGTCTAAATAGGCTTTTTTTCTTTTCCTTATTGGGGCAGAAGAATGACTTTCTCTTTTTCTTCTTCTTTTTTTTTTAATTTACAGAAACATGGATTTGGACACCTTGCAAGCCTTTCAGAATGAACTCATCTGCTCCATCTGTATGAACTACTACTTGGATCCTGTCACTATTGACTGTGGGCACAGCTTTTGCAGTCCCTGCCTGCGCCTCTGCTGGGAGGAAGCCCAAACCCCAATGTATTGCCCTGAATGCAGGGGAATTTCACAGAAGTCAGATTTCAAAACGAATATTACACTCAAGAAACTGGCTTCCCTTGCCAGACATGCCAGAACTTACCATGTCGACAGCTTCGTGGAGCAGATCTGTGTGGTGCACAAAGAATCAAAGGGGCTCTTCTGTGAGGCTGACAAGCGCCTGCTCTGCATGTCCTGCTCTGAATCACCAGAACACGTGGCTCATAGCCACTGTTCAGTACAGTGGGCTGCTGAGGAACACAGGGTAAGTGAAGCCTCTAAAGCAATTTGGAATCTTCTAGGCTTCTAAATCAGAGAGAAAGATGAAGAAAGTGATGAGGAAGTTGATGTGAGTGGAAATGGCAGAGGAGGTGATTTTTCAATAGAAATACCAAGATGTACATGCATCCTTTCAATGCTGTTGACCAATTTTTAAAATATTTTATTTATTTATTTGAGAAAGAGAGAGTATAAGTGAGGAGGAAAGGGAAAAGCAGGCTCCCCCTGAGCAGAAAGCCCAACATGGGGCTCGATCTCAAGTTCCTGGGATCACGACCTGAGCTGAAGGCAGAAGCTTAACCGACTGAGCCACCCAGACACCCTGCTGTTGACCAATTTTGATGCTATAATCATACCTATGTTGAGCCTCTAGCAAGTAGCCTCAAGCATGTCCTTAGAAACATTGTCCAAATATGTGCAGGTGATGCCATTGTGGGGCAGGTGGCTAGTACCAGGAACAGTGGCTTCTGATGCAAGCTTGATTCCTTCATAGTCAGGTTATATAAAATTCTGAGCACTAATTTATCAGGAAATGGATTATATTATATACAGAGTGCCCGCAAATCTCTACTATGTTTGTCATCTCTGATTTCCCAAATTTTGGAATCAAATTAGATTAATGGAAAGAAATCTGACCACTCCATGGTAACTCAAGATTACAGTTTTCTCAGCCACTACCTTTTCCCATAGGTAAGGAAATGAGATCTATAATATCATTTTCTGTGTTGTTAAAGCTCATGGTTATCTTGCAGGAGAAACTTCTGAAGAGAATGGGCTCTTTATGGAATATGACTCAGGAAATGCAAAACAATCTGAACCAAGAAGTTAGCAAAATAGAGTCATTTGAGGTAAGAATGAAAATGTTCTGTTCTTATGCAGATTGATATAATGCTAGTTGAGACTTTTAGCTTAATTTAAGTTACAAAATAAAGATAATGTTTTTTTTTCCACGAAAAAGTAGTAGTTTCAAATGATATATCAGTAATCACAAATATACAGGCCAATAAAAGCTGGTGCAAAGAATGCTAGCATATGAGTTAACTAGGCTATGATAGGTCCAACCTTGAAAGTTTGGATGGACCTTTTCAGACACTGAGTTTAAGAAAACATCATCATACATTTGATGTGAAACAGAGAGCAATAGGATAGTACCTAGAGGAAAGGTAGAGAATTATTTAAAAATCTATAAAATATGGCATATACAAAAATATTTTTAAATTTTTAGAAAAATCAGGCAAAAGAACAAAAGAAAAAAAGAGGTTGCAGGAAGAAAGGAAATAATTAACAGAGCATCACAGAGAGACAGATACTGGGACTCCTTAGAGGGCTTGATTCAAACAGGAAAGGAGTCTAAGAACATAGAGATAGGGTGGTCAGAAAGGACCAGCAAATATCCAAGACACTTGGAGATGTGAGGCACAAAGTTTGTCAAGCACTTTCTTGATGACACTAAGGAAATAGTACTCTCTGTTGAGAGTGAGGATATGTAACCCTTTACATCTATTATCTCTTCAGGACTATGTGGCTTTAAGGAAGGTGATGATCAAAGCAGAATATCAGAAGATTCATCTATTTCTCCATGAGGAAGAACAACTCCATCTGGAGACAGTGGCGAAAGAAGCAAAGGAGATTTTCCGACAACTCCAGGAAAGTGAATTCAGAATGGCCCAACAGAAAGAGAGCCTGAAAGAGATGTACAGAGAGCTGACTGAGATGTGCCACAAGCCTGACATGGAGCTACTCCAGGTGAGAAGGGACAGTCCATCCTCAGAGGCAGGAATGCTTTTTTGGGCAATGTTGCCATGACATTGAAATGTGGCCCACATATACCGTTACTCTCAGCTACATGATAATGCTCATTGACTTGCATCATTGTTTCTCCAACCATTTATTTCCTCATATCCTGGTAATCTTTGGGAGATTTTTTGCTCATCTTTTAGGAACACCTAGGATAAAATTATCGCTGTGTAATCAGGAGTACTAACCACGCAGATAAACTATCCAAAACCAGAAAAAAAACCTGTAAGCAAAGGAAGGTCAGCTTTGTTGCAATAATCCTCCATTTATGTTTCCTAATCCATTGTCACTCTCTGTTCTACCCCCACCCTCCGCCCCAGAAGTAACTTGCCAAAGATACTGAGATTTTATCTTTTGCTTAAGCAAGAATTGTAGAATTTGGTAATCAATTTCAATGTACTCTACAATTTTTTTTTATATCTAAGTTCTCTGTTTTGCTTTCATTGTTATCATAAATGTCAGATTTCTTCTTAGGAATACGATGGGCAATGAGTGAAGTGAAAACCTAAATCATAATGCATCACTACACATCCCTAACCTCCAAACCTACCTTCCTAACCTCCCTCCTTCCTTAATACATCCTGAGGAGGCCTGTCATGCTCTAGTGTAGGTTCCATTATGAAGGCAGTTTCTGATTGTTCTTTAGAGGAGAATAAGGGAAAAATACATTATTTAAATGAACAAGAATACTAGAGAAGATACAAAAGAATAAAACCCTCATGATTAATGTTACTTTTTTTTTTTCCTTGCAGGACTTGGGAAATGTATTGCAAAGGTGAGTTTGCCCTAATAAATTCTGATTGCTGATGAAGTCTTTTGTTGATAAAGTGGATGTACATGTTTTGACCTCTTCACATCATTCTTTGTGGCTACTTTCTGTTTGTTGTTGTAGTTTTTTAGAAAGATTTATTTATTTTAGAGAGAGAGAGAGAGAGAGCAGGGGATGGGGCAGAGGGAGAGAGAATCTTAAGTAGACTTCCTGCTGAGCATGGAGCCTGCCTTGGGGCTGGAAACTGGGACCCTGAGATCATGACCTGAGTGGAAATCAGGAGTCAGACACTTAACCAACTATGCTACCCTAGGCACTCCTACTTTCTATGTGTTTTAAAAGAAGCCCGAAGACCTTGGTCTCAGAAGTATTCTTACGTGGCTGGATTCAAATATACTTAAAAACCACATGATATTCTGGGGTTTGTTCCATCCACTCCCCTCTCCCCCTTCCTCTCCAGCCTCATCACAAGAAATCTTGCTGAAGGAATCTTTCTAAGATGTCACAGAAGAGGTCCCTTCCCTAGAGACTTGGATGTGAAAAAGACAGGAAAGAGGGAGATTCCTTAAGAATGGGGAAAGGGTCATGATTTTGTTCCCGGCAGTAGAAACAGCACATCTCATTATAGGCAAGGCCTCAGAGGGGATGGCTTCCTGGTGCTTACTGGGGGTTCAGGCCCTCAGGACCAGGCTGCCAGGCTGGAATTAGAATCTCTTGCTGGATAGAAACGAGTAAAGCTGCATGATTCAGTAGGCTTTCCTGAATATATCATTGGCGACTACTTGCACACTGCAATCCCAAATGCTTGAGCTGAACATGCTGCTCTCTGTAAGACCCCAAGGATCTTTGCTTTACCTGAGGTTGGAGCAAAGGGAAGGGATGATTCTCAGTGATTTTAGAAATGGAATAATATCTGAGAAGAATAGGGAAGTTGGAATTCAATAGAATTGAAATTTAGAAAAACAGTCACATTTCTTATATCCCCAAGCATGTAGAATATAATGTATACCCAATTAACTAAAATGAGAGAATTATGATGAAAACTCCTTGATTAAAAACTGATTTTTTTTAATGGTTGTGTGATTGACCTTTGGCTCGGAAATATAACTGATGTCATTCTATACAGGACTGAATTGGTGGAGGTACAAAAGCCTCAGCCAGTGAACCCAGAGCTCACTCCACAGAGCATCACGGGAATCCTAGATATACTAAACAACTTCAGAGGTAAGAGACAGCGCTTTGGCAATCAGGCCTCCATATCCTTGGTTCTTGGAAATGAGCCTACTTCCCTTTTAATTTTATTTTTTCCTAAAAAAAAAAAAAATATTTTTTCCTGATATGAAGGTAATATATGACTTTCCAAAATTATTATCTCTTTTCTCTTAATAGTCATATTACAATGACCAAGACTAGGGCAGCCCCAGTGGCCCAGCAGTTTAGCGCCACCTTCAGCCCAGGGTGTGATCCTGGAGTCCCAGGATCGAGTCCCATGTCAGGCTCCCTGCATGGAGCCTGCTTCTCCCTCCTGCCTTTGTCTCTGCCTCTCTCTCTTTCTGTGTCTGTCATAAATAAATAAATAAAATCTTAAAAAAAAATGACCAAGACTAAATTTTCCAACTTATACTTTGCCAAAATGCAAAGCATGACACATATTTTTAGTTACATCTGACATAAATAGGGCAAGAGAAAAGCAATCAGGTTGGTCATGTGGTTAGGAAGAGATAGAATATTTAGTTCTCAGAGTAGCAAACAATATTTCTATATTTATTTGGTTTATTCTACTCTTGAAAGTTTTGGGTGTGGCATTGGTGGTTGTTAAATTGTTTCATATTTGAGTGCATTTATCATGCATTGTTCAAAGAACAGTTATTACTTATAAACTCAGAAAGTTTTGATGGAGAAAGACCAAAATTGCCATTGGCAGAATAATTTTAATGTTATTAGATCAATCTCAAAACCACTGAAAAGGCAAGGGATATGTGAACAGGGCTCAACCATAGAGGCCTACAGTAGAGAGCAAGTCTAGACAGCAGAGAACTGATACTGAGATTCCACTGAATCTGGGGTGTGAACAGATAATGTAAAACCAGAACATTCTTTTCAGAAGTTCTAAATTTTGCATATGTGGATTTCTATCAAATTTTTGACATTTGAAAAATGTAACAGGTACCAGTTATATCCCAGGGAAGACCCACATAATAGCTAAGTGCTATTTATTAAATAGTATTAAAGACAAAAAACACAAGAAGAGTTTTTCTAAAATAAAGAAAAAATTAAAGTAAAAGAAAAAAAACCTAGGTGTGTCCTGAAATAAATTATCCAGATTGACATTCAATGACTGCTTCCCAGTTCACAATATGTCTGGATGCTTTCCTTTTTCTGTATGATTGAAGGGTTTCTGTGTGCTAGAGACAGAGAGGTAGTAACAACTCTTGTTCTTCATAGACAGTTCAGAGTCTGAACTCTCTTTACTCTGTTTTGTGTTTCCCTGGAGGAGGGGTAATGAAAGGTGTAGTTGGCGGGTAGGGAGCCCCTGGCCCTCAGGACATGGAAATCCCATTTGCTGACCTCAGTTTTGCCTCTCCGCAGTGGATAATGTTCTGATTCAGGAAGCCACCAATCAGTACATGCGCTTTTCTAAGGATCCTGGAAGTACATTGCTTGGAGTCGCCCAACGAGACATATCTGGAGAGCCCCAGGGTACTGAGGGCTGTGCAGCCCCAGGACCTCAGGTCTTCACCTGCGGTAGGCATTACTGGGAGGTGGACCTCACATACTCGCCAAGCTGGATCCTGGGAGTCTGTAAAGATTCCTCTACCAGCGAGGCTGATGCTGTTTTTCACCCTGAAGAAGCATTTTTTCTGTTTTCTCTGAAGATAAACAATCGTTATAGTCTTTCCACCAACTCCCCAACCCTATTCCAGTTTGTGAAAAGGCCTCTGGGTCGGATTGGAGTGTTTCTGGATTATGACAATGGAACTGTGAGCTTCTATGATGTTTCCAGAGGTTCCCTCATATATAGTTTCCCTCCTTCCCCCTTCTCTTTCCCTCTGAAGCCTTTCCTTTGCTTTGGTACCCCCTGAAAAATTAAGTTTCATGAGCATTTATTTGATGAATTCCCATGTCTGAGGGACTTCCTGTCCTGAAACTTTTTCACAGGAGGTAACAAGAGAATACCATCTTGAAGCACGCTGTGACTTAAGAGACAGAACTGTTATATGTTTGTAAAATGGCATAACCATGTTGAATGTATACATTTGTTTATTAAATTTTCTTTTAATAAAATTGTTTATATTTTTTGGAGCATTTTCTGGAATAGAGTCAATGCCTTTTCTTCTTTATTAACAGTTTTAGTGAGATGAAATCTGCATACCATTAAAGTCATTCCTTTAAAGTACATAATTTAGTGGGTTTTGGTAATGTCTAAAGAATCGTGCAACTATCATAACTATTTACTCCCAGGACATTTCCATCACTTTCAAAAGAAACAAGAACCCATTAATATTTACTCCCTGATCACACCCCCTCATTCTTCCTCAACCCTCAACTCTCTTTAGAGTTTTTATGGATTTTTGTCTATTATATATACTTCATGCAAATTGAATCACAGAATGTGTGACTCTTTGTATTTGGTTTCTCTCACTTACCATAGTGTTTCCAAGGCTCCTCTGCATTGTGAGCAATGTGTTTTATTTGTATATTTGAACCAGATTGGAGTAGAAGAAATGCAGTGGTATGCATCTCAGTTTAGTAAGCAAAAGAAGTGGTGCTTATTAGTTTTCTCTTTAAGTCTGACCTAGTTGAATAGATTCAAGTATCTGAAATTATCATTTCTCTAACCCCTAGTCACTCATCACATCTGGGCTGAAACAAGAGCTTTTTAAGGAAGTCCTTCTGACTCCACAGACCAGGAGTACAAGTGAAAGCCTCACTTAGGACCAGTTAGGGGATGGGGTAATCTGATCTAACAAGAACCTGCAAATTTCAATGAGTTCACAGATGTGTTCCTCTTGCATGGCTGCCCAAATATGAGAGGTGGTCAAGAGGAAAACTGACATACTCATTCAACAACTATCTATTATCTAAGTGTCCGTAAAATTCCAATTTGCTGCCATGTCCCATCCAGCAGGAAAGCTGCAAAAAATATCTGGGGCAAAGTGATCTGACTTTAAGGAAATGAGCTGGTGTTTTCTACAGCACTTCTGTTCCCTTCCTATTGATTCACAATTAGCCATACAGCACATTAAGCTACAAAAAATACCCGAGAATTCTGAATACAGAGCAAAAAGGAGATTTATTTTCATTGTTTCAAAAGAGAAAAATGAAATGACTGGCACAGTAGAGGAAATCCCAAGAGGTTGTGATCAGTGAAAAACAGGGAGCCTCAACAAAAGAGGGTGTTGTTCAAGGTTAGACCAGGTCTCAGTGTTCAAGAGGAATACTCTGCTTTTCACCATTGTCAAAGTGCCAAGCGTTTATCTATTCTAAGCCTGGCTAACTGAGAGCTATGTGGCCGGAGCATCTTACTTATCTTTACACCCCTAAATGGATGACTAAGACAGAAGTGATTCTCCAAATTTTGAAAATAGTTATCAGAAATGTTCCATTGTTCTTTCAGTCTAGCACACTGATTCTCTAAGTTAGCTTTCTCTCTTCTGTATTTCATGTAGCACTGCATTGATGAGTAGAGAGAATCGTTATTGCTAGCTGCTTTCTGACTCGATGCCTCTTTCCAAGTGATCTCAAATTGTATAATGTTACCTGCTGGAGCTTCAGTCTAGCCTCCTCTTCTATTCTTCCCTGTGGTTCCTGAGTTTTTTTTTTTTTTATCAATTCTAAAGTTTTACTGAGTAACAGAAAATGTATCCTAAATTTGGTAATCTTAATTTTTCTTCCTTTTCAAAGAAACTTTAATAGCTAGCATTCTTCTTACTTACCTTAGATTTCCTTGTACATACATGCAGAATTGGCTACTTTATTTTTATTTTTAAAAAATTTTATTTATTTATTCATGAGAGAGAGAGAGAGAAAGCGAGGCAGAGGCAGAGGGAGAAGCAGGGAGCCTGGTGTGAGACTTGATCCCCGGTCTCCAGGATCAGGCCCTGCGCTGAAGGCGGCGCTAAACCGCTGAGCCACCCGGGCTGAGAATTGGCTACTTTAAAGACATTCAGCATTTGCGTATCATTTTTGAAGACAGGGAGAGTTTGTGTTTCTATTTGGAAATTTTCTCAGCCACCACATCACAAGTATTTTATACTTGGTACTCCTGAGATATTTATCACATTCACTCCCTCCACCTTTCAGGTTTGAATACTTATATTAGAATCAATATAACCTAGAACTTATAATTGAAATGAAATCAAGGTGAAGCCACTACAAAACATCGCAATTATTATACTTAAAATCTGGGACTTCCTGGGTTTCTCATCTGCAAAAATAAGATATTTATTTCTTTACGTGGCCACATTTTTATATAGCTAGAATTTTTATTATTTCATAAAACAAAAAGTAAAAATTGACATGGAAGAGAGAATGTGGAAAGAAAATGATCTTATGAACCTGAGACACATAGCCTTGACTACCACTTTCTTTATTTCTGTGCTGGATTTAGGAGACCCGTCGAAAGGTAATTTTGTTCTTGCATTCTAGACAAAAACCAGAGAGGATTGGGACAGAGATCAGATTGTTTTTGCTGATTTAAGAGAATCCTAACAAAAGATCTTATTTGGGAGGCTTTCTTAAAAAGTGAGTTGTAGAGCAGCCCTGGTGGCTCAGCGGTTTAGTGCTGCTTTTAGCCCAGGGAGTGATCCTGGGGACCTGGGATTGAGTCTCATGTCAGGCTTCCTGCATGGAGCCTGCTTCTCTCTCTGCCTGTGTCTCTGCCTCTCTCTTGCTCCCTGTGCCTCTCATGAATAAATAAATAAAATCTTTAAAAAAAAAAAGTGAGATGCAGCCTTTTCTCTCTCTCTTTTTTTAATGTAGTTAACACATAAGTTATATTAGTTTCAGATGTGCAACATAGTGACTCAAAACTCCCTGCATTAGGCTGTGCTTACCACAAGGGTAGCTACCATCAGTACCTATATGACCTTTGTACGGTATCACTGGCTGTATTCCCTGTGCTGTACTTTTTATCTCCATGACTTATTCATTCCATAACTGGAAGTTAGCCCTTTTTCTTTACAACTGTAATTATATCTTCTACAATTAACAGATGAGTTGGTGCTGCTACTCATGCCCAGATCTGCTGTATCAGGCAGAGCTTGTTGTCTTATTCCTATAATTCTAGAAAAGAGAGAAACAATTACAAGCAGACTCTAAGAAATTTTTTTTATAAAAAAGATTTGTTTATTTGAAAGAGAGAGAGAGAAAGAGGAGGGGCAGAGGGAAAGAATCTTCAAGCAGACTCCCCTCTGAGTGCAGAGTTCGACACGAGGCTCGATCTCATAACCCTTTTACCAAAATTCCTTCCTTGTCAGGAATTATTTTTCTGAGTATGTCGACAATTTTCAATTTTCTGTATGTTTTGTAATATACAAGCCTTCATAGTCAAAGAAAAATATTTGCAAAACAGTGGACAAATAAAAGTACATAGAAAATAATATAATGCAAATCAATAGATAAAGACTAATTACCTATTAGAAAAAATAGGCAAATATGATGAGAATTCATAAATGAAGAATCCCAAGTAAATCCATACCACACAAGTAATGGGAGGAGAATGCGTTATTAGGCACTTATGGTATTTCCATTTTCCCGTTAGTTTGATAAATAAAATGTTTAGGTATTAAATTTAAATAATAAAAATGCTGATAATATTTAGGGTTAACTACATTATAAAATAAAGAGAATTTCCACAAACTTGTATGCTATTTTAGTAGACAATTTAGTATCTATCCTGTGAAGTAACTCTCAATTCCTTTTCAGCTACTTTTATTAAACACTAAATAGCACAAGGAAACACGTGATATTCACTAAAGCATTTTTTATAATTTCAGTTATTGGAAATCCTATGAAAGTCTGGTCTGGATTTAGAAACTTAATTGTAAAGAACAAAGTAGGGAAGGGGAGAATTAGTAACAACAGGAAGAAATCTGGCAAAGAGTACCTTAACTAAGCAATCAAATTCAGTATCACTACTGATGCCGCATAAATACTTGGCCTGATGTGATGAGTCAGGCATTTTGCCTCTGTGGTCTTCCTAGCTAACAATGGACCTTTAGTCTACAAGGAAAAGACCAATGCACAAAGGAAGAGATATTTTTCCCCAAGAAGTAGAGGTAGTGACAGAAGGAAAATATATTTCTAAGAAATATAAGACAGACTTTCCATCAAAGAATTTCCATCAAAATGACTCAGTCAGAAAGTATTTCCAAGATGATAAAATCCTCATGTTTGAGAGGAGATTATTTTCTCAGTATTATTAACAGAGAAAAGCAGAGGCCTTTGGATGGGACATTATATAAATGTATGTGTATATATTAAGACATTATATAAATGTATGTGTGTGTGTGTGTGTGTGTGTGTGTGTAATCTAAGGAGAAGCCAAGCTTTAGGTTAATGATCCTCAAACTGTAGCAAGTGTCAGAATATCTGTTCTAAAGGAATTGTTAAACAGATATTCCTGGGTCTCATTCCAAGGGTTCTGATTCAGGAATTTTGAAATGAAGCTCCAGAATTTAGCCTTTCTATTATAACCCTATTTGGTGCTGATGTTGCTAGGCTAGGAACCACAATTTGAACGACACTGCTTTAAGCATGCATTGTGGTATTAATTCAGAAGGTGTTTAGTGATATTTTCAAGAATTGCTTGATGCTTCTTCAATCTAATCAGTGGGAGCAGACTTCTCATGGAATCAAAACCAATGAATAGTTTTAATGCTTTCTGAAGAAAGGTGAGTAGTAATTTTAGGAAAAAAAAGACTTTAGTCATTGGAAAGTATATAAATACATCATTCTTAGACTACATTTTTTTCTTTTTTTTATTATCCTTTGAAGATTTTTTTCAGGAGATCAGTGTGAAGCACAGTAAGCTATTATACTTCAGAAAGTACTGGCCAAGTTCTGTGAGACATGGCCTTGGCGTCAACAGTGGTCTTCTAAAGCAAGTCTTGTTTTCAGAACTCATCTGAGGAGTACCAAATTTCAATTAAAAAGATCACTACATGCCGCTACTTTAAACATTTCTGTCCGTGAGCATCAATATCTCCTGCAATTCTTAAAGGTATTAGTTTGACTGTATATCCCTAGTTTTATTAAGATTGTATTTTAGGGGCACCTGAGTGGCTCAGTTAGTGAAATGTCTGCTTTTGTCTCAGGTCATGGTTCCAGGGTCCTGGGACTGAGCCCCCACATCAGGCTCCCTGCTCATCAGGGGTCTGCTTCTCCCTCTCCCCCATGCTCTATCTCTCCCTCTACTCCTGTCCTTCCCTCCTCCCCTGCTCATGCTCTCTCTCTAATAAATAAACAAAATCTTTTTTTTTTAAATCACATTTTAAACTCTACTTCTTGTGTGTTTTACTAATTCTTAGCATTGATGTTCATATTGTTCACTTACTGCTTGCCATATGTTCTATTTACTCTGTTAGGTTGTAAGGTCTTAGAGAATAGATGCATCAAAATATGTGTTATTTTTTAATAACCTATGAAATATATCCTCTTCTTAAACACAAAATATCACCTACTGTAGCACTTCCTGCTTACTCAATTTTCTGGAATATTACTCAGCTATCAAAAATGAATCTTACAATTTGCAATGACATGGATGGAAATAGAAGTTATCATACTTAGCAAAATAAGTCAGAGAAAGACAATTTCATATGATTTACTCATATGTGGAATTTAAGAAACAAAACAGAGAAGCATAGAGGAAGGAACGGAAAAATAAAACAAGATGAAATCAGAGAGGAAGACAAACCATAAGAGACTCTTAATAATAGGAAACAAACTGAAGGTTGCTGGAGGGGAGGGTGATGAGGGGATGGGGTACCTGGATGATGGGCATTAAGGAGGGCACATGATGTATTGAGCACTGACTTCTACTTCTGAAACTAATAATACATTATATGTTAATTAATTGAATTCAAATTTTAAAAAATAGTCCTGTTTCTTCATCCTGCTGGCATCACTCAGATATTACTACTCTGGAAAAACAGTGAATTCATTCTAAATCATGAAAAAGAGTTAATGAGGTTAATAAATATCCAGAAGCTTGTGTAGATCTCCATAAGAAAGGCTGAAAGAGGGCAGCCCAGGTGGCTCAGGGGTTTAGCGCCGCCTTCAGCCCAGGGCATAATCCTGGAGACTCGGGATTGAGTCTCATGTCAGGCTTCTGCATGGAGCCTGCTTCTGCCTGTGTCTCTGCCTCTCTCTCTCTCTCTCTCTCTCTCTCAGTGTCTCTCATGAATAAATAAAATCTTAAAAAAAAAAAAAAGGCTGAAAGCATGCCTAAACTTTAGACACCTTTTTGTTTATTAGTTTATGTTTTTTTTGGGGGGGTCACCGTATACAGTATCATGAAGTGGGTTGGGCAGCCCCGGTGGCGCAGCGGTTTAGCGCCGCCTGCAGCCCACGGCGTGATCCTGGAGCTCCGGGGTCGAGTCCCACGTCAGGCTCCCCACATGGAGGCTTCTTCTCCCTCTGCTATGTCTCTTCCTCTCTCTCTCTTGCTCTGTATCGCTCATGAGTAAATACAACAAAATCTTAAAAACAAAAAAGTGGGTTTCTTTAAAATAAAATAAAAATAGAGAGGGAGCAAACTGTAAGAGACACTGAACTCTAGGAAACAAACCCAGGTTGCTAGGAGGGAGGTGGGGCGGGGGGGATAGGGTATTGAAATAATGAGCACTAAGGAGGGCGCTTGAGTGATGAGCACTGGGTGTTATATGTAAAGGATGAACCACTAAATTCAACCCTGCTAACTAATAATACAGTATATGTTAACTAAATTGAATTTAAATAAAGTATTTTTTTAAAAGTGGGTTTCTTTCCAGAATATGATGTGGGCTTAATATTCATTAACTCAGTAATCCAGTTACCAGTGTTAATATAGCCAAAGAAAAATTACCCTGGTACAGAAGAAAAGTGATTTTTTTTAAACAGCGCCAGACATTATGGATTAAAAAGAACAATAATAAAAGTAAATAGGCATTATCTGATTAGGTTATAGTTTATTTCAAATGTATATAGTCAGCATAATTGTAATCATTGCAAATCCTATTAGCTTGAATGATAGAAGCAAGACAGGCACATATCTCTATGGCTTAACATTATTCTGGGTATTCCCAACACATTCAGAAAGAGAAAGGAATTACAGGTGTAAAAATGAAAAATATTGCCTTTATTTTTGAAACCTAAACCTATTTTACGTACCTAAAAAACTCTTCATAATAATTCACTAAAGTAGATCTAGTTATCTAAAACTTTAATTGTTTTCATATAAAAACAATAAACTACTTCTATGATGCAAATATTCATGAGAATACAATATGGAAATAGCCAAGAATCCACAAGGAAAAAAAGAGTATAATCAGAAGACACTAGCCTTAAATATATTTTCAAACATCCAATAAAATAAATAATGAAAACAATGTGATACCGAAACAAGGATTCACAGAAAGGCCAACTGAAGAGAATAGTGTACGCCTCTATGCCTGTATCTTTCTATATATCTATGTGTATATATACATATATATATATCATCTATCTGTGTAATCTATCATCTATCATCCTTCTAGCTATCTACGTGTCCATCCATTCAACCATTTATCCATCTGTCCTGGAAGTTAAAGCCGAGACTCACTTGTACCTGGAGCAGCAGAAAGGAGTTCAGGCTTCTGCCAGGAATAAATGCAGACACTACCAGGAGCAGCAGCGCTCCAAATCATCATTTCTTGATTCGATGGCGACATTCATTCAAATGATCATGAGGTTTTTCAAAAATTAAACAAAAATTGTTCTTTTCTGTTTTCAATATTTTATTCACAGAAAAAATGAACCATTTACAAAAGTAGAAAAAATAGAAAAATGAAAACTGGCCATATAATGACAATGATCAACTCATGGCTACTCTTAGAAAATACATTTTTCCACTTAGTCAACCAAGTTTTAAGAGCAAAATTAGAGCAGCAAAATCACGAAGTTATATTAGTCGCTAAAATAAAAATAAAAAAAAGTCACAAGCATTGAACATATTAAGGGTTTTGGGCTCTTTGCCATACTCTGGAAATAGAGTGTCCACATCCATCACAGCCAGCAACATGCTCCCCTTAATAAAAACAATTATTTTAAGGAATATTTCTATCTTCACTTCAGTCTTTTCATTTTTTGATATGAGTAAGACTCACGGAGATCTAAGAGTTCAATATGCACAAAACAGAAGGAAACGGATAGGGTGAGGGAGAAGAGCCCTTGCCTTTGGCGCGGATGCCCTGGACTCTCGCTGGGAATGTGTCTGTCCCACCAAAGTCAGCCGGAGTCTGAGTCGGAATCAGAGGAGTCGCCCGAGGAGGATGAGCTGGGGCCACTGTGCTCAGACTCACAACAGTCATCAGCATCCCCACTGCTGGAGTCCCGGGACTTCCTGCCTTCCTTGGCCTCTGCATTTCCTCCTGATGCCCCTGAGGCATGAGAATTGCCCCAGGAGCCTCTGAGGATCCTGTCTCTGCAGCCTGGAGCCTGGACTCCCGTCCGAGCGCCCCTTGCAGACTCCCGCGGACAGGGACTGCAGGTCTGTCCGTCTGATCTTGGGGTCTGGGCCCCCCTTCCTGCTCGTGTTTTCACGCCTAGCATAGGGCAGGTCTCGAGGCAGCATGTTCTTCAGGACACAGCCCGCCTCTGGAGCCAGGGGCCCGGACCCAGCCTGTGCTGGTTCTGCAGCTCCTCCGCGGCCGCGGGTGAGGCTCCTTCTGGGCCGGGGCCGCGCTGCGGGGCCGGCCAGGTCCACCGAGCGCTCCCGCAGGGGCACGTCTTGCGCTCGCGGCTCCACCACGAGGCCCGGTGGAGCTTCCCGTGTCCCTTCATGGGGGCTCCCTGGGCTCCCCGCGGAATTTCATCCTCGGGAAAAAGAGTTTTCAGGGGGAGACTTCACGTCCTGCACATGCCTCTGACACTTCCCTCCCGCTTCTTTGGGCTCCTCTTGGCTACATCCAACGTCTTAGAGTCCGGAACAGGTCGGGGCGGTCTGCCCGGGACCGAGCCGGTTTCTGCTCAAACTCCCCTTTCTCCTTCTGAAAATCTTGAACATATTTGAGCCTTATCTGCTCTGGGAGCTCCCTGTGTTTCTCCGACAGGAGCTTGGTCAGCTCCCGGTTCCTCAGCTTGGGATATTGTTGGGGCTACTGGGGCCGGCTGAGCTCAGGGGCTTCTTGGGCAAATCTGGGTGTTTCCTGTGGCTTGTGCTTCCGCAGGTCTCTCAACACCTTCCTTAGCTTCCAGGACAACTCGGTCAATGTGCGAAATGTTCTCATGTGGTAAGAAACGTGTAACCATTTGAGTGTGCACACTTCTCCAGAGTGATCTTTAAAAGCCACTTTTCCCCAGTCCATCTGTCACTGGGTTGTTTTCAATGTGCGGCTGTCACTGGACGGAAGGTCAGTCTCCGTGCGTCCCGGCAACTTCACAGTATCTGCTGTGGACCAGTGATCTGGCCTCCAGGCACTGGCATTTCTAGGATTTCTAGGCCTTTGGCCACTTACAGTCCTAGCAGTTGAGACACCTCAGCAGGAGTTCAAACTTCTTCACTCTTCAGACTCAGCACTTGAGTTGTTTTGGGCAGTTGTACAGTGTGTGGAGCTCCATGTTCCTGAGGAGAAAGAAAAGAAATGAATGAGAAAATCACAACCCACATGAATAATTTAACCACCCTTAACAATGCAAATAGAAAATTGGCTACTTCTGAGTTGAAATTTATGTTTACGTTTTTAAAGACTTATTTATTTACTTGAGAGAGAGAAAGAGAGAGAGAGAGAGACTGTGGGGAGGGGCAGAGGTAGAGAATCTTTCAAGCAGACTCTGTGCTGAGTGAGGAGACTGAGATAGGGCTCAGCATCCTGAGATCCTGAGATCATGACCTGGGCTAAAACGAAGAGTGGGGACGCTGAAGTGACTGAGCCACCCAGGCATCCCCCCATGTCTACATTTCATATACTCCCTTCGCATTTTTCACAATTGTCTTCCTAACCCCCGCCTGCCTTCTCACCAGAGCCTGGCACTGAGCAAGACCAACAAGTGGCCACTGTTTCAAGAGGCTCAAGTTAAGATATAAGTCCTAGTGGGGGGCATGTTTGGCTCAGTAGAGTGCGCGTGTGCCTTTGCTTCAGGTCATGGTTCCTGGGATCCAGCCTTGAGTCAGGGTCCTGGCTCAGTGGGAAGCCTGTTTCCCCCTCCCCCTTTGCCCACCACTGCCCTGCTTGTGCTCTCTTCTCTGTCTCTGTCAAACAATAAAATACAATCTTTAAAAAAAGAAGGGAGAAGAAATGTTGGGAAATATCAGGAAGGGAGACAGAACATAAAGACTCCTAACTCGGGGAAACGAACTAGGGGTGGTGGAAGGGGGGAGGAGGGCGGGTGTTGGAGGGGAATGGGTGACGGGCACTGAGGTGGACACTTGACGGGATGAGCACTGGGTGTTTTTCTGTATGTTGGTAAATTGAACACCAATAAAAATTAAATTAAAAAAAAAAAAAAGAAGTTCTAGGGCAGGAGAATGAAAAAAGAAAATAAATGCAAAATGAATGGAAGGGAAAGGCCCATTGCTCTCTAGTGCCTTGCTTGTGGCTACCTTCCAAGTGCAGGTCAGAGGTCCACGGCTGAGGGTGGAGATAGTGAAACAAGCCTGGGAGCTTCTCCAGGTCTATGCCACACCGTGGTCTGTTTATGAGTGAGACCCGAGCCTGTGGTAAGTTCCTGATTTGTTTGGATTCACTGGGACCCAGTGCAATGGGACGAATGCCTTCTGATGAACCAGACTACTTCTCTCTTCAAATGTCAAAGATCAAGTGAGAATATGAGGACATTTATGATTCCCTCTGGGTAACTGATCCTCATCTTGAAGCCTCAGTGCCTTTGACCAAAACCACATGAGGCTTTCCTTCAGTTTTAGGGCCAAACCAAATATAAAACTACATGAAATCTACATTCCCTCTAGATATCCCAATTTTCACACAGAAGGAACATCATATAAAGGATATAAATATATAAGTTTATAAATGTCAAAACAAGGACAGATGAAAATTCAATAGAGTAAACTGGAAGAACTTACAGGATTTTTGGTACCTCAGTATAATACATCTGCTTGGGAAAGTCTTAAGCCTGCTGACAATTAATTTTGCTAAGAAAAAAAGTCAGAATTATTTACTTAAAAGTGTCTGCTCACCTGGTGAATGTGTAATTGGTCTCCTCAATGCCTATAGGAAAACCCAACCAGTTGGGTCAGTTCTGTGTGCTCTGGACTCTCTGTACTAGAAGGCAGCTGAGGCTTTCTGAGTTCCCACAGTCCAGCCAATTCAAAGGCTTTCTCTGGACAAAAAAAACCTATTTTGCCTTGCAAAGGCTTTATACTGGGATCCTGAAGCTCCGCTCTGATTAGCTTAATGGAGTAGGCAGGACCAGGGGAGGATGTACCTTTCTGTCTTTGATTAGAATAACCCCTTTCTCATTCTCCAGAGACAATCTAATGAAATCACCTTTTCCTTCAATCCTTGGCATTATTTTTAAACAACATGCAAATGGAAAATTTTTGTCTGGGTTTCTGGGTCCCCACATTCTTTTCCCATTCCCGCTTGCACATCTGACTATATTTCAATATGGCATTTGAATGTAGGTCCTTCCCTTTGGTGTTAATTTCAGTGCTTTTCTGTGCTGCACCATCTGATATTTTCTCATCTTCAGCATGGCCATCTATATCCATTCAATCCCGCTCAATTTCTCCTTAGTCTTCAGAGTTTAGGGTGACATTTGAGATCAAAATGTGAATGATTGGGGTGCCTGGGTGTCCCAGTCACTAAGCTTCTGCCTTAGGCTCAGGTCATGATCTCAGGGTTCTGGGATCTAGCCCAAGATGGGCTCTCTGCTCATTAGGAGTCTGCTTCTTCCTCTCCCTCTCCTCTTCCCTGATTGTGCTCTTGCCTGCTCTCTCTCTCCCTGTCAAGCAAATAAAATCTTTAAGAAACCATGAATGATTCTATACAATTCTGTAAGGGAGATGGGATCTATAAAACAAACAAACAAGCAAACAACCCAGATGATTCGGTGAAAGCAATTGGATCAAAGTCAAATTGGCTACCAGGATAGCATGATTGCAATGATGACTACATTTTTGACAATATCAGGCTTCTCAAACATTTTTTTAAATCTGCTCTCCACTTCTACTTAAAACTCTTATTTCTAAGTAATTTTCCAATGAGTAATTTACTATTTGATATATCCAACAATGGGCTACTATTAACAAACCCTAAATTAATGAATTACTTCAGTATTTAGATCTATAATACAATATGTAAAATATGATTACTTTTGGATCGTTTAACTTATATGTATACATTGACACAGCCAAGATTGTACTTATTACTTCTTTCTTATTACTTCTACAGCAAGCACTAGTGACATCATAGCTCTGAAATCTTTGGTGAACACACAGTTTACATTAGAGAAATTCCTGCTACTTTTCCAAATGGAAACAGAGTGGCATAAATTTATATATCAGCAAACCAAGGTTATTTCTATGAAATCATTTCATTTGCCAAACTTAAAGATTACTCCCCTATTTCCACCTTTTCATGATTTAAGCTACTTTGTTATCTAGTGTACTCTGTATTTTTGGAATAATTTGATGATGAAGTTTTGTCTGTTGTTTTTCACATTCTTGGCTGTTTCTATAGACTAAAGGGACTCAGAAAGTAGTTTCCAGGTGTGTCACAATTTTTACTTTGTGTAAAAATTGGTTAGGAGTATCTAATTTTTTTAGTATGAATATACTACATTCTATTCTACAAGTGGCATGATGTGAGTATGCAAAAAGAAATATTTCGCGTTTTCTAAGTAGGTTATGCATTGAATGATTTGGAAAAATCCTTGTATTTGATTATTGGTGAATGATGTCAGAAACCTCAGTTTCCTGACAAAAAGTTAGAGATAACAATAGTAAATGGGCTTGCAGTAAATGACACTGTTAACCGTGCAGAAAAGGCAGAAATTAGATGGACAGTGCTTTCATTAGTCTAGAAGTGAGTTGTTTCTCATAAAACAAAATTCCAAAAACATATGTTTTCTGGTGCTGATTGTTATTCCATGATCGTTAAATCTTTTCACCACGGAGAAGAATGATGATAATAGTTCCCAAGGGCTGAGAACATACTGCTACTCTCCTTTCCTTAATGATTATTTTTAAATGTAGGTGTGTCTGTAATAAAGATAGATGGGCAAATTAAAAAGCTTAGTATAGTCACGTGAGAGGATTCTTGTTGAAATCTGATCCAGTTTTACAAAGTTTAATCCCTTTAACTCTCATATATTCAGAAATTGATTTCAGTGATGGATTCTGTTTTAAATACAGAACATCAAAGGAGTAATTTTAGTTTCATGACTATGGCTTATGTGTGCACGTTTTTGTGCATTTTAATCAACATGTTACAATAAAGGCATTTTTCAGGATCATGGATGAGGGACAGGCACAGATCTGTAGCATGGTATTAATGTCTTCATTTTAACAATTTTTATAAAAAATTATCTTTTTTAAAAAAGAGTTTATTTATTTATTTGAGAGAAAGAGAGAGAGAGACAGAGACACAGGCAGAGGGAGAAGCAGGCTCCATGCAGGGAGCCTGACATGGGACTTGATCCTATGTTAGCAGGATCACACCTTGGGCTGAAGGCAGCGCTAAACCACTGAGCCACCCAGGCTGCCCAGAATGTTGTTTTACTAACCATTATATCCCCATGGGGACAAATTCTTCCTGCAACTGTGAACTTACCAGAAAATGCTTGTTGATTGAATTATGATAGTTGCCTAGAAGTCAAAAGGTTATTTTTTTCCCTCTTGTAGTATCTTGGAGAGTAATAGCTTGCTGATTTTAATTGAGTCAAAGGTGGGAGTTCTGGCTCCAGCATTTAGTACCAGAGTGATTTTGGACAAGAAATCATAATGGGATGGTTTTGACGCTTAAATAATAAAAGTAGAGATGCTTAGTGAACTGCCCTTTGTTAAAGCAATCACTGGCTAGTCACATTACTAATTGGTTCTTCAGACCAATCATGACTTACCTATGCAGCCACACACTGAATCAAACTCCTGAAGTCCAAGCTTTTTGGAGGAAATTAACACCCCAACAAAATTAAGGTTGTTTTGTACAAGAAGTGGGTCAGAAAGGCGTATGCCTGTTGGCTAAGCAAACAACAAAGTTATCTTATAGAAATTTTTACTTACTTTTGTAAGTAAAATGCAAAAAAGAAAAAATGAAATATATTTAGCAACTGGAACCTATGCATATCACAAGCGAGTATGGATTTAACTAGTAAGGTAATTAATGTGGTGATCATTATTGGATCATATATATGACCAGCCACTGTGGTGGTTAGGTTTTAGTTGCCTGATATATATTTGGTTATGAGAATTGCTTTCAAACTTGCCTGCAAAAACTTTAATGATATTAAAATATTTTTATCAACATGCTTAAGATTATGGAATTCTTTTTTTTTTTTTTTTTTTTTTTATTCATGAGAAACACAGAGAGGGGAGAGAGAGAGGCAGAGACACAGGCAGAGGGAGAAGCAGGCTCCATGCAGGGAACTGGATGTGGGACTTGATCCCAGGTTTCCAGGATCACGCCCTGGGCTGAAGGCGGCGCTAAACCGCCAAGCCACCCCGGCTGCCCGATTATGGAATTCTTATAGTCTCTGCCTCTGTGGCTGAGACTTGTTACTGGACTAACTTTCAAAGTAGAGGAGATAGTCTCTTTTTATGTAGATGTCTAGTTTGCACATGGCAGAAATCTTTCTTGAACAGGATTTTGGAATGAATTGCTGAACTACATGGCAAAAACTCACTCCTTTTTGGGAAATGAATACGTTCTTTTAGAATATTCTTGCCTTGTCTCAAAGATCTACTGTTTATGAGGGACATAAATAGTCTCCAAACATTAAGACCAAAACATGCACAAAAAACTTAAATGTGTATATAAATATACATTCATGCCTGCCATCTATAGCAGCTTATATTTTTGGTCCTATATCTTAGTCTTCTTTATCCATTTTATTCTTTTTAATATCAAATTATTTTATTTATTTTTTATTTTTCAATGATTTTTACTATTTGAGGGAAAGAGACAGAGATAGCACCAGAGATAGTGAGAAGAGCATGAGCAGAGAGGAGAGGAAGAAGCAGGCTCTCCACTGAGCAGGGAACCCCAATTGGAACTTGATCACAGGATCTAGGATCATGACCTGAGCCAAAGGCAGACTCTTAATGGATTGAGCCACCCATCTCTCCCAAATATCAACTGGTTTTAAACAAAACTGACACCAACTTCATTAGAGTTGATGCACTTATTAGCACCTTTACAGCGTAAAAAATGTAAATTTACAAGTAAAATTTGGGAATGTTAAAGTTAGGGATACGGGTAATCAAAATCAAGACCTATCTTGGGGCACATGAGTGGCGAAATTGGTTAAGTATCTGATTCTTTAAAAAAATAAAAAATAAAAATAAAAAAAAGTATCTGACTCTTGCCTTCTGCTCAGATAGTGATCACAGGGTTGTGAGACTCATCCCTGTGTGGGGCTCCGTGCTCAGTTCAGATTTTGCTTGAGACTCTCCCTCTCCCCTTCTACCTCTACTCCCCCACACTCTCCTTAAGATAAATAAACAAATCTTAAAATAATTGAGACCTATCTCAGTAGTAACAGACCCAGTTTACTCGATTCCAAAACATGATGCATTTTTATATATCAAAATAACCTATAACTTCACCATCAAGCAAGATTAACAATCTTCTGTTGTGAATCATTTAAATTTATTTGTAGAAGAACATGCAAAGGGAAAAATGTCTTTGTTTAAATTCACGGGGGTGCATTTTAGTAATAGACACATATTTATACCTTTGACAAACACAGGAAATTGCTTAGTATTTTCCTCTGACTCCTTCAAGAATTGCTCTTAGAATTTGTCTTCTAGCTATAAAGTGGAGTCTTTGAGTCTGGGCATTCTTGGAAGCAAAAGCACTTAGAAACTAATATTTTGTGCTAAGAGAAGAAATATTTCAGAAGAACAAAGCCTTGAATATTTCATTTTTTCAATTTTGTCCTTTTTTTAAAAAATATTTTTATTTATTTATTTAATCATGAGAGATACACACAGAGAGAGAGGTATACAGAGAGATAGAGGGAGAAGCAGGCTCCCCACAGAAAGCCCGATACAGGACTCGATCCCTGGACCTGGGATCATGCCCTGAGCCAAAGGCAGATGCTCAACCGCCGAGCTACCCATGCCCTTCTTTTTTCAATTTTGAAGTCACAGATAGTTTGTATCATTTCAGATATTAGGTCAACTCAGAAATTGTCCAGGAATTTTAAAACTGATTTTGACTGGAATATTCTTTTTCTTTCCACAGTGGAGAATTCCTTCAATAAAGAAATAACCAATCACAGTATCAAACTGACAGTGTAAGAAGTTTGAGATGTAGACATGACTGTCTAGATGCATCTTTGAATTCAGAAAGATTATTTTGCTGTGTGAAGAAGATCAAAACACATTACTGGTTGATCTCGAGGTGAAGATGACTTCACCTCTAGGAAACAGTATTGGGAGTCAATGTGGGTAACTCTTGGGAGTGATCTTTAGGAGTCTGTAAAGATTCTTAAATAAGGAAGAATGGCCCACTGATGGAATCTAAGGATATGTTTCTTTTAAGTGTCGATGAGGGTAATTGTTACAATCCCTTATCCACTTTCTCAGTGTTTGTCTGTAAAGAAATCTCTGGGTCAGTCACTATGTTCCATCTTCTTTTGTTCCATCTTCTAAAATTAAATTATCTCTTGTGGCCCATTTATCTAGAATACGTGCTGTGGTTGCTCGCCTGGTTGGAGTATGCTGGAGTTACAAAAATACACAAGTGTGTGATTTAAACTTAATGGTCTAGTGTAGGACACAGAGTTTGCCCATCACAGACAGACTTCGTTATCTACAATGCTCATGTCAATCTGAAACCTTCTTCTCCCACCTTTTCATTTAGGGTATCCTACATATCCTGTTTTTCAGGGAAATCTCCACTGACCTCAGGACCAAGCTAGGCCTATCGTTACATGCACTCCAAATATATGGTCATTTCTTTTACAATAGTGTAAATTGCAAGAGATAAAATGTTCACCAGCAGATAATAGAGTGTCTAGGAGAGAATGTGCCCTTAACAAATAATTGATGCATGAATCAATTAATAAAAGGTGAGATGATTGTCTTATTGGCAATAGGGTTTGATTACAGTATGCCACCCAAGAATCTTTGCTATAGTTTAATAAATTATCTACTCTCTTTCCCAAATTCCATTTCTGAAAGGAAAATAGTTTTGAAGTATATATGGTTCCACACATTCCTCATTAATAATTGAGAATAGCAAGTAGCAGAAATTCTATCAGCTATTGAAAATGGCACAGATAAAGCAATGGGGAGAGAAAATGTTGAGGATCATACGGAATGAAGAATATGCACATGATTCTCAAAGTTTCATTCAGCTTCTCCAGCATCATAATCACCTGAGCCTTATTTCAAATCCAGTTCCTTATTTCAATCCAGTTCTTGGCCCAAACCCATGACCTGTAGAAACAAAAATATTGCATGGGGGGTATTATGCTGAGTGAAATAAGTCAATCGGAGAAGGACAAACAGTGTGTGTTCTCATTCATTTGGGGAATATAAAAAATAGTGAAAGGGAATATAAAGGAAGGGAAAAGAAATGTTGGGAAATATCAGGAAGGGAGACAGAACATAAAGACTCCTAACTCTGGGAAACGAACTAGGGGTGGTGGAAGGGGAGGAGGGCGGGGGGTGGAGGGGAATGGGTGACGGGCACTGAGGCGGACACTTGACGGGATAAGCACTGGGTGTTTCTCTGTATGTTGGTAAATTGAACACCAATAAAAATTAATTAAAAAAATATTGCATGGGGGTTGGGGTTGAAATCCATGGTTTATCAATTATCCCATGTCATTCAGATGAATGTTCAGCTTTGAGAAATGCTGAATTAAGTTGGTTTACAGATACAAAGTCTACATAACTCTCCTTCACCTGAGAGCTAGAGCGTCATAGGCACAATTTGATTCAGTAGTATTTATTAAATAGTCTTTAATGAAAAAAAGTATAAGAGTGGGAATTGAGATCTTAGAGACAGTGTTGAGAACTTCAAAAATAAAATTTGGATACTCATTTTTCTTGAATTCTTTATTACTTAGAGAAAAAAAAACCCTCCTTTTTCTCAGAAAATTCAGACCATGTAATAGTAAAAAACAAAAAAACCCCTAATGTAGGTAGTTGAAAAAGTAGCGAATTTAATTTACTTTTTTGAAGATATTTAAGAAAAGATATTTCAATCAGATTTTTAGGTATTTTTTTAAGATTTTATTTATTTGTTCATGAGAGAGACACACACACACACAGAGGCAGAGAAATAGGCAGAGGGAGAAGCAGGCTCCATGCCAGAAGCCTGATGCAGGATTCAATCCCAGGACTCCGGGATCATGCCCTGAGCCAAAAGCAGATGCTCAACTGCTGGGCCACCCAGGTGTCCCAGGTATGATGTTTTTAGGTGTACTTCAAATTCTGGAAGTATGTGATGAGAAGATTGCAATGTATTACATGCAAATATGTGGTGGATATTTATGCATATAAATTTTACATACATATGAATTTTATATCAAATTTGGATGTTGGCAATATTAGAGCAGTGTTCTTTTTTGGATCAAGACATCAATAGGCATTCTAAGGTATCAGTGTCAGAGGTTATGGTCTCATGACCCTAACAAATAAGAGGTGGGGCTTTGGTACAGGGAAGGACAAAATATCCACAGAAGCCAGACAGCTTAAGACTCACTTGATATATGGATTACCTGATTGTTGACTGAATGGGCAGGCATTGCCATTGGATTACCAAAGAGAAACTTTCCAGGGAATATGCTGTGAGAGTTCACAAAAATTAATTCCAGGTATGTTCAAGATGAAAAAGCAAATTCATCATTTTAAAAGAAGTGAATATAGGAAAATACCTCTTAGATTCTATGTTAGAGATGGATTTCCTAGTGAAGAAAGAAAAAACACATTTTAAATAAGGTTAACTACTGATCAATTGAACTGCAAAAAATTTAAGGATATTGTTCTCAAAGACACCCTAATGGAAGTGAGGGATAAAACTAGTAAAGGATGAGTATCTAAGATGTGAAAGAAGGCTTCCACCTGGAAGAAAACTAGAGATGGCCGTCCCACTATGAAAATCACCTGAAACTGTTACTTCACAGAAAGAGAAGAAAGCAATAAATGGGAAGATATTCTCAACCTCACTCATAGAGATAGAAAATTAAAATGACAATCACTGGCATTGGATGAGCATTGAAAATACTAATATATTAAATTACAGTAATGAGACAGGGCAACTCTCCTGGCTGAGCAAAGAGAAACTGGCAGGAGGAGGGGGGAATGTTATGGGAGACTGTTGGGGCAGGAGGGGGGTACGGAGGTGTATCTAGGCAGGTTTGGGTACGCTGGGTCCAATCTTCCCCCAAGGTCACCTGAAGGTAACAGGGTGAGTAGGAGACCAGAGGGTGACAGTGCCAGAACCTATAGACCAGGGATGCCCGTTGTGCCAGTGCTTGCATTATAGGGAGCCACCCCCCCAACCCAGGACATCAAAGGCACTGCAGATGTGCAGGACAGGTGCAGAGCTCTTGGCAACTCAACTGTGGCTCTCCGACAATTCTGGAAGCTACAGCAGGAAGACTAGGAGTCTCTTGCAGTTTCCACCATATGTTGCTATTACATATTTTAAAAGTGCATTTTTCCTCCTGTTCTGTCCTCAGCGGCTCTAAATTCTGCATCCTCTAATCACACAAGACCATGTAAGCTCCCTTTCTGAAGCCCAGGCCATCCATTGTAGCCAAGCGCTGTGCTTGGTTCTGTGTCAAATCCAGTGTCCCTACCCTGCCACGTGTCTGGCAGTGACAGTGGAGACACAAGATGGCTGGCCCTTTGACATTTTTGAAAGCATAGGTTGCACTTGTTTCCAAAATGAACTCACATTAGGGGATCTGATCCAGGCACTTGGGGTACAGAGCAGGATTCTCCCACGTTGGACAGCACCCAGGAATCCTTAGGATTGGACAGCACTCAAAGGAATCAGACACCTCTTACCCAAAGCTACTGGGCAGTACCTCTTGACAGGTCTGATTTGGAAGCTCCTCATGCTCTGGACAAGGGAAAGGGAGGCTGACTTTGCACAAGGGTTCAGCAGTCCCTGTGTGGGAGGATCTCACACGTGAGGACACTAGATGAGACAAGGTAGTGATGGACCTTTGTGTGATGATCTTGGAGCTTCCTCGTCTCTTCTTGAAGGCCTGACATTTGACCCTTTTACTCTAAAAAGGCCACAACTCTATGCTTCTTCCTCCCCTGTGTAGGAGCTGGTGTTCAGTGATGACCCATAAGGGGCTTCTCTTCCCACCAAGTACTTCCTAATGAAAAGATATATTGAAGGTACTGATCACACACACACACACACACACACACACACACACACACCCCTTGTAGTGGGACCAACTGCTCACAACACTACATGTGCCTAGAAGCTGGTCTCCAGTAACACAGCCAAAACTGTAGCCCCACTCCACCACCACTGCCAAAGTCTGGCTTACGTAATTCACTCAGAAAAATAAATACCCAATTAAAATCAAAGGGAGTTATTTTTTCTCAAACTCACTGCTCTGAGCACACACACACACAGTAATGCATACATGGAGGGAGAGAGAGAGAAGGAAAGGAGAGAGGGAGGACAATAAATAGCTATATCAAAAGAGGAAGACAGCAACAGATATTTTAATAAAAAGAAGATAATTTTAGAAGCACATTTGTGCTAACTAATTCAAGAGATTAGGTGAAATGGATCAATCTATTGAAAGAGACATAATGCAGAGATTACTAAATAAAATTTGATACATTTTCATAATTTTTCATAAAAATAAATCTTTAATATCCATTAATGAAGTTGAAATTTTAGTATATAAGCCTTCCTACAGACTTCTTTTTGAGCAAATGAAAGTAGTGGGGGCCTTGCCTACTTATTCTATACCAATTAAGAACCAATAAAAGATATTAGAATGGTACAGATATAGAAAGCTATAGCTTTCAGTCCTTAGACAATAGGCAGCACCAGATAGTAAATGCTGGGAGAAAAGAAACAAATGTAGCACCAGCTACTGCCTGAAGATTGCTAGGCTACAACACTGGAACAGGAAATCCTGAGTAGAGTTGTGAGTCAGGGAATTCAAGGGTGTTGGAGTTCCAGGACTGAGTATTGGTGGAGGGTAGAGCTACACAAACAGAGAGAAAGAGAGAGCAAGAGGGAGATAGAGAGAGACACATCTGTAGAGGGTGTCACAGCTAGAGGCTGTAGTTGAGGAGAGAGCATGAAGGCATATGACGAAAATACCTGATCAAGAAACGGTGTACAAAACCCATGAAACAATCTGTGCAACTCACACAGAGCTGGGAGTAGTTGATGATCTGCTCAGCCACAGTGGAAGATCCTTACAATAAACAAACTATGGGATAGAGTAGTCAGAAGGGTATTGCTCTGATGGGGAGTAGAGAGGGAATCCTGACCAGATTTAAAACTTCTCTGGTCCGTCTTTACACTATTTTTTGTTTTTTTAATTTTAAAGATTTACTTATTTAAGAGAGAACAAAAAAAAAATTTAAAAAAAATAAAGAGAGAGAGAGAGAGAACCAGAGTGCAGGGGGGAGGGGAAGAGGGAGATGGAGAGAGACATATGCTGCTCAGCGCAGGGCCTGATGCGAGGCTGCATCTCACACCCTGAGATCATGACCTGAGTTGAAACCAAGTGTCAGAAGCTTAACCCTCTGTGAATCCCAGTGTCCCCTACACCATGGAACTGTGGCAATAAAAAGAGTTTGACGTCTCCCTGTGGACCTGGTGATATGTTGGCTAATACTGTTGCAAAGATTGGATAGTTAATGTATTTACCTCAAATAACTTACATCTAAGTAAAAACCATTCACTATATTGTTATATGTGCAATAGACAAGAGAAAGGAGCAGTGTCGTGGTAAACTAGTTGGGGTTTTTTTCCCATCTAAAATTTCCAAGAGAAGATAATATTAAAGATTAAAATTTTGGAATATGAGGAATGTAGTTCAGTTTTTTAGCCATGGTTTTACATTGGAATAGCAGAGTTATGGTGAGCAATCATTTGACATACTAGAAACAGAGTGTTTTAAGTTTTCCTCTCTAGGATACTTCCTTGGGTGAAGCACCATGATCCATTGTTGACTAAATTTGAAAATGTTTTGAAGAGATGGAGCAGGATGCTAGCCTCACCACGATGAGGAATACTTTAAGAGATAGTTGCCCTAAACTTAACAGAAAATATGATATTTCTTTTACAAAAATGTTTATAATGCTTTCTAGGAGTTATCCATGCAGTATACATCAACCATGTGATCACTAAATCCACAAAATATCACAAATCTTTTGATTATGTGTATGTATTGAAGAATAAAAGGAGAGGGTATGAGAAGGGATATGGGGTAATGAGAAAAGGAGCAGAGTCTTAAAGAAAGACCAGCAAAAGCTATTGTGTGTTAAGCTTTAGACCAAAGGAGAAGAGTGTTGTATGTTTTCAAAAAGAAAAGAACAGAAAAACTGAAGGGGAAGACTTGTGTGGAGGACTCACTGAAAAGTAATAAAATTTCAGAGAATTTTACTTCAGTTGAGGTGGACAAGATCCATAGAAACAGTAGGATACTTCTGCCAGAGCAGGGGGTGGTATTATCAGGCAGGGGCTTGGCTACACTGGGCTGATAAATGAACTGTGGAGAGCTTTCAGCCTGAAGAAATATCTAGAAAGGAATGAAAAAATTTTTAAAAAATTAAATTAGGCATGTTGACATAGAGAAAGGAATGTATGCAGATTCAGACAGATAACCAAATATAGTGCATAGTAATCGGTTGATGCAATTAGGATTATAATACGATTTTTTAAAAGCATATAAGAAGTTTAAATTTTATATTTATTTCAAAAACAACAGATCCATGGATCACATAGGTTAACTTAAGGCATGGCTTCTCAGTAGTACCCGGATGTGGCAGATTGTTTAAGTAGGTTTAAGATGGCTTCCAATGAGTCATCCACAACAGGGTGTGTCTTCCACTCTGCAAAAATCTAATCATGTGCCCAAACACCTTTCCCAAGGATTGATAACTCAATCACTTTGGGAAAATGGGTGTGGTCTTCAGGGACTATAAAGCATCAGGCAAAGAGCCAAGTTCATTACTCTCCAGAATCCTTGTGTTTGGAGTTGGCTGGGCTGGGGAGACTTTTAGAAATTTGCTGCTGTTGAAAGGTGAGTACCTACTCCTTCAACTGACTTCAACAGAATCACTTACTGATAAAGAACGGGAAACTCCATTAACAGTTTCTACAGATGAGTACTCCATACTCATGAAAGCAACTCCTGCTATTTTCTCTTGAAAATAGGAAATGTAATCCATATGTCTGTCTGTTTAGGTTGCTCCCAAAGAATTTGAGTGGGAATGATTTCATTAGTTCTAAATTTAAATTTTACCCCCGTAGGTAGATGCAATCTCTTTGTATTTATTAAATGAGTTACTAGGATTGTTTCTTTTTCTTCTGTCATTTTTGTGTACTTTGATGTTCATATAGAATCGTGAGGTGCAGAAAACATTTGCCACGAGATAGCATGCAGTGCTGTGGGCAATGCAGCAAACATATGCTAATTGTATTAGTTTTCCATAGTTATTAATTCGTCTATCCGTGCCTACCATGCTATTCGTGTTGTGCCAACTGTATGTACATATTTAAGTACATGTTTGTATAACGGGTCTATATAGAATGCAAGTTCTGTTCAATATGCTCAACTATTCCAGAAACTCTCTTTGTTAGGTTGAATATTTAAAATGTCTCTTCAGTTTTCTGTTTCAGACCGGATTTCAGTTTTCAGAGGTAGAGTGTCAAGTGTTTGGGAGCTGGAAAGATATGGAAAACTGATACTTTTCCATATGAGGAAGTTTAGATAGGAGAAGGCTCTCTGCATCCAGGGAACATGAACATAAGGGCCTTTTTAGTGCAGTGAAATCAATTTGTGGATAGTCCCCACTTTAAGATGGTGGGACGTAGTGATTTTTGACTTTACAGTGATGAGGAAAGGATTCACATTCAGTAGGAACTGAACTTCAAATTATGTGTTTTGGTTTTTCCTGGGCCAGCAATATGCCCTAAGACACTCTGGTGATGCTGGGCAGCAGGAGAAGCAGCCTCACTTCCCAGTCACTGACCATGACAGTCTACCACTGATGCACTTACTATCATCTCTACCCATGCAACCATTCTGTTTCTCACCTTCATTACAGTATTCCCAATACATTACATAAGATATTCAACACTTTGTTATACAATGAACTTTGGGTTAGAGGAGTTCACCATATTGTAGGAGTTAAGTGTTCTGAGCACTTTTAAGGTAGGCTAGGCTAAGCTATGATGTTCAGTAGGTTGGCAGTATTGAATGTGATTTCAACCTATGATATTTTCAAACTACAATGGATTTATTCAGATGTAACCCCATCATAAGTCAAGAAAAACACATATATTAAAACACAGTTGTCGTTTATTGTTGACAACCGTTTTGACTTGAAGTATATATCATTTCATAGAGAACTGGAATTCTAGAAATGAGTCTGTTTGAATGATGAGTATATTACTAGTCTCTTTTAAATCATTAACTTTTGAATGTTTCAGGGCTGAGATAAATTGAATTGCCTTGAAATTTTAAAATGATATACTAATTTTCAGATGATTCTCACTTGCCATTTTCGTGGCATTTTATATGTTTCTCATGACAACAATTACCTTTGAAAAACACCTCATTTTATATCATCCTTCAAACTCTGATCTACTGAGTACCAGAATATGGTCTTTTTTATACCATGATATCTTATAATAGATTAGTGTCAGTGCAGTTCAGAGATCAGTACATGTTGCTTGATTTAAAGTTAATCATGGATAGTAATTTTAGTTTTGCGGTTTTGTTTTGTTTTCTTTCCTTTCTTTTTTTTTTTTTTTTTTTTTTGTCTGTAAGATCTGTATTTGTACACAGGATCAATCATTTATTCAACGTGTGACTTTTAGACAAGTAACTTATTTCATTCACGCTATGTTAAGTTTCCTCATTATAAAGTGTTGGTAAAATAGAACATATGTCACTACCATTGTTGATGAGACTAAAACAGGAAATATAGATAAGAGGAGTCTGTTCATACTTAGAATTAGAAAATAGTATAGCTTCTACTATTATCATTTTTAAAAAGATATTTTATTTATTTTTTTGACACAGAGAGAGAGAGTGAGAGAGCCCAGGTAGAGGGGGGCAGCAGAGAGAGAGGGAGAATCAGACTCCCCACTGAGCCCCTAGGGTCTTGATGTAGGGCTCCATCCCAGGACCCTGAGATCATGACCTGAGCTAAAGGCAGTTGCTTAAGTGACTGAGCCACCCAGGCGTCCTACTATTATCATTTACATATTATGATTTTCATTAATGTTTTCAATCTAAAAATTATTATATTCAAAGTAAGTTCTTGGCCAGGTTCTAGCCCATTCTACACAGGGCTAATATATATATTTTTAGAGATTTATTTATTTATTTATCCATGAGAGACAGAGAGAGAGAAAGAGGCAGAGAGATACGCAGAGGGAGGAGAAGCAGGCTCCATACAGGTAGCCTAATGCAGGACTTGATCCCGAGACTCCGGGATCACACCCTGAGCTGAAAGAAGATGCTCAAACACTGAGCCACCCAGGCATCCCTACACAGGGGTAATCTAATCTTTACCCCTGTCCCTTAAAGGATCTCCTCATGATGGGAAGGTTTGAGTAGAAGACCTTATGTTCCATATCACTGAAAATGGTGTGTTCATCAAACAGACCTACATAAATCCCCTCTCACAAACTGTTATTCATAAAATATCTGTAGGCATCATCACTTCATTGTTACCCAATTTTCAAAGAGTTATCTTAATGTGATTTTATAACTGTTCAGAAGGCAATTGTTTACTTCATGTCTGCTTTGGATCCAAGATAAACTTTATGCATTTCAAACAAGCAGCCTCTCCCATTCAAGTTCTCAAAGATGGGAGAGATAACAGCAACCATCTAATTAAATAAAACATGTAGTCACAACTCATAGTAACTAAAATAATCTATTCTTTAAAAATTTAAGTATAATTTAATATATTAATTGGTAATAAAGTGAGGAGTTTATTAACAAAGAGTCTGTTTTAGCAATGACATTCATATTCATTGATGATTCTTGCCAGAAAATATATTTAATTATGATAATTGTAAAAGGATTTGTATATTTTCTCAATTTCTCTTATGTGTATTGATGGTCAGTACCAGAGTTGCTTAATTTAATGCCATGGTGACATTGTTAAACACTCAGCTTTTCCATTTCTCTGTCATCCTCAGGGTCTATTTTTTGGTCTCTAGACAAGTGCACATTGTGGTAACAAAATGAAAGTCCCATGTATCACATTCAACACATGTTCCTCAAATATTCCAGAGGAGTATTAAGCAGCTGACTCTTCCCAATGTTTCTTTTCAGGATCCACTAAACATTTCACAAAATAATTTTAATAGTATTTCTTTCAAATCCCATTGGCTAGATAAGGTCAAGTAGCCTATAATCAATTACTGGCAAAGGGATAAGGATGATTGCATTTGGTGAAATATGACCCACACTCCATGGCTGGCAATCGGATCTGTACTACAACCTCAGGTCCATTTAGAAGAGACAATGTAAACAAAATTGGAATTGTAAAAAAGGAGCTGGAGCTATAATAGAAAGACCATGTTCAACAAATCACTATGCTTGCTGAAGAACTTGAGGGCTCTGTTCTTCAGCAATGTTTCTATTATACGAAAACACATAGCATGTCTTGCTGTATATACTAGGATATTCATACACACAGGAAGAAAATGATGCTCACACCTCTCAGTAAGTATTTTTAATGATTTTGAATATGTACTTTTTTCAAGACCATTGACAAACTAATTTTCTCTATTTTTCTTTCCTCAGAGTCATGGATTCCAACATCAACCAGGATGAATTATTTTGCTCCATATGTGTGAATTATTTCATAGACCCAGTCACAATAGGCTGTGGGCACAGCTTTTGTAGGCCTTGTCTTTGTATCTTCTGGGAGGAAGCCCCTTATCCTCCTTACTGCCCTGTGTGCAGGGAAACATCTCATCAAATGAAGTTTAAAACCAACATTGTTTTGAAGACACGAGTGTTCCTTGCCAGATGGGCAAGACCTTACTGCTTACCAAGCTCTGGAGAACAGATGTGTGAGATACACATGAAAACAAAGAACTTCTTCTGTGAGGTTATGAAGGACCTGCTCTGTTTGCTCTGTTGTAAGTCTAAGGAGCATGTGGCCCATAAACACTGCTCCATTGGTTGGACTGCTGAGGGATACCGGGTAAGCAATGGCTGAGAGAAGTTTCAATCTGGGAGATCTGATATGTGAAAGATTAGAAAAGAAAGTGAAGATAATTTGTATTCATTGTGCATCATAAAGAGGAGATATTAACCAAGATTAAGTGCCAGCCACTTGGTCAAGCTATTGCAAAAAGGATATTCTTCACCCTACAGCACGTACATTTTCATGGTTAAAGTCTTAGAACTCAAGTTGGTGGTGGTGATGTTGATTACAGTAGGAACTGCGACAATTCCATGCAAGACCAAGGTGGACTAATCTGTTAGTTTCAGGCATGGTTGTTGTCCATTATACCCACAGTTGCAAAAAGCCTAATCTAATGGAGTCTACTTAGAAACGCTGGCTCTTGGTTAAAATAATAGGTTACTAGGAGACAAAAGCTGACCACAAGACAACAAAAAGTTAGACAGCTTCCATTTAATGAAAATTGGTTTGGTGACATAAAGTTTGAGGGCCAGTTGCCTACATAGTGAGACACCCTTTCCAACTGTAGGTTTACTTTGTGGTTATAAAAGTCCTCCAATTTGACATTGGGCTTAACAATGACATGCCCTGGCACTTTGCCCTGTCTAGTATCTAGATTACTAGAGATGGCAAATGCATTTATCTTGCATTCCCTGCCCTCTTCATCTGTAAAGTTATGACATTTTCAATAACACTTTTTCTAATGTTCATATTCATGATTCTTTTGTAGCAAAATCTCCTGAAACAAATGAGATCTCTGTGGGAACAGACACAAGAAAATCGGAGAAATAAAAAAAGAGAGACCAGCAAAGTCAGAACATGGGAGGTAAGCAAGGGATTCTGTTTTCTTCAGCACCAGCTTCCAATACTCACTGATTATACTTCAGCTAAATCATAATGTTCATTGTCTTCTATGAGTAACCAATAGCAAGTCAGTTCTAATTAGGGAAGTATATCAGGGAAGTATGTAAATTTGTTAGGATTTCTTCCTAAAATCAAAACAACAAGCTCATGGAAGTTATTCCTGGATAAGATCATACCAATCCAACAGGTATAGAAAATTCACTATAATCAAGGTAAACAATAGCTAATAGATTAGATAAACAAAGAGTTTCTTAGAATGAAGGAATCTTTAAATGGGCAGAGGATATTATCTGATTATTTTAGTGATTAGACAATTTGAAATTGCAAACTCATGAGGATTTCAACCAGGCAAATACGTGAGAGTTGAAGCCTAGTAAGTAGGGCAATCCTCAAGTAGAGATCATATAAAGTTCATATTGGTTCACATGTGTATTATAAGAGATGAAATGTTGAGAGACATGACTAGTAATGTAGCACTGGCTTAAAATGTGACCTAAATGGAATGACTGAAAATGTGGATCTATCATTGGTGGATTCAAAAATATGGATTGAACACCACTAATGAGAGGTGAAACAAAAATTTAGTAATATTTTAGAAGAAGTCAAGATTTCCTGATGGAAACATACAAACAAACAGTATCAAAAGAATCTTGTCACCACTAATAAAGGAATCCAAATGGGGCTGTGGGAATGACAAGGTGATATAACAAAATTGTTTTTATTATTTAAAGGTAATATCCTGAAGTAGATAACTTACAATATATTTTCCTTGAAATATCCAGTACCTATTTTGTTTCAGTAACTGTTCTAAGCCAATATAAAATAGACAAAGGCAATAGATTACCTCCAACTCAAGGAGCGCAAGGCGTACTCGGAAGAGTACTTAACCAGTCAAAATATAAAATTTAGAGTATCAATCATCATAATAAGTGCTGTTGAGAAAAATACAATATGAAAGCAAATAAGGAAAGTAATTTGACAAAATTGAGCATTCAGTATGGTGATCAGAAAAACCTGCTCTATGGAAGAGCACATTTTGGACAGACACCTGTAGGAGGTCAGAAATTAAGGCACAAGGCTGTTTGGGAAAATAGCATTTTAGGAAGAATAGTTAAGCACATCTCAAACTAAACCGATTATTTCTCCCACACCTGCCTTTGCTTTTCCATTGTGAAGTCAATAAAGGTAAATGAATGAAAGTACAGACATTTGAAGTCAGATCTAAAAATCGAGTGTGAACTATGTATTAGAAGTACAGTTGAAGTAAGCATGCTAAGTGGTGGACATCATGTAAGGTGAACCAAAAACTCGTTGAAAATACTGACATTTAATATGACCAGTGTAATAAGAAGGATTTAAGTAGAGCACAAAGGCTCAAAGATAATTAGGTGTCCTTTTACTGAAGCTTCATCTGATATATACTAAGTTGAACCAAATTGAATATAATTAAAATCTTCTGAAGTTGTTTAAGCAAGGAAGAGATATCATATTTCTCTTTTTGGTAAGTTCTTTCAGATTGCAGTTTAGAGAGAATACTGATTGGAAGGCTTCAAAATGAAATTCAAGGAAGCAAGTAGGAGAGAGTTGAGGAGCCCTAAGAGAAAAGGTCCAGAACAAACTGACAATAAGTAATGATAAGTGGAAAGATTCCATTTCTGAAATATCAGAAAATGTGATTTGTGTGAGTGTGGCATGTTAAGGGGATTAAAAAGAAAGAGACAGGTGTTGATTGGCATTGGAACATCATCTAGGTTAGAAATGGTGGTGGTATAGATGGTTTGGGGTAAGGTAATGTTAGTCTGAGAAATGTGGCCCTTTAAGTTCCTGGGAATTACTCTGAGAAAACTTAGAAACAAAGGTATAAAAAGTCATGTGGATTCAGTAAAGAAGCTCCTTGGTTAAAATTTGCTCACTTGATGAAAGCCTGAGAATTGCATAAACGAGTCTAGTGAATGTTTACCTATGATCAAGAAATATATTTTGTCGGTGTAAAAATGACAGCACAAAAGCCAAGATATCAGGTCAACTGAGTATGTTTCGTGCCATACGAAACCAAATGCCAAAACCATATGGGTGAATAAAGCATGTTAACCAGTTGGGAGGAAAATAGGGAAAGATAAAGTTTAAAAAAGTGAAAAGGGGGAATTAATGTGAAAATGTTGTTGTATGTTGACTATTGTCTCTGAGGAATAGTGTGAGAGTCAGCTAAGAGAGGGAGTGTACCGTCTTGGCCAGGAAGATTGAGCTGCACTCATACACACCAGGTTCTGGTCTGCATGCATGCAGTTTGTGGAGTGGAAGGAAACATTTAGGAAGGTCTTCTCTTGTTCTAGGAAGTAATATTTGCTATTATTTTCTTAAAGCAAAGAGTGAGTCTACAGCTAAAGCATCTGGGCATAGAAGAGACTAAATGGATTTAGTAACGAAGGTTCTTAGTATATTATTCAAGCCAATTATTATATGACAAGTGCCTAATATTAGGAAAACGTAGGAATTTGGGGAAGGAGTTCAAAGTCAAGGTTTTGACCTCTTGTGCAATAAAAGTACAAATGAGTAGAAAAAGGGTGGGGGCAGAAAGATGTCCCAGTTTCTGTTTTCAAGGGATGTACCAAGTTGGCTAAATGCCAGAGACAAATAGTAGATGAAATGACAGAGATAGAATCAGCCCCACTCTGTGATCTAACTAAGCCTCTCCCTTCAGGGTTATGTGAGTCTGCGGAGGGAGATGATCCGTGCTGAGTATCAGAAGGTGTGCCACTTGCTTTATGAGGAAGAGAGACGTTATTTAGAGGGAATAGAACAGGAAAGCAAAGACATTTTTCAAAGACTCAAAGAAAGTGAGAACAGCATGGACCTAAAGGGGAAACTGCTAAGAGGAATGTATGAGGACCTCAGGAAAATGTGCCGTAAACCAGACACAGAACTGCTCCAGGTAAGGACTGAGGAAAGAAGAGTCACCGTGCTGCCTAGATAATATCCATAATCTCTTTGCGCTCTCTCACAACTGTGCAATGGTGCTTTCTGAATCTGTGCTAAGGGTTTTCCCTGTCACAGTGATGCTGTTAACCAGGCTAAAGTCTGAAATTCTGTGGAAAGGCATGCTAAAACACTCCTCAAGTTGTAATATACATTCAATTACTGACCAACAGCTACCAAGAAGCTAGCTGAAGACATATGGATTTGTCTGAAGACTTGGCCAAACTGAGAAATTTGGGCATACAGTTCATTTTCCCTTTCTGTTTCCATGAATTCGGGCCTATTCACCCTTGGAATAAGTTAATGAAATCTCTACCTTGAATCTTATCATGAATACTAAGACTCTTTCTTTTCTCCCTCTTCTCTTTACAGCATTTTGAAAGTGCATTAAAAAGGTGAGTTTGCCTCTACATAAAAGATTTAAGAATTATTTATTAGTGATCAGACTGTTGATGCTGAAATAGGAGCATAATTTATTATGATAACAAAACCTATTTCATAATACATTTATTTTTCCCAATCTCACAAAGAAGAAAAGGGTTTGCTGTTTTGTGTAAGGTGGGGTTGGACAGGGGTCTGTGGAAGCCCATGCAGTTGCCAGGGTTCTGTGCACCAGTGGCATGAAGACAACTGGTAGTCCTGATGTTGATTCTTGCAAGTAAGTGTAAGAATACATTAAAGATATGGCCCAATGCCACGCTAGTCTTCTGTGGGAGAAATAGGTATTTTCAAGAAGCCTAAAGTGGGGGAGAAAGAGAAGAGGCATGGGGGAGGACCATCTAGGGCTTGGGGCTCCCACAGTTAGCAGGGGGCAGACTCCCAACTTCACCAGGAAAGGCTGGATGTGGCACTTCCTGAAGCTGGGTCCTCCAAAGCAGAATCTCTGCCCAAGCTGAGCTCCTCACCCCCTTGTGTGATATGTGAACACGGAGCATCTCGGAGGTGACTAGTGTGGATTAAAAATCAAAGTGTCCTCTCCATGTCCTCAGTTTCAGGACATTTTGCATCATCCCATGCTTGGCTGATAGAACCAGATCCTGAAATTGTATGCTAGGGTTGAAGTGTCAGGAAGTAGAATTGGGTTTCATTTGCTCTTTAGAAAATGAATGGATATTTGCTACATTCCTTGATTTGTGCAGTTACATTCGTCACCTCTGATCCCAAACATGAGGATTTTAATGAAGCATCTTCCCTAGGATGTCGATTACATGTCATCACTATCTTGAAAACGTTGAGCTCAGAAACAATAATGAACTGCTCTTGTTTGCAGGAGTGAAGCAGTACAGCAGCACCTGCCTCAACCCGTGGACGCGCAGCTCAGCTCATGGCCCATCACTGGGCTGATAGAGAGGCTCAGCCAATTTCTTGGTAATAGACCATCCTTTGGTGGTATAGTTATACCTTCTCCTCAGCTAGTGTCCTAGCGGGTAATGTTTCCCCAAAGCAGAGTTTATGATTTCATATCTGGGAAGGTAATAGCCTATTTTGCCTTGATACAAAGATAATGCATGTGGAAAAACAATTAATATCTGAGGAAAAGCCCAATAGAATAGATTGTAATAAGCTACCTGGAAGTAGGCAATAGGAAAGATACTAGAGAGGCTGCAGTGTGCAGGGAGAGCATGTTAACTGTTGTATGAAACATAAATCTTCATGCACCCTCAGTATATTACAAGTTTAGGTTTGTGGTTTATGCTGGTAGTTAGATGATGAGTTGTAACTTTTGTTTTCTACAATGTTTCATAACAAATCACTTTACATGGCACAATCTTTATTCACATAATCCAAGAGTATTTTGTAGTATTAAACACATAAAGTGAATACTTACAACACCACAGTCAGCTGACCACTTATTTCACTAGATTTATCTCTTTTCTTTCAAAAGTTACACTAGCTCACAAACCTTCTATTTATGAAAAAATAGGAATTTTTCTTTCAGATTATTTTGCCTAGTCGTATTTTGGTGAAAAATAGTTAAATAGGAGACAAAGTGATCACTCCGTAGGAGTTAGTGTTATTAGGAGCTATTATTATTTTATGAGAATATGGCCTGGCTACATTGTATTACTAAAGATCTCTCAACTGCAAATATTTCAGAGAAAAAAAAAACAGATCTTAGCATATCTGTCTTTTTGATATATATTAAGAAAATTCATATATTTCTTCCATTTTTTTCCGCTTAGAGATTTGCTGGTTTTAAAGACAGTCCAGTAGACATTGACCTACAGTAGATTTCTAGAGCTTCCTCACTGCCCTGGCCCTCATTTCCAGGGATAAGCTAGAAACCCAGACACTATATAAAGGCCATGTCCATCACGAATCAACATCATATGCTAACGTGAGTGTTTCTTTCCTCCTGCAGTGCCCATTTTTTTTGAAAATGAAGTAACCACCCGTCACGTCCCACTCTTTGAAGATCTGAGACATTTGCACGTCAGTCCCAATCATCCTGATGTTGTCACTAATACAAAAAGATCTAACTATTTTCTGGCATGGGGAGCCCAGACATTTACTTGTGGTCAACATTACTGGGAAGTGGATGTGGGGAACTGTCAAAACTGGGTCCTTGGATTTTGTGATGATTCTTGGACAATGACGAATGACATGGTGCTTGACTCAGAAGGAATTTTTCTACTCTTTTGTATCAAGGAGGACAATCAGTGCAGTCTCTTTACCTCTTCTCCACTGTCCCCTCAGTATGTGCAAAGGCCTCTGGGTCAAGTAGGGGTGTTCCTGGATTATGAGCATGGTGTAGTGAGCTTTGTGCATGTGGCTAGTAGCTCTCTCATTTGCAGTTTCCTCTCCTGTTCCTTCTCTTGTCCTCTCCGACCTTTTCTATGCTCTGCTTCCTCGTAATGAGGGATATGTTTGAACCTGACTGCAAGTGTCAGGAATGTCTTACCCAAGGTAGCTTGGGGAAATGCCTATTGATCTTCTTTCCCTTATTCCTTCATCAAATACATTGACTTCTTTCAAAGACTTGATAATTGTGTCTACATTTGTTTCCATTTTCTTTAAATAAAAACAATCTCTTAGAAAACAATTATCTGTGTTCTATGTCTTGTCCTTTCACTTGACTTCTAAGATGGTAGAAGTGAAGAATACTGACTGAGTTTACTCAACTGCATGGGCTAAAGCAAGAGGACAGTTTTCTTCTCACTGACAGACATGGAATTCTCTTCCCTCTGCTCTCCATCTGCTCAGGAATGTTTCTCCACCAGGACTCGGTTTTAAAATTTATCTTCTTTGTTGAACGATTTTTAAAGCTTTTGGATAAGTTGCGGTCTCCTGATTGTGTGGACTCAGAAGGCGTTATAGTGTTTGTGAAGTCCACAAGCTAATATTGTCCTTTTCCTCAGGTTTATCTATTACAGGAGAGGAAGGTATATGTCAGCCTTATGTATAGATTTATTTCAAGTAGGTAGCTTCCAGGTTAGGGTATAATATCATTTGATTATTTGAGTAAATGCATATGTGTTACAAGATAACAAATAAGGACATGCTCTACCACTATCAAAAAGTGTGCTATATGTAACCAAAATTAAATGGGAATACTCAGGAGGAGTATTGTTTAATGAAAATGTGAATTAGCCTGCCTTTAAAATTTATAAGCTCAGCAAATTATAACAGAGACACAAAGGAGATACTTATCTAAACAGAACGACATCAATATAGATAATCATACTGTGTCTGGGAATTTTCAGTAATTTTAATGCATATAACCTATAGTAACAGCTTAAATTTGCATTTACCAGCCTGGACAGTGAAAGTTTTTGCTATAGAAAAAAAACAATCTGCATTTAAATTGGTTCTAAAGTCTAGCAAATCTTAAAAGTTTGAATGGAATGGTATATTAAACTGTTACAACAAAAACACATGTTTATTACATTTTTTTAATCCAGAATCATATACATAATGCTGAATATTGTCGTATTTAATTCACCTACTGGAAGGTATGGCATACTATAAATACAACCAGAGTTTCATATCTTTGAATCAGCATTTATTTAAAAGTCTGGTAATGTCTTTGTTAGTGACAAATATCTAGGAAAAGTCTGAGAATGACTGAACCTGCTCCTGTGGGATAATTCTCACCCAGGGGTCTTATGACAGATGCCTTGTATGATAGGTATTTTGGCAAAAGTAACATGAACTTACAATTCTGCAGTACTATTTTTTTTATTAGCGTCATCCTGTTCATCACCTTTATTTTGCTTAATTGTATATTACAATAAAAAGATTAAGATGAACAAATATAATACAAATATATTAGAGAAGGATAAATAACCAGCTAAATTGTTGTTTAAATCATTTGTTTTCTTTCCTTTCACTGGGAGAATAATCAAGATCTTACTTAGAATGTGTTCTCAAGTATAAATTACTTTATGACACCACCTCAAAAAAGAATGGACAGTAATTCTTAATATTTAGCAATAACTCATGAAAAAATTAATGACATGACATCATAAAAACAGCTAAAATCATAGAAAGCATGCCAAGTGTAGGCAATAACTGACAAGAATTAAATTACCTCTTTCAGCCCTCAGAATAATTATAAGCAGAATAGAAAGAGAAAACGAGGTGCCTGAGTTGGTCATTCAAAATTCTTAATTTTGGATCAGATCATGATCTCAGCCCACATGTTGGGCTCATGCTGGGTATGGACCCTGCTTAAGATTTTCCTCTGCCTTTTCCCTTCCCCATCCCTCTCACTAAAAAGAAATAGAAAAGGATCATGTTTTGAAATAGCAGGTCCAGATAACTTTGTATAGAGTTTTGTTATGTTCAATAAATCTTGTGGGAGGGGGAAAAAAGACAAACATTGGGAGGGAAGAGGTAAAAGTGTATGTTTCCACAGGTGACATGATTGTGAGTGTAGAAAATTCCAAAGACTTTACTAAAAATATCCTGGAACTATTAAGTGAGTTTAGCAAGGTCCCAGGGGAAAAGGTCAATATTAAAAGGTCAATATATATATTTTATATATTTATTTTATTTTATATATATAATATATATATTATATATAAAAGTCATCTTGAAATTTTATATATTTATTTTATATATATAATATATACATATATTATATATATAAAAGTCATCTTGAAATAGTGAAAGGGACTGTAAGGGAAAGCAGGGAAATTGAGTGGGGAAAAATTAGAAAGGAAGACAAACCATGAGAGACTCCTAACTCTGAGAAATAAGCAAAGGGTCACTGATGGGGAGGTAGGTGGGGGGATGCGGTAACTGGGTAATGGGCACTAAGGAGGGTACTTGATGGGGATCAGCACTGGGTGTTATACTATATGTTGGCAAATGGAATTTAAATAAAATATTTTTTAAAAAGTCATATTGATTCCTACATATTTGCAATGAAAAACTTGTATTTGAAATTTATAAAAAATCTCACCTTTAAAGCTTCAAAATTTGTATTTGAAATTCTTTAAAGAGCTGAGGATGCAGAACAGCAGAAATTCTCATTTAGTGTTGCTGGGAATGAACAGTACCCAACTTATCTGGGAAGACAATTTGGCAGCTTTTTGTTTTCTTTTCTTTTCCTTTTTAAAAATAAACTTAAACATAGACTTACCATATAGCTCAATTTCACTCATAGGTATTTACCCAAAGGAACCAAAAACTTAATGTTTACACACAAAACCAGTTTGTGGATGTTTACAAAGATTTACTCACAATCAAAAAGCCTGGAAGGAAACAAAATATCCTTCAGCAAGTAAATGGATAAGCAATATGTGGTATATCATAAAACAAAATGCTATTCAGTCATAACAAGGAATGAGCTACTCATGTACATAACATCATGTCTGAATATTAAATGCATTTTGCTGAGTGAAAGGAACCAGAACCAAAGGGATTCATATTTTATGATGCCACTCAGATGAAATTCTCAAAAAAGCTAAACTGTAGGGATGAGAAATAGAATATTGGTGTCTTGAGGTTACAGAAGCAGGGACTGGTTGACAGCAAGGGGAACACACAGGGGAAATCTTAAAACAATGGAACTGTTCTGCTCTTTTGGATAAGACTGGGCGATGGATTCATGCTTTTCTGCATTTCTCCAAAGTCATAGAATGCTACATCACCAAGAGTGATCTCTGTTATATACAAATTAACAAAACCAAATAGGATATATGAGGAACCCAGGATGTAGTGCCAAATGTCACAAATGATATCACTGTATTACAAATGAATGGCATAACCTCTTTGAGGGAGTGGGGGAAAGTAAATCTAAGTAATTTTGGAAAACAATATTTTGATTGGGAATTGTAAACTGAAGATAAAAAATAATTGTACGTAAACACTTGACTCTAGTTTGTAAATTTGTTTCTCATAAGTCTATATCAACATTTCTTTTTGTTGTTGATGTTTTTATTTAAAATTCTAGTTAGTTAATATACCATGTAATATTAGTTTCAGGAATAGAATTTAGTGATTCATCACATATAACATCCAGTGTTGATCACAAAACGTGCCCTCCTTAAAACCCATCACCCATTTAGCCCATGTTTGAAGGAACTTTATAACTGTGTCAGGATTAAACACATAAATAAACAAAAGTTAGATAATAAAAGCCCAGCTTCCACATCAGGGAATAAATAACAAATAAAGGATGGTAGAAGGCTGGAGTAGCCACCATGGTTTTTCAGTAAGACTCTGTAATATACTATGATTTCATGTTTAGTTTAATAAATATGCAAATGGATAAATAAATTATATTATACATACATCTAGATATAAATGGATTCATATATAGACATATACTTCCTAGTTCTATTTGCTGAGAGGCTTGAAGCAGTAACATACCAATAACAACACACACATATGACCCAGATCTTGGTTGGGTTAAATATCATTCTCCAATAAAAGAGACCAGAGCAATTTGGAGAAATGGCTGATTCTAAGGCTTGATGAAGGAAAATACGTAAGGAAGCTTCACCTCCTCATAGTGCCAGCAGGTAAGGTATGTCTCAAAGAAAAAACAAAAGTGGAAAGCATTCTAAAAGCATAAAGGAGCCAACAACCTGCAAAGTCCCCAGTGGCCAAGGCTGGAATAATTTTAGCAAGAAAATATATAATGTAATACAGGATTATATTATCCAAAATATGAGATAAATACACATGAGTTCATACTGATAGAAATTAAGTCATTGAATACATGCATATATGCAAATATATATGACAGAAGAGGCCAAATCTTTCTTATAGAATATTTCAATAATATATGTAGGTACTACACACCTCACCAGGGAAACTGGATAGGAGACCTTGCACAAGTGTTCACTATTACTGTTGTTAAGTACATGAACAAAATGACAACAAAGAAAAAACCAATAGTAATAAGTGAAAGAGACAAGGAAAGCATCAAAAGGTTTTTAAGACCTTAAAATTGGGCAGTCCCAGTGGCTCAGAGGTTTAGTGCCACCTTCAGCCCAGGGTGGGATCCTGGAGACCCAGGATCGAGTCCCATGTCAGACTCCCTGCATGGAGCCTGCTTCTCCCTCTGCCTGTGTCTCTGCCTTTCTCTCTCTCTCTCTCTCTCTCTCTCTCTCTTTCTCTGTGTGTGTCATGAATAAATAAATATATGCTTAAAAAATTTAAAAACCCTTAAAATTGGTAAGAAATGAATTATGTAGGAAAATAGACACATTAGATATAACTCAGGATCGAGATTTCATCTGTTTCTCACAACCAGGGTGCAAAGACACCACCGCCCCCCCATGTTTGGTCATGTCTCAAACAGAACAGATCTCAATTATCACTCCCTGTAGCTCCCCAACCCAGCTAAAAGTCACAGCAGAGAACGGTCAAAGTTCTCAACTAAGGAATTCACTATCGAAAGTTGAGCTTTACACAGTTTGATCTTCCTTCCTTTAGCTCTCAATTTGTAGGGTGGAGCATGATGCTACCTGTGGGCTTCCACAATCCCCAGAATGAATCCATAGATTGGTCCCTCATGCTCTTGAGCCTTTCTATAACTTTTAGTAACAGTTTCTCAGAGCCAAAGAGGGTCTCAGCTGCCTTTAGTCAAAAGATCAGGAACCCCTTCAGAATCATAGTGGAGTCACAAAAGGATGGGAGAATAAATGATGCTGTCTGAGGACTCTTTAGGCATAGTAAAGCATGAGAAGTAAGTTCATGAGTCCTGGAGACCTCTTTTTCACCATACACCCAGCAAAGCACACATCTGGAAATCAACTTTCCATGTATTTAATGGTGCCAAAGCCTATCAGGTGTCCCCAAATACAGCTCCCTTAGATGAGGGAGGTATAAATCCAGACTAGTCTCCATTCTAGGATTGAGAGCAAGCACCCCAACTGACACAGAGGACACAGCTCCTCATAGCTTTCCAACATTCCTCATTCTCTGGGAGATGGGGCTTCTGCAGTATGAGTACAATATTCCTAATTTTGTGGGTAGGTGGGGCACTAATCACATAACCCCAGGCACCACCCTAGTTTTCCTGAAAATAGGCTTTTAAGTACCTTTTGGGGTCAGAGGTTCTAGGTAGGGCGTGTTTCTCCACTGTTCCTCAGAAAGAAATAATAGCCTCTCAGAATGCAGAAGGAACAAAAAAAAAAAAAAAGGGATGAAGTGCCTCCTTCATAGCAACTGATTGATATAAATCAAAACCATGAAAGATAACAGTTGAAATAACCACCTATACTTTTCATCCCAAAGCCACTAAGTGAAACCTTTCTTCAATCACCTCTGTTTACTTCAAATTAGCTTTTCATAATAACGAAGGACAGAAAAGAAGGAAGGAAGGAAGGAAGGAAGGAAGGAAGGAAGGAAGGAAGGATCCTAGATCTCATTCAGGCTGGAAAAAGCTGATCTTTTCTTCTTGATATTTTTCTCCACACACAGAGCTCCTCAAATTGCAAAGCTTTTGGGAGGGAAGGATGGAAATATCTGCCTTTCTTCTCTCCCCTGCTCATGTGTGCATGTACAATCACACACACTCAAACTTCAAAGGATACAGACATTGCCCTGATTAGGTATTAGAGAAATAGATTTTAAAATATTAGCTATTCTCTAGAAATTTTGCTAATCCTGCATTTGGCCAAGAAGGATATCAAAGTGCAACTCATTTCACAGCATGGGGACCTTCCTCTCAACCCCCTCTATTCACCTCAATCCCTCTCCCTATATGTATAAAAACGACCTTACCAGTCAAACCCAATATTTTGGCTAATTTCGTGAAGAACATTTCCTTTCCATGGATCACAAAAGTGAAAAAAAGTAACCAAAAATATTGACAGATATAGACAAGATTACTAAGAAAAACTATGTCTGTATTAAGGGCTAAATGATTTCATGTAACTTCTTTCATTATGTTGCATTTTACAAGTAACAGACACACCTGTGTGCAGCTGTGCTAGGAGAGCAGAGCCAGGCTGCTGTGCAGCCCATATTCACAGACCTCTGCATGAGCAGCAGGAAGCCTCTTTCAGTAACAGAAATGAAAGTCAGAACCTGCCAGGGGGCTCTGGAGGCACGTCTCCACGGGCAGAAGGTGGTTCTCCAGTTCCACTTCTTTGAAGGCTTTCTGGATAACCACTGTCCCCACCGAGGTGACCACAGGGCAGCCTGTGCGTGTTCCAGTGGATATGCTTAGTGAGGCTGGTCCCACCTCCAAAGCGGGGATAGGGACGAGGCCAGAACTTGACTAAAGCCTTCAGGAAAATGACAAGGAAAGAAAAACAAACAGGAACCAGAAGCAAGGTAATCTTGTTTACACACCTCCCTCTGCTCACCTTCCAGTTGGTGCTTCTCCTCAAGGAGCTGCCCTTGTTTGTTCCTGTCTGCCCCCACCACCCGGAGCTGACGCTCTGGATCTCTGCCTACACTGTCTAGGTGCAGGAAGGGGAGGATTTGAGTGGGAGAGGGCAAAGCCGCTTCCCTTCCCAGCTGTGCTGTGTTTGCCTTCCGAGAAAGAATCCTTTTCAGAGATTAACACGGAGACTGCATTAATCTAGGAGGTGCATCTGAATCACCTGCAGGGCTTGTTAGACCACAGAGCCCTGGGCCTGGATCACACACACTCTTGAGGTAGTAGGTGTGGGGTGAGGCTGCAGAGTCTGCCCGTCTAACAAATTCCAAGACACTGGGGCTGGAGCTGATGTCTGGACCCTGCCCTGAGAGCCTCGGCCTTAGGCCCTGTTCCTGAATGATAATGCTTTTAGGTAGCACAAGGATGGAAGTTCAGCCTATGGACCTGCTGCTGTGGCTTTATGTGCTCTTAAGTGGGGAGAAGGGAGTGACGGGAAATGCAGGCCCCTCTGCCCAGATGGCCCCTATGCAGCACCCTTGCAAAAGGCATTCTGAAGGCTTCCTTAAAATAGTAACATAGTCTACCAGAGAGGCCAGAAGTTCCACAACCAGGTGTGTACACAAGAGAACAAAAACACACGTCTGTACAAAGATTTGAACTCAAATATTCATAGTACAGTTATCTTTAGTAGTTAAAAATGGGAGCTCTCAGATTTAACAGCAGCTATTCATACTGTGATTTTGCTTCAAAAATATTTTTATCATTTTTGTTGGATGTTTCTTCCAGAAATGATTCTGTTGGTAATAGGTACCTATTTATTCACATTTTCCATTACGTGAGTAATATATGCCCTTTTGAAAAACTAGAAATAAAAACACGAGACCTAGTAAAATATACATGACCTGAAATCTATTTCAAGCTGTTAAAAATTAAAGATGTTAAATAAATGTATAATTTTTTATGGCACTAAATGATATACCTTAAATCTGAGCATTGCTCCCGTCACTTTTTGATTTTTTCCCCCTATATCCTTCTTTTTACCTAGTAAGTAACTGACTCATTGAGAGCCTGGGTCATATTTAAATTTTCCAGTATTCACTCTTCATCTTGCAAATATGCGTACAAGGACATATTCAGTTACGAGAGGTTTTCATGGCCAAAGATGCACTTATTTCTGAAACTAATTACAATAATGAGTACAAGGGCAAATGAGTTACCCACACGATCCCAACACAAAGTGACAGATCATACGCACACTGCTAAGGGGCTGCCCCTTCCCTGGACAGTGCTTGAGCAGGTCCAGAGGAGTGCCCAGGTCTTATTCCCACCTATGCCTGGGCTGAAAGAAGATAAAGGGACGAATCAAGAGGTCTAAATCAAGAAAGCGACACTAGAGGGCAGATTGCTATGACCAAAAATTAACCTAACTATTATTGTGTGGATTCTCAGAGAGCCCAAACAGATGATCATTTGCTTTTAGATGGGCAATTTTAACTGTGGGCTTTTACACCCCTCATTTCACCAATCCGTCTCCTTTCAACAAGGTATGAGGGAAGGGTAAAAATTGTAGAGTATCCTCTGGAGGGGGAATGCCCTCCCAATAAAGCAGGCCCAGTGAAGGAAATATATTTCTGGAAACAAATGATGTAAGTTTGAGAGAACACAGACTTCAGCTGAGAGGAAGAATTTCCATGCAGCGGAATGTCCAGTGCCCCGACACACCATTCCTCAGTTTTTAGCTGGAGGAGTTCCACATCCGGCTGATGGCACAATTTCCTCTGAAGGGCTCCCTCTCGTGAGCCATTCCGGGCTGTATGTTCCTGGAGTCACTGACCAATAGCCCTGTGCTCCCTTTCAGGTCTCTCTGTATGATGCTGTCCCTCATGGTGACAGGGAGGCCTCTTCCAGTAACCAGCTCTGACTGCTTCTCTCCTGACATTCACGTAACCCAGCCAGGAATTTTGTTGCTCAGAATATAAACCCATTTTTCCCTCTTCTGTTGAGTCTCACCGATTCTCTGTCTCACGCCAGATCAACCTGCTGTACCTAGGGCTTAGCCTTGCCAATTCACCGAGCCCACAGAACTTTGTTTCGCCCTTCCCCCTCCTTTTTTGTACCAGGATCGAAATTCCTTTATCCAGCCAATTTCATCCACTTAATAAGTGCTTGATGAAGTGCAGGCTGAGAAGCGCTTCCATGAAAAGTGACTGCTTGGCTCCCCTCTTCCAACTCACCTGTTTGCAAGTTAGCCCCGCTGGTGCTCACTCAAGGGGTGGCTTTGGGAGCCAAGTGGGCCAGCCTGCAACCAATTACTCAGCCCTGTTTCTGGGATCCAGGGCATCCTCTGTTCTCATCCCCACCCCACGGTCCTCCTTCCCTCTTCCCTTTCCATTGTTCTACAGAGTACTGTCAGACCCTAACACATCACATCGTCTACCTATTTACTTGTCAAGTATATGCCATCACCAGGCTCTCCGGTGATTGTCTTAGATGGGTCATTTAGAGGGCGTGCTTTAGCAACCATTTGTGAGGCTAGTCAAAGGGCAGAGGTAATTGGAGGAACTCACTGGGGATTCTAAAGGTTTGAACTGAGGAAGCACAAATGAGGACAAGGGAGGACAAGATACAGCTGAGAGATATCGGGCTGGTGTGATACTGGGCTGAGGAAGAAAACGGTGTCTTGACGACATCTCAGTTTTCCAGGACGAGTAAGAGAGCAGGTAGCCGTCCCAATGCCTGCAATTAAGAAGACAAGAGGAGGAAGACCCTGGAGGACGGTGGGGAACTTACTGTTCTAGCTTATATGAGGAGTCTGGCTGGCATGAGGATGGCCCCGGGGCTCTGCATCTCAGAAACAAACAGGACAATGAAACAAGAGACGGGGATTTGGGAGTCCTGAGCGTGGTTTCTTAAAATCCGGGTGCCTATGGGGAAGGAAATGAAAGCAGAATATTTAGCAAAGTGAAATAAGTGTTTTTAATTTTGGCTATTGAAGATCCCTTTCTCCGGGATATTCTCCCGTGATGGAATCTACTGCTGACTAAAAAGGAGAATGAAAGAGGCTCACAAAATACACATTCCTCTGGAGTGGAAAACCTCGTACTTGTGTTAGCCTGAACCTGTTGGAAATGGTCTAATATGTATGACCATATTTTCATGCTTTTCCTTTTTTTCAGATTATTTTATTTTAATGACTTGACAGAGAGAGAGAGAGAGAGAGAGCAGGAGCAGGGGGAGTAGCAGAGGTAAAGAGAGAGGCAAGCGCTCCATGGAGCAGGGAGCCCGATGCCGGGTTTGATCCCAGGACCCCGAGATCATGACCTGAACTGCGGGCAGAGGCCTAGCCAGCTGAGCTACCCGGGCGCCCCTATGATTTTCTCTTGGCCAAATATTGAGTATATATTGGCTCCTATGACATTTAAATCTTCCAAGTACCTAGCATTTTCTGACTACGTATGGGTATGGATTTTAATAATGGGAGTAGCTCAGCATGCCATGCAGGGATATGCAGAGCAACTATGAAATTTTACAAGGCTTTACACAAGAGGCAGGAAAATCTGTGTCTTACCATTTTCTCTACACCAGGGAGAACCAGCATGTGTGTAGCACAGAAATTAAGGAAGGGGTCATCCCCCCCACCCAAATAAAAGTAGTAGAACGTCAAATGTCCTAATAGGGAAACTAAATCTGTCAGACCTATATTAGTAGGGATCAACCTAAATGAGAGAGTGGAAGTCAGAATGGGCAGGAGAAGGAAGGAGAGAGGGAGAGGGTTGGGGGGAGAGCTGGCGGGAGAGAGAACTGACAAGGAATTGACTTATGAGGACTATAGGTCCTAGCTAGACAAGTCTGAGAGCAGGAAGGCAATCACTCAAGGATGGAAAGCAGGAGCAGTCGAGAACCTTCCACAGGCTGTCAGGAGCAACTGGAGCCATGTAGACCCCGCTCGCTTTTGGAATTTTATTCAGGAAATGCCCAGTCATTCCTTTAAAGGCCTTTGTTGATTCAATCAGGTCCACCTGGGTAATCAATCACCCTCATTTAGAAAACTTGAGGGACTTTAATTCATCTGCCAAATCCCTTCACAGCAGCACCTAGATTAGTATCTACTTGGATAACTGCAAGAGATGTGAGGATGCTATGAAGTCCTTGAGTCCCTCCCTTATATCCCCGTCATTTGGCCTAACCAGACTGACACATCACGAAACATCACAAGGCTTTATGTTGTTAAATACAGGTATAAAGAATATGAAAAGTGTCATGTACATTTATTACATGGAACCCTCTGTCGAGACAACGTCCTGAATATACATTCTGTAACTCAATAAATGCGTTACTGTAGTAAACTTTTCCTACACCATGCTCATAATATTGTAATGCTCACATGATTGAAATTTTCATTTCATTTTTTTTCTTGAAATTCAGGTCTCTTAAGTCACCCACTGGGAGCTTGACTGTCAGCGGTGTATTGTTCTTTTAAATTTTATATTCTTCGGTGTATTTTTGTATGCATTGTTTTGTAATGTTGTTGCCACGTGGATGCATTGGTTTTAATATATTAATAAATCACTTTGCTAAACGCACATACACGAGATACCCTGCCCCTAACTTACATTTTTCCGTATCTTCATTTATATAATGTGTTGAACATTGTACAGTATTTTAAAATTATTCTCCGTATCGTATAATGTTCGAGTGACAGCCTATGTACTTATTCAGCTACTGAAAGTAATGTTACTATATATATATATATATATATATATATACATATATATATATATATCCATTTATTTATATCCCTGTTGGTGATGGATTCTATAGGAGAGATGCCTGGAGATGATACTGCCAGGTTAGAAGATGTGTGAACAGAAGATTAGGATATCTCCCCAGACTGTGCTGATACTCCATAGGATGGTCCTGCTCTGGCTGGAACGGTCTGTAACTCCTCTGAGCCTGGGTCCAAGGCCATCCGTTGAGTGAGGGGTGCAGCGGGTAGACACACCGGGTCCAGGAGAACTAATCTCCATCACCATAAGTCAGGAACAGATGGTGCCACCTGCTCAGGAACCTGCCTCTTGATGATCAGAGAAATTTTTCTAAATTTCGATTTATTTATGATAGTCACACAGAGAGAGAGAGAGAGAGAGAGAGAGAGAGAGAGAGAGAGAGAGAGAGAGGCAGAGACACAGGCAGAGGGAGAGGGAGAAGCAGGCTCCATGCACCGGGAGCCCGACGTGGGATTCGATCCCGGCTCTCCAGGATCGCGCCCTGGGCCAAAGGCAGGCGCCAAACCGCTGCGCCACCCAGGGATCCCGATCAGAGAAAATGTTAAGAACAAGGTCCAAGAACACAGGGGCCTAGAGAATGGGCCTATAACAAGCGCAGGACCACCCAGCAATTACGGAGGGCATAAGGAACCCGAGAGGGCGAGGAAGACTGGAAGCGCATTGAGAAAGGGCAGCGGAGCCCTGAGTGGGTGGGAATGGCGCGGCGGGAGCAGATTCCAACCTGTCCTCCACACTGAGATCTCCCACCCCCCGCCACATACACAGCATCACACAGCAGCTGTCCTGTGGCTGAGATTCCACATTCCTTTCCTGGTTGCTGCAGAAGTCAGGGCTGAGAGAGACCCTGCAGGGGGCATTGTCTTCCGGTTCCAAAAGAGCCATGGCAAATTCCCCTGACCTGGCGTTTTGCTGTGGACGTTTCAGGATTGTCATCTGCTACTCCTCCTGTCCCTGGTTTGAGCCCTGCTGCCCTAACCTGAGGACTGACGGGGCACCTGGAGATTACTGAGAAGCTGCTAGGGAGCTGGAACCCTGGCTGCAGAGGGTCTGAGGCCCGCTGGTAGCATCCGTGGCCGGGACGTAAAGAACCTCAGTCTAACAAATAACGTTGATCCGTCTCATTCCATCATTATTTAGTGCTTGTAGAATAGGCCTTCACTGTTCTTTCCTAGATGCCCAATGAGACCGATGACGCTGCAGTGAGCTGTTATTTGGCATAAACACTTGCCCCCCAAAAGAGATTTGAGTTTATTAGTGAGAAAATTCACCTTTGATTGCTGACTAAGAGCTGATTTCTGCAAGCTACCTTGAAAAGACACTAGGAGGTAACCGAAACAAACATTCTTTAGAAAAGCCTGTGTGGCCTGATGAACAAACACTCCTATCTTTCTCAGGATTGACAGTCCAGTATGCGGTGTCAAAATGTTACTGAGTATGTTTGTGCTTTTTCGCCTCACCTTTTTTTTTTTTTTCCACTTAGACATAAAATGTCACTATTTTTCATTATTTTGTTACCTTCAGAAATGCAAAGCACGTTGCTTTTTGTCGGGTTTACGACGTTCTCTTTGGAAAAGCATTTAACGTATAAGTCGGTGTATGGAAAAATATCGAGTAGATGAGAGCACAGTTGGTCCCTGGATGCAGCAGGAGCCAGGCAACCACACAGGCACCTCCGAAATCTGCTCAGAGTCCCTGCCCTGCGGGTCCAGCGCGGAAGGCGGCCTGGGTCAAGAGGGACGGTCGGGGCGGCCCCGGGATGGGATCCAGCGTCCGGCTACCGGGGAGAGCCTGGCTCCAACAACCCCGGCTCACGGGCTGCGTGGCTCACCGGGACCCCTTGGCTCCTACTTGCAGAGGCTCCGGCGCGGCGCGGGGTCCGGGTGGTCCAGGCCGGCGGACAGGGCCCTGAGCTCCTCTCGCGGCCGACTGCCCGGCCCCGGCGCCCAGGAGCTCGCGGCACCAGACAGCTCCCACGGCCCAGGGGCGGTCCCGGGAGCTGCGAGCTCGAGCCCCGCGCCCCGGGCCCGCAGGACGTCCCGGCGCAGCGAACCACCCACCACCCACGAACGAACGCGCGGGCCCAGGGCGCGCGGACTGTGCGGCGCGAAGCGGCGGCGGCGCGGGGGCGCGGCAGCTCCGTAAGGGGCGGGACTGCGAGTCCGGCGGGAGGCTGAGCCCCGGGCTCGGTCGGGGGCGGGCGGGAGCGGGGCTGCCGGCCCCTGGCGAGTCGGGCGCCCGCCCCTGCTGGCGCGCAGCCCCCGGGGCCCCACGCGGCCCTCTCCGGAGCGGCTCCCTGCCGAGGACGCGGGCGGCCTCCTCCTCTGCGCGCCTTCCCGAAGGGAGGGCGGCGGGCTGGGCGCGGGGGCCTCCTTCCCTCTCCCACCCTCTCCCGCGGAGCCCGCAGTCCCACTGCGCGCGGGACGGAGCGGGCAGGGCCCTTGGCGGGGGCGGCGCCCAGAAGAGCCCTGGAGGGGACCCGGGGGCTCCGAAGAAGGGAGGCCGCAGGCAAGGCGAGGGCAGAGCCGGCGCTCTGCGTGCTGGGTGGCGCCCGGGCCCCTGCCCTTGCTGAGCGGCTGCCCAGCGCCGGTGCCCCGCCCCGTCCACCTGCAGACGACACGGTCTCGCTGCGGAGGTCCAGAAAAGCCAGTTCTAGTTCAGAGGCGCATCTGGGTCCTGCGGCCAAAACGCCACAGCCTCCTCTGGCGCGCAGTTGCTAGGTTCCTGGCTTCAGGTGCATTTCTAGGGTCAAAGAGGGCAAATGGGCAAAGCTGGGGAGCCTGGGTGGCTCGGTCCTTTAAGCGACCCCTCTTGATTTGGCTCAGGTCAGGATCTCCACGTGGGGAGATGGAGCCCCGGTGAGGCTCCTCGCTCCCAGCTGGGGGTCTGCTTTTCTCCCTCTCCCTCTGATCCTACCCCTGCACACCTGCACACCTGCACACCTGCACGGGTGCCCTCTCAAGTAAATCAATCAGTCTTTCTTTCTTTCTTTCTTTCTTTCTTTCTTTCTTTCTTTCTTTCTTTCTTTCTTTCTTTCTCTTCTTCTTCTTCTTCTTCTTCTTCTTCTTCTTCTTCTTCTTCTACTTTCTTCAGGGAAAACCTGTATGGCCATCTCTTCTGGTGAGTTCTTAAGATGAATGGGTATTTTTGGATTGGCAGAAAGGAGGAAAGCAACTTGCCATTTTTTTTGTGAATCCACTGTCAGCCAGGCATTTCGTAAGCACTAAATCTCATCATCACTCACATTCTCTGTGATGGTGATTTGATCCCCAGAACATGCGTATCTAGGTGAGAAATCACAGAAGAAGAGAGATTTCGTTATTTTAACCAGTGACATCTCGGACGGTAATAAAAACTGAGAGCCTTAGCCTGCATTTGTCCAGTATGTTGCTTTCTTGCCTCTTACTTATTTCCATTACTGGTTGGTGCTTCTTCCCTGCTGGGCTGTGAGTGTCCCCAGACCAGGAATTGTAACTTTCACCTCTGTCCCATGCAAGTAGGGCACGGCTGGGAAACAGTGCATGCTGAGTGAGCTAGGATATATGATTTAAAATCATGACTCACAAGCAGAGGTATGAAGATGTCACCATTACTTTCTCATACTGTAATTCTATGCTCTTAAAGCATTTATAGATAAGGAAAAGTTTCACTAGGTTATCAAGGAATAAAATGGACTCTCATAACCTGCTGTTTTTCATACATAAAGGTTACAAATACCTCTGTGGACCAGCAATGTCACTAGCTAAGGCTGGTTAGAAAAACATAATGAGGTGACCCTGGCTCTCAACAGACTTTCAAATATTCCAGGAATAATTTGTCACAGTGCAAATTTGTCTCGAGTGATAGGAACCCTCTAGCTGTTTGAGTGTGCCCATTTGTCCAGAAAAATCCTTAAAAGCTACTTTTTCCCAGTCGGTCTGTGATGGGTTGTTTTGAATGTGTGGCTGTCATTGGATGGGAGGTTACTCTCCATGCATCCCAGCCACTCCACGCTGTCCTCCTTGGACCAGTGATCTTAGCCTTTAGACAAGGCCATTTCTAGGTCTTTGGGCCCCTTTTATGGTCCTAGCAGTTTAGGCACCTCGGCAATACTCACACTTCTTCATAGAAAAGTAGATGTGAATTCAGTGTGATCCAACTTCAAAGAAAGAACAGTCAGTTAGACTTTGCACATATTTTGCTTTAGTTTTTTAGTAACTGAGTCACCTTCCATGGATCAATCAGGCAAATTATAAGCATAAAAATATGCCTCACTGCAGAAACCAAGAGTTTATTAGCAATAGCATTAAAGAAATCGGTGGTTGATGAGCCTGTATATACAGATCTCCATGGCAAACCACACCTGGAGGTTTAATTTAATTTAGGAAGAGGAGGCCTCAGGGGGAAGTAGATATCACAGGCAGAACATTGTAGGAAGCCACGTCTATGAAGTTATCCTTAGGTTTTCCTCTAACTGAATGTAGTGATATCTTGATGAAGGGATACCACCATTCCCCAGTCTAAGGTATGATTTTGCGTTTGTTCCCTCAGAAGATGTGGTCAAGCTAAGATTTATTAACATGGGCTTAAAGGCAATGCACAGGTGTCCAGATTTTCTGGTGCTGTGCAAACTAACCAACCAGAAGACCATATGAGCCCCTTCTTCATAATCTCTGAATTTTTAGGAAGTTTTTTCCCATGTGAGAAGGTATGAGTTTGTCCAGCAGATGTGCTGGCAACATCTGGACCCAAAGTCCTGCAGTCAGAACTGCCCTTATAATGTTGGATGCTTTTTTAGTGAGACTGTAGGTAGACCTCCTTCTCTCAGGGGCCATTGTATTGTTCCCATTGATTTTGACTGGAATTTTCTTTTTGACCGTCAATGTGACTTTTAGCAGTGTAATAACCAGTCATGATATTAGGCTACTTGGAGAGGCGAGAAGTTTGAGGTACGATCATGACTATCTGTATACATCATTGAATCCTGGAATATCTAACTACTTTGCGGCATGGGGAGACCAGTACTTTAGCACTGGCAAACATTACTGGGAGGTGGAGGTGAATGATATTTGGGACTGGGCTGTATGGGTATCTGCGAGGGACTCAGTGAGGGCCTCAGTGAAGATTCCTGGATGAGGAAGATTGGCCCACTGGCTAAATCAAGATGCATATTGCTCCTTATGTGTAAAGGAGAATGATGGTTACAGCCTCAGGGCCACCTGCCCTCTGTCTCTTCTGTTCATAGAGAAACCTCAGGGCAAGATTGGTGCATCCCTTGATTTTGACAATGGAAGTTTGAGTTTTGTAGATGTGGCAACATGTTGGATCATTTGAAAGTACCGTGATGGCTACTTAAAATCTACTGTCAGGTCTTTTGTGTGCTCTGGCTACAGATGAGGGCTGGAGCCTGACTTGGGCACCCAGGAACCTGAGGGAGCCATCTAAACAAATGAATTATAGTTGATTGCCTTTTCTGCTGTATCTACTTGGACGTAACCTCCTCTGCTATTCAAATGAAGAAAGATGTCATGAAACCCAGATTTTGGTCATTTTGTTCCATCTTCTTAGACATCAGAATCTCTTGTGGGCCATTCATCTAGAGTATGTGTGCCATTTTTGGTCATCCATTTTGTGAGATTGCCAGAGGTACCAAAACACATGAGCGTGTGATTGGAACCTCATGGTCTGAACACAGGAACACAGGGGTCTGCACACCAGGTGTGGGCCTGGTCATCTGAGACTCCCATGTGGTCTGCAACCCAGTTTCTTCCTCTTGACCTAGGCTGTCCCACACATTGACTGATTTGCCTCCGGGACAAAAAGCCACTTTGACACCCACCTGACCTTAGGGACAAGGACAGGCCTCCACTTTAGTGAGCCCAATGTAGCTAGGCCTTTAAGTTTTCCCATAGTATAAATGAAAAGGGATGGAGAAAGTAAGTGCCTCTTCTATACTCACCATTGTATTCTCAGCAGGTAACAAGTTGGCTGCATATCAAGAGCAAATTCACCAAATACGTGAATGAAGAAATCTAATGGATGAGACCATGATCTTATCTGAAGGAATTTTTTTATAGCAAAGTCAGAGACAGGGATTCTAAAGTTCACACTTCCAAGATATGAAGGCTGATGTCCAAAACAGATTATACAGGTTGAGTTGACACCATGGAGGTTCTTCATCTTTAGGAAAGTGCATCTGTGGGTGGGGAGGTGAGAAGTGAAGAGATTGTTTTCAAGAAACCTGTGTGAGTGACTATACTCAGGGTAATCATACACTAATTTCTTTGCATTTAAGATCATCTTGGGTCTTGAGGGTTGGGACAGGCTGTGATGTGAGTGATATGGGGCTGCCAAGTGAAGGTCTTAAGATCTTTTCGAGGCCAAAAGGTGCTTTTATTATAGCTGGAGACAGAAGGAGCTACACTAAGATGGTGAGAAATGACTGATTGTATACTTTTTAGTTAGTGGAGGTTAGGGATAAAGTACGTTTCTAAGGCATGTGAGCATGTTAAAAGCAAAGCCCCTAAGAACTGGAGGACTAGCTATTAAGATGTGGTTGCTTAGGGATCCCTGGGTGGTGCAGCGGTTTAGCGCCTGCCTTTGGCCCAGGGCGCGATCCTGGAGACCTGGGATCAAATCCCACATCGGGCTCCCAGTGCATGAAGCCTGCTTCTCCCTCTGCCTGTGTCTCTGTCTCTGTCTCTCTCTCTGTGACTATCATAAATAAATTTAAAAAAATTTTTAAAAAAAGATGTGGTAGGTTAGAGTCTCCAATAATATAACATTAAGGCACCCACGAGTCCTTGATGAATGTCATGACTTCATGACTCAGGGATTCATCAGTGGGCTGCAAATTAGAAGCAGACTTAACTATGGGTACATTTCTCTTGCCTTTGTTCTCCTCATCAGGACAGAAGAACAGTATGTGGACACATGCCTCCTACCATCTTGTCTCCATTTCACCATCATGCAAGATTGCACGGCTTTCTGTTTCAGCCCTTCGTGTCCTTCACTGGATTGCAGTCTCCATTGTCTTTCCACCATCAAAAATACTTGTTGGATGTATTGTGAGAAATCCATAAATTAATCTTATTGATTGAATCACATTGGTGTTTTGGACTAGAAAAGGAATGAAGCTAGGCAGACATTGCACTCTACCCTACCTGAGATCTAGTATTGTTGTATAGCCAGGAACACATCACCTAAATGTCACTTTGCCAGTCGTTTCATTTGTCACTGGTAGTCCTGCGAGTTTATGGTTACTGAGCACTTGCTGCACGGTTTCCATATAAATGAGTTCTCTCTGCTTTATACATATGAACATTAATAATCCAGTATTTTAAATGAAAAAAACTGAGCCATGAAATATTTCAGTGACTTTTAAACTAAGGTATCAATCACCGATGTCTGTGCTCTTAACTTTGCCATTGGTTGCTCATGAAAATACAAGTGTCTAACTAGAATTTAAATAAAAACTTTTTAAAAGTACCAAGAAAACCCCACAACCCCATATATTAAAAAATACTAAATGACCAAAGTTGAGACTTTTTACACCTTCAAAATATGAAAGGAAAACACAAGAAGGGATCTACTACTGTGCATAGTGAATTTGATCTGACCCACAATATTTTGGATATGAGTCTCAAAAAAACAAATAACTTTAACAGATTACATTCTATAATGGAGAAGTGAAAGATGGAAGATCATGTTCTATGTTTTAAAAATTGATTTATAATATGTGTGATTGAATTATACTGATGAAATTATGGAAATATCAATTCAATCCAAAACCTATTCTGTATTTCAGAAAGGTATAGAGGGAGGTTTATTTCCTGACAGCATCTAAATAAAGACAATCACAGAAGAAAATAGTTATATTTGTAATACTATTAATCCCCAATTATTTTTTTGTTTGTAGTGTTGTCACAAGTGGCCTTTTCCAGAGAGTAGTGAGAAAAAGGAAAGCTGTCATACTGTCATACCATGCATGATTAAATGTAATATGTTTATTCCAGTATCTTTTAATACAAGTTATGTCTACTAACACTACAAGAAATGAAATATTTAGTTTTTTTAAATCCTTGACCACCCATATCATACACATATATACATTTCTCTTGTCCATATCTTGCCATCATGGCCCTATTGAGTTTTCAAACTGTTAGATTGTTTCCTATTTTCTGGATGGAGAGCATCTTTTTAAAACTTTTTGTGTTGTCATTCTGCCTTTCAAATTTATTTCCTTTTTTTTTAAAGACACATTTACTCAGCGTTATGATCAGACTATTACATTTAGCAATCAACAACATGGGTGCAAAAAAAAATCTTTACACTCCTCAAAATTTGGACCCATGAAAGGAGGAAATTTTGGAGGCAAGAGCTGTGGCTCCTATGGTGGTGGAGGCCAATACTTTGCCAAACCACGAAATCAACGTGGCTAAAAAAAAGTCTACATTAAAACCCTTTGTTGGTATGCTTTACACTCTCCACAGAACAGAACTAAAATAACCTGTTACACAATTCATCACAAATACAGTCCTCAAGTTTTTGGCCATACACATGAGTATTGTCTAAAACATGTCTTCTTTGTAGCAGCTAGGCCCTGCCACCACTGTGCTTGGCTGAGTTCACGAATCTGTTGTAACCAGTAGCTTCCCTGTCACTTCTCTCATTCTCCTCTCCTGCTAAGCTTTGTTTCCTGGCAGTAATTAAAAGCTTCTGCCACTGCCATAGCTGCTGGTGCTGCTGAAACCGCCATAACCACGTTGATTTCGTGGTGACATTGCTGGTCCACAGAGGTATTTGTAACCTTTATGTATCAAAAACAGCAGGTCATGAGAGTCCATTTTATTCCTTGATAACTTAGTGAAACTTTTCCTTATCTATAAATGCTTTAAGAGCATAGAATTACAGTATGAGAAAGTAATGGTGACATCTTCATACCTCTGCTTGTGAGTCATGATTTTAAATCATATATCCTAGCTCACTCAGCATGCACTGTTTTCCAGCCGTGCCCTACTTGCATGGGACAGAGGTGAAAGTTACAATTCCTGGTCTGGGGACACTCACAGCCCAGCAGGGAAGAAGCACCAACCAGTAATGGAAATAAGTAAGAGGCAAGAAAGCAACATGCTGGACAAAGGCAGGCTAAGGCTCTCAGTTTTTATTACCGTCCGAGATGTCACTGGTTAAAATAACGAAATCTCTCTTCTTCTGTGATTTCTCACCTAGATACGCATGTTCTGGGGATCAAATCACCATCACAGAGAATGTGAGTGATGATGAGATTTAGTGCTTACGAAATGCCTGGCTGTCAGTGGATTCACAAAAAAAAAAAAATGGCAAGTTGCTTTCCTCCTTTCTGCCAATCCAAAAATACCCATTCATCTTAAGAACTCACCAGAAGAGATGGCCATACAGGTTTTCCCTGAAGAAAGTAGAAGAAGAAGAAGAAGAAGAAGAAGAAGAAGAAGAAGAAAAAGAAAGAAAGAAAGAAAGAAAGAAAGAAAGAAAGAAAGAAAGAAAGAAAGAAAGACTGATTGATTTACTTGAGAGGGCACCCGTGCAGGTGTGCAGGTGTGCAGGGGTAGGATCAGAGGGAGAGGGAGAAAAGCAGACCCCCAGCTGGGAGCGAGGAGCCTCACCGGGGCTCCATCTCCCCACGTGGAGATCCTGACCTGAGCCAAATCAAGAGGGGTCGCTTAAAGGACCGAGCCACCCAGGCTCCCCAGCTTTGCCCATTTGCCCTCTTTGACCCTAGAAATGCACCTGAAGCCAGGAACCTAGCAACTGCGCGCCAGAGGAGGCTGTGGCGTTTTGGCCGCAGGACCCAGATGCGCCTCTGAACTAGAACTGGCTTTTCTGGACCTCCGCAGCGAGACCGTGTCGTCTGCAGGTGGACGGGGCGGGGCACCGGCGCTGGGCAGCCGCTCAGCAAGGGCAGGGGCCCGGGCGCCACCCAGCACGCAGAGCGCCGGCTCTGCCCTCGCCTTGCCTGCGGCCTCCCTTCTTCGGAGCCCCCGGGTCCCCTCCAGGGCTCTTCTGGGCGCCGCCCCCGCCAAGGGCCCTGCCCGCTCCGTCCCGCGCGCAGTGGGACTGCGGGCTCCGCGGGAGAGGGTGGGAGAGGGAAGGAGGCCCCCGCGCCCAGCCCGCCGCCCTCCCTTCGGGAAGGCGCGCAGAGGAGGAGGCCGCCCGCGTCCTCGGCAGGGAGCCGCTCCGGAGAGGGCCGCGTGGGGCCCCGGGGGCTGCGCGCCAGCAGGGGCGGGCGCCCGACTCGCCAGGGGCCGGCAGCCCCGCTCCCGCCCGCCCCCGACCGAGCCCGGGGCTCAGCCTCCCGCCGGACTCGCAGTCCCGCCCCTTACGGAGCTGCCGCGCCCCCGCGCCGCCGCCGCTTCGCGCCGCACAGTCCGCGCGCCCTGGGCCCGCGCGTTCGTTCGTGGGTGGTGGGTGGTTCGCTGCGCCGGGACGTCCTGCGGGCCCGGGGCGCGGGGCTCGAGCTCGCAGCTCCCGGGACCGCCCCTGGGCCGTGGGAGCTGTCTGGTGCCGCGAGCTCCTGGGCGCCGGGGCCGGGCAGTCGGCCGCGAGAGGAGCTCAGGGCCCTGTCCGCCGGCCTGGACCACCCGGACCCCGCGCCGCGCCGGAGCCTCTGCAAGTAGGAGCCAAGGGGTCCCGGTGAGCCACGCAGCCCGTGAGCCGGGGTTGTTGGAGCCAGGCTCTCCCCGGTAGCCGGACGCTGGATCCCATCCCGGGGCCGCCCCGACCGTCCCTCTTGACCCAGGCCGCCTTCCGCGCTGGACCCGCAGGGCAGGGACTCCCGGCAGATTTCGGAGGTGCCTGTGTGGTTGCCTGGCTCCTGCTGCATCCAGGGACCAACTGTGCTCTCATCTACTCGATATTTTTCCATACACCGACTTATACGTTAAATGCTTTTCCAAAGAGAACGTCGTAAACCCGACAAAAAGCAACGTGCTTTGCATTTCTGAAGGTAACAAAATAATGAAAAATAGTGACATTTTATGTCTAAGTGGAAAAAAAAAAAAAAGGTGAGGCGAAAAAGCACAAACATACTCAGTAACATTTTGACACCGCATACTGGACTGTCAATCCTGAGAAAGATAGGAGTGTTTGTTCATCAGGCCACACAGGCTTTTCTAAAGAATGTTTGTTTCGGTTACCTCCTAGTGTCTTTTCAAGGTAGCTTGCAGAAATCAGCTCTTAGTCAGCAATCAAAGGTGAATTTTCTCACTAATAAACTCAAATCTCTTTTGGGGGGCAAGTGTTTATGCCAAATAACAGCTCACTGCAGCGTCATCGGTCTCATTGGGCATCTAGGAAAGAACAGTGAAGGCCTATTCTACAAGCACTAAATAATGATGGAATGAGACGGATCAACGTTATTTGTTAGACTGAGGTTCTTTACGTCCCGGCCACGGATGCTACCAGCGGGCCTCAGACCCTCTGCAGCCAGGGTTCCAGCTCCCTAGCAGCTTCTCAGTAATCTCCAGGTGCCCCGTCAGTCCTCAGGTTAGGGCAGCAGGGCTCAAACCAGGGACAGGAGGAGTAGCAGATGACAATCCTGAAACGTCCACAGCAAAACGCCAGGTCAGGGGAATTTGCCATGGCTCTTTTGGAACCGGAAGACAATGCCCCCTGCAGGGTCTCTCTCAGCCCTGACTTCTGCAGCAACCAGGAAAGGAATGTGGAATCTCAGCCACAGGACAGCTGCTGTGTGATGCTGTGTATGTGGCGGGGGGTGGGAGATCTCAGTGTGGAGGACAGGTTGGAATCTGCTCCCGCCGCGCCATTCCCACCCACTCAGGGCTCCGCTGCCCTTTCTCAATGCGCTTCCAGTCTTCCTCGCCCTCTCGGGTTCCTTATGCCCTCCGTAATTGCTGGGTGGTCCTGCGCTTGTTATAGGCCCATTCTCTAGGCCCCTGTGTTCTTGGACCTTGTTCTTAACATTTTCTCTGATCGGGATCCCTGGGTGGCGCAGCGGTTTGGCGCCTGCCTTTGGCCCAGGGCGCGATCCTGGAGAGCCGGGATCGAATCCCACGTCGGGCTCCCGGTGCATGGAGCCTGCTTCTCCCTCTCCCTCTGCCTGTGTCTCTGCCTCTCTCTCTCTCTCTCTCTCTCTCTCTCTCTCTCTGTGTGACTATCATAAATAAATCGAAATTTAGAAAAATTTCTCTGATCATCAAGAGGCAGGTTCCTGAGCAGGTGGCACCATCTGTTCCTGACTTATGGTGATGGAGATTAGTTCTCCTGGACCCGGTGTGTCTACCCGCTGCACCCCTCACTCAACGGATGGCCTTGGACCCAGGCTCAGAGGAGTTACAGACCGTTCCAGCCAGAGCAGGACCATCCTATGGAGTATCAGCACAGTCTGGGGAGATATCCTAATCTTCTGTTCACACATCTTCTAACCTGGCAGTATCATCTCCAGGCATCTCTCCTATAGAATCCATCACCAACAGGGATATAAATAAATGGATATATATATATATATATGTATATATATATATATATATATATATATATAGTAACATTACTTTCAGTAGCTGAATAAGTACATAGGCTGTCACTCGAACATTATACGATACGGAGAATAATTTTAAAATACTGTACAATGTTCAACACATTATATAAATGAAGATACGGAAAAATGTAAGTTAGGGGCAGGGTATCTCGTGTATGTGCGTTTAGCAAAGTGATTTATTAATATATTAAAACCAATGCATCCACGTGGCAACAACATTACAAAACAATGCATACAAAAATACACCGAAGAATATAAAATTTAAAAGAACAATACACCGCTGACAGTCAAGCTCCCAGTGGGTGACTTAAGAGACCTGAATTTCAAGAAAAAAAATGAAATGAAAATTTCAATCATGTGAGCATTACAATATTATGAGCATGGTGTAGGAAAAGTTTACTACAGTAACGCATTTATTGAGTTACAGAATGTATATTCAGGACGTTGTCTCGACAGAGGGTTCCATGTAATAAATGTACATGACACTTTTCATATTCTTTATACCTGTATTTAACAACATAAAGCCTTGTGATGTTTCGTGATGTGTCAGTCTGGTTAGGCCAAATGACGGGGATATAAGGGAGGGACTCAAGGACTTCATAGCATCCTCACATCTCTTGCAGTTATCCAAGTAGATACTAATCTAGGTGCTGCTGTGAAGGGATTTGGCAGATGAATTAAAGTCCCTCAAGTTTTCTAAATGAGGGTGATTGATTACCCAGGTGGACCTGATTGAATCAACAAAGGCCTTTAAAGGAATGACTGGGCATTTCCTGAATAAAATTCCAAAAGCGAGCGGGGTCTACATGGCTCCAGTTGCTCCTGACAGCCTGTGGAAGGTTCTCGACTGCTCCTGCTTTCCATCCTTGAGTGATTGCCTTCCTGCTCTCAGACTTGTCTAGCTAGGACCTATAGTCCTCATAAGTCAATTCCTTGTCAGTTCTCTCTCCCGCCAGCTCTCCCCCCAACCCTCTCCCTCTCTCCTTCCTTCTCCTGCCCATTCTGACTTCCACTCTCTCATTTAGGTTGATCCCTACTAATATAGGTCTGACAGATTTAGTTTCCCTATTAGGACATTTGACGTTCTACTACTTTTATTTGGGTGGGGGGGATGACCCCTTCCTTAATTTCTGTGCTACACACATGCTGGTTCTCCCTGGTGTAGAGAAAATGGTAAGACACAGATTTTCCTGCCTCTTGTGTAAAGCCTTGTAAAATTTCATAGTTGCTCTGCATATCCCTGCATGGCATGCTGAGCTACTCCCATTATTAAAATCCATACCCATACGTAGTCAGAAAATGCTAGGTACTTGGAAGATTTAAATGTCATAGGAGCCAATATATACTCAATATTTGGCCAAGAGAAAATCATAGGGGCGCCCGGGTAGCTCAGCTGGCTAGGCCTCTGCCCGCAGTTCAGGTCATGATCTCGGGGTCCTGGGATCAAACCCGGCATCGGGCTCCCTGCTCCATGGAGCGCTTGCCTCTCTCTTTACCTCTGCTACTCCCCCTGCTCCTGCTCTCTCTCTCTCTCTCTCTCTGTCAAGTCATTAAAATAAAATAATCTGAAAAAAAGGAAAAGCATGAAAATATGGTCATACATATTAGACCATTTCCAACAGGTTCAGGCTAACACAAGTACGAGGTTTTCCACTCCAGAGGAATGTGTATTTTGTGAGCCTCTTTCATTCTCCTTTTTAGTCAGCAGTAGATTCCATCACGGGAGAATATCCCGGAGAAAGGGATCTTCAATAGCCAAAATTAAAAACACTTATTTCACTTTGCTAAATATTCTGCTTTCATTTCCTTCCCCATAGGCACCCGGATTTTAAGAAACCACGCTCAGGACTCCCAAATCCCCGTCTCTTGTTTCATTGTCCTGTTTGTTTCTGAGATGCAGAGCCCCGGGGCCATCCTCATGCCAGCCAGACTCCTCATATAAGCTAGAACAGTAAGTTCCCCACCGTCCTCCAGGGTCTTCCTCCTCTTGTCTTCTTAATTGCAGGCATTAGGACGGCTACCTGCTCTCTTACTCGTCCTGGAAAACTGAGATGTCGTCAAGACACCGTTTTCTTCCTCAGCCCAGTATCACACCAGCCCGATATCTCTCAGCTGTATCTTGCCCTCCCTTGTCCTCATTTGTGCTTCCTCAGTTCAAACCTTTAGAATCCCCAGTGAGTTCCTCCAATTACCTCTGCCCTTTGACTAGCCTCACAAATGGTTTCTAAAGCACGCCCTCTAAATGACCCATCTAAGACAATCACCGGAGAGCCTGGTGATGGCATATACTTGACAAGTAAATAGGTAGACGATGTGATGTGTTAGGGTCTGACAGTACTCTGTAGAACAATGGAAAGGGAAGAGGGAAGGAGGACCGTGGGGTGGGGATGAGAACAGAGGATGCCCCGATCTCAGAAACAGGGCTGAGTAATTGGTTGCAGGCTGGCCCACTTGGCTCCCAAAGCCACCCCTTGAGTGAGCACCAGCGGGGCTAACTTGCAAACAGGTGAGTTGGAAGAGGGGAGCCAAGCAGTCACTTTTCATGGAAGCGCTTCTCAGCCTGCACTTCATCAAGCACTTATTAAGTGGATGAAATTGGCTGGATAAAGGAATTTCGATCCTGGTACAAAAAAGGAGGGGGAAGGGCGAAACAAAGTTCTGTGGGCTCGGTGAATTGGCAAGGCTAAGCCCTAGGTACAGCAGGTTGATCTGCCATGACACAGAGAATCGGTGAGACTCAACAGAAGAGGGAAAAATGGGTTTATATTCTGAGCAACCAAAGTCCTGGCTGGGTTACGTGAATGTCAGGAGAGAAGCAGTCAGAGCTGGTTACTGGAAGAGGCCTCCCTGTCACCATGAGGGACAGCATCATACAGAGAGACCTGAAAGGGAGCACAGGGCTATTGGTCAGTGACTCCAGGAACATACAGCCCGGAATGGCTCACGAGAGGGAGCCCTTCAGAGGAAACTGTGCCATCAGCCGGATGTGGAACTCCTCCAGCTAAAAACTGAGGAATGGTGTGTCGGGGCACTGGACATTCCGCTGCATGGAAATTCTTCCTCTCAGCTGAAGTCTGTGTTCTCTCAAACTTACATCATTTGTTTCCAGAAATATATTTCCTTCACTGGGCCTGCTTTATTGGGAGGGCATTCCCCCTCCAGAGGATACTCTACAATTTTTACCCTTCCCTCATACCTTGTTGAAAGGAGACGGATTGGTGAAATGAGGGGTGTAAAAGCCCACAGTTAAAATTGCCCATCTAAAAGCAAATGATCATCTGTTTGGGCTCTCTGAGAATCCACACAATAATAGGTTAATTTTTGGTCATAGCAATCTGCCCTCTAGTGTCGCTTTCTTGATTTAGACCTCTTGATTCGTCCCTTTATCTTCTTTCAGCCCAGGCATAGGTGGGAATAAGACCTGGGCACTCCTCTGGACCTGCTCAAGCACTGTCCAGGGAAGGGGCAGCCCCTTAGCAGTGTGCGTATGATCTGTCACTTTGTGTTGGGATCGTGTGGGTAACTCATTTGCCCTTGTACTCATTATTGTAATTAGTTTCAGAAATAAGTGCATCTTTGGCCATGAAAACCTCTCGTAACTGAATATGTCCTTGTACGCATATTTGCATGATGAAGAGTGAATTATACTGGAAAACTTAAATATGACCCAGGCTCTCAATGAGTCAGTTACTTACTAGGTAAAAAGAAGGATATAGGGGAAAAAAATCAAAAAGTGACCGGAGCAATGCTCAGATTTAAGGTATATAATTTAGTGCCATAAAAAATTACACATTTATTCAACATCTTTAATTTTTAACAGCTTGAAATAGATTTCAGGTCATGTATATTTTACTAGGTCTCGTGTTTTTATTTCTAGTTTTTCAAAAGGGCATACATTACTCACGTAATGGAAAATGTGAATAAATAGGTACCTATTACCAACAGAATCATTTCTGGAAGAAACATCCAACAAAAATGATAAAAATATTTTTGAAGCAAAATCACAGTATGAATAGCTGCTGTTAAATCTGAGAGCTCCCATTTTTAACTACTAAAAATAACGGTACTATGAATATTTGAGTTCAAATCTTTGTACAGACGTGTGTTTTTGTTCTCTTGTGTACACACCTGGTTGTGGAATTTCTGGCCTCTCTGGTAGACTATGTTACTATTTTAAGAAAGCCTTCAGAATGCCTTTTGCAAGGGTGCTGCATAGGGGCCATCTGGGCAGAGGGGCCTGCATTTCCCGTCACTCCCTTCTCCCCACTTAAGATCACAAAAAGCCACAAGCAGCAGGTCCACAGGCTGAACTTCCATCCTTGTGCTACCTAAAAGCATCATCATTCAGGAACAGGGCCTAAGGCCGAGGCTCTCAGGGCAGGGTCCAGCCATCAGCTCCAGCACTAGCGTCTTGGAATTCGTTAGACGGGCAGACTCTGCAGCCTCACCCCACACCTACTACCTCAAGAGTGTGTGTGATCCAGGCCCAGGGCTCTGTGGTCTAACAAGCCCTGCAGGTGATTCAGATGCACCTCCTAGATTAATGCAGTCTCCGTGTTAATCTCTGAAAAGGATTCTTTCTCAGAAAGCAAACACAGCACAGCTGGGAAGGGAAGCGGCTTTGCCCTCTCCCACTCAAATCCTCCCCTTCCTGCACCTAGACAGTGTAGGCAGAGATCCAGAGCGTCAGCTCCGGGTGGTGGGGGCAGACAGGAACAAACAAGGGCAGTTCCTTGAGGAGAAGCACCAACTGGAAGGTGAGCAGAGGGAGGTGTGTAAACAAGATTACCTTGCTTCTGGTTCCTGTTTGTTTTTCTTTCCTTGTCATTTTCCTGAAGGCTTTAGTCAAGTTCCGGCCTCGTCCCTGTCCCCGCTTTGAGGTGGGACCAGCCTCACTAAGCATATCCATTGGAACACGCACACGCTGCCCCGTGGTCACCTCGGTGGGGACAGTGGTTATCCAGAAAGCCTTCAAAGAAGTGGAACTGGAGAACCACCTTCTGCCCGTGGAGACGTGCCTCCAGAGCCCCCTGGCAGGTTCTGACTTTCATTTCTGTTACTGAAAGAGGCTTCCTGCTGCTCATGCAGAGGTCTGTGAATATGGGCTGCACAGCAGCCTGGCTCTGCTCTCCTAGCACAGCTGCACACAGGTGTGTCTGTTACTTGTAAAATGCAGCATAATGAAAGAAGTTACATGAAATCATTGTAGCCCTTAATACAGACTTAGTTTTTTCTTAGTAATCTTGTCTATATCTGTTAATATTTTTGGTTACTTTTTTCACTTTTGTGATCCATGGAAAGGAAATGTTCTTCACGAAATTAGCCAAAATATTGGCCAATTGCTCTTTCCCAAGGTTATCCTCCTGACTTTAGATAGGTTGGGGAGCCACAGGAAGTTTTACTTGAGATCTAGTATTTTTGTGGACATGACCGTGGAGTTGGGGTGGGTCTTGGAACCCTGATTGTGAGCAACACATGAAATCTCCTTCTTGGATATATCTGCTCTGTTCATTTTCCCACATCATTTTTCCCTTGGTGATTTTAGTGTTTTAAAAACCTTTTAGGGCTTTTCCTGGCTCTTCTACTTATTACTGACTCAAATTTGGGTTTTCTCTCAATTTCTTGCTGGATTTTTACCGCTTGCTACTTGTCTACTTCTCCTTTCATTCTTCTCTTTTTTGCCCTTCTCTCTAGAGTGCTCCCTTTTTATCGTCATTCTGTTTATATACTTGACAACAGTAATGATGAACACTTGGGCAAGGCCCTGGTCCAATGTCCCCCTGTGAGATAGGTACTTGTTTTGCAAATGAGGAAATGAGTATCTCAAGGTCTGGGCTGGTAAGTGGTGAGGCTGGGCCTCTAACTCGGTAGTTCGGCTTCTGGAACTACTCCTAATTATGATGCCATATTACTCTCAGCTGTTTTATCCCCTTTAGGTCTTAAGAAACAGTAGCTTTGTGCCAATTCCATGAAATGGATTTTTTTTAACCACCTTTAAGTAATTTTTAAATATACAGGAAATGTTGCATGTTGCATCCTCTATCAGTATTCCATATTTTCTACAACTTGGCTGCTGGTCCCTAAGGATTATCTTCTTCTCGGATTCATGGGTTCATTCAGCTAAAGTAAAGGCAGTTAACTTAGCAGAGGTGCTATTTGAACTTCTTTCTCTATACTTCCCACAGCACCACTGGAAGCCTTTTTGGCTCGAACTACCCATTTCCCTTTTGCGCTGCTTTCCCTAAATTCCTCTCTAGTCCTGATGCTTCTCTTGTCCCACTCTCATTTCTATTTCTTTACCTGGACATTATTTTCTCTTCCTCTATTCCTGTTCACATAATCCCAAATACCTCTTGCCCTATTAGACATGATCTCCTCATATGTTCGTGAGGACCTTCACTCCAGTTATTTGAAATGAAGTCATTGCCACACGAATAGGACTGAACATTTTGAGAACCCTCACCTTTTGCCTCATTCCCCCGAACCTTACATCTTAATTGCTAGATCTCAGGCAAGAACAGCAGCCCCAATTTCTCACTCTGGAATATTTAGATGATCAGTTCATCTCATGTGGTAGACATGAAGAGGAAGAACAGAGCCCTGGAATGTGGGTAGAGACACTCTTGACCTTTGTACTGGGATCTGGATTGAAGGGAGAAGGACTTCAGCATGATTCTATCAGACCTCATGGTTCAGTAGAACGAGAGGATAGAAGCATATAGGGATATAGCCAGAGGCTGTGGTAAGGTAGAGCTGCCCCATTCAGTGCAGAATGTTAATACAGACATTAGATTTTAGCAATAGAGATATGTCTCTGAACCAGCATCAGCCTTCATGACACAGGAGAGTGGGAGGTCACAGGGGCCAGCCTGACTGTCCCTTCAGAGGACGGGCAGCACAGGGGCCATGAGAATAGAGCAACCACTGTCTGAAGGTGTGGCTGAGGTTTCTCTCTCCTCAGGCCACACTTACCAGTAAGATCCAGATTCCAGTAGCACAGTTATTCCTCCATATCCTTGCCAATGTCTGGTGTGATCTGTTTTGTTGCTTTAGCTTGATTTTAATGTTAGCTATTCCATTGAATGTGAAGTTGGATCTCATTGTGGTTTTAATTTGCATTTCCCTAATGACTAATGATATTTTAGCATCTTTCCCTATGCTTATCTGCCCATTGTGTATTTTCTGGGGTGAAGTGTCTGTTGAATTTTTTGCCTACATTTTTAGTAGGTTTGTTGCCTGTTTATTCAGGTTTGAAAAATTTTAACAGATTTTGGACAGAAATCTTTTATCAAGTATATGATTTACAAATATCTTCTTTTAATCTGGTGGCTGTCTTCTCACTGTCCAAATAGTATCCTTTTAAGGAGCAGATGTCTTTCATTTTGATGATGTTCAATTTATTAATATTATTAATTTTTATGGATCACGATCAAGGATTTTTAATCTGTATCTTCTAACAGCTTTTAAAATAATTTTACATTTTACATTTATATCTATGATTCATCTTGAATTAATTTTTGCATAAGGAGTGAAGCTTAGTTGAAGGTTAAGTTTTTCTTGCATTTGCATGCGCAGTTGTTCTAACATCATTTGTTGCAAAAACCTCTCTCCTTTGAATTAATTTGACAGCTTTGTTCAAAAAGCAACTATCCATATCTACATAAGTCAATTTATGAACTCCATTCTTTTCCATTGTATGTGTGTCTCTTTATCAACATTGTACTGTCTTGATTACCATAGCTTTTTTTAAAGATTTTATTTATTTATTCATGACAGACACACAGAGAGGCAGAGACACAAGCAGAGGGAGAAGCAGGCCCCATGCAGGGAGCCTGACATGGGACTCGATCCCAGGTCTCCAGAATCACACCCCAGGCTGAAGGCGGTGCAAACCACTAGGCCACCAGGGCTGCCTGATTACCATAGCTTTATAGTCGGTTTTAAAATTAGAAAATTATGGGTTGGGGAAAAATTAAAATTAAAAAGCATGATTCTATTCTTTTTCAAAAATTGATAATTCAAGAATGCTTCTTTGCCTTTACACATAAATTTTAGTATCAGCTCATCTAAATCTACAAATATCCTGCTAAGATTTCTGTAGGGATTGCATTATATCTATCAATCAAATTGAAAGGAATTGACAGAATTGACAAGTTTCCTGTATTGAGTCTTCCAAACCATAAAAATGATGTCTCTCTCCATTTATTTGATCTTCTTTGATTTCTTTCATTAGGACTTTATAGATTACAGCACATAGATTTTTTATGTGTTTTGATAAATTTCCCTACAGTTTTCTTTTTCTTTCACTTCTTCTTTCTTTTCTTCTTCTTTCTTTCTTTTTTTCACTTCCTTTTTTCTTTTCTTTCTTCCTTTTTTTTTTTTTTACATATTGCAAATAGTATCTTTGGTTTTCAAATAATACATTGCTAGTATATAGATACATGAGGGATTTTTTGTTGTTTCTTTTAAGTAACTCTAAGACATCGATATTGTTTTTCATCTCTATAGTTTAGTTTTTCTGAAGATTTCCTCTAGTGGCATCATAAAATATGTATCTCTTTGGTTTTGGCTCCTTTCACTCAGCAAAATGCATTTAATATTCAGCCATGTTAAAAAAAATATTCAGCCATGTTGTTATGTATATGAGTAGCTCATTCCTTGTTATCAATGAATAGCATTTTGTTTTATGGATGTACCACATATTGTTTATCCATTTACCTGCTGAAGGACATTTTGTTTCCTTCCAGGTTTTTTTTATTGTGACAAACCTTTACAAACTCCACATACTGATTTTTGTGTGAAAATAACTTTTCAGTTTCTCCTTTGGGTAAATGCCTATGGGTGAAATACTGAATTATATGGTAAGTGTGTGTTTAACTTCATTAAAAAGAAAGAGAGAGAGAGAAAAGAAGAAGAAGGAGGAGGAGAAGGAGGAGGAGGGAGGGAGGGAGGGAGGGAGGAAGGAAGGAAGGAAGGAAGGGACGAAAAAAGGAAAGAAGGAAGTAAGGAAGATCAAATTTTCTTCCAAAATGATTTGTGCTATTCATTTGACCAGCACTAAATGAGAGTTCCTATTGCTCTCCATCCTCACTAGCATTTGGTATTGTCAACTTTATTTTATTTTAGCCATTGTACTAGATATATAGTAGTATGTAATTCTAGTTTTAATTCCAATGTCTCTGTTGACTAATGATTCAGAGTGTTTACAAATATTTATTTGCCATCCAGATATCTTCTTTGGTGAAATGTCTGTATCTTTTGCCCGTTTTAAAAATTGGATTGTTTGCTTTCTTGCTTTTGAGTTTTAAATGTTTTTGTGTATATCTTCAGAATATAAATTTATAAATTTTTCATCAGTTATTTGACCACAAATATTTTTTCATGGAATATGGCTTGGTTTATATTATTATAAGGTTATCTTTCAGGGAACAAAAGTTCTTATTTTTGATAAAGTCATATTTAACAATTTTCCTTTCTTGGAGTGAGCTCTTGGTGTTTTATCTAAGGTTGCCCTTTCTCCATCCATCAAAGTGCCCTTACACTTCAATGAAAAATCAGCTGATATGCTTAGGCAGGTCTCTGCTCCATCTTCTGTCTGGCTCTGATGATCCACATGTCTATCCTTTTCTCACTACTACATTGTCTTGATTGCTATGCAATTCTAGTAAGTCTTGAAATCTAATAATGTGAATATTGTGATTTTTGTTGTTTTAGAATTGTTTTGGATGTTCTATTTACTTCGGTGTAGTATAATACACTTTAGAGTCAAAAGTTTACAAAAATATTTTGTAACTACAAAATATTTTCTAGAATTTAGTTAGAGATTACACTGAATCTATAGATCAAATTGAGAGAATCATCATCATAACTCTGTAAGTTTTCCATTCTATGAACATGGTTTATTTCTCCGTTTATTTGGATCTTATTCCTTTCCTTATTGCATTATAGGCTTCCATTGTAACGATCTGCATATATTTTGTTAAGTTTATAACTAATTAATTTACTTTCGTAAAAGTTAACAATTTGCCTTTCTTAGACTTTTTTAGCTTACCATAGTACTCTCTAACTCCATCCATATTGTTGCAAATGGTAAGATTTCATTGTTTTTTTATGACAGAAATATTTCATTGTATATATATATACCACTTCTTTATCCATTCATCAATCAATGGACATTTGGGCTCTTTCCATAATTTGGCTATTGTTGATAATGCTGCTATAAACATTGGGATGTATGTATCCTGGTAAATCTGTATTTTTGTATCCTTTGAGTAAATACCTAGTATTGCAATTGCTGGATTGTAAAGTAGTTCTATTTCGTTTTACTTTTTGAGGAAACTCTGTGCTGTTTTCCAGAGTGGCTGCACCAGTTTGCATTCCCACCAATGGTGCAAGAGAGTTCCTCTTTCCACACATCTTTGCCAACACCTACTGTTTCTTGTGTTTTTGATTTTACCCATTCTGACTGGTGTGAGGTGATATCTCATTGTAAATTTAATTTGTATTTCCCTGATGATGATCGATGTTGAGCATCTTTTCATGTGTCTGTTGGTCATCTGGATGTCTTCTTTGGAAAAATGTCTATTCATATAGTCTGCCCATTTTTTCAAGTATTCATTTTTTTGAATGTTGTTTTTTTATAAGTTCTTCATATATGTTGAATACTAATCCTTTAACACATATGTCATTTGCAAATATCTTCTATTTCATAGGTCACTTTTTACTTTTGTTGATTGTTTCCTTCACTGTGCAGAAGCTTTTTATTTTTTTTATTTTTGATGAAGTCCCAATAGTTCACTTTTTCTTTTATTTTCTTGCCTGAGGAGACATATCTTAAAAGAACTTACTATAGCTGATGTCAAAGATAGTAATGCCTGTGTTCTCCTCTAGGATTTTGATGATTTCATGTCTCACATGTCTTTAGCTCATTTTGAGTTTATTTTTGTGTATGGTATATACCATATGATTTCACTCATGTGGGATTTAAGGAACAAAGGAGCATAGCAGAAAAAAGAGAGAGAGGCAAACTGGGAAACAGACACTTAACTATGGAGAACAAATTGATGGTTATCAGAGGGGAGGTGGTTGGAAGATCGATTAAATAGGTGATGGAGATTAAGGGGTGCATTTATTGTGGTAAGCACCAGGTGTTGTATGGAAGTGTTGAATCACCAAATTGTACACCTGAAGCTAATATTATTAGTGTAATACTAGTGTAATACTAATATTAATTGGAATAAATAAAAACAAATTTAGCAATTTTGCTGATATATTTGACATATAGTAACCTGTACATACTAAAAATGTACAATTTGAAAAATTTCAACATAGGTACACATATGAAACTTTCACCCAAATCACGATAATGAATCCATCCATCCATCCATCATCTGTGAAAGTTACTTTTGATCCTTGTTTTTGTTTTTGACTTTTTGTTGTAGTAAGAGCTCTTAATGTGAGATGTACCATTTTAACACATTTCTAAGTATACAATATGGTATAGGTAACAGTGCTGTACATCAGATCTCTAGAATTTATGAATAAAGTTAATCCACTTTTTGAAGTTGTAAAAGTGGCCCTTTAAATTTTTTCAAATACAAATTTTGAAGCTATACATGTGGGGAATTTTACCTTTTGTTTTATTTTTATTTATTTCATTTGAAAGAGAGAGAGAGCAAGCATAAGCAGAGGATAGAGGCAGAGGCAGAAGCAGACTCCCTGCTAAGCCAGGAGCCCTATATAGGGCCCAAGCCCTGGAACTATAGATCATGACCTGAACTAAAGGCAGATACTTAACCATCTGAGCCACCCAGATGCCCCTATACATGTGGGATTCTTAAACAAACTTCAGATACAACTTTTTCATTGCATATATGTAGAAATCAAGATGACTTTTATATATTGACCATTTTGTCCTATGACCTTGCTAAACTCATTCATTAATTCCAGGATTTTTTTTTTAAAGTAAAATCTTTGGTATTTTCTATACTCATCAGTCATGTCTTCGGTAAACACATACATTTTATTTCTTCCTTCCCAATGTTTTTCTTTTTTTTCCTCCAGCCAAATTTATTGAACATAAAAAAATTCTATATACTAAGTGACCTGGATCTGCTACTTCAAAACATGATCCTTTCTTACTAATATTTTGATAATTCAGTCTATTAAGTGTCAAAAGAAGCTTACTCTAATACAAAAGTGCCCAATGCACAACAAATAAATAGCCTACCTACTGGAACTTTAAAGTTCTACAAGATAATTAGCATAGGTAGGATGGAGCCCCTATGACAGGCTACTGGAGAAGTGATATGAGATTTTTAAGAGGTCATTTTGCACACCGCAACCATGATGCTGTCTTGTTTCTGGATCATAATGCTCCCATTATCTATTCTAGACACACCACAAGAATATCAGTGGGGTCTGAGATTAGCTTCCTGCTTGCTAATCTAGAACAGATATGAATCCAGCATCCTCATTTGACAAGGTCTCACAGGAGCCCAAATTAAGTCCTTGTGAATCTGTGCACAAGATTCTAACAATGGAAGGATTCTTCATTGCGTCCTCCAAATGCTGCTCCAATGTCACCTTCATCCTGCCCACTGCCCACCTGGACTGGGATCCCTCAATGCCTCTGATATTTGTCTTTTTGTTTTTTCCTGTTTTACTGCACTATCTAGGACTTCCAGTACCATGCTGAATCCAGTATCATCCTGAAATTAGGAGAAAAGAATTTGGATTCTCACTATTATTCTTGTTCTCAACTTTAGTTTTTTCATAGAAACTCTTTATTGAGTCAAGAAATTTCCTTTCTTTTCTGAGGTTGATGAGACTTCGTTGATGAGACTTCTTATCATGAATGGAGTGTTTTTTTTTTTTCCTGCTTATATTGATATGGTTTTTCTTCTTTAGCAACTTAATAAGGTAATTTACATGAATTATACTTGATACTTGAAATGTTGAAATAGCTTCATGTTTTCTTGAATAAACCAACCTTGTCATGCTATATTACCTTTTTAAATATTGTTGGATTTTTTTTTGGCAAATATTTTGCCAAGGATTTTTGCTTTTATGTTCAAGGGGAAAATAGGAATGTAGCTTTCTTGTACAGGTTTTGTTTGATTTTGGATTCAATTTTTTTCTCAATTGTTTTTCTGTTTTCAACTTCACTCATTTCTGCTGTTCCTTTTATTAGTTTCTCCTCTGTTTGCTCTAGGTATAACCCGTTTTTCTTTCTCTAGTTTCTTTTTTTTTTTTTCTTTCTCTAGTTTCTTAAGTTGAATCTTACATTATTGGTTTTAGACATTTCCTTTTTTCCTTATATGTGCATTTAATGCTACAATTTTTCCACTAAGAACTAATTCAGCTGCATCCCAAAATTTTGACAAGATATATCAACCGTTTTCATTGAGGTTAACATATCTTAAAATTTCTCTTGTGATATTCTTTCTTTGACTCAAGGATTATTATGCTTTTTTTTTAATTTCCAATATCTTGAGATTCTCCTGTTAACTTTTAACTAATTCCCACTTTGGTCTAAGAACATACATTGTAAGATTTTTATTATTTTAAATATGTAAGACTTTGTTTGATGGCCCAGAATATGATCTGTCTTGATTAATGTTTCATGTACATTTGGGGAAAATGTGTAGTCTGCCGTTGTTGGGTAGAATTATTTATAAATATTATAAATACTTATTAGGTGAAGTTCACTCAGTTGATAGTGCTTTTCAGGGTATCTATATCATTATAGGTTTTCTTCCCACTTATTTTATTAATTACTTAAGGAACATTAAAATCACCAAAAATATTAGTGAATTTTCCCTTTTCTCTTTTGTGCATATCAGCTTTTGCTTCATACATTATGAAATTCTTTTGATGCATACACACTTAGATTTTTGTATATTCTTAATTAACCTCTATATCATTGTGTAATACCTTCTTAATCCTGAATTTTCTTCCTTGTTCCTATGTATTCTTTATCTAAAATTAACAGAGCTACTCCAACTTTCTTTAGGATAGGATTTGTGTGTATCTTTCTTACCTTTTACTTTCAACCTAGGTCTTTACATTTAAAGTAGGCTTATTGTAGACTGCGCAGAATTTCAGATTATGTTTTGTGCATTCTGACAATCTTTTTTTTTTTTAAACTGGTGAGCTTAAAGCCTTCATATATACTATAGTTATTGACATAATTAAATTAAAATGTAACATTTGAGATATCTAATTATGTTTTCCATTTTTTCTCCCTCCTCCTTACTCTTTTATGCCTTCTTGAGTTTGGGCATTTTAAAATATAAAACTGTTTAGAAGAGATCAAACTTTCACTTTTAAATTTTTTTCAAATAAAATATTTTCAGAGCAGTTTCAAGTTCTCAAAAAAAATTCAGAATAAAGTACAGGTTTCCTGTATACCACACACTTACAACCCTTTCTACTATAGATATCCCAGCTACCATGGCACATTTGTTACAATTGATGAATCTACATGGACACATCATTAGCACCCAAAGTCTGTAACTTACAGTAGGAGTCACTCTTGATGTTATACATTCTATGGGTTATGACAAATGTATTTTTTAAATTTAAATTCAATTGGCCAACATATAGTACCTCATCAGTTTCAGATGTGGAGTTCAGTAATGCATCGTTGCACATAACACCCAGTGCTCATCACATCACATGACCTCTTTAATGCCCATCACCCAGTTACCCCACCCCCACCCACTCCCAGCAACCTTCAATTTGTTTCCTAGAGTTAAGAGTCTCTCCTGGTTTATCTCCCTCTATGACTTCTTCACATTCAATCTTCCCTCCATTTCCCTATGATTCTCTGAGCTTTTTCTAATATTCCACATAAGAGTGAAACCATATAATTGTCTTTCTCTGAATGACTTATTTTGCTTAGTATAATACCCTCCAGTTCCATCCACAGTCATGACAAATGTATAATGACATGTACCCCCTATTGTAGTATCATACAGAATAGTTTTACTATCTTAGAAATCCTCTGTACTTCACCTATTCATCACTTCCTCACCACAACCCCTGGAAACCACAGATTTTTTTCTTGCTGTCTCCATAGTTTTGCCTTTCCCAGAATGGCATAGAGTTGGATTCATGTAGTATTTAGTTTTTTTCATAGTGGCTTCCTTCACTTAGTAATATGCATTTAAGTTCTCTCCTTATCTTTTCATGGATTGATAGCTCATTTCTTTACAGTGTTGAATACTATTCCATTGTCTGAATGTTCCATATTTTATTTATCCATTCACCTACTTAAGGACATCTTGATTGCCTCCAAATTTTGGCAGTTATGAATGTAGCTGTTATAAACATGTGCAGGGGTTTTTGTGGACATAAATTTTCAATTTATTTGGATAAATATTAAGGAGCACAATTGCTGGAAGAGTACGTGTGGTTTTATAAAAAAAAACTGCCAAACTATCTTCCAAACTGCCTATATAATTTTGTACTTCCCAGCATCAGTGAATGGGAGTTCCTTTTGCACCACATCTTTATCAACATTTGGTGTTGTTAGTGTTTCAAGTTTGGCCTATTCATCGGTTTAATTTGCAATTCCCTAATGACATACAATGTTGAACATTTTATTTGCCATACACATATCATCTGTAGAGATATGTCTGTCAGATGTTCTGCCCACTTTTTTTTCTTTCTTTTTACCCTCCCCCACCCCAACCGCCCCTGCCCCTCACCCCAGGGACCCGTCCGGGGCTGTTCTGCCCATTTTAAAACTGAGTTGTTTTCTTATTATTTTCTTTGCTTTATGCAGATTTTAGCTTCTGATTTATTTCACCTTCCACCTGTCTAAAAGAACTTCTCTGAACATTTCTTACAAGATGGGTATCCTGGCCATATATCCCCTCAATTTCTTTTCATTCTTTCCTTTAAAAAAAAACATTGTATTTATTTGAGAGAGAGAGAGAATGGGGCAGAGAGACAGCATGAGCAGGGAGGGGGAGAGGAAAAACCAGACTCCCTGCTGAGCAGGGATCCTGGTCTGGGGATCAATCCCAGGACCCTGAGGTCATGACCTGAGCCAAAAGCAGATGTTTAACCAACTAAGCCATTTAGGTGCCCCCAGTCTTTGCTTTTTATTTTAATCTGAGAAAGTCTTTATTTCTCCTTCACTTTTAAGGAATGATTGGGCAGTATACATATTTCTAGGTTGGCATGTATTTTCTCTGTGTTTTAAATATTTCACTCTACTATCTTCTACCGCCTTATATGGTTCCTGAAGAAAAGGCAGATGTACTTCTTTGATTTTATGTCAGTAAGACATTTTTCATCTGACTTCTTTCAAGAGTTATTCTTTATATTGGATTTTTAAAGTTTAAATACTACATTTTTGCATTTATTATACATGGTGTTCTCTGAGCTTCCTGACATGTGGTTTGATGCCTAACATTAATTTTGGAAAATTCTTAAGCCGTATTACTTCAAATATTGTTTGTTCCTTTTTTCCTTCTCCTTCTGGTATTCGCATTACAGGTATGTTATGCTTTTTTGTAGTTGTCCTACAGTTATTGGATATTCTTGGGGTTTATTTCTTTCCTTTTTCCTTTTGCCTTTTAATTTAGGTATTTCTATGTGTGTATTCTCAAACTCTAATTCCTCAAGAATGTCTAGTTACTAATGAGCCCATCAAAGGCATTCTTCACATTATTTTCACCTCTAACATTTTTAGAAATACATTCTGAGCATTTTAATTTCCCTGCTTCATTATCTACTGTCTATCTGTTCTTATATATTATCTATATGTACTATCTATCTATCTAGCCCTTAGCATTTTAATCATAGGTTTTAAAATTAAAATTTCTTATCTGATATTTCCACCATTCTTGCAATGTCTGACTAATTCCAATGCCTCTTAAATCTCTTCAAAACGTTTTTTGCTAGTGTGCCTTGTAATTTCTTGATGAAAGGCTGACATGATATACTAGATAAAAGGAATTCCAGTAAATAGGCCTTTAGTAATGTGCAATAAGCAGGTAGGGGGAAGAGATGCGTTCTGTAGTCCTCTGAGTAGATCTGTGTTTTTTACTGATCCTGTGTCCCTGGGCTATAGAGGTCAACAGTGCTTCTCAGTTCCCCACTCATTGCTTGAAACAGACTGATGTCTACAGGTTGCTGGACTTGGCTCATCCATTCTCCCAGGAAGATTGGCTCTGGTTAAAAAGCTTCTCCTCTTAATGATGGCAATTCTTTTTAAAAACAATCCTCTTTAAGAATAACAGAATACTCTGACATACTTCAAAATGGTTACTTTTCCACAACTAAAAATGGTTACTTTTTTCCCCTTCCTCTGCCAAAGCAGCAGCAGTATTTTTCCCCAATATTCACTGTGAGGACTTGGTAAAGTTCCTAGAGGTAAAACTCATATAAGTGTGGGTTGCTTCTATGAGTGGGTCTCCCTAGAGTTTTTAACTCTCAGACTTGTGCACACTGAGCCTATAGCCATTTATCGATTGCAGTGTAGGATTTCCTACTCCAGTGCCATATCCCCTTGGCAGTTCTGCTGGTGAGTTTCTGCTCTGGAAAACTGGGACTCTGTACCTGCTTATGTGACTCTCTCTAATTGGAAGGAGTAGCTATTTGCTCTATGACCTCACTTCTCTGATTGATCTAAGAATACTTGTTGATTTTTCAGTTTTTCAGCTTTATGCTTGTTGGGACACAATGTGATTTCTGAGCTTCTTACATGTTGCACCAGAAACTGAAGTCTACACCTCTACTCTTCAAGCTATATTTTATTTCTTCAAGTGACTCACTCATTATTTACACCTCTATTTTAATTATTTTTAGTGTCTGCATGGAGTTTAAAATACAGGCCTACCTCATTTTATTGCATAGCAGATACTGAGATTTTTATAAATTGAAGGTTTGGGGCAGCCTTTTGTCCAGCAAGTCTATCAGCACCATTTTTCCAATAGCATCTGCTCACTTCATGTCAGTGTGTCACATTTTAGTTATTCTCAGAATGTTTATAACTTTTTCATTATTATATTTTAATGGTGATCTGTGATCAGTGATTATGACTAGGTGAAAGCTTAGTGATTGTTAGCATTTTTCAGTAATAGTCTTTAAAGTATATACTTTTTTTAAAGACATAATGCTATTGCAACTTAGACTACAGTAGAGTGTAAACCTAACTTTTATATATACTGAGGAACTAGAAACTTCATTTATTGCAATATTTATTTTATGGCAGTTCAGGTCCAAACCTGCAACATCTCCAAGGTATTCCTTCTGTAGACCCCCTTAAGTAATTTTGTCCACCTGCATTACTATACCTCTTTAAATGTGATGTCAAAACCTGATAATAGTCCTAATTCCTCTTTCCTCTGTCTTATGTCATTGTTGTCATTTCACTTTTACATACATCATAACACATAGTACAATGTGACTACTGTTGCTTTAAATACTATTTTTAAAATATGAGAATAGCTTACACTTCATCTTATTTCATTTCTAGTGTTTTGTTTCTTTGTGTAGATCCAAGTTTCCTCCCAGCATGATATCCTTTTCTCCAAAGAACTTTTGTATTTTTTGTATATTTTATTAACTGGTACCAAATTCCCTTAATTTTCCTTTTTTGGAAAATTAAAATATCTCCCACTTTTGAAGGATAGTTTCAGTGGATATAGAATTGTGGGTTGACAGTTGTTTTCTTTCAACACTTTAAAAATAGCATTCATTGTCTTCTTAGTTGCATAGTTTCTGGCAAGCTTATTGGTATAATTCTTATCTTTATTTCTCTATTTGTAATCTTCCCCTACCACCATTACTGTGGCTGCCTTTGAGACTTTCTCTTTGTTATTGTTTTCATTCAGTTTGAATATGACTTGGCAAGGTGTTGGGAGTTTTTGTTGGTTTGTTTTGGACTTTTTCTGCTTGATCTTTTCTGGTCATGAATCTTTTTTGGTGTATTATTAGTTTGGTTTTGGAAAGTTTTCTAAAATTATTTCTTCAAGTGTTTCTTCTGCCTTGTTCTCTCTTTGTTTTATTTCTGGGAATCCAATTACACATATGTTGTATCATTTAATGTTGTCTTATTGCTCTTTGGTGCTCTGTTCTGGTTTATTTCCCATTCTGTGTTTGGATTATGTGTTTTGTATTGACCTATTTTTGTGGTCACTGACTTACTTTCTTTGGTTGTATTACATGTAATATGAAGTACAGTAATGACATTTTCTGTAGAAATGTCTGTGGAAATTCCTGTAAATTTTCTGTAGAAATTTTATTTCTAGCTTATCTGAATTTGTCTATTGCTTCCAAGTCCAGCTTGAAGGTTCAGGAACTGAAAGTTCAGTGCTCCCATGGAATAAAAGAAGAGACAGACACAAAATAGTGTGGAGATCAGGGGACCAACGCAAAGCCTGTGAAGGTCCCAAACTTATAAAGGCTGCTGCTTTTATTAGGTGCATTGCTTAACCCTAGTGTTTGAAAGAAAGATCTCTACATTAGATAAGTCTGGTAATACAAAGAGGCAGGCTGAAAATAACTTCTAACAAACATCCTTCCCATATAAGGTGTACAAGGAAGTTTGAAGTATGACAAACAGTCCATTCTGGTGTTCCAGTTGGTTGCATTCTGCGTACTTCTAGAAACTTGTGTTTGTCATGACATAGGATCATATATTAACAGCTTCTTTTCTTAAATCTATCTATGATACAGCAAGCCTGTTTTGCACATCTGTCTTACAGTTTTCATCTCTCCTGAAACTACCCATGTATCTTGCATGTTGTTGACATTTTTTGTCAAAGGCTTTAATATAATATATAATAATCATGGTTACTCTAAAATCCTTAAAGCTCTCACACCTATGTTGTCTAGCTGTGATGAGTGATTTCTCAGTTCAGGTTTTTTAATGCTTTTTGAAATGCATTACCATTTTTTGTTGAATACCTGACATTATATATAACAGTAGATACTGTACTATGATAGTAGATACTGTAAGTTCTTTTTATGTTTCATGGTAAGAATACACTTTCTTCTGTTAGGCCTTTACTATGGGGATTTGTGTTAATCTAGTCAGGGTTCAATATGGGTTTGAAGTTTATTTTTTAAAGTTTTTTTTTTAAGATTTTATTTATTATTTATTCATGACAGAGAGAGAGAGAGAGAGAGAGGCAGAGACACAGGCAGAGGGAGAAGCAAGCTCCATGCAAGGAGCCTGACATGGGACTCGATCCCAGGACTCCAGGATCACGCTCTGGGCCGAAGGCTGGGCTAAACCACTGAGCCACCTGGGCTGCCCGGGTTTGAAGCTTATTATGGTTCTAGTTACCAAAGTTAGAATATAGTAATGCTGTGGGTTCCAGAGACTCACAATGCCTCTAGTAGAGGTTTTCTCCACCTCACACAGTTGGCAAATTGGACATGGTATCTTTGTTGTAACTTTTTTGTGTGTACTATTCATTGTGGAGATTTTATCTTATTTTATTTTATTTTATTTTATTTTATTTTATTTTATTTTATTATTTTTAATTGTGGGGATTTTAAAGGGAACTTTGGGCTCTACCCACTAGATGCCAGTAATACCCTTCAAATTGTGACAACCAAAATTGTCTCTAACAGTACCAAATTTTCCTAGTTGAGTTGGGGTAGCCCTCAGTTGAGAAGCACTACTTTAAAGATATTCTGTTTTACTTCTTGGTTTAGCTCTAGGTCCTCTCTTTGTGCTGTTTCCCAGAGTCTCTCTCTCTTTTTCTTTCTTTCTTTCTTTCTTTCTTTCTTTCTTTCTTTCTTTCTTTCTTTCTTTCTTTCTGATAGTCACACACACACAGAGAGAGAGAGACAGAGACACAGGCAGAGGGAGAAGAAGGCTCCATGCACCGGGAGCCCGACGTGGGATTCGATCCTGGGTCTCCAGGATCGCGCCCTGGGCCAAAGGCAGGTGCCAAACCGCTGCACCACCCAGGGATCCCCTTTTTTATCTATCTATCTATCTATCTATCTATCTATCTATCTATCTATCTCTTTCATATCTTTAGCTGTATTGTCACCTACATCTATGATCCTAAGGGCCTTTGCACATATATTTTCACTCACATTTGGCTTTTATCATCTAGTTAAAACTACTTTATCTTCATACCAATTATACCTCTAGTAGAATCTGCCTCAGATAAACACGCACAGGTCCTGTTTCCCTCTGTGCTTGTGCCTACCTCTATGCAGAATCTGTCTTAGTTGTTTGGCTTGCAACCTCAATTTTCTAATGTGTCAACACAAGTCATTAATGTTTAGTTTGTCTAGCAGTTTTCTTGTGATAGGAGGGCAGCAACAATCTTTACAGCTTTCCACATTTCTTAACTGAAATGAGAAGACCTAATTATATTTATCATGTTCCTGCATGTCCCCAAAATGTCTTCATTGGCTATTAATTTTTTCAACCTGGGAGTGGGTCAAGGATGCCCCATTCTAGTTAATTTTAGTATTTTACTCACCTTTCATGTATAATCATTTCAAATTATTTTCTCCTAAGAAACTAAGATTATTTGAATAGCCCAAGATCATTGTTTTACATAATGTTTACTGAACATATTTGTCTAACATTCTTCCATGGCTCCTTGCAGATTAAGTGTTTCTGGGAGGGAAGCTGTTGTGTCCTTAAGTGGTTCTCATCTAAAAATACATGAGACCCATGGCCACTGTTTGGTTGTTTGGTTAACGTGTCTGCTAAATATTTACCTTGTAAAGGTACTTTTTTTCTTTTGCATTTAGGAACAATATGTGGGGTAGAGCTTTGTTGGTATATGAATACTCTCTTCCCAAAAGTTTTTATCTTAGTTATTTTCGATGCTAAAATTGATGCATCTAAAATTGATGCATCTAGCATCTATTGATGATTCTTTCTTGATTCAGTTAGTGTCACAGTGTCTAGAGTGGTTATTTTCTACCTTTCCCTTTAGGTCTCTCCAGAAAAGATAAGTAGTGTTAAATGGCATTCTTTAAAATCAAGAAGGTTTCTCACATCCTCTTGTTAGCCTCAGAGTATTGGCTATTATCCTTAGGCTTTGAGACCGTAAAATGGCTATGCAAATGGGAACTGTATTCAAATAATGTCCAGAAGCAGAAAAAGCAGATTTTTCTTCCATGTTTCTTCTAGAGCAAGAAATATTTTCATAGATTCTCCTAGGAGTCTTTCTCATTTCATTGCCCAGAATTGGAGCACATATCTTATGCTAACCAATCAGAGAGAGGAGAATAAGATAAAAGTGTGATAATTTTGGACCAAATATGGGTAAGCCATATTTGAGCCAGAACCTCTGATGTATTTGTCTTTTAAAAGAGACAACATGGTTGACAAATCCTGAATTTTTAATGGGAACTGAGAAGTAGGGATGCAGGGCATGGCTGGAAAACAAGGATGTAGGCTCTGAGTCTGGAGTACTCTCCTGCCTTTCCATCTTGTTCCAAGCACCACCTATCCTGCTATTGTGCACATATTAGTGAGAAAAGTCTTAACTCACTTTTCTTTTCCTTTTATTTCCTCAGAAACATGGATTCTACTTTTGTGCAGAATGTTCCCAGTGAGCTTATCTGCCACATCTGCAAGGACTATTTCACAGACCCTTTCACCATTAGCTGTGGGCACAGCTTTTGTGCTCCTTGTATTTGCCTCTTGTGGGAAGATGCTCAGCATCCTGCTCGCTGCCCTGTGTGCAGGGCAGTATCTCCACGAATATACTTGGAAAACATTATTTTTGCTGAGGAACAAGTTCATGCTATCAAAAAATCAGTTGCCTGCCAGTTACCAAACTCTGCCAAGCAAGTCTGTAGGACACACCTAACAGCAAAGGACCTCTTCTGTCCAATTGAAAAGAACCTGCTGTGTGGGCACTGCTCCCATTCCCCAGGGCATGCCACTCACAGACACTCACCAATATCGAAGGCTACTAAGCACTACAGGGTAAGTACTCCCACTATGAAATGTGGAGGATTCTGTGTCTTACCAGGCAATGAGCAAAAGTTGTTGATTTTAATTTTTATCTTCTTATGCTCAAGCACGTAAAATTTCAGAAACCAATCCAGGTACTGTTCTGAAAACTAGGGATAAAGCACTGAAGAAACCAGACACATATCTTTGCTCCCCTAACATTTAAATTCCATTGGGATGAGGGAGAGGAATGAGGATGAGCTGAGGAGCGCCTTGGTATTTCATTGTAACTAACAGGGTGGGTAATCTCTAGAGGCAGTGACAGTCATTAGCAACTTCTGACATGATGACAATGAGAATCTTTTAGTGATAGCAGATTTATAAACAATGTATTCTAATCATGCCATAGAAAAAAGTGATGGCTATCATTTCAAAATTAAATATGAGTCAAAGATTCACTTCTGAAAATTGTCCATGTTACATATGATATCGGAACTAGAGTCCTCAGATAATGGACTGCATTTTCCAAATTCAGGAACTCTATTTTTAGTCAGTCTCCCACATTTGAATATTAGTGTTCTCAGGGAAAAATCACTGACCTATCTGCTTTCTTTACTGTTTATTTTTCTCATGTCTATCCTCTTATCGCTTTTTGAAGTATCTGAAATATACTATATTTGTTTTTCTAGTTCTCAAATTTGTAGTTCTTTTACAGGAGAAACTTCTGATGCAAATGAGGTCTATTTGGAAAAACAAACAGAGAAATCAGAGAAATCTAAACAGAGAGTACAACTTATTTAGGGGATGGCAGGTAAGCAACAGGCCCTCTTTCCCTTGGAACCAACTTGGGACAGATATCATGGTAACTGACAGTAGAAGAACATAAATTAAATCCTAATATCCTCTGAATCGGTAATCAGAAAAAGAGCTACATATGTTTCTCTACAGGGAAACATGACCTTCAGTGCACGATTTCCTATTGAGTTCATTGTGTAACTAAAAGATATTCCTGACTTTTCTGGATAAAGCAATATCTACCACTAATACTTTATCAGGGATGAGGGTAAGTAGTTGAAAACAATGGTGCAGACTAATAAATAAATGAAAAAGAAGGAAAAGAAGGAGGGAAAAAGATAAGAAAGAAAACAAATGCGTGGTTTCTTAGAAGTAGAAAGACATAAAGCTGTATGTAGTACTTCTATGATCTGAATGTTTGCTTCAGATCATTTGTATGTTCAAATTCTAACTCCCAAGGTGATAGCGACAGAAGTGGGGGGTTTGAGAGGTGACTAGGTCACAAGGCCAGAGTCCTCAGGTACAGGACAAGTGTCCTTGTAAAAGAGACCCTAGAAATGTCCCTTGTCCCATCTTCCATATGAGGACATGACAAAAAGATGGCTATCTAGGAAGTTGGCTCTCACCAGATACCAAATCAGCACCAAACGTAGACCTCCCAGGATATAGAATGGTGAGAAATTAATTTCTGTGTTTATAGCTACCCAGTCTATGGTGTTTCTGTTAAAGCAACCCAAACAGACTAAGACAAGAACACTGTCCATAGCACACAGGCCATAGAAAATGAAAGAAGAATAAAACCATCCAGATACATGTCCTAATTAAACCAATGTCATTTCAGAGTTTTATAAATCTACGGATGATAATGATCAGGGCTGAATATCCTAAGGTATACCAATATCTCCATGAAGAAAAGCAAAAACATTTAGAGACCCTGGCAATTGAAGGCAAGATCATTTTTAATCAACTCCAGAGAAATGTAGCTAGAATGCGTCACATGGGAAAACTCCTAAGAAAAATGTATCAGGAGCTAAAGGAAATGTGCTACAAAACAGACACGGACCTGTTCTGGGTAAGGACTGCCAGGGTGCCAAACACCAGCAGCTGAGGAAGGGTGCCAGGGTGCCAAACACCTGCCGCTCAGCCATCATTTATAGCCACTGAAGTCTGTATCCCTTTTGACTTCCATTATTTTTCTGTTTCCAAGGTGCAAAGTTTACCTCCTTTAGCTTGTGATGGCAGGCTTTGCTCCTCCAGTATGACTTGGAGGCCTCGAGTCACATTCACTTTGTGCAGAAGGGCAATTATGTAGAAAGTTTCATGGAACAGATCCAGGGAGGAAAAAAGTTCCTTCTCAATTCTACTAAATTTTCAGTTTCTAACCAACGGCAACAGAGTAGCTTGTGAATAGATCATTCCATTCTGATCTGCACTTGTCAATATATGGAAATGTGGGATTAATCCATTTTTTCTATTTTGAAATTGTAGATGTGAAGCCCACACAGCCTCAGAAGAACTTTGGGGAAACCTCTGTGAATCTTGCTGTAGATTAGAACAAACACAGCCAGTCGTTTATTCTCATAATATCTTCTGTTTTAAACTTTATGATGCTCATTATTTTATCAACTCTATGTCATGTAAGAATGAGTTCCATCATTATAAGGATAAGGAAAAGGGCAAATGATTTTACTCCAGGAAGAAAAGTGGAGATAGAGAATTTTCTAGTCCAGTCTCATAGCCTCAGACTAGACTAAACAGGTAGAACTATCTTGGCTCAAAGCTAAGCCTCCCTCTCTTTCTCTTCACAGAATTTGGGAGACATCATGAAAAGGTAAGTTTGCCACTCTATTCAAGTTGGTTTATGGTGACAGTGGTCAGGCTATTCCTGATGAGATGGACCCCCTTTTTTGTGACAAGTTTCTTTCTGTCTGCACTTATTTCTTATGTAAACAGTTATAGGTTTTATTTTGACCATCCTTAGGTAAAAGTCAGCATTGAGAGGGATATGGTTTCAGCTGCAAGTCTTCTTACAGAAGTTGCCAAAAGATGATTATTTTTCCTCTAATTTTTTAAGATCCTAATTATTTGAGAATTATTCCAGGTCTCCTATGGGAAAGGCAAATAAGCTTAGAGAGGCAACAGGTGGAAGAATGGTGATAAGAGGGGACAGGGAAAGTCCCCAAGAAAGAGCATCCTACAGAGTTGAAGCTCCATATGGACCAGGCAGCAAGTTCCAAAACTTTGGCACCTATTGGATTTTAGGAACTAAAAGAGAATGGCTGTGTGGCTCCCCTAGGGAAGCCAAAGATAGAAAAGAGAAACAATTATGAGTGAAGTAACATATCTTACTGAGCAGGGTAGCTAATTATAAAGTACAAGAATAACTACAGTATTCCTCAATTTGTGGAGTTGAATTCACATCCTTTGCACTTAACTGTGAGGATTCTGATGGAGCATCTTCAAGGAATCATTCATGATACCTCTGGACATGTTAGTAAGTGGCTCTTTTACTTTGCAGGAGTCAGTTAATGCAGTTGCACATTCCCCAGCCTATGAACCCTCAGCTGAACACATGGACCATCACAGGGATGTCTGAAAGGCTTAACAACTTCCGAGGTGAGAGGGGGCACCCTGGTAAGATCTCACTATTTCCTCCAGGAGGAGATACACCTGGAGGACTTCTCCTCATTTCTCTATTAGTCTTTTTGGAGAACAGGGAAGCAGGTAAATATGAATACCTTATAACTATATTTTATTATAATCAAATATGACTGTTTTCTTATGACAATTTGCAGTGAGTTTGAAACAAGCAAGCACTTGGCATCAAAACTACATACCAATTCAGTGTGTTTCAACTTACAGTTGTTAACTGTGGTTATATGTAGATGTTCAGATTCTCAGAAGCACCTTAAGTTGTTATTTAAATGTCTACCTAAACATTTAAGTTAAGGAATGTATTTGAAAAATCACAAGATTTTAAAAGGGGATAAAAATATATTTACAAACAATAGGTACAACAAGAAAACAAATGGAACATACAATTTGTTTTGTGGAAGGACTCTAAGACTGATGTAGATGGGGAGCCTGGCAGACAGGAGAAGCAGGTCTGGAATGGGAAAAGTTAAATTCGGATTCCATGGTGTATGAGTCAGAAATTCAGAGAGAGAAACCACTTCTAAAAAAAAAAAAAAATGGCAAACATGGATTCTCAATTTATTTTACCTTTGCTTGTTTACATGTTTCATACTCATGTTTGGGTAAAGTGATCATTATTTAGGACTAATAAGAATAACAGTATCATATTTTTAAGTCATATGTAATATATTTATTATGGTTGTTATATTTATTATATTTTGTGCTAGTTGATTAATGAGAAGACTTAAGTAAGTTGAAGGCCCATATTAGCATTTACTTGGGATCTATGAGCAGGCTCCTAAATTTTCAATGAGCTAGTGAAAATAAAGCCAGAGCTTGACATCCTACGTGTTTCTATATTCTCAAAATTGTCTTTCATCTAGTCGTATGAATAGACATTTACTTGCTCTGTAAATAGGCAAGAAGCCCTTACTGATGTGTCTCTGGATTTCCAGTGACACACTGTGTATAGTCACTTGTAATAAAGGACTGTTCTGGAGCAGTTAGTAGAGGCTCTGTCATGAAAGCTAACTGTTCTATGTCCCAGAATTTTATGAGGAATTACTAAATGGTAAGTACCTTGAAATTGGGCCGGGGCGGGGGCGGTGGGAGTGTGCTCAGGAAACAAAACAAATCAGTTTTGGTTTTATAGATCTGTTTGTTTGGCATTTGCCAGAACACTACTGTACTTGTCCCACAGAATTTTTAAGCTCTGGTCTTTGACTTCACTGTTTTCTTCTTACTGAAGTGTATATTACATTGGACCATAACATAAGCAATTATCGTGTGGCTCTGTTTGAAGACCTGATACATTTGCAATGCAGTTCCGACCATCAAGACATGCCCCACAGTCCAGCAAGTCTACAGTACACTCCTTTGTGGGGAGCTCAGACCTTCACCTCCGGCAAACATTACTGGGAGGTAGATGTGGGAAACTCTTGTAATTGGATTGTAGGACTTTGCAAGGAATCCTGGATCAATCGCAATGATATGCTGCTCAATTCTGAGGATATTTTCCTACTTCTGTGCATTAAAGTGAATGACCTTTGTCGTCTCTTCTCTGCCTCCCCGCCATTACTTCACTACATCCAAAGACCCCAGGGCTGGATAGGGGTGTTTCTAGATTATGAATGTGGTACGGTAAGCTTTGTGAATGTTGCCAAAAGCTCCCTCATTTGTAATTTCCTCTCATGCTCCTTTTCTTTCCCTCTCAGACCTTTCATTTGCTATGGACCCAAATGATCAGGAACAGCTCACAAACCTGACCAAGCTCTTGGGAATTTTAATAGTTGGGGAGGATCCTATTCTGGTGACTTCTCGAATGGGGAAATCACTTTTACCTCATGGATTTAAACTTCACCTTACCTCCAGGAGATATATTTGTATTATTTTTTAAAGTGGTGACAATGTGAAAGATGCACATTTGTCTTTTCTATTTTATTTAAATAAAAGCAATCTCTTTTATTATATTGTGTGAGATGTGTGCACTTCATTTGCTATGTGAGTCTCTTAACAGTGAAAAAAAAAAATGCATGGGTGTGGAAATTAGCTAAATCAATGAACACCAAGCACAGAAAATTCTCCTTCCAGACAGTTCTTGTCAAAACCCAATGTCACAGTGGAATTCCTCCATTCATTTGGCTAAGTCCCTCCTCCCTCAGTTCTCCATTTACTGGACTTGATTAGGCCACAGGACCTTAAGAACAGTGCATCTCTTCCCTATGTAAACAGAATTCAGGTCTTTTCTAGTTTTCAAAGCACAAGATGGACAGCCAATGCTGGTCCTCTTCATAGCACATTCCAAAAAAGAAACACCAGCCCGGGAATATGAGAAGCACAACAGAATGCTTGATAAATAAATAAAGGAATGTATAAAAAATTATTAAAAGTAAAGGCTACACGGGACACCTGCACCCCGATGTTTATAGCAGCAATGTCCCAATAGCCAAACTGTGGAAGGAGCCTCGGTGTCCATCGAAAGAGGAATGGATAAAGAAGATGTGGTCTATGTATACAATGGAATATTACTCAACCATTAGAAACGACAAATACCCACCATTTGCTTCAACGTGGATGGAACTGGAGGGTATTATGCTGAGTGAAATAAGTCAATCGGAGAAGGACAAACATTATATGGTCTCATTCATTTGGGGAATATAAAAAACAGTGAAAGGGAATAAAGGGGAAAGGAGAAAAATGTGTGGGAAATATCAGAAAGGGAGACAGTACATGAGAGACTCCTAACTCTGGGAAACGAACTAGGGGTGGTGGAAGGGGAGGTGGGTGGGGGGTGGGGGTGACTGGTTGACAGGCACTGAGGTGGGCACTTGACAGGATGAGTACTGGGTGTTATTCTAGATTTTGGCAAATTGAACACCAATAAAAAATACATTTATATAAAAAAGTAAAGGCTACAGAACCAACAAAAAGTTAAAATAGTGCAGACACAATTAGTAAGGCAGGAAGTGCTGAGAAATGCTATTGAATAAATAAATGAATTATGTTTTATGTTAATGTTCATACTCATGGGTCAGAAATTTCTTTTAACTGAAAAGACAAAAAATTTAGATTGTGTACAATTTGACTCTTCAGTGTTGCTGTGAGTAGTTCTCAATGATGTGCCCAGTATTCCAGCAATATAGACAAGTTTCACTGGAGTGATAGTAGTACAGGCAATAAGACCTTGATGCTTAGATACTGCAATGGCTTTAAGGAAATTACATAAATAGTCAAAATACACACATACACATGTATATGTATATGTATACACACATTTTGGGGGATGTGTAAACTTCAGTTCTGAACCACACAAAATGTAAATAGCCAACAGTCAAACTTCATTTCACGAAATGCTTCAGACTTAAATCTTAGAAGTTTGCAAAGTAATCAGACACTAAAGTCATTCGTGCCTGGGATGTGAGGCACAAAATGATGACTAGAGCTAGCACTGCTGTATGAGAGTAAATCCCAAGTATTCTAATCACAAAGACATAATTTTCTTTTTCTTTTCCTTTGTGTAAATAAAAATCAATCTCTCTCTTTCCCCCTCCCTTTCTCCTTCCATCCCTTGCTCTTCTGCTCCCCCTCTCTTCCAAGACAATATTGAGTAGGGAATATTGTGGCAATTAAATTCACTTCCGTGAAAATGTAGTAGCAAAGAAACTACTACAGTAAAGCAGACCTACAGTAAAGCAGAAGTGGCAGCAGGGGACATGGCCACCTGTGCCCCAAGAGAGAGCTCTTTCTTTCTGGCCAGAGGAACTAGGGGAAGGGGTCTCTGTTGTCCCAGTGTGGGGGTAAAATCTCCTTTACTGTCCTCTTCTCTGTTGCTTCTTTAACTTGAGAATATGCACAGGGCCAGCCTGGGAAGTAGGGTTAATTCTGGGAGAATCGCTGGCTTTCAAGTCTTGCTTTTAAACTGAAGAGCAAGGAACCAGAGACTTGTAATGGGAATTGGATTTCTCCACAACTGAGGAAGTACCCTCTTGTGTGCCAGGTATTTCCTGTAGTTTGAGGATTGTCTACTCAGGATGGCGGAAACTATCTCTAGCCCTGTGTGTGCAGTATCTGCTCCTTGGGGAGGTTCTCTCCCTGACCAGCAAGCATTCACTGATCTGCATCCCCTGTAGACTCCAGCTGTGGGCCCTCTGTAGCTCTCTAGAGTGCTCCCTCTGTGCAGTTCTACACTCAGCAGCACTCAGTCCTGGGAACTCCAGCCACCTTGACCTTCTTGACCTTCCAACTCTGTCTCCTCACAGCTCAGGGAGACCAGTGGGCTGTCTGAGCTCCTCCCCTCCGTGCTGTCTGGAAATTTCCCGGTGGGGACTCCACCTTTGGAGTCCTCTCATTTGTTCCCTCTTTCTCTCCGCTTACTGTGCTCTGCTATTTATCATCAAATATCTGAAAACTGTTGTTTTATATCGCATTTATGGGCTTTTCTTGTTTGAGATGGAAGAGCAAATCCCATCCCTATACTCCATCTTTGCTTAAAACCCAAGTCAGAGGGGGAATTTATTAAACTACAGATTCACTTTCTTTGATAGATATAGAACCATTAATTTTATTTACTTTTTTAAAAATTCAAATTCAATTAGCCAACATATAGTACATCTTTAGTCTCAGATGTAGTGTTCAACAATTTGAGTTGTATAATTTTATTTACTTTTATTTTCAGTGAGTTTCATCTTTCAATGAATTTACCATTTCATCTTGGCTGTCAGATTTGTTAACATTGGCCTTTGCTAGATACTTCTTTTGCTTAATAATCTATGTAAGCCAGATTTGGGTGGTGTTGGGAGGAAGCTTCTGCCTGTTTCTAGAAACAAGGCTCTCTCAGCCCTTCTTGCACAACAAAGAGTGGGCCCCACTAACGGGTGGTATGAGATGAATGCTCCTCCATCACATCCTCATGGCAAGATGTACCCAGTAGAAAGAGAAGCTCTTCTGGGAGGTAACAAGTGCAGATCTGACTCAGAAAAGGAGGGAGTCCATGGATCTTGGAGCAAACTTCTCATCATTGAGCCAAGAAAGAAGAGAGGATCAGGGAGTTCCAGGATCACAGTGACAATGGTCCATCCTGGCTCTCTCTTACCTTGCCTGGTTATCTCAGGTTTAGATCTTCTGTTGGGGGCTGAGGACCCCTGGCAATGGGTGCCTCTCTTTGTGTGTCCACTATTTTATTTTATTTGTTTTTTTTTTTTTGTATATTTTTTATTGGAGTTCGATTTGCCAACATATAACATCCAGTGCTCATCCCATCAAGTGCCGCCCTCAGTGCCCGTCACCCAGTCACCCCAACCCCCCGCCCACCTCCCTTTCCACTACCCCTTGTTTGTTTCCAGAGTTAGGAGTCTCTCATGTTCTGTCTCCCTTTCTGGTATTTCCCACTCATTTTTCTCCTTTCCCCTTTACTCCCTTTCACTATTTTTTATATTCCCCAAATGAATGAGACCATATAATGTTTGTCCTTCTCCAACTGACTTACTTCACTCAGCATAATACCCTACAGTTCTATCCACGTTGAAGCAAATGGTGGATATTTGTGGTTTCTAATGGCTGAGTAATATTCCATTGTATACACAGACCACATATTCTTTATCATTCATCTTTCAATGGACACCAAGGCTCCTTCCACAATTTGGCTATTTTGTGTGTCCACTGTTTTAGAAGTGGCCAACCAGCACTGCCAGGTCTAATGTCTTTGTTGTTGTTTTTTTAATGATTTTCATATTTTTTTTAAGATTTTATTTATTTATTCATGAGACACACACACACACACACGCACAGAGAGAGAGAGAGAGAGAGTGGCAGAGACACAGGCAGAGGGAAAGCAGTCTCTATGCAGGGTGCCCCATGTTGGACTCAATCCCAGGACTCCAGGATCACGCCCGGGGCTGAAGACAGGTGCTAAACCGCTGAGCCACCCAGGGATCCCAGTCTAATGCCTTTGAATAAGAGCCTTCCTGATTTCTTTAAGCCTTACCCATCCTTTGTGATGCCTAAGTATTCCTCTCTACAGGAAGAAACTTGCATGCCCTTCTCCAATATCACTGTCCTCCCTTGCCATGCCCCAAATACCAAAAGCCAGATGCTCCTAGGCCCTGTCCCTTTGAAAAAAAAATACAACCAAAGCCTTCAAAACTCTCAGTGCCAGCCACCTTACCTCTCTGCTATGACAGCTACACATTCCTTTCCTTACTGTGATGGGTAAAAGAACCCAATTCTGTGGCCCCCTGTCCAGCACAGTGCTAAGCTACTATAGGTGTCTAGGGTTTCAGGGAGATGAAATTTCTTATCCTAAGGGAATCAGAGAGAAGACACTGTACTAAGAGAAACAGACTAGAATGGGAGGAAATGTTTTTAAAAAGGTAACTGAATAAATACCTAGTAATGCAATTGCTGGGTCGTAGGATAGTTCTATTTTTAACATTTTGAGGAATCTCCATACTGTTCTCCAGAGTGGCTGTACCAGTTTACAGTCTCATTAACAGTGCAAAACAGTTCCGCTTTCTCTGCATCTTTGCCAACACCTGTTGCTTCTTGTGTTGTTAATTTTAATCATCCAGACAGGTGTGAGATGGTATCTCATCATAGTTTTGATTTGTATTTCCCTGAGGATAAGTGATGGTTTTTTTTTTTAATTTTTATTTATTTATGATAGTCAAAGAGAGAGAGAGAGAGAGAGAGAGAGGCAGAGACACAGGCAGAGGGAGAAGCAGGCTCCATGCACCGGGAGCCTGATGTGGGATTCGATCCCGGGTCTCCAGGATCGCGCCCTGGGCCAAAGGCAGGCGCCAAACCACTGCGCCACCCAGGGATCCCCTTCTGCCCATTTCTTAACTGGGTTATTTGTTTTTTGGATGTTGATCTTGGTAAGTTCTTTGTAGATTTTTTATACTCTTTATCAGATTTGTCATTTGTAAGTATCTTCTCCATTCCATAGGTTGCTTTTTAGTTTTGTAGATTGTTTCCTTTGCTGTGCAAAAGCTTTTATCTTGATGAAGTCCCAGTAGTTCATTTTTGGTTTTGTTCCTCTGGAGATGTGCCTCATGAGAAGTTGCTCCAGCCAAGGTCAAAGAGGTTGCTATCTGTGTTCTTCTCTAGGATTTTGATGGATTCCTGTCTTACATTAAAATCTTTCATTCATTTTGAATTTAATTTTGTGTATAGCGTAAGAAAATGGTCCAGTATCATTCTTCCACATGTTGCTGTCCAGTTTTCCCAACACCATTTGTTGAAAAGATTATTTTTTTTCCCATTGGATATTCTTTCCTACTTTGTCAAAGATTAGTTGACCATGTAGTTGTGGGTCCATTTCTGGGTTCTCTATTCTGTTCCATTGATCTATGTGTCTGTTTTTGTGCCAATACCATGCTGTCTTGATGGTCTTAGCTTTGTAATATAGCTTGAAGTCTGGAATTGTGATGCCACCAGCTTTGGGTTTTTTTTTTTTCAACATTTCTCTGGCTATTCAAGGTCTCTTCTGATTCTATACAAGTCTTAGGATTATTTGTTCCAACTCTGTGAAAAAAAGACCAAGGTATTTTGATAGGGATTGCATTGAATTCATAAATTGCCCTGAGTAGCATAGACATTTTCACAACATTTATTCTTCCAATCCGTGAGCATAGAATGTTTTTCCATCTCTTTGTGGCTTCCTCAATTTCTTACATAAGTGTTCTATGTTTTAAGAGTACAGATACTTTGCCTCTTTGGTTAGGTTTATTCCTGGGTGTCTTATGGTTTTTTGGTGTAATTTAAATGGAATTAATTCCTTAATTTCTCTCTCTTCAGCCTCATTGTTAGTGTATAGAAATGCCACTGAATTCTGTGCATTGATTTTATATCCTGCCATATTGCTGAATTCCTGTAGGAGTTCTCGCAGTATTAAGGTGGTCTTTTGGGTTCTCCATATACAGTATCATGTCATCTGTGAAGAATGAGAGTTTGACATCTTCTTTGCCAATTGGAATGACTTTATTTCTTTTTATTGTCTGATTGCTGAAGCTAGGGCTTCTAGGACTATGTTGAACAACAGTGGTGAGAGTGAGCATCCCTGTTATGTTTCTGACCTTAGGGGAAAAGCTCTCAGTTTTTCCTCATTGAGAATGGTATTCACAGTGGGCTTTTTGTAGATGGCTTTTATGATATTGAGGTATGCTTCCTCTATCCCCACACTTTGAAGAGTTTTAATCAAGAAAGGATGCTGTATTTTCTCAAATGCTTTTTCTATACCAATTGAGAGGATTGTATGGTTCTTGTCTTTTCTTTTATTAATGTGATCTATCATGTTCATTATTTTCACATGTTGAACCACTCTTCCAGCCCAGGAATAAATCCCACTTATTCACAGAGAATAATCCTTTGAATGCACTGATGGATCCTATTGGCTAGTATTTTTCTTCCATGTTTATCAGGGATATTGGTCTATAAGCATTGGTAGGGTCTTTGTCTGGTAGGGTCTTTGTCTGGTTTTGGGATCAAGGGAATGCTGGCTGCATAGGATGAGTTCAGAAGTTTCCCTTCCATTTCTATCTTTTGAAATAGCTTCAATAGAATAAGTATTACTTCTTTAAATGTGTAGTATAATTCCCTTGGGAGGCCATCTTGGCCCTTGGCTCTTGTTTATTGAGAGGTTTTTGATGACTGCTTCAATTTCCTTACTGGTTATGGGTCTGTTCATATTTTCTATTTTTTTCTGTTTCAGTTTTGGTAGTTTATGTTTCCAGTAATGTATGCATTTCTTCCAGATTGCTTAATTTGTTGGCATATAGTTGCTCATAATACCTTCTTAGAATCGTTTGCATTTCCTTGGTGTTGGTTTTGATCTCTCCTCTTTCATTCATGATTTTATTAATTTGAGCCTTTTTTCTTTTCTTTTTAATAAGTCTGGCTAGGGGCTTATCTATCTAATTAATTCTTTCAAAGAACTAGCTCATAGTTTCATTGATCTGTTCTTTTGGTCTCTATTTCATTGAGTTCTGCTCTAATCTTAATTATTTCTCATCTCCTGCTTGGTTTAGGCTTTATTTGCTATTCATTCTCCAGATCCTTTAGGTATAAGGCTAGCTGGTGTATTTGAGATTCTTCTAATTTTTTGAGAGAGACTTGTATTGAAAAGTGGTCCCTTTTAGGACTGTCTTTGCTGCATCGCAAAGGTTTTGAACAGTTGTGCTTTCATTTTCATTAGTTTGCATGAATCTTTTTAATTCTTCTCTAATTTCCTGGTTGACCCATTCATCTTTTAGTAGGTATTTGAGTTCCCTCCAAATTTCTTCTTGTGAATGAGTTCTAGTTTCAAAGCACTGTGGTCTGAAAATATGGAGGGAAAAATCCCAATCTTTTGGTATCGATTGAGATCTGATTTGTGACCCAGTGTGTGGTCTATTCTGGAGAAAGTTACATGTGCAGTTTAGAAGAATCTATATTCTGTTGCATTAGGATGCAATGTTCTGTATATAACTGTGAAGTACATCTGGTCTAGTGTGTCATTCAAAGCCCTTGTTTCTTTGTTGATCTTCTGCTTAGAATATTTGTCCTTTGCTGAAAGTGCAGTGTTGAAGTCTCCTACTATTAATGTATTATTATCTGTTTCTTTACTTTGGTTATTAATTGGTTGATATAATTGGCTGCTGCCATGTTAGGGGCATAAGTATTCATAATTGTTAGATCTTGTTGTATAGATCCTTTAAGTATGATATTGTGTTCCTCTTCATCTCTTACTATAGTCTTTGGTTAAAATCTAATTTATCTGTATGAGGATTGCTAGCCCAGCTTTCTTTTTTTCATGGTAAAGAGTTCTCCACACCCTCATTTTCAGTTTGAAGGTGTCTTTAGGCTAAAATGAGTCTCTTTTAGACAATATATAGATGGGTCTTGCTTTTTAATCCAGTCTGATACCTTTGTCTTTTGTTTGGAGGATTTAGCCCATTCACATTCAAAGAAACTATTGAAAGATATTAATTTGGTACCATTATATTACTTGTACAATCCCTGTTTCTTCAGATTGTCTGTTTCTTTGAGCCCCCTCTTCGCTTACAGGGTCCCCTTTAATATTTCTTGCAAGGCTGGCTTGGTAGTCAGATACTCTTTCAGTTTCTGTCCTGGAAGCTCTTTCTCTCTCTTTCCATTCTGAATGACAGCCTTGCTGGATAAAGTACTCTTGGTTGCATATTTTTCTCATTTAGTACAATGAATATATCAGGCCAGCCCTTTTTGGCCTGCCAAATCTCTGTCAACAGCAAGTCTGCTGTTAATTTGAATATTTCTCCCTTGTATGTTAGGGATCGCTTATCTCAAACTTATTTCAGAATTTTCTCTTTATCGCTGAAATTTGCAACCTTCACTATTTGATGGCAGGTTTTTGATCCGTTTTTGTTGATTTGGGGAGTAGTTCTTTCTATTTCTTGGGTATGAATGTCTGTTTCCTTCCCTATACTAAGGAAGTTCTCAGCTATGATTTGCTCACATTTTTCTACTGGTCTTCCCTCTCTCTCCATACCATCAGGAATTCCAATAATAGAGATGTTACTTTTTTTCAAACTATCACTTATTTCTTGGAACCTCCCTTTGTGGACTTTTAGTTTTTTTCTTTTCTTCAGCTTCCTTCCTTTTCATCAACTTTTCTTCTCTGTCACTTATTCTCTCTTCTGACTCATTTACCCTGGCTGTCAGAGCATCCAGTTTAGACTGCATCTCAGAGTGTTTTTAATTTTGGCCTGCTTAGATCTTGTACAGTTTTTTCAAGCCCAACTAGTAACTTTATCATTGTAATCCTGAACTCTGTCTCTGACATTTTACTTAAATCCATATCCATTAGATCTGTGGCAGAGAGTTCTACCTCTGATTATTTTTTTGTGTGTGGTGAATTCTTCCTTCTAGTCATTTTGTCCAGTACAGAATAGCTATACAAGTGAGCAGAGTCAAAAAAAATCAACCACGACCGAAGCAAATATATCCTGGACACTTCCAAAGAGGTCAGGAACCAGAACATAAAAGAAAAATTAAAAAAAAAAAAGGGGGGGGGGAAATGGAGGAGGAGAGAGAATATAATGTCACAGCATGGACAAAATAGGATGATCCATTTATTCTGAGTGTATTTTGGTCTGTGTGTTACAAGACACTAAATTCCCAAATTACAGGGGTACCTGGCTGGCTCAGTGGTTGAGTGTATGCCTTCTGCTCAGGTTGAGATCTCAAGGTCTGGGGATCGAGTCCCATATCGGGGTCCCCACAGGGAGCCTGCTTCTCACTCTGCCTATGTCCCTGCCTCTCTGTCTGTGTTTCTCATGAATAAATAAATGTTTAAAATTTTTAAAAATTCCCAAATTATAAAAAGCAAAATTTATATATATATACAAAAATAAAATTGAATACAGTGAAAGGAAGCCAAAAATGAAGAATATATCTATAATATGTAATTGGAAAATATGAAAGTTAAAAAAAGAAAATACTTAAAAATGAAGAGTTGATAAAATAATAAACCAGCTGAGATGGGAAAAAGAAATATTATTGGAAAATTTTAACCTGAAAGATAACCGAATCATAAGAGAGAAACCTCGAGGGCTATATATTATTTTCATGCAGTCCTGGAGTTTTCTAGTCCTGTTTAGTCAGTAAACTTTCTGTTCCCTTGTTCTTCTAGCTGTTTTTTGGGGGGAGGTGCCTTCTGTGCTGATTCTCAGGTGTCTCCACCTGGGTGGATTGCGCCACCTCTTGCCAGGTGGCCAGGCTCAGTGTAAGCTGTTTGCTGTGTGAGGTCTTTTTTGTCTGAAGGCTTTCGGCACCTTTCTTGAAGGCTAAAAGGAAAAATAATAATAATAATAAAAAATAAAAGGCCAGGCCCAGATCCTCAGCGGTGAAGGCAAGAGATCCCAGAGTGTACCAAACTCTGCAAAATCCTATGGTGCCAACCCACTCAGATCTTCCCTGGAGGCAGGTGGGGGGACACTGATTTGTGTAATTTGCTGCACCGCAGCAGGGAGATATTTGGCTGGCCTGTGTGAGCACCCACTCTGCCCCTCTCAGAAGACAAAGGGTTGCTACATTCCAGTCCTTTGCAGGGAACCAAAGTGGAGACTGGCCACCTGATCCAGCCACAGTTCTTGGTTTATGGAAAAACAAGCTAAGCCTTCTCCCAGGCTTGCTGACCTAAATTCATTTCCTCATTCAGGAAAGTCTGCTGCCTCAGGCACCCCTGTTCTTTCTATTCCTCCAGGAATATTGTGATACCTGCCCCCCCCCCCCCCCCACCGGGGCTCCTGCGATTCTGCCCTGCTTCACCACTGACCACCTTTCAGGTGGGGAAGTCTCTCACAGGAGCAGATTTCTAAAGGTTTTTATTTTGAGCTCCAGGGCTGTATCCCTTCCCTGTAGCTGGCTTACAAAGGTTCCCTCCCTCTGCTGTTTATCTTCTGATATATCACCTCCAAATCTCTTCTCTGCACTCCTACCCTGCAAAAAGTGGTCCCTTCTCTATTTGTAGAGTTTCAGCCATTCTTTCTTTAGATCTTAGGTTGAATTCATAGGTGTTCAGGATGGTTTAATAGTTATCTAGCTAAATTTAGGGGACCAGATAAAATGAGGACCCCTACTTCTCCACCATGTTGCCTCTCCTCTGGGTCTTGTTGTTTTATTCATTCTGATACCCTTTGTGTCATTTGATTGGAGAATTTAGTCCATTTACATTCAGAGTGATTATTGAAAGATACAAATTTATACTGCCACTGTGTTACCTGTAAAGTCGGTGATGTTCTCTGTTCCTTTCTAGTCTTTCTTGCTTTTGCTTTTTTTAAACTCCTTTTAATATTTCTTGCAGGACTGGGTTAGTGGTCATGAACTCCTTTATTTTATTTTATTTCCTAAGAAACCCTTTCTCCTTGTATTCTGAATACGGCCTTGCTGGCTAAAGTATTCTTGGCTGCATATTTTCCCATTCAGCATATTGAATATATCATGCCATTCTCTTCTGGCCTGCCAAGTTTCTGTGGACAGATCTGCTATGGATATGATCTATCTTTCCTTGTAGGATAAGGACATTTTTCCCCTTGCTGTTTCCATGATTCTTTCCTTTTCTGTGTATTTCATGAATTTGACTATGATATATCTTAGCAATGGCTAGCTTTTGTTGAATTTAATAGGAGTTCTATGTGCCTCTTGGATTTCAATGTCTCTAACCTTCCCCAGATTATGGAAGTTTTCACTTATAGTTTGCTCAAATAAACCTTCTGCCCCCTTTTCTCTTTCTTCATCGTCTGAGACTCCTATCATATGAATGTTATTGTTTTAAGAAGTTGCTGAGTTCCCTAAGTCTACATTCATAACCAATACTCTCTTTCCCTCTTCTTTTTAGCTTCATTATTTTCCATAATTTTATTTTCTATATCACTGATTTACTCCTCTGCTTCATCCATCCTCATTTTATGACATCCATTCCGGTTTGCATCTCAGTTAGCATTTTTAATTTTGGCCTGACCAGACTTTAGCTCCTTTATCTACAGTAAGGGATTCTCCAGTGTCTTCTGTGCTTTTTGAAGCCCAGATAATATTCTTATAATGGTTACCTTAAAAGCTAGGTCAGATATCTTACTTATATCTCTATTGATTAAGTCCTTGGCCATTATTTCTACTTCCTGTTCTTTCTTTTGGGATGAATTCCCATCTTGTTATTTTGTCCAGAAAAACAAACAAACAAAAAAGATCCTGGGTGTATTTTGGTCTGCTTGTGAAAAGAAGCTAGATCCAAAAAATAAAAGTAAATATATAACAAAAATAATGAGAAATTTAAAAATAAGAAAAAGGAAGCTAGGTCCCACTTCCCCTAGAGCAGAAGCTTTGAGGCACTCTGTGATCAGTAGACCCGGTATGTGTGAGGGGTCTGTACTGGTCTTCTGGGGGAAAGGCCTGTTGTGCTGATTCATAGGCCAAATCACCCTAGTGGAAATGCACCTCCAGGGTGCAAGTGGCCAGGGGTTGGTGTAGCAGCTCCAATCTCCACCCGGTGGTGGCATTTAGCTCACTGAGGTTGGTCGGTGATGGGGGGCAAGCTGTAAAAATGGCTTCATCCACCCCACTCTCTTGTCTCTGGAGCCAGGGGATGATGCCTGCCACTTCTCAGGAAGACCTCACAGATGAGCAAATAATCACCCCTCCTGTGTCCCCAGCTTCTGTCAGATCCCTGCCTTCACCCTATGTCCAACCTGTCTGCCTGCCAGGCAGTACATCACCCCTGTGTTTTATCTCAGGCATGGCTATGTTTCAAAACTCTAAACTTCAGAGATTCCCCCCGCCCCCCATGGCACAGCCCCATGATGATCCTCTAGGGAGGGTCGATAGCACTGCAACCAATAAACCAATGATGGTTTATCTCAGAAAACAGTCGCTTGACCACCAGCTGTTTGGAGTTTATAGTAAACCACAGGACAAAGCTAGTGCTAAGGTTTGCTGCCCTTAGCCAGCATCTTTGCTCCTATGCTAGTGAGCCGGGCTTCAATGGTGCCTACAGGGTCTTGTGTCTGCTGAGAGGCTGTATTACCTCTGCCTCTACACTCCAAGCAGGGGAACTATTTCTCCCCATGCAACCCAGGGGATCTTCATACCATGCTGCCTGCTCTGGGACTCCAACCTCATTCCCTGCTGGAGCACCGCTCAGCTCATAGGCATGACCCTGCCAATTGGTGCTGACCTCCAAAACTTCAAACCCTGTGCTCTGCTGTTTATAAAAAACAAAACAAAACAAAACTGTGATATTTAAACCCTCTCTTTTTCCGCAGTGAATAGTTTTGGGGAAGAGTATTGCCTGGGCAATCTCCTGTGTGTGTTTTCACTCTTTTCTCTTGTTCCTCTCTCCACAATCAGGACTGTCTCCCTTCTGCAACACCCTTGGCTCTTTTCTCCCATAAATCAATTGTCCCCACTTCCTATCTTCCACAAGGTGGTCATGTTTTCGGCTTGTAGATGTGCACCTTTGTTCTCTCAGTCCTCTGATCAATTTCTTGGGTATTCATAATTATTTGATATTTATCTGCTGTGTTCAAGGGAGGAGGCAAGCTTAGGGTCACCCTATTCTTCACCATCTTCACCACTATCCCAAACACTTCTATCTTAATGAAAGAAGGTGCTACTTGACAGAAACTTTCAACACAGTGTAGTTTCAGAGTTAAGTATATGGCAAATTAAATTCATTTCTTAACTCTTTCCTCATTATCCTCATCTGAAGAATATAAAGTTTTACTCTTTCTATTGTGCATATAGTCATTATAAAGACTGAAATACTGTTTAATTTAAACTCTTGCCATTCACTGTCTACCCATGCATGCTTTCTATAAATATTAGTTATTTGTTGATGCATTCTCACAAATATGTCCAGGAGTTATTGTTAACTATTAAGAATTAACATCAATTCTTTTTAAGAGTACTGTTATAAAGTAATTCATTCTCAAGAACACATTGTATGATACTGATTTTCTATGATGAACGGAAATGAAATACAAATTATTTATTTATTTAAAGATTTTATTTATTTATTCATAGAGACACACAGAGAGAGAAGCAGAGACACAGGCAGAGGGAGAAGCAGGCTCCATGCAGGGAGCCTGACGCAGGACTCGATTCCAGGTCTCCAGGATCAGACCCCAGGCTGCAGGCGGCGCTAAACCACTGCACCACCAGGGCTGCCCGAAATACAAATTATTTAAACTTCACTTCAATTTAGCTGGTTTTATTTATCTTTCGCAAACATAGTTTGCTACTCTCCCTTATTGTTGTATTTTTTCATCCTAATTTTTATTCTGATATATAATTAAACCAAATAAAATATAAGAATGATTAAGTATATGACATTAAAACATTAGTACTACAGAATTATATGTTCAAATTGCTTCTGTCAGACAATCCATCCTGCAAATCATCTGTCATTAAACTCCTGGATGAAATTTACCACCCATGGGTGGCCTCAGACATTCTCAACTTTCTAGATATCCTGTCATGAACCGAGACTTTTAAATAAACCCCAATCCAAAGATCTAAAACTCTGGGAGTATTTATTGTATGCTACAACTTCCAATAAGAGAATTAAATATAAGTTATTCAGCATTATGTACGTGATTCTGAATAAAAAATAAATGTAATAAACATGTGTTTTTGTTGTTGTAACAGTTTAATATACCATTCTTTTCAACCTGGTAAGATCTGATTAACTTTAAAACCAATTTAAATGCAATTTGGTTTTTTAAGTGTTCTTTATTTTCCATAGCAATTACTTTCACTGCCCAGTCTGGTACACACAAATTTAAGATATACATTAAAATTACTGAAAATTCCCAGATGCAGTATTATTATCTATATTGAAGTCACTCTGCTTAGATAAGTATCTCCTTTGTGTCTGTTATAATTTGCTGAGCTTATAAATTTTAAAGGCAGCCCAATTCACATTTTTATTAAATAATACTCTTCCTGAGTTGTCCTATTTAATTTTGATTACATATAGCACACTTTTTGACAGTGGTAGAGCATGTCCTTATTTGTTATCTTGTAACACCTAGGAATTTATTCAAACAATTGAATGTTATTATATACTAACCTGGAAGCTAACTACTTGAAATACATTTGTATATAAGGCTGACATATACCTTCCTCTCCTGTAATAGGTAAACCTGAGGAAAAGGACAATATTAGCTTGTGGACTTCACAAACGCTATAAGGCCTTCTGAGTCCACACAATCAGGAGATCTCAACTTATCCAAAAGCTTTAAGAATCATTCCACAAAGAAGAGAAATTTTAAAACCGAACCCTGGGGGAGAAACATGCCTGAGCAGATGGAGAGCAGAGGGAAGAGAATTCCAAGTCTGTCAGTGAGAAGAAAACTTCCTCTTGCTTTAGCCCATGCAGCTGAGTAAACTCACTCAGATATTCTTCACTTCCACCATCTTAGAAGTCAAGTGAAAGGACAAGACATAGAACACAGATAATTGTTTTCTAAGAGATTGTTTTTATTTAAAGAAAATGGAAACAAATGTAGAAACTTACAATTATCAAGTCTTTGAATGAAGTCAATGTATTTGATAAAGGAATAAGGGAAAGAAAATCAATAGGCATTTCCCCAAGCTACCTTGGGTAAGACGTTCCTGACACTTGCAGTCGAGTTCAGACACATCCCTCATATGAGGGAGCAGAGCATAGAAAAGGTCGGAGAGGACAAGAGAAGGAACAAGAGAGGAAACTGCAAATGAGAGAGCTACTAGCCACATGCACAAAGCTCACTACACCATGCTCATAATCCAGGAACACTCCCACGTGGCCCAGAGGCCTTTGCACATACTGAGGGGACAGTGGGGAGGAGGTAAAGAGACTGCACTGATTGTCCTCCTTGATACAAAAGAGTAGAAAAATTCCTTCTGAGTCAAGCACCATGTCATTCGTCATTGTCCAAGAATCATCACAAAATCCAAGGACCCAGTTTTGACAGTTCCCCACATCCACTTCCCAGTAATGTTGACCACAAGTAAATGTCTGGGCTCCCCATGCCAGAAAATAGTTAGATCTTTTTGTATTAGTGACAGCATCAGGATGATTGGGACTGACGTGCAAACGTCTCAGATCTTCAAAGAGTGGGACGTGACGGGTGGTTACTTCATTTTCAAAAAAAACGGACACTGCAGGAGGAAAGAAACACTCACGTTAGCATATGATGTTGATTCGTGATGGACATGGCCTTTATATAGTGTCTGGGTTTCTAGCTTATCCCTGGAAATGAGGGCCAGGGCAGTGAGGAAGCTCTAGAAATCTACTGTAGGTCAATGTCTACTGGACTGTCTTTAAAACCAGCAAATCTCTAAGCAGAAAAAAATGGAAGAAATATATGAATTTTCTTAATATATATCAAAAAGACAGATATGCTAAGATCTGTTTTTTTTTTCTCTGAAATATTTGCAGTTGAGAGATCTTTAGTAATACAATGTAGCCAGGTCATCTTCTCATAAAATAATAATAGCTCCTAATAACACTAACTCCTACGGAGTGATCACTTTGTCTCCTATTTAACTATTTTTCACCAAAATACGACAAGGCAAAATAAACTGAAAGAAAAATTCCTATTTTTTCATAAATAGAAGGTTTGTGAGCTAGTGTAACTTTTGAAAGAAAAGATAAATCTAGTGAAATAAGTGGTCAGCTGACTGTGGTGTTGTAAGTATTCACTTTATGTGTTTAATACTACAAAGTACTCTTGGATTATGTGAATAAAGATTGTGCCATGTAAAGTGATTTGTTATGAAACATTGTAGAAAACAAAAGTTACAACTCATCATCTAACTACCAGCATAAACCACAAACCTAAACTTGTAATATACTGAGGGTGCATGAAGATTTATGTTTCATACAACAGTTAACATGCTCTCCCTGCACACTGCAGCCTCTCTAGTATCTTTCCTATTGCCTACTTCCAGGTAGCTTATTACAATCTATTCTATTGGGCTTTTCCTCAGATATTAATTGTTTTTCCACATGCATTATCTTTGTATCAAGGCAAAATAGGCTATTACCTTCCCAGATATGAAATCATAAACTCTGCTTTGGGGAAACATTACCCGCTAGGACACTAGCTGAGGAGAAGGTATAACTATACCACCAAAGGATGGTCTATTACCAAGAAATTGGCTGAGCCTCTCTATCAGCCCAGTGATGGGCCATGAGCTGAGCTGTGCGTCCACGGGTTGAGGCAGGTGCTGCTGTACGGCTTCACTCCTGCAAACAAGAGCAGTTCATTATTGTTTCTGAGCTCAACGTTTTCAAGATAGTGATGGCATATAGTTGACATCCCAGGGAAGATGCTTCATTAAAATCCTCATGTTTGGGATCAGAGGTGACGAATGTAACTGCACAAATCAAGGAATGTAGCAAATATCCATTCATTTTCTAAAGAGCAAATGAAACCCAATTCTACTTCCTGACCCTTCAACCCTAGCATACAATTTCAGGATCTGGTTCTATCAGCCAAGCATGGGATGATGCAAAATGTCCTGAAACTGAGGACATGGAGAGGACACTTTGATTTTTAATCCACACTAGTCACCTCCGAGATGCTCCGTGTTCACATATCACAGCAAGGGGGTGAGGAGCTCAGCTTGGGCAGAGATTCTGCTTCGGAGGACCCAGCTTCAGGAAGTGCCACATCCAGCCTTTCCTGGTGAAGTTGGGAGTCTGCCCCCTGCTAACTGTGGGAGCCCCAAGCCCTAGATGGTCCTCCCCATGCCTCTTCTCTTTCTCCCCCACTTTAGGCTTCTTGAAAATACCTATTTCTCCCACAGAAGACTAGCGTGGCATTGGGCCATATCTTTAATGTATTCTTACACTTACTTGCCAGAATCAACATCAGGACTACCAGTTGTCTTCATGCCACTGGTGCACAGAACCCTGGCAACTGCATGGGCTTCCACAGACCCCTGTCCAACCCCACCTTACACAAAACAGCAAACCCTTTTCTTCTTTGTGAGATTGGGAAAAATAAATGTATTATGAAATAGGTTTTGTTATCATAATAAATTATGCTCCTATTTCAGCATCAACAGTCTGATCACTAATAAATAATTCTTAAATCTTTTATGTAGAGGCAAACTCACCTTTTTAATGCACTTTCAAAATGCTGTAAAGAGAAGAGGGAGAAAAGAAAGAGTCTTAGTATTCATGACAAGATTCAAGGTAGAGATTTCATTAACTTATTCCAAGGGTGAATAGGCCCGAATTCATGGAAACAGAAAGGGAAAATGAACTGTATAGATGCCCAAATTTCTCAGTTTGGCCAAGTCTTCAGACAAATCCATATGTCTTCAGCTAGCTTCTTGGTAGCTGTTGGTCAGTAATTGAATGTATATTACAACTTGAGGAGTATTTTAGCATGCTTTTCCACAGAATTTCACAGACTTTAGCCTGGTTAACAGCATCACTGTGACAGGGAAAACCCTTAGCACAGATTCAGAAAGCACCATTGCACAGTTGTGAGAGAGCGCAAAGAGATTATGGATATTATCTAGGCAGCACGGTGACTCTTCTTTCCTCAGTCCTTACCTGGAGCAGCTCCATGTCTGGTTTACGGCACATTTTCCTGAGGTCCTCATACATTCCTCGTAGCAGTTTCCCCTTTAGGTCCATGTTTTCCTCACTTTCTTTGAGTCTTTGAAAAATGTCTTTGCTTTCCTGTTCTATTCCCTCTAAATAACGTCTCTCTTCCTCATAAAGCAAGTGGCACACCTTCTGATACTCAGCACGGATCATCTCCCTCCGCAGACTCACATAACCCTGAAGGGAGAGGCTTAGTTAGATCACAGAGTGGGGCTGATTCTATCTCTGTCATATCACCCAGTATTTGTCTTCTGACATTTAGCCAACTTGGTACATCCCTTGAAAACAGAAACTGGGACATCTTTCTGCCCCCACCCTTTTTCTACTCATTTGGTACTTTTATTGTACAAGAGGTCAAAACCTTGACTTTGAACTCCTTCCCCAAATTCCTACATTTTCTTAATAATAGGTACTTGTGATATAATAATTTGCTTGAATAATATACTAAGAATCTTCATTACTAAATCCATTTAGTCTCTTCTATGCCCAGATGCTTTAGCTGTAGACTCACTCTTTGCTTTAAGAAAATAATAGCAAATATTACTTCCTAGAACAAGAGAAGACCTTCCTAAATGTTTCCTTCCACTCCACAAACTGCATGCATGCAGACCAGAACCTGGTGTGTATGAGTGCAGCTCAATCTTCCTGGCCAAGACGGTACACTCCCTCTCTTAGCTGACTCTCACACTATCCTCAGAGACAATAGTCAACATACAACCACCTTCTCCTATTAATTCCCCCTTCTTACTTTTTTTCACTTTAACTTTTCCTATTTTCCTCTGAACTGGTAAACATGCTTTATTCACTGACATGGTTTTGACATTAAAACAAAATATATCCAGTTGACCTGATATCTTGGTTTTGTGCTGAAATTTTTACCACCAACAAAATATATTTCTTGGTCATAGGTCAACATTCACTAGACTCGTTTGTGAAACTCTCAGGCTTTCATCATGTGAGTGAATTCTCCTTTCCACTCTTGTTTTAACTAAAGAGATTCTTTATTGAATCCACATGTTTTTTTTATACCCATGTTTCTTAGTTTTCTCAGGGTACTTACCAGGAACTTAAAGGGCCACATTTCTCGAAGTAATATTACCTTACCCCAAACCATCTATATCACCTCCATGTCTAACTAGATTATGTTCCAATGCCAATCAACACCTGTCTCTCTCTCTCTCTCTTTCTCTCTCTCTCTCTCTTTTTTTTACCCCTTTAACATGCTACACTCACAGAAATCACATTTTCTGACATTTCTTTGCTACAAAGACTATCCCTGGAATCCTTCCACTTCTCATTACTTGTGGTCAGTTTGTTCCAGACCTTTCTTCTTAGGGCTCCTCAACTCTCTCTTATTTGCTTCCCTGAATTTCATTTTGAAGTCTTCAAATCAGTATTTTGTCTAAACTGCAATCTGAATGAACTTGCCAAAAGAGAAATGTGATAATATCTCTTCTTTGCTTAAGCAACTTCAGAAGATTTTGATTGTATTCAGTGTAGTTCAACCTCTTAGCGTATATTAGATAAACCTTCAGTAAAATGACATGTAATTATCTTTGGGCCTTTGTGTTCCACTTGGATCCTTCTCCTCATTATACCAGTCATAATAAATGTCAGTATTTTCAGTGAACTCTTAGTTGATCTTATATGAGCTCAGCATGCTTACTTCAACTGTACTTCTAATACATAGCTCACTCTCGGTTTTTAGATCTGATTTCAAATGTCTCTACCCTCGTTTATTTTCCTTTATTGTCTTCACAATGCAAAAACAAAGGTAAGTGTGGGGGAAATAATCAGTTTAGTTTGAGAGGTGTTTAATTACCTTCCTAAGAAGCTATTTCCCCAATTAGCCATGTACCTTAATTTCTGACCTTATGCAGGTGTCTGTCCAAATGTGACCATCCATAGAGTAAGCTTTTCTGATCATCATATTGAACACTCAATTTTGTCAAAGCTACCTTTGTTATTTATTTTCCTATTGTATTTTTCTCAAAAGCATTTGTCACGATGATGGCTACTCTAAATTTTATATTTTGACTAGTTGAGTACTTTTCCCAACTACCTCATGAGCTCCTTGAATTAGAGGCAATCTATTGCTTTTGTCTATTTCTATAATGGCTTAGAAAAGTTACTAGACAAAGTAGGTACTGGATATTTCAAGGAAAATATATTGTAAGTTATCTACTTAAGGATATCACCTTTAAATAATGAAAATAATTTCGTTATATCACCTTGTCATTCCCACAACCCCATTTGGATTCCTTTATTAGTGGTGACAATGTTCTTTAATAGTGCTTGCTTGTATGTTTCCATTAGGAATTCTTGAATTCAAAAATATAGCTAAACTTTTTTTTCACCTCTAATTAGTGGTATTCAATCCATATTTTTGAATCCACCAATGAGGGATCCACATTTTCAGTCATTGATTTAGGTTGCATTTTAAATTAATGAATGCCACATTACTAGCCATATCTCTCAACATTTCATCTCTTATACATGTGAACCATTATGAACTTTATACGATCATCATTCAGGATTACACTACTTACTAGACTTTGATCCTCATGTATTTACCTAGTTGATATCCTCATGAATTTGCATTTTCAAATTGTCCAATTACTAAAGTAATCAGATAATATCTTTTGCATGTTCAAAGATTTCTTTACCTCTAAGAAACCCTAGGTTTATCTCATCTATTAATTATTGTCTACCTTGATTAAAGTGAATTTTCTCTACCTGTTGGATTGGTATGATCTTATCCGGGAGCTTATCCATGAGCTTGTTGTTTTGATTTTAGGAAGAAATCCTAACAAATTTACATACTTCCCTGACATATTTGCCTGATTAGATGGAACCAGTTTGCTATTGGTTACACACTCATAGAAAACTATGAACATTATGATTTAGCTGAAGTATAATGAGTGAGTATTGGAAGCTGGTGCTGAAGAAAACAGAATCCCTTGCTTACCTCCCATGTTCTGATTTTGCTGGTCTCTCTTTTTTTATTTCTCCGATTTTCTTGTGTCTGTTCCCACAGAGATCTCATTTGTTTCAGGAGATTTTGCTACAAAAGAATCATGAATATGAACATCAGAAAAAGTGTTATTGAAAATGTCATAACTTTACAGATGAAGAGGGCAGGGAATGCAAGATAAATGCATTTGCCATCTCTAGTAATCTAGATACTAGACAGGGCAAAGTGCCAGGGCATGTCATTGTTAAGCCCAATGTCAAATTGGAGGACTTTTATAACCACAAAGTAAACCTACAGTTGGAAAGGGTGTCTCACTATGTCGGCAACTGGCCCTCAAACTTTATGTCACCAAACCAATTTTCATTAAATAGAAGCTGTCTCACTTTTTGTTGTCTTGTGGTCAGTTTTTATCTCCTAGTATCCTATTATTTTAACCAAGAGACAGATTTCTAAGTAGACTCCATTAGATTAGGCTTTTTGCAATTGTGGGTATAATGGACAACAACCATGCCTGAAACTAACAGATTAGTCCACCTAGGTCTTGCATGGAATTGTCGCAGTTCCTACTGTAATCAACATCAGCACCACCATCAACTTGAGTTGTAAGACTTTAACCATGAAAATGTAAGTGCTGTTGGGGGGGGGGGGGGGGGAACAACATCTTTTTACAATAGCTTACCCAAGTTTCTAGCACATAATGCCAATTATTATCTGCTCTGTATGAAGCATAGATAAATAAAAGTTATCTTCACTTTCTTTTCTAATCTTTTACATATCAGATCTCCCAGATTCAAACTTCTCTCTCAGCCATTGCTTACCCGGTATCCCTCAGCAGTCAAACCAATGGAACAATGATTATGGACCACATGCTCCTTAGATGTACAGCAGTGCAGACAGAGCAGGTCTTTTGTAACCTCACAGAAGAAAATCTTTGTTTTCATGTGTATCTCACACATCTGTTCTCCAGAGCTTGGTAAGCAGTAAGGTCTTGCCCATCTGGCAAGGAACACTCGTGTCTTCAAAACAATGTTGGTTTTAAACATTTGATGAGATGTTTCCCTGCACACAGGGCAGCAAGGAGGATAAGGGGCTTCCTCCCAGAAGATACAAAGACAAGGCCTACAAAAGCTGTGCCCACAGCCTATAGTGACTGGGTCAATGAAATAATTCTCACATATGGAGCAAAATAATTCATCCTGGTCGATGTTAGAATCCATGACTCTGAGGAAAGAAAAATATAGAGAAAATTAGTTTGTCAATGGTCTTGAAAAAAGTACATATTCAAAACCATTAAAAATACTGAGAGGTATAAGCATCATTTCCTTCCTGTATGTATGAATTTCCTAGCATATACAGCAAGATATGCTGTTTTCATATAATAGAAAGACATTGCTGAAGAACAGAGCCCTCATGTTCTTCAGCAAGCATAGTGATTTGTTGAACACGGCCTTCCTGGGGCACCTGGGTGGCTCAGTGGTTGAGCATCTGCCTTCGGCTCAGGTCGTGATCCCAGGTTCCTGGGACCAAGTCCTGCATTTGGCTCCCCATAGGGAACCTGCTTGTCCCTCTGCAGAGACATAGGTTTCTGCCTCTCTCTCTCTCTGTCATCATCAGTAAAAAAAAAATATATATATATATATAGCCTTCATATCAGGGTTCCAACCCCCTTTAATTTCCCATTTTGTTTATTTATCCTCTCTTTTAAGTGGACCTGAGAATGTAGTATAGATCCAATTGCCAGCCATGGACTGTGAGTCATAGTTCACCAAGTGCAATCATCCTTATCCATCTGCCAGTAATTGGTTATAGGCCACTTGACCTTATATAGCCAATAAGATTTGAAGGAAATACTATTAAGAGGATTTTGTGAAATGTTTCTTGGATCCTGAAAAGAAACATTAGGAAGAGTCAACTGATCATATTCCTCTGGAATTTTGGGGGAACATGTGTTGAATGTGATGCATGGGGCTGTTATTTTTGTGACCACAATGTGCACTTGCCTAGAGACCAAAAAATAGACCCTGAGTGTGACAGAGAAATGGAAGAGCTGGGCATTTAACCATGTTACCAAGGTGTTAATTAAGCAACTCTTGGACTGACAATCAATACATGTAAGAGAAATTGAGGAAATATTAAAATTCTTTTACAATCATCATAAGTAAACATATTTTCTGGCAAGAATCATTAATGGATATGAAAGTCATTGGCTAAAACTGTATTACTCCAAAAATTGTTAATAAACTCCTACTTTATTACCAATTAATATATGAAATTATACTTAAATTTTTAAAGAATACATTATTTTAGTTACCATGAGTTATAAAGTCGGCTTTAAGATAACTCTTTGAAAAAAGGGTAACAAGGAGGTGATGATGCCTACAGATATTTTATGAATAGCACTTTGGTGAGATGGGGTTTATGGCCTTCTCTTTGATGAACATACCATTTCAGTGACATGGAACATAGGGTCTTCTACTCAAACCTCATCATGAGGAGATAGTTTGATGGACAAGAGAAAGGTTAAATTAGCTTGTGTAGAATGGGCTAAACCCTGGCCAAGAATTCATTATGAATATAGTCATTTCTAGATTGAAAACTTTAATGAGATTGATAATATGAAAATGATAATAGTAAGGGCACTTGGGTGCTTCAGTCGCTTTAGCAATGTGCCTTTGGCTCAGGTTAATCCCAGAGTTCTGAGATCTCTTCCCGCATCTGGCTCCCTGCTCAGTGGGGAGTCTGCTTCTTTCTCTCTCTCTCTTTCCCTCTCTCCCTCCCTCCCTCCCCCCTCTGTCTCTGCCATCCCCCTGCCACAACTTGTGCTCTCTCATTCTCTATCAAATAAATAAAATATCTTTTAAAAATGACAATAGTAGAAGCTATACTATTTTCTAATTTTATTTTATTTTTTTAAAATATGTATATTTCTTTTTTAAATTTTTTTATTTATTTATGATAGGCACACAGTGAGAGAGAGAGAGAGGCAGAGACACAGGCAGAGGGAGAAGCAGGCTCCATGCACCGGGAGCCCGACGTGGGATTCGTCCCAAGTCTCCAGGATCGCGCCCTGGGCCAAAGGCAGGCGCTAAACCGCTGCATCGCCCTGGGATCCCTATTTTCTAATTTTAAGTATGGACTGATTCCTCTTATCTGGATTACCTGTCCTAGTCTCCTCAGCAATGGTAGTGACATATGTTGTATTTTTACCAACACTTTATAATGAGGAACCTTAACATAGCGTGAATAAAATAAGTTACTTGTCTAAAAATCACACATTGAATAAATGATTGATCCTGTGCACAAATATAGATCTTACAAAAAAAGAAAACAAAATAAAATTCAAAACTAAAATTAGTGTCCATGATTAACATTAAATCAAGCAACATGTACTGATCTCTGAACTGCACTGATACTAATCTATTATAAGATATCATGGTAAAAAAAAAAAAAAAAGACCATATTCTGGTACTCAGTAGATCAGAGTTTGAAGGATGATATAAAATGAGGTGTTTTTTTTAAGGTAATTGTTGTCATGAAAATATATAATATGCCTTGAAAAAGACAAGTGAGAATCATTTGATAGTTTACATTTCATAACATGACCATGATAAAAGTATACACACTCAAAGCACACAACCAAATTTACTCATCTTGATGGCTAGCATATTTCTTTGAGAAGATCCTCTCCTCACTCTCTATTTTTAATACAAAAAGTTGATCTATTTTAAATTAAATGAAGTATAGGTTGTTCAGATCTACTAACTTCATTTTGAAAATTTCAAGGCAATTCAATTTATCTCCTCTGAACACTGAAACATTTAAAAAGTTAATGATTTAAAAGAGACTAATAATATACTCATAATTCAGACTCATTTCTAGGATTCTAGTTCTCTATGAAATTATATATACTTCAAGTCAAATGGCATCAGCAGTAAATGACAACTGTGTTTTAAAATATATATTTTTGGGATCCCTGGGTGGCGCAGTGATTTATCACCTGCCTTTGGCCCAGGGCGCGATCCTGGAGACCCGGGATCGAATCCCACGTCGGGCTCCCGGTGCATGGAGCCTGCTTCTCCCTCTGCCTGTGTCTCTGCCTCTCTCTCTCTCACTGTGTGCTTATCGTAAATAAATAAAAATTTTTAAAAAATTCTTTAAAAAAATCTAAAAATATATATATATATATATATATATTTTTTACTTGACTTGTGATGGGGTTACATCTGAATAAATCCATTGTCATTTGAAAATATCATAGGTTGAAATCACATTCAATATGACCAACCTACTGAACATCATAGCTTAGCCTAGCCTACCTTAAAAGTGCTCAGAACACTTAACATCTACAATATGGTGAACTCCTCTAACCCAAAGTTCATTGTATAACAAAGTGTTGAATATCTTATGTAATGTATTGAGAACACTGTAATGAAGGTGAGAAACAGAATGGTTGCATGGGTAGAGATGGTTATAAGTGCATCAGTGGTAGACTGTCATAGTCAGTGACTGGGAAGTGAGGCTGCTTCTCCTACTGCCCAGCATCACCAGTGTCTTAGGGCATATTGCTGGCTCAGGAAAAACCAAAACACACAATTGAAGTTAAGTTCCTACTGAATGTGAATCCTTTCCTCATCACTGTAAAGTCAAAAATCACTACGTCCCACCATCTTAAAGTGGGGACTATCCACAAATTGATTTCACTGCACTAAAAAGGCCCTTATGTTCATGTTCCCTGGATGCAGAGAGCCTTCTCCTATCTAAACTTCCTCAAATGGAAAAGTATCAGTTTTCCATATCTTTCCAGCTCCCAAACACTTGACACTCTACCTCTGAAAACTGAAATCCAGGTCTGAAACGGAAAACTGAAGAGACATTTTAAATATTCAACCTAACAAAGAGTTTCTGGAATAGTTGAGCATATTGAACAGAACTTGCATTCTATATAGACCCGTTATACAAACATGTACTTAAATATGTACATACAGTTGGCACAACACGAATAGCATGGTAGGCACGGATAGATGAATTAATAACTATGGAAAACTAATACAATTAGCATATGTTTGTTGCATTGCCCACAGCACTGCATGCTATCTCGTGGCAAATGTTTTCTGCACCTCACGATTCTATATGAACATCAAAGTACACAAAAATGACAGAGGAAAAAGAAACAATCCTAGTAACTCATTTAATAAATACAAAGAGAAGATATTGCATCTACCTACGGGGGTAAAATTTAAATTTAGAACTAATGAAATCATTCCCACTCAAATTCTTTGGGAGCAACCTAAACAGACAGGCATATGGATTACATTTCCTATTTTCAAGAGAAAATAGCAGGAGTTACTTTCATGAGTATGGAGTACTCATCTGTAGAAACTGTTAATGGAGTTTCCCGTTCTTTATCAGTAAGTGATTCTGTTGAAGTCAGTTGAAGGAGTAGGTACTCACCTTTCAACAGCAGCAAATTTCTAAAAGTCTCCCCAGCCCAGCCAACTCCAAACACAAGGATTCTGGAGAGTAATGAACTTGGCTCTTTGCCTGATGCTTTATAGTCCCTGAAGACCACACCCATTTTCCCAAAGTGATTGAGTTATCAATCCTTGGGAAAGGTGTTTGGGCACATGATTAGATTTTTGCAGAGTGGAAGACACACCCTGTTGTGGATGACTTATTGGAAGCCATCTTAAACCCACTTAATCAATCTACCACATCCGGGAACTACTGAGAAGCCATGCCTTGAGATAACCTATGTGACCCATGGATCTGTTGTTTTTGAAATAAATGTAAAATGTAAACTTCTTATATGCTTTTAAAAAATCGTATTATAATCCTAATTGCATCAACCGATTACTATGCACCAGGCTGAAAGCTCTCCACAGTTCATTTATCAGCCCAGTGTAGCCAAGCCCCTGCCTGATAATACCGCCTCCTGCTCTGGCAGAAGTATCCTACTGTTTCTATGGATCTTGTCCACCTCAACTGAACTAAAATTCTCTAAAATTTTATATTTTTCAATGAGTCCTCCACACAATTCTTCCCCTTTAGTTTTTCTGTTCTTTTCTTTTTGAAAACATACAACACTTTTCTCCTTTGGTCTAAAGCTGAACACAAAATAGCTTTTGCTGGTCTTTCTTTAAGACTCTGCTCCTTTTCTCATTACCCCGTATCCCCTCTCATACGTTTTCCTTTTATTCTTCAATACATACACATAATCAAAAGATTTGTGATATTTTGTGGATTTAGTGATCACATGGTTGATGTACTGCATGAGTAATTCCTAGAAAGCATTATAAACATTTTTGTAAAAGAAATATCATATTTCCTGTTTAGGGCAACTATCTCTTAAACTATTCCTCATTGTGGTGAGGCTTACATCCTGCTCCATCTCTTCAAAACATTTTCAAATTCAGTCAACAATGGATCATGGTGCTTAGCCTAGAAAGAAAAACTTAAAACACTATTTCCACTACTACAAATGATTGACCATCATAAGTCTGCCTTACTAATGTAAAACCATGTTCATTAAAAAATGAACTACAGGGCAGTCCGGGTGGCTCAGAGGTTTAGCGCCGCCTTCCGCCCGGGGCGTGACCCTGGAGACCGGGGATTGAGTCCCACGCCTACTTCTCCCTCTGCCTGTGACTCTGACTCTCTCCCAGGGTTTACTATCCTGTGCTGCCTATTGTCTAAGTTCTGAAAGCTATATCTTTCTATCTTTATACTATTCTAATATTGGAAGGCTTATATACTAAAATTTCAATTTCATTAATGATATCAAATGTATCCAGTGTTATCTTCAGTGAGCTTTGTATTGTGTCTCTTTTAACAGAATTGTCCATTTCATCTAAACTCTTGAGTGCTTCTAATGTTATCTTCTCTTCATTAAATGTGCTTCTAATATTCTCTTCATTAAAATATCTGTTGACCTCTCCCTCTTTGAATATAGCTATTTTAGTGTCCTCTCTCTCTCTCTCCTCCCTATTTTTTCCTCTGTGTTTGTGTGTGCTCAGAGCAGCTGGGTTTAAGAATCAATAACTCCCTTTGATTTTTACTGTGTATTTATTTTCCTGAGTGAATTATGTAAGCCAGACTTTGGCAGTGGTAGTGGAGTGGGGCTAGGGTTTTGGCTGAGTTTCTGGAGACCAGCTTCTAGGCACATGTAGTGTTGTGAGCAGTTGGTCCCACTATAAGGTGTGTGTGTGTATGTGTGTGTGTGTGTGTGTGTGATCAGTACCTTCAATATATCCTTTCATTAGGAAGTACTTGGTGGGAAGAGAAGCCCCTCTTCCCAGTGGTCATCACTGAACACCAGATCCTACACAGGGGTGGAAGAAGCATAGAGTTGTGGTCTTTTTAGAGTAAAAGGGTCAAATGTCAGGCCTTCAAGAAGAGACGAGGAAGCTCTAAGATAATCACACAAAGGTCCATCACTACCTTGTCTCATCTAGTATCCTCACGTGTGAGATCCTCCCACACAGGGACTGCTGAACCCTTGTGCAAAGTCAGCCTCCCTTTCCCTTGTCCAGGGCATGAGGAGCTTCCAAATCAGACCTGTCAAGAGGTACTGCCCAGTAGCTTTGGGTAAGAGGTCTCTGATTCCTTTGAGTGCTGTCCAATCCTAAGGATTCCTGGGCGCTGTCCAACGTGGGAGAATCCTGCTCTGTACCCCAAGTGCCTGGACCAGATCCCCTAATGTGAGTTCATTTTGGAAACAAGTGCAACCTATGCTTTCAAAAATGTCAAAGGGCCAGCCATCTTGTGTCTCCACTGTCACTGCCAGACACGTGGCAGGGTAGGGACACTGGATTTGACACAGAACCAAGCACAGCACTTGGCTAAAATGGGTGGCCTAGGCTTCACAAAGGCAACCTACATGGTCCTGTGTGATTAAAAGATGCAGAATTTAGAGCTGCTGAGGACAGAACAGGAGGAAAAATGCACTTTTAAAACATGTAATAGCAAGATATGGTGGAAACTGCAAGAGACTCCTTCTAGTCTTCTTGCTGTAGCTTCCGGAATTGTCAGAGAGCCACAGTTGAGTTGCCAAGAGCTCTGCACCTATCCTGCACATCTGCAGTGCCTTTGATGTCCTGGGTTGGGGGTTGGCTCCCTGTAATGCAAGCACTGGCACAACAGGCATCCCTGGTCTATAGGCTCTGGCACTGTCACCCTCTGGTCTCCTACTCACCCTGTTACCTTCAGGTGACCTTGGGGGAAGATTGGACCCAGCGTACCCAAACCTGCCTAGATACACCTCCGTACCCCCCTCCTGCCCCAGCAGTCTCCCATAACGTTCCCCCCTCCTCCTGCCAGTTTCTCTTTGCTCAGCCAGGAGAGTTGCCCTGTCTTATTACTATAATTTAACATATTAGTATTTTCAATGCTCATCTGATGCCAGTGATTGTCATTTTAATTTTCTGTCTCTATGAGTGAGGTTGAGAATATCTTCCCATTTATTGCTTTCTTCCCTTTCTCTGAAGTAACAGTTTCAGGTGATTTTCATAGTGGGAAGGCCATCTCAGGTTTTCTTCCAGGTGGAAGTACTCTTTCATATTTTGGATGTTCACCCTTTATTGGTTTTATCCTTCACTTCCATTAGGGTGTCTTTTGAAAACAATATCCTTAAAATTTTTGCAGTTCAATTGATCAGTAGTTAACCTTATTTAAAATGTGTTTTTTCATTCTTCACCAGGAAATCCATCTCTAACACAGAATCAAAAAGATATTTTCCTATATTCACTTCTTTTAAAATGACGAATTTGCTTTTTCATCTTGAATGTACCTGGAATTAATTTTTGTGAACTCTCACAGCATATTCCCTGGAAAGTTTCTCTTTGGTAATCCAATGGCAATGCCTGCCCATTCAGTCAACAGTCAGGTAAACCATTCATCAAGTGAGTCTTAGGCCATCTGGTTTCTGTGGGTATTTTGTCCTTCCCTGTACCAATACCCCACCTCTTAATTGTTAGGGTCATGAGACCATAACCTCTGACACTGATACCTTAGAATGCCTATTGATGTCTTGTTCCAAAAAAGAACAATGCTCTAATATTGCCAACATTCAAATTTGCTATAAAATTCATATGTATGTAAAATCATAAAATTCATATGTATGTAAAATTTATATGCATAAACATCCACCACATATTTGCATGTAATACATTGCAATCTTCTCATCCCATATTTCCAGCATTTGAAGTACACCCAAAAACCATCATACCTGGGACACCTGGGTGGCTCAGTGGTTGAGCATCTGCCTTTGGCTCAGGGCATGATCATGGAGTCCCAGGATCCAGTCTCGCCTCGGGCTTCTTGCGTGGAGCCTGCTTCTCCTTCTGCCTATATCTCTGCCTCTCTCTCTCTCTCTCTCTCTCTGTGTGTGTGTTTGTGTGTGTGTGTGTGTCTGTCTGTCATGAATAAATAAATAATCTCTTTAAAAAATTTGATTGCAATATCTTTTCTGAAATATCTTCAAAAAAGTAAATTAAATTCGCTTTTTCAACTACCTACATTAGGTGGATTTTTTTTGTTTTGCTTTGTTTTTTTTTTTTGTTTTTTTTTTTTTTACTATTATGTGGTCTGAATTTTCTGAGAAAAAAAGGGGTTTTTAAGAAATCAAGAATTCAAGACAAGTGACTATCCAAATTTTATTTTTGAGGTTCTCAACACTGTCTCTAAGATCTCAATTTCCACTCTTATATTTCTTTCATTAAAGACTATATAATAAATACTACTGAATCAAATTCTGCCTATGAAACTCTAGCTCTCAGGTGAAGGAGAGTTATGTCAACTTTGTATCTGTAAACCAACTTAATTCAGCATTTCTCAAAGCTGAACATTCATCTGAATGACCTGGAAAAACTGATAAACCATGGATTTCAACCCCAAACCCCATGCAATATTTTTGTTTTCATAGGTCATGGGTTTGGGCCAAGAACTGGATTTGAAATAAGGCTCAGGTAATTATGATGCTGGGGGAGCTGAATGAAACTTTGAGAACCATGTGCAAATTCTTCATTCCCTATGATCCTCAACATTGTCTCTTCCCATTGCTTTATCTGTGCCATTTTCAATAGCTGATAGAATCTGCTACTTGCTATTCTCAATTATTAATGAGGAATGTGTGGAATCATATATACTTCAAAACTATCTTCCTTTCAGAAATGGAATTTGGGAAAGAGCGCAGATAATTTATTAAACTATAGCAAAGATTCTTGGGTGGCATACTGTAATCAAACCCTATTGCAAATAAGACAATCATTTCACCCTTTTATTAATCGATTCATGCATCAATTATTTGTTAAGGGCACATTCTCTCCTAGACACTCTGTTATCTGCTGGTGATATGTCAGTGAACATTTTATCTCTTGCAATTCACATTATTGTAAAAGAAATGACCACATATTTGGAGTTCATGTAATGATAGGCCTAGCTTGGTCCTGAGGTCAATGGAGATTTCCCTGGAAAACAGATGGTTTTTCCTCTGGGGGTGAATTTATATGTAGGATACACTAGATGAAGAGGTGGGAGAAGGTTTCAGATTGACATGGGTATTGTAGATAACCAAGTCTGTCTGTGATGGGCAAACTCTGTGTCCTACACTAGACCATTAAGTTTAAATCGCATATTTGTGTATTTCTGTAACTCCAGCATACTCCAACCAGGCGAGTAACCACAGCACGTATTCTAGATAAATGGGCCACAAGAGATCATTTAATTTTAGAAGACGGAACCTACCAACTGACCCAGAGATTTCTTTACTGACAAACACTGAGAAAGTGGATAAGGGATTGTAACAATTACCCTCCTCCTGGAAACACAGAAGAAACATATCCTTAGATTCTATCAGTGTCATTCTTCCTTATTTAAGAATCCTTATACAGACTCCTAGAGCCGACTCCCAAGAGTTACCCACATCCACCTCCCAATACTGTTTTCTAGAGGTGAAGTCATCACCAATAATATGTTTTGATCTTCTCCACACAGCAAAATAGTTAGATCTTTCTGAATTCAAAGATGCATCTAGACAATCATGTCTACATCTCAAACTTCTCACAGTCAATCTGATATCATGATTGGTTATTTCTTTATCGAAGGAAATCTCCACTGTGGAAAGAAAAAGAATATTCCAGTTAAAATCAGTTTTAAAATTCCTGGACAATTTCTGAATTGACTTAATATCTGAAATGATACAAACTATTTTGTCAATTCAAAATTGCAAAAAGGAAACATTCAGGGTTTTTGTTCTTCTGAAATATTTCTTCTCTTAGCACAAAATACTATTTTCTAAGAGCTTTTGCTTCCAAAAATGCCCAGAACCAAGTGACTCCACTTTGTAGCTAGAAGGAAAATTCTAAGAGCAATTCTTGACGGAGTCAGAGGAAAATACTAAGCAATTCCCTGTGCTTGTCAAAGGTATAAATATGTGTCTGTTACTAAAATGCCCCCTCCCCCATAATTTAAACAAAGACATTTTTCCCTTTGCATGTTCTCCTATGAATAAACCTAGATGAGTAACAACAGAAGATTGTTTATCTTGCTTGATGGTGAAGTCATAAGTTATTCTGATATATAAAAGTGCATCATGTTTTGGAATCGAGTAAACTGGGTCTGTTACTACTGAGATAGGTCTCAATTTTTTAAAGATTTATTTATTTATTTTAGAGAGAGAGTCTGGGGAGCAGAGGCAACAGGGGAGAAGGAGAGACAGTCTAAGCAGATTCTGAACTGAGCACAGAGCCCCACACCTGGCTGGGTCTCACACCACTGAGGTCACTATCTGGACAGAATCCAAGAGCAAGATGCTTAACCAATTTGGCCACCCAAGTGCCCTGAGACAGGTCTCAAATTTTGATTACCTATATCCCTAACTTTAACACTCCCAAATTTTACTTGCAAACTTACATTTTTATACTGTAAACGTGTTAATAAGTGCATTAAATCTGATTAAATCAGTATCAGTTTTGTTTAATCAGTTGATAGTTGGGACACATGGGTAGTTCAATCCATTAAGAGTCTGCCTTTGGCTCAGGTCATGATCCTGAATCCTGGGATCAGGCCCTACATTGGGCTCCCTACTCAGGAGGGAGCCTGATTCTCCCTATCTTCCCTGCTCATGCTCTTTCTCACTATCTCTGTCTCTCTCAAATAAATAAAAATCATTTTTAAAAGAAAATAATTTAAAATAAATAAAATCAGTTGACAGTAAAAATAATAAAATGGATAAAGAAAATTAAGATAGGTCCAAAAAACAAGCTGTTATAGATGGCAGGCATGAATGTATATTTATATACACACTTAAGATTTTTGTGTATTTTTTGGTCTTAATGTTTGGGGACTATTTATGTCCCTTCATAAAGAGTAGATCTTTGAGATAAGGCAAGAATATTTTAAAGGAAAGTATTCCTTTCCCAAAAAACAGTGGTGAGGGCTTGCCACGTAGTTCAGCAATTCATTCCAAAATCCAGAAAGATTTCTGCCATGTGCAAACTAGACATCTACATAAAAAGAGACTATCTCCTCTACTTTGAAAGTTAGTCCAGTAAAAAGATACGTCAGCCAGAGAAGCAGACTATAAGAATTCCATAGTCTTAAGCATGTTGGTAGAAATTATTTATTTTAATATTATTAAAGATTTGTAGGTAAGTTTGAAAGCAATTCCCACAACCAAATATATCCTAGACAACTAAAACCTAAGCACTATTGCGGCTGCTTATATATATGTAACAATAGTCACCTTATCACCATGTTAATTACCTTACTAGTTAAATCCATGCTCTCTAGTGATATGTATGGGTTCAAGTTGCTAAATATATTTCTTCACTTGCAATAAATAAATAAAAGCCCTGTAAGAAAACTTTGTTGGTTGCCTAGCCAACAGGCATCCCCCTTTCTGACCCTCTTCCTCTTGTTACAAAAGACCTTAGTTTTGTTGAGGTTTTCATTTCCTCTAAAAACCTTGGACATCAGGAGTTTAATCAAATCTGTAGCTGTTTAGGTGAGTTGTGATTTGTTGAAAAATCAATTAGTAATGTGACTAGCCAGTGATTGGTTTAACAAAGGGCAGTTCATTAAACTCTTCTACTTTTATTATTTCATTTAAGTGTCAAAACCATCCCATTATGATTTCTTGTCCAAAATCACTCTGGTACTAAATGCTGGAGCCAGAACTCCCACCTTTGACTCAAAATCAGCAAGCTATTACTCTCCAAGATAGAAAAGGGGGGAAAAAAACCCCAATCTTTTGACTTATAGGCAACTATCATAATTCAACCAACAAGCATTTTCTGTTAAGTTCACAGTTGCAGGAAGAATCTGTCAGTTTGAGGATATAAAACAGCTTGTTGGTTAGTAAAACAACATCCCTATAAAGAGGTAATAAAAAATTAGGGGGGAGGGTGCCTGGGTGGCTCAGCCAGTTAAGCATCTGCTTTAGGCCCAGGTCATGATCCCGTGGTCCTGAGATCTGGTTGGGCACTGGGCTCCTTGCTCAGCTGGGAAGCCTACTTCTCCCTCTCCCTTTACCCCTCCCTACACTTGTGCTCGGGCACTCTCATATCTCCCTCTTTCTCTCAACTAAATAAATAAACTCTTTGTGAAAAAAAAGAGATAATACATTTTTTTAATTGATTAAATGAAGACATTAATATAATGCCACAGATCTGTATGTCTCCTGTCCCTCATACATGATCCTGAAAAAAGCCTTAATACAAAATGTTGATTAAAATGCACAAAAACGTGCACACATAAGCCATAGTCTTGAAACTAAAATTTCTTCTTTGATGTTCGCATCTCAAACAGAATTCATCACTGAAATCAATTTCTGAATATATGAGAGTTAATAGGATTAAACTTTGTAAAATTGGACCAGATTTCAACAAGAATCCTCTCACGTGACTATACTAAGCTTTTTAATTTGCCCATCTATCTTTACTACAGACACACCTACATTTAAAAACAATCATTAAGAAAGGAGAGTAGCAGTATGTTCTCAGTCCTTGGGAACTATTATCATCATTCTTTTTCATAGTGAAAAGATATAACGATCATGGAATAACAATCAGCACCAGAAAACATATCATGTTTTTAAATTTTATTTTATAAGAAACAACTCATTGCTAGACTAATGAAAGCACTAACCCTCTAATTTCTGCCTTTGTTGCACAGTTAACAGTGTCATTTTTCTGCAAGCCCATTTACTATTGCTATCTCTAACTTTTTGTCAGGAAACTGAGGTTTCAGAAATAATTGCCAACATTGAAATATGAGGTCTTTTTCAAATCATTCAATGCATTATCTACTTAGAAAAAACTAAATTATTAAAAAATGTAATGATCATTGCCCATGATATCTTGGTAGCCAATTTGACTTTGATCCAATTGCTTTCACCAAATCATCTGGCTTTTTTTCTTTTCATATCCCATCTCCATTACAAAATTGAATAGAATCATTCACTGTTTCTTAAAGATTGTATTTATTTGTTTGACAGGGAGAGAGAGAGCAGGTGAGAGCACAAGCAGGGAGGAGGAGAGGGAAAGGGCGAAGCAGACTCCCAATGAGCAGGGAGCCCATCTCCGGCTGGATCCCAGAACGCTGAGATCATGACCTGAGCCTAACGCAGAAGCTTAGTGACTGGGACATCCAGGCCCCAATCACATTTTGATCTCAAATGTCACCTTAAACTCTGAGGACTAAGGAGAAATTGAGCAGGATTGAAAGGATTTAGGTAGCCATGCTGAAGATGAGAAAATATCAGATGCTACAGCATGGGAAAGCACTGAAATTAACACCAAAGGGAAGGGCCTACATTCAAACACCATATTGAAATATAGTCAGATGTGCAAGCGGGAATGGGAAAAGAATGTGGGGACCCAGAAACCCAGACAAAAATTTTCCATATGCATGTTGTTTAAAAATAATGCCAAGGATGAAGGAAAAACAGGAGGGTAATTTCATTAGATTGTCTTTGGAGAATGAGAAAGGGGTTATTCTAGTCAAGGCCAGAAAGGTACATCCTCCCCTGGTCCTGCCTACTCCAGACCTAATCTGGGTGGAGCTTCAGGATCCAGTGTAAAGGCTTTGCAAAGGCAAAATAAGTTTGTTTAGAGGAGGCTTTTGAATTGGCTGGACTGTGGGAACTCAGAAAGCCTCAGCTGCCTTCTAGTACAGAGTCCAGAGCACACAGAACTGACCCAACTGGTTGGGTTTTCCTATAGGCATTGAGGAGACCAATTACACACTCACCAGGTGAGCAGACACTTTTAAGTAAATAATTCTGACTTTTTTTCTTAGCAAAATTAATTGTCAGCAGGCTTAAGACTTTCCCAAGCAGATGTATTATACTGAGGTACCAAAAATCCTGTAAGTTCTTCCAGTTTACTCTATTGAATTTTCATCTGTCCTTGTTTTGACATTTATAAACTTATATATTTATATCCTTTATATGATGTTCCTTCTGTGTGAAAATTGGGATATCTAGAGGGAATGTAGATTTCATGTAGTTTTATATTTGGTTTGGCCCTAAAACTGAAGGAAAGCCTCATGTGGTTTTGGTCAAAGGCACTGAGGCTTCAAGATGAGGATCAGTTACCCAGAGGGAATCATAAATGTCCTCATATTCTCACTTGATCTTTGACATTTGAAGAGAGAAGTAGTCTGGTTCATCAGAAGGCATTCGTCCCATTGCACTGGGTCCCAGTGAATCCAAACAAATCAGGAACTTACCACAGGCTCGGGTCTCACTCATAAACAGACCACGGTGTGGCATAGACCTGGAGAAGCTCCCAGGCTTGTTTCACTATCTCCACCCTCAGCCGTGGACCTCTGACCTGCACTTGGAAGGTAGCCACAAGCAAGGCACTAGAGAGCAATGGGCCTTTCCCTTCCATTCATTTTGCATTTATTTTCTTTTTTCATTCTCCTGCCCTAGAACTTCTTTTTTTTTTTTTTAATTTAATTTTTATTGGTGTTCAATTTACCAACATACAGAAAAACACCCAGTGCTCATCCCGTCAAGTGTCCACCTCAGTGCCCGTCACCCATTCCCCTCCAACACCCGCCCTCCTCCCCCCTTCCACCACCCCTAGTTCGTTTCCCCGAGTTAGGAGTCTTTATGTTCTGTCTCCCTTCCTGATATTTCCCAACATTTCTTCTCCCTTCTTTTTTTAAAGATTGTATTTTATTGTTTGACAGAGACAGAGAAGAGAGCACAAGCAGGGCAGTGGTGGGCAAAGGGGGAGGGGGAAACAGGCTTCCCACTGAGCCAGGACCCTGACTCAAGGCTGGATCCCAGGAACCATGACCTGAAGCAAAGGCACACGCGCACTCTACTGAGCCAAACATGCCCCCCACTAGGACTTATATCTTAACTTGAGCCTCTTGAAACAGTGGCCACTTGTTGGTCTTGCTCAGTGCCAGGCTCTGGTGAGAAGGCAGGCGGGGGTTAGGAAGACAATTGTGAAAAATGCGAAGGGAGTATATGAAATGTAGACATGGGGGGATGCCTGGGTGGCTCAGTCACTTCAGCGTCCCCACTCTTCGTTTTAGCCCAGGTCATGATCTCAGGATCTCAGGATGCTGAGCCCTATCTCAGTCTCCTCACTCAGCACAGAGTCTGCTTGAAAGATTCTCTACCTCTGCCCCTCCCCACAGTCTCTCTCTCTCTCTCTTTCTCTCTCTCAAGTAAATAAATAAGTCTTTAAAAACGTAAACATAAATTTCAACTCAGAAGTAGCCAATTTTCTATTTGCATTGTTAAGGGTGGTTAAATTATTCATGTGGGTTGTGATTTTCTCATTCATTTCTTTTCTTTCTCCTCAGGAACATGGAGCTCCACACACTGTACAACTGCCCAAAACAACTCAAGTGCTGAGTCTGAAGAGTGAAGAAGTTTGAACTCCTGCTGAGGTGTCTCAACTGCTAGGACTGTAAGTGGCCAAAGGCCTAGAAATCCTAGAAATGCCAGTGCCTGGAGGCCAGATCACTGGTCCACAGCAGATACTGTGAAGTTGCCGGGACGCACGGAGACTGACCTTCCGTCCAGTGACAGCCGCACATTGAAAACAACCCAGTGACAGATGGACTGGGGAAAAGTGGCTTTTAAAGATCACTCTGGAGAAGTGTGCACACTCAAATGGTTACACGTTTCTTACCACATGAGAACATTTCGCACATTGACCGAGTTGTCCTGGAAGCTAAGGAAGGTGTTGAGAGACCTGCGGAAGCACAAGCCACAGGAAACACCCAGATTTGCCCAAGAAGCCCCTGAGCTCAGCCGGCCCCAGTAGCCCCAACAATATCCCAAGCTGAGGAACCGGGAGCTGACCAAGCTCCTGTCGGAGAAACACAGGGAGCTCCCAGAGCAGATAAGGCTCAAATATGTTCAAGATTTTCAGAAGGAGAAAGGGGAGTTTGAGCAGAAACCGGCTCGGTCCCGGGCAGACCGCCCCGACCTGTTCCGGACTCTAAGACGTTGGATGTAGCCAAGAGGAGCCCAAAGAAGCGGGAGGGAAGTGTCAGAGGCATGTGCAGGACGTGAAGTCTCCCCCTGAAAACTCTTTTTCCCGAGGATGAAATTCCGCGGGGAGCCCAGGGAGCCCCCATGAAGGGACACGGGAAGCTCCACCGGGCCTCGTGGTGGAGCCGCGAGCGCAAGACGTGCCCCTGCGGGAGCGCTCGGTGGACCTGGCCGGCCCCGCAGCGCGGCCCCGGCCCAGAAGGAGCCTCACCCGCGGCCGCGGAGGAGCTGCAGAACCAGCACAGGCTGGGTCCGGGCCCCTGGCTCCAGAGGCGGGCTGTGTCCTGAAGAACATGCTGCCTCGAGACCTGCCCTATGCTAGGCGTGAAAACACGAGCAGGAAGGGGGGCCCAGACCCCAAGATCAGACGGACAGACCTGCAGTCCCTGTCCGCGGGAGTCTGCAAGGGGCGCTCGGACGGGAGTCCAGGCTCCAGGCTGCAGAGACAGGATCCTCAGAGGCTCCTGGGGCAATTCTCATGCCTCAGGGGCATCAGGAGGAAATGCAGAGGCCAAGGAAGGCAGGAAGTCCCGGGACTCCAGCAGTGGGGATGCTGATGACTGTTGTGAGTCTGAGCACAGTGGCCCCAGCTCATCCTCCTCGGGCGACTCCTCTGATTCCGACTCAGACTCCGGCTGACTTTGGTGGGACAGACACATTCCCAGCGAGAGTCCAGGGCATCCGCGCCAAAGGCAAGGGCTCTTCTCCCTCACCCTATCCGTTTCCTTCTGTTTTGTGCATATTGAACTCTTAGATCTCCGTGAGTCTTACTCATATCAAAAAATGAAAAGACTGAAGTGAAGATAGAAATATTCCTTAAAATAATTGTTTTTATTAAGGGGAGCATGTTGCTGGCTGTGATGGATGTGGACACTCTATTTCCAGAGTATGGCAAAGAGCCCAAAACCCTTAATATGTTCAATGCTTGTGACTTTTTTTTATTTTTATTTTAGCGACTAATATAACTTCGTGATTTTGCTGCTCTAATTTTGCTCTTAAAACTTGGTTGACTAAGTGGAAAAATGTATTTTCTAAGAGTAGCCATGAGTTGATCATTGTCATTATATGGCCAGTTTTCATTTTTCTATTTTTTCTACTTTTGTAAATGGTTCATTTTTTCTGTGAATAAAATATTGAAAACAGAAAAGAACAATTTTTGTTTAATTTTTGAAAAACCTCATGATCATTTGAATGAATGTCGCCATCGAATCAAGAAATGATGATTTGGAGCGCTGCTGCTCCTGGTAGTGTCTGCATTTATTCCTGGCAGAAGCCTGAACTCCTTTCTGCTGCTCCAGGTACAAGTGAGTCTCGGCTTTAACTTCCAGGACAGATGGATAAATGGTTGAATGGATGGACACGTAGATAGCTAGAAGGATGATAGATGATAGATTACACAGATAGATGATATATATATATGTATATATACACATAGATATATAGAAAGATACAGGCATAGAGGCGTACACTATTCTCTTCAGTTGGCCTTTCTGTGAATCCTTGTTTCGGTATCACATTGTTTTCATTATTTATTTTATTGGATGTTTGAAAATATATTTAAGGCTAGTGTCTTCTGATTATACTCTTTTTTTCCTTGTGGATTCTTGGCTATTTCCATATTGTATTCTCATAGAAGTAGTTATATTGTTTTTATATGAAAACAATTAAAGTCTTAGATAACTAGATCTACCTTAGTGAATTATTATGAAGAGTTTTTTAGGTACGTAAAATAGGTTTAGGTTTCAAAAATAAAGGCAATATTTTTCATTTTTACACCTTTAATTCCTTTCTCTGTCTGAATGTGTTGGGAATATCCAGAACAATGTTAAGCCATAGATATGTGCCTGTCTTCTATCTTTCAAGCTAATAGGATTTGCAATGATTACAATTATGCTGACTATATACATTTGAAATAAACTATAACCTAATCAGATAATGCCTAGTTACTTTTATTATTGTTCTTTTTAATCCATAATGTCTGTCACTGTTTAAAAAATCACTTTTCTTCTGTACCAGGGTAATTTTTCTTTGGCTATATTAACACTGGTAACTGGGTTATTGAATTAATGAATATTAAGCCCACAACATATTCTGGAAAGAAACCCACTTTTTAAACAATGCTTTATTTAAATTCAATTTAGTTAACATATACTTTATTATTAGTTAGCAGGGTTGAATTTAGTGATTCATCTGTTGCATATAGTGCTATTCATGTAAGCACCCTCCTTAACACCTAATACCCTATCCCCCCACCTCATCTCCCTCCTAGCAACCCTGGGCTTGTTTCCTAGAATTCAGTATCTCTTACAGTTTGCTCCCTCTCTATTTTCATTTCATTTTAAAGAAACCCACTTTTTGATACTGTATTAAAGATGATCCAAAAAATAAAAAAATAAAAAGTTGTCTAAAGTTTAGGCATACTTTCAGCCTTTCTTACGGATGTTTACACAAGCTTCTGGATATTTATTAATTTCACCAACTCTTTTTCATGATCTAGAATTGAATTAATTGTCTTCCAATGTGAGGGCAGTAAAGAAACAGGACTCTTTTTAAAATTTTTTTAAATTTAAATTCAATCAATTAACATACAATGTATTATTAGTTTCAGAAATAGAGGTTAGTGCTCAATACATCTCATGCCCTTCTCAATGCCCTTCACCCAGTTACCCCATCCCCTCATCCCTCTCCTCCAGCAACCCTCAGTTTGTTTCCTATGATGAAGAGTCTCTGGCAGCCCAGGTGGCTCAGTGGTTTAGCACTGCCTTTGGCCCAGGGCATGATACTGGAGTCCCAGGATCGAGTCCCGCATCGGGCTCCTTGGATGTAGCCTGCTTCTCCCTTTGCCTGTGTCTCTCTCTCTCTCTCTGTGTCTCTCATGAATAAATAAATAAAATATTTATGGTTTGTCTCCCTCTCTGATTTCATCTTGTATTATTTTTCCCTCTCTTCCTCTGAGCTCCTCTATTTCGTTTCTTAAATTCCACATATGTGTGAATCATATGATAATCATCTTTCTCTGACTGACTTATTTTGCTTAGCATAGTGCCCTCTTGTTCCATCCATGTCACTGCAAATGGTAAGATTTCAGTTTTTTTGATAGTTGAATAATATCCCAATATATTATATATATTATAATGGAATATTATATATTATGCTATCAAGTGCATGGTATCTAAAACCCCAGAACAGGGGCAGGTATCCCTTCATGTCAGGGATGCTTGAACTGAGTCTCAAGGAGGTGGAAGTCAAAGGGAGGAAAGAAGATTGTGGAATTAGTTCCTACATTTACCACACTTATCCATTCATTGGGCATTCCTTTTCTTCAAGTACCATAAAGTCATGTTTTCCTTTCAGTCACTATTTTCTCTGTCCTTGGGATCCGCATATTCTTATTGTGGTCTATATGGCTTTCCAGCATGCACTCATCATGTCCTGTGTTTTTATCTGCCATTCCTACACTGAGTCTATATATCTCTGCAAAACTCATATCACAAAGTTGATCTCATTGGCATCTCCATTAAAATTATCCTCTGAAACACCATTATTGAAGTATCAAAACATAACCTATCCCAAAGCCAAAATCTGCTCCTGTCTTGAGCAAGGATCCCACCAAACACCCAAATGACAAAAATCTTCCCATTGTACATTCATTGGTGTTCCCCTGCCTCATCTCTACCAGCACAGAGAAAGCTATCCACCCTCTCCACACATAATTGTAAATGAGAGCGCCAGAAGGCCTGACAAGCTCTAATGGAATTCTCCTACATTATCTTGGCTAGTTCAATTTTCTTCAGGCTTTACCAGTTGTTACACACAGAATAAGCTATGAAGGACTCAGATATGGAACTGGGAACCACAGAGCAGCTCCAGCAGCTCCTCAGTGATTTAAAGTGCAAGTTTTGGGACCTGGGTAATGACTTAGGTAAGGCAGCCACCAGAGAAGTGTGGAGGAAGGGAACAAAAGGCCAAAAGATTTTATTTTGTTCACTCGTTACTGGTGAAAAATACTACATGGAGGTGAGGAGATGTGTGGGGCAGGTCTTACTCTGTAGGGAGGAAGAGGATGCTGTGCAGTGGGTGGAACCCTCTCCCATTCCTCTACTGCAATATGGTGGGGAACTTGGGTCATTGCATCAGTCACAATGTGGACACAGAAAGCTTGACATCCGAAGGTCTTCAAGGACAGGGGGGCTCAAACTTCTTCAGAGCAGAGGCTGTTTCCGTTGTTCATCCAGAGCTCTAGGATTAAAGGCAATTCTACATTCTCTCTGAGCACTCCTCTGTGTATGAAAAAGACAGTGGGTGAGTGAAAGTGAGTGATCTGTAACCGGTTGCATGATTTTCAAGAAAGTCATTTGAACCACCACTCAGACCCTACAGAGGCAGCTGAGGCTCCGTGAGGCCCACGCGTCGCGGGTCCTGGAAGGAAGGATCCCTGTGTCCCCAAAGCTGAGGCTTCCCAGATCATCCCCTAAGCAGAGCAGTGGAGGGCGCGGCCCGCCTGTCTACAAGGTCAGGGTCGCACTCTCGGATTGCGAAGATACCAACTCACCCGGAACCCCCCCTGGTAAGGGACGCACCCCCGCCCCCGGTCCCGCAGCCGAGGCCCCTTTGCACATCGCCGTGAGGAGCTCGCTCCGCCCCGTGGCTCGTCCTGCTCCGGCCGTGAACCTGCAGAGACGCCCGAGGGATGTACGCGCGGGCGGTGTGCGGGGAAAATCAAAAACGACAAAGGGGCAGCTAAGGGCCTCGGGAATAGATCCGGGGGCGGGGGCCGGGAGGGGGAGAAAATAAGGGCCCGCAAGAGGGAGCCCCAGAGCGTGCGGGCCGGCGGGCCTGGCGCCGAGGGGGTCCCCAGCGCTCCCAGCGTCGGTGACGCCCCGGACTCTGCGCACCTGCGCCCGCGGGAGCCTCCCTGGATGCTGAAGTCAGTGGTGACGGGGAAAAGGTGAGGGTGCTGACGCCCTCCGCCCGCGAGCCTGGGACGTAGCTCAAGGTCTCGAGGAAACCCAGGGGATCGCAGGAGGAATGCAGTGGCGGAGCCTCCAGGCGGGGCCTCCGAGACTGGTAGAAGGGGCGGCCCCGAGGCGCGCCCTGCCCCTCGGACGTCCCCTGGCTCCAGGTAGGACAGCCTCGCTCATCAACAGCGCCTCGCTCACCTTTTAGGCGAGGAAGTGACTGGGCTTCGGGAGGATTTCCCCTCCCGCTTGGCCCTTGGGACGCGGGATTCCAGATACTGGATCGAGGATAAAATGAAAGGATGGACGGAGAGAAGCAGAGAGGTGCGGTCACCCCGCTGGCAACGTTCTTGATGCAAATTCCCTATCAAATACGGGGGAGTAAACGATTCCTCTAATCCGTAGGGACAATAAAGTCCTTTCCTTTACACGGGGTAAAGGAAAACAAGGCTGTTCTCTAAGAGGTAGATGCAGGAGCTGGACAGTTTCGGCTTCTGACATTGCCGCTTGTTTGTAAGAGTCACGAGGCTCTGCTTACCATACACCTGCTAGGCGGGAAGTTTCATCTCCTTCAGCAAAATGCTGAAGAGCTGACAAAGACCAGATCAGAGAGAGAAAGAAGAGAGAACAAAACATTATAACAGGACAGGAGAAAAAGGAAAATTGCAGACACAACAATAACCATCCAAACCTTCCTCACAAGTCTCACAGACTGCCGCTGTCGGTAGCACGCAGGGTTTTTCCTGCACAGTTCCTGGAAAAGTTGCAAAATTGCTCTAGGACATGCTTCCCTCTGGCCAGCATCCTCCTTTTTACAAAAATGTATTTTTCGAAGTTGAAAATTGCAAAAAGCCCAGAATCTGGTACAAGTCCTCAAACTCTAATACGCCTGCTATCTGTTCTTTGCATTTTTTTCTGTCTTCATCCTTTTATTCCCTCTGTTTATTTCTTTTATATTCTTACAGATTTTTACCATAGTAGCATGCTTTTTGTTAGCTTTTTTGATGCATAATTTGCATGTAATATCATTTACCAACTTTAAGCTTACAATTTAATGCTTTGATAAATTAATAATCATGTTAAAAACTAAATCACAAACCAACTGATACTATGGGTAACATCTAAAGATTATTATCACTTAAAAAGGAATATACTTATTAAATTGGCTTGAAGACTTCATATTTAATAAGGAAAATAAATGTGTATCACAGAAGAACAAAATAATTAGAAGAGATCTGTTGAGCTAACTTCCCAAGTCTTAGAAAATGCTGTTCACTGAATGTAATTCAGTGTCCCCCCCGCCTTTTTTTTTTTATTTAATTTATTGGATAATATGAGGAAAATAATGCCCTCAGAGGTCTCTGGAATCCAGTAAGTAGGAAACCATGAAGGAATATTTGGAAGCATAGTGAAAGTTTATAGTTCCTCATTTCTGATCCAAGAATATACCTTCCTGCCCAGAGGTCTCTAAATTTTATGAATTTTATGAATTGTATGAATTTTACCATGTGGTAAAGATATTGTCAAAGAAAGTTGTATTTCATAACACAAAGTAAATATATTCTCACATTCAACCCCCAGTACTGCCTACCCTACCCCAACACTAACCTCTTCTCCCATAGAGGTAACTACATCTTGGTAATTAATATATCCTGGTTCTAATTATTGTATTTTTTGAAATTTATGTAAATGCAGTCACATAGCACATGTTCTTCTGTGTGTGATCTCATTTGTTTAAAATTATGTTGGTGAGATTTATCCCTGCTGCTGTACATAGCAATTGTTATTATTTTGTTTCATAGTATTCCATGATATGAGTATATCATCATTTACTCATTCTGCTGTTGATGAATATGTTCACTTCCAATTTGGGTAAACATAAATACTGCTGCCATGACATCATGCACATCATTTTGAATCATATGTGTGCATTGCTATTGAAGTAGTTGGGCCATAATGCATGTTATTCCTAACAAAGAGTTTGCCAAATTGAATGCCAATTTACATGCTTTTCAGCAACAGATGATTATGTTATTCCCTCTGTTTTTACATTTTTTTGCAAATACTTGCCATTTCCTGTTTTGATATTTTGTCATTTTGTGGTTTACATTGTGGTTTTAATTTGCCCCTGCCTGATACCAAATGCACTGAAAACTTTTTCATAGGGTTATCAGCCACTTGGATTTTCTTGTATGGTGAACTGCCTTTTCATATCATCTCTCTCCTCATTTTTCAAACAAGTTGACTTGTGTTTTTCTTATTGACTTTTGGATTCTCTTTCTTCTTTGTAGAGTCATTTGTTGGATGTAAGTATGTCAAATATGTTATCCCATTATTGCCTTTCATTTGCAATGGTGTCTCAACACACAGATGTTATTTTCAAGCACTTTAATTCATTTTACTTTATGTTTAGTGACCTATACGTCATACTTAGGAAAAAGTTTCTCTGAGATTGTATACACCTAAATTTTTCTTAGGCCTTTATTTTTTGTTTAATTATTCTCCTTCACGATGATAACTGCAATAGTGAGGAAGGAAATCTATGCCATGACACAAGGGTTAATATTCATTTTTTTCTAACTTTACGACCACAATTATCTCAGAATTACCCTTACTCTTTCATACTTTACAAATTATTGCATGACATTAATAGAGAATATTTACTTCTATGTTGGGAATTACAATGAAAATACTGGACTAGGGATCAAATTACACTCAAAAAATGAATTATTAAACTTGGGCATGATGGATACGTGGGATTTAGTTAGAAAGAAGTAAGTAAAATTTTTCCAGATGACACAAGTCTGTTTGGGGAGAAAAAGATGCCTTTCATATTTATATTAGATATTAAACACCATTAAGATATTGATGCTTTTTTAAAACCTATTTGTAGTTGAGAAATTAAGATGAGAACCACTGTATATATTCTATGCATTATATCATAGATTATGATCTTCATTATAATTAAGTAAACAAATCTCAAATACATACCTTTACACCACCGCCATACATAATATAAAATGGTGCTTTTATTACATTAGAGAGAACCAAAAGACAATCAGATATCATCTATTCATGTCTTGTTCAAAATTGCACAAGGAGTACAGGTTTCTCAAATTTCTTTCTTATTCCTGATTTGTCCCTGGTCAAATGTGATGATGGCAAAAGATAGGCATGAGATGTACAGAAAAGGACAAAGAGGAGTTATTATGTATAAGAGAATTTGGGCAACATTTGCAAAGCTCATAGGAATGCTCCTGTGCTGCAAATAGGTTTTGACACCTATTGATAAAAGTAGGTTTGGGGAAAGAGATTATAATGAATGTTCTACTTAATATAACCAAGAAGAAAAAAATCCCTCTCCTTAAGTAGCAGTGAACTGACACCCATCAAATTCCAGGAGGCTAGTCCAGACCTTCTATGAATTGCCATCCACCCCATGTCCTTATCCTTGGAGACTCCACCCTATTCCAAAGGTACCAGAGGTGTCAGGGGGCCTCTTCTATGACAGCACTGTGTGGCTAGAGAGAGTTATGACAGCTTTGTTTTCAGATCATTTATCAAACATCTTTTAGTTAAACAGCATGTTGATTCTGTACTATAAAACAACAAATTGTTATTTTCATCATTTTGTTATGTTTTGGTTGCTCTTCTTTGACATAAATACTTGACAAAAGAAAGAATGTAAATTTATCGTAAATAATTTTTATTTATAAAAAGAAGCAGATTTAGAAGATGAAGGTAGAAGTAGAGTGAAGATATTGAGGATATTATAAAATAAATCAAGAGTGAGCAGTCTATAATACATTTCATTGTTTTGCCCACTAGATATTTAGAAATACCAATTTGGAACATGGAGGTTATCTTCTGTTAGGGAATTTGAGTTGTAGAATTGTAGTCGAAGCCATAGGGATGTGGAGCTCATGTGGAGGCATGCAAAGCACACTTAGAGAATCACAATCTAACAAGGATGCTGATACAGGAGTCTGGATGAATAAAGGACAATAGTAACAAGAATAAAGTGGAGCCAGAAGGGTAAACACAAAAAGGCCAGGGGGCCTAGTAGAGTGTTCACATACCCAGGAGGTCCTCCTGGTCCTCCCTCCTTCCCCCCTCCTCCAGCACACTCTTCCCAATCTCGCCTCTTTTGAAAGTCATACTCTTAGTTCCCAGGAAAACTAAAATCACCTTAATTTGGGGCACAGGAAAATCCTCCATTTATATTTTGTCTTCCTAAATCATTAGGAGGAAGATCTGAGAATCCTCACTCTGGAGACTGAGGCCATCACTAACTATAGTACCTCTCAGCATAAGAAACCATTTGAGAGGGATCCCTGGGTGGCACAGCAGTTTGGCGCCTGCCTTTGGCCCAGGGCATGATCCTGGAGACCCGGGATCGAATCCCACATCGGGCTCCCGGTGCATGGAGCCTGCTTCTCCCTCTGCCTGTGTCTCTGCACCTCTCTCTCTCTGTGACTATCATAAATAAATTTAAAAAAAAAAAAAAAAAAAAGAAACCATTTGAGAAGATCTAATCAGGGATGCCTGGGTGGCTCAGCAGTTGAGCATCTGCCTTTGGCTCATCAAGTCCCATATCGGGCTCCTTGCTTGGAGTCTGCTTCTCCTGTCTCTGCCTCTCTCTGTGTCTCTCATGAATAAATAAATAAAATCTTTTTTAAAAAAAGAGAGAGAAGATCTAATCTGGGTCCATATAAATAATCAAAGTCATGAAAGTTTTTAACTAAGTGACTATGTCAGGAATTCTTATTGTTGAAAAATAGTTAATTGGAAAGAGTGTGGCCTGATTTCTCTCCTATATAGAGGAAGACTCGTAACTCAAGAACACATCACCATAAATTACCTCACGGGAACGTGCATGAAAAACAAAGAGTGGCAAGTTCTGTCCAAAATGACAGAGCCTAGGACACCTAGGTGGCTCAGTGGCTGAGCGTCTCCTTTTGGCTCTGAGCGTGATCATGGGATCCTTGTATCGAGTCCCGCATCAGGTTCCCGTCAGGGAGCCTGCTTCTCCCTCTGCCTATGTCTCTGCCTCTCTCTCTGTGTCTCTCATGAATAAACAAATAAACTTTAAACAAACAAACAAAACAAAAAAACCAAAATCACAGAGCCTGGAAATGGGCTGCAGGACAGTTTCTATCTTGTCCTCCTTTTGAGCATATTTTTTGTAAGAACTTGATCATATTTCTACATTAGATTTTTTTTAAATAAAGAAGGAAATATTCTCTCTAGAATATGTAAAGTAAAAGAAATTTGTTATTTCTGACTGTCTTACATAAACAATTCCAGTCTCCCTATTCATGAGTTCATGGTACTCTCTGCTTTTTGTAAAATGTTTAGATTTATTATTTGTATTTATTGTCTTTTTATCTTTTATTTTAGACACATAGTTTTCACTGTACTTATTATGTTGCCTTTTAAAATACTGAGCATTTCAGCTTTTGAGCAACAGCAATATGAATTTTCTATAAAAAAATTAAATGCCTCTGGGGGAACATGGCCTTCACAGTCAGTTGGGCTACCAACTCTTGGTTTAGGCTGGGGTCTTGTTCTCTGGTCCTGAGATCAAGTCCTGCCTGGCTTAGTGCTGGGGTATGGAGTCTGCTTGAGATTCTCTCTCCTTCTCCCTTTGCTGCTCCTGATTGTGTGCTGGCTTTCTTTCTCTCTCTCTCTATCTCTCTTTCTCTCTCAAATAAATAAATAAATAAATAAATCTAATAAAATAAATAAAAAGCAAATGCATCTAGTAAAAAATATTGAGTGGAGTTAAGGAACAATATTGAATTAAAGGTGCTAAATAAAGCCTCAGACAGCCAGATCCAGCAAGAGTCCTGCAGGTAAATCCCAACAGCATAGAAGTGGACTCCATCCAAGACTAGGGCAGGAGCAGAGGGACCCCTGAGAACCAGGTGACCCTGCAAATCTGTACTCTGTCAGCCCCCAGATGCTCCTTGGGTTCAAGGTGGCAGTTTAGGGACCAACATTTGAGTCCTTTGGGGTTAAGCAAGATCCAGGGATCTGGCATCCTGGCAGCCAGAGTTCCAGGGCTGGAAGGAAGCCCATATTCTGGGTCTCAGTTCCCAAACTGGAGCAGCCTTTCTCCAAGGAGATTGGCTTTCCTAGAGAAATGGCATGTGTTGGTGTGGATGCAGTGGAGTGGGACTTGGAGTTTGTAGGGCCATCATCGGTAGGGTGGGCTCAGGACGTTGACCTCCTGAGTGTGCGGCCCCAGGAGGGGCTCTTGGGCCTGGCAGGGCTCCAGGCTCCCAGCAACTTGTGGAGTCCTGCCTCCTGTTCCTCCAGTGAGCTGGATCTGAAGTAGATCTGGTAAAAATTGTAGGTTCTGTTTGGCTAGGGGTCACTAGGAATCAGATGGTCTTTGATGGGAGTCGGGGCATGGTAATTATTTTGGATGTTAAATGAGTTGCTCTCAAGGCCCACAGATCTTTTGACCAAAACACCCTGATGGTACCAAGGAGTACCAAGGAGTACTGGCCTTCCCTTAGGACACTGGACTGGGATTGACGTGGTTGGAGTGTCAGACAGAAGCCAGTTTTGCTGCACTCTCTGCAGGAAGAGAGGACTGATTCCTGGGAACCAGGGACCAGGAAGCTTGAGAGACCATTGAACTGGCAGCGCCTTAACCCTGAGGGGTCAGCACACCCTTTCTGGGGTGCCTGCCCCTGATCCTTCCCAGGTGGTTCATTTCTCAGTGAGCCATGTGGTGACCCACCAGGGAGGTGCCCTGCTCAGTCCAGACACCAGGAGAAGGTGCCAGGGATCACGGGGCAGCAAATGGTGGTACAGTGTTCCCAGCCTTTGTCTTCTTCCCTTTAGGTAAACACAACTGGGATTTCCTGATTTATTTATTTTTACTCAGAATATCATGCTGTTTAACTTCATATATTTCTTTTAATAATTTCTTTTAATAATTAATAATAACAATGCTAACCAACATGGGAAATAGGAAGAGATTATAGCACAAAATGCTGGTGACAATGTGGGGCAACAGGAACTTTCATTCATTGTTGGTGGAAGTACCACAGGGTACACCCACTTAGGAAGAGTGTGTGGTAGTTTCTTACAAAACTTTTATCATATAATTCAGCAATCTCTCTCTTGTTATTTACCCAAAGGGTAGAAAATTGAAGCCTAAAAAAAATGTCCACACCTTCATTCATAACCATTGAAACAGGGATGTAAAAAGATGGTCTTCAATAGATTGAGATAAACCAAAGTATATCCGGGCAATGGAATATTATTCAGTGCAAAAAAGAAAGGAGCTATCAAGCCATAGAAAAACTTGAAGGAACCCTAAATTACATAGTGTTAAGTGAAAGAAGCCAATGTGAAGAGGCTACAAACTCTCTGATGCCCTGGAGAGGCATTCTGGAATGGCTATTCTGGAATGGCTAGACTGTGGAGACAGTAAAAGGATCAGTGGTTGCCAGAGGTTGAGGGGAGGGAGAGATGAATATGTGGAGTATAGTGGATTTTTAGGGCAGTAAAACTATTATGTATATTATAATGGTGTATACATGTAATTTACATTTGTCCACACCCATAGAAGGTACAACACCAAGAGTGAACCCCGCTGTAAACTATGGACTCTGGGTGCTAACAATGTGTCAATGTAGTTTCATTGATTATAACAAATGTACCACCCTGGGGCAGAGTGTTACTAGTGGGGGATGCAATGCATGTGTGAGAACAGAGATGTCCAGGAATCCCCTTATTCCCACTCAGTTTTGCTATGAACTTTAAACTGCCCTGGTTTTAGTCAACTAAGCAGCTGCCTTCTCAGGTCATGATCCCAGATCAGGCTTACTGCCTAGCAAGGAGTTTGCTTCTCCCTCCCTCCCTCCCTCCCTCCCTCCCTCCCTCCCTCCCTCCCCCACTCATGCTCACTCACTCTCTCTCTCTCTCTCTCAAACAAATAAAATCTTAATAAAAACCCTGCTCTAAAAAAATAATGTTTCTTTAAAAAATAAAAAAGAGAACAGCCTTAAGAAATAATGTGTCATGGTGGAAAAAAAATCTGGTCTATTTACAATAGCAAATTCAAGACAATGAGTTCCTTGAAGAAAACACTGGTGTTGTATACAGTTAGTAGAAAAAAAATCCCCTTTTTCTCCACTTTTTTTTTTTCAAAAATGCCTAACTACACAGTTATTTGAAAAAAATATCCAAAAAAGCCATTGTTAAATGACCACAATTTTCCACCCTGTATTGTGCATCTTAATTTACTATTTCCTTAAGAATGTTTGCCCCAGATAAGCAATCTAAGATATTTTTTCATTCTTATTAGCAATCCAGAAACAAGTAGTTAATTTTTTAAATGCTAAAGCAATAGTATAGGAGGGAGATGGTGGAAGAGTAGGGGTCCTCAATGCACCTGGCCCCACAAACTTACCTAGATAACTTTCAAAACATCCTGAACACCTACGAATTCAACCTGAATTTTAAAGAGAGAAAAGCTAGAATGCTACAGAGAGAAAAGCTTTCGCGTCTAACAAGGTAGGAAGGCTGAGAATTTTTTTTTTAAAGAATCAAGTAGTGGAGGGGCCCCATAAGGAGCTAAGCTAAAGCCAGGTGGTGGTAGCCTCCAGGACAGGAAAGCCCAGGCCTGGAGAAGCAGGAACTTTTAAAATCCACACCAGGGGGATCCCTGGGTGGCGCAGCGGTTTAGCGCCTGCCTTGGCCCAGGGCGCGATCCTGGAGACCCGGGATCGAATCCCACATCGGGCTCCCGGTGCATGGAGCCTGCTTCTCCCTCTGCCTGTGTCTCTGCCTCTCTCTCTCTCTCTCTCTCTCTCTCTCTCTCTGTGACTATCATAAATAATAAAATAAAAAAAATTAAAAAAAATAAAAATAAAAAAAATAAAATCCACACCAGAGTTTTCCATGAAGGAAAAGTGCTCAGCAGGGAAATCATGCCGCCGGGTACCCCCAAGCTGTGCAGATCAGCATCCCCCCACTCTGGCCTAGAAGCACCTAGGCCAGTGCAGACTAAGAGACTGTGGGTGGTTACTGGGGGAGCTGACTCCAGAGCTGGAGATCTGGCAGCTGCCTTTGTTGATTTACCTCTTTGTTTCACCTCCTGAAACAGAAGAACAGGGGCCTCACGGGGTCAACAGTTCCCACTGAGCCTGGCACCTGGTGGGAGGCAGGGCAGCTCCCCCAGGTGCACACACCTGAGACTCAGCACAGCAGCCCCTCCCACAGAAGACTAGCTGGAAGGACAGGGGAAGAGCAAGTTCTTGACCGAGCAGTGCTGGAGAGCTCCAGGACTGAGGGAAAATAGTATATAGACCTAGAGGGTCCCCCTTTTTTTTCTTTTTCCATTACAACTCATTTTTGTATCAGACTAAAAGTTTCCAATATTTTTACTCTTTTCCCACCATAACTGCAATATGTTACCAGCTCTTCATTTTTAAGTTTTTCATTTTTGACTTCCATATTTCTACAATTACATGTCTAAGATATATTTTTCACTTCTGGATTCCCTTCAACATATTCGATTTAATCTTGGTAGACATACGAGATTTGATGTTTTTGTTTTTTCTGCCTCATTTTGTTTTACAATGGTGGAAGTTAGTGCCTTCTAAAACACAACCAACATATACCCAGAACCAAGTGAAACACCCTGTTGGTTCATTCTGTGAGATTATATTCTCTCTTCCTTCCCATTCTGCCCCCCTCTTTTATCTTGTTTATGTTTTTGTGGTCAATGTTGGAGTTTTATATAAGTATTGCTGAATTATGTAAATTTAGGATTGAGCATCTTCTAACTTACAAAACAAAATACACTCAGAACCAAGAAGATCACCCTCTAGGATCCCTCAGGTAGACTACATTCTCTCTTCACTACCACTTCCTCACCACCACCACCCCTTTTTTTCTCTTTTTCCTCTTTTCTTTACTTTTCTTTTCTTTTTTTTTTTATTCTTTCTTTTTGGTTTTTTGGCCTTTTATTTTTACTACTTTGTTTTAAATTTTATTTTTCACTGTAGTGGTCCTTTTATTTTATTTTGCTCTGTTCTTCTTTTTCTTTTATTTTCTGGATTCTGACCTCTTCGAATCAACTAGTATATATTTTACTTAGGTTATGGGTGATATTTTGGACTCAGCCCACTCATAAAGCCACTTTGCACTGTACAAAATGAGTAGAAGGAAGCATTCACCACAAAAGAAAGAACTGGAAACAGTTCTCTCTGCCACAGAGTTACAGAATTTGGATTTCAATATGATGTCAGAAATTTAATTCAGAAGTACAATTATAAAGCTACTGGTGGCTCTGGAAAAAGCATAAGACTCTAGAGACTTTGCTACTGCAGAATTGAAATCTAATCAGGCCAAAATTAAAAATAGATTAAATGAGATGGACTCCAAACTGGGTTTTATAACTGCTAGGGTTAATGAGGTGGAAGAGAGAGTGAGTGACATAGAAGACAAGCTAATGGTAAGGAAGGAAGCTGAGGAAAAAAGAGAAAAAGAATTAGTTGCCCACAAGGAGGAGCACTTGGATGGCTTGGCAGTTGAGCATCTGCCTTTGGTTCAGGGCATGATTCCAGAATTCCAGGATCAAGTCCCACATCAGGTTCCCTGCATGGAGCCTGCTTCTCCCTCTGCCTGTCTCTGCCTCTCTGTGTCTCTCATGAATAAATAAATAAAATCTTTTTTAAAAAGATCCCATGAGGAAAGGCTTAGGGAAATGATAGCTTGAGAAGGAAGAATATACATCTAATTGGGATTCCAGAAGAGACTGAGAGAGAGAGAGAGAGAGAGAGAGAGGACCACAAACTATATTTGAACAAATCATAGCTGAGAACTTCCCAAATCTGGGGAAGGAAACAGGCATTCAGATCCAAGAGATAGAGAGCCCCCCCACACACAAAAAAATCAATAAAAACTGTTCAACACCTTGACATTTAATAGTGAAACTTGCAAATTTCAAAGATGAAGAGAAAATTCTTAAAGCATCTTAAGACAATAAATTCTTAACTTATATGGGGAGAAATATCAGATTAACAGCAGACCTCTCCACAGAGACCTGGCAGGCCAGAAAGGGCTGGCATGATATATGAAGAGTATTAAATGAGAAGAACATGCAGCTAAGAATACTATATCCAGCAGTGCTGTCATTCAGAATAGAAGGAGAGAAAAAGAGCTTCTAGGATAGGCAGAAGCTGAAATAATATGTGACCACCAAACCGGCTCTGTAAGAAATATTAAGAGGGACCCTGTAAAAGAAAGAGGGAACCTAAAGAAACAATCCACAAAAACAGGGACTGAATAGTTAATACAATGACACTAAACTCATATCTTTCAACAGTTACTCTGAACATGAGTGGGCTAAATGATCCCATCAAAAGATGCAAGGTATCAGACTGGATCCCACCTATATGCTGTCTACAAGAGACTCATTTTAGACGTAAGGACACCTCCAGCCTGAAAATGAAGAGGTGGAGAACCATTTAGCATTCAAATGGTCCTCAAAAGAAAGCTGAGGTAGCAATCCTCATATCAGATAAATTAAAGTTTATCCCAAAGACTAAAGCTGTTTCGAAGGATAGAAAGGGATGGAATACTTCCAAACTCATTTTATGAGGTCAGCATCACCTTGATTCCAAAACCCGACAAAGACCCCACCAAAAAGCAGAATTATAGACCAGTATCCCTAATAAATATGGATGCAAAAATTCTCAACAAGATACTAGCCAATAGGATCCAACAGTACATTAAGAGGATTATTCACCATGACCAAGTGGGATTTATCCCAGGAATGTAAGGGTGGTTCAGCACCCATAAAATGATCAGCGTGATAGATCACAACAGAGAAAAAAACAAGAACCATATGATCCTCTCAATAGAAGCAGAGAAAGCATTTGACAAAATACAGCATCCATTCCTGATTAAAACTCTTCGAAGTGTAGGGATAGAGGGAATATTCCTCAATATCTTAAAATCACTTATGAAAAGCCCACAGCGAATATCATTCTCAACTGAGAAACACTGAGACCTTTTCCCCCAAGATCAGGAACATGACAGGGATGTCCACTCTCATCACTGTTATTAAACATAGTACTAGAAGTCCTAGCCTCAACAATCAGACAACAAAAAGAAATAAGAGGCATTCAAATTGGTGAAGAAGTCAAATGCTCTCTCTTTGCAGATGACATGATACTGTTATGTAGACAACCCAAAGACTCCACCCCAAGATTGCTAGAACTCATACGGCAATTCAGCAATGTGGCAGGATATAAAATCAATTCCCAGAAATCAGTGGTGTTTCTGTACACTAACAATGAGACTGAAGAAAGAGAAATTAAGGAGTCAATCCCATTTACAATTGCACCCAAAAGCATAGGTATGATACCTAGGAATAAACCTAACCAAAGAGGTAAAGGATCTATGCCCTAAAAACTACAGAACACTTCTGAAAGAAATTGAGGAAGACATAAAGAGGTGGAAAAACATTCCATGTTCATGGATTGGATGAAATAAATATTGTGAAAATGTCAATGCTACCCAGGGCAATGTACACATTTAATGCAATCCCTATCAAAATACCATGGACTTTCTTCATAGAGTTGGAACAAATAATCTTAAGATTTGTATAGAATCAAAAAAGACCCTGAATAGCTAGAGGAATATTGAAAAAGAAAACCAATGTCAGGGGCATCACAATGCCGGATTTCAAGTTGTACTACAAAGCTGTGATCATCAAGACAGTATGATACTGGCACAAAAACAGATACATAAATCAGTGGAACAGAATAGAGAACCCAGAAATGGGTACTCAACGCTATGGTCAACTAATATTTGACAAAGCAGGAAAGACTATCCACTGGAAAAAGGACAGTCTCTTCAATAAATGGTGTTGGGAAAATTGGACAGCCACGTGCAGAAGAATGAAACTGGACCATTCTCTTACACCAGACACAAAGATAAACTCAAAATGGTTGAAAGATCTAAATGTGAGACAAGAATCTTATCAAAATACTAGAGAAGAACACAGACAACAACCTTTTTGAACATGGCCACAGCAATTCCTCGCAAGATACATCTATGAAGACAAGGGAAACAAAAGCAAAAATGAACTATTGTGACTTCATCAAGATCAAAAGTTTCTGCACAGCAAACGAAACTGTCCACAACTCTAAAAGACAACCTACAGAATGGGAGAAGATATTTGCAAATGACCTATCAGATAAAGGGTTAGTATCCAACATCTATAAAGAATTTATTGAACTCAACACCCAAGAAACAAAAAAATCCAATCATTAAATGGGCAGAAGACATGAACAGACATTTCACCAAAGGAGACATACGCATGGCCAACAAACACATGAGAAAATGCTCCGCATCACTTGCCATCAGGGAAATACAAATCAAAACCACAATGAGATACCACCCCACTCCAGTAAGAATGGTGAAACTTAACAAGATAGGAAACAACCAATGTTGGAAAGGATGTGGAGAAGGAGGAACCCTCTTGCACTGTTGGTGGAAATGCAAACTGGTGCAGCCACTCTGGAAAAGTGTGGAGTTTTCTCAAGAAGTTAAAAATAGAGCTACCCTATGACCCAGCAATTGCACTACTTGGGATTTACCCCAAATATACTGATATAGTGAAACACCGGGACACCTGCACCCCAATGTTCAAGGCAGCAATGTCCACAATAGCCAAACTGTGGAAGGAGACTCGATGTCCTTTGACAGATGAATGGATAAAGAAGATATGGTCTATGTATACGATGGAATAGTACTCAGCCATCAGAAAGGATGAATACCCACCATTTACTTTGGATGGAACTGGAGGGTATCATGCTGAGTGAAGTAAATCAATCGGAGAAGGACAATCATCATATGGTTCACTCCTACAGGGAATATAAGAAATAGTGAAAGGAATTATAAGGGAAAGGAGGCTACTGAGTGCGCAAAATTAGAGAGGGAGACAAACCATGAGAGACTCCCTAACTGTGGGAAATGAACAAAGTGTTGTCAAAGGGGAGGGAGGTGGGCGGGGAGTTGGGGTAACTGGGTGCCGGGCGCTGAGGAGGGCACTTGATAGGATGAGCGCTGGGTGTTACATTATATGTTGGTAAGTTGAACTTCAATGAAAACAAATTTTAAAAAAGAAAAAAATAAATAAAGCAATAGTACAAATAACAAAATGAGAAAATCCATTTTCTTTTAATTAAAAAATATGTTTAATAGTAATACTACTTACAAAAATAAAAGGAGACTTCCACTTCTGGTTATGATGGAATAATAATTTATCAGGCTCATAAGATGCAAAACTGTACAGCTAGAAGCACAGATAAAATATACAGAAACAATAGTCGAGTTTCAGGAAAATAATTTTGTTCAGAAAAGGAAATTACAAAAAACATGATGGATTCTATTTGAATAACATTAAAAAACTTGCAAAATGAACAAACTTATGTATTGACATATTAAAAATAAAGCACAAAGATAGCAAAGTGGTAATAAAACATAGAATACATTATGGTCAGTGTTACGAGTTTGAAAGAAGATGTAATCAGTGAAAGATACAAAGGTGGCTTCCAAAGTAATCATAAAGGTCTAGTTCCTAAAACCAGGTGCCTAGAGACACAGGTGTTCATTACGTGGTTATTCTACATACTTTACAAAAAGTCGTTATATTCTGCTGTTTCTATTCACTAGTCAATTAACTAGAAAAATTTCAAAAGCAATACACACACATTTAAAATGTTTTTGTACCAGATTTTATAAAAAGTGTGTAATTATTGCCTTGGTATAGTCAGTCTTACAATGCCGAAGATATCGATATTAAAAAACAGAAACTCTAGGTATATGCTGTGTTTCTGGAGTAATGTTCTCATCTGGCCTCCATAAGCCTGATTCTGGCTTACTGTTACCCACTCTGATCAACAAATAAGAGGGTATCTCTAAACATCACTAGGGGAAACTGTGGCCTCAAACACTGCTTAATAGAGCAAGATCTGCACATATCTCTGCATTTTCTCTTACTAGGAGAAAGGGGGGGAAAATTATCCTAAATTATTCTATATAATACAGTTTTGCATTATTAATTTTATATTGATAAAAGAGCCACAAAATAAATTAAATCCTTAACAAATCATAAACTTTTCAGGCTTTCTCACAATTAAGCATAATCAGGTTCATAGCCCAAGGAAATTGAAAAGTAATCTGTTTTCCAACCTGATCAAGATGTTACAGTAATTGCAATTAAACCCAGTCCCTGGGATGCCTGGGTGGCTCAGCAGTTAAACTTCTGCCTTTGGCTCAGAGCATGATAATGGGGGTATAGATAGAGTCTCGCACTGGGCTCCCCACAGGGAGCCTGCTTCTCCCTCTGCCTATGTCTCTGCTTCTCTCTCTGTGTCTCTCATAAGCAAATAAAATCTTAAAAAATAAAACAAAATGCACTCAGTCCCTGGATCTCTACTAAAGGGTCATACCATGTGGATCAAGTTATATCTCTCATCCACATTCTCAAAGGATTATTTGTCTAGGACCAGACAAGTTACCTAAAATATAATTGTAATATCATAGCTTCTCCAAAGAGAAAAATGTGGCCATCAACATGATCATATGAAGGTAAACCTACATGTGATGCTTCAGACTGTATAGACAGCAATGGCACAGCTGATGTAGAACTGTGAGAAGCAAACACTTTCCTGGGATCACACATGATTTCGGTAGAAGGGCACAGACATTTTAACTGGAAACAGATTGCCTTATGGTAATGCGATCACTACCTGACAGCCCCTCCCCCCTTTTTAAAAAGATTTTATCTATTTATTCATGAGATACAGAGAGAGAGAGAGAGAGAGAAAGAGAGAGGCAGAGACACAGGCAGAGGGAGAAGCAGGCTCCATGCAGGGAGCCTGATGTGGGACTTGATCCAGGGACCCCAGGATCACGCCCTGGGCCAAAGGCAGGAAACAAACCACTGAGCCACCCAGGGATCTCCCCTCTTTTGGCCCTTAATATAGATGGTATCATTTTCCTCTTTCACTCACTGTTATGCTTTCTATTTTTATTAATATAAAAGTGGTATCTTAGGGCACCTGAGTGGCACATTTCGTTGAGCATCAGCTTCTTGGTTTCAGCTCAAGTCATAATCTCTGGGTTGTGAGAGGGGACCCACTTCCACGCTCAGCTTGGAGTCTGCTTGAGATTCTTTCTCCCTTTTCCTCAGCCTTTTCCCCCACCCCTGTGCTCTCTTTCTAAAACAAATAAGTAAATCTTTTAAAAAAGATAGTTTCTTTACACATTCAAATAAACACACACTAGTAGTGTAAACACTTGAAATAAGCTCATGCTAGTGTAAGTGTAAAAACATGAACACATACATCACATGTTCACTTTCTGCTGTTCCTCCATAAAGACATCTTTTTATTACTCATCCTTTTACTTTTCTTCCAACCTTTTGCTTTTAACTTTTCTGAAATATATCTTACATTCAGCACAGAATTGAGTTTTGCATTGTGTTTTAATTTGACACTATTTTTTTATTTTAATAAGAAAGTAAAGTTCATTTACCTTTATTGACATGAAGTTTTGTATAGTTTTATTTAGGTTGTCATATTTTTCCACTATGGGTTATATGCCCATATCTGTCTGTTCCTATTTTATTTGTATTTGTTGATTTTTTTCTGGTGTTAAGATATTTAGGAAGGTTGGATTTTATTCTGATGGATTCCTGATATAATTTGCTGAAGTCACCTTTTTCTTTTGACAGTAGTCATTGTCTGCAAACTGAGACAACAACATTGGCTTGTATTATTTTCCTTCCCCTCCCCATGCTATTCTTCATCCTCCCCTTAAATATGATAATACTAACTTTAAATGTTTCACTTGTGGTAGTAAATATGCCCACAGCCTACACATAAGATCCTGTGACTCTGGGCATCATAGATGAGGGGGTCTGTAAGCTCAGACCACCTCAGACCTTCCTTCTGTTCTCCCATTCTTCTTTGTTCCATCATGTCTACATTACCAGAGTACCTACTAATCATGTTCCTTTCTGTCCATTTTATCCTACATATGTTTTTGTCTTTGAAGTTAAGTATACTCTGTGCTCATCACCACTACACTAAAAGAAGAAGGTTTTTAAAAAATTCTGGAGAAAGCATACAAAAATGTATCTGCTGGTGGAATAGAAGGGAGAGAGAGAGAACGAATGAGGAGGAATTAGAAGGAATATATGTTTTTTTCTGAGTGGAGAGAGGTCACACTGAGCACTGTCTCTAAGATAGCAGGACAGGATCATTGATTGGGAACACATAGAGTGTATAGCTCTTCACAGGAGGAAGGAATCCCTGCCTCTGATAAAAATGCTGAGCAGAATCAAGAACCAGTGATGTTTCAGATCAATATTTCAACTCACAGGTAGGAGTTTGAGAAGGCTCTCTTAGCATCTATTTCCCAAGGAAATATTAGATATTAGATATTAGATCTGTCTTATGATGGATCTGAGTAGAATAGAGACTGGCTGGATTAATAAAAAGGGCTAGATTATAATATCAGACTTCCTGTTTTCCATGCACAGCATCTGGTATTCCTGGAACTAGGAGATAATCTACATGTCAAATCTTTTTTGGGGGCCTCAGCGTCCTTTTTTAGCTCAAATTATAATTGACTTCCTGAATTTTCTCCTCAGGTCGGGGCTGTGTCCTGCAGGCTGTTGGTTTGGTGGGTTCATAGGGTACAGACCACCCATTCCATCAGCTTTTGCCATCCTCACTGTCCCCTACAAGTCAAGAACAGGGGAGCCTCTCCTGGACCCAGCTGCTGCTCTTAGGTTACTCCACTGAGCTCTCCATGTTACTCAGGAATCTCCAAATTTGAGAGTGTTTATTATCAGTTGGGCTTCTAAGTTTCCCAGCTCTTAGAGATCTTGGAAACCCTGTTGCCTTTTTTTTATGTCCTCCAAGACTGGTGATTTCCCTAGGTGTTGGCGATTTAGCTTCACTTGCTCCATCTGGGGTTCATGGGGGACACCTCATCACATTGTTTTCTTGTAGACGCTGTCTTGTTATCCTCTTGCTCTATCAGCTCTTGTGGCAGATTCAGGAGCCCTATTGATTAAAATGCTGAATATGCACATGATTTAAAGCTGTAATTTTAATTCAACATTATTTGACAAAGAAACAGAAAAGCCTCCTTGTGTTTGTATCTTCGTGCATTACAACATTTTTTAAATACAACATGAGAACATAAATTTAATACAACATGAGAACATAAACCAAAAAACAAACCAGGCCATGTGCCATTAACTATAAATTGAAATACTATGCAGCTGTTACAAATGAGGAGCTATAAGCTTACATAGGGGTAACTATACACTAAATTTTTCAAAGTATTTTACTCATGTGACCACAGTTTTATAGGTGGAATCCAACTATACATGCACATATCCTCAAACAAATAGGTACAAACATTAAGAAATAACTAAATTGAGTAAATGGTTTAGCAATTTAACTTAATAAATGGAATCATTCATTTCAAAACCTTTTGAGATTGACTTTTAAAATCAACATAATTCCCTTGGGATCACTTCAGGGTATTGCATATATTAATAGTTTATTGCTGAGTAGTATTTCACGTATAGATGTAGCATAGTTTGTTTGACCATTCCCACATTGATGAACATTTGGTTGTTTCCAATTTAGGGCTAATATGGATACAACTTGTACACATTCACGTGCATGTTTCTGTGTGCACATAAACCATCTCTAGGATAAATGCCCAAGAGCTCAGTTGATGGGTCCTACGGTTAGCACATAGTTTTGTAAGAAACTGCTATGCTTTTTTCCAGATTTACTATACCATTGTATATTCCTATCAGCAATGTATGTGTGATTTTGTTCCTTTCCATTCTTGCCAGCATTTGGTGTTGACACTTTATTTTAGCCATTCTGAAAAAAATAGTGATCTTCATTGTGCTTTCAATGTGCAATTTCCTAAGAGCTAAATATATTGAATATGTTTTCATTATTTACCATCTGTATATCATTTTCAGTGAAATGTCTATTCATGTCTATTTGCCTATTTTCTAATTGGATAGATTTTTTTAAACTTCTAAGAATTCTTTATTCTAGATACAAGTCCTTTTTCAGATATGTGGTATGTAAATGATTTCTTGTAGCATATGATTTGTCTTTTCATGCACAACAGCTTTCCCAGATAGAAGTTCTAATTTTGAGGAAGTCCAGTTTTATATATTTTCTTTTTGTGGATTGTGCTTTTGTTGTCAAGCCTAAAAATTCTTTACCTAATCCCAAGTCCCAGGGACTTTTCTCCTATTTCTTAAAGTTTTATAGTTTTACTTTTATGTCTGTTTTACTTTTATGGTGTGACTTAGTTTTTGTATAAGATGTGAATTTAGGTCAAAGTTCATTACTGTGCCTGTGGAGATCCAATTGCTTCAGCACCATCTGTTAAAAAGGCTATCCTAAAAAAAAAAAAAAAAAAAAAAAAAAAGGCTATCCTACTTTTGAATTGCTTATGCACCCTTTGAAAAAAAAAATCAGGCATATTGTGGGGATTCATTACTTTTTAACAAAATAGAAACTAATGTCCATCAGTTATGGAAGTTTAACATTTTTTAAGAAGACCTACTTCTAAAAATAGAATAAAATACCTTCATAGGTCAAATCAGTCAATATGCATACTACTACTTCCTTTAAAAATATGAAAATGAAAACTATTCAAGCAATTAAAAATATATCAGACTGTAAGTAATTAAAGCAATTTGAATTAATAGGTTTTTTCCATACAGTAGAATGAATTCAGAAAGGCCAATTTTATCCTTAAAAAGCTTAGCTCTTCAATTTCAGAGACTGGAATTGATGCGCTACTGTCACCTTGTGGAAATTTTCTTCCATTACAGGCTATTAGAAAAAGTAATAAGGGTGTGTAATCCTTGCAAGAGCCATTTTTTGCTTTCAGGATTTCTCAGATATGATGCAACTTAAGAAAGGACTTTTTTCTTAAAAATAGTTTGTAGGTATTTGTCTCAGGGAACTTCATTTGTGGTAATATATTTTAATAGTTTATTTTTTTTAAGATTTTATTTATGTATTCATGAGAGACACGAGACAGAGAGGCAGAGACATACTCAGAGGGAGAAGTAGACTCCCTGAAGGGAGCCCTACGTGGGACTCGATCTCAGGACCCCAGGATCACACCCTGAGCCAAAGGCAGACACTCAACCGCTGAGCCACCCAGGTGTTCCTATTTTAATAGAAATCTGTTAAATGTGTGTCAGATAATCTGATTAAAATTTAAACTATAAACCAAGAACGGTGAGGTGGGGTTTTTATTCTCTGAAAAATGAAAGTTCATTCTAAAAGTTGCAAAAATTTAGTCTCTTGAGAAACACAATTTGAAGGACTTGTACTCAAGGTAATTTTTTTTTAAGAACATGAATCCCATTGGAGTGTGTATGTTTTCTAGACCAATGCTTCTCCAAATTAAAGTACACTTCAGTGAGGTGGGTGTGCCCTAACATTACAGTAGGTGCCTAATGTCAACCTTCTAGAACTATCTCAGGTGATCTCAAGGAGATAACAAAAATAAGAACTGGAAAACCAGTTAGGCAGAGGCATGCAGGCAGTAATTTTGAAAAATCCAATATGATAGAGACATAAAAATTAAGATTACCTAAAGGTCTTTCTTGTGTCTACATGGAAATCAGTAAACCGTAATATTTACAACCAGAAAAATTATACCTTCTGATGCACAGGTATTTGGAAAACCTCTTGCAAGCACATACATCCCTTTCCCTCTTTGCATATAATCCCCCTGTAAGCTAACAAGCTTTGGAGCAGTTCTTCAGAGCAATCTGAAATACTGTCTCCCAGGCTATTGTCCTCAGTATGAAAAATAAGGCATTTACTAACTTATTTTGAGGTTAGTATTTTTTTTCTCAGTCTACATAAGTATCCTGTCAAAATGAGTAAATTTGACCATGAGTACATCTACAGTGAAACCTGAGAAGGCTCCCAGGTGGTACTTAGGCTGCTGATCTTTGACCAAACTTTGAGTTACAGGTTATAGACTCATGGTTTACAGTCCTATCCTCCTGGAGAGCTCTTCATTTTACCAATACCTGTATTGGATCAATTATTAAAGTCTCTGTGATTGGGCTTTAATCATTAGCATGTTCAAAGCTTCCTGATGATTCTAATGCGAAGACATTATGTACTGCTAAACCTAAGAAATCCAATATACTGGAAACCTGGTGGCTCAGTCATTAAGTGTCTACCTTTGGCTCAGGTCATGATCCCAAGATCCTGGGATCAAGTCCCACATAAGGCCACCTGCTCTGCTTCTCCCTCTACACCTACTCCCTGCTCGTGCTCTCTTTCTCTCTCTCTCTCAAATAAATACAATCTGAAAAAAATTTTTCTATATAAAAAAAGAAATACAATATACTACACCTAGGGAATCCAATGCCCCTGGAAATTAAAAATTACAAGAAATACCATTATCCTTATCTTCCTCTTGAGTATCTCAAATGAATGTCAAATTTGGGACAGAGAAATCGTACAAAAATGATCCTGAAAATACATAACACAAAAGGATATTGATAAACATTTATATACAACCTGATGTATGTGACATGAGGTCAATTTCCTTAAACCCTTAAGAATTAAATCTATTAAATGAAAAGGTATCATGCTTGGATTGGAAATATATTGATAAAGTATCAATACTACCAAAAGTTATCTATAGGTTTAATGCAATCTCTATGAAGATTCCGATGGCATTTGTAACAAAAGTAGGAAAAAAATCCTAAAACTTCTATGAAACCACAAAAATTCCTGAATAGCTGAAGAATTCCTGAAAAAGAACAACACAGCAGGAGGAATTATACTTCCTGACTTCAAACTATATTACATAATTATTGTCATCAAAGCAGTATATGGTCCTGGCATGAAAATAGAGAAATTGATGATTCCATCAAGAGTCCAGAAATAAACCCAATCATATACAGCCAACTCATAATATGACAAGAGAACCAATAATACTAAATGAACACAAGACAGTCTCTTAAATGGTGTTGGGGAAATTGGATATTTGCATGTAAGAGGATGAAACCTGACCTGTATCTTACACTACTCAAAAACTAGCTGGAAATGGATTAAAGACTTAAACGTAAGACCTGAAATGATGAAACTCTGGTAAGAAGAGCTAGGAAAAGAGCTTCTTGACAGGGATCTTTGCAATGATTTTTTTTTTTTTTGATAACACCTAAAGCACAACCAACAAAATAAAAAATAACCACTTAGGACTACCTCAAACTAAAAAGCTTCTGCAAGCAAAACCTTTAATAAAATGAAAAGACAACCTACAGAATGAGAAAAATACTTGTAAACCATTTATTTGATAAGGGGTTGGTGTCCAAAATATGTAAAGAATTCCTACAACTCAACAATAAAAAAATAATCTAAAATTAAAAATGGGTAAAAGATGTGAATAGATGCTTTCCCAAAGAAGATATACAGAAGGGGAACGAGTAGCTGAGAAGATGTTCAATATCACTAGTCATAAGGAAAATGCAAACCCAAACCACAATTACATATTATCTCACACCTATTCTAGTAGCCATCATCAAAAAGACAAGAGGTAACAAATGCAGGCACACATGTAGAGGAAAAGGAACTCTTTTTCTTTGTTGATGGATTTCTGAACTTGTACAGCCACTATGGAAAACAGAACAGAGGATCCTCAAAAAATAAAAAATAGAACTACCATATGATCCAACAATTAGGTCTGATAAATGAAAAGGTATCATGCTTGGATTGGAAATAATTGATAAAATATCAATACTACCAAAAGCCATCTATAGGTTTGGAATTTATCCAAAGGAAACAAAATCACCCAAACGGTATTTTCATCCCCATGTTCTTAGTAACATTATTTGTAATAGCTAAGACATGAAATCATCTAAGTTTCCACTGGCAGATGAATAGATAAAGAAATTGTGGTATACAGTATAATGTTATTCAGCCATAAAAAATGAGGAAGTCCTGCTCCTTACAACATAGATGGACCTTGAGGGCATTATGTTGAATGAAAGAAGTCAGAGAAAAACAAATATAGTGTAACCTCACTTATATGTGGAATCTAAAAATTAAACTCCTAAAAAAGAGATCAGATTTGTGACTACCAGAGGCAGAGAGTAGAAGGAGGAAGGTGGTCAAAATGTATAAACTTCCCGTTATAAAATAAACACTAGGAGACATTATACTCCTAGTTACATACAGTTAACCCTGCTGTATGAAGAGAGTAGGTCCTGAGAGTTCTCATTTCAAAGAAAAACTCTTTTCCTCTTTTTTTGCTTTTTCTTTTCATTGTGTCTATGTGGGATGATGGATACTAGGTAAACTTATTGCAGTAATAATATCATGAAACATGAAATGATTTGATGAAAACATGATGGTTTCAGCAAACCATCATGCTCTATACTTTAAACTTATACAGTGATATATACCAACTACATCTCAATAAAATTAGGGAGTGGTAGCAAAGGATAAAAGGTAATATAAGCCTGTTTGAAATCTTTTAAAACTCAGTTTTGTCCTCACTGATTCTTAAACATGATGTACATGATGATTTTTCTGATTTTTAAGAATGTTTTTCTGTAAAAATAGTCTACCTTTTAAATAAATACTTCTCAGCCGGTCTGGATGGGGCCCATCACTCATTGATGAAGTGGTTCTTATTATCTGTGGTTCTTATCATCAGTATTATCTGATGAAAGGCAGATAATAATTTTCTGGACATCTTGTACTGAGTAGGAATCAAGATAGAGAAGTAGGAAAAAAAAAAACACTGTTGGTCGAAGAAGAACAAAATGCGTTCTGAGTTTTCCTACTTGGATTCTGTAAACTCAGGCCTGTAATTTATTATGATATTATAAATATAATAAATGTTAACATAGTAGTGAGTCATCATATTGCCAATATATGAAAGGTAGAAAATGCTATTTTACCTCTGATACATATGGGGATATAGAGACTCATGTATAAGTCTTGGATTTCAATTAATCTTTCAGATTACTTTCAAATCCATTCCATTAAAAAATATGTGTGCACTGAGATGCAACTTCTAATTTCTATAGATGAAGAAAAGGGATATTGATTGAGGGTTGTATCTGATGCAAGTGACTGTCTAAAACTTAGGAAAATAATGACTCTTTATCTTTTCTTTTTGAACCACCTTATTGAAGTAGGATTGACAATAAGCTGTATACATCTTTAAACTGCACAGTTTGATACGTTTTTACCTATGTATACATGTCTAGAACCACCACCACAATCAAGATAATGAGCAACAATAAACAAAGTTTCCACCTGCCACTTTTTAATCTTCTTCCCCTGACCCTCCAGGTTGCTCCTTTCTAGGCAACCACTGATCTGCCTTTTGTCCTAGAGATGAGCTTGCATTTTCTAGAATTGTGTGTAAATACATCATATACCATATAGTTGTTTTTGCCCAGTTGCTTTCACTTAGCATTTATTTTGAGATTTGTCTGTTGTTGTGTGCATAATTGTATTGTTGAATACTATTTGATTATGCAGATGCAACATAGTGTAATCACATACTTATTAATGAAAATACTATATTCAGTTTGAGTGAAAGACCTAAGAATAAAATGGATAAATCACATGTCTCTGCTTGCTGACAGCACCCAATTAGAGCAAACTTCTTTTTCCTTAGATTCCCCTTCAAATCCATCAGCCAAAGCTCAAATCCAGTAATAGGTTCTTTCTAATACTCTATTCCTCAGACCCCAACATGATTCCCCCGGCATATGTTTTCCCTCATTAAAACGAATTGTTAACCCAATTTGTTAAATTACAAGTGTGTTTCTGGTAGTCTTTTGCTAAAGTTTCTTTCTAGAATTTTTTTCTTTGTCATCCAAATTGCCTAAATTATTGGCAGAAAGTTGTTCATCACAATTTCATACTATTCATTTAATATCTGTACAATCAACAGTGATGTCAAGTTAACCAAGTTTACCAATCTTTTCCAATGTCAGTAGGTTTTGGTTTTGTTGGTTTTCTCAATTGTTTTTCTTTATATCATTGGTGTCTGCTCATTATTATTTCTGTGCTTCTGTTTACTTTGGGTTTAATTCTTTTTTTATTCTTAAATCTGAAGTCATTGATTTGAGACCATTTTTCCTAATTGCAGAGGCTTTTAGTGCTAGACGGTTCTTTCTTAAGTTCTGCCTTACAGGCATCCCACAGATTTTGGCATGTTGTGTTTTTATTTACTGAGCTCAAAATACTTTCCAATTTTCCTATATATTTCTTTTTTGAATTATAAATTGTTTAGAAATGTTATTTAGTTTCTAAATAATTGGAGATTTTATTAATCTTTGTTGTTGATTTCTAAATTAATTCCATTATGCCCAGATAACATACTGTGTAAATTTTCATCATTTCAAAGTTGTTTAAATACATTTTATGACCTAGAATGTGAACTACCTCGTTACATGTGCACAATGTAAAAGATTTCTTAATCTGCTGTTACTGGGTGCTGTGTTTCATAAATGTTAATGAGCTCAAGTTGGTTGATAATGTTGCTTCATCTACTATGTTTTTTAAGCATAGTTAATATACAATGTTATTAGCTTCAGGTGCACATCACAGCAATTTGACAATTCTATATATTACACAATGCTTGCCACCAGTAAGTAGAGTCACCATCTCCTGTGTATGTTGATTTTGCATCTATTTGTTCAGTCAAATATTGACAGAGGAATATCAAATCCTACTTGTGGATTTCTTATTTCTTCTTGCAGTTCTTTTTTTTTAAATTTTATTTATTTATGATAGGCACACAGTGAGAGAGAGAGAGGCAGAGACACAGGCAGAGGGAGAAGCAGGCTCCATGCACCGGGAGCCCGGCGTGGGACTCCATCCTCAGTCTCCAGGATCGCGCCCTGGGCCAAAGGCAGGCGCCAAACTGCTGCGCCACCCAGGGATCCCTCTTCTTGCAGTTCTATCTATGTTTGCCTCATGAATGTTGAAGGTCTGTTAGTTCAGCCCTAAATGTTTAGGATCCTTATATCACCTTGGTGAATTGACCATTTTATCTTCTAAAATAACCTTTTACTATGATTAAATAATTGAGGAAAAATTTTTCTGTAACTGAAATGACAGAAAAGGCAATAAAAGAAAAATAGCAAGTTTCAATAATTTTTTTACCAAATGACAAAATACAAAATATATATACTAAAAAATTGTCTACCTAGCCCTACTATTCTTTGTTCTTTTTTAAAAAAAAGATTTATTTATTTATTTATTTATTTATTTATTTATTTATTTATTTAAGACACAGAGAGAGAGGAGAGAGAGGCAGAAACACAAGCAGAGGGAGAAGCAGGCTCCATACAGGGAGCACGATGGGAGACTCAATTCCGGGACTCCAGGATCGCTCCTGGGCCAAAGGCAGGCGCCAAACCGCTGAGCCACCCAGGGATCCACATATTCTTTGTTCTTAACCATAGTTCCATACTTTCTCTAATACAGTAAAAGCCAATCTTGCTTTTTTTTTTTTTTTTTTTTTGCTTAGTATTATCAAGTTATATCTTTTTCATCCTATCACTCTTAACCAATTTGTCCTTACACTTAAAGTACATTTCTTAGGGGCACCTGGGTGGCTCAGTAGGTTAAATGTCTGCCTTTGACTCAGGTCATGATTCAAGATCCTGGGATTGAGCCCCGCGTCAGGCTCCCTACTCAGTGGGGAGCTTGCTTCTCTCTCTCCTTCTGCCTCTTCTGCTTGTGCTCTATCTCTGTCGAACAAAATCTTTTAAAAAAATCCTCTCTTATTTTTTTTTTTTAAAAAAGCACATCTCTTATAGGACATATATAGACCAGACTCTTTATTATTATTTTTATACATTTTTATATATATTGTAAATCCCATGCTTATTGGTATTATTTTCTCTTAAAAAGTCACATACCTTTTAAAGAGATTTGAACATGAAAAATGATCCATTGGTGACACAAGAACTCTAACCCTTTTTGTCTCCTTCTATACTGCATTAGGTATATGTTTTATATCTAATATTTTCTCTCTCACTCCCTATTGCATATAAGCCACTCTACTTACTGGTGGCATATAAGATGTAAACAGGGTATAATATTGATGGTTATTGTCACAGTTTTGTTCACAGGACTAGATTAAGATGGACCCATGATGGGACTAGATGAAGAATGGGTATCAACCAGAAACACTAGACTTGCAGCTGGTTGCACTAACTGGGAGACTTTGAGTTGATTCCTCCCACTCTGTAAATCTATGAAAGCAACTGCCTTTCTCTTTGGCTGTCAAGATGAATTTCTCTGTCTAGAGAGACAGTGGTTCTCAAACTTTAGCATGGCCAGAATAAACTTACCAATTTGAATGCCTTTTATTTCTTTTTATTGTCTTACTGCTGTGATTAGAACTTCTAGAGCTATGGTGAATGAAAGTGTTGAGAGTGGACATTCTTGTCTTATTCCTAGTGTAAGAGGAAAATCTTTCAGCTTTTCATCATTGAGTACAATGTTAGCTGTGGGTTTTTTATATGTGGCCTTATTACGTTGAGATATGTTCCATCTAAACCACTTTGTTGAGGTTATATATATATATATATATATATATATATATATATATATATATATATATATGGTGGAAGCTTCAACAACGGTGTGCCTATTTACAGACGGTCTCGTTTTGGACTTCCCAGGGAGGGAACGTGGAAGGGATACGCAGGATACCAAGGCCGGGCCGGGCCAGCAGGCCACAGAGTGTCACGTCCTTAAATGTGTGCTGGATGCTCTTGCATCACGCTGGCCCCCCAACCCGCATGGAACTTGGGCAGCCCAGGTTCTGGTTCCGCTTCTGCCACCTGCAGCCATGTGACACCCGCCCCCCAAGTTATAGGGGTAGGGGCTTGGAAGGGGCAGCTGCTCCAAGGCCATGAAGATTTTGGTTTTTTTCTTGTTTTTGAATAAATAATACCCTCCATCTTGCTGTTGATTAGCCATTGAAAACCCTTTGACTGGGGATCCCTGGGTGGCGCAGCGGTTTGGCGCCTGCCTTTGGCCCAGGGCACGATCCTGGAGACCCAGGATCGAATCCCACATCAGGCTCCCGGTGCATGGAGCCTGCTTCTCCCTCTGCCTATGTCTCTGCCTCTCTCTCTCTCTCTGTGACTATCATAAAATAAATAAAATAAATAAATAAATAAATAAATAAATAAATAAGAACCCTTTAAAAAAGAAAAAAAAAATCGTTTTTTAAAGGATCTGTCCTTAGCTTGTCTAGGTGTTCCGAGATAGTACATTCCTTTTTTTTTTTTTTAATCTTTTTTTTTTTTTTTTTTTTATGATAGTCACATAGAGAGAGAGAGAGGCAGAGACACAGGCAGAGGGAGAAGCAGGCTCCATGCACCAGGAGCCCGACGTGGGATTCGATCCTGGGTCTCCAGGATCGCGCCCTGGGCCAAAGGCAGGCGCCAAATGCTTCCACCATTATATATATATATATATATATATATATATATATATATATATATATATATCATAAGCAGGTGTTGTATTTTGTCAAATGCTTTTTTGTTGTTGTTGTTCATGAGAGACACACAGAGAGGGGCAGAGAGGCAAAGACAGGGGAAGCAGGCTCCATGCAAGGAGCCCAATATGGGACTCAATCCTGGGACTCTGGGATCACGCCCTGAGCCGAAGGCAGATGCTCAACCACTGAGCCACCCAGATGTCCCTGTCAAATACGTTTTCTACATCTATTGAGATGATCATAAGGCTTTTGTCCTTCCTATTATTTAATGTTATGCATCACATTGACTGATTTGAGGATGATGAACCACCCTGGAATCCCTGGAGGCCCACTTGGTTGTGGTAAATAATCATTTTAATGTATTGTTGAATTCAATACATTGTTGTATAGTTGGATAACATTTTGTTGAGGATTTTTTTCATCTATGTTTATCAGAGATATTTGCCTATAATTTTCTTTTTTGTAGTGTCTTTGTCCTATTTTGGTATCAGGGTAATGTCTCATAGAATGAATTAAGAAATGTTCCTTTCTTTTCTTTTCTTTTCTTCTTTTTTTTTGTAATATTTTGAGAAGAATAGGTACTAACTCTTCTTTGAATGTTTGGTAGAATTCACCTGTGAAGCCATCTGGTCCTGAAGTTTTGTTTGTTGGTTTTATTTTATTTTGATAACTGATTCAATTTTGTTACTAGTAACTGTACTGCTCAAATTTTCTATTTCTTTTTGATTCAATGTTAGAAGATTGTAAGTTTCTAGGAATTTATCCTAGCTATTTACGAGCTATTATTTCTTCAAATAAGTTTTCTCTCACCTTTTCTCTCTTCTCCTTCTGGAACTCCTGTAGTATAAATGTTGTGATGATTGATTTTTGTTGCAGATGTCCTAATCTATCCTTATTTTTAAATTATTTTTTCTTCTTGATGTTCAGCTAAGGTGCTTTCTACTACCATGTCATCCAGATTGCTGATCTATTCTTTTGCATCCTTTAATCTGCTATTGATTGTGTTTTCTCTAACATATTTTAAAATTTCATTTATTTTTCAGTTCTGATCAGTTCTTTGATACATTTTCTATCTCTTTGAAGTTCTCACTAGGTTCATCCACTCTTCTCTCAGTCCAGGGAGTATCTTTATGACCATTACTTTGAATTCTTTATCAAGTAGATTGCTTATCTCCATTTCATTTAGTTCTTTTTCTGTGGTTTTATCTTGTTCTTTTATTTGGAACATATTCTGTCTCCTTCTTTTGTCTGACTTTCTGTGTTTGTTTATATGTATTATATAGGTTTTGAAAGTAGTGACCTTATGTAGGCATCCATGATGCCCTGTAACAAAACCCCCACCCTGGTCACCAGAACCAGGAGCTCCAAGGGTGTCCCCTTTGTGGCCTGTGTAAGCCCTCCTGTTGTGACTGAGCCTCAACTCTCTGGGTGAACTGGTGGATAGGGCTTGTCCACTGCATGGCTGACTGAGAAGCCATGCTACAGTCATAGCAGGTGTGCTGGTGGGTGGGGCCAGAGCTTATCCCACCTGTCTGCAGTGATCAGATGCATCTGCTGTTGATGCACTGGTGGAGCAGGGTTTGCTTTTGGTACAGCTACCTGAGAGGCCCAGCTGCAGCTACTGCAGGCACACTGGTGTGTGGGATTAGCTTTCCTATGACTTTGAAGGGGCACCTGTTCCAGCTGAGGCCACCTGTCCAGTGTTGCGGGGCAGTAGCCACTTTGGAGGGGCACCAGTCCTGACTGAAGCTGCCTGCTAGGTGATGCAGGGCAGGAGCTTTTTGGAGGGATTTCCTGCTGAGGTAAGCAAATTGAGTGGGACAGGTTATAGGGAAATGCCAGGGCAGGCAAGCAATGCTAACAAGCTAAATGGAGAATGTCAGAACTGGTACTGCAACTATTGGTTATCTAGGCTGAAGGAGGACTAGAAAAATGTCACCTGTCAGCACTCTTGTTTCCAGAGAAATTTCCCACAGATCCCTTTTAGGCACATGTCCTAAAAGTAGCCAATAAATTTTCTTCATGTATAACTCAGGTGATTTTCAAACTGCTGCTTCTGTGCTGGGTCTCCTGCCAAGGCATGTCTTTGGGAGGTGTAGACTCAAAATCATACTCTGACATCTTCCTTCTTCCACATTTTCTTCACCAATTCATCCATCAATAGACATTATGTTGTTTCTATTTCTTGGCTATTGTAAACAATGCTGCAGTGAATATTGGGGTGCAGATATCTTTTTGAATTGGTATTTTCATTTTCATCAAATACTCAGAAGTGGAATTACTGGGTCATATGGTAATTACATATTTAATTTTTGAGTTATTTTAAGTATAGTCAACACCTTTCATTTGGGTAAGATGCTGTTTCCTAATGCCTATAGAGCAAGTATTAAAAAGCAATTTTTAAAGTGGAAAGTAAATAGGAATTACCTCACTCTAAATTCTGTATTTATAGATTAGTTTTAAATTTGGTTTCACCAAAACTAACCAAGGAAGAAATGGTATAAAATTGACAATAAGAATGACCAGGATAACAGCCCTGGGGTCTGCCAATCTTTCCAAGTTTGTTTCAGTTTAGTGCTTCTTAAATCTTCTGGAAGAAAAAGTCCTGAGAATGTCCTTTAATTTTTTATGCATGTATTTAGTTTCTAGGGACTTTTATCCTATTCTGCAAGATGTAAGCTACCCTCAGATATTTTGTTCACACATAAAGTAACTTTTATAAAATATTCTGGTAACATTCCTATTTATGAAAAAGAGACTTTAAGGAAAAGTAAATAAAATGTCTATGTTGGTCAAAACTTTAGTGTTGTTGTGAAAGAATGACCTGTGTTTTAAAAGTTTGTATAGGTTGCTAAAATTTTGGTCTTTGTGAAAGCCAGAGAGCATTCATTGAACCAGTTGTTTCACATCATCTTGGACCATACCACGATTCTTTTACCCTTTTGTTTCTTCTCCCCTTGACTTTCCATCCTCTTTCTATAAGCCAAAGACTATAATAATGTCACTGCTCAGTTATTTGAAAACCTCTTTCACTTACTCATGAATAACCTTGCTTGTCTGGGTCTAAGAAAAAGAAGGCATTCTACATGAGAGCTAGTAATAGTGAAAAGCCTGGCAAATGTCTGAAAGCCTTTCTCAGGATGGTCAGAGATTTAGCAAAAATTAAGCACTAAGTCCCAAATACTGTCAACGAAGTTTGGGAAACTGTAGGACTAGCTTCATTGGGGCTAAGTTTTGCAGGATAGTGACTATATCATCATTGTGATGAATCATATAGTTCTTGGTCAGTTTGGGTGGTGAAGATGAGTTACCATTCATTCAATAACTAGAATAAAAACATCTGAGTTTTTCCAATAACTGTCTCCACTTCTAAAATTGTTGAATACCACTTTCTTGCTGCTTTACCTTGTTAGAGACCCTCAGACAATAATGTGAAGAAGGCCAGGAACTTTCTTGGCCATTTACTGTTTACTAAGCCTCCTACCTCTATAGACATATGGGCATGAATACTATCACTAGCATAGCATAGTATCATACGCCTCCCTTTGGGATTGTCTGGTTCTTTGTGATGCTGGTGATCTCTGCTGATTTGGTAATTTTCTGGTCTTTGTGAATTTGGTTTGGATATGTTTCCTTAGTGTTGTCTTACCCTAAAGGGAGGTGCAAGATTTAAAAGCTAGATCAAGTGGGTTTGGTTGCCACTCCAAGAAGTCTGAATTTTGTTTTTAAGTCTAGTGAGAAAACTTTGAAAGATAATAACAAAATCTGATTGATACTTTAGGAAAAAAACTCAGGTAAGTCACAGATGGCCTAGCAACAGTGGAGGCAGAGGCCAGTTTAGGGGCTGATGCAGAAGTCTAGATGAGAAATTATTGCAGCTAAGATTAAAACAGTGGTGAGGCAGCTGGATTCAAACTATATTTTGATTGCCTAGCCAGTAGAACTTACTTATGGATTAGATCCAAGTATGAAAGAAAACAAAGAGCAAAGGCCCAGAGGCATACCCAGAATTTACAAGGAAACCATTAAAACCACTGACAAAGGTGGGGGAACATCTTACCTGGCACTCAACCAGGTGTAAGGATGAGAATAGGAAACAACTGTTATAATCATAGGGTAGCAACTTCAAAAAAGCATACACAGTGGAATAATGGTGCAGAGCAAAGATTCATCCTTCCTCTCTGACCTCATGAGTCACCATAGGACACATTTCTACTTCCTCATGAAGTGGAAAGCTATCTGCTTTTAGGGAAGGGCTATCATCAAAGAAAAGCAAGTATCAGGTAAGATGGAGTGGAGAAAAGATGAGAAGGGAGATAAAAAAATCTAGAGAGATTTATTCATAATTGAATTATACTGAAGGTGCACAAGGATAGAGACTGTAAATGAAGATGGATGATGAGAATTTTGCAAGAAAAAGTATGAGGAATCCCTCAATCTTAGCATTAGGTAGAGCTTGTCATTGAAAATGGGCTGAAGGCACATGTTAATGGTAAGGGAAGAGAAATGCTGAGGAGGAAAATTTGCTTCAAAGGCCAAATAATACTTACCAGTGCCAAGCTTCTGTCTGGAATGTTAACATCATGGTTACACACACCCCATGTTAATGGGAGGCCACAGTTGGGGGCCCTGTATTTGCTTTACACTTTAACTTTTCTAATTTCTACATTTACTGTTGAGTAGAGTAATTGTGACATCAGAAGAAAATCAACCAATCATGTTTTCCTGCTTCTCTTTTAAAATTTCCTCCTGCTTTTATTAGTCTTTTACCCTTTTCTATCTATACTCCTTCTAACTTCTCACTTGCCTTATAGGTTATGGCATACTGTACAATGTACTAACATTCTAAAATCTTAGGTTTGGAACTGATTTTTGGCAGTTTTTGCACGCAGGATTCTTTAAATGCTCAACCGAGATGTTTCTCTTGTCATGAATTGCATCCATCATAATATCAACTGTTCACTTTTTGGGGGGGGAAAGGAGTAAACCTTGCTATCTGGATAACTAGATCATCTTGTCACCTGTGATGTAATTAATGGCATAATGTCCGCATTTGTACAGTGAACATCTAGGTGATCCCTCTCATATGAAAGATCAACATCTTCAGACAAAACATAGAATATGCGGCACAGCTAAACACTCTTCCTCCTCTATTAAATCTTAATTGTTGGTATATTAAGGAATTTACATGTACTACCTTATTAGTACAGATCACACTTTTTTTCAAATCCTACTGTGAGCCATTTGATAGGATTTGAATTTAGAAGGTACAAGATTGGCTCTCTTAGGGTATAAGAAGAGGGAGGGGAGAAAGGATTATATAAGAGCAATTTAACCTAATAATGAATTTGTATCTGTATTAACAAAAAGCCAAAGAGTTGCTGAACCAGCTAACCAGACTATTTTTAACAATGGATTGGCAAGATGAAGATTACAGATGCCACCTACTGAGGCAGCGCCGACGTTCAGAGTTAAGGTAATACTGCTTCTTAGAAATCTTCACACTTAATTACATATTCAATATTTGCCTTCTTATTGTACCATAGGCTTTCTAAAGGCAAGAGCTATACCCTCAGGATTTTTCACAATGTCTGACATGCTAGGGCAATCCTCTTGTATCCCCTTTCTCCTCAGGAGCTTTGTATTATCACTTTGCTATCATTCAGTAAACCTGGCTTTGCTGCAACAACAACAAAAACCCAACTGTATGCTATAATCTTTCAGTAAATATTGGTTGAATAAATTATTTTATTTTATTTATTTTTTTAAGATTTTATTTATTTATTCATGAGAAGCACAAAGAGGCAGAGACATAGGCAGAGGGAGAATCAGGCTCCCTGCAGGGAGCCCAATTCGGAACTCAATGCCAGAACTCCAGGATCATGACCTGAACCAAAGGCAGATGCTCAACCACTGAGCCACCCAGGTGCCCCAAATAAATAATTTTAACTTGGGAAGATTAATCAAGTTGGGAAATTGCGCTGCTGAATATGCTGATGTCTTCTATTAGCCAAACTTTAATTAGCTATAAAAATTGGCATAGGAGTATGAAAACAAAGTTCTCAAATAAGTCCTTTTTTATTTTTTTATTTTGTTTTATTTTTTAGTAGGCTCCATATTGAGCATGGAGCCAACACAGGGCTTGAACTCAAGCCTGAGATCAAGACTTGATCTGAGATCAAGAGTCAGACACTTAATCAACTAAGCCATGTAGGCACCTCTTTAAGTTCTTTTAATCCTTAGTTCCTACCTTTTCTTTGTCCAAAAAGAGATGAGAAAGGTATAGTCAATAGCCAGTGGTCTCATGGGTGGCAGATAGAGAAAGCCAAGGGTCTAGAGAGAAATTATATAATAGGTCCTCAAAAGGTATATGTTTAGCATATTTTTGTGTATACTGACACATAGAATGTGTGTTATTGTATGCGACCTGGAGAAGACCTTTGTCACCCTACTGTTAAAGTAGAAACTGGATATTTATTAAAATTCCCATATTTTTAAATAAACAATTATGGATGCTCTAGGAAAAATGTTTCTTAAACTCTGAGGAGTATAGTTACTTCACGGGCTATTGCTTCTGTTTGAATAGACTGAAGTTATTTAGTTGGCTTTGCAGCTGCTATGGGAGAGAACTTGTCTTGTTTTGAAAATAATATCTTTCTGAAGGTGTTCATCCTCTAAAGTAGAAATGCTGGAATCGTCAGTTAAGGTATGGTAAAGAACTACAAGAGCTGGGCTCTTTCAAGCTAGGGCTTTTTAGCAATATAGAAAGATTTTAAAAATCTTTTTAATTGAAGTGTAATTGACATACAGTGTAATATTAGTTACAGGTAAACAACATACTTATTCAGTGATTTATACATTACTCAGTGCTCACTACAGTAAATGTAGTCATCATCTGTTACCATACACTGTTACTGCAATATTGACCATAATCCCTATGCTGCACTTTTCATCAGTCTCACTTATTTTACAGCTGGAAATTTGTACCTCTTAATCTCCTTCACCTATTTTGCCCTATCCACCTCCTCTCTGGCAACCATCAGTTTGTTCCCTGTATTTTAGAATCTGTTTGTTTCATTTTTTTTTTTAGACTTCACATATAAGTGAAATCATATAGTATTTGTCTTTCTCTGATTTATTTCACTTAGCCTAATACCCTCTAGATACATCCATGTCATCACGACAAATTCTTTCTATGGCCGAGTAATATTTCATGGTATAGGTATACCCCATCTTTATCTGTTCATCTATGGATGGACACTTGGGTTGCTTGCATATCTTGGCTATTGTAAATAATGCTACAATAAACATACAGGTGCATGCACCTTTTCAAATTAGTGTTTGAGTTTTCTTTGGACAAATACCCAGCAGTGAAATTACCAGATTATATGGTATTCTATTTTTAATTTTTTTGGAAGCCTCCATACTGTTTTCCATACTGACTGCACCAATTTACCTTCCCACCATTTTACTGTCTGCACCAATTTACATGCATGAGGGTTCCCTTTTCTCCATATCCTCACCAGCACTTGTTTTCTGTGTTTTTTATTTTAGCCATTCTGACAGGTATGAGATGATATTTCATTATGGTTTTGATTTGCATTTCCCTGATAAGTGACATTCAGCATCTTTTTATGTTTCTGTTGGCCATCTGTATGTTGTCTTTGGAAAAATGTCTATTCAGGTCCTCTGTCCATTTTTTTTATTAGATTATTTGTGGGGTTTTGGTGTTGAGTTACATATACTTTGGGATTAGTTGACTAAAGATAACTTGGTTCAAAGTTACTCTCAGAGATTCTACCAAAGTTCCAAGGGAAAAATCTATAAGATATATCTATCAGCGGTTACAGTTCAATAAAAATGAATTTAGACTCCTTTGGCAACTTGTTAGGACCTTAACTAAGGTTAAGGCACCTTGTTAGAGGTGCCTTAACTAAGATCATCAAGGCCTTAGACAATGCAATGAAAATTGGTAGTATAACCACAGAAGTACTATCCCCTTCATAATTTATTTAGTAGGTATGTTTATTTTGGCTGCAAAACTGCTTTTGGTTGAATACAAAGAATTCAGTCATGAACTGCTGAAGATTACCTTTAGGATGAAATGGATGGATGCAGGACACCTATTTACAAAGACTATCATTTTGCAAACCTTCTAAACACTCTTTTTAAAATATTTTATTTTTATTTGAGAGAGAGAGTGTGTGTGTATGCAAGACTGGGGGGAAGGCAGAGGGAGAGGGAGAGAATCTCAAGTGGAATCCACATTGAGTATGGAGCCTGATGTGGGGCTGGATCTCTCAACCCTGAGATCGTGAACTGAGCCAAAAGCAAGAGTCAGATGCTTAACCAACTGAGCCACACAGCACACCCACTCTTCTAAACAATTTTAAAGAGAAATGCTCTACAACTGATAAGGGGAGGGCAGGGATAATGGTGTTTGTTGAGAACCTACTGTCCCTTATGGTTGGGTAGGCACTTAAAGTGGTTAATCTTATTAATTTGAACCTACAATATTTTAGTCGTGTAGGGAAAAACCGCAGTTCAGAAGACACTGAGAATTACAGAAATTTAGAGTCTTGCTCAGGTGGGGATTGACAAAACAACTCAGTCTCATCAGTTTTTGATACTGATGCATGGTTAAGGAACTAATGTGTTACAGTGGAGCAGCCTCGACCAGAAATGCTTCCCAAGTGTGACCAGTTAGGAATTAGGGCAGAATTTGGCAGCAGGGCAGTCAACAGGGAAGGAAAAGCAGTATTTCAATGCACCTTGCTGCTGAAATTCTGCAATTACTGCAATAGCAGTGGCAGAGACCATTAAATAGTGGGAAAATTAAAAGGAAAGCTCACTAAAAAGGAGTGGGGAGATTAGCAGGGGGAGCTCTCACGAGGTACCACTTCCCATCAATTGCAGATCTAAACAGGAACAGATGTGTCTCTTTATGCTATTTTACTATCCCCCCAGGAATGAGAAGGCTCTGCCCCCCCACAGCCCAGCCAATAAGATACATCCCTGTCAGCCAATAAAAAGCCTCTGTACTTCACACTACCTGTTTACTCCAACAGACCTTTTTTTTTTTTTTTTATGTCAGCAATTACTCTCCCTCCCCCTTTGCCTGCCCCCATAAAAGAATATTCTTCTTTGTTCTCTGGTAGTTTGCCTGTCTTGGATTGGAATTCTCTGCAACGCCTGACCCAACCCACTTTTGCTAGTGAAATAACTGACAGCTTAATTTTTAAGGTTAACATTACTTAGCAGATATGGAATCTCAAGAAGAACCCCCCAATAGCTCCAAGGCTGATGAGCGAACAAGTGCCAGACCTCAAGCCAGTTGACCTCACTGCTTTCTTGCCGACCTTGAAGTTCGAGGGTAAGTCTTCTCCTGGATTTGATTTCTGCACTATTTTTTTGTGTTTGTGTTGATCTCTCGAGGCTTTATTTAGGATTTAAGGCCTCACCCCTTCTGAAAGTACTTGTTCACTGTTTGGTCTGACTCCTCTTTGGAACCAGACTGTGCCTGTTGGAACTGTGCTGGCCTTTGGTGAGACTCCTTTTGGAACTAAGATATTCCTATTGGAACTGTGCTGTTAAAGGAGTTGTTTTTTCTGTTTTTTTTTTTTTTTTTTTCTCTAGAGAACATCTCTAAAAAAATAAGATCTTAGTCATCAGAATGCTTTGAGAGGGTCCTTCCTTCTGGGACCCCCGCTGGTTTTATGTCTAAAAACTGAGGTTCCCCTTCATGTGCGTTTCTAACCAAATGGAGCAACTTCATCAAAAGCCATTTAGAACTTTAATGGATGTTATAGAGAGCTTATGATTTCCTCAGAAAGCCACAACTAACAAAAGACTGAATGAGATGCCTCTTTAATTGGTAACTTGAAACTTGAAACAAATGTTTTTAGGATTCTAAGTTTGCTTCTTTGTGAAATACTATTTCTAAATTAACTGAGGCAAATGATTGAAATAAATCGAAATGGCTTCTGAGGATTATTTTTCCTTTCCTCCTCTTCTGTCTCCAGATGCATTGCCTCCACCTTGTGTGCACGTCCTTTGTCCTCTGTTCCTTTGTGCCGGCCTATCCTCCTGTATATGCCTCCTCCCCATTCTAATCCTTCTGTTGAACTTCCTTTTTCTTCTGAATCTCTTCCCAGTCCTTCCTCTCCTGAAGGTATTAAAATTTACCCTATAAAGTTCAGTCTTGTGAGGTGCTAAATAAACCCCAAGGGTCTTAAGTTCCCTGGAATAAGGCTGAATTTCGAGCCAGTTTCCTAAAGTGACCCAGGAGCCCCCTCTAGGTTTGCTTAAGAATATAGCATAGGTATTCAAATTTACCACCTGATTTCTCAGATTTATATCCATCCACATGCCTATTGGTGAGGGCCAGGTCAAGTAACTAGGTAAAATTAGCTCAATGGGAGAATATCCTGAAAGGGATTTGGAGAAATAAACCACAATTTGTGGCAAAATGCTTGAACACTCCCAGGAAATCTACACCAAGCAGTTAGAGTAGCCTTTCCTAAGCCTATTAATTAGTACAGGATTCGTGTTTGTACACAAAAGCCTGGTGAAACCGTTAGTATCTATTACAGACATCTGCAAATTGTCTTTAAAGGGAATTTTGGTCTTTGTTTAGGTGTTAAATCCACCTGGGTAGCATTTAATTCTCCTTGTTAATGGGCTGAAAGAGGCTCTTTCTCTTTTAGTATAAAAGGATTGTGATAGGGGCCACCTCGGTGGCTCAGTGGTTGAGCATCTGACCTTGGCTCAGGTCATGATCCTGGGGTCCTGGGCATCAGGCTCCCCAGAAGAAGTCTGTTTCTCCCTCTGCTTATGTCTCTGCCTCTCTTTGTGTGTGTCTCATGAATAAATAAATAAAATCTTAAAAAAGAAAAAAAAGGACCATGATGGAGTGGGAAACTGTGTCCCCTCCAAACTTAGTTGGCAAACTAGCCTACTCATATCCCAGATAAATCACCTAAAAGACAGATGGCTACAATTCTCAATTTTCAGTTCTGGAAAATGAAGACTCCTCCACAGATCCAAAAAACTCCTAGTTTCTGCTATTACTGCAAAGGGCCAGGACGTTGGAAAAAAAAAAAAAGACTGTTCTAAATTGAAGCATTCCAGTGCCATTGATTCCGGGTCTCCAGGATCACGCCCTGGGCTGAAGGTGGCACTAAACCGGTTTATCTCTCTGTTTCTGATGATAAATAAATAAAATCTTTTTAAAAAAATAGTTCAAATAGTGAGGGTCTTTAATAAACCTCAGCAGGTTCCTGTCTGTCTGCCTCTCCTTTTGTCTAGGTCCTTTGTGAGATACACACTCTTCTGCTTAGTTCCTCTAACCTTATTCATTTAGTGGGCCACAATTTCTTAGAAAATAATCCTACTGGAATTTTTCTCTCAAAAGGAAATAATTCTAGAATTTGACTGTAGTAATCTAAATAGCCAGTCAGGGAAATTAAATAACGCTTCGCTAGCTCTTATTTGTTCTGTTTCTGATACCATTATAGCTGAGTCTGGAAACCGTGATCATTTGTTCTTATTGGATCAGCTATCCTCCTCTTTATGGGAAAACTCTTCAAATTATATTGGCAGCATCCATAGTGCATTTCCCATCAAGATTCAGACAGATCCATTAGAAATATCTCCTCAGAATTAATAAAGATTAATTAGAGTCCTTCCTCCCACAGCCCTTTTGGTTAAGGCCACTCTGGAGAAATAATCACAAGATCCCCTTTAGCCATCCTGCATCCCATGTAGCAGAAGCCCCCCACCACTCCCTGATTCTCCTTACACTCAACACTCAAATCAGTTGCTTTACATTGTAGGTCATCCTCCTGCTAACCGCTCCTCATGTAATTCTTAACACTGTAGTAGCCTTAGCCTTGCTATTCTCCTCTGCTTCATGGATGAAATCCCTCATGACTGCTTAATGCTGACAGATCGCATTTGCCTCCTTGTGAAAATTTACAGGAAACTCCTAACTGATGCAGATTTTTCATGGTTTAATAATGGTTTCTTATTTAAAGGATGCATATGGTAAATATTGTGTTGGGTATGCTGTTGCAACTCCGCTGGAAGTCATTGAGTCCATACCTTTACCTGTGGCTATTTTGGCCAGCAGGTTTAGGTATAAGCCTTACTTGGGCATGTACCTTAACCAAGGGTAGAACCACAAACATTTATAACCAATAGTCAGTATGCCTTTCGAGTAGCTCATGAATTTAGAATGCTATGGAAACAATGAAGTTTCCTTACCTCCAATGGCAATAAAAGAAAAAATAGCTCTTAGGTCCCAAATTTATTAGATGTCATACTTTTGCCAGCAGCTCTAGCTATTATACACTTCCTGGGCCTTTCAGAGTTTACTCCTAGAATCCAAAGGAAACCATTTCACTGATATTTCCACCAAAATGCTGTTCTCAGCGAAACCAAGACCCAAACCTCTGTTATGGTTCAAAGGGATGTTCTCTCAAATGATAAATTGGAGATAATGAAATGAGCTATCCAACAATTGGCCTTAGAGGGAAAAATATTGGAAATCTAATAATTGTTGGTTTGATTAAAAAAAAAAAACAACAAACCAGATTACTCTGGTTTAGACCCAACAATCCTGCCTTGCGAGAAGTCCTAGAATTCCTACTACTTACTGTTGAACATGCATTAAACCATTGGTCTACTGGAAAAATAATAGTGTTTGGGAATGTTAGTGGGGAAATATTAATAAGGCTACAAAAAGCACCTACCTTGATTATCTCACCTGTCCAAAGTATGATCCAAAAAAACCAGTTCACACAGATGGACTTCATACAGCTTCCCTGTCCCATGAATATAAAGGTTTTAATTATGGTTTTCTCATAGGAACAAAGCCTTTTCCTTGTAGACAGGCCAAATGCTTATTCTATGGCTTAAATTCTGTTAGAAGATTATCCCTCCCTGGGGAATCCCTCTTGAACTTCATAGTGATTGAGGAGCTCATTTTACCAGTCAGGTGCTTCAGCATGTCTGTGCTGTCTGGCCAGTGTAACAACTTTGATTGCGTGTACCATCTTCAATCCTTAGGGTTAATTGGTTGCACTAACAGCACTGACAGAATTTGTACAGGGCCTCCAAATATCTTGGCTGAAAGCATTCCTGTTGGTCTTCTAAATTGCAGATGCAATCCTTTGGGATTCCTAGACTCTCAACCTTTGAAATGATCAAAGGATGTCCTATGCACTTGGCCCCTGCCTCCTCTGACTCAGTTGATAAAAGGGGATCCACTTTAATATTGTAAAGGCCTCGTTGCTTCTTTTGAAAATAACCATACTTTGGTAGAGCAGTCTTTACATCATGTAGTCAAGTACATGTAAGACAGACCTCAAGTGCTCTGCCACCTGGAGATTTCATCTATTGGAATAGACTTTTCCAGAGAGACTCTCTTCAACTTCACTGGAAGGGACCTTATCAGGAACTGCTAACCAACCCTTGGATAGGGGACTAGATTCTTGGGTTCAAGGTGACCTATCTAAAGAATGCTCCAAACCCTGACTGGAGCTGCACACAAACTGGTGACCTGAAAGTGAAGATTTCCTGGAATTGAAGCAGATGATATCTGAAAAGACAGCTTTCCCAAGATGTCCAGACCATAACTGTATCCCTTTTTCTCACTGTTTGCTGCGGCTTTCTCTTATGGAAAGAAAATGCTTTCTTCTCCCAACTCTTGTGAAAAGGGAAATGTCATCTTTTGACTATGGTCTTTTGGAAACAACCTTGTGATCCAGTGAGCTTTCTCTGAAGGATGACAAGGTTAGTATTCACAAAAGTCTTTATTCTGAACTGCAACCAAACTCCTGGTTCTTACCCAAATCCATGGCTTTTGAATTTACAGCTTTACATCTATATTATTGATAACCCATTTGCTTCCAAAGAGTCCTTTTGAGAAAACAATACCATTTTTAAAAATCTTTGAAGTTTCGCAACAAGTTCATCTGCTACTGCTTCATGTTTATACCTTCACTGTATCTTCCCAAATGCATTTTGTTAATTCTTTCAGTGGCTCTTGCTGTATCCACTTATCTGCTCTCAACGTTGCTTTAAGTGGAGACTTCCAGAAAACATACATGACTCCAGGTTTGTTTTTTAAAGGAGAACCGTTCTCTTCTAGGTAGGACTAAGTGCCAATGAACACTTTGGTTGACTACTTTCCAAACGTAAACTTCACTAAAATGGAGTGGGGAGGCCAGAGGTGGACGCTCTCACACTCCACCACTCATCCACAATTTTAGATGCCAATGAGTAGAGATGGACTTTGCAAGGGGATACCACTTTACTTTCCCGCAGGAGGAAGAAAGGTTTTTCTCCTCCCCCAGCAACAGCTTAGCCAATGGGACACTTTCACAACTCAGCCAATGAAAAGCCACTGTACTTTAAACTCCTATGTTACTCCAATGGACATCTTGTTCACAACAGCCCTCCGAAATGCCTTTCCTCGATAGAAGGCTGCCCAGCTGCTTTGTTTTCCCCTCTTGCCTGTGGTTTTGCAGTAGTGTGCATGTTTGGAATTGTAATTTTGTGCTATTCTCGACCCATTTTTGTTGGTACAATAACATAGTTTCATTTTTAAGATTAACAGTTGAGCTCTTTAGGAAAACACTAGGGATATTTTTTGTTCATTAGCCACCTCCTCCCTTTCCCCACAGCGGACTGTCCTGATTACTGCAGAATCAACATTAGGGAAGTTGCAGGCCAGCAGGAAGGCTGTCTCCTCCCGTAGCCGGACTTCCTCCTCCCCCCCTTAGGCCCCCTGGGGACCCGAGGGCGGGTAGTTGTTGGCCCCTGGCCTGGAGGGCGGGGGCGCTGCAGCGGGGCTCGGGGCTCGCAGAAAGCCCAAGCCCGCGGGCACCGGCACCAGGCACCACCGCCTCCCCGGGCGCGCTCTCTGTATCTGCAGGTTAGAGGCCGGCTCTTTCCGGAACCCCAAGCTCTGTCCCCAGGGAGCCATGGCGACATCCAGGGCCTGTCTCTACCTTGGGATGTGCGTGGCTGCAGCGCTGGCGTCTTTCCTGGCGGGATTTATGGCGGGTAAGTGCGCTCCCCTTCCCGGCGCGGGCTGGCGCTGCTCCCTGCCACGCTGGGGAGCAAGGAGAGAAAGCCTGGAGGGCTGCGTGCCGGCTTCCCCGAGCCCCGGGCCCTCCAACTCCGCGGGGTTCAGCCCACCTGGAAACCGAATGGAATGCATTTGACCTTCTTAATGAGGTGCGACTGACATTCAAGTGAGTTCCGCACACTTGTCAAGAGCCCTTGGGTCAGGGCTGTCCCTATCCGCAGGGATGAAAACGCGGTTTCATTTACAGGCGCTGCTAGTGCATGGACAGCGCTGCAAAAACTGCCCCAACGTAGTCCTTTACTACGTAGACATTTGTGTGATGTTTGTGTGTCAGGCATTGTGCTGTGGACTAGAGCGCCCCAAGGAGAACAAGAAAATTAGAGGCCCGTGCCTTGATGCATTTCATGTAGGAAAGTGAAAAGAATAAGGCCCCATGCAGGGAGCCTGACACGGGACTCGATCCTGGGTCTCCAGGGTCATGCCCTGGGCTGAAGGCGACGCTAAACCGCTGAGCCACCTGGCTGCCCCATAACACTGGTTTTAACCAACTCAGAATTACACTGCATGGTAGAATTTGAAGGATTTCTGCGTCTAATATGAACATTTTTGTAAAGCTACCCTTCAGCTATTTAAGGACTTTTTTTTTTTTTTTTGGCTTCTAATTTTTATAAAAGTCAAAAGCAATTATCTAAGTACATATGGTAAGTATATGTGTATGCGTTCTCTCCCCTAGGCTGGTTTATTAAGCCTTTGAGAGAAACCACCACTTCACTCCCCTATCATCAAAGTATACGGTGGAAACTGGTATCTGAGATGAAAGCTGAAAATATTAAATCATTTCTTCGGTAAGTTTGTTTTGATGTTTGGTCTTAAAATGTTTAAAATATTGCAAAGGAGAAGTGTATTACAACTAATTTTATTCATGTGGGTAATCTTTCTGTGAAATTATATGATCTCACATTGATTTATGGTAGTTTAAAATGTCCCTCTAAACTATTCAGGGTAAAATGTATTTGAATGTTGCAGGAGTGAGTCTTTCTTCTCTAACTTCATCTACAGAAAAAGTACCGGGTTGCTTTATTAAGAGATGTTTCAACTACATGTAACTTTAGACTGCAAGTGAATGTTATTTCTTCCTTATGCCTGGGTTCAATCAGCAATTTTATTTAAAGGTCCCATTCTGTCAGGAAGACTTAGATGGTTGTAAAATTAGATTTAAAGGAGGGGAGATTAAAGTTTCAGAAGGTCTGTCACAAATTAAACCTTTGTCCCACATTGCAAATACAAGTAACACAAATTGGACAAAATAAGAGCAAAAGGATCAGTGCAAAATTCCTGAAATGCTAAGAATGCATTTGCCATACAACCTAGCCATTTTTACCCTTGGGCATTTATGCTGGAGAAATGAAAAACTATGATCACGTAAAACCTGTACACCAATGTTAATAGACAGCATTAATCATAATATCCAAAAACTGAACATAAATGTCCCTCCATCGGTGAAAAGTTAAAGTATAGTAGTTAATCTTATACGTTTTTCTTTTTAAAAATTGCTTTTACTTTAAGCCATTTGCACTTGCAGGTTAATTTTAGAATCACCTTCTGAATTCCTACAAAAAAATCCTGCTGGAACTTTTATTAAAGTTGCATCAATCTATAGATGAATTCGGAAGAGAAGCGACATCTTTAAAATATGGAGCCTTTCAGTCTCGTTATTCATTTGTCAGAGGGAGGTACTATAGTTTAACTTTTCACCAATGGAGGGACATTTATGTTCAGTTTTTGGATAGTATGATTAATGCTGTCTATTAACATTGGTGTACAGGTTTTACGTGATCATAGTTTTTCATTTCTCCAGCATAAATGCCCAAGGGTAAAAATGGCTAAGTTGTATGGCAAATGCATTCTTAGCATTTCAAGAATTTGTTTAACTGCTTTCTAGTATGGCTGTATCACTTATGTTTTCCATTCACATTATCATTCTTAATTTTACCCATTCTAATAAGTGCATAGTGATACCTCATTGTGGTTTTAACTTGCAGGCCCCTAATGGGTGCTTACTCATCATTTATATACCATCTTCAGTGAAATGTTCATGTCTCTGACCTATTTTCTATTTGGGTAATTCTGTTTTTTGTATTTTTGCTATTGAACTTTGAGAGTCCTTTATATTTTCTGGATAAGTCTTTTGTCTTTGTGACATTCAAATAGTTTTCTATTTGTCTCTTCATGTCTTTTTTTAAAATTTTATTTATTTATTCATGATAGTCACACAGAGAGAGAGAGAGAGAGAGGCAGAGGGAGAAGCAGGCTCCATATAGGGAGCCTGACGCGGGATTCGATCCCGGGTCTCCAGGATCACTCCCTGGGCCAAAGGCAAGCGCTAAACCGCTGTGCCACCCAGGGATCCCATCTCTTCATGTCTTAACAGGGTTATTTGTAGATTAGATGTTTTAAATTTTAATGAGGTCCAATTTATTGCTTTTTCCTTTTATGGATCAGATACTTGGGTTCAGATCTAAGATCTCTTGAACTAGATCTCTTTTCCCCTCTCTTCCCTCTGCCCACACATTTTATACTTTACATTTTACATTAATTTTGTGATTTGAGTTAATTTTGTCATAAAATATAATGTTTGGTTGAGGTGCATTCTTTTGCCTATGGATGTCCAATCGCTCTGGCACTGTTTGTTGAAAGACTATTCTTCCACTTAATTGCTTTGCACCTTTGTTAAAAATCAGTTGGGCATATTTGTGGGAGTTTATTTCTAGATTCTCTATTCTGCTCTATTAATCTGTATGTCTGTTCTCTGCCAGCACCACATGGTCTTGATTATTGAAGCTATATAGTAAGCCTCAGCAATGTGTAGAATGATTCCTCCCATCTTATTTTTCTAAACAATTGTTTTAGCTATTCTATATCCTTTTCCTTTACATATAAAACATAGAACAAACATACGTCTACAAAAAAACATTGCTGAAATTTTTTTTTTTTTTACCATGATTACACTAATCTTATAGAACAATTTGGGGGTACTTGACATTTTTCCTATGCCCAGTCTTCTAATCCATAAACATAGTAAATCTCTCCAGTTATTTAGGTCTTCTTTGTTTGCTTTTATAACGAAATTTTCAGGATGCAGACCCTGGATGTGTACTGTTCGATTTATATCCAAGTATTTAATTTTCTTTGGAGGAATTGTAAGTCATATTGGGTTTAATTTCAGTTTCCACATGTTTATTAATATATAGAAGTACTGTTGATTTTTTTTGTGTTAAAAAAAACTGTAGTTTTTTGCATCCTGTAGTCTCTCTGAACTCATGTCTTTAGGAGTTTTTGTTAATTCATTGGGATTTTCTCTGTAGACAATCATGCCATTTTCAAATAGGGACAATTTTATTACTACCCTTCCAAATTGTATGCGTTTTATTTTATTTTATTTTTTTTAAAGATTTTATTTATTTATTCTTGAGAGATAGAAGGAGAGACAGAGCCAGAGACACGGGCAGAGACAGAGCCAGAGACACAGGCAGAGGGAGAAGCAGGCTCCATGCACCGGGAGCCCGACGTGGGATTCGATCCCGGGTCTCCAGGATCGCGCCCTGGGCCAAAGGCAGGCGCCAAACCGCTGCGCCACCCAGGGATCCCTTTTTTTTTTTTTTTTTTTTTTAAAGATTTTATTTATGTATGCGTTTTAAACTTGGGTTTGTTTTGTTCTTATTGTGCTGACTGAAATCCAATAGTATTTCTTTTTTGTTGGTTTCTAATCTTAGAGGGAAAGCATTTAGAGTTTCATAATTGTGATACTGTCTATAGATTTGTTGTAAATGCTCTTTATTTAGTGAAGGAAATTCCCCTGTATTCAAAATTGCTAAAAGATTTTTATCATGAATGGATATTGATACTGTCAAAGGGTCATTTTTCTGCATCAATTTCTCTGATCATGTTTTTTTTTCTTTACCTGGTTAGGAATCTAGCGATTCCTTTACTGATTTTTGGAGGCCTAGGGATCAAATTATATCAAGAAGGGAGTCACAGTCTCCGGGAGTGCAAAAGTGTATATTTTTCCCATTTATCATGTAAACTTTTGCTTTTTATATTATGAAGATTATTTATAGGACAGAATTACCCTTTTATCTTTATGAAATGTCCTTTTCTTTGGTAATTGCTGTCTTTAAGTCTATGTTATTTGGTATAAATATTGCCACTTCAGCCTCCTTACATTTACATTTACATGGTGATCTTCTTCCATCTACTTTTAATCTACCAGTTTGTTTAGAATTAAAATGTACCTTCAATAGAGAGCATTTAATTGCCACGTGGTATTTAATATATTTTGGTCATCTTAAAGTGTATCATCCTCTGTAGACAGCAGATAGATAATTTGCTATTATATTCCTTCTGGTAATCTATGCCTTTTAATTTGAGTATTTAGTCCCTTAACAAATAATATAACCACTGATATGGTTAAACTTAGCTCTACTAATTTATTGTTTTCTGTTTACTCCTTTTTTGTTCATTCTCATCTTCTGCCACCTTTTTAGTAAAATTTTATTTCAGATAATCTTTTACTTATACATTCTTACATTGTTTTTTTTTTTGTTTTTTGTTTTTTGTTTTTCTTTTAGTAGATGCTCTGGTCCTTACGTCATACATCTATAACTTATAACTCCACTCAATTCTTATTTTTGCACAACTTAACATACAATAGAGAACTCACATTTCTATATTGCCATTTATCCTCCCCTCTATTATCCTTTATATTAGAGCTGTCAAAAGTATCTTATCTACAATGCAATATAAACCTTGAAAAGTAATTTTTCATTGACCACATATGTATTGAAAGCCAATTAAAAATTAGCATTTTATATCTTATTTCCAGTGATCTTCATTTGTTTTTGAAAATTTGGGTTATCCCACGGTATTTCTATTTAGTCTAAATAACTTTCTTAAGCATTTTTAATGTGAGGTCCAGTGGTGACAAATACTTAGTTTTTCTGTCTATAAAATCCTTACTAAATCATAGTTTTTGAAGCATAATTTTCCTGGATATGGACTTTTAAGATGATTTTGTTTTCTTCTCCTTTCAGAAATTTCAATGCTTTTTCATTGTCTTCTGTCTAATATTGGCATCTTATGAGAAGTTTATAGTTATTCAAGTTATATAACATACATCATTTTGTCTTTAATTTTGAGTAGTTTTACTATGTGCCTAGGTATAGTTTTAGTCAAATTTATTCTGTTTATGGCCCTCTGAGATTCTTGACTTTGTAAACTTATATCTTTCACTAAGGTAGGAAGGTTTTACTCATTATTTCTTAAAATTTTCTGCACTATTCTCTTTTCCCCTTCCAAGACTCCATTTAAACCCTAGAATCAAATAGAGTGAATACAGTATGGTGTGTTTCCTCCTGATTTAATGAGGTCATGAAGTTCCATCTTAAATTCCATGGATGAACTAGAGCAAACTATAGTAATAAGGTATGAAAACGACTATACTATTTTATGAAATTGAGCTGATTTATGATGGAGGTGCATTAGATATTAGGAAGCAAATTTAGAATGTCTGTTTTGAAGTGCTCATTTAGAGATAAAATAATCACTAGGAAGTTAGGATGCATGTCATTTATTTTATTTTTATTTTTATTTTTTTATGATAGTCACAGAGAGAGAGAGAGAGAGGCAGAGACATAGGCAGAGGGAGAAGCGGGCTCCATACCGGGAGCCCGACCCGGGACTCGATCCCGGGACTCCAGGATCACATCCTGGGCCAAAGGCAGGCGCTAAACCACTGAGCCACCCAGGGATCCCTCTGACCCACAGTTTTAACAGCTTCCAGAAGGTATAGGTGGTAACTTTTGGTGTGAGATTTAAGAGTCCTTATTTTTTAAAATGATTTTCTTTCTTTTTTTTTTTTTTTTCTTTTAAAGATTTTATTTATGAGAGAGAGAGACAGACACATAAGGGAGAAGTAGGGCCAGGATCCTGGGATCACAACCTGAGCCAAAGGCAGATACTCACCACTGAGCCACCCAGGTGCCCCCTGAAAGAATCATTATTTTTGAAAGAACTCCTAGCACATCTTCTAGCCCTGAGATATGTGGGGGCATGGGAAATAAAACAGCTTGCAAGTGAGCAGGGTCCTCCGAGGAAACCAGTTAAGGCAAGGAAGTCAAGCAAACATTCAGAATGGTGGCTGAGGGTAAAAGAATTGTTGATCATAGTTGTAGAAGGTTTATGATCGGTGAAAGAGCCCAGGAAGGAGAGGTGTTCAAGATTGGGTTCTTGATTCTAATGTAGTAGGAAGAATTCGATATCTCCCCAGCCTCAACTGTTGAGTATTCATCCTCCTTCATGTATTCAGTAAGGATTACCTCCTTTCCAGCCCAGGAGTATCTTGACTGGTCCATAATCCAGTCATTATAACTCTTCCTTCTGGTGATGTTTCTTTCATTTGAGAAGAGGTATATATTCTATGATCAATGAAATGAGAGGGAAATTTAGCTGTGATCTTCTACCATAAGTTTTCCTCTGTTGAACACAGAAGAGGAAATAGATGTTCTTGTTTGTACATGTTTCTCCTGAGCATTACAGTGTGAGTATATGATATCTGGAATTGTACCCACCTTGGGACCATAACGAGAAATTTAGAAATGAACTAAAGGATGTTACACCCTGTGGCTCTTTTTTTTTTTTTTTCCACTTCTTTATTCCATTTCAGTGGGTTCTTCTCTTTCTTTTTTAAGAGTGAGAGAAAGACTGCACATGCATGCAAGTAAATATGTGGGATGGGGAGGAGAGGCCAAGGGGCTGAGGGAAAAGAAAGAGAAAGAATCTTAAGCAGGCTCCATAACCAGCACAGAGCCTGACAGGAGGTTCAATCTCACAACCCTGAGATCATGACCTAAGCTGAAATCAAGAGTCTGATGCTTCACTGACTGATCCACCCAGGCTCCCATTAGTGGGTTCTTTAAAAGATGGATGGCAAAAGTTCATGGTTAATCCTTCATTATTAATTATAAGAATGTTATCTGCTTACTGTAGAAAATAAAACAATAATAAATTATATAAAGTAGAAATATCTCAAGCCCTACTTTTTAGAATGCATGTGAAATAACTTCTGTCTATAAATTATTTTTAAAACAACTTTTGTAAGGTATTCAATATCCATAACCTGTAGATTTCATTTAATGATATAGAAAGGGAAAACTGCACAGAGAAGATACTGGAGGAGTCCTAATGGATAATGAATAGCTTGCAGTGGGAAAAGGGAATGAAAGAAGTGGTGATAGAGACTCAGGTAGGTGGGACAGTATTTATGTCTCAGAGAAGACCTTGTGCAAAGGCAGTAGGTAGTCACTGCAGGAGAAAAAGGAGTCTACCAAATGCTTTAGGGTGGAGAATTTTATATGGAGAGTGGTGGGAAATGAAAATGGAAAGGTAGAAGTGTGGGTCAGATGAAAAAGAACCCAATACACCATGTTTGAGTGTGAACTTTATAAAAATGCACAGTGTAGGGAGCAATACAAGGAGTTCAGGCAATTAAATATTATCAGTTGAATGATTTCAAATTATCGCTGTTCCTCAAGGTCAGACAACTATGACTTTTGTATTTTAGTCCCAGAATTTAATGACTATGAAGTTATGAACAAGTTATTTAACTATTTTCTCAATTTCGTTATTTGCAAAATGAGGACAATGGGAGAAGGGTTGGGAAGATTCATTGAGTTGACCCAGGTGAAAGTGCCTGGTCACATGTCTGGCATGTAGTTTTCAGTGAATGTCAATTATCCTTTACTGCCTGTCTTTTGTTGGTTGTCCCATGGTTGATTAAAAACCCAATTTAGAGAAGTATTATTATTTTACTGAAAGGGAGGGTGGGGTGGAGAGTGGGAGGGGTGAGAAAATATTTTAAAAATATTATTTACTCTCATGTAAAATGAATCTATATAAAAACTACTTTTGTGAGGCCACTTAAATACTACAACACATTTATACTCAGAACCAAGAGAACATTGCCTAAATTCAGTTCAATAAATATGTTGTATAATTTCCAGGTAACAGGGAGGAAGGTAATATAAAATGAAAATGCATGGACTTTTAACCTCAATGAAATTAATACGCAATTGAATAGACATAACAAGACAACAGTTGAGGTATACATTAGATTGCCCAGCTGGTCTATGGCAAACATGATGAACGGCCCCCTGCTGCCCAAAATGTCCTAACTGATGATGAGCAAGGAGAAGCACCAGTGGTATAGAGGCCTGACTTTCTTCCAAGGTGTCTTCTCATACCTGCTGATTACATGTGTTTACCATGGAATATGTTCTTTTCTGGGGAAGCATAATGTGAAAATTGTAGTTACAAATAATTTTTAAATTGGCATACCTATAATTTGCTATTGCTAGCTATTTTTTTAATCTTTGATGTAGAAATGATAATACCTAAAAGACGAGGGATGCATCTAGAATAATCCTTAGGCATATTGTCTGAATATGGTCTTTAACTCCCACTTGTATTTTATTTTCATGTAGTTCTTTTACAAAGCTTCCTCATCTGGCAGGAACAGAACAAAATTTACTTCTTGCCAAGAAAATCCAAACCCAGTGGAAGAAATTTGGACTGGATTCCGCCAAGTTGGTTCATTATGATGTCCTCCTATCCTACCCCAATGAGACAAATGCGAACTATATATCAGTCATGGATGAACATGGGATTGAGGTGATGTGGAATTATTGGTACTCTTTGTATTTTGTAACCCCAGTTTATGTGAATTGGGATATAGGGTCAATAAAAATAGAAATTTGGTAATAGTGCAGTGGAACTCCTACTTTTTAGAAGAGTTGATAAGTTGTAAACTAATTATTCAGTGTTTACTGTGTTAGGCACAGTGCTAAATCTTGAAGCCAGAAGGAAGCCTAGAAACATGATTCCTTTGCTTTAAGTAAGGCAGGGCAGATGTTGGAACACATAATTTTAAATCGATATGGTTAAGTGTTAGGAAGAATATGGTTTGGGTTCTTTACACAGAAAAATTTCACTTCAACTAACATGGACTTAGATTAGGCTTCTTGAAAGAAAACTTTCCTGATATGTGAGTCATGAAAGATCCTAAGGATTTAACAACATGAAAAAAACAAAGAAGAATTCTAGGCAGAAAAAAATGCCGGCTAACGTTTGGAGACCTATAACTACCTTAGTATTATTGAGGAATTTAAACATTTTCTGTATTTCAAAAATGTGAAGTATAAAGTAAGCCACAATAAGAGATAAACCAGTATTTGTTTTGGGGACAGATCATAGGAGGGCTTATACATTGTCCTAAGGGGCTTAGAATCCAACTTCAGTCAATGGAAAGCATTGACAAGTCCTAAGCAATGGAAGAATATGGCTAGAGAGGCATTTTTTTAGATAGTTTGGATCATCTGCAGGTTAGACCTTGACTAGGTAAAAAGTTCAAGTCTTAGGAGAATAGGTGAAAGATGAAGCCCTAAATGACGATGTCAGTAGGAATGAGGAAGAAGGATGATCTAAGAAGTAATTAGGAAGCAACATTAGTGGGAATTGATTAGTGATTAATTGGAGGAAGGATATGAAGACAGAGTTCAGGATGACTCCTATGTGTCTGGAACGGATATCTGAGTAATGATGCAACTCATAATAGCAAGGAATGCCAAGCAAGAAGTAGGCCTGGGGTGAGGGATGATAAATTCAAAATTTGACATGTTGAGTTTGGACATCCACGCTGAAATAACCATCAGGCCCTTAAATACACGTGTCTGAAAAGGAAAGCTTTCTAAGTATTTGGGCTATGGACAAAATTTTGGGAGTCCATGAAATCTTATAGGAAGGGAGTATAAAATGAGGCAGACAGTGGCCTGGGGATAAAACACAGGAAACATTATTTAAATACATTTGAATTAAAAGAGGTCCAAAAAAGTTGGAAAGGAATCATTGGAACAGGAGGAGGAGAATCGTGGGGGTGTCACCTTCACAGCCCTGTTTTTATGTGGGAACTTCTAGTCACCTGAGACTGCATGTATTTCTAGAAGTTGCTACTATTTTGAAGGTAGTAATAATAATAAAGCTCTTCTTCACTGTTGCCAGTGGAATTTACCTGATTAATTATTGAGCCTAGTTTTAGAATATTCTATCGTTAAGTGTATACTTGGGGGCATTATTCTTTAATAACAATCTGGAATGTTTCTCTCTAACTGCATGTGTTACAATTCTTGCTAGATTTTCAATACCTCCTATCTTGAGCCACCACCAGATGGATATGAGAATGTTACAAATATTGTTCCACCATATAACGCTTTCTCAGCCCAAGGCATACCAGAGGTAAAATAAGACTTGTTTACTCAATTCTTTAAGCCTTCCTTTGTTATTTAAAGCCTATGTAGAGGACTAAAACCAAGATTAGGTGAATCATTCATGCTGATCCACATTTTGAGGTTCAATCCTATGAACAACCTTTCTAAAAATAATCTGAGGGGAAAAAAAAAGAAATACATAAAAATCATAGCCTGATGAAGCAGATGCCACTCTGAAATAACAAAGAAGCTGCTGAACTCATCTTTAATTTAGTTATGTCAGTAGTTGTTTTTATTAGCTCTTTTCCTTTGTTTATAGTTTGATTTTTTTTTTTCATAGATTTATAGATCTGGTTTTATAGATCATACCATAGAAGTTCTTAAATTAATACTATGTTTGAAAATTAAACATGTTTGGGATTTCTTTTTCCTTTTAAAAATCCTCTTTGTAAAAAAAAAAAAAAATCCCCTTTGTTTCACTCGCCTCTCCCCCTTCAATCTGTCTCTTCTCTGGCAACCCTCAGCTTGTTTTGTATTTTAGAGTCTGTTTTTGCTTAGATTCTGCATGTAATTGAAATCATATGGCATTTGTCTTTCTCAGACTTATTTCTCTTAGCATAATACCCTCTAAGTCTATCCATGTTGTTGTAAATGGCAAGATCTCACTCTTTTTTATGGCTGAGTAACACACATACACCACTTCTTCCTTATCCATTCATCTATCAATGAACACTTGGGTAAATAATGATGCAGTAAATATAGGGTGCATTTTTTTAAATTAGTGTTTTTGCTTTTTGGGGGGAAGTATCCAGTAGTAGAATTATTGGATCATATGGTATTTCTATCTTTAACTTTTTGAGGAGCCTCCGTACTGTTTTCCACAGTGGTCGCACCAACTTACATTCCTACCAACAGTATGCAAGGATTTCTTTTTTCTCTACATCTTGGCCAACACCTGTTACTACCTTTTTGATACTAGCCATTCTGACCCATGTGAGGTAATCTCATTGTGGTTTTGATTTGCATTTCCCTGATGGTTAGTAATGTTGAGAATGTTTTCATGTGTCTGTTGCCAATCTGTTTATGTTCTTTAGAAAATGGTCTATTGAGGTGTTTTGCCCATTTGAATTAGATTATGTATGTATGTTATTTAGTTTTTGGTATTGGGTTATATAAAGTCTTTACATAGTTTGGATATTAATCCCTTACCAGATATATCATTTGCAGCTATCTTTCTCCTTTTTAGTTTGGTTTATGGTTCTCCTAGTGATGCAAAAGCTTTTTATTTTGATGTAGTCCCAATAGTTTATTTTTGCTTTTGTTTCCCTTCCCCAAGGAGACATATCTAGAAAAAGGTTGTTAAGGCTCATGTCGAAGAAATTACTCCCCTACGTTTTCTTCTAGGGTTTTTATGGTGTCAGGTCTCATGTTTAGTTTATTTTTGTGGATGGTTTGAGAAAAGTTTCTTGGTTTCATTCTTTGGCATATAGCTGTCCGATTTTCATAGCACCATTTTGGAGAGACTGTTTTTCTTCACTGTATATTCTTGCCTCCTTTGTCATAGATTGATTGGATAAGTGTGGGTTTACTTCTGGACTTTATGTGTCTGTTGTCATGCCACTATGATGCTGTTTTGATTACTCTGGCTTTGTAGTCTATCGTGAAATCTGGGATTGTGATACCTTCAGCTTTGTTCTTTCTCTTGCTCACATTGGCTGTTGGAGGTCTTCTATAGTTCTTACACAAATTTTAGTATTACTTTTTGTAGTCCTGTGACAAAGGCTGTTGGTATTTTGATAGGGATTGTGTAGAATCTGTAGATTGCTTTGGAAAGTATGGAAATTTTAATGATGCTAAATAATATTCCAGTCTGTGGGCATGGATTATCTTTCCATTTATTTGGGTCTTCAATTTCTTTTAGCAGTATTTTATAATTTTCAGAGTATAGGTCTTTCAAATCCTTGGTTAAGTTTATTCCTAGGTATTTTATTATGTGGTGCAGTTATAAGTGGAATTGTTCAAAACATAGTTGGGGGCACCTGGGTGGCTCAGTGGTTGAGCATCTGCCTTCAGCTCAGGGTGTGATCCCAGAGTCCTGGGAGTCCCATACTGGGCTCCCTGCAGGGAGCCTGCTTCTCCCTCTGCCTGTGTCTCTGCCTCTCTCTCTCTGTCTCTCATGAATAAATAGATAAAATCTTTTTTAAAAATTAAAAAAATATATAGTTGGAATTTTTAAAATTATCTTTATTTCCTTCAGCTCCGTATAGTCTGATAATCTCTTCAAAATAGAACACTGCTTAAAGTGTTATATATTGGCATTTTTTTTAACTTTTCAAAGTATTAAAACATCTTCTAAAAACTTCTACAGAATTAGCATGGATCTGTTTTTCAAGCCCAATCCAGGATAGATAACTTTTGATGATATGGTATTGTGGAGCAAACTTATTCTATTGTTTTCTCTTTAATTAGCAGTATTCTGTATATTTTTAATTTTTTTTCTTTTCTTACAGGGAGATCTCATATATGTGAACTATGCTCGTACTGAAGACTTTTTCAAACTGGAAAGAGAGATGAACATCAACTGCAGTGGCAAGATTGTTATTGCAAGATATGGAAAAATCTTCAGAGGAAATAAAGTATTGTATCATCTCCTCTTTTTCTAGAGGGAAGAGGATAGTGTATATCCTCTAAATGTGAATGATCAGCTTGCATCATGTTTTCCAGGATTACCTCAATATATGTATTTAACAAATCTTCCTATTTGTCATGGTTGCACAGGAAATCTGTTTTTATGTTACTTCACATACCTAGAAAAGGAAGTTACTTTTACTACAGAAACAAAATTTGTTTTTCGAAATTTTATGTAAACTGAAAAATGAAAGCTACCCTACATTACCCATTTTATTAGCCCCCAGACATGATCAATCTTAACAGTTTTTCTTAGACCTAATTCTGTGACATATAAATATAAATTTTTTCCATATACTAGTTTTACATGTTATACTTTAACAAAGATGGCATCAAATACTATATATAACTTTTTTTCTACTCAGCAATAATATATGGGTATCACTCCACGCCAAAACATTGAGAGTTGTATAATGTGTGGTTAAGAGTATAGGACTCTAGATCCATACAACATTGATTCTGGTCTCATCTAGGTTCCTTGTTCTCTAGATCTTTTACTGTGAGCAAGTTATTTAATCTTTCTCTGCCCATGTTTCCTCATACATAAAGTGGGAATGCTAATAATACCACTAATCTCCTAGAATCCTTAAGACTAAATGACTTTGTTTGAAAGCACTTATGATAGTGATTGGTACTTAATTGATTCTCTATAGCTACTTAGTAGGTAAATACCTTGTTATTTTGGATGGGTACATAATACTTTCTAGAATTGATAAGCAGTTTAGCCATTCCTGTGTTGATAGATGCTTGGCTGGAATTTATTACTATTAAAAATAATCCATTGTGAACATACATTGTATGCACTTGAACATTTATGCAAAGGTTTTTGTAGTATGGATTCCTAGAAATTGAATGGCTGAATCAACATGTATGTCCTTTGAAAAATTTGGAAGGCATTATCAAATTGCCCTTCAAAAAAGTTGTGGCAGATTGTACTCCCATTCATGTTGTAAGAAAGCTTTCTAAATATTGAATATGTTTTCATTAATCAAGACTGGTGGTAATCTGTCTTTTGCTACAGTATTTCTGGTAGTAAAGAATTCAGAATCTTGCAGGAAAGATTTTCCTATTTGTGGTCAATTTGGATTGTTAGAAAATGTTTACAAAACACAGTGGGCAATTTTTCACACACTCTGTATAGATCTTAAATTAGTTTAGTTTTATAAATATTTATATGATGTGCTAGACTTTGGAGGGTGGGTAGTTAAAAGGGAATGAGACATGGTCCATTTTCTAAAAACACTCAGTCTGGCAAGGGAGAAAGATGTTTTAAAGACATACAATGGGTCATAGTATTTTAATATAACAAATATGTACAAAATAGAAGAGATAGAAAAAAGGGAGACATTAATTTTGCAATTTTAGTGACAATAGGAATGTTTCACAGAAGAGACAATAAGTTGTTTGGAGTTGTATAGAATAAATGAGAGTTGTTAGTCCCCCAGGAGATAAATTGTACTCGAGGCATAAAGAACTAAATGTGTAACAGCATGATAAAAAGTAGTGTCTTAAGTTCCTTACATTATTAAGTTGATTTTTCTCTTAAATGAATTAATCATTTGTCAATTCTACATTATGGATTGCACATTGCCTCTGCAGGTTAAAAATGCCATGTTAGCAGGAGCCATAGGAATCATCTTGTACTCAGATCCAGCTGATTACTTTGCCCCTGCCGTACAGCCATATCCTAAAGGATGGAACCTTCCTGGAACTGCAGCGCAGAGAGGGAATGTGTTAAATTTGAATGGTGCTGGTGACCCGCTCACTCCAGGCTATCCAGCTAAAGGTAATGGATGGGCCTGTCACTGTTCACCCATTTTTGCAAAAATAGTACTTGCCTTTATAGAAGTCATGAAAGCAAACATCTACAGAATAATCTCAAAACTGTATGCCACTACGGTATTGTGGATAACTATTACCAGGAATTAAAAAAACATTTTCCACATAATACTTTTGTTTCAAATTTTCACGAGGTGTGGACATGGAGAGGGAAGGGTCAGTTGAATTTCCCTCTTCTTTGAGTAAAGGTGCCGAAATGCAGATCCCCATACCCAAAGTATATTGCTTTTACCAAACTAGAGCTTTGGTTTTCTGAATTGCCTAGTAATTTTATGCTTCTCTAGATCGTACATTTGTATTTTTTTAATACCACTGAGTTTTTTGGTGTTTAAAATATAAAATGTGAAAAGTTTTGACATCTGTTTAACTGTCTCCACAATTAAGATAATGAATATATCCATTACCCAAAAAGTTTTCACTCATCTCTTTGTAATGCTTTCCTCCCAACCCTTCCTACCCACTCCCTGCCAATCCCTAGGCAACCACTAATCTGCTTTCTGTCAGCAGAATTGTTTTGAAATCCATCTGTGTTGATGTCTGTGTCAGTAGTTCATTCCTTTTTATGCTGAGCAGTATTTCATTGCATGGATACACTATTTGTTTATTCATTTATTGTAGGACATTTGGATTCTTTTCAATTTGGAGACTCTTGTACATAAAGCTGCTATGAACTCTTGTATACAAGTCTTTGTATATATGTTTTTATTTCTCATAGGTAAATATATAGAAATGGAATGACTGGATAATATGATAGATGCATATTTAACTTTTGAAGAGATTTTCTTTTTCTTTTTTTTTAAAGATTTTATTCATGAGAGAGACAGAGAGGCAGAGACATAGGCAGAGGAAGAAACAGGCTCCCCACAAGGAGCCTGATGTCAGACTTGATCCCAGGACCTCAGGATCAAGACCTGAGCCAAAGGCTCAACCACTGAGCCACCCAGGTGCCCCTTTGAAGAGATTTTCAAATTGTTTTCCAAAGTGGTTATGCATTTTACATCCTCGCAGCAGTGTGTGAGTGTTCCACTTGCTATATATCCTTACTACATTTAGTTTGGTCAGTCTTTTTAATTTTGCATTGTAATAGGTATGTAATTCCTTCAAGTTACATTTTTTTCAAAGTTTTGGGGGGCTATTCTAGGTCCTTTACATGTGAATTTTAAAACCAGCCTATTAATTTGCACTGAAAAGCATGCTGGGAATTTGTTCGAGATTGAATTAAATCTATATGTCAATTTGGGGAGAATTGATATCTTATAAAATATTGAAGATTTTGATCTGCATGGCACAATTCTCCATTTACTTAGGTATTCCTTAATTTATATCAGCATGTTTGTAGTTTCACTGTACAGATCATGCACATCTTTCACATTTATCCATATGCATTTCCTGGTTTTATGTTTTTCAAAAACACATTTTAAATTTTAATTTCCATACGTTCATTGCTAGTAAATTCTTTGTATTTGTGGAAGAAATAAATTGATCTTGTATCCTGCAAACTTGTTTAACTTACTAAGTAATTCTAGGAGGTTTCCGTGGATACCATCAGAGTTTTTACATAGATGATCATGTTTCCTGTGAATTCAGTTTTATTTCTCTTTTTCTAGTCTAGATGTCTTTTACTTTTTTAAATGTCTCTGTCATTGTATACTGACTAGTATGTCTCAGACATTGCTGGAAAAAAAAAAGTGTTAGAGCAGATGTCCTTGCCTTGTTCCTTCCTCAAGCAGAAGAAATCCAGTCTTTCTCTGTTAAGTATGATATAGCTGCAGGTTTTATTTTAGGTTCTTTTTGTCAGGTTTACCCTTTACCCAAAGATACTGAAGTTCCCAAAGAGCTTTTGATTATGCAGATTTTATCTATGATTACATACCACATTTGATAGTAAAAATGAGTACAAATTCAACTTTTAAAATATGTGGCTCTTTAGGTTGTTCATGTATTGTTAGGTGAGCTTTGGTAACTTATGTTTTCCACGGATTTTTTCCATTCATCTAAGTTAAATTTAATAGAGTTCATAATATTTTCATTCTGTGTGTATGTGTGTGCATGCACATGTGTGCTTATGCATGTGCAGGTTCTACAGTGATATTCTCTTTATTCTTGATCATGGGATTTTTTTTTCCTGAACTGATTTGCTAGAGATTAATCAGTTTTATCAATTTTCAAAGAACCATGTTTCTGTTACCTATTTCTCCTGATCTTTTTTACGTTCTTTTCTCTGCTTCTTTTCCCATTTGCTCTTGTCTAGTTTTAAGGTGGAATATGATGTGATTTGACTGAAATCTTACTTTGTTTCTAAGATAGGTTATAGAACTATTTTGGCTGAAAGCCAAAGTCTCAATGAGGTTGTAAGTCTGACAATACTTTTCAGTCTTCCTTTAAAGAGAATATTGTATTACTATTTGAAAAATATTTTTATTATTTCCAAGATCTCATAAATTCCCTTTAATTTTTTTTCAGTTATACCTAGTTTCAGAATTTGGGACACATTTTCCAGGCAGCTGGTTAAATGAAGCTTCTCTAGAAAGGATTCAAGATATCGATGAGGAAATAAAATACTCTTGTAAAATTCAAGAGAATTTGTTGAAATGTCAAAAAAAAATTAGAAATTTATAATACCTACAGTTGATTTCACACTAAAATTTAAATGATTTCATTTCTTACTGTTGAATTAAATAGGTCATATTAGGTAAAACAATCATTGGCTTTGAGGGAACTTTAAATTTTGATATAATTTCAAACATGTAGTAAATCTAAGACAGGAATAAAAGAAATTTCTTTATACCCATGCTCAGATTCTTCAGTTGATTTCATTTTGTGCAATTAATTTCTGCAGAGTACACCTTTAGACTTGATGTCAAAGAAGGAGTGGGAATCCCCAAGATCCCTGTACATCCTATTGGGTATAATGATGCAGAAATATTACTACGGTATGATTTTCTAATTGGATATGAGATTTAAGATTTTACACTAATATGTCCATTTTCTCATCTACAACCAACGTAATCTAATAATGTTAAAAGTAGTCTAGTTGTATACTTGAAACCAATGTTATATGTCACTTATACCTCAATAAAATTTTTTTAACTTAAGGGAACAAAATAGGAAGATGAATTTTTAAAAGAGTCTTGTATCAAAATAGCTCCTGAAGTAAGAATAACAGAGCACAATAGGAAATAGCAAGAAACCATTAGTCTGGTACAAATGAAAGTCTTAAGTACAAAACTGTGTCCAAAGATAAATACTGATTGGAGATTTTTCAAATATTTGGATTTTCTTGATATTTATTTGATGTTTGTACTTGACCTGTATTTTAAAAATATTACAGTGTCTGCCACTTATTAGATGTGTGAACTTGGACTAGCTACTTAATCTTTCTCTGATTCAGTTTTCTTATCTGTGAAATGAGGGATAGTAATTGTTTCTCCTTGGTAGGTTTATTAGGAGGAGGAGATGACATTCAATGCAAGCGTGTAAAGTATCTAGAATATAGTAAGCATTTAATTAATGTTTGCTATTTTTGCATTTATATTACTGATGTTCTTTCACAGATCTCCAAACTTTTATTTTTTTTAGATGTCTGTACCAATACAATTTAATAATTGCTTTATGAGTGCCTACTAGGTAATCAGCAGCTTCTCTAGAAATTAATTTCTTCTCCTTAACATGCCACAGATGCAGGATAGTTGGAGGTGACCATGTGAAGAAAGACCTGAAGTCTCAATGAATTTTAATCTAGGGGCCAGGGGGACTGACTCAAACCACTGGGACCTCAGACCCCAAAGCTTTGTCTCCTCCAGTTTTTATTAAGAGAGTCAGCAGGTTGGCTATAGGAATGATTAACTTTGGGAAGCAGAGAAAAACATGTTTACTTCAAAAGGTAAAAGAATAGGCTATTGACTCAAGCAGGGGGGCGCAGAGGAGCTTTATCTGGAGAACAATGTGGTCAAGAATCAGTGTGCTGACTCTGGACCTCCCATATCCCCAGTGTGCTGAGGGCTAGGAGATTCAGTTCTCAGATAGGCTCTGCAGCTGGTTCCCCACATTAACACAGTCCTGGATTGCCTATTTTCAATATTTCGTATATCTAATGCTTCCCTACATAAAGTCAGAAGGAAGGAGGTTGTTGTTTCTCATTTCCTCTCCCTATTTTTTTTCCCCAAGCCCTCTTATCACAGACATATTAAGTACTTCATCAATTTTGGCTCTCTTGCTAAAATGTAAGTTCCACAAAGGGAATATTGACAGTACTTGGCTCAATAAATATTTGTTAAATGTATGAATGAAATATCTCATCAAACTTCATGATTTCTTCTAAGAAATTGTGATGCTCAGCCTTTTTACGTAATTTTCCTTCTCTCTTGACAGTCACATGGGAGGAACTGGTCCACCAGATGACAGCTGGAAGGGAAGTCTTAATGTGGATTATAACATTGGGCCTGGCTTTGCAGGGCATGAGTCCTTCAGGTAATTTTATATTACTTTAATAGACTGGAAAAGTTTTATATGCTTAATGGAAAAATGTGAAGATAACTGCTCTGCCAAGTTATATTTTGCTTATCTTTTTCTCATTTTTTCATAGTAAACACTTGATCATTTTATATCACTTAAGAATTACTGAGGGAATGATATGCTGAATTCTTCCAATAGTGAGATCACTGATAACCTTTGTTTTACAAAGTCTTAACCGTGACTACATTTGAGTTTAGGTGAAGTAGGTAGTTAAAATATTAAACCTAAACTTTTAAAACAGTGTTTCAGGGATCCCTGGGTAGCGCAGCAGTTTAGCACCTGCCTTTGGCCCAGGGCGCGATCCTGAAGACCGGGGATCGAATCCCACGTCGGGCTCCCGGTGCATGGAGCCTGCTTCTCCCTCTGCCTATGTCTCTGCTTCTCTCTCTCTATCATAAATAAAAAATTAAAAAGAAATAAAACAGTGTTTCAGATAACCCAATATTTCAAATGTAAGCATTCTGAAACTTACTTTAAGGGAGGGAGTACAAGAGAAGAGAGAAAGGAGCTCACATTTATTACTTACTGTGTAGGTGGGTTAAATGAGTTAAAATGGAAAAGCAAATAACTATTGTAAGGCTCACTGAATTAGCACGGTTGTAGAGGAGTGATCACAGAATATTCATTGAGTTTAGTATTCTAGAAAGATTAAGTTTCCACTGGATCAAGGCAGGCAGGAAATGGCAGTTCGAGAGATCAGCTTGTGTAGAGTTGTGAAACAGCCATGCCATGATTTAGAATCTTAAGTAGTCTGATTTGCTTGAGAGAGAAAGAGAAATTTAATGCTGATAAATCAGAATATATAGCTCTTTTGATTAAACCAAAATTAGTAAATCAGTCTTGTTTGCTAACACTTTAACAATGCAAACTTGGATTCTCAGTGTTTTCTTAGTTTTTGTAAAAATATTTCTCACTTCAGACCTTTTAAAGTATTAGAAGTTCAATATTTTAAAGGAATTTTAGAAATACTTCATGTAATTACTTGTCTCTGTAACTCAGAGTTACTTTAGAATATGAGAGTTTATTATCAATAGCAGCAGGAAAATCTAACATACACAATTAAAGATAAAGGCCTTTCTGATTTAGAAACATAATGACACAGAGAACAGAGAAAACATATAGCTTTAGTTCTACAATCTCAGTTCAAGAGTAAACTCAAAAATATACAAATTCTCTGGTCTAGATATTAAAAAGTTCTTCACTATGGGCACAAAATTCTTAATTGATTTGAGCTCAAAATGGGCTCACACACACACACACACACACACACACACACACACACACACACACAAAAAAAAAAACTGTTCTTTCTCACCAGGAAGAACTTTTGATAATTGATTAATCCATCTACAGGGATTCTGTCATTTTTCTCTGACAAGACCTCTTGATAATTATTTATAGAGATTACCAAATGACAAGACCTAAAATCAAATTTTTAATCATTGCTCCCACCAATAGGGAATAATTTACCTGCCATAAGGAAACTAGTAGAAATATAAGACACAAAATCAGTAGGAAAGACATTATAAAGTTAGAAGTCCACAAAAAGACAAATGAAGAAACACTCTGAACTACAGAGGACAAATGATGGTTGCCCAAAGGAGGTGGGTGGGGGGATGGGTGAAATGGATGAAGGGGTTTAAGAGTCTACTTACCACAATGAACACTGAGTAATGTATAGAATTGTTGAATCACTACATTGTACATCCAAAACTAATATAACATTGTATGTTAACTATACTGGAGTTAAAATTATAAACTTAATAGTTTAAAAAAAGTTAGAGATAGAGTTAGCAGAGTAAAAATGTCACTGCTGGTGGTTTACCTCCGAGCCAAAAGAAGACATACCTAGGTTTTAGGTTACCTGCAACTGGTTCAATGAGGTGAATCTACTGCACATTTCAATGAGACTTCCAAAAAATGATGGAGGATTTTTTTAGAAGTAAAACCATGTTTCTCCTATAAATATAAAATGAACATGTGTCAAAATTTTCATTTAATTCATTAGTTAATAAGAGAACCGTGAAGGAATTGAAATTGGTTCAAAGGAGAATTCAGTGATGATACCAAAAAATCAGCTCATCAGGAATACTGAAAGTATTTAATAGCAAAAAAACCTGTTTCTTCTATGTTGAAGGAATCAATTGAACATTCACTAGACATTGTATATTTCAGTGGATGTGGTATTTCTACAAGTTAAATTTGGTCTCTACAGAGTTGAAATAGTCTCATCAAAGACAATGGTAGGCAGAGGTGACGGATAAGCTAAGGCCTTTCTCACTTTTCCCTTACAGGGGTATATTCATTCATTTCACAAATATTTATTGAGCATTTACTATAACCCAGTTACCATTCTGGGCACTGGGGATTCAGCAGTGAACAAAACAGGCAAAATCCCTGGAGCTTACATTGTAGAGTTCATTTTATTTGAAACATGATGAATTTGAAGTGATAATAGGACAAAGACATAGATATTCTTTTAGAAACTCCTGGAGTCAATGATTCTTAAAAACTAGAAAGACATACGAAATAAATATGTGGATTAGCTCGTCTGAGAGTCTGAACAGATAGTCTATGTTTGCTTTCAGGTTTTGATTAAAATAGGTTTTTTTCCTCATTTGTAACATTATTCTTTTCTTCATTTAATGCCATAATATCAATGATTTGGGGTTTCTTACTAATAGATCTTAGGCTCATATTTTTAGAAACACATGCTAAAAATGTTTCTGCTTTCTTGCTATTTTTATCTCTCAGTAGCAAAATAAATGTCTTAAAATGGAAAAAAATACCCATTAGATTCTTCCCAAAGGCACTTTGAATATTGCACATGATTTGTATATGAAATCAGAAGCACAGTATCTTTATAGAGGGGAAAAACGAAAATCTGCACTTAGCAGTATCCAAGTTTTGACAACTTCTTGGTTCTTCCATCCATATGAATAACCACAAACTAGAAACTGCTGGGATTCCTCTCTATCTACTCTCCCACCCTGCTCCATAGATATTCATTTTTATTCATTTTGTTTCCTTGTGAAAATGAGACTCCGCATTTTCCCATGTCATTTTGGATTCATAGAATGTGAATGGGTTTTTTTCCCCCTGACTATTTGCGACTGATTTTATTTTCCCTTGAATTATAATTTGGTTAATTACATTTCATGAATGGATATTTAAAAGGCTGGTTTCAAATCAGAATCAACAGTAATTTTCTGGGCTAGAAAAGTTTTGTTACATAGTTGTACATTTTAGTCGATGCTTCCCAAATTCCCATTTCCTTCCCAAATTTCCCATGTTTCTCTTTGGCAGCACTCAGCCAGCTATTTAACAATGTACTGATATTCTGCTTCAAGAGTCTTGAAGAGAGTCACTGACTCACTGACCAGCAGGAATTAATGTAAATACAAAGACACATTTTTTTAAATTAATTAATTAATTTATTTATTTTTTAAGATTTTATTTATTTATTCATAGACATAGAGAAAGGCAGAGACACAGGCAGAGGGAGAAGCAGGCTCCACACAGGGAGCCCGACGTGGGACTCCATCCCAGGTCTCCAGGATCACACCCCAGGCTGCAGGCAGCGCCAAACCGCTGTGCCACCGGGGCTGCCCACAGACACATTTTTAAAAAGCTTGTTTGTTCTCTAACACATAATTGGCTGCCTTCCTTATTTTTGTAATTAATAGTGTATTTAAAAATTTTAGAATGAATACCTAAGACATTTTGAATAAGAATATTTTGGACTTTTTTTTACTTAATTTATTTAAATTCATTTTGGGAAGATATTGGACTTTAAATATCAACAATGTAGCTATGAGGGAGGAATAATAAAAATATTGAGATTCAGTTTTTAAAAATCTGCCTTTAAGCTTGCTAAAGTACTTAGGAGTAAAATGCATTAACCGTTTACAAATTGCACACATCAACAATATTAATTATTGAATTTAGGCTGGATATATGGGAATTCATTGTCCTGTTATACAGTTTTCTGTAATTTTGAGATTTTTTCATAATACGATTGTGGAACAAAACTCTTTGATGTAATGCATGTAAAGTAATTTATTCCCTTTGAAATTCTAGGAAGGTAAGAATGCACGTTCATAACACTAATAAAATTACAAGGATTTACAATGTCATTGGAACGATCAGAGGATCTGTGGAACCTGGTAAGTCTGAATTTTTTTAAACACTTCATTTTTACTAAGTTTAAGAGTAAGAGAAAACAAACTTCAGTCAGGAATTGATTCTTTTTCCTTGACGGATGTGAAACAGCTACATTTGGGGAAAAAAAAAATAGTACGACTCTAAAAGGAATCTCTATAGTGTTGATTTTTATTTTTCCCCGTATGGAAGAATCTCAACCAAAAGGAAGTTTAATTTAAAAACCTAAAATGGGGATCCCTGGGTGGCGCAGCGGTTTGGCGCCTGCCTTTGGCCCAGGGCGCGATCCTGGAAACCCGGGATCGAATCCCACATCGGGCTCCCGGTGCATGGAGCCTGCTTCTCCCTCTACCTGTCTCTGCCTCTCTCTCTCTCTCTCTCTGTATGACTATCATAAATAAAAAAAAAAAAAAAAAAAAAAAAAAACCTAAAATGCAACTCTTTGTAATGTATTCAAAGTTGTGGTTCTTTTGAACGCATTATTTTCCAGATAGGTACGTTATTCTAGGAGGTCATCGAGACTCCTGGGTGTTTGGAGCAATTGACCCGACCAGTGGGGCTGCTGTTTTGCAAGAAATCGTCCAAAGTTTTGGAAAACTGATGAGCAGAGGTGAATAATGCTTCCTCGGTAGCTGATGACAAAAAGGGACTCACTTAATTGTCCTCTATTTTTAGGCACGTTAATGTATGTTAACAATGATTGCAGGCTGGAGACCTAGGAGAACCATCATTTTTGCCAGCTGGGACGCAGAAGAGTTTGGGCTGCTGGGCTCCACAGAATGGGCTGAGGTAAGTATGACCAGAGGCTCTTGTTAGTTTCTTTTTTTTTTTTTTTAATTTTTATTTATTTATGATAGTCACAGAGAGAGAGAGAGAGAGGCAGAGACACAGGCAGAGGGAGAAGCAGGCTCCATGCACCGGGAGCCCGATGTGGGATTCGATCCCGGGTCTCCAGGATGGCGCCCTGGGCCAAAGGCAGGCGCTAAACCGCTGCGCCACCCAGGGATCCCTCTTGTTAGTTTCTTAATAACAGGGAAACAAGTACCTGTATCTCAGGATGAGCAGAGATACAGAGATAGATTCCATGACCTAAAATAGGTTTAATTGGGAGAAAGACTCAAGAATTTAAGAAAGTTTGTTTTTATTTTCACATCAGTTTGGCAAAGCAGAGTAATCTCTTAATTACTGGACTAAATCCAAATTTATTCTTGTCAAAACATTTTGGCTCCTGATTGTATTTGTTTTGCTAATTGAAATTTGTAAGCTCAAAGAATAATCAGGGGATCCCTGGGTGGCGCAGTGGTTTGGCGCCTGCCTTTGGCCCAGGGCGCGATCCTGGAGACCCGGGATCGAATCCCACATCGGGCTCCTGGTGCATGGAGCCTGCTTCTCCCTCTGCCTGTGTCTCTGCCTCTCTCTCTCTCTCTGTGACTATCATAAATAATAAAAAAATTTAAAAAAAAATAAAAAAGAATAATCAGACCTAGCAAGCTTTTCTGAAAGTAGATGGGCCTATGTAAAAATGGATACAGATCCTTGGAGTTGATTTTCAAGTTTTGAAGTTGCTTTGGAGTTCTATCTAAGAAAACCTGTGATCTAGTAAGGTGACTGGATTATAATTTCATATTTGTAGACTCCATATACATTGCAACCATAGGTATATATTACCATTTTAAAAAAGGTAAGTGGTTGATTATTGAGTAGAAGATAATCTTGGAAATGGAATTACTTTAGTAAATTGCCTTTATAATTTCAGATATTTATGGTATGATTGAATTTCAGATATGATTGATTTTTTTCATTTCACACTGGCTCCTAATGCTTGATCTGTAGGTGTTTCTCCTAGGCCCCCTTCTTTCATCATCTTCCCTAGGCCTCCCACTGAGTGACAAAGTTCTTTAATGTACAATGTTAAGGACACACATTTTTGTAAAGACAGGTGCAATATATAAAAGCACTTAATCTCCCTGAACCATGTATTTATCTTTTATGAGTTGAGATTTTTTTTATGAGTTGAGATTTTATGGAATTATTTTAAAGATTTTTTAATTTTTATTTATTTATGATAGTCACACACACAGAGAGAGAGAGAGAGAGAGAGAGAGAGAGAGGCAGAGACACAGGCAGAGGGAGAAGCAGGCTCCATGCACCGGGAGCCTGACGTGGGATTCGATTCCCGGTCTTCAGGATCGCACCTTGGGCCAAAGGCAGGCGCTAAACCGCTGCGCCACCCAGGGATCCCTATAGAATTATTTTAAAGCATGTCATACATTTCTTGTTTAATTTTCAAATACTTTCCTCCTGACTCATTTCCTCTTCACTTTATTTTTTTAAAAGATTTTACTTATTTGTTCACGAGAGACAGAGAGAGAGAGAGGCAGAGACGTAGGCAGAGGGAGAAGCAGGCTCCATGTGGAAAGCCCGAGGCAGAACTCAATCCTGGGACTACGGGATCACGCCCTGAGCCAAAGGCAGACGCTCAACCTCTGAGCCACTCAGATGTCCCTTTCTCACTGCACTTTAAAATAGTAATGTGAATGAAACAAATATGGGGATAAAATCATACAGTTACTTGTCTCCTATTACCCTTATATTCAGTGGATGTTGCAAAGTTTTGTCATCACATCAGTAATTATGAATATGCATTTTGGAAGCAGACTATTAATTTTGATAAATTTCCTATGGAAATGTAAATTCTTGTGAATACATGTAAATATAAATATGTGTCTCTAATTTTAAGCAGCTCAAGGATAAAAAAAATCTAAGCTATAAAGAAATAAATATACTTTGCATTAATCTAAATAAATCTGGGCTAGGGACAATTGTAACAGTTTTCAATTCTTGATCATATTCAGTAGCATACTTTCTTTAAATATAGTTAAGGAATCTTTCTTTCTACTAAAAATGTGTTATAGTGGACACTCTGACTCTATATGCATTTATAGCAGGGGCAACTGCCATCTGGCCATTGTGGTCAAGTGAATATAGCCAGCGGTCCTCACTTGTGCCATAACCACTCACAGCTTTAATTTTTTTTATTATAATCTTAAAATTTAGGTATTGTTGACAGACAATATTTTTTTTTAATTTTTATTTATTTATGATAGGCACACAGTGAGAGAGAGAGAGAGAGAGAGGCAGAGACACAGGCAGAGGGAGAAGCAGGCTCCATGCACCGGGAGCCCGACGTGGGATTCGATCCCGGGTCTCCAGGATCGCGCCCTGGGCCAAAGGCAGGCGCTAAACCACTGCGCCACCCAGGGATCCCGACAGATAATATTATATTAATTTCAGATGTACAAGTTGTGGATTGACAATTTTATACATTATGCAATGCTCACCACAGTAAACGTAGTTCCCATCTATCACCATACAAGATTATAATATTATTGACTATGCTGTACTTTACATCCTCATGAATTATTTACAACTGGAAGTTTGTACTTATTAATTCTGTCACCTGTTTTGCCATCCTCCTACTCCCCTCCCTTCTGACAACTACCACTTCTCTATATTTATGAGCTTTTGTTTGTTCATTTATTTCTTAGATTCTAAGTAAGTAAAATTCTACAGTATTTTTCTCTGACTTCAATTAGCATAATATCCTCTAGGTCCATGTATGTTGTCACAAACAGCAAATTTCATTCCTTTCTATGCCTGAGTAGTAATCCAGTGTACACTCACACATATACCTCATCTTTATTCATCCATTGATGGATACTTGAATTACTTCTGTATCTTGGCTATTGAAAATAATGTTGTAATATATACAGGGATGCATAGATCTTTTTGAATTAGTGTTTCAGGTTCTTTGGGTAAATAGTGGTAGAATTACTGGATCATATGTTTAACATAGAATTAAATTAAATAGAATTATTCTATTTTTAATTTTTTGAGGAACCTCAACACTTTTCCATAGTGGCTGCACCAATTTACATTCTCACCAACAGTGCAAGAGGGCTCCCCTCTGCCTATGTTTCTGCCCCCCTCTCTCTCTCTCATGAATAAAATCTTTAAAAATAGTAATAAATTTAATGTTATTTTTTTTTCCTTTTGTTGTTCACCTTGGTTGCTTGGTTTCCCTGTCTTGCAGCTCACTCATCTGTTCTGCTTCCTCTACTGTGCTGTGGATTCCTTCTAGTGCTGTCATTTAGTTGTATTTTTGAGTTCTGGTGGGTTCCTTTTTAGATTTTCTCTTTGTTGAAGTTCTTACTAAATTAATCCACTCTTCTCCCAAGTCTGGTGAGCATCATAATGACCATTACTTTGAACTCTTTATAAGGAGTTCAAAGATGGATTATAAACAGATGGATTATCTGTTTCATTTAGTTCTTTTTCTGGGTCTTGTTCTTTTGTTTGGAACTTCCTCTCTTCTGATTTTTCTCTTTGTTTCGATGAATTAGGTGGAATGGCCACCTCTCCTAGTCTTGAAGTGGTGATATGTAAAAATGTCCCCTGTATAAGCTGTGTACTTGGTGGTTTTGGCTAGCTGGCTGGTGCTGGATAGGTGTTAGCTGGGGCACTCTGCATAGAAGCACTCTGTCAGGTCAGTTACGACTGAAGCAAGTGTAATCCAGGCGTTCCTGGAGTGCTTGGCACCATGGTCACTCTGGAGGGACAGCTGAAATGGAATAGGCTCAGGCCAGGGGTTTTTGGGCTGCTTTGGTGGGATGGCTGGAGATGGCATGAGACCAGGCTTAGGTAAGATGAGGGTGCTTTGTGCCTGGGTCACCTTGATGGGCAGTTGGAGCTGGCATTAGGTTAGGGGCCTGAATACCTCTGATCCTGGAGAGTTCAGCAGTTCTACCACTTGGCAGACATTCTAGAGTTATTAATAAATGAATTTCCTTCACTTAATAGTCTAGTTTCCCTTTAAACTACAATTTTTGTTTTGTTTTTCAGTGCCCCAGGGTGGATAAGTCTGCACATGGGCCCCTCAGTGATATCCTCCCTGAGGGGTGGTTGTTACCAAGGTTACTGTGTCTCTCCTGTTCCTTTATGTGGTCCTTCTATTCTTTGTTGTACAGAAGCTTTTCGGTCAGCCCTTAGTTCCTCCTCATATAGGAAGTGCTCCATATGTAAGTATAGATTTGGTGTGTCCGGGAACTGAGTTCAGGCTATTTCTATGCTTCTATCTTGGACTGCCTCCTATGATAGCATGTTCTTATGAGGTAGCAAGTTAGAAGTAAAAAGGCTCCTTCAGCATATTTTCATCAATGTGGTGGTATTATTTTGCGTGTCTGTGTATGTGTGTGTTAAAGTGAGAGGGAGGGGAGGAGAGGAGGGAGAGAGATTATTGAAATGTCTTTTCTTCTCTGTGGTTTTCCTATCCTTTTTAAAATTTTTTCTTCATATCTCTTCTTTTAAAAATAGGTAAGTGGGATTCTCACTTTTAAAATTTTACTTCGTTATCCAGTCTCAATAGATCTCTTAAACTTCAGTGTGTGTAAGGATTTCCAGAGATACTTTGTAGAAAATAGATTCCCTGACCTTTCAGAAATTCTTCCTCAGCAGGTCTGCAGGAGGGCCCAGAATTGGGGAGCCTCAGCACTTTATATCCTAATGCCAAGTAATCAAGGAACCACACTTTGAAAATACTTCTGACAATTCCTGCAAACAGTAGCTACCTGGTATTTTCCTTATTTTAATTGCATTAATGCTGTCAATCAGCCAGATATCTGCATTTCCTTAGAAATTGTAGTCAAAGACCTAGGCATTAATTTTCTTTTTTTTTTTTTTTTAACATTTCCACAATTGTAAATATTGTGAATTCAGTAACAACTTTGCTTCAACTGTAGGAGAATGTAAAAACACTCCAGGAGAGAAGCATTGCTTATATCAACTCAGATTCATCTATAGAAGGTAAATTTTCTTTCAGATTATTAAAAAGCATATCATCTTTTAAGTCTGCAAATTGTAACTTGTAAACTTATTTTTCTATGAAATTCCTCAGTGATATCTTCATGTTCCATTTTGCCAGAGAAAATTATGATTCAAATGAATCAATATGATTCATAACTAAACTATTGATCTTAATTTCTTTAGTATATTTGCCATTTGCCTATCTTGAATTACTACTTAAAACTCTACTAGTATTAACCATATTCTTCCTGTGGTGATATTACAGGAATTAGGCTAAAATATTTCAGAATATTTTACAAAATATTCCATGTAGAAATATTTCCTTTATGTATTGGAACAATTTGAGATAAGCACAACTATAGACTTCCCTAGGAACCTGGTATGGGACATTTGTGTCTCTAGGCTTTCATTGTATGATGAGGTCTAGGTAAATTTCAGAGCATACTTATAAAGTTACTGAAATGCTCTACTCTCATGTCTTGATACTGTTGAATTAAGTAAGGAATGAATGATATAGTTTACTACATCCTTTGCCAGTCCCCGTAAGAGATACTACCTTAAGAATGATGTTATGATTACTATGGGACCTGCTGCCTTAGCAAAGTCTTCCTATACCTGTGTCTGAAATATACCCTACAGCATCTCTTGCTCCTAAAGAACTATTTCTACTCTATTCTAATTCCTTGGAAATGATGCCTCCAATTTCAAATCTATTATATCTTGTTTACAATTAACAATAGAATTAGACATTGGAATTTCATTTGGAAGTATTAAAATCACTGTATTTTATTTTTTCAGGCAATTATACTCTCAGAGTTGACTGTACACCCCTTCTTTACCAATTGGTATATAAGCTGACAAAAGAGGTAAATAGATGTCTTAATGTTTTCTGATGAATGGATAAGTGAATAACACCTGTTTTCTTAATTAGTGGTATGATGTGTAAACTGTACCTTAAAAATTCAAAGCTGATCTGTATAAATACCAAGTCAGAACAAAATCTTTAATACACTATTTAAATGTCCTAACTATAAAAATAGTATTACTAGTGTCTTCTAATAGCAGTTGTTAATAATTGAGTGCACTTTTGTCATGCATAGGGTATACAGTTTCATGTGGTAGAGGTATTTTCAGTGAGCTGAAGTGGAAAAAGCCTTGGGTTCAGGGCCCTCTAATGTGAATTCTAGCAGTAACAATGATAAAAAGACAAAGTCACGGAATCCAAATACTTAGTAATCTAGAGAGGATATACACTTATAAGTGAGGAATTACACTTCAGTAGAATATTAGATACTACAAACAATGGAAAATAGTTATGGGATAGAGAATCTGAAATCCTGGGGTAGCTGGGGAAGCATCAGAAGACGTTTACAGAATAATTAGTGCTTGGGCTGTAAAATGGAAGTATGTGAAAGTAAGAGAGAAGGCATTCTCAGCATGGAACATAGTACCTAAAACAGATGTGGAGATATGAAAGAGACTGTAAGCATAAGGTTTTGGTGGAAAGATGGTAAGAAATGGAGCCTGACAAGTAGGACAAATTCAGAAATCTGGTGATGGAGAACTTAAAAAATCTTTAACAAGATTATACAGTTCATATTTGTTCATTAGAAAGATCACTCTGTACCAGTGTACTGAATAGATTAAGCTGTAGTGACTCTAACAGCAAAATGGAGATAATTCTACTTAATCATTCAGGAATTTTGTAAATATTACTGATAAAAAATACTCTGAACTCTGTACTCTAAAAATTACATAATCCTTCAACATCTGTGAACTTCATTTAAATTGTTCATTATAGATTTTAATTACAAAAATATTTCTTTGAAGTAGGTATCACATTACAATGTGAAGTAGGCTGAAGGGACACCATTCTGGTTAGTGCTAGACTGAGATGGTGATTCCAGAAAATGAAAGGATTTTTCAAGGATTCAATCTAATAAGCAGGATGTGTGAGTTGGAGCAGGTTCTCAGCTATTGCAAGTTGTCAGGAACAGAGTAGGATAGAACCCAGTGATTTGGCTGGAAACGAACAAAACATCTCCAAAGCTGCAACATGCTGGTGGGCAAGGGGATGACTAGAGTGTCAGGACTGTTTCCAAGCTGAGGGCCTCCTATGCAGTGATGAGGCAACAACCAACTTTGTAGAAGGCCAAAGAAAATATCAGAGGAATTGATGTTTATGTTCAGATGGGGACTACTATCCCCACTTCTGCAGTGTGACAAAACTAGGGTTTTCTGTTTTGTTTTGCTTTTTAAAAGACTTTATTTATTCATGAGAGAGAGAGAGGCAGAGATGTAGGGCACGGGAGAAGCAGGCTCCCTGCAGGACCCTGGGATCACGAGCTGAGCTAAGGCAGACGCTCAACCACTGAGCTACCCAGTGCCTCAGAAAACTAGGGTTTAAAGAAGGGAAGCAGTACACCAAAGGTTATAATGCTTTCAGAGCTGCATAAGTACAGTATGCCTTTTTTTGTTGTTTGTTTTTTTTCCTTTTATTTTATTTATCTATTTTTTTTTGAACAAAGCAGATCTATAACCAAATTTCAGGCTGTATGTGTGATAATACGAATCTAAAATAGATGTTAGCTTTCGTAGTCTACAGTTTTTCCACCACGTGGCCCTGCTTTTCTTAGAGTGGAAAAAGAAAAGTATGTTTATGGGCATACTTTTAATGAGGGTACAGAGGTTCATGTATTCATAGAAGCTCTTAAAATTTCTAAATAGGAATATGACGTTATGCAAGCTTTTAAAATGCATCAAATTCCAACTCTGTTTAAATATAATTTGACTTTCTAAAATAGCAGTTCTTCCTTCACCCACCTGCCTTACCAAACCAGGACTTACGTTGCCAATTTCAAGCTCAGCTTCTTCACCCATATATGTTGCCCTGAGGCCTCTTCTTACAGGTCTTCTTGAACAAAAGCAATTTATTAAAGTAAATCATCTACCCAAAGTTTGACTTGCTACTAAAAGAAATCTAAGCTGCCACAAATCAAAGTGATGACATTTGTTAAAAATCTGAAACTCTCGTAAAGTTTACCAAAAGAAGCAGGAAATTTTACCCCAAGTACATGGCAAAATTACATTAGGCAGGCAACAAAATTGAACGAGAATTTGGTTGGATTTTTTCCTTGCCATTTGCTTTTGTTTTTCTATTAAGAACATGACACACATCCATATAATTAGAAATTGATCGCATATGGCTTCATTTTTGGCATAAGTTTAGTTGCTTCTGCCTCTAATTCACAATGTTTTTCTTTGCAGATCTCTAGCCCAGATGATGGTTTTGAGAGTAAATCTCTTTATGAAAGCTGGTTGGAAAAGGATCCTTCATCTGAAAATATAAATTTTCCTAGGTAAATTATGCTTTCTACCATAGGACAAGTTATGAACTCCTCTTTGCCCCTTATTTCTCCAGACATGCAATTCTCAGATGTGTCAACAGAGTAAAGATAATCCCACAGAATCCCTCTTTGTAGCCTTTGATTTGCTAATCAGACAGAATAGCCAAGTCTTAGAATCTATAATAGATTCCAGTTTTGCAGATTTTGTCAAAATTATGTCACATTAACAGGTATTATTTTGCATTTTTGCATTAAATTTCAGATATTAGATGTATTAACTCCAAATGATAATGATGATGTCAAAAAGTGGATTATCTTCTTCTAAACCAAAGGGGCATTATAAAAACCAAATTGTGCCTTTACCTGTAATCAATTTATTTTAAAAAATATTTAAGGGGGGGTTGGAGAGAGAGAGAGAGAGAAGGAGAAGCAGACTTCTTGCTGAGGGGAGATCTGACCTGAGATCATGACCTGAGCCGAAGGCAGATCCTTAACCGACTGAGCCACCCAGGCACTCCTACCTGTAATCAATTTAGAATACTATTAGTTTTTTACTACTTATTCATACAACAGCAGCTTTCTTGAATTTTTTTTCTCCTGCAATACTATCTCTGAAAACTAGCAGATGATGGTAGGACTTTATAACTTTATTCCATATTCCAAATAAGTCTTGTGAAGGTTTGTGTTTCCACTATAAAAATTTCACATGCTTATTAAAAAGAAAATACTGGAGTAGAAGAAAAGCTTTTAAAAAACATCCAAGGTCAGGGGCACCTGAGCGGCTCAGCTGGTTAAGCATGTGCCTTTGGCTCAGGTCATGGTCCTGGGATCAAGCCACTTTAGCTCTCTGCTCAACAGGGGGTCTGCTTCTCCCTCTCCCTCTGCCCCTCCCTGATGATTGTGTTCCCTCTGTCTTTCAAATAAGTAAATAAAGCCTTAAAAAAAAAAATCCAAGGTCTAAATCTCAAACATATAATAGTTTAGAAGTATATAGTTCTGTTCCTAATGCATATGTAGTTTTATATTGTTTTACTATTAAGAATTTTCATTACATATGTATACAAAAATGTGTAGTCATTTCTTTAGTAAATGCAAATAACTATATTGCTTTTTTTTAATAATAAATTTACTTTTTATTGGTGTTCAATTTGCCAAAATACAGAATAACACCCAGTGCTCATCCCGTCAAGTGCCCCCCTCAGTGCCCGTCACCCACTCACCCCCACCCCCCACCCTCCTCCCCTTCTACCACCCCTAGTTCGTTTCCCAGAGTTAGGAGTCTTCATGTTCTGTCTTTCTGATATTTCCTACCCATTTCTTCTCCCTTCCCTTCTATTCCCTATATTGTAATTGAATTTCTAAATAGGGCACATTTAGATTCCTCATGATGTTAAATATATTTATTTTCTTTTAAATATATTTTATCATGGCAGTTTTCTTAATATTGTTCTTGGAGGGTAGTGACCAAATCTTATTTTCCCCTCTAAATAAATGCCATAAAATGCTGGAAATATCCGACTATAGTCACTAGGCTGCTGTCTTTGGCAGTGTTGAACTCTGGCTGCACTCAATGCAGAATTACAGGTTTATCACACCAGTTTCTAGGACATGATAGTAAAGTATCCTGGAGTGCTGTACCTTCTCCTAATTCTTGTAAATGTGCTATGCAGTTCTTTGCTTGGATTCATTGTTGCATTTATTTAAGTTCCTAATTTTTTTATGTATTTATTTCTCCCATCTGTGTATATATTTATATCCTACATCTAGAATCAACAAACTTGGATCTGGAAGTGATTTTGAAGCTTATTTTCAGAGACTTGGAATTGCATCAGGCAGAGCTCGTTACACGAAGAATAGGGTAAGCCGTTTTATTATTTTGGATACAAAGCACTTTATCCAACTTTTTGTTAGGAATTTTAAACAGTTTAGTTTTGGGCACCAGGTCACATGGCCCAGAAGAATTCCAGGGATAAAGGCTGACTTCATGTCCCTTTGTAGATGGACTAGGAATTAATTTGGGTTATTCTATGAATTTTCCCTGTAGGATTATTCAGTGAAGTGGTGGTAGCTGACAGAGTAATGCCAGGGACTTGGCTGGTTATCAGAACCAAGTAAGTAGTTTGTAGCCTTTTTCTGTACAGGCTTTTGTTGGAAAATCTCATTCTTCTCACCTTTTCCTGAGGAAAACGTTCAGGTGAAGAACCTGTTTTCGTTACAGGGGATGCCAGGCCAAGAGTCTTTACTGTCCGTGGCCCTTCACATCCCCATCCTGCCTGTCATCTGAGTCCAGGGCTCTTGAGGAGCAGGGAATAAAACAAGTTCCTCCTAATTTTTAAGTTGATTCTCGTTTCTGTTCTGCACTGACTACTTTGTACCATTGTTATTCAGACACATTGATGATATACAGGTCGTAGGATATGCCAACATATTCCATGGCTGCTATGTTATAAATTATGTGATAAACCAAACTGAAGATTACATCGGTAAACTCAGATTTGTCAGATTTTAGTAATTTTCAAATCATAATCGCAAATCCCCAATACCTTGCTTGACTATGCAGAATATGCAAATTTGACTATCCAGAATATGACGAAGGACAGAGATGAAAGCTTGACTATGCAGACTATGCTTGACTATGCTTGACTATGCAGAATATGCAAATTTGACTATCCAGAATATGACGAAGGACAGAGATGAAAGCCAAAACAGCTCCAAAGTAACCCAAAACAAGTGCATAAATCTGTATAATACTCATTAAACTCTTTTACATTCTGTCATCAATCTGAACAAAGTTATCTAGTTTCTAAGACCTTGTGGATTAAGAGTATTAAGAGACTGAAACGGGATTCCTTTTAGTGATACTAAAAGCAAAAAAAAAAAAATGTTAATCTTAGAGCAAAGTAACAGACAAAAACTAAATTTAGGAAAGGCAGCCCTAAGAAGTCAAAAAATATTTATATAAAATACCCCTTTGTAATGATTTATAGTGGTAGCCCATAATTATGTAATAAAGGGTAAATGGCATTTGGTTATACTGTTCGGAAAGGCAGAGAAGGTGCTTAGATACTGAATTCCTCAACTGTACAGATCTTAGCCACCCAGAACCTTTCATATCCAATTGATAATTTTATGTGTTAATATGCAATTTGAGGATGTACTCCTTAATTTCAGTTATCAGAAATAAAGACAACTTTCAGGAAGTATTTTGAATGATTACATGAATTATAAAGCAGTTAAATTTTAAGCTGGTGATAGTGTTATAGTTAGATTTCAACTTTTTTTTTCTTTTTTCTTTTTGCTTCATCGTGATAAAACTCAGGGTGCCACTTAGTATTATTTTTTTCTGAACTTATGATTACATCAGTCCTTTGAGTATTTGATGTTTGTCTATATCTAATACCTGCCCTTTTCCTCCCCTCTCAGAAAACAGAAAAGTACAGCAGCTACCCGGTATACCATACGATTTATGAGACGTTTGAATTAGTAGAGAATTTTTATGACCCTACATTTAAAAAACAGCTCTCTGTGGCTCAGTTACGAGCAGCACTGGTTTATGAGCTCGCAGACTCTGAAATCATTCCTTTCAATATTGAAGATTATGCAAAAGCTTTGAAAAACTATGCAACAAGTATCTACAATTTATCTAAGAAACATGACCAGCAATTAAGAGACCATGGAGTATCATTTGGTAAGAATGGCTGGGTATTTTATAATCTTCAAGTTAGAGCTTTAAGATACAGTCTCCTCTTGTCATCACTGTATACACTCATCCTAGAATATATCCCAGTGTTTTGCTAAGTTAGTGCTACAAACATTGGGTTGGTAAAGATTTTCCCTTTATTGCTGCCTTTAAAAATATTTTTACTGCTCATATGCTAAAAATACAATACTACACAAAGATGGGAAAACAGAAAACCAATTGCACTATGTAATTATCATTATTATTGTATATATTTTCCTACATGATTATCTTTTACATGGTCTCAAGCATTCTTTCATTTTATAATTTATATAGGCATTTTGTAGTTACTGTTCTATACAATGTGCCTCCTACAAAGCAGGGATGAAATGTAGTGCTGTAGTACTGAGTCTGGAAATAGTTACCCAGTTCAAATCTTGGCTCTAACTAGTATTTAATCACCGTGTGATGTTGGGAAAGGTACCTGATCCCTTTTTTTTCTTATCAGTTTTCTTACCAGTGAAAATATAACCTGTTTCCAAGACTGCTGTGGGTGATGCAGTTGGTTAATATATAGAAACAATGGTGCCAGGCACTTATGCTCATGAATGTTACCTACTAGTAGGGCTTTATTATAACTATTTTTTTAAAATCTGGAAATACACATTCTTAGTATATACCAAAATTATCAAATATGTATTCAGTGTCTACCATCTACGAGTTATGATGTGTTATTTCTTGGGAGGATATAAGGATGTGTAAAATAAGTTATTGTCCTCAAAGAGTACAGAATCTCATGTGAGGGAGATGACCAAATGCCAGGACAAGTTGTTCTAGTCGTATACAGAGAATACTATAGGAACACAAAGAGGAAGTACAGAGTAGTCAGTAATGGCTTTTGAATATTACCACATCCATACTAGTCATCTTCAAAGTTATGATGAGCAACAGGTACTAAGGTCTAGATAAAATGATGCAAAGAAAATTTAGGAAATTGTGTTTATTTCAATTGGAGAATCTTTGTAATGCTAGGGCAAGTGAAGAGAAATTAAATGGGAGAAATAAGGGACATTCATAGTTCTATGGCTATCCAGCATCGAATTCCTTTCCTAAATGCCCTGATTTTCTTTTGGTTAATTACTAGGGACATTCATAGTTCTATGGCTATCCAGCATCGAATTCCTTTCCTAGATGCCCTGATTTTCTTTTGGTTAATTACTTATCAATTGAAGTCAGCATCCAACTAAGAGAAAGCACACAAAGTGGAGGGACTCTGTTTACACAGGGTAATTAACCTAGTCTCTCTTGATACCTAACTCCTCCTCCCCCATATTGTCAAACTCTCCATCTCATTGGTGATACTCCACCTGCATTAACCACTCTTATAATTTTCTATCTTATAAACATTTCTTCTACCTAATGTGTCCTACTTCATTCCCAGTCAAAATTCTTCATTTAGTGCCAGGCAAAAACAGTACCGGAGAAAATGTTTTAATAAAGGGGTGATGGATATATAATCCATCCAGACACTTCCTGTCTCTAGTTCTTTTCTTCCTTCTACCATTCCAGTGTATGGTCTTCCTACTACTCTACTGAAAATGCTTATGCTGAAGTTATTGTTCATCTGTGTGAATACCAGGAATACATTTCATTTATCCATCTGGACTCATTGTGGTTCACTGGAAATTTAAAATTCCTTTCTCAACACTTTAGCCTCCATAATATCTATTACTATATTATTTGGTACATGGTTTTAAAAACAGCAATAAAAATGAGAGCTTAACGGTCGTCTAGGACAAAAACAGGACTTCTCTTTTATACTGAATATACTATTTACTAGCTGTGTGATCTATCAGAAGTCCTATATCTAGAAGTACAGTGCTTTATCTGTAAAATGAATATTGTATCCCTTGCATCCCAGGATTAATGAAAAGAAGGAAATTAGTAATTTGTTAATGTTCCATTTAGAAAAGATGGAAAATGATAAATAGGTGGTTTTAATAAAAAAATACACTGAGAACCTTCTCACTTTCCTTAGAATTTTTGTATACTAAGGAAAAAGCTTTCCAGACGAAACCAGATCCTATTTCTGAGTCCACATATGCTGGCTTGTCACAGGTTGCCTTTAAACATGACCTTACATGCACTCTTTACAAAGAGGGATTAACTTTAGCCTGTATTAACTGCAGGAATATAGCTCATAGATAGCTGTACCTAGTATCTAGCATATATGTAAGTTGTACCAATAAATATATATTAAATGAGTACATGAACAATGCATTTCTGGTAAATCATGAGTTAAAAGATTTATGTCCTAGACTCTTAAAAGTTCTTTCCTGAAACACCAATGTAGACATTTTCTATTTTGTATGTTTCATTACAGTATTTTCTGGGAATTTCCATGATCTACAGGAAGGCTCAAAATTGTTTCAGTATCTACTTAATCATATAAACCTGGAATGGGGAGGGCAGGAAATAAGCAATTAGTGATTTACCTTCCACTTTTCTATTTTTAAAAAAGATTCTTTATTTTCTGCTGTGAAGAACTTCTCAGATGCTGCTTCAGATTTTCATAGAAGACTTAGACAAGTTGATCTTAATAAGTAAGTTTTAAATTAGTATAAACTTTCCACCACCCATATTGGCAGAAAGATGTATCCCTCATTTTGAGAGGCTTCTCTCCCCCCTTGGGTTGTAGGAAAGCCCAGAGAACTTATGCCCAAAAAGAGTTGGCAAATTTCAAGTGTGAAAGGGGATTCCCTGCCCCTGATGTAAAACTATCTCCTACTCTTCTTGCAAACCACTGCAACTTTCCTTTCATTTGTTGTTGTTCAGCCTTTATTCAGTGTAATGAAATGGCTTATCAAGAACTTGATGGTACACCCAATCTGCCTTTTTGCAGGCCAGGCTCTCTTCTTAGGAAGAAATAATATCTTTCTGTGGTCTTGAAAAACAAATCATTTCCAATAGGTCTGTCTTATTATAATAGAAAGATGCCATTATATGTATTATATGCATAAAAGCATTACTGTTAATATGCATTTTCTCAATCTATTGATTTTAGAAGTTTATTTTTCCATGCTTTATCCTGTATTATCTTAAAATATAGTTCCCTGGGAAGGGTTATACTTATTTGTTTATTATTTTCAAAGTCCTATTGCAGTGAGAATCATGAATGACCAATTGATGCTCCTGGAGAGAGCATTCATCGATCCCCTTGGTTTACCAGGGAGGCGGTTCTATAGGTAAGGAAGCAACACCTATTTCTCTAAAGGACATTAAATACTTGACCAAAACCTGTGTGGTTTAAACTCTTTGTCATTAGATAAATCGAAGGTGAAGATGTATGCTGAGAGGAATATGGGCTAGATTATTTAAAATACTAAAAGTTGTATCAGAAAAATTCATGTTTGTTTTGCTGCAAATGTAAATGAAAAATGGTAGTTGAAAAATAATTCTGTGTAAGAAAATCTAAAAGCTATAGAATCTTAAAGGGAATCTTATGACTTAGGTAGGTCAAACTTCTGTTAATCTTTTCTGTATCATCTGAGATAAGTAGCTATCCAGCCTCTAAATCTTCCAGTAATAGGAAGTTTACTACCTCACGAGGAAGTCCACCCCATCTTTAGTAAGGTCTGTGTTAACAAAGTTTTCTTCATAGAGATTGTTTTCCTTGTAATGTTCTTGGTCCCTGTTCAGCCCTCAAAATCAAATACGATAAATCCAGATCTATTTCCATAGAATAATTTAGGTTTATGAAGGTGGCTGCCACACTGAAGAAACGTCTTTTTTTTTTTTTTTAATATTTATTTCTTCATGAGAGATACAGAAAGAGGCAGAGACATAGACAGAGGGAGAAGCAGGCTCCATACAGGGAGCCCGATGTGGGACTTGATCCCAGACTGTGGGATCATGCCCTGAGTTAAAGGCAGATGCTCAACTGCAAACCACCCAGGTGCCCCTTAACCTTTAATTGTAAGCACAGGGTTTTAGAGCCAGGCTCTGGCTCATGCTAAGTAACCTAAGCAAAATACTTACCTAAACCTCAGGCTTCTTAGCTATAAAAGGAGACTCTAATTGTTTTCACCGCAAAGGTATATACATTGCAGGCATGTGGAAGATTTAACTCAGAGGCATTTACTCAGTAAATGGCTATTTTTATAAAGTGATAAATAATACTACTTTGCATTACTTATTAATACAAATAACCATCAATTAAGTATTTACATGGCAAAAAGCTGAAAGCAAATTTACAGATTAACCCACTCTTCCTTGTATTAGTCTATTATTCAAAAGCAAAACATCTTTTTCTCAAAATGAATGCACTCTATAGAAGCTTATAAGATAAAGGACTGTGCTCCTTCTGTAATGCACTCCCAGCAATTTGCTATTCTTGTTAAAGAAAATGTGTATATATATATCTATATATTTATTCATTTCTATTTCAATAGGACCATATATTTTGCATCTTGCTTTTTCATAACAATTTATCTTAGAGATCTTCCCATGTCAATATAGTTTTAGCTCTTATCTGACATAATGTTCCTCTGTATGGCATATTATATATATATATATATATATATATATATATATTTATATGGCATATTATATATATATATAAATTTATAAAGTCCTTGTTGAGTTTTTAATTTTTTCCCCCAATTATTTACTATTACGAAAAAGTACTGCCATGCCTTAGTATGTCCCTGTGTCCTATTTGAACATTTGTCTTAGTATCTATATAATCTGTATATGGATTTCAGGATCAAAGAGTAAACACATTTTTAAATGTAAGTATTACATTATCCCTCCAAAACACTGTATTTTAAAAATATATTTGGAATTATTACCTGAATATTAAGACTATTTTCTAAAGTCAAGGTGGTGTAAGATAGCAGTATGGGAAGATCCTAAACTCACCAACTCCCATAGACACACTTAAGCTACAACTACATATGGAACCATTTCCTCTGAAAAGACCTGAAAACTAGCTGAACCCCTTTCTGTCAAGTAAGAAAAAGGCCATACCAAAGAGTAGGAGAGAGTCTGAGAACTGTGCCATAAACCCGAGGTTCTCCCTTGAGGAGTGAAGGGTTCATACCTCAAATAGGGGATGCCCCAGTTTGAGCAAATATCCCAAAAAGGATTTTATACTTTTGTCAGATACCCTGATTTTTACAGCTTCTGCCAGAGGACACCGGCACATTGTCTGGCTCTGGTGGCCAGTAGGGCAATGCTTACAGGTTCTACAGGCCTGAAACCAATGAAGAAAAAGGTCATAAACAACAACCCCTAAGGCACAGCAAAAGGCAACAAGACCCAAGCAGCCCAGTCTTCCAGTGAAAAGATGTCTTTAAGTTTACTAACATGGACAGCCTTAGGGGCAGGTGTCTAATTAAATACACTTCTAAGGATTAACTGTAAACCTTACCAGAGACCTGGAGGGCAGGTACTATCTTTTGTGCTCTACTCTGTCTGTTCCAGAGCACCAACATCTTTTGGAGGGGAGCTCTTACTCCCTGGTTTCTATGGCTGCCACCCAAAGAATACCCTGTGGTCATCTGGCTCCGGGGGCCAGAGGGGCTTATGTTGCTGGGCCTCATAAGGCTAAAACCACCAGAGAGACAGTGCTTGGCAGGCTGTAACCCCCATGCCACTGCACGGAGCAGACTAAAACATGTATCCCTCTTCTTTTTGTAAAAGAAGGCTATTTTACTTATCCTTGGAGCTTCAACCTGAAGGGCAAGCTTCAGATCTGGCGCTTATATCTGGAGACCTATGGAAATGCAGGTTGGGGCTCTTCTTACAACAGCCTGCTGGTATATTCCATAATGCAGCTTATATAACTCATCTGGAGCCCAGTTTTTACTACTGTGTCTAAGGGACACCTCCTTATCACTTGGCTCTGGTGACCACCACAGCTTACTTATGCTTGCAGTCCCACAAGATGAAACATTTACATCCTTTGGAAGCCAGACCCTCAAGCAGCAGACTTTAATCACCCTGAATTTAATTCCTGACTGAGATATTCCCCTTTGGTACAGTGACAGGTCTTGGAAAACCCTCAACTACCAGGACCTGTTAAAAATAGCCTGCTTGGACAGTCACAAAAGTTTGAGATACAAATGAGATAAAGCAAGGTTGGATGAAAAGGTTCATCTACACCAGGCCACTCCTTCAATACCAGGAGAAGTACTGTTTCATTTAATGCACAGAAACCAACACATAGTACAAAAAATAAACATAGGACTATGTTCCAATGAAAGGTAAATCCACAGAAAAATAATCTAATGAAACAGGTAAGTAATCTACCTGATAAGAGTTCAAAGTATGGCCATAAAGATGTTAACCAAACTTGGAAGAATGGATGAACATAGAAGCTTGAAAAATAACAAATAGAAGTTACAGAGCTGAAGGACACAACTGAACTGAAAAGTATACTAGAGGTGTTTACAGCAGACTAGATGAAGAAGGATCACTGAACTTGAAGACAGGGGCTAGAATTCACCCAACAGAGCAGAGGGGGGAAAAAAAACCACCCCAAAAGCTTAAGGGACTTACAGGAAAACATCATTTCCAGTACAGGAAGAGAAAGGGGCTGAAAACTTCCCTAACCTAGAGAAGGAAACAATCATCTAGATCCAGGAAGCCCATAGATAATTCCAAATAAAATGAACCAAAAGAGAGCCACACACATAATTAAAATGCCAAAAACAAGGAATCTTAAAAGCAAGTGAAGAACTGCTTATTATATACAAAAGAGCCTCCATAATCTAATCAGATTTTTCAGCAGGAACTTTGCAGGTCAGAAAGGACTGGCAAGATTTTATCACTTTGATTATGTAAGACATCCAAACCAAGAATATACTGAAACAACACTCAGAACTGAAGGAGAAAGAGCATTCCAGACAAACTAAAGCTAAAAGAATTCATTACCACTAAACTGGCCTTATAAGAAATGGTAAAGGAAGTTCTTTAAGCTGGAAAGAAAAGGTGCTAATTAGTAGCAAGAAAACAGAGTGAAAATTTTACTAGTAAACATTATAGTAACGGTAATGGATTAAATAATATGAAGGTTAAGACAAAAGTTGTAAAAGTATAACTACAATAATAAGGGATGCACAAAATGAAGAGGAAGTAAAATGTGACCTCAAAATGACACGGTGGTGGGGGAGATAAGAGTTTTAAAAAGGGAGAGCTTTAGAATACCTTCAAAGTTAAACTGTAACATTCATGAAAGTCTACTTTAAGTTGATACATTGTCATAAGGTAAGGCTCCAGTAACCACATGCCAAAAAGCTGCATAGGCATACTTCTGGTATACTGCAGATTAGGTCAGATATCTGCAATAAAGCAAGTCAAATGAACTTTTTGGTTTCCTAGTACATATTATGTTTATACTATATATGGTAGTCTATTGAGTGTGCAAAGCATTTCTAAAAACAAAGTACATATTTTAATTACTTCATTGCTAAAAATGCTAACCATCTTTTAAGCTTACAGGTAGTTGCAATCATTTTGCTGGTGGGAAGGTCTTGCTTTGACATTGACTGCTGACTGATCAGAGTGGTGGTGCCAAAGGCTGGAGTGGCTGTGGCAGTTTCTTAAAGGAATACAAGCATGAATTTTGTCATATTGCATGACTCTTCTATTTACCAGATTTCTTTGTAGTATGCAATGCCATTTGATAAAATTTTATCCACAGTACAAGTTATTTCAATACTGGAATCAATTCTCTCAAAGTATGCTGTTGCTTTTTTACCTAAGTTTATGTAATAATCTAAACCTTTTGTTGCCACTGTTGAATCCACTGTTCATTCTTTACAGCATCTTCACCTTTTAGATTCATCAAAAGTAATGATTTTCTTTTGCTCACCCAAGAGCAACTCTTCTGTACAGTTATCTTGACTATAGCAATTAAAATATTATGAAAATTAAAGCCAGTAATCATGAGCAGAGATGCAAAAATCTTCCACAAAATAGTAAACTGAATCCAATAATATAAGGATCATTCACTGTGATCAGGTTAGATTTATTTCAGGGGTACAAGTGTCTCAGTATCAAATCAATTTTCTGGATAGGCCTCGGGCAAAAATAAACTGAGTATCACACTAAAAAAGCTTTTGTGCAGTAGTGGGAACCATTAACCAAATAACAAGACAACCTACAGAATGGGAGAAGATATTTGCAAATGATATATTCAAATAAGGGGTTCATATCTAAAATACTAATTGATGCCACTCAAAACACCTTAATAATCGATTAAAAAATGGGCAGAGAACCTCTATTTTTTCCAAAGACAACATACACATGGCCAAGAAATTATGCAATAAAAGGGTCAAACAAAAGGATTTGACATTTGTAAGTATTTATGCACCCAACATAAAAGCACCTAAACATATCAATTATTAGACTGAAAGAGAAATAGCAATACAATAGACTTAAATGGCTAGCTTCTAGACAAAAAAAAAAAAAAAAGGAGACATTAGCCTTAAATGACACATTAGACCATACAAAACGAAAAGATATATACAGAACATTCCATCCAAAAAACAGAATACACATTCTTGAAGTGCACGTGAAATATTCTCCAGGATAGGTCCTATGTTATGCCAGAAAACAAGTCTTAATGAATTTAAGAATGAAATAATGAAATACCCAGCATCTTTTCTGACCACAGTGGTATGAAACTAGAAATCAATTACAAGAATAAAAGTGGAATACTCACAAATAGGTGGAAATTATTCTACTAAACAACCAATGAAATCAAAAAACAAAAAAAAATGCCTTGAGAAAAATGAAAATGGAAATACAACATGGCAAAATTTATGGGATACAGCAAAAGCAGTTCTAAGATTGAAGTTCACCAGCAATGAATACCCTACACCTCAGGAAAAAAGTAAAACTCTCATGCAACCTAACATCACACCTCAAGGAAGTAGAATGACAAATGCAAAAGTTAGCTTTGCACAGTGGCAGTATTGTAGTCAATGAGTTTTATCCGAGGCACGATTGTTGCTAATTGAACACAAAAGTTGGAAGGAAATAACTAAGGAAATCAAGGAAGTAGAAAAGTTCAAAGAGGTGAAGAACTGACTGAAAAGATGAAATTTATAAACCATTCACTGGATTCACCAAGAAAAGAAGAGAAAGGGTCAAATAAATGAAGACGACATTACAACTAATACCATGGAAATAAATAAGAGACTATTACCAACAACCATGGAAATAAGCGACTATTACCAACAATCATATGCCTACAAATTGGACAGCCTAAGATATAGACAAACTTTCAGAACTGAATCACAAACGAATATGGAAATAGAAAATGTGAATAGACCAATTATTAGTGAGATTGATTTAGTAATCATAAACCTCCCAATGAACAAAAGTCCAGGACCAGATGGCTTTACTGATGAAATCAAACACTGAAAAAATAGTATCAATCCTTTCCAGATTCTTCCAAAAAGTCAAAGAGGGAACACTTCCAAACTCCTTTTAAAAGGCCAGCATTACCCTGATAGGAAAATCAAATAAGGATGTCAAAAGAAAATTACCAGCCAATATGATGAACATAGAAGCAAAAATCCTCCACAAAATTTAGCCAACCGAATTCAACAATATATTAATATCATGAACCACAAATGGGATTTATTCCAGGGATACGTAGATGGTTCAATATCCACAAATCAATGTTATATATATTACATTAGCAAAATGAAGTCTTTAATAGATGCAAAAAAAGCATTTGACAAAATTCAACATCCATTTTTATTAAACAGTCAAGGAGAAGAAATGTAACTCAATAAAGGGCACGTCTGACAGATCTATAGCTAATATCCAATTTAATGGTAAAAAGCTAAAAGCTTTTCCTCTAAAATCAGGAACAAGACAAGGAAGCTTTTTCTTGCCACTTCTTTTCAACACAGTATTGGTAGTCCTAGCCAGAGCAATTAGGCAAAAAAAGGCATTCATACTGAAGTAAAACCATTATTTGCAGATGACTTTATATGTAGATAAACCTAAGGAATCCACCAAAAACCTGTTAAAATGAACAAATTCAATGTAAAGATACAAAATTAATATATAGAAATCTATTTCTATTCAAAGTTGCATCACAAAGAATATCTAAGAATTTAACCAAGGTGAAAGGTCACAGGGGTATTAGATGCCAATTCAAGGATTCAAACCAGGTTTGTACAGTCTTTATATTTTATCTTTATATTTTTTTTACTCTTGCTTTTACAATTCTGTGGTAGAAGGAATGTATATTAATGAACAGCTATAACCTTTATTTGTAGTAACTCATATGTAAGTCAAAATATCAATGTTTATGAACAGTTCAGCACATATACTGGCTTTAGTAAAGAAAATTCCTTTGAGGTTATATTATGATTTAAAAGCCAAGAGCAATAAATCTTGATGTACTTTGGATAACTGAAATGATTTGCATTATAAGATTAATATTGACTTAGATAGTTTCAGTATTCTCAGATTTACATCTTGAAGCTGTAGGATTTGACTGTTGGACCTAATTCCTGATAAGTGTTCAATAAAATATGTCCCTTTCTGGAAGGCAGAATTCCAGAGTTATTGAGAAGTAGCTTGATTTCTTCAGGTACTTATGAGATGAAATGGGAAATCAATGGCAAAACTGTCCTTTTAGATTAGAAATTAAATGTGTCTGCAGGCAATTCATATATAATTCCTTTAACTTTGTGGAATGGACTTCATTATCCTTACCATTTATATTTTATATTTTATATTACAAGTGCACTGATTTTTAATGTTCTAAAATACTGCAAACAAGAATTATTTTTGTTGAATTTCTTACAAACGCAACACAGATATATTTTAGTTTCCTCTCCCATTATTTATACACCCATAAAACATACTTGTTATCACCATGTGGGTAGATGCTGGCAGTCAGACAACTGATGTACACAACTTATATGAACTCATTTTCTTCTATTTGTATGGGTTGGCAACACAATTTGAGACTAATCTTAATGCATAGTCGGCTTTCATTGCTTAAAATTACACTATTACATAAGTAATAGATACATAAGTATCTTAAATCAATTATAGGTCATTTTGGAGTAAAAGAGTGAATGCCAGAAGGAGACATAGAATTCTTAAGATGTAGTCTAACAAAAGGGAATAAACAGAGAAGCATATAAAATGTAACTTATGATATATATAGTCTTTAGCTCAACCTTTTTTTTTTTTTTCTATTAGGCACATCATCTTTGCTCCAAGCAGTCACAACAAATATGCTGGAGAATCCTTTCCTGGTATCTATGATGCTATGTTTGATATTGAAAATAAAGATGACCCTCGTTCAGCCTGGACAGAAGTAAAGAAACACATTTCGATTGCAGCCTTTACAATTCAAGCAGCAGCAGGAACTCTGACAGAAGCATTATAGTAGTAAGGCCTCAGCCAAGTGGCTAGCCACTGAAATTGTTACTGAAAAGTCTTAGGATAAAATTGTTTTTTTGATAAATCTTGCTTTTCATGTCAGGTTTTGATTTTAGACTTCCATCCTGTCCAACTGTGAAGTTTTTTTTTGGCTCTTTAAAAAAATTCATAACTTCCTCAGTGAAAACAACTTGTCACAGGGCAGAAAGACAGAAAGAACCTGAAAATGCCCTAAAATAAAATACGGCAAGGAACTTGGAAAAGAGATGTTTCTTACAAAGTTAAAAATACAGTTGACCCTTGAACAACATGGGTCTGAACTGCTCATGTCCACTTAATACATGGATTTTTTTCTCCTACAGTACACTATATATGCATTTACTTTTGATGATTTTAACATTTTTTCTCTAGTTTTATTGTAAGAATACAGCATACATGTACAAAGTGTGAGTTAATCAAAACTTTGCTATTGGTAGGCTTCTGCTCAACAGTAGACTATCAGCTGTTAAAGTTTTAGGGAGTGAAGTTGTATGATGGATTGGCACCTCTAACCCTCACATTGTGCAAGGGTCAACTACAGTAACTTGCAAGTTATTGCTTCCTAAGTTATTTTCATCCTCTTTAATCAATAGGTGATCGTTATGAACAAATGAATGAATGAACGTGGCAGTGTGATGTAACTAATCAGATGTTATTACATACAAAATGTCCTTGAACTATTTCCTAAAAACGTTTTCCCTTAGGAGTACTTTACCTATGAGATGATGTTTTATGTTTTATGTATGTTTTATGTATGTATGTGTGTATATATATGTATATATATATATATATATATATATATAAAGGGAAGACTGAACAAATCATCATGGAAATTCACTTTACAAATAAAACAAACAGAATGCACACAGCAAGATGGCAGTAATTATGAATGGACTGAATTCACCAAGCAAAGCACATAGTGGCTGGAAGAAAAAAAAAAAAAAAACTCCACTGTGTAAAGGAAATTCATTTTGGCTCTTAAGACATACACAGGCTCAAAGTATAGGAACAGAAGAGGATATTCCATGGAGGTGGATACCAAAAAACAAATAAAACACGAAAGTGGGTGTGCAGCAATACTTAGCAATACGTAGCCAGAGAAAATACACTTCAAGCCAAAAAACATTAACAACAGAGAAATCATATAATGATAAAATACATCAAGAAGAGAGAATACATACACTTCCAACATCAAAGCACCATGATTAAAAAAATTCTCACATTTAAATGGAGAGATACTTCCTTAACAGGAGACTTTAATACTATTAGAATAAACATGTAGACAGAAAAAAAGGAAACACTGAAATTGAACCAAAACAACTTAGAAAGCAAAATGATTTAGCAGTTTTTTATAGAACATTCCATCCAAAAGCAGAATACACATTCTTCTCAAGTGCGTATGAACATTTTCTATGGCAGATCCTATGAGAGGGCACAAAATGAATCTCAGCAAATTTAAGATTGAAATCGTACCATCTTTTCTGACCACAATGGTATCAATTAGAAATCAGCAAGAGGAAGCTAGAGGAATCTACCAATATGTAGGAACTAAACACTTCTAAACAAGGAGTCAAAAAAATGGGAATGAACTATCTCATAACAAATGAAAATGGGAGTATAACACATCAGATCTTATGGGATACAGGAAAGTAAATGGGAGTAAAGAAATCACAAAAATCTCAAGCAACTTAATTGTATACTTCTAGTAAGAAAGAACAAACCTAAAGGTAGCAGAAAATAAAATCAAAGCAGAACTCTCTATTTTAGGAAAAAACTATCAGTAAAACTAAAAGCTAGTTCATCGAAAAGATAAAATTGACAAATTTTACTAACTAGATTCAGAGAAACAAAATTAGAAATGAAAGATCTTACAACTGATACTACAAAAATACGTAAGATTGTAAGAGACCATTAGGAACTCTGTGCCAAAAATTAGATAACCTTGAAGAAATGGACAAATTTCTACAAACAACCTACCCAAGATTGAATGAAACACAAAGAGAAAATGTGAATATACCAATAACGAGCAAGAGATTGAATCCATAAACCTCTCGTAGAAAATATAACCCAGGACAAGATGGCTTCATTGGCAAATTCTAACAAACTCTTAAAGAATACTAATCTTTTTCAAACTCTTAAAATATTTGAGGTGTAGGAATCACTTCCAAACTCATCTTAAAAGGCCAGCATTATTTTGGTACCAAAGTCAAATAAGACCACAATAAAAAAGGGGTGTCTTGGTGGCTCAGTCAGTTGAGAACCCAACTCCTGATTTTCGCTCTGGTCATGATCCCAGGGCTGAGAGATTCAGCTCTGCATCAAGCTCTGCATTGGATGTTGAGCCTGCTTAAGATCCTCTCCCTCTCCCTCTGCAACCCCCAGCCCCTTCTCACACGTGCATGCTGTCTCAAAACCAAAAAACAACAAAAAAGAACCATAGACCAGTATCTCTGATAAACATAGATGTAAAACATCTGAACAAAATATTAGCAAACCGAATTCAAGAACACAGAGATTAAAAACCGAGACTAAATACGATTTTTCCCCTGGGATACAAGCAAGGATGATTCAGCATATACAAATCAATACATGTCCTACTTCAGATTAATGAAATGGAAGATAAAAATCATGATCATCTATGCATCTGACAAAATGCAACATCCTCTCATGATGAAAACTTTGGCAGACTGAGTATAGAAGCATAACACACTTCAGCATAACAAAGGCCATCTATGACAAACCCACAACTAACTTACTCAGTTGAGAAGAACTCAAAGTTTTCCCTTGCATCCAAATCAGGAAGGAAGAGGTCAAACTATTCCATTTGCAGTTAATATATTTTACGTATGTAGAATCCCAAAGACACACAACCAAAAAAAACTGCTGGAACTAATCAGTGATTTCAGTAAAGTTGCAGGACAAAGTACAGAAATATAAATAAATCACATTCCTATATACTAAGGATAAAATATCTGAAAACGAAATAAAATTCTCCCATTCACAGCATCAGAAACAATCTACTTAGTAATAAATTTAATCAAGGAAGTGAAAGATCTGTACAATGAAAACTCTAAGACTTTGCTGAAAGAAAATCAAGACACAAATGGAAAAGACATCTTATGTTCATGGATCAAAAACAATATTAAAATGTCCATATTACACGAAGCCATCTACAGATTTAATGCAATCCCCATCAAAATACCAATGGCATTCTTTACAGGAATAGAAAAACGATCCTAAAATTTGTATGGAACCCCAAATAGCCAAAGTAATCTTGAGGGAAAAGAACTAAGCTGGAAGTATCCCATTTGATTTCAAACTATACTACCAAAACAGCACAGTACCAACGCTAAAACAGGCATATACACTAAGAGAACAAATTCCAAAACCAAACCCCTGCATATATAGGCCAACTAATATTTGACAAGGTAGCAAAGAACACCCAATGGGGAAAGGACAGTTTCTTCAACAGACAGGTGTTGGGAAAACTGGATAAACACAGAGCAATGAAATTATACTCTTCTATAGCTCACAAAAATTAACCTGAAATGGATCAAAGACATTAAACATAAGACCTGATACTATAAAACTAGAAGAAAACATAGGGAAAGCTCTTCAACAATGGTCACAGTAATGTTTGAAATATGACTCCAAAAGTGCAAACGAAAGCAAAAAAGTCAACAAAATGGGACTACATCAAAGTTAAAAGTTTTCACACAGCAAAAGAACAAAATGAAAAAGCAAGGTATAGAAGAAAACTTCTGCTAATAATATATCTGATAAAGTGTTAATATCCAAAATACACAAAGAACTCCTAAACTGGATACAAAAAAAAAAAAAAATCAAAGAATCCAAAAAATGGGCAGAATAACTTAACGTTCTCTAAAGATATCCATCCATGTTGTCAACAGGTGCATGAAAATTAATCAGGAAAATGCAAATTAAAACCACAGTGAGACATCACCTTATGCCTAGTCAAATGGCTATCAACAGAAAAACCAAGGTGCGGCAAGGCTGTGGAGACAAGGAAGCCCTTGTGCAATGTTGGTAGGAATATAAAGGGAGCTCTTCTGTGCTGTTGGTAGGAATATAAACTGCTACAGCCACTATGGGTAACAGTATGGAGGTTCCCTAAAAAAAGAACTATCACATGATGTAGTAATTCTACTTGTGACATTTATCCAAAGAAAACGAAAACACTAATTCAAAATGATATATGCACCCCATCTTCACTGCAGCACTATTTAGAACAGCCAAGATATGAAAGAACCTGTGTCCACTAGCAGATAAAGGATTTTTTTCTTTTAAAGATTTTATTTATTCATGAGAGAGACACAGAGAGACAGAGGTAGAAGCAGGCTCCATGCAGAAAGCCCAATTTGGGACTCAATCCTGGGACTCCGGAATCACGCCCTGAGCCAAAGGCAGACACTCAACTGCTGAGACACCCAGGCATCCCGACAGATAAATGGATTAAAGAAATGCAGTGTATATTCACGGAGTAGTGTGTATTCACTCATGAATACATCCTAGTAGGATATACAGGATATCCTACTGTCTGTGACAACATGGATGGACTTAGGGGCACATTGTGCTAAGTGATATAAGTCAGATAAAGACAAGTGCTATATGCTGACAAGTGCATATATGCTATATATGTATGTGGAATTTTGAATGACCAAAATTGTAGAATCAGAAAATAAAATGGTGATTACCACAGGACAAAAGTTGTGGGGTCCAGAGCAGATGTAGTTTGAAGGTACACATTTATAAGATGTAGTTAATACACCTTAGAATATAATGCCCAGTACAATGAATAAAAACATAAACTTGTATTATAATCAAACTTGCTAAGAGATTAGAACTTAATTACTCCAACCACCAAAAATAATGATTATGTAATAATTACATAATGCAATAGAGATGCCAATTATTGCTTCAATGGCAATCATATTACAATATATGAATGTATCAAATTAACATGTTGTACACCTTAACTTTCCTTGGAAGCACAGGCCTCTGTGGTTGGTCAATTATCAAGAGCACAAAGGAAGTGACTATAAAGTGTTTTTGTTAAATGAATTAAGCAAAGGGACGGCTACAATGCTAAAAATGCTCACAAACTTACATCTTACTAAAACGTTAATAAAACTTGTAAACTGCATACCTACCAAACTCAGAACTTTTTGGAGAAAAACTATTAAAGCTAAAATTCAGCTGGTCTCAAGATTATCTGGCAAAGCACAACATATGCAAAGTAAATCATCCATATAAGCTAGAGATCTCCCTTTGGAAGAAGGGCCCTATAATTTATAACTATAATTTTACATTTGGTTCTTGATTCATTAAACACTCTTTTAAGGTGGTTAAAAAAATCTTTCCCTCATAATTTCATGGAACATCTTCCCTAGCTTTTCACAATGAGAACTCATCCAGTTTTCACATAATTGAAGAGTTTGTTTGCTTAACACACCAATAATTTTAATGTGTTGCTTTTCTTTCACCCCATTACAGTGACACTATTTGCCTATGTACACAGTCAAGTATACAGAGATGCAGGAAAATTGTCCCAAAGTCCAGATGATAATAAGGCCAACTTACATGCACAAGCTTTTACATGACAAATTCATTGCTATGAGCCTGTCACTTTCATTCAGTCTTGTAACTCAATCCCTAATTTTTGTCAATTGCCCACCAGCCTTTAGAGGTCCTCATGAAGTATGTCAATGGCTCCACTGATTGGCACAAAAACTGAATACCCACTATCCTTTCATGATAATTTGGTCATTTGATACTAACAAAAAAAAAAAAGACTAACTAAAAAATGGCAGTTACTAATTTAGGTTTAGGTGACTTTGGCAGTTACTATTTTAGGTTTAGGTGACTTAGATGCCTTTAGTGTCATGGTAAAGAGTTTAAGGATTTAGGAATCAAAGTCCCTCAATTTAAAATCTAATCTCAAAAAACTCTAATCTCACCATTTGCTACCTATGTGACCTGAGGCAATGTATGTAGTTTTCCTTTGCTTCTGCTCCTCTATCAGTAAAACATGGATAATAGTATATAATCATATGGAGGTGACCAAAAACTAAGTTAGTAAGAGCACTTACACTCTAGTTGCTAAGCTCTTGAACAAAAAATTAGCTGTAGTTGGGTCTACCGTTTTTTGAATTACTTGTAACTGATAACTAAATTCCCAAGCCTCGACTGCAAAATTTGTAAAGTCTTCTAACCTAATCAAGTGAATAGTGTTATTACTTTTCCTGATAGCTTTAAATTACATGCCTGGAAAATTAAACTAGAATCCCATCTAATTGAGTACCTTTCAGTTCTAATTTTCATTATCTTGATACTGGCTTTCTGCTCCCTTAAATTTGTTCCTTCCTTTTGCCTCCAACCCCAGTTCTTCCTGCTGATAACTTAGGGTGTTTTATGGAGGTCAGGGAAGGTACTTGAAGGAATCCTTGAGTTATCAAAACCAGTCCAAGTTGGCCTCTACTATTAGGTCACCAGTCAGATCAATATGTTATTAAAATCTTGCTTTCATTAGTAGGGAGCCTTTTAAAGCTTTACACACAATTGTAATTATAAGAAACCCATTAATTCTAATAAGCCCATGTATTGAACATTTATAACTTGTAGATTTTATTTGTTGACACAATCTTTACATTTTCCTCCACCTTAAGAATATATCATGCCTAACTAAACTGTGTGATCACTGATGCTGACAGGATCAAGCAAGAGACACTCTGTGGTGAATTTATGAATTTACGTTGTTTTGTCAACGCAGCAGCCTTCCTTCTCTGTCCTGGCAAAGAACTTTTCTTTCGTAAAAGGGACTCATTACAGGTGGTTTCGGGGACATACAGTGCACATTCAGGGTGTAAGCCTGAGCAATCCTTTATTTGACTTATCTCAGCACCTGTGTACTTCTACTTCATCATACTTCAGGGCAGGGTCTGTCATTGTTTTTTGAATTTTCATTGAGGTGCCCTCAAATGTTCAGAATGCTATCAATTCTGCATCCTCAAAGTTAGCTAAATGGAATATTTACATTATTATTAACCTACGATTTCCAAATCCTGAGAACCACACAAGGCCTCACCATGAGCTTCAGAACTTACCAATAGACTGGACTACTTCACCTGGATGTTATAAACATTCCTGGGAGTCAGCAGTCCTTTATGACAACCACTTTTCCATATCCAAAACCTTTTTCTACATTCCCTGTCTTGTTCACAAACCTAGAAGTTATCCAAAACCTTCATTCTCTAGTCCTTAAAACGTTTCAGTTCAAGATCCTAAGTCCCTTCATTTATCCCCTTCTCTTCCTACTGCTTTTGTTGCATTTCATGCCTTCATCCTATCTGGCCTTTAACTACTTCCAATGACACCTTCCTATCAAACTGATTTTTCTAAATTAAAATGCAAGCCTTATTGCAAACATAGGGAACAACCTAAGTGAAGGCAAAAGATGACTGAGTCTGTACAAGTCTTGAATAAGACTAAAGGCAAAAAACTCCGACAAACAAAATGCCCACTGTACTCGAGTTGATAAAATTTGTTCCCTGTGGGAAGTTAGTAATTCTGATACTGCTATACATGTGTACTGGAGCTGAACAATTAAGTAAATGGATGGCAGACGGAAGAATCCACATTTTCACTGCAGGAGTAAGTTATAGAGAAATGAGGAGGCCAGAGTGATGTACATGGTAACAGATTAGTGTTGGAGATATAAGTATGAATTCATGTTTAGCTTAATGTAGATACAAATTGTTACTTATAGAAGTATTTATATAAACACAGGTTGATATATACATTTCCTTGCTATCAGCTAAGTGAGCCTAGAAGCAAAGATAAGTCTGTGGCTATGAGTGTACACCTAATATCCAGATATTAGTTTCTAATACCATTCTTCAATAAACCAGGATCTTTGGAGAAGTGGCTAACTGGAGGGAGCATCCTGAAGTAGCAGAAAAAAAGTACTAAACAAAAAACTAAAAAACCCCATAAAGAGAGGATAGCAGTCCAACAGAAAAACACAGGAGCAATGGAATGGCTTTAAAAACCAAAGCTGGAACAACCTGAGAAACAAAACAATGTAATACTAGATTATAACTTGAAATAGGAAATAGAGTCCATAATGAAATAAAATATGAAGAGACAAATCTCCTATACACAGAAATTCTAAATAATATAAATTTCCACCCTTGAAATATAATTCCCCACTCCTATTTAAGCATAGACTGCACATAGTGACTTCCTTTATTTTTTTTTTTTAGTGACTTCCTTCTAAACAAAAAGAATAGTAGTAACTTTACAGTTAAAAAAAACTGAAAAATACTAGTCAGATAATCCAAATGTTAAGACATGTTGACAGTATATACCCATGATACCACCAATGAGAATGACATTTTACGTCTGTGGTTTTCTTTCTCAATACACAGAGGTTCAACCCTAAGAAAATCAGCAGACAAATCCCAAGTGAGGGTCATCCTACAAAATACCTGACCAGTCAGTACTCCTCAAAACTGCCAGGGTTTTGAAGGAAATCTGAGAAACTGTAAAAACCAAGAGAAGCCCAAGAAGACATGATGACTAAATGTAATGTAGTATCCTAGATGGGATCCTGGAACAGAAAAAGACATTAGGTAAAAATTGAGTATGGACTTTAGTTAATAATAATGTATCAATATTGGTTCATTAATTCTAACAAATGTATCATACTAATGTAAGATGTTAATTATAGGGGAAACTGAATGTAATATATGAGAACTCTGTACTATCTTCAATTTTTCTTTAAATCCAAAACTGTTCTAAAACAAAAAGTTAATTTAAAAGAAATTAAGTTGGTAAGAGGGAAAAAAAAAATGCCAGCCTACTCACACTTCCACGCTGCTAGTACAAACTTCATGGTATGTCATAAATTTTCTGCAAATTCTTGGGTCCCATTCCCAGAGTTTCTGATTTAGTAGGTCTGAGGCTGGGGACCAAGTTTGCATTTCAAATAAATTCTGAGATTGATCCTGCTGGTCTAAAAATGGTATTTTGATAGTCACTGGCCTCGCCTAGAAGATGGAACTCAAAACACACGATCCCTTGCTACCTATCCTATGTCTACAATCTCATCTGTCTTTCCTATGCAGGTATCTTTTGTTGTAGACACTTTATGTAACTGCTGAAAGCAGGTCTCATACTAATGGGGAAACAAAGACCAATCTAATGCTGTTTCATTACACATTTTTCTAACTGCAGAGAGGAATTCCTATCTATAAGCTACATACAAGATACATACCAAAAATGACAATGGAAACTTGTTTTTGAAACTGAGGATCCTGAAACTTCCTTGGAGGCTGTTGAGAGAAACTAGACACCTAAGAGTTGTCAAATCACAAATGATGAGTTTATAATCCAGCTATTCTTATAACTAAAATAACCAAGACAAAAGGACTGCATATTTTATTTTATGAACTTATTCCCTAAGAAAACATACGAAACTCAAAATTTGTTCCTGGTGACCAAACATAGTGTTACCAATTTTTTCTATGCTATGTGCCAATGTTTTATGGAACCTATTAATTTGACAGACACAAGCAGCACAGAGTAGCAGTTAAGAGCACAAAACACAAAGCCACGCTGCTGGAGCTAGGAATCTCTACTCTCTATAAACTCACTAGCTTTGACTTAGATGAGTTATTTAACCTATGAAATAAATCACTTTCCTCACCTGTAATATAGTGATAGCCTATCTCATAGAGTTACCATTAGGATACATTCATATTCATTAAAATCCTTAAAACACTGACTAGCCCATAACTTCAATTAGCAAAGTCTTAAAGATAATTTAACAATCCAATCATTTGGACAGTATACCTGCTTGGTCAAAAAGAAATGGAAACCAAATTATTTTGACACAATTTTTAATCAACATAAAAATGTTTAAGGTCAGAAGTTTTATTTCACTTTAATAGACATTGAAAGTGGCCTACTAAATTGGAAAACTAAGAAAGGTAATTAATTGGCATTTAATTAAAACATGCTCTTTAGAGAAACTGTTCTTGAAGGATTTCTTCAAAACTAAGAACTATATAAAAACTTAAAATCAAACAGTAACTATGCAGAAGAAAAACACTGCAAGCTCAGTACTTCAGATAATGCTACATGTATAAAGCCCCAGGCATCTACACCTAAATAAAAAAGGCAAGTCATGCAACAACTCCAGAAGAGTTTAAGTTGTAAGATACTTAGGCAGTAAAGCAGCAATTAGGTAAAAAACAAAAACAAACAAACAAACAAAAAAAAAAAACAACTTCCTATCAATTCAACAATTAAAATAAATGAAATACCTATTAACAAAACCAAAAAACAAGCTACACTTAGCTTGTATTTCAGAACTGAGGCCACAAAATCATATTATAGGCAAAAGATAAAAATAACAGCAAATATGAATGCCAAATCAAAATTAATTTGCAAGGAAGGAAACCCCTAATAATGTTCTGACAACTTAAAAATAGCTGGTTGTTAAAAAGAAAGAGTACATAATCAACTGCCCTAAAAACTGATACCAGAACTCAAAAATGAGCTTTTAAAATGTTATTTATTGTGGGTGTCATGCAGTCTCAGGCTGAGGAATGGCTGACTTTTTTTTTTTTTTTTAAAGCAAGGAGTGGCAGAGCAATAACCCAAAGTCACCTTAAAATATCTGTAAGAACTCTGAAGATTTTCTTCACCTTTAAATGGTTAAAGATTGTCTGAAGAAAACCAAACAAGTTATACTTAATAAGAATTAGATCTCTAGCATAAAATTATAAGAAAATTGATCACTAGTCCTTTGCTATTATATGGTTACAAGAATTTACATCACTGACCGTATAAACAGATCTTTCTCTGGTAGGTTGATTTCAATTTGTATTTTCAATGGTTTAGAAATTATTAGCTAAAATAATTACAAGAAACTTAGGGTAAGTTTTAAGAACTTCCCTTCAAGTGTTCCACTAAAAGAAGAATGGTCAAAATCAATGTTCTATTTTAGGTAACAGTATTGTACCAAGGCTAATTCCTAGTTTTGTTCATGTTCTTTGGTCACATAAGATTTTAATACAAGGCGAGGATTAACATAGGAAATAAAGACGTCTCTTAGTACTTTTCTTGGTAACTCTTCTATAAATCTAAAATTATCTCAAGATAAGATGTTAAAAAAATAAAAGCTCAACCATCCGGACCTTATTACCTTTTTACTACCAAATGTACGGAACAATAAAAAACCATATTTTCTATTTTCCCATGTTGAATTGAACTCTCAGATTAGTGTATAATAAAGTTAGTTTTGACTGCTTTGCTATAGTAATTACTTTGAATGCTGAGAAAGACAAACCGTATTTCTAAAGAAACAGTAAAACTTAACATTCTTAATTTTTTGACAGATAAAGTAACAATATTCTACATAAATTATAACTCTGTCCCTTTATGTATGAATCTAAGATAAAAATATTTAGATTTTTATTTGAGCAACAAAATCAAGAGGTTCATAGGAATAAGAAAGAAATAGAATGATCACTAATGTAACCAGACTAAATATATAAGCTGCATCTCTCGTTCTCTCTCTCACTCACACACTCACACTCAGGCATACACACATACACACACACACAGTCAGTGCTTTGTAACTCAGGTGAATAATCCACTTGGTTTAAATACTAGTTCAACTGCAATTAACACATTAAGATATTGTTTAGGTGGAAAAAAAGTCCCAAGGAGAAAACATTAAAAAAGGAATATTAGTCATTACTTCAAATCAAGTTATCTCTCCTCTAGACAATAAACAAGATTTTATGTCTCCAAACGAACCCAGGTCCTTAAATTATGAAAGATAATTTTTAAAAATTTAAACACAACCCTGAGTACTAGAAACTTTTATGCTGTAGTCTAATTATACTGAAACTATCTTTAGTAATCTAACAGTAGTTGAGTGAGACATACTACTTATTAATTAACCTTTACTTCTAAAATTGTACTTATGCAAATTTTCTTTATAAGAACAAAAGAAAAACACTCAAGGGGCTTAGGAAATAATTTTAATCTACATTAGCATAATTCATACCCAAATTTCTTAAGTTCTGCCAGAGTTTTGGCCTTCAAAACATTTCTTAATTTTAGTTTTCTTGGTGAGCTAGCTCTGCATTGCCTTTAAAAGTAAACTATCCTTTAATGGGTTCAATTAGCATAAACAATCTAAATCTGTGATACCTGTATCTAATGAAGTACAATATATAAACAACACTGTATCACCTAGAATTGTCAAGCTTTTCATGAAAGCCTAAAAAATAACTCCAAAAGAATTAAGCTATTTAACAGGTAATAGATATTTCTCATAAAGCGAAGCTTAAATATTTAATTTTTTGATACCCTAAAATGTATTTCATAAGCCTTTAAGTCTATGGTTTTATACAGTTTTCCATCAGGGAGGCCAGATATACATATACACACACACTTATATACACACATATGTGTGTGTATATATATAATTTCTTTTACATGTAACTAATTAAAGATTTTAAGAGGGTGGAGGCTATAAATTAGGTGCAATTTAGTCATAACACCATACAAAGACCTTATATAATAATCAGGAAAGAGATGTTTAACATTATTGCTTAGTCTTAATAAAAAGGCAAATTTTAACCAAACTGATACCTCTCCACTCTTATGTTTTATATACATTTAAATCATAGTGCTTAAAGTAATACAGGTACTGATATAATGTTTTAATTTAATTAGTTGTAAACAAATTCCAATTTATTATTCAATGCATATATTCCCCTTTAGCTACTATGCTACCTCAGAATTATTCCTTCTAGAAAAAGTAACCTTCCCAAGGATAAAACAATGCAGAGCTTCTTTTCCTCCTTTTAAGTTTTTCAAGTATTATAGGAACACAAACTCATGAAAAAACTACTTAAAAATCCAACATCCCATCTTGCTTTACTAATTATGGGATGAAGAAAGAGATGTGAACAAAACAAACATTCTTTTACACTTCTCTGTTAAACGTAAAGGTATACCAAGAAATACTGTAACTGTTTATGAGCTACCTTCTAGCTTTTCAAGTATAGGACACAACTATAGTTCTGTCAACTGAGGAGAAATGAATAGTCAACCTTAGGTAACTAAAAAAAGATGGGAGGCACGAAAAGATAAACTGACTTTGGCTTTTAAGAACCTACCGTTGACCCTGAACTGCCAGATTCAACAACAGCAACAGCAACAATAACGACAGCAACAACAAAAGAGGACAGCAGCAAGCCACCATTTTACCATACAGTAAGAATTCTGAAAATAGGCAATACATTTTTTCCCCTGTCAACTCATTCTGTTGTATCTTCTTGTTTCTCCTGCTTTTTGGTAGCAGGCAGTTCAAGGCTTGCCCACTGCATAGGTTCAGCTTTTCTCATGGTGATCTCAATCTTTGTTGCAGTCATAGTTACATAACTTCGTGTTACATCAATCACCTGCAACAAATCAGAAAATGACTGTAAGCCTCGATCTTAAAGGAAAATACTGGTCTTGTCTATGCTAATAATCAAAACTCCAAGCTGCTAAGGCCATTTTTATACCCAGATTTAAACATTTTAGTAAGAATTGTAAGTTACATACCTACTTTGCATCACTGTTTTGTAAAATAGTTTATTTTTACCGTACAAATGGGCATTTTAAGGTATAAGAAAAAATTCTGGATTCACAGATACTTACACCCCATAATTTCACATTTTGATGAAATTCCTTCTCTCCTTCAAATACAATGTGCACATTTAACTGAAAAATACACAGGGTTATCTGATCAAATACAAATCGATATAACAGGATTTAAAACAATCATTATTATTATTTTTTTAAAGATTTTATTTATTCATGAGAGACAGAGAGAGAGAGCACGCACGAGGAGAGACACAGGCAGAGAGAGAAGCAGGCTCTATGCAGGGAGCCCGACATGGGACTCGATCCCAGGTCTCCAGGATCAGGTCCTGGGTCAAAGGCGGCAGTAAACCGCTGAGCCACCCAGACCGCCCCAACAATGATTATTTTTTTTTAAGGGAACCATTAGCAGAAAAGAAAAATTAACTGAAGTTTCACACTGAGAACTAGGTACTATATAATATGATAAATCTTCTAAGCTAATACAGTATCTCCAGAATGCTTCAGAAAGAATTCTACTATGCAGAAATTTTCATTTCAATAGTTTCTGACAGCAATTTCAAACTATTTTTTTCGAATGGAAAACAATAAAAAAAATCTTAAAATCACCCCACAGTATTTTATAATACATTAACATAGAGAATAATGTACAAAGACAATTTTTTCTCAAAGATATTTAGTGTACTTACCAATGTACTATTTGCTACTACTTGGCTAAGTTCTGGAAGTGAATTTTTAGCATAGATTGAAATGGTTACTTCACCCCCTGTTTGATGCCAGTCATGTCTACATGGAACAACTTTTTTCCCCTGTAAGAGAAGAAAAATTAGTTTACAAAATGCCATATAACCTCTAAAAAAAGAGGAATCTAAGCCAAATAACTGATAAAAAATTACCATGTGCAACTGAGGTCCTTAAAGTTTTTTTTTTTTTTTATAAGATTTCATATATTTATTAATGAGAGACACAGAGAGAGAGAGAGAGAGACAAAGACACAGGCAGAGGGAGAAGCAGGCTCCATGCAGGGAGCCTGACGTGGGACTCGATCATGGGACTCCAGTATCACGCCCCGGGCTGAAGGCAGGCGCTAAACTGCTGAGCCACCCAGGGATCCCCTCCTTAAAGTTTTTAAGGGAAGACATCTTCTAAAGTTCCCAAAGGTTTAAAAAAACATATATATTACAATATGAATCTTTATAGTCCTATGGCTGAAGAACATGTTTATTCTTCCATTTGATTTTTTTCTTTCATGTCCATATCTTTAATACACATTGAAAAAGACAACTTAAGAACTACTGAATTTTATCGTATCTTAACATCTCTGCAATCTGCTAAGCACAGTCATAAAAACATTCTATGAAGACTAAAATAAGACATTTACTTGGTGAAATAAATCCAAACACTTTAACTTCACGCACAGAAACCCTCCACTTATTTTCTGTAAGTTGGAATCTGACTACAAATTGAAATTTCTAATTTCTATAAATTGGAACCAATTGAGTACTTATACTATCTGTTCTTTGTTATAAAATAATTTTCCTCTTATAATAACATGCAGAAAAAAGTGATAATTTGGTTATTGTTACAGAAATAACTATTACCTACCAGAGGAACATTATTTTATCAAGGACTATTTAAAAAAAGAGACAAATCGTGATGTTTTGTAAATGAAAGCAATTTAGTTCAATGGAGCAAAAACTGGGAGACACTACTGTTCAAAAAGCAGTATCTACATTTTGGTAAAATTATGCGAACCTTATTTAAATTACTTATATCGCTTATATTTTTTGCCCTTAACTACTAGCTCAGATACTTAATACTTGGTAACTGTAAGCATTAAAAAAATAACAAAAACATTAATCAAGGGTTATACCCTGAAAACTTCTGCATATAACAGAAAACAGCATTTTCAAAATTATGGTCCTTGAAGAAAATACAGCGAGATTTTACCGAATCTTTTGGTTAATAAAACATTCCTGCAAGTTCTGTAGCAGATGAATTAAAATAACTTGAAGGAACACCAAAGCATGTTATTAAAAATCAGAAACCACAGAATATTCAAATGTAGAATGAATGAATCTCTAAAGCAATTTGAAAATTTACAATTATTTTTTAAGTTAAAAGTCATATATAGTGAAAAGCTTCATTGCTAGTAGGGGTTTAGTACCAATATAGGACATAAAACTAATTTAGTATATTATAAAATACATTACAATAGCTAACACATACTTATTGAGCAATAAATTGCTTGCCTTCTTACAATTTAATGGGATTTTTGGACACTTACTTATGTGGATAGCCTGCATCTTTTTAAAGTTATCCAGGAAGTAGGAACTAAAGTTTTTGTTATTTTGATAAACTACCCCGTAGCAAGCAGAGGCATTCAAGACAATTGGAACAAGTTTGCCATCCTTCTCTTTAGCCAACAGATGGAGTGTTTTTGTACTGCAAATGGTTGTCAAGTTTAAAGGACCAAAAGAGAATCAGAAGTCTAAGTGATTAAACACTGAAGGAGTAGAAAAGTGATTTTTAATAAACAAAAAGTGGGAAGAAACTAAAGAATTACAGAAACACATGCTTCAATTTTGGCAGAGGCTTTACTATTTCACAAAAACCTGCATATTTGCATTGTCATACACAATGGCTGCTTTGAGCAAAGGGTAGTGCTCTGGGAGCTTGACTCAACTTTAACTTTTAGGCACATCAAACTTTTACTATGAGAGAGAAAGTTGTTTGTTTTTAATCTGAAGACAAAATCATCTTAAATGTTTAAAAAACGACTCAGATTAAATATATCCCGATATGTTATTTTTAAAAGCTACTTACAGCATCCTTCTTAGTCCACATGTGTTTCCCTGTTGTACAGCCCTCTTGGGCTAAGAATGTATTGAAATCAGAAGTTTTTCTTCTACAACAGCTCCAGTATTTCATCCTTTAAATTATCATGGAAAAACTTCAGAAATAAAAATCTTACAACCACTTAAGTCCAGAAGCAGTACAGTGACAATGTAATTTTAAAAGCTAAGTAAGTGTGTGAACTGTAGTATTCTACAAAGTGTCTATGTCTCTAAAGAGTTAAAACTATCAGAAGACTAATCATTTTAAAACCAGAATGCCATTTATTGTAGCAGTTTTGGAGCTCCTGAGTAAAGATGCTTAAAACCACGAAATTCCAAATCCGCTTTTCACTAATAACTCACATCCAGATTCCTCATAAAATTCCCCAAAAGTGGTATGACCAAAGGTTTCAACAGAGTGGAAGATTTTAACACGGTACTGTATTTCTATCAACTATAGCATAGAACAAAAGAGGAGCCAGATGAGGACTGTGGAAAGTGTGGCTTTTTTTGGATGACACAATACTGGTGTTTTAGTGCTCTAGGGCTAAAAATTCTCAAAGTCTGTCAATGCACAGAAAAGTCTTTCAAACTAAAAACGATCCAACCCAAAGAGTATCCCATTGAAAATTTAGGGAATAAGGAAAAACATCAAGTTTGAATCACAATGGCCACTTTACTGTAATCATTGTTTCAGTTTTCTGACATGTAAAAAGACAAAATCCACAGTCTAGGGTATTTTGAAGACTATGTAACAATGTAAATAAAATACCCAATAATGCTGCATGGCAAATAATATTTATAGGCATATTAACTTTTCTAACCTCTACCATGAAGTTTTTATTAGTCATGTATAAGTTACCCTTCATGAAAAATAGGTACTCCAGAATGATATACACAGACTTCTTCAAGACTCTGTAGACCTTGATATGTCTAAAAGAGAAAAAAAAGAGGAAAAAATAAGCTTCACATCTCAATGCTATATTTCATAAATATTTGTAGGACTGGTGACCTCTAAGAACTATGAAAATGCTCAAGAAGTAACAATTACCTACAACATTTTTTATAAATTCACCCCAGGCCATTCCAATAAGGAATTTGAAAAATGATTCCTTTTTGGATATGCTTAAGTTTTACTTTCCTGTGAAAAAGGCAAATAGTAAAGTAGACAATGGGATATATTAAGATGCTTTCACTTTCAGGTATGAGGTCACAACTCAAGCATATTCATGTATCTAAATTTATAGAGTAATACTGAAACCAAAGGATTAGTATTCTCAATAGAAACAGAGTTATATATAGCATGATTTATGTGTAGAGGAAACTCTGTGTGGGGCATTACAAATTAAGAAGCAGTTCTGGAAATTCTATGGTGTTGTTGATTTCTTATCCCTAGGAAGGGTAAAATGAGCTGCAGACCTATAAATATATCCAGGGTTTGTCTGGAAGATCCGGGCCCCATTGCTGCTGTAGGTGAAGGCTCTATAGATGAATTCACAAAAAGTTATGTTAATAAAACACAGATGCAGCCAGTAGTTTATTTTTACTTTGGTATTTATAGCAACCACCTACAAGTACAGAAAATAAAATTCTGTATATTTACTTTTGGTAAATCCAATGTACTGCCTGTATGCATCTCCTAAGGAGATTCCATAAGCACACAAAACTCAATGTTAGATTCTGAACTTACCACTATTGCCCCCTCCACTCCTACTCTTCTTCCTACCTTATTTGATGGCACAATAACCATTTAGTCTTCCAAAGGAGAAAAAAAAAAAAAGAGGAAGAAGAAAAAAGAAGTCCTCCGCAGTTTTTCCTCTCCCTCCATTCATATTTTCTAGCATGAAATCCTGTCAATTTACCTTGAAAATATCTATCAGTTTAATTTGCTAACCTTCCTCATGATCACTAGCAGATTTTAGAAAATGAGACTATGCTAACAGATTTTAATTAGTTTCTCTACCTCACACCTTACATAGTTATCAGTTCTAGGTGGTTTGTACATTTAAATGTGCCTCTCTACATACGAAAAAATATTGATGGCCTTAAATTAGGCAGATTTCTTAAATGGAAAACGAAAAGCACTAGTCAAACCAAACAGACAAATTGGATTTCATTAAACAGCCTCTGTTTATCAAGTCATTACTAAGACAATGAAAATGCATAGAATCTATCTCTGGCTAAAAAAAAGAAGTCCTAAAATCAGTAAGAAAAAGCCAACTGATAGAAAATAGGTAAAAGTTTTTAGACATTTCACAAAAGAGGATATCCAAGTGACCAATAAACATAAAGAAAGGTACTCCACCTCATCACTGGGAAAGCGCAAGTTAAAATCACAATGGGAACACTATACACTCATAGCTAAAATATAAAAGACTGATGTTACAAAGTGTTACACCAAGGTGTAGAACAAACAAAATCAACCTCATATACTGCTGGCAGATGTATAAATACAACCATCCAAGAAATCTATGAGGAAGTATCTGTTAAACTTGTACACAAACTATGGTCTGATAATTCCTTTTCTAGTCATTTACCTACAAAGAAATGTATCCATGTGTCCCAAAAGTTGGGCACAAAATGTTCACAGTAGCATCAAACCAGAAAATTTAAAGGACAACAGAAAGGGTAAACTGGCAACATTCACACAAGGACATATTTTGAAACAATGAAAATGAACTATGGCTACATGCAACAAAGATAACTCTCAATACACATTTTATTAAGCCAAGACAACAGGTACTAGAGTACCTGGTCTATGATTCTATTCACATTAAGCCCAAAAATAGGCAGAATGACTCTTTACTGATAGAAAAACGTTACTTTTGGGAGAAAATAGTACATGGGAGAAGGTATAAGGAGGGCTCTACTTTGTGAAAATCCCTTGAGCTATAAATTTACTGAAATCTGTATACTTTTTAATGTTATTATTTCAATAAAAAAGATAATAATGACCTCTATAACCTACAGTGAAATCTAACTTTTGAGCACTGTGAAAGCGTTTTGAGATAGATCTGGTCCCTACTTTTCTAATCTTAACTCCACACCAACAAATTTTGTGCCATTATTATTTACTGTTCATTGTTTTCTGTATACTGCTATCACCTCTGCTTGAGATATCCTTTCCCTGTTTGTCCATTTGCAGGATGGACTTCATGTTTCAAAATCCATCTGAGACAGTTTTTCTCTCATCTCCCTGCAAACACTTCACCACTTGCATGGTCTCCCGCAATCCAGTACTTTAGTACTTACTCTCTATTTCTACCTTACATATATATAAATACATTTTCATTTCCATCGCTAAATAAGAAAGGTGATCTCAAACTTAACATGAGGGAAAATTACAAACTTCCCCTAATCCTCTTTTTCTCCTTCTTGGTTAATGGTGTCAGCAGTCACCTAGCTGCTGGAGCCCCAACTCCCCTTCACTTGAAGTTCATTACTAAGTCCTGTTAGTATTTCCAAATAGTATTCATTCTGCATGATTTGACATTAAACCAGGCAGGCAGCGTTCTAAAGCATTCAAGACACAGCAAACGACAAAAACAAAAATTCTGTCCTTGTAAACCTTACATGAGAGGAAGAAGGGAAGGGAAAGTCAGCTGGGATAGATCATAGGCAAAATACACATGCAAAAGCAGCAGCATGTTATATGGTGATCAGTGCCCTGGAGAAAAAAGGACAATTTAGAGATGTTGGAGGGCACTCAATTTTTTACATAGGTAGAAAAAAATCCTTACTGAGATGTCTGAATATATCCCACATTGAACCATTTCTAAAGAATACTCTCTAATCCCACTACCTGGTCTTCTACAATTGCATCCTGGTTCGTTTTTCTTCCTCCAATTCCCCTACTGCCCCATTGTATTTGTCATGTTATCAGCCAAAGAGGTATTTTTTAAAACCCCTCCTTAAAACAGAAAATATCTTCCCATTATACCTTAAAATACAAAAAAAAAAAAAAAAAAAAAAAAAATCCACCCCCTCCCAAAACCCAAACCCTTCCCTGGGCCCTGAAAGGATCGCCATAATCTTGCCTATCTCATTTACCCCTTTCACATTTTACACCGCTGACCAAGCCCCACTGACCTTTCTCTTCATTTCTTGAAAAACGAAGCTCTAAGGGCTCCACACATTCTGCTCTCAAATCAACTTGGGAGATTTACATAACTCACCTGCCACATTACTTACATTTCTGGCTTAGTGTCACTTCCAAAAGAACTTTCCTGACAGCCTTATTTAATAGCTATACTCTCTACTGAATTCTCTTCATATCAATTTGAATTTATATTTAATACCAATGTGTTATCCTTCCCTCTAAATTAGAATAAGTGCCACACAGCAGAAATTTTTAGTTAATACTGTATTTCCAGCCCCCAAGCAATGTCTGGCACACAGTAAGTGCTCAGGAAATGCCGACTGAATTAGAATTACTTATTCCCATGATTCTGTCAGATACAATATTCATCAGACATTATCTCTTATCCATGTTCACAGCCCTAGTCCACAGCACAGCACACCAACCAAGACATAATAGGCACCCAAATGTTTGTTGAATTGAATCAGTAAATTGCACTCTTCTTCAAAATTAAATTTTACTTCCGTGATACAACACAAATTTTACAATATATACCTTTGTACACCCTCCATTTTTACATGAGGTCCCAATCTTAATTTCATCACTGTCCTCTTCTAAAAAAAAAGGAAAGAAAATCAAATTAGAAACATTAAAATAACTTTAGTGTCATTCTTAAGTAACCTTCTTCATAAAGCAAGTATTTGAAAAAAATAGTAACCTTAAAAAACACCAATATTTTAAAATAATTTTAAGTTACTAAATTTTCTACATGACCTCTCAGGTAATATATATAAAAAGCTAGTAAGAAATCAACTACTGTGATTAGGTTTTGCCCATGTCCCCAAATGATATACGACACATTTCTATTCTATAATGCAATACAATATCCAACATCTTAACCCTGTAAAAGAGAAGTCATGAAAGGGGTACTACTTTCCTCCATGGTATTGAGTGTAGGTCAGAATATATTGAATATGTTTTATTTCATGCATATTTATAATTATCAAATAAATTTAACAGTTAAAAAGTAATGAATGATAGAAGAAAAAATGCTTAACAGTTTCTCATTTTAATAAAGACGTTACAGAATAAACTAACAATTCATTTTGTGGTATTACTGGTATTTAGAAAACAAAAACAAATTCTTTACTATATTGTGCTATCTTTTCAATATTTATGTATAGTGAACTATACTGCTTCTCTTTTAGATAGCTGGTTAATTGTACAAAAAAAAAGTTTCAAGATAAAAATCTTACCTTTCTTACTTTCTTCATTCCCCGAGGATAGTTTAAGTTTGTCAAGTGCTTGTTTTAGGGAGGCAGATATTTTTAATTCCAAGTTTGTCATTGGTTCATCTGGGCTGGAGAATTTTTAAACTTTATTACCATTATTGATGTTCCAAAAATATATACATATGCATGTTTTTTTTTTTTTTTTACTAAAAATAAATACACTAAGAATCTATAAAAAAAAACCAATGCCTTGTGAATTTTTTCGTATTAAATAGTATTTTACAAATACATGCTATTACGTATCTACACTTTTACGTTTTAACAGAAAAATTCTGATATAAAAACATTAAATTCCAGACACTTGGGTTGCTTAGTTGGTTAAGTGACTGATTCTTGATTTTAGATCAGGTCACTATCTCAGGGTCGTAAGATTGAGTCTTGAGTCAGTGGAGCCTGTTGGGGATTTTCTCTCTCTCCCTCCCACCTCATTAGTAAATAAATTTAAAAAAATTAAGTCTCCAATAATCATGCTATTACCAACATGGTAAGTCATTAATCAGTAAGTTTAATGAGAAAAGAGTAAATACTAGGAATCCAAGTTGCCAAGAAGGGACCGAAGGGACCATGAAGTACTTTTACATTCCACACCTAAGCAAAATGCTGAGCATACAATTAACAGGCAACAAATACGTACTACATGAATCCATATTCCTATCACTGGAGATAATTCACTTGATGTGGACACTGTTTACATGCATCCATAAAATCAAAATTATATCACAAGATAATTTCAGTAGGGTTAAAAATGAATAACAAGACCTCCCTAACATTTCATAATGGTTAAGTGTTATGTGTACAATTTATTTAAAGCCATTCAATAAGTATTAAGAATATTAATGCAACAATAAAATAGAAATCCTAGGTTATTCATATTCCACATCCCTAATGAAAATAATTACTGTAGGAAGATGTAGGAAGTATTAACAAAGTACATAAAAACCTGTATTTCCATAATCTCTACCATACTACCAAATGAATTTAGAGAAAAATACTTAGTTTCTCTCACTTCTTAATTAGTTCATCATTTAAAGTAAATATTAACTCATACTGATAATTACAGTAGGCACCACTGTAATACTTAAGAATGAGCCATGCCAAAATTGTCTTTTCCTTATAATTTTTTTATAACTGGTGTATCAGCCAGGAAGTCATTTGATAAAGTCTCTCATGATTATGAATGAGGTGGAGACGGAATAAAAATCAGTTTAAGTTGTCTGTTTGAATGAACAAACATCAAAAAGTCTCTCAGGTCCAGTATTATTCAGTATGCTCTAAACTTATTTAAGATCAATAAAGGAAAAAAAGTCATGAAAACCATGAAGTCCATCATGGGAATAAAAATATCAACTGGGGACATATTTGAGACCAACACATCTGTTTTCTAAGTCTTATATTTTGGTTCTTCTTTTTTTTTTTTTTAAGATTTTATTTATTTATTCATGAGACACACACAGAAAGAGAGAGAGAGGCAGAGACATAGGCAGAGGGAGAAGCAGGCTGCATGCAGGGAGCCCAATGGGGGACTCGATCCCGGGTCTCCAGGATCAGGCCCTGGGATGAAGGCAGCGTTAAACCACTGAGCCACCTGGGCTGCCCTGTTTTGGTTCTAAAACAATACTCAAGTGCAACATGAAAGAGGCCTGGTTTAACAGTGGCAGTCAACATGCATATATGGGAATGTAAAATAGAGTTTAGCTGATCAGAAGATAAGTATGAAGAATCTGTAATTCTACTGCAAAATGAGGAAAAGGTATTTTAAACATACTTTAATAGATCAGCCATCTAAACCAAATAAACAAAAAATTTAATGATTATAATGAAATTATCAGTTTTCAGGCACATGAAAGTAAAAGAGGAGTGACTAGGCTTGTTCTAAGTTACAAAATATGGACAAATGACAGAACTTAGCTCTATATGAAGAAAAATATATACTTAGTAACAATAAAAGGGACTACTTTAAATTCTTCTTCACTAGAATTATTTGAAAGGAAACTAAACATCCTCCTGTCAAGAATGTCCTAGAAGATAGTCAAGAAGACAGAAGAAAGAGGAAGGCCTCTAAAGTTCTTTTTCACCTCAAACTGATTCTCTGACAATTCCTGTCTAGAATTTCATTATGCCATAGTGAAAAAGACATGTCAAGTCCGAAGAAAGATGCGTGGCTCTTCTGCTTTTGACATAATATTATGATAATACACTGAACAAATATGCAATGAAAGTTTACTATGTACATGTCCTCAAGCTGCAGACAAAATACAAATGGAAGGTATACTAAGGGAAAATCAAATAGATAAAAAGTTGGTGACCTACATAACTATAAATGGTATGTGAAATCACAAAATACTAAGAACAGATGCTATTATTCACTCGTGACAAAAATATACATGTGTATAAGGTGTACCTTGGCCTTTTTATTGCTTCTACTGGCTTAGGGGCTTGAATGATGTGCTCCTGAAACTTGGGTTTCAATTCAGAAAGTTCTTTCTTCTCAGTAGTCTTGACTTCAGGTTTGACTGGCTCAGGTGGCTTCTCACTATTATGCCTACCTTTTGTACAGCCCTGTTAGGAAATATAAAAGTTATCATTGTTTCACATGCAATGGTAGAAAAATTATTTTCAATTCTTTATTAATACATTCTGTTATATGCATTCTCCACACACTTATTTTAAGAAACTAAAAACAGAACTCCAAATGTGCAATATTTGTAAAAAAGTTCTCACATCTTAATGTATTTTAAAAGAAGCCTTTAAATTATACTTCATAAATATCTACTTATACACAGCATAAACTTTTTTATGGTAAACAAGTTCTGGAAATCTCACATGGAATCCTACAAATTATTTACACAGAAGGACCTTGATTTGAGCCCTCAGTTCTTCTACTTACTAGCTATACAACCTTGAGCAAGTTAATCTTTTTAAACTTCAGCTTCCTCACCAGTAAAATGGAGGCAATGGCACTTAAATTTTTTGAGAAGATTAAGTAAAATAGAGTATTTGTCAAATCTGGCAGGTAGTAAATGGTCGATAAATGCTAGCTACCTTTTCCACATTCTACTGAGTCATACGTGCAATGTAACATCCCTGAAATTGTAACTTCAAAGGCATATCATTTCATTAACAGCTTTTATTTACTTTAAGGATACACAAAATAAATGGTATATCTTGAGAGTATCGTAGGTTTGATAAATGCTATTATTCCTCACTTACTATAAAAATGCTTTAAATTGTTGCCTACCATCTCCTTCTTGATGTACTTTAAAGACTACTTACAACAAGGACAAACAAAATTGATGGGTGGGTAATTAATACTGTGAAACTTTTAGCTCTAAAACAGATAAATTCCTTAAAGACTGTCGAGGGAGGTGAGCTCCACTTTAAAAGAAAGGTTCTATCTGCACGTTAACAGACTATTCAATAGACGTCCAAAATTAGATTCCTAAAATTTGGAGCTTCCCATTATTTTTACTTTTTCAGGAGATAATCTAGGAAAAAAATTAATACTTACCGCAATGCTTAAAAAATCAGAAAAATCGGTTGTTCTTCTCTTACAGCAAGACCAACCCTATGAAACAGAAAAAACTACAAATTCAATTTGCATAGAACTACAACCCACTAAGAGTCTATTTGCGCTTATTTCTGGAATCTGGCAGTGACCGGCACATATATAGATTCCACAGTTGGAAAGTGTTATAAATGATTCACCTAATCAAGTGAAATGATTTTTAGTTTTTGACTTTAAAAAAATTAACCAATGTTAAAGGTGATTTGTGTTGTGACTGATCACAAAAGGAAGTACCTTAAGATAGGGAAATAAAAATTGCTTCTGTTTTCAAGACTAGTACATGATTCTGAAGAGAAACATTTTATAATTTCTAAAAACACCATAAACTTTAAAGGATCTAGGGAGTAAGTGAAGTGCTTTACTTTAAAAATCCAGTAAATTAGAAATATTAATTATAATTCAGTTTCTAAAGAACTCACTCACTGAAGGTGTTCCCCAACAATAAGCATTCTATTTTCAGAACAACACAGATTGATGAGCATAGTAGCCTAAGAATTGTCAGATCTTTTTTTTTTTTTTTTTGAATTGTTAGATCTTTGAAAGTTAAATGATCTTTTCAGGGACAAGCATAAAGTTACAGATATTGCAATGCCATGTGTGATTTTTAAGCAAAGTATCAAGTAGCTTACCAAAAGCTTTAAACTGTCATCTCTAATTCCAGTGTAGTATAGAGAATAAGAAAATACAAAAGCAGCAGTTTCAAGACTTAGGATGTTTTAAAATTAGACCAAAGGCTAGGATTTGCACATATCTATCTGGACCTCACTGCTTTTCTCAATATACTGCATGAAGAATTTGGTAGTGGTTTTTTTCACACTATGCATTTCCAAATTATTTTAAAGAAAATGTTAAGGGACACCTGGGTGGCTCAGTGGTTGAGCATCTGCCTTTCGCTCAGGGCCTGATCTTGAAGTCCTGGGATGGGGTCCCGCATTGGGCTCCCTGCATGGAGCCTGTTTTGCCCTCTGTGTCTCTGCATCCCTCTCTCTCTTTCATGAAAAAATAACTAAAATCTTAAAAAAAAAAAAAAAAAAAAGATAATGTTAAACTTACTATAATTCAAATTTTCCTTTATTCTGAAATTTAATTCTTTTACTCTGAATTGAGATATAAATGAAATTCTACTTTAATCTTAAAATATAGTATTTAGTTGCATTGATAATACAGTCATCAGAAAAGTTATTCTGTATGGAAAAAAGCTTTATTGTCTTAATCACATATAAAGAATTACAGCAGATATTCTGGGGACACTGGAATACGTACATGATGCATACCAGTTGTTCCCAAATGCTAATCTGGGATCTATGGCAGTCCTCAATAAAACAAAAAAAATGAAGGATAAATTGAAGTATGTGAGTATAAGATTGTCATTTCTTAAGAAAGACGGTCTCTCTTCTCTATGTCACGTCTAATTTGAATATTAAAATATTCTTTTGTATATGCAATATTTAACTTATTTGGCAATAAACTGGCAACAGTGGGTATTATACTGATTTATCTATTTTTGTCTATGTATTTGCGCTGTGAAATTCAACAGTGTCAGAAAGTACAGGTCTTCAAGAAATGTTTATAGAGACAATAATAAACAGCAGGACTGGGAAAAAGAAACAAGAAGACTTCAGAGTGAAATCATTAAGATTAATTTAACAGGGTGACTAACAGTTGGGTAGTAAAAAAAAAGCAATGGACTGAATGACTAGAAAGTTTGTGATATTACTAGCAGCAGCAAAGTTCAGATGCAGGCTATTTTGGGGTAAGAGCTCACTTTAAAAACTGGTTTTCAATCACAAATGAAATGGAAACATTCTGCAGAAGCCACTGGTACAGAGAGGATGTTTAAGGATAGAAACAAATGAAATGAGAGGAATAGGAAGCTAAAGACAAAGGTGAAGTATGTCTCTGGTTAAGGGATAGAAACATATTACAAGGGAAGAAAGAAAGAAAAACATACAGTATGAAAAATAAACATAGAATAAATGGCAGTCTAGGAAAGATAAGTCCCCTCACTCTTCTGTAAAAGTAAATATTCCCCAGAACCAGATTCCATCCCCAAAATAGTTTGTAAAACACTAAAAAGACCTAAGGAAGAATCAGCTCTCTCAACCTGCCCTACTGAATGGCTGTTTTGTTTTCTTTACTTAGAATTAACCAGACGGACATAAACTTGTTATCTAATTATATATCTTTATTAACACTTGGCTATCAAACAGATAATTACCAAAAGGATCCAACTACTCCTTAGAAGGTATAATTAGAAATCCAAAAGGCATCAACAATATTTAAACATGTAAGACTGGTTACCAAAATCTAAAACCATGGCGGCCACACTGCAACATTTCCTTTTGAGATATGTATTATCTTTTGAGATATTATTGTATTATCATACATTTTTAAAAGATCCATAAATACACCAAGAAAAACTTAGTCAAGCAGCATTCTATTATTTCTCTAATTATCCAGAACATCAAGTACAGGTGGAAAACAGGTGGTATCTCAAACAGATTGGCACCCTTTACTGTTTGTGACAATCTTTGCTAAAATTCAAAGCAGCTCTTATTACACAGTAGCCACCTGACAGATGAAGAAACTAAGATTCAGTACAACTGCTTTCACTTCCTCTCAAGATTAAAAAGTGAAGAAATGAAGAGTACAGAAAATGAGAGTTGGGAAGGAAAGAATTTTAAAACTGGGAAAGACTTTAAGATCAGCATCCCAAAATGGTCATTAAGAAAGTAAGAAGTCACAAGTTGACAAAAAAAGATGAGCAAATAAAGATTCAGTATTACACCTCTAAATTTAATATACAGATATGAAAAGACTGAAATGTACCAAGCTCTTACCTTTAAGGCATCATGAAAGACTGGAACACCTGGGTGATACGTGCAAGCATCTGGTAAAAAACAAAGAAAGGGAAAAAAATACACTTTATAATAAGGAATAAAAAAATCATGATTTTTTCAGGCATTAACATTTAATCCTTTTTCCAAATGCAGGTAATACTCTGCTTTTCCTTAAGAATTCGCAAATGTGTGAATTTAACATGGCACATAGTGCTTAATATAGTATTACATTAAAATAGTAATAGTTAAAATTCTAATTCAAGAGTATGACAACTGTAAACAAAAATAATACAGAACAGTGCAAGTATAACAAATTGCATTTTATTCCTCTAATCTTTATAGTTAGAACTTGTTTAGAACCAAAACTTCAAGCTCCATGATTTTGACCATCCCCTTCCAATTCTATTTACAAAAATATTATCAAACCAAAGTGTTCTTATGTACATCGATCCACAGATTGTCCAAGAGATTCTCTAAAAAAGGTATTTTAGAAGGATAGGTTCAAAACTGTAAAAAGAGATGTACTATCTAATTGCTATTTTAATTTTCCTAGACAGATGTCAATACCTAGATACAAACCTCATTAAAAAGTTTAAGTTTCACAGTCTATTTTCAGGGTTGTCACTGTTACACTGTATTTCCCTCCCCCTCACCCATTACACCATCAATTTTCACTAACACTTATGAAAATAAGCTTAATACAGTTTACAATATAAAATACATTTTAAAAAAATCTTATTTATAAAAAAAAAAATCTTATTTATTCATGAGAGACCCACAGAGAAAGAGACAGAGGCATAGGCAGAGGGAGAAGCAGGCTCCCTGCAAGAAGCCTGATGTGGGACTCCACCCCGTACCCTGGATCACACCATGAGCTGAAGGCAGGTACTCAACTACTGAGCCACCCAGGCAATCCCGAAATATTACATTTTTAAAAAATCAGATGATGATAAACAATTACTTCCTTACTAGACACAATCAGGAGCTTAGAAAAAAACAGGTGAGTTCCACATCTGTACAATTTTTTTGTAAGGCTACTTTGCCCCAACTTTCTTGTCTGCTTAGCTTTTAATTGGCTACAACCTCTGATGACTGCTGTTGCCTTAAAATGATTAATTCCTGGTACTTCCTATCCCTATATTAATACAATGGTTCCTTAGTAAACAGGTGTTATATAGATACTCTGCTAGGCTAATGGAGCAAAAAAGTGTCAGGTATTTTCATGGTACAGTAAGTAAATCCACGGAATAAGAAACTATAGGTAGTAATTAATGGAATTAAGGGCTGAAAAAGGAGAGATTCAAAGTAGAAATGAATATACAGAAGGTGAGGAAGAGAAAGTTGAGAACAGAATCAAAGAGGGAACAAACACAGTCTTTTCAAATATCAAACTTACACAGAGGCATAAAATGCACACTGCATTAACATACTAAGGGGCATAATCATCACAGTGGTCAGTCTGGGCAGAATGGCAGGAGTCAGTCAGGTCTTAACCCTACAACTAGTATGAATGAAATCTGAAAATTACTGCTTTCATGTGTACAAAACAAGCAGATGGTTATTTTCCTCCGGCCTTTACTAGGTTTACAGGTTGTGCTCAGGTCTATTTTAGCGGTAAGGAACTACATCGTAGCAGTTAGGAGCCAAGGGCTTTACACACTGGGTCTGACCCTGGCTCAATTTCTGGCTCTGCCTCTCAGTAGCTGATTCAACTTCCTTACAAATTTGAATTAAATAAAAAACTGTGAAGTAGTGCTTTTTGCAGAGTTAACTGTTAAGTATGTGAAAAATGCCAACTGTATCTCCTTTAAACATTTAGTCTGTGTTTCAAACTAAAACCTGGTTATCCGCTTAGAAGGCAGGCTTTTTATTTTTGCCCAAAGGTCAGACTTCTCCCATTCTAAAAAACTTTCTCCTAACCAAGTCCACAGTTTGCTATGAGCTGTTATCTTCTACTTCCCATTTCCATTTTCTTAACTTACCAAACACCTTACTGGAATTGTCTCTAACCCCCATTTTGTTAAAGCAACTACACTTTCCACAACCTTTTGGGAGCCCCCTGATGAATTCGGTACTGCTGATCACATAATCCCTGACCGTCTACTCCCCTTTCTCACTCCCCTCACTCTCAGCTCTTTCCCAGGCATTATACCATCTCTCTCTCTCTCTCTCTCTGTCTCTCTCTCATACACACACACACACACACACACACACACACACACACACGGTACTTACTTCCAAAAAAATGGTTCTATCTACTTCCTAATTTCAGGCCGGTATAGAACACCCTGCACAGACATTTACTGAAGTACGTTATTGTCTTAGGGAACAAAGCCTCAGTCTTTCCACTTAATATTAAAGTAAACACAGCAGATACTAAGGCAATTTTTACCTTTTACATTGGCTACCAACAGCAAAGGCTTTAAAACCTTTTATTCCTCAATCCTGTCATCCACTGAAATCACACAATTTTCTTTTCGAAGAAGTCCATCTTAATGGGATGAAAACGTCAATGATAGAAACGTGAGTATTGTACAAAGACTGTACAAAGGCTGAAAGTCCTGCCAATGATCTTACCATTTTAACTGTGTCACCAATTCACCTGTGCACCAGGCAGGTGCATCAGATGTATGAAAGGTGGACGAGATTTTACCAGGCTCTAGTTTCCTCCACAAGGCAGGAACCACGCTGCTGCCAGGTGGGACCCGCTGCTCCACAACACCTGTGATCATACATACTCTACAGGGGTCCTGTGGAGACTCAAGCGACGTGGTGAGCGACAGGCCAACGTCCGGCGCATAGAAAACACACCAGTGCCAGCCGAACGTCTCAAAGTGGTATCATTCGCCACCACAGTCCAGAATCAACTCACTTTATCCCATTCACCGTTCAAATTTCGGACGCAGGGACTGTCCACGCCGCGCGGCCCTTCCACTTACATCCCCGCCGCGGACGCAGGCCCCGCCGCTCTCCCCTGAGGAGCGCCCAGGGCTCCCACGGAGGGTCCCGGCCCCACCGCCAGGGGGACCACGTACCATCCACCCCACCGGAGGGCAAAACTGCCTAAAGACACAGGACGATTTTCGTAACCCACCACACTTAAAAAAAAAAGTAACTTTAGAATATAAGAGCTGCGTGGCTGAACAAGCGGGAAGCAAAACTTTCAGAAAAATGCTGCCCGGGGCCGACCCCACACGCTCGCGAGCTCGCCCGCAGGCCGGCGCCCCCGCCCCCGCCCCGGCCCCGCGGAATCCCGAGGTTCTGACTCCAGGCGAGTCCCGGGCGGGCGGGCGCGCGGGCGGAACACGTGGGAGCCGGCAGTGCGGGTCGCGGGCGGCGCGGCCGCGGGGGACGGAGGGCGGGCGGGAGGCCCGGGGCAAGCCCGGCGGGGGCAGCGCGGCGCCGGCCCGCGGGGACCCCGACATGCCCTTGGGCCCAAGGGCGTCCCCCGGCCGGGCGTGCCGGGGCGGGCGTGCCGGGGCGGGGAGCGGGGCTGGCGGCGCGCCCTCACCGTCCGAGTTGGTCTCGGGATCGAAGCGCTGGCCGCAGCCCCGGTTGTAGCACAGCAGGGCCATCTCTTCTCCCCGCCGGTCACGGGTCTGCTCCGGACGCCGGGAAGAGCAGGCGGGTCCGGGGCCCACGGTCGCCACCAGCGCGCTGACGGCTGAGGCGGCTGCGGCTGCGGCTTCCGGAAACGGCCGGTTCCGCTTCAGGAACCTTCGCGAATTTTCCGGTCGCGCAGGCGCAGAGAAGATGGGGCGGGGCGGCGGCGGCGGCGGCGGCGGCGGCGGCGGGAGGCCGGGCGGCCGCGGGGATGCGCCGGGTCGGGCTTCGGAGGCGGGAACGTGAGGCCCGGCGCCCTCGGGGCGGAACGGCGGCGGCGTCCGAGGGGCTGCGGGCCGCGCTGCGGGCGGGCGCCACCACCACCGCCGCCTCTCGGCTCTCGCGGCGAGCGCGGCCCCGGCTCGGCGGTTCAGTTCGCCCCCTCGCGGCTGGACGGAAGGTGCAGAACCGGGCGGCGTTCGCGCGTCCCCCGCCGGAACGGGGTTGCCTGGTAACCAGGAGAGGCGGCGGCCGCGGGCCGCCCTGTCCGGCTCCCTCCGCCGGGGCTGCCGTCTCCGCCGCCCGGATCTCCGCGGCGCTGACTACCGGGGGCGTCGGGGCCAGCGAGGTCGCGGCGTCCGTGAGGCCGACTCGCTGTGGGGTCTGACGCTGTTGCTGGGACCAGCGCTACAAACGGCCTCTGTTCTCAGACTCTGGGGAAAATGGGTGCTGTTTCGACTTAGGCTCCGTTCGGTCAGTTCGCCAGTACTTCAGTCCTGGGACGACTAATAGAATGTCATCAAGTGCGTTATACAAGGCGTGGTAATGGGCACACGCTAAGGATGCGTCCACAACTTGTATATTTCCCAAACTTGGGACATTTGAAATAAAAGCGAACACTTCTTGATAGCAAGTATGCTTCTTGAAATAGCAACACCAGTAATAATTAAATAGAAGTAAAAAAGCTCTACAATGTTTCCGGTGATCCCGAGCCTGTTAATGAGAGGTGGCCTCAAAATCTTCTGAGCCCAATAAAATAGACCATTTTTTCATGGTCCCTTCCTCTTTTTATAACTAGAGGTATTATACTTTTCTGTAGTATTCTCAATATACATATATATAAATATATTCTTCACTAACGTAACTAGAGTATTTTTCTGTTTCATGATCATTATAAATGAAGTAATATTCTGTTGAATAAATTAGCACTGTGACCATTCTTCCTTTAATCTCATCACTATTATTATACATAAACGTCAATAGTCAACTAACTGTACCTTGTTTTTTTAAAAAAATTTTAATATATTTATGATAGTCACACACACACACACACACACACACACACACACACACACACACACAGAGGCAGACACAGGCGGAGGGAGAAGCAGGCTCCATGCACCGGGAGCCCGACGTGGGACTCGATCTCGGGTCTCCAGGATCGCGCCCTGGGCCAAAGGCAGGCGCCAAACCGCTGCACCATCCAGGGATCCCTGTACCTTGTTTTTTCTTATTTTAGATTTCCCTCCAGGATAACTTTTGAGAGGTGGCCGTACTGGGGTAAAGGGCGTAAGCCTTTTAAAACAAATTTAAGATTTTAAAGATAAATCTAGCCAATTATTTCCAATACGCGGTACCAATTTTCAGTTTCACCAGCCATGGATTGGAGGAACAGACCATAGAAATTAATCTTACACAATTAGAAATGAAGAGATGAAGACATCTAGAAAGTTTAGGCTGTGGTTAAATTCATGGCCTGAGTGTCCTATTTTGCAACATTACCAGGATTATTAGTAAGCTCTTTCAAATGCTTTTAATGTTTATTGTCCTTTTTTCCAGCTACAGCACTTTATAATCAGAAAATAATAGATACTTATAGGAGAAAATTCAAAAATGCAGAAATATATTAAGAATAAGAGCAATAATTCTATCACCCTGTAATAAGGACTGAAACGCTAAACTCTTATAAATTTATTTCCAGTTTTTTCCCCATTGGACATTTATTTATTGGCATGAATGTTAAGCAAAACAAAACAGCAACAAAACCCTCCTAAGAATTGGAGTCATAATGCATATGGAGGTTTATGTTCCCCTTTTGAGTATTTCAAAAACTACAAAATCAAATCATTCTTATTAAGAGAACAGAGAGCACATTCCACTCCATTCCCCGCCACACTTCCACTCTGTCCCCACACTCCAGTGCTGACTACCACAAATTAAGAAACTTTGTGGTGGTAACATCGCATAATTTATATGATCTTTACATCCAGGTCCCATCCCATCCCCCATCACACACATACTGTTACACAGAATCTTAAGATTTTTTCCCATGTTATGAAAGCAGTGGTATAGACTAGTGAAGAGTGAAGCTTCAGACTTAGACCAGGATTCAGAACTTAGCTCTGCAATGTAGAGCTGTCTATCTACAGCAGGGAAGTCCAATCTCAGGGCTTAAAAAGTGATCTTAATTATTTTGATTAGTCATGTAATATTGAACATACACATTTATCTTACTTTTCAGGCCCTGCTAAAATTGTGGAATAAATTAAATAAAATTAAAAATTAAAAATATAAACCCGTAAGGACAATTTTCTTTGAAAGATTTTATTTATTCTTGAGAGACACACAGAGAGAGGCAGAGACATAGGCAGAGGGAGAAGCAGGCTTCCCATAGGAAGCCAGATATGGGACTCCGTCCCCTCATGGGGGATCATGCCCTGAGCCAAAGGCAGACACTCAACCGCTGAGCCACCCAGGCGTCCCAGAACAAATTTGAATAGGGTATTGCGCCAGACAAATGATGTCAATAAATTTTGTTTTAATTTTCCCTTTTTTTTTTTTTTTGGCATTTGTGGTTTTGTTCAAACTGTTCCCTATATACTAATACCTAATTGCCTCTTTTTTTCTTACTTAGGCTTTCCTACTCTACCAAATCTAACTGATTTTGACTTTCAGTTGTTTCCTATAGGGCAATTAATGAGATTACTACTCTTTTCTTCTTTCTCCTCTGATTTTATTTACGTTTTTTTCAACTTTATTGGAAAATGTAGCATTTGCACATGAGTCTTCCATCCTGATGCCTATCTTGTTGTTTAAATATATTTATTATTGATATATATGTTCATATATAAATGTGTATCAAATCCATTTAAATGTTTTTACTTATAATAAATATATTAAGAAATATTGTCACTGGTTACTACTAGTCTTTCAGCTTAAGTTTCCTGTCATTCTTGTCAGATGAAGCTTATTTTCTAGTAGAGTTGGCAGGAATCCTTTATGAAAACAATCTTCCCTGATCTCTTCTATCTTTAAAATAGCTTCTTTTAAAGACCTGAAACTTGAAGGAGGGCTTTAGTGGATATAAAATCCTTAGTTCATTCTAAGTTCAGAATTTACAAATTTTTTTTAATATAGAACTGAACCGATTTCTTTTTTTGTGACCAAGCCTATGTTGAATTGAATATAAAACAGAATGAAAGGGAAAAACCTTATCTTGGCACTACATGTTTTTCTTCTTGCTTCCCTGCAGCAATCAAACCTTTAGAAATGTCCTGAACTTGGGGCGCCTGGGCAGCTCAGTTGGTTGAGCCTCTGACTCTTTATTTCAGTTCAGGTCATGATCTCAGTGCTGTCCCATATGGGGGTTTGTGCTCTGTGCAGAGTCTGTTTTAGATCCTTTCTCCTTCCCCAAATGAGGGGTGGGACCCCTCATTTGTGTGCGCTCTAAGTAAATATAATCTTTAAAAAGAAAAAAAAAAGTCCTGGACTTATTTCAGTACTCTGTAAATCAATATAAATGTCCTACAACAGTATTGGGTATTTTGTAAATGCTTCTTCCAAAGTTTGGTTACGTTTTTTCCCCAAATAAACTGAACATCTTTAGCTGAAATAGCTAATAATTTTGGATTGCCAAAAACCCTTTGCTTTTGAAGTCCTTAGACAATTGCAATTAAAAAAAAAAAACAAAGATTAAAAAAAACTACAAACAAGAATTATATTGAAATTTATCCCTATAAAGCAAGGGAGGAAAAAATTAATGAGAGATTACAGATAATAATTCTGTATATTGGGGTAGCCCCTCTGGTGCAGTGGTTTAGCGCCACCTGCAGCCCAGGGCGTGGTCCTGGAGACCCTGGATGGGGTCCCACGACAGGCTCTCTGCCTGGAGCCTGCTTCTCCTTCTGCCTGTGTCTCTGCCCCTCTCTCTCTCTCTGTGTCTATCATGAATAAATAAATAAAATATTAAAAAAATAATTCTGTATATTAAAAATACATTGATATTTATGCTCTAGTGTGCATGCACAGTTATTTGAAGAGTACAACTTTTTTAATATTACCCCATGTTTGAATTTCTGCTATAGGCAACAATCCCGGTGAAAGTAATTTAGGAAATTGTGAAGTATGTTTTCTTCTGATAAATTATAATTATATATTTTTAACTTTTATTTCCCATCTAAGATATTGTCCTTATTAGTTTTAGTAGCCTAACAAAACAGGAGCTTAGAATCATACGCATTCTGTGTCCCCCCTCACATTCTCCTGACCTACCATTTTACTCTAGTCATTGTGGATTTAACCTGACATCTCATTTCACCTGCATCACATATCTTTCGTTGTCTAGTCTCAGGCTTCTCCGGTGCCAGTGAATAAAATGCCTATGAGCCATTCTGATACTTACCAAACTTGGAAGTGGGAGGAGTAAACATGCAATGGTGCAACCCTTGACTAATTCTTGGATAGGGACTGGTAGATAAATGCTCCTGATTCTGTGTCTTGGGTAGGCAATTCTGAAGTGTATTCTACAAGGCTTTTTAGGGGAATTGACCTCCAGCTATTTATTGCAATAATAATGTTGCTCAGTATTTTATCCTAGTAGTCAATATTTCTTCCCTGTCTTGTCTTGCCAGTTTTCCACTCTCCTCTTCTTTGTAATAATTTCCTAAAATAAGCTGTTTACAAGCTTTTATCTCCAGCTCCACTTTTGGAGAGGACCTAGGCTGAACCAAATTGAAAGATGTGCATTCTTACTGAATATCTTTTTTAAAATTAAATCTTCAAAAAATGAAATTCATCATATCTCAGAATTTTATTTACTAAATTCTCTTAACAACAACAAAAAAGACAACTTTACAGGCTGAAACTTTGAGGTTATTGTTGATTAGGAAGAATTGATTTCCTTGTGCAATAATTGCTGGCATTTCTGTAACATTATATTTCCTTTATTATCCACAAATGCTGGCTTTTCCAAACAATTTCAATTTGTGTTAAACCTTGGCTCTAAAGTTGGTGCATATGAGTCCCAAAAGACTTGTTCAGATTTGAATAGCCAAAATTTAAAATTTTTTTGCTGACTCATTTATTTGTAGCCCACTCTTCTGTAATTCTGTAAGTACAGAAATGCTAGAATTTCCATTTCTATAAAATTTTATATACACAGTACTGATTTTGGAATATTCCACATTTTTCTTTTCTAAAGAGAAAGCTCATTTTTGTGATAGTTTCTTGTATATCTTCTTTTCTTCCAAACTATAAACTTAGGTAATTTGTCAAAGTGGATAACAAAGATTTTTTTTTTTAAAGAACATTAAGACCTATAAATCCACTTTACATATGCAATTAAAATGTAAGATTCTTTATTTTTAAAAAATGTTTTATTTATGTATGAGAGAGAGAGAGAGAGAGAGAAAGGCAGAGACACTGGCAGAGGGGGAAGCAGGCTTCCTGGAAGGAGCCCCCTGTGGGACTTGATCCTGGATCCCAAGATCACGCCCTGAGCTGAAGGCAGGTGCTCAACTGCTGAGCCACACAGGCGTCCTGTAAGATTCTTTTTTTAAAAAAAGATTTTATTTTTTTATTTGAGAGAGAGAGAGAGCACAAGTAGGGGACAGAGGCAGAGAGAGGGAGAAGCAGACTTCCTGCTGAGCAGGAACCAACATGGGCTTGATCTCAGGACCTGGGGATTGTGACCTGAGCCATCCAGGAAAACAAACTCTGGCTTTGGGTGTGCACCCTGATTAAAGTTCCTTCAGCTATGACAGTTGCTCCCTTCTGCTGAAGTCTGGCTGTGAATTAGTTTGCACTTCATTAGAAGGAGGAACCACGGTGCTCATGAACCCGTAAGTCCTGACACCCAAATTGGCAGTATCTCCAGAACCATCTTGCTGCCTGCTCCTCTAGGGCCAGTGGTGACAGGGCAGTTCTGCACCCAGCCAAATACATAACAATAAAAGCCAAACATTTGTCAGCCTCAAAAAAAAAGGGGATCCCTGGACGGCTCAGCGGTTTACCTAAGTGGCTTACCCCTAAAACGTAAGATCCTTGAAGACAGTGATTTTTGTCTCTTTATTCACTATTATGTCCTGAATGCTTAGAACAATGACCAATATAAGATAGGCACTCAATAAATGTTTGTTGAATAAATTAAATGAATGAGTTTTTATGTGCTCAATAGGAAAAGAAAGAAAAGACAATAAACGCAAATTCAAAAGATCGTCAATTACAACCAATTTTTTTCTTTAGCCTGTTGAATTTGGAGCAAAATTGAACAAAAATGTAAATATGGAAACTGATTTAGAAGTATTTATGTTACTATTAACAAAATAATATTTAAAAAGATATAAAGTCCATGCAGACTTTCACGTTTTCATGAAAGCAGCAAAGGAATACCTTTAGTTGGAATCTATTTCTTTCTAAAAAACAGCTTTATGGATACTTACTGACTCACTAAGTGTTGCAAAACTCAAGTATTGTTATAAAATATACATGTTTTCCCACAAGATGGCAGCAAAGATTGATTTTAGAACCACTGGACACAGTAGTTACACCAAATGATGTACATGTTTGAAAGCTAAAACGTGTAAGGAAGTGGGGGATACTTTTTTATTATTCCTTGGAGGTAACACTACATTGGAAAGGTTGTATCATTGGTACCTAGATAGAGTTTCTGTGACTCAACACAAATCTCTTTTATACTTTCCACTTCAATTTCATCTTCTTTCTTTTTTTAAAACAAGTATTTTATTTATTTATTTAACAGAGAGAGCACAAACAGCAGGAGCATCAGGCAGAGGGAGAGGGAGAAGCAGGCTCCCTGCAGGGAGCTCTATGTGGGACTCCATCCCTGGACCCCGGGAGCATGACCTGAGCTGAAGGTGGACACTTACCCCACTGAACCACCCAGGTGCCCCTCAATTTCATTTTCTTTACATACTTCCAGATTAATCTTAAGTTACAAATCTGAATGCATCACTTAACTAAACAAACGACCAAACAGAAACTTCAATAATTTCCTAAGCCCTATGGAATAAAGAATACTCTTTTTTAGCTTACTCACTCAACCTATTCAGTAGCTATATTCTCTTACAAATTGCTATGACAGGCGCTAGGTATTGAAACATGAATAATGCTTCATTATTATTGGGGAAAAAGGGACAAAGGTCAGAGATGAGTTTGACTGGGGCATTGAGGTCTGGAATTCAGGTAAATGTCTAGGCTTGAGAGAGCAGTTTGAGAATCAACAGACAAGTATACTTAAAGGGCATGTAAATACAACTGGTGATTTTTTTCATTTAAATAATTTATACATGATATTTGCAAAGAATATTTTAAAACTATAGTAATGATTAATGTGAAATTCATTCTTTACATAAAAACAACGTATATGTGCAGACTCTGAATATTTGTCTTTGTAGATATAACAGATCACAAATAGGGTCAGAATACACATTCTGTTTTTGTAAGTGCAATTCACTTACTAGTAAGTTGAGATGGGGAAGCTGGAGTGGGCAGAAAATAAGACTGAAGAAGACTGGCTGTATAGAAGGAAAGGCAAGCTAAGAATCCAGGGAATAGTGCCACGTATGACAAGAACTGAATGACTTTTACAAATGGAATAATTTAGTGTCAAGTTCTACAGAATGATTAACTGAGAAGAGAACTAAGAAGAATCGATTGGATTTGGCAATTAGTATCCTCGATGGTGACCTCTGCCTGAATAGCTTTAGTCTGACTGCTATGTGACAATGAGGGATGAGAAGCAAGGATGGGGTGGCAGTTGTCGTGAACTTTTCCTGTGAGAAGATTCACTTGAAATGGAAGAGATTAAAGCATCAGTATAATTTGTGAAGAAACAACTTGGTGGACAAAGAGATCTAAAATATAAGACAAATAGGGAATAACAAATAGAATAAGATTCTGGAAACAGATGTGATTTAAAAAACTAGGTAAAGTGTTTATTCATAAAGACAGTTTTTTTAAGATTTTATTTTTAAAATTTATTTGAGCGAGAGAAAGAGAAAGAGTTTCAAGCAGACTCCCCTGAGTGGAGAGCCCCACAGGGGGCTCAATCTCACACCCTGAGATCACAACCTGAGCCAAAATCAGGAGTTGGACGCTTGACCAACTGAGCCACTCAGGTGCCCCTGTTTTTGTTTTTTGTTTTCCTTTTGAGTATAATTAGGTTTTTAGGTATAGAAGTGAGAGTTCACACTTGAGGATCTTTACCCTGTGGTCTCAATCCTGTATTAATATACTTCATGTGGTTTATACGTGAATCAAACTGAATTATTTCCCCTTGCCCTGATATATCATCCCACAATTTCCTAATTGCTTTGTTTACTTCATTCTCTCTTCTCCAATCTCTTCTTGTTTAAAGCTTATACATTCTTTCAGGTCCAAAACAAATTACACTTCCTGCTGGAGCTATCCTCACCACAAGAGCTAGTTCAAGCGGGACTTCTCACTGTCTGGAACTAGCAAGTTAGTCAATGTTATCTCCAAAAACACCACCAGCATATATAGAACATTGGGGGAGAGCAAGACAAATATAAATGGGGTGGTGGTTGGAGAAGAACCTTTCTGTACATGATCTTTCAAGGTCTGACAACATAAGAGAATCTTATAGGTAGTGGAAAGGGTTCTTTGTTTTAATCTGGTTCAGTAGTTTTAGAAAATATATTCAGTTGTTTTACAATTTAATTCAATCCATTGCTTTTTTAAAAAACACAAACCACTCCTATTATTAAACATAAAATGTAAAGTAAATTTCATTTGCCAATAAGGAAATGTTTAAGTTTTGTTTTTTCTGTTTAAGTTTCCAAAAAGTGTTCAAAAATTTTAATACAATGTAGGAGTTCTTATCAATATATACGAAGAATAAAATTAAATACAAAAAGTACTGGATATTAATATAGTAATCAAAAACAAACAATGAGAAGAGCCAGGATTTGGAGTAAGACTACCTGACACTGGGACGCCTGGGTGGCTCAGCAGTTGAGCATTGCCTTCAGCTCAGGTTGTGATCCCAGAGTCCTGGGGTCGAGTCCCACATTGGGCTCCCTGCATGGAGCCTGCTTGTCCCTCTGCCTGTGTCTTTGCCTCTCTCTTTGTGTCTCTCATGAATAAATAAATAAAATCTTTTTTTAAAAAAAGAATACATGACACTGAGTACAAATGTATGTCACCTCTCTGGCCCACATGCTTTCGTACCTAAAAATAGGTTGTTGGGAGTATCAGTTGAAAACACTTTTGTAAAAATGTGTTGTGCACCACAAAGGCTTGTAAAAATATTAGTCAATTTTTTTATAAGTATTCATGTAAAAAGATATCAGAATAAGAGAAGATTTCTTATCATTACAGCATACAATCCTTTTTTTTTAAAGATTTTATTTATTTATTCATGATAGTCACACACAGAGAGAGAGAGAGGCAGAGACACAGGCAGAGGGAGAAGCGTGCCCCATGAGGGAGCCCGACGTGGGATTCAATCCCGGGTCTCCAGGATCACGCCCTGGGCCAAAGGCAGGTGCTAAACCGCCGCGCCACCCAGGGATCCCTACAGCATACAATCCTATATAAGTTTCACAGATCTTGATGTCCATATTGACACTATTTGCTTCCTTCTTTTTATTCTTAAAGATTTATTTAAAGATTTATTCTTTAAATTCTTAAAGATTTTATTTATTTATTGGATAGAGAGAACAAGTGGAGGGTAGGGGGTAGAGGGAGAAGCAGACTCCCTGCTGAGCGGGGAGCCCAGCTCAGGACCCTGGAGTCAAAATCTGAGCTGAAGACAGATGCTTAACCAATTGAGCCACCCAGGTACCAAGACACTTTTGCTTCTTATCACTAAGCACAAGTTGACAAGAGTTCCTCAGCAGGGGTGCCTGGGTGTGCAGTTGGATAAGCTGCCAACTGTTGATCTCAGCCAGGTTCATAATCTCAGTCTCAGCACCACGGAATCTTCTTGGGACTCTTTCTTTCTCTCCCTCTGCTCACAGCGCCCCCTCCCCCACCACTGTTCATGCTCTCTTTAATAAATAAATAAAATATTTTAATTTATTCTTGGTTTTAAAAATCAGAGAGTCTTAATTACATGTCTTATAAATACAGAATATTTTGATCTGCTTTTAGCTAATGAGTATTTAACTTAACATCTTGATCCTAAAATCATTTTGCCTTTTGTTCATGCATATTAAATGTTTTAATCAGAATTATTACAAACCTGATTATTTTTCTGAGTGAAAACATTTAGGAGAAAATAAAAACATATTTGGGGGACTAGATGCCATTGTGTCAGTTTAATCTGTTGCTCAATTTTTTCTCCACAGTTAACTTTTCACAATTTTGCCATTTTCATTTTAAATATACTGATGTTGCTTTAATTAATATGATTTTTCTTATTAAGTTTTTAACTAACATTGGATCCATTGACTGTTTTTTGCCTATATAACATATTATCATTTACAACTTCTGCTACTGGAATTTTCTTTGGTGACCATTATTTCTGCTAATGTGTTTGCATCAAAATTTTACAAATCACAATGTTACATGTAGAGTTTTATCTATTTATAAATGTGTTTGTCTTGCATATTTGTACCAGTCGTAGTCATCAAAATCTTAAAGACTAAAAGTTTATATTCATTTGTTGGCTAATCTTAGAAAAAATATATATACAGAACAATTGCTTTCAGATAGTTAAGATTAAGCTAATGTCTAGGGCTGGTTTGTTGTATGGATAACCCAATTCTTTCTTATTTTTTCTATCATTTTGTGTCTTAGCAATGTTTCTACTTGATGTTTAAGCTATATTTATAATGTGCTTTTTCTTAGAGTCTGCAAAATGAGTCAGTTTAACAGATATCATTTACATTGATATTTATAAATCATATATTTGGTCAATTTTTTGTGGTTCTAAAAAATATATGCTTAGGCTTTTTTCCATTTCTTTGAATAACTAAGGCAATACAAATTGTTTTGTGAGAAATATTAGTGATAAAATACTCATGAGTTGGCCATGAGATAATCAAATGAGGAATTCATAAAAGTCAAAGCAGAATATGTTTGAGAACTGAAGATAAATAATATTGTAATCCAAGAACAGAAATTTTAAATAAATATAGTTTCAGGAAAAATGTTCTAATACTAAAATCATGCTATGAAATATCCTCCCATGGGAAGTGTGAACACTTCAGTTATTCAAAACCAGCCTGGAAACAGCATTAAAAAAATATACCCTTGGGAGTAATTTTATACAGTGATTGAGTTGACTAGGAGCCTGATAGGCCTGTACATATCTACTTGGTACAGCTTAAATAAAATGGCAACTTCTACACAGTATTTGCCATTGGAAAATACAAATTAAAAATAATGTGATCAGCACAGGTAACATGATTCTTTTAATAAAATACAGTCACATTTTACTAATCTATCAAATAATAAGAGTAATGATGATTTTCAAAGAATTTTAGAAATAAAAAATCTTATGAAGTGTTGTCAGGCTCTATAACATACTTTTATTCACCCATATTACTTCTCTGGAAAAATAATTCTATAAACTGAAAAGTGGAAAAGCAACATAAGGAAAAAGGAAAAAATAAATCAGAGGGGAAGCAGAAAACATCTGCTAGCAACTCTAAAGGACATCATATTTTAATGGGACCAGTTCAGGGATATATAAGAATATATTTTTATTCATAATACAATAAAAAAGAAACAGATTTTTTCAGTTTCAAATGTGTTGAAGAAGTAGTTACTGTTTTTATGAATACTAATCTTTTACTGTTAGCATTGCCATTTTCAAGATCTAATGTAAAGAATATTTCATAAGTTAAACTTTTGAGCATCTGTTTCATAGTATTTAAGTTCATTTCTCATCATTGGAAATAAAGAAATATGTCTGAAAATAACTACACAAACTACAAGAAGTTAAGAGCAGTTTGATCCACATATATTTCCAGAATAGAGCATTACACACTTATTAAAAACTGACAGTCCACAGTTAATTAAAAACAGTGTAGGTCAACAAAATAATGTCTAAATATTTGCATTTTTAAACTTGTCTATCCAAATATGATTTCATAATTTTTAATAATACCCGAGAAAACGGGATCATTCTGTTCTCTTTTATTCATTACTAAATACAACAACAAGAACACTTCATTCAGTGCTCACCTGTTCCAGGCTCTTTCTATAAAATAATCATCACAATAACTGAGATGAGTACTTTATTATTCCAAGTTTTCAGATTAGGAAAATGAGGCATAAAGGAGTTAATTAACACACTTACGTTATCACAGCTGGTAGGCTGCAAAGACTTAATTTAAATCCAGCCATTCTAAATCCAGAGCTCTTGTTCTGGGGCTCTTTATAAAGCATTTAAAATAAGTTTACTTTATAGTATTTGGGTGTTACAAAATTAACACAACAGAGTACTAATATATGTTGTAGTAGTTGTGTAATTAATTGCTATTACCTCCTCAGTAAGTGTTCTCTTGTAGCTGAAGTTAAATCAAACTTTCACTCCTAAGTGCCTAATAAGATGTCATTACATAATTCTGTGGATGCTTGGTGCATATTTGTGAAATAAGTTAGATATCAAAGTTTCACAGAGAAAGTTGCTCAGAAAAAAAGGTGGAAGGCAATACTTGAAAGCTACTTTTATTCTATAGATTAGGTTTTTAAAAAACTTTTAAATGAAGTCCTTGGGTGGCTCTGTCAGTTAAGCAACAGAGCCTTGATTTTGATTTTAGGGTCTTGAGATTGAGTCCCATTGCTTGCAGCTCTGCACGCAGGGATGAGATTCTCTCTCCCTCTTCCTTTGCCCCTCCCCATGCTTGCATTCTCTTTCTCTCTCCGTCTCTCCAAAATAAATAAGTGAATCTTTAAAAAAATTTAAATAAATCCTAATTTTGTGACGATTGAAGACTCACATGCAGCTGGAAAAAGATAATACTGAGGGATCTTCTTACTCTTTATATGGTTTCTTCTCACATAGTGATACTTTATAAACTATAATACAGATACCATGATGAGGAAATTAAGATTGATACAACTCACCTGTATAAGTTCATGTAACTAGTGTCACAATCAAGATACAAAACAGTACCATCACTACCAGAGCACCTATAGTACCCCCTTTTTTTTAAATTTTAGAGAGTGAGGGGTTTGGGAGATAGAAAGCTTAAGGGCTTGATCTCACAACTCTGAGATCATGACCTAAACCAAAATTAAGAGTCTGTTGCTTAATCAACTGAACTGGGTGGCATCCCCCTATTGCACCCTTTTAAATGCTCTCTAGTTCGTATACCTTCCCTAATCCTTAACAACTACTAATTTGGTCTCTATGATTTTGCCATTTCTAGAATCTCATGAGTGGAATTTTATAACGCAAAATCTTTTAGGATTGCCTTTTTTCACTCATCATAATTCCCTGGAGACTTACCAAGCCATTGCATATATTGATACTTCATTGCTTTTTATTGATGGCTAGTGTTCGAAGGTACATATGTGCCACAGTTTGTTTAAACTTTCACCCACTGAAGCACATCGGAGTTGTTTTCAGTTTTTAGCTACTGCAGGTAAAGCTGCTAGGAGAATCTGTCTATAGGTTTTTGCATGAACGTAAATATTCATTTCTCTGGGATGAATGTCTGTGAGCGCAACTGCTAGGTCATAGAGTAGGTATGTGTTTAGCTTATAAGAAAACTGCCAAACTATTCCATGGTGGCTGTACTATTTCACACTCCCACCAGTGATATAGGAGTGATCCAGTTTCTCTGCATGCTTGCCAGCATTTGGAATTGTTACTGTTTTTAATTTTAGCAATCTTATAGGTATATAGTAAGAGCTCACGTTTTAATTTTCATTTCTCTAATGGCAAATCATGCTGAACAGTTTTTCACATGCCATCAGTTTATCCTCTGCTGGTATGAAGATGGCACATTTTATTTTATCTCTTGGTGACATGCTTGTTAGTCGTTTGTCTATTTTGTATTTGGATTATTCTTTACGGTTGAGTTTTGCAAGTTCCTTATATAATCCAGATACTTATTCTTTGTCCTTTCTATAGTCTAAATACTAGTCCTTTGTGTGGTTTGTAAGTATTTTCTCCCAGACTGTAGTTCGTCTTATAAATCTCTTAACAGTCTTCTGTAGGACAAAAGTTTTTAATTTTGATGAATTCCAATTTATCCATTTTTCTTTTATGGATTGTGTTTTATTTCTCTTTTTGTTTCCCAAAGGTAATTATATAATTTTATGAAATTGTTTATATAATATGTGAGTTTTTCTCAATATATAAGAACATTATGAAGTATAATAAAAAGTAGATATTAATATAATAATAATAAACACAAACTAGGTATTGAGTTTATACAGCAGTTCTTAGACTTAGGTTAAGATGATCTTCAGATAATCTGGAATATACTTACATTAAATATCTTGTCTTATAAATTAAATAATAATTAATAAAAAATCTTACCGACAATAACCCCATAAATATGTCCACAAGACATCATTTAGGTAATGCTGATCTTGAATTTTTCTATTCAAAAGCCAGAGGCACAGTCTTATGAAAATAATTATCTGCATAAACATATCTGTAGACTTTTGAAAAAAATGAGATATGTAATTTATCTACAGCATTGCTTTGTTATAATTATTTTATTCTGAAGGATTCGTATAGAGTCCTTGTCATTTAGAATCTGAATTCTAGTTAATCTTTAATCTTTCCTCAATATTATTTCTTTAGAAGGGAAATAATATTATGAAGTGGCTGACCAGGACCAACGTTTGTGTCAATTGATTTTAACAGGTTATATTTTACCATCTCATACCCCTTTGGCAATCCAATCAGTAGATTAACATTAGCACTTTTGGAAATTTTATAATTGGAGAAATTATTGGGTCATTATAGTAAGTGGCCAAATTTGATTACATATTTAGGAAAACTCCTACTATGTAACATCCCCAACTTGATTTTGGGAGTCTCTTTCAGAACGTCTGTTCCTTTTTTGGATTGCCCTTGTTGGACTGGTAAAAGCACTGCATTTAATGTGGAAGTTTTATTTTCTGACTTGCTAAGTTTAAACATAAAAAGAATAAAGAGAACAATGTATTATGATCAAATAAGCCTACCAGAGTTGAAAATTATTTGGCTTATGTTGCTATATTTTAAAGGGTGTTTCTGTACTCAAGTCAAATTTTGATTGTTTATTCTTTTAACATACATGAATCAGTCTAATCAAGGATAAAAGTAGTTTTTTTGCTAGTAACTTAAGTAATAATTATTAACAGGACTTGATGAAATGTTTTTCAATAAGTGCACTTTTACTATTGAGTAAGACATGCCAAATATAAAATTCAGTTAACCCTTTTTCAGAGATGACTCAATAATTTGGCTCTTTCTTCCACTAAGTTTAAGCCATTTAATTAACAGCATGTCACTATAATTTTATAATTGTCCTCATAACAACTAAACCATGAAAACTAAAATGTATGCTAATTCTTTGCCATTTTATTAATTTAATCAGCAAATTTTAGGGAGGGATGTTTTTATTTGATTCAGAGATGCACTGCCTGCACATTTTGACATGTTGAAATTGAGGTACATTGTATGATCCATGTTGAAATTTTTTTAAGGTAACATCATTTATTATTGGTTTGTTGGTGTTGCCATTTTCATTATACTGTCTGAGGTATTTTTTTTAGTATAATTGACACACAATGTTAATTAGTCTCAGGCTTACAGTTTAGTGATTTGACAAGTTTATACATGCTATGATTACCACAAGTATAGCTACCACCTGTCCCATTACCTCACTATTACAATATAATTTACTGTATTCCTTATACTCTGCTTTTTGTTCTCATGATTTACTCTTTCCATAACTGGAGAACTATAGCTCCCTCTCCCCTTCACCCATGCTGCCCAGCCCCCAACCCCTACCCTCTGGCAACCATCAGTTTGTTCTCTGTATTTATAGTTCTGATTCTGCTTTTTGTTTATTCATTCTTTTAAGATTCCACTTATGAATAGAAACATATAATATTTGACTTTCTCAGTCTGACTTATTTCACTTAGCATAGTACCCTCTATGTCCTTCCATGTTGTCTCAAATGGCACAATCTCATCATTTTTTATGGTGGTGTAATATTCCATGGTGTATATATATCATATTTTATACGTATATATAATATATATATAAATATATAAAAATATATATCATATCATATATCTATTGATTGACAGGTTGCTTCCATATATTGGCTACTGTAAATAATGCTGCAGTAAATATAAGGTTGCATGTATCTTTTCAAGTTCGTGTTTTGTTTTCCGCGAGTAAATACCCAGTAGTGGAATTTTTGGATCCTATAGGATTTCTATTTTAATTTTTTTGTGGAACCTCCATGTTGTTTTACTTAGCGACTATACTAATTTACATTCCCACTAACAGTGCACACAGTTTCCTTTTTCTCCACATCCTCACCAACACTTGTTGCTTATTTGTCTTCTTGATTTTAGCCATTCTAACAGGCTTGAGGTGGCTTTGACTTGCATTTTCCTGATGAGTGATACTGAGCATCCTTCCAGGTGTGTGTTGAACATCTGGATGCTTTCTTATTCAGCTCCTCTGGCCAGTTTTTAATAATCATGTTGAATCCCAAAATTTTGGTAAAGCAGTAAGTTGCCATGTGGTCCTCTTTGCTTAGCTATGTGTAGGTGAATATCTAATTATCTAATTCACCTAGGTTACTTGCAAATTGGTAACGAAACAGAAGATTGAATTTTAAGTTAGAACCATAATTGTAGCCCAAAATTCATAAAAATTATTACATTGGGATGCAACACTGAAGGGAAAAGCATTGTATTCAGAAGAGCATAACAGTTCTGCAAGGGGAAAATTTATAAATCGAGCAAATATTTGTTGCTGGTGCATGATCACATTTTTAAAGCATCAACCAAGTAACATAGTACCTAATTAGAGAGAAATACACAAGAATATAAAGATGAGTTTAATTTTCTCATTGAGACATTTGAAAGAGGATTTCTGGTCACACTCCAGACAATGCAATTAAAGATAGGAGAAATTGCCAAATCTCTTGGAACAGATCACAGAATTTTCAAAGCTAGGAAAGGTTGGTGTGATGATTCATACATCATGAAAATCTATGCCTCAGATACTGAGCATGTAACTTTCAAGGGCTTCCAGCTGACTTCCAAGAGAAGCTGTTAACTTTCAGAGACACAGAAGTCTTACAGGGAGAAAAGGAAACCTTGAATTTAACTAAATAGGAAATGCAGATGAAATCTTGATATTCTTTGATATGCCAAAAGTTATACAGTCAATACTAAATGTGCTAAAGCAGTCAGGATCATGAGCATAGAATATAAAAAGCAGTATTTCTCTGTTATATAACTGCATATGCCTGGAAATGATTCAGAAGAAATTTGGATTCTTGATTATTAAGAACATTTGTATATTCTCTAGGGGAAGGAAGTCTTATTACATAAGCTAATATCCAGAGGCTTCTAGCATATAAATAGGATGTCTCGCTTGTCTCCTAAACACAGATAGTAATCCAACAATGGAAGCAAGAACTGGAGCAAGAGCTAAAAGGGTTGTGAGAAAGAGATGATGAGAGGAGAGAAGTGAATAGAAGGCCTTCAATATTTCAGATTCTGACAAAGGAGACACCAAAAGAAGGTAAGCAGAGAGAGAGAAGGGAGGAAAACAATACAATGTGGTATCAAGGAAGCCAGGAAAAAGTTGTCTTTCAGGAAGGAGCGAGTATCCAACCATTATATGCTGCTAAGATATTGAGTAGGGTGAGGCTGAAACATGGCCACTGAATTTAGTTGCAGGTAGTTAATGGAAACTTAAGGAAAATGGTTTTCATGGAGCAGTGGGGGCAGAAGACAGGTTAGATTGGCCTGACAAGTTAATGGGTCAAAAAAAAAGTGGAGACTAAAATTAAATAGTTTCTCTTGTAAGTCTAAGTGTGTAGAAGATATGAGCTGAAGGAGCACTTGGGGGTATAAATTTTAAAAAAATTTTGGACGAAAGAATTTAAAGTTGTAGGGGGATAGAATAATTCACTGTGGTTCAAACTGCAAGTTACGACTTATTAGTGTGTTGTAATGTTAATTTAGTCAGTGGGGACCAGCAATGAAGAAAAAAAGAAAAAGAGAGGAAGAAAAAAATATCAGTGTATCATGCATCATAAGGTAATCTTAAGAAATTTTGTTCTGGTTATTTGTATAGTTTGTCCATTGCAATCCACAGTAAGATACATTTTATATATTTATACCTGATTCTTATATCTAGTATATATATTATATATGATACATATAGTATGTATAATATGTATATATTGGGTTGTGTTGTAATATATATTTTTTATTGTGGGTCACAGCAAACTTGTGGGTCACAGAGACTCTGAAAGCTGAAGTATTAAATGTTAGCATACGTTCTGGAGAATGTGAGAGGGACAGGACACAGACACATGGACATACTGGCCATCAAGAGTAGAGGAAACGTACTTTTTTTGTATCAGAAAAGCAGAAGGAGAAGGTTGGTCCAAAGGCAGGTTATTAACATCTTTGGGAGCAGAATGTTGGAAGGAATTCCTTTCTGCTGGGTCCAGTCACTTTAGTTAAGTACAATGCAATCATCTGCTGACAGTGAAGAGTATAGAAGTGGTTCACAGTTTGTAAGTAATAAATGAAATGTGAATTATTTGTTATTGAAATTAGATCAAGATGATTAGACAATTATATTAAGAGTGTGGATAGGTGAGGTTGTTTATTGAATTCATAGCAATATCAACCCCTTAGAAGTCTTCAGGTATCTGAGTATAGACACAGACAAAGGTAACAAAGATTGTTGGGTTCAGCATTGGAGTTGGTATAGTTGGAAGCTTTGAAAGACATATGGACAAAGGAGGTTAGTGTATTGGTACCAAAATGGGTGAAATGACAGGCTATAGAATAGATCAAAAGTATAAGGAGTTTGGTATTTTGGAAGAAAAGGGAAGAGGTCAGTGGAGCTGAAGGCTCAAAGACATTGAACAATAGGAAGAATCGGGGCTCCTGAGCAGACACATGTAATTATCACCAGAGAACAAAATGTCTGTGATTTTGGAAGTGGAAATTTTTTCAGTGCTATGTTATTAGAGATTGGTGGGAGATGATGTGAGACATACTGTTAATGATAAGGAAGTCAGGGAACCATTAGAATATGATGTTGGATATATTGCCCATGTGGACACGGAATTTTCTGAGATGATGGCTGGAATTGAGGAGGAAGGGATACCCTGGGCTAGGTACCAAAATCTTTAGTGGATGAGAAGAGCTGGCCAGGAACATGGTGGATGAAAACAACAGTTTTGGGAGTTTTTGAAAGTTTATGGAAGAGCTTTTGTGGGGCAAGGCAACAATGAGAACTCCGGCTCCACTTCTAACCCATGAGCTATCAAAGAAGAGAGTATTGCTCAAGAACATCAGCTCTGGATACACACTGTCTGATTCCCTTGCTGTCTTCATCTCTCTATACTTCTGTGACCTTGAGAAAATTACTTATCTCTCTCCGCCTCAGTTTTATATCTCTAAAATATGGATAAAAGTATCTACCTCATTGGAATGCTATAATAATTAAATGAGATGAATTTATAAAATTTATTCATGAAATAAACTCATGTACAGTGTATCTTAGTGCTTGTGTAAGAAAATACACAATAAATCCTTGCTGTTATTATTGGTTATTCTTTTCTCAAATGTTAAGTGAACAACCTCTATTTGGGAGAGCTGTCAAAAGTTTCTTGGTAGTCACCTATTTTTCAGTTAAAATAATGTTTGGGGAATCGGATGGGGTTGTAAGGATTTACTAGTTTTATAGGAAGAGTTCCAGAAAGCCCAGCAGACATACTGAGAACTGTAGACACGAGAACAGAAATAGAGATAGCTTAAACAACTTATATCCTCACACTGCCACTGCCACAATGGCATACAGTTCACATGAAATCTTCACACAAGCTGGGATAGAAGAAGACATGGATATGAGGATATAGTGAATTTAGTACCAATAGTTTTTTCAGAAAGGAAGGATAATTTGGCCTTACAGAATTCATGCATACATGACCCGGAAGAAAGATCATATAGGCTTCCCAGCTCCAGGTGCTGGACCAGAGGGAAACACAGCTCTAGTTTTTCAAAAGCAGCTATATGAAATTCTGGTTCAAGTAGGGTCAGCCCTACCTGATACACAGGGACAGAGAAGTGGGAAAGATATTCCCTAAAGGAACATCAAGGACTATTTCCAAGAGATGAGGAAATGGATGTTGTTGGGAAGGTGAACAAGGTATGTCTACCACTCCCACTGTTGCCTTCCTGAATACATTCTCCATGTATCAGATCATATGCTTACTTTAAAAACCCAGGTTATATTATTTCACTACCTTTTAAAACTCTGTTCATGGTTATTCTTGCATTCAGAATATATTTCTGATACCTCATAAGGGCTGCAAGTCCAGGCAATACCTGCAACCAACTCACTGTTTAGTCTTAGCTCATGACACTTTCTCCTTTACCCCCACACTCTTCCATGAAAGTTACTTTTATAGCAAAATTCTTTTCCCACATTAGGGCAATTGTACCCTCTATCTGAAGCTATATTTTGGCCATTCTTGCTATCCTGTTACTTACTAACCTTCATGTCTCAGCTCCAAGGTTACTTCCCCAGAGAGGCTTTCCCTTGCCTACTCCTATGTTTTCAATTTTCTACTGTGGAGCTTCTTTTGTATATGCTTCTTGCAAGCTCTAAACATTAGTTATTATTCCCAAATGGACCTTCCCAAATGGACTAAAATTCCAGAGGAGCTTTTTTCATCACAAACTCAAAACTTCGCACAATCTCTCTAGGTCAATATGTTCTGAATCACTGAATCCCTAAGGGCTATTTCTACCATTGTTCATTTTTAATATTTACTTATGCATCTTTGGATACATGAAGTGATGCATTGGCTACTATAATATCTAATTGTTCCCACCACTAATGCTCTATGATGCTTATTCTATATCAGCATTAACAAAGTTCTTCAGTCAATTACTTAAATATTTTCCTATTTTTAAAAAATATCTTTATTTATAAGTATATATTATTCTTATCTCTACCTTCCTGCAATATTACATTACATTCTCTCCCTGCAAGGAAATAGATCTAATTTTATCCATTTTAAAATCAATATATCCTCCAGTTACTATGTCATGTAAGCTTTATTTTTCTCTGTGTGTGTGTGTGTGTGTTGTTTTTTTTTTACATTTTCAATATCTTGCAAGGTCTGAATAGGTTATATTTAGAGTCTAGGCCATAACTCATGAAAATGTAAGATAAAGTGATAGCATTGTTTTTAAAATACCAAAGGTGGAAGGAAAAGAATACAAATGTTTCCATTTGTACTTTGGAATAAAATCAACTAGGAAGCACATAAACTAGCAGTATTCAATGTACAGACAATATTTATCTACAAATATGTCAGGAAGGAGAAGTTAGAGATATTTTTACTAGACTAAACAGCAAGATGATAATCATATAAGGCTATTCCCATTCCCTTTTTCAGTCATAAGACTTTATCACATACTTTTGGCACATAGAGCATATAATTTTTGTTATGTGGTAATATAATTGATAGTAAAGATCGAATTATCAAATGTTTTGGAATGAGGATTAAATAAATTACCTGGCATTAAAAATGTTTAATGATAAATCAGAGATTAAATTACTTTTCTAGAAGTGAATTATGTATTAATTTATAGTTTTTTGACTTAAAATTTAATGTGAAGGCTATTGTAATGTAAAATTTAACATTATCATTAACATTTGTCTGATTTACATTCTTCAGCTGGAAATCAAATTGTTGCCAGGGGCTTTGCAACAGAGAATAAAGTACAGTGACATGACTTAATGGAAGGATCAATGACCCATATTCTCAATAAGGTACCAAGAATTGTTACAGGCATGAAGTCGGGTACAGGAATCAAGGGAACAGACAGGTATTATGGGGGGTGGGGTGGAAGGAGGGTGCTCCCCTTCACTGATACTGAAAATGTCCTTTATATTGCAGTTTGCCTGATGTTTTGTATTTTAAGCACTTTTCTACTCCTTTCAAAATGGTGTTATAATTGTTAGGAGGCAGATCACCTATTTGTGGTCATCATACCAGAATCATTAGAAGGATCCATACATCCTTTCATTGATCTATGCTTAGGATGTTTCAGATCTTATCAATGATAGTACTACAGGGCCATCCACTATGATTTTAAGGGGTCTTCAAAGGAAAATAATACAGTTTTAAAAATCAACAGACTGTAATTTTTAGAACAGTTTTAGGACTATAGAAAAACCGAGCAATAAGTTCAGAGAGCTCTCATATATTTCCTCTCCTCCTGTAGAATTTCTCCTATTATTTCTCATTATTTTAATGTTTCCTTGATCGTCGTCCCAAAGAACTAGTATAATTCAGATACGACCTCCATAAATAAAATGTATTCCAAGCATCTCTGGATCTACAAGCTTTAGTGTAATGATTAAAAGTATGGTCTTTACTTCATGGAAACATTAAAAGTGGGACTAAATATGATGCAATGTATAAGGTTTAAACAGGTAGAAAGAGGGGTTAGGATATTTTTTTTGAAAGTGAGAATGAAAATAATTAAGATATATTCAGAGAGTAGTAAAACAAAACAGACTCAATGTATCTCCCCAAGATAAGCCCTTACATCTAAACACTGAAACAATTACAAGTGCTTTTTTCTCCATCTTTATAGATTGATCTTTCCAGATCACTGCCTTAGAGGGTCACACAAATTAAAATTCAAACTGAAGGCTTGAAGAATTGACATTTAGTGTTGGAATTCTGAATTTTAATTTTGGAGAAAGAGAAAGAGCAGTTAATTTATGAATAAGGCACTTTTCCTTTAAATGGCTTTCTTTGAATGAATTACAAGGAGGTTAGGAGAAAGCATACATAAGTGAGTGATGGATGAATGCATGAAAAGTGGATAAACATTGTCACTTGACAGATTTGAGGAGATACATGACATTGGCTATCATTGAGAATTAAAGCATAAAAACAGGACTTGGAAAAAGATGAGTAAGAAGTTACACACAGTATGGAGAAAAATATGATGTTAGCAAAGGATGGCTAAGAGAGTTGAAGAAAGAGCAAATGACATGGATTAGAGGACATAAATTTATTTACAAATGTGATCTCAACAAGCCATTTCCTTCTCTCTTCTTTGCCTTCTTCACGAACTCTTAGGCATCCATAGCTTTTTCACACTTTGGTGAACTAACTAAATAATGAATGCAAAATTCCATAATAGTTTTTAGTTGGATTTAGGTAGGACTCAGATCACAGAGATTAAGATTAAATAATTTGTGAATGATATAAAGATGACTGTGGAATTTTGCTGAAGAATTTAGGTTTGGAAGGAAAGCAAAGCACAAGACTTGGTAAAGAAAATAGGATTAAGTGAAGTATTTTAAAGTGGGTTTAGTTTTGGTTGTTTTTTAAAGTTTGTCTCCTATAAATTAAAGAACTAAACCCATTTTAAAATACTTCACTTGATCCTGTGGGATAACACATTGGAAGATTTGTGACTGGTAGTTTTGTGAGAGAAGGAAGGCTTAGAAGAGTGATTTGGGGAAGAACATTTCTTGAATTGATGATTGTAATCCTTGACAATTAGTGGTAAGATTCATTTCATTAGGATTTTAATAAAATATGGAAAAATAAACCAAAAAAAAAACAGAACAAAAAACCACAAAATTATGGTCTTTAGTATCAAATAGTTGTATTTGTGGCCAAATTCTATTTCTTTTGCTTGCTAGCTATGGGACCTTGAGCAAGTTTGTTAACTCTTTTGGTCTTTAATTCTATTGTCTGTAATGTAGGAATAATATCTACCTCATGATGTTGCGAAGGGGATTAGATTATGTAAATATAGCATTGATATAATAATATCTATCATAATAAAGAGTGGGTGCTATTTTTATTACAAATGAATAAATGTCACATTTTTTTATAGCAATAGTGTGGAATTTGAGAAGTATTTAAGGAAAAATTAAAGGATACTTAATTTATGGCAGAAAGGTAAAGTACAAAAGGAAAACCGTGGGCTTTGGAGTAAAACTGAATCTCAGTATTACTACATAAAACTGGGTGACTCTGGACAAGTAGTTTAAATTACCTGATCCTCTATGTCTTCAACTTAAAAATGGAAAGATTTTTACTTATTTATATTTTGTCTTGAGAATTAAATGAGCTAATATATGTCCCAAAATGTGTTTATCATAATAGGGCAAAGTGTGTGATTGCACTTCTAGAAGGAGCATGCATATGAACAGTAGCCTTTTCTGATTGTGTGAGATGATAAAATATAAATATGGTAAGAGTGAACTATTTGACATAATTTATTTGGATGTTCACAAAGCTTTTGACAAATTTTGACAAATGCCAAAAGTTACCTAAATATAAAACTCCTAACAGATTTTGTTTTAAAGATTTTATTTATTTATTCATGAGAGAGACACACACACACAGGCAGAAGCAGGCTCCATGTGGGAGAGCCCCATGTGGGACTCGACCTGCCACTCTGGGATCATACCGTGAGCCAGAGGCAGATGCTCAACCACTGAGCCACCCAGGCGTCCCAGCCAACAGATTTCTAATTATGATTTTACTAAATATTATTGGTAAACATTCTCTGCCCAGTAGTCTTGTCATACACCCTCACCTATTTTACTCTAAATTCAGATGGCTCCATGGTTCTCACCTGTGTGATCTTGGGTTAGTTACTTATTTTTCTATGTTTTCATAATTCAGCTATAAAATATTTATTATGACAGCATAATTCATAAGGCGATTATATATAAAAAGTGTGTGTGTGTGCATGTGTGTACAAAGCTCTGGCATGGCATCTGAAAGGCAAACAAGTTAATGAGCAAAAAATATATAGAATTGAGTTGGGAGTAGAGATCAGTGTGCTCTTCTCGCTTACAGTGGAAGGTTTTTCTTCTATCTTTTGCACTGGAGTATTAAAGCCAAGTGTGTATTCTGTTTAGGAAGCTCTCTGTTTAGATAGGTCAAACAGATCTATGGCAGCACTAAATGTAAAGGAGATATGGAATAAATTTGTAGAGTTGATCCTGTCTAGGATTGAAGAGTGAGAGTTGAAAAGGTTACTGTTTTGCAAAAGAGAGTAGATAGGATTTGCAGGAGGCTTAGCTAGGAATTAAGAATGTGCATAAAGGTGGTATCTTTGACATCATATTTCTTTGGAATAGTCTTGGGAGAGTAGGAGAAATACATCTCAGAGGCTGATATTTGAGGGAATCAAATTTCTGGCTAATGAGTACCAGAGCACTTGTTTGTTTTGGCCTCCAGAAGATCCAAAGTAATTTAACACTTTTAATGACAATACTTGATAACATAAGTTGATTTGTGCCTTATTTTGTTTTGCAAACAACACTAAGTTATGAAGCAGTGTAAAATCTAAGTTCTGAGAGACTTAAAGGCAGATGAAGAGACTGATTTTTAGGTAGGTTAGCATCCTTCCCCAATTCTTACCATGATTAGTGACAGAGCTTGAACAGGTACTCATTTCCTAGCTGACTGCTCTTCTCAGGACATTGTGTTGAAAAGTAGTAGGTGGGCTTCTATGCTGTGAGGTGCAGACATACATCCAAATAATAGTTACATTACAGTAAACATTTAAGATTTAAATAACCATTACATTTTCAAAAAATCTTTTACAAGTACTGGTGACATTTGAAGAGTGGTCATTAATAGGAGCTTTCTGATGAATCGGTCCTTGCCAAGACTTGGAAGCTGGCAATTGGGAGATTTCTACAGGAATGGGGCTAGTGGATTGGGCCTTCTGCCTATCTTTTCAGCATGCTAAAAATTTCCCTCCTTTCCTGTCTGGAAGCTACACATTAAAAGATACAGCTCTGAGTTATTCTAATAAGATAATCTTTTTGTATTTTCTAATTGGTTCAACCATTTGATAGTATTTTTAAAAATATACCTATTTACTGAGCCACACAATTTCTTCAATACTGAACATTTTTTGTGATATCTGATAAAAGTATGAAATTAAAGGCATTTATATATTTAAAATAATGTGTAGCATGTATTTACAAAAAACTAGTGTTTGTTTAGATATGCAGAAATAGATAAATACACGAGGAAAGGAAGTGAACCATAAACTCATTAACAAATCATGAAAAATGACTGTTTCACTTCAGTGCTTATTACCCAAAATATGATTTTTGATTTCTTAAAGCACAATGACATATAAATATAAAGAGGACCAGTGAAAGAAAAAGCAAAGTATTGAATGCTCTGTAGACGAGATTTTCATAATCTACAATGAAACAATCTACAATCTCCTAGAATATTTGCTGAGGCTAGATCATTGGCATTTCTTTAAGTGCCTGGCAGAGTATCTTCTTTTAGTGGGAAATAAGTGCTTCCAGTATGTCATTGGATTTATTATTAGGTTGGTTTATTTCCCACCTAGTACTTTTACATGGTGCTTCAATTTCAGGTTACATTAAGCTATGTGTTTAAAAATTCTCATTTTTTATCAATCTGATTTTTCTGGGTATAGCATTTATTGACAAAAGCAGGGAAAACTGCGTATCAACAAACTATAACTTTGTCAGTGGCAGACAAAATGAGTCCTTAAATGTTCCTGCTCACACTGATCAAAACTGCATTTCTGTGTGACCTAGGTACTAATGTCTCTAGTCACCTGACAGCATCTTTTATTTAGAAAAAAAATCATGTCCTCCAATGCCTTCCTACTCAGTTACCACATGGTCAACTTTCGATGAGGTTCTTTTGAAAAATCCTTGATTTCTCTATTCTTTTTTCTATACATCTTATCTAACTTTCCAATATCCAACCTAAGGTAGATCATAAATGTGTACTTTTTAATTTTCTATTCCCTATCTTCCTAGCATTTACAAATATAGCCATGAACTTGGGCCGATTAATGTTGCGTCCAATTTTATCTCCCTTTCCTAAGTATGGTCAATTCTAAAGAAATCGAAAGGAAACTATAATGTATTGAGTTCCTATCATAAATACATATACTTAATATATATTTTTAACCAATTCTACCTGCATGATACCTATGTGATTCACCTCTTTTTTTTTCCCACTGCTTCTATGCAAATTAAAAATTCCAGTTATTCTTGGAATACTGGCTTATTGAAAAAAATCCTTACTTAACAAATTGCCCTATTTCCAGTATATCTATAAAAATACATTATAGATGTTGCTCTCATATGTATCTTTTTAAGCTATAGTTCTCATCATATTACACTCTTGTTTAAAAATTTGCAGTGGTTTGTCATTGTCCCACAGTAGATTGCAAAGAGGGGTGAGCATATTTAAGTAAAAACTCAAGATGAGGCATTACAATATGAGAAGAACCATATTAAAACTTTCTTTGTATCTTTATAGTAATAAAGAATATATACTTTATAAATAAGTGAATAAATATCAAAGTATGGGGTGAGATATTTTTCTAATAAAAGTACATGATTATTAATAATTAGAAACCACTAGTCTCTAGAATGATATCCAGGCTACTTAGCCAAGCATTCACTTCCACTAGAACCCCGTTACCTTATTTATTTTATTTTTTTTAACAGGGAAAGTTTTTTTTCTTTAAGGTTTTTATTTATTTATTTATTTATTTATTCATTCATTCATTCATTCATTCACGAGAGACACAGAGAGAGGCAGAAACACAGTCAGAGGGAGAAGCAGGCTCCTCACAGGGAGCCCAACATGGGACTCGATCCCGGGTCCCCAGGATCACGCCCTGGGCCAAAGGTGGTGCTAAACCGCTGAGCCACCAGGGCTGCCCACCCCATTACCGTAAACAACTCTTTACACTGTATCGTTATTCAGTCTTTATTATAGTGAAACTGAGATGCATTTTACCACAGAAAATCCCTACTTTCCTTCCACCTAGAATGTTTCCTTTCATCCCTAGGCTCTAATCTTAACCAGTTTTCAATCCAGCTCAGATGCTAATTTCTTTGTGAATATTTCAGCAGTTAGAACAGTTTGATTATAAGTAACAGAGAACCACATACATTGGTATGATTAATAAAGGAAATGAAGGCTCATGCCAATGAAAAATGAAGATAAAGGGAATGTTTCAAGGATATATAAGGATATTTCAATGGATAAAGCCATTTATCCTTGATTCCTTTGGCTCTCAATTCCTGTATGTGATCTCTCTCCTCAGGTTGGTTTTCTTAATAGTCACAGAGTTGCAGCAATTCTAAATCTTACCTTTGCTTCCCATATCATGTAGAGGAAGACAGAGAGAACTCTCCTATCCCCTACCCCAATTCAATAAAAGTCCTTGGCTTCACACTGAATTAATTTAGGTCATCTGCTCACTCATGTGGCCAGAGCAGTGATGATCAGATTAGGTCCTACAAGGCCTATTTTTGGGTTAAGCTAGTCAAGGTTCACCCCTGGAGCTGGCAGGTCATTAATTTCATGGCTGCTTCATAATAGAGATAAAAATTATATTCTGAGTAGATAGATAACAATGTCCACCATAAGCCTCAAGTCATTTACCAGTTAAAAGTAGACTCTTCATCTGAATTACTACAGCATTTTATGTACTGTCTTTTACTCTTATTTTTTTCCTTGTATTATTGCAACTTTGTTTCATATCTACCAGGCTTTAAGCTTCTTGAGGGGCAAGTACCTATATCTGATTCCTATTTTTATCCAACTCCCTTTTGCCTAGCATTAAGCATAGTGCTTTGTTAATTTACTGTTATGTAGAACAAGTGGATAAGTACAAAAATGAAGAAATAAGTGCATGATTGAATGATTGTCTAGAATCATACCTTGAAATATAGGTTTCCTTTCATTAGAAGATTTTAAGCAAAGTTTGTCACACATATTCAAATATGGAGAGGATTTATTCATTAGAGGAAAGATGGATATAATTATCCTTAAGACAGATATATAATAGTTTATATATTTCTTAAAGATTTGATCTTCTGAGAAAAGGAGGTATCTTTTAAATGGCTTCTTCTCAACTACATATGTTTTGTAATCCACAGGTAATTGATGAAAAAATTCTACTTTGTGCAGAAAAAACAAGGGAAAGTACAAAGAGATTAGAAGAGACAGCATGTTAGCTTGCCAAATATCATGCCTTTCTGTACAGGAAGAAACTTGATCTTGGACATTTCTTGCTTGCATTTAAATGAATAATAATCACTTAACACTATTATTAGACAAATTAGTTGACTTTCTTTTGAAAAGATAATTTCTTCTTATCAGAATTTTAATTAAGTGAATAAAATAAATGTAGTTTTTAGGCTTCCAGATTCATGTTGGATAAAGATTTTGTTTTACCTAATATAGAAGCTATAGTTAATGAAAATTATTTTTACATAACTTTATCATAAATCTCCCTCCAAAAGTGCTTCATTCAAGCTTTAATATTAAATCCAAATTGATCCCAAACTTATACACACAGTGGCCTACTTCAATATTCCATGTTGCTGCCTCACTATCAAAAACTGAACCAATGATCTGTCCCCATCAAAGTAGCTCCTCTTCTATCTAATGTTAGCTGTCTTGGTAAGTAGCTTTTCATCCACAGAGTTCTTTTCAGAAACCTGGGAGCCATCCTTGATAGTCCTTCTACCTCATTCACTTATATCCAATTCATTATCAAATCTTGTCAATTCTACATCTCTTATGTGGAAAATATGTCTTGAATATGTTCATTTCTCATAACCTCTATTGCTACTACTATAAGCCACCACTATTAATTGCCTGGACTTAGAAAAATAGCCTTCTAAGTGGTTTTGTTTCTGATATTTTCTTCATTCTAGTACTCATACTTTCACCAGAGTATAACCCCTCTCCCCAACTAGGGGCACCTGTGTTGCTCAGGGGTTGAGCATCTGCCTTTGACTCAGATCATGATCCTGGGGTCCTGGTATTGAGTCCTGCATTAGGCACCCCGCAAGAAGCCTGCTTCTCCCTCTGCCTCTGTCTCCGCCTCTCTCTGTGCCTCTCATGAATAAATAAATAAAATCTTTTAAAAAAGAAATAAAATACCCCCCCCCACTAAAGGCCTTTCATAGCTTTATAAATTCTGTGAGATTCAGACAATATGATTCCATCCTCATCTTTGACTCATTTCCCCCTTCCCTACTTTGCTCCATATACACCAACCTCTCTGTTCCTAAAATACACAAAGTTCTTTTCCCTTTATAGCTCTTGTACATCCTGTTTCCTGCATGTGAGATATTCCTTTCATCGCCCCCCCCCCCCCGCTCTCTTCTTCTCCTTCCCTCCATTCTTTTGCTGTCTGTGTCTCTCCCTCTCTTTCTCTCACACTCACACATATACAATTTCTTCCTAACCTACCTAACTCACATTCATCCTTCAAGTCTCAGATTAAATGTTGTTTTAATTTGTCAGAGAATCTTTCTCAGACCCTCTTGCCAGATTAGGTTAATTCCTCCTGCTACAAATTCTAATAGCTCTCTATACTTTTACCTAATAGCATGTATAATAATCATATTAAATATTTTTTTTGTGAAATTATTTGTTAAATATATGTTTTCTCCATCATTCTATAGCTATCATGATGTAGGCACTGTGTCTCTTCTGTTCATCGTTGTATCCCTGGTATCTAAAATAGTGACTACATTTAGTATGCATTCAATAAGTATATATTAAATGAATTAATAATAAAAGAATTACAGAAGAAAAAAGATTTACTGAATGACTCTATTTGCCAAAGTTTAGGTCAAAACAGAGAAAGATAAGATGTGGCTACCTAGGAAGGGAAAATTAAGCCACAGCAAAAATGTTGTCCGCTTGACTTTTAAAAAATGAGGTCTATAACATGGCAATTTTTCTCTGTTTTATACCTTCTAGGCACTGATCTTGACTTTGCTCTGTGTACAAAATTTCATAAACCAGCATTTTTTTCTAATCTTAGCCTCTCTCCAAATTATGGAGAGTGACTCATATGTCACTCACATATTTCTATTGATTTTTCTTTGTTATATCACTATACTTAAAAAATCCCACTGGCACTACCATATTGCAGAGCACAATTATCTTATCCTAGTCTTCTGCAAAAATCTCCTAAAACATCTTCCTACTCTCAATCTGTATAGCACTCTGATGCCAGATTAATCATTGTAAAACATTCTCTGTTCATGTTACCCACAGTTCAAAAGTCTCTATTTGCTCTTTGTCATTCTATAAAACAAATTATAAAATAAATTGAGGCCCTTGACTTGGCATTCATGGCCTTAATCCCAAATTTTCTGTTTCTTATGTGAAGATTCCATATATTCTCCAGATAGTCTGACCTGCACAATTTTGTTCATTCCTTTTTTTAAAAAAAAAAAAATTAGAGTATCTTTCTTTCCTACTTGCTTTGGACTCCAAAATGTATTTCTGGACTACTCCTGTTGACAACAATATCTTCTTTCTCTGAAGTTTGTTCTCATCTACATTCTGTGTAATCACTTGATACTATTATCATAGTCTATTTTATTTTTATTTTAATGTATAAGAACTTAAACCCCACCTAAATTGTGAATCATTGAAAGCCTTACTGTATTCGCAGCATTCAGGATAGTACCTAGTAATATATTTGCTGTCTCTTATAACTCACTGTAGTGCCAGCATTTAGAAGAGAATTTAGTACATAATACAGCTTAATCAAGATTTATTGCTGCTGCTGATGGGTATTACTTAGAGAAGGAGGGGTAGGCAGGGTTAACAGAATGTCTTGTGAAATGCCAAACATACAGAGTATTGCTAGTATAGAGGCTAACTGAATTCACCAGACTTGAGATTGCTAACGGTTTGTTGGTATCAGCTTTAGCTGAATGGTTCCCTGATGCAAGAGAGCATGAGGGAAGGGCATTTCAGTAGAAAGAGTGGCATGATCAAATGCTCAGGGCTGGAAATATATACGAAAGATGGACTAGTTTGATAAGAAGGTGAGATTGCTCACTCCATATGGAGACCATTATCTTGCAGGGAAAAAATGAAGCTGCATTTATTGAAAAAAATATCTTGAAAATCTGAATAAAAGTAATTTTTCTTCCTATGCTAACCTATCTTTTTGAGAAATTAGAATTTTAGTCAAGAGAAGAACAGAATTGAAGTATTTGTAAGTATTTGGAAAAATAGGTAAGAAAAATTATCCAAACTGAAGGAAACCTGAGCCCATTCCCATACTTTCCCATCACGTATCGAATTACGGGTCATTTGCTGGACAGATAAGATCACTATTTTTTGATATTACTGCATTATAAATTTTTGCTTTATACATACAGTTACTTTTATAATTTGGGTTCTTTTTCTTCTTCAGTGAGATATTGGTATTGATCAATATTAAGCTGGAAAGGAGTAAAAAAGTTAAAATCAATGGTATTCAATACTTATTATAAAATATCTCTGTATTCTTAAAATTGGGAATGAAAAGAGAGTCTATAAATTTAATAATTATGAAAGATTATTTTCTAGTTAACAGAAATTTAGCTTATCTTAATAATATAAATTGGTTTCTTAATGATAAATTAATATCTTATTCTGATAGAGGAACATTTGAAAATGTGATATACCCTGTTCCTTGGTCCTTAATATAATTTTATTTACATATATACATATTATTTAGATGTCACCATGTTTAATCTGAGAGGCTTGAATATTAAACTATGCACTCCATAAATAACTTTTAAGTAAACTTTTAAGATTGCTTCCTCATTTGTTTTTTGTTTTTTGTTTTGATTCATTTTGATTTTGATTCTGCTTACCTAAAAGCACTCCTACACCTTTGCTGCAGGATGTACTAAGTAATGAAAGAATGGGCTATGGAAAGTAGACAAACAGGTTATTTTCATTTTGTTTCAGTTTTGTTTAAAGTATAAGCTTGGGGGTTAAGGCATTCAAATTATCATCCTGGTTGCTTTTCTATAGACATAAAGTATCAAAGATAGTTACCTATAGAAGCATTCACATCAACTTAATATGTCTCCATCTCTCCTGTAGTGACCAATGTTACCTGTGATGACAAAATTATATTTGATACCACTAGCCTAATTATTCATGCTGTGGTCAGACTGAAAGCAAAGCAGGGAAGTAGAGTACATGGGCTCATAATAGGTCCCTCCCTCCCAAAACTCAGATTTTTTTCTTTGTGATCTGGTGACCCCTCTATCACTTTTCATTTTGGAACAGGAAATGGTGATATTATAACATCATTTATGTTTAGGTGGTAATATTGTGTGTCTGATATGTGGTCATATGTGGTTGACAAGTCATGTCCTACAAGGTGGAATGGTGACAAAGTGAGGCAACCTTAGGTAAATCTGAGGCTTCCCTGGCAGATGAATTAAGTCTTTCTGCCTCCAAGTGTAAGATTGCTGGAAGACAGAAAAAGTGTGAGTTCAATTTTTGTCACCAGTACTCATTGCTAGTTGAGTAAAATCTTTTCTTTGGGTTGATTTTAAGAACTTGGGAAAGCACTGGAATGGTACATTGCATTTCTAGTGGCCTAGTTGATATTACAACAGTCTGGAAAGTTGAATGCATTGAATGCTTTTCTAAAAAAGAACTTAATGGTCCTAGAAAGATGGATCACTGTTTCTGGTTGAAATTACATTTTAATAGAATTCTGACAAAAACAATATGCATTTTAACAAGTTTCATGAAATGGCAACATTTTCAACATACAAAATAAATAGCAAGAGTGATGGTGGTGTTTCAATCAGCACATGTAACTGGAAAGTTCTGGAATATTATGAGAAACTACAGAATGTATAAGTCAAATCCTGGCTTTATGTTTACAGTAGTAAAGGAGGAAGTTTCAAGATTTTTAGTCAAAGTCTCAGAAACATGAGATACACACTATTAAAGGAGGTTATCCTAACCCAGAGGTTGGGTAATGTAGGGCAGAATGTAGGGAACAGACCATGAAGTAGGAGAGAGATGAACTACATGTGGATTATCATGGAACACAGATTTGTGGTCTGAGAGTAATGCTTTAGATATTCTACTTTTCCTGCTATATCTTTAACATCTCTACATATGTCTAGATTAGGAGATTGGCAAACACTTTCTTTAAAGGGACAGATGGTAAATATTTTAGGCTTTCTATAACTACTGCCACTGTAGCCACAGACTATACATAAAAAATAGGAGTAGCTGTGTTTCAACATGACTTTATTTACAAAACTAGGAGACAAGCCCACTGATTGTTGTTTGCTGACTCCTTATTTAGAGTCTTACTTACCAAGTCAGATCTTGCCTGGACAATGACATTAGCCTCATTCCTGTCTATGAAAAAAGCCTTTATGTCTCCATTCATTTGTTCAAGACATTCTATAGAACATGTAACATGTACCAGACACTATTCCATACAATGTAGATACAGTAGTGAAAAAGTTGAATTTCCTTCCTCCAAGAGTTTGTCTAAGAAACAATGGATAAATAAAGAAGCAAGGAGACAAAATAATGAAAACTTATTTTAGGTGTTATAAAGGAACTAAATACCATGACACAAAAGAAAGTAATTGTAGATAGGAGCTCAACTTTAAATAGGTGGCCAAGGAATGCTTTCTGAAGAGGATGACATTTAAGCTAAAATCTGAATGACAGGAAAACAACAACAAACAACAACAACAACCATATTGTAAGTGTGGGGAAAGAGCATTCTAGGAAAGGGAAATAAAAAGTATAAAGGTGTTGAGGTGGGAAGATGCTTGATATGTTTGAGAAGAGAAAGGAAGCCTATGTGCCCAGAATGGAGGAAAAAAGAGGTACAAAATGAGGTTGGAGATGAAGACAGTACCCAGATCAAGAAAATCCTTGAAGGTTATGGTCATGTGTGTGGAATGTTTTCTAACTGCAGTGGGAAGCTGTTAAAAATATATTATCAGGGAGGTAATATAACCTTATGTATATTTTATATGAATTATTCTGGCTGCTATATAATGAATGAAAAGGGAGAAGCACGACTGGAAGTAAGGAAATTAGAAGTCTCAGGGCACCTGGGTGGCTCAGTTGGTTAAGCATCTGACTGTTGGTTTCAGCTCAGGCTATGATCATAGGGTCGTGAGACCCAGCCCTGCATTGGGCTTGAAGTTCAGCAGCTAGTCTGATTATCTTTCTCCCTCTGCCCTTCTTCTCCACACACACTTTCTCTCTCTCTCTCAAATAAATAAACAAACAAACAAATACATCTTTTTAAAAAAGGTTTCTGCAGTGGCTTAGATGAGAAAGTCTGAGAGTGGTTGTAGTGTAGACAGAGATAAGAGGTTGAATTTGACATGTATTTTGAAAATCAATAGGATGATGTATTGCTCATGTATTGAATATGGCAGTTAGAGGAAGAAAGGAGTCAAGAATAATTACTACTTTTTTAATTGAACATCTGGGGGTGGTGGTGACATGTTCTGAGACTGGGAAGAGAGAAGAGAAATAGGAGGGGAGTGAATCACGATTTCTGTTTTGGATAAGCTGGGTTTGGAATGTCAATAAGAATTTAGGGAAAATACAAAAAAAGAAATAGGATATGTTTGTAGTTCAAGGGAGAGTTCTGAACTAAAATTTTTATTTTTGGTGGCATTAGCACATGGATGGTATTTAAAACACTGGATCAGGCATCTGCTTCTGGCCACATGGAGTAAAGGCCTAGGTCTACCCATTCACCTTAAACAAACAAAAAATAAGCAAAATATTTTTAAAAATGGTTTTCAGACATTGAAAAAGCTAGCATCTGAGAGAAGGGAAACAAATGAAGTGAATCCTACTATTTATCCAACTTGTTGCCTTAAGAGAAATTCTACGACTCAGTACAGGGAGAGGAACCCAAACAGAACCTCACAGCTTCCCTAAGTTGAGAAAACAGGGTTGAGAATGCAAAGGAGATTTAGAGGGCAACATGTTAGCAAGGATAGGACAAAGCTATAGGAGTTGAAAAAGATTCCCCTCAAGTCTTCAACTGAGTACTGATTGGCACTTGATGTGAGGAAATCTACTTGAACCTGGAGAAAGAGTAACAAATTCTTTGATACTCTCTCCTTCTCCCAGGAGGTAGAGCTTATAGTGGATAAAGCTGGCAGATAGAGTCTTCACCAAGTGATTAAAGTTAACATTGTCATAATAAGACATATTGATATCATTACCTCCTTATATAAATATTTACTTATTTATTTTAGAGTCGGGGAGAGAGAATGAGTGCATGAGTGGGGGGAGGGGCAAAGGGAGAGAATCTCCAGCAGACTCCCTGCTGAGTGCAGAGCCTACCTAACTTGGGGTCCAATCTCATGACCATGAGATCATAACCTGAGCCAAAACCAAGAGCTGGATGCTCACCCGACCGAGCTACCCAGGCACTCCTGTACCCCCTGATATAATGTGATAAAAAGCACACCTCTCCTTTGTGGCATTATTTCCAAAAATCCATAATGCCATTGTAATTATGAGAAAACATCAGACGAACACACATGAATGCCCTGTGAGGGGCACTCTACAAAGTTTATGACCAGTATTTTTCAGAAGTGTCAAGGCCATGAAAAATGGAAAGACCAGGGAACTGTCACAGATTGGAGGGCCCTAGAGGTATATCAGCTAAGTCCAATGCAGTATCCTGGAATTTAAAAAAAAGGACATTAGTGGAAAAGCTGGGGAAATCCAAAGTACATTTGTAGTTGAGTTATTAATAGAATTGTAGTGATGTTAAATTCTTACTTTTAATAATTATACCTTGGTTACATGAGATATTAATATTAAGGAGAAGCTGAATGAAGGCTAGAAGATAACTCTATTGTCTTTTCAACTCTTCTGTAAGTCAAAAGTTATCTCACCATAATTTATTTTTAAAGAGCAAATTTAAGACTCTGGAAACAGCAAAACAGAGCACTGACACATCACTGGTTGGAACCTTTCTAATTACCCCCACGCAAGAAAACCTCAATGATATTCACTCAGTCATTTCATATAAATGTATTGGGGAAATATAACAGGCAAACATTGTGCTCTGACTAGGTTTATAGAAGCAAATGAAAGATATGTGTTCTTTTGGTTGCCAAAGAGAATTATGAGTGTTATAACTATGGGTAGATGGAGACTGAGAAAGTTTGAATTTGCAACAATTTAATTGAGTTGGGGGCTCAGCCATAAGTGTCACTGAATCATCTTCAAAGTCTAATTGTCTTCAAAGTTGATGTGTAGTGGGAAAACCAAAGTTTCAGAGAAAAATTACAAAACTGTACAACTGATTGCTTCTAATTTCTAATGTTTGTATAAGAATCCTTTTTCTTAACTGCTTTTTTATGATCATATGCATTGTGGGCTTTTTCATTGCTTGAGTGAGTTTTGGTTTGATCAGAATCAGGAGCATAGGTACTAGAGAAAGCTTGCCTAAGCTTCCCAGGTGAACATTCTTGATGTATCGATCAGTATTAATATTGTGAAATCAATATCTGTGTTTATTCTGTAGCACTTCCAAAATTCCTATTCTGTGTCTCCGATTAAGGAACACACTCAATACAACTAGTTTTCTATGTTGTCTCCATTCCTTTGTGAATGGTAATATTTAAAGGGATTATTAAATATATTAAAATGAGTAGGCTTAATTTTGAATGAGTGAAGAAAAGGTATTTACAAGATTTGTATGCTTCTGGAGTCCTACTGGGATTTTTTGCTGGCAGCATAGCCTGTTAATATTTAATATTTTCCAGAAATTATCCTCAGAGGCTCAATCCATTAGCTCAAGTGCATGCTACAAAAACAGATTTGTATACTATCAACAGCACATGAACAGAGAAGGGAAAGAAAATGAAATGGTTTTTCTGTCAAGTACCATGATTTAGAAATCTCTGTTTCGTGAATTCAGCTCAGTGCTTGGCAATACTGGAAGTTCTACATTCAATTTTGTTGAAATCAGTGAATGAATAAATGAATGAATATATCAACCAGGTTTTCATTTAAAGAGCTTAAAGCAGCACAACCTTTTCTTTGTCTCTGGCGATGTCCTTGGAAATAAATAAATAAATAAATAAATAAATAAATAAATAAATATTTCAATACCCGGTGCTGTTCAACTATTTCAGAAATGTTTCCTTTGTACCAGTAGATGGCAGTCCCTCTTCACGTCTCATCTTAATTTAATGAGAAAAGGAAGCAAGGGATTGAAAAAGAAAAGGATGGAAATAGAAGCAGATAAAGATAGATATTTAAATTCAGCACATTGTGTTTAATTTTTATGAATGGATTTTTAAAAGTGAACTGTTAAGAAGCAGGGAAAATTAAAATATGTCTTAAGGTATAAGGTAATTGGAAATAAGACATCAAACAATTGACTTTGTGCTAGCTCATCAAATTTCATACCAATGTGTTACATTTTGATTAAATGACAACTATATTTCTTTCTAAAAATAAGCTCATCAATAGCCATGTGGGATATGTGGTTTTCCATGTAAATGTCAGCCAATTTCTTGTCATGCTGAGTACTCAAGTGAGGCAGGCTTTAATTTTTAAGGTTTTTGGGCTGCACTTTGTTATCAGGTTGATACTTTGGAGAGTGCTTAGGGAAAGCCTCAAACTATTTTTATCTCCAAAGTGTTTAAAATTTGTTTAGCAGCTTAGGATGCTATAGACATTCGGACAAATGCATGCCCTAGCACTGAAGCATGATATGGAAAACTGCCCCAACAGGAGCTCATTATACATTTCCACAGAGATTCCCAATATGTGAAACACATTGATGCATTCAAATTGCATCTCTGCTACAGTAGTTGCTAGGGAGCAAACTGAGATCACCAATTTCATTTCCTTTAAGAAAGTATCTTTATTTGAAACCTAAATCGTGGGTTCTAGAATAATTTCCTCAACCTCTTCCCCTCATTACATTCATCATTCTTCCATCTTCTTCAGCCCTCTTACCCTGACCCTACTGCGATGGGAAAAAAAATGACTAACACCTGGGGAACTATTCAGAAATTCAAATAGTGGGTCCCATTATCCACTTGATTTTTTTGTATCTTCCTATTTAGTATATTCTACAATTTGTCAACAGATAAAACCACAACAACCTTAAATGAGCTCTAATTCATAACCACTGTTAACTGGGGAATATAGGTCATGGTAAAAATACATTTTTCATGAAAATGGCTATATTCTCACCTATTTTGCATAAAATTCGTGCCTCTGAAAATAAACTACTATATGGATAGTTTGATTTTATATTATAAAATTGTACTAATATCTAAGTTTGTATTTAGCTGATTTATTTAGCGAATATATAAAACCAATTATATAGCTATAGTAGAACTAGGAAATGGTAGGAATGATATTAACAAATTGAAAAAGACACAGAAAAACACTTCCTGTTCACAACGAATGTATGTGTTTTCCCTTGACCTATCTGGAAATATCAGAATGCAAGCAGGTCAACCATTGCAGATATATACGCTATTATAATTTTTGATGTTTGTCTGTGTTTCCCCATTAGACTTTGAAATGGTTGAGGGGAAGAAACATTTACATTAATTTATTCATGTAATCATGCTTTCGTCAATCACTAATTGCATACTTACTTTGTGACAGTTTGGGAATAAGATGACAAATAAGATGTAACTGCTGTCTTTAAGAAGCTTACAGTATGTTAAGGTAAAACAAACACATAAAAACTAGAGTTAATAATTGTAGGTGCCATGACTAAAGTATGTATTGACTACAGTGAAATCACTAGAGCCTTTCTGTCTGTTGGGATGTAAGGTGGAGTGATAGAAAACTTCATTAGAGAGTAACTCTTGAACTGTTTTTGAAAGATGTGTAGTTCATCAGATTGACAAATTGTGATGTAAAATATTCTGCACAGTTGGACCAGTGTGGAAAAGGGCATAGGGTTGTTTATTTGAAAATTGGAAATTTGTGTGAGACAGTACAAAACATAGGGCTGTAATTGTAGGTAGGGATATGGTTGGGAAAGCTTTTAATGTCACATAAAGGAATTGGGACTTTATTATATGGATGCTTTAGAGTCAGAAATGAGTCTTATGCAGGGAAATGACAAATCCTATATACCCCCCTTTTTTTGTGGTGCAACAAGAAAGAAATTTGTTTCAGTGAGACCAACACCTGGCAGACAGCAGACTAGTGCCTCAAGACTGTTTCTGAAGCAGTGAAAATACTTCCAGGTTTTTATAAGGAAAGTGTGGGACAAAGGTAGTGGGTACATGCTGGTAAGCAGGTTCACCCTGACAAAGGCTTAGTGGGTAGACACAGGTGGGAATTTGGCAACAAGGAGATAATTTGGGAGACTTTGCAATAGTTTAGGCAAGAAATGGAAGATGAAATAAATCTAGATGGATAGGTAACAAGATCAGTTTTAGATTTAGATTGGGGTGTGTGTTGGGTTTCCAAGAAGAGACAAATAGGCATCAAGGGAAAGCTCTGGATTAGAATTGTAGCTTTGGGATCTATCAGTATGTAACTGATAGCCATATATATGGATGAGATCATTTAGTGAGGGAAGAAAGGATACAATATTGGGAAACAACATTTAAGGTGTAATAGATAAAAAGAACTCTAAGATGAAAAATATAAGAAGGCAGGAATGGAAGGTAAAGAGAATGGATTTATGGAAGTGAAGGCAGAAATAAGTAGTCAACATGACAATATATGAAGATTTTTTCTTTTAATAAACTTCTCTATATTACCAGAATCTAGCATAGAACCTGGCACTGAGTGGGTGTTAACATATATCTTTGGAACTGAACTTACCAAGTACACTTTGTCATCACTACAATATTATTGGTCAGAGAAAATCCTCAATCACACAGGTAAATTGTTGTAAATGGTAACTTGAGTAGTGACACTCCTAGAAAGAACTGAAAGTAGACTGGTGGTTACCAGGGGCTGGGGGGTAGAGGCAGAAGTTAATGGGTATAAAATTTGGGTATAAAAAGTCCTGAAGATTGATTACAGAACAATGTGTATGTACCTAATACTACTGCACTGTGCACTTAAAATGGTTAAAGTGGTAAATTTTATGTCATGTGTATTTTACCACAACTATATACATATACACAACTAGAATAAAAGACTTATGGAGTCCCTATATCCACTCTGGAACACAATAAAAGCCATGGAGTTAGCTTAGGGGTGAAACTTTAATTCAGAGCACCTGACCACGTTGTCCACATGTGCCTAGAGTATTGATGGTAAAGTAGATCAAGGAATTTGTCCACCTGACTTTAAGTTTAGAGTTCTTTCCGCAATGCTTCTTTTTATCCCACTTTGTCCTCAGGAAAGTCTATTTCTATTACAAACACTCCTACAAATAAAGGAGATTAGTACCTTATTATGTCTGTGTTGATCTTTGCTTTGTTCTTGTGGATGGAAAACATACCATGTTTGATCTTTCATTTTGAAAAGAAAGCTAGAAAAATGCAGACCCCAAAGAGATATTTGACTTAAAAGGTGCATTAATTTGTTCTCATATCAATAATTAAATAAATCAGAGTTTCGTCTTTCAAATGTCTTGTTTTTTTGTCCTCTTGTGATTTGAGCACACGTATATTTGTTTGATTTCTTTTAGGTTAAACTGTGGACATAAACTTCTACTATAAAAGGAATGAACAAAAAACGAATTTTATATGGGGCCTGACTTAATTATTGTACAAGAGGTTTTATGGCATTTCAGAAATGAGTGGCACCACTTTCTACAATACTGCGCCTTGTAAAACTAAATGGCAGAAAATTAAAAACAGATTGAGAACATGTTTAAATCTAAAAAAAAACCCCTTATACTTCAACACATTTAACCAAATATAGATTAACTCTGGGAAAACATATAACCACTGCAATTTGCTTAAGTTGTGTTCACATGCCATGATATGACCAGAACAAAGTCTGCAATTATGCAATAGTAAATGTAACAGCATTCCTTAAAAATCAATTGTACATGTAGTGGTATAATAGTATGCACTTCGTTCATTTCATAGTTATAGCAACAATTATATTTGGATTTGTAAAGAAATGCAAGGGTTTTTTTTTTCTTAATAGAAATTAAGCCTATTATTAAGTACCTGTTAAATGTATTATAAACTCTTTGAGGCTTAAAGCTAACCTAACAAAGGCTCACCCTCAAATGGTTAATGGAGAGACTAGACATCATTAGCTAGTAGTATTCTGTGGTAACTTTGTGACCAATTCTCTCAGTGCCTCTCTTTCCTTCATTTTATCTTCTGCATTTTTTTTTTGCTTCTTTTCCTATCCTCCCAATTGCCATATTTCACCTGATTACTTATTGCCTGCCCATCTACCCTTTCATTTTATACTCCTGTACTAACTATACAGTCTTTCCCTGATTTACAAATGTTCTCTTTGTTCTCGGTGAGTGAATATATGAGACAATGAAGTGAAGTCTCTGCCTCTCTCTCTGTGTCTCTCATGAAAATAAATAAATATATTTAAAAAAAGAAGCTAAGGGAGAGGCGAGTGACAAATGGTAAATAATTTTGTAACTCGGATGAGGAGACAGGCTTTTTTTTTTTTGAGACTTTTGAATTTAGTTGTGGTTTAAATATTGGGAGTTGAATAGAACACGGAATAGATGTTCAAGAAATAAATTTAAAAAGAGGAATTAAAAAGCAGGTATTTATTTTAGACTAGAAAATGCAATGAAGAAATAGGAAAGCAATACTTTACCAAATGTGAAGAAAAAAAATCCGTGGTTTTCTAGAAAAATTAATTTCAACAAGAAACAAATTTTGAGAAATGTATTTTTAATATATTTGATTCTAAGATTACTGTACACAGTATATGTTTCCTCAAAATCAAACATATGTTTATTTTTAGAATGTAAGTTTCCTGACAGTGTGATAAATCTCCATTTACCCTGTGGTGATTTAGGATAAAGTATTTTGGTTAATGGAAAGTTTGTGTTAACTGAGGCTTGCCAAATAGCTCATATTTTTCACTGGATCCTAATGTTTTGAAACTTGTAACAAATAATTAAAATTTATTAAATGTCTCCAATAATTACTGATCCCTTAGCAATTCTTCAAAACATTGAAAACATAGAATTAGGATTCTTCAGGCATCTGTTTGATGTTCCATCATTCTTTTAAAGTATACCAAATTTAATTAGAGAATCATTAATACATTTTTAAAGGGAGCTGCTTTATTAGTACTTATATAGTGGCTTTATAACACATTCCTTATTTATAATTATCTACTACATTTGTAAAACACCATGCACATTCAGTTCAGAATACAGGGACTTAGCCTGTTCCTCTTTGAATCCTCAGCATGCTTCTTTGCATAGAGTAAACTAAATATTTTCAAAAACATTGAATTTGTGGCTTTAGGTGTTTTTTTTTCCAATACAGGAAAAGAGTCTAAGTTCCTAAAAGGCTATCTACTAATGGTATTTTCTCAGTGTGATGCTGTGTCCAAACAGGATCTTTGCTCTCACAAAGAAAGATATTGGAAACAAAACAAAAAAAGCTCTTATCCTACATTCCCTAAACTGCTGAAATAGCCACATTTGAAATTTCTGATTCTCAGCTTCAGAAATACAATAATGTGGCTGAGGACAATTTAGATAAAGTACAGACAGCTTTTATTCCTGACGATCAGAAATTATAGGTTTTAATTTGACCGATCTTAGTTATAAAGATATGTTATAATTGGATAACAGACCTAGCGAAGAAAATAATTTTGACTTTATTTTCCTCTCATGACATGTGAAATTGCCCTTCTAAGCAACATAAAGGAAAGACAACAAGAAAACATGTATATTTCCATGATTATAATAGTTCTACAATTAAGAGTTGTGTTGGAAAGCATCCCAATAGGAGTGGGTTACTTAAGTAAAAATCTATACAGATTCCATTTCTAGTCATGATTATATGAGCTTTTCTCTTTATGTTTGCTTAGAAGGAGAGAACAGCCCAAGATATTCAACTATTTAACTATGAACTTTTTGGTTGGTTAATCTCCCAGAAACATAATATTTATATATGAAGTTTGTGATAACCAGTAAACTTATAAAATGTTTGATATACGTTATTGTATTTGCTTAATTACCCAATATTCTTTTTTATAGAAAATTGAATTTAGTCGCTTAAGCAGTAAATAAATTTATTAGCCTTAGGAAAATTAACTTACTGTTATTCTATAAATGAACTCCACCATCATGTAATCAATTCAACACCATGTGTGGGTTCTCTGGTTTAAGAACATTTTGATTAGCTCTCCTTTGAAGCTGCCAAAAATTAGTGTTGCTTTTGACAAATTTAATTCAAATATAATGTAAAGCCTAGAGCCTTGTGTGACAACAGCTTAAAATATAAGATTTTCAGTTAGAATGGATAAAATCTGGGAGTAGTAATCACCTAAGAGTAAAAAAATCATGAATACAATGTATAATATTAACATTGGCCTATTACTTGAATAACTCAAACTCAATGAACTTGAGACAAATGAGAGTACATAAGTACATTCTAAGAGATGTTAAAGGCTTAAACATGAATTAGGTTAAAAAGATTTTAGTTTAAGGAAGGGTGAAGTCAAGATCAAGGTAGGGAAATATTAATAAACTTTTGAATTTGTATTAAGGGAAATGACTCTGCTTCTTTACCAAAACATCTTTAGAGGCTAACCATCAAAGAGGTATATCTGACTAGGTAAAATGAATTATTCTGGCTAGTATTAGAAATCTTTATATGTAAGTGATTTATTAAATATTTGTATTTAGATAATGATATTTACAACATTTAAAGAAATTCTAACTTCTACCTTCAAATATGCTGTGTGGAATCTCCTTTCACTGTCTCAGCAATCTCATAACTTTCTGGTCACTTTTGGTTTTAAAAAGAAAGTGTAGTCCAGTAGAGTACAATTTAAATCAGTTGAACACTTTAAGCTTATATTCTTCCTGTTGCATAATAATGGCTAACCGTCAGTCTGAGTGTTTCAGCATGAAGAAGAACATAATCAGCTTTTTTATTCCTCTCCTGCCTTTTTCCTAGGATCAGGGATGGGGAAATGGGCAGAAGTCATTTTACTTAATTAATACTCTTGTAATCCTCTTGGCTTTCAGTGAGATGGGTATAGCCAGCATCTAAATGGTGGCTCTTTCATGTGCAACATGTGCAACATCACTGGGGATTTTGGAGAAGGTTTTCTCACTGGACATTTCATAATGTGGAACGTCTCTCTTCACACTTTCCTTCTCTATCCTTAGAGACCTATTATTATATTATGATAAAAAGAATAGATTCTGTTTGTGTAATATAACTATTATTTATTTCAGTGGTTGAAAGGATTGTAGTTCATATCTTTTTCATTGACATACAAGAGCTAATAGTATATGTACATCTATGGCAAAAAGAGATTAAATTCATACATAGTTCCTACCTAAAACAATTTTTGTTAATATGTATTTTGTAGTGCTTAGCATGAAAATAACTTTCCTCTTCTCTCAAATAGAGCCTACTTCTAAAGAGACTAAGCTAAAAATATTTCTTTCATTTAAAGACAAATCCTTTACTTTGAATAATAAAATATGATAGCTTATTAAAAATTTGGTTTGTTAAATCTGATTGAAGATTTAGTCCAAAGCCATTTTGAAAGACTAGGATTTTAATTTGCATGTTATGGTTTTTTATTATGTATTTATTTTATGCAGCTGTCTTTCAATTTTGTGACATAGTTAAGCAATTGTTGATAGGTGTGTTGAATTTAGTAAGATTGCCTTCTTTACTTAAATGATCTGTTTCCGTCGAGCTGCCAGTAAAAGATGATCTCACACTTTTTGACATATTATTAGTGATGGTTGTTAAAGGAATATTGATATTTCCTTATGCTGTTTATTTTGTTTCTTCATATATCATACTGACCTTATTTATTCTGTCCTTTGCACACTTTTTGTTTTCTTTGAGAAGGACACAGAATAAATGTTCATAAAATCAGTTATGGGTTATGAGGAAAAATCCAAATATGAGTTAGCTGCTTTACAACTATCAGAATTTCTCTTCTAAAAATATAAAAATTGAAATTAAAAATCCTCCATTTGGGTCAAAATTTTCTCTTATTCATGGCCACTATTTATTTTGTCTTTGAATCATTATATACTTACATAATACTCTTAAATTTTTTCTAATATTTTATTGTTATAACAATTGTTACATCCTTTAACTGAATATTTTCCAAATTTTTAATCAACTTAGTGACATCTTGAAATCATTTAATTTACTCATTCATCCTTCTATTTCACATTTTTTCCTAAACACCTGTCATGTGCCAGGATTGAACTAGATCCTAAAAATGTGCTGGTAAGCAAGGGACATGTCTTTGCCCTCGTGAAACTTCTAGTCTGATTGTGGAGATAGAAAAAGAAAAAAAATGTAGTGCATACATAAACTAGAACATTAGACATTTTGATGAGTATCTGAAGAGAATAAGCACAAGGCTTTTACAGCACTTAGTACGTCCTAAGTTTTTATGATAAACTCACCAATCATTTGATAACAAGTGTACAATACATACATACATTCTCACTGCCCTAATATATCACTATAGTTTACTTAATTTAAAATATTCAAATATAGCTTTTCAATTATGACAGCTGTATTATTTAAAAAGTATGCCAGAAGCATCAGTATCACATTGTCTGTCTTTTTAGAAATACACATTTTTAGGTCCCACCTCAGACCTATGGATTCAGATACTCTGGGGTGGTGCTCAGAAATCTGGGTTTCAACAAGTTGTCCAGTTGACTCTGTTGCACATGCATGCTAACAGTTGAGAAATACTAATTTAAAGTTTTTCTGGAAAGCCTTCCTAAACCCTCCACAGATGAATCTATATAGATAGGCTTCCTATGTATATTTCTAACACATGGTCAGCACACTATAGCCCTCAGACAAAAACCAGCCTGCAGCTTGTTTTCTGTAATAAAAGTTATTGGAATACAATCACATCCATTTGTTTATGTACTGTTTATGGCTCCTTTAAGCTAAGGCAGAATGCTAATTGTTCTCCAAACCCTAAAATATTTACTATCTGCTTCTTCACAGAAAAAAAAAGTCTGCTTCCTACTCTAGTACTATAGCATAGCACTGGTTAAACTGAATTACCATTAGCTTTTTACTTACTATTCTTTTATTGCCAACACTTTTCTGAATTCTGGGATGCATTCACAAAAAAAGAAAAGTTTCCATCCTTATAGAGCTTGCATTCTGGGGTGGGTGGAATAGACTGAAAAAATAAATATAATTTCCTTTAATCAACAACAGGTTTAGAATTGTGTATTGTTCACTATGGTGCCTAGCCCGGTATCTGGTCCACACTGGATGTTCAATAGCTGTCTATCAAATAATGAATTACCAATAAGTGAATGAAAGAATGTCACACAGAGACAGGGAGCACAGCTCTGTTTGTACATGAGCATCAAGACATGAGCTTTCTTGGAATTATTTGTCTCTTCCTATTCATAACTGATATCCTGAGATTCTACACTCAGTGAGCCTCAATCCTCATTTGGTGTTTCAAATGGCCCAAAAAAAGTGTTACAGGATTCAGATAGTATTAAAAAACAACTTTAAAAATTAAAGTAATATATCCTTTTAGGAGAGTAAGCAAGGGTTCATATATGTGACAAGTATAGTGAGTCATGACCCATTTCTGCAACTCCAAGAGTTGGGAATCATCACATTCTGCCTTGCAATAGTATTTTAAAACATAGCCTATCTATATGATATGAAACAATACTTTGGGTTGTGGTTGAGTAGTTCATCATACAAAGCACCAGGATAGCATATGAAAGATTATCTGTATTGAGAGTGTATCAATTTTACTTTATGTTGTTTATATCAAGAATAAACCTCAAATAAATACCAATTATATATGAATCATACTGTTTGTAAAAATTCTGATCCAGTACATCTACTTTGTTCATAGGCAAATTCCATCTAATTTGGTCAAATAAGAAGGAATTTTATTTTACTTTATCTGTAAAAGGAAATGATGAAAACTGCTACAAAAGTAAATGAGGGGCTTTAAGTAATTACTGATTTTCAGATGGAAATAAGAAAATTATAGACAGCTGAAGATTTGAAATCAATTAACTGCCTATCGTAATGAAACTGGTACAGATATCTAGCCAATGAAGGTGCCAGATTATTTGTAAATTAAAATGCTGACTCTGATTTACTTTACTATTAAATAAAATTGAGGAGATGCCCAATGTGTTTTCTAAGTGACCATTTCTAATTATGCAACTAGATAATCAGCCTAGTTACAAAAAGGCTCCAGCAGCAACATACAGACCCTGGTGTAAGGGGCCTAGGGAGATTCAGTGGCTTGGTCCCTAATCAAGCACATGAGTATTCAGCACCAAGTTGTACATATAAAGTGCTTAGCACAGTACTTGGGACACAGTAAACACTAAATAAATGATTGCTATTCTTACTAACAAGAATCTAAAAAGTGACTTTAGAGAGGGACATGTCCTCTGATTCATAGGTGATACACATCATATCTAGAGGCCGTTTCTTCCTCCAGCAAGAAAAGATTCATGTAAGTGATATCATTTGAGGTAAGTCATGAATAATAGTTAATATTCAAGAAGTAGAAATGGGAAGGAGTTCATAGACAGTGGCATGCTAACTGCATGTTTCTGCTGCCCTCGGCCTTCCCTTACAATTACTCATCCTGAATGGAGCACCTTCCAAAGACAAGTGAGCCTGCAAGGGAGAGAACCAGGCTTTGGCTTTGCTGAGGTCCTGGCATAAGGCACATCTATAGGACTTTACTATTATTATCTGGACCTGCATTGATCTTGCATCCTAGAGAGAAGATATCTTGGACAAATTAGAGCTTTATGCTTCCTGAAAAGAGGTTTGGTCCACTGAGTGGAGCACTAAGAAGAGAGCTAGCATCTGTCCATCCACATTTGTGGTCCTTCAGGAATCTACTCATCCCTCAGGTCCCTAAGTAGTTCCCCAAAAGCTGAAAAGTTTGGGAGAGTTCTCTTTATCTCTTTAACTAAAAAGACATTAAGCTTTAATGGGAGTAGAGGAGTTTTCTCCCAAGGCTTCCATCGGTGACCAGAAAGTTTGAAGCTGGTACATCTCCTGCTCATAGGGCCAGAGATGGCATATTCCCCACCAACTGTGAGAATGGCATCACTTGAGGCTGGAAGCAATGGGAAAGGAATGCATTGGAGAAAGAGTGCTCTTGGAAAGTAATGGGTAACCACTAGTAAAAAGTAAAATTTCAGTAGAACTTTTTTTTTTTTTTTTTTAAGATTGTATTAATTTACTTGAGAGAGAGGAAGCACAGAGGGAGAGGGAGAAGCAGACCCCTACTGAGCAGGGAGCCAGATGTAGAGCTTGATCCCAGGACACCGGAATCACGACCTGAGCCAAAGGCAAATGCTTAACCGACTGAGCTACCCAGGCGCCTCTCAGTAGAACTTCTAAACTGACAAGAGAAAGAGATAATAATAATTGGATCAAATAAAGTAAAAAAACTATGAAAAATATAGAAGAGAAAACAACAACATATAATGAATAGAGGCATTAGTGAATGAATTTTGCTATATCTAGGTTTTGGAAATTTACTCAGAATTAAGGAAAATTAATACAAGCTTTATAAGAGACTTCTAAAACACTTCTAAACAGAAGTGTTTTTAAAGACAAAAGGGGAATGGGTGGAGGTGCACCATACTAACTAAAATGAAAGAAAAGCAAAGCTGGTATCAGACAAGTTAAGAATTTGGAGTTAAATGGGATAAAAAGAACATTGTATAATAATAAACAATAAATGATAATAAAATGCAATTCCTGATAAAGAAGTAACAGTATAAACTTGTATTGTCAAACAACATAGCAGCTGATTATACAAAGGAAATGTATTAGAAACATGAGAATTTAAGAAGATTAAAAAATACAAATTAAGATATTTTGGTTACATAGATTACGTCAAGTAAACAAAAGAAATTTAATAACATAATCACACTTCAGTGTGTATGTGTGTAGGGGAAGGGACAAAAGAGTGGGGGGAGAGAAAGAATACAGAGAACTTTGCATTTCACAAATGGGCAAAATAGCTATATTTATTATTTTTAAAATCTGTCTTCTGCTTGCTGACAAAGAATAAATGAAAACATTTTAAAGTAGAGATTTTACAGATTACATTCTAGGACAGTTAATCTAATAATCTAGAAGTTCTGAAAAATTAGTTACTTGGAATTTAAGAAACAGTCTTTTAACCCTTATACGCAACATAAATTCAAAAGTGAAATTACAAACTATCTAGAAATTCATGAAAGGAATACTCTTTACACTAAAATCCATAGGACACAGCTAACGCTATTCTCATAGAAAATTTTACATCTTTAATGGCTTTGTTATTAAAGAAGAAATACAAAAAATACAGAACTTAGTATTATCTTGAAAAATCAGACAAAACAAAATATGCTAAACCAAAGTAGTGGAAATAATACATAAAACTATAATCTGGGATCCCTGGGTGGCGCAGCGGTTTAGCGCCTGCCTTTGGCCCAGGGCGCGATCTTGGAGACACGGGATTGAATCCCACGTCGGGCTCCCGGTGCATGGAGCCTGCTTCTCCCTCTGCCTATGTCTCTGCCTCTCTCTCTCTCTCTCTCTGTGACTATCATAAATAAATTAAAAAATTAAAAAAATATATAATCTGAGAAAATAAGATTGAAAAAAGTATTAATAAATCTGAAAACTGATTCTTGAAAAAGATCAGTAATATAAATTGTGAGGTCAATTAAGAAGAAAGGGAAGCAAAAAATATATATCAGGATGAAAATGGAGATATAATCCAGGTACAAATGAGATTTAAAAAATTATAAGAATAACCTATTTTAAAACCTAGATTATGTAGATGTTTTCCTAGCAAAAGATAAATTACCAACGTAGACTCATGAATAAGCATAAAAGTTGAGAAATCAATCATTGTAAAATTGACTGGAAAGAAGATTTAAAATGTATCTCTAAATGAGGAACCATGAGCAAAGAGTTTCAAAAATGAGTTTATCTAATTTTTAGAAGATAGTTTTAATTTATTTAAATTACATTAAGAAAATTAGGGAGCTCCTAAATTTATTTTATAAAACAAAATAATATTAATATCAAAAAATGATAAAAATCATACAAAGAAAGTATACTTTAATGATACTTTATAGGATGCAAGCCAAGCATTATCAATTGGACTTTAGAAGTGAGATATTCACAGATAGGATTGTAGGAATATGAGGGTGAGTACAAAATAGGAAAAATACATATCATGATACCAAGAGAACAATGGAGAAAACCAAATTAATATAGCCCTAGATCCTAAAAGTTATGATGAAAAATAGTCTTAATAAACCCTGACTTTAGTCTTATTTTAATAAGAATGAAATTACTCCAATAGGCTAGTTTTTACTTATGAACAATGAAAAGCCCATTTTATTATTATTTAAATTTTAAAAATACATATTAGCAAATGTAATAAGAAAAAAACATTAATACTAATACTGGAAAAGAAGAATGAGATTATCCATGTTTTTGCTAAAAATTGAAACCAGAGAAAGTCTTCTAGTCACTTTGAGGGAAATTTTCTAAGTGGCCATGTACCTTTTAAATGTACAATCACCAATACATTTTCATTATATTTGATATAAGTAGCTATAAATGGAAATGGAGTTAGCCTATTTGAAATAGCAACAAAAACTACAAAATAATTAGGAATAATCTTAAGGGCAGTATGAGGAGGAAAAGTACATTTATAAATTTGATTACAGAAAAATTGGAAAGAATTTCAATAAAGATACTATGAGTGAAGTCAAGTACATACTTGATTAGAAGAAAACCTCAGTGTACATAAAAAACAAAGCATTAAAATTTACACTATATATTCAGATCTTGCATTTGACAAACAACAATAAAAATACATAAGGGATTGGTTAAACACACAAACCATGGAAGCCCAAATTCAAATGACCAATAACCAGATAAAAAGATTCTCAGACTCACTAATAGGAAAATGCATATGAAAAACAATCCTGAAATATCTTTCACAAGTCATATTGGCAAACAAATCACCTAGAGACTAGACCAGAGCAGGGTCCTTCTTCAGATGAACTCACGGAATTTTCTCTACCCATCAGCCAGGCCAGAGGAACTATTTTACCATCAAAGGTGTGGAGACTGCACTTGGAAAGTTCTATTTCCTGGATATTTCTAGCAACTTGCCACACAACACTGAGTATCTAGGAATGATTAGGTAGCTGAGTTTAAGTACCTTTATTGTTCATTACCTATCTACAGGCTTCATAGTTCCTATGAGAGTGAATATACTAATCTTGTGGAAAGAAATAATCTTGCCAGTTAACTCATTATAAATAAAAAAATTATCATTTGGAATTTTTAAAAAGATTATTTATTTATTTGAAGCAGCATGAGTGAGAGAGTGCATGAGCAGGGTGCGGGGCAAAGAGAGAGAGAGAGAGAAGCAGACTCCCTGCTGAGCAGGGAGCCCTACTGAGGCTCCATCCCAGGACCCTGAGATCGTGACCTGAGCTGAAGGCAGATGCTTAACCAATTGAGCCACCGAGGTTGCCCTGGAATTCTTTTTTAACATAAGTTTCTTTGGGTTGAATTGTGTAAATCTGTCTACTGAAGCTCGATCCTTATAATAAATTTTAAAACCCTATGATCTGCAGCCCTGCCAACCCATCTCTGTCTCCTCTCTGATTTCATCTTTTGTCACTTTACCCCTCCTTCACGTTGCTCCATCTACAGTGTCTTCCTTGTTTACTTGGAATGTATGAAATTTAGTCTCAAGAGAAGGCATTTGCACTTGTTCCCTCCACCCGGAATGCTTATCCCTACTTCTTTCAGATTTCTTCACATGTACTTCCTTCTTATTGGAGAGATCATTACTGATTCCTTTTAAAAAAGTAATACTGCCTCACTTCACTCCTTTTTTGCCCCCAATTACTCTGCTTTATTATTCTATTCATATACGAATGGCCACAAGTATATGAAAAGGTGCTCAACAACACTAGTCATTTGTGAAATATAACTGAAACCTGAACAAAATACTATTATTCACTCACTAGAATGGCTATCATCAGAGATAACAAGTGTTGACAAGAATGTGGAGAAACTGGGCAGCCTGGGTGGCATAGCAGTTTAGTGCTGCCTTCAGCCCTGCACAGGATCCTGGAGACCCGAGATGGAGTTCCACATCGGGCTCCCTGCAGGGAGCCTGCTTCTCCCACTGCCTGTGTCTCTGCCTCTCTCTCTGTCTCTCATGAATTAATAAATAAAATATTTTTTAAAAATTAAAAAAAAAAGAATGTGGAGAAACTGGGACCCTCATACTGCTGGTAAGAATGTAAAATGCTACAGACACTTTGGAAAACAATTTGGCATAACAATTGAAAAGCTAAACAGAAACTTATCATAGGATTTCAAGATTCTACTCCTAAGAATATACCCAAGAGAAATGAAAAAAATATGTTCATACAAAGACTTGTATACACATGGTAGAGCAACATTATTCAAAATAGTAAAAAACTTGAAACAATCCACTATCCAATTGCTGAATGGATTTAAAAATTATGGTACACTCATACAATGGAATATTATTTAACAATAAAAAGCAATGAAGTACTGGTAATTGCTACAACATGGATGAACCTCAGAAATATTATGCTAAGTAAAAGAAGCCAGATGCTGATGAATACATAGTGATTCCATTTATGTGAGATGTCTAGAACAAATCTGTAGGCACAGAAATCAGATCAGTGGTTAACTGGGGCTGAAGGTGGATAAGAGGACTAACTAGAACAGGATTGAGGGAAATTGGGGGGGGGGGCAGTTAATGGAAATGTTCTAATACTGGAATGTGATGGTTCCATAGCTCAATACACTTACTAACAATTGTATACTTTCAATGGATAAATTCTATGGGATGTAAACTATACCACAATAAAGATAAAACATGCAGTATAACTTACAGGCAATAGTATGGTTGAGTTACACTCTTCTTTCTTGCATTAAAATGTTATTTGGTTCAATTGTTCTTTTCGCACAAAAGTCCCCATTTTTTTTTCTGGGTGTTTATGAATATTGGATACCATCTATGCCCCTGGAGAATTATAATTATCAAAAAGTTCTGGAAATGCTCACCTGGTAGTTCTGAATTTATATTTACATGACATGTACGTACCAGTTTAAACAATTTGGGGAAATATGAAATAATGTTGGATTAAGTATGTTCACTTATTCATTTAGTCTCCATCACTGAATATATATTTATTGAGTTTCTATTTTGTGCAATAGAGGCATACAATGTCAAAAGCTAGAGGAGGGATAATCTTACTGATTTCAGCTTCCATAAATAATGAAATTGAGGCCCAGAAAAGTCAAGTTATTTGCCTAGTACAAAACTTCCCAAAATGATGAAGCCAGGGCAGGTTCTCTTTTTTCCCATTCTCCCTACTACACTTGTGCTAATGCGGAATTCATAAGAATTTACTAGAAATTTAACAAACTAGTAGATTAAAAAAATCACTTTACTGCCATCATTTTAGGATTAACACATATGTTGCATGGTCAACATCTGTGCCACTCAGGACACACTAGCTTTGAGGAGGTAAGGGGCTATAGGAAATTTGCTACTGACAGTCAAACTTGTCTTTTCATATTCAAAATGAAAAGCATTCAGACCTTATCATGTGCTCATCCAAATTTGCTTACAATGTAATTTCATCCTTGTTAGCAAATAATATTATTGAAGGGGATTGAAATTGACAAACCTCCTCAGTGATAGTTTACGAAATTAGATTAAATATTTATTGATTAGCAAACCAAACTTCATGCAGAATTTCAAAGTAAATCATTCAAAAAGTCTTAGAACTAGTAAATGTAAATCTTCCAATTCATACATTCTATGCTTTAACATGTGAGGAGCTAAAAGCTTGGTGCATCTCACAAAGCACAAAACTAAAAAGAATTTTTTTCTACTGTTGCAGATCAACAATTTCCATGTTTTTACTGAGCTGAGGGAAGCAGGAGGGAGAGGGGACTATTCAACATAAATCAGGCAACAGTAAGGCAGGAGTACACATATTAATAGAGCGAGCTTTTTGAGTCTTCTGTTTTAAGTACATTTAAAGTACATTACAGGGATCCCTGGGTGGCGCAGCGGTTTGGCGCCTGTCTTTGGCCCAGGGCGCGATCCTGGAGACCCGGGATCGAATCCCACATCGGGCTCCCGGTGCATGGAGCCTGCTTCTCCCTCTGCCTGTGTCTCTGCCTCTCTCTCTCTCTCTCTGTGACTATCATAAATAAAAAAAAAATAAATAAAATAAAGTACATTACAAATAACATGTAATTGGTCAAAGGTATTTAAATATTGTATTCACAGTAACTGAATTAATTCCAGGGTATATTTTAGTTATGGGAAGAAGGAGAGTAAATTTTTTAAGAAAGCAATTCAAACTTTTTATGATCCATCTTATTTTAAAAAACTTGCTCTGATTTCAGATGGCCAATTCCTTTTACTAAGGAACAAGAAAAATGCTGACTGTTGGCTATTGACAACACCTGTTCCCTCATTTTGGCAAGACTATAACCCTTTAAAACTTTTAATCATCATATCTTTGAGTGAATCACCTCTAGAAATTATATTGATGTCAAAATTGATATCAAGCTTCTAAAATATATTCAATGTAAAAAAACCTTACTATGGGATGCCTGGGTGGCTCAGTGGTTGGGTGTCTGCCTTTGGCTCAGGGTGTGATCTCAGAATCCGGGATCCAGTTCTGCATTGGGCTCCCTGTGGGGAGCCTGCTTCTCCCTCTCCCTCTGCCTGTGTCTCTGCCTCTCTCTCTATGTGTCTCTCATGAATAAATAAATAAAATCTTTAAAACAAAACAAAACAAAAACCTCAAAAAACCTTACTATGGAAATTAGTTATAGAGAAGGTTGTGATTGAAAATATTAAGCTTATATATACTTGTGCGTTCATTTATTTAGAAAATATCAACTAAATATCCATAAAAATGCTAGGATCCTACCAGGTGTTAGAGATACAGTAATTAAACATTTTAATTAAATAATTAATAATTAATAATTAAACATTTTAATCATTTCCTGCTCTAATGAAGCTTAAAATATCAGATTGGTAAATTGGCAATTATAATATAGTAAGATAATTGATCAGTCCTCAGCTAACCAAACAAGATGAATTTTGTGCTCTTTGCTGTCGAGTCCATTAAAAAAATGTTAAGACTCTTGCTTTATGGATGTCATTTTTACTATTTATTACATGGATAAGGAAAAAAATACTTGTGGTAGATTTCACTTCCCAAAAATATTAAAAGCAATATTTCTGGTCTTGCATGCTCTTATCATTCTTGTTTATCACCATCAAGCCTAGGGATTGGGTTGCCGGAGTGGCTCAGTCGGTTGGGTACCTGAGTCTTGATTTTGGCCCAGGTCATGATCTCAAAGTCTTGAGATTGAGCCCAGTGTCAGCTTGGGCATGGAGCCTGCTTGGGAATCTCTCTCCCTCTGTACCTCACTCCCACCCACCCTCCCCCTTCCCAGATTTGCATGTGACCTCTCCCAATCTCTCTCTCTTAAAAAAATAAAAAGAAAAAAGAAAAAACAACTAGGGATCTATTTTCTCTCTCTTTCATCTTGGAAGGAGTTGTATCTGCTTTGACCAAAAGAGTATAGCAAATAAGATACCATGTAACTCCCAAGGCTAGATCTAAAAATGATATAGCTTCTGCCTGCCTCTGTCTTGGTGACCCAACCACCATGTTGTGAGAAGCCCCATTAAGTAGAGGGTCTGGTGTACATGTTTAGGTCGACAGCTCCACTAAACGTTGAAGCTGATAGCCAGTATCAACTGGGAGATGTGTGAGTAAGCAAGCTTTCAGATGCATATTGACATCTGCAGATGCTGAGTGGAACAGAGAGTAGCCTTCTCTTTCCAAAATCTAACCAAAATTGCACATTTGTAAAGCTAAATAAACACTTTTTATATCTTAAGCCATTAAGTTTGAAAATTTTTAATGGAGAAAGAGACAGCTAGATCAAAGAACCTCCATATGTAAACTTTGATTCATTTCAGTAAAATAATTCTTACAGTACTATATACTGCAAGAACAATACTCCTTGGAAATTGACTACCAGTACTCGCCTACATTTATCTATTTCTCCAAATTTGCTTCTTATTATTCATATATATTGTTTATATTCCAGCCAAATATAACTTCTTACTTTTACCTTTTACTAACTCATTCTAGAGAATGGGTTATTGAACACCTACTATGTGCTCAGCATTTTGCTAGATGCTAGTTTTCCCTGAACACAATATATTCCTTCACAACTTCACATCTTTGCATATACTATTCTTTCTGCCAGAATACCTTTCCCTACCATCTCTGACGTGCTTCAACATAATTCCAAAACCATTTCAGATGTCACCTCTGTGCTGAAGACTTTCCTTACTCCACTGATGGTAGCCATATTTTTCTTGTATTCAGAGCACTATGCATATGTCTGTTATTGATCTTACACATATTATCAGTCTCAATTTTAGCCTAACTCCTTTACTAGGCTTTAAGCCTCTAGAGGTCAAGAACAAATATCTTCATGAATCTTCTGCTCTCTGTACTAGTGGCAGGAATATATTAATTTCATTATACATAATGGTTGAATATTGTTAAATAATATTTAAATATTGGTTAAGTGCTGGCATTTTTAGTGTTTTTTTCTTAAGACTTTTTAGTACTTTATGAGAAGACTGTTGCACACATGATAATAACAATTATGTCATTAGCTAGTAAAGGTACTGAGCTGATATAAATAATAAATTTCATATATGTTACCACGAATCCACCAAATAGTAATGGTTTTGCCCACAACTAGCCTTAGCTTATTTTAACAACCTGACAGAGCAGCCCGGGTGGCTCAGCGGTTTAGCACCACCTTCAGCCCAGGGCATGATCCTAGAGACTAGGGATCAAGTCTCACATCAGGCTCTCTGCATGGAGTCTGCTTCTCCCTCTGCCTGGGTCTCTGCATCTGTGTGTGTGTGTGTGTCTCATGAATAAATAAATAAAATCTTTATAAAAAAAACTGACAGAAATTGAAGTTTTTATTGCTTATTTCTAAACTCCAAATATTTCCTTAGCTTTCTGATCACTCTAACATGATCCCATAAGAAACAATTTTTATTAACTTATGAACTACAGCAATACAAAAAAAAAAAGTTTCCCTCATGTACAACCAAAATACATTTTCCAAGAAGCATTCAGAACATTTTCTGCTTAATAGGATATTCATCCAAATAAACTGGTATGATTATTAATGGTACTTTTCCTTTTAATCATAAGGGTCTTCTGTACTAGGAGCTGATCTGTTATCATTTACTAAGCTACTGTTCTCTGGAGCCAAGGAATAGAAGACCTTTTCCTTCATCTTTCCTATTTTAAAGCTCAAATGGAGGGACCTTCTGTACTTTTTAGTCACTTACTTTCTAAGAGGGTCTATTAAGAAATAATGCCATAAAATCAATGGTTAGAGTTTCAGCCTTGTGAATTTGACCATTACAAGATATGTAGGAAGCCTAAGGATGCTTTAGGAAAAATTTCCTAAATGGTAAGTCCTACCTCGTTGGGAGCCTCTGGGGAAGAGAGAGAAAAACAACAACAACAACAACAAATAATTGCAAAATAATTATATAAATAATAAATAATTACTCTGCAAAACAGCTTAATGATATGGACTGAATCAAATGGTGCCCTTGACAGGAAAAAATATTTTTCTCATCCAATCATCACAGCTCTGCATTTTAACAGAACAGTAAGCGGTTCACTGGGTAAACAATTATTTTTTATTTTTTATTAAGTTTTATGTTTTTCTAATTTTAATTTATTTTTGTTTCATTTAGTTTTACTTATCTTTTTTTAAGATTTTATTTTTTTATTAATGAGAGACACACACACACACACAGAGGCAGAGACACAGGCGGAGGGAGAAGTAGGCTCCATGCAGGGAGCCCGATGTGGGACTCCATCCCAGGACTCCAGGATCATGCCCTGGGCCAAAGACAGGTGCTAAACCACTGAGCCACCCGGGTGTCCCTAGTGTTACTTATTTTTAAATTTTATTTGTTTTTTTTTTTGTCTCAAATTTTTATTGAAATTCTAGTTAGCCTACAGTATGTTGGTTTCAGGAGCAGAATTTAGTGATTCATCACTTCCGTATGACACTCAGTGCTCATCACAATACGTGCCTTCCTTAATATCCATCACTCATTTAGCCCATACCCCCCCACCTCCCCCACCCCCCGCTTCCCCTCCAGCAGCTTGTTTGTTCTCTACAGTTAAGAGTCTCTTATGGTTTGCCTCCCTCTCTTTTTTCCCTCCTTCCCCTATATTCATCTGTTTTGTTTCTTAAATTCTACATGAGTGAAATCATATATTTGTCTTTCTCTGACTGACTTATTTCACTCAGCATAATATGCTTTAGTTCCATCCATGTCATTGCAATGGTAAGATTTAAGGAAACTCCATACTGTTCTCCAGAGTGGCTGTACTAGTTTCCATTGCCACCAACAGTGTAAGAGAGTTCCCTTTTCTTCACATCCTCACCAACACCTGTTGTTTCCTGTGTTGATTCTAGCCATTTTGACAGGTGTGAGATGATATCTCATTGTGGTTTTTGATTTTTATTTTCCTGATTATGAGTGATGTTGAGCATCTTTAGGGGATGGCACAGCATGGCCATCTGGATGTCTTCCTTGGAAAAATGTCTCTTCAGGTCTTCTGCCTATTTCTTAAGTGGATTATTTTTTGGGGGGTGTTGAATTTGGTTAAATTCTTTATAGATTTTGGATACTAACCCTTTATCAGATATGTCATTTGCAAATATCTTCTCCCATTCTGTGGGTTGTCTTTTAGTTTTATTGATTGTTTTCTTCACTCTGCAGAAACTTTTTATCTTGATGAAATCCCAGTAGTTCATTTTTGCTTTTGCTGCTCTTGCCTCTGTGACCTGTCTAGTAAGGAGTTGCTACAGCTGAGGTCAAAGAGGTAGCTGCCTATTTTCTCCTGATTTTGATGGTTTCCTATCTCATATTTAGGTGTCTCATCTATTTTGAATCTATTTTTGTGTATGGTGTAAGAAAGTGGTCCAGTTTCATTCTTTTGCATATTCCTGTCCAGTTTTCCCAACACCATTTATTGAAGAGACTTTTTTCCACTGGATATTCTTTCCCGTTTTGTTGGAGATTACTTGACCATATAGTTGTGGGTCCATTTCTGGGTTTTCTATTCCATTCCACTGACCTATGTGTTTGTTTCTGTGCCAGTACCATACTGTTTTGATCACTGCAACTCTGTAATATAGCTTGAAGTCTGGAAATGCAATGCCTCTTGCTTTGCTTTTCTTTTTCAGGATTGCTTTGGCTCTTTGGGGTCTTTTGTAGTTCCATACAAATTTTAGGATTGTTTGTTCCAGCTCTGTGAAGAATGCTAGTGGTATTTTGATAAGGATTGCATTAAATTTGCAGATTGTTTTGGGTAGTATAGACATTTTAACAATATTTGCTCTTCCAATCCATGAGCATGGGATGTTTTTCCATTTCTTTTGTACCATCTTAAGTTTCTTTCATAAATGTTGTATAGTTTTCAGAGTACAGATCATTTATCTCTTTGGTTAGGTTTATTCCTAGGTATCATATGGATTTTGGTGCAATTGGGAATGGGATTAATTCTTTGATTTCTCTTTCTGTTGCTTCATTATTGGTATACAGAAATGCAACAAATTTCTATATTTTGATTTTATATCCTGCAACTTTGCTGAATTTGTGTATCAGTTCTAGCAATTTTTTGGTGGAGTCTTGCAGGTTTTCTACATTGGACAAAAGATTTTGATTGCTCTTCCACATTGTTTGGTTTCATCTTAGTTCCTATCCCAGAGATACTTTGGGAATATTATAAATAAACACAGAGATATCTCACTGAGAAGATAGCTCTAGGAAATGAAGTGTTTTTCATAAGTAAAGTTTTTACACAGACTGAAATTTTTCCTAAGTAGAACAGATGCTTATGTGTTGTGATTTTAACTCTGAAAATGACTCTTACTTTTTCCATGTGTGTATGCCCCAATTTAATATTCTCTGGTGGCTGAAATTTTTTTATGAGAAAGATTTTTCTATTTTATTTTTGACATTAGAATTGAGAATGTGAATGTTCCAAGAAAAGCAATTGACAGACGATGGCTCTTATTAAGTTTTAAGTGGCTAATAACACCTTTCTCTAGAAACAGATTGTGATAGAGTAGACTATAGACCATTTAGAAGAAAAAAGGGTACTTACAGACAAGTTTGCCCGTTTTTTTCATTTTTGCTTAGGGTCAGCTCTATTCCCAAATAATTAAAACTTACCCATTTAAGCAGTGAGCTGTATTTTATTTCTCATAGAAATATATCTAAAATGTATTACACATTCTCTTGATTTATTAAAGAGAGTACAATGCATAAAATATAAACCTTCTTCATAACCTAGAGTCATTATTTTGTTTTTTCCTAAATTATCCTAGATTGCTTTATTTTTTATAATTCTGTTGTCCCACATATTAATGGCAGCTGTCCCAGCTCAGTCTATCTCTATCTCTCCTGTACTCAGTAACTCTGTATCTTTCGAGTCACAACATCCTGTGTTTCAGTTATGAGTATAACGTGTAGTAGATGTTACTTGACCTCTTTAAGTCTTATTTTGGTGGCTAATGGCAATACTTCCTATAAGGACTGTGGTGAGAACAATTAAAAATGCACACGAAGCAATAGAGCTTTTAGCTCTAACTTGCACAGCTGTCTGTGGTAGATTAGAAACAACAAAAGATGCTGAATAGGGGTCCCTGGGTGGCTCAGTAGATTAAGTGTCTGCCTCTGGCTCAGGTCATGATCCCAGAGTTCTGGGATCTAGCCCTGCTTTGGGCTTCCTGCTCAGTGGGGAGTCTGCTTCTCTCTGTCTTTTTTTCTCTCTGCCCCTCCTGCTCAGCTCATTCTCTCTCTCCCAAATAAATAAAGAAATAATTCCAAGTGAAACAAAGTATCCAGATATATTAACCAATAACTTGAATTTTAAACATAATTTTAAAATTATAAAAATCTTTCCAGAGGGAACAATGATTACTTTTCAGGCATAGAATGTTCTTAGGAGGTTAGAGGTACTTTTCACTAATATTTAAATTTAAAGGATGTTTAGGAAAGAGAGAAATATAGAGGATGCCTGCCAGAAAAGTAGGCAGAATTGTAGAAAGTAGGTAGAAAATCAAAGAATAAAGTATAAAGTTTCAATCGATGTATAACTATTTCATGAGGTGTATTTTTTGTCTACCTATAAAATACCCTTGTGACATTACTACTTGTGTTTTTTTTATTGCATTAGTATCACATATTCAACTTTGTACTATGACAGGCACACAAGTAACAGTGAGTTAATTTTAGGAATGAGGTGGAAAAAAGTGTAGAATAGAAATTCTCTTGCCTTACATAGTATGGGACTGCTTCTCAAAGTCTTAGGAAGTGTCCCTGGGATTTGCATTTCAGAGCATCATTTCCTAGTTGAAGGACTTTGGGAACCTAAAGGGAATTTTTAAAAGGTCAGTTTTTAGTTGCTTATGGCCTACCTCTCCTTCCTCATACAGTTAACTGCTGACATTCAGCATAGTCATGGAGAATATCCAATTAAGAATCCTGCTTGGCAAGTCACCTTTAAATTCCTTTATTTTATTTGTCCCCTAGCATCTATTTGGAGTGCTACCATATTGGAACCTTGAAGGTATATGATCTTTATTATGATGGCCACTCTCCAAGGAAATGTATGTTCTAAAATAAAAGACAGACCACTGTGACAAAAAGTATCAGAACTTCTACCCTCCCAATCAGATCACTATACATCATCTTCAAGGCTTGCCTTTTCCTGGACTTTCTTTTCTGTCTAAAACATTCGCATAGAACAATAGGACATTTATACTCAATTACTTGGGGCTCTTTCTGCCTGAACATTCTCACACCAAATAATTTGGGTGTCTTAGAAATAAAATAGTCAATTAGACTTTGATCAGAGGAGTTGATACTGAGTGAAACAGAGTTTATCTAATATCCCTTAGGAGCAAATTAGAGAGTGAGCCTCATTTTCACCTAAGGAAAATTTTGTTCTAAGATCACATCTTCTCATATGAAAAGTTCTCAGTGGGTTTGGAGGAGAATATTGGCACAGTGCAACTGGCTTTTGAGAGTTACATTTGACAAAACTGAAATAACTAAGTATCACTGGCATTCTGTTAAACTATCCAAGGGAATCAAAGAACCAAGCTGAGGAGAAAATGATGCTTGCTTGTTTTGAATCCTAATAAGACTGCCTCTTTGTTGTAATGCTTTCCACAGAAACCTCTTAGAAAAGTGTTTGATTCTATTCATGACACTGCTATTCTTCTGAAGAGATCAGAAAATTTAAGTTATGGTCTTCTTACCTTTAAAAAATAAACATTAGATTTTATCTTTAAGAAAAAAAAATAGTGTATGTATAAATATTGACAGCTCCAAGGGAAATTCAGATGTAATTTTTAAAGACATTTGGTTAGAAAATCTATTCTTGAATCTGAAGGTATTTGCTTTGACAAGATATGAACCAAAATGATCCCTGATTCATCATCATTAAATAGGAGTAGCCTAATGAAAGAGTTTAAGCTCATTTTCTCTGAAGTAATTCTTTGTCCTCTCTCTTCTTTTTCAGAGCTGATAATTATCAAGAGTTCAAACTTAGAACTACTCAACAAGTAAAAGAATCTTTACACAAATACTGGCAAGCAGCTTAGGACCTATTTTAAATCTTCAGACACACTCTGTAATTTAGGTTAATATTTTAACACCAAATATCATTACAGAGAAGACTCACAAAATAGCAGGAATACTGTTATTATGGCTTGAGTTCACTGAAGGAACTGAAAGTCAGGACTGAAGAAATACAAGAAATGGCTAGGGAATATCTATTTTACCTCGCAGTTTGTTCTAACAATTTGGCCTTAATATCATGTTCAGTGATTTCATATATACCCACATAGTAATGCTAGTAATTTGTCATTATATCAGAAAGGCAGACCAAGTATGCCTGATGCATGATATTACTTTTGTTGTGTCACCATTACATGTTATTGTGATCCCTAGTTTTATTGAATTTCATTTGTATTAAACTAATGTTTCTATACATATCTTGGGAAAAATATCTCCTGGCTAACTTTTTTAGAAGTTGAGAAAAATCAGCAGTGCAAAGACTAGCCACAGTGGAAATACCAAAGAAATAGTGTTTAAAGAAGCAGTTTGAGAGACAAGATACATAATCATGCAAAGATGACTAGTAATGAGTAATTGTACAAAAAAAAATGTGACTCATATGTTATAGTTTTTGAGGAGTTAGCAAAAGGAATGAAAACCATGAGCAGGCCTGACAGAAATGGCATTAAAGAAGTGGGGCTTTCCTGTGTAGAATTACCATGCAGAAGAGGAAATAAATTACATTTTAAAGATTTATTTATTTATTTTTAGAGGGGAGGGACAGAGGGCAAAGGACAGAATCTCAAGCAGACTCTCCACTGAACACAGAACCCAACATGGGCCTCACTCTCATGACCTGGAGATCATAACCTGAGCTGAAATCAAGAATCAGATGCTTAACCCACTGAACTCCAGGAACTCCAATAAATGACATTATAGACAAAGAAATAACTCTGTGGGGAAGGATGGAAGCAGGAATGTTCAAGCAATGCACTATACTTGAAATGTACATTTTATGTTGGGACTGAAGAGGAAAATAAGGTTGAAAAAATAAGAGGATCAGATAGTGAAAGGCCTGTATTCATTTATGAGGGCTGTGGTAACAAAGTACCAGAGATGGTGTGACTTATAAAACAGAAATGAATTTTCTCACATTTCTGAAGGCTAGAAGTCCAAGCACAAGGTATTAACAGATTTGATTTTTCTTCTAAAGTCTTTTTCCTTGATTTGCAGATGGCCATGTCTTCACGTGATCTTTCCTCTGTGTGCATCCATTCCTGCTGACTATTTCTTTGTTCGTTTGCTCTCCTTATAAGGACACCAGTCAGGTTGCACTAGGGCCTGCTCTAACAGCGTCACTATAACTTAATCACCTCTTTAAAGGTCCTACCTCCAAATACACTCACATTCTGTAGTACGAAGTGTTAGGGACTCAACATATGAATTTCGGAGGGCAGCAATTCAGTCCATAGGAAATTTACATGCCAAGTTGAGTAGAAGGTTTCAAACAGACATTATTTATGACCTGGGATCTAGTTCTGACTGAGTCCCTTTCCATTTGTCTTTCAGTGCTCTGTGAAACCTCTCTGGTCCTACAGATAATGGATTTGAACTAGAAAATCTCCGAGGTTTTCCTAACTAAAATTCTATATTTTGGGGAAATTCCTAAAAATATGAAAATAGGTCATATACCCATAAGTTAATCAACATCGTGAGTCGGCTTATTTACAGTCAATTAGACCAAGCATAACCTCTAAAGCAGCACTTCCTAAACTCTTTTGGGAATACTAATAAGTATCACTCAAAAAGTATTCTGAGGTCATAAAAATCCAGAAAATTTGCAAAATTATTTTGATGGGAGGATTTTGAGCTTTTAGGTAAACCAAGACATTTTTTGGAAGCTACAAAACTCTGGGGCAGGTGCATTCTCCTTTTTTCCTAATGGAACGTTAATATCTTCCACGCTTACCTCTCAATTTGTACAACATTTATAAGGAATAAAATCAAAGTTGTTATATTGAAATAGTTAAGCATGTTATCTGCAGCCTTGTTGTTTGTATTCTTTTATAAAAATCATTTTTCAGAGAACATTTTAAACAATTTGAGGAGTGGTCACTAAAATACATTTTAAAAAATATTTCAGATGACAGTTAAATTGAACTAGAGTGAAGGAAATAGAAATCTAGGGGAAAATAAAATACTCTAGCTGCTTTAATTATCTTGATTTTATAAACAGTGGAGACTTCTCTTCAGGTTGTATAACAGACTGGAAGAATACAGAGAAGGCTCACAGGGCTGCAAGGGTTCCCACATCATCTTTCCTTGTCACTTGTTCACTCTCGGGCTATGAAGGTTGGGTTGAGGGTGGACTGGACTGAGACAAACCAGTTCTGAACCTACATGAGCCTGAAAACTTGAATCATGCTGGCTCTTTTCCCACTCTCCTCAGGAATTTGAAAGATGGAAGAAATATTGTTTAAGAATTAACTGATTTAGGGATCCCTGGGTGGTGCAGTGGTTTGGCGCCTGCCTTTGGCCCAGGGCAGGATCCTGGAGACCCAGGATTGAATCCCACATCGGGCTCCCGGTGCATGGAGCCTGCTTCTCCCTCTGCCTGTGTCTCTGTCTCTCTCTCTCTCTCTGTGTGACTATCATAAATAAAAAAAAAAAAAAAAGAATTAACTGATTTATTCACAGTAGGTTCTGGGATTAGTCAATGAGAACTGGCCTTAGAGGGCAAGCCCAACTCCTTAATGAGTTCAGGGAGAACCATACTCAGACCATCTTTTTCTTTTTTTCAATAGAGATTTATTCAGTTACTTGAGAGAGAAAGAGTGTGCATGAGTGGGGGCGGGGGGGTAGGTTTAGAGAGAAAGAGAAAGAGAGACAGAGAGAGAATCCTCAAGCAGATTCCCCAGTAAGCACAACATGGATCTCAGACCCCTGAGATCAAGACCTGAGCCAAAACCAAGAGTAGGATGTTCAAATGACCGAACCACCCAGGTACCCCTGGAACTATCTCTAAAAGGCAGATTCAGTATACAATAGTTTTTAAGTTTATTTGACCATGTCCTTCTCCGTGTGTGTATGGTTTGTGCATGAGACAGAGAGAGACAGAGAGACAAAGAGGCAGAGATTCTCTCCTCTTATCAATAGACTATTTTTCAGAGTAGTTTTTTAGGTTTGCAGCACAACTGAGCAGAAAGTATAGAGAGCTCTCACATACTGCCTGTCCTCACACATTAGACAGCTTTTCCACTATTAACGTCCCCTACCAGAGTGGGACAATTGTTACAATCAATGACTCTACATTGACACATCATTACACAAAGTCCACAGTTTATATTATGATTCACCATTGGTGTTGTACATTGCATGGATTTTGTTAAATACATAATGACATGTATCCACCATTATAGTATCGTATAGAATAGTTTCACTGCCCTCTCTGCCCTTAGAATTATCTTTTTACTAGTATTTGCTGGTATGGCAGTGGACACATTCTGAGAAATGTTGCTCTAAAACAACTGTGGCTTGTATGATTGAATAGGTAAAAAACCTTGTTTCTGCTTTATTGAAACCAGCAAGAGGAACTGATTAAAAACATATGGTACTTTACTGTTGACTACAACTCCCTGACAGTGGACCATGTGTCTCACTTTATACTTTGCTAATACAAATAAACTATTTAGGTGGTTTGGGAACCTCAGAGCCTAATTTATTGCTCACTTACATTTGGTAAGTATTTTAAAGGAAGGTTTACTTACATCCTCTCCCAAGAATGTGGGAGTGTGCAGCAGGGAGCTACAGAAGAGTTTATATGTTCTCTTTTTAATTGAATATTATTTTATTTTCAAGGACTTTATTTTCAAGAAACAGGTGTTTCACCTGAGGTGAGGCCAGGCAGTTTATTAGGGATGAGCACCATTACACAATAATGAAAAATATATATATTGCAAAAATATATATTGCAAAATAATTGCAAATATGAGTGTGAGGCATATGCTGTGATCATGCAACATGTTGAAAAGAAATAAGGATATGAATTTTCACCTTCAAACCTGAAGTCATAGAATTCTAGAGTCTAATCCTGATAAATATATTAACAATGTATATAGGTATTTTTATTTTATAAGAGTATCAAAAAGCACCACAAAATGATACTAGCCTTCCTTAAGTATACTGAAGGCATATGCAGGAGCTATGGAATATCTTAAATAAATTTCAATTCCAAAATAAGAAAATTACATGAACATTAATACGGAATATTTTGTCAGTAGGGTTCAATCCTGATTTGCAAAAGGTTCAGAGAAGACCACCAAACTTGGACTAGAGCACATGAGTACTTTCCCTGGTTACATGATCCTGGGCAAATACAACTCCTTTGTATGTCTTTGTTTATAAAAGCAGGAGGTTGTATCAAATGATCTTTATGTCTTTCTATTCTTAACACTTGTTTATAATTCTATATAATACCCTGGACACCAGTAATAGGATTTGTATATCTGGTCTACTACAATTCATCCTTCTCTTGTCTATCCTTCATTCCCTTCTTCCTTCTTTCCTTCCTTCTGTGTTCTTCCTACTCTTCCTTCTCCTTTCACAAATATTTATGATATTTGTCTGCCACATTTTGGTCCCTATGCTGGGGGCTAATGGCACTACAACAAACAAGACAAGATCTTTGACTTTATTATTATTATTTTTTTAGATTTTATTTATTCATGAGAGAGAGAGAGAGAGAGAGAGGCAGAGACACAGATAGAGAAGCAGGCTCCATGCAGGGAGCCCAATGTGGGACTGGATCCCAGGACTCCAGCATCATGCCGTGGGCTGAAGGCAGGCGTTAAACCACTGAGCCACCCAGGGATCCCCAAGATCCTTGACTTTAAAGAGCTTTCAATTTAGTGAGAGACAGGTTAATTGGAAATTATAATATAGTGTGTCATGATAAATACCAAGTGTGATACATACCATAAAAGAACATATAAGGGTTACTTAATCTCATGGAATTATACATGAGAGATGTTTAACTAGTTTACAGCAGGATGGCCTATCACTTAATAAAAGAGTGAAATACTTCTATACAGTTTGGTAAATAGCCTCTCTCTGTGCTCCCAAGTGTTTTTTTCTGACACTGTGGCCATGCAAGATTCTCTCCAAAGACCTCCCTCCTATACTTTGTCATGACCCTGCCAATAAGGGTTAATCTCTGAACACTGTAAGTCTTCCATGATTCTGTTCCAGCACGGTAGCCTATGTCCATTCTGATTGCTTACCCACAATCAGAAATGCCCAAGCTACACTTGTTGTTAAATGCTTTAAATAGTACCTTTAGTTCATATACTGCCTTTTCAGGATTTGAAGCATGAAATATATTAGGCTCGAGAAAGAAGGGCAAGAGTGGGTAAAAATGTGTTCCAGACAAAATCAATGGATTTTGGCCTGTGTAGACAGGTCCACTGGTGAAAGACTGGTAGTTTAAGAAATGGAAAGTAGTTTAGTAGATCATTACTAGTGAGCTCTAGGAGAGAAGTAGTGGGAGAAAACTCTAGAGAGGTAGATAGGACCCAGATTTCAAAGTACTTTACAAGTCAGGCTCAGCAGTTTTTTGCTGAATATAGAAGAGTATTATTTATATATTTCTGGAGGTGGCACTATTATGTTTTGACGGAGTTAGAAATGTCAGGAAAAACACTACAAAAGAGTCTAGATACATGTTGTATAGGTATCTATTACATTGTGGTATCTGTACCAAAATTGGTGTTGTAAGTAAGATCTGTTTGCTCTGCCCATAACCACAGAGCTCTTTCCGAGGCATGCCAGAAACACCAATCTTTACTTCAATACCAGAGAAATAGCAATATGCAACCACAGGGTTTTTCTTCCCATTCTATTAATAATTTTAGAGAGAAAAGGAGCTGGCATACAGGACGTTCAACAAGTTATCTCAGATTTTAGCCATTTTAAAATGGTATTAATACTCTTAGAGGAGTGAACTATAAGGGCTTTCTAGAGTAATGTTTGAAGACTGATCCTTTTAATGGCTTAGATATAAGTAGTGTGTAATAAATGCTTAACAATGCATGAGCAGATGAAAAAATGAATGAAAGGTGGCAATTCTCAGGTGTAAGGTGGAAATACCTCTTTCCTTTTCTGAATGTTTCTCTACCTTGGAACAAGACCTTACGAGCCTAACCCTCCTAGTATCTTTTTATTTATTTTTTAACTCTCACTCCTTGTGGGAGAAGAGAAGTGACCTAGCAGTACTGGTGAGTTTTGGAGAAGTAACTAGGCATGCATTGCTCAACGAATCTTTGCTACAGCGCCTGGATTCACTTGGCACTAGGAAGTATGTATCTCTTGGACAGGGTCTGATCTGGGGGACAGTGGAATGGTGGGGCAGACTTTCCATGTTCCAATGCTTCCATGTCTTGGTAACAAAGTTTGCTTAACTTTGGGATTTGTTATTGGAAAGCCTGCTTGCCAGCATATATTAGTCAGACTTTCCTGTATCAACTTTATCAGTAATAAATGTGATATTTTGAACTCCCTTTCCTGGCTCGTATGTCTTACATTTCAATTGATTCAGAGATCAAGAAGAAAATGAGAGGGCTATTTATTAGGCTTTTTCAAATGCAGTGATGCATTCTTCTCATTCAAGCCATGCAAAGATATTTTCCTGTCAAATTTAGAAAGAAAATTTGCTTACATCTTTATATGAAAGCAAATTTACTTTTCATTTCATCTAGGTGTATATATACTTCATACTTTCATATATACTTTATAAAAGTTCAAAATTCCTTATGTTACTGTTATTCTGGTCTTGATTTTATTCATTTCTGATTTTTCTGTGTTATTTCATTCCTCTGTTAAATTTCAGCTAAGTTTCTTCTTTTTCTAGTTCCTTGTGGTGTAATGTGAAGTTGTTTATTTGAGCTTTCTTTCTTAATGCAAGCACTTATGTATGCATAAATTTCCCTCTAACATCCACTTTTGCTGTATCCCATAGGTTTTAGAACATTGTGTTTTCTTCTTCTTTTGAGACATATTTTAATTTGCCATTTGATTTCTTATTTGGCCAACTGCTTATGTGGTGGTGTGTTGTTTAATATTTACATATTAAATATTTAATATTTACATTGTAGATTTTCCAGCTTTGTATTATTGTTGATCTTTAGTTTTGTACTATTCTAGTTGGAGAATATACTTGGTATGATTTCAGTCTTCTTAAATTTGTAGTATTTGTTATGTCTCTTTTTATAAGATTTAACCAGGGGATTCTTTTATATATACTTGAAGAAAATATGTATTCTATTTTTCTTGGATGGTATGTTTTATATGTATCATTTAGAACCATTTATTCTGAAGTATGCTTCAAGTAAAAAATATTCTTGATGAAAAACGCTTTAACTGAAGGTACTTATTTAAAATAAAACATATCAAAGGGGAGGTGGGTGAGGGATGGGTGAATTGGGTGAAGGGGATTCAGAGTACATTTATGATGAGTACTAAGTAATGCCGTATAGAATTGTAAAATCACTATATAAATATAGTGAAACCAATATAACATTCTATGTTAACTATACTGGAATTAAAATAAAAAACTTAAAAAAAAGAAGAGTGGTTTTGAATACTGGCTCTGAAATGAGCCATGTGTTTAAACCTCTTCTCTATTGCTTATAAGTCATGTGACCTTACAAAAATTGTTCTCTGTGGATTTCAATTTGCTTGAATATAAAACAGCATAATCTTAGGGCCTGTCTCATTAGGTTGGTCTAAGATTATATATGTAAAACACACATGATAGAATCTGGCACACAGTAAATACTATATGTGTTTGCTATTGTTACTGGTCCAGAAAATGAACCTGAGTTTGGAAAGATAGTCCAATTTTTCCTGTCCAAACTCTTTCTAGTTTTTTTAATGACCCATTAATTACATTCAATAATGGTAGTAATTAATAATCCAAAACAAATTCAGTTAGACATATAGTTTGCATGACTTGATCAGAATGGCCATTTGGAATTTGACTTTATTAATGTTATCGAGATAGACATTAATATTAATGTTATGTGAATGGGCATGATCTTATAAAATACGGTATTTTTGCTTTTCTTTTGTAATAAACTTAGCTAAGGTGTAAAATGAAAAAGTGTTATTCAGTTATTTGTCAAAAAATCATATAAAATTCAACAGTGAAATTTTAGAGTTGAATTATTTCATTAGCATACTATTATAAATTTTTCAGTGTATCTTTCTGTCCTTTGATATAATGATGTTGCTAGTGATGCTTCTTATGTTTCTGAAACATGAAAAAATGCTTTGCAGTAGCTTGTATTTTCTATGTATTTTATAACCTTGGTCTTCTTTGTCATCTGCTTTTTTTTCTGGCAGGGTTTCTTTCTCCTATGAATAGGAGCATGCTACCTTGCCACCATAATTATTAAATAAAAGCAAAATCATACACACTAAAGCTCCTGTTAAATCATTAATGGTATAATGGCTTTACGTGGTTGTAAGTTTTCTAATTCAAGGATTCCAAATATAATTTTTTCGCAGACAAAAAATTGGCAATTAAGGCCAAATATTACTCTTTGAGTTCTCTAAAAAATTTTGTTCAGAAAACATGAAATAGTAACACTTGAACAAATTGTCCTGTGTTTTCCGGTTTGCAAGCAGATCAGAAAGGCTTATATGGATATTTATTAATTATAGTGTTTCAGTATATTCTCAGAATATAAATAGCAATAAATACAGAAGTTAAATCAAGGGCCATTAGAGAATATTATGTGAAAGTATGGAAAAATTTGAAAACCTATAGGAAGTGGATTGTGTCCTAGCAAAATGTAATTAACAAAATCAATTCAAGGGAAGTAGAAAACTTAATAGGCCTGCCTGTCAAAAAAAATGAAAAAAAGAAAAGCATTGAAATGGTGTTTAAGAAAACATCATTAAAAATGGAAGCTCTCTAACTTGTAAATAAAAGATGATTTCTAAATTATTCCAGTTCATAGGGAATGTACAACCTCCCAAGTCATTTTATGAGGCCATCATAACTTTAATATTAAAACCTATAAAGAGAGTAAAACCTCATTTATTGTTATAAAACAAATTTTCTTTAAAAACCCACTGCACTTTGAAAAACAGAATACTGTTCCAAAGATTATACCAATGTAATTCATTTCCTCGGTAAACTAGAGGAAAATGTATGCATTTATATAATTAAAATATTGAAAATATATTTGAAAAGGAAATTCAGAAGACTTGCCTATTAGAACTCTGAATAAACAGGAATATAAGAAAATTACTTAAATATGATAAAGATTATCATAATCTGAAAGAAAATATAAATATAAATTGTGAAATACTAATAAACATCACTTTAATTACAATTAGAAACCAGAAAGGGATAACTGTTAGTGCTATGATTAAACACTATTGCATGGAAGGATATAAAATATACAGTAAGAGAAAAAAGTCAAATGATATTATAAATTTCAAAGAAGAAAAGTTGTCTATTTTTTGTTGATGAGTTGATTGTATACCCAGAAAACCTAAAATATTCTAGAAAAAAAATATTATTTAACTTAAAAAGAATATTGGGAAAAGTTATTGTATACAAAATAAGCAGTCAAATAGTAACCATTGCCTATCCTAGCAATAATAACTCAGAGGAATTAGTCCAATTCATAATACAAACAGAAATATATAAAGTATTTAATAAAGAATATCAGAAATGAAATGAAGAAAAATCACAAAAACAAATCATTGTAGCAAACAATTTATATGGAAATTTACATGATTTTCCTGAATGGAAAAATTTAATATCACATAAAATGACAATTATCCAAGATAGAAATTTAATGCAGCTACAGTTTAAATCCTAATGAGTTAAAAAAATTATTTTGAAGTTAATATGTAGTATTAAATACAAGAGAATTTAAGAAAACTATGAAAATGAAAAACCAATAGAATTAGTTATAAAGCTACAGTAATAAATGAATATGATATTGCCATGGAAAAGGAAAACAGATCAGACAAAAAGGGAATAATCCATAGAATCCTGAAAGAAACCCTGTTTTAAAGAAACCTTTTTTAATAGAAAAAAATGGGCAAAAAAATGGGAATAGGCAGCTAACAAATGAATAATTCTATTTGGCTAGCAAGAACTAGAGATGCTCAAACTCAGTATCAGAGAAATAAATGGTAGATCAAAAATGAAATAGTACTTTATTCTACCAAGCTAACAGAATTAAAATATACTCTAAAACCAACTGCTAGAGAGAACATGTGGAGCAATTCTATTACTTATCATTGGTGAAAGACTTTTCTCATTTTATTGCTTTACTGAGAAACAATCTAATACCATATATTTTTTTTAAATGTATATTTTTCTACAAAGCAACCCCCTTCCTAGGAATCTGTCCTATAAAAATAAAAATATAATGTATAAGAATGTTTCCAAGGATTTTGCTAGAATCATTGCTCTTGGGGACAAAAACTGGAAACAAAATTAATCAACATCAATAAAGAAGTGGTTGCATAAATTACACATACAGAATTTCCCCATATTTATTTGGTGGAATTTTCTCAAAATACTATGGAAAGAGATATGAAAAATCCAGAGAAGACTATAATATGACAAGTTTTGTTTTGTTTTTTTGTTTTTTGTTTTTTGTTTTTTTGTTTTTTTGTTTTTAGCGAAGAAAACAATGACACCAACAGGATGGTGGCCATGAAAGCCAGGATCCACTAAGGAGTGTTAAACTACTTATCTGCCAAATTAGCTAGCTCTGAAAATAGATGGCATTGCAGCATTTGGCCTATACCCAGCCATTGCTGGTAGTTGGTGACAAACAAGAGACATGGGTGTAGGAAGGGCTATTCCTAATTCTCAACCCCTGGACACTATGCCCTACAAGCAGGGGTGCTTCCAAGATCAACCCTGAAGCATAGACATGGATGTAAGTTGAGCCCCACAGGTGCAGATCTTGGTGGTAGTGGAAAATATTCCAACCAGCACTTTGAAAGCTAATGTGGAGAAGGTTCCCTGTGAAGGACAGTTAACACAGGTCAGTTGGTTCTGAACGATGGGGAATGCCATTCTGAAGGGAGGATGATGGCTTCTATTGCCTTTAGCTAAGAGAAAATACTCAGATCTAAATCCCCAAATCAAGAGTTGGGGAGAGGAATGCTACCAGGCCAACCTAAGGCCATTTGATTATTTAGAAGATTCTTGTCTAACTTTCAAATATTCAGAAATTCTTCAGCCACCTCTCTGTTACTGATTTCTAGTGGAATTTTTTTTTTAATTTTTTATTTATTTATGATAGTCATACAGAGAGAAAGAGAGAGAGGCAGAGACACAGGCAGAGGGAGAAGCAGGCTCCATGCACCGGGAGCCCGATGTGGGACTCGATCCTGGGTCTCCAGGATCGCGCCCTGGGCCAAAGGCAGGCGCCAAACCGCTGCGCCACCCAGGGATCCCTTTCTAGTGGAATTTAATTGTGGTCTAAAAGCATAATTCATACCATTTCTATCATTTAAAATTGTGTCAAGGTATATTAAAGTATGGCCCAGAATGTGATCTCTCTTGGTTGAATGTTCCATGAGAGACTGAGACAAATTTATGTTCTGCTGTTGTTGGATGGAGTATTCTATAAATGCCAATTAAATCAAGTTGATAGTGTTAGTGCTGTTCATGTCATTTATGTTTTTATTGATTTTTGCCTGTTTAATTAATCACTTACTGAAAGAGAAAGTGTATTAAAGCCTCCAACTGTAATACTGGATTTGTCTGTTTCTCGTTTCAGTTTCATCTATTTTTGCTTCATGTATTTCTTTTTTTATAACAATTTTTTTATTGGAGTTCAATTTGCCAACATATAGCATAACACCTAGTGCTCATCCCGCCAAGTGCCCCCCTCAATGTCCATCACCCAGTCACCCCAACCCCCCGCCCATGTCCCTTTCTACTACCCTTTGTTCATTTACCAGAGTTAGGGGTCTCATGTTTTGTCACCCTCACTGATATTTTCACTCATTTTCTGTCCTTTACCCTTTATTCCCTTTCACTAATTTTTATATTCCCCAAATGAGGGCAGCCCCAGTGGCTCAGTGGTTTAGCGCTGCCTTCAGCCCCAGGGTGTGATCCTGGAGACCCGGGATCGATTCCCATGTCCGGCTCCCTGGTGGCGCCTGCTTCTCCCTCTGCCTGTGTCTCTGCCTCCCTCTCTCTCTCTCTCTCTCTCTCTCTCTCTCTCTGTGTGTGTGTGTGTGTGCCTCTCATGAATAAATAAATAAAATCTTTAAAAAAGTATATTCCCCAAATGAATGAGACTATAATGTTTGTCCTTCCCTGATTGACTTATTTCACTCAGCATAATACCCTCCTGTTCCATCCATGTTGAAGTAAATGGTGGGTATTTGTCGTTTCTAATGGCTGAGTAATATTCCATTGTATACATAGACCACATCTTCTTTATCCATTCATCTTTCAACAGACCCCGAGGCTCCTTCCACAGTTTGGCTATTGTGGCCATTGGTGCTAGAAACATCGCGGTGCAGGTGTCCCAGCGTTTCATTGCATCTGTATCTTTGGGGTAAATCCCCAACAGTGCAATTGCTGGGTCGTAGGGCAGGTCTATTTTTAACTCTTTGAGGAACCTCCACACAGTTTTCCAGAGTGGCTGCACCAGTTCACATTCCCACCTACAGTGCAAGAGGGTTCCCCTTTCTCCACATCCTCTCCAACATTTGTTGTTTCCTGTCTTGTTAATTTTCCCCATTCTCACTGATGTGAGGTGGTATTTCACTGTGATTTTGATTTGTATTTCCCTGATGGCCAGTGATGCGGAGCATTTTCTCATGTGCTTGTTGGCCATGTCTATGTCTTCCTCTGTGAGATTTCTGTTCATGTCTTTTGCCCATTTCATGAGTGGATTGTTTCTTTGTTGAGTTGAATAAGTTCTTTATAGATCTTGGATACTAACCCTTTATCTGATAGGTCATTTGCAAATATCTTCTCCCATTCTGTAGGTTGTCTTTTAGTTTTGTTGACTGTTTCTTTTGCTGTGCAGAAGCTTTTTATCTTGATGAAGTCCCAATAATTCATTTTTGCTTTTGTTTCCCTTGCCTTCGTGGATGTATCTTGCAATAAGTTGCTGTGGCTAAGTTCAAAAAGGGTCCTGCCTGTGTTCTCCCCTAGGATTTGGATGGATTCTTGTCTCCCATTTAGATCTTTCATCCATTTTGAGTTTATCTTTGTGTATGGTATAAGAGAATGGTCTAGTTTTATTCTTCTGCATGTGGCTGTCCATTTATTGAAGAGTGATTCATGTATTTCTATCACCTATTGTCAGTGCATGCATATTTGAGATTATGTCTTCTTGGAAAATGGCCTCTTTAACTATGATAGTATTCCTTATTTTGAATTCTTTTTTTTAAAAAAATATTTAATTAATTAATTTATTTGAGAGAGAGAGAATGTGTGTATGTGTGATGGTTGGGGTGGGGGGAGTCAAGGGAGACAGACCAGCAGACCCCATGCTGAGTGCAGAGCCTGACTCAGGGCTCATGATTCCAATGTCATGACCTGAATGGAAACCAAGCATCAGATGCTTAACTGACTGAGCCACCGTGACACCCCTTGAATTCCATTTTTATCTGAAATTAATAGAGCCACTCTAGCTTTCTTTTGGTTAGTGTTTGCAAGGTCTATCTTTTTCCATTTTTTTACTTTTAACCTGTGTCTTTATATTTAAAATGGGTTTCTTGTAGATAACATATAGTTGGGTCTTTATTTTTTGCCATTCTAATAGTCTTTGTCTTGTAATTGATGTATTTTGACCACTAACATTTAAAGTGATTATTTATATGGTTGGATTAATATGTACTATCTTTGTAACTTTTTTATTCATTGAATTGCTTTTTGTTTCTTCCCTTCTCCCCTTTTCCTGCCTTCTCTCATTTTAACTAAACATTTCATATAATTGTCATTTTTATCTTCTTCCTTTGCATATCAAGTATACTTCTTTTAATGGTTATCTCAAAGTTTACAGTATACATTTTAAACTAATCTAATCTCTCTTTAAATAATACTATTAGGCCTCTATGTGTTACAGGTAACTTAAGATTATTCCAAATTCATTCCCCCATATTTGTGATATTATTGTCATTCATTTTATTTACCCATCTGCTTTAATCACTCAATATATTTTAGCATCTATTACTTTAAACAATTATCTTTTAGATCAGTGGCAAGTAGGAAAAATAACATTTATTTTAATCTTAATTTATCCCATCTCTGATGTTTCTGTCTTTTTAATGTAGATCCAAGTTTCTGAGGGGGTTTTTCTTAGATCTTAGCCTGAGAACCTGGTGAGTTTCTAGAAAGTCCACGCAATTATTATCAGTACCCTAAGACTGAGGCCCCAGAAGTTAGTTTCTCACTCCTAGGCTAGTTCACTTAATCTCCAGAATTTCATCAAAATACCATTTTAATGTTTTTACCAGTTATTGACTCCAGAAACTTTTGTTCCAGGTAAGCAGATCACTGTTACTTTATCTCTACGGATGGGCCTGTCTCTCTAGATTCTGGAGTGGCAGTTTGCCCTAAAACCTCAGTTCTCTGATATGTGCAAGAAAAATCATTTAACTATAAATTGTTGTAATTATAAATATTGAATTAATGATTTCCAAGATCTTTGTATAGTAGAACTCTCATGGATATTTTAGAAAGTAAGGAACGCAAGTTCTAATCAATTTTATACAAAAAATGTATCTTAGAATAAAAAGGGTAAACTATTCAGAGACACAAAATTCCTTTGTATTTGTATGTGTGCTTACACATCTTTCTGAGGAAGATTTGTGTGATAGAACGCTCACAAAGTCATTAACACTGGTGGTTGAAACATTTTTGTATTGTGCTAATTCCCTTATTACATAAAGCATATATCACTTCTTTGGATTATTATTTTTAAAAAGTTGTGTGGTTTGCCAGAGGCATTTATCACTTGTGTTCATGAATAATGATGATAAACCTTTCAAAGTAGGAGGGCTCTAAATGCCAGGCTAAGAAGTATGACCTTTATTTGAGAGGCAAAGGGGTGCTACTGATGAATTTTGAGCAGGGTAATGATATAATTTGACTTCTGATTTTAGAAAACTTACCTAGCTGCTGTATGTTGAATAGGCTTGAATATTGAGGAACTCATTTAGGTGGCTATCAGAATTATGTTAACAATATTTTCTATTTGTATAGTGCTTTAGAATTTACTGAGCACTATCATTTATAGCAACTTATTTATTTCTCAAAACTGCACTGTAATTCAGACATATTAGAAAGTTTTACCTTACATTTGGAGATATGGACAGCCATTCTAAGTAAATTAAAAAACATGACTTGAGTCCCAGGATCGAGTCCCGCATTGGGCTCCCTGCATGGAGCCTGCTTCTCCCTCTGCCTATGTCTCTGCCTCTCTCTCTGTTTGTGTCTCTCATGAATAAATAAATAAAATCTTTAATTTTTTTTGAGGATAAAATCTTAAAAGAATTAAACAACATGCCTTAAACTCACAGTTGGTATGTTTCATAACTGGGGTATGAAGTTAGAAATTTTGTGCTCTATTTTATTATATAGCTTCTGCACAAAACCAAACAAAAATAGCTCTGTATTTTTATAAAGCTTAGAGTTTATAAAGTGCTTTTATAGGATAGTATTAAGTAAGTGGCAATAATATAACTGAAAACAAACAATTCATCACCAAAAACAAGCATACAAGCGAAAAAGATGCTTGACAATATGCCTTGATAAAGAGTTTAAAGTAATGATCATAAAGATCATCACTGGGCTGGAAAGAAGAGTGGAGGAACTCAGTGAGAACTTCACCAAAAAGATAGAAAATATAAAAAAGGACCAATCAGAGTTGATGTAAACAGAAACTGAGATGAAAACTACACCAGAAGGGATCAATAGTAGATTAGCAGATGCAGAAGAATGGGTCAGTGGCCTGGAAGGCAGGGTAATGGAAAGCACCCAAGATGAACAGCAAAAAGAAAAACCAATTTTAAAAAATTAGGGTAGGTTAAGAGATCTCTTGGACAACACCAGAAGAAGTAATTCACATTATAGAAACTTCAGAAGGAGAAACAAGAGAGAAAGAGGCAGAAAACTTATTTGAATAAGTAATAATAAAAAGGATGTTTGAGAAAAGCAACTAAACGAAGGAAAATAGGAAAAGAAACATTGTGTTTATGAACTTTTATTACACCATCGCTATTTTTTATGGTGGCTATTAAATCTATATTTTGTAAATGAGGAAATGGAATCATAAGTCACTTGCTCAAAGTCACATAGCTTTTCAAAAGGCACTGCTGAGATATGAACCCAGGTCTGTCTGATTCCTAAGGTACAGAGGAAGTCGTAGCTATAAGTATAATGGTATTGATGGCTATTGTGTTACTGATGTATAATAATAAAAGCTGAGCTTACTAATGTGCTACTGACAACCAAGTCTCTTTGGTTACACACAATGAAATTTTCATCTTTAGTGAAAGAGTAAACAAAGCCAAGAATCAAGCCTAGGACTTAAGAGAATGAATGGAATTAAAAAGACAGTCAAATGCCTAACCAAGGCTTGTTTCTTATACTTAGATGAGTGACCTGGTTGGGAAGATCTAGGACCCTGATACAATATATGGAATTTTTGTGAAGATGTTTTCTAATATTTTGATGCTTAATATTGTCTGAATCTTCTGAGCCTTCAGACAAAGTCTATCTTCCTGATTATGAGACAGCATACCCTGAGGAGTCCAGTTCTAGCATCTGGAAAAGGAACTTACATCGTGTTTTATCTTTAACTTTTACTATATTATCACTGCCCTGTATAGTGGATATTAAATCTGTATTTTGTAGATGAGAAAATCCTATATGTGATTTTTGTCAGGCCTGATCCAAAGCAATTGCAAAGCTTTGCCTGGCAGGGCTCATGGGGAAAGGTTGCCCACCCCATTTCAGACTTGATACATGGCCAGTACTTTGCAGTTTTCTGGCAGAAGCTGTAGTCAAGGACTCAAGCATGCTGGGCCAGCCATGTACATATGTACCTCTTTACTTGAGCCAAGGAGCCTGCACCAAGACCTATTTTTAAGGGGCCCTTTTTTCCATTTTGACTGAGTATCTCTTCACTGCTAACCCTTCTTCCTCTCCCTACTTCTGGCCCATGGGTCCCTATAGAGGTAGTAAGTAGTCTTTTCTTAGTAGTACCTTGATGGTGAGATGATCCCCGCCTTGTCTATATTGCATTAACATTTACAGTCTCCCAATGCCATTTTGTAGGGAAAAATTCAACACTGGTGAGCCAACACCTTTTTTAAAAAATCTTTTTGTGTGTACTGTTGCAGTAGGTTAATAAAGGCTTGGTTTTGACTTTCAGTTTGGCTAAGTGTTCTGACCACCACTAAACCTGACTGCATGACAAAACTGGTACAGAAAGCAGGGAATTGTTCAATGGCACAAAATGTTGTTCTGGAAGAACAGGAATAAAAAGCCTGGGATCCAGCTGGACATGTTGTCAGCCATGCCAATGGGTCTTTCTTGCTGAGTGCTAAAGAGCTGAGTGCTAAAGACTGTTTGCAGAAATTTTTCATTTCTAGGGAAAATCATTGGTCCTTCTCTTTAGCCTGTGGCTCCCTAGCTGAGCCCACTCAGTGAGTCAAATTAGGAATCCAACCAATGGTCTCAAAGAAAGCTAGGGAATTATTTCCCTAACTATTGCTCATAGCTTTCCTACAAGGGGACCAAAAAGTGTCAGATGATCCTTGTGCTGAATTGTGACTGATTATTGTTATCTCTGTGCAGATCCTTGGTGTCAATGGATGTGACACAGCAAGTTGTTGAGACTTGTACATCCTGTGAGAACCCATGTAGAATTCTTTGGAATTACCTTGGCTTGGGACACCTGGGTTGCTCAGCGGTTGAGTGTCTGCCTTTGGCTCAGGGCGTGATTCCAGAGTCCTGGGATGGAGTCCCACATCCAGCTCTCCTTGAGGAGTCTGTTTCTTCCTCTGCCTTTTTCTCTGTTTCTCTCATGAATAAATAAATAAAATCTTTTAAAAAAAGGAATTACCTTGCCTAGCAACCCAAAGAAACCTTAGAGACTTGGTTAGTTTGCCTCTACAATGAAGGAGGTCATCTGTTAAACTCAGTGAAAGAAAAGGGCACCATGTAGGAATTTACTATAAAAACCCCTCCAGAGAACCCTGACAGAGACTGCATTTCCTAAGGAGGAAGAAAGAGCAAGGAGAAAGGAAGAGCAAAACAAGACCTCTCTTTCCTCAGTTGGTATTATTTTGAGATCAAAAAGTTTGGCTCACTTGTGTCAAGTTCCCTGCCATTGAAAAAACATGTTTGGGTTATCCTCACATAGACTGGCATGGCTGATGATCTCTTGGATCTACAATGAGTTGCTGGAAACAGTGGATGATGAGACTGTTTACTAGACTCAGATTTCTAGGTTTGTCCATGCTGCTCCTGCTGGTTATCCAGCCTAGTTAAATCTCCTCATGAGGTCAGGTCAATCAGTCCATAACACAATTTGAGTCTTGACTGACAAAGTCCTCAGCATAGAAAAAAGTGGTCATGCCAAGATAGTAAATATTGGCCAGGGGAAAGAGTAGCAGAAGAATAGTTTATAGACACAATTTACTGCATGATTCAGGCAAGGGCCTTCCCAAAAATATATTTGGGTTTGATTCTTGAGAAGGGGGTCTTAAAGAAGGATGTTGATGGGCTCCCTACCATGAAGCTTGTGACTGGATACTCAGCCACACAGGTGACTAACAGGTGCCTGGCTCAGTACTGCATGGTGATGATCCTGTGACTGACACAGATGCTATCTTCTCCTAATGAAATCCCTTCTAGTGAATGTAGAGATGAATTGGAGAGCACCATCATGCTTTACCTGGACTTCTTAGCTTTCGAAAATAAGACTAAGGGTTAGGTAAAGGTCCTTTCTCTTCAGGGCTGATCAGGGATCCTGTGCAAAAATTAGGGTTCAAGAGAAGGTGGGAGAGAATTGCAATTCTTGAGCCTTTTGCAGATAGTACATAGGTGGCTGTATCTTTGCAATCTTTGATACCAGGATAAGGAAAGACCAGATAATGCTTTCTGGTTTTGTGTCTGACACCATCATCACTGGAACTCTTTCATAGGCCTGGCTAGGGATAGGTTCATTTGGGTCCCTGAAAACCACCATTGTTACGGATCCCACTAATGAATATATTATTGGTATAGCTGTATTGTCGACATGCACTCCTGCTCATCTCATCCTCCATACCCTGACGGGCATAGCTATTAATAATCCTAACAGATTGATTAAGATAATTTTAGTTGGGTATATGGAAAACTATAATCCTGCCTGACTACTGTCACTGAGTTCCAGAGTTTCTCAAAAACAGTATCAGTTGACTATGGGACAAAAACAACTGTCTTCACTGCTGAGTTTAAGGAAGCCAAAGTCCTCTGTAAGATTATTTCTCTGAGGCACCTGGGTGGCTCAGTGGTTGAATGTCTGCCTTTGGCTCAGGTTGTGATCTTGGGGTCCTGGGATCAAATCCCGAATCAGTCTCCCTGTGGGAAGCCTGCTTCTCCCTCTGCCTATGCCTCTGCCTCTCTCTGTGTGTCTTTCATGCATAAATAAATAAATAAAATCTTTTTTTTTTAAAGGCTATTTCTGTATTCAGTAGTCCTATCTATTTTACATAAGACCTCCAGTACCTGAAACTCATTTTTGACTATTGATAACTCAGTGCCGTAGTGCCACCCTTGGCCCGTGCAGTATCAGACAATGTGATTATTGCCCAAGTTGAGGGAACTGGACATGTGGCAACTGATATCATAAATGCCTTTTTTTAGCATCCTTCTCCATCATAACCTTGATCAATTTAACCTTACATGAAATGAGTTGCAATACAACTTTAATGTCCTTTCACAAGTCTACATAATTTTCTTGGCCATCTGCCATCAATGGATAGACTGTAGTCTAGAAAAAGTTCCTTTTCCAGAGGGAGTACTAGACTTACTGGTGACATCCTCCTGCTGAGCCCAGACAAAAACACTGCCCAAGAACTGGAAGCCCTATTGATTCACATGCAGCCACATAGCTGGGGCATTAAAACAGGTGAAGTAAAAGGTTCTAGTACCGGATGTAATCTAGTTAGGGACATGACTTCTCATCCCAGAAGAGATGACAGCTAAGTTTTTCCCCTTGCAGTGACAAATAAAAAAGATGCACAGCAATTAGTATGCTTGTTTAGCTACTGGCACTCTCATAAATCTTGCATATAGATCTTTTTTTTAATTAATTTTTTATTGGTGTTCAATTTACCAACATACGGAATAACACCCAGTGCTCATCCCGTCAAGTGTCCCCCTCAGTGCCCGTCACCCATTCACCCCCACCCCCCGCCTTCCTCCCCCTCCACCACCCCTAGTTCATTTCCCAGAGTTAGGAGTCTTTATGTTCTGTCTCCCTTTCTAATATTTCCCATACATTTCCTCTCCCTTCCCTTACATCCCCTTTCACTATTATTTATATTCCCCAAATGAATGAGAACATACACTGTTTGTCCTTCTCCGATTGACTTACTTCACTCAGCATAATACCCTCCAGTTCCATCCACGTTGAAGCAAATGGTGGGTATTTGTCGTTTCTAATGGCTGAGTAATATTCCATTGTATACAGAGACCACATCTTCTTTATCCATTCATCTTTCAATGGACACCGAGGCTCCTTCCACAGTTTGGCTATTGTGGCCATTGGTGCTAGAAACATCGGGGTGCAGGTGTCCCGGCGTTTCATTGCATCTGAATCTTTGGGGTAAATCCCCAACAGTGCAATTGCTGGGTCGTAGGGCAGGTCTATTTTTAACTCTTTGAGGAACCTCCACACAGTTTTCCAGAGTGGCTGCACCAGTTCACATTCCCACCAACAGTGTAAGAGGGTTCCCTTTTCTCCGCATCCTCTCCAACATTTGTTGTTTCCTGCCTGGTTAATTTTCCCCATTCTCACTGGTGTGAGGTGGTATCTCATTGTGGTTTTGATTTATATTTCCCTGATGGCAAGTGATGCAGAGCATTTTCTCATGTGCGTGTTGGCCATGTCTATGTCTTCCTCTGTGAGATTTCTCTTCATGTCTTTTGCCCATTTGGATTGTTTGGATTTGCCCATTGGATTGCCCATTGGATTGTTTCTTTCTTTGGTGTTGAGTTTAATAAGTTCTTTATAGATTTTGGAAACTAGCCCTTTATCTGATATGTCATTTGCAAATATCTTCTCCCATTCTGTAGGTTGTCTTTTAGTTTTGTTGACTGTATCCTTTGTGGTGCAAAAGCTTCTAGCAAGATTGCTAGAACTCATACAGCAATTTGGTAGCGTGGCAAGATACAAAATCAATGCCCAGAAATCAATGGCATTTCTATACACTAACAATGAAACTGAAGAAAGAGAAATTAAGGAATCAATCCCATTTACAATTGCACCCAAAAGCATAAGATACCTAGGAATAAACCTAACCAAAGAGGTAAAGGATCTATACCCTAAAAATGACAGAACACTTCTGAAAGAAATTGAGGAAGACACAAAGAGATGGAAAAATATTCCATGCTCATGGATTAGAAGAATTAATACTGTGAAAATGTCAATGCTACCTAGGGCAATCTACATGTTCAATGCAATCCCTATCAAAATACTATGGACTTTCTTCAGAGAGTTGGAACAAATCATCTTAAGATTTGTGTGGAATCAGAAAAGACCCCGAATAGCCAGGGGAATTTTAAAAAAGAAAACCATAGCTGGGGGCATCACAATGCCAGATTTCATGTTGTACTACAAAGCTGTGGTCATCAAGACAGTGTGGTACTGGCACAAAAACAGACACATAGATCAATGGAACAGAATAGAGAACCCAGAAATGGACCCTGAACTTTATGGTCAACTAATATTCGATAAAGGAGGAAAGATTATCTATTGGAAGAAAGACAGTCTCTTCAATAAATGGTGCTGGGAAAATTGGACATCCACATGCAGAAGAATGAAACTAGACCACTCTCTTTCGCCATACACAAAGATAAACTCAAAATGGATGAAAGATCTAAATGTGAGACAAGATTCCATCAAAATCCTAGAGGAGAACACAGGCAACACCCTTTTTGAACTTGGCCACAGTAACTTTTTGCAAGATACATCCATGAAGGCAAAAGAAACAAAAGCAAAAATGAACTATTGGGACTTCACCAAGATAAGAAGCTTTTGCACAGCAAAGGATACAGTCAACAAAACTAAAAGACAACCTACAGAATGGGAGAAGATATTTGCATATAGATCTTGATGGTACTTACCTACCAGATTACCAGAAAGGCTACTACTTTTGTGTGGATACCTGGCCAATAATATGCCCTGGCAGACCTCAATGAGCCAAATAGGCTGCCCTTTCCCTGATTCCCACTGATACACCTTTACCACTGAATTATGGGGCTTTAGCAACCTCTCAGTTTGCCAGCTGGAGCTACAACAGAGCGAAATCACTATGGGCCAGAAATTCTATTGCGATTTTGGACCTGTATGCTCTTAGAATCAACCAAAAGCTGTACATATCTTTTGAGGCAATCATTGGCTTGTTATAATACCTTAGGGGGCACTGAGAACCTGATTCATGGCCATGAAGTAGTCATATAACTAGAAATCTCAATTATGCCATGGGTCTGAGTAGGGACCTTAAATTGTCAAATGGTGGCTTTGGATTCTCAGGAAATGGTACACACAGAAATGGGCAAAGCTTGACCCAGCTGAGGTCTTGCAACAATGAAAAGATATTGGAGACCATGGAAAGATCTTGAGAATACTCCTCTGCCTCCTAGCTATATAGCTCAAGGAGCTCTGCTTCTCCTGGTCCAGGGGAGACCTAGATATAGAGACCTTCAGGACCATATATAGGTCTGGTTCACTGATTGCTCCTCCTGGTTAACTTTTACTAGGATAGAATGGGTTGCAGTTGCCTTCCAATTTGACAAAGACCTGTCCCCTTATGCACCTGAGACACTCAGAACAATTGGTAGAACTTCATGCAGAATATGTGGTTAGCTAGGCCACCTCAGCAAATGAGCCATGCTGTATTTTCACTGACTCATAGGCTGTGATTAATGTCCTGGTTATTGTGTTAGGCTACTGACAAGTACTGGGCTGGAATATAAAACAATCTTCTCTTTGGGGATAAGACACTTGGATCAAAATGTGTTTTGTTCTTAATAAGCTTTTTGTTATTCGTATAACTAAAAAGACTTATATACTGTTGAAGGGAAATACAGTCAATGAGAAGACCCCTCTACCCCTCTTATGAGCTAAGTGTGAAGACTGAATTGTTTTCTGCCCCAGAACCAGCATATGTGCAACCAGTTGCTTCCTGAGTTCATGAGAAATGGAAATTCAGTCACCATCCTAGACAGGACCTACATCCATGAACTGCCATATTCATCAGAAGATGTTGAAAAAGTATGGAGAAGCTGGTCTGCCAGCAAGACCCTAAGTAAGACTAAAATTACTGCCCATGGGCAGTTCTTTTGAACCAACAGGTCTGGGTGTTCCTGATAGATATCACTGTGGGCCTCTCATTCCATGCAGAAGGTTCTTCTGGATCCTAACTGCATTTAGTCTTTCTCTGGGTTTGACCTAGCCACCCTCATGCATTCTACTGACTCAGGCCACATTATCCAGGCCCTACACTGTCACTTTTTGTTTGTTCGGATTCCCTGAGCATATTGCTTCTGATAAAAGACCTGGATTTGTTGCTCAAGCTGCACAACAAGGAGCCCAATCATGAGGCATATGGTGAACTTTCCCTGCTCCATAAAACTTCCAGGCTGCAGGGATTGTTGAGCATTTAAATGGACAATTAAATGGCTAATGGGAGAGGGCAGGGTAACCCCATCATGGACTACATATTTCAAGTGAGCAGTCTGGAGTCTCAATGCAACAATTCCCCAAAAGGCTACTTTTCATTTGTGCCACATATTTGACCAGGTGCCCACCTACTCCTTCAATTGTATATTCTTCCTTTAGGGTTATGCATACCTTGGACTCTATGGAGGCCTTCCCTTTGGCCCTTTCCTCAAGACTCAAATCAGTGGAAGATCAGGATGACTATTAAACAGCAAAGGGTGGGAGATAGTAATTTCCTTTTCTATTTATTTCTATTTCTATTTATACAATTGGTAGAACTTCATGCAGAATTTATGGTTATATGTGGTCATAGCATGAATTTTTTCTACAAGAGTCTTGAAGATAATGACTATAAATTTAAGGTCTCTAGTTCAACATTTTCCTTAAGATGGCCTTGCCACTTGGCTATGACTAGCCCCATAAAATGGAAATAAGTATGCAAAATAAAAATTATACTAAATCTCAAGAGGATCTAAGCCAGAAGGTTTATGTTTACCACTCTAGAGGTTGAATCAAAAATGTCATCCTTGACACTTAGGAAAACACTGCCCAAGTTACAGTCAATGGGGATAATTTTCCCAACTGGTAAGATATGAACATCTTTGATCTGGGAGCTTATATATGGAAGAGGGAGGGTTAGTTATGTAACTTCTAATCTCTTTGCTCCATAGGGTAGCCTGTGTGATCCCACATCATCAAATTCCTTGGTGTATCCATACAGTCAGTTGCCACCACCATGAATTTGGTGAGGTGTCAGATATGTCACCACTGCCTAATCCTACAGATAAACATCTGATTGCTGTGCTCCCAATTACCACAGATGGACACTTATCTAACCATGTATCTTGGGTACTGCAACCTTATTTTCTAGACTTGATGCATTACTACTGTATTTGAACTGATACTGCAGAACAAAATGCTTCCCTAAATGTCAACTCACTTCTGTCAAAGACTGTGGCAATTGAAACATCTGGAGGAGAGGGAGTGGGATCGATCCATTGTTGGGGCTATTTTGTGTAAAGTGGTGCTCTTGCTATATGTATAGATGCAGTTATTCTCTCACTGTCTATGTCACCCAACTAGAAAAGTTATGTAAAGCTTGTCCTTGACCCTGGCTAAGGTTATTGGTGATACTATCTTAGCTTTGGAGGAGCCTATGTGTCTTGGCCTCAAAGTGATGGACAATTGCTAGGAAGCCAGGGAGGAAGGACTGTGAAACTACCAACATCTTGTGTTGTACCTCAATCAAGGAAACTGATAAAGTATAACAGTACATTATGAGGCTTAGATGAGAGGCTTCCAGGATCTTCAGAGTAGACCCTTATGTGCTATGGAGCGTGTTTTCCTGGTTTGGAAATGGTTGGTGCTTATGGTTATGTTCACTGCTCCCAACAATCTTGATTGTCCTACCTCTGGTGATTTTGACTATGGCTCTGGTCTGCTGTTGCCTCACATAGATTAACCCATCATGGTCATTGCTCCTCAATGTTCAAATCATTTGAGTCCATGATGTGGTAGCCTATGCTACTTTCTCAGGTCCTGAAGGATCAAGAGATAAAGTTGAGGAGTTCAACTCCAGGCCAAAATCCTATGAGTGATTTTTATAGGCCTAAATCTAGGCAATTATGGCTTTTCTTCATAGGTGTCTTGGGGAGAAGCTGCTCTTCCCACATCAGATCTGGTGCACAACCAGTGCACTGCAATTTTCTAGAGGTTGTTACAGCTGAGAACTCAAGCACTCCTGGGCTAGCCATGTTCATATGAATATCTGTACTCCTAGTAGAGGTGCACTTACTGAGACTTCCTTATTGCAGTCCTTGGCCGAAATACTTTTCTCACTTTGACTGAGTACCCTTCCATTCCTAGCCAGTCCGTGGGTCTATAAAAAGGCAGGAACCCTTTGTCTATAAAAAGGCAGAACTCCTTGGCAGTCAGATAATTGCCCCAGACTGCTCTACCTCACTTCATCTAGAGCTGCTCTGTAGGGGAAAAGGGAACATTAAGTTCCTGGCACTCCTTTTTGCCTCTTGCTTGCACTGTTGTGGTAAGTGAATAATAGTTTGATTGATGAGTTTAGTTTGGATAATTGTCTGAACTGAATACCTCAAAAACTGATTACATGACTTGCTCCCCTCTCCCTCTAGCAAGACAAGGTAGAGTCCTCTTCCTTCTCAAGGCAACACATGCCCTCTTCAAGATACACCCCATATGTCTTCCTGTCCTACAGCTAAAGGGAAGTGGCAGCAGCATCCAGCTGGGGCAGTGATGATCCTGACAACGGGGCAGAGGGATTCTATATCCTAAAGTACCTGTGGGAACCAGCTAGCATGCACCAGCAGGAGCTGGAGAAATACATGTGGGACTGGATTTAGGTTGCCAGAGAAAAATGGCTGAAAGATAAATTTGGATAGAAAATAGTTTATTACTTGAAACCATTCTCCTGACATACATAATGTAGCACTCTGGCAAGAACCCTCGAGCATGCAAATTTGCTACTAGCATAGCTCCTAGAGCATGCGGTAAGCAAAGGCCAACACTTGGAAGGTTGCAATATCATGGTGGAAAATGGTCAAAGGGACTGGCATGAAGCAAAGTGGAAGATTGTACTTCATAAGAAGACCAAAAGTACATAGAATTTACCAAGACTACGTAAAGACTTTGCTGATGAAACAGGTATGAGCATCACTACAATTAGGCAGTGGAGGCTCTCTTCTTTAGATGTGGGCTGGTGGCAGGACAGGGTATCACCCAAACTTGGATCGCTGACAGAATGGAGAGGACAGGTCTCTGAAATAATGGAAACCAAGTGTTGGGACTTAATTGCCAAAAACCAGGGGTTTATAAATATTGTAATGGCATCAATGTCAAAGTGGCAGCTGAGGGGCTATATTCAAAAAGTTACAGAGATGATTAACGGAAAATAACTTCCCTGTAGCAGACTAGATAGGCAGCTTTAAGGGTCCATCTTAACTTGTATTAGCAGAAGAAATCAAAGATAGGTTGCTGGGAGGCCGAGGGTTGTCTCCCAAATAAAAAATCAAAATCCCTAGCCGAGTATCCAAACCTGGGTCAGCTTTCATTGGCTGAAGAAGATGTGCTGTCTTTGGGGAAAAGGACCCTGCGATACCATGGCAACTGTGGACAGTTGTGTCTTTTCCCGTGTTTCTCAAAGGGGTGTTCTATCAGCTAATAGTTCACTGATGGGAACAGAATATTTAAACATTTTAAGGATTGTTGTAAAAGAGTCTAAAGTAATATATGATATTTGGAGAGCTAAAGCAACATCATTACCTTCCTGTTAGGGTGAGGGCACACAAGGTACAGGTGATGAATGAACTTCAGAAAGTTCTGGCATAGTGTAGATCTGATAGGTCTATTCACAGACCAAGTTTTAATCACTTCAGTCTTCAAATGTATAATCTCCTACCTAATCCTCCTCCTCTTTCTCCCCAAAGGTATAATTGTGATACATACTTTGCGGTAGACAGTGCAAACCCCTCATTGGCTCCTGAGCCTGTTATCATGAGGGAGTCCAAGTGGAAGCCTCTAAAATTCTCCTGCTACCCAAGCATAGATAATAAATCAAATGCAATACTGCACCCTGAGTTGGTTGGGGGCAGTAGGGAGTGGGAGTAGGTGGGAATAGCCCCTGGGGGGCTATTTTTGAGGTGCTAAAGAATTTCACATTACTATCTGAATGCATTTTCTTTACAATGTTAAGGGAAAAGTTATGCTAACACAAGGGGCTCTCTATGGTCTGGGAGCCAAAGACTAACTGAACATTTAGAGGCTTTTGGTGGGGACCAGAAGGGCATATATGTGTTAATCATAAAGGTTTTTGACATCTGTCACTTCTTCTATGGAAGAACATTTGGGCTGTAAGCATAGTGGACAACTTGTATTTATTTCTTCATCCAGACACACCCTGCCACCACATTCTTTCTCTAAGAAACTATGAAATTATTTTATCTTTGAAGAATGATTGGATTTTTACCAATGCCTGTTTCACTGTTGATAACTTTAATTTGGTAATGTTTCCGATGATGTTTTTGAGTTGTCTGCTTTCTTTTCTGCCAGTGACAGCAATCAGGGCTGTAACACAAATTTTTGTAAGGTGGTTTCTGAACAAGGGTCCCTGAAAAAGGAGCATGTGGGGTTTGAAATATTTCCATGAATCCTGCCTTGATACTGGATCAATTTGAGAAAAGGGGTTCTCTTCTGTAATTTATCTACCCAGAGAACACACCTTGTTCTAATTTATAAAAAGGGATTTTATACACGGTTAGTACTTTGCCCTTGTTGGTTCAGGTAATCAAATTGCTAATTGATATTTCTCTGTCTAATAATAAAAAGTAAATTGGGATTTGACAATGTCTACTTGCAACTTGAGATATTTTAATATCAGTGAGTGAAACCTTATAAATTTGAAAGGTATATTTTCTTAGTTTTTTCTTCTTTGAAATATTTATATTTTATTAACTTAGTTTCAAGTGAAATATTAGCTTTTAACTTCATAGCTTCTTCCTTGGGACCTTTCCAGACTATTCTAGCTTTAGTCACTGATAATAACTTAAAATTTTACTAGTAATTTGCTTTTTTCATGTAAATTAAACTAAATATACATCCGCTTTTGAAAACTTACATATTCTAAACTTGAAGGAAGACAGTATCCACTTCCTTTTGACAAAAGGAAGAAGAAATATTTTTATATTAATAGTAAGGAAACCTGACATTTGTCACTTTTTTACTTCCAAAAGCCCTTAAACACCAGATCCAATATATAACTAGGATGTAAAGTGCTTGAAAGCAAAGATTTTTACTTGTTAATAAAAGAGTTTCAGTACATAGTAAGTGCCCAATAAATATTTGCCATACAAATGAAGAGCCTTTTGAGTGTCATGCCTCCAATTTGAGGAACAATTCTAAATTTTAGAAATCATGTTTTCATTACCATTTCTTGTTTCGCATATAAAGACAGACTCAATAAAGTGAATTTTCCCTTCTACATATCAAGGGATCTAGGCAGTGCACCATAGCATCTATTGCCAACGATTGCTATGTAGAGAAAAATTTAATTATATGAGATAATGTATATTCCAGGCACTATATATAATGATACCTATAATTTGTGTGGGACATCATAAATTTCTATAATATATGTAAAATGTGTATAATAAACTAATAGTTTATATTTCATGTAATATATTCAAACTTTTATTTACTCTTCTCTTATTTCTTTAATTGAAGTAATAGTCCATACGGTTTGAGTGTCTGTAAACAAAACAAGCAAATATTTTTTCTATATCTTATGTCATATTTTTTCTGTAGCACCCAGTGTTTTGGATGCTTTCCAATATTTATTTACTTATGCTTAAAGATTTATTTATTTTAAAGAGAGAGAGAGAGAGAAAGCACACATCTGTGTGCAGGCAAGTTCAGGGAGGCAGAGAGGGAGAGAGAATCTCAAGCCAACTCCGTGCTGAGCATGGAGCTGGATGTAGGGCTCTATCCCACAACCTGAGGTCATGACCTGAGCTGAAATCACGAGTCGGTGGTCTAACTGACTCAGCCCCGCAGGATCCCCTGGATGCTTTCTAATATTTATTAATCAAACAAATCAGTAGAGTAGAATGAGTTACAGATTGTCTCTGATTTATGATGATTTGACTTACATTTTTTATGGCTTTCCATGGTGTGAAACTGATATGCATTCAATGGAAATTGCACTCTGAATTTTTATATTTTCCTGACTAGCAATATGTAGTCCAGTCACTTTCCTGATGCTGAGCAATGTCAGTGAGCTGCATCTTCCAATCAGCCAGGCCATTATAAACAAACACAATCTCTATACTTCAAAAAAATGTATTGCAGGCTGGGCACTTCTTCCTCCTTGATTTGTTATAAAAAGGAGGTATTACAGCATCAGAAATGGAAGCCCTTTGAAAGAGGGAACAAGATTCAGTGTCTCAAATGAGGGAACAACTAAACAGAGGCAGATTTGGATGTTTGAAAAAAAAAAGTGAACCTATACAAAGGGAAAATTATGCCTTAACTCTAGAAGACATATTTTCCAAAGCAATCCTGTTTTCTGCTTTGGCCCAATATGAAAAAAGTCATTACTAAGGCGTATAAGGTATTTCAATAAGTTGATCTGATTCTGCATGTTGCTTTGAATGAAATCCTACTTTTAATCTTAGTGCACTGTTTTGTTTTTAAGGTTGAGATCTATAATAATATTTATATTTCTTTTTCTCCTGAAAAATATTTCAATCGTTAAATCTACAGGAATATTCTTTTCCCAAAACTTAATGAAAACTCTCATTTATTGCTTTGGTAATACAAACAAACTAGTACAGTCACTTTGGGAGACAGTTTGACAGTTTCTTAAAAAGCAAAGCATAATCTTACAGTACAATCCAGCAGTTGTCCTGTTAGCTATTTAGTCAACAGAGCTGAAAACTTATTTCCATACAAACAACTTTCAAAAAAAATTTTATGGAACTATACTCATAATCACCAAAACATGAAAGCAACCAAGATTTCCTCAATAAGTGAGTGGATAAATAAATGCTGTATAGCCAAATAATGTGGTACTATTCAGCAATATAAAGAAACGAGCTATCAAGCTGAACAAAAACATGGATGAATCTTATAGGCATATTACTAAGTGAAAGAAGTCAATCTGCAAAGGTTACATGTCTATATGCCATTCTGGAAGTGGCAAAGCTATAGAGATGATACATAGATTAATGGTTTGAAGGAGTTTAAGAGAAAAGAAGGTTGAATAGGTAAAGCACAGGGAACTTTTTAAAAGAATGCTTTAAATAGTCTGTATGACACTATAATTGTGAATGTATGACTTACATGACATTATGCATTTGTGAAAGCCCATAGACTTTTATAGCACAAAGAGCAAATCTTAAGGTAAGCAAATAATCATATAGCAATGTATCGATATCTATAGCATAAAGAGATTTATAATAAGAAATTGGCTCACGTGATTCTAGATGCTGAGAAGTCCTAAGGTCTACAGCTAGCAAGCTGGAAACTTGGAGAGAGATCCAAGAGAGCTGATGTGCAGTTTTGGCAGGTTTGAGATCCAAGAAGAGCCAATGTTTCAGTCCGAATCACAAGGCTGGAAGACACCGATATTTCAGCTCAGGCATTTAGGCAGGATGAATTCTTACTCAGTCTTTTTGTTCTATTCATGTCTTCAGTTGATTGGAATGAGGCCCACTCACACTAGGAAGGGTAATCTGCTTTAACTCAGTTGATCAATTCAAATGTTAACTTCATCCAGAACGACTCTCACAGACACATTCAGAATAATGTTTGGCCAATTGCCTAGGCATTCTGTGGTCAGGACAAGTTGACAGATAAAAGTAACCGTCACATAGGCTGTAACAAAAGGACTAATTACATTATAAATGTATGAAATAAACTCACAAAAGAAAGAAAGAAACAAAGAAACAAAGAAACAAAGAAAGAAAGAAAACGAACTTCACTAAGGTGGTTGTGGAAAAACGTGCTGATCTAAGTAACTTTGGAATTGAGTAGAGACTATCAGACTACAGGTAAAAGAGCTCTGCTCTAGTTAATAAGATTCTTTTCCATGGAGGTACAAGTTAAGAATTCTGAAACTACTTACATGCGTACTGGATTTGAATACTTATGTGTGTAGATAGTGGATGGTGGGGGCATATCTTGTTGAGTGCTGCCATTCAACTTATTAATGGTGGTTTCCAGAAATAGCCTCATTTTGCAAAGAAAGGAAGCAATTTCATTTGAAGTCATAAGATTGCCAGAACCCTGGTTAAATAATTTGTAGTTACTCTTTTCCTGGTTGAGCAGTATATAGCTGTACAGATGCATTCATTGAGAAAACAGATGGATAAATTCATTAAGACTTGGTTTCTGGGATGCCTGGGTGGCTCAGCAGTTGAGCATCTGCCTTTGGCTCAGGGCGTGATCCCAGAGTCCCAGGACCGAGGTTCACATTGGGCTCCCGGCATGGAGACTGCTTCTCCCTCTGCCTGTGTCTCTGCCCCTCTCTCTCTCCGTGTCTCTGATGAATAAATAAATAAATAAAATCTTAAAAAAAAAAAAGACTTGGGTTTCTGCTAGATAAGTGGCACAGAATGACACGCCAACAAAAACTCATATAATGAACTACAGATAATAACTACAAAACAATTTTTAAAATAGTTTATATTTTAGTTGAAAATCAATAAATCTCCCTTCTGATTTCTGTACATTTCCTTGGAATGGTCTTCCATTCTCTATATTATGATTACAGGAAAGTCACAGAGCAAAATGAAAATTTACTGTTCAAAAATTAGATCCCAGTTGGGACTATTTGATAATTGAGAAATCTTTATATAATTCAGGTTACTTTTTACGTTCTTAAATATGAAAAATATATTTTAGCTGAACCCATTTTAAATAAAAATGCATTTTAAATTATTGATTTACCTGGCAATAATAAACTTCAAGTCTTTGAATACTGTTTGTAAGGTCTGTGATTGTAAAAGTTTTTACATTTGGCTTGAATGTATTTTAGTTCTTTTTAACTTAAATATCCTACTTTGAATTGATTTTAATTAAACTGTATAGAATAGCCTACCATGACAGTGATTTACATTAAGTAAAGAATATTAAAATACAATTAAAACAGAAGTAAAATATTCAGACCTTTGGAGTAACTCAAGGAATATTTAATTTTAAATCCCATATAATGTGTACAGATATTGTTAGATATAACAAGAGTTGAAATTTTGCTTGTCTCAGTGAACCAGATGGAGGGTCATTTTTCTTTAGTTGTGAGGCAAAGTTGAGAAGCAAAGCTGTCACAAAGTGTTTCATCAGCCCATCAAACCACAAATTCAGAGTGGAAATTTTCATTATGCATAATGCAAGATACCTAACCATTCTTATTTCACTGAATTTCAATATATATACAATTCAAAGAGAAATAATTCAGAATTTTATGTGATTTTCTTATGGCCCTAAAGGATGCCAATATCAATTCAAGGCAATAATCATATTATGAGTTGGTAATATATTGTGCATGCTTATGTGAAAGATATTCATTATAGAATGTATCCATAAAGGTTTTCAACAAATCTGTCTTTGAAAAAATCCTCTATGACTATTGAAATGAAATGTTCCTAAACACTCTGCCAGCTGTCATGTACTATTACTTCTGACCCTTTTAAAAATCGATCATATTGTCTAATTCCTTTAAAAATCAATCATATGGTCAACTATATTTGGTGTATGCAACTATGTATTGATATTTTATATTGGGCTACAAGTAGTTCCATGATACTCTTTAACATATAAATATTATAATTAGTTTGGATTTAATTATATGGCAGCTAAGACCAGAAATAGGAAGGAGGGAGGGAGGGAGAGAGATAAGGACTGATTGATTGGTTTGATATAATGAGGCAATGTACTTTAAGAATAAAGAACATTGCATTTATCAAACTTTTTTATTCCCAAAGTTGTTGTAAGAGAGGCAAAATTCAAGCAGCCCAGGTGGCTCAGTGGTTTAGGGCTGCCTTCAGCCCAGGGTGTGGTCCTGGAGACCTGGGGTTAAGTCCTGCGTCAGGCTTCCTACATGGAGCCTATTTCTCCCTCTGCCTGTGTCTCTGCCTCTCTCTCTTTCTGTCTCTCATGAATAAATAAATAAAATCTTAAAAAAAAGAGAGAGAGAGATGAAATTTTTTGCACATTTATTTTGGTTTTCAATAATCTGAAATATTGCAAATGCTTATAGTAATTAATAAAAAATAGAACCAGAAAGGTAATAAGCACATTTAAGTAGTAGCTTTCAAGTGGCCCCTAATGTCAAGTCAGATCTCAAAGTCTTATAGTTCATGATACTGGAAAGCCCCTCATCAGATGGAGAACAAAAGTGATTGATAACAAATGGAGTGCATAGTTGTAGTAAGCTCCTTGGAGACTCAAAAAGTATGGATGTGAGTCCAGTATACAATTGAAATTTCTCTGAACTTTTTATTAACTTTATGTGTTATTACTATGTATTCTTTGTTTAGGACACTTGCTTGCAGAGATAAAGTAAAGCTTGGGTAACACCAAAAAGGTGTTCATCAAAGTGATTATCAACAATGATAGTTCTCTTGGTTTTCTCACTTTTTATATTCTATGAAAGGTAAAATGTAGAAAGCAATTATTTGTCTTTTGTACATACAGGTGTACTATTTAATTCCACCAGACTGAGGCTGGAGTTGGAAGGAAAAACAAAGGTTCTACTTCCTACCTGTGGGGCATTTGATCTTGCAATGTATCAGTTTCCTCTTGTGTAAAATGGGGACAGACATATTAATGTTGCCCATCTCACAGGTATAGTAGACCTTTTAATACAGTGGTCAAGCATAGTCTTTTCAGGTGAACAGATGAAAAAGTCATCATTCTTTCTAGATATGTGAACTTTAAATTAATTAATCCATTTGACTCAATTACCTTATCTAAGAAAATCCAGTTAATAAAAGCTTTTCCATATCATCGTTTGGAAGATTATATATGATGCTTGTAGAGTCCTTGGCAAACTGGCTATAAAATATCAGCTAAATAAGTGGTAGTTGCTAATATTCGTGTTAATAATATATGTGACAGGTCTTTATGAAGAGTAACATTTTACATATACTGTTTTTAATTTTTTTTTTAGGGTCAAGATCTTTTATTTCCTGATTTTAAAAACTGCCACCATCATGGCCCTCCTAGGTTCTTCTGCACCTTTGTCCCAGTGGCTCCTGGCAGTAGCTCCACACAACTCCTTTCTTGCCCCTGCCTTTTGTCCTTCTAGTCCTTACCCATCAGCTTGAGTTTGACAGATCAATTTGCTTTGTTCCTCCAACCTGTGGGAGTAAGGACTGGATTCTTCTTCCTGCTGGAGGGTTCCTCATCAGCCAATGTTCAAGCCCAGCCTACTACTGATTAGTTCTACTTGCTCTTGGCTTTTGTGCCTTTTGCATCCAGCACGCTCTGGGCATGAGCAAGCTGCTTTACAGAATCTAGCACGAGGATTCCAGGCAGCACCAGCCACAAGCCGTTCATGAAGACAAAATAAAACCAGAAGTAGAGCTGGTGGCCCAGCTCCCCACGCTGGAACCCGTCCCGGTGCTCTATTAGGAAATAGAGCACATCCCCATAGTCTAACCCACAGAGACCACAAGTTGTAAGAGGAAGCGCAGGGGCTGCTGGCGGAGAAAGGCAATCACCACCCACAGGCTGAGTGGTCCCCAAAGGCAAGCTGTGATGGCCTCCATGCATATCGTAAAGTTGTCACTCAGGATGTACCGGCTGTCTCCCTTGGCATATTCTTTCCAGAGTTGGGACAAGAAAGCTTGGTCTCCAAGAAGGTCTTCGTGATAAAGGCTGAACCAGCCCTCAATCACCATGTGAATGAACCCACACACTGCAAACCAGCACAGGGACAGTCACCGCCAAGTCCCCAGGGGCATGACCACAGCACTACCTGACAACAGCCATGTGGTCACAACCAAGACCCCAGAGACAGAGAAGAGGCTGGCCAGGAGATGCCAAGTGGGGCAGTCGTTAGACACAAAGTTGTCCAGCCTCAGGTGCCGAGGCCAATATGGGTGCAAGGAGCTGGTGGTGGTGGTCATGTCTTTGTAGGCTGATGGCCAGTAGCGCTGTAGCAGCAACCTCTCTCACACACTCCCGGATCTGAGTTAGCTTGCTCAGTATTTTTAATTTTTAATAATTAAGGATTAAATCATTTGATTTATTAAAATCTTAAGGACTTCTGGGGCACCTGGGTGGTTCAGTGGTTGAGCGTCTGCCTTCGGCTCAGGGCATGGTCCCGGAGTCCTGGGATGGAGTCCCACATCCAGCTCCCTTTGAGGAGTCCACTTCTCCCTTTGCCTATGTTTCTGCCTCTCTCTCTCTGTGTCTCTCATGAATTTTTTTTTAAAAATTAAATTTAAAATAAAAAAAATAACATTTTAGGGACTTCTAACTTGTATACAAAAAAGGAGCTATAAAATTGGTCAGATATTTTGGACTAACAGTCCTCTTAAGTGTTGATATATTGGTATTTCTAGATGAAGAAAAACTTCCAGATTTGGAGCCAAAACAATCACAGTAAGTCATTTCTTGAAAATCTCAGAAAGCACAGAAAGCTGCATAGGTAAAGACTGTCATGTTATTTTGATTTTAATAGTATTTCATCTCAATAATAATAATAATTTCAAAAGTTGTTTTGCAGATTTAATGAAATAACATATACAAACATCCAGCATTTTCTTGCCATGTAATGACTACTCAAAAAATGTATGTTGCTTTCACCTAAAGTATAAACTGCTTGATGGAGAGGACTAGGAAGTTTTTCTCTTCTTCTCAAAAATAGTGCCTATTTGAGTAGATACTTAATATACTTAATATTAGTTTCCCAAAATTTGCAGTTCATTTACTATTAAATGGATTCTAATTGTTCAGATAGGATAGTGAATTTATTTATTGTTTTATTTATTCAGAGTTGTACCAGGACCTATTGTGTGACAGGCACTGTGCTAAAATGCTAGAGACTCTAAAATGAGTACAAGAGTTCCTACCTTTAAAGAAAATATAGCCTGGTGGGGAAGCACTTCTACACAAATAATTGTATTTTAACTATGTAGGTATGTCTTTAACATAATATCAATGTGGCTACATAGAGAGAATAATGTTAGAAACATAAAAATAAAAATGACCCTAAAAGTATTAGTTATTTTTAGGAATGGCAGGTTTACTTATTCCAATTAGTTCACATTTTGTTAATATCATAACATGCAATACCCAGGTTACTGAAATATATTTTTGGACAAAAAGAATAGTACTCTGTTAGTGACTCCTGTTGGCAGCATCAACAATGGTGAGTAAAAGAAATCCACAGAAATCTCTGTGTCGTTAACTGAATACTCCATGTTATAGAGGACTCTCTTGGAGCTAAAATAATTTGTTCTATTGTTGTTTCTTTTATGGAGCTCCAAGTTCTTTGCTATTGTATATTATATGGATTACAACTTTTTGGCTCTTTGGCTTTAGCAGAATAGAAAATGCTGGTTAGTTTTGATTTATCATTTTCATACACAAATCTTATTTTTTCCAAAGGAATTTTTTATAGATACTCTTTTTCAATAACTCAGATATACTGTCTATACTCTTTCAAGATGTTGCTTTTCTGACTGGTCTTGAAGACAATACCATAGTCTCTTTTTTGAAATATTTCTTGCTAGCTCTTTCAAGACAAATGAACATTTACTTAAGAAACATAGTTTCTTTATTTATAATTCCTGATTTTTAAAATGCTATTCATTCATAATTTTAATATTTTAACTTAAGCAATTAATACTTAAATTATTTTTTTAAAAAATCAAGGTACTGAAAATCTAATAATGAAACCGTCATCTCTTGCCCTAAGCATTCTATTTCTCAAATCCTACTTCTGAAGCAAATTCTATTAACTCTTTTATTGGCTTCTTCCAGCAACTTCTTCTTTATCAGTAAATAAAATGTTTATCTTGCTTTTTCTTAACTAATCAATTTTAAGATTATTTGCTGACTTCCACCTATAATAGTTGGAGATTAAACTATTCTTCACTACTTGTACATTTTGTAGTTGATTTATTGTATCATTGGACCCAATTTTTACATCTTGCTATGTTCATACTCTTCAGAAGTTTCTTCTCATACCAACTCTCAGCTTGGCCATACAAGCTTTTACTCTGGGACTTTAACAATGTTGATACAAAGAGAGGCTTAAAACACACTGGGACATGTGTACTTCCTCTTTTGGAACTCTACCAATGCCATGAGAACAAGCTCTATTCTCCTTGCTGTTGGATCAGACTTTGTGTGTTAAAATCAAGTGGTCCCAGCTCCAACCATTCTTGATCTTCCAACCCTCAGCTAACCTGATGACTGTCTGAAGACGTGAAAGCAAACCTAGTCTCTATCAGCAGAATCCTTCAACCAACCTGTGGACTCATAAAATGCTTTTAACTACTAAGTTTTAAGATTAAACATATTCCTTCTTTCACTTTCAAAATAGAATTTTATCATATTATTCTAGCTTCTTCCTTTCTCTTCATTATTTGCTTTGAGCCCTCTTGTCTCATGCTTTAAGCTGAAATTGTTGCTTTCTAGATGTGATTTATCCTGAAACTTCTAATTGCCACTCTTCCAGATTGAATATTCTGCCATTATCTGGAATCCATGACTTTTATCCTTTTTTGGTTAATTTCCTTGTTTTGGAGGGCATATTCTCCAATTCTACCCAAGAAAGTATGCATATGATACACACACACACACACACACACACACACACACATATATATATATATATATATATATTCTGAGAACTTATAAATCTGAAATTATCTTTATTCCATATTTAACTCATTTGATATTTTGATTGAGTGGTAAATTATTTTTCCTGAAAAATTTTAGAGTATTTATTCTGTGTCTTTTAGCACAATGTGGCTATTTAGAAGTCCAAGTATTCTTAGTGTTATTCTTTTGTATAAAACCTCTTTTCCAATACTTTGGAAGTATTTAGGATCTTTCACTCTTGATTTCTTTATTGCAACATGAAATAATAAAGTGAGCACCAAAATAATAAAGTGACTTTGTTAAGGACAATGTTTGGAAAACTAGATCTATTCAATGAGAAAAGTAGAACTGGATTGACATTAATAGATCAAAGTAGAATCTAGGATAATAGAAGATCTAAATGAGAAAGGTAAAAAATATAAAGTTAAAAAATGAAAAATGGGGATGCTTTTGGGGCCTATTGGGTGGAAGCAATGTAAAATCGAAAAAGCATAAAAATTAGATAAAAAAGTTTAATTTGACTACATAAAACAAGATATTTTTGCTCATTGAAAAATACCATAGACAAAGTTAGGAGAGGATACATGGCAATGAGATTTGCAATTTTTAAAAAAAGCTTTATTTATTTATTTACAGAGTGTATGCATGTGTGTGTGTGGAGGGAGCGGGGAGTGTGGTGAGGAGGGGCAGAGGAAGAGGGACAGAGAGAATTTCAAGCAGACTCTGTGCTGAGTACCAAGCACAATGTGGGGCTCTATCACACAACCCTAAGATTATGACCTGACCAGAAACCAAGAGTTGTATGAGTAACCAAATGAGCCACCCAGGAGCCCCAAAATTTGCAATGTTTAAATGAAATAAGAATATCATGTATCTAAGAAGTCATGCACTTAAAAAAATCAGTAATCTCATTAGAAGAATCTCCAAATGATATGGAAGAGATAATTTAATAAGAAAACTATAAATCGAATAAGTAAAGAGATACTCAAAATAATCAGTCAAACTGGAATTTTAAACTGTAACGAGATACTCAAAATAATCAGTCAAACTGGAATTTTAAACTGCAATATGATATCCCTTTGGCTATGATATTAGACCAGTAAAATTAAAAAGCTGAATAATGCCAAATGCTGGTAGGGTTGTGGGGATACAGGAACTGTCATGCTGTGCTAGTGGCAGTTTGGGCTGGGGTAGCTGTTCCAAAAGCAGTCAAGAATAACACACCCATACTACTTGATCCAGGAATGATAGTCCTTAATGGTAGCAATTCTAACATATTGGCAAAAGGGCACCAATATGCACGTTCAAGGAAGAACAATTTATATTGTTGGAGAGATGGAGGCAATAGAGATGCTCATAAATGGGGGTGGGTAAGTAAAATAACAGCAATTGCATAACATGGGCTATTATGCAAAAGTTATGAGCAATAGATCAAATGTGTACATTGCTACTTGAGTGGCACTTAAACTCATACTGTTTAGAGTGATGAAAACAATTAAGTATATAACAAAATAACACATTTTATAAATCTATCAATCAATCATTTATCTATCAACATCTGTTTCATCTCTATCTCCTTTGCACACAGCTCATGACTCAGGACCTTTCCAAAGAAATTGGTGCCTCCAGTTACCAAAACCCTTGGAGGTGCTACAGGACAACATGCTTTAAATGGTTTCTCTTTTGTCATGTACTTTAGATGTTTAGTTAGTAAATTTTTAAGACACACAAACACAATTTTATTTTTTGCATACTTCCTAAAAATCACATTTTCTATTTGAGCTTATAATGTAACATAACTCAAGACCATGAAATTTCAATAAATATTTAATGAACATTTTCCATATACTAAGCACTATGACAAACTCTGAGAATGTAACAATGAACAAGACACATTAACCTTGGCTTCCTGAAAGTTAAAAAATAAATTAACATGTGGGGGCCAGTACTGGGGGACAGTATATGATACTTACTTATGCATCATTTGACTAGTATTTTTTAAACTTTATTGAGGCATAATTGACAAATAAAATTGTGAAATGTTTAAAGCATGCAAAGTGATGATTTAATATAAGTATACATTGTGAAGGGAATCCTCCCGTCTAGTTAATTAACACATCCATCACCTCTGATATTTAACTTTTTTTTATTGGTGAGGAAATTTATGTTCTACTCTCTTAGCAGTTTTCAGTTATACAGTAATTTATTATTAACTATAGTCAGTATATTATATATTAGGTCTTCTGGCAAACACTTTTCAAACCTGTTTTTATGAGTTCCACTTCTTTTTTTCAGATTTCACATGTAAGTGACACTAATATTTGCCTTCCTCTGTCTGGCTTATTTTATTTATCATAATACTCTCCAGGTGCATCCATATTATTTCAAATGGCAGTATTTTTCTTTTCTTAAAGGCTAAATAATATTCTATTGAATCTACATACCATATTTTCCTGATACATTTACCCACTGATGGGCATTTAGCTTGTTTTCATAGCTTGACCATTGTGAATAATGCTGCAATGAAAATGGGGTGCAGATTTCTCTTTAAGATAATAGTCTCCTTTTTTTTTTTTTTTTTTTTGGTTATATACCCAGAAGTGGGATTGCTGAATATATGGTGATCCATTTTTAATTTCTGGAGGAAACTCCATACTGTTTACTATAGTGATCATACCAGTTTGCATTCCCACCAATAGGGTACAAGTGTTTCCTTTTGTTTGTATCCTCACCAGTATTTGTTATCCTCTCTCCCTTTTCTTTTTTTGATAATAAACGTTCTAACAGGTGTGAGATATTATGTCATTGTGGTTTTGATTAGCATTTGTCTCATGATAAGTGATGTAGAGCACCTTTTCATGTAACTGTGGTTATGTCCTATTTAGAAAAAGGTTCCTGGGTGATGGGTATTAAGGAGGGCACATGATGAGATGAGAGCACTGGGTGTTATTCTATATGTTGCAAATAGAATTTAGATTAAATAAAAATTTAAAAAGAGTCTATATAGGTCCTTTGTCCATTTTTTAATTGAGGTTTTTTTTTGCTATTGAGTTGTATGAATGCCTTGTATATTTTGTATATTAACCCTTTATTGGCTATGTGATTTGCAAATGTGTTCTCTCATTCCATGGGAAGCATTTTAATTTTGTTGATGGTTAACTTTGAGGAGCAGAAGCTTTTTAGTTTGTTGTGGTCCCACCTGTTTAATTTTGTTATCTTTGATTTTGGTGTCAAATCCAATTTTTTTTCTTTTTTCTTTTTCTTTTTCTTTTTTTTTGCTATGACCAATGTGAAAGAGCTTACCTCTTATATTTTCTTTTAGGAGTTTTATGGTTTCAGGTTACATTCAAGTCTTTAATCCATTTTGAGGTGATTTTTGTGTGTGCTGTAAGATAAGTATACAGTTTCATTCTTTTGCATGTGGCTATTCATCTCATATAGAAGATGAACATTTCTCAGTTAGTGTGGCTTGACCTCCTGGTTGTATCTCATAACTTTGTAATTGTCCAGGTCATCTTCTTTGTTCTTAGTGGCTCTCAGTAGTTGGGCTGCGCCTCAACTGGACAGTATCCCAAAAGTGAGGATCACATTCAGTGCCTAAATGAAGGCTGATTGGAAGCCGAACCCTCAGACAGTGGCTGGGAAAGTATGTACTTCTTGTATGTGAGCAGCAAGGAAATAGGCATTTTTGCTTGCTTCTTATGCATTGGGCCTAGGTACATAGCTATGGTGGAAGGTTGCTCCTGTGGCTGTTTAAGAAGTACTTCTTTGGCTGCAGTCCTATGGGACTTGTGAATGCAAGCTAAGTGTTCCACGGCCTATTTCTTAGGCAACATCTGCAAGAGCTATGGCTCAGGCCTGTATACAAGCTGCTTCTAGGGAGATAACTAGCAACTTGCAACAGGGTACAGGGAGAGGGCATAGCAGGTATACATGGGTTTCCTGGTCCCCAGTGGGGGAATCACAGTCTGCCCCTAAATTAGATATGTACTAATTTAGAAGCCTGACCTCCAGGCAGCAGTTTTCTAAGTATGCAGATGGACCCCTTTCCCCAAAAGGCCTGAGAGATTGTAATTTTGTCTGCTCAATCTGCACTGTGTTCTTGGGGCACAGCCATCAGTGATTGTATGCATGTTAACAACCACCTCTTTGTTCTGAATCTCCAGGAAGCAACCCTCACTGGCTTTTAAAGCCAGATGTTCTAAGCCCTATTCTTCAGGTGAGGTCTTAAAAATTGTGGTGCTCTGTGTACGTTTAAATCCTTTGTCTCAAAGGGAGGAGCTGGGAATTGGGAGTTCCCTCCAGATGGTAGGTTGCTATTCTGGGGATGAGATTTATGGTGAGAGTATGTTTCAGTCTTTCCTACCTGTTTTGATGTGGGTATTTTCTTACTCATCTGATATGTAAGCATTATTCAGATTTCTTTCAGAGGTAATTACTCCATGTGGGTGTGTCTGTCGGAGGAAAGGAATTCAGGAACCTGCTTCATCACCATCTTTGTCAAACTCTTGATGCTTTTATCCTTAGGATGAAAGAAATTAGGAATAGTAATAATTTTCATTATTTACTACACATACCAATCTCTTTGGCACTACTTCCACTATACTTGAGTGCTGTATTTTAAGAAAAACACAAAGAATGATAGTACTGTGTAATAAAAAAACAAGAGGAAAATGCAATTTTACTCCTTTTTAGTAGGCAATTTGTATAATGTAGATGGGATTAATTTAGATAAATTTATTCTTACATATACACCTACCTACAAACAAAAGTTACAAGATCTTGTCAAAGAACAAAATTTACTTGGCTTCTTCAATAATAGTTATACAATCAGCTTAATTTCATTTAATGAAGTTGAAATTTTCATTTTTATGTTCTCAAGCTTATATTGTAAAACGAATCATTAGAAATAATTTTGAGGATAAAGGAAAATTAGAAAAAGAAAGGAGAGCAAAATAGTCATTTTCTACCACTCAGATCCAGAGATAACATTTAGATGTATTTCCCTCTAATACTTGTTACACTCAGCATTGAAAAAACTCCCTTGTAATTTATCTCTATATTGTTACCATAAGCATTTGGGCAACACGGGCTTCTTTAGGGTTTCTTTACCCTCAAGGACATTTCCACATTATAAGAACAGAAAATGTGACATGGTGAGTCATATCTCTTTTATATGATCATGATTTTGAAATGAAATCTCACATCCATGCAGTAGCTTATGTATTGAACTAGAAGGTTTTTCCTAATATCCATGGTAGAAATTTTGAGGGTAAGTCCTTATTTAGGTCCTTTCAGGAAATAATAATAATTTTAAAAGTGGGGTAATTTGCAGCAGTTAGGAACATTAGGGAACACAACACAGAGAATGAATTTAAGTACTTAATTGAATGACTGGCAGTAAGTTCCATAAAAAGTATTTAATTGAATGACTGGCAGTAAGTTCCATAAAATTCAATCAAATACTTGTTGAATGTTGGGAGAAAGACAATTCTGTAATGAGGGAGGAGATGGCTCCTACTGAGGCACTCTTATGTCATGATGACGCTGTGCTTAACTAGGGCAAAATGGATCAGGTCCAAGTTCATCTACCAACTCCCTTTAGTGCCAGAAAAAGGGCCCTTTCTTTAAAAGGCCTTGCTCACACATAGCGACAGGGTTTTCATTATGGCCCTTGAAACCCCATGGCCTGGAATTTAACAACTTCTAAAAATCATCACTTTCTAAAAATATCTTAGGAGAACTTACCATAAGATACACATAATGATCTCAAGTAGATTCACAGATGGCTTATCTCTAATTGAGTCATACTCCTGAACTTATCATCAGGGCTGGCTTCTGGGGGCCATGACCCAGGCCATTGTACAAGGCCCATCAATGAAGGGCCTCACACTTGATTTAATGCTCAGTTATTGTCCATCCTGAAATTCTTAATAATTTGTAATAAGGAGTCCAGGGTATTTAGTTTTCACTGGCTCTTGCAAATTATGTAGCTAGTCCTGTATACCATTTAGTTTTATAGTATCTTCCCAGATGGAAATCAGAATGTGTATACTCTCCTGAACTACTGAGAATCATTAGAAAAAAGATAAACATTTTGCAAGATTGGTAGCATACTGATGGATTATTTCATCGCCTCTTCTTACTCTGGGTTAGAATCAAAGAAATGTAATGACATTATGATCTCATGTTCTTTTTCAAAAGGGGGATTTCCTCTTTATTTCTTCCTTCTCTCATCTCTCCAATTCTCTTCTTCATTTTTCTACTCTATCTGCTTTGCTTAAAGTGTAGAACATCCCATTTCATTATATTGTTTTTTCATTTGTGTAAAATGTTTGTCATACTCAAGATATTATATTGTTATTGAATACTGGAAAATAAAAAGACCATACTTATTGAGAATTAAATAGCCCTAAAGTAATTTTTTAAATTTCCTAACAAAATAACAGATTTTTAAGTTCATAATGTTTGTGCCAATTTTATAACATCACTAGGGATTTTCATAGGTCCATTATAGTCTTTTTATTTGTAACATTTCTCATTTGCATATTTGTATATTTTGAAACAATGATACTAGGAAACGATTATAGCAACAATAATTATACCTAATTTCTAATCTTGATTTGACTGTAACCTAGAGATCACACACTCTTATTAAACAGTCCTCAGAGAGCACATATTACAGTGCATCATAAGTTAACTATATTTTAACAGGCCAGATAAAGCTCCAATTTCTGCCCTTACAAGTCATGACAATTATGCTCATGTGTTTATGGTTGAAGTTATAATGCAATACTGTCTCATCTCTTAGGGTAACTATAAAGTATATGGAAACAATTCTTCTCATTGGCCTACTTCTCTAGCCCTATCCTGCTCTGCCTTACAGAAGTCTCTAATCTTAACACTGGTCTCCTGGGAAAGCTAATGATTATAGGTGGGGCTAGGTAGGGAGAGATAGGTAGGGGGGTACAGGATCAGGCTCACAGAAATCTCAAAAATGTTGAGGTGTAAGGAAACAAGTTATTTTATTTTATTTTTTTTTTAGGAAACAAGTTATAAGGGAATAAACCAGACCACCCTGACCTAGGTATGGGTGGGGAGAGTACCTTTTATATGACAGTCATCTGTGTCCAAGAAAAAATAACCAGACCCCAAAGAAGTAAGCCATTAAAGATGCTATCACCAGCCCTTACTCAAACCAAGACATCACAGGAATGATAAGGCCACAAGCTCCCTGGTCAATTCTAAAGAAAAGACTGTCCTTGGAGACCCATGCTGGCAACTGTGGGGACCCCTCTCACTTCTGAGAGCTTCTTCTGTATCCTTACTTAGTTAACTTCTATCACTTTACTCACTCCCCTTTGTGCATGAGATTCATTCTTTGACTCCATGAGACAAGAACCTAGCTCTCCTGCTTCACTAGTGTTATTTGTTAACTATTTCCACTTCCACTTATTTCACTCCCTTTGTATTCTCATTACTGGCAACACTAGGATTTTTCTTTCACCAGCTTAGGTATGAGACTTCAAAATATGTATTTTAGAGCAACACAATTCAGCCCATAACAAAATGAAACCTCAGAAGACAAGCAGCTAAAAGTCTTAATAAAATGAAGGTCAGGCTACTTGATTTCTATGATTCTATAATTCTCCAGTAGTAATAAACATATTAGTTCTGCAGTACAATAGTTAAACATTTTCTAAGTATTCAACCTTGAAATGCCAAAAATGTTAGGCCACCAAAATCTGTGGCTACTATAAAATTATAAAAAAGGGAAAAGTTTGATCTTTGTGAATTTTCCTTAATTAAGCCTTTTTAAATTACATCAACCAGTCCCAAAGTCTGATTTTCCAAGATGAGTCCATTTTGTGAGTTAAAATACTAGAAATGCATTAAATTTTAAAGCTATTATATGTTTATTCTCATTTACTTTGACAAGGTTAGACGGATGTTTACCCTTTGACACTGGGTTGTGTAGGGTATATGGCCTGACACTTTTCTAGACTGTTATCAACCAGAGAACAGAACACCCCATTGACATGATCCTGCTTCACTCTCTGTCTGCCATCTTGAACAATTCCTCCTCCCCCAACTTTGAATCCCACCATGCATTATCAGCCACCCTGATTCTTCCTTCTTCAAAAAGAAAAACACATATGAGCAAAAGGCTTAAGTAGGAAATTTTACTTCCTATCCACCTTGTAAATCTGGTCTATCCTTAAAGTTTTTAGTCACTTGACTATGATACTATCTCTAAAACTACATAGAGTTTTTATCTTCCTTTTTCAATTCTCTAATTTTACGTTGTTACTCCAGATTAACTTTGTATTAGTTATGGTTCCCAAGTGCAAGCAAAACTAGCAGTTCTGTTTCATATAGGCAGGCAATAAATTTATTAGTATGGCATTATGAAATCACACACATGTTAAGAAATAAGAATTGCTGAATATCATGCTATAAGAGTGACTTACCTAGGACACAGTAACTGGCTCTGTTGTCAGTGGACAGTTGCTACCAGAGGATATCTTACTCCCTGCCATTCAACTCTACCGCAACCACTTTGCAGAAATTCTAATTGACTGAGATTTTGTACTACTTTCCAAGATTCGAATTCCTGAGTGGGAGCAGTCTCTTGGCTGTAATTAGGTGACATACCCATTAGCAACCAGTTGGCTGTGATTAGGTGAGATACCCATTCTCTGAGCTGTGATGTCCAACATTTCAGTTGCTAAAGGTATGTGGCTATTAAGCATTTGAAATGTGACTAGTCTAAATTTAAATGGGTTTTAACTGCAAAATACATATCAAATTTTGAAGACTTAGCTCTTTCCCCAAAATAAAATATTTCATTAGTAATTTTTATGTGGATTTCATAATAAAATAACTTTAAAAATATATTGGGTTACTATTGAAATATTATGTTATTTAGTATTATTAAGATTACCTTTCCCTTTCCCTTTTTAAAATGTGACTTCTAGAAAAGATAACATATGTGGTCCACATTTGTAGCTGGATTTATATTTCTATTGGACCATGCTACTTTAGAGTCTTCATCTTTAGGGGAGGTAATATCAACCTCCTTGTGGATTTTATGAAAAAGGAGGAAGATTCACGTCTATCCATAGTCACTTAGGCTGATTTGTCTCATACTCTGGTAATTTCTTTGTTTCTCTCTGGAACATGATGAAACCACGATACATAGGTTTTCTTTTTCTCATTTATAGGGATGTCTGGGTGGCTCAGTGGTTGAGCGTCTGACTTCAGCTCAGGGTGTGATCCTAGAGTCCTGGGATCGAGTCCTACATTGAGCTCCTTCAATGGAGCCTGCTTCACCCTCTGCCTGTGTCTCTGCCTCTTGCTCTCTCTGTCTCTGATGACTAAATTAATGAAATCTTTATGAAAAAAAAAGATTTTCTCATTTATATGAATATCTTAGTATATATTCTTGCATTAGAACCTAACAAATCCTCATTGAATATTTGCTGAATTTGCTAGCTGTACATCTGTGATTTTATAAAGTGACCTAAATATTTTGGAATCCATAATTGTAGTGATGTTAATTTAAATGCTACATTAAAATAATCAGTTAGACTTTGAGAAGTAAAACTATTCTGAGAAGGCAAAGCATGCAGTACCATTATTTCTACTTCTATATTGGAAGGTTGAGACAAGACTGCTTATTTTGTGCTTGGCAGTTTCACTTATGTTATCATTTATTATTCTTGACAGTCTTGTCATACCCATTTTACTAATCATCTAATAAGATGATAAGAAGTTTGCTAACTTCCTTAAGGTTACATAACCTCCTTCAACTGGCATGACTGAGATTTGAACCCAGTTTTGTCAGACTCCCCAGTTTAGGCAGTTTCCACTAAACTATGTATCCATAAGAATGGAATTTCAATTTCTGATTTTCATTTTTTTTAACATTTTTTAATAGTAAAATGAGTTACTTTTGAAAAAAAATCCATCTCATATCAACAGCTACATGACTATCATGTAAAAATTTTGCTAAACAACGTTCTTCAGTAAATTAAATATACTTAGCCAGAAAATACTATGTCTTCAGTTCTCTTGTAAATAGGCCTTAAATTAGGCACAAAAGACATAGGAAAATATAATTTGAGTATTATTGAGCCCCTAATGCCTGAATATATCTTAAGATCTCTTGAAACTCTGAAACACAGCTGGGCAATGTATCTTGGCATAATTTATTTTTTTAAAGCCACTCACACCTGGTTGTATTTTCAACGTATTGGGTTTTGTGAATTTACTCTTTTATAAGAAGCACTTATTCCTAGTCAAAATTCATTCTACTCTAAATGAAGAAATCCCTAAGGTTCACAATGAATATGGCATCATAGAAATGGGTTGTGCTATGATTAAAGCAAATTATTTTTATATGACATCCATTTAAACAGTATAATATCAATTTCGTGTTCTGGAAGTAATTTTTAGTGAGCATTTTGCCATTTCCATTAATGATGAAGTAATGGAGGATACTGATGTAGACTTAAAAATGTCTGGATTCAAATTTCTCATTAATATAGCATTTTAAAGACAAATAGCACTGTGCTTGTCTCTGGCAAGGGGGATTTCTTACTTCGGATATGAGATCACTTTTCTGTGCTTGTACTGGCTGTTGGTCCTATAATGGAGATTTAAAAAAAATTAGACATCACATAATAAAAATCAGCATTTCCAAAAGTATATTCCTTGATTTGTTAATTCCTCCCCCCGCCCCCCACCAAAGCCCCCAAACCAAAAAAACCTAAGTGGTTTATTGTTGGTTTGGATCCTTTATTTGCAAGTGGGAAAAACTCTAACTCAAAGTATTATAACCAGGAAAGGAAGAGATAACCAGGATTTTTTTTTTTAAGATTTTATTTATTTATTTATTCATGAGAGACACAGAGAGAGAGGCAGAGACACAGAGAAGCAGTCTCCCTGTAAGGAGCCCAATGTGGGACTCGATACTGGATCCTGGGATCAGGCCCTGAGCTAAAGGTAGACACTCAACCACTGAGCCACCCAGGCATCCCTGATAACCAGGTTTAAAACTCTCAATTCAAGGACCCTGGGTGGCTCAGTGGTTGAGGGTCTGCCTCTGCTCAGGAAGTGATCCTGGAGTTCTGAGATTGTGTCCCACATCAGGCTCCCTGCATGGAGCCTGCTTCTCCCTCTACCTGTGTCTCTGCCTCTGTCTGTGTGTCTCTCATGAATAAATAAATAAAATCTTTAGGAAAAAAAAAAAAACACCTCTTGGTTCACTTGCTTTTTCTGTGTCTCTGGTCTTTGCTTCTTTCTATATATTGCCTCAGGATAGCTTGTACACAATGGCTACAGTGATCTAGTTTGCACCCTAAAAGGCTTTTTCTCACCAGTTTGAGACAGAAGATGCTATTGAAGGAATTGATTGACTTAGCTTGGTTCATAGACCCATTTCTAACCCAGTCCTTATGCCATAGAATATGTGTACTTATTCCCACACTTTGGGGAAGAGATCTGCGACCAGAAATAATGTCTGGGAAAATAGTGTTAGACAAAACTGTACCAGGAGTCAAAGATATTTGAACAGATTTCTGAGCTGTAGGCCATCTCAGAGTCTTTAATATGCTAATATGAAGGGTGAATCTGTGGACAAGGAGGATATTTTATGCCATGTTTTCTGAATATATCTGAATATGGAAATTTCTTTTTAATAGGACGTCATGTTAGATTAATGTGTTCTAGAGTTGCAGACCTAGTCACATAATAATTAGCTTCTTCAGTTTCTATTATCAACCTAATGATCTCTGTGAGCTCCTACACTGCTGGGTGGATGGTGTGACTAAAGTATATATTTACACAGTGAGGGAGTATATGAGTATAGGTAACTTTAACTGCCAATCAAAAATATGTCAGAGTTTCCAAGTTTAAACAGCCTCATTTGTTAAGTTTGTCTCTCTGGGTAAAAGGCTCAATTAATTATATTATCTCCTTCATCACAAATTGACATTTGGCTATATGGGTAAAGATGGGCTTGCTTATGTTACCTCTTGGCAATGGGATCTGTGTTCTTTCCTCTGGACTCTTGCCAGCCTCTGCTATGAGATGATAGGTCTGGCCCATTGATTCCTTGCATGGGAATTTGCTAAAACGTGGCTGGTGAACTTACAGTTTATTATTTAGCCAAGGTTGGGCTTTTTGGCCTTCTTTTGTTATTTGACTCCACCTCAGCTCTTAGTAGTGGTACATACTCATTTTTATTGAAATGTCCTGCTTTTAGTCCCTGGCCAAGACTGTCTTTTCCATACTTAGGGAACTTTCTCCTCACTATGTCATTCTTTGTTATTAGTTTTTTTTACATAGCTACTTTTCACATATTTCCTACTCTACCCACTTTGGAGTGTATGGGGGAATTTTGGAACCTTTTCACCCTAGATTAGAGCTGAGGGTACTTGAGGAGTGTAAACCTAGAGCTTGTTTGTGCTTACCTACATTTTTTCTAGTATCTACCCTGAGCTTCACCCCCATTTTGGCACATCAGGGAAGCTTTTGACTTTCTCTGGAACTATCTAAGAAGGCCTGAAGTCTATCTTCACTCCCCAACTAAGTGGATGCCTTGCACATGCATTCTTTTTCTTGGTTCTCCTGTATGAATCCCTTTCATTTTCCCCTCCACCAGCCATAAGCGACTTTTCTTTTTTCTTTTCTTTTCTTTTTTTCTTTTCTTTCTTTTCTTTTTTCTTTTCTTTTCTTTTCTTTTTTTCTTTTCCTTTTCTTTCTCTTTCTCTCTCTCTCTCTTTCTTCTTCTTCTTCTTTTTTTTAAAGATTTTACTTATTTATTCATGAGAGACACAGAGAGAGGCAGAGACATAGAGGGAGAAGCAGACTTCCTGTGGGAAGCCTGACATGGGATTTGATCCCAGAACCCTGGGATCATGCCCTGAGGCAAAGGCAGATGCTCAACAACTGAGCCACCCAGGTGTCCCCATAAGAGACTTTCTTATTGGTGCTTTTATATGTAAAATTAGCTCAGAATTTTAAGAATCCTTTTTCTCTTCGACAAACCTTTCTTCTCTACACTGTTGTCAGATTTAGAAAAAATAATGAAGTCCACTGTGATTCAAACCTAAAGAAAGACCACTTAGTTCAAGGTAGTTTACTTTTACCCTGAGGGGACCAATGACATTGACTCAGTGCGTTGCAAAGTATGCAGTGCAGATTTATAGGTTATGAAAGCATATATGAAAATACTTCTAAAGAATATTATCATCAGCATAAATGTCTCATAGCACAAGCTTTGGGGTATGCTGACTTAGTCCAAACTATTAATTAACTAATGAGAAGAGACAGTCCAAGAGATTCTGCAATGTCAAACAAGTCTGTAGTGTCAGGGCTAAAACCCAAATCTCCTATTGCCAGATCATCTTGGCCTACACTTAACCTTTTCAATGTATCTTTTGGATACAGTCCTTCATGAAATTTTGAATTAGCAGCACCACACAGATATTAACCTCGACCTTTCATGAGATTCCAACCAGAACAAGTTGGAAGGAACACAAAAGCTGAGAAGTCTCTTTCTCTAGGTAATAATGGCTAATGATTTCATTTTTTAAAGATTTATTTATTTATTTGAGAGAGAGAGAGAAAGAATGGAGGGGGAGGGGCAGCAGGAGAAGGAGAGAGAGTCTTAAGCAGACTCCGCACTGAGTATGGAGTCTGACTTGGGGCTCTGTCTCATGACTCTGAGATCACAACCTGAGCAGAAACTGAGTTGGTTGCTTAACTGACTGTGCCACCAAGGAGCCCCAATAATCGCTAATGGTTTTAAAGTGCTTAAATGCAGATACTATTTCATGCTCCACTTATATTAATGCAATCATTTCTTACACCGTCCAATAAAGTAAGAATTATTGCCCCATTTTACAGATAAGGAAATTGAGTTACAGAGAAATCAAATAACTTGCCTTTAATCACATAACAGGTAAGTTATAAAGCTGGGAATTGAACACAGGTCTGCTCTAGAATCTATGTTTTGCCCACTACATTTATTGCCTCTTACAAACCTTTGGAAGAGCCATCCTGGACTTCCTCTAATTGCATTTTCCATTTTTCAAGGATCTTCTGATCCAAGAGAAGGTGCAATAGAAAAATGTCTATAGTTAATTTCTTTGTTTAATTCTGGAAGTGTTTTCAATAGCTTGGGTAGGAAAACAGAGTTCTAGGTTGACTATCATGTGAGATTTCTTGTTAGTCCCTGCCCCACAATTCAAGCCAATCTGAATAAAATTGGATTTGGGAAGTAGGAGATAATATTAAAGGGAAAGCTTAAATACTAAAAATAAATTTCCTCTTTTACTATAAGTTTGTGATATAATCTTGGAATAGTCAATATCATGGTTCAAGAAAATCTTTTCATTCCTCTTCCTCAGTGACCCATGGTCATTGAGATTTCCCAATCTCAGTATTTCTACATGGTAATATGCAATGTCATCCAAGAGAGAATAAAGGCAGTTGAGATTCTTCATGTGAGTATTGTTAATAGCTTGTTAATTGCTCCTGACCACAACTTCTAAGAAAGCTCTTTGCAAATTTTCTAGATTCTAGATTTCAATTGTGACCAAGTGTGAAGGTCTAGAATTACAAGTCAATTATGGGTCCTTAACATTTGAAGGTAAATATAATCAATCACTTTCCAAGGCATGAGCTCATCACCAAGATGCAAAAATATAGCTTAATTTAGTTCTGGCTGTCCAATCCTTTTACTTTTTGCAATTGTCTATTTTGGAAGAACCCTCAAACAATGGAAATAGACACCATTTCACAATAGATTACGAAATGGCAGAAGAGAAAAATTGGTGTAGTGTGGTAGTGTAAAGAGCACTGATCCTGGATTTGGGCAGACCTGGCACAAATTCTAGGGCTACTTCTTATTTCTTATATGATGATGCTGTATTTCATGCTCTTAATCTGTAAAATGGAAATAATATCTATATCCCTAAGGTTTTCTGAGAATTAAATGCAACAACATTAGAAAAAATGTCTACCATATATTAATTTTTATTTTTAATATAAGATTTGCCTTGATTTGGGCTTCTAAGGGTTTTCTTTCATTAAAACTAGAGTTAAGTTTTCTTCTAGTTTTATTGCAATATAACTGACATACATTGTATTAATTAATTAGGGTGTACAATATAACAATATATCATTGTATGCTAATTAATTAATACAATGTATGTCAGTTATATCTATATGTATTTATATCTATCTATCTATCTATCTATCTATTTAAAAATGATCACCATGATAAGTGTAGTTAACATCTATCATCTCACAATTATAATTTTTTCTTGTGATTAGAACTTTTAATATCTCCTGTTATTAGCCTAGAATGTTGGAGAAGGATAGAATTAAAAGTCTTAATATTGAGCCTGGATATCTCAGTTGGTTAGGTGTCTAACTCTTGATTTTGACTCAGGTCATGATCTCAAAGTTGTGAGCCTGAGTCCCATGTCAGGCTCTGCACTCAGAAGGGAGTCTGCATGGGATATTCTCTCTCTCTCTCTCTCTCTCTCCCTCTGTCCCTTCCCCTACTCATGCATACTCTCTCTCTCTTGAAATAAATTAAAGGAACTTTAAATGTTAAATGTCTTAAAACATGCTTTTATATAATGGAAAAAAATTATAGATTTTGTTACTGAACTAATCTCATTAACTCTCATCTAGGTAGCTCAGGTTTACAGATTATGTTTGCCATATTCCAAAGCCCTTCAAATAGCTCTCAAGGTTTGTTGTTTTTTGTTCTTCTTCCTCTCCCCAATATAAGTGGTAGACAGTGAATGTATTTTGGTTCCTTCAATGTTAAAATGTGTATGATATCTTAATAGTAGAGGTTTAATGGACAAACTATATGAAACATTTTATGAACTAGTGTTTTAGAAGATCTGGAGAGATAATTACCATAAGTATAAGTCTACCATAACTGTAAGCCTCTCAAATTACTTACCATACCTAATTAATAAGTACCTAAATATTTTCTTCTTCATGAAGGTCTTCCAATCATAGCATATAATGTCAATCATATTATATAATGTCTATTTCTGTAATAACTATTTTCATGCCCATTTTTTGACTAAAATACTCTATCTTTGGCTTTACAGAGTGTCAAAAGTGCTGGCATCTAGAAGGAAAATACGGTATATCCAGAAATCTGTGTCATCTTTGGCTCTTCTTTTTTTCTCTCATTTCCACTATCTACTCACAGAACTGAGTTAATGGCTCTTCCTATATCTGTCCTTTCCTGTGCAACTCAGCACTTTTTCCCCCACCCAGTTAATTTTTTTCAGTAGATATTAATAAATATCTATATGAATAAAAATTCAGTGTGAATAAATATGTCCTTTTTTTTACTGCTATGGTACCAATTTCACCTGATTAGCACAAATTTATTGAGTATATGATGTATCCATTCCTGAAATGGGGACATCAGTAAACAAAATAAATATAGCTCCTGCCCTTTCTAATTTTCTTGGCTAGTGAAAAAAACAGAAGCTAAACAAATAATTATAAATACTGAAATAAATATTCACAAGATGTTCTATGTCTTATAAAATGAAAGAAAATAGCAGATACTAATAAGTATTTATTTAACATTAATTTAAGTCAATTACATTTTGACTGATAGGTCACAGATAGTTGTGTGCCCATTATGTTATTGCTGACTGAGCTTTAACCTAAGTTAAAAAACACATTTGTGCCCAGACACTTTTTTCTCCTATAAAAGCATTAATTTTTATTTAATGTTTATTATTTCATGGGTATAAAACTTATAGACATTTTTCTATTAGAGATTTGATGAAATGTTTCATCTCCTTTCCTTAGCACAGGAACCATTTCATTGTGTCTATAAGTGCCACAATAAGTTCATTTTCTTTCATGTAGCATGAATTCTTTAAAAGTGCTCTGGTATTATGTAATTTAACTTTTTGATACAATGTAAGGGAATAATAGTGTTTTCAGCCCCTGAGTTCCGTGAATGGTGCATAGCAGGTTTTCAGTTACTGATGAAAATTATAACTTCTGTTTTGATCATTTCCTATTTTTCCTTTATGGAATATTGGAGTTAGTTTCCAAACTGACATTGGAGTCCTAGTTCTGTTACTTACCAGGTGTGTGACTTCAGGAAAGTCAATTTTCAGGACATCAGCTTCATCATTAATAACATGGGTGTAGTTATATCTGCCTCATTGAGTTGTGTTCATATTAGAAGACTTGATTATCTGTAAAGTTAGGCGTATAGTAGGTGGTTAGTTTCTTTTTTATGATCACATTTTCTACCATATCCTAAGAATCTAATAATTCTTAGGCACCTATTTAGAAAGAGGAAAGTACAGACTGATCTTGTTCTGTGTGCTGCAGGAAACACATTTTAATTGATTTTTACTTGGTATATATTTTTTTCAAAATTTATACGAATTCTGTAATGATTATGAAGAAGTTGTCTCAAAAGCATTATTCCTGGGTCATAATAACTTCTTAGAAAACACAGAATTATGAATGTTGAACTTACTTATTCTTTCCTTCCTTCCCCCCTTGCTTCCCTTCCTCTTCTGTTTCTCTCACTCTCTTTTCTTTTGGAAAGAGAGCTATTCTCTGTGTAAGCATCCATGACTTACCAAAGCCAGCCTTTTAGCTATGTTTCCAAGAGAAAGCATTCTTTAGAAAAACTCCTTTCTAACTACTAGTTCATAAATTCTTATTAATCTTAAGAATATAAAGTAATGTATAAAGGAAAAACTATCATAACTATAGTTTTGAGTTGAAAAAATATGTAATATTTTTACAAACATTTCAGAGATAAGGAAAAAATAATAATTCTTATTCCACTACATTATATAATTTTTATAAATTTTGTGTATTTCTCTCTAACATATATATAAAGTATATATATATTTTAAACATAAATGTTCATGTCTTAATTTTAACTTAACTTTATGTGCTACATAGTTTTGTAATTATCATTTTTAGTGGATACTCATTACTTCCTTGAGTTTGTACCAAGATATATTTAAATGATGCCATTTTGTTAGATATTAAAATAACTTCTGTGAGTTATTGTAACAAAAATATATATTGAGGAACACCTGGGTGGCTCAGTGGTTGAGTGTCTGCCTTTGGCTCAGGGCGTGATCCCGGGGTTCTGGGATCAAGTCCCATGTCAGGCTTCCCAGAGGAAGCCTGCTTTTTCCCACTTTCTATGTCTCTGCCTCTCTCTCTCTCTCTGTATCTCTCATGAATAAATAAATAAAATCTTTAAAAATTATATATATACTGAACCCTTTTACATACAACTTTATTATTTTCATGGAACAAACTTTCAAAATTTAATTATTAACTCTCAAATAAAGTCTTATGGTTCTTTATATATATCACCAGATTATCCAAAATGTTTAAATAATTTTTGCTCCCATTATATACATCAGCTTCACCTTCTACCCTTCCAAAGTACTGGTCTTCCTTCTTTCCTTTTTGCTCTGTCAAATCAACATTTCTTTTTTCCTTCCTTCCTTTCTTTTTTTTCTTTCTTTTCTTATCTTCCCTTTCCTTCCTTCCTTCCTTCCTTCCTTCCTTCCTTCCTTCCTTCCTTCGACAGAATGGTGGCAGTTGAATCTTGAGAAAAATTTCCCACTCCAGATTAACTGAAATTTTTGCAATGAGATAATTAAAAACATGGGCTCCAGACCCAAGCAGGCTATTTTTACTGCTTTTAGTTGTCTTACCTAAACCAAGTCATTTAACTTCCCCATGGTGGATTTTCCTTCTCTGCTATGTTTGTAATAATAGTACTGGGATGTTATGAAGATTACACATTTTTAGGACATGTCTGGTACACATAAGCACTTAGTAAATGTCTACAGCAGTTGTTTTTACTTTTCATTATCTATTTACACTCTCTGGAGTATAAACTCTATGAAGGCAAGTACCTTACTTATCTGCTTTGGTCTCTGCTGTGTTCCCAGCACCTAGAGACAGCACCAGTATTTAATAGATGTCCACAACTATTTGCTGAATAAATTAAAAAATGAATAAATGTTTTAATATCTTAGAGATCAGGATTGCTATCTACTGACTTCTGACAGAACTGACTGGATTATTTGTGAAGTCAGGTTCTTTGCTGCATCCCAACACATTATTTACTCTGTGTTGATTTATAATTGACCCTCTGAATATTACCAAGACTAGGCCTGCAGTTTGATTTACAGGGTGGTTTTAGCACTGGATACCTCTCAGTTCTTGGAGTTTGAGTATTGGCTCCATGGCATTTAAGTTGAATATTGTCAAGTCATTGAAGCTTAGTTTTCCCAAGGTACAATGATGCTAAAAATTTCTACATAAAATTTATTGAGAAGACTGTCCTTATCACAGTGATTGATGTTTCTCTAAGGAGGGTTGAGTAAATCATTTCAGACAGAAAAAAAAATTCTGTTCTTAAAAATATACTGTAAAAGGGATACCAGAACTTCCTTAAATTGCCCAAACTAGTGCTTAATCATCCTCTCAGGAAATTCTTTCTTTTGGCTGGAGGTGATTTTGGCATACCCTTTATCATGAAAGTATTTGTTTAGTAGACCACCCTCAATGTATATGCTCTGAGAATCCCCAAGAGGATTTTTGTAAATTCAGGGGGATCATGGATTTTTTTGAAATACAGAAACTTCCTCTAAGAGTAGGGTGACCACATTCCCCTAAGGAACCATTCATCTACATCCACTCTTAAGTCTCACACTTCTTATATGGAACCTAAATCCACTTAATGCAATTTAAGCCAATTTCCTGAGGTGTATCTCATTAGAGATGGAGAACAGCTGGCCACTATTTTATGTATAATAAATCTTCATGTGCTTAAGATAGTTTTTAATTTGCTATTTTTTTCTTAAGCAAGCTGCACCTTCCCTGGTTCTCCACACTGTCCTTCATCCCCTATAAGCCTTTTTTCCTCCCATACTAATTTAGATCTGTTTAATCCTCAAATATTACCAGTCATATCATTAATTAAATATAATATTTAAGATGCTTATTCATACCTCCTACAGAATATAATGACAATATAAAAGATGGTTTTAACTAAAATATTTTTCTTAATGATTGTACTACTTCTTGTATTTTTAGGGTCAGTCTACACTTATACAGATTTCACAGTGAGTAAGGATTTTGTACAAAATCACAAAGCATGATTAGTCTTACTTGCTTATAAATAGTAAACATAGTAAGTTTTAATGTTGACAATAGTTTTTATTACTTTCCTTTATAATATCCTCCACAGTGACTACTTTCTCATTGTTGCACTATGTGATCCAAAAATCTTATGTAACTGCTTAGATAACTCAAAATACTCAAGTAATTAATATGTAGTTTTGTTATTGGAAAGAAAAATAATTGATATAACTGATAATTTTAAAACCAATTAGGAAGTTATTTTTTATCTTGCAGACACTGCCTTAATTATTTTATTTTATTTTAAAAATATTTTATTTATTAATTCATGAGAGACAGAGAGAGAGAGAGAGAGAGAGAGAAAGAAAGAAAGAGGCAGAGACATAGGCAGAGAGAGAAGCAGGCTCCTTGAAGGGAGCCTGATACAGAACTCGATCCTGGACCTCGGGATCATGCCCTGAACTTAAGACAGATGCTCAACTGCTGAGCCACCCAGGGATCCCTGACTTAATCATTTTAGATTAAGATTCAATTAGCATACCAACACTTTGAGAACTTTCAATACACTGGATAGTGTAGGCTCTTTTGCTTATATGTCCTTACTTAAATCCCCCAATATATTAGGAGGTAAACAGTCTTCTTCTTCATATATATTTATATGAAGATATATAAACACAAAAAATTGATGTTAAAAAATATCAATTGCCAGGGCACCTGGGTGGCTCAGTGGTTGACCACCTGCCTTTGGCTCAGGTCATGATCCTGGGGTCCTGGGATCAAGTCCTGCATCAAGGTCCCCACAGTGAGCCTACTTCTCTCTCTGCCTGTGTCTCTGACTCTCTCTGTATCTCTCATGAAAAAATAAATAGAATCTTTAAAAAAATCAATTGCCTAATCACTCTAGGTAAACAATTAGAGAATAAATAAAATGAAAAAGAAACGGTTTTGTTAAAGTTCCATTATCAACTGCTGACAGGGGACCACCAATGTGGGTGATAAGAAAGGAAAAACCACTACTTTGTAGTCTTTCAGTACTTGCTGAATACTAAAAACATTTAGATCCTTTTGTTGTTTTTGTCTTGTGAGAGATGATAATAATATAGTTATTCTGAGTTAATGTTAGGAGCTAAATAAACCAATAGCTACATTATACCCATTCCTTCTGAAGTTACAAACTCAGTGGGACAAGACTGAGAGGAGCACGTCCCTCTCTGTTTCAAATGACAGAATTGGGAGAGAAACACCATAATGGAGCCCTTGTTATGGGTGGTAACTTTTCCAGTTATTGCTGTGCAACAAACCACTAAAACTTCATAGCATTTATTATGCTCACAGTTTTTGTAGGTCAGGAACTTGGAGTGGGCAGTGTGCTGATGGTTTGTCTTCCTTCCATCATGTCTTAGACCCTGTCTGAGTGGGGGTGACTTAGTGTCTGGGAGCCGAACAATCTGAAGGCTTACTCACAAGCCTGGTGGTTGATTCCAACTATTGGCTTAAATCTCACCTTGGGGCTATTATCTTGAATGCCTCAATGTCATTAGGGATTCCTTGAACATGTAGGCTCAAGGCAGTCGAACTTCTTACAGAGCAGCGTAGGGCTCTGAAGGTGAACGTCTAAACTAAGAAGGCAGAATATGAAAGGCCCTCTATAACCTAGTCACATAGTGCCAGTTTCACGTTTTTCTGGTTAAAAGCAAGTCACAGATCCATTCAGATTCAAGAAAGGAATTCAGCTACACTCTTAGATGGGAAAGTATCACATTTCTAAAAGTACACAGAGTGGGAAATCTTTAGAAAATAAAATCTGCCACAAATATTCTTGGCAGACTAGATAACTTGGATCAGCCCTGCACCTAAGGACAACTAAAAGTGGGAGACAAGATCTTTTTTTATTTAAATATTTTTGAAAGCTGAAGTGCTAACAAGAAGATGGAGAGTATTAGTAAGACAACTTGAACAAAGTGAATCAGAAAAACACCACACATAACAAATAGGCACACAGGATCTGTAGATGTTTTGGAAATTAGTTATAGAAGTTTGAATTAACTATACTAAATGTTTAAAAAATAAATGGAAGATTGAGATATTCAGCAGAGAAGAGGAAATGAATTACATTATGTAACGGATACTTTAGAACTTAAAAAATGATAATTAAATTAGTAATTCATGGCATCTGGGTGGCTCAGTGGTTGAGCATCTGCCTTCAGCTCAGGGAGTAATCTCAGGGTCCTGGGATTGAGTCCTGCATCAGACTTCCCACAGGGAGCCTGCTTCTCCTTCTGCCTATGTCTCTGCCTCTTTCTCTGTGTCTCTCATGAATAAAGAAATAAAATCTTAAAAAAAAAATAGTGATTCAATGGATGGCTTATCAGCAGACTAAAAACAAATGAAGAGCTGGCTGAAAAATAGGTCAGGAGAAAATATTCAAAATAAAGTATGGGGAGGCAGAAGGATGGTGAAAACAAAAGAAATTGTGAGAGGTATAGAAATTATAAAAGGACATGTATCAGTCGAGTAACTGAAGTCACAAAGATGAGAAAAAGGCAAATGAAATAATAGCTGAAACTTCTTGAAAACTGATAAAAACATCAACCCAAGGATTAAAGATATTCAAAGATTACCAAAGAAAGGAAATAAAAATAAAACTTCATTATGCAAATACACCAAACTGAGTTTCACAAGATGCAAAAACAATTAACTGGAGAGAGAGAGTAGCCTTTTTAACAAATGCCACTGGACCAGTTGGACATCCAGAGGCCAAAAATTGAACAACAATCTAAACCTTACATCTTACATAAAAATGAACTTAAAATGGATCATAGACTTAAATGTAAAAACATAGGACTGCAAAATTTTTTAGAAAAAAAAATAGGAGACAATCTTTGGAAATTAGGAGCAAAGAATTATTATGCTTGACACTAAAAATACAACTGATGAAAGAAAATTGATCAGTTGGATTTCATCAAAATTAAGAAATTTTACTTTGCAAAAGACCTAGCTAAGGGTATTAAAAGACAAGTTACAAACAGGGAGGAAATATTTGCAAACAATATATCTGACAAAAGACAAGTATCTAAAATATATTTTAAAATTCTCAAAACTGAACAGAAAAAAAATCTAATAACCAAATAAAAAATAAGCAGGGGATATGAACAGACATTACTGAAGAGGAAAGAAGTGACCAAGAGGCACATTAAAAGATGTTCAATATTATTAACCATGAAGGAAATGCAAATTAAAACCACAATGAGATATCACTACATGCTTACCAGTATGGCTAAAATAAAAAATAATGACAACCTCAAATGCTGATGACAATGTGGAGAAACTAGATCACTCATACACTGCTGGCAGGAAAATAAAATGGATAGTCACTCCGGAAAAATAATTTGACAGTTTCTTAAAAAGCTAAATATACAGTTCTTATACAATTCAGCAATTAATACTCTTGCACATTTATCCCAGAGAAATAAAAACTTATGTTCACATAAAAATCCATACAAGAATGTTCATAGCAGCTTTATTTGTAAAGTCCCAAACTGGAAACTATCCAAACGTCCCCCAATAAGGGAATGGGTACATACATATTATAGAATAACAGTAATAAAACTGAATAAAATGTTGAGACACACAACAACTTGGATGAATATTCATAGAACTGTCCTGAGTGAATTAAGCAAACCATAAAAGTTACATACTGTATAATTCTATCTATGTAACATTCTTAAAAATGTCAAAATTATAGAAATAAGTATCAGATTAATTTTTCCCCAAATTTTTATTTAAATTCTAGTTAGTTAACATACAGTATAGCATTGGTTTCAGGAGTGGAATTTAGTGATTTATCACTTACATATAACACCCAGGGCTCATCATAACAAGTGCCCTCCTTAATACCCACCACCCGTTTAGCCCATCTTCCACTCACCTCCCTCTATCAATGCTCGGTTTCATCTCTATCACTAAGATTCTATTAAAGTTTGCTTCCCTCTCTCTTTTTCTCCCCTTCCCATATGTTCATCTGTATTGTTTCCTAATTTACATATATGACTGAAATCATATGATATTTTTTTTCTCTGACTGGCTTATTTTGCTTAGAATAATACACTCTAGTTCCATTGATGTCACTACAAATGGTATTTCATTCGGCTGAGTGATATTCCATTATATACATATACCACATCTTCTATATTCCATTCATCAGTCAATGGACACTAAGACTCTTTCCATAGTTTGGCTCTTGTTGATAATGCTGCTATAAACATTGGGGTGCATGTATCCCTTCAAATGAGTAATTTTGTATCTTTTGGATAAATACCTCATAGTGCAACTGCTGGATCATAAGGTAATTCTATTTTTAACTTTTTGAGGAACCTCCATACTACTTTCCAGAGTGGCTATGCCAGTTGATAGCAGATTAATTATTACTATATGTTGGGGATTAGAGGTGAAGGGGTGGGGGTGGGAAGAAGTAAGTCCAATTATAAAAGGGTAGCATGAGAGATTCTTGTGATCATGAAACTGTTCTGTATTTTCACTGTGGTGGTGGTGACATGATAAAATTAAATATATACACATATCCATGTATGCAAATTAGTCCATACAAAATTAGTAAAATCTAAATAAGAAGAGTGGATTGTATTAATGTGAATTTCTTGATTTTGAAATTGTTCCATAGTTCTGTAAGATATTACCATTGGGAGAAACTGGGAGAAAGGTACAAGGAATCTCTTGACATTATTTCTAATAACTGTGAATCTCAATTATCTCAAAATAAAAAGTTAAACATACAATATAAAGTAAAACCACACAAGCATATTATAATGTAACTGACTTAATTTATGTAAGAGTTAAAATCTTAAAAGAAGCCTTAGGAAAAAAAAAAGGTTACTTTCACAAGGGCATCAATTACATTAGCAGCCTCTCAATAAAAAAAGGGAAGCCATAAGACATTAGAATGATCTCTTTAAACAGTCTAAGGACAATAACTACTAATTCAGAATTCTATACCCAGAAACCTTGTTTTTGAAGAATGAAGAGAGATAGTATCAGATAAACAGGAATGGAGAGAATTATCACCGGTGTGTCACTGCAGTAAAGAGTTTGCTCTAGCAGGAAGAAAAATGACCCCAAATTGAAGATAAAAAATGCAGGAAGTTATCAAGAGCAATAAAAATAGTTAAATACGTCACTAAATCTAAGTGATTATTGACTGAATAAATGTTTGGAGCAAGTTCAAAATATATGCAGAATCAAAACAAAGGACAAGGATGGCTTATAATTCAGAGCAGGATAAATGGAATTGTCTGAGCGTAGGGTGAAAGTACCAATTAAGATTAAGCCTTGACAAATGAAGCATGTTTTAATTTAGGAAACAGGAGTTAAATCCAGCCCTTAAATGTATGGCCTACAAATAATTTTTACACTTTAAATCATTATTAGAAATATTAGAAACAAAGAAGAGACTTTATGTTGGTTGGCAAAGTCTAAAATACACTATTTAAAAGTTTACTGACCTTTTTCATAGAGCTACAAGAATAATTTTTTTAAGCTAATAGAAAAAAAATGATAGTGAAAAAATTTCCTAAAGGAAGACAAACAGAGAGCACAGGAAAGAGATAGCACTGAGTAAAATGGGAGAGATAAATGAATTGCATCAGTAATTGTGTCAAATGTAAATAAAATAAATGCTATAATTTTAAAAAGAGGCTACTACTTTATATTAGATAAAAATAAAAATCTAATTTTGTAAATTTTACACATAAAGCTCACAGGTTGAAAAGTAAAATGATGATAAAATATATAATATCCAAATAATAACACCCCAAAAAGCTCATTTATCTATATTAATACAAGGCCTCAATATAAAAGCATTGATAGACATTGCAAAAGGCATTTCATAATAATGAAGTCTTTGATTTGCTAGGAAGATATGTCAATTCCAAGTATGTATAATACAGTCTCTCTCTTTTTGAAAAATTCACAATCAGTGAATTTAACACACTTCTTCTTTAACTGATAGAACAATTAAGCAATCAGTATGTGTGTGTATGTGTATATACATATATATATATAAGATATGAACAACATGATAAATTAAGTTTAACTTGCATTTATGAAATATTATACCTAACAACTGTAGAGTTCACATTATTTATGATTATACACAGAACATTTCCAAAATTGACTACATATGTTTTATAACAAAGCAAAGTCTTTGCAAATCTTAGGGTATTAAAATCCTGCAGAATATATATTCTCTATTATGTCATTAAACTAGAAATCAATGACTAAGAAGATAACTAGAAAATAAATCCCAAATTCCTAATGTTTTGAAATTGGCAGATAAACTGCTAAAAAACCCAGTTTAATAAATCACAGTGGAAATTGGACAAAAGCAAAGGTGCTGACTGATAAACAGTAATTTTCAGAATAAATTGTTATTTGAAAAAGAAAGTGAGAATAAGGAAATATATACATATCTGCTCATTTGTGCAAAAATAAACAGAAAAGTAAACTAATCAGATTGGTTTTCCAGAAAAGGGGCATAAGGCTAGAGGAACAGGAAAAGGAGTGGGCTGGAGTGGGCTTCTCTAGTGAAACTTTTTGTACAGTTTTGACTGTAAGAAGCAAGTTTTTTTTTTTTTTTTAAAGAAATTAAATCAACAGGGGATGACAAACAGAAACAAATGAATCATATTGTATTTCAAATGTATAAATTAACCACACTTGTAAAGACTGAAGGAAAGACTTGCTTGCCCCAACTAACTCTAGAACCAATATTTTGATTATATACCATTAAGCTAAAGATGACTCAGACTACAAACAATAACACATTTATTAATAGGTTTCTTTCTTCATTGAGGTATGGGTTAGCAATTCTCTGATTAAAAACATATCCTAAGACTGAGAAAATATTTTTGGATAGTAGCAACCAGATTTTTGTCAGAAGAGGGGATCACAAATATGGGAATGTTGTTGTGACGTTTATTGAAATTTGATCGATCAGCATGAATTTATCCCTAGATTGATGGACAGACAGAATGATTAGAAAGATAGATAGATAGATAGATAGATAGATAGATAGATAGAGATACACAGAGCCCAGATTTTATTTTATTTTTTTATTTTTTATTTTTTCAGAGCCCAGATTTTAAATTCTAATTTCTATTTTCTACTACAAGCCATGCCAGCCCCTTGGGAACATGGCTAATTCCTGGGCTGGGCATGGAAGAGTCCACAATAAACCTGGAATATTTTGCTCTACCAGAAGTTAAGGAAGTATTAAAAACAACAACAAATATGGTGCATGTCAAAAGGCATAGAAGCTCATTTGAATGGGCTTATCAAGTCTGGATCAATTTTAAGTATCAAAATTAAAAATTATACTGATGAGTCATACATCACAGAATAAAATTAGAATCCATAAGTCCACACTTATATAAATGAATTAAATGTAGAGAAAGGACTCCCCCCCCCACCCCGCCTCCCTAGTAGAATGCCAAATACTAATTGCGGAAGGAATGATGGCATTTAAAAAGTCACCATTTTGGGTGCCTGGGTGGCTCGGTCAGTTGTGCATCAGACTCTTGATTTGGGCTCAGGTTATGATCTCAGGGTTGTGAAATGGAGCCCTTCACAGGACTCCTTGCTCATAGCAGAGTCTGCTTGGGATTATCTCTCTCCTTCTTCCTCTGCCCCTCCTCATACTCTCTTTTTCTATCAATCAAATCTTAAAAAGAAAGTCATCATTTGGCAACCACTACTGTAATAATAGAAAGTCCCTGCTGAAATTTGAGGGGACAAGCTTGATGAGAAGCAAGATATTCATACCATTTCAAAAGCATCTCACAACAGCATACATATTAATTTTATTTTATTTTATTTTTTTCATATTAATTTTAAAAAGGAAAATAGCATTGTTATAATGTGAAAACTGACAGATACCACCTTAACTACGTGTTCAAGGTTAGGATCACCAGTCGTGGAACAGATAGATAACATGTACTTCTTGATAGGTTGTGGTGAGGACACAGCATCATGTCTGTGGTTGATATTCCTGCTAAAAATGCATAAAATGAATCAAATCATGAAGAAACTACAGACAGACTGAAACTGGGGGCTATTCTATGAATTAAGTGTTTATACTCTTCAAAAATGTGAAAGGCATGAAAGGCAAAGAAAAAGTAAAGGAAACTTCCTGCTTAAAGGAGACTAAGTAGTTATAATAATTAAATACAATTTTAATTGGATTTTTATTTTTGCACTAAAAGAAATTAGTAGGTCAATCTTCAAAATTTGTATATGATCTGTAGGTTAGATAAAGGTACTGCATCAATTATACAGTGATTGTATAAGATTGTGTGCTTACTTTAGAAATGAAATATTTAGGGAAAGGAGGGCATGATGTCTGCAACATGTACTCAGAGTTTCAGAGTTTGTGCTCATTCTCTCTTTCTCTCAATAAAGCTGAAGCCAATGTAGTAGAATAGTAACATGGAGAATAGGAGTGAAATATATGTGAAATCTGTTATTACTGTTTAGAAAATATTTATGTCTAATATTGTTCAAAATAAAAAGTCAAAAACTGCTTTATGGCTATTATAGAAGACTGTTGGCATTCTACCCGTATAGTGGTGCACCTACTTCTGGTCTCTGAATGCTGTTTACTGGTAACACGTGCAGTTCCTTGATGAGGACTTCGGTCTGCCTGCAGGTGCATTATGGTCCCTCTGGAAGGAAAGCCAGAAGTGACAGAAAGTTAATGCACTGGAAAAAACCCTCAACTAATGATGGATTAGAATATATGGTGGATAAATACTCCAGACTCTTTCCTCTTTGTTGAGGTAAGGCTGAGATACATATTAAATTGTCTCCCAGAGTTCAGTGGAGGAATTAAGTTCTAGTTGCCCATGCTGTTAACTTGCTTAATAATTTATATATTCTATTGGCTTTCTTCCCTAACTTCCCTATTGTTAAGCCAGATTGCTGTGATTTTCTCTCAAATACATCCTTGCACTTGAATCTTCGCTTGGGAGTCTGTTTTGAGAGGAACCAAAGAAGATAATTACTAAAGGACATGACAATAAATAGATTCTCTGTGTTGAATGCTAGAATTTATATCACATATTGGCCCTATGACTATAAATGTCCATTGCTGGTGGTGAGTAGGGTAGGAATAATTTCTGGTATACTGTAACATCATCATTATTAAGACATTTACCTTTAGTAAGTTGAGATGACACATGGGTGACAGAGAACACATTGGTGTACACAATATATCTTGCATTTGGCAGATATGGGGCATTAATAAGGATTGTGAAGTTAGTTGGTTATTGTTAATCAACATTATAGTACTGATGGAATAAAATGATAGGTTTAGGACTACCAATGAACTCAAGATCCAGTGTCAATGTCAGAAAGTCTTATGGCAACATTTAGAGAGCCCCATGTCCTGCAAGTGAGACTACATCAACAAACTGTCTGATTTTGAGAGTAATGAAATACATGCAGAATTCACAGTCCTGACAAGACTATAGGAGGGACTCTGAGGTGGGCTGGGATATTTGGGTATATGTTCTTGACAACTTTCAATTTCTAGATTCCATTGAATATTCTGGGATTATGAATTATCTACTTCCCCTTATAAGAGTATAGCAGCCCCTTGGTAGATGAAGGCAACTTTTTATTAACTACAGAATGCACAAAGTCATCACCTGACTCATTATGTATGGCCAGAGAACCCACAGGTGACTGTATTATCAAAGGATATTCTTCTTACTACAGTAATAAGAGATCCCCTAGTGAGGGAATAGAGCTTGTTGGAAAGCCTTATGATGGTTATATTCTGTAGACCATGTTATCAATAGGAAATTCTGTCCTGGAGTCAATAGTGATGGGATCTTGAAATGAGCAGCATTAAACTGCAGGAGGCAAAGTAAACATAATTAGTACACTTTGCAGTAAGACCAGAATATCAGTCATGGGTCTTGACACCCAGAGTTCTATGGCAATGGTTAAAAGATGATCGTATTCTTATGGGTCAAACAGATGGGGGAGCAATAAAATTATTAGTTAAAATATAGAATCAAAATAGATTAAAGTGGTACTATAGATCAATAATAAAGTAATATTTTTCCAGTGGCCCCTAACTCACAATATATATTAAAACTGTGTACATAAGAAAAACAGCAAATGTTTAGGAAGGTGTACAATAGTCCTATGCTTTATTATTATTATTTTTGTCCATAATACACAAATAAATTGACTGCTATTCATCTTTTAAGAGCCCAATATTGAGTTCTCATGTCATTTGGTCTCTTCTGAATGGATTAGAAAAGCTTTGGATGAACTGTGCCTCATGACTTCTATTCTTCAAGCCAATAGAGAAATAAGTGAAGCAAGAGTATATTTCTGACCTGAGTTTTTCTGACTCCTACCTCAATGTCTTTTTTATCCCAGCATACTGAAACAAATATAAAATAGCACTTCCAATTTTGTGTCATAGTTCTTTTCTTCTTTTTAAATGAGTCATACATAGCATATTTCATTTTGCTTTTGAGTTGTATGAGCTCCTTATCTATTTTGGATATCATCACCTTATTGGATATAAGGTCTGCAAATATTTTAGGTTGCCCTTTAATTTTGTTGATAGTTTTTTTTTTTTTTTTTTGCTGTGCAGATGCTTTTTAGTTTTATGTAGTCCCATTTGTTTTTGTTTTTGTTGCATTTATTTTCGTGTTAAGTCCAAAAGCGTCATTGCCAAGACCAAAGCCAGAAGCTTATCCCCTATGTTTTCTTCTAGGAGTTATATAGTTTCAGATAATACGTTCAAGTCTTTAATCTATTTTGAGTTGATTTGTGTGTATGGTGTAGGATAGGGGGCCAGTTTCATTCTTTTGATGTGCCTATTCAGTTTTATAAGCACTCTTTGTTGAAGAAACTATTCTTACCCCCTTGTATATTCTTGACACCTCTTTCTGGTAAATTAATCGACTATGTATGCATGGGCTTACTTTTTGGCTTTCTATTCTGTTCTATTGAACTATGTGTCTGTTTTTATGTCAATACCATATTGTTTTGATTATGATAGCTTTGTAATATTGTTTAACATCAGGAAAGGTGATGTGTTTAGCTTTGTTCTTTTTTTCTTAAAATTGCTTTGGCTATTTGGGGTCTTTTGTGGTTCCATACACATTTTAGAATTGCTTTCTCTATTTCTGAGAAAAGTGCCATTGGAAGTTTGATAGAGATTGCATTGAATCTATAGATTGCTTGGATAATATGGGCCTCTTAATAATAAAACAATTTCTACTGCATTAACACATAATGCCATTCCACTTACTTGGGTCTTCTTAAATTTCTTTCAGCAATGTAGTATAGTTTACAGTGAACAGATCTCATAATTCCTTAAAAATAAAATCTTAAGTATTTTATTCTTTTTAATACTTTCGTATCAAAATAGGATTATAGGACTGTTTTCTTAATTCCACTTTCTAATAGTTTATTGTTGGTATTGGTATATAGAAACACAACTTATTTTGTGTTTCTTGCATATTGTATATTGATTTTGTTACTTGCAACCAAACTAAAATAATTGACTATTTCTAACAGTATTTTTGGTGGTCTTTAGAGTTTTTAAAATATATAATGCCATTTCATATGCAAATACAGACAGTTTTACTTTTCCTTTCTTATTTGGACGGCTTTTATTTCTTTTTCTTACCTAATTGCTCTGTTTAGGACTTCAGCACTATGTTGAATAAAAGTGAAGAGACTGAGCACCCTTGCCTTGTATCTGACTTTAGAGGTAAAACTTTCATTGTTTCATCACGGAGTATGATGTCAGCTGTAGACTTGCCCTATATGGTCCTTATTATGTTGAGGTATGTTTTCTCTATACCAAATTTGTTGAGAGTTTCTATCATGAAAGGGTGTTGAATTTTGTCAAATGCTTTTTCTGCATCTACTGAGACAATCATATGATTTTTATTGTTCATTTTCCTAATATGATGCATCATATTTATTGATTTATAAATGTTAAACCATCCTTACATCCTTGGAATAAATCCTACTTGATTGTGACATATTATCATTTCATTTTATTGTTGAATTCAGTTTGCTAATATTTTGTTGAGGATTTTTACATCTATGTTCACCAGGGATAATGATCAATAATTTTCTCTTCCTATAGTGTCCTTTTTTGGCCTTGATATCAGGTTAATCCTGCCCTTGAAAAATGAGTTTGGAAGTATTCTCTCCTCTTCTATTTTTTGGAACAGTTTGTAAAGATTGATTTTTTTTTTTCAAAAAAAAAATGTTTGGTAGAATTCAGATTCTTGATTTTCCTTGCTGGGAGGTTTTTGATTGCTGATTTAATCTCTGTTATTAGTCTGTTCAGATTTTCTGTTTCTTTCATAATTCAGCCTTGGTGGGTTGTATGTTTCTAGAAATTTATACATTTCTGCTAGGTTGTCCAATATGTTAGCATAGAATTGGTCACACTAGTCCCTTAATGATTATTCGTATTTTTGTGGTTTCCAATGCAATGACTCTTCTTTTATTTTTAATTATTTGGTTCCTTTCTCTTTTTTTCTTGGTAAGTTTAGATAAAGGTTTGTCTATATTTAAAACAAATTTCTTAGGTCCAATGATCTTTTCTATTAGTTTAGTCTCTATGACTATTTCCACTCTCATCCTTGTTTTTTTACTTCCTTCTGTTAACTTTGGGCTTAGTTTGTCTTTTCCTAATTCTTTGATGTATAAAGTTAGGTTACTTATTTGAGATCTTTCTTTTTTCTTAAACAGGGATTTATCTCTATAAACCTCTCTTAAAACTTCTTTTGCTATATCCCATAAATTTTGGTATATTTCCATTTTCATTTGTCTCAAGATACATATTTTTTCAATTTCTCTTCTAATTTCTTCTTTGACCCATTGGTTGTTAAAGAGCATGCTGTTTAATCTTCACACATTTGTAAATTTTCCATTAACTGGGATATTTTATAATAACATAATAAACTAGTTGGAAGCCACTCTATAACAGGTAAACATTGTAATAGGTGGTATAGCCATCCTAATATGGTTAGAATTTTGAAACATGATTTATTTACTTCTGCTTTTTCACTGGATATTATCATGTGAGCATTTTATATCTCATGAACACTATTCAGGATTGCACTCAATTATTTTCAACAAATATTTATTGAATATTTACTGTTTCAGGGATTTTGTAAATTGGGATTAAGAGTAAGCAAAACACCCTGAAATCCCTGTAACAGCTTAAACCACATGATTCCTTATATCTTTGCATCAAAAAATAAATTAAGATGCCTATAGATCTTAACATTTGAAAGACAAATCAGCCAATTGTAATACATGGGCCTAATTGAGCTCTTGAATCAAAAAAACATTTTTTTAAAAAAAGCAGTCCTGAGACAATTGGAAATTTGAATATGATAGGTTATTTGAGGCTATTACATAATTATTATTAATTTTAGGCTAGATAATGGCATTGCATTTATGCTTTAAAAAGATTACTGTATCTTTTAGAGATACATAATAAAATACTTTAAATGAAATAATTTGAAGGCTGAAATTTGGTTCAATAAAATATGAGAAATAGAATATAATGAGTAAAGATGAAACAATAATGTGCATGAGTTGATAATTGCTGAAGCTGGGTTATGGGTGTTTGGGGGTTCATGATATTTTGTCTATTTTTGTATATTTGGAAATTTTCCATAATATCACTTAAAAATCATAGCCAGTAATTATTATTGAAAATCATATATCATTGTTGTTTTTTTTCCTTGAATGTTACTGAAGGTATATATTTTTCTTAACTTATCTACCACTTTTACTGATATTCTGAGGAAATTCGTAGTAGATTTGTGATATATCATTTTTCTCATTTGTATTTTATTCACATGCTCCTATTTTTTTAGAACAATTGTAAACAATTTTGTTTTTTTCATCATTGCTTAGAGTAAAATTCAAGAATCTGTCTGACAACCACTGAATATATAACCTTGTTTGCCTAGGGCCTACTTAAATTTTTTATTTCTGTTATAGTCCATATCTGGGTATGTACTGACAAGCCTTTTGTTTTCTTAGGACTTTCTAAATATATTTCTTAGCAAGGAGTTTAGTGAGGCACCAGATTTCAACAAGTTCCTGAGCATTATTGAATTTTCCCTGTTGGCCTATTGAGAAATTGTTTTTCAACAACCTGAGGCTTTGTACTCATACCTTTTTGGAATAAATTGTTCTCATTGTCTGGTTCTACATGACACCAAGATAGTTGAAATGAAATAAGCAGGCTATTTTGGGAACCTGAGGTGAGATTGTCTTGTTTTTGTTTTCCCGCCTAGAAAATTTTGAACTTAGCAGAAGTTATTTTATTCATTATATTTAAGTAAAACCATAGAGTGGTTTCAGCACTGAAGGATCTACAAGTTCAACATGTCTCATTTTTTCTCCTAAGCAAGTGGCAATTTATGAACTTGTGCCAGGCTAGATGAAGTTAATGCATAGTCATTGATACACAAGAGGGAACAATTATGGATAATGCCCTGAAGAACAAGAGAAATAAAAATCTGGACAAATTATGCCACTAGATTGTAAATCTAAACAAGAGAAAAGGGGGAAGACAGAGGTGTCAGGAAGCAAAAAAGAATGGGTGGAAGCCAGATAGGAAGGAAAGACAATTTTCTGTTTGGAATGACTCAGGAAGGAAATAAATAGTTTAACTGAAATAAATAATAAATCATCCCCTTCAAGTTTGAATTATTTTCTTCCTCTCTATTTATGAAGCAGGAATGAGATGTGACAATAGGAAAAATGCTAATAATAACAATAATATAAATACTAATAATAAACTAATAATAAACATTTACTGAGTGCTGATTTAAGAGCCTAGAATTATGTTTAAAATTGTCATACTTTTCCACTATAATTATAGTTCCTCAGGTGGGAAGTAGTTGATTGTTTCCATTTTATAAATGAGGAAATGGAGGCAAAAAGAAGTAAAGCACATTTCTGGAGGTTACAGAATAAGGGAAAAAAAAGGCCAAATTTGAACTTGGATACTGTCAGTCACTCCACGGCCAGAGCATGTAATTAAATGCTCTATTAAATAACTGGATAATTATTCAAAAATTCCCCCAAAAGCAGTTGCAGCAAAATATGTAACTTTAAACAAAGGAGATGTTTAGATTCAGTCAATATGTATGAAAAGCATGGGTCAAATTCTTCAAATTCTACACTGGTCACTTTTCACATATTAACTTTCTTACTTAATCCTCATAAAATATTCTGTAAGTATATGGTGCCAGCTAGTAAGTAATAAGGCTTGGTTTTTTAATTCTTATTCAGATTCAATGATATTTCCATATTATCTTTCTCCAAGAAGCTAGGATTTATATTGTTCTTTCTTCTAGCTTGCTTGTAATTTTTTTTTTTTTGAGTATGGTAAAACATAGAAGTTTACTCTTAGTGACATTTACAATTTTACACAAACATGATCATTATCTAGTTTCATAACACTTTCATCATCCCAAAAGGAAACACCATGCACATTAAGCAGTCTTCTCTATTACCCCCTACCCCAGGTCCTGGCAACCACTAATCTGCTACTGTCTCTGTGGATTTGCCTATTCTGGATATTCATATAAATGGAATCATACATGTGGCCTTTTGTGTCTAGTTTCTTTCACTTATTCTAATGTTTTCAAGTTTCATTCATGTTGTAGCATGCAGAAATACTTAATTAGTTTTTATGGCTGAATGGTACTCCATTATATGAATATAGCATATTTTATTTATTCATCACTTGTTGGTCATTTAGTTCACTTATTTGATTTCCTTGATTTGGCTCTTGTGCTGCTATAAAGATTCATGTGCATGTTTGTCTCAACATCTGTCTTCAATTTTGGGGGGTAAATACTCAGAGTGGAATTGCTGAAACATACCGTAATTTTTTTTAACTTATGGAGAAATGTCCAGTTTTTCACAGTGGCTGCATTATCTTTCATTTCCACCAGCAATGTGGGAGGGAAGGTTCCAATTTTTCCATAACCTCAGTAACATTTGCCATTCCCCTTACCCTATTTCACTGGTGTTATCTTACTGCATATGAAGTGGTATCTCATTGTGGTTTTCATTTGCATTTGTCTAATGGATAGTAATGTTAAGCATCTTTTCATCTGCTTGTTGGCCATCTATATATCTTCTTTGGAAAAAAATATATATTTAAGAGATTCAAGTCCTTTGCTCATATTTGAATTGGGCTGTGGGTTCTTTGTTGTTGAGTTGCTTTTTCATATGTTCTGGATCTTAGATCATTATCAGATACATGATTTGTAAGTATTTTCTCCTATTATGGGGACTGTTTTTAACTTTCTTGATAATGCCCTTTGATGTGCAAAACATTTAATTTTAATTTAGTCTAATTTATCTATTTTGAGTGTATGTTTTATCATTATTATAAATTCTTGATGAATTGTCACTTTATATGTAATGTGATTTTTTCTTTTTGTAATTATTTATTTTTAAATTTAATTTTATTTATTTTTTTAAGATTTTTAAAATTTATTCATGAGAGACACACACAGAGAGAGAGAGAGGCAGAGACACAGGCAGAGGGAGAAGCAGGCTCCAATCAGGGAGCCTGATGTGGGACTCGATCCCGGGACTCCAGATTCACGCCCTGGGCCAAAGGCAGGCACTTAACCACTGAGCCACCCAGGGATCCCCTATTTTAAAAATTTTAAAGTCTATTTGACTAATATCAGTATAGCTGCCCCAATTCTCTTTTGGTTTTGCATGTCTTTCCAATCTTCATTTTTACTCCGCTTGAAACTTCAGAACTTATCTGAGTCTCTTGTAGACAGTATATAGTTAGGTCATTTTTAAAAAACCCATTCTGCCTATCTCTGCCTCTGTCCTTTAACCCATTTAAGGGTGATTTTAATCCATTTATATTTATAATGATTACTTCTGCCATTCGATATTTGTTTTCTTATGTCTTATATATTTTTATTTCCTCAACTCTTCCATTAATATCCTTCATGTATTTAAATGACTTTTCTAATGTACCATTTTGATTTCCTCATTTTATTTTCTCTCTATATTTGTATTTATTGTCTTAGAGGTTATGATGAGTAAGTATGTAATTACTTACATAACTAAGTTAACATCTTTAGTACATAAAAATCTACTTTGAACTAATGGTAACTTAGCTTCAATAGTATAAAATTTCTGCTCCTATGCAATTCTGTCTCTTCTTATGTTGTTACTATTGCAAATTACACATTTGTACATGTGCTCTCATTGATGTGGATGTATAATTATTGTTTTGGCATTTGTCTTTTATTTATTTTTTTTAGACTTTATTTATTTATTCATGAGAGACACACAGAGAGAAGCAGAGACATAGGCAGAAGGTGAAGCAGGCTCCCCATGGGAATCCCGATGTGGGACTTGATCCCAACACCCTAGGAACATGCCCTGAGCCAAAGGCAGATGCTCAACCACTAAGCCACTCAGGTGTCCCTGTCTTTTAAATTGTATTTAAAAAAGAGGAGTTACAAACCAAAAAACACAAAAATACCAGCTTTTATATTTAACTATATAATTACGTTTACTCGTATTCTTTATTTTTTCATATGGCTTCAAGTTACTGTCTAGTGTTCTTTCATTTTATCTTGAAGGATTACATTTAACATTTCTTGTAGAGCAGGTATAATAGTGACAAACTCTCTGAGCTTTTGTGTATCTGGGAATTTATTAGTTGATCCTTCATTTTTGAGAATAGTTTTGTTGGATATATAATTCTTGATTGTCTCTTAAATCTTGAAGTTTATTACACACTGCCTTCTGGCCTCCATGGTCTCTCTGAGAAACTGACTGTTAATCTTATTGAATATGCATTGTACATGATGAACTGCTTCTCTCTTGATGCTTTGAAGATTCTCTTTTTGTCATCATCTTTTGAAAGTGTGATCACAGTGTGTCTCAGTGTGGATCCTTTGGTTTATCCTGCTTAGTTTTTTGAGCTTCCTTGAGGGATCCCTGGGTGGCACAGTGGTTTAGCACCTGCCTTTGGCCCAGGGCACGATCCTGGAGACCCGGGATCAAATCCCACATCGGGCTCTTGGTGCATGGAGCCTGCTTCTCCCTCTGCCTATGTCTCTACCTCTCTCTCTGTGTGACTATCATAAATAAATAAAAAAAAATTAAAAAAATTTGAGCTTCCTTGATATGTAGATTAATTATTTCATCAAATTTGTAAAGTCTTTAACCATTGTTTGTTCAAACAATTTCTTCTCTTTTCTTTCTGGCTCCTTGCCTGAAACATTCAAAATGCTTGTGTTGGTAATCATGGTGGTATCACACAGGTTCCTTTGGCTCTGTTAATTTTTTTCCATTCTTTTATCTTTCTGTTCCTCAAATTGAATAATTTCAATTGATCTTCAAGTTTGCTTTTTTTTTCTTTGACTACTCAAAACTGCTATTGAGCTCTTGTAGTGAAATTTCACTTTAGTATTGTAGTTCTCAGCTCTAGATTGTCTATTTAGTTAGTTTTAAAAGTTTTCTACTTATTTATTGATATTATATATTAGTTTTATAGATTAATCTATTCTGTAATCATTCTCCTCTTTCATTTGATTCTTTGCCAATGGTCTCCTTTAGCTCTTTGAACATATTTAAGATAGTTAATTAAAATCTTGGTCTAGTAAGTCCCATTTCTGGGCTTCCTCAAGGATGGTTTCTGCAATTTTTTTTTCCTGTTAATGGGCTCTACTTTCCTATTCTCAGAATTTTTTTCTGTTAAAATGGAACATTTTAAATGTTATATGTGATAATTCTAAAAATCAGGTCCTCTTTCTAACATTCCCACTGGGTTTGCATTGTTGCATTTTTGTTGCCTGAAGGCATCCATTTACTCAGTGGCTTTTCCAACATATATTTGCAAAGACTGTATTTCTTGTCATGTGTGGTCACTGACATCTCCAATCTATTAGCTTAGTATTCAGCCAATGACCAGACAGAGATTTCCTTAAACTCCTGGAGCCAAAAAGAAAGACAAAACAAAGCAAATGGAATTTCTTCAATGCTTAGCCAAGATGCCTACAGTTTTGCCTTTGGATTTTCCTTCTGCTTGTCCAATATCCAAGGGTCAGTCAGAAGTACAAGCCTAGGGTCCCCTCAGCTTTTTTCTGAGCATGTATTCATCACTAGGCCTGCATTTGACCCTCTAGTTTCCCAATATATGCAGAATCTCTTAAAAGCTTTCATTCTTCCATCTTTCCTTAGCCTTATTCTTCCTAGGCTTTTAGGTATATCTGCTTCTTGTTGGCTTCCTAGGCATTTAGGTCTGTTTCATTTGCTGTCCCTTGCCCCAAGGTGGCTATGGTAGTATAGGTTTTTAAATATTTTTGGAAAATGCTACTGAAAGGCCACTCCAGACCTGAGAGGTCTTAAAAGAAGGGGAAACAAAGGCAGCCTCTGAGGTGATTGCTTAGCAAACCACCAATCAGCTCAAAATACACAACCACAGGTCAAAATACACAACCACAGTGATCCATGATTATTTGAGAATGAGGTTTATACTGATTTATCAGGTCTCTAGAGGAATGCAGGTTGTGGTCTTAGCAGCTGCTGCTGATCTGAAGAATGGAGGATGGTAGGCTATAAGCAAAAATGTTGCAACATTCACTAAGTTTAATTTGTAAATTTGGAATAAAGAAATATGTCACAGTGTAATGATAAGAACTGAGGTAGATAATTATAATCAGCTTCCAAAATGTCCAAGTACATAGTAAGTGTTCAGTAAGTAGATGCTATTGTTATCATTGCTTATGAAAAAGATGTGTTTATTCTTGTTGTTGGTTACTGTGTTGTAGACAAAGAGCAGAGTAATTCTTTATGAACACACTCGAAAACACTTTAACCATTTGCATACTAAATCAAGAGTTAGCAACTACTGACACATGGCTAATCAAGGACACATTATTGCTTTTGTTCATACCATTCTCACATTCTTCATAATCATACCTTGTCAGTAGGGCCATATTTGCCTATTGATGAACTAGTTACTTTGATGCATTATTTACTTTGATAGTGAATTTCGAGGGACAAGATATAGTTCCTACCTCCAAACACCTCTTCCATCACTTTTGTCAAGATGGCTGGAATATCCTTTGGGTTACGGTATTAAAGATGTGTCATAAGATAGACTTAAATTAGATGAAGTAATAATTCATATGTTATAGCTGGTTTTTTCAACTTTGTTCCATAATTTCATTGTCCATGTAGTTGGCTATTTAAATATTAAATGCTGATACAGTCAGAGGTCCCTAAGTCTTCCAGGATGAGTTGGAAATCTGGATAGGACTCCTCATGATTTTCATTTAAAAGATTCTGGGGATACATATTGACTAAACTTTTTAATCAAGGAAAGCAGAAGACACTGTACTTACTCTAAGTATTAAAGACTTAATATTGAAGTTAAGAGATTACAAAGCAATGTAAAAAAAAAGTTTAAAAGTCAGGGAAACTGCCTCAAAACAGACCAAAGCAATGAAACTAAATTTATTAGTTCCATGATATGTCATTTGTTGCAGGGTATTCCTGCATAAAACTTAGAAATATGTGTTCTGTAGTCAGAGGACCAGAGTTTAAATTCTGGTTCCATCACTTACAAGACATAGTACCCTCAATAAGTTGTTTAACTTATTGTTTGTAAGCCTAGATTTTCTTATCTGCCAATGGGCATGATAACAGCAGCCTACCTAATGGATTATTGTGAAAATTAATGTAACATTAAAACACTTAATTTTGTACCTTATATATAGTATATACTAAGTACTGCCTAACACGGGACATAATTCAATAAATGTTCATTAATAAAAATGAATGGGATCTTAACAATACAACCACTTCTGTTGATTTTTTAAGATGTGGATCTTTCTGTATAGCAAAAGTATGGTGAATTGTAGCCAATTACTTGATGTTTTCAGCTTTGTGAGAATATTTTTTAGGTGGTCTCAGCTTCCTTGCCATTAAGTTGCCTGTGGCCTAATTGGGAAAACAGGCTTATAAATCAGTGATGATAAATGTGGTAGACAAACTTTAAGGTGACTCTCATGATATCCATATCTTAGTGTTCACACCCTTGTATAATTCACTCTCAGTGTTGGTAGGACCTATGAATTACTTTTAACTAATAAAATATGGCAAAAGTTATAGGATGCGACACCTGTGATTACATTATGTTATATAAGACTCTTTTTCAGTTAGTAGACTTGCTCTAGAACCTTCCTTCCCTTGTTGCCTTTGAAGAGCAAGCAGCCACAAATAGTACAGCTTTAAGGGAATAAATTATATGAACCAATTGAGTGATCTTGGAAGCTGATCTTTCATCCTGGAGCCTCCTGATGAAAACCCATCCTTTAATGACACCTTGATTGAATTTTTACATAGTCACACAGCTTAGCAGTGCCCAGAACCCAGACCCACACAAACTGTTACATAAATGTGTGTCATTTTAAGCTGGTAAGTTTGGGTAATTTATCATGCAGCACAGAACACTAATTCAATGGTTCAGTGTTAATCTTATAATTACACTATTTGTGGAGCACAGGGTATGCACACTAAACTCACATTCTAGGACCAGGAAGAATTTCTGGAAAATGTGATTCCTGAGGTAAAATTAGATGAATTTTACCTAGAAGAGGTACAGGAAAATTTAACTTGGACTTGGCCAGAGGAATGAGGAGTAACATTCAGAGAGAAAGAAAACCCAGTATGAAGTCACAGAGGCAAGACTGTGACACTCTTCAACTGTATATTTTTGTAATGTAGCTTAAATCTTAGTATATATTTTAGTGTATTGAGAAATGAAAGCTAGTCAGGGGCCAGAGTTCATATAGAACTTTCTATCCTGGCTAGATTTCCAAATTTATATGATGAGGAAACCTTTAATAAAATTTAAACTAGGGAAGATATGATCAAATCTACATGCAAAATCATTTTAGCTTAGAACATATAATACACGACTAGTCAAAAGCCAATTCTAGATTTAAGAACAAAGATTACAAGAATAAGAAGAAACAGGCCCCTCCCTCCTTTCTCTTTTATTTTGTCCCCTGAGTACTTCCACAAAAACCTCACCCCTTGTATTGAATCTATTTACCTGCATCTCTAAAAGACTGTTTCCCATGGGCACCAATCATGGCTTACTTACTTTTGTTTCTCCAGAGGTTAAAACAGTACTAGGTACATGATGAATAGTACTACACCATAAATTGTTTCGGGCTTAAAAATTGCTATTGTTTTAACAGAACATTCAGGCATAACTCTTGTGAAATTGAGAGTAAGTTTGGAGTAAGTAAGAGAGAGATCAAATTAAGAGCAAGGATTTTTACTTCAGGAAACATTCCCAAAGCATACCTGAAATAAATGGTAAGATAGTAGATTTTGTTACTTTTTATCAGTCGATGATATAATGTGTATACTACCCTTATAGGTTTATTTAAAACATTGTGTTTTGAGAATGAAAAAGGCAATAATATCCAGTAAGGAGCTTAAACAGGCACATTGTATGCAACAAGCTTTGGAGTTCATTTTAGGCTGTAATTAGGATAGGCAAATGGGATTAGAACAATAATTAGCAAGTACATATTTTAAATAAAATTGCATTATAGACCTTTGGGTAGTGGCCTTACCCTACTTTGACTCATATTAAAACATTCCGAGAAAACTCACATGATAAGCATCATAGTTCTTTTATTACCCCACTTTTTTTTTTTTCTAACCCCACTGGAGTAGTCTAGCTACTTTTACTTTTACATCTAAATTATTGTACTACCTTCCTGGTTAATATCATTGTGTCCAAATTAAGACTAACATTTTGGAAGGAGGATAGATTTTAGGTCAAATGGACCAATATTGAAGCCTAGTCCTCTGTCTCTTTGTCAAAAACCTAATTTCTTTAGGCTTAAGTTTCTTTTCTTTTCATGAAAAACAAACAAAAAAATCACTCCCTATTTGTAAGGATTATTAGGAAGATTAAGTAAATACTTTATATATATTTAATCACAATGAATATAATATTTATATATTATTTATTATGTCTTTTTTCTTATCAATTAAATAAGATCAAATAAACTAGATATTTACTGTGAGGTAGCATGGGATGGAGGAAAGATTATGACCAGATGGACCTCATCTACAATCCTGTCTTTATTTCCTACTTGCTGTGTGATTTTGGGCAAGTTACTTAACCTTTTAATTCATCTGTAAAATGTAGGTATTGTGAGAATTTAATGAGTCAGAAAATGTATATGCCTGGCACATAGCATATACTAAATGTATTTTATGGACATCTCTGCCAAGGATAGTATTCTATATTCTAAATAAAGATTTTAAAATTAAAAACTTATACATGACTTCATGAAGTTTAAAAAAAATAAATGCCCAAGCAAACAGATTATGTCAAATACATATTTTCTACATACATTTCTCACTTTAATATATCCTTAATGAGAATTCATGTAAATCTTCTGATTTAGAAAATTTAAAGTACAACTTGGGTATAGCTTCAAAAAGGCAACCAGAGAGTAAGAATCCTAAAGTAGGATTCAAATGTTGTTTAGGAATAAAGTTATTTCAATGGGCTAACATAAGTATTCCAGTTCCTATGGGACAGAAGCAGCAAGGCATCATGGAAAGAGTGGGATCTTTGGAAATAAGTAGCTTTGATATTGAACCCACATCTCAGTATCCTTAAAAAAATGGAGATAATAATTCCTATTTGCAGGGTTGTTATAAGCATTATAAGATATAAGATATGGCACATAAGAATATTTAAATTCTAGTGGTGCCTAGATGGCTCAGTTGATTAAGTGTCCAACTCTTGATTTTGGTGCAGGTCATGATCTCAGTGTTGTGAGATCAAGCCCTGGGTCAGGCCTTGCACTGGTCATAGAGCTTGCTTAAGATTCTCCTTCACTCTCTTCCTCTGAGAGTGAGAGCCCCCCCCCTCCCTTTCTCTCTCTCTCCCTAAACCCACCTAAATTCTAACTCATTTCTCCTGTTTCTTTCCCTTTATAGAAGACATAGGTACATCCATCTATCATAGCTTGATTATAGCAAACAAGATCACTCTGATTCTATTGACTTGAAAATAATCTTATGGTAATGAGTTCAAGTTGGAAAATTTTCTAGGGATAATATCTTCTGGGAAGTTAGTATGAATCTTTAATTGCTCGGTAACATTTAAATCATTTTAAATTAAGATTGACTCTGTTGTAACTATCAGTCTCCTCTCTTGAATTGTGTCTATAACTGAACTTGGCCAACTCTAATAATACAACTGACTTGATCCTCAAAAATAGAAATGAAATTTTGGATGTAAAAATGTACTTCCATGATTTAGTGAAGTACTTGGCATGTTCTTAATAAATATGGATATTGGCATGCCTGGGTGGCTCAGTGGTTGAGCATCTGCCTTCAGCTCAGGTCGTGATCCTGGGGTCCTGGGATTAAGTCCCACATCAAGCTCCCCATGGGGAGCCTGCTTCTCCCTCTTGCTAAGTCTCTGCCTCTCTGTGTCTCTCAGGAATAAAGAAATAAAGTTTAAAAAAATTTAAAAATAAAAGAAAAATGCAAAATAAATAAATAAATACATAAATATGGACATAATAAATTTTATAGGTAATACCTGCATATGATGCCATGCCTAAGGGAGCCAGATAATAATCCTCTTGATATTTACCCATTAATAAATTCAACAAATATTTATTAAGCTTCTACTATGTGCTAAGCATGCCGAGGTACTGAGGATAAAGCGTTAAATAAAAGACAAAAGTACATGCTCCCATGCATTCTAAATTCTAGTGGGTGGGGGAAAGATGTCTTATTAACTGAAGTTTAACCACATAATAGAAGCTTTTTTTTAAAGCAATTTTTCTTTATGTAAAATTATGACTTTATAGACATATCTAACTATAGACAAAGCTGACATTTTTCTAGAGATTTTAAAGGCGTATTTAATCATAGAACTATCTACAGAACAAAGACACTGAAGCACTAACTTATTCAATAGATGTTTTAGGGGTATCAAATATATAATAGACAATGAACTAGGATGGTGAAAATGTGAGAACTAACAACATATATATTACCCTCAAGTAGTGTGCACAGCGTGCAGCCTGGTAGGCAAAACAAACAATTTGCCAAACATTTATAAAAGTGAGTGGAACTAGTCCTAGTATTGGCTAACCACACTGGATGAAACATGGTAAGATGGGAAATTTGAGTCATTTAGGTTACTATTTTGCTATGCTCATTAAAACAGCCTCTAGACAGTAATAAAATAAAAGTAACAGCATTAACATAAGAATTAATATCTAATTTATTCTCAGTATATTGAGAACTTCATGAACTATGATAAAATTGTTTCCTTAAATACATAAAAATACTGGTATTATGTGCTTTGAAAATCTTTTTTGGCTGTGGTCCAATCTAAACTTGTCAAAAGTCAGAAGTAAGCTTTCCATCATCACCATCATCAATTTTCCAAAGTTCTAGAAACAAAATTATACACATGTGTAATTTTAAACTTTTTTGACTATGGTAAATTTGAGAACAATTTAACTGTCACAGCAGGAATCATGGATAATATAGAATTAAAGAAATGAGAACAATGAGATACCATCATTACTGATAAGTACAGTCTAAAATTAGCTGCTGTAGTGATTTTAGGCATGAATGCACAGCTGCACCTTATACCTCTGAGAATTGTTTGCCAGAATCCAGCTTCCAGGAGCTCATTTTTAACTATCAACTTTTACAAACTTTAGTCATTGTTTGTTAAAATTTATTTTTTCCCTATATCAATTTTAAACTAATCAAAGTCACATTAAAAGACTATATTCATTAATAAATATTCAATCTAAAAATATTAATTACTTTTGAATTAGATACATTTTTGAAAATAGTTTGAATGCTTTTACGTGTTCTGTAAGATAACACTTGGTATCTCACACAGTGGGTGATCAAGAAATATTTTTGGAAAAGTGGAAAATTAGTCCTCTCTCCTTCCTTATTCTACTTCTTATATTTGTTCTCCATTTCTCTTTCATATATTTGTTGAATAGCCCTTTATTTCCTTCACATATTGAGTAACACTTTCTCTCAAGCTCCCCAATATTCCTACTATGGAGAACACAGACTTGAAATTTAGTTGGAATTGTATGTTTCGTGGAATAATATAAAGGCCAATTTTCCTTCAGGAAATTTTAAAAATCTAAATCTATTTTTAAATCTACACACACAAACAAATAAAAATAAAAAAATAAATCTACACACACCAACACAATATTTGTATATATTTTTCAAAAGAAAGTACCATCTCTCCTCCTGCTCAAAATCACTGCCAGGTTTAAAACACATGGGAAACTAGTGTTCTTCGGAAAGGATCTGTGCAGAAAGAAATAACTGAATGGAAATAAAAGTTAACTAAAAAGAGATATGGCATTTGAAGTTTCATCCTACAAAGGAGTTAGGAAGCTGGTTATATTGAGAGACATAATTCTGACAATATTTGAACACTTAGAGACTCAATAGATGCAAAATGGGGGAGGAATCAAGAAATCAAATGAATAAGTAGTTCAAGATAGTTAAGTTGTGTTGGGCACAGACCAAGGGATCCTATGATTGAATCTATAACTCTAAACACAGTGACAATGAATCACAACCTATATATTTATTGGTTGGATCATATATTGTGGAGTCCCGTCCAGACAAATGTTTCACACTAATTTCTCATCCTGTGACTCTCTAGAGTAGACTTTCATCAGTCATATTTATATAATAGGAAGATCATTCATTTCATACTAGAAACTCTAGCTCTGTCACTTGTACTGGCTGATGTTGGGTAACTTCTTGATCTCATTTGATCTTAATTTCTTTATCTCTAAATTGACAACAATAATACCCAACAATAATACTTTGCAGTATTGTAATAACATAAAATTGACACATGTAACATAAATATAAAACATATATATGTATATATATATTATATAATATAGAGCTGAAGCATTAATGCCCTACATGGTGTTATTCTGATACTTTATACAGAAAGAGATTTAAAAATGTAGTTTTCTGGTGATTATAAGGCAACAACTTTTACAATAACTTTTTAAGATAAGTGTTTTTAAATGTTTTTGACTCAATCCTTTTGAGCCAAAAATAGGGATTGATTCTCTAATGATATAAGATATATAGGAAATAAGTTGTCTTTAATCAAGTTCCTCTGGTGATATTCCTTCAGAAACTAGGTCAAAACTTAAAATTAATTTTAATCAAAATATTGTTTAATTATTAAAAGGTAAATTACTTTGAATCAATTTAAAATTGCCCAGAAGATTTGTGTCTTCTTAAAAATAACATGTTTCTTGAGGGGGTGGTTCTAAATATGTTTACTTGTATAAAATCTTCTACAAAAATAGATGAAGTTAATAAATAACATTGCTACATTTTAAGTCAATATATGCCTCAGAGTTGAAATGAATTATGCCCAAAAGAAGTTCAAGACACAGGTATAGGAGAATAGATTTTTAAACCCCAAGACAATTCATTTTTGTCTTTTTGGAATATTTATTATTTTAAGCTGGCTATTTTTAAGAAACTGCAGACACAAGAGAAGCTTCAAAAAATGAGTAGAAGTTACTCTTTTATAAGAGACATTTACATGTATGAGGATTATCTCCATTTTAAGGATACCTTCCTATACCAGAAAGAGCTAAACTGCTGAACCACCCGGGATGCCCTAAAATAAAGTTTATTGTGGTGCCTGGGTGGCTCAGTTAGTGAAGCATCTGCCTTGATGATTCTCAGGTCATGATCCCAGGGTCCTGGGATTGAGCCCCACATCGGGCTCCCTGCTCAGTAGGGAATCTACTTCTCCCTCTTCTGTCCCTCCCCTTGCTTGTGCTCATGCTCTCTCTCTCAAATAAATAAAACCTTTGAAAAAATTTATTTTCACAATATCTTATTTACTGTAGAAAATGGCCATCTGTAAATATACCTCAGATAGCTCTTATTCCAGCCTGTTGAAGCAAGATCTAAAGTTCAGAATGGGTAAGACATAAAATGTTTCCTTTATCTTCCTTCTTTCCTCCCCCTCTTCCTCTTCCTTTTTCTGCCTTCTGTTCTTTGCAAACTCTTATTGAAAACATACTTGCTTGCTTAATTTTCTTAGGTGCTAGAACTTAAAAAAAAAAAAAGTAAATTATGCATACCTTTCTCTCTAGGAGCTTACAAGTGGTGCTATAAAGATAACCACAATAAAACAACCTAAATAACAGTGGCCTCTTTTATGATATAGTTTCATGGGTGGCAAAAAATGGTCTTCCTGTTGCAAAAAAAAAAAAAAAAAAAAAAAGGCCTTCCTGGTGAAAAAACAAATGCTTTTGATTGAGGAACAGCAGCACATTGACGAGTCCTTGAAATAGGCAAAGGGACATTCCTCTATTGACTCAACTGCCTCAATGTTAATATTTTGCTAAAGGCAAATGGCAATCTTAGCCCAACGCTCAGGATCCTATAAGTCTACTTTAGCATATAAAAATTCCTTTAGAAGTTTCCTTTATCTCTACCCCCCAAGATACATGTTGGCAACATCCTCCAAGCACATGACCCACCAATATACATCTGAAGGGTCTCATGACTCAGGTTTTATTAGATGGTACTAAGTGACCTTTTGTCAACAATAGCTAGCCTCCTCAAGGTCCTGGAAACCTTGCTTCCAAAATTCCTTGGAGAATACGTTATCCTCACACCCCTCCCAACTCCCGGTATATAGTCAGCCACCTCTCACAGGACCCAGGCAGCTGCTCTTGCTGCCCATGGGTCCTGTCCCCGTGCTTTAACAAAACCACCATTTTGCACCAAAGAAGTCTCAAGAATTCTTTCTTGGTCATTGGCTCCAGACCTCACCTATAATTCCAAAATTTCATTATTTTGGAGTCAGGCAAGCTTGAATTTGAAGTTTGCCTCATTCATTTGTCAGCGAACCAGTTTGATGCCAGCCTCTTAAGTCTCACTGAGCTTCGATGTCCTCATTTTTAAAGCAGGGAGAATAATGACCCTTAGAAATTCTTTGAGAATTAAAGACTGTTTAGAGCACACAGCCCAACTTTTTTGCATCTAGTAAATACTATTTTTATTTTTTATTTTATTAATACTTGAGAATTCAACAATAAAAACCACAGAATGTTAAGGGCTGGTATGAGCATATCTTTAAAGATAGTTTAAAGGTTTAGTTCATTGTGTTAAAGTTAAAAGCAACAAAAACCAAACCAGATAAAACAAAAACTTGAGGCTTAGCATGGGGGGTAATTCCATAGTGATTAGTTTAGGGTCATACAAATTGAAAGTCAAAAGACTAAGAGTACAGTGCTTATATAAGATTAAGATTCTTTTCCTTAAGATTTTATCCCCTTTCAAAATTCAAATTACCTTAGAGAGTTATAACATCTTATTCTACTTAGTTATAATTTAGTATTACTGTTTATAGACTCACTAAAACATTTCCTGAGATAGTCATAACTTTTACATTTCAGATAAAGCTAGAAACTGTAGATAAAGATGGAATATACCACATATCCTAAGGAAGAAAACCTTGCAGAAAGAAGGCTACATACGAATCACCAAAGGACAGAGGAAGAAGCTCTGTGTTTGGCATTTTCCCATGGTATTGCATTATCTTTTTTTTTCCTTTAAGCCTATGACAATGTTATGAGGTAAGTGACATTATATCCATTTTGAAAAAAGATCTGAGGCTCAATGAGAAATCTGGAAATGAGCAATCAAGTCTGTATTTAAAATTATGTTAGTTTGACTTCCCATGGTGATCCCATTATATCATAAGGTCTTCAGCCAAGATTGGCTTCCTAATGAGCAGTTCTGGCTAAGCCCCACCTTGCTGCTCCACCCAAGTTCTAGTCCCAACATAAATTTATAGACCATTTGTTAGTCTAAAACAAACCAGCAACTCTTATTAAAAGACCATTACTAAAAGAAAATGGGAACTGAAACTTTGAAAAAATGAGTAAAATTTAAAATTAGACCTAAAGATTAAGAAAAAAACAGACTAGATATTTCCTTTTACAACTATCAGACCAGGGCTTCCCTAAGTTTTGTTTCCCTTTTCTCTTCTTCTATCCCCACAGACCTCACTAAGGTCATTGGGTTTATAATAGCAGTCATTCTTAAATTAATGTAGCACTTTATACTTTATGAGACATATTTATATCTATTAGTTCTTTTGACTCCAGTAGCAATCCTCAGAGGCAAGATTGGCAGGTAACTGAGACTTTTTTCTTGTAGGCATCCAGACATATTAAGAGTATTAGCAAGAATGGCAGAAAGGATGAAGACAACAGGTGGGGTTAGGGGCATGGCATGGGCAATTGAAAGAGCAATTTGTCTCCTGCATAATTGCTCACAGTGGGCCTTGGTGGGATAAAGTGAACAGGAGGAAATCGTCATAGCCTCAACATTCATGCCTTAGTCATCCAAAGTGTTTATTCAATTCATTATAAAAGGCTATCATTCATTTTGTTTTTACTTCTAAGGAGTAAAGACAATCATAATCATCATCCACAGTCATAGTTTGAACACGTATTTTTTTTCATGTAGGGAGGACACAAAAAATAAAGTAATAGTTGCCAACCTTTAGGAGGTTAATAGATAATAGAATCAACCCTGGGCTCAAGCTCATCTTTCTCACTTTGTATCTTACTGCATCAAATGTTACATTTACTCAATGCTTATGAAATATGGTATTCCTATTCACTATATATCCTGGTTTATCTCATGTATGCCTCAAAACATGAGAGGATTATATGTATTTGCCCATTTAAACCAAGAGTAGACATGTGACTCTCTTTGATCAATAACATTTTGGCAGATATGATATGTGTTATTCCATGAAAAAGCTTTTAGAACCAGTATTCAGCTCAAAATACTCTATAATTGTGGAAGAACAAAGTGAAATGAAATTTCTGTCATACTGGATCGGTGAGTGACCACAGTGAGCAGAGCCCTCTTATGAACCTGTGATAGACATATAGTATGAATAAAAGATGTACTTTATTGTTTTATACCATTAAATCTTCAGGCTGTTTATTACTGCAGCATAACCTCACCAATCCTGACTGATGGAGTATCTAGTATTTGTTGAATAAATGAATAAAGGGTGAACCTGTATTTAGTGTCTAATATTTGCACATGACTTATTATTTTCTATAGAAGGCTAAAAGTCGAATACTACATTTTGCAAATAATCTATTAATACTATATTTATAAAAATAGAATTTATATGTTATAAACATAATTATTTAATAATAATTTTATTTTGGGATTAGGGACAGTTTAATTGAGTGGTTACTATGCAACAGGGTTCATAGAGGGCTATAATAAGAATGCAAAACGAGAGGATTTCATTGAATAATTTTAGTCTTTAGTCTATTTAATATTTCTCTTCCCCTCTCTCCACACACACACACACACACACACACACACACACACACACTTTCTGTACTTGTTAGCAGAGCAATACAACTTTATACCTTTCCATTCACTGACCAAAAGTCAGAATAAGAACCCAAGAGATATGTTGAAATAGGAACTCCATTTTGTTTGATCTTGGACAGTTGCTGTGATTGTAATTGCTGTTATTTGCTCTTCTTGACTACAACCACAGCAGTACAGGACAACAGTCATTTAAATACTATAAGCTGAAAATAACATGGTTAAGAGCCATGTCTGATGTTCATATGTGGTTTCTTGGCGTCGCATGTGCAGATCCATCTGTTAGATGGAAGCATGCCTACTTATAAGGTAGTGTGCCATTTTCTTTGGGGGTAATAATGCTAATTAAGAATGCTTTCAGTGGGCAAGTTGCCTAGTGATACAAATACCATTTCCCTGTTGAGTCTTCTCTTTTGTTTCTATATTGACACTTTATATAAGCCTCTTTAAATCAATCTACTTCTTGGATATTTCTTTTTCTTTTCTTTCTTCTTCTTTTTCCTTTGATTGGGAAAGACTACTTGGACATAGGCTATAAGCATAAAATCGAGGGGCATACTAAGAGCAATGCACATTGATCAGACTCATTTTGAAAGTCAATTACCAATGAATCAAACACAGTTTGAGAAGAAAATAAAGTCATTTCACTTCAGATTACATTTTTCTTCTTTCTCTTCCTTTCTTTTTCTTGGGATGTTTGCTGTAGAAGCAGGGCTCAAGCACATATACAGAACAAGAATGCTATATATGCTATTAAATGCATAAAGACATAAAAGACCAGTGAATAATCAATAATTTAATTAAATTATTATAGGCACAAAATTGATCAGGTGAAAGTGTAACACACTGGAGACCAGATTCCTAGGCTGTAGGTCAAAAGGTCAGGGAAAAATTAAATGAGGTGTCATTGAACTAAAGAAAGATAATCATAAAAGCTGCTATGGAGAGTGAAAGCTAAATAGTACTGGAATTACTTGTTTATGTTAATGAGTTTTAGAAATTAAATTCAAGTCAATGCAGATTTATAAAGCGTTTATTTATGCAGCATGTTGGTGATGGGGGATTGTGGGGAGGAGAGCAGGATAAACCTTAATGCTGTCTCTGAAGGAACATATAATTTAATGAGGTGAGTTAAGAAAGAGGCAATTACTTTTGATACAAGGTGGAAGGATATACACGCTAAATAAATGGAAAAAATAACATGTTATAGAAACATAAAAGAAGAAATATTTGTGATTATTTCATTGTAGAAGGCTTCTAAAGAAGAGGCCATATAGGATTTGGAACATTAAGGTAACAGTGTGTTCCAATAAGCAAAGAATATAAATGGTGGAGGGGATGTACTAACATAAGGACCACCACGAGTTAAGGCAAAGAAGTTGAAGGTGGCTTTGCAATATTGGTAATAATGAGTCCATTGTTAAATCTTGGAGAGTTCTCACCATACAAAATCTCGAAAGCTGTGGTAATACATTGTAGGCTTGATGTGAGGACTGGGGAATCAGAATAGCTATTTTAGAAAGTTGAGTTTGGCAGCCCCTTGAAAACTGTTTCCGAGAGGTGAGAAACCCAAGTTAGAGCATCAAATTAGAAGACTATTTTAGAAAAAAAAATTATTGTGACAGAGTCTCTTTTTTGTACTGGCTGCCACTTTGAAGGTGCAAGTCTCTTTAAAACCACCCATTTAAATTTATGTAGGCTGAATATCTGGAAACAGAAAAGAAATATGAACTAAAGGTGAAGATTGATTAGCTAAAAATATCTTAATAGAAGACTAAGAATTTTAAATGATACACATTTAACATACCCACAGAATGAAAAAAAAGAGAAGCTTTATATCAAATATAAATAGTGATGATATAAAAGTGTATGAAGTGTCATTCCTTGATATGATAACAGCCACTATATGTGATTATATTTCTTAATTTTTTTTTCTTTGCAGTAAATGGGAAGTGAACATTGTTGAGCATGCTAGAATCTCTTCTGCTTTACTTCTGAGAATAATTTACAAAAAGGATTTATGAGAGAGAGGAGATATTTTTAAAATATAGGCAAAATAAGTTTTGGAAAGAAAAATACAGCCACTCAACCATTAGAAATGAGAAAATAAGGAGACTTAAGAATAGGTAGGGGCAGTTGTAGGCCTCTGCTAGCTGAGACTGAGAGAAGCTCTTTTAACTTCAGTTTTGCTTTTACCACAAATCAAGAAATTTGTCAATGACATCTACCCCTTCAAATGCAGATATATTGCCTGAGGGAGTTGTGTGAGTCTGATGTTGCCCAATGGAGACTAGAAGGGAAGGATTAGATAACAGGTGTGCTTGTTTAGCAATGTGTGATTCTGTGAAAATTCAAGGTCTCTAGTATTATTAATTAATAGCTTCATGAAATCCCACCTCAACCTTCTTCCCATAGGCTTTGCTCCTTTTTGCTTCCTTACCCTCATCTGAGGGAAGCCAAATATATTAGCATTTGAAGCACAGTCGAAGTGTGCCCAAGGAGAAGCCTATTTGGAGTAAGCAGATTTGAATTATGAGAAGCAAGAATTGTATTATGCAAATGTTCTATTAAAATTACCCTAAAATTAAATTTAAATTACACCTTTTCACACAGAATCAGGCATTGAAAATGAGAATAGATTTGAAATGCACTGGGCACTGAGGAAGGCTCTCTGTACTTCTGCCTTTTCAGCCAGAAGAAAGGTAATGGGCAGCAAGATCATTCAGGGACAAAAAGACTGAAGAACATGCAAAAGTCTAATATGGAACAAGTGGCCCAAAGACCATTAACAGTTGATGCAGCATCTTAAAGCATAAATCTTTTCCTACATATTTAGATAACAATTACCTCATTTTACTACAATGCCTTCTTTATATATAGTTTTTTTTCCCTTAGAGAATATGTCAGTAAGTACATTAAGTATAGTAATATAAAAAGTATAGTCTTCTCACTCTTGATCGAGCCCACTAACTGGTCTCCTAAAAAAGACAAATATCTTATTTACCTGAGGAAAATTACTTGTCTTATGTTTGGGAAGAATACTCATTATTCAAATGACAAATCTTCCTGTTATTATGAAGGGCAAAGATAAAGGTACTTTATTTAGGTGGAAGTGATGTATATAAAAGGCTATGATAATATTCCTTAAATTTCACTATTCTTAAAATTACTGGACTTAGGTAAATATTTTATTTATTTACTTATTTATTTATTCATTCATTCATTCATGAGAGACACAGAGAGGGAGAGAGAGGCAGAGACACAGGCAGAGGGAGAAGCAGGCTCCATGCAGGGATCCCGATGCGGGACTCGATCCCGGGGCTCCAGGATCACACCCCGGGTTGAAGGCAGGCACCAAACTGCTGAGCCACCCAGGGATCCCAGGCAAATATTTTAAACTCTGTAAATTGGATGCAAGATTTCTCTTCACTTCAGTTACATGCAGATAGCATGCTTTGTCTAATGAAGACACAACACAGTCTTCCAAGGCACAATTCACTTCCTGGGCATAACTACTTTCCTACTCTTTCTCTGGTCATCTTTGAATATGCCTTTGAGTAAAATCTAGTCAATGAAGTCCTAGCTGGCCTCTTGTCTTAGGAGGGGGCACCTGCAATTTGCTCTAATTCCTTGCAGCTGGAAGCAATTCTTACCTTCCATTGATCAATGATCCTATAATCAGTGTCACTGTCATGGTAGACATACTTATTTGGGACCTCAGCATGGGTGAAAAGTGCAGGAATGGTTGACATTCTGCTCTTTATTTTTTGTCCAGGGCAGACATTAATAATCAACCACAGTGGTTTTTTTCCAATGAGTCAGGGCTTGGCTTCAAATCCTTTCTAAAACAGAACTCTAGATAGACTCCACTAGTCAATAAAATTTTTCATGAAAGATAAAGGGTATTTTGTTTTTGGTTTTGTTTGTGTGTTTTTAATATATACATTGACTTTAGGATAAAAAAGCTGGGTTGTAGTCCCAGTTTGCTACTTAGACAATCACTTAGCTTTATTTACTTAACTTCTTTAAAATTGGTTTCTCATCTACCAATTGGGGTTTATAATGACTTTTCTGACTATACATGTGGTTAAATGTGATAAAACTTATCTGTTTCTTTCTTTTTTTTTTTTTTAGAGAGAGAGAGAGAGAGTGTGTGCGTGAGCAAAGACAGGGGACAATATAGGAAGAGGAGCAGAGAGAGAACTTTAAGCAGGCTCCATAACTCCAGGGAACCCAACTTGGGGCTTGATTTCATGACCCTGAGATCACGACATGAACTAAAATCAAGAGTCAAATGCTTAACTGACTGAACCATTTATAGAACTTTTTAAGCTGCAATGTGCTATTCAGATATAAACTATTCATTTTCTGCTAGTGTGGGAGTGCCTAACATAACATTTGCCTTGCAGGAATATCTTTCGCTTTCTCCTCAGCCTTAACTAAGAATGACTAGAAGCTTTCTGCTAACTTCTGGTCTCTTTCTTCCTTCCTACAAAGAGAGACTTGGAGAATTTTTCCCAAAAGTTTTATGAGTTTCAAAATTTAATAACATTCCAAGTCTCCTGTCAATTGCTCTTGTTGCCAGTACTACTACATAATTACTTATCCATGTGAAAATAAGGATTCCAACATCTCTTGACATTTCAGCCCTTTCTGTCTACAATAGATCAGCATCTTGTTTTAGTTGTTTGGTATCCTGTGTGTTTGGGGAGTACTGACTAGAAGTGCATATGTGATTCCAAAAAGGCCCATAACAGTGAAAAGTAAGATACATAGTGGCATTTGAAGGAATAGTTTAAGGCCTAAATGATACTTTAAACTATTCAAGTTCTTCTACCTTAAAGGAGTTTCAACAAACAGGTTAGTTAGGAACAGGAAGTTAGTTCTCTTTATAGTATCAGATCTCTAGTAATTATTAATCTTATACCCCAATAACATTTATTTTCTACCTTAACTCAATGGTAGTAATGCAAATAATCACTAGTTTGCCAATATATTATTTAATTTCATCCATCAATAGGAAGATGCTTTAGTTTCAGGTACTGTTTATTCATTCATTAACAGCTACTGAGAGTCTTTCAAGTATGAGGCCCTGTGCCAGGAACTCTGCATGGCTGTCTTCTAGAAACTTACATTCTGATGAGGAAAAGAGACATGCACACAAATTATGTTTGAAATATTTTCTGTATGCAAACACTAAAGATAGGTAAGGATACTTCAGAGCATGGAAGAAAAGAGCAACGAGGTTTTGTCTTTTCCCTTCCACATGTATAATTTTTCATCATCCATGTTCTCAAATTCTCTCATTATTGACAGCTGTGCTAATTCCTTTAGCAGATGCTCTAAAAATATGCAGTGACTAAGAAACATCTCTTTAGTCATGACGAGGGCACTCTATTTTGATCAAAAAAAGTTTGCATTTATTAATTCCAACTTTTGGAGGACAACATTATATATATTGCTCAGGAACTCTTTTCAAAATATCTTGATAGCTTCCTGGTCAATACTAAGAGAAGACAAAGCTATTCTTTGTTACTTGGGCCTTCTCTTTCAGGATTGGGTTCTTGCCTAGGAGAACTGCTTCATTTTCAGGATGCTGGTGTAGGGTATGACCTCACTATTCAGGTGTGCTCCTGTTTTCTTGCATAGTATAGACAGTTTATACTTAAATTTCCATGAGTATGATTACTGTATAACACAATACTATACCACAATTATCATGTAATAATAACTCCATAATCTAGTTATCATATTAGTATTCTCTCCATTTATAAACATGTTATAATCTCCTGATTACCTGTGTCTCCATGGAAATTTCCTCAATGTCTGATTTCCTGACAATAGCTGTATTTTCTAGTCTGGAAGTAAAGGTTCCAAGATTTTTCACCATACAAATGAGTACATCTGTTCACACAGCAGAGACAAAGTAAACATGTTTTTAATCTTCTTAGAATAGTAGGGAAGAAAAAGAAGCAACTTTAACCGAAGAGGGGAATTCATAGTTGAAATAGATAGGATTTGGTGTATACTAATGTCAAAGAGGAGTGAGTTGAGTTGTTCCAAAGACCTGAAACCTCCAGGTCTCAAAGACTGGTCCTCAAGAAGGATGACAACTTCTGTCATCTCGTTTCAGAGTTTCCAACAACAGTGACATTGCATAGTATCCCATTGTCTGAGGCTTTCCTGTTTCAACAGTTATCAAATCTTATGCACCCTGTTGATTGTAGAGATGACCATTTGCAAAAGCAAAAGTAACCTGGTACTGCTTTTTAAAAATTACAGTAAAAAGCTCCTCAGAACACGGTATTGATCTCTGATTCAAAACAACTGTCATTTTCTAATTTAAACAGCCAAATTTCTACCCATAGCCTGTGATATTTTTAAGGCCAGAAAGTTATAGCTCAGTGTTTTACAAAGTAATGTTTTCTTGATGGGTTATTAAGTGAGGAGATTGACCTGGACACCTTAACAAGACACGAATATACATACATTTCCAGTATGTCTTTTCCAACTTGATGAGAGAAATCCAGTAATAACATTGAGCCTGATGGCCTCAGCCTTTTAAAGCATTGAACATGGAATAACTGTTTTGTAGAACTTAGTTTATTGGTTCACTCATTGAATGTCATGCATTATCATCATTTATGAACATGGTAGCCTAGTAGGGTATGAACCATATCTCATTTCTTTATTCCCTAGCACTTTGCACAGGATTAGGTACATAATGTTATGGTCTATTTGGTCTCTTGACTGTTAAGGTCTATGGAATAAGTTTAAATAGTCAATTTATACCAGAACCTTCATAGTGCCTATGAAAACCTCAGGGTCTCAACACTTCTTTCTTCATACTTTCTTCTGCTTCTTTGTTCAGTGACTTTTTTTTTTTTTTGGTCTCTTCTCACCTCTTATCAAGCCATAAATTATTAAACACAACTGTACAACTTCTCCTCTTTACTGAAATTACATTTATTCATTGGAATCTAAAAATAAAAAAGAATGAATTAATTTTCCTTTGGCTTGAGTGCATATTATTTTTCTCACCATAAGTCACTTAACACAAAAGCTTACATTTTTTGGTGAGTCAAACCACAATAATGTTCCTTTTTTCTCTTCTATTGATCCCACCCACTTGAAAAAATACCACCAAACATAAAATTAAAATAGAATTGGTAATAGGAGGATTAAGTTTATTAAAAATAAACTTGGATGCTGTGCAGATGCTTGTAGTCAGTGTCTAAGAGTGTAGGTCTATGAGCCGGCTCCAGGATGAGTACCACCCTTATGCAGTGGAAGAGCCTGCTGACAAGGAACCTGCTTTGAGCAGTTCTGAAGATGAAGTGGATGTGCTTTTACATGGAACTCCTGACCAAAAGGGAAAACTCATCAGAGAATGTCTTACTGGAGAAAGTGAATCATCTAGTGAAGACGAATTTGAAAAAGAAATGGAAGCTGAATTAAATTCTACCATAAAAACAATGGAGGACAAGTTATCCTTTCTGGAAACAGATTCTTCCTCAGGAACTAGAAATGTTGGAACATCTCTGACAAAGTACTATAATGATATATATTTTGATTCTGATTCTGAAGATGAAGACAAAATAGCACAGGTAATGAAGAAGAAAAAGAAAAAATGACACAGGATTCCAACAAATGATGAGTTATTATGTGATCCTGAAAAAGATAACAGAGATCAGGCCTCGGTTGATGCACAAAGAAGAGGCTACCATGGTTTTGGAACACAGAGACCACATCCACCACAAAAGCCTGTTCCGAATAGTGATGCTGTCTTGAATTGCCTTGCCTGCATGACCACACTGTGTCTTGATTGCCAAAGGCATGAATCATACAAGACAGTATAGAGCAGTGTTTGTGATGAATTGTTCTGTCAACAAAAAGGAGGTTCTAGGATACAAAATCCCAGAAAACAGGAAGAAAAGGCAAGGTCATAAGATGATGAGGTCTAACTATGAAGATGCTGCAGTGCTAATAGAGGCACAAGTGGAAATAATCTATCACCTGGGCATGTGCATGAATGTTCTCCTGAAGTGGCCACCTATGACAAGGATGAAGTCTTTCATTTTTTCAGGGTTTTAGCAAGTCATTCTTTTTTTTTTTTAAGATTTTATTTATTCATGAAAGACACAGAGAAAGAGAGAGAGATACAGAGACAGAGACAGAGACAGAGGCAGAGAGACAGAGGCAGAGGGAGAAGCAGGCTCCAGGCAGGGAGCCCAACATGGGACTCAATCGTGGGTCTCTGGGATCACGCTCTGGACTGAAGTCAGCGCTAAACCGCTGAGCCACCCAGGCTGCTCAATGTTCATCTTTTTGAAAGAGAATGTTTGTCAACCTCCATCCCTCCACCTCCTTTAGAAAAAATTTTCCCAGCTCTGATGGGACTGATTATTCATTCCCTTTTTGATGGGCATTTGGAAACTATGGGGCTTTTCATGTACTAAGCTCTTTAGAATTAAAATGTTCGGGAGTATAAGTCAAAAAAAAAAAAGAATAAACTTAATGAGTTGAATTAATGAGCTAAACTTAGTAGAGGCTATTACTGTATTTATGAACTGAAGGAATATTTCCATTTCTTGGAAGATATGCTTATACAATTAACATGTAGCCATAGAAGAAAAAAAATTGGTATTCTCTTCACATTATCATTTTCCAAAATATGCCTTTAGATTAATCTTACCTGGATCTACATCTCCACCCCTGCATCTTTATCTCTCTGTCTCTTTCTCTAGCTCATCCCCTTAAACTCTATCATCCACTTTCTTCATCTCCAAAGTAGGAACACCGTGTAATGATAAAGTAATAATACCCATGTCATAAGGACAATGTGAAGATTAAATTAAGAGAAGCAAAAGAAAGGTATTCTGTTTAATCTACATTAGTAGATAAATATATTTCTGTTACTTCCATTGTAGGAGTGTTTAGATTATAAGATACACAAAGGACAAATCTTACTTGGCAGCTGTCTTATAAATCCAGATGAGTGTGTTATGTATTTATTGAGGGATTTATAGTCTCTAGAGAATTTTCAAGGTGAGTGTACTTCTTTTGAATTATTTTGCTCTTCCCCACCCCCTTCTCTGGTTAGTTGAATTCTCCATAGACAAATAATGTAGTTAGCTGGGTAGGTAAGATACAATTGAGCTCTCCTGGGATTTCTATAGTATGGATTCAACATTTAGGGAAATTCAACTTAAAAATGAGAAATATTCATTAAGAAGAGAGTTATCTCCTCAAATTTCCTCTTTAGAAATGATGGCTGTCTTAAGGTTTACCATGAATTATTACCTTTTCTTGCTGTATGTTTTAGGTCCATTTTCTCAGCCCAATGAGATTGCAATCACCCCAATGTCATTGTTGTGTCTGGTACATTGGTCTCTACAATGTTCTGATTTTGTTTGTTGACAATGAAATGAGAGTAATAAAAATGAGTGTTTTAGTTTAAATGTCGTTAAATGATACAGTTGGGAGCTTAATTCATGGAAATTATGTTTGTGTCACTGTGAGATAAATTACATATATGGAGATCTATTTTAGAAACAAACGAAAAGCATTTTGGGGCAGTACTCTCTAAATTTTGATTGAAAAATACTCAGACACTAAAATAAATACTTAGAATAAAATTTTCTTTCTTTTTTTGTTTTATTTCATATGGTTTATTAGATACCCTTTATCACATTTAAGTGATACACTGCCATAAAACTGTTAACAATATATCTAAAGAACTTTGACATGAGGATATATGATATTTGAATAGGGAAATGCAATGGTTATTTAATTTAAACAAATGTCAGAGAATTTTATAGTACTTACTATAGAGTAACAAATCATAGTAAGTCATACTAAGAGACCATTATTTAAAAGTTATACCATAAGGATCCCTTCTGGTCTTGTAGTTTTGCCAGAAAACCACAATTAAAACATTCCAAATTTCATGGAATATTGTAGTTGCTAATTATATGGAAGAGTAAGAAGTCTTTGAAATTGATAATAATATACATGCAAATTTGTTTAAATAAGTAAAAATGAGTATAAAATATCCAATTTTACCTTGTTACATTGGAGGTTTTCAGAAGAGCTGCTTTCACATGTACACATTTAATCTGAAAAATAACAAGGATTGATTAGTCGCTGAGTTTATGCTGTGCTAGAGAATTTATTGTAGGAACTTAGTTTTGAAATAAAACTGGGCAAGAAATGTTTCTGAGAAATTGATAAAAAATATTTTGATAGCTTTTCTTTGAGAAATGAGAATATCTATTATCAAGAAGTGAAAGACATGAAATACTATGCCTAACCAGATCATTATTTATAAGTGCTCATAGTATTTTTGCTTCATGTATACTCACACAGGAAGTTATTTTTCTCCTAGTAAAGTTCTGATTTAAAAGGAAATTTGCAACTCAAATATGAAAAAATGTGTACATACTTCTGGACTCCATCAACTGACATCTAAACATTTATATTTTATTATATTTTCATGATAATAACTATGTTAAGCTGTAATTTTTTATGTATTCTTTCACAATTTTTTATGTACCATATTTTTCTGAATATTGTGTAAAATATTGCATAGGGTTCCCAGATTGGGATGTACACTATATATGATATACCTTTAACGAACTTAGTACTATCAGAGAGGTGACTGTTTTCAAAAATCATCTATAGTAGTTGACTATTCTATATTTAGGAAACAATAGTAAAAGAGGAAATGGTGACAGGGAATATATATAAAATTTTTGAAGAGTTTTGTTGTAACTCATAAGCAATTGAATAATAATAAAAAAGTAAATGTAAAATAATTGTAAGTTAATATGTGGAATAAGGTCATGGTGGTGATGGAATAGAATAAAATCAAGTGTACCATTAAACTTTCAACAAATGGTGCTGGAAAAATTGGACAACCATATGCAAAAAGTGAACCTTGACCTTTATCACATACCATATATATATATTTTTTGGCCCAGCTGGATTTTTATTTTTTATTTTTTTTATTTTTATTTTTTTTAATAAATTTATTTTTTATTGGTGTTCAATTTACCAACATACAGAATAACACCCAGTGCTCATCCCATCAAGTGCCCACCTCAGTGCCCATCACCCATTCACCCCCACCCCCCCACCCCGCCCTCCTTCCCTTCCACCACCCCTAGTTCGTTTCTCAGAGATAGGAGTCTTCATGTTCTGTCTCTCTTTCTGATATTTCCCACACATTTCTTCTCCCTTCCCTTATATTCCCTTTCACTTTTTATATTCCCCAAATGAATGAGAACATACACTGTTTGTCCTTCTCCGATTGACTTACTTCACTCAGCATAATACCCTCCAGTTCCATCCACGTTGAAGCAAAGGTGGGTATTTGTCATTTCTAATGGCTGAGTAATATTCCATTGTATACATAGACCACAGCTTCTTTATCCATTCATCTTTCGATGGACACCGAGGCTCCTTCCACAGTTTGGCTATTGTGGACATTGCTGATAGAAACATCGGGGTGCAGGTGTCCCCGCGTTTCGTTGCATCTGTATCTTTGGGGTAAATCCCCAACAGTGCAATTGCTGGGTCGTAGGGAGGGTCTATTTTTAACTCTTTGAGGAACCTCCACACAGTTTTCCAGAGTGGCTGCACCAGTTCACATTCCCACCAACAGGGTAAGAGGGTTCCCTTTTCTCCGCATCCTCTCCAACATTTGTGGTTTCCTGCCTTGTTAATTTTCCCCATTCTCACTTGTGTGAGGTGGTATCTCATTGTGGTTTTCATTTGTATTTCCCTGATGGCAAGTGATGCAGAGCATTTTCTCATGTACATGTTGGCCATGTCCATGTCTTCCTCTGTGAGATTTCTCTTCATGTCTTTTGTCCATTTCATGATTGGATTGTTTATTTCTTTGGTGTTGAGTTTAATAAGTTCTTTATAGATCTTGGAAACTAGCCCTTTATCTGATACATCATTTGCAAATATCTTCTCCCATTCTGTAGGTTGTCTTTTAGTTTTGTTGACTGTATCCTTTGCTGTGCAAAAACTTTTTATCTTGATGAAGTCCCAATAGTTCATTTTTGCTTTTGTTTCTCTCACCTTTGTGGATGTATCTTGCAAGAAGTTACTGTGACCAAGTTCAAAAAGGGTGTTGCCTGTGTTCTCCTCTAGGATTTTGATGGAATCTTGTCTCACATTTAGATCTTTCATCCATTTTGAGTTTATCTTTGTGTATGGTGAAAGAGAGTGGTCTAGTTTCATTCTTCTGCATGTATCACATACCATATTAAAAGTTACCATAAAATATGAAGTATCGTAAACCTAGGTTTAAAACTTTAAAATTATAAATATCGTAGAAGAAAAGGAGAAAAACTCTGTGTATCTAACTAAGATAAAGATTTATTAGATACAACAGCAAAAGCATTATCCATGAAAAAAAAAATAGCCTTCATCAAAGGGGAAACATCTACTCATCAAAAGATACTGCCAAGAAAGTAAAAAAGGCAAGCCCCAGATAAAGAGAAAATATTTGTACAACTCAAATTGATAAGGCTGCAGAATATATAAGTAACTCTGAAACTCAATAAGAAAATGAACAACAGGACAGCCCGGGTGGCTCAGCAGTTTAGCGCCACCTTCAGCCCAGGGTGTGATACTGGAGACCCAGGATAGAGTCCCGTGTCAGGCTCCTTGCATGGAGCCTGCTTCTCCTTCTGCCTGTGTCTCTGCCTCTCTCTCTCTGTGTCTTTCATGAATAAATAAATAAAATCTTTTTTTAAAAAAGAAAATGGGGGGATCCCTGGGTGGCGCAGCGGTTTGGCGCCTGCCTTTGGCCCAGGGCGCGATCCTGGAGAGCCGGGATTGAAACCCACGTCGGGCTCCCGGTGCATGGAGCCTGCTTCTCCCTCTGCCTGTGTCTCTCCTCTCTTTCTCTCTCTGTGACTATCATAAAAAAATTTTTTTAAAAAAAAGAACATTGAAAAAGAAAATGAACAACAAGACACAATAAAGAATGGCCAAGTCTATAAACAGGCATTTTACAAAAAACAATACACATATGGTTAATAAGCACATTAAAAATAATACTCAATACACTCAGTCATTAGAGAAATGCAAATTAAAACCCCAATGAGATATCCTTACATACCAATTGGAAAAAAATAGAAACATCTAACATTACATAGTGCTGATGAAGATGCAGAACAGATAGGAGTCTCACACGCTATTGGTGTGAATATAAAATGTTACAGCTACTTGGTCCTCGGGCTCGGTCTGCGGAGCTTAGCGGACATGGCCAGCGACCTCGTGCTCTGTAACGGCGCCAAGATGCCCATCTTGGGGCTGGGCACCTGGATGTCCCCTCCCGGCAAAGTGACCGATGCTGAGAAGCTCGCGATTGACCTTGGGAACCGCCACATCGACTGCCCTCACGTGTACCAGAATGAGAATGAAGTGGGCTTGGCCATCCAGGAGAAGCTCAAGAAGCAGGTGGTGAAGCGTGAGGACCTCTTCATCGTCAGCAAGCTGTGGTGCACACACCACGAGAAGAGCATGGTGAAGGGGACCTGCCAGAAGACGCTCAGCAACCTGAAGCTCCACTACCTGGACCTCTACCTTCTTCACTGGCCCACGGGCTTCAAGGCCGGGAAGGAGTATTTCCCACTGGATGGGGAAGGCAATGTGATTCCCAGTGACACCAGTTTTGTGGACACATGAGAGGCCATGGAACAGCTGGTGAATGAAGGGCTGGTGAAAGCCTTCGGAGTCTCCAACTTCAACCATCTCCAAATTGAGATCTTAAACAAACCTGGCTTAAAATATAAGCCTGCTGTTAACCAGATCGAGTGCCACCCATACCTCACTCAGGAGAAGTTAATCCAGTACTGTCAAGCCAAAGGCATCGTGGTGACCACCTATAGTCCCCTCGCTCCCCCGACAGGCCTGGGCCAAGCCTGAGGACCCTTCCCTGTTGGAGCATCCCCGGATCAAAGCGATCGCAGCCAAGCACAATAAAACTACAGCCCAGGTTCTGATCCGGTTCCCCATGCAGAGGAATTTGGTCGTGATTCCCAAGTCTGTGACACCCTAACGCATTGCTGAGAACTTTCAGGTCTTTGACTTTGAGCTGAGCACCGTGGACATGACCACCTTACTCAGCTACAACCGGAACTGGAGGGTCTGTGCCTTGGTGAGCTGTGAGTCCCACAGGACTATCCATTCACTGAGGAGTTCTGAAGCTGTTGGTGCCTGTCCGCCCAGGTGCCCGACGTCCCTCCTCCCCTATGTAGCGTAGTGTGGCCTCTGCCCCTCGGTTGGGTCCCTGACCTGCTGACAGCCCGTGAGGTGTTGGGTCTCAACAGCAGTATCAGTAGGTTAGAGTCTCTTCCAGTTTTGCCCTTCTTCTTGTCCAACTGGGGAACGTAAGACCCTGGCACCCTTTTCTAAGTTGAATCTACAAAGTTGAAATAGTGCCAGTAACACCTGGATTTTGGCTACCGGGAACGGTAACCCTTTCATCCAAACTTCTTGCCTGAAATAATAAAGAGTTCTTTTGTGAACTTGAAAAAAAAAATGTTACAGCTACTTTAGAAAATAGGTTGGCAGTTTCTTCTAAAGTTATGCATGTATTCACCATAATTCTCAGCAACCTTACTCCTAGGTATTTATCTAAAAGAAATGAAAAACTGTGATCATCCAAAAACTTGCACATGAATGTTTATGGAAAATTGGAAATAATTCAAGTTCCTTCCCTGGTGAATGAATAAACTCAGATACATCATAGAATGGAATACTACTCAGGAATAAACAGAACAGACTTATATATACAACATGGATGAATTTCAAATGAATTACATTAAATAAAAGAAGATAGACACATAAGGCTGCATAGTATATGATTCCATTTATATGACATTCTGGAAAAGGCAAAATATGTAAATGGAAAACAAATTAGTAGTTGCCAAAGGCTAAGGATGGGAAGGTATTGACTATAACAGGTATGCCCTACAACAGGGAATTTTTTGGATGATGGAAATGTTTCATATTTCCATTGCAGAGGTGATTGCATAACTATATGCATTTGTCAAAATTCATGGAACTGTATGATTAAAGGTGTGAACTTTACTGTATGTAAATTTTACCTCAATAAGCCTGACTCCCTGTCCTTCAAAAACAACGCTACTAAAAACAAAACAAAACAAAACAAAACAAAACAAAACAAAACAAAAAAAACAACGCTACTTGGTTGTCATCGGTGTATCCAGGGATATGACTAATTATTTTGATAACTGGTGAAGCATATCACTTGGAAACCAAATAAATAGTTGTTGATAGGAAAATTTCTCTTCATGAACCTATTCCAGCTAATAAATATACAAAGTAAGATAGAATAATACTATTTTGCCATTTTTAGAGATCTAGTCATTGGTCATCAATGGCCTCTGACATCACTTAAGGAGAGACACAAAATACAGCCTCTTCCTGAGGAATACACATCCTCTATGCAGTAATTTTGCCAGAAAAAAAGAAAAAGTGAAATCAAATCAAGCCTTTATATGCAACTAACCCAATTTTGGGGAAAATGTGGCAGATAGAAGAACATATTATAAAATACACTTTGTAGATAAAATCAGCAAAATCCAGACTGTGGAAACTCTATAGTTTTTCAAAAGTAAACTATAAGGGGAGGGAGGGAAAAAAAAAGATGGAAGGAAACTATAAGTAAAAAGAGAGACATAAAGGATACATTTCAATGTGCAAACCTTGTTTGGATCCTGATTCAGACATACAAATGAAAAAGGTGTTTAAGAGACCATGGGAAATTTGATCACTACCTAAATATTTCATGACAAGACATGGCACTTTTTTTTAAGTGATAACGATTTTAAAAAATGGTTTAAGTTTTTTCATTTGGGGATAGACACCAGATTACCCATAAATGGAACTGTGTGATTGGTGTTCTGGATATGCTTCAAAACAATTTGGAAATGGGGAACTGGGTCCAGGATACAGAAAAAAAAGAAAAAAGGATTGGCTATGAGCTGATAAGTGCTGAAGTTGAAGTTGAGTGATAATGGTTCTAAAGGTTGCTTTTATGATCCTGTCTCCATTTGTATATGTTTTATAATGTCTATAATAAAATATAAAAAAGAAAAGAAAGAAAGAGGAAAGAAGAAATGCAGGGAGAGAACAAGAAAAGATAGAAAAAAGAATAAAATGTTCCTGCTGATACCACAATAATATTGTACTTTAGAGATTACAGAACATTTTCATTCAATATTTCAGGCCAAAGAAACCATTTCTCTGCCAGACACAAGATACCTGCATAGCTTGAGACCCAAACCAGCATAATACATATAAAAGATACTCAATAAACATTCATCAAAAAGATTAACAAAAAAAGAAGAAAGTACAAAAAGAGATTAAACTTAAGTAAATATGAGAATAATCCTTTTTCTGAGACAAGTAAGAAGTGAATGAACACATGCAAAGTTAGGTACTACTTTTAGGCAGTTGTGAAAAGTGGCTCATTGATCTGCCCAATGTGGACATTGTGGTCTTCTAAAAGTGGGCTGGAGTTCTGCTGGGGCATGCAAGTGCAACGGGGAGTTTGAGAGGAACGTGGGTATTTGCTGTGGGCAACGGGCTGTGGATACCCTGGGGATATCCCAGGAGGAAACAGAAATTTATCAGTGTCAAGGCTCTTTAAAGTTATTATGTTTGTTTTATTTATAAAGGAACCCACGTCCCGGGAGAGATTTTATCTATACCCTTTTATGCAGCTCATTTTACCAGTTTCTTTCTTTCTTTCTTTTTTAAACCTAGCCTACCTTCTAGGCCAACATTCAATTTCATTTTTTAAAATAAACTTTGGATGGATCCCTTGCCAAGGATATAGTCATTAAATCTTTACCAAATATTGTTAAAAAGCTATGGGAAAAGACAGCAATGTACCATGGCAAGAGAAGATTGCATGGACATTTGTGCAGATTTCTTCACTGGAGTTTAGGTTTGTTACATGTATCAACCCATGTAAAAAAAAAAAAAGCTAGATGAATTTATTTGGGACAAAACAGATAAACAAACAAAACCAAACAAACTTTAAAAGACCAGTAGAGTCTGGGAATTTCTTCCTTCCCTCCCTGTACCTCCCCTTTCTTCCCTTCTGTTCCTTTTCTTCTTTCTCTTTCTTTCTTTTTTTTTTTTTTTTTGTTTCTTTCTTGAGTCTAGAAATTTCTCATATTTCAACCTGGGAAGGCACATAGATTTTCTGGAAGGGCCACAAGGTTACTTGGTGGTCATGGTTACAGCCCGGGCTTTGGAGTCGGCAGATAAGCATTTATTACTACATTGACCAGAAGAACCCTGTGAGCAAGTGACTCAGATTCTTTGAGCCCTGGTTTCCTTACGCAAACAGGAAAGTTACTGCAGGTTGATGGGGGAAAATAACAAATTTGGAGGCTGGGAAATAATCTGACTTGCTTAATACACAAAGCCAAAATTGACTTCCATTCTTTTGCAAGGGGAATGGGACCATTTAATAAGAGAAAAGGCAGCATCAAAATGATAAATGACTGACATTTGAGTTTTAGTAAGAAACCCATGTCAATTTAGACTAAAAGCTTTTTAGACTCTGTTCCCACTTTTTTAAATGACAGAATGTTAAACATAGAATTTATGGATTAAGAATTCACCTATAAATTTCCTCACTTATAAAATGAGGATGACCGTGAGGATTAAATTAGATGAAGTGGAGCATATGTAGTGTACTCGGGGAGGGAAACAGGCATTCAGATCCAGGAGATAGAGAGACCTCCCCCTAAAATCAATGAAAACCATTCAACACCTTGACATCTAATAGTGAAACTTGAAAATTCCAAAGATAAAGAGAAAATCCTAAGGCAGCAAGTGACAAGAGATCCCTAACTTATACGGGGAGAAATATTAGATTAACAGCAGACCTCTCCACAGAGAGGTCGTGTACATACTATTTTTGATCCTCAATAGATGTCATTGCAAATATTATGATATGCCTGCTGCTGCAAGCCTTAATCCAGTTTAGTAGATTTTGTGCCCAGAAATGATTACAAGGACACCAAGAAGAGTTTGAATAGCCTTTTTCTGAGGAAATTTCCCCATCACTTTCTGATATTCCTTTAACAAGAGACTAGGCCCTTCCATCCGAAAGCTTAGATATAAGAGGGGGGCGCGGCAAGATGGCAGAAGAGTAGGGTCCCCAAGTCACCTGTCCCCACCAAATTACCTAGATAACTTTCAAATAATCCTGAAAACCTACAAATTTGGCTTGAGATTTAAAGAGAGAACAGCTGGAATGCTACAGAGAGAAGAGTTTGTGCTTCTAACAACGTAGGAAGGCGGAAAAAAAAAAAAAAAAAAAAAAAAAAGAAAAAATCAAGTGGGGAGGAGCCCCTGCAAAGAGCCGGCTAAGGCCAGGTGGCAAGAGCCTCCAGAACAGGAAAACCCAGCCGCAGAGAAGCAGGAACTTTTAAAAATCTGCACCGGATTCTTCCCGGAGGGAAAGATGTTTGCAGGGAACTCGGGCAGGATCCCAGGAGGGGCAGTGGAGCCCCCAGGTTCCCAGGGTCAATAAGGGGAAGTCTGCCCTGAGGGAGAGTGTGCCCACCCCGCAGGCTGAGCACAGGAAAGGGCTGGAATGCACGCCCGGTGGGGCCTCGGGAGAAGCTCAGGCACCGGCTCCACACAGAGAGGGCTATGGCCCGGAACACGATTCCAACAGTGCAGGCCCCATATCCCAGGTCGCCGGGGGACACAGCCCTGGATCCAGCACTCCCCCAGGGACAGGGAGAGGCTGGGAGGGCCCCGGACAGCAAGGACGCTCCGTCCCCAGGCGTCCCCCAGCTGTGCAGGTCAGCTTCCCCCGCACCCATGATCATCCAGGCCAGCGCAGACTGGGAGCTGAGATAATTACTGTGGGAGCTGACTCCCGGGCTGGAGAGCTGGCCACTGCCAGTGTGTTTGTTCCTCCTGGTGTCATCCTGTGCCTGGGATGGAGCGGGCCACCAGGGAACAGAGGCCTCTAGGGTAAACAGCTCCCACTGAAGCCAAGCACCTGGCAGGGGGCGGGGCAGCTCCCCCTGGGTTCACACACCTGAGAACCAGCAGAGCAGGCCCTTCCCCCAGAAGACCAGTTAGAAGGACAGGGGAAGTGCAAGTTCTTGACCCAGCAGCACTGGAAAGCTCCAGGGGAAGTGCAAGTTCTTGACCCAGCAGCACTGGAAAGCTGTAAAGGGGTTTACAGTATATAGAACCAGAGGATACCCCTCCTTGTTTGTTTGTTTTTTTTTTTTTTCTCTTCTTTTTTCTTCCTTTTTCTGGTACAACTCATTTTTAGCCATTCTGCACTGAGCAAAATGACTAGAAAGAAGAACTCACCACAAAAGAATCAGAAACAGCCCTCTCTCCCACAGAGTTACAGAATTTGGATTACAATTCAATGTCAAAAAGCAAATTCAGGAGCACAATTAAAAAGCTACTGGTGGCTCTGGAAAAAAGCATAAAGGTTTCAAAAGACTTCATGACTGCAGAGTTTAGATCTGATTTGCAAAAATTAAAAAACAATTAAATGAGATGCAATCCAAACAGGAGGTCCTAACAGCGAGGTTTAATGAGGTAGAAGAAAGAGTGAGTGACATAGAGGACAAGTTGATGGCAATGAAGGGAGCTGAGGAAAGAAAAGAAAAACAATTAAAAGACCACGAGGAAAGGTTAAGGTAAATAAATGACAGCCTCAGAAGGAAAAAAATCTACATTTCATTGGGGTTCCAGAGGGTGCCAAATGGGACAGAGATCCAGAAAGTGTATTTGAGCAAAACATAGCTGAGAACTTCCCTAACTCGGGGAGGGAAACAGGCATTCAGATCCAGGAGATAGAGAGACCTCCCCCTAAAATCAATGAAAACCATTCAACACCTTGACATCTAATAGTGAAACTTGAAAATTCCAAAGATAAAGAGAAAATCCTAAGGCAGCAAGTGACAAGAGATCCCTAACTTATATGGGGAGAAATATTAGATTAACAGAAGACCTCTCCACAGAGACCTGGCAGGCCAGATATGGCTGGCAGGATATATTCAGGGTCCTAAATGAGAAGAACATGCACCCAAGATACTTTATCCAGCAAGGCTCTCATTCAGAATAGAAGGAGAGACAAAGAGCTTCCAGGATAGGCAGAAACTGAAAGAATATGTGGCCACCAAACCAGCTCTGCAAGAAATATTTAGGGGACTCTGTAAAAGAAAGAGGACACCCAAAGATAACCCACAAGAACAGGGACTGAATGGGTATTATGATGACACTAAATTCATATCTTTCAATAGTAACTCTGAACGTGAATGGGCTTAATGATCCCATCAAAAGGTGCAAGGTTTCAGATTGGATAAAAAAGCAAGACCCATCTATTTGCTGTCTACAAGAGACTCATTTGAGACTTAAGGACACCTACAGCGTGAAAATGAAAGGTTGGAGAACCCTTTACCATTCAAATTGGTACTCAAAACAAAGCTGGGGTAGCAATCCTCATACCAGATCAATTAAAGTTTATCTCAAAGACTGAAGTAAGAGATGAAGAGGGACACTATATCATCCTTAAAGGATCTATCCAACAAGAGGACCTAACAATCATGAATATTTATGCCCCTAATGTGGGAGCTGCCAAGTATATCAATCAATTAATAACCAAAGTTAAGACATACTTAGATAATAATACAGTTATACTGGGAGACTTGAACACGGCACTTTCTACAAATGACAGGTATTCTAGGCACAACATCTCCAAAGAAACAAGAACTTTAAATGATACACTGGATCAGATGGATTTCACAGATATTTACAGAACTTTGCATCCAAACGCAACTGAATACACATTCTCCTCAAGTGCATGTGGAACTTTCTCCAGAATAGACCACATATAGGGTCACAAATCAGGTCTTAATCACACCAAAAGATTGGGATTGTCCCCCGCATATTTTCAGACCATAATGCTTTGAAACTAGAACTCAATCACAAGAAGAAATTTGGAAGAAACTCAAACACATGGAGGTTAAAGACCACCCTGCTTAAAGATGAAAGGGTCAACCAGGAAATTAGAGAAAAATTAAAAAGATTAATGAAAACAATTGAAAATTAAGATACAACCATTCAAAATCTTTGGGATACAGCAAAAGCAGTCCTGAGAGGGAAAACATCACAATACAAGCATCCCTCAAAAAACTGGAAAAAACTCAAATACACAAGCTAACCTTGTACCTAAAGGAACTGGAGAAGGAACAGCAAATAAAGGCTACACCCAGCAGAAGAGAGTTAATGAAGATTCGAGCAGAACTCAATGAATTAGAGACCAGAAGACCTGTAGAACAGATCAACAAAACCAGGAGTTTTTTCTTTGAAAGAATTAATAAGATAAATAACCATTAGCCATCCTTATTAAAAACAAAAGAGAAAAGACTCTAATTAGTATAATCATGAATGAAAAAGGAGAGATCACCACCAACACCAAGGAAATACAAACGATTTTAAAAACATATTATGAACAGGTCTACGCCAATAAATTAGGCAATCTAGAAGAAATGGACGTATTCCTGGAAAGCCACAAACTACCAAAACTGGAGCAGGAAGAAATAGAAAACCTGAACAGGCCAATAACCAGGGAGGAAATTGAAGCAGTCATCAAAAACCTCCCAAGACACAAAAGTCCAGGGCCAGATGGCTTCCCAGGGGAATTCTATCAAACGTTTAAAGAAGAAACAATACCTATTCTACTAAAGCTGTTCTGAAAGATAGAAAGGGATGGAATACTTCCAAACTCACTCTATGAGGCCAGCATCACCTTAACTCCAAAACCAGACAAAGACCCACCAAAAAGGAGAATGATAGACCAATATCCCTGATGGACACAGATGCAAAAATTCTCAACAAGATACTAGCCAATAGGATCCAACAATACATTAAGAAGATTATTCACCATGACCAAGTGGGGTTTATCCCCAGGATGCAAGGCTGGTTCAACACTCGTAAAGCAATCAATGTGATAGATCATATCAACAAGAGAAAAAACAAGAACCATAGGATCCTCTCAATAGATGCAGCGAAAGCATTTGACAAAATACAGGATCCATTCCTGATCAAAACTCTTCCAAGTGTAGGGATAGAGGGAAAATTCCTCAGCATCTTAAAAGCCATCTATGAAAAGCCCACAGCAAATATCATTCTAAATGGGGAAACACTGGCAGCCTTTCCTCTAAGATCAGGAATACGACAGAGACGTCTACTCTCACCACTGCTATTCAACATAGTACTGGAAGTCCTCGCCTCAGCAATCAGGCAACAAAAAGAAATAAAAGACATTCAAATTGGCAAAGGAGAAGCAAAACTATCCCTCTTCACAGATGGCATGATATTGTACATAGAAAACCCAGAAGGCTCCACCCCAAGATTGCTGGAACTCATAGAGCAATTTGACAGTGTGGCAGGATGCAAAATCAATGCCCAGAAATCAGTGGTATTTCTATACACTAACAATGAGACTGAAGAAAGAGAAATTAAGGAGTCAATCCCATTTACAATTGCACCCAAAAGCATAAAATACCTAGGAATAAACCTAACCAAAGAGGTAAAGGATCTATACCCTAAAAACTACAGAACACTTCTGAAAGAAATTGAGGAAGACACAAAGAGATGGAAAAATATTCCATGCTCATGGATTGGAATAATTAATATTGTGAAAATGTCAATGTTACCCAGGGCAATTTATACATTTAATGCAATCCCTATCAAAATACCTTGGTCTTTCTTCAGAGAGTTGGAACAAATCATCTTAAGATTTGTGTGGAATCAGAAAAGATCCCGAATAGCCTGAGGACTATTAAAAAAGAAAACCATAGCTGGGGGCATTGCAATGCCAGATTTCAGGTTTTGTACTACAAAGCTGTGATCATCAAAACAGTGTGGTACTGGCACAAAAACAGACACATAGACCAATGGAACAGAAGAGAAGCCATAAATGGCCCCTCAACTCTATGGTCAACTAATATTTGACAAATCAGGAAAGACTATACACTGGAAAAAGAACAGTCTCTTCAGTAAATGGTGCTGGGAAAATTGGACAGCCACATGCAGAAGAATGAAACTAGACCATTCTCTTATACCATACACAAAGATAAACTCAAAATGGATGAAAGATCTAAATTTAAGACAAGAATCCATCAAAATCCTAGAGAACACAGGCAACACCCTTTTGGACTTGGCCACAGCAACTTCTTGCAAGATACATCTATGAGGGCAAGGGAAACAAAACAAAAATGAATTGTTGGGACTTCATCAAGATAAAAAGCTTTTGCACAGCAAAAGAAACAGTCAACAAAACTAAAAGACAATCTACAGAATGGGAGAAGTTATCTGCAAATGCCATATCAGATATAGGGCTAGTATCCAAGATCTAAAAAGAACTTATTAAACTCAACAGTAAAGAAACAAACAATCCAATCATGAAATGGGCAAAGGACATAAACTGAAATCTCACAGAGGAAGACATAGACATGGCCAACAAGCACATGAGAAAATGCTCCGCATCACTGGCCATCAGGGAAATACAAATCAAAACCACAGTGAGATGCCACCTCACACCAGTGAGAATGGTGAAAATTAACAAGACAGGAAACCACAAATGTTGGAGAGGATGTGGAGAACGGGGCACCCCCTGCACTGTTGGTGGGAATGTGAACTGGTGGGGCCACTCTGGAAAACTGTGTGGAGGTTCTTCAAAGAGTTAAAAATAGATCTGCCCTATGACCCAGCAATTGCACTGCTGGGGATTTACCCCAAAGATACAGATGCAGTGAAAAATCGAGACACCTGCACCCCAATGTTTATAGCAGCAATGTCCACAATAGCCAAACTGTGGAAGGAGCCTCGGTGTCCATCGAAAGATGAATGGATAAAGAAGCTGTGGTCTATGTGTACAATGGAATATTACTCAGCCATCAGAAACGACAAAAACCCACCATTTGCTTCGGCATGGATGGAAATGGAGGGTATTATGCTGAGTGAAGTAAGTCAATCGGAGAAGGACAAACATTATATGGTCTCATTCATTTGGGGAATATAAAAATTAGTTAAAGGGAATAAAGGGGAAAGGAGAGAAAATGAGTGGGAAATATCAGTGAGGGTGACAGGACATGAGAGACTCCTAACTCTGGGAAATGAACAAGGGGTGGTGGAAAGGGAGGTGGGGTGGGGGGTTGGACTGACTGGGTGATGGGCACTGGGGGGGAGCACTTGACCAGAAGAGCATGAGTGTTATGCTATATGTTGGCAAATTGAACTCCAATAATTTTTTTTAAAAGGAGATAACACAGGGATACCTAAGTGATTCATAATGAATTTTTCCTGTGAACAAATTTTGATGAAGAAAGGTTGGGCACAGAGGATGAGGATACTATGCCTTGGAGAGAGTGGCAGCCACTTCTCCCTGCCCATCACTCCCCCCAGAGAAGACAGGGTCAGGAAAAGGGAGACCATTCAGGGAAGCTTGTTGCCTAGTCAGTGTGATGTCAATGCATTTTGAAGAACTGGTGTAGAGCCATTAACTAACCAGAATGGTTTTAGCTGCTGCTTTCAGTAGACCCAACCAGGAAGTAGGCACATGCACCCTGTCTATTGTGCCCTTTCCACAATGCAGGCACTCTGCACTGGCTTCGCTGAGAGAATAGAAATGCAATAGCAGAAACCCCAGAAACTCGTTTTCAGGGGATGTATTAAAATTCATATTGACTGACAGAATAGAGCAGAAGTTGAAAAAGAAAAACAATTCGTCCCCTGATTTGTCCCCACATTTAAACTCCCAGAATTGGACTAACTTTGAAACAGACTTGAGTCCATGCACAACCAAAGTGTCAAATAGAAAATATTTCACCAACTTGTGGATTCTGATTCTATGGCTAAAGCAGTTTTGGCACCACCCTTTTCAATCCCTATTTCATGAACATTGATTAGTTGCCTGCTTTAAATTCCTTCCCCCGTAACAATTACACATAAAAGTAAAAGTGATAATCACTGCAAGAAGATGCAGAAATTTTCTTCCTCTTAAAAGAAAGGGCAGCATTGTTTAAAAAAAAAACAAACCAACAAACACTAATTAATTGGATAAAATTACAAACTCATCAGAGTTAAAATGTTCTCCACCAGGAGAAAATGCAATTCAACATATGGTATTGGAAATATGCAAAAAAGGATTTTCCTGTGCTATTTTCTGCAGTTGGGAGTTTGGCCTTAGATTATTTGTGGGTTTCCAAGTATTTGAATTATGCAAGCTGGTTGACTGAGTGGCCTCAAGCATTCAGGAGACAAGCTTTTTCAGCTCATAATAAAAAATGAGTTTCTTTGCAAATGTATATCAAAATCTGCAGTTTCAATTTTCAGCAATTTTGGGGAATGTAAGAAACTTTTTTCAGTTAAATTTATATGCTCAGAGTTGCTTAACATGGAGATTGCCTAAAGCAAAAAAAAGAGAGAGAGAGAGAGACAGTACAACATGAAGATGGATATCTTGAAAATGGTCTTCAAATTAAAAAATAAATTTAAGAATAATGTCAGATGAGCCTAGTTTTGAGTATTTATTCATCTTGTTATAATTTTAAGCATATGTCTTTACACTTGAAATTAGCAAATGCCTAATGTACAAAATAACTGACGAATAGAGCTATAGACATTGATAATATTCCAAGAACATTTAGCACTTCTCAGTGAAGGCCTATTCTATTTTGTAGCCTATCAAAAGTTAAAATAGGGAATGATGAGTGCAAATGTATTTCCTCATCTTACTGTTATTTCTACAAAGTCTACATTTAAAATATTCACCCAAAATCTTGCTCTGAAATAGCATTTCTTATGTCAGAGTTTTATATTTCTGAGTTAATGTTCTTAAAATTCTTAGGATGTCTTGCCATGGAACATTCCCTTAGGCAATCAAACCAAGGCTTTGGGGAACTCATTCAGATTTAAAAAAAAAAAATTCCTCATAATGTAAAATCATTTGTTTGATTTTGGTTTATATATTTGATTCAATTTTAGCTATGGTTTTGAAGGTCACCTTTACCTTTTGCCTGTGGGTGAAGAATTACATAAATAATAGTAGTATCTTCAGAATGTATATATTGTGCATGATTACTTAGCAATAATAATTAGCATAACTTTTAGACTTCTGAATAAAGATATATATTTATTTTTCAAGACCAAAGGGACTATATCAACTTCACTCAGGTTTTCATCCATTTTACCAAAGGGAGTTGCTTGTGTGAATTGCATTCTCCAACATATACTGGACCATTTCTCTTCCTTTCACTAACACCCCTGACTTCTGTTTTTTACTTTACTTTTAACCAAGGCCGAATGAAAGGTCTGATGACATAATAGTTTGTCAAAAAGTCATAGAATTTTCCCTGAGCACAACTTCAGTTTTATATTATTTAGAGCTCTTTAGTATTAATGTGACAGAAAATCCAACCGCAAGTGTTTTAAACAAAAAGTTAGTCTTTTGGCTTATGTAACTGTTAAGTCTCAAGGGTGGTGTTGCATCAAAGGATTCTGACTGAACTCAAAATCTTCCCAGAGAACTTAGACTTTCTTTGTTGCTTCTCTGGCTCACTTCTTTATGTAGACTTTCTTATTCTGCCAGTGGTGGCAGATGTCACACCAATTCTATATCCACTTCACTCAAGTCCTGTAGGAAATAATGTGTGCTTTTACCTCATGAGTTTCAGCCAAAGTCTTCTTGGTCTTAGGTATTTTGACTGGGTCATATATACATCCTTGAAACAACTGCTGTGGCCAAGAGAACACAAAGCATGGATGGGTTTAAATTGACTAGGGCCAGCTATTTGCAAATGACCTATCAGATAAAGGGCTAGTCTCCAAGATCTATAAAGAACTTATTAAACTCAACAGCAAAGAAACAAACAATCCAATCATGAAATGGGCAAAGGACACGAACCGAAATTTCACAGAGGAAGACATAGACATGGCCAACAAGCACATGAGAAAATGTTCCGCATCACTGGCCATCAGGGAAATACAAAACAAAACCACAGTGAAAATATCAGTGAGGGTGACAGAACATGAGAGACTCCTAACTCTGGGAAATGAACAAGGGGTAGTGGAAAGGGAGGTGGGTGGGGGGTTGGGGTGAATGGGTGATGGGCACTGACGGGGGTACTTGGCAGGATGAGCATGGGTGTTATGCTATATGTTGGCAAATTGAACTCCAATAAAAAAAAAAAAAAAAAAAAAACCCTGACATTTCTAAATAAATAAATAAATAAATAAATAAAAGACTAGGGCCAAATCTGGGGTCATGGTAGAGGACAATTTCCTCAGAAGTCCTTGGCTGAAAATATGAAAATGATGGCAAATGCCAGGAGAAATATAGATTCAATAGCCAAAAGACATCTTTTCATGAAGGTTCTATCTTACACGTTTTTATTAAGCTATATTTTAATTTTATTACTTTCAATATGTTCTGTACTTTTGGTTTTGGTTTCTTATAATGCAAAGACTATTTATAGAGTTTTAAAATATCCAAGTAGTGGTATATATTAGTTTGCTTAGATTACTAACAAAATACCACAGACTGAGCGGCCAAAACAACGAAAATTAATTTTCTTACTGTTCTGGAGATTGGAAACTGAAGATCAATGTACCAGCAGGACTGGTAGGTATCTGGTAAAGGCTCTCACCTTGGGTGGCAGAGGGCCACCTTACCTCTTGTGCTTCTATGATTTTTCCTTGGTGTGTGTGGTACATGTGGAGAGAACAAGAGAACAAAGGAGCTCTCTGGTGTCTCTTCTTATAAGGACACTAATTCTATTAAATCAGGACCCACTCTTATAACCTCATTTAAACTTAATTTTTTCCTTAAAGACCTCATCTCCAAATATAGCTACATTGGGGGTTAGAGCTTCGGCATATGAATTTGAGGGGCATAAACATTCAAACCAAAACATTTTTAAAATTTATATTATTATTAATTTCTAGATTTTTTTCAGGCTAATCATAGTGTAGTGGTTAAAAAGACAAATTCTGAGGGGATCCCTGGGTGGCTCAGTGGTTTAGTGCCTGCCTTCTGCTCAGGGCGTGATCCTGGAGTCCCAAGATCGAGTCCCACATCAGGCTCCCTGCATGGAGATTCCTTCTCCCTCTGCCTGTGTCTCTGCCTCTCTCTTTCTCTCTCTCCCTCTCTCTGTGTCTCTCATGAGTAAATAAGTAAAATCTTAAAAAAAAAATAAAGACAAACTCTGAGTCACTTTACTTTGATACCACTTCCCACTTGTGAATTTCACTTGAGCATTTCACTTAATACCCCTGTATTTGGTCTCCTTAACTGCAAAATAACAGAGGAGAGTATTGGGGGGAGGGTGAAATAAAGGGAACCAAGAGTACACTTATTATGAGCAATGACTATAGAATTGTTAAATCATTATATTGTACACCTGGAACTGATAAAACACTGTATGTTAATCATACGTCAACAAAAAATAACAACTCTCTACCTTACTGGGTTTTAGAGGACGAAGGTGTACTTAAAACTGTTCCTGGCACATAGGAAATGATTAACAAATATCTCTTCTTTTCCTCCTCTTTCATATTTATGTAATTCTTCCCTTTTTCTTCATTTTTATTCAACTGGAATCTACTATTTCTATTTTTTAGGATTTGTTGAGTTTTTCTTCATTGTGTCACATTTGGTAATGTTTGTAAATGTTTGATACACTTCAAAGACAAGTATAGTCTTTTACTAATGATGCTTTAAATAAGCATAAATTGCTCACCCTTATTACATATTTAAAGGTATTAATTCTATGAATTTCTGGTAGTTGTGCTTTATATATTTTGATTGAATATTGTTTTGCACCTAAAGTACTATGCCAGTTTGGGAAAATAAGAAAGGTCAACAGCAGGCCAAAATTCCTTTCTTTCTTCTCTCAGGGATGTTCAGGAAGGAAGAATGATCCAGGCCAGTCTTCTGTATGCATGCTAATAATCATATCTGATTCAGATAGTAATGCTAATACTAGTGAAAAGATAACAAAGTTCTTATCTATGAAACAATTTTAAGTGGATATACTTGTGGTAGGTCAAATAACGGCTCTCCGAAGATGTCCATGACTCAATGTCTGGAATCTGTCTTGGTTATTGATACATGAGAAAAAAAAAGACTCTGCATGTGTAATTAAGGTTATGGAACTTAAAATCAGGCAATTATCCTGGATTAGCTAGGTGGGCCCAATCTAGTCATAAGAGACCTTAAAAACAGAACTTTTTGTAGATGGCATGAGATGCAACAGAAGAAGGTGGAAATGATGCAACAGAAGGGAAAGTTAGGCTGATTCTGTAAGTGTGAGAAAAATCATTGCTAGAGTTCTGCAACATGGAGGCTGTGTGTGAGGACTGAAGAGTTGCCTTTAGTTGCTAAGGGACACCCCTGCCTGACATCCAGCGAAGAAATGGGGACCTTGGGACGCCTGAGTGGCTTAGTGGTTGAGCATCTGCCTTTGGCTCAGGGCGTGATCCTGGGATCCCGGATTGGGTCCCACATTGGGCTCCTTGCGGGGAGCCTGTTTCTTTCTCTGCCTGGGAGAGATTCTTCCTTAGAGCCTTAAGTGAGGAATCTATCTATCTGACACCTTGATTTTAACCTTGTAAGACCCTCTGACTTCAGACCCAGAGAAACTGTAACATAATACATTTGTATTGTTTGAAACTGACATCTGTGTGGTAATTTGTTGTGGCAGCAATAGAAAACTAACATGCCTGGATTGCCTCTGTTGCTTAATTTTAAATACATACAGAATTGTGAGAGCATGGCTGTCTGGAGAATGAGATATAAAATTGAGAAGTACCATAAATAAAACAATATCTCCACACACATTTCTCAAAAAACACTCCAGATTAACTCTGAAATCAGAATGTAGGATAATGAGAAGGAATTTAATTGGGTATTGAGTCTGACAGCATCAAACTTCTCCCAGGGAAGAATGTTTGCCTGTGCCTTGTGTTTGCTGTATCTTATCATTTATTAGGAAAATTGAGTATTAGAAAGATCTATGATTCATGTGAATCTGATTTGACAATTAAGCCATTTATGCTACCACACAGCTATGTCCTCTTTCCCAGTAATGACTGTTATTATAAATTGTCTATTTGTATCATGTAATAATGTATTATGTAAATTCAAATTCTTTTTAATATTTAAACTTTAGTTTTTATTCCTATTAATTTTATTATCTATATTTTTCAGATATGTCTTTATCTGTCCTTTCTTCCCCCCTTTTTAAGTAGGCTCCAACATGGGGCTTGAACTCACAATCCTGAGATCAAGTCCTGAGTTGAGATCAAGAGTCAGATGCTTAACCAACATTGGCCACTCGGGTACTCCTACCCATCCATCCCTTTATTTTTGACACGTCTACATCCCTATTTTCAGATGTCTCATCTGTTGGGTGTAGTTGATCTGTTTTTTAATGCAATAGTGTCTTTTTCTATTAATATGTAAGTTTTTTTCCTTTCTACTAGTATAATAAATACAGTTTGCCTAATATCTGTCACTGAACTTGTTTTCTGTTCTAGGATTTCCTTGCTATCACTTTGTTTTCATTATGGAAACATATTGTGCTTGTTTTAACTTTTTGTTTGCCTCTCCTTAAGAAAAATGTGATGTTTACCGTTTTTTTTAATTCATTCATCTTTCTGGTTTTAAGTAAAATATGCAAGCCATTATGTATTGAGTCTTTTTATTATAAAGTTGAAACAATGACTATTGACTCCACAAGAAAAGATGAAAGAATTTTCTCATGACATGATATTATGAAGTGTATTTGGCATAAAAATTATTTTACTAGAGATGTAATGTGAGTAGAACCTCTTGACTTTCATATTTATTATTAATGTCAGTTTATTGTAAGATATTTTTCTAAAAAAATAAAAATAAGGGAGAACAGTTTGCAAGGCAATCATATGACATGTAGTTTTCCATTGCCAATATATTGACATAATACCTCTTTTCTTATCATGAAGCAAGGAGCAATAACAATGTGGTACTATGTAAGTTGGCTTCTTTTCAATGCATTAAATGAGAGACAGATTCTGAATTTGCTTTGGCATTAATGAAATGTTTTTAGACTACATTAACAGACTAGACTGACTTTTGTGATTCTTGGTTTCTCACAGATCAATCTCTCAGGTGATGATTTATCAGAAAATGTAACAAACCTGGGCTAAATTATAATCCACAAATCCACTGCCAGAATGTTGTCCTTAAGGAAGTAGTTTATAGAATTTTTTTATAGCCTCCACCTGTGAGTTTTGGGATTCTGAAAGAGGGCACTATAATTTAATAAAAGTAACATTTCAGAGAGAAAGTCTAAGTAAAAATTCCTAAATGCAGATGCTGCTTAGAAATCTTCATTGTTTCCTCATTGTGTATAAAATTAAAAATCCTTAATGTATTTCTAAAGATTCTTTTTAAGATGTAGGCCTGTTTCAATCACATTCACACTAATTCCCACTTATGTAGTTTTAAATTCCACTACATCCAACATCCCCTCATTCCCATCATACAAAAAAATCACACCTCTTCACCTTTATCCACGCTGGATCCTCCACGTAGAATGCCCTTTTTTCTTCAATCCTCTCCATGGAGAAGTCCTATAAATCCTTTAAGAGCCAACTCTATGCGACCTTCCTACTTTTCACTCAAAATTAATTCATTTTTTTTCCTTTAATGTATTTATATCATCTTTTATATGCTTCTCTTTTATGCACAGATCGATTCTATGTTTCCCTCATTGCAATATAGGGAAAGAGCTGTGTGTGGTTTCTTTTGGTCTCCATCACAACAGAGTCTGTTTTTGATATATATTACTTCCTTAATTTACGTTGAATAAGGGAATGTATTGTGTTAGCACTCTTCCCTGTGCTCTGTGTCTCAGGAACTTGAACTTTTTTTATTTTATCAATTTGCCCCATTGCTTTCTGACATTAACATTGTTTCCTCTGATTAATGAAAGAATAGTGGCTGCAGTTGTAAGTGTGGGTATTTTTTTTTAAAGATTTTATTTATTTATTCATGAGAGACACACAGGGAGAGAGGCAGAGACACAGGCAGAGGGAGAAGTAGTCTCCATGCAGGAAGCCCGACATGGGACTCGATCCCAGGTCTCCAGGATCACACCCTGGGCTGAAGGCGGTGCTAAACCACTGAGCCACTCAGGCTGCCCCTAAGTATGGGTTTTTATTTTGTGTTTTCTTCCCTGCAGGTGTCACTGTAGATGAGCTATTGAAGGCCAGGGCTCATGTTGCCTGGGACTCCATTACAGATATCTTTTTGGACTCTAGTTCCTACTCCCTCTGTTTGCTTCACCACACTCAGTGGCAAAATGTCCATCCTACTGTTGTTAGCTCAGGACACTGTACATTTGCTTAATGCTCATGCATCTGTGAACAGTTTCTTCACTATACCAAGTTACCCCATTTTAATTGTGCCCTCACTTCTTCAGATCCTGACTCATACAGTAAGTGATACAGGAAGTTGCCCCAAGAAACAGACCTTTAAAATGGGTTTGTAATGTCATCTTGCTGAAGCAGAATGGGGTAGTAGAAGTCTGTGTCTCCTGAAGGTGTCACAGTTATGGAGCTACCACCAGTGGTAGCAGAGGGTGAAGTGCAGATAGAGAGCAAGGTGTTGGGATATCAAGTGGCTATTGCATTTACCAACCTTGGTGACCACCGTGATTGCAAAGACTGCTGTACCAGAGCTAATGCTGAAAATCTGAGAGCATAGAGGGGAGAAAGATAAGTTGCAGTCTTCCATTGTCCAAATCAGAAGAAACCAGTGGGAAATTTTTTAAAAATATGTTATGGCAGCATTGAAGGTGTCTCCTATTTCTTGCAGTCACAAGATAGATATGAGAGAAGATAAAGCCCAGGTCCTTACAGCATTGAAACACTAATTAATTTACCCAATCAGGCCTCTTAAGTAAAGATTAAAGAACTGATGTGGGAGCAGAGAGACCCTGAGAGATGGTAAATGCCTATTTTGGTAAGCACAGATAAGACTGATGAATTTTATGTCACAAATTTCAATGAATATTCCTAGGTAGGGGAAGCAACAATTCTCTCCTTAACCTGCCAAAAAAGAAAAAAGAAAAGAAAAGAAAAGAAAAAGATGGTTTTTGAGTGAACCAGTTTTTCAAGTCTCATAATTGCCTTGCAGTGATTTGATGTGGGATGGTTACTTCACCATGGCATACTTATACTCTTCAGGACATCTAGCTTGCCCCACTCCTCACTGACTCTCCACATGTAAGAGTTAGAGCCAACATAGTTCAGGTAGTGACACCCAAGGCCTGGTATAGAAAGAGATACATTACACACTGAAAGACTTATAGGACCTTACCAATTTATATCACTACGAGTCTAGGAAGATATATACGAGTGGATTGTAAGGGTGTTAGGTCAAGGGAAATGAAATATGAGGTTTGATCAGGCTGAAGTAATCAAAACTGGTGCACACAGCCAGTGACATTAGTTTCCTCAAAACCTCTATTGAGATTGACCTCTGTAATTCGGAGCTGTCACTGGGGGTTGATACAATGGTATCAGGCTTCCTGATTTCATTGGGAATAATAGGATTTGGGAATGGAGAGACCAGATGTATCACTTAACTCAAAGGGATAGGTGGGCATAGTTACCACAATAATCTACATTGAACAGGTAATTAGAATGTTTCACCCAGAAAGATCTGCCATATTGATGAATTGATCATACCGTCTTTAGGAATGAAATTAATAAGCAGATAACTAACAAGCTTCTTGATATATATGTATACAGGCAGCCAATTCTGGCTGTACTCATTATTTGTGTGGTATTTATATTCTACAAAGCTACCAGACCACTCAATTAGGGAAAACTGAAGCACTGAACCACTACTCCAAAAGGGAAATACAGGGCTACGTTCCCCAAAGCCTCTGTCCACAGCATTTTCATCAACTGATCAATATATTAACTTTGTTTTATGTGTGTTTTTGTTTAAAGACACTTTATTTAATATATATTGATTCATTATTAACATTGGACACCTGGCCAACATCACCATAATTACTATGAAATTTCTAACATAATTTGTATGAAACTTCCCTAACACATGTGTTTTCTCCATAAACTTTATCATGCTTAAGAACATTACTTAGGAAAAAAAAAAAAGAACATTACTTAGGTCTATGCTTGGGGGACATTTTAAACAGTAAAATCACCAACACAAAGCATAAAAATGTAGAAAGTGTGGCATTAAATAACTCTGAATGGACCCTCGTTTACTTGTAAGCTGAAACACGAAGGCAGGGAATCATTTCATCCAAGCTCAGCTGGGAACGCAGGCTTTAGGTGATTTCAATATTTTCTTCACTCTGTACATATCTATAAATTACTGAGAAAGCCAGTGAGTATGGACTTTGAGGTTACAGATAAATTTTAGCAAGTATATGAATTCAAAGGTATGGAATCTGTGAATAATGAGAATTGACTGTATATATGTATACACACACATTATTTTAGGTATTATGGGAAGAATCCTAATTCACTTTGTCATAGTTGGGATTCGTTCTCCTTCTTATAATTTTTTTTTTAAGATTTTATTTACTTATTCATGAAAGACACACACAGAGAGAGGCAGAGACACAGGCAGAGGGAGAAGCAGGCTCCATGCAGGGAGCCCGATGTGGGACTCGATCACAGGACAGCGGGATGACGCCCTGAGCTGAAGGCAGATGCTCAACCTCTCAGCCACCCAGGTGTCCCTCCTTCCCGTATCTTAAAATTAAGGTATTCCACATATTGGAGGCATCAGTTGATGTGGATGATAGGTCCATTTGAAGAAAATCACTGTAAACTATGACTCTTCACACAAGGTTTCCCCAGAAGAATCTGCATTTACCAGAGTGGCGATATACTCATAAAATTCTGGAATTAACTAAAATTTCTAGAATTTTCAGGGCTTAGTAAATATTAGTTTTGAATTGATGAAAATTCCCAATGCCACTGTGATCAATAAGTCATAGTAAATGCTTATAAAGTTCAAGTGATGAGTCCTGGACCAAGTCTGTCCTACAGTTGGCTCAGTGGGACTGCGAATACATTCTTTGGTTATTTTCTTATTTCCAGAATTCTAATAGGGATAATTGGCACCCCCACACTGGTTTCCTGGTCTATGCAGTGAGAATGATAGGGGAGGCCAAGTGGAAGCATCTGGTATCATTCCCTCCCCTATAAAGTAGTAAAGAATTGACACAACTGTAGTGGCAGTGGGGAGAAGGGGATATATTTTATTTTGTGCCACCTTCAAAGATTTGAAAGCTGTAGACTGGGGAATCCTTCAACATTCAGATTCCACTCTCCTGAAGAATGATTTTTCACAAAATTAAACATGTGGTGATGCTAATTGCCATGTGCTCTTAAATGTGATTTTGTTACTGAAATAAATCAATAAACCTCCTGGTATCTGGGATACAGGTATTGATCTAGAAAATGCCACCCCTCCCCCATCTATCAACAAAGATAATCAGAGCCAGTTTCCTTTTATACAGCAAAAGCAAAGGTATTACACGTTGTTTCAAGACCATGTCAACATTCATTTTCTCTGTCATAACAAATTCCAGAGAGATCTTGATCACCTTGATATTTCACAGATTATACTAATCCATTATACTGATAACAGTAATTGAACCTGAGGAGTAGAAAATATTAACCACCTCATTGTATTAATAAGAATAATATGTATCTAAGGGTAGAAGATGTAGCCTACAGAAGTTTAGGAGCCAGCTATGTTGGTATAATTTAAATGGATTTGGTGGCCTGGTGTATATTTGCATATTTATCTTAAAATAAGTCATGTTGAACTTGCTACCTCAAAATATAATGGAGGAGGAAATTTCTTTTGGTATGCCTTTCTGGGTTTTTGGAAGAAATATACATCATATGGGTTCTTTGTTGTGCTTCATTTTCCTGGTCACCTAAAGACTGCTAGCTTTAAGTAGGATGGGAGCAAGAAAGAACCTTGAATCAGGTCAAGCTGTGATGTGAGGTGCACAACCACTCGGACTTTATGACTCAGCATATCTAATGAAATTGGAAGTGCCTGTAGCATAAAGAAATGCTATAGGGAGCATTCAGCAAGCCAGAATAGGATAATCACAGTGCAGATCTTTCAACTTTTCCATTTAAGGCTATGCTTTATTTAGCCAATAACTATATTCCATTTGAAAATCAGTTTGTGGCTTGCTATTTAGCCCTCCAGATAACTAAAAGCCTGTTCAGAGGACACAAGAAACTAGATGACCTGAGTCATCCATCATATATGAGGCATTATCCTATCTACTAAATAATAAAATTGGATGTATGCAGTAGCATTCCCTTGGAAATTAGAAAATTGTATATATAAGTTTAGGCCAGCAAGCCCAGAAAGTACAAATAAACTGCTGAAGTAGGGGGCTCATTCTTTCATGCTATATAGACTTGCAGCTTATTTCTATCTCAACACATATGTATTACCTCAAGGGTATTTTCCCTACAACTTCTGGTATGCCAGCACCAACTGGATGCGGATGGCCTCTGTACCTACTTAGGAGTTCAAGGCAATTCTGTGAATCGTATGCCTATATCTACTTTGTATGAAGAAGACATTACTTAAGTGCTAATCTATATGAATTCAGATGTTTCTGATAGATTGGCCATCCTGTTAGTGATTTAGAACAGGATTAGAATATTGTGTTGCTGTTCCCCTGAAAAACAGAACCAATAGAATATAGATAGATATAGATATATAGATATGGATAAGAGAAGGTTTATTATAGGAATTGGCTCACATGTTTATGGAGACTGAGAAGTTCCACAATCTGGTATCTTCAGGTTGGAGAACAGGAAAGCAGTGGTATAATTCAACTCAAGTCTGAAGGCATGAGAACCAGGGCAGTCTGCTTGTATAAATTCTGGAGAATCTCCAGCAGTTCTAATGTCTTAGAAGAGGAAAATATTGATGTCTCAGCTCAAGAATTGAGAGAGGGAATTTGTCCTTCTTTTGCATTTTGTTCCATTCAGGCCCTCAACAGGCTAGATGATCCCCACCCACATTGGTGAGAGCTAATATCGTTACCCAGTCTACTGAATTAGTGCTAACCTCTTCTGGAAACACCCTCACAGACATACCCAGAAATAATGTTTTACTGGCTAGCTGGGCATTACTTAGCCCAGTTAAGTTGATACATAAAATTAACCACCACAAATATTGGTGACAATGATTTTATGAGAGATATGTTGGTGATTCTTGAAATAGTCACAGAGTGTCAAAATATTCACATTCGATATAAATGTCCATCGTGATTTGCTGAGATGAAATGACCTATCTTGTGGATGTCAGACTACTTCTAGCCACTCCAACGCTTATTCAATAAGTCCACTTAAAAAGTGCTATGATAGCAGGGAGTAGGCTGACAACATCGAATTCATCTTATTAAGGGTGATCTGATTTTTAACAGTGTTGAGTGCTCAACTTGCCAACAGTAGAGGCCTATACTAATGCCCCATCATTCCCTGGAGGAATGAACAGCCAATAGGAAGATTGTTCGATCCCATCTTTCACAAGTAGCAGATGGAGAAAAGATAGAAATCAATTTTCTTCAAAATACACCTATATTCTTACTGTATAGAATTTCCTTATTATCGTCTCTGGTTGTGCCAGCACCATCCCTTGTGGACTTACAAAATACCTTATTTGTTGTCATCGTAACCCACAAAATAGTGTCTTTTATCATTTGTTGGGTAACTACCACCCTTGCTCACTAAAGTCTGTTGGTAGTAATAGCTCCCTGTTATTGCTATACCTTACTAAATTTTCTAATTGTACCTATAGTTTTACAAATAGTTTCCATATCATACCCTGTACACCATATTTTGTTTAGGTGTGCCAATTCCATTCTGCCCAGACTCTCAGTGAGTAATTTATCAATATTTATAAATTAAAACTAGCAAGCAATTAAGGAAAGTTGAAGTTTCTTCAAAGTGATTTTGTTTGTTCATACGACTAACACACTTTTTCAACCCTTTGAGCTCAAATTAAAATTTTAAAAATTAGAAAGAAATTAAATTTAGAATAAGGTCTTAGTTATGGCACAATTTTTCAGTCTTTTTCCATTTCTGTTTTTAAATGCATTTGGAAGGAGAGAATGCACCACTAATAAGAACTAAAGAGAAGACAATTTCTGGGCATGACTGAGTGGTTGCTCAGTGTACTGGGTCATCTGTTTGATTCTTTCCTTTCTTTCTTTTCCAATTATTCTACTTTCATTTTTAAAATCATCTTATTTCGCCATCCCCCCAAACATTTCCATTGGCTTTTCCTAGATTTGCTGATAACATCACCCTGTTGGACCTAGTGATTTCCACTAATCCTGTGGTAGCATTTTGAGCTTTTTGAGGACCTGATTTTTGGTCTGGACAGAGGAGATCCTTGGTCAGTCTGGCCAAAAAGAAGAAGCAGAATGTAACTGGTGTTTCACTTAAATCATTTTCTTCTTTCAAGATTAGGGCTATTAAAGTATAACTTCTTGAATTTTATAATTTTCTGATGGTAAAGAGAATTATTAAACTTAAGTGTTGTATATATGATTGACCAATTGAGATGAGTATTTTCAAACATGAGTCTCATTCTTTGTGGGGTTTTCAGAGTTTTAATCCATTATGGCAGAACAAATTTTATTTTGGCATCTCTTTTTCTTCTTCCTTTCTGGAAAGTATTTAACATAGAAATAAAGAAGTAAAAATAGCAAAAGGTAAAATCAGTTTTAATATTAAAGAAATATTTTAGTATTTTCACCTACTCTCCTCCTTGAGACAAATAGAACTACCTAATGTGTTGAAAATTCAGGAAATTCTGGCATAGATAATAACTTTGGTTTCATCTTGCATACTAATTTGTTATGTAGGTAAGAAATTGCAGCCTTAGTGTCCCAATTTTATCATATCACAAAAGGTAATTGTACTCAGCCTTTATTGTAGCTTTTAGAAAAAATACATTTATGAGAAATGCCTTGATTACCTTCATTTAATCATTATTAAGATAGATTGCTCTTAAATTCAGATTATTACATTCTATTATTGTTAATATTTCCTAGTTGAGATTGGGAAGCAATAATATTAACTTGAGACAGGTGGCATAATAGCATTGGCAACAACAATAATCTATTGAGTACTTATGGCATTATCTCATTTCATCCTTTAAAAGAATACTTTAAGGTATTTTTATCCTATTTTAAAGTTGAGAAAATTAGAGCTCAGTGATGGTAATAAGCTTGTTGGGTAGGATGGTATCCTGTGGTATAGTGTGGATATGTCCCTTACTAGCTTTGAAAATTTGCACTTACCACTTAATCTCTAAAGGTTACAATACATGGATCTGTGACAAGAAGAATTTAATTGAGTCACTTTGAGGTACCATTTCAATTTCAAAATTCTCATATCCTAATTGTCACTATACACATACTGAAATATCTCCTACTGTGCTGAATTTATAACAGTGGACATGTTCAGTATAAGTACAATATCATTAAATACATCATTAGTCTTCATTATCTATTGCCCTACACCTATAGGGTAATGAAAAGAACTTTTATTTTATGGTATCTTTTCAACTAAAATACTTGAGATATTTATTGTGTACCATGACTACTATACTTTCATAAAAGGAAATCAAAGAGGCAAATAAACAACTTTAAATGACTTAACAAATTTCATGGAATTCCTTTTACTAAAGCAAAGTCACCAAAGTAATAAAGATATGGTCTCAAGTCATTAAAGAAAATCATCTTATTTTTTATGAGTGAGTAAATGATTCTGCTAACTCATGGAAGAGCAAGCATCAATTCTTCTGACAGCTCAATTATGGTACCAGCCACCCAGAATTTCTAATGATTTTTAATTACAAATGTCTACAAAATTTAAAATGTTGCAAAATCTATTATTTAAAATGTACATTTAGAAATTTTTTATTAAATATATTACTTCAGAGGTCATTTAACATGCACATATATTTAATTAGATTTATAAAACTTCAACCTACTTAAGGAATATTTATCTCTGAATTAGGTATCATTTATAGTTGATACAGTTACGATATCAACAGAAGTTCTATATTCCAATTCAATATTTATTTATTTATTTAGCTTTATTTATTTTAGAGAGAGTGTGTATGCGTATGGGGGGAGGGTCAGAGGGAGAGGGAGAAAGAGAATCTTAAGCAGACTCCCCGCTGAGCATGTAGCCCAATATGGGGCTTGATCTCATGACTCTGAGACCATGACTTGAGCTAAAACCAAGAGTCAGATGCCTGACTGAGTCACCTTGGCACCCCTCCATTTCAATATTTATTAAAGTATTACAGCATGTTGGTTGTTTCCTTATGTGCTTTTGATAGGGAAAGAAAAGACACGGGAAAATGAAACTAGAATTTTGGGTATCTATTAAGTACCAGACGCTATGATAGTTAATTGCCTCCTAATGGATATAGATATTCAGATTCTTTAATTGTTTAATTAGTAAATTTCATAGGAAATATTTTACTTTGATAGTTGATTAAACTAGACAATACTATCAAGACTAAAGTTCTGTATAGAAAACACTAACATACAGACTATGTACCAATTCAGTTCCAATCAACAAACAATATTGAGTACCTTCTAGTGAGGTAAATCCCCCATAGTGATAATTTGGGATTCCAGGGTATGGTAAGGAAGGATTGTCAAGTAAATCTGAAGATATATTTATTTAAGAACCTTAGACTTCCATCACAAATATCAGTTTTCTTCTTTTTAATAGGCAGTTGAAGTCAGCTCTTTTCAAGTACATCTTTGGAGTTGGAGTTTCCATTCATGCATCCCTTCTTTCTACCTCCAGTTTCTGACTCCAAACAAAAGAAATGTTCCTATCCTAAGGCGACATTCTCTAAAAGTCCTTTAATATCCTTGCTTCTTAGTGCAACTCTGAAGCCAGGCTGTAATAGTCGCTTCTCCAAAAGTTGGGTTGTTTCCATGTACTCCTGGGAATCTGTGTATCCACTCATTTTTGAAGTTCTCTGGAGGCATGCTTTGTTGCTGTACTTAGTTACAGTGCAACTCTTAGTTATATTAGCTTTTCCTCTTCCCTGCTTCTGTTTGATTTTGCTCAAATTCTGCAACTTCTATAATTTGAAACTTTATATTAGTACATTAAATAGAAACCTTAGGTCCACTTTGTATGATCAACAGTGCTCTTTCTCTCACAATGCACCCTGACAACCTACCTCCTTTTATCTTCACTCATATACACTTGGGGTTTTCTCATCATTTTTACTTTCCCATTTCTATGACCCTTAACTTTTATGTAACAGGTACAATGGTAGACATTCAACCCTGAATAAGACTTTTTCTTCTCTGTAAAATGTGGCAAACAAACAAATAAATAACAAGGTTATAGACTCCACAATGTAGAATGACATCAAATGTACTCTAGAATCCATAGGAAGAAATAACTTGTTGCCACTTGGGAGCTCTACCAGGAAAACACAAAAGTAAGTTGACACATACAGAAGCTTTTAAAGCAGTCTACCTGCTTTAAAGAGAGTTAGGGATGGAATATTTCAAGCAAGAAACGCATGAACTGAGACAATTAATAATTGGGATTAATATCTATCCATTCAGCTAAATTATAGATCTTGATTTCAGACTTGAAAATTCCTCTAATTTATCTTTCACATATAATCTCTTATCAGATCCTTGCTGCTCTTTTAAAATATCTCTTACCTAATCTTCAAGTTTTCATCTACACTATCCCAAAAGACATCTTTGTAAATTATCTAATTTTTCTCCCCTCAATATCCTTGGATGGTTCCACGTTGCCTAATAATGGAATGCAAACTCCTAAGCATACTGTTTCCTGTTTTATGGTCAGATCTTTGTGGAAGCAACAATTGTACCAAAGGTCATTTCAATAGGGGAGAAAGGCTAGTCTTTGCTCAATTCCACTGAAGCAAAGACTCTGGTTTTTATGAGCTGGGGTTAGGGTGGGGAGTCATTGACCATCTATGTTTACTAATTGGCTTTACACAAAGGAAAAGTAAAGTTTCTTTTATCTTCATGACAGGAAATATTTTTACAAGTTGGAATAAGACACCTGCCCAAATTAGACTCCTATCTGCCCTCTCACAGAGAGTGGGAAATAGGGGTGCTATCTTCCCTGATGATTACATTTGAAAGACATAGCTCCCAGGTCCTTGGTGGATACATCTCTAAGTCTCTAAGAAAAATTGGCAAAAAGCCTTTAAAAATAGTTATACATCAAATGAGTAGAGAAAGAATTTGTAATTACAGGTTTGTAAAGTGAATGCTCTACGATGATGATAGAAATTAGAAAATAACATGGAGAAATGGAAATACATTTCATACTTATGGATTGGGAGAAAACACTCCTAAAATTTTAGGGAACTATAAAAGATCCTGAGTAGCCAAGCAACCTTGAAAAACAAAAGCAAAGTGAGAAGCATCACAATTAGAGACCTCAAATTATATTACAAGCTGTCATGATCAAAACAGTATGGTACTGGCCCAGAAATAGGCACATAGATCAGTAGAACAGAATAGAAAACCAGAAATAAACCCCCAGCTGTATGATCAATTACTCCTTGAGAAAGCAATAAAGAATAACCAATGGAAAAAAGACAGTCTCTTCAACAAACGGTGTTGGGAAAACTGGACGGCAATATGCAAAAGAATGAAACTGGACCCGTTTTTTACACAAAACACAAAAATAAACTCAAAACGTACTAAGGACCTAAAGGTGAGACCTGAAACCACAAAAATCCCAGAGGAGAACACAGGTAGTTACCCCTTAGACATTGGCCATAGCAACTTCTTCCTAAATTTGTCTTTGGATACAAGGGAAACAAAAGCAAAAATAAAGTATTAGAACTTCATCAAGATAAAAAGCTTCTGCAGAGTTAAGGAAATAATCAACAAAACTAAAAAGCAACCTGTGAAATGGGAGAAGGTACAAATAACGTTTCTGATGAAGGATTAATATCCAAAATGTACAAAAAACTTATAAAAATGAATAATCCAATTAAGAAATGGGCAGAACACATGAATAGACATTTTTCCAAATAGATGGCCAACATACACATAAAAATATGCTCAACATCACTGATCTTCAGGGAAATGCGAATCAAAACTACAGTAAGATATCACCTAACATCGGTCAGAATGGTCAAAATCAACAACACAGGAAGCAACAGGTATTGGATGTGGAGAAAAAAGAACCCTCTTATACTGGTGGTAATGCAAACTGGTACAGCTACTCTGGAAAGCAGTATGGAGGTTCCTTAAAAAATTAAAAATAGAACTAACCACCCTACAATCAAGCAATTGCACTACTAGATTATTTACCCAAAGAATATAAAAATACTCAAAGGGATACATGCACCTTGATGTTCACAGCGGCATTATGTACAATAGTCAAATTATGGAAACAGCTAGGTGTCCATTTACTGATGAATGGATAAAGAAGATGTGCTATATATATATATATATACACACATATATATATAAAATGAAATATTACTCATATATATACGTAATGAAATATTACTCTTATTTATATATAGATATATATACATAATGAAATATTACTCAGCCATAAAAAGGAATGAAATCTTGCCATTTGCAGTGACATGGATGGAGCTAGAAAGTATTATGCTAGGTGAAGTAAGTCAGAGAAAGACAGATACCATATGATTTCACTCATATGTGGAATTTAAGAAGCAAAGAAAATGAGCAAAGGAGGGAAAAATAGAGACGGGCAAACCAAGAAACAGGCTCTTCACTATAGAGCACAAACTGATGGTTACCAGAGGGGAGGTGTATGGGTGGGGGGACGGGTGAAATACTTGATGGGGATAAAGGAGCACACTTGTGATGAGCACCAGGTGTTGCACAGAAGTGTTGAATCACCATATTGTACACCTGAAACTAATATTATACTGTGTTAACTAATAGGAATTCAAATAAAAACTTTAAAACAAGAATAAAAATCAAACAAAAATAATTGCCAATTATAATGGAGTCCAAATCTTTTAATAAATACGCAATCTCTCCACTAAAAAAAAAAAAAAAGGTACTCTAAGGAAAAGGAGGTCAGGGGCTATTAAGGCTGTCATGGAGAGCTCTCTATATCCATTTTGCATTAATTAAACTCAAAACGTTACCATTTTCTGAGTATGCCAAATGCTCTCTTATTTTAATGCTGGCATTGTACAAAATCCTTTTCTTTGAATGATAGAATTCTATTCAAAAGTTTCCATTGGTTTTCACTGCTCTTAAGCATTAGTATACAGTCTTAAACATGGCCTAGGAGTCTTGCCTATGTGGTCCTGACTAGGGTTTCATGCCATCTTACTTTATCCTTCTTCAATACTCTGCTTTACTACAAGGTTTTTGGTGGTTGTGGTTGTGGGTTTTAAAAATCACTTCCCATGTGTTCTATTTTCTTTTAGATGATCTTTGTGTATGCAATGATCTTTCTTGATCTCATTCTTTACTTTGCCTAACCAATTCCACCAAGCTTAAGCCACATTTCCTTAGGGTAAATTTGAGTACTGTCTTATATGCTTTTACAGACCCTCATTCTTTGTCTTTATATAATACACTTCAGTTTACAATTATATATCCATTAAGGAAATTATTTAAATCATTTCTGTATCCTGTATTAGTTATAATATATCTGGGGTTGAATATATTGCTAAAAATTACATCACTATTACCTAGGCCAGTGCCTGGAACATAAAGTTTCTCAAGAACGACAACAAAAGGGTGGATATATAAATAAATGAGTGGATAAATTCTTCAAGTTGAATAGTATTTCCTTGGTTAAATCTTTCTTTTCCCTTCAGAGGCAGGGTCAAACATTTCTTTATCTGTGTTTCTGTTGATCATAGTTCATATATCCAGAATAGTATTCATTACCTTGTATTGATTGTGTATAAACTAGTCTCCTTCATCTAGATTATAAATTCCTTAAGAGTGGGAACTCTTGACTTATTTATATTCATATGTATCTCATCTCTGAGAGAAAGTCCTCTTAAGTAGTTCAAGTAGGAAAAAAAATGTTCAATCAATAAGCATTTAGAAAGCACTTCTAGTAAGGTGTAATATCTGTTGACCTGATATTTAGAAGCATTGTGGAAATTTGAAAGAAAATTGTTTTTAAAATGTATGTTTCAACAGTATATACTAAAAATCTTTGAAAGAATATTCTTATTGATATAAAAATACTCAAGTACTGGTTAATACAGCCTCAGGTATATTAGAGAAATTTAGAGAATATTTATGACTGAGTGACTACACATGTGCAGTTAACGTAATGTCTAGCAAAATAGGCAATGATTGTATTTAAATTTGAATCTACATATTTATTCTTTATGAACATGATCATAGATTCAGTGTTCATTACTAGCAATTTTGTTCTAGGTAGTTAGATGTATCGACAGAGGAAAAGGGAAACTATTCATTTGTATGTTTAATTTCCCAATGATGCAAACTTCCCTGTAATACTAATGATGACCAAAAGTTAAAAATTTTCACTGAGACCATAAAAATATTTTTGTAGAGGGACCTGGGTGGCTCAGTTGGTTTAGCACTGGAGTCTTAGTTTTAGCTCAGGTCATGATCTCAGGGTCTGGGATGGAGTCCTACATTGGGCTCTGTGCTCAGCCTGGAGTCGGCCTGTCCCTCTCCCTCCCCCTTTATTCATCCTTTCTTTCCCCTACCCCCATGTGCAAGCATTCTTTCTCTCTTACACATAAATAAATAAATACTATCTTAAAAGAAAATATGTTTGTAATGGAAAATTTAGTTTTGTCACATAAACCATATTATAAATAGATCACTTTTAAGATAATCAGCATGCAAATTAATTCCTTGTCATTTTTTAGCTTAAATATATCTCTGTATCTATCTAGTATAATTTTGTCAGGAAGATTAAATTTTTATTGGCTCTTCCTCAGAGTCGAAGAAATAAAAATATATCAGCTATGGTACAGCTGGATGCAAATATAATGCCAAATTTAATTTTTATCACAGCCTATTGAAAAGATAAAGTTTAACATAAAAAATAATGTACTAAAAAAGAGTATATTTATTTAAAAGCCAGATCAGTTTAATAGTAATTAAAGGAAAAGAGAGATAAGCACAGAGTATAAATTTCAGGAAAATTTCTTAAAATATTTGAGCTAGATCTTGAGGCATGGAAGAAACAACTGAATTGCAGGTAAGTACTTTGTAATAGGTTGGCCCAAATAAACAAAAACAAAAACTCAAGAGGAAAAAACCCAACTACAAGCTAAAATAACCATGTGGTGTTGCTAGGAAACTATACCCGTGTATTAGGGAACATCCACTTACTATGTTGTGAGAAAAACATCACAGAATTAAGATACAAATATAAAAAAATTAAATTAAGGCTCAAGAATCAAACTGAGAAACTCAAGAATCATCATCTGTTCAATGAACATTGTTCTTCATTCATTGTTTTTTTTCAGCCACTGCTACAAAAACTGATAACATCATTCAGACAAGAGGTCTTAGCTTTTTATTTTTCCTTTTGCTTTTCCCTTTTTTCCTTTCTTGACCTTTTCTTTATTTTTAAAATTTGTTTTATTCCTATTAATTACAAAAAATTATATAGACATGGTGTAGAAAATATAGAAAATCCAGAAATTTGTGACAAGGAAATTAAAAATAACCTGTAATTATGCATTTCACTAACCTTTGTAATTGTTTGATATGTTTCCTTATAAACTAGGGATATTACATAGTTTCTAAAAAAGACAAAAATACAATGTCCCTCATAACATAGCTTTTCTTTGATCATTTGCAGAACATTAAAATGAACATAGACACACACACACAGACTTCTACATGAATTACCTTTCTTCTTGTCTCTCTTTCAGCTGCAGTACTTTAGGTGAGAGGATTCTACACAAGAATGTCAAGTTTCTTTTTCTTTCTTTCTTTCTTTCTTTCTTTCTTTCTTTCTTTCTTTCTTTTTTTTTTTTAGTATTTTATTTATTTACTTGAGAGAGAGAGTGTATGTGTGTGTGAGCGATTGCAAGGGAGAGAGAACACAAGGGGGGTGTTGCAGAGGGAGAGGGAGAAGCAGACTCCCAGCTGAGCAGGGAGCCTGATGTAGGGCTCAATCCCAGAACCCCAGGACCCCAGATCATGACCAGAGCTGAAGGCAGATGCTTAACAACTGAGCCATCCAGATACCCCAAGAGAATGCCAAGTTTCAATATCTTGTTTTCTTTTTCTTTTTCTCCCACTCATCAGGTGGGTAGTGTAGGATTGTATGCAGAAAGGTCATGAGGTGGGATGTGGGACAATGACTACTTGAGAAAAGAGTATTCCTATACAGAGCACCTAGATGATATAGAAATGTGTTTTAGCTACAGTAAGAGAGTTAAGGCGAGTAAAACCAAAGTTTACCTCTTTCGTGATTAGTGTTCAAGATCAGAAGCTGAAGTATACAAAAAGATGCCACTAAGTCCTGCCTCTAATGAACATTCTTTACTGACACTAATGAATTAATAACTGCTAGCCTAAGTTTTCAGTGCTAATGCATTTCATTGTTTAGTATACCTAAAACATTCTGGTATGGCATACAGAGATGGTACATTTGAGAATGCTGTGTTTACATTATCTTAACCTAGATGTACTATCATTTTTCCTTTTTTTAATGTTTTATTTCTTTATTCATGAGAGACACACAGAGAGAGGCAGAGACATAGGCAGAGGGAAAAGCAGGCTCTCCTGGGAAGCCTTATGCAGTACTCCATCCCAGGACCCCAGGACCACAAATTGAGCCAAAGGCAGATGCTCAACCACTGAGCCACCGAGGTGCCTCTACCATTTTTCCTTTTAAAGAAGAATTCATTTTTTTAAAGAAAGAATGAGTTTAATGAGTTTTTTTGGATGAAAAAATGCTTATTTACTTTGGGTAATGGAAGGTTGTTTTTGTTTTTTTCCTAGTTACATCAATCATAATTTTCAAAAAACATCTCAAAAAAGATTTATTTACACATTTATTTGACTGGAAGATCAGAACTCATGCAGATATTCTCATAACCAGTGTTTGAGTACTTGGCCTCTACTATTTCTAAAGCGAAGTAATAGGTACTTTTCTATCCCCAAGCATTTTTAGAAAATTAATTGCCTTTATATAGCTCAGCATATTAACTTACAGGTTTTCCTTCCATAGGATTAGATTTTCAAAATATTTGAATTTAATAGTTTTCTCTCAAACATTTTTAATTTCTCTCATGTATCCAAGAGTTTCTGACTCTTGAGAAGTTAAAGAACAAATAAAACTCCAGAGTAAACATTGAAAAATTCTATCAACATCAGCTTTTTATTGCTTTGCTTATGAAAATTAAGTTATAACCTTCTGTTTTCATCATCCTATTCCACCAAATACTTAATTTTTGGTCTACTTTCCATAATACTCTGTTTAAAAACCTAGTAAGCTTATTTAGATTTCTGTGAATCCTGTTAGGGGCATGCTAAATATTTTTTGCTCTACAATGTTTGCTTTCTACTTCTTTCCACCTAGCTCTCTGGATAAGCAATTGAGTAATATTCCATGTTATTTATTTATTTATTTATTTATTTATTTATTTATTTATTATTTTTTAGAGAATAAGAGAGTGCACACATGCACACATTGCATGCACACAAATGGTGTGGAGGGACAGAGGGAGAGGAAGAGGGAGAATCTTAAGCAGACTCCATGCCCACTGTGAACCGGATACCAGGCTTGATCCCACGACCTTGAGATCACGACCTGAGCCAAAAATCAAGTCAGATACTTTACCCACTAAGCCAACCAAGTATTTTGGTCCCATGGCTTTTAGATTCCAGTTGGTGCTGGCCAGTGGGGAACCTAGCAGGAGATTTAGATGGAGAGAAATCAGTGGAATCAACATATTTATTTTCTTAGCTCTCATTACTAGGTGAATTCAAGCTAGTTGTTTCACTCTTGAAAGATAAAGCCTTTCTCAAGATATCTCTATATAAATTGTACTGAGCTCAACAGTGTTGCCCCCCAAATTGACATAATCCCCAGGACCTCAGATGTGACCTGTTTTGCATGTAGGGTCTTTGAGATGTAATCAGTTAAGATGAGGTCATACTGGAGTAGAGTGCACCTTAAATCTAATGACTAGTGTCCTTTAAGAAGAGGTAAAGTGACATAAAGACAGAAAGATACACAGAGAAGATGGGCATGTGAAGATGGAGACAAAAATTTGAGAGATGTATCTTTAAGCCAAGGAATATCAGGATTGCCAGTAACCTCCAAAATCTAGAAAGAGGCAAGGATGGATCCTCTTTTTTAGCCATCAGAAAGTCATGGCTCTGCTGACATCTTGATTTTAGACTTCTTGCTTCCCAATCTGTGAGAAAATATATACTTCTGTTGTTTTATGTCATCCAGTTCATGCTTTTTTGTCAACCCTAGAAAACTAATGCAACCACTATCTCCATCAGAATTTCAGTAACTTCTTCCTTCCCATATCTCTTTGGGCCCAAGAGTGGTAACAGCTATACTTCTGATTAACCTACTATCCCTTCTGGTTTCCTTACATTGCTACTTTTATAAATGTACAAGAAAACCCTCCACAAATGATTTTGTTTTAAGTGTCCCATCTGTTTCTTAATGGAATCCTAATTGTTAAGTAATTGGTCCTGCAAGTGACCAGAAAAAATAATTAATTGAATACATATTTGGAGATGATACTGGTCCATACTTTCTAGTAACAGAAGAATAATTGTCTTGCCTAGAAAAAATGAAAAAAAATGGCATGTCTAATCTTTATTTCTGCTTATAACATGGCGTGAAGTATAAGTAAAGGTACGAAGTACAAGTAAAGGGGCAGGCTTTGGGAAATCACATGGCTGTAGCAATTAAACATAGTGGCAATATTAGTGATTATAAAAATTATGCAATCACATCACTTACTCGATTGGTCCTAGAGATCACATAGAAGTACAAATACAAGTAAAAAACTATTAACATGTAATTAAGAGTATGTGTCAAAAATCGGAATGCCTCAATGGCAGCTTTAAACGAGTCTGTTCTCACTCACATGAAGACCATGTCCAAGAAATGACTGAAATGCTAAAGACTCTGCAATACCAATTAAATGCTTAATCCCACCAAGTCTCTTATACTCATGTATGACTAGAGTAGCAGGAACTTGAGACATGGAATTGTTACATGTGTATATTCATGAATGAGGCCAAGAACTTTGAACCTCAGTGTTTCCTTGAATATCTTTGGTCATTGCAGACAACATCTCCCTGTGAAGGAATGTTTTTTATATTTAAAAAGCATTTTAATGGATACATTGCATGTGAGAGCAAGCATTTCTCCATAAGACCCACTCAGTACTTCACATTACCTCTAGGCCCATCACTGACAGGACAGCATCCACCAAGGATTTGTATTTAATTGGCAGCTTCAGCACTGGGGACTAGCATTAATGGTTAACTTGGTTGGATAATTGAAGCCTGGATGGAATGGAATGGTGGTCTTTAGTTAATGAAGCCATAATGCCAGAAGTTTCTTGTCATAACTGTAGAGGAAGGTGTCTGAGAACTCTCAGAAATAAGCACATTGAAATGGACCTATTATAAGAAATCTGTTCAGCTACTCCTAAACTGCACTTTCTGTCAATAAGCAAGGCCATGCTCTTCATTTAAGAATTCAGAAATATATTGATCAGGGAGTATCAACAACACTAAAGGAGATCTCCGGTGGTTTTCATATGTAGGTCAGAAATAAAGTGAAGAAGAAAGAAAAAATGGTGCTATATTGGAACTGAATTATATGATTTCAATGGGAAAAAAGAGAATAATAGAGCCGAATGATACAGACCAGGCCTTAATGTGATTGCTTAAATACCATAGACAAGGTAGAAGCAAGTAATAAAATAAGCCACAAGGACTCCATGGGAACTAGGTTATTCTGACACAGAGATTTATGACAACTACTAATGGATCGGCATCCTTAAGATAAAATAAATGAGCAGCTATATATGGTTGTACCTAACATATACAAGGTGAGGAGGCTAGCTCTTTTGTTCAGAAATCAAATGTAGCTAATACTGTAGGAATACTCTTATTTTTGTTTAGGCGTATGACAGTTCACAGGTCTGGTGCTACATAGAGAAGGAGGCAGAGTTCCTTTATGGAAGGACCCTAGAATATAGCCACAGGATTAGGTCATTAATCTTCATCCAAGACTTTCCCAAGGGGACACTGGTTATGCACTGGTGAAACAAAATTGCCAGGTATTCTTGGAATTACTTATTATTGACATTGCTCTCATGCTTAACCACGAAGACCCCAAATGCCACAAGCCATGAGTGAGTGTAGTCAAGTGACAACAAGAATTGACCTAAGTCAGTCTAACTGAAGTTTACATGGGTCATGGATGCATCCTGAGGTTATTTGTCCAGTCCCAGAAAGTGGGGAATAAATGAACTTAGTTACTGGCAGAACTCTGCCCTTGTCATTAAGCATTATAGTCAGGATGGGAAGAGCAGGAAATTGTTACTATGGTGAGAAGGGTATGAAAGCATTCAGTATGAGTGTACCCTGCCAATATGGTAAACTAAAAGCAATAGTACATCCCTGAGACTATTGCCTATAACCTAAGAAATGGGGTGATTCCTACCATATTCATATTTAACTTGCCTGTTTGGTCAGTGGAAAAAAAGGATATGGAAAATAATAGCAGAAAAAAAAACTAATGCAGCTGTTCATATCAATTATATCTGTGGTTCTAGATATGGTATAACTTCATCAGAAAAAATCAATACTGAAAAATAAATAAATAAATAAATAAATAAATAAATAAATAAATAAAAAAGAAAAAATCAATACTGTTCCTGACACATTGTATTCTAATATTGATTTAGAATATACATTTATTTGTCTTTTTGATTCTTATCACAAAGAAAAATAAAAAAGTAAGTTGAAGTCATATAGAAAAGCCAACCATTTAGCATTAGCTTCTTTAGCCAGAACTATCATCCTGGTTTCCATCATATTCTTATCCTACCTTGTTGTTATCCCAGAGAATATTATGCTGACCCATTTTAAAAAATGAGACAGGAATCACATCTTTCAGAATGAAGTATGACTCATGAAAAGATAAACTTTACCAACCATAATATAAATACAAGCTCTCTAACGTCAATTTTAAAGAACAATTTGCTTTGGGGCAACTGAGTATCTCAGTTGGTTAAGTGTCCAACTCTTGATTTCAGCACAGGTCTTGATCTCAGGGTTGTGAATTCATGCCCCACACTGGGCTCCACGCTGGAATTGGAGCCTACTTAAAACATAACAAAACCAATTTGCTTTAGTCTCAAGTCATTAGATCAAGAGGTTTAATAACAATAACATAGCATCATAAAATAGTGACTCCACATGGATTCATGTACTTCAAATATAGACAAATTAGTGCACCAGCAATTTTTGTAGTTTAAAAATTCTGAGCAATCAGTGCCCAAAAGCTATAAACACCTTTGACTAATATGTTGATTGCAGTCTTAATGAGATTTGAAGAGGATGACCTAGCTGAGATATGCCTGAAGCCTATGGAAATTGTGAAATAATAAATGCGTGTTGCTTAAAGTCCCTAAGTTTGTGATAATTTGCTATGCACCAAGATTAAAAAAATAACAGATTTTGGTATCAGAAGTGAGGTGCTATGGTACAAAGCCCTAGAAATGTGAATGATTTTGGAACCGAGTGATGAACTGAGGCCGGAAGACTTTGGGAGAGCATACTGGAAAGCCTAAATTGCTCTGACTAGATTTCTAGTAGAAATCTAGACTTAAAGGAAATGCAGTGTGTGTGTGTGTGTGTGTGTGTGTGTGCGCGCGCACGGGTGTGTGTGTGTTGGGGGGGAGGCTCAGAAGGAAGTGAGGGATAGATTATTAGAAATTTAAGGTATGGGGGAAATCCTTATTACATGGTAGCAGAAAGCTTAGCAACATTATCTCCTGCAGTTATATGAAAATCAGGACATTTAATCGGGATATATTTGGTTATATAGCAAAGGAGATTTCCACGGACGTTGTTGAAGGTAATACCTAGTTTCTCCTCGATGCTTAGGGTAAGTAGAGGGAAGACTATTAAACAAAAAAGGAAATAGGAGTCAATAGTTTTGAAAATTTTCAGTTTCTCCAGATGGTGAAAGATGCCAACATAAAGAAATTTGCTGTTAGGAAAGTATGCTCTAAAGGGAAGGCCAGGAAGTTAACTGCACAGCATTTTATGAAAACCTTAAAAAAAGACAAAAAGGTCAGAATTGTCACATAAAGGGCTCTTTCATAAGATTGAGTGTGTATCTCCCAGATCCTCTCAATCAAATGATAGCACCCTGAGCAAGCTTTGGGGCACTGTTCTTTAGCCATCCCAGCAGAAGTCCAAAATAGAGACAATACCTAGAAAAATTGTAGGTATGGCTTTTGTCTAATGGAGTAAACCTCAATGACATCTGTGGGAGACGTACAGAATTTCTGAGAACTTTACTTCAGCAAAAACTGGCCACTTGGACTGACGGGGACAGAAAGGGTGCAAAGTGCGGAAAGATCCTGGAGCCCCCAAATTGTACTGGAAGCGATTAGGCTGCTAAAATTCCTTGCAAACACATACCATCTTTCATTTAAAAATGAAGTATGGCTCAGAGGGCACTACCAACGGCCCAAACAGAGCTAGAAGACGGGAAGAATTATTCCCAGACTTCCAAACCTAATCAAGGAACTACCGCTGGAGTTTGCTGGCTGGATGCCAGAACTACTATGGACCTGTGACTCCTTTTCGATCTTATATTTCTCTATTTTTGACCGGGGGGGGGGGGGGGAAACTATAACTTTTATCCTCTGCTTCTCTAACATTTATTGGGTGTGTTAGAAAGATATTTTTTTTTCTTTAGTTTCACAGATCCACAGTGGAGGGGTATTGTCTCCTAAGAGCTGTACTTAATGGGCTATACCCAGAAACCTCATCTGAATGTGGATGTGATCTATATGACAAGATCACAGACTTTGAGGAATGCTCTAAGGGGGCGGGCCTGTAAAGAACTTTGGGAGCGTGTAAATCTTTTGCATGTGGGAAGATGGTGAATCACTGGAGGCTGGATGGTAGCCTATGGCAGACAGCTGCCATGGTAACCCAGGATAGTTCTCACCTCCTAATGTTCACACCTTTGTTTTTCTGGTTCTGAGATGTAGGGGGCGGTGTGAAAGGACAGGAGAGAAGCATTTAGAAGTTAAGAACATCTCCAGCTGATATCCAAGAAAGAAATGATGACCTCAGATTACAGCTGAATAAGCTGAGTGTATAAACCACCTGAAAGAGCCTAGAAATGGTTTCTCCTCAAGAGGCTCCAAATGGGAGCCCGGGCTCACCAAATCTTGATTTGATGTCTTGAGAACCAGAGCAAAGAAACTAGCTGATCTACCAGATTTTGACTCACAGAAAAGTGAAATGTTAAAGTTGTGCTTTTTGAGACACTAAGTTTTATAATTTTTTGTGGCTATAGAAAAGCAAACCAACAATGAATGGAAAAAAAGAAGGATGGGGAAGGTGAGTATAAACTACTTAAATCCTGATGTAAAATGAAATAAAATCAATATATAATATACTGATAAATCAATAAATACCACGAATCTTATTATCTATATATGTGGAAATAAATTTCAGAAACAAATTAAATGTGTTAAAAGTGACTGTCTCAAAAGATCAAAACTTGGGTGATAGGAAGTTCTAGCTGGAGCTCATGACTGCTATTCATTGGAAGACTTTTAATATTATTTGACTTTTAATTGTCTGGGTATATATAGAATCACATTAATAACTTTTTGGAAATATGTTAATAAGGGCTATGTCTCAGTATCTCAGATACTTCTAAGAATATTTTTAAGTTTGGAAAGAGATAATTACTGCTTTTGTAATGAGGACAAAATTTCTAGTGCTCATGTAGTCAGAGCCATACTTTAAAATGACATAACAATATTTGTTTCCATGTTGTAAACTGAATGAATATTCTGTAAATTGCATATACATATATTTTTATATCTTTCCCTTTTCAGATTATCTGATGATATTCTCTAGTCCCTAACACAGATAGCATGGTAGTTTCTCAATAAAGATCCGCTGAATAAATATTCATCACTATTGTTACCTCATTACTCTCACATACAATCAAAACTTGTACTATATTTCTTTGAAGTACTTCTTTAAGGAACTTTTCATATTTTGCCTTCTAATTTTTTTACTGTTGGTGTGTTTAATTTGTTAGTATAAGCTTCTTCATTTAGATAAGGAAAGACAGGGCCAGAAAGGTGAAATAACCTTGCTGAGATCACGAACCAGGGCTAATCAGCTGAAAAGTTGAGATAAACACCCAAGCTATCTGACTGCTATCTAGAGGCTTCTCTGGTATATCACATGAAACATCCTTTTAGTCAGAATTTGTATCATTACTACATTGCATTTTACTTTCAGTAATGAAAAATACAAAAATAATTGAAAATCTGGTCAATCTTTACGTGATGATGCTGGTATTTCCATATACTTCTTGTCATAAATTATATAATCGACTCAGCAAAAATAATAACTGTGGCAATCTCTCCTTCCATTCTCCAGATATTTTGCTCCTGTATCCATTAATAATAGTGATTTTTTATAGGAGGCTGTGAACCGGCAAACCATCAAGCGTACTAAAGTCAAATTTTTTTCCTGACTGTTTTTTTATTTCATTTCCTCATTCCTTTTTTTATGAGATTGGTTTATGTTATTTGATTTCTCATTAAATTTTATATTTGTGGATTTATTTTATGATTTCTCAGATGTGCCAAGACTCCCTCGCTGCAAGTGATAGTAAAAAGACAGATAGCTTAGAGGAGACAGTTTATTTGATAAAAAAAATTGTGTCTATATGCTTTTCTACCAAGAGCATTTGCTTTATCATTTTAAGAATAATCTAAGGTTCTCTATGTTCTAAATTCTGTTTGGGCTTTTTTTGAACAATTCTTTATGCCATCTATGTACTAGCAAATAAAATTTAGATTTATAAATGCTTTTTATTTCAAATTTGAGGGTTTATGACTAGGGCTTATATGAGCAAATCATAGCTGCATAACTACAGGGGGAGCTAATTGTCTCTTTTGGACCACTGTTAGTTTTTAAATATAACAACAATAATAATATTAACTCTCTACATTCTTCATAGGGCTGTTGTGAGTCAAATGAGCAAATCTTACTGAAAACATATGAAAATGGGAAAAGACTATTTTTATTGTAATTTTCCTCTTTTATATTGAAGCCTGGCATACATAGTGATCATCATTATTTGCATATACAGTTGTTCACAATGTTCAGCTAATCCTATCTGGCTTTTCTTTTTCATGATGCCCAACGAAGGTGTCAGGTTTCATTTTATAATGAGAAGCATGATGGTTAGAAAGGCTTCTGTATTCTGTAACTCAGTATTTTAGAAACATAAGAGGAATCTGAAAGAGGTATACACCAGTGATTCAGTGGCTCATTTTACCACAGTGATGTCTGGTAAAGCCACTTGGTTACAGCAGAGAATCTATGTATGTACCTTGTAAGACCAACAGGTGAATAAACAAAACAGTGTGGACTTACACTTTTAGTATTTTGAAAATTTATGTAGGTGTTATGTAAACATTACAATAAAAATATTAAAGTATTTCTTAATTCCTAGTAGTTTTGGTATTATATTTTGTCAAAATAAATAAAATATAAAAATACAATAATGGATGATAAAATCATTTTGAATTAGAATGAGACCTTTCTGCTAATAAGAGAGATTCTTGACTTGGAATCCATGAAATTCTGAAAATTATGTGTTGCTGTGTGTGTACATCTGACCATTTTTATGGAAGATTTATAGGTTTAATTCATTCATTCAAGCATGAAGTTTATTATTCTACAAATTTGGAACAATTAAGTTATGCAATACCTGCTTTCTTCTTTCAGGATGTGAGATAGAGGGAATATTATGAGATTAGTTAAAAATGATAGTTATATGACTTCTAGCACCACAACACTGAGAAAGGTATTCTCCTAATTCTCTCCACATTGAACTGTGGGTAGAATATTGTTAAAAGCAGTAAATATTAAAAAACTTGAAAAACAAAAAGAAAAAAACTGAAGTTGAGATGGGAAGATCAATGTAAGAAAACTAAATAATACTATCAAACATCTGTAGTCACAGTGAGATGTAAGCTCCTAAGAAATAATAAGCCTATGTTCCAATCACAGCTCAGAGACACCATGGGTGGCACTTTATTATTCCAGAACTTTTTGGGTGCAAGTGACAGAAACTCACCTTTACCTAACTTAGGCCAAAGAGATAATTTCCTTTTTGATCTGTGATATATTTTGTACAATGCTAAATCTTTTAAGTTAGTTGACTCTTATTTTATGACCCAGGATATAATTTATAATGGTAAATTCTCCGGATATACCTGAAAAAAAAATCATTTTGCATTTGTTGGGGAAAGAAACTATAAATATCAAGTAGGTTAATTTGATCGATAATGTTTCTCAACTAATCTATATCTTTAGTGATATCCTACATCTACTCATTACTATAAGAAGGCTATTGGGACACCTGGGTGGCTCACTGGTTGAGCATCTGCCTTCAGCTCAGGGCATGGTCCCAGGGTCCTGGGATCAACTCCCACATCGGGATCCCTGCATGGAGCATGCTTCTCCCTCTGCCTATGTCTCTGCCTCTTTCTCTGTGTCTTTCATGAATAAATAAATTTTAAAAAAAGAAGGCTATTGAAATTTCCAATTGGAGTTGTGGATATTTTTATTTCTCTTTTTATTTATATAATTTTTTACTTTATATATCTTGATGCTCTGTTGTATAACTGGATTTGTCTATTTCTTTTTGTAATTCTGTCATTTTTGATTTAGAGTTTTGTTATTAGATATGTAAATGTTTAAGATTGGTATGTCCACTTAATGAATTGACCACTTTATCATTGTGAACTGACCCTCTTTATCTGTGGTAAGATTCTTTGATCTGAAATTCAGCTTTATTTTGATTGGTGTTTTTCTGTTTTATTTTTTCTGTTCTTCTAATTTTGATATATTTAAGGTTTTTGCATTTAAATTGGATTTCTTGAAGGGAAGATGTAGAACAGTTCTCTACTAAAAAAAATCAAATCTAGTGTTCTCTTCTTATATGAGTACTCTGATTGCTATATTTAAAGTAATTATGGAGGAGTGATGTCAGCAAGATGACAGAATAAAAGGTCCCCCACTCATATCCCCCCCCAGCCACAATATTTTGGCAACCATCCATTGAAAAAAATGTGTCTTTGTGGGAATTTTGGGACCCAGATTGGAAACTGTGAAACTTAATGGAGTTCAAGTTGAAGGAAGGCCATTTGGGGAGGCAGGCCCAGGAATCCCAGTTACAGATCTGCAAACAATGCCAATCCATGTGAGCAAGGCTAAAGCCTCATTTGATTGTTTATGAAAGAATAAAACTCACTGGTAAAGGTAAATGTATAGTCAAAATCAGAATACTCTAATACTCTAACAGTGGTATATAAATCATTTTATCCATGACATAAAAGTTAGAAGAGAATAGTATTAAATAGAACTATAGATACAATCATTTGTTAATGGATGCAAAATATAAAAATATGTAAATTATTGTGCTGACAAAATGTGGGGAAGAGTAGAAAAAGTATATAGTTTTTGTGTGCAATTGAAGGTAAGTTGTTATTAACTTAGACTATTATAAGCTTGTATGTAAGCCTCATAGTAAACAGACACACACACACACACACACAAAACCTATAGTAGATACACAAAAGATAAAGAGAGAGGAATTAAAATGTGCCACTAATAAAAAATAAATCATAAAGGAAGATGGCTAATGAGGAAGCAAGAAACAAAAGAATTATAAAAAGTCAGAAAACAATTGAGGAAATGGAAATAGTAATTTCTTATCTATTAATAGTTATTTTAAATGCAAATGGATTAAATTTTCCACTGAAGACAGAGTGGTTGATGGATAAAAAACAATATTCAGCAATATGCTGGCCACAAGAGAGTCACTTTAGCCTAAAGGACATATATGGACTGAAAAAGAAGGGATGGGAAAAAGATGTCTCATGTAAATAGTAACCAAAAGAGACTAGAAGTAGCTATTCATATACCAGATAAAATAGACTTTCAGTCAGTTACAAGAGACATAGAAGAAGGTCATCACATAGTGATGAATGAGCCAATTCCTCAAGAGGATATGAGAATTGAAAATATATATGCACCCAACATTGGTACATCTAAATATTAAAAAAAAATTAATAGAGCTGGAGGGGAAAATAGACAGCAATACAATAATAGTAGTAGACTTAAATATTCTACTTTCAACATTAGATAAGTCATCTAGACAGAAAATTAATAAGGAAACATAGAACTTGAATAACACTATACACAAAAAGGACATATAAAACATATACATTCATTCCTTTTTTAAAAATAAAATATTATTTACTTATTCATGAGAGACACAGAGAGAGGCAGAGACACAGGCAGAGGGAGAAGCAGGCTCCATGGAGGGAGCCCAACGTAGGACTCGATCCTGGGTCTCCAGGATCACACCCTGGGCTGAAAGTAGCGCTAAACCACTGAGCCACCTGGGCTGCCCACAGACATTCATTCCAACAGCACCAGAATATATATTCTTCTCAAGTATAAACAGAAAATTCTTGAGGATTGATCATATGTTGGACCACAAGCTAGTCTTAATAAATTTAAAAAGATTAAAATTATATCAAGTATCTTTTCTGACCATGTGACATAAAACTGCAAATCAATAAAGGGATGAAAATGGAAAAATTCACAAATATATGGAAATTAAACAACACACAGCACACACAAAAATACAGACACAATGATCAATGGAACAGAACTGAGAGCTCAGAAAAAAATCCCATATACATATGTTCAATTAATCTATAACAAAGGAAGCATAAATATACAATATACAAGAGACAGTTTTCAATAAACTATGTTGGAAAAACTGGACAGCTACATGCAAAAGAATTAAAATAAATGGCTTTCTGATATACACAAAAATAAACTCCAAATGGAGTAAAGACCTCCATGTAAAAACATGAAACCACAAAACTCCTGAAAAGACATCAAACTGGTAAGGTTGTAAATAACTTATAAGGTTATAAGCAATCATTAGGGAAATGAAAATCAAAACCGTGCCAATGAGATATCACTTCACACCTGTCAGAATGGCTAGTATCAAAAAGATTAAAAAAATAACAAGTGTTAACAAAGATGTCGAGAAAAGGGGACCCAGATGCACTGTTTGTAAAAGTATAAATTGGTGCAAACACTGAGGGAAATAGTACGGAGGTTCTTTAAAAAACTAAAAATAGAAGTACCATGTAATCCAGTAGTTCCACCTCTGGGTATTTACCTGAAGAAAATTAAATAGTAATTTATTTTTTTTAAAAAAATTATTTATTTATTCATGAGAGACACAGAGAAAGAGAGAGAGAAAGAGAGGGAAGGAGGCACAGACACAGGCAGAGGGAGAAGCAGGCTCCATTCCATGCAGGGAGCCTGACGTGGAACTCGATCCCCGGTTTCCAGGACCACACCCGGGACTGAAGGTAGCGCAAAGTCACTGAGCCACCCGGGCTGCCCGAAATAGTAATTTAAAAATGATATATTCACTATGTTTATTGCACCATTATTTACAAAAGCTAAGATATGGAAATGGATAGTGTCTATTGATGCATGAGTGAATAAAGAAGATGTGACATATATACATCATGGACTATTATTCAGTCATAGAAAAGAAAGATTTTGACATTGTGACAACATAGACAGACCTAGAGGGTATTATGCTAAGTGATATAAGCCAGACAAAGACAAATACCATAAGAGCTCACCTACATGTAGAATCTTAAAATTAAATGAACAAATGACAACAACAACAACCACAAAGAGAGAAATACATACATAATTATAGAGAACAAACTGGTGGTTGCCAAAGGGAAGGGGGTGGGGAGATGAGCAAAATGGGTGAAGGGGATTAAGAGGTACAAACTTCTAATGATAAAATAAGTCATTGGGATGGAAAGTACAGTATAAAGAATACAGTCAATAATGTTGTAATATAGTTATCATAATGAGCATTTTGTAATGCATATAATTGTTAAATCACTATGTTGCAAACCTGAAACTAATTTAATATTATATGCCAATTATACTCCAGTTAAAAACACACACACACACAGTCTCTTGAACAACCAGTAAGTGAGAGAATAAATCAAAATGGTAATCCAAACTATTTTGAGACAAATAAGAATGAATGGAAAAACAACATATTAAAACTTATGGGATGCACCTAAAGCATTTATAGGAAGTTTATAGTGATAAATATCTACATTATGAAAAATGAAAGATTTCAAACAACCTAACTTTATATGTCAAAACTAGAGATGCTTGGATGGCTCAGCAGTTACACATCTGCCTTTGGCTCAGAGTGTGATCCCAGGATCTGAGATCGAGTCTCACATCAGGTTCCCCTGAAGGGAGCCTGCTTCTCCCTCTGCTTATGTCTCTGCCTCTCTCTCTCTCTGTGTATCTCATGAATAAATAGATTACAAAAAAATTATATCTCAAAACTAGAAAAAGAAAAAAAAAGCTCAGTATTAGCAGAAGGAAGGCAATAATAAACATCAGAGTAGAAGTAAATGATATTGAGACTAGATAAGCCATAAAAAACTAATAAAACTAAAAGATAACTTTTTGAAAAAAATAAGCAGAATTGACAAACCTTTAGCTAGACTAACCAAGAAAAAAAAATGACTCAACATTATAAATGAAAGAAACAAAGCAATATGGGGGGACAGCTTTACAATAATGGATTTGACAATGATTTCTTGGATATGACCAAAAGCACCATGGAACAAAATACAACATCCTTTCATGATAAAAACACTGCACAAACTAGTAGGAATAGAAGAGAACTTCCTCTACGTGGCACAGAGTATGTGTAAAAACCCTACAGCCTAATGATATTCTCTATGGTGAATAACTTCATCATAAGAGTAAGAACAAGACTAGGATATCCTCCCAACACTTCTATTGAACATTGTGTGGAAGAGTGTAAGGGCAATTAGTCAAGAAGAAAAAGACATCCAGATTGGAAAGGAAAAAGTAAAATATCTCTATTCACACATTACCTGATCTTATATTTGGAAATCATAAAGAAATCACTAAAAATTAGTAGAATTAATAAAAGAGTAAGTTTGCAGGATATAGGATCAATATACAAACGTCAATTGTATATTGATTTTGTAATGCATATAATTGTTAAATAACTATGTTGCACCTACATTGTACACTAGCAATGATCATTCCAAAACAAAATTTAGAAAACAACTACATTTGCAAAATCTTCCAAGAGCAAACATATTTGGGTATAAATTTAATAAAACAAGTGCAGTATTTGTACACCAAAACGATAAAACATTATAAAAAGAACTTAATGAAGGAGTCCCTGGGAGGCTCAGTCAGTTAAGCATCTGCTTTTGGGTCAGGTCATGATCTCCAGGCCACATGGGGTTCTCCACTTCTCCCTCTGACCCTCTCTCCCCTTGTGCTGTTTCTCTCTCAAATAAATAAGTAAAATCTTTTTTCTTTTTTTTTTTAAGAAAGAACTTGGGATCCCCAGGTGGCTCAGCAGTTTAGCATCTGCCTTCAGCCCAGGGCCTGATCCTGGAGATCCAGGATCGAGTCCCGCGTCAGGCTCCCTGCATAAAGCCTGCTTCTCTCTCTGCCTGTGTCTCTGTCTCTGTGTCTCTCATGAATAAATAAATAAGATATTTAATAAAAAAAATAAAGAACTTAATGAATACATAAATAAATGGAAAGATACCCTATATTCACAGTCAAAGACTTAATATTGTTAAAATGGCAATATTCTCCAAATTGACTTATAGATTATTCTGGATCAACATCCACACTACTTTCTTTTGCATAAATTATTAAACTGATCCTAACATTCATATGGAAGCACCCATTAATTTTTTTTAAGTTAGAAGAGTTACATTTTCTGATTTCCCAACTTACCACAAAGCTATAGTAATCAAGACATTGTACTAGTGTAACAACAGATGTATAGCTCAGTCAATGGAATAGAATCAACAGTCCATGAACAAACCCTTACATTTATGGTAAATTGATATTTTTACAGGAATGTCAAAAAAATTAAATGGAGAAAGTATAGTCTTTTCAACAAATGGTTCTAGGATAACTAGACATCCAAATGGGAAAAGATGAAGTGTATACTTTCCTCCCTTATCCCCTATACAAAAGTTAAAAAATGGATAACAGGCCTAAATTTAAAAGCTGAAATGCTAAAACTTTTGGAAGGAAATATAGGAGTAAATCTCCATATCTTGGATTAGGTAATGGTCTCCCAAACATGGCATCAAAACTACAAATAAAAAAATAAACAAATCACATTATATTAAAATTAAAACTTTTGTGCAACATGGTACAATCAAGAAAAATAAAAAAACTCATAGAAGAAAATATATGTAGATTATATATGTGATAAAGAACTGGTTTCAGAATATATAAAGAATACTACTCAATAATAAAGGGACAAATATGACGATTATAAAATGGGCATAGAATTTGTAAATATATTTCTCCAAAGAAGATACATAAATGGTCAAAAAATCACATAAAAAGATGTTTAACATTATTAGCAATTAGGTAAATGCAAATCTAAACCACAGTGAACTACTACTTCATACCCACTGGAATGGCTATAATAAAAAAGATAAAAGAACAAAAAATGTTGCCAAGGATATAGAAAAATTGGAGCCCTTATACATTGCTCACAGGAATGTAAAATGGCATAGCCATTTTGGGAACATTTTGGCATTTCCTCAAATGCACCTAGTAACTCCACTCTTAGACATATACTTAACTGAAATGACAACATATAGCTACCCAAAAGCTCATACACAGATATTCCTACAGGATTATTCAAAACAGCTAAAGAGTGGAAATAAGCCAAATGTCCATTGAATATGTATTTATTCATTGTATTATGTGTTACACCCATATAATGATATATTACTTTGCAATAAAAAGGAATGAACTAATAATACATGTATTAACGTTGAAACCATCATGCTAAGTTTAAAAAGCCAGTCACAAAAGACCATGTGTTTTGATTCCTTTTATATGACATGTCCACAGTGATCAAATATAGAGAGAAAGAAATCACTTAGGGACTGCCTAGGGGGCTGGCTAGGGGACTGGGAGAGATGGAAATGAGGTTTTGGAAGGGGGTCAGAAAAAGCTCTAAACTTAGATTCTAATGATGTTTGTACAACTCTGTAAATACACTAAAACCATTTAATTGTACACTTTAAATGGGTGGATTTTATGGTATATAAATTACATTGCAATAAAGATATTTTTAAAAATCAAGGAGAAAAACTGAAATGGCTCTTTTTCAGAGGCACCTTAATGAAAAGAGAAGTTTTGGGGGAGACATAACAAAAACAGTTTTTTAAAAGTCTTTATTCCACTTTCTTCTTTGAAAGATATGATCAATGAATATAGAATATCAGATTGAATTTTTTTCCTTCAGAGTTCAAAGATGACACTCCTCTTCTGCCTTTTATGTCTCCATAAAGAAATCTACTATCATTCTTATCTTTGTCATCCTGTGCAATCTCTTCTCAGATTGTTTCTAAGGTAAATCAACTTAATTTAATTAAGCTGGTTTAATCAACTCAATGAACTGCCTTGGTTTGTTTTTCTTTATATTATTTTCCTTATTATTGGGACTCATTGCACTTCTATGGGTTTATAGTTTCATCAAATTTTGAAAAATTCAAGAAGTATTCCCTAAAATATCTTCTCAAAATCCATTGCCCTCCCTACTTTTGGATTCAAATTACACTTATTTTATACTGCTTGAAGTTGATCCAAAATTCACTGATGTTGTTTATTTTTTTTTTCAGACTCTTTCCCCCCTTATATTTATTTTAAATATAGTTGACTCTTGAACAACATGGGCTTGAACTGAGCAGGTCCACTCATATGTGTATTTATTTTTTATAAATACAGTACAGTACTATAAATGTATTTGCCTTGTAATTTTCTTAACAACATTGTCTTTTCTCTAACTTACTTTATTATAAGAGTATAATATATAAAACAGATGTTGGTCAACTATGTTATTGGTAAGAATTCTGATCAACAGTAGGATTTAAGTGGTTAAATTTGGAGGAAGTCAAAAGTCATACAGAGATTTTTCACTGTGAAAGGTTGGTGCCCCTAACCCCCATGATGTTTAGGGGCTAATTATAGTATTTATTACTGTCTTCAAATTCACTAGTCTTTTGAACATTTAGTCTGCTTTTATTTCCATCAAGAATAATAGTTCTAAGTCAGACATATTTTTTTTATCTCAAGAAGTTAGATTTGGGTCTTTTTACTATCTTCTGGGTCTCTTTGCATGCCTAGTTATTTTTATTATATGTGATAAACTGTGAATTTTACCAGTTGAATACTAGACTTTTATAAATTTCATTTATTGAGCCTTTTTGTGGTATATAGTTAAGCTACATGGAAACAGTTTAATCCTTTAAAGTTTTAATCATATGCTTTGTTAAGTGAAACCAAAACAGCATTTATCTTAGGGCTAATTTTGTCCCACTTTGAGGCAAATACCCTGGTGATTAATTGCCTGGTAATGATGAATTAGTATGCATTTCACATTGGCTAGTAGGAATATGAACTATTTATGGCCCTTTGTGAGCTCCAGGGATTTTATTCTCTGATGTTTTTGGGTGTTTCTATTCCTGGTCTTGTATACATGCACTGATACAAGTAGTAAGCTGAAAATTTAAGGTATGTATGTGGGGGTCTTGTGATCTCTGGAGTGCTCTATTTTGGCAGCTCTCTCCTTCCTGAACACTTCACTCTGTGATCTCTTACTATCCATGGATTCCAGGCTCTCTTTCCTTCACTCTGGCAGATGTATATGCTCTGTTTCGGCTTTCCTCTCTAAACAGATGTCTGAATTCACTTTCTAGGCAGTAAGTTGGAATTATGATAGGGCTCACTTCATTGGTTTTCCCTCTTTCAGAGAGCCCTGTGCTTTGATGCCTACCATACAATGTTTGGAAACTATTTCTTCATATTTTGTTTGTTTTTCCTCTTGGTTGTTACAGGGGCTGGGTAAATCCTATTCCTTTTGCTCTATCTTGTCCAGAGATGAAGTTGGCTTCTCATTTTCAAGATAAGACATACCATAACTTATATAAGTTGAAGGCTTTCCAGTTAGAGGTTGTATTACCTTATGTCACCTTTTTGATTTCTGAAAAGAATGTTCAGGAAGATAAAAATTTTTATTCAAAATTTTCTCATTTTCTTTAAGCCTATATTACACTGCGGTGTAATCTCCCAGAATTTCTTGTTTTAGGAAGATAAAGGTACTTAGCAATACATCAAATATTTAAATACCAGGTATGTATAGAGAAAGGGAAGAGTCTGTCTTTTCACATCATTTATGTACACATTGCCATTATAGCATAGACTTTGAAGAAAGAAATCAAAGCTTTGAAATACATATATCACACTACAGCACATTAGATATTAAATATATACACATGCATACATCATTGTATATTTGTAAGTCTGTCAAATATGGGTGAATATCTGTATGAGTAAAAATATAAATATATAAATATATATCTATATAAATATATATATAAATAATAAAATCTATCTAAATATATAAATAAAATATCTATATAAATATATATAAATAATAAATATATAAATATAAATTTTATTATAAATTTTATATATTTATAAAAATATTATAAATATTTATAAATATATAAATATATATTTATATAAATAAATATTTATAAATATATATTATATATAATATATATTATTTATTTATAAATATATATTTATTTATTATATATTTATATATAATATAAATAAATATATTATATAAAATATATAAATAAATTTATATTATTTATTATAAATATTTATAAATATATAAAAATATATAAATATATATTATTTATTATATATTTATAAATATATATATTATATATAAATATATATTATATTTATATATTTCATATATATATATATATATGAAGCCTATACATGGTGTCTAAATACTTCAGCCTTGGGTCACCTTGGTGGTTTAGTCAGAAGAGTATGCAGCTCTTGATCTTGGGGTCATGAATTTGAGCTTCAGATTGGGTGTAGAGATTACTTAAATAAATAAATAAAACCTTCAGCATTTAGTCATTAATCATCAAAGTTTCAATGTTTGAGTTAACTAGGGTCAAATCATGGTTAAGTGGTAAGAACAATACATTTATTTTCTAAAGAACTATAACTTAATGATATATTCAATTCTGTCATGAACTATAATCTTGCCAGTTCTATCTCAAAGGTCTAGTTCCCAAAGTAAGAGTATCACAAGCCCATAAATAAACAATTAATGACTAGCTAAAAACATTATGAAGAAATTATATATGTACAATGAAGTAATGAGAAAAATATCACTAACTCAAATCATTTTCATCGTGGTAAATAAACAGAATTTTGCTAATGCTAGTGGATGTGTGGGATAACTTTACCTTTATTGTATTATAATAATACTGACAAGTCTCAAACAGATGGAGAAAAATCCTGTCATCTAAAACTGCAGTGAATTCATGTTATAATAAGTCTCACAATACAAAATAATTAAGATCAGAGAAATGGGTGGATTTTTTTTTTTTTTTTTTTTTTTTGGAGAGAGAGAGAGAGCATGAGCAGGGGAGTAGGGGAGGAGCAGAGGGAGAGAGAATTCCAAGTAGGCTCCACACTCAGCAAGAGCCCAACGTGGGGCTGGGTCTCACAACTCTGATATCATGACCTAAGTTGAAATCAAAAGTAGGATTCTTAGCCAAATGAGGGACTCAGCCACCCCAGAATTTCTATAAACTTATAGTGAAAGCCAAATAGCTTAGAAGTATCAGGAAATGAAGTCAAGCAGCCTGGATTCAAATCTCAACTCCTTACTACCTGGGTGACAACCTCTCTGTCCCTCTGTAAAATGAGGATAACAATGGCATTATCTTTCAGGGTGGTTATGAGAGTGACATGGGTTAATATATTAAGCACTTAGAATATTTTATGATCCATAGTAAGCACTCAGAAATTATCATAATTAGAACAAAAATGAATTAAGTAATATTTGTATGTTTGTGCAGTTCTAAAAACGTATAATAGAAAATGTCATCAATACCTTCACATTTGACTCTCCGTCATGACTACAAAAGCTGTCAACTTTAAAAAATATTCAAAGGTTTTGATTTTCCCAAAAGCTTATATTAAATTAAAGATTCAGATCACTAAAGAAAAGAAAAACTTTTATAGTGTCATAATCTGGGAGGTAGTATAATATAATCAGAATAAATGGCTTGAGCTTAATACTCAGTTGTACTACTCATCAATTATGTGAAGTTGGGTAAGTTCCTTAAGCTCTCTGTGTCTCACTCCTCTCTGGCAAATGGGAAAAATAATACTGTCTACCTAACAGGATTGTTGCAAAGATTAAATGATGTAATATTTGTAAAGCCCTTAGAAAAGTCCCTTGTTCATGTTTAAGTGTATGCTATTATAATAATCATTACTGATCTTTCTCTTTTCCAGTTTTGACTCTTACAATTTTTCCAGATTTTCTTTTGTCAATGACATTTCATGTGAATACTGTACTCCCATAAGATGTCTTTGACTTTAAAAAAAATTCTCCTTTTTAATCTGACCCTCAAAACCCAGAAATTCCCATTCAGAATTAGAATCAATTGAATTTGTCATTGCACTGTAGGATTGAACAAAATAATAATTTTAAAAATCTACATTGAACTATACTCCCCTTTTCTGGTCTTCTGTTTGCACATACAATTCCACCGTTTATACATACAATTTTGTTTATTTAGATCAATTCTCTTTTTCCACTACACTGCGTTTAGTGGCCAAAAAAGTCCTCTTTATACTTGACACCCTCACAGAATATGCTTGAGTCTTAGTTACTGCTTTCAGTTTTAACCATTCAGTGAATTAAAGGAGGGAGAAATCTGGTACAAGCCTTTCTATCACTTATCTTCAGAAATCATTTATCAATTCCATTTTCCTTTTATTTTTAAAGATTTTATTCATATATTTATTTAAGAGAGAGCAGGTGCAGGAGTGTGCACATGAGCTGGGGGGGAGGGGCAAAGGTAAGGGGGGGCCGGGGTTACTCACAAGTGGACTCTGCACTGAGGACAGATCCTTATCCTGAGATCATGACCTGAGCCTAAACCAAGAGCCAGATGCTTAACCAACTAAACTACCCACGTGCGTCTATCAATTCCATTTCCTGAAGAACTCCCAAATTCATCTTATTTACATTATCGTAGTCAGCCTTTTTAAACCTCTCACTTATATTATTGCAGTATCTTTCTATTTGGAATCCTTTGCTCAGTTGCAGAAATATAGTATAAAAAACCTCATCATGCACTTCGCTTTTTAAAAAATTATCCTTTGGCTTAATGCTAGGTATACATGATCAAGTCTAAACTTTAGAGCATTCTCTCACAATTTGATTTATTTTGTTTCCTAGCCCTATTGTTAACAAAATTTTCCTCAATCTAATGTAATTGTTGCTTCATATAGCTGTTCTCAAACACAATTTGAACACCTTGAGTAGAGAAGCTTTAAGTCATTTACTCTTTATCTCCAATACCAATCACATGACTGGAACATGTTCAAGCTCCATAAATATATGCAATGAGTGAATGGACACACAAATTAGTGAATGAATGAAAAATAAGACCTGGTTTCTTAGGATTTCACCTATAAAAATAAAACAAACAAAAGAACAAAGGATTCAGACCCAGATAGGCCCTAAGCTTTCAATGTTTGATAACTCTTAACTACTCTTAAATACGTTGTGAATAGGAGTAACCTACTTGGTAAAAATTTAAAACTATTTTTATATGATTATCAGCTGGAAAAGATTTCCCTGATCTGCCTGCTAAAGAATCTAGAATTCTCTCGTTCAGAAATCAAGTACTTTGGGGTGCCTGGGTGGCTCATTGGTTGAGCATCTGCCTTTTCAGGTCGTGAGCCCGGGGTCCTGGGATCGAGTCCCACATCGGGCTCCCTGCGTGGAACCTGCTTCTCCCTCTGCCTGTGTCTTTGCCTCTCTCTCTGTGTCTCTCAAAAATGAATAAATAAAACAATAAAAAAAATAAAAAAATAAATCATGTACTTAGATTTTAAATGATAATTTTATTACTAACAATACATAATTTAAAAGCTTAAGAAATATTTCTAAATAACACTAATAAAATCAAGCATTGACTAAGCATATACCCTACCTGATCCATTTAATAATCCTAACACCCAAAGTCACACAGCCATCAAGAGCTAGAGTCAGGTCTTCTAAAACCAAATCTGTTGTTCATATTACATATGCTTCTGTGCCATGGTAAAATTTAAATAACTCCACGGAAGAGTAGCACTTAACAGCTGTTATCACTCAGGCACTGAAGTCTTAGATAAAGCTCAGGTTATTCATTTGAAAAGACCTAGATGACAGAAAACACAGGACAGGTATGAATTGATAAATTAAACACAAAGCAACTGACTTCTGTTTTCAGCTCTGATATATAAGGAGCTTGGAAATTGTTATTCTTATCCTTATGGTAAGAAAGAACTAGACAAACCAAGAATCAATAATTTTTCTTGGATACAGCAGACAATGAAATTTGCAATACAAACTGCCACGCTGAAATCCTGAGAGACAGGTGAATTCAGGGAGTCCCAGCCAAGATCTTATTACCCGCGGGAGAAGCTTCTAGAGCCATAAACTGATATTAACACTTGATTGGTAATTTTGTGGTTGAGTGTGGACCAGTGTGAGAGTCAGCAGTTAAAAGGGGGTCCCTGCACTTTAATGGACTATACTTCTAGGATCCACACCAGGTTCTTGTGGTGAAGATGTGAGAAAGATCCCTTTGTGGCTCTGGCAAGGGAAGAAAAGAGAAATTCTTATGAAATGTGTTTAGAACCTTCTCCATAACAAAGGCCTACTCTCCAGGGGGAAAGACTCCCAGAGCCCTGTTACAGTGGGTTAAATACATTTGTCTCACTTTGGCCTGTGCTAGCCTTCCTGTCTCCCTAAAGAGTTTGGAAAGCTATATAAAAAGAAACACTCATGAAGCTCACAGACCAGAGACACAGGCCTGCTGGAGGACTGATATTTAATCATAATAGAATGATCCTCTCCCTGAGACTTAACCACCATTCCAAGAGAGCTGCAGTGTAATAATAGTGGATCACTGCTGAAAGCTCTACAAGATACTCTTTGAGGAGGAGTTCACAGAGAACCCCAAAGTCAAGAGGGGAGACAAAAACATGGAGACAAGGATTCAAAGCCTCTGGCACTTGTGGCTTTGACAAACATTAAACAAAGTCCCACTACTAGCCAGTTTACCATAAATCCTCACACTAGAGGCCTAGTTACCCCAGTAGCTTTCAACAACAAAATTACAGACATGCAAAAAGTTAAAAGAAAAACAGCCTGAAGAGAGAGAGCCAGCCTCAGAACCAGACTCAAGACATGACACAGGCTTGGAGTGAAATAAAAGAATTACATAAGTATGAGTAATATATTAAGAGCTTCAACAGAACAAGTAAACAACATGTATGAATAAGCTGAGTAATATAAGTAGGCAGGTGGAAAACCTAAGAATCAAAAGGAAATACTAGAAATAAAAAAAAACATTGTAATAGAAATTAAAAAATGTGGTTAAGCAAAGCTGGAGGCATCACAATTCCAGACTCGAGCCCCCTTCCACACGGTCACGCTGAGCTAGTCCCCGCGCCTGGAACCGGCCGCAAGCTCAGCTGCACCTGCCGCCCGCCGCCTGCCCCCTGCCATCTGCCACCTGCCCCCTGCCAGCGCCTCTGGATCACGGACCCCGCAAAGTGAGCGAGCTTCGGGCCTTCGTCCCGCAAAGTGAGTGAGCTTCGGGCCTTCGTGAAAATGTGTGAGCAGGATCCGAGCGTTCTGCACACCGAGGAAATGGCTTCCTGCGGGAGCGGGTGGAGAGCATGGGGGGTAAAACACCACCTGCTACTCATAAAATTAAATCAGAAGATCATATCAACGAAGAAAAAACAGTAAGAAGGCGGAGGAAAACATAAAGAGAGGAACCATCAAGTGAGGAAAGTGATCTAGAAATTGACAATAAAAGTGTAATTGAACCAGATACTGATGCCCCTCAACAAATGGGAGATGAACATATAGAGATAACCGAGGAAATGATGGATCAGGCAAATGACAAAAAAAGTGGCTGCCATTGATGCCCTAAATGATGGTGAACTACAGAAAGCCATTGGCTTGTTCACAGATGCCATCAAACTGAATCCTCGCTTAGCCATTTTGTATGCCAAGAGAGCCAGTGTCTTCATCAAATTACAGAAGCCAAATGCTGCCATTCGAGACTGTGACAAGAGCTATTGAAATAAATCCTGATTCAGCTCAGCCTTACAAGTGGCGAGGGAAAGCACACAGACTTCTGGGTCATTGGAAAGAAGCAGCACATGATCTTGCCCTTGCTTGTAAACTGGATTATGATGAAGATGCTAGTGCAATGCTGAAAGAAGTTCAACCGAGGGCCCACAAAATTGCTGAACATCAGAGGAAGAATGAACAAAAATGTGAAGAACGAGAGATCAAAGAAAGAATAGAAAGGGTTAAGAAAGCTCAGGAAAAACATGAAAGAGCCCAGAGGGAGGAAGAAGCCAGATGACAATCAGGAGCTCAGTATGGCTCTTTCCCAGGTGGCTTTCTGGGGAGAATGCCTAGTAATTTTCCTGGAGGAATGCCTGGAATGGCAGGGGGGATGCCTGGAATGGCAGGAATGCCTGGGCTCAATGAAATTCTTAGTGACCCAGAGGTTCTTGCAGCCATGCAGGATCCAGAAGTTATGGTGGCCTTCCAGGATGTAGCCCAGAACCCAGCAAATATGTCAAAATATCAGAGCAACCCAAAGGTTATGAATCTCATCAGTAAATTGTCAGCCAAATTTGGAGGTCAAGCATAATGCCCTTCTGACAAATAAAGCCCCTGCTGAAGGAAAAGCAACTTCGATCACTTAATGGATGTCGCAATAATACAAACCAGTGTACCTCTGACCTTCTCAAGAAGAAAGCTGGGGTGCTGTGAAAGAGAATCCCTACCCCTCTGCCCCACATGCAACTGAAACATTCTACAGTGGTTTGCCATTAGGGTATTTATTCAGATAATGTTTTCCTACTAAGAATTACAAACTTTAAACACTTTTTAAACCTTAAAAATATTTAGAAACATTAAAAGGGTGTGTTATTCCCCCCAAAAAACAATTTCAGACTTGAAGCTATATTACAAAACTGTAGTAATCAAGAAAGTATGGTACTGGCACAAAAACAGACACACAGTTCAATGGAACAGAACAGAAAGCCCAGAAATGGACCCACAACTATATGGCCAACTTTGTCAAAGCAGGAAAGAATATCCAATGAAAAAAAAAGACAGTTTCTTCATCTAGTGGTCTAGTGGTGTTGGAAAAACTGGGCAGCTACATGCAAAAAAGAATGAAATTGGACAGCTTTCTTACAACATACATAAAAGTAAATTCAAAGTGTATGAAAGACCTAAGTGTGAGACAGAACACCATCGATATCCTAGAGGAGAACGCAGGCAGCTACCTTTTTAATCTTGGCCACAGCAACTTCTTATAAGACATATCTTCAGAGGCAATAGAAACAAAAGCAAAAATGAACCACTGGGACTTCATCAAGATAAAAAGCTTCTGCACAGTAAGGGAAACAATCAACAAAACTAAAAGATAGTCTAAAGAATGGGAGAAGATATATGCAAATATGAAGTATCTGATAAAGGGCTAGTATCCAAAATCTATAAAGAACTTATCAAACTCAACACGCAAAGAATAAACAACCCAATTAAGAAATGGACAGGGGACACCTGGGTGGTACAGCAGTTGAGTGTCTGCCTTTGGCTCAGGGAGTGATCCCAGAGTCATGGGATCCAGTCCCCATCGGGCTCCCCCCATGGAGCCTGCTTCTCCCTCTGCCTGTCTCTCTCTCTCTCTCTCTCTCTCTCTCTCTCTCTCTTTGTCTCTCTGTCTCTCAGGAATAAATAAATAAAATCTTAAAAAAAAAAAAAAAAAGAAATGGTCAGAAGACATGAACAAACATCTCTCTAAAGGAGACTTCCAGATGGCTAACAGACACATGAAGGCTACTCAACATCATACATGATCAGGGAAGTACAAATCAAAGCCACAATGAGATACCACCTAACACGAGTCAGAATGGCTAAAATTAACAACACAAGAAACAGCAGATGTTGGTGAAGATATGGAGAAAGGGGAAACCTCATGCACTGTTGATGGGAATACAAACTAGTGCAGCCACTTTGGAGATAATGTAAAATTACATAAAACGCTCAGAGAAACAAACCTCTGTCAACAAATAGAAAACAGTTGCTAACATAGTTGATATTGAACCAATTATATCAATATCTATTTTAAAGTAAATGTGGTCTAAACACATCAATTAAATGACAGAAATTGTTAGATGGATCAAAGTACAAAACCCAACTATATGTAGTATACAAAAGTTCTTCTTTTAAAGTAAGACTACAAAAGTAAGTTAAAAATAAAGATGGGGCATGTGGGTGGCTCAGTCAGTTAGGTGTCTGACTTCCACTCAGGTCATGGTCTCAGGGTACTGGGATTGAGCCCCATATTGAGCCCCAAGTCCAGCCCCGTTTCAGGCCCTGCAATCAGTGGGGAGTCTGCTTCCCTCTCTCCCACTGACCCTCTCCCGACTTGTGCACAAGCACATGCTCTCTCTCTCTATCTCTCTCAAACAATAAATTTTTTTCAAAAGAAAAAAAAAAAGGAATGGAGAAAAGCCAACCATTAAGTTATACTGTTTTGATTTCGGAACAAAGAAATATATAAAATTAATAACTCCAGCTTGCTCATCTAAGAAACCAGAGTAAAATAAAAGAGCAATTTATACTTATAGAAGAAAGCAGTAAAAATAATTAAAAAACTGGAGCAGAAATTGATGAAATTGAAACCAGAAAAACAGAGAAAATAAAAACCAAAGCTGCTTCTTTAAAAAGGTCAATAAAACTGATAAATTTCTGGTTTGGTGAACCAAGAGAAGGATTGTGATGTTCTATTCAACATCACATTGAAAGTTCTAGCTAGTGCAATATAACAAGATAAAGAAATAGATGGTATACACATTAGAAAGAAATTACATGCAAAATTGTATTCATGGATGACTTGACTGTCTATGTAGACAATCTCAAAGAATCTACAGCAACAACAACAAAATCCTATATTAGGATAGTCACAGGAAACAGACATAATATATAAGCATCATGACTTCACTATATACCCAGAGTGAATAATTGGGATTTGAAATTTAATATATATATATATATATATATATATATATATATATATATATAGGAGATATAGATATATATATGTGTATATATATATATATACACATATATATATGGTTTAGTATATACACATATATTTCTCTGTTCTGACAGCTGACAGAATCTAAAAGAAAAACATCCCAGTACCAGTGAGCATACCACTGCCCAGATCTTGGTTTATTATACCATTGTCAAATATAAGAGAACCCGGGCTGCAAACCTCCGGCTGATTGTAGGACTGGCAGAGGAAATTTACAAGATGTGCCTAGAGCATTTTCTAGTGCCAAAAATAAGAAAGTACTCATAAACAAACACCCCATAATGGGGATCTGTCCAAGAGACACAGGGGGCAACTGAAAGAGTTCCCCATGGCTAAAAGCTGGAGCAGCTTGAGCAACAATGTAAATGGTTTTGTACTGAATTATAATTCCATGTACAATACAAATACCAGTAAACCTATATTGAGGTAAACAAATGATTGAATAAAGAAGTAAGTAAAGAAATAAAGGGGAGGGGACTAATCTCTTGCAGAAGAATTCCAAGTAATTTATGTAGATACTCTGATTTGAGGAGGTTTAACAGTTAAGTGTGTGCTGTGCATAAAAACTTTCCAAAGATTACAGTATACAAAAGTGGAAAAAGAGGACCATTATAGTGGAGAATATTGCCAAACCCCACCTCAGTCATGTGATTAAGATTAACAACAGGGGTGCCTGGGTGGCTCAGTCATTTAAGCATATGACTCTTGGTTTCCACTCAGGTTATGATCTCAAGGTTGCGAGATGGAGCCCTGTGTTGGGTTCTATGCTTAGCACGGAGTGGGCTTGTCCCTCTTCTTCTGCTCCTCCTCCTCACCCCCTGCTCTCTCTCATTAAAAAATAATAATAACATCAATAGTAATGGAATATTTTCTTGATATGATGTAATATGTTTGGCACTTTACCTCTGTGGTCATTCAAAAAATGCATAACCCCAGTCTAATAATGGGAAAAGCATCAGAAAAGTCCCAATTGAGGGACAGTCTACAAAATATCTGATCAGTATTCCTCAAATCTATAAGGTTATCAAAAACAAGGTTATTCTGAGATACTGAAACAGCCAAGGGTAGCCTAAAGAGATGTGATGTTTCTGGAACAGAAAAGTGACATTAGGTAAAAACCAAGTAAATCTGGATAAAGCACAGACTTTAGTTAATATATCAATATTCCTTAACTGGGAAAAGTGTACTATACTACAGTGGATGTTAATAAAAGGGGAAATAAAGGAGAAGTATGAGAAACACTATCCTTTCAAGTTTTCTGAAAATTTAAAACTATTCTGAAATAAAAAATTTAAAAAAGAAAATGATAGGAGAAATAAAAGAACTGATTTATTTTCCAAGAAATGTCAACCAAGGTATTATTGAGCCAACTGCAAACCTTTAGTACCCGGGAACCTCAATGTCTGGGGAAGAGCAGATGCCTCAATGGTAAGTAGGTCTTTGCAAGACAATTGGAGGATACTATACATTTTTTTAAGGTACAGTTCCTATTATTACATACTCTCTGTAATTTATCTCTTCATTCTAGAATAGTTCTAGGAACATACAAACATTTTCTAATATGTCTCATATTAAACAATGTATTTCATTTCCTTCTGAAACTCCTGATTTTTGTTTTCTGGAATTCTACAGCAAATTCTCGCACATACTCTACTCAGATTATACTAAAAATACTATTGTCAATGTTACTATTGACTTCTAAACATCTGATTCAAAGATTTCTTACCCTTTCTCCTCTTAGACAAATTGTCAACAGCATTTGGGACAGATGCTTTTTTTAAATATATTTTTTATTGGAGTTCAGTATGCCAACATATAGCATATCACCCCGTGCTCATCCCGTTCAGTGACCCCTCAGTGCCCGTCAACCAGTCCGCCCCCACCCACTTCCCTTTCCACTACCCTTCGTTCGTTTCCCAGAGTTAGGTGTCTCTCATGTTTTGTCTCTCTCACTGATATTTTAACTCATTTTCTCTCCTTTCCCTTTTATCCCCTTTCACTATTTTTTATATTCTCCAAATAAATGAGACCATATAATGTCTGTCCTTCTCAGATTGACTTATTTCACTCAGCATAATACCCTCCAGTTCCATCCACGTTGAAGCAAATGGTGGGTATTTGTCGTTTCTAATGGCTGAGGAATATTCCATTGTATACAGAGACCACATCTTCTTTATCCATTCATCTTTCGATGGACACCGAGGCTCCTTCCACAGTTTGGCTATTGTGGACATTGCTGCTAGAAACATCGGGGTGCAGGTGTCTCGGCGTTTCAGTGCATCTGTATCTTTGCAGACTCCTACATTCTTGAAATACTATTGTTTTGTTTTCATCACATCCTGGTTAACTTACTCTTCTCACTGGCAATTCCATTTTAATCACTTGTCCTTGCTTCTCCTTTTCTGTTAGGCCTCGGAATGTTGCAGTACATGAGGGCTCCATCCAATGTTCGCTAACGCTCTTCATATATACTATATTCTCCCCGCCTCAGGATTAGGATTTATTCATTTATTTGAGAGAGAGAGAGAGAGAGAGAGGGAAAAGGGGGAAGAACAAGGGGAGGGGACAACCAGACTTCACTGAACACAGAGCCTGATGTGAGGCTCGATCTCACAACCCTGAGATCATAATCTGAGCTGAAATCAAGAGTCAGACGCTTAACCGACTAAGCCACCCAAGTGCCTCAAATATACTATTTTCTTAGGTGATTATCAACAGAGAGGTAGTAACAACTCCATTAAGTTATCTAAAATACATTTCAAGTCCAACGCAGCAAAACGGATCTCTTGTTTTAATCCTACTTATTTCCCTCTACCCTTCTCTGTCTCAGTAAATGGCATTAGTGTCTATCCCACTGTTTGGGGGAAGGGAGGAAATACCTTAAACATTTTCTAAATAATTGCCACATACTTCTGATTTTACTTTCAAGAGTGAAACCCTGTTCCCATCTAATATTCTCCATTTCTACCACAAACACTTTAATTCAAATCACTGTCATCACTTACACATCACTTACACAGGATACTGCAGGAATCACTTAATTGTCATATTTATTTCCTATTTATCAATGTCCTGTGGTATTTAAATGAAATTTTCTTAAAAACCCCTACCTTGGGTGATTGGGAAGTCAATATATTTTCTCATGGTATCTGCAAATCTGTGCGGAAATTTATTCTCACAGTTTATTCTGTCCTTTACCTTATATGCCTAATGGACTCTAAAATCCATTTAGAAATCAAATTTTTTTCCTCTCAGCTGCTTTCTTCTTTGACATGTGCCACTGTGATGTGGGATATAGTCCCTTTTCAATACTTTTTCTCGAGTACATCTGCACAAAGCATATATATAAATTTTTACTAAAGTCTGAGGTAAAAATTACAATGGAGACCCATAAGACTGAATGTTAGATTCTGCTGTTACTAAGAATATTTCGGGGGGGCACCTGGGTGGCTCAGTGGTTGAGTGTCTGCCCTTGACTCAGGGTGTGATCCCAGGGTCCTGGGCCTGAGTCCCATATAGGGTGTCCCTGCAGGGAGCCTGCTTCTCCCTCTGCCTGTGTCTCTGCCTCTCTCTCTGTCTCTCATGAATAAATAAATACAATCTAAAAAAAAGAGGAATATTTCAGGCATTCTTGATGCTCAAAATCATAACAGTGGTTTCTTTCTCTCTGCCCACTTGTGATGCCGCTCAGCCTTTTCTCTTCTCTCACTTCTTGTTCTATACTATAAATTATTATGCAGTCCAGCTTACATATCATTTTGTTTTACTGTCTCTTTTCAAACTATGTCCCAGTGAAGGAAGGAAGGAGAAAAAGAGAACATGTTATATCTTTCACATTCAAAGTAACTCATCAAGATATTTTTCTAAATAAAAGCCATCTAACTCCAGGGAGAAACTGTTCCAATCCTTAAGGCATAAAAAAGCAAGCATTTAAAAACCTCCAATACACAGATATCTATTCATACATTCCCCTCTCAATGATTATCCTTTGACTATGCAATAGACTCCAGATTTCCTAAAATAGGTAATCTGATCCTAAACTGTTCTCAGTCTTATCGCCCCTTAAATCCCTTCAAACATGGCATGCTATGGTCAAATCATTAAATTCCTCCTTCATTAACCAGTCTGCAATCTTTCATGCTTCTGTGCCTTTCTTTATACTTTATACATTTTCACCTGGAATTTCCTTCCACAGTTCACCTCCTTGAAGAATTCATGCTTTGAGTACAACTCTCATATGATCCTTGTTAAACTCGGAATAGAACAGAGTACTCGCTCCTATGTCCCACAACCCACTCGTTTACACCACCAATGAAAGTGGACTATAACTACTGATTGGAGAATCTTTTCTTCCTGACTAGACTGTGTGTTCTTTGAGGTTTATTTTCTTTTCTGTAGGCCAGCACCGAGGAGTTCTAATGCTCAATAAGCATTTCTTTTTTGGCTCCATTATTTTTTAATGAAAAATTACCTTAAGTGTTTATTCTGCAGACTCATTCATGACCAATGACCTTCATGAATCTGATCCTTTGGATCTCTATAAAACACCCCCACAGTTTCAAATTCAGGGATAGAACAAGGTTCAGGTTTCACTCCTGCTCCTTACTAGCCTTCTATCTTTAGGCAAGTTATCCAGTGTCTCCAGTCCTTATTTTTTTTCTCTGTAAAATGGGCATAATAACATCATCATTATAGGATTAAAAAAACAATTAGATAATACTAAAATATGTAGTTAGGTTAGCATTACTTAAAAGATGGTAAACGATAAACTAATGCTTATCCTTCTTTTAGTGATCTAGAGATGTGATGAAGGATAGCCCTTAGAAATCAAGCATGAGCTGCTCTGAAGGAGAACCCTTGAAAATATAGAGCAGAGGATCCCTGGGTCGCTCAGCAGTTTAGCACCTGCCTTTGGCCCAGGGCGCGATCCTGGAGTCCTGAGATCGAGTCCCGCATCGTGTTCCTGGCATGGAGCCTGCTTCTCCCTCCTCCTGTGTCTCTGCCTCTCTCTCTCTCTCTCTCTCTTTCTCTCTCTCTCTCCTCTCTCTATGTCTATCACAAATAAAGAAATAAATCTTAAAAAAAAAAAGAAAATATAGAGCAGTTGCAAGTACATCAAGCACCTCAAACTCAATCTCTGTCCTCCAATTCCTTTCTTCTCCCAAACTGATAGAGACTCCAAAACTGATAAAACTAATAAACTAATATTTCCTCTTTGAACACAACGTTTTTTTCAGAGTAAATAATCAGTTATTATTCTTCCCTTCATATTTGATTTCTGAGCACGTGCTTGCAAGCTGTTCTGTGTCAGAGCTGAAATTGCATATGTGAAAATTATGGAACTACCACATTTTGTTTCTTGGTTATTGATGATAGTAATATGGCAAATTCAAAAACTTCAGAATATATGCAGGAGGGGATATGTGGATTGCTGTGGTAAGGTATTTTTAGGGGTTCTCTAAAACATTGTGACAATAGTTGTAGTTTATATCTTGAAGGTTATTTACTTTGTGCATTTTGGTTATCTCTTTTTGGACTGTAAGTGGATGTCTATTTTTTTAATCTTTTATTTTTTACAACTTGAAATATTTATTTCTGTCATGAGAAACAATGGGTTTGAAATTCTATATTCCCAGGTCTGTTAAAGATTATTTTTGTTCTCAGATTGTCTAATATGATACTAGTTTTCAGCTGTCACAGAATGTATTCCATCTTTTTCATCTTCTGAATGAAAATGGTTAAATTATTTCAAGCTGCTCAGTAATTAAAAATAATTTGTTTACCAACTTGGACACAGTTGATTCAGCCCAGAGCTTTCCTGAAATCAAATAATGTAAACTACCAAACAGTTTTTAGCCAAAAGAATAGAAGGAAAAATCAGATTAAACTGCTAAGATATTCAGAAATTCTAGCTGAGCTTCTGGAAGCTGAATGTTGTTTAAGTAAGACAATACCAGAACTTTTTAAAGATTATTTAAAGATATGGATAGTTACATGAAAACATTAAAATTCTACATTACTGTATGAGAGAACACCTTCCAAGGAAAATTTTGGCCCTTGGACTGCTCCTGCAAAGCAACCTCTAACGTCTTGGAAAGTTCTGTCTTGTAAGAGTGCCTTTTCCTGGGTTCTTGGGCCACATCAAACAGTTTATTTTAACAACATTAGTTTTGATGGGGCCTTAGGCCACTGCTATCAGCTTGCCCACTGGAGGGGCCAGAGACTGAGTTAAGTAGGGTCACAATTTAGTAAGGCTGAGTACCATGAGTAGTCATGCTTCTGTGACTGACTTCCAATAAAATGCTGGGCACCAAGGTTTCAGTGATCTTCTCTGATTGGGAATATTCCATAAATATTGCTACACATTGTTGCTGGTAGATGTAACTGCTGTCTGCATGACTCCACTGAGAGGGACAATGACGTAGGTTTAACATCTCTTATCTCCTGACTCTGCCCTATGTGAATCATTCCTTGGCTGATTTTAGCCCACATCCTTTTACTTTAATAAACTGCAGCCCCACGTATCAGGGCTTTTCTGAATTTGGTGGGTCCTTCTAGAGAATTATTTAACTTAAAGGCAGTCTTGGAGATCTCTTGAACTGCATTTTTGAACATGCAATCTCTAACAGCCATTGGTCATTCTTTCTTTTATGCAAACTCTGTTTCAATTCTCTGCACAGAACTTTTTCCTTTGTAAACAAAGATATCCTCTGCAGGTTCACTGGTGTGTATCCAGTGCCTTAGAGAAGCACCTGACACAGAGAAGGCATTCAGTAAGTATTTACTGATCGACTGAATCGTAATGCTTATCAACCTTGATCCTGTTGTTTCTTTACTATATTAAAAAAGTAAAGAATTTTCAGATACTGTCTGTTAGCAACCATCTTTATTAACCTTATAATGGCTTCATGTCAATTACTACCACATTTTTCTCCCTTTAGAGCAAAATTCCTAAGAATTCTAAGAGTTGTCTTGTCTTACAGCCTCAATTTCTTTCCTTGCATGTTCTCTTAAATGCAATTCAGTCAATTTTGGGTTGAAGGGATGGGGGAGTTGGTCTCTACCAAGATCTTCGTTACCAAGATCTTTACTTTGCTATATCAATCAGTAAATTTCCAGATGGCATATTATTATACCTATCACTGATGTGTGGCAGAATCATTTCCTCATCCTTGAAAAGCTTTCTTCCCTGCTTGGCTTCTAGGAAACTACAGATCCTGGTTTTCTACCTACCTTTTCGCTGATACTTTTCATAATCTTTTGATGGTTTTTCCTTAGTCCTCATTACATAAATACTGGAATACATCAGGGTTAGTTTTTGGAATTCTTGGGTTTGTTTGTTTGTATTTACTGTGATTCCATAGAAAGATCATACATTCTCAAAGGACTGAAGTACCATATATAGGCTGATTATTTAAAATTTTGTATCTCTACTTCAGACCTCTGAACTCTGATCTCATATATTGAACTCCCTAATGTTTCCATGGGTATTTAATACATAAGCCAAACTTAAAATCTAATTTTAAACACCCAAATATTCAGCATCCAAAACTCCTAATGTATCCCCCACATTTGCTTCTCCATAAGTCTTCTGTATCTCACGTGATAACTACAAACTTGCAGTTCCTGAGATCAAAAACTATAGGCCCCTTCTTAGTTCTCCTCTTTATTCTTATCTCTCATTCAATTCAGGAAGTTCTGTGGGTTCTATCTTCAAATACCCAGACTCTTACCACTTCTAACTATTCCTATGCCACCACTGTAGGCCTAGTCTAAGCCAATATCATCTCTCATCTAGATCATCGTGACCAATAGACCTTAACTGTTCTCTTCACTTCCTCCATTATATCTATATATTCTATTAACCTAGCAACCAGAAATATCTTTCACAATGTAAGTGAAATAGGTTATTCCTTCCCTCAGAAGCCTCCAATGGCTTATGCTTCACTTGAAATTAAGGGCAAAGAATTTCTAATGGCCTGTAAGACCTTGTAGAGTCCGTTTCCTACCATCACCCATGACCTCATTATCTCTCTGATGTGTGTCTTTCCCACCTTCCATTTACTGGGTTCTCACTGATTGCTCCTTGTACATTACAGGACACTAATTCTTCAAGAGCTTTATATTTACTGTTCCCTCTGCTTGTACCTTAGATCTTCAAGTTATCTGCATGGCTTATTCCCTCACCTCTGTGAGTCCTTACCTCAGATATCACCTCCATAATGAAAATTTTTATTCTACCCCCATTCAAATAGGCACACTATCCTCACCTTCATTAACACTTCAATAACCTCAATCCCTTTACCAGCATTTATTCTTCTGTTTGTTTTTTATCACTGTCTAGTAATGCATAATAGCCAGATACTTACCCATTATTTTTATTGTTATTTATTTTATTCTTTCCTCCCCACTAGAACATAAGTTCTGTGATGGCAGGATGTATATTCTCAGTATTTAGAAAATAGTCTGGCACATTCTATAAATTAGTCTATAAATTATTGACAAATAATCTTTATAAAAATAGAAGACTTTTTATCAGTGAATAATGTAAATAGATATATAGTAGAAGGCACCATAAAAATGTGCAATAAACATAGCTTTACAATCCTCAAACTGCTATTTGCAAGCAAACTAATTCCTCAAGCTTTTTAATCTATCAAGTTATTGGTTTCTTTACTTGAAAAATTTATATAATGATATAAATTCTAAAACTTGGGGATCCCTGGGTGGCTCAGAAGTTTAGCTCCTGCCTTCCACCCAGGATGTGATCCTGGAGTCCCGGGATCAAGTCTCACATCGGGCTCTCTGCATGGAGCCTGCTTCTCCCTCTGCCTGTGTCTCTACCATTCTCTCTCTCTCTCTCTCTCTCTCTCTCTCTCTCTGTGTGTCTCTCATGGATAAATAAATAAAATCTTTAAAAAAATTCTAAAACTTGCATGAGGATTGAAATAAAAAACAATAGTGCTTGACGTTTTTGCAGATTTTCAATAGCATTGATTCTCATTGTCCTTAAATAGACTGTGTCTGTATGGGGGGAGGATAGTTTACAATATGATGCCAACTAATATGGTGATAGTTTGCATCTCAAGCTATCGTTAGCTTGAAGCAAATTAGAAAGTCTGTAAAGATTAAAGATATTTGACATTGATAAAACCTTAAAACCATCTAACTTAAAGAGCTCATTTTAGAAATAGAGAAAATGAAATCCAGAGAAGGTAAATAATTTGTGATGGAGTTGGAAGTACAACCCAAGTCTCCTGATTTCTCGTGTACTGTGGTTTGCAATCACAATAAAAAAGCAAGGATAGAGACTCCCATTCTCTCACAAATGTCCACATGAAAGGCTGAACCCTGTCTCACAGGTCTTTTAGGTGTGGGGTTAAATCATTCAAGATACCAAGGCTACCTAGGGGAAGACCTTTCCAAAACCTTAGAAGAGGAAATAGTCTAAGTCACAAACATTTCTTTTTTTTCTTCTTTCATTTGGTCAGACTGATGTGGCAGTGGAGAAGAAATCCACCCAGCATCCAGTCTGGGTACCCCAGAGAAGAAATCTTCATTGAGCCTTAACGAAAGAGCATCCTCCTCCAAGGTTTGCAGCTGTGAGATAATCATAAGCCTGGGAACATCCTGAGCCAGGAAGCTGACAGTAGAGTGTTTCCAATTCCCGAGAACTACATTTGTCTTATAATGACTGCAGTTGTCAAAGTGTCATTTCGCTTAGAAGATGGTACCTTTGCTGAATACAGGTTGGGGGAGGCAGAGCCAGCCCCAAAGACATGTGATCCTCATTGCCCTGCAATTGTGTAGGCAGGTTAACTGGTCAGGCTGCTCCTTTGGTTTTGGCTATTTTAAAAATGGAAAAAAAAAAAAGATAACTACAGCCCTATTGCCAATTGCCTTGGAAAAGATACAGTCAATTTTCTCTTTTGTACTTAGCAGAAACAGTATTGGTGTCACCTCAGGGGTGGGGAAGCCTTATTGTCTAGGTGTAATCTATGGGACCTGAGGGCTTCTTGAAATGCACATTCTTAAGATAATGGAAGTATTCCAAAAAGTTCAACTTCTCTCCTTTAAGTGAAAAAATTATTCATTTTCTGTGCCAGTAACATCTATAGATTACTTATATATTCATAATGAGGTTACCAAGTTATTAAACTCATTTAACATGAAATTTAGAACCATGGAAAAATATTCTCATCAACACATACATTCTGAATCCCTCTCCAATACTTCCCCTCACTGTCAAACACAAAATAATACAATGAGAGAAAAATTATGTAACACTGGTACACAGGGTGAATTACTAATTGGAAATTGTTATGAAAAGCTGTGGTGAAAAGGGAAGTCTACTGCCCTATAATTTGGTATCATATGAGTTGGGCCTGTGCTTTCAATGAAGTAAGAGAAACCACACACATCTAGAAGAGAAGGAAGTGTAAGTATACATCTACATTTTTGTGCACTGCCTGCCTAGCTCCAATTAAATTTGTCTCTGTTTTATTCCATGGGGTAATCTGATTGATTCTTTCTTGTACAGAGAGAAAAACAGAGGAGAAAAGAATATCTACTAATGATTATGTTACCTCAGCTCTGGTGATGCATTTTGCAAGGGTTTATACAATGCCATTGTTTTTTAGTAGTACCTAATCTCAGTGACTGACCTCTTCAGGTATTCAACTCTACTAAACAGAAGAAATGTATAAGAAGCCAATGTAAATGAGGACAGTGGATTAAGGTTTCATTAGGGTAGACAGTTATTTTAAAAGTATAGTACTATTGTCTATTACATTACTATTGTACCTGGCCTGCCCCTTCCATGCTGTCGGTTATCATGTATTACCTCCCATGATCACCTTAAGTTATACATTGAGTTCAGGCTCATTTAATGGCTCCAAGTTTAAATGAGTATTTCTTGAAATATGCCACTCAGTACTTTTACAAACCTTAATGCTGAATGTTGTGACTTACTCTACACAGATTTGCATTGAGGGGCAGAAGACAGGTAAGGGACAAGAAGAGGTGGCCAAGTAGAAAAGGGGTAGTGACTTAAGGTTTATTGCACAACCATTTACTGATTACTTTCTATGTTTGTCAACATACAATAAAAACATTACCTTGTTTCTCTCCCCAAGAAAATTCGAATGTCTTACCTATCAGGCTCTCCAAGGAAATACCAGGTTCTAAAACCCAATTCTCTTCCACATTAGCCAACTGACCTTTGGCAAGTAATATTTTACTTTCATGAAGCCTCAGTTTTATAAACTGTAAAATGATATAATTACATCTTGCAGAAAAGGTAATTTAAAAAGACAATATATGTGAAAGTGCATAGGATTTTGTCTGACCTACTATAGATATACATGCATGTTTATCTGCTTCTCCTAGGACCAAATGAAAATTATATAATACCTCTTAAATCTCTTACCTATGGGACATGGAAATAGAGTAAGATAGGTGAAAAGGCAAATAAATATTATTCTATTCACTCTCATAATTTCTTGTAGGTGCGAGAAAAGGACTTTGAGAATCTTTCTCTCACTAGGACATGAAAGGGCCCAACATTTAGTGATAAATAAGGAAAGCAATATTCACAGGCATTTTAATCATTATAAAACTATGAGGCTTAGATATAGGAATTGGCTTTGATTAGAGCCAGTAACTGAGAGTCCCATTCTCTTAGGTTCCCTTTGCATGGCATTGTTTCTCATACAGCTGGTTTAAGCTCATTCTTCAGAAAAATATACTCTCTTGAAGTGATTTAAACTACCAAATAATTTGTTATTTGAAATAGCTCAAGAAAGTTCTTCCTGAAAGGGGAGTAGAAGCTATACTTGCAAGAGGGCTGTCATTGTAATTAAACAAGAGGCTTCATTCCACCAGAGAAATAGTGTTGGTTTTATGTTCACTGAGAATGAAGGATGTTGGGAAGGGCTCTTTCCATCTGTGATTCCTTCTCAAAAATAACCTGCTAGGTTGTCTGCATCTCTTTCCATAGCTAGTTGCTCCTTATGTAAAAGAAGCAATGATACCAGCTATTGATTACTCTTATTTATGCATCAGATTTTTTTTAAAGGGTTAGCTGCTAGCCCATACAATTCAGTAAGAGTTTTTGTTTAATGACATTTTCTATTTTTGCTTTAGTTACTAATAAGAAATCCTGCTGATTTGCCTCATGTTTTTCTCCAAAGCATCTCAGCTGGAAAATGAATACTAATTACAAGGAGGGTTGGGGTAGACCAGTTGAAGTTGGCAAACTCGGCTATGGTCTCAGAATGGCTCCTCTAATCTGTTACTTTCTAGCTAGAGGCCTCTGGATGGAGGACATTTGAAAATGATTTCTATAAACTTTGTAGATTCATGACAAATACTTTCATGTAATTTTAAGAATTTACTCTTTCAGTTAAAAAAGTTCTTCCCATGGGATCCCTGGGTGGCACAGCGGTTTGGGCGCCTGCCTTTGGCCCAGGGTGCGATCCTGGAGACCCGGGATCGAGTCCCACGTTGGGCTCCCTGCATGGAGCCTGCTTCTTCCTCTGCCTATGTCTTTGCCTCTCTCTCTCTCTCTCTCTCTCTGTGACTATCATAAATAAATAAAAATTAAAAAAAAAAAAGTTCTTCCCAGAGTTTGTAGTTATAGTTGCAAATATGTGGTAAGAAAAAAACTATAGAACATTATTACATGTCTTAATTGGTAGATATCTGAGGATACAAAAAGCCACAAACAACACAAAGAGTTTCTCCTGAAATATGGAAATAATGTTTTTATCCCTATCCCTTGGTGGTCAGAAGAAAGAAGCAGGGCTTTGATGAAGGCTATGCTAACAGAGGAATATTTGTAACTAAAGTGATAGATAACATTGACATTAAGGAAGCAGGTAGAGCTAAGGGTTACCTAAAGAACAGAGTGTAAGCCAGTTTCCAAACCAAAGATAAAGCTGTGAATATAGACACAAGGAACATAACGTGAGAAAATGAGCAGAAGTGTTTTCTGGACAATTTTCAAGACAGGTATCTGACCCCAGCAAATTTTATAGGCTATCACCAGAAAGTTTATAAAGAGCCATGGCAAGGCTAAGAGAAGATTACAGTGTGGGCCAGTTCACAGATTCTCTCTGATGCAGTAAACGTTCTTGCCAATTCCTTGTAGAGGAGAAAGTGTCTACTGTCCATCTTTTACATTTCATTACGTATAAAAGTAATCCATATGTTTGTCACTAGAATGTCATTAAATCTTCCAATTATCTGTTGTTCATCAGATATTTATTTCTTTTTAAATATTTTACTTATCTTTTATGCGTGAGACAGAGTGCATGTGTGAGCAAGAGTGGGGGATGGGGAGCAAAGGCAGAGGGAGAAGCAGATGCCCCCCCTAAGCAGGGAGCCCTACACAGGGCTTGATCCCAGGACTCTGAGATAATTGACTAGAACCAAAGCAGACACTTAACTAACTGAGGTTCCCCTTTATTTATTTATATTCATTGTTGTTGTCCATATCTTTCTGTCTTTAAATACAAACTACTTTGAGTTCCTACTCCACTTTATATGGAAAGTCCAGGCACCTCGCAGTCTTGTGTGGGTTTAGGAGGCATACCTTGATCAAATTTCTTGCTTCTGCTGAATTCTCAATTTTACATTCTAAGATTGTACTTTTCTCTCTGCCTTTTATATTCCTAACCATGGAAAATCTCCCCTTTCTTCAGACCCCAGAGCCATTGGTTACACTAATTTGGACAAAAGTGTTTCACTAAATATTAAAGACAAATTTTAGCACAGCATAGAACAGGTTATAACTTAAAACTGAATTATCAAGCAACTCAATCCTTTGACCCTTTGGCGACACCTGCCACAGCCTTCTGTCCAACCCTTTCACATTTTTTTAATAGTTTTCTTTCTTATAGCCTTGCCTGATGCCACGTTTATTTGACCTTCTCTCCTTCTATATTTTTCCCTCTATTTTTCTCAAATCCTACAAATGTCTGATATTTGAAATTCATGACAATTTATTGATTTCTGTTGCTACTAGCTGCTTCTTCACTTTCTAGGAGATACAACAGGATAATAATCACCTTGTATAACTAAGCAACAATCTATCTAGGTGCTTTCTACCCATCCATGTAGCTTTATTAAGATAAAATAAACATAACATTGTGTAAATTTAAATCGTATGGGTGATTATTTGCTACATGCATTTACTGTGACATGATTACCACAAAAGATTACTTAGCATATCCATCACTTCAAATAACTAATCATTTTTTGTAATGAAAATTTTAAGACATATTTTCCACTCAACTTTTTCATATTTAATATAGTATTACTAACTATAAATGACATACTGTACATTAGATCTCCAGAACTTAACTGCCTTATCACTGAGGATTTCTACCTGTTGACCAGTATGTCCCCATTTCCCCCACCGTCTAGTCCTTGAAAAATCACCATTATACTCTGTTTCTATTAGTTCAGCTTTTTATTTTTTTTTTAAGATTCCAAATATAAGTGATATCACACAGTATTTGTCCGTGTCTGACTTATTTCACTTAGCATAACATACTCAAGGTATAACCATATTGTTGTAAATGGCTGTATTTCCTTCTTTATTTCAGCTAAATAATTTTCCATTTATTATATATGCCACATCTTATTTATCCATTTATTCACTGATGGAAGCTTAGGCTGTGTCCATGTCTTGGGTATTGTAAATAAAGCCCCAATAAACATGAGGATACAGATATCTCTTTGGGATAGTGATTTCATATTCTTTGATAGACATCCAACAGAGAGATTGATTATTGGATCATATGGTAGTTCTATTTTTCATTTTTTGAGAACCCTTTCTGCTGTTTCCAAGTGGCTATACCAATTTATGTTCCAACCAAAGATGCACAAGGTTTAACTACCCATCCTCATCAACGCCTCTTGTCTTTTTAATAATAGCCATTCCAACAGGTGTGATGCAATAGCCCATTGTGGTTTAGACTTGTGTTTTCAAGATGATTAGTAATGTGGAAGAGTGTTGAGAATGGGATGTAAACAAAGATCATTTTATTTGGACATCTTGCTGACATCACTACACACCTACGTGTCTCTGTAATGAACAACTATTTACCCTGGTCATGTTGCTCCTCTCTTAGACTGCAGCTCTGTAATAACTGTATTTTTATAGTTATTTTTTCCTTTGCATGTAAAAAGTTATGTATAAAAATGTATATATAGTTTTCATCATAGATTTTGGATTATAGATTCGACTATTCTTCAAGTTACAAACTATAAAATATAGGTAATTTGACTGGGTGAAACCTGACTAATTAGAAGTCAGGAATCTGGTACTCAGAATGAGAAAAATTCATAAGCATTTTAGGGCTATAAGCCGAATATATTACAAAGTTCACTGAATCTCACATTTATTATTGTTAATGGGAAATTCTTTTGGTGTCTTTGAGGGTGGCTTTTGTGCACAGAAAATAAAATTTGTAGCTATTTTAGCATTTAAAAATAATTGTTTTATATTCAAATTTTAAAACCTATTACCCCTTAAGCTTTTAGTTTTCAATGACAAATATTTCCATTCTATTTAATAAATGTATCCAATTTTAACAATCGCCTTTGATCAATTTTTCTCCTTTAGTACTTCTGCTACCTAACAAATAGAACCCCTCTAAGTATTTAAATGAGTCTTATAAATACAACAGATTAAAGTTAGTATGTGCTAATTCTTATATTTAATACTGTTATCAAGTTCATTAATGTTTAACCTGTCATATTAAAATAAAAAGTTTCAAAAAATAAAAAATAAAATAAAGTTTCATCATTTACATAAATATTTTAATTATAATCATAATGTTAATGTTATTAGGTATTCAAGTGTGTGGTTTTTCTTATTAAAAAACAGTATTAGAAGAAAAAAAAACCAGTATTGGGTTCAGTTGGTTAAGTGTCTGCCTTTGACTCAGGCCATGATCCCAGTCTTGGTATCAATCCCATGTTGGGCTCCCTCCTCAGTGGGGAGTCTGCTTCTACCTCCTCCCCTCCTCTCACCCCTGCTTGTGCTCACTCTTTTTCTCTCTCATAAGGAAAATCTTTAAAAAAAAAACAATATTTACAATTTTGTGTATGTATACCTCCAGACACACAAATTGTTCTTAAGGACATTAAATTATAGGCTCCATTACTTCTAAATTTTTATAATTTATTTTAAATTAAGTGGATTTGCCCACCAAGGAACCATATTCATCTACCAAGGAAACATTAATATCACTTCAGGCAATTTAAGGTTATCGTCCCAAGGAATTTTGGATTATACGCCCAATTTAGCTGGGGTTGCAGACCAACCAGAGATTGGGAAGAGACCTGACATCTGAATGGCTTTGCTCAGGACAGTAAGAAACACATAGAGACCTCATTTATAATTCTTATATATCACCTCCAACTCCATACATTCTAAGTAATAGGGTCTTTATCCTAAATTCTCTGGATTTATGTTAGCTAATAGATACCTTACAAATCCTTCTTGAGTCTCAAACCACCCTAGATTACTCCACATACAGAATGGATTCAAGGTTCTTTTTTTTTTCTTTTTTAAACTCATTTCATTCTGAATTATTCCCACATAATTCCCATCTGGCAGGGCCATAAACCTTGGGGATATTAATATTACTTTTGACTTGATTCTGGATGTTTTGTGGCTTACTCTCACATTATGGTCAGGACATTAAACCATGACAATGACAATAACAGGCCTGAAATGTGGATTATTAATGCTCTCTCCAAGGGAATTATATATTGAGCCAGAGATATATACTTACAAATAAAATAAAGCCTTCATTGTACATACCCATATGTATGTGCCAGTTTGGAGCAACACTTTATAGTTTATTGTGAATTCATATTTTTCACAAATTCTGTAATTTTCTTGTGCATAGCATAGTTAATTTATATCATATATCATAATTTAAATAATTTATTTAAAATGAATTTATTTATTGTATGTAAAATTTGCCATGGTGTCTACATCATAGGTTTTAATTTATTAAATTTTTTATTTAAAATTTCATCTGTATTTGTTAAACCTACTATGCAATTTTCCAAGAAAAATTTTTGAGGGGACCATCCTGCAAATGAAAGTGTTTTTGCAAGTCATCTTTTCCTTGTCCATGTGCATATTATATTTTTATGTGTTCACACTAATATTGAGTTTTACACATTCTATATATTCTATTGTGTTTATTTTAAATATATTAATGCATTGAATATATATCTAAAACCTTTATAACTTGTTTGGCATATTTTCCTTTTTAATTATTTTTTTTGAAATTTTAGTTGACACAATGTTACATTATTTTCAGGTGTACAACATAGTGATTCAAAAAGTTTATTCTTTCATTCTAGACTCAACACAAGTGTAACTACCATCAGTTACCATACAACACTATTACAGTACCATTGACTATGTTCCCTATGCTGTGCCTTTCAGTTCCATGACTCATTCATTTTGCAACTGAAAGCCTGTACCTCCGACTCCCTTTCACCCATTTTGCCCATCCGCCTGTCCCTTTCTCCTTTTTGATACTACAAGACTGTAAAAGTGGAAGTGGCCTGTGCCATTTTGGAGAGTACGTGATTATTAAGATCTGGGAAAACTGAAAAAGGAGTAGAGGCTTTAAAAATAGTAGATTTCTTTACCTGCAAGTAATGTTTTGGGTTTTTTTTTCCAGATCATTATGTATCTTCATACTATTATTAAAATTTGAAGGAAGGTACTTTTTTTTTTATCAACTCAGATATCATTTTCCTCATTTATTTTTATATATGCATTCACCAGTTTAAGAAACATGTCAGACTCTGCCCAATGAGCCTGGAGATAATAAAACATTATCCTCTCCCTAAGGAGATTTTTGTTTTTTGTTTTTTGAAAAGATTATTTGTAAACAGAAAAATTAGAGTAAAACATAATAGAATTTTCATATAGTATTTTTGGAATACAGAGGAAATACAGAACTACAATACTTAGAAGAATCAGTGAATGCCTCTTTAGTCATGCTTCATGTTAGTTGATAATATGGAGAGTAGTGGGGCATACTGTTATTCGTTTATCCATTAAGTATGTGTAGTTCCTATGTGTTAGAAACTGTTTAGACTTAAGAGATACAGAAAAAAATTAGAAAAAAAAATCTTGCCCTTAATAAGCTTTTATTGTAGGGGCAAGAGAAAGAGAAAGAGAGATAGAGAGAGATTTCTAAATAGGTAAAATATAAATTATATCAGAGTTAGGTGCTGAATGGAAAATAAGTCAGGGAAGGATGAAAGGCAGTGTTCACCCTAAGGTGAGTTGCTTTCCTGCCCATGATGCCTTATGATTAGTCTGGGGAAGAGGGATGCTCTAGGCTTCCCTTGGTGACCACTGACTGTTCCAGAGATGGATGTCATAATGAAATTTTCCAGGCAGAATTAGCGGTGGTAAGAGGATACATTTTATGAAGGAGGGTAAGGTACAAGTCTTGACAGAATACGGGGTTCTAGGACTCTCCCTTCATGCTGCCAGTGATAGTAGGAAAGAGAAAACTTTATTTGGGACATGTTGGGGACACTGAGTTTCTGCATGACCACTGTCAATGGAGACAAAGAGGGTAGGAGAGATAATCATATCTACATATTTTAAATTATGCTCCATAGTATACTTGGATTTGCATTGACATTCCACTGATGATCAATTCTGATGGACTCCTCAATTGAGACCACAGAAAATAATGGATTAATCAATAAATTTCTCTCTTGATTCTTTGACTTTAAGTGAAAAATTGCCCTTAGCACATAAAATTTTCTTTGAGTTGCTTTCGAAGCTTATTCCTTACCTGAGCCACTCTACCAATTTGTCATGACCTGACAAAGCTAACTTCTTCTTCCCTCATATTGATCCTATCTTTCCTTCTGTTTTCTCAAATCCTGTTACAATTTTGCCATTCTAAAGAATAATTCTAACATCCTATTTGGAGAATCAGAGACCCTTACTAGGATGGCCCATATAACATCAATTCTCACATTTTTTGGTTTATATCTGCCTTAGGTTTCCTGTGATATAACTGTTTTTACTAATTATGCCATTTCTTGGCCTGATATTTATCCAAAAATATATCAATGACACTCTAGGAGATGTAACATGTTTTATGGCCTCATGGAAACTTTAATGCACAACTGCATGTTAATGACCTAGGATAGTTATACTATAAATAAATGTATTTATACCATTGAACTAAAAGTTTTCTTAAATTATTTGACCTAGGGTCCATCACTTCCCATTTCCCAATACTTCTTATTAATAGTTCATAGCAAAAAAAATAGTTCATAGCAAAAAAAAGTGTCTACAAAAAGTCCACAGTATATATCATATTTCATAGTGAAATACCAGAGGCTTTTACTCTGAAACTAGAAATAAGATAGTCTTCATTCACAGGTGATGTGATTGTTTATATAGAAAATCCAAATTAGAATAAGTGAATTCAGCAAGATCACATATATGTAAGATCAATATTCAAAAATAAAATTGTATTTCTATATTTAAAAAATAGTTCATGGTAGTATCATAGGAAACATTTATTAAAGAATTCTAATCTAAATAATTATATTTGCTCCTTAGAGGCCTCTTTCTGGCTTGTATAGTTTCTAGAACTGAAAATTATGATAAACTTGGCACAGCAGTTAAACATTCTATGTACTGTCTAATTAAAAAAAAAAAAAAAGACCAATAACAGAGTCCAAAGTGTTTGGTCATACTTAAAGTAGCATTTCTCTGTGTAATGTATTAGAAAGGTGGGGTCACCATCTACCTTAATATAATAGTTCTCAAACTGTAGTATGCATCAGAATTACCTAAAGGGCTTTTTATATTATAGAATGTTGGGCCCCACTCTCAGAGTCTTTGATTTAGTAGGTCTGGGATGGAGCCCAAGAAATTACATTTCTAACAAGTTCCCAAGTATTATTGATGCCATGGATGTAGAGGCCACATATTGATTATCATCATTTTAATACAACAGTGTATCAAATCATTTATTAGGTTTTGGTGAAATTTTTAAAATATTCCCAGGAGTCACTGAGAAGAAAATGAAGTCATAGACCATTCTGTATAACTTTTATCTTTCTAATTCTCAATTTCTCTGTCTTTTCCCTCTGAATATCTCAGGAGAATGTGGTAGAGGCCACATTCAAATAGAGGCCCAAAGAAAACAGAGGGAAGATTCAAAATAAAGTAATTAAAGGTTTGTTTATTAAAGAAGCAATTACAAAGATGTGGGATTAGAACTACAACCTGGAGTTTCGTGATAGTCAAGCTGTTAACCTTTGGCATAAAGGAATGAAGCAATATAAAGGATATTGGAACCTGGAGACACAGAGTTGCTTAGAAGACCAGTAACTTTCAATCAAGGAAACACAACCTGCTCAAGGTGGCTTTACAGTAAGCCAGGCATCCAATCCATCCTTCTGACCTTTCATAGGGATTCCCAATGGCTAAACCCAAAAAGATATCATTCATTATAGGAACCCTTGGATGTAGTTCATATCCTCTACCTCATCAAGTCAGTGTCTCAGTGCTACCTGCGAGAGGCTATGCTAAGTTTCTTTAACAAATATACCACACTCAGTACAGCAAATTCAATGGGACTACTTGGGAAAAACCTGTGGTAATCCAGTGTCATCTGCCATGATTCCTCCAGTTTTGGTAGGGGCCAGAACTCTGGATTATACAGTAATATGGAGACCACCACTCTTGTATCTTTCAATTATTTTAGGGTGACATCAATTACTGTTATTCCCATGAGAATGCAATATTGTTTGTAATGCGCTATCTTGAAGGAAAGGGAAATTTTCAGAGCTTCTACTGGCCTTCATCCATCAAGGAACCAATATGAGGATTTTGCCAACTATAAGGATATCAATTCAAATTATTTGTTCAGTGACTGGGAAAATGAAGAGCAGGTGATCCACTATGAGCTAGATCTGAGCCAGGACTCCATTTATGACCTGCCCTGCATATATTCCTGTGTAACAGAGGCTGTGATGGTGCTTTGGGTCCTTTTTTTTTAAGACTTTATTTATTTATTAATGAGAGATATATATATAGAGAGAGAGTGCGCAGCAGAGACACAGGCAGAGGGAGAAGCAGGCTCCATGCAGGGAGCCAGACGCAGGACTCAATCCTGGGTCTTTAGGATCAGGCCCTGGGCCAAAGGTTAAACCGCCAAGCTACCTGGGCTGCCCTGGTTCTTGACCCCCTGTGTCTAACAGTCCTGGAATTGTTGGAAGTGTTCATCTTTTCACATGGTATGAATACTGACTAACTGGCTAAATATCCCTTTGGGGAAGGTATGAGGGAAACATTACCAGGTCTAATGGCACAGTGATCCCTTCTGAATAGCTGGCCTCTTTTCCAGTCCATGGGTTCCAAGTTTATGAACTGACTCAGATCGAGAAACTGGGCAAAACATCATTCTCGGTGTAGCTATCCTCAATCTCCATATTATCCATGCTTGATTTCTTTTTATTATATAAACTACACAGTCTATTTTTTGACTGTCCTTCTCTCCTAGGAACCTTTTGCTATTAACCATCCCACAGCACCCTTTGGGTCAGGAATCTCTGCCTGCCATCCAATCTTGTGCAGGTTTAATTCCTTGCTTGTTAAAGAACATTAAAAACACAAATAATCTGACTGCCACAAACTCATCTCGCGGTTTTGAAAATGAAACTACTCTATGAAAGTAAAAGTGTACTTGAGGGATAGATTTTTACCTCCCAGTAGTTTCAACCAAAATATCCCCAAGTATGCCCTACAAATATTAGAAATTCTCATATGAATTCTCATAGAAACAGACTTTGATATGGCATTCATGTAATATACATAAATCTGTCCAAATATTTTCTGAGAATCCATCAGTATGGTTAGATGGGTAATTAAGTAAGTTGACAGAGTCCATCTTTTAAATTTAAATGTAGAAGCAGAACTCAGGTCTGAGAAGAAAATGAACATTTCCTTCTGTCTCGTGTGTTTTTATTTTTTTTCAGGTGATTAAAAAACAATACAGGTGAAAAATTGCTCCTCAGAAAAAAAAATTTATCTTCAAATACAAAATTATAATAATTACCATAAGTAGCACCATATAATTCTAAATTGAATATGTCTCATAGTAGATGTAACCTAATGAGAAAAGGTCAGAGAGCATACTTTAAGAGAGGAAAGATCAGGGCACCTGGGAGGCACAGTCTTGGTTTTAGCTCAGGTTATAATCTCAGGGTTGTGAGATAGAGCCCCAAATTGGTCTCTGCACTCAGCATGGAGTCTGCTTGAGACTCTCTTATCCTCTCCCTCTGCCCTTTCTCCCACGATCTCTCTCTCTCTCTGTCTCCAAAATAAATAAATTCTTTAAAGAGAGAGAGAGAGAGAGAGAGAGAGAGAGAGAGAGAGAGAGATCACCTACTTGGATGATCTCTGGATAAATTGAAAGATTTTGTCACTGCTTTGCAGTAAATAATTGCATGATCTTGAGTAAGTCCCTATTCTTTTTGGGCTTCAGTTTCTATGTGAACAAAGGAGCAAGATGAGGTATTTTCTTTCCTGGCACTTTGCAGTGCTGCTATATAGAGGCAATAGGGCAGAGTACACACATGCTTGGATGGAGACTGCAATGGATAAGCAAACAAATGCCAAACAAACATAGATTTCATCTGGGCTCCACTACTAACCAGCTGTGTCAAATGAATAATTTATTTCATTTCTCTAAGTCTCTGTTTCCTCATCAGGAAAATGAGAATGACCATAAATACAAGGAGAAAGTACAATAATGTGCTTAGCATTGTTCCTGACCCATAGGAAATGCTCTGGGAGAAGCAGCTGCTATTTAGGGCAGTAGGTAAGAGTTCAGACTCTGGATCCCAGCTTGTAGTTCATATCCTGGTTCTTTTCATTCCCATCTGTGTGACTGTAAGGTGAAAACGTAATGTACATACAACTCATTTTCCTTTCCTACAAAATACTGTTTTCGTATGGTAGTCACATCAAATGTTAAGCATGGTTCCTGGCAAATAGTAGCTGTCAGTAGATGTGAGTTACCATTATCATTAACTCTTAGATTTCTTAGTGATCTGGGACCCCTAGGTGACTCAGCGGTTGGGTTCCTGCCTTTGGCTCATGATCCCGGAATCTGGGATTGAGTCCTGCATCGGGCTCCCTTCAAGGACCCTGTTTCTCCCTCTGCCTATGTCTCTGTGTCTCTCACGAATAAATAAATAAATCTTTAAAAAAAAGATTTCTGAGCGATAACTCACCAGATTTTATGAGGACTTCATGTTCATGTACAGGACAGTGATCTTCTTGGCCGTCTTGCCATATTTTAACCCATTCTAAGAAACTAGAGATAATTACAGATTGGATGAATGATTTAAAGAGGCAAGATGAAGATCAAATGCCGAGCCAGTTACCTAGGGAACGAGTGGAATGGATTCCCTCCCTCTGGCTCTGCTGCCCCTGTGTAGACAGTCACGAGACACCTGAACTCTCAACATGTAGCATCATCATCAGCCTCATGGAGACTCAGCTGCTTGTCATCACCCAGGCACTGTCTTCCTGACCACAACATCTCTTTGAATAGGTTACTTGCTCATCTTTTTTATTTTTGTTTTTATTTTAGACACTATTAATCTTCAGCTTGACAAAATGTCCTGGATTCTTGCTTCAAAATAGTTATCAGATGATAGGAGAAATACCTAAAAATGTTTCCCAGATGCTTTTCACTCCCAGCTTCTAGTTGAGATTCAACTCCATTTTCTTTTCTTTAGGATGTCTATCATGAATTTGGAGGGATCTTCACTGACTAGCATGTCTCACTGGGAAATGTTTTGTGGTGAGGCTATGCCTTACATACGATCACTTTAGGGTTTGCTGCAGCTGTTACTGCTGGGTGAAGAACTCAGCGAAGGCCATGGCCTGCAGAAAACCCTGAAGTAAAAACTGATGAAGCACTGGGAAGAGAACTGGAAGGGAACCAGGAACCCTGGGGCTTTAGATTCAGCTCAGCTTAACTCCGTGTGCAGACCTCCTTCTACCACACTATCATCATCCCCTGACTCTGGAAAAGTTGTTTATCTTTTCTCTATTGTATACATATATTTTATGAAAAATGGGGGCAGAGACAGCTATTCTATTTGGTAAAAACATTTTTTCGGGGATAATACACATGTGACATTGTTTTGGAAAAGTTAAAAGTACCATACCAGCCTGTTATAATTTTTCTAAGCAGAAAATTTATTGTAGGATGAGGGCTAAAATAGAATCCTTATAATGGATTGAAGCAGAGATGTGTATTGCCTTGTTGCAAGAATGCAAGTTCTTTCAGTGGTAATAAGCAAGAGAAACTACCACGAAGGGGAAGGATAGTATTCTGGCACAGGAGACATGCCATGTTTAATGAAGATTTTATTTATTTATTTGAGAAAGAAAGAGAGAGCATGAGAAGGGAGGAAGGAGGAATAAAAGAGGGAGAGGGAAAAGGGTGAGGGAGAAGCAGACTCCCTCTTGAGCAGGGAGCTGGGCGTGAGCCAATCTCAAGACCCTGGGATCATGACCTGAGCCCAAGGCAGACGCTTAACAGAATGAGCCACCCAGGCGTCCCAAGACACCCAAATTTAGATCAGTTTATTACTCAGAACATATGTAACCTTCAACACATTTCTTAATCCCTTTAATGTTCAGCTCATCATCTGTGAAATGGGGAAGTTAATAGCAATCTCTCAACATTGTACTGAGGATTAATTGGTGCTTAATACAATGCTCAACATATTGTGAATCCTCAGCATGCTAGTTTTATTATAATTAAAATGATAGTATTTAATTCATCGGTGTTACAGGTAAGAGGATGAAAAATAATTTAATTTTCTTTCATTTCTATGGGAGCATGAACATACTGAATCAGAGAATCATGAATCTCATCAGTGAAAGAACCCCTAGAGAACACCCCTTTCAATTTATATTCAGATACAGAAGTTATTATTTCCAGTCCAATCTAGATGCAAGGACAGAAGTATTCTTGCTTCCAGTATCTGAAGCAACTGAGGCCTGAATGTGATGAGATTTGTTCACATAACTGCAGGTAGTATAAGAAAGACTTGATTTTAAGTCACTTTTTAATGTAATGTTTCATACATTTCTTGATGTCATTCATATTATGCAAACGAGGCGCTATTTTGCTGATGGAAAATGTTGGCAGCCTGTATGATTAGATGTTGCAAAGTTACTGAAATGGCTTTTTAAATAGGACACAAAGTTCTAATGTGCCTGTCAAGTATCACTTGCTCTTAGTTCTGTTCTTCAAATGGAATAATTCTGTCTCTGAATTCGAAATCAGAGAGATGCCATTTGATGATGCCATTCTGGCATTGCCAGTCTTCAGCTGTTGTCTCTTCCCTGCTGAATAGGAATCCTCTGTGTTGTTGCAAATATCGGACCAACTTTCCTCTTCTCACTCAGGAAATTTAAAGTATTGCATTAAGGTACAGAAAGTATGGTATCAAGGATCCATGGCTCTTACTCATTTGGATTTAAAAGCAATGTTTTAGCTATCCATGGTCTTAAACATTGGTAATTTCATGTGAAGTAAGGTTGCTAATTCTTCTCCAGTGAGGATTCTGGGTTGAACAACATTCTCTGTCTCATTTTGCTGAATGTGCTTGATTGCTTGAGAAAAATGACTTTATGCTGTTGCAGTGAACTGTTAAACTACCTACATGAAGGAATTACTATATGCACATGAAGATTTGTAAAAATTAGTAGAATCTTTACTTGAAAGGAGTTTTCCTCCACAAGGTGATAGTATAACATTTCATCTACTGACAAGGGCCTTTATGTGCTGCTAGCAGACTGTATATTGAAATGCTAAACTCAGACAATAAGAGAACTACTAGTTCAGTAAATAGCAGGCTTTTAAGTATTATTATTGCTATTAAGATTATGTTATTTTGGATTGCTAGTTAGCCTTTTTATGGAAAAATCAAGGGCTTGGCATGAGATTGAGCTAAAAAATATTTTCTTATTCATTTCTGAGTGGTCATTAAAAATCCTTTCCTTCTACTTGCCTGAAGAATTAATACATTTAAACATTTGCTTTGTTTTGTATTTGAAACATACCCTTTTCCCTTGTATAATCATCTGATAACTTTCACTTCTTGGAAAGGTTTCAGCATAATTAAACATTTTGTGATGATAATCATACACTGCTGACTTAACTGGACTCTCATGCAATTAGTCTGCCCATATGCTTAGTTGGATGGTCCATGTTTTGTCTGTTCACTTACTTTTTATCAAGATGAAAACATGTGATCCGGTAAGCCGTAGTATTCAGAAATGACATCTGCCCCATTCCCAAGGTTTTTTTTAAATCAATGAGTCATCTGAATTCCACTAAAAAATGAGTGTAATATGCTGCAGATTTTTACAGAATATGGCTTTCCATGGCTAAAATAAAGATATGACAAAAGAAATAAGGCTTATCATCTACAACTGAATTTCCTGCTAACTCACCATTACCAGTGGGTTTCCCTGCCTCTGATCCCACATTTGTTATCTCTCAGGTAAATTTTATCCTATTCTACTTCATACAGCCATTTTATTTTTGGAAATCCTTCCATTGTGGGAAGTGCTGTTGTAAAGTGGTTACTGACAACAGTACTACAGCAAAATGATATCACTACTCTTTGGGTATGTATTTGCAAATAATCATTGTCTTAAAAAGCACTCAGAATTTGAAATCAATAAACTAAAGCTTAATACATATTAAAAACAAAAATGTAACATTTTATAAAACAATCAAAATTAGGTTAATAAAAGCTATATATTCTAACCAATATCTTTATTAAAAATTGTATTTATGAAAACATACATCAATTGAAGAGTTCAAACTCTGAATAAAAAATATAAGATGAAATTATCTGATTTGAGCATTTAAAAAAGGTACAAATGGCACAGTGTGTTAGTGTTAGATCATTGTTGAATCTGTGGCATGTCTTTTATAATAGTTTTCAGTTGGTCAGTAAGCTTTCTGATTCTACTCTAGTCAAGAAAATGGTGACAAGATAGGCTTTTACTCTCTTTAACAAGAAAATAAAACATTGAGAACATTAAGGACATTATTTTTTTTAAAGATTTTTATTTTTTTATTCATGAGAGACACCGAGAGAGAGAGAAAGAGACACAGGCATAGGGAGAAGCAGGCTCCTCGCAGGGAGGCCGATGTGGGACTAGATCCCGGATCCCGGGATCACGCCCAGAGACAAAGGCAGATGCTCAACCACTGAGCCACCCAGGCGTCCCAAGGGCATTGTTTTTGAACAACCATTTTCTTACTGATACTGAGCTTTAGTTTCACTTCAAAGATAACATTTCCAGTTCATCCTTGTCCATTAGTTTAATAATTGAAACACAGAGATTACAGTGCAGAGGTACAGGTTTAAATTTCAGTACTTCACTTTTATATTCTACATGTTCAGAAAATCTTTAAACTTGGATTAAGCATCATCATTCCAGAGGAACTACACATTGTGAGTAGCAATTTTCTGCTTCTGCTGAGCATTATGTAGGCAATGAAGGATGCCTTCCAAATGAGTAATTTTTTATTCAAAATATCAATGCCAAGTATATCTCTCTGGTTATGATTCAAAATGTAAATTATTCAAGGTTCATGTTTTAAAAAATATTGACAAGTCAGTTTAAAAAATTCAGTATTTTAGTACATATAAATAGCATAATATTCCAGATTATGAATTACTAAAATTTGGTATCCAGATCACTAGACACAATATTCATTCTCTCACTTATGATATCACAGAGCAGGCTTTTTCTTTTCTCACTCCTTCATTTCCCAATTTCTGAGTCCAGACGGCTAGTCCATGACCTAAACTGGCTGAGTGGACACTTCCAGATTATCCCTGCCTAGGATATTGGCTCTGGTGAATGAGGTAAGGATTAAAAGGCATTTACAACTCACATTTTTGTTGTTGTTAATATGGTGATGAGTTAAAGGTAAAGCAGATGCTTCATGGCTCCCTCTGGGGAGCCTGATGTGAGACTTGATCCCAGGACCCTTGGATCACAACCTGAGCCAAAGGCAGTTGCTCAACCACTGAGCCACCCAGGCATTCTCCTGGCTGGATTTTTCTTGCTGCCTAGCAAGATTCTTGCCAGTTTTCTAAATTGCCCTTTTTCTCCCGTTTTCTGATTTGAGTCCTTTCAGCCTCCTATTGATTCTCTCAGTTCCCAATAACTTTGCAATATATTTACTTCTTTGCCTAAAGCAACATGCTCAGCTTATATGTTTTTAATCATGAATCATGGCTCATATGCTTCTATCTCTCAAATACCTATTTACCCTTTAAGATTCATATCAAAGGCCATTATCCTCCTTGAGTTCTTTCTTCATTTTCAAATTGAATGTGGATGATTGCTCTGAATTCTTCCTGATTCGGTTCTGCTTCTGTTTTACAATTTCAAATTATGCTTTGTTTTTACAGATATCCTTTTTTTTTTTTTAACTGTGTTTTATAGCTCTTCTACTATACTGTAGTCTCTATCAAGGATGGCATTTTTTTTCTTTTTTCTTTTTTTTTAAAGATTTTATTTATTTATTCATGATAGACACAAAGACAGAGAGAGAGGCAGAGACACACGGGCAGAGGGAGAAGCAGGCTCCATGCTGGGAGCCTGACGCGGCACTTGATTCCGGGACTCCAGGATCGCACCCTGGGCCAAAGGCAGGTGCTAAACTGATGAGCCACTCAGGGATCCTCCGTATTTTCTTCTTTTACCCATATTTTTCCCCAAATAAATATCCAAGCTAGTCCTTTCTTTAACAAGCTGGTTTTTAAACACAATCATTATTAAATTTTAAATTATATAATTTACAATTAAATACATTATATTAAAAATTAAGGTAATACTTAAAACTCATCACTTCCCAATTGTTGCATCTTACTATAATCTATACTCTTGAATTTATTTACATCTATTGTATCTACTGTGGGAAGAATACCTAATGGTGTCTTACTACTGTTCATCTCCTCACAACTCCACATAGTAATTTCACCTCAGTGTTTATAATAGGTCATGGTGACACAATCAATACTGCAGCTACTGGCAAATACTTTAAATCACTAGGAGATGGGGAACAACCCCAACTGGTTGTCACACATTTAACAACACACTACTCTTTGGATTCTATTATGATATATTCTTAAACTCAGTATTTCCAGGGGCACCTGGGTGGCTCAGTTGGTTAAGTGCCCAACTCTTGATTTTAGCTCAGGTCATGATCTCAGGGTCATGGAATAAGTCCCAAGTAGGGCTCTGTGCTCAGTAAGATGTCAGGTTGAGATTATCTCCCTCTGCTTCGCTACCTACCCACACCTCTGCTCATACACATTTTCTCACTCATTCACTCAATAAATAAAGTCTTTAAAAAAGAAAAACTCAATATTTATAATTGTGGTTTTCCTGATTCTCCCTGGTTCTGAGGTACTAACTTCACTGGAGCACAAGCTCTATGGTGTTCTTGATGCGCTTCCCATAATCTTTAGTTTTGAAGTTTCTCTGCTAGCCCCTCTGAAGCATTTATAAGCACTATTCTTTTGCGTTGAAAATCTGTGCTGCTTAACCCACCTAAAGTGGCACATCTCCTAAACTGAGCCTCTACTAATACTGCTTCCTTAGTTTTCACTTTGTTTTTCCTGTGCCTATTTGCTTTAGAGTCTTGTTAATGTCTCTTCTCACATATGTTCTGACAGAAATGAGGAGTGCTGAAAGGAAAAATGTACATAACTTAGGATCTTCAAGCACAACATTAATTTTGTTGATAGTTCAATTTATCTTGAGATAAGTTTAGTAACAAAATTTTTTTAGAATTCTGTCAGTGACAGTAGGAAGAGGGGTAGATTGCGAGACAACTATGGTGGAGGTACTGTAGCATTATTGAATTAAAACTGCCTTACCAAAAAGTTTCTTTTCTTTTTTTTTAAAAGATTTTATTCATTTATTCATGAGAGAGAGAGAGAGAGACAGAGACACAGGCAGAGGGAGAAGCAGGCTCCATGCAAGGAGCCCGATGTGGGACTTGATCCCGGGACTCCAGGATCATGCCCTGGGTGGAAGGCAAATGCTCAACCGCTGAGCCACCCAGGCATCCCATCTTTTCTTTTTTTTCTTCTATTCTCTCTTCTATATCTCTCTTCTTTCTCTTCTCTTCTTCTCTTCTCTTCTCTTCTCTTCTCTTCTCTTCTCTTCTCTTCTCTTCTCTCTCTTCTCATCTCTCTCTTCTTTCTCTTCTCTTCTCTTCTCTTCTCTTCTCTTCTCTTCTCTTCTCTTCTCTTCTTCTCTTCTCTTCTTCTCCTCTCCTCTCCTCTCCTCTTCTCTTCTTTCTCTTCTCTTCTCTTCTCTTCTCTTCTCTTCTCTTCTCTTCTCTTCTCTTCTCTTCTCTCTCTTCTCTTCTCTTCTCTTCTCTTCTCTTCTCTTCTCTTCTCTTCTCTTCTCTTCTCTTCTTCTCTTCTTCTTTCCTCTCCTCTCCTCTCCTCTCCTCTCCTCTCCTCTCCTCTCCTCTCCTCTTCTCTTCTCCTGTTTTCTGTATGAAGTTTTTATTGGGACAATGTCTGATTGCAATGGGATAGCAAAAGGTTTGTGGTTTCAAAAATCTCCTAAGATTCCCAGGGGCACCTGAGTGGTTCAGTTGATTAAGCACTGGACTCTTGGCTTTGGCTCAGGTCAAGATTTTGATATTATGATCTGGGAATCATGCGATAGAGCCCTTCAAGGGGTTCCAGGCTCAGCGTGGAGTCTGCTTGAGTCTCTCCCTCCCTCTGCCCTCTCCCCACTGCCCCTGCTCTCTCTCTCTCAAATAAATAAATCTTTAAAAAATCTTCCAGGGCACCTTGGTGGCTCATTGGTTGAGCATCTACCTTTGGCTCAAGTCATAGTCCCGGGGTCCTGAGATCAAGTCCCTCATCGGGCTCCCCACAGGGAGCCTGCTTCTCCCTCTGCCTGTGTCCCTGCCTCTCTCTCTGTGTGTCTCTCATCAATCAATAAATAAAATTCTTTAAAAAAATCTTCTAAGAATCTTAATGGCAAGTATTCTTTCCAAAGACCTATAATACTAAATATATTCAGTCTTCTCTAAAAAATTATTAACTCAAAATGAGAATAACACATTCTGATAACAGTGATATTCTGGTTAATGACATTTTCTAGCTGGCAGGGAAGGTATGTTTTAAGACTATATTTCTAACTTCTTAAGTGGACTTTACTAAACATAATCTCTATTTTAAATAATAACTTATTTATGGACATATGGCCATTACAATTGTAATATTCTCAAAATTGCTGTAATTATAGTTATCATAGGAGTCAGAGCTTGAATACATTTTTTTTTAAAAGATTTTATTTATTTATTCATGAGAGACAGAGAGAGGCAGGCAGAGACCTAGGCAGAGGGAGAAGCAGGCCCCATGCAGGGAGCCTGATGTGGGACTCGATTCCAGGATTCCAGGATCACGCCCTGGGCCAAAGGCAGACACTCAACCGCTGAACCACCCAGGCATCCCAGAGCTGGAATAAATATTAATCACAATTAGGATATAGGAAATTAAATTCATGAAAGAAAAGTACCAAATTAATCATTTTTGGAAAAATTACTTAAATCTAAAAAATCAATAAATGTTGATTGATTATGTTTAAGCTTTGTTATTATAACCTGCTAATAAGGTCAATTTTTATATGTTAATTAATTGTCATCTGGTAAACATCCCATTATGATTTATAAATGCTTCTGATTATTGAAGGAGAAGTTTAACAAATATTTGTTGAACTCTTCTTATGTGCCACACATCTTTCTAGGCTTATGTCTTACAGCACTGAACAAAGTTTCTGCCTTCATGGAAGTTAACTCTGACATGGAAAATTAATAATGTCCAGACAAACAGAGGAAAACGTGCTTTTTCACAAGATACTATATAGTATAAAAAATAGCACATGAAGATGGAATGTGACAAGGTATGCTCTCTTATATAAGAGGATTAGCAAAAGAGCCTTTCATAAAATATTATTTGAGCAGAAAGCCAAGGAATTTGCAATAGTTTGCCACGTAAATGTATGAGTCAAAAACCTTATGCCTTTATCTCCTATAAAGGGAGAGAGATTTGCAAGTGGATTTTGCTGGCATGCTTGGTAAACAGCAAGAGACCATCAAGCCTAGAGCAAAAGAACAAGAGAGAGAGTGATGGAAAATCAGATGGTGATTGGGGAACTACATGGAGTCGGGTCTCCAGACAACAATGAAAAACAGTTAACAGTTACATAGCTCTTTGTGCCAGACATCATCCCAGGAGCTTTACCAGTTTTAAGTCAATTAACCCTCACAGTAATATTATGAATCTGGTGCATTAATTATTAACATTTTACATGTGGGAAGTATGAGACAAAGAAGAGTTAAATAACTTATCCAAAACTGTAGGGGAAGATAGCAAATGCCACAATTAAGACCTACAAGTCTAGCTCTAGAATATATATATATTTTAATCAGTGGATGTTTTATGAGAGACAGCAAATGTTTTACAGGCTTTTGAGCTGAGGAGAAATTGATCAGACTTCTCTTTATGAGGACTATTTCATTATGGTTGCTGAGTGGAGAACAGACTCCAAACAGGCAAAGAAGCTGACAGTGTAATTTAGGGGCTATTGCAGTATAGCACTCCAGGCTACAAAAGAGGTTTGCATCATCTAGGACAGCACTGATGGAGTGGAGAAGAGTAGTCTAATTATAGATATAATCTAAAGGTTTGGTTGATGGATTAAATGCTGTGGTGAGAAAAAGAGAACAATTTAATATAACTCTAAGGATTCTGGCCTGAACAACTGGAAGGATAAGGATTCTATTTACTCAGATAAAGATGGGAGAAGGAGCAGGTTTGTGGGAGCAAAAAGACTTCAGTTTGGGGCAAGTTCAGTGGAAATTAAGGATTAATAACATTACTTAGAAAATTAATGGCATTAGAGATTAAGGTTAAAGGTATGAATTTGGGAATAATTAGCATATTAGGGAGTGAATGAGGGTCTTCAACATTTAGACTTTAGAAGGACAGGAAGGAACTGGCCTTTTTGAAGTAGGAGAATCAATCAGTAGTGTGGTTTGGAGGCTATGAGCAAGGTGTTTTAGGAATGGGGTAATCACTGATTGAAAATGCTACTGATATATTGTTTAAGGTGAAGCTTGAAATTAGCATCAGAATTAGAAATGTGGAAGTCATTAGTGACATTGACAAGAACAGTGTCCTGGGAGGTTTTTTTTTTTTTAATTTGATTTTTTAAAAATATTTTATTTAATTTTTTTATGAGAGACAGAGAGAGAGAGAGGCAGAGACACCAGCAGAGGGAGAAGCAGACTCCATGCAGGGAGCCGGATGTGGGACTTGATCCTGGGTCTCCAGGATCATGCCCTGGGCAGAAGATGGCGCTAAACTGCTGAGTCACCTTGGCTGGCCTATTTGATTTTTTTTTTTTGACAAAAATCTGATTGATATAGATGTAAGAGAAAATAGGAAGACATAAAGCAGACATGACATACAGGCAACCCTTTAAAACATTTCTATTGTAAAGGAAAGCATAGAATAGGGTGCCAGCTAAAAATGAAGGCAGTGGTAAAGGAAGGATTTAAAATAATTTTGAGATGATATGTATCACAGCATGTTTGCATACTGATGGGGATTAGTTAGTCCTGACAGATCAAGAAAGTACAATACAATGCAATAAATCAAGGGGTTTTGATAGAACATAGAATGCTCTAGAGACACAGAGAAGCATGCAACCTGGTATAATGAGAGGGAAGAAAAAGTGACTAGAGATTTTTAGAAGTAATATCTGAATTCAATTGTGAAGAACAAGTGTGAGTTAATGATGCAAAGAAGAATGTAAAGAGCTTTCTAGGGAGAGGAAATCGTTAAAGCATATATTAATTATACCTCTGATTTGCTTTGTAACCATTAATCTTTATTTTTCAGTTAAATAACAAATCCTTATTCATGACCTTTTATAACTGGCCTTGATTATAGTGAAGAAGATAGCCAAAGCTTGCCTTTGTGGAGATTACACTCCAGGAACAATGAAATATGAACACACAGACTATGAAAGCAACAATGGTGTGCAGAAACAACTTGCTGAGGTTGGCTAGAGTGCTAAAGGAAACTGCTCTGAAGAGTGGACATTTGTGTTGAAACTTAAAAAATGGGACTGAGCCAAACCATCAAAGGGGTGGATAAGGAGCACTCAAGGCAGAGAAAATAGCAATTGCAAATTCATGAAGAAGGGCTTTTTCAAGGAACAGAAAAAGGATCAGTATGGCTGGAGCTCAGGGTGAGATTTGGAGCAACTTGCAGTTACTAGGAGCAAAGAAAAGCCATTCACCATTTTTATTCAGGCCTGTGGGCTTCCAGAAAGGAGAAGCATGCACATCCTCATTCCCCTCCCTCAACCTATGCCTCCACCATTCCAACATATGAAGGCTGTTTCAGGCAAAACCATGTCCCTTGGTAGAATTAAGTTGCCCTTGGCTGCAACCACCTCATTTCCTGAATTATTTATGACCATGAATTTCCTCTATACTTAATGATATAACTGATACTAAAATTACTTTATATAACTTAAATGAAGTTAATTTTCTTAGTACTATAGTATAATCCCTGAAAGAGTTATTCTTTTAACAACATGCCATATTTAGGACTCTTAAGAGTTCTATTTTACTTATTAGAGATACAAGATATATGAAAATATCACATTATTAATTATCTCCCCATGCCAAACATGTTGTTCACCATACTGCCTTTTCTCAGTAAAAAATACCACTATTCATCTGATGGCTAGGAATGATTTTTTTGTTCCCATTTTTCCTTCATTTCCCAGCAAATAACCCATCACCCATTTATGCTATTTCTTCTTTCAAAAATATATCACAAATCCCTCCTAGTCTTTTTATTTCTTTTGCAAGCATAGTCCAAATCACAATCTTCTTTTACCAGATTACTGCATATAGTCTCCATGTGGTTCTCTGCTTCCAACTTTGATTTGCTTACCAGTTCTCTATAAGCAGCCAAGGGAATTCTTTAGTAACACAAATCAGAAGACTTTGCAAGTCAGGAGTACAGTTAATATATGTTTCATTGGAGTCCTCTGCCTAGAAGGCTGTACTCTGCTGATTAACTCTTACTCATATTTTTTTTTTTAAAGATTTTATTTATTTATTCATGAGAATACACAGAGATGAGAGAAAGAGGCAGAGATACAGGCAGAGGGAGAAGCAGGCTCCGTGCAGGGAGCCCGACGTGGGACTCGACGTGGGACTCGATCCTGGGTCTCTAGGATCAGGCCCCGGGCTGCAGACCGCGCTCAAACCGCTGAGCCACCAGGGCTGCCCCCGCTGAGCCACCAGGGCTGCCCCTCTTACTCATATTTTATAATTAAATTCAGATATTCCTTCCAGAATCCTCATCACTACTTTTTCTCCATTCTCACAGGACTGGGTTGCATATTTCTCTGTGTTCCTAAAGCATTTTATGCTTCCCTCCATCAAAACCACTTTATTTCCTTTACTATGTTATGTTTTGACTTACCTACATATCTGTTTTGCTCACCAGACTATAGGTTGCTTGAGGATAAAGTCTATAACTTTTATTTATAGGTGTATCTTATTACCTGGTAAATAATTAGTGCTTATTAACAATGTTCATTTGTGGCACTCATTAATGACTGAGTACACAAATGCATGTGGATTGAGATGATTAAGAAAGGCTTCATGAGGAAGGTGATACAAGACTTCCCACTACCATTTGTTGAAGAAACAGTCCTTTCCCCATTGTGTGTTCTTTAACTCTTTAGCCCTTGTCAAAAATTGATTGTATATGCACTGGTTTATGTCTGGGCTTTCTATCTGTGCCTCTGGTCTATGTATGATTTATGTCTGGGCTTTCCATCTGTGCCTCTGGTCTATGATTTCACATGTGAAAGAATGAAACTGAATCACTATCTTAGACCACTCAGAAAAGAAAAAAAAAAACACCTCAAAATGGATCAAAAACTTGAATGTAAGACCTGAAACTCTAAAACTCCTAGAAGAAAAATAGGAAAAAAGATCCTTGATATTGGTCTTGGCAATGATTTCTTTGATAACATATCAAAAGCACAGGCTACAAAAACTAAAATCAACAAATGGGACAACATTAAACTAAAGAACTTCTGCATAGCAAAGAAAACAATCAATAAATTGAAAAGGCAACCTACAGAATGGGAAAAAATATTCACAAACCATATATCTGACAAGAGTTTAATATCCAAAATATTTAAAGAACTCATACATCTCAATAGCAAAAATAAAAACAAACAAACAAAAAAAAAACATATAATCCAAGGAAAATTGGTCAAAGGACCTGAATAGAGATTTTTCCAAATGGCAACAGGTATATGAAAAGATACTCAACATCACTAATCATCAGGGAAATGCAAATCAAAACCACAGTGACAACGTGCTTGGGTGGCTCAGTTGGTTAAGCATCTGCCTTTGGCTGAGATACTGGGGTCCTAGGATGGAGCCCCACATCAGGATCCCTGCTCAGCAGGGGAGCCTGCTTCTCCCTCTCTCTCTGCTCCTTGCCCCTCTCTTTCCTCTGCCTCTCTCTGCTTGTGGGTGTTCTCTCTCTCAAATAAATAAATAAAATCTTAAAAAAGAAAACACAATGAGATACTACCTCACTCCTCTCAGATGGCTAGTGTCAAAAAGACAAGAGAACAAATAATGGTGAGAATGTGGAGAAAAGGGAACTCTTACACTGTTGATGAAGATGTAAACGGGTAGAGCTATCATGGAAAACAGTACAGCAGTTCCTCAAAAAAATTAAAAATTGAATTACCATATGATCTAGTAATCCCACTCCTGAGTCTATATCCAAAGGAACTAAAATCAGTATCTTGAAGAGATATCTGCATTCCCATGTTCACTGTAGCATTAAACACCATAGCTAAGATATGGAAACAACCTAAGTATCCTTCATTGGATGCCTGGATAAAGAAAATGTGTGTGTGTGTGTGTGATATAATGTATTGATATATTTAAATTTTATATACATATAAAGAAAATGTTTTGTGTATGTGCATATATACATAAAATATACATTTAAAATCTATATGTATTATATATATATAATATATATGTGTGTGTGTATATATATACATATATATATATATATATAAAATTTATCCAAGTTACCTTCTGGAATAGTTTGGATGAGGCAAGGGATTATTCTGATCAAATATTCTAGCTGCACCGTTTTTCTGAACCATGTATGGATCATGATCTGGCCAAATTTCTGTGCTATGGGATTTCAGCATCTTCAAGTAATTACTCTCAAAATGTATTCTACAGAGTGAGTAATTAAAATATTCAGCAACTTGTGCACAAGAAAGCCTCTGGACGTGTAACAGTTCAGCTTCTTTCATGAGAAATTGTACATTTGAAGCCCTAATGATCAATGAGAAAATAATAAAGTCCATGGAACTGAATATACGATCCCATCTTTAAAGTACTGAGATTAACTTTGTGTATCTAATAGAGATTACAATTTATTATACCATATATATTTATTATCCCTGGAATTTGCTTCACCTTTAGTGAGAAATACTGGCAGTGGTTATGCAGGACTGCACAAGTAGAAAACATACACCTCTTAATTAAAGACAGCATTAGATGTCTGAAAATAGTACCTGTATGAGTCTTACAAACACTCTAAGAGGGAAAAGATCAGAAAGTATGGATGTGTATATACATATGCACATATATTTATGTGTATACATGTATCTATGTATAAGCATATGTATGTGCATAGACAGACGTATGTGTGTCTATGGACACATATGTTTTTAATCTTTTAATTTTTCTGTTATAGTAATAATATATGTTGCTAATTTATAATCTTAAACAGTAGAAAAGGGTATATGCAATATTAGAGTGCTTTCTGCTCTTCCCTCCACCCTACTTCATAGAGGGGCACACTACCCCATTTTCTGATATAAATTTTTACAAATTAATGTTATAGTTACAACTAGAAACCTAAATGTCATATACTTTTTTTTTTGTCAGTACCATTTCTTCAACTGGAAGAACTGCCTATTTCTAGGCATCTTATCATTATAGCTGAAATTTAGCAGTTACATTACCTACTACCTCTGTTTTCCTCTCCTTTCCAAGCCTTTTTAAATTTTTTTTGTCCTTCTTATAGTTATCTTTACTGTAAAATCATACACATCTCTACTTTTAGTCCATAACTGTTAAACAGTATCTACTAATGCCTTGTTATGTAAGAGGAGGAAATTAATACACAGCTTCTCTCTTCTGCTTCTTGTGTTTCTGACTTTTGTCACTTTGACATGAAGTAGATATTTTCAGGATTCCATGATTTACAACATTCATGGTCTATAACTAAACTTAACTCTCTTGAATATTTAGCCTCCTATTCATTCTAAAGATAGGTAACTAATGAAAACAATACTATGAATAGGTAAAATATATCTCTAAATAAAGAAATACTGTGATTTGACAAAAGAAAAGAAATTCAATTCTATTTCATGAAATCTTGCCATTCATATAAGAATTTTCTACATGCCTAACTAAAGAGAATTCTCTTCTCTTATACCTCAAGTATTCGCTCAAACCTTTCAGCTTATTTCAAATTATGTACACGATTTTATTATTTTTATAGGTTTTTAAAAAATTTTAAATGTTCCCAGAGTTATATTCTTTTGTTTGTTTCTCATTGATAAAGGAAACAAATGAAGATCTTTATTTTCCAAATCACACAATCTATTGGTTAAACCTACTTTCTGAAATATTCTTGCTGTTCTAATTTTGTAATAATCAGGGCAGGCTAGACATTCACTATATTAAGACTATGCATACTTCTCCAGATCTACTTTTTTCCCTAGGTCTGTTTTTTTAAATGCTGGTGATAAACCAAATCTGATTTATATGAGGCAATCTAGGTGGGAAATGTCTGTGACTCTAGGTATCTGATCATTCTTGAGAAATGACGGCACAGTTACTGTAATATCTTTTGAAGATAATCATTGCTAATTTAATGATTACCAGTTGCCATTAAATGAATATGGAAAAAACCCCACAATCTTATGAATTCACTCTTTGGTCTACTTTGGATCTACTGCTTTCTAGGCGTACTGCACATTGTCATCTCTGGTTTTAATTATTTGTCTCTTACTTTAGTTCCTACTGGATTTGTTTTAAATATCTTTTTATAACGTGGATGTATTTACCATTTTGTTCAAATATATTTTTAAGAAAACTTTTTGAAATATCTATAAGCACATACTGAACTATCTGGGTTTGTTTTTTATTTTTTTTTTTTTAACTGACAATTGGATGGATTTTGGAATGATAAGTTAAAGATAATTCAACTTTCTACTTTGAAGGCAAGGCTTCATTATCATCAAACTTGTTGGGAAAGGTGGTGAAATGTGATAACAAACTGAGTTCTTACTCCTTTGGAAGCGGCTTGTTTATGTTTTCCATTCTGAAAGCTCACATGATTTCTCTTCAAATCATGAATTTTGCCATAATACTCTAAATCTTTTTATCCTATTCTATTTGGTGGTCAGCAAATTCTTTCATATAAAAAAGCCTTAAGGGCAGCCCTGGTGGTGCAGCGGTTTAGCGCTGCCTGCGGCCGGGGGTGTAATCCTGGAGACCTGGGATCGAGTCCCACATCGGGCTCCCTGCATGGAGCCTGCTTCTTCCTCTGCCTGTGTCTCTGCCTCTCTCTCTTTGAATAAATAAATAAATAAATAAATAAATAAATAAATAAATAAATAAACAAAATTTTTAAATTTTTAAATTTTAAAATAAAATTTAAAAATAAATAAATAAATAAATAAATAAAATAAAAATGTCTTAGGATCGTTGAGATTATATTCTTTTGTAATTTTATAATTTTTTTTCTTAAAATTTGTGTCTTTGTGATCCCAGAATTTCTATTTAATATATGTAGGATTACCTGGCTTAATCCTTTGTATTTCTCAATTTCTCTCATCTTCTCCATATTCTTAGAAAGTTCATCATCCTGTCATTCAAAATGAACAATTCTTTTTTTTTTCAAAATGAACAATTCTGTTTAAATAAAATCTATTGTGCTATTTAATCATTCTATGGATTTTTATCAATTTTAGTAATCACATTTGAAATTTCCGAGAAAGTTTACTTTTATGTAATTATTTTTTCTTCCATTGAAGTATTTACTTGTTTATTGATCATAATATTTAAAGTTCTCTTTTGTTCCTTAAAATGTCTCTGGTTCTTTGTGTGTGTGTATGTGTCAGTTGTTCCATTTATTCATTTTTCCTTTTGCTAGCTGTTGTGTTTCCTCAAATGTTTGATGATGTTTGATGATTCTTGATTATACAAATTCATATTTATTTATGAACTAGGGACTCAGCAGGTAAATAAAGAGAGATGACATGGGTTTTTCCTGTATGTTTGTTGTTCTGTTTCTATGAAGTCCTGTCCTCTATGGGAAAGATGGGAAAGATGCTTATAGAATTTGTATGGCTCATTGGCTCATTGAATGGCAGGCAATGCAACAGGGTGACCCAGGGCAATGGTAAAGTACAAAGGACTCTTGAACCAAACTCTGTTCACATCTCAGCTCTAATACTTTGTGTGTGAATTTAAGCAAATTACTTAATATTTTTGTGCGCCAGGTTCCTTATGTCTTAGACGAGGATAACGAGACCTACCACACAGGGCTATGGTGAGAATGAAATGAACTAATTTAATTTACTTAAATAATTCAGGAAAATATTGACAATATTATGAAGATGCATGGAATGCCAAGAGTAGGCAGGTAAGCTGGGGGCTCTAGCACAGATGAAAATTAGGAGGGCTATATCAGGAATAGAGCAGTTGGCAGTCTTGTCTAGTCTTTGATCCTCCACTGCCCGTACCATGTTAAGTTTACTTTAAGTTACTTTGATCTTTTTTGTTTCTCTCTTAAGCAAAAAGACTCACAGAAGTTTTCCCCCAGGCAAACAATGTAGTTTCTACAGAAAGTAGTTTTATGGGGTTTATCCTGGGACAAAAGCTAGCCACCTTTTCCTCTGTTTGTGGGAGCCTGAAGGAGGAGAGGAGGTGCCACCTGATAAAGCTAAATAGTCGCTAATTATCTTGATTTGGGGCAAATATTTTATTTTTCTGTAGCTGCAGTGTTGGCTTTGAACCTTTTTCAAGCCCAGGAGGGAGAAGAGTCCCTGCTTTTACTGATCATATTCTCTGCTTCAAGCCCTTCTGCTTTGGTTTCTCAGTCAATATAATCGCATCCAATTATAGATTGCTCTAAAGAATCAACTTCTCTGATGTGCTAATGGGAGGCAGTTTTTGTTTTCTGGGTTGCTTATGATTATGTACATCTATGCATCCTTACTATCATTTCATAGTTAAAGAGGAAAAACAACATATGTTCGGAACTCCTACACAGATGTAAACTTAGGCAAAAATACATTGCTTCTTAAGAACAAAAATAACATTTTGATAATTATAAGACTCTTTTTCCAGTTCATAGTAACACCCCCAAATAAATGTATTTTTCCTTTGTAACTTCCTTTCTCCCATAAAAGTATGATTTTAAGACTTATCTTTCTGTACTCATTAGAATATAGTATGAGAAATTATGATGCCCTTATAAAACAACTTATAATTATGAAAATGATGTCTAAAAATATATTTGAATTTAACTGAAAAAATGCCTGATTGACAAAATCAGATGTTATCTGTAATCCATTTCATTCTCTAGAGAAGATACTATCATTGTGGAAAGGTCATACAGGAAGAATCCAGGAGAAAGATAAAAAACAAAACAAAAAGCCTAAAACAAACAAACAAACAGAAAACAACAGATTTTTAAAAAAGATTTGTTTATTCATGAAAGACAGAGAGAGAGAGAGAGAGAGGCAGAGACATAGGCAGAGGGAGAAGCAGGCTCCCCGCAGGGAGCCCAATGCAGGACTAGGTAGCAGATCCCAGAATCATGACCTGAGCCAAAGGCAGGTGCCCAACCACTGCACCACCCAGGCATCCCCAGCCCTGAGATGTCAACCCTGGGAGAGAGGCTCCATGATTCCATACAAGATAAAATAAATCTTTGATACTAACGTAAATAAAGAATTAAGCTGACCACTGAAGATGATAAAAATACAGAGGGTGGAGTGAAAGTGAGTGCTAGCAAAGTGAACTTTGCATTTCTGTTCTATGTATGTGGTCAGCAAATATTGTTACATCTGAATTTTATTAGTGTGTGAGTGATATCTGGGTAATGTCTCCTTGTCACTCTGCATCATGTTCTCACTTTAGGAATCAAAGGCAAAGATGGCATGCATTTCCAGAATCACTGGAAATTACCAAATGTTATAGAAGTAACAGTATACACAAACACACACACACACACACACACACACACACACACACACACACACCCATTATCACATACTTTTACTATAGTATATAATTATACGGAAGTTAGTTTGACATATCACAAAGAAAGAGCTCTGCAATAATCAGGAGACATTCTCTTTCACGTACCCCTCCTTAGCACATACACCTTGATGCTTAAGAACAAAATCATTGTTCCCATGAAGAATTCGAATAATTTTTTTTAAGATGAGTTAATTGACCATTCCTGGTTGAGAAAGGTTGATGGTGCTGGGCTAGCATAAAATAGATCCAGTCAGCTGTGACAGCTTTTTCAAACAGCCCTGCCAACACAAAGCATCAGCTACTGAAGCTTCTCCCCTCCTCCAGCCCTTTAAACAGACACTGACCTTTCTAGCAAAAACTAAATGGGGGTGGAGGGCTGATGCATTAAAAAAACAAAAAGAAAAACAAAACAGGATGAATTCAACAAAAACATATACAGTTGTGCCAGAGGTGGAATTTTCATCTCTATTCCCTAATTATGGCCAAGTGGTTTAAGAGAGCTTTATGAAAACAAACAAATACCAGTATCTCCACATTATCCAAATTGGGGGTGAAAGATCTCCAGGTGTGGAGAATTACGGTGGCATTTCAAGATATTAAGGCCTACACAGGATTATAGGAAGCAAAATGATTGAGTAAGCAAGTACATAAAATGGACAAAGATTTCCATGTTGCGTATGTACAGAATTAGATTTACAAAACTTTGTAGTCTGTATGTTTAGTATCTAAAACGAAATGCAAATAGTGCTGATTTTGAGACTGTACTTTGCCACCGTGCGAGGCAAATTAGGGATCTCTTAATTGTAGTGGTATTTGCTCTGCTCAAATAAAAGTTTTCATCCACTGATTCATTTGACATAAACACACTTCAGCAAGCAAAGTGAGATGGAGAAGGAGTAATAATACAAGGAGGAAAGGAGCGTTCAACAGAAGCACTTGGCAGTTTATCAAGGTGCAGGTAAAGGTACCTCATCACACACACACACACACACACACACACACACACACTTAGACATCCTACCAAATGACTGTAAAGACTATATTACTTCTTTCTTTTCCTTTCCCTCCATCCTTCCTCCCTGCAAAATGAGATGATTATTCCTGAAAAAAATTATTTAGGCCAACTAGTTAATCCTTTGTATACTATACTCAAGGAACTGCACAGGGAAGCCAAGAAAATTAATTTTCTAAATGAACACTACTATAAAATATGTTATTTTGTGTATATGCACATGATTTTAAGGCCCCCTCTTTGTGAGTGCATAAGGTTTGTACGAAGAGCCAAGCAAGCATGTCATCTTCCTGCTTCTGCTGACAGTAGGAGTAACTCTTAACAAAGCAAATGTTCTGCTGATGTCTGAGAAATCTAAAAGAGACTGACATTCTGTTCTGAAAAAAGGAAGATGTGGATTATTTTTCTTACTTTGTGTCAGCATATCTGTGAGGAACCCACTTATATCGGGCTCATGCCTTTAATTGCTCGGAATACAACATCTGTGGTTGTCTATCACATTTTATCATGCACGCTGCTATCAATCACACGGGAGAATTACACCTAGTGAAGGTTTATTTGTGGATAGACTGATAAAATCAATTTCTTGGTAGTCATTAAATCTGCACATACCAGAGGTACATCTTTAGACAGAATTACATTAGAGTTATCATCTGGTTTTGCAAATACTAATTAAAAAAATAGCAATAATAATGGCTGATGTGTAAAGTACTTTAAATGCCTCATGTCACTTTGTTTTCAAATCCACTCTATGGGGCAGATACTGTTATATTTCTCTTTCCTGATGATGAAACAGAACTAGAGTGGTTAGTCCTTTGCAGGAGTTCAGGCAGGCAGTAACTGGCAGGGCCTGGATGGGAACTTGGACCATTTCTTCCCAGTGCTTGCATCCTAATACACTGCATAATAATACTACATCCTAGTAAATTTTGGCCAAGTTATTTTATGTGGCTTTCTCAAAGATGTTATAATTTTTATAATTTGTCATAGAGGAGTTCTCTGCGCTGGGGATTTTGCTGTCTCAGTAAGACTTAAGGCTATATTGAGTCATCACTACAGAGGGCAGCCCCAAGAAGTTCCAAGCATTGAATAATGTATGCAATTGTCAAATCACTATGAAATTAATTAATCACACCTGAAATTAATATATCATTGTATGTCAACTACACTTCAATAACAAATTTTTAAATATGCATTAAATAAAATGAGATTAATTGGTAGGTGGATAGAGAGATGGTTTGATGGAAAGCTGTGACAAAGAAAGTTTAGAAAAACACTAATTGTAGGATCTGGATGATGCATAAATCAGTATTCACCTACAAACATTTTGGTTTGAAAATGTTCTTACTGAAATTTTGGGAGAAATGAAGTTATTGGGGATGAGAAAACTGAAGGAAGTCACCAAAAAGCTCCCCAAAATAATGGATTTTGAAGAACAATCTGAGATAAGGACGAATGACTTACATGACATCAGTAACAGGAGGCAGAAATGTTTTCTTCAAGGGAAAATTATAGAGATAATACAGAGATCTTGTATGGAGAGTGAGGATAACTAAAAAGAAGCATCAGACAGCCATGTGACAAAGTGCAGTATCTCAAAGTGGTAACAAAACCAAAGTTCATTCTACCAAAGGATCTTGTCATCCTTTTATGGCATTTCAGTTACATACATAGAGATTAAATATATGTTTGTATAAAGAGTTTTCTACAGGTTTATATAAAGAATCTATATTTTGTATGCAGTTAATATGCCCTTGTATGTATACGTATATTTGTATGTTGCTATACAGAGTGAATGTTGGTGAACCATAGTGTTAGTATATAAAATCCTCTTCACTTATATGTAGAATTTCTGCATTTCTGGGTCAAATTTTATAATTAAATAATTTGGTCTACTTTGTTTTGTTACATCTCTGCATAAACGTATACAGTATTATTATATTTAAGATGTGTCCTTCTCTTGCTCCAAGACCATGTTGACAATTTAATCCGTTCTTTTGGCTTTAGTCTTTTCACACTGCATGTGTTTGCATGCAGGGTATTTCCACCTCCAACAAAGCTGGTAAATTATAATGCTAACCAGATCTTGGCATTTCTGACATTGTCTGCTTTTGCAGACGAGCTCAGAATAGCAGTAATTTGCTAACTCTCTGTGACTGTCTCACAAACAGTATTTGGCAGGGACCAGTGGAAATGAGTAGGGTGGGTGCCACTGCAGAGAAAGCCCAGAGGGAAGAGCCCTTCCTCCCATTACAGAATTCATGACGTGAGAAACTAGTCATTAAACTGTGTGCACACTGCATACCGAGGCACTTCTTTCCAACAGAATTTTCTTTGCTGTTTTAAGAGCAGGAGTTCACAGTGAATCTGCAGTCCTAGAGTAAGAACTGCTGGACAAATGGCTGCATTCTATCATGTGGGCAGAAGAGGTACCAACAGAATCCAAAGAATGGCCAGTGTCATCTGAGGAACTTGTGACTGAAGGGAAATAACCTGAAATAATAAACTCTAACATTCTAGAGTGTGAATAGAAAGGCAAACTCAACATGCTGAAGTCACAGAATCACTCTTTGCATATTTGACATTACAAAATCTAAAGTGATGGGACGCTGTGTTCCTTTTACTATCAATTTGAAATACATGAATCCCTAGTCTACCTTGTGATCACTGTGTGCTATTTTATATTTTTCTGATTCCTTAGAATAATCCTGAGGTTTACTGATATTTTCCACATTTTATGTAGAAGTTAACTGATACTTAGGGTGGTGAAATAATTTGTTGAAGGTCATAGAGTTATTCGTGGTGGTGGGATGGTTACCTAAATGTGTCTGATGCCAAAACCTACAGTCTTTTCATTAAGCCATATTATTTCATTGGTAGAAAGAGAAGATTACTTATTACCTGGGCTAGCTGCTTGAGTTTCCTTTAAAAATCTTCCCTTTTCAAATGTTCTGCCTCCACCTCATGAGTGCTCTTTCCATAAAAGCTTTGTATTTCTGAGTAAAACTTAACACAATTTAAAATGAATATTCTGACCTTATTTAAATGGTGCATGTGATGTTAGGAAGCCCAGTTCTCTTAGCCATGTCGAGCTATAGCTAACTTTATTTCCAACATTTCAAGAACTAAAACATTTGGGACAAATCAGTGATTTTTATATGTTAACCCAAAATTTTGAAATAATTGGTATTGCATGGGCATGATTTATGTTTCATTCTATGGACCTTGGCATATTTTAACAGCTTGTGTATTATGTACTTTTCTGCTTGCCAGCCCTAAGAAAGAAAGGACATACTAATTAAAAAAAATAACAAAAAATAACAACCCTGCAAAATCAATCCTAGAATTATGTGGCCAAAAGAAACATTGAGCGTAAATTCACCAATGAAAACATTTTCAAATGTCATCTTGATGGTGAAATTTACTTCTCATGAGATTTCACTGATGCTATTCCTTGTTCTTTAAGTATGATTTTTTTTCCCCTTTTACTAAGACTCGTTTTCAATGGGAGTTAAGGCAGTTGGCTTTGCTATCATTCTCCTAGCTCTTTCTAGGACAGGTAGCCTATTATGCAGATCTCTATGATCTTCAAAAGAAGAAAATGAAAACCAAGAAAAGAATGTGGGAAAGCATTAGGGACTCGAGTTCTCTGAACTAGGCAAATTGTGACTGAAACAAAATCACAGTCAAATGCTCAGGGTTATTCTATTCTTGTAAGATTACTTCTTCAGTTTTTGAAATGTGCACTTCTTATCTTGCAAACTGCATGAGTACAAAAGAACTTAGACACTTGTCTTTCAATGTGACAAGAATTTTGGATAACATTACCTCTTGAGAATGCTAAGCAAAATTATTAATATTAAAATGCAACTTTTTCCTAATCTAAGTTTGTTGTTGTTGTTGTTGTTTACTGAAATGCCATCTGCAACTCTTTTTGAAATTCATCTTATCTTGCAAAACCCAGCTACTATGCTACAACCTTCCAGGTGATGCTTCTAATTGGCCATCCACACTCCCAGTCAGCTTCCACCAAAAAGAATTAATTACAACTTCCTTTTTCTTTCTCCCAGTATGTAACTGGTCCTTCTATTTAGTACTATTTCACTCTACTTTGTATTATAGTCAGTTGTAGGTCTGTTTCCTGTATCAAGGTTGTTGGACCCTGGCTCACGGGTGCCAACATGTCCCAATGGACGCCCCAGAGACTCAGACCCCAGACAGGCAGATGCAACTAACAAGAGGGTTTTATTGAACGTTTGCGCAAACGGGCTCTCCGCCTCAGAGGTGGAAGAGACCCGATTGGCAATTACAGGCATCTTTTAAAAGCAAAAACCGCGGGATTAGCATAGCATACGGGTTATGACATGATTGGTCTATTTGAAGGTCAACATGAGCATGTTCAGGGACTTTCCAGTCAGGGCGTGGTGGGGGGGGGGTTCTTATCTCGGAAAAACCACAGAACGTTTTTCGTTGCTTAAGTTCCAGGAAGGCACCTGGATGTGGACTGCCTCTGGGTTAGGCCTGGTCCTACATTTTCACGGGGGGTGGGGTTTCTTCAAGGTGTAGTCCCCAAAAGTCATCTTTTTGCCCAAGTCCACCCACCCACAAACCTTAAGTGCCTGGCATATGATGGCAGCACAGTTTTTGCTACCTTTAAATTGAATTATAATTTCCAGCTAAATCTCAGGTCATTTTTACAATGTATAAAATGCAAAGCTGAAGTTACTTAGCAAATCTGAAAGTTAAAGTTCTGTGTTCACACTTGTGCAAAGCCATCCTGCAAATTAGTTCTGAAACCACTTGAAAAGCTACCTGGGAAGCTTTTTAGCAATACACACTCATGGACCTCAAACTCCATTGTGCCTTCCGATGCCCATATTTTCAATAAGATCCCCTTTTACTATTGATATACATCCAAGTTTGTCAACCACTGGTTGTAGGTAAAGCAAAAAAAAAAAAAATTAAAGTACATAAGATAAATTCATTTATTTATTTAAATATGCACTTTCATTTTTACTTGCACACAGGGCACAAAATAGTTTATCATTGGCTCTTCCATTAAGATGTAAGCTGCACAAAAGCAGGACACTTCTGTTTTGTTTCCCTCTAAAACTCAGTGTCCAGCACAGGGATAATGGATCACGTCCTAATTTTTCTCTCTCAATTCCAATCAGTGGCAAGAATGATTCTCCCGAATATATCATATAATTTCCTACTTGCAAGCCTAAAACTCCCTTTCTCTTATACAATTGTTTTCAAACTTGAATATGCATCAAAATAACTTATGGAGCTGAAAAGTATTTTGTTTTATGGGTTTACCTACAGTGATTCCTTTCCATTTGATCTTGGTCAGGGACAGCAGGGCTGCTCTGGAAGTAATTCTTTTTTTTTTTTTTTTTTTTTTCTGGAAGTAATTCTTAATCACAACTAGTGTTGAAAACACTCACTTCAATTAATATAAGATAGTCAAAATATCTTGATATGGCACTCAGGATACATCAAAATTGTACCCCAATTATTGGCTATGCATGAGTCTGATTAGGCTGCTTATAATTTCTTAAATAAAGAATATTCTTCATTCTTCCCAGTAATTATATGTAATTCTCCTTGGGAAAGGAGAATTACAAATATTCTTGTATCTCATCACCTGTATTCAATGAAGTTGTAATTATGGCTCAAGATCTGGTGCTAAAGGATACTCAATGCTATAAAGCCATTTCCTTCCATTAGAATTAATTACTCCTTTTATTATGCTCTCAAAGAGAGTTTAAGCTTCTTGTAGCATCCATTTCCTGTTATCATAATGTTTTTGTTGGCCTCTCCCATTTAAAGACTGTGAACTTGTTGAAGCACATATACATACATATTCACACACATGTTTCGTCTTTATATCACTATCTTTTTGAATACTAATGGACACATGATAAATGCTCAATAAATATTGGTTGAATTTCATTAAAGATGTTTTACAATCTAGCACATGCACATATTTAACAAGATAGTTGACATTATAAATGCTAATTATGAGTCTATAATAATTAGCAGTAAGTGTGTACCTATCAAACAAATGAACTTAATTACAATAGTGTGCATATTTAAAAAATAATAGTTTGGTAATTTTTGCATCTACTTTTCCAAATAGCTATAACTCTCTAATTGATTATTTTAATTCTTCTTATCAGCTAAGAGAGAAAGAGCATCCCTTTATAACTTAAGTCCTCTATGACATGTATTTCCATAAAAATCAATCAAATTAGAAAGGTGAGTCTAAGTGTTAAATGTTTTAATTGGCACTTTATAAATGTTTGTTAAAGGAATGATTGAATAAATTATTATTCTAGAACTATGTCTAAACTGATAAGTTGGGAGGTTACAAAGAGAAAAGATCAGTGAAACGATTTAAGCTTTAAAGAATTTTAATGTAACTTTTTGCTATGTTTGTGTTTTGCAAAAATGTGATTTAAGATGCCTCAAAATAATCCAACCTATATTTGGTCATTTTTAAAGGATGGAGGAATTCTTAGGCATAGTTAATTAAAAGTAAAGGAAATGGATTATGCAAATTACTTTGTAATATTAAAAATCTTTTGAGGTAATGTATCTTTAAATATTTTGGAGCCAATGACAAAGTCTTTGTTTTAGATAGAGATACCATTTATAATGCTAGTGAAATTGAATTTAAAATCTACATGGTGGGGATCCCTGGGTGGCTCAGCAGTTTAGTACCTGCCTTTGGCCCAGGGTGTGATCTTGAAGTCCCAGGATCGAGTCCCACATCAGGCTCCCTGTGTGGAGCCTGCTTCTCCCTCTGCCTGTGTCTCTGCCTCTCTCTCTCTATCTCTGTATCTCTCATGAAAAAATGAATACTTTTATAAATAAATAAATAAATAAAATCTACACGGTTGTGGTGTTTATTTCCTTTGACTCATCGTTTAGGGCAAATATCATTAAATTGTTTATCATTCCAAGATCACTGCCTTTGAAAGCACTATTTCTAATCATCCTCAAACCTATGAAAGCTATAACCCAACTTATCAACTTGAAGGAATAAAATTTTTTAAATCTATCAATCATTAATGTTGAGTGACCATAATGATCACCTAGCAAATCGCACTCATTTTATAAAAAAGGAAATAGGGACCAAGGAGATCTGTGACTCACTGAAGGTCATACAGAAAATCAATGCAGAGCTGGGACTGGAATTCAGGATCCCAGTGTTTTATGCAGTGCTTTTTCATTAACTTAAGCTGTCTTTGGTTTCTATTCCATTTGCATGGGAAAAACCGTTGACCTGATTGGTACTCAGGTCTCATCCATAATCAGTGCCTTGCTATCCTGTAGCCTCAGAATTTTCCTGAAACTCATGGTGCAAGGAACAAATCATGCTGACTTACATTATTTTTACTTCAAAGTTTATGTTTGGGAGGGGAGTTTGGAAACAAATATTAGCTTAGGTTAACTCTAAGAGTATGCCTGGAGTGGGAGGGTTTCCACATTTTACATTATGCATACCACTATTTGTTGCATATTTTGAAGCAGTAACTACTATGCCACTTTGGATTAAAAATATTTAAATTGAGATAAACAACAATAGAAAAAGTTTATACTTGCTTGGAATCCTTATCCCTGGGTTAATTTTTGTTAATATGTTAGATGGTTTGCTTCTTGTAGAAACTCATGGAAGAAATAAGAATTTAGGAAAAATCCCTCTGTTTTTGCACTGCATTTTATTGTATGATATCACAAATACTCCATTAACTATATAAATATTTATCCTAAGTCTTTAATATCTTTTTCTTTATTGATTCTTTCCACTCATCCTGGAAATATAAGGTAGTCTCATTCTGGAGCAGTTAAAGGAAACCAAGCACCCATTCCATCTCTTATTTACCCCTCCCCATCTCCTGAATCACTGGCTGTTAAGGACCCTGGCACTACCTTATGTATTTATATATCCTTAGAGCATGGAATGATGCCTAGCAAATAGTGAGCAAACAAGAAACACTTCCTAAGTACTCTCCTATTAAACTTTAGAATGTTTGATTTCTCTGTGCTGTTCACTTCTGCTAGTTAATATGAACTTGCAAATAAACCAAGACAATGATGCAATTAAACAGAAGCACCTTATAAAATAAGCAGGGGTTTCGGATCACTTCTCTGAATTTGAAAGAGTTTTATATTTATTAAGATGGAAAAGAGCAATTTCAGATTTCCAATTAGGCACTCTCATAGAATCACTGACTTTCCCTTATCAGAAACTATCAAACCAAAATTTAAAATGTTTTGTAAAATTCTTTGGTTAATATCAATCTCTCCAGTAGCATGACAGCTTTATGAGGACTAGAAAACCACCCAACTTGTTTCATGTTGGACTGAAGTTTCCTTGGAGACAAGGACTCTGCCTGGCACAGAGTAAGAGTTCAACAATTAATCTATTCAATGAATGAATGAACTTAGAAAATTTCAGGAGCTCACAATACTAAAATTAAAAATTAAATTTAGAAGGGGATATTCAGTATATCTGGCAATTAGACTAAATGTTGCACAGGGAATTTAGAGAACTTTATGATGACTCTTGTGAATTGAATAGTATCCTACCCTTGAAATTGATTCATTTATAAATAAATTCATTAGCAAATAATTTCAAATATCCAAAAGCTTTCATATGGATAGCTTTTCAAAGAGATTGTGTAAGCTTTCCCTTCTTTCCCTTTTTTCATTCTTTTAAGCTAAAAGCTGAGAGTGACAGAACCATTATTTCCTTATGTCTTAAAACCAAGTAAGTTATATCAAACTGTACTCTGTTCAGGGTAGAAAATAAATACTTTTGCTCCGTGCTGTGGATTTACATTAAAGCTATAAAACACCAAGATGTACTCTGAATCTATAAATTAGACCAAAAGCTCTTCCATCCTGTTTTTGGAACTAGTGTTTGCATTTGTCATGTTCTAGTCTATTTCATCTCCAACAGATCTGTGAGCCATGTAACAGTGAAAATACACACACACTCTTTTTGTTTTAAGATAATATTATTTTGCTGTAGTTCTGTCAGGATTTCTATAATATTCCTTTAAGTACAAAAAAAATGCATACACGTATTATTTCATGTTTCAAAAACTGAATTCCTCTCTTAATGCATAGGAATAGGAATTGTCTTAATATCTTTACCTTTGGTGTCTTAGTGCTTTATTTTCATCTTTAAAATACTTTTTTTCTGTTTTATTAACTTATTTTGAAGGGTATATACATTTACGTGGGTGTGGCTGAGAACTGTTCTTAATATTCAAATATGATTATTTGTAGTTGTGATACTAACTAGTCTTTTTGGTATCCTAGAATCTGACTAAGAAAATCCAGTACACAAACTGCATTGGTTTCCACCATCTGTAAGTGAGAAGAATATTCTTTTATTGGTACTTGTATCTATGATCTTCTGAGCCTTGAAATGTTTGCAAAAATCTTCAGAGTAAATCTATGTCTTACATTCAGTTTTCATTCAAGTTCTCTTCTCATAATGCATAATACTGAACACTAGTCTATCTTTTCATGTAAAAGGCCCACATTTTATTAATTATGGCAAAGTTCTTTCATTGAGGGTTTTTCATCTGGTAGTTGGTGGCATATTGGGATTATTGAAGAAGATGGTTAACTTCACGAACATGGAGAAAAGATTTTAAAAATTCTTCTTGGAGTTAAATAACTGAAATAAATCTACACTAATTAGAGACAAAATTTACACTAGACTGTCAAGAATATTTTCATGAGTTATAATTTCACTGATGATATTAACCCAGTTAAAGGACATACATGTCAAGGAGGGGTTACAGTCAGCCTAGGAAAACATGTTACAGAGAAGGCAATTTCTTTTAATGTATGTGCATCAGGGTTTAAGGATAGAGAAATATAGAATAAAGGCAATCCTCTACTTACCATCTTTTATAACAAGTCAATGAGTTGTATCCTGTCTGATATATCAGGCTTATGTGAATTAAAATATTATAAGCAGAACAAAAACTAATTGATCGCTTTTAAATATACTAATAAATTTTAGATTCTAAATCTTTAAGACTAAGCTACTCATTGTACTACTGAATGGTCATGTGGCTCTATTTAAATTAAAGTATAATTACAGGTCATTCAAGTCCCATTGGGTCTTTCATGTTTAAATATATCTAACTGCAGAATTTAGCATATGAATCACAGGATACCTGTTCTGCTACCGCTGCAAGAAAAGTTTTTTTTTTTTTAAAGGTAAATCATAATGAGTTCTATTCCATTACAGCACTCTATATTAAATCTATAATATGAATGTAATAAAGCTGATAAGCCTCTAAAAATAATCAATTGAAGTAAAGTAGACTTAAAATATTTTATCTCTCTTCTTATTTTACAAACTTTTAAATTTAGCAAGACCGTTTGGCCTAGATTATTCAAATATGTATATAAATTATTGGTTATATTATACACAAAGTGTATGATACACAAGGTGAATAGGGCCCTGCATTACACACAGGAAGTGTGAATAGAATAAAATAAACCTTGAAAACAAGGATGAGTGGTCACAATGCAAAGTGAAGATAGAAAACCCATGAGAAATATGGCTGAGGATCACCATAAGCTATACACCATAAGCTATTGTTGATGCCAGGTTAGAGACACTTTTTATTGAAAGTAGCAAGTTGGGGGGGTGCCTGGGTGGCTCAGTCCATTAAGTGTCCATCTCTTGATTTCAGCTCAGGTCAGGATCTCAGGGTTGTGAGACTAAGCTCCTTGTTGGGGCTCCACACTTAGTGGGCAGTTTGCCTGAGATTCTCTCTCTGCTCCTCTCCCTGCTCATGCTCTCTCTCTCAAATAAATAAACAAATCTTTTTTTAAAAAGTAGAAAAATGGACAAAATGATTTTCTTACTTCACTTTCTTACATCTTTTGATCTTAATGGTAGCTTTCTCTGAAGGATTACCTTCCACATAAATATATACTAATTGTGTAATTTTTAGGAGCTCTTTAGTTATTTCTTGAAAAGTTTAGGTTCTTAAAAAAAAGTAGGGTAGTTTTAGCCATGGCAGAGTAACAGGTATTGATTTATTCCAGATTTAAACAAGTATAAAATTAAGTAAAATTCATAAGTATTTTCCATTCACTAGACAACAAATAGCAGAAAGTTATAATTTTTAATAGAAGGGAAACGCAAAGTGAGTTTCAACCTGACCTTCTGCCTGAGGACACTTTCTAAACTACAGCACAAAACTGTGAACCAAAACAGGTGTCAGTAAGACTACTGATTTCAGTGAAGAGAAGTAGCTCAGGGCTACTGAGGCAGGTAGTATTCGTGGGGCAGGGTTTTAGAAAAGAAGAAGAGGCTCAGAGAAGCAGTACAGAGTCTGCATGGACATTTTGTCAGAATATTAAATGCATATACTTAAATGAAAATGTTTAAGGCTCAGCAAAGAACAGCTACCACGAATCCTTGAGAAAAGCATATATTCTGAAGGTTACACCATCCTTGGAGACAGTAGACTTCTCAGAAGCAGAAGGAAGGGATTTCACTAAAGACAGTTGATAGCTCAAAACGTCCATATTAGCAATAGTACTATTCAACATATGCTTTAACAAAGCCTGAAAACAATCCTTGGGAGATCAAGCTGATCTATTACTAAATGCCCTGCCAGATCAAACATCAAACTAATTGCTATCAGAAAGAAACGCAGATCTATGTGCATGGATAACTTGTGATGACTGGAATGTATATGTGAAAATATAAAATTATTTTTCCTGTCTCTTATTTTTTTTTATAAAAGACAAATGACCAAAGGAAAAAAAATAAATGAAAATGTGCTGTGGCATTTTTTATGTATATTGAAGTAAAGTGCCTTTACTGTAGAAGTAAAGTTCTATAGAAGTAAAGTGCCTTTACTTTACATCTACATACATAAAGAATATAGCATAAAGAATGGACAGAGTAAATGGAATACCTCTGTTTTGAATTTCTAGTTTCTACATAGCGATATAATATTCATTCGAGATATATTTTAGTAAGTTAGGGATGCATATAGCAAATCTTAGAAAAACACTAAAAAATAAGAAAGTAAAACAAAAAAACAAATAAATGACATAAAATAGAATGCTAAAAATGAATAATAGGGCAGTTGAAAATGTTCTGTATGATATTTTAATGATGGGTACATCTCATTATACATTTGTCTAAACCTATGGAGTTTACAACTCCAATAATAAACCCTAATGTAAACTATGGACTTTAGGTAATTATGATGAGTCAATAGATTTTATCAGTTGTTACAGATTTACTACTCTGATGGATGTTGATAATGGGGGAAGCTATAGAGACATGTGGGCATGGAGTATATGGGAAATCTCTGTACCTTCCCCTCAATTTTTCTGTGAACCTAAAAATTGATCTAGAAAAAAACAGTCTTAAAAATGAATAACCGAAAAGAAGGTAGAAAAAAACAAAAGAATTAAGAGTTGGAATAAAGAATAAGTAAAAACAATAAAACAAACTTACACTCAACAATATCAAAGTAAACCCATTAAAAGCATTAAATAAACTAAGCACACAAATTAAAAGGCAGATTTTAATATTAGTTAATAAGAAGCAAGATCTAACTACTTCTTAAAACTGACAAATTTTAATCGTCAAGATATAGATAGATGAAAAGAAAAATGATAAAAATAATATATCATAAAAACTCTTATTCTGAGATATCTGGAGTGGCTACATTATGTTCAAAAAGAGATTTTAAAACATAAATTATTACCAGAGATAAAGAGGGCATTATAATGAAGGGTTAATTACTCAAAAATACATAACAATCCTTTAAAAGTATGCACTTAATAAAGGAACATCTATATGAATAAAAATAAAACTAACCAAACTAAGGAGAAATTATTGGATCCTGAATTGCAAATTTTAATAGTCCTCCCTCAATAAATTAAAAGATAAAACAAGTAAGTAAAAAAGTAGTAAGAATACAGAAGATTTAAACAAAACACAATCTAATCAACATTTATGGAAACTTACAAGATAAAAACTGAAAAATACACATTACTTTTGAGCACACATGGATAACTCCCCAAAACAAACCATACTGGGCTATAAAATAAATCAGTATACTTTAAAGGATTGAATTCATACTAGCATATTTTCTGACCATAACAGTAGACAATGACAAAAACATGATGTAGAAAAATCACCACATATTTTGAAATTAAGCAACGTATTTTTGAACAATCCATGAGCCAATGAAGGAATGACAGATGTAGTTAGAAAATATTTTAAATAGAGTGATACTTTAAAGACAACATATCATAAAATTAAAATACACTTAAACAGTGCTCAGAGGTCAATCCAAAGCCTTAAATGCTTATATTAGAAAAGAGGGAAGTTTGAAAATTGCAGTTACACTTCCATCTGTAAAAGTTAGAAATGAACACATTAACCCAAAGCACCTAGAATGAGTAAGCAAAGTAAAACATTAAAAAAAAAAAAGCTGTTTTTTAAAGATCAACAATACTGATAAATTTTCTGATTGATAAAGAGGAGAGAAACAGAGGGAAAGGGAATGAACATTCTAAGTTACAAATCAGGAAAAAATGAAGGGATAACTCTCAGCAAATATTAAAAAGGGTACATCACTAGAAATCATACAGGTATCAACCGAATAATGAAGAAGTAATGTGAACAAATTTCTGCCAAAAGTTTTTGACAATTTAATTAAATGGATATATTCCTTAAAAGACATATATTAGCAAAACTGACTCAAGAGGAATCAATAGAACTGAGTAACCAAAAATCTACTAAGGAAAGTAAATTCATTATAAAAAGCCTTTCACATTCATTAAAAAAAAAAAAATCAAAGCTAGATTGCTTCACTGGTAAATTCAATAAAACCCCTAAGGAATAAATACTATCAGTCTTACAAAATACTTAAATAATAGTATAGAAGCTGATTTTATGATACCAGTGATACCCTAATACTAAAATCTGACAAAAATATTATAAGAGGAGAAAAATAGAGGCCATTATATATAACACATTTAATATAAACACAAAAATCATTTTAAAATATTAACTTTTTGAGTATAACAAGTGGGACATATCCCAGAACTGCAAATTTTATTCAGCATTCAAATATTAATTTAATCTTTTCAACAGAATAAAGGAGAGAAACATTAAGAGAATTTAAGTTAATGCAGAAAAAATATTTCACAAAATCTAACATTATCTAGATTAAGTAAAAGAAGAGAAATAAGAGAAATAAGACCAGGAAAACAAAACAAAACAAAACGGGAAAATAGAGTAAATAAATGAAATGATAAGGTATTCTTTAAGATGATCCATAAAACTAATAAATCTCTTAGAACGATGATCATAAGAGAAAAAGAAAAGATATAAGTTACTAATATCAGGAATTACTGGGGTAGCATCATAACACCAAGCATATATTAAAATATATATGTATTATATATGTTATACATATATCATAAGGAATAGTATGGCAAGTTTTTGCCAATAATTTTAGCAATCTAGATAAAATAGACAAATCCCTTGAGAGATACTAACAAAATCCCTGGAGAAAAAATAGATAATCTTAACAACCCTATAATTACTAAAGCAATTCAAGTTCTAGAAGGCTTCACTATTAATTTCTGCCAAATATTTAAAACATTTCTGAAAATTCTACTAGAAAATTAAAGATAAGTTAATATTTCCTGTTGATTCTATACAGCCAGCATTTCAATAATGAAAACTAAGAAAAGAAACTAAAGACCCATATCCTTCATGAACATAGATACAAAAATTCTTAACATATTTAGTAAATCAAACTCAATATGTAAACAATAACTACACCATGATGAAATGATATTTTCCATAAGAATGTAAGAACATATGAAAACCAATCAATATAATTCACATATTCTTGAGTGAAAAAATTATTATCTCCTATGTAAGAAAAAAACATTCGAAAAAATTCCAACATCTAATTCTGATAAAAATACAACAAACTAGAAAGGTTAAGAAATGTAGTCAATTTAGTAAAGGAAATCCATGAAAAATTTACAGCTGACAGCTTGTTTCCTCCAAAGATCAAGAAGATTACAAAGATATCCACTTTCAGTGTCTTAGAAGTTTTTACCAGTGTAATAAGGCAAGCAAGTGAAATAAAAGCACTTAGGTTGAAAAGGAAAAATAAAACTATTTTTATTAGAATATGCCATTTTTATCTATGCAGAAAACCATTCGGAAATGAAATAGATAAGTGAATTTACTTAGATTTCTTAATGCAAGCTTATTATATAAATTCAAAGATTTTTCTACATGTTGTAGCACTTAACAATTAGTAATTGAAATAAAAAATCAGTACTATTTACAATAACATGAAAAATAGGAGATTCTTAGGTACATGCCTGTCAAGAGACACATGACCTGTAGGCTGAGTGAAATATGTCATTTTTAAGTGATATTAAAGAAAACCTAAGTAAATGTAGAGATACCCCAAGTTTAGGTGTCAGAAGACTCAATATTTAGAGATGTCAATTCTTTCCAAACTGATCAATAGATGCAAAGTAATGCCAATCAAAATCCAAGTATAGGTGTTTTTATTTTTATTTACTTATTTATTGTTTGTTTGTTTTATTTAGTATAGCTGTTTTTAATATGAAAATGCAAAGGACTATAATTACCAAGAAAACACTGAAAATGAGGAATAATTCAATAATTTCAAACTTCTCACACAGTGCTAGTAAGAACGTAAAATGGTATTAAAACTTTCAAAAACTGTTTAGAAGTTTCTTTAAAAATTAAACATACATCTACTATATGACCCAGCCCAGCAATCCAACTCATTTCACAAGAAAAATGAAAGCATATGTCCAAGCAATGACTTGTATAATAGTGTACATTGCATGTTTACTTATTACAGTCAAACATTATAAACACTGCAAGTCTATCAGTTGGTGAGTTGATAAACTATGGCACATTCATACAATGGAATTGTCAGCAAGAAAGGTAAACTACTGGGCAGCCCTTGTGGCTCAGCGGTTTAGCACGGCCTTCAGCCCAGGGTGTGATCCTGGAGACCGAGGATCAAGTCCCACGTCAGGCTCCCTGGGTGGAGCTTGCTTCTCCCTGTGTCTGTGCCTATCTCTCTCTCTCATGAATAAATAAATAAAATATTTTTTTAAAATCCATAAAAAAAGAAAAGAAAACTGATATGAATAATGAAATACATGAATCTCAAAATAATTGTGCTGAGTGGAATACACATTGATGAATACGTGTATAACAATTTCTAAAAATTATCAAATTAATCTATAGTGAAAGATCAACAGTTATCAGGAGGCACTGGGGTGGCATTAAGTGGGCAAAAAGAAATGGACTCCAAAGACGTGAGGAAAGTGAGTCTTAAAGACACATTAATTAACTTGATTGTGGTAATATTTTCAAAGGTGAGTATATGTATCAAAACTTATCAGATTTTACATATTAAATATATAGTTTTTATATCTCAATATATTTCTATAAAGCAGTAAAAATTATACAGTTAAAATAGGAGCAAAAGACAGAATTCTTAGAGATGAATTTAAATAATTTTTCACAATGATTCTATAAAATGGTCTACAATGCCATATATTTAATAACCTCAACTGCTATCACACATGTTTTATAAATATTAATATGAGGTGGGTCATTGACATAAGCCTAGAAGGCTAAAATTATGAAGTGTCTAGAAGAAATCATAGGATATTATCTTTTGGGTTTTGCAGTAGGCAAATATTTATTAAACAGAACAAATAAAGCACTAACCATAAAAAATAATATATTAGACAACCTAGAAATAAACACTGTCATAAAAGACATATTTAAAAAATGAATAGGCAAACCACAGATTGAAAGAAATGTTCTCAATATATATGACACTGGACTAGGGCTGAGAAAAAAAAAAAACCCTCTTACATGTCAAAAATAAAAACTATTTAAAAAAATGGGTAAATGTTTGACCAGATACCTCACAATGTACTTTATATGAATGGCAATAAAGCCATGAAAAAGTGTTCAATAGTAATTGAAGAGATACAAATTAAATCAATGAGATACCATACAATTACTGCTAAGATAAAATAAAACTAAACCCTGACATCAAATATTACAAGGACATATTTGATACAACTGAGTTGTTTTTTTTTTTTTTTAAGATTTACTTATTTATTTTGGGGGGAGAGAGAGATAGAGAGAGAGAGAGAGAGAGAGAGAGAGAAAGAGAAGGAACCAAAGGAGAGGGATAAAGAGAATCTCAAGCAGACTCCACACTGAGCACAGAGTCCATGGTAGGGCTTGATCTCACAACACCAAGATCATGACCCGAGCTGAAATCAAGAATCAGTCGCTGAACCAACCGAGCCACCCAGGTGCCCCTAAAACTGAGATTTTTATACACTGGTGGGTAGGGGTAAACCAAAAGTAAACCAACTTGGAAAAACATTGTAAGTTTCTTATAAAGTCATACATACATCTCTCTCTCAATCCAGTAATTCTTTTCATGTGTATTTTCTTTTTTTTTCCTTAAAATTTTTATTTATTTATTTGAGGGAGAGAACAAGCCACGGAGAGAGGCAGAGGGAGAGAGAGAGAGAGAATGAAGCAGATTCCGTGCTCAGCAGGAAGCCTGATGCAGGGCTCAATCCAGGATCCAGAGATAGTGACCTGAGCTGAATGCTGACACTTAACCAACTGAGCCACCCAGGCACCCCTCCATGTGTATTTTCTTTTAACAAATGAAAATGTATGTCTAAAAAAAAATGGACACAAATTTTCATAGAAATTTTATTCAAGAAGTCAGAAACTGGAAATATTCCAAATGCCAACAGAGAATGGATAAGATTGAGGTGTCATACAAAAAAGTAGAATTCATCAACAAAAAGATATGAACTACCATTATGTATAACAACATAGGTGACTATGTCAAATAATAATGAGCAAAATAATTCATATACAAAAGAGTACATAAATTATGATTTCATCCTTCTAAAATTCTAGAAAAGATAAAATTAAACCATGGTGAAGATATCTTAATAGTGTTTGTCCCTGAAAGGGTGTATGATTGACTTGGCAGGGACACAAAGGATGTTTCTCTTGTGATTTAAATGTTCTATAACTTGATATGAATGTATATATTTTTAAAACTTATCAAATGTCAATTATGGTCTGTGCATTTGGCTAAGTATAATTTATACTCCAGGAAAACAGATTTTTGAAATATTACATATTTTTCCTCATATTTAAAAAATTCTAAAAATTCTAAATGGAGTTTTAAAGCCTTTAATTATGAATAAGGAACTAACATATTGGTTCCTAGCTTCAATTTATATACAACAATAAGCCTTATTTTTACATAACTTTGTACTTCCTGATTAGAGAAGTACAATACAAGTTATTGGAAGTATAAAAAAATCATTAGAAGATTGACTTAAAAGTCTGTAATGCTGGCATGTGCCACCACAAGAAACATCTTTTTCTTCAAATTTATTTATTTATATTTTTTTATTTATTTTTATTTATTTATTTATGATAGTCACAGAGAGAGAGAGAGGCAGAGACATAGGCAGAGGGAGAAGCAGGCTCCATGCGCCGGGAGCCCGACGTGGGATTCGATCCCGGGTCTCCAGGATCGCGCCCTGGGCCAAAGGCAGGCGCTAAACCGCTGCGCCACCCAGGGATCCCCTCTTCAAATTTATTTGAAATGTAATTGACCAAAATTCTTCAATTATTTCCTTCATTGTTTTTGTCTTTTTATTAATAATATATATACATATTTAAATAAATAAAATAATTTAAAAAGCTTCTAAGAAAAAAACAGTGGTCTCTTGCCTACTCTTTTCATCTCCCAAAATATGTGTATTGCTACTTCTTGAATTACTTACTATAGATAGATTCTATTGTCTATTATCTTTTTAAAATGCTGAGAGGCTCTCTTTCTTGCTTACATAAGCCATCTATACTTCTGCTACTCATACCTTCCCACTATTCTTTTTAAAGTTTTATTTAATAAAGTGATAGTTAGGACTTAGGGTATTATAATTACTCATCTATTTATAACTATTGAATGATTTCTTTCTTGAATTATTTAGTTTATTCTGCAATTATTTATTTCGTTTAATGTTTTTACATATCAGCTAAAACTCCCCTCAATATACTTCAAAATATTTTTCAACAGTTAACAATGCTTTCTTTTCAATGTCTAAACATACAGTTTTTAGAAGTTTCATTCTCCAACCAACTTTTGCCCCCCTCTCCTTCCTGTAGTTAGTTGTCCGCTAGCAGCAAGTTTGAAAAGATGGCTCTAAATGTCTAGAGGACACATGATGTCCTGGAAAGTGGCTGTCACTCTCCTATGCTGGCTCCCATTTCATGATTCCAGATCTTACTCTTTCATTCTCTAGCATCATCTTTCCGTTCTCTTTGTTTTTGTAAGTTAACAATTTCTTTATTCCCTCCTGTAATTTCAAATCTGCTTGGGGGAGGATAAAAAGGTAAGCACATATGGTCACTAAACGATGTTTTGACAAACTTCCTGAATATGTGTTTTGTATCATTCGCTATCATCGTTCTCTTAATGAGTAAAATACCATCTCTAAGAACAAATGCATAAATTATTTTGATAGGTTTTGATGCATGAAAAACAGCAGTCAATCAAGGTTATGGAGTCAAAGGACACAGAACTATTCATTATCTCCCAAGCCAACCTAAAAAGTGTCCTGAATCCATTTTTACGCATACTCATTGTTACACTATTTGTACTTTATTTTAAAGGCAATTAATCCTTAGTAGAAATATCTGGAAAGAGTGATCTATCATGACATTTTTATAGAGAAATACATATGATTAAAATAATTAGGCAATTACAGGCGACGTGAATGTTGTGCCCAAGATTACATATCGGAGAAACCACAGAGGAGCCGACACCGATGCAAACACATGAGGGTTTATTTACAAGCTGGAGCTTGGGTCCAAGTGTACCCGACACAGCTGGGCAGGGACTTGGACCCCGAGGTGGGTTCCAGCTTAGTTTTAAGGGCTGGTCTAGGGGACCTCCAGAAGGGGTGGAGCAATTCCTCAAGTTCTGTTTACATTTTGATATGGGGCCTTCAAGGACATTGAGCTCTGTTCTCATTCTGATATGGGGCTTCCTAGGGCGTTAAGCTGTAAACTTTTTTTTTCCCTGTAACTGAAGTAATGTAAATTTCAGCTCTTATTCACAGGGGCCTGAGACTGTACTTGTGCTAACGCTGAACTTAACGTGGAATGGCCTTAATTTTCTTGGCCTCCACAGTGAACATAAGCACTTTCTATTTGTTATATCCAAAATTGAATTAAAAGTTTCTATATTGTTGTTTAGAAAGGAGGCAAAGTTTTGTAGGTAAAATGATTTTGAATTACAAAGTATCACTCAAAAATGGAAGCTTGTCTATATTCAACACTGAACAAAAATATTAATGTCATTAGCTGGAGTGATCTGTCTACGCATGGAAAATAACATGCTAAAACTTTATTTTTTCCTTTTTTGGCAAAGAGATGGGTATAACAGATAAGGCTTGAAAGGCAGATAAAACTGAGTCACTGCATGAGAAAGTAGTAGAACATCTCAACTACCTCCATTTTGACTTCAGTCTGTACTGTGTATGCGATTATATTCTTTTCAGCAGGTAAAAGATCTGGTGGGCCAACCATCCCATAAGAGAACCCAAACTAAACCTTCAAGCTACAGGTACTATGCTGGCACCAGCAAGAACCCCTGTGATTTTTTTAAAAATTTTTATTTATTTATTTATTATAGTCACGGAGGGAGAGAGAGAGAGGCAGAGACACAGGCAGAGGGAGAAGCAGGCTCCATGCACCGGGAGCCCGACGTGGGATTCGATCCCGGGTCTCCAGGATCGCGCCCTGGGCCAAAGGCAGGCGCTAAACCGCTGCGCCACCCAGGGATCCCAAGAACCCCTGTGATTGACCTCAAGACAACGATGGACCTGACCTGCATGTACCCACCTATCTTTGCCCCACAGTCCCCTTATCTAAATCCAGAAGTATTCTCAGCATTTTGGAGACAGTCTTTGAGATGTTAGTCCCAGTGTTGACCTCATTGCAAATAAATTCCTTTTTGCTTCATCACCAGTATTTTCTTTCTCTTTGGATGATATATATCGCAGAGAGTGGCCAAAGTTGGCCAGATGCTCTTGTTCCCTTGGGCCCCGGTTACAAAAGGGGTAAGCAGAGATAAATAGGAGCTTGATAACCTAGAAAGAAATAAGAGGTTCCAAGACCAGTTCCAAGACCTTCCAGTTCCAAGACCTCAGGAAGTTCTGGAGGGAAGAGTGGCTGCAACTTGACAGTAAATAGGCTATTGATAACAACTATAATTTCAAATGAATTTCAAATGCATTTCCATTTTATTATAAATACAATTAATTGATTTACCGACCAAAGGTGGTTTTGAGATATGTGACTTTATCTGAAATACATGAATTTGTAATCATCAGTCCTTTCACGATTGCGTGCAAAGCCGTGTGCAATTTAGAAGTTAAAGAGCTAAATAATAAAAATCCATATATGGAAATGTTATAATATCCATGTAATTTAATTTTTTTCGAAGAATTAATTCTCAACTCAGACCACTGAAAAAGGAGTGTAGGTGTTGTGCCCAAGATTACATATCCGAGAAACCACCAAGGAGCCGACACCGATGCAAACACACGAGGGTTTATTTACAAGCTCGAGCTTGGGTCCAAGTATACCCGACACAGTGGAGCAGGGACTTGAAGTGGGTTTCAGCTTAGTTTTATGGGCTGGTCTAGGGGAAGGGGTGGAAGAATTTCTCAAGTTCTGTTTACATTCTGATATGAGGCTTTCAAGGGCATTGAGCTCTATTCTCACTCTAATATGGGGCTTTCTAGGGCGTTAAGCTGTAAACTTTTTTTTTTTTTTTTTTCCTGCAACTGAAGTAATGTAAATTTCAGCTCTTATTCACAGGGACCTGAGATGGCTGTACTTATGCTAACGCTGAACTTAAAGTGGAATGGCCTTAATTTTCTCGGCCTCCACATAGGGACCAAGAACAGGTTGCCTCAAGACCACTTGGCCATTTGGGCTTGCAGATTATGCTTGAGCTGAAAACAATCCAGGCCTGAAAGACTCTGGAAGAAATTTTGACCACTCCTCTCTCTCACTGACAGGCCTAAAAGAATTTAGGCTCCAGAAGAGAGCTATTTCCATAGGTAACTATATTTTAATATAAACTAGGGGGCATCGGGAGGAATTTAGCAGACTCTGTTTGTCAAAATTGCCCTCCCTACACCATTGTTTCCGTATGGCCCAGAAAACATTTGCTTACCAAACACTGACTCTTTTTCATTTTCCTGTGAATTGCATTTTTTCCCTTAAGTCCTCAGACCCATACTGTAAGCAGAGTTGAGTCAGGGGAAGTATTTTAACCCCCAGCTATTTTTCCTGATCTAAGCCTTACAGGCTATACTTATTGCAGAACTTCCTAAGAGATGTGGGATTATAAAGAAATGCAAAAACCTCAGTAGTTAAGGATTTTAAGGGAACAAAGGGAATGCAAAATCTAACAGTCTCTCCCAAGCCAGGAAATAGCCTCACTGTGTCAAAGACAGTAAATCAATGGTAAAAACTCCCAGTGCTGGTGCAAAAGTGCTGTTTCCTTACCTGAGATAACCAGCCAAGACCCCATTCCAATTTATATCGGCCCTTGGAGCATGCTCATAGTCTCTTCTTGCAGACAGTTACCTCTGCTTCTTAGAATGTTAAAGGCTCCGCCCTAGGAGGAACACAGGCTTCATCAACATAACACAGGATGCATATGTAGGCATGTTTTTAAAGTATTCCTGTGCAAACTTATGCCGGCCTTTATGTGCGGTGACAAGGTTGTCCTTTCTGAATATTTATCCTAATCCTAAATAATAGAAACTCACTTGGGATGCCTGGGTAGCTCAGTGGTTGAGCATCTGCCTTTGGCTCAGGGCATGATCCCAGGACCTGCTTCTCCCTCTGCCTGTGTCTGCCTCTGTGTCGCTCATGAATAAATAAATAAAATCTTAAAAAAGAGAGAAAAAAAAAAAAAAAGAAAGAAACTCACTCACCCCTGTCCAGGAGCCACAGCTTTGGCAGTTATTTCCCGTGATCTCTTTATTTGCTGTAAATAAAGTTTCTTTTATGTGACAACTCCACCTGGTGTAGTCAGTCTCTCTAACTCATGGAGGAACAGTCATGTTAGTTGGATTATACTACCCTCCTCTTAGTTTGGTATGACATATATATACCTTGTTTTGCCTGTCTTTGGAATTTTATGTCTCTGTGGATTCTCTTTACTTGTGAAATTTGATTTTTCTCCTGGTAATCTGTTTGATGTCCATTTAATTTTTAGTCCAGCTAGAGCTTGGAAGGGCAGAGAGTGTTCCTCCTGCCACATAAAAATATTGCTCCCTGTTCTGCAAATTTAAAGCAGAGATAGAAGAGAGAAGCAGCTGCCCAGAGTACTCAACAGGAAGACAAGCTGACCAACTTTCAATGGGCAATAAGGCCATTTCCAGGAACATGTAACAAGTAACTAGTGACAGCATTTTGTGCAGTATATTGGCAGGATCAAATATATCTGATAAAAACTCTAAATTAAAAATAGAAAAATTAAGCAACTGAAAATAGTGAATTTAAAAAAAAATAGCAGTAGGCACCATTATGAGAGGCATATCTAACACAGAATTTTGGTAGAACAAATATACCAAAAACTCATGAAACACAAAGAATATAGTCAATAACAGTGGGTAATATAAAGAGAAGGTAAAACTGGACCAAATAAAATGCAAACATTTTTTATTCTAACAGTTTCATAGATTTATTGGAGGAAGAAGAGAAATTCCTTTTATATACTATATTACTGCCTTGTATAATTTTTTATAAGTTAATTATATAGAAAACTAGATATAATCATCAATTTGCAGAGAACAGACATCTTCAATTAGTCCTTAAGTCCATGTTCATATATTTCTGAGATACTGTTATAGTCAGATATCTGTACTAGATAGATGGAATATGTCTATTGGCATATGTAGATTCTTGTACCAAAAGTGTGCAAAACTAGATGAGCAATCTCATATATGAGAAATTGCTCTGATGAGATGTACTTCTGACGAGATGTTCTATGTTACACATAACAAAAGCTGTATTTATTTTTAGAGTCACAATTATCCTACAAATCAGAAAGCAAGGGTGCTAAGCAAAAATCTCAGGCTTGGTGACATCCCATAGGTGGTGGTTATTGTCTATGTCTTTCTTTTATAGGCAGGGTTACTGAACTACACAAGAGTAGTGAATTCACAGTTGAGCCACAAAAATTGCTGGAGTCAGAGAGACAGGCAAAGTCAGATTATAGGAAAGAATGCTAAGGCTATGTTCCCAAATTGAAAAACTGCACACTGAAATTGAATACAATCTATATCTGGAGGATTTAGATGTGAGTCTAAAAGTCACGGAGTCAAGAAATTGTATAGGTAGAGGGAAACTATGCAAAACTGGGGCAAGCACAAAAGCACAAAAAAACTGGGGCATATTTTCTTAAACAGATGTCTCAAATCTTGGCTGGCAAATCACAGTTTTCTTACATGCCTGGCAAATACATGTTAAAGGATGTTTTGTTTTATTTTTATTATTTTAAAAAAGATTTTATTTATTCATGAGAGACACAGGCAGAGGGAGGAGAAGCAGGCTCCATGCAGGGATCCCAATACGGGACACCATCCCAGGACTCAATCCCAGGATCCTGGGACTCCAGGATCACGCCCTGAGGCCAAGGCAGATGCTCAATCCTTGAGCCACTCAGGAGTCCCTTAAACTAGCTATAAGAGATGTCACTTAGCACCTATTAGGGTGGGTATTTTTACAAAAAAAAAAAAAAAAGATGCAGAAAATAATAAATGTTGGTGAAAATGTGGGCAAATTAGAACCTTTATGCATTGCTGATGGTAATGGACAATGGTGCCATTGCTATAAAAATGGTATGATGTTTCCTCAAAAAAATTAAAAATGGAATTACCATAGAACCTAGCGATTACACTTCTGGGTAGTATACATACAAAAGAAATGAAAACCAGGGATCAAAAGATATTTGTACAGCCAGTCACAAAAGGACAAATATTGTATGAGTCCACTTACATGAGGTACCTAGAGCAGTCAAATTCATGGATATATAGAGTAGAATGGTGGTTGCTGGGGATAGTGGGCAGGGAGAAATGGAAAATTAGTGTTTAATGGATACAGTTTCAGTGTGAGAAGAGGAAAGTTATAGATATGAATGGTGGTGGTGACTGTACAACAATGTGAATGTTCTTGATGCTATAGAACTCTACACTTAAAAAATGGTTAGAAATAGTAAATTTTATGTTTATATATATAAAATTACAATATGAAAAAAGAAATAAAATATCACCAACATTCAAAAAACCCACCAAGCAAACATTAGGTAGATCTAAGTTTATGGACATGAGGATTTAAAATATATAGTTTAATATTTTAAATTGTAATACATCACGCTATGATCTTATTTATGAAGACCCATGCTATATATGCTTGTACAATGTTGCTTACCACTTGTTCTATTCAGTGCACTTGAGATCTGTTGGTGTCTTGGTTCAGAAAGAACTACCTTGCTTTGCTTTTAAGGGGTCAGTGTCTGTTACTGCCTGACCAATTAGGTGTCCCTAAGCAAAATATAAAGCATGTCCATTTTAGCACACAATCTGATGCCATCCAAATGACTATCCCAGTCTTTTTTCCTTACAAAAGTCTTTGTTCTAAGTTGTCATTACCCCACAAAGTAAAAGCAGTATGCAGAATACAGTAGAGGATTTTGAACAATAAAAAAGACCTAGTCCATATTTAGAATTCTGGAACCTCTTGGGGGTTGTGTGTGTGTATGTCTGTGCATCTGTGTGGTGAAGAGAAGGGAAAGAGATGTATATAGTTACTATTTGGGATTCTTGCCAGCCTTTCTCAAGAGCTCTGCTCCAGTGGATATACTTCAGGTACTTCTACATCCTTCTGTAACTTCTATCTAGTCAATTCTCTTTATTATTTGATACATAAAATCAACAATATTATACTGGTGGAACTACTTAGAAAGTGGACATGGTAGGTACAGTGCTCAAAGCCATATTGAAATTCATTTTATCAAGAATGCATTTAAATAGCATTTTACTTTGTGCATGAGAGGCTTAAGTTATCAATGTTTCATTCATTTTTAAAAATAAACAGGTCAGGTTTTATTTAAAAAATATTTACAATATCGAGTGGCATTTTAGAATTTTCAATGATAATAGTCAATAAAGAATAATTATACCAATTGGCTTGCACATATACCCTCCTAGATATATTGGGTAGAGTCCTTTTCCATATGCTATAAAATTAATAAATAGTTATTGAGTACTTAATAGTCAGCAAAAGTTCTCCTGGTCAATTCTGTTCGTCAGTTAAAATACAAAAGTAGACACAAGACAAAGAAGTTGTGTTATGCACAGCAAGGAACAAAGATTTAAGATCCTGACTACCTAAAGTATATAGTCTACTGGAAAGCATGATATTGAATAATAATTTACAGAAGTAATTTAATCTCATGAAAGATAAAGGATAGCACTGGAGAAGACTATCTGATGGAACCACCTATTTAATACAGGGAGTGAGAAGTGGGTATACATGAGAAAAATTATATCTTCCACTCTCAAAAATGGAGCAAACATAGGAGTTAGCCAAGTACACATATCATGGTGGGAGACAGGGAATGTCACAGACTGACAGATTGGCAAGAACATGCATAGAGGCACATTGGGAATGTTTTTCACATGGATCAAATATAATTAACAATATTACCTAGTGAGATAGAAAGTAATAATATGCCATAGAAAACTTCACAGGAATCTAAGTGCCAGGTATACCTCTTTACTCCTTCTGATGAAAGCATCCTGAGGGGTTCTTCCTTGTTTCACTTAGTGTCTTATACCACTGCAGTATGAGTGACTAGTCCTGTGATCAGTGCTAAGAAGCACCCTAAGGGACAAGAGAGAGACCAGGCAGCTGAATAGTGGTCTAGCATCCTTCCCAATAGAAAGATGACATTTTTAGAAGCAATCTGAAGGCACTACTTGAAATGGTTCTTGGCTGGAAGGCTCAGAAATGCCTAAAACTCTTTTCAAGTAACAGTGACTACCCCAAAAGATTTCTCAGAGCAATATAAGAAAACAATGCATGCTTTCATTCACTGATATAAAATATGTATGGAATTTTCACTGTATACTAGGCACTATTCCAGATACTGGGGATAGAGGGCTGAATGCATTAGATAATCACAAAGAATAAGTAAGGTGTCTCATTATTGTTGGGCACACTTACATCTATAACCCAAAAAGTGGAACTCTCTGATAGTCTGATGAAAAATTTGATAATTAAGGTTATTTGGTTGCATGTAGCAGAACATTATTCTGATTAATTAAGGAGGTGCTGAAGGGGACTCATCTGCATAGCTTTCAAAAATAAAGAGATGGACCATCACACCTTGGGAAAATGACAAATTGGAGCCACCCCAAGGATCATTTTAGCACAAGCTTCTGAATTATGTCTCTAAGAGGCTACTACCAAATAACTGAGTTCAAACTATGTTCTGCCTCTTTATACCTATATTTAAAATTAAATTTTCCAGAAAAAAAATATAATTCATTCAGAAAGACACATCTCTGGGCTTGACAATTGCTTTAGAACCACATAGAATTGCTAGAGAGCTCTTACCCACAGAAAAGGGGTATGTAGAAGTAAGGGGAAGAAGAGAGGACAGCTAAACACATCAGACAACTGATGTTCACTGCAAAACAGCTTAGCCTAGAGGCCTACAGAGTGCTACACAGTGTGGCTTTCTTACTTCACCTCCTTTTGCTGCCAAGACACAAATATGTAGTGGAATCCAGCATATGGATGAAATATTAAGTAGAGTCAAAGCAGATACCATGCTGAACGGACCTGCTCAGAGAAAGTACTCAGGGCTGCACTGCATATCTAGCTGTGTGGAGAGAAGCATAAGTCATGAGCATTAAGTCATACATTCATTTACTCTTTCAGTGAATTTATGGAGTGATTAGTCATTGGCATTGGGGTTGTTATCTGTAAACAGAATGAACAAGATGCTTAATGTCAGGGAGCTTCACAGGGAGCAAAGAGAAGATTCTTGGGCCATCTGCAAAGCTTACCAAGCCATATGCTCTTATCCTTTCTTATGGTAAAAGGGTAGAGAAAACAGAAGAGGATGATTAAGAATGATGACATGTTCTAACCTTTGCCTCGGCACCAGAGTGAGATAGAAGACTCTAAGAAGGAAAGAAAAACAGTGTTCAAATATATGTGCCTTTAGTAGTTACCTCACCTAGTAGTAAATATGACCAAACCAGCAGAGGGGGAAGAAGTGGATATGGATAATGATGGATATTGATAAGCTTAAATAAGCTTTGCGAAGGGTGAGGGGTAGGATTATGAGTATAAACTATACACAGAAGAGTGGGTACTATTGAGAGCACTATTGCACTTAGTAGCTATGTGATTCTGAGCAAACCACATGATTTTTCTAGGTTTTCTAGGTTTTTTTCATCTACAAACTTGAGGAGGTGGGGCTGTCAAAACTTTCAGTAAGAATCAGGGTGAATGAAAATTGATCCTTGCTTTCATCACTATCTTTTCTGGCTCATCACTGTGCCTTTTTTTCTTTCCTAAGAAACACATCACATCTCTTTCTTCTGTCCTCCTGCCCCTTTCCCTATCAAGGTCCAGGCAGATTAGGCCAAGATCCAGAGTTTCCTGGAGTGTAATTTCGAGTTGCTTAGAAAGGGAAGCCTGACTCTGGCCTCTTTAATCCTGCAGAGTTTCAAAGGGGACTTGGTCAGGGTGGGCGGCACTTCTCTTGCTGGGAGCATCCATTTAGCCAGTTTTCCTAACGCCTAGAATGTGTATGTCCATTTGCACAAGATTGTCTTTTCCTATTCTGGAGTGGTCATTTTATTTTTGTTCAAAATTATCTGGAGTTTTAGACAAACTTGCAAAACTGTGCTTTTATTAAGTGACTTTTTGAATAAACTCTTTGGTATTCTTGAGCAAATGTATTTATTTACTGGTATGTGCAATGACAAAATTGGTATTTTCCCATGTTGACATTACGTATGTTGTAGAACTTAGTGTTTGTCTAAGTACAGACCATATAGCAACAAATTAAACTTGAACTGTTTCAACAACAACAACAACAACAACAACAAAAAATCACATGTAGGTTGTATCACATGTAGGTTGTATCCTGAAAGCTAAATCCATTTCTGTTCTCCAAGAGTCTAACTGTACAGAATCCAGTGTCTGTAAGGCTCTAGAACTATCTCTAAGGTAATTTTGCTTCTTTACTTATTCATATGTAACTCAAATTGTCACCAGCTTCTCCAGTCTAACCCTACCAAATACCTCCCAAGCAATTTCTGAGTTTTTTAGATATTGCCTGAAGGCAATCCTAATCAAATCCCAAAGCATCCTCTGGTCAGAAACTCATCTTGCCCCTTCATGGCTATCTCTGCCATAACCACAAATGATTCCGGATAGACTACTTTTTATTTGGACAGCAGTGACTTTCACTGGTCTCCTCGGCTCCTAGCCCACTGCAGCTCTGGGAAGCAATCATGCCTGTGTTTTCCCACAGAATGAAAAGATAGCACTTTACCTTGTGAAAAGACTTACTTGTGGTTTAGAAATAATAGAAATATAGACAAAAGACTTATTTATAACTGCTACTCAAAGTCACCACAGTTGAAGGCCATGAGCTCAAACTGATCTCAGAGTCCTACATCAGGTTGGCTGCTTTTCTAGCTTCTGAAATATCTTCAAATGGCAAAAATCAAGTCACTACCATGAATACTCTGCCACCTTTACTCCTCAGATCCCAGGCCCAACTGGAACAGAAGAAAGAGGGCATCTTTATACCCTTCAGTCTAAGATCCAACGCTTCTATGGATTGAGAATTCACTATTTTCTAGAATGATGATGGTTGTAGCCAATAGAAGGCATTATCCCTCATAAATGTGAAATCAGGCTTCACAAAACTCCAGAAATGGTAGTCTGATACCACATTTATCATCCTTGAACTTATTAATTGCAAATAATACCAAGTATGAGATCTCATGGTATTAAAAAAAAAGACCTCACAGTATAAATTTCATAATGCTATAGCCAGTTTTGGGAAGCAATATTAGATAAGGTTAAAGGACTATGAAGTCAAGTTCCTTAGTTTTGAATCCTGGCTCTATGACTTACTAGATATGTGACAACACATACCTCGCTTCTCAGTTTTCTCATTGTAAGTTAGGGATACAATACCTGTTTTATAGAGTTATGGAGGGAATTAAAAAGATTAATGTATGAACTTAGTCAAATTGTACTTAGTACTATAGTGTGGCTGTATAATAAGCATTATGGGAGTGATAGGTATTATTATTATTGTTATAACTGTTTTCTTCTCCTGCATGAATTGATGAGAAGTTTAGGGTTTACACATTTCCTGTTCCTTCTGTAGTCTAGTTTTTTTTTTTTTTTTAAGATTTATTTATTTATTTGAGGAGGGGGGGTAAAGACAGAGGGAAAGAGAGAGAATCCTGAAGTGGATTCCCCACTGAGCCCAAACCTGACATGGGGCTCAATCCTAGGACCCAGAAATCATGATGAGCCCAAATCAAGAGTTGGCCGATTAATGGACACACTCCTGCTGTAGTCTAGTTTTGGCTCTGACAGCTCCTGTGCAAAAGTTTGGACATAAATCCATATGTATAACCCAGAAACAAATAATAATTTTCAGGCATAACAAATTTTAAGTCCATGTATGGCTGTATGTCCTGTATGGCTCAGTGGTTGGTTGGTTGACTGTCTGGCTTTGGCTTTGGGCAAAGCATGATTCTTGGGGTCAGGGCATGATCCCGGGGTCCTGGGATTGAGTCCCACATCAGGCTCCTGGTGGGGAGCCTGCTGTTCCCTCTGCCTATGTCTCTGCCTCTCTCTCTCTCTGCATCTCTCATGAATAAAATAAATAAAATTGTCAAAAATTAATACATTTTATGTCCACATTTTGGAAAAGAAAAATGATTATTATACAGAAATATAGTCTGGCTAATATACTCAAGTTACTTTATCAAACTACATTTAAACCTAAGTTATAGCATCAATATTGGGTGGCTGCACAAGCCTTCCAATTTTTCCTATAGAAAATTTTGCAAGAAGTATTTGTCTCACATTTTCATAAATAAGGAAGCTCAGCAATTCAATACTTTTAAGAATCAAAGAAAGCTCTCTCCCAAAATAAATCCCATTCTACGGAAACTGCTTTACAAACATCCACATCAATAGAATTATCCTCATCCCAAAGCCTTAGTAGTCTTCTCAGATCTGAGAAAACTTTAATGTGAGTCCCTCTCTGGGCATCCAGTGCAAATTATACAATTTCCTCATTCCATCACCTTCTGTGTATGTTCCTTCCTTGTAACAGAGAAGGCCCTGAAACTTTTAATGCCTTTATTTGCACATAAGGAAACTAAGGCACAGAGTAGCTAAAGTGAGTTGCTCAAGATCTCACAGGTAGTAAATGATGGCATCATTATCTGATTCTTTGGATTCCAAATTCAGTGATCTTTGTCCAGGTGACTCTCCTTAGGAAGGTTTGTATTATTTTAAATTGTAACACAGATTTTTTTTTAATTAATTTATTTGAGGTGGGGTAGAGGCAGAGGGAGAGTGAGAGAGAATCTCCTGAGTGTAGAGCCTGCTGCAGCACTCAACATGGGGCTAGATCCCACATTACCAAGATCTTGACCTGAGTGGAAATCAAGAGTCAGTCACTTAACTGACTGGGCCACCCAGGTGCCCCCAAAACTAGTTGTTTTTTTTATCTCAGTTCTACAGATGAGAAAAGTGAACCTCATGGAAGTAAAGTAACCTGCCTAAATTCACATGGTTGTTAAGCCTTCAAATGAAGTGTATTCACAAACACTCCCTTTCAATGTCCCTAAATATATGTGAAAGTTCGCCTTGTTAGGAGAAAATTATTTGATCTTGGAATAGATTTACTCTTCCCTGTTAAATGGGTAAGACACATTGTTTTGACCCCATGAGTGCAGCCCTTTAATTGAATGACATTCTCAGTGAAATTCTTCATTGATCATTACTGGTGTGAATCTGGTATCAATTTATATTGAGCCCAAACCACTCACAGAGACTGCTTATTAGTTGGGTGACCATATAATTTATCATCTAAATCGGATGCTTTCATGAGTAAAAGTGATGCCATTAATAAAGATAGCAGGACCGCAGAATTAACTGGGACTATCCCAAGCAAACAAGAATGCATGGCTAACTTTTAAGTAGCCTATGAACAGGACCATTGGCTTGCAATAATGACATTGTTTCTGGTAAGGAAAAGGCATGGTCATTCCAGGACCAAAAAATGAAAAGAATCTTATATTATGGAGGCAGATACCCCCTGGCAAGTTTCATCAAACATGCTTTGTTTACCAAAAGAGCAAGCTTCATAATTTAAACATAAGTACTTCCATTCATCACTAATCCCCTGAAGAACAGAAAGCTCCTGAAATGTGTTTTAATAATAAATATTTTCATGTAGCTTCAATCTCCTCACTGCTCCATTTATCTGGTCAGTGCAATCATAATGCTTGCCTTGTTAGACTGTGAATAGATTCTTCTAGCCTGTCTCCAGCCATGTGCTTACTAATTTCTTCTTGCTAGATGGCCTGCAGAGCAGAGTCTTGATTTCAAACACTATCTCCAAACAGAATGGCAGTGGGGGGCCAAAGGAATCTACCAAGGAAAGCATATCTGCAGGATGTTTAAAAAAATTATAATGGTCTGTCTTGATTTTGATGCTAATCTCATGTTAAACCCTACAGTGTTTCTTGAAAATAATGGCATGGAGATGAATTAAGGGAATTTTACTCTCCCTAGGACCTTCTCTTCCTTGTTAATGTATTTATTAGTACTACACATTTAGGATTTATTAAACTGTTTTTAAATATTAAGCTGAAAAGATTGGTCTGTCAATTAACTGAAAACTTGAACAGCAGGCAACTTTTATTCCAATGTTTGTATCACTATTTCTTTATATGAGTTAAGCTGAAGGCAAAATTGTGGATTCAGCAAGACTTTTCTTTTATATTCATCTAGCCTCTTTCAGTGCCTGTTTCTTCCACTTTTTGTCTTCTAGGGCTTTTACTGTTACCTATGATTGCAAGATCTTGGTCCCTCTGCACTGTCACGTGGTAATTTCATTAGTTCTAACTAATATAAGTCAAAGGTACTCCTCCTTCTTCACATTTTTAGAGCAGGCTCTTCAAGTGTCCAACCTCCACCAGTGAAACAAATCCCTGAGAGTGAAATTTCGGACACTTGTAGTAAGTACTGCCAGTAACCTCTGGAAAGCTCTGTTACAAACTGTCATTTTTTTTACCACGGAGGTGATACTTGTTCGTTAAACAGATTTGTGTAATTGGCAAGCACTGATGATTTGCAGATCAGAGGAGGAGTCATACAGGGGACTGAGACGGCTTTCCACGGAGAGACAGATATTAATCAAGAGCAGTTATGAGAGAACAAACCAGAGATAAACCACTATACTGTGAGGCTTATTGAGAGCAGAGGGTATGTTTTTTTTGTTTTTGTTTTTTTTTGTTTTTGTTTTTTTTTTTAATATTCCCACCTTTGTATTCACCAGGTCAGGACTTTTTTTTTTTTTTTAATTTTTATTTATTTATGATAGTCACAGAGAGAGAGAGAGAGAGGCAGAGACACAGGCAGAGGGAGAAGCAGGCTCCATGCACCGGGAGCCCGACATGGGATTCGATCCCGGGTCTCCAGGATCGCGCCCTGGGCCAAAGGCAGGGGCCAAACCGGGGCCAAACCGCTGCGCCACCCAGGGATCCCCTGAGGGTATGTTTTACATTTGCTTTCTATCTGTCTTTGCAACTGGCTCAATGGTGAGCACACCTAATTCACTCAGGGTTTATTTGTGCGTGTGGTTTTGTTGTGTTTTTGTGGAAAAAGGAAAAAAGGAAAAGTAAATGGCAGAGCTGGGATTTGAACCAAAGCCTGTGAATTTTGCCATGATATCTCCATATAAATTGACTATCTTGAATGGATTGCTTTTGTTGTTTCCCTCCTTTTGTCACCTCCTTATATACTTATGAAAGAAACCAAGATCAAAACTCATCACTCTAAAAAGGTGATCTGTAAAAACATTGTTTCCTTTTTACAAAGAAATTTTCAAGTAGATGGCCTAAGGAGTTTCTATATTGAATATCAGCTTGAATCTTGAGATTTTGAGCTTTTGAGCATCACTTGTCCAGTAAGAGAGGTCTGTAGCATATAAAGAATTGGGGAATGAGTTTCTGATACACAAACTCTCCAGTTTCATCAAGAATAACCGTAGTTGGTTCTTCACTGTTGGCTGATGTTTGAATGAATAAATAAATAACAGAGGCTGTTATAAAAAGTGTGATATTCATTCTGTTCACTGGTATTTGCACTTTTACTATCTGCAGGTATATTTTAGGATTCTCTTTCCCCACTTCCTTACAGATATGGCACTTAGCCAATAAAATGTGACCTAAAATATGTTCCCTGGTGACACAGTCACCTTTAAGATTCACTTTCTGGAGCACCTGAGTGGCTCAGTCATTTAAGCACCTGACTCTTAATTTTGGCTTAGGTCATGATTTCAGGGTGGTAAGATTGAGTCCTGTGTCAGGCTCCATCCTTGAGTGTGGAGCCACTTAACATTCTCCTTCTCCCTCTGCCATCCCCTTCCCCACCATTCTCTCTCTCTAAGAGAGAGAGAGAGAGAGAGAGAAAGAGAGAGAGAGATTCACTGTTTCTTCACAGTATTAGAGAAAGATGCCAGTTGTTGGGGAACCTGTCATTTCATGTTCCTGAGTGAGGATGATGTGAAACAGTCAAACTGTAATGAAAATGTATTGTGAATCTGAAAGAAGCTTTTGCCAGTTGAAGCTATTTGTTGTCTAGTCAATTCCAATATCCAGTATAGATTCATCAGAAACCAAAGTTAACACTACCTTTAATTGAACTACCAAGTCATTTCTATCTAAACATAAGAGGAAGAGAAGTTCTTGCTATGATGAGAAGACCCAGCAATTTAACTCCAATTTCCTTCCAAGTGCTATCTACACGAGCCCCTTGAACTACAAAGTCATTTCTAGCTAAACATAAGAGGAAGAGAAGTTCTTGCTATGATGAGATGACCCAGCAATTTAATTCCAATTTCCTTCCAAGTGCTACCTACCCTATCTCCTTGTACGGCAATTAAAAAAAAAAAAAAGAAAGAATGCCAAATTGGATTTAAATATATATATACATATATATATACACATATATATATTATATAAAAAGTATTTTTACTTTTTTATATAAAAATATATATATATTTTAAATTATTTTAGGTATTTTTTAAATTAACATCTTATAGAAGAGTTTTAGATTTATAGAAAGCATATGGAACATAGAATTTATAGAAAACGTATAGAACATATGGTTTATAGAAACTCCTTTCATAGTCCAGTACATTTTTTAGAATTAATGAAGCAATACTAATACATTATTATTATATTTTATTCAGATTACCTTAGTTTTTCCCTAGGGCTATTTTTCTTTTCTAGGATGCTATCCAGGATATTCTATTTCAATTAGTTGTGATGTCTCCTAGGTTCCTTTCAGATGTCATAGTTGCTCAGAATTCCCTTGTTTTCGATACTCTTGGCAGTTTAGGGGAGTTAGATATCTTGTAGGATATTCCCTGGTTTTCTGTCCCTGATGACCTGAAGTTTTTCTCATGACTAGACTGGAGTTACACATTTTGGGGAGGAAGGTTATAGAAGTAAAGTGACACAATTGTCACATTGTAACAAGGGCACATTCTACAACACAGCTTATCAGTGTTGACATTGATTTTTATTAACTAGCTGGGGTGATGCTTGTCAGATTTCTTTCCTTTCTATATTGGAAATAATTCGAATGTATAGTCCATAGTTAAGAGGTTAAACATACCTCACGTTCTTAAAAACAGTTTCTACATAAATATTAAACTATTTTGCATGGGAAATCTATTCTCTATCCATTATTTATTTATTAAATGCTTTATTTATACCAGTACAATACACTTGAGTAATAATCCAATAATACATGGTTCTGTTAGTGAAATCATTCCAGCTTTGGCCATTAGTAGCTCTTTTAATAGGCTCCTGTGTCCTTTTACACACATATATCATTGTGGGTTGTGGATTTTATTTATTTTTTAAGCATTTTATGGCATCTGTAGAATAATCTACACTTATCTTGAACATTTTTTTTTGTCCTCGGTCCTATAATAAGTTATTTTTTCCTAGAAATCCTGGTTCCTTTTATTGGAGAATGGTATTAGACATTAGAAACTATGTCCTAGGTGTGTTTATTGCTACTGGGTGCCATTGATTTTAAGTCATCTCAAGGAAATATATACTTGTATACAAGCTCATATATTCATACATATCTATAAATATTTCTGTTACTGGTTGTATAAATATTAAACTAAAATGAGTTCATATTAATGTCCCCAACTTTCATCCATTACTAAATGGATAATTCTAGTCCTTTTTACTTGCCGGTAACATCTCACTCCAAGAGTGAGAAACCTGATTTTCAACCTAATGGTGTTATTAATCTCATATTATAGATATGGACACTGAAGATTAGAGAAATATTATGACTCCCATAAGATCTATAACCAATTGGCATTAGCACCCAAACCCAAATGCAGTAAATTTTTTATTCTAAATCCAGTGCCCTGAATCTCTTCATCCTACATCATGCTTTATAGGATTTGTGGATATTATGTGTGAATTGAGAGGTGTCTTTGATATCACCTCTAAATAATTAAAGTGAAAAAAAATTAAATATTTTAAGAAATATGTAAAAGATCACATAAATGTTTATAATGAAGGTATTCAATCATACAAAAAGTATAAATTGTGAGATACAATATTCCAGCTGCTCTTTTAGACACTTGGGTGCAACTGACAAAATATGAAAAACCCATGCCCTCATGGTCAGTTATATATGTCCTGAGCTGAAATGTGAAAAAGAACAAACAAATCAGAATGGATTAGCATGAATTTTCTTAGGCTGCCTTCTGTTTTTTTAAGCTTGCTAAAAAATAATGCTACCTGGTTAGCTTTAATTTTTCTCTTTTAGTTGCCAGTTACTAATAATATTCATGAGATCATACCCTCACTTAATTTTCTATACATTGGCAATTTTTTGATACCACATGTTTTCAAAGTCTGACATATGCTATTTACAGCTTTCTATCTGTATGATAAACAGTTATTTCAGCTTTATTTTCTCTAGAAAATTGTTAAAGCTCTTTGTTTCAGTCTGACTACAGTTAAGATTTCCCACGATTATAATCTCCTTCTCATTCTAGTGGCATCTTTGCATCAATTTCAGGGCATCTTTAGACTATTATAAACACAGTCATCTATCTGGCATGACTTGAAAGCAATTCTGCCAAGAGGCAGGGAGACTAACCTTTGGAAATCCCTTCAAACTTCAGGTTAATGCTCAGAAAAAAAAAAATGTCCTGGTAGATTATATGTAAGGGGTAGTAAATCTCCTTTCTTAAAGTTTATCAAGACCAGTCTATGGATTTAAGCATCAGCTCTGATTGAATGATACCTGAAGATGAAGAAATGTTCCACTAATCTCTGATTGCTCTACTTTCAGTTAGCCTCCAAGCATGCTCAAGTGCAAATATCCTTTGAGTCCTGACTTGTTCTCACACTGCCATTGTCAGGTTATTCCTGTAGTCACCTTGCTGGTCTCCTAGTCTCTCATTTTGTTACATCCACATGCCAGATTAGTCTTTAAAAAAATGACTTTCATTATATTGCATTGAAAACCCCTCTTGCTCTTCATTTCCAGAATCTTGACCTTTTTCAGAGTAGGATTTCTTTTTTCTTCCTATAATTTTCATCTGACTCTTTGAAGGCATTTAAGTAGTTCCCAAACTTCCCATCTTCTTATATTTGAATCTTCCTATGCTCTTCCCAACCATATTGTATATTTGCTGCAAGCCATATGCCTTCTGATTCTTGATCTTTATACACTGCCTTGTGAAGAGCTGAGAACAGGGCAAGTACTCAACCCAGAGAAGCCCCGATTTAAAATCCTTGACATTTGTCTTTACTTGCAATAGCCTATCCATTTGCTTCTATGCTTGAGAAAGCTATTGTGGAAAAATTAATTCAGAATTTCAGAGAATATGTGGATCACAAATTTAGGAAATAAAGAAATGCTTCCAAGTTATGGCATCATTTATAAATGGCTGGACTACTTATGCAGTGTGTCACATTTCTTCTTTTTTTTCATCGTACTTCATGTAAAGTATATGAGTTTCAGAATCTAAAAGACTTGGGGATAAATTGCAGGCCCAATTTACAGTTGTATGGTTTTAGGTACTTTACACTACACAAGCGAAAATACTGTGAGTACCAAAACACAGGCTATTAATGTGTAAGTACTGTTTCTAATTATCATATGTAATATCTATCCTTCCTACTTTTAGTCTTTATGTCAATGTGGATACTAAAACATTCTGAAAAATTGAAAAATCAATGATTATTTAATTTTTCCTCTGTATTTTACAAATGAGAGTCTGAAACATGAGAGGTCAATTGACCTGTTCACATTCATAAAAGGAGTTAGCCATTCAGAATGCAAGCCAGGTCTCTTGAGCCCTGGATCACACTTTTCCTGCTGCTGTTTCTTTCCCAATTTACCACTTATTATTGTTCTCTCAGTTACTGTCCACGCTGCTTCCTCTATTCAACCCTCACATAGTGTTGCTGATCAATCTTTTCCCTTGCTTTGGTAATGTTGAGGGAAAGAATCCTCATCACTATTGCTTTTTTCTGCTATATACTGGTTTTGATGGGTTTTTAAGAGCAACTTCTAAAACTGAAAGCAGGAATTTCACTTATATAACAGAATTAATAATGGACTGCACTGACAACAAGATAAAAGCATTTGAGCAATAAAAGGGCCATTGATACAATTACACCCCAGGACCCCATCTTACAGATAATGTTTAGAAAAAGAACACATAGTTACAAAAGACACTTCCATGATTTTGTTTTCTCTAGTTGATAATATCCAGGATTAAATTGTGTTTGGCACAAATGTAAGTCATAAGAACTGTTTTCAATCCGATCTTTTCTGCAAATGTATTTAAAGAAAAATTTTCAGTTTCTTGATAGAAAACTAAATAATTTCAAAGGAGTAGCAGAAATATAAACTAAATCATAGAGAGGAAATTGAGGGGAAAAAAGGCACACCTAGGATTAGTATAATAGAAACCATCGAACCACCAGCACCAGGATAAGTGTGACCACTTTTCCTTAGATGATACTTAGATCCCTTGGCTTTGAAGACCTTCTCTATATGATGTACCCATCATATAGATGATGATAAAAGTGGAGTCCACGCTTTCATAGTCATAGTCATAGTTCATAGTCATTGGTATTCTAACTTTTCTCATTTGTGCCTCCTCAGCTCCTATAGCACCTTTCTTGGTGAATTTCTTGCTCTTTGCAGTCCTATCTTGTTGCATTCTTCACCATGCCAAAAATTTTTCTCTTCTTCTGTTCTGATATTTGAGATTTCTCATATTTGCTAATACATTCATGAATAAGACTAAGAAAATGCAACATAGATTTAGAGCTTATCTTTGCTTTTACAGCGGTCATTTTCATGCTAAAGAATAGGCCACTCACAGGTCACAGCAAATCAATGTATAATGTCTTTTTTTTTTCCTCTTGGATGTGAATGAAGTTTGTATACATGTGTAAGTACAATCCTCAGGTTTCCATTAATCTCATAGGAAGCATATGACTTCTAAGACTTTAGAAAGGTAAAGGCCAAATAAAATGACTTCTCATTATCAAACTGTAATTTAAGACTCCCTTCTATGTTGCTATTAGCCCTTTCCTTAAACCATAGTGTTCTCAAAAATGTTCAAGCAATAAAAATCTTTAAGGGAAGAAATGCAATGGGAAGGGAGGCAAGGAACAGACGACACTAAAGAGGTGTCATGGAAAGCATGGTAGATATAGGCTAACAGCATCTGACTATGAATCCTAGCTCATCATTTACTACCTGTGGGAATTTACACAAACCACTTCACATTTCTGAACTCCCATTTTTCTGCCCTCTGGTAAAATGGAAGTGCTAATACCTCCTTTGATGACTGAATGAGGTCAAGCACAGGACTTACTAGTGCAGGCTACAATTTATTATAGTTCACTGCCTTTACGCCCTAATTATTAGGCCACTGATTAAATAAATACAAAGTCACAGTGCTCATGTAGCCCTTGTGTTCCCTTTCACCAAATGTCTAGGCCCATTTTACTTACTCATATTTTCCAAAACATATTTTTAACTCTTAATATATTGAATTAAAACTCATATATGAGGGATGTCTGGGTGGCTTAGCAGTGAAGCACCTGCCTTTGGCCCAGGGCATGATCCTGGAGTCCTGGGATGGAGTCCCACATCAGGCTCCCCTCATGGAACCTGCTTCTCTCTCTGCCTATATCTCTACCCCTCTCTCTGAGTCTCTCATGAATAAATCAATTTAAAAAATTAAAAAAAACATGTATAAGGAAATGTGATAAAAACAAATATGTAAAGTTTAATGAATTGTAAAGTGGATAGTAGCTTTGTCCCCTCAGTTCAAAAAAGAATAGAACAGCACCTCAAGTGTTCCTGCATCTCTGCTAAATCCCAGGCCCTCCTTCCCCATCAGTAACCACCGTCTTGACTCCATGATATTCAATTTCTTACCTTCCTTTATAGTTCCATTGTCCACTTATGCATGCACACATGTGTACATACATGATAAATAGTATTTTGGAATGATACAGACTGCACTCTACTGATTGTATTGAGCTTTGCTTTTTCTCCTTGAGTCTTCTTAAGATTTGACTATATTGTTAGTGTAGATTGTTTTCATTACTATACATAACATTTCCTTAAATATGTAGAATACATACATTTTATGTCTTTATACAGTTGCATTTGGGTTACTTAGTTTGGGATTATTATAATGTTTTTATGAACATTTATATATACATATACATATTTATACCATATATTTCTGTGCAAAGTCATACTTTTCATAGGTTACAACCTAAGAATGGATAAATATACATAGTGTATGCAAATATTTGTGTCTATTTAATACTGCCAACTGTTTTTTCTAAAGTCTTAGTACGAATCTATACTCTTACCAGCAGTAGATACTTATTCCCACTGTTCAAAATTCTCCCCAATATTTAGAATTGACATGCTTCTTAGTTTTATCATGATAATTTTTTTGTTTTGGCATTGTAATATCTTTAAATCTCTTTTCTAATCTCATATGGTTTTAATATATTTATATTTCTTTGGTTATAAATGTGCTTGAACATTTTTTCACATCTTTTTGGCTATTTGGATTTTCTCTTCTGTGACCTGCTAATTCTCTTCCTACTGATCTGTAGGGGATACTTATATATTCTGGAGAGGAGTCTTCCATACATTTTTTATGTTGCAAATAACTATCCCATTCTGGGGCTTCCATATTTACTAGTTAAATGGTATATTTTGATGGAAAAAAGTCTTAATTATAGTGTAATCCATTTATAAATTTATTTTCTTTAGAGTTATTGCTTTTTGTGTCTGGTTTAATAATCATGTTCTACTCCAAAGTTATAGAGTTTTTCTTCTTTGAACTTTTCTAAAATATTTGTTATTTTCCTTGCATAATTAAGGCTAATGTCAATCTAGTTTTTATTTTTACATGAAGAAAGGTCCAAAAGTATTTTTACCATTTGGCTTCTAGTTGTCAAGGTTCTTTCTCACCTTCTTTAGTGACAATTTTGTCATAAAGTAAATGTCCATACATGTATGTTCCATTTCTGGGGTTGCTACTCAGTTTCTTTGGTATGTCTGTCTACTTTTCTTCAGTACTATTGTGTCTTACTATAATTTTCTAATAAATTATTATGTTTTATAAAGAAGGACTTCCCTTTTGTTTTTCTTTAAACCTTTGCTGGTTTTGACTTTGCATATAAAGTTAAAAGTTATACTTTTAACTTTATATGCACATTTAAGAGTAATTTTTCATTTCCACTGTAAAATCTCTGCTGGGATTTGCATTGAGTTCATATTGAATCTCCAGATAAAGTTAGAGACAATTGTTATTTTATAGTATTGAGTCCTCTACTATTCATAAGTATATCATTTAATTTTTCTCATTTAATTTTTATACATTAAAAAAATAATTTTTATACATTAGTCCACAGAAGACTTTACATTTTTTTTGATTTTACATATTTTTTGTTAGATTTAGTTCTCAGAAGGTGATATCATTGATGATATTATATATAACATCTATATAAAACTACATTTTAAACATTTTTTATATATAGAAATAAAATGGGTTTATGTATTTAATCTACCAAATTAATAAACTTTATTTTAGTTGATGTTTGGACGTTAGAATGCATAATCATATTATCTATGAATATTGTCTGTTTTAATTATTTCCCTTTTTTTTTTAGGATTTTATTTATTTATTCATGAGAGACAGAGAGAGAGGCAGAGACACAGGCAGAGGGAGAAGCAGGCTCCATGCAGGGAGCCTGATGTGAGACTTGATCCCAGATCCCTGGGATCATGCCCTGAGCCAAAGGCAGACACTCAATTGCTGAGCCACCCAGGTGTCCTGTGTTATACTTATTCCCAATTCTTAATAATATTTTCCTTACTGTGCTGGTTAGGATTGTGACAATGTTGAGAAGAGCTATGGTGTTAGCTAGTTTTATTTCTCATTTCTGAGATAAAGCTTTCGTTATTTCAACATTGTGTGATATTTCTGTATATGTGTGCTTACATACACAGTTGGTCCTCATTATTTGCAGATTTTTGTATTTGCAAATCTGCTTAAGCACTGCAATTTATTTATAACCCCTAGATCTATACTCACTGCGCTCTGACAGTCATTCCCAGAGATGTACAGAGTAGTGAAAAACTTGTCACCCAGCATGCCTGTTCCCAGCTGAGGCTGAACAGGTGATTTTTACCTACCTTTAGCCTTCCTATTGTAAATAGTGTCCTTTCCACAGTCAATTTGGTATCATGGTTTTTTTTTTTTTTTTTTTTTTTTTTTTTTGCATTTCTGTGATTTTTGTTGGTAATTTTACTATTTAATATGGCCCCCAAATACAGTGCTCAAGTGCTGTTTAGTGTTCTTTAAAAATGTATTACAGAGAAAATACATAGGTTAGGTAAACATTCAGGCATGAGTTGATGATTCAACAATATATATTTATAAGGTTGTCTTTAAGCTGAAACACACAATGGGCTGATGAAAATGTTATGAACAGAAGCTTACAGAACTAAATCTTGCATTTCCCTCAGGAGCAATGATTCAGTATTCACTAGCACAGTGTTTGCAGTGACTTTATAGAACATGACTACTACAGATAATGAAAATTAACTGCATGTCTGTGTGTGTATACTTGTCCATGTGTGTTTGTTTGTGTGTTTAGTAAAAACCATTAAATAGAATAAAAAGTTCTCTTTCTATTCCTAGTTGGTTAAGAATTTTTTTTCATCTTGCTTGTCTTTGTTTTATTTATTTTTATAAAGATTTTATTTTTATTTATTCATGAGACACACACACACAGAGAGAGAGAGAGAGAGAGACAGAGACAGAGACATAGGCAGAGGGAGAAGGAGACTCCATGCAAGGAGCCCATGTGGGACTCAATCCAGGACTCCTGGATTAGCCCTGGGCTGAAGGCAGACACTTAACTGCTGAGCCACTCAGGAGTCCCTTGTCTTTGTTTTAATAATGAATGGTTGTCACTTTTGTCAAACCTTCTCCATATATTAAAATAATCATTTAATTTTTCCCTTTGCTATTAATATGGCCAATTATACCAGCTTTTTAATGTTAAACCAATTTTATATTCCTGATACAGACTCATTGTGGTTATAATATACCCTGTTTATATTGTGCTAATGCTGAGCACAGATTATACATAGTCAGGTATTGGTTTGTTATGTGTTTTTCTAATTTTATTAATTTCTGTTCTTATTTTTAATATTTACTTCCTTGTATTCTCTTTGAGATTATGGTGTTTATTTTTCTAATATTTTACACTGGAAGCTTGGTTTATTCATTTTTAACTTATCTTCTTTCTTACTATATGACTTGACATTATTAAGTTTTCCTTAAATAAAAGTTGTAGTTACTTTTCATATTATTTGATAATGCAGTATTCGAGTATTTACTCAAATGTTCTCTAAATCCCATTATCTTTCTTTTTTGCTCATTTATTACTTAGAAATAGGCTTACTAATTTCTGAGTATATGTGGATCTCCTCTTTGTATTTTTGTTATTGATTTACAGTATAATTACACTATTATCTTAGAATATAGTCTTATGAGTTCTAGCTAAGAAATTTTCCTGAGGGTTTCACTTTTTCTTAATCAATACATTATCTTTAAAATAAAAGCTGGGAGAAGCTGTGAATTTAAACTAGTAATCTAGGAACACTTGCAGAATCAAACTCTGAATCTAATTGTTAGTTCTCTCAGACTTTAGCTACAAGGGGTGCAAGATTTACTTTGTCAGTCATAAAGAAAATGACCATTCCCTGGTGAAAACCCTGAGGTTTCATGGCATTTGGAGCTGTTTTGCCTACACTGCAGAATTTAAGGATGACTTCAAGGGGCTATCAGTTATCCATAGCCTCACTCCAAATAGCCCTCAGTGCCTCCAGATCCATAAATGGAGTTAGATTCCAACAGGCTCAGGGGAAAGCATATTGAAAAGTCAGTACAGGATGAGTGTGCTTTTTATTTGTCGGAAGATATGCTAATTATATGAAGAGAAAACATGCTAGTGTGCCAGTATTCCTATTCTCTCTCACTTTTTATCCTTATAAACATATAGAAATGCAATTATTTATCTCATCCTTATATTCTACTCCTCTCCCACCTCACTTTGACTGCTGCTTATTGCAAAACCCTCGGAAGAGTTGTGTATACTCAGAATTTCTAATTCTTTTCTTCTCTATTCTCTTTTAAGCACGCACCTAGTCAGGTGTATGCTCCAGCTCCTGCTCACCATATGAAATCACCCTGTTGGGAATGCAAAGACCCCTATGTGGCTATTTTTAGTGACAAAATCTAAATCTCAGTCCTCATCAATTTTGAACTATCGGTATCATTTGGCAAGATTTGTCATTCCTACCTTCTTAAACACTTTTTTACTTGGTGTCTGTGTTGGATAGTGTCATTCAAAAGTTTCTGACCCCCTGGAACCTCAGAATGTGGCCTTGTTTGGAAAGAAAGTCTTTGCAGATATAATTAGTTAAAAGGACGCCATACTAGACTGGAGGGGGCCTTAAAATAATAACTGGTGTCCTTATTCAAAGAGAAAACAGACACAGAGATGCACACAAAGGTAAGATGGCCATATGAATATTGAAGTTATTGGAGGAACTGTGGAGTAATACAAGCTAAAGAAGCCAAGCATTGCTGGCAACCACCAGAAGCTGAAAGATGCATGTTAGGATCCTCCCCCAGAGCTTCCAAAGCAAACATCGTCCTGCAACACCACCTTGATTTCAGACTTGTGGTCTCCAGAACTGTGAGAATAAATTTCTATTGTTTGAAGCCACTCAGTTTGTGACACTCTGTTAGATAAGTCTAAGACCCTCATAGATTTTGGGCCTCTAGAACCTCATACACCCCTGGGTTTGTTGGCATCCCATTGGCCTTTATTTCATTTCCTTGGCTGGTCTTTCCTCTCAGCCCTAGTCTCTTACGACTCCTGTGCTCCAGGCCTGCTCCATGACTTCTATTACTGTCTATCTACACTCACTTCCTTAGTGATTTCATCTAGACCCATGACTTTCTGTGTTCACTGAAAACTGCTGAATGTACATTTCCAGCACAGATCACACTCTGGACCTCAAAGCTACCTATTTGACATCTCTACTTGTATTCCCAAATAATGGAATACATTCTAGCTAATTTAAGGAGGTATATATTTAATATGGATACTCCACACTGCACCTCTCACCCATTTGCTTCAGGTCTAAATCAAAGTCCTCTATAAGTACATCTGACTGGTAAAATCTGAACTTATTGAATTATTTGTCCATTAATTCATCTGTCAAATATTTATTGTATGCCAATTATATGTTAAGGTTTTTTGTTTTGTTTTGTTTTGTTTTAGCAACTTCTGAACTTTATTTTCTGGTATTTCAACCTATTGATCCTATGTATTTCCTTATATCTTCCTATCGAATTATTATTTTACTTAAATTAGTCAAATCCTTACACATTTGGAAATGAGAATCCATGTACAAAATTCCTTGAAAGTTATCCAGATCTTACATAGATTTCCTACAAATGAACTTGTGGCAGCAATACTTAGGATAAAAATTATATCCATAAAACAGAAAATAATTTTTCTAAAACTGCTACAGACATGAATGATTTTGTTGATTTTTCTTTCTCAGTTTCCATAAGCTACCACTAAGAATATAAGATAATTTTCTTTAGGTAAGAGTGGACAATGATTTAAGGCCTGTGACATTAAATATTAATAGTTCACAAATTTATTCTACTTCTGAGCAAGCTTCTTTATTGATCATAAGCATTACAATAAGAGTTAGCATATAAAAAATGCATGTAGTCAGAGAAATGGTGTGCTTAGGGACACTTAAATTATTGTAGACCTTTTTAGCAGTCATATGGCTTTGTATTAAATGGAAATGCAGTGATAAAATATTGTGATGAAAAGTTTAACCCAGCAGTGCTATGGAAGTATACAACAAATAAAGAAGTAAACAAAATTGGCTGTAAAATCTTTTAAGAATAAAAGTGCAGATTAGAAACAGCTATTCAACCAGAGAACTCTGATTTTTAAAAGAACATAGCATGCTGAATGAGGAGGATTTAACTATTATTTCTATAGACTAGAAGCCTATCCTGAGTTTTTGTTCTCATTCATATTCTAAGGGCATACATTCTTTGTGTGTGTTTTTTTTTTTTTTGAAACCTATAAACATTGCTGTATCTCTGGTTAGCATGCTGACTCAGGTCTACTTTTGTGGTAAGACCAAATAATCTTGATGTTTGCAGAGCAGATATTAAAAAAATATTTTTATGGTTCATAACCAAACAAATAACCTAATTTTACTGACGTGTGATAATCAGTTCTAATTTTTCTTTCTGCGGGTAAGGGAGTTAGCAATGTGTTTCTTGTTTTGCTGTACTGTCAACAACCTAATGTAATTTAAAAAGAAAATTCAATAATTAATGTTTGTATGCACATATAGATTGGTTATTGGATAGACTATACAAGAAGGACAAAATCAGGAAACTAATTCTTTTTGTGTTCCATTCTGTGTCTCAGATGTATGAACAATATCAGCTGCTATACATTGTATTCCAGTTTAAAGATTTTTTTATTTATTCATTTGAGGCAGACCAAGTAGGAGAGAGAGCAGTAGTGGGAGGATGTGGGGAGGGGCAGAGGCAGAGGGAGAAGCAGACTCCCTGCTGAGCAGGGAGCCCAACATAGGACTTGATCTCAGGACCCTGGGATCCTGACCTGAGCCAAAGGGAGACGCTTAACTGGTTGAGCCACCCAGGGCCCCCAGTGGACTCCAGTTTAAGCCAAAATTTTAAACTTGTTTTTCTTCCTCTCTAATTTCTGATCTGAAGTTCAGGGGCAACAAATACATTGATTTGTTATTTTATTTCCATCTCCACTTCCTCTTAGGTCTTTCCCTTTGGTCTCAAGTCCAATATGGATTTGTGACAGAAAGATGAGAGAAAAACAGGAAAAAGTAGCCCACTTCCTCAGCTGTGGCTGATTTTGGCAGTTGAGTGGCTCTGTCATTATATCAAAATAGGCATCAAGATGGAGGCTTGGTGATTTGTTTGGAAATCCTCCTTGTAAGGACTATCTCAGAGTTTGGCTCCCTGATGAGTTTTGAATATTTCTCTAGCTGCACTCATGCTCCTTGTTAAATCCTCTTCCTCTAGCCATGCCCTATGGCTTCTTTCTGTTGGGCAGGAGGCCAGAACTTTGGTGCAGCTTGGAGCCCTGCTACAGTCCCATTTTGCCTGCAGAAACCCCCTACACCTGAGGTGCAGCTGACCCATGAACTGTCAGGGAAGTCTTTTCCACTGAATAGGCCTTAGGGACACATGTCAGATTCTCCCAAAAGATTTCTCATGCTTCATCAGATGAGAAGCATACAGCTGGTATGCACATTTCTGCATCTCAGCAAGTAACTAGCAGAAGGTGAAATGCCCATTTTCCTTCCCGCAAGCTTTAATATTTATAATTTGATCCCTAAGAACCTTTTTATTTGGCTAGACTTAGGAGGAAACACTACCCTTTTCCTTATAGGAACTGCTTACTATTTTCTAAGAACAGTTTTAAGTGTATTTTATATATGTTTCAATCTCAATGATACCAAATAAGAATTATCTCTTTACCGAGTGAGCTATGAATCAATTGAGAAATATGTCAGAGAACCAAGAAGATCAAGGTATAAATTAAACCTTTATTAATGACAGACAAAGGTCAAAGGATATGACTTAATGTGAGGGCCCAATGGGTCCTCCTAATACCTAACACAAACTTAGAACCAAACAGATGTACTAAGTTAATCATAGACCTCAGGATTGGTCCTCTCCACATGTGATGATGTTTCCCAGAGGAAGCAGAGGGCATTTATATCTCCAGGAGGAACAAACTAGGAACTGAGATGAGTATCTTGAGTTCAGTAAAATGGTAGAGAGAGGCCAGAATTGAGGTGGCAACTGAATGTCCTCTTGGAAAGGATTATCAGAGGAAGGAAGAAACATTCTCCTTAATGATGACTTAATTCCTTTGTGCCAAATAATGACAAGGAAAGCTGAACCATTTATACACAGCATAGTAAATAGTATTATAGGAGTAGATACAAGATATCAGGAAAGTGCAGAGCATCTATTCTAAACTGGGAGTGAGAATAATGACATTATTACATAATATTTAACTGTATTATAATTATCTTTGATGCTAGGCATATTTCATACATGAATAAAGTTCAGACAAGATAACTTTCCCAAGTCTCAAACATGTAGTAAGTGCTAGAATCAAGACTCAACTTCACATTGGTTTGGTTCTAAAACCAATGCCTTTAGGTTTTCTGAAATGATGCTTCTATTAGATTCTAAAGGTCAAGTAAAAGCAGTTAACTATACTGGGAAGATGGGAAAGAAGATCATAATAAAATCAGTGTATATTTTAGCTTTTGCTAGTAACAATACATCCTAAAACTTACTGGCTTGAAAAAGGGGTCAGGAGACTATAGCAATAATACTTTTACTAGAATTGTAAATGAAGTTTAAATACAATTTTATTGTCACACAGTCCTATCCATTTATTTATCTAGTGTCTATTGTTGTTCTCTTGCTATAGCTATAGAGCTGAATACTGGAAACAGAGATTGAACACTCATAAAATCAAAAATATTTTCTATATGGCCCTTTACAGAAAAAGTTCCTTGAAAGTAACACACAAGTTTAACACAAGTTAAAGTAACACATCTTTATTATCACAATTCCTTGGGTTGGTTGAGTGGTTCTTCTAGTCTGGTTTAGCTCATCTAGGGCTACATGGAAAAAGCTTGTCTCACACATAGAGTTCAACAGTTGAAAAGACTTTGACTGGGCAGGCTGGCCTCTGTTCAGTGTGGTCTGATCTCTAGTAGGTGTGTGAATTTTTCCATATGGCAATCTCAGGGCTGCAATGAGTAGTAAAAGAGGGTAAGTCCCAGAGCACAAGAACATTTCAAGCCTTATCTCACATTCTGTCTGCTAATGCCCATTAACTGAAGCAAGGCACATGATTTTATATTGGCTCCATCTGGCTTGCTCTCCATTAAGCCTAAAGGGTTCTGAAAGAGACTTAATCTCTTGGTGGAAGTTGGCACAGACGTATATTGCATAGAGACGTTCATAGAGGGATGGAACGAATTTATGGACATGTTTGCTATTTACCACAGTGGCATTTGGGAAAACAGTAAGAGGTATTCAGAAATGGAGCTTGCTGTGCCTGGGTTATATGTGTTTGATGGGACAAAAATGTTAGGCGATATGTCTAAAAACCATGAAAAGTTTCTAAAGTAAGATATTTATGAAGGAGAAATAAGAAATGAAATACTTTGTAGAATGGGAAATTGACAAAATGCTTTACAGTTACCCACTGGCCTTTGTAAAACAGCGTGCCAAGGACTATTATGCACCTGACAGGATGATTTATGAGGAAGCAGCCTCCCATTGGAGCAGAGGAGCTCCACCATGTTCCTGTGGTCACAGTGGGCACTGAGCAACGCTGTAGAGAAAGTGGCTTCTATGTTGCACTGGCTTGCTGGGTAGGGAAGTACACAGTTTTCCAGGTGGGAGGACAGGAATAAACTCATGTTTGCTATCCAGGGAGGTAAGGTATGGAAGTTCTGACGAGGGCCCCCCAGACTGCACAGGAAGAGTATGGCCCACCAGGGTCCAACCTTAGCTCTTGTGGTCTGAGAGCAGTTCTGGTGCCTCAAGAACAGTGATTAACAAGAGGTGCCTTAGGATAAGACCGGTTATTCCCTTCTCAAGAAAATATGTTCTTAACTTTGCTCTTTTCGGGTTCTTTTCTACTTAGTTGTGTTCCTATTCAGCTTTTGATGTATTTTTCCTTTTTCTTTCTCATGGCTCTCTTTACCATGTTTTCTGATCCCTCATAAATTGTACTGATTTTCCTCTTAAAGACCCTTCAGGTTTTAAAAATTTCCTTTTAATCATTCTCTAGAAGTCTCGCTGCAAACTCCTTAAGAGGGGGTGTGGTTTAGTTAGCCAGACACAGTGTAGTGTAACATTATCTCTTTTTGTTCAGGGCTCACACCCCTTTGTAGCTGTGATTCTGCCTCTCGATTACTGCCTCCTGGTCCTATGATGTAGTCCCACATTAAAAAACAAAAAACAAACAAACAAACAAACACCAAAAAGCAGTGATATCTTTGAAAAAATGCCTCAGAAAGGTCTTGTTTTATATATCAGCAGTTTCCAACATATATGTCGCAAATAGGTTTAATTGTGCCTAGACTGAAACCTTCTGGCTGGGGTGCACCCTGGCAGGGCCTGGGAAAATGCGATGCCTTGGTTGGTTACCTCTGGCCCTTGAACACTTTCTCAGTTTGCGCCAGGAAGTTTTCAGATATTCCATGTCTGCTGAATCAGGAAGAAGAGTGGAACACTGTGTGTGCTAACTTGATGGTTTGTTTCCTTGCTATACCTGCTGGTGACAGTGTTTGCCCCAGATTCTAGACCAGGTTCTTCAGTGGATGATTTTCACAACATTTTTAATATTTAGCATTTTATCTAAAACTTTTTTTAGTGTCTTCCTTAATTGTCTCACTTAGTTATATATTTCACTGCTGTATTTCCACCAAATATGTTATCTTTCCTCAAGGAAAATGCAGGGATTGAGAAAACAAGAACATTTCTTCCTACTTTCCCTGTATCCCCAGTGGTATTAGATTTAGGCCAACCATTTATGAAGTGCTTTCTGAATAGAATTAAAAGCTTGAAAATAGGATGGGGAAGGACTATAAATTTCGCAGACTATATGGGAGTATCAGTAAAGAAAACAGTATAGACCTACTTTAGGAATTTGAGTAAATAATTTGTCAACAATTGTGTTATTATGTAAATAAAACATGTATCAGTATTAAAACAAACTTTTGTAAGTCCTCATTTTAGGACACAGTGGCTATCCAAACCTCCTGAGACTTCTCAGATTTCAATATAAGTAGATGATGCTCAAAGAGAAAATTCTTCAAGCAGAAAATTTCTTCACATGGTCAGTCTGACTTCCAGCTCATTTTGGAAAGGCTCCTTATTCAGAGGTGACGTGATGACATAGGAGATATCGCATCTAATCACACTCAGATTAACATCAGCTCATTTGCTGCTGATAATCTTATTTTTTTCTACCACTATCAATCAAGTTTCTCCAGGGTCTTCTCATGTTTTAAGAATTCATATTTCACAGTTATGATGTTATGGCTATGAAATACAATCCACAGATTCCTGGACAATGTGATCTTGAAATTAGACGAGATGCAAAATTGCTCAGATCTGTGGTCAGGGCTACATTATTTTGCTTAAAAAATATCATGCATGCACATAGTTTTTAAAGAATGAAGAAGACAAAGAAAATCTTTATCCTCAGAAATCCCATTTTAAATTAGGTAGATACTATAATTACAAAGAACATTCTTCTAATCTAAACAAATACTGGGGAGGAAAAAAATGCTGAAAAAGCCAAGAAAAGATTAATTTGGAAAATATTGGCATGTTTAAATCCCTTGCTTCTCTGTCCCTGTTTCTGTCTTGGCTCAGAAGCCTGCTGAAAATCTCAGGGCCAAAGTTCTCTATTCTTCATACTCCCAAATAACATGGCTATCGTGATGATGATTAGCATTCTGTGATAAACATTCTTAACTTGGGCCCATAAATAGTTTCAATATGGCAGGGAAAAACTTAGAGCTATATTTATACTTTGTGGGTGCAGCTATGGCACCTTATTGAGAAAGAATCCATACTTCACACCAGAGTTTTTGAAAGAAGCATATGAAGAATAATACTCTAGGGATGCCCAGGTGGCTCAGGGGGTTAAGCATCTGCCTTTAGCTTCAGATCATGATCCCAGAGTCTTGGGATTAAGCACCACATTGGGGCTGCTCCCACAGTGGGGAGACTGCTTCTCCCTCTCCCATTCCCCCTCCTTCCTATCTCTGTGTCAAATAAATAGAATCTTAAAAAAAAGAATAACATTCTATAAAAGTGCTAACCAATACAAAATATAATGTGAGCCAGAGTCACAAGTGACATGCATGATTTTATGTTTTATAGTAGCTGCACTATAGAAGTAATAAAAGCTGATAAAATTAATTTCCATAATCATTTTACTTTGTCCAAGTATGTTCAAAATATAATTTCTATATATAATCAATACATAATTATTAACAGATATTTTTCACATACTAGGCCACAAAACAAATCTCAAGAAATTAAAAAAAATAAAGTCATAGCATGTATTTTCTCTGACCACAATGCTATGAAACTAGAAGTCAATCACAAGAAAAAAATCTGGAAAGAGCACAAATACATGGAGGTTAAGTAATATGGTACTAAATAATGAATGGATAACCAAGGAATCAAAGAAGAAATAAAAAATTACATGGAAACAAAGGAAAATGAAAACAGAACAATCCAAAATTATGGGGATGTAGCAAAAGTGGTTCTAGGTGGGGGAGTTTATAGCTAAACAGGCCTATCTCAAGAAGAAGAAAAAAAAAACTTCCGCAAACAACCTACCTAGCCCTTCACCTAAAAGAGCTAGAAAAAGAAGAATAAAATCTAAACCTAGCAAATGGAAGAAAATAATAAAGATTAGAGCAGAAATAAATGATATAGAAACAAACGAACAAAAAAACAGTACAATAAGTCAATGAAACCAGTAGCTGGTTTTTGAAAAGGTCAATATTGATAAACCTGTAGCCACTCATCAAAACAAAACAAACATCACCACCAGAGAAACAAAGATTGTAAGAGAATGTTATGAAAAATTATATGCAAACCAATTGGATGACCTAGAAGAAATGTATGCATTCTTAGAAACCTATCAAAGCTAAAGCAAGGGGCATCTGAGTGGCTCAGTCAGTTAAGTGGCTGCCTTAGGCTCAGGTCATGATCCCATGGTCCTGGAATTGAGCCCCACATTAGACTCTCTGTTTAGTGGGGAGCCTATTTCTCCCTCTCTCTCTGCTGCTGCTCCCCTGCATATGCTCTGTCTCTCTCTCTCTGCCAAATAAATAAAATGGTCCTGCTCTTTTGAAGGATTTTTTATGGTTTCAGATCTCATGTTTAGGTCTCTAATCCATTTTTTAAAGATTTTATTTATTTATTCATAAGAGACACAGAAAGAGAGAGGCAGAGACATAGGCAGAGGAAGAAGCAGGCTCCATGCAGGGAACCTGATGTGGGACTCAATCCCGAAACTCAGGATCATGCCCTGGGCTGATGGCAGACTCTCAACTGCTGAGCCATCTAGGCATCCCTGCCTTATTTCCTTTGAGTTTCATTAGATTATTTTATTCTGAGTTGTAATTTCTCCCCCCAAAAATCTGATACTTTGTCTCAAAACTAAAAATCTAATCTCTAAACCATGACTTTGTTTCTGGCCTCAAAATTTCTTGCAGGTTGTCTCAGGCATCCATTTTTTTGGAGATTAGTTCTTTTTTAATAATTCAGATAGGACATTTTAAAGTAAGTCACTTGGTAGACTATATTTCTCTTAGTTTTCTCAATTACTATGTACATTTGAGGAGTTTCTTTTGAGTTAAAAAAAAAAACAAACATAAAAAAACACAGTGACAAAATGCAGACCTATGAGGATAATTGGGTTAATTGAAAGTGTATGAAAATTTTGATGGCTTAGAAGACTATGTCTGTGATATGGGCTTATTTTTCAAACACTACCATTTGTTAACTTTTATAAAGAGGCAAATGCTCACCTTTCTGATTGATCCCTGGTCCTCAGACACTACAACCAACTTTAATCATTTTTGGAAAACATTTATTTCAAAACATTTTAAACATTTCTAACTGTCTAAAAGTCATAAACTCTATACATTTCTCCAAAGAGAAATATTATTGTAAACACCTATAAAATATGGTTTTCTGACATAATATTTTATAAATGAGGTTTAAATTTTGACAATTCTTATTTTCAGTCATTCCCAGATTCTAAGTATTAAAATCAGACAAGTACACATATTTTATGATTGTGCATAACATTTGACTAGCAATTTACAATTTACAAATCACTTTCTTTGGTTTGTTGGCCATAGAGCTTCTATGACATGAATGAAAATATAATTAGAAATCTTAAATTACTTTAGCAAACAATTTAGTCAATAGCAACTCTCTAATTTAGAATGGATTAAATAGAAGTTTCATCTAAAGAGGTTAAGTGAAATGGTGACCTTGCTACAGAACAAAAAAATAATCAACAAAATACCTACTATTTATAATGTTGCTAATTAACTTCCTTTGATGCCTAAAGAAAACCAAATATCAAGAGGAAATTTTACTTTCACTGTAGTAAATGAGATTGTTCAAACTCAAAACAATTATTCAACAGAAAATTATTGCACAGCATCAAAGATTTGTATGATATAATAAAATGATAGTAAGAAACATAAAAACATATAAAAGTAATAAAATATCTGAAACAAGATCAGAGAAAAAATAAAATATAATTAAAATAGATAACATATTTTAAAATATGTATTTCATTGGAGATACAGTTGAATCTAATAGAGATTCTCAGAATCTTGTATAGATTTAAAGGTCATTAAATACAACAGTATGATGTAATTAGAATCAAAGATTTTTCCTAAAATTATAAGGGCTTCATATATGAAGTGTAAACTGTATCTTGTCTCTCACTAGGATTACCTGATTTGTAAGACAACTCTGACCATTGCCTTAATTTTTTAAGTAAAGAATAAAACTGCTTTTGTGGTATACAGAATAATGGGCCCCCACAGGTCTATACCAATCTCTAGTACATGTAAATAGGTTAGGTTAAAAGGCAAAGGGGAATTAAGCTCCTAATCAGATAGCCTAGAAAAGGAGAGATTCTCCTGGATTATCTGAGTGGCCCCAGTAGAATCATAAAGATCCTTATCACTAATGAGGGAGACAAAAAAGAACTCCAGAGATGCCAACAAGAGAAGGGCTCCGCTGGCTTTGCTAGCTTAAAGAGGAAGGAACAGGGCCACAATTCAAGGAGTGTGGGCACCTCTACAAACTAGAAAAGGCAAGGGAATTGATTATTTTCCAGAACCAGAAAAAGGCTGCAGCCCTGTCTACTGTCATCTTAAACCTAGTGAGATTATTTCTGACCTTCAAATCTATAAGATAATAAATCTATTTTGTTCCAAATCACTTAGTTTGTTGTAATTTGTTATGCAGTCATAGGAAATTATTAACTGAATTTAAACTATATCTTGTCTTTGATGAGGGTAAGCTGAATTGTAAGCAGATCCCAAATGATGCCCCAAATTTTTAAACAAATGAAAAAATGATGCAGTAACTATGAATTTAGCTCTAATTTTGTAATTAATTCAGCAATTAAGTTTCAGAACTTCCATAAGCCTATTAAAATTTCAAAATATCAAGAAAATGAATATAAGCAATAAATTACCAGTTTCTCTAATCAATTGTTTCTAAAATGGTGTTTTGTTCTTTCTATAACCTAGGAACTCAGACACAGATGGAAAGAAATGACAGTGCTTCAGTATTTAAAAAGATAATAAGTTTTGCTTTATTTATTTATTTATTTATTTAGTATACATGAGTGTGGGGGGAGGGGCAGAGATAAAGAGTGAGAAAGAGAATCTTAAGCAGGGTCCACTCAGCACAGAGCCCTATGTAAAGCTCAAACCAAGAGTCAAATGCTTAACTGAGCCACCCAGGCACCCCTGTTTTACTTTATTTTAAAGGAAATTTATATTTATATTTTTAATGGCATTTCATCATTTTATATATATGTTCTTGCTTTAATTCATGTTTTTAATAAATTATTCTGTAAGAATATGCTTTTTTCTTGACAGTCTTTTCAACAAATGGTGTGGGGAAAACTGGACAGTTACATGCAAAAGAAGGAAACAAGACCACTTTTCTTATGCTGTAAACAAAAATAAGTTCAAAATGAACTAAAGACTTAAATGGGAGACTTGAAACCATAAAACTTGAGGAAAAAATAGGCAGTGATTTCTTAGATATCAGCTTTAACAACATTTTTCTAGATATGTCTCCTCAGGCAGAGGAAACAAAAGCAAAACTAAACTATTGGCCTGGTATTAAAATAAAAAGCTTTTGTGGGGGTGAATGGGTGACAGGCACCGAGGGGGGCACTTGACAGGATGAGCACTGGGTGTTATTCTGTATGTTGGCAAATTGAACACCAATAAAAAATAAATTTATTATTTAAAAAAATAAAAATAAAAAAAAATAAAAAAGCTTTTGCCTAGTGAAGGAAACCATCAATAAAAGAGGAAGGCAACCTACTGAATGGGAGAAGAGAAAATGATACATCTGATAAAGGGGTTAATACCCAAAATATATAAAGAACTTATATAATTTGACACCAAAAAATAAATAATCCAATTAAAATGGGCCGAAGACCTGAATAGACATTTTTCCAAAGAAGACATACAGATGTCCAACAGACACATGAAAAGATACTAAACATTACTCATCATCAGGGAAATGCAAACCAAAATCACAATGAAGTATCACTTTAAACCTATAGGAGTGGCTAGTATCAAAAAGACAAAAAATAGTAAATGTTGGCAAGGATATGGAGAAAAAGGAATTCTAGTGCTCTGCTGATGGGAATGCAAATTGGTATAGCCACCTGTGAAAGAGAGCTATGGAGGTTCCTCAAAAAATTAAAAATGGAAATACCATATGATCCAATAATTCTATTACTGGGTTAAATACTGAAGAAAATGAAACCACTGATCTAAAAAGGTATTTGCACTCTCATATCATTGGAACATTATTTACAATAGCTAAGATAGGGAAGCAATTCAAGAGTCCACTGTTAAATAAATGGACAAAAAAGATGTGGTATACACACACAATAGAATATTACTCATCCATAAAAAACAATGAGATCTTACTATCTGTGACAAAATGGATGAACAGAGAGAATATTATGCTAAATAAAATTAGACAAATACCAAATGACTTCACTTATACATGGAATCTAAAAAACATAAAAAATGAATAAACAAAAAGCACAAACAAACCCATAAATTCAGAAAACAAACAGATGGTTGCCAGAGGGGTGGGCACAGGGAAAAATGGGTGAAAGGGAGAGGAAGAGAATTTCTGCAATCCTAACTTCCTCTTTCTTCCTCACCTAGAGCAGAGCTCTCCAAACAGACATTGGGCAGGGATAGAAATGTCCCGTATTCTGCATTTCCCAATACAGTAGACAATATACACACAGGCAACTCTTGAGCACTTGAAAAGTGCCTAATGTGACTGAGGAAATTATTCTAAATTTTAATTGATTTTAATTCAGTCATTAATTTTAATTAATGCATATTTAAAAAGGCACATGTGCCTAATGGCTACAATATTGGACAGCAGAAACTTGAAATCCAATTTCTTACCAGCAGAGCACTCTAGGAAACTACTGTAAATCACTCGTGTTTGTCCATGAGATAAAATCTAGCTGCTATGCTTAAGCTACACTGCATCTCTCTTAAGAGTGAAAATATTATCTTATTTTTTGGTGCTCTTTTATCTGTATGTGCTGCTTATGTGCATTACATCTTGCAAGAACTTCAGAGATAGTTTTTAGATGAATGAATCCACATGTCACAGGCAACAGAAATTTTAATACAGAAGCTCATAAAAAGCCTTTTCAAAAAAACTGCCTTTTATCACAAAGGAGCATACTTCAACCTGGATTGCTTGTCAGTTTTCAAAATTGTTGGATTCTAAATTTTTCTTTTCTCTCCTCTTCCTCAGATTTCTTCCTCCACCTGACTCCACGGACAGAGAGGATACAGAGGACTTATTGAAGGCATAAGCCAATAGTTCTCTAAGTGTACTCTCAGACCAGCAGCATCAGTGAGACTTAGTTGTCAGTTCAAGTTCTCAAGCCAGACACCTCAGACTGCTGACTCATAAGCGGCTAGAGGCCAACAATCTTTCCTTTAACGAGTCTTCCTAGTGATTCACAGATACATACATAATACTAACCCGACTATGCTCTGAACAACAGTAGCAAAAGTATATGAAAAACTGAAGCAAATGCAAGCAAGCTAGGGCAAGGTGTTTCATGAAAAATAGCCTCTTGTTTTTTTTATTACTTTAGCAAATATCTACTAAAGGCTAATTATGTCCTAGGAGGCCCTGGGCTCAGTGGTTACCTAGCTCCTCTTAAGTGGCTAATGGAAACCTGTTTTGCTTCAGAGCACATGCTCTCAGACTGGTAGCATGGTGCGAGTAGTAATACATTGCTTAATTAATCTTATATTATTCTCCTTATTAAAAGGGTGGAAATGTATAATTTGTCCAAGTTTCTCTTCTTTACATAATAATAATGTGATCATACTTTGCATCCCAATTTTAACTGGTGGTAGAATTCCTATGCTTCTCAAACTGCTTTCCTTAGTAACATAAACATTATACATTCAGCTGTCATGGTGCTCACCTACTGGTTTGCCTTGAGGCCAAAATAAATTTTGCTTCAAACCCCTCACATAATCATATCTTTGCTCCTACATTTTATTTTCTTTCATCCTTAATCTTCTCACTTTCTCTTTGTCTCTCTCCCCATCTAAGACAAGAAAATACTGCATGAGTTCTCTTATATCTGCTTTTCTTAAACTAGGGTCTATTAGACTCAAATATATGTATATATTTACATATATAAAATGTTCTTCAATTCCTAGAAATCCATTCCTCGTTTTCCCTTATTATTTTACTGAGATCTACATGGTTGATTTTCTCTGTCCTTTCTAATCACTTCAGTCCTAAAACACCATTCTGCAAATCAAATGGTTTCAAGCAATGGAAGAAAGTGGTAAGAAAGAAAAAAAAAGATTCCTATATTGAGATAAATATGTAAGGCATTGGCACACAGTCAATATTCAATAAATGTTCTTCCTTTCCTTGACCTTAAACAGAAAGCATTTTGTAGAGTGCATCAGTGGAATGCATTTATATTCATGGAGAGCCATGCCTCCTCAATTTCCTGCATTAGTAAAGATTTGTTCAATAGCAATTAGCCTCAGAAATTGGTCAGGCAATATAAATACAGTTGATGAGCTGCTGTGGTTCAGTGAGAATATTTAGTACTTTATGCAGTAAAGTGTGTGTAGTTGTAGACAGTAAGACTCGGACCTTGCCATAAAAGAGATGAAAGTGAGACATATTTTGTATAGTGGCAAAGGATTTCAAAGAAGGAAAGAGAACTGAAAGAGATAAAAGAAACTCCCTGTGAGCAGGCAATGGTCCATATTACCCATCTAAAATGAAGCAGTGGGATGCCTGGGTAGCTCAGCAGTTGAGCATCTGTCTTCAGCTCAGGATGTGATCCCAAGGTCGTGGGATCAAGTTCCACATTGTGCTCCCTGCATGGAGCCTGCTTCTCCCTCTGCCTCTGCCTCTGCCTCTCTCTCTGTGTATTTCATAAATAAATAAATAAATAAATAAATAAATAAATAAATAAATAAAATCTTTATAAAAAATAAAATGAAGCACCATATTCAAAGGAACCAAATTAAGAACAAAGGTACACAATAGCAGGATTTCTACATGGCAGTGTTTCTCAACAGTATTTGGGTAGTATAGTTGTAGGTCAAGAAGATCCATAGCAGTGAATTCCAGGGACTCTAAACATGAGAAGGTTTCAGGGGAGGTATCTGGCATGAGTTACTCTTGGTTTAACTGCAAACTAGTCTAGAAGGCAGGAATCAGAAACAGAGGCAAAATATCATGAGGTCAGACTTGTCCCTTACACCAGGAATCACAAGTAGAAAACCTAAAACCCAGTGGAGACTATATCTAGCATGACAGTCATTTCAGATTCCTTTTCATTCCAGATTTCTTTTCTAGTGTAAGAATTGCGTTAATTTTTACCACCAGGTATGTTTCTCATTAATGCAGGTGCTTGACAAGAATGAGCCTACTGGTAGTTTGTGAAAGATGGGCCAGATTAGGAGTAGCACTAAGATTTCTGGCTAAGAGATTCATAATAGTCTGGAGCAATGGTTTTCAAACTTCAGTACACATAGAGATACAGAGCTTTCTAAAACAGAAACTTCTGAAATCCAGTCCTAGAATATGTGTTTCCGTAGGGTTGGGAAATGACCTAGATCTACATGTCTAACAAGTTTTCAAGCAATGTTACCAGAATTAGCGAATAAAAATGAAGTTGAATTTTAGATGAATAAAAAAATAAATTTTTTTATGGTTCATGCAGTATTTAGGACACAATCACACTAAAATTTTTTAATAATTGTTTATCTGAATGCATATTTAATTGGGTACCCCTCATTTTATTTGGCAACCCTATTCCCATGTCAGATTATTGCCTTTGCTCTTGGATCACACTTTGAGAAACACTTATCTACTGTAAGAGCTTGCTGTTTAGTCTAGAATCCACTACAGATATGTTCTTGTAATTTATTTATAGGGTAATACATACATATGCATAACAGGATCTTAAAATGGAAGTTTTGGTTGGCACATCAAAAGAAAATTAGTATCACATTTTAAAAGAGGCACTGGACCATATGCAGAAAATTCTAGAAATGTATTTCTTTACTATTTACTACTCTTTCATCCCCAAGTGCATAGAGTCTACAAAAAGACTCAGTATTGAAAAGCCCAGTGACAATTTTTATTAAAGTTTTCTTCAGAGACAGCTTTTCATGAATCCAACTAACCACTCTAAAAGGGAATGTTGAAGTATTATACCTCAAATCCAAAGGCATAAGAGGACTTTCAAGAAAAAGGATTCAAGAGCACATAGGGTAGAGCTTTGGATGTGCCCAAGTAAATTTGGATTATTACATGCAAAATTAAGAAATGAATTGAAACTATGACTTGAAATGACCATATGTGTTTTATTTCATAAGATGAACTAGACAAGTCATAGGGTTGCCAAAATTTGTATCTGGAGTCTATAAAAGAAATAGTTTATGAAGTAATTAAACTTAAGTCAGAGTGGATAAAAAATTAAGTTGATTTTAGTGTTAAATTTCAAGTATTATTATTGTTCAAAGCAATGGTTCTAGATATTACTGGATCAGTTTTGTTTATTCTTTAACACACACACACACACACACACACACACACACATACACACACAGAGGCCTACCCAGCCTATGTACCCATTTGATATAGTTTATTCTATAATGTATACCTGGGTATTCTCAAATAATTATTTTCTTTTGGAAATATAAAATCTGGAGCTGAATTTTCTTAGTTAAGCATTGGGAAGAAGATAAAACTTTCTAGCCCTACCTGTGCTCTAGAACTCATCAGATTCATCTTCCACACATGCCATTTGCATTTAGTCAGCATCTTCCTGCTGTTTATATTTGAGGGAACTGTCTGATATTTTTAAAAAAGTGACTGTAGTGTTTAGAAGAGTTTTAGATTTACAGAAAATTTGCAAAAATACTGGAGTTCCCGTAGATCCAGCATCCACTTTCCTCTATCATTGATGTCACATGTTAGTATGGTATATTTGTCACAATTAATGTACTAATTTTAAGTATTATTATTACTAACAAAAGTCCATGAGTTATTCACATTTTCTTAGCTTTTATCTAATGTCCTTTTTTTCTGTTCCAGAATCCCACCAGGATCCCACATTGTATTTAGTTGCTATGTCTTCTTAGTTTGCTCTTAGATGTCATGGTGCCTTAGACTTACTTTGTTTTTGATGATTTTGACAATTTTGAGGATTATTAGGTAGGTATTTTTTTTAATGTCTTGGTTAGGACTTATGCTGTCATCATGATTATACTGAGGTTATGTGTTTTGGGGAGGAAGACCACAGAAGCAAAGTGCCATTATGATCACATTATGTCAAGGATACCTACTATAAATGTGAGCTATGACTGTTAGCATTGATCCTCATCACCTGTCTGAGAAAGTGTTTGTCAGTTTCTCTACTGTGAAGTTACTCCCCCTCCCCACCTTCCATGATAGATATTCTTGTCTTCTTCAGTCATTTTGCATAAGGTTTCTGTTGAATACAGATTAAAGTGTGTGGTGGTTGAATGCTTTTTTACAAACCCAGTTGCATGTGAAAGTGACTGAGCCTGGCACAATTTTTCAATGATTCATTAACTTAAATCCACCATGGCTTCAAAGCATCCTTTTAAAACTCTGGTGTACTCAGGGTGGGATCTTACAAAGTAAAAGAATCCTTCTCTGCAGTGTGAGAGCAGCATTCTCATATTCTGTGAAAATATGCTCTAGACTACATCCTATGACATAATCCATGATACTCAAACTGAGAACTTTCACAGTGATTTTACTTATATAGTAGTTTGCCAACAGTTTTCTGTATTTAATAGTAAAATTGATCTTCTGATATTGCTACCCTAGAGAGTGTTTAATAATTAGCCTTGCTTTCAGCAACTCATGCTTCTGGCCTATTTTCACATGTTCCTAATTCTTACTTCTAAATCATTTAAACACCAACCTGAATGTTGAGCCTATTTGCTATTATTGATAATGAGCAACCATAATGTCTTTTGTACTACCAAAAATGCTTCCTTACACTTTAGTTACCAGTACATTTGCTTTATTTCATTTTGTTAAAAGTTCCAATATTTTTCATATGCTATCTCACCCTGAAAACAGACAGCAACCTTATAACTTATTAGAGTTGTCAATAGGCTTCATGGATAAAACACTAGCAGCAGGTAATGAAAAAAAAATCAAAGTTTAATTGTTAAAAATGAATGAGTAAAGCCTGAACACAAATCTAAAAGATAGCAACCCACAAAATTAAAGCAGATTGATTTCTGAGTGGACTGAATCACATTCCAAGACTGTTAATTGTCTAGAAATTTATTAGTGATTATTACACTTAACAGCACTTGTATCAAATAATCTTATGAATTTAAGAATTAGACTGTCTAGATTCTTTATTAAGGTAATTTAACATTGAGAAAAGTTATTCTATTGATTGCCTACAAAGCAAGTGCTTATTGAGTTTGTCTGCCAATTTTTTTAAAATTTGAGGTTTGGGGTTATCTTCCAGATAGAAAAACAAGCCATTTAACAATATTAGATTTATCCATATCTGCCTAAGGCCAAACTGTTTTATAATCACCTCTAATTAGGAGTGAGAAGGATGCTATAATAGATTAGAATTTAAAGATGTGAAATGGAGTTCCTCTCTTTTTTCTCACACCACTCTAAATCTTGTAATTTCTTCTTATTTAGAAAAAAAAAGAAAAGAAAGGAAAGGAGAATGGGGGAGAGGTACAAAATGTGGTATAAGTAATGACTGTAATATATGAGTCAAATTACAACAGGATAAAGTGTGGATCTTCACTAAATGGGTTTCTCTAATAAGTAATTCATAGAAATTACAATTTATTGCTCATCTCCTTTTAGTTGCCTTCTAGATGACACCAATTGCACATCTGCACATTACGGAAGGCTGCAATGATGATCTATCCTCAAATATATACTCTTAATACTTTTCTCTGTGTAATATGTATATGGGTGTTCATGGGTGTGTTTGTGTGGGAGGGAAGGAGATAGAGAGACAGAAAGAGAGACAGTAAGAGAGAGAAAAACAGACTTCTCTTGGTCAAAAATATCCTGAGAATGTGTATTTAATCTCTGAGTACTTAACTTGGAATAAATTATGATTCTAATTGTACTTAGATTATTTTACATAGATCCTTTAACTATCATCAGACACTAGATAACTATCAGTGTTAAATACTTTAAAATAACCTGATGATCCGGGGATCCCTGGGTGGCACAGCGGTTTAGCGCCTGCCTTTGGCCCAGGGCGCGATCCTGGAGACCCGGGATCGAATCCCACATCAGGCCCCCGGTGCATGGAGCCTGCTTCTCCCTCTGCCTGTGTCTCTGCCTCTCTCTCTCTCTCACTGTGTGCCTATCATAAATAAATTAAAAAAAAAAATAACCTGATGATCCTAGGATTCTGTTTTATATGTTTGAAATATTCAACATCCATAAACACTCAATAAATATTTATTGAAATCTCTTATGTAGCAAGCACTATATTAGATGTTGAGGTATAATAAGGGGAGTATTCTAAATAGCCTTTCCAGGAGTATTCAATGACTGGGAGGTGACATTAACCAAGAAATTACAAGCATAATTATAGTAAATGCCCAGTACATATGGATAAATGAATGAAGAAACTATAAACAGAGAAGATAAAATACAGGTTATTATTAGACCTGTGGCTGAGAAATTTATCTAGATAGTGAGGTGTGCCAATGGGAAAAGAATCCTTGAAGAGGTAACCTTTACACTGAGAAAGCAAAAATAAAAACAATTAGCCAAGAGAGGAGATAAATGGAACAGGGTGGTGGTTAGATCCTGATAGAAGCAATAGTTCCCTGGAGCAAGAAACACAGATGGTCCAAACAAAAGTAATGGTTTGGAAATTAGGAATATAGTCAGAGGGGGTGATTCTAAAAGTTAGAGTTTTTTCTAAAATTATTGCAATCTCTATAACAAAAATGGGCTGAACAAAACAAAGATAACTGGTTTGGTTTACATGAGTACTCTAACATGGTTGTGCTGTTCAAGTTTTAGTCCTCAAGAACAGCCTTAATAGGTTGATGTCAGGTACATTTTTTGGAGGGGGAATCAGAAGCTTGAATTTTTTTTCCAGGATCATGCAGCTAGCAGGTGGCAGGATAGGCATTTATATGCAGATTTTCCTGATCCCACTATTTATTTTCTCCCCACTCTTTCACACTTCAATTTTGTAAACTATTTTCTGCTTTTTCTCTCATGAATTCAACAGTCTGGACCCTCTGTGTTGGTGAGTCAGTATCTCTCTCCTTCCTGTTTGCAACTCACCTTCCCCTCATAATGAAGAAAGGATGTTAGCAGAAGTCCCCTATCTGATTCATTTTAACTGAAATGCTTTACAACTGATTAATGACATATGATTACGGAGAAGCAGAATGAGTATTAAAATAGTTTAGTAAATGAAGGTAGAAGACTTTTCCCAGAGTTCCACCTGCTGCAATCATTTGATTTGTTCTAACCTGGAGGAGAGCTTTGTACTAGATGACCTTAAGTGTCAAGGATTTATCCCATTCTTTGGATTTGCTCCATATTCACCCTAGTTTTTTTTTTAGGAGAAAAAAATATATAATCAAATTTTTCAGATAAGGTAGGTAATACACAATTGCTTGTGTGTGTTTCTAGTTTACTGGAGCGCTGAAGGATAAGTTCTTTGGTTGAAGAAAGACAGGAATCGCATTTATCTCCATGAGACTTCACCAAAACATGGTGTTATTGATGTAATTGCTACCTGTTCATTAAATGAGTTTTATTGTCACATTTGTCAATCAAAATGAGCTCTACTAAGAATGACTGAATAATTACGCCTTTTTATGGGAAAAAATGTAAAAAAAATTGATTGTGTCTTATACTTGATTTAGAAGCAATGGATGTTCTATAGACTCCAAGTTGACCAGCATATGAGTAAAAATACTAACTAATTACCATTTATTTAGATTCCCTGTGAGGTTACCCAGATTGCTTGCAAGAATATAGGAATATTTTATACCTGCTCTAAAAAGGAAAACCTGCCGTTCACAACAACATGGACAAACTGTGAGAACATTACATTAAGAGAAATAAGCCAGGGATCCCTGGGTGGCGCAGCGGTTTGGCGCCTGCCTTTGGCCCAGGGCGCGATCCGGGAGACCCGGGATTGAATCCCACGTCGGGCTCCCGGTGCATGGAGCCTGCTTCTCCCTCTGCCTTTATCTCTGCCTCTCTCTATCTCTCTGTGACTATAATAAATAAATAAAAATTAAAAAAAAAAAAAAAAAAAGAGAAATAAGCCAGTCACAGAAGAATACTGCATGATTGCATTTACATGAGATATCTAAAAATAGTCAAAGTCATGGAATAGAATGGTCTTTGCCAGGGGGTGTAGGAGGGGGAAGTGGACAGTAGTTCTATTGAGTATAAAGTTTCAGTATACAATAATGGATGAATGAATGGAGAATCAACTCTAGAGATCTGCTGTACAACACAGTGCCTATAGTTAGCAATACTGTACTGTACACTTATACATTTGTTGTAGGGGTATATCTCATTTTAAGTGTATTTACCACAAGGAAATATATTTTATATGCTCAATTTGTTTTGAGTTTTCTTTATTCAAAACTGTAAAAAATCAAATTATGTAGGGTTTAGAAACTAAAATAATGAAGATGAGTTCTTGTTAAAATATTTTTCAACCTATACATATAACAAAAGCTCTGGGTTCAGGCTGGGTTGGGCAGTACATGGCATTCTAGAGTTGTGATTTAATGCTTTTAAGAAAATTTCCATACTGAAGTGGAAATAGAAAAACGTTTCTGTACAGCTTAATTTCAGTTTCTACATTTGAGACATGAAGTTAATTCTGAGTTGGTTTAATAGTCTATGACAACTAACCAATAAACGACTTTACCAAACACAGATGTAAATTATAAAGGCAAGAGCATGTAAGTTTCCAAGCAGTATAAACGACAAATATTTTGAATGCTTCTCACTGGACTTATCATACAGGACTAATTATAAACATTATTTTCTTTCTGTTTGTTTATCAAAATCAAAATCAAATAACTATATATGGAAACGTTCTTTCACGGTACTAGTTTTCTGTATGTGTTGACAATATTATAACCTTAAAATCAGGATATGTGATCAAATAATTTTTTAATTTATAAACTAATTTGTCTATAGAGCCTTTAAAAGTATGTATAAACTAAACCACTTTAGTCATGCATTTACCAGACAGGTTTAATTGAAAAGAATGAAATTCTAGGAAACAAGACTATCCCATAAAGCCCAGTTCCTATGACTACCATCACTTTTATAGAATGATTTGAAGAGTGAGTTGCAGCCCTTTCTTTGCTCAATCTTATTTTAATTTTGTTAAGCAATGGGCCTTATGCCCCTTCCTTTGGAGGACACCGTTTAAATAGATTCTTATGATTAAAAGGTTTTCTTTGATGTGATTCCTGCTGGCAAGTGGATTGTGCTCCCACTGTATTCTGAATCTGGGTCTCACTGATATTCTGAATACAGTGCTCCCACTGTATTCTGAATCTGGGTCTCACTGATGCCTAGTAGGTGGAGGTGTGATTTTTAGAAGAAATAATTCAGTTGTGGTTAGAGGGCAAGAGAAAAAAAAAACTGCCAAATAGCACATTCAAGAGTAGTTCTCATGAAATTTTTAGAACAGGTAATTCCAGCCACCACACACTTCAATGGAGGTGAGACCCTAATGCATTGAGTAATGTTTTGAAATATGCACAATGGAAATACTTAAAACCTTTTCTTCAGCTAGGATATTAGGTCCAGTTACATTGTTATTTATGTAATGCAGCTGACATTCTATATTTTTTCTCTATGTAAGTCTTGCCTTTTTTAATAGCTATTAATGGGTACCATTTCTCTTAGACTAATCTCTGCCTATGAAACTAGCCAGCCCGTCTGTCTGAAGCCTTTAGATTCTTCCTGGAAGCTTTTTATTATTTTTCAGGGATGTCCCATAAGTTAGAGCCATCCTTAGAAAAAAAGCACAGATAAATAAACTGCTTAAAAATTCAAACTAGCTTCCATTTACTGAGCACTTACTATTGGATAAACACATTTTAGAAGCAATCTTGAATTTTTATTGCAATGATATGAGAAATATAGCAATCTTTCCAATTTTTTTGTTAAGGAAACTTATTTTCAACAAGATTAGCCAACCCACCCAGGAATATGCAGCCAGGGCATGGGGAAGCTAAGATACTCTTCTGCAATCTCTATTCTCCCTATTAGTCACAGGATCTCTTTTTAATAATATATTGTAATTTGGAAGCAGCAGGAAACACATAGGTGGCAATCAGTTCTCTAATTATAGTTCTTTATCAGAAACAAAACATCATGAAATAACACTCTTGTTTCTTTAATAATGCAATAGAAAGAAAATAAGCCACTGAAATTCTGTTAAGTCACTGCAAATTTGGGCTTTTTGCTCAAAGCCTCAGTTTTTCTCTTACAGAGATACCTTCCAGATATGTGTTCCTGCTTAGCTCAGTGCTTGACACACACAAAATAACCCGTACATTTGAGATGTGTTGTAGTCTGGTGGTTAACAGTATAGCACTATTTGGATATCAATTCAGCTATTACTTATTAGCTGAATATCTATATGGAATTTACTGACCTCTGTAGCTCAGCGTTCTTACCTGTAAGATGGATGTAATGATAGCCCCCATCTGATGGGGTTGTGACAAGGAGAAAATGAGTTTGGAAATGTAACATTCATAAAAGAGTTTATAGCCCATTTTAAGGGCTCAAAATGTTAGCTATTAACAAATCTCCATTATTAAATCTAGATGTATTTGTTCTGCTTTCTCTCAGTGCTGAGCATTTCTTCTTCCTCTTCTTCTCCTTCTTTCTCCTCCTCTCCTTTTTATAATATAGCTTATGTACTATGTATTTGTTTATCTGTTTTCTTTCACTTATCAGCATCCCCCTCCATTCCCTTTCAGACACTATTTGTCCCCCTGCCCCCAGGGTATTCTGTTATGTTTCCCACGTGTGTGGATGGGTTTTAAAGAGAGGCCCAATAGATTAAGGTAAAGGGTCAGCTTTGCTGGGTTGACAGTCTTGCTCCACAGGTAGTGTAAATCCTTAAGACCTGTTTATGGAATCTGGAATCAGTCTCATTTACTACTTTTCTTCTCAGTTAATTTGAAATAAGCTTTTCCTCTCAAAAAATAGATTCTCAGCATTTGAAACATTTACAGAAAGAAAACCCCGCTGCTATGTAAACCTTCATATGGATTTGCTACTGTTCAATTTTTTTAAAAAAAGAGAGACAAGGAGAGACTTTCTTTTAATTTCCCCTAGACTTTAAAAATAGTATTATTTTAAATTGGGATGCTTTTGCTTGGTATGCTTATGCTTTCCCTGTCATTCCTTTGTATTGGCAGCTTCATCCATTATACTTTGGTGAATTTTTGCAGAACAAACCATATTTTGCTATCTCTATGGGGTATTGACAAACAGAAAGTTTAATGCTTGCTGCCACACAGGAAAAATGGTTTTATTCCATTTTTTCCCCTAAGTATGGGGGAAATAACAGAAATAATTAGAAACTCTTTTAATGTAATACATAAACCTGTCAGCAATGTCTGATTTTCTACACAAAAGTGTTGAGATCATAACAGAAGCCAGTGGCACAGGTGTAGGAATCCCCTTCAAACTTTACTTTCTCTATTTGGAGAAAAGGCAACTTGGACTTAAATTCTTTCACTAATCAAAAGGAATAACTGTAGTTATGCAAAATCAAAACCAAGTAAACTGCTCAGATGGTGGGCATTTTATATGGCTCAAATTCTAGTTCTAGTTGAGAAAAAATAGCCTTGCTACATTTATGCTATGGAATAAAATTCTCAGATTGGCTTTGAATACTTGCCAATAGTCAGGAAATGCTTTTTCTACTTAAAATTATCCTACATTTAAATTTGTGTTTTCCATTTCATCATATTTCTCTAAAGTAGATATCAAACTTGTTTATTTCCAAGCTATGTGAGTGAAATAAATTATATTTTACAAGCAGCTAGTTAACTATGCTAGCAGAGAGGCAGCTTTTATTTTTTAAGATGCACCAAGTTAAAACTAATCTGCAATGCATATAGATTCAATCATACAACAGCATCTGTTATAAAAATGCATCTTAAAATCAAAGTCATTTGTGGCACTCTTACATGAACACTTAAAACGAGTTGTAGTTTGAGAGGCAGAAATCAAATGTGATTTGTTTTTGGTTACTTTATGAAAGTCATTTATTTGAGGGGGTATTTGATAAACAATAATTGTACTTGTCACCTTGAATAAAGGCTGGCAGCTCTGAATTAATTACATTTTGGTGGGCTTAGAAGAGTCTTATGTGAGATATATCCTATTGACTATGTTTGCTGCTAGATGTCACTATTGTTTCAGTGTTGTTCAACTGTGGGCTACTTTCTTGGACTGTGAGAAGGGAGGCATTTGGTTGATCATCCTTGTTGGCCAAAACATGATTCACCAAAAGAAAAACATTTAATACCATCTATATTAGGTACAAAAAAAAAAAAAGGTAAAAGCCTACTCAGAGTGCACATGAGATTTAACTGCACTGGAGATTTCTTAATGATATTTTTATTATCAACATGACAGAAAATGGAGGGGGTAGTAGCTGGTGGGAAATCTACAGTTTTGACGGTATTCAGGACTCCAAGCTAGTTAAGACTTATCTTGAAATATCAAGAACAAATGTATTTTACCACTGTACCTGCTTGGTTGGTTTTAAAAAGACCCCAATGTGTTTATGTTTCTTTTATGGATTTGATTTACATATATGTATATAAAAGGTGTGTGTGTGTGTGTGTGTGCACATGCTCATGTGTGTATACCTACATATTTTTTTCTCCTACACTATGCAGTTCCCTGGGAAATTTTCATAGATTATTAAATATATTGTTCTGACATAATTTACTGAATGTTCCTTTAGCCCCCTCCATTTGGAAACCATCTATAATATTTGCACTCCTTAACAGAGTAAAATGTGATTATCACTTTTAGGGATAAAAATCTAAACATTAGTATAGTTTCTAGTATTTTTGAGAGGAAACTGGTCCTACAAAATAGGAGTTGCACATATTTGAACACTGCTCCTGACTTTAACCTAAAATCATTTGATATCATTGCCTTGTTAAACAGCTTACCACTTACAGAGTTATGAGAAGAGTCATTTTGAGTTCACAGCATTATCTTATAAGCAATGGAGCACATCATTAAACCAAAATAATAATTTTTTAGAAAAACAATTATGAACATTCATCGAAGCCTCCTTGCATGAACAAAGGGAAGCACTACACTTATCGTTCAAGAAAATATTGTAATTTAAGATAAAATGGGAATGATAACTCATAATTTTCTCTATGAGATCAAGAGCCCTCAATTCTTTTAATATGTAGTGTGGAACCTGTCAGATAAACTTGCCACACAAAACACATTATTAAGTAGTTCATTTATGTGAAATAATACAGAAATGGCATTTTCAAAATTGGATGAGGTAATTTGGTACAGGAATGATCTAAAACAACAGTTCGACATAATTAATTTGATGTGTGGCTAGAGTTTCAGAGTATGAACAGCTCCACAGGAAACAGCTTATGAGTACAAAGGGTTATACCTTTTTTCTAAATTAAGCAATTGTGAACTTGTAGGAAATGATTAGATTTTTCATGAGTTTGTTAGCTGAGACGAATTGAATGATACAAGTAGAATTACTTTTGTGTTTTAATTTTAAGATGTAAACCTGCAAAATATATTTTCTAAGCCATTGTGTTGTTATTAACAACACAAATATACAAATCAAAAAAGCAAATTTATATCTAGCTCTGTTTTAATTAAAATTAAAAAAGTAAAATTAAATAAGTAAAATTAAATAAAAAATGTACAAAAAAGGATTGCTAAGACCTAGTATGATGTGTTTATGGCACTGTATAAGGTATATAGAAATTAGTGCCTCTGTCTCAGCTCTTTTGATCCTGCTCTGAAAAAGCTGGCCAGAGAGAAAGGCCTAATTTTCAGATCTGGTTGTTTGCTACAGAAGGGCAGAAATCAAAAGAGCAAGCAGTAGGTCAATATAGATCCTCACAGGATTCCAGCCACCTGTAAATCCAACCCATAAATAACCTGGAATCTAACAGAGCAGTATTTTCATCTTTGGTTTTGAGGAAAAGATAGCAAAGTTTTGCATTTATGATAGCTCAAGTGCAAAATCAGACTATTGATCTATTCCTATCACAACTTCTACTTTGATAGTGATTCCCAAAATTACTTTATAGAAGAAAAAGGTTGTTTTTCTCAATATACCCCCAATTTTCTTACCACATCCTTAAAAATGGCTTCTTATATTTATATATGATTTTCTCCCCAAAATAAAAGACTTTTGCCTTGGCTGCATCTATTGCAAAAATAATTAAACAGTAGATATTAAAAATTGTTCCAGAAGCTGCACTAAAATGCATTATTACCTTGACTTTTAAGCTATAATAAAATAAATCTATGTTCACTGAATTTGAGATAACAAGTTCCTCAAAAAATGTTTTTGGAGTTAAAAAAAAAGAAAATGAAAGTAGTGAATAAGAAAAGCATTCAATATTTTCAAAGTCTTAAGAATTATTATCAGACATAAAATTTCTCCTAACTGGCTTTTCTCTAACAATTGCTTTTCCTCTCCATTTTGGCTTTTCCTCCCATCCTGTTTTACATCTAAATCATAAGGTTATTTTTAATAAAAATTCATGTAGATTCATGTAATTATATTCATGAAATTGTTGAGTCTAATGGTCAAATACATCTTATTTTAGGAATAATAAACCCTTAAAATTAGAGAGAAAGATAAACCATGAAAGACTCCTAACTCTGGCATACAAACAAAGGATTTCAGAAGAGGAAAAAGGTAAGGGGATGGGGTGACTGGGTGATGGGCACTAAGGAGGGCATTCGATGGGATGAGCACTGGGTGTTATGCTATACATTGGCAAATTGGATTTAAACAAAAAAGGGACAAAAAAAGGAATAATATATCCTTAGCTGAACACATGTTTATGGAGGAAGAACTCGTTTGATTCAGATTAGCTACTAATATATTTACCCCAAAGATACAGATGCAGTATATAAATGCTGCTTCTCTCTAGGGATCTTCAACTATCATCAGATGATTTCATCCTGGGTGTTAATGTGACAATGTAACTTAGTAGTTAAGGTAAGTATCATTCTGGTCTGATTCTTTGTGAACTGGGCAAATTGTTCAACCCTTTGAGTATGTTTTCCACAAACAAAAAATGGCATGACTATCAGGAGATTTTTTTAATTAGGTGGTTTTATGACATAGAGGCTAAGGAAGGTAACTGGGTAGATAAGTAAGCTGTTAAACTCTGACAATGAAATTTGATAATGTGTCTTGGTTCAAAGAGAGAGAACAGAACTGAACTTGAATGCAGGTCTAAACATTTTGACAAAAGAAAAGGTCATCTATTTGAGCCAACCATTAATGCTATTGGTAATCCACATAGAGTATAATGGGAATTCGTGGCAGGAAAACACTAAAAAGAAGCATTTTGGTTTGAAACTGCATTCATTTAGAGATGCTTCTCTTGTTGAATGTTGATGCCAGCCCAACTGAGATATTTTGCATATCTCTTCAGGAGGAATTCAGTACCTAAAATAAACGTCAAGGTAGTCCTGTATCAACAGTGAATATTCCAGTACTTTGTGGTCTATGGAATGTGACATCTTCTGATGCATCTGAACTGTTTACACACTGGTACCACACAGATGGCTACTTTTCTTGGATTCACCCTTCAAGGATAACCACAGAAGTAACTTTCCCAGAGTCTCTTCTTTATCCTTATTTCCTCACCATCAAGCTGGATTAAGTGCTTAGTATTAGTCAAAATCTTATATACAGACACTAGAAACATTGTAGATAGCTTAAGAAGAAAAGAATTTAAGTGTTATCAACAGCTCACAGTATTATTTGGAAGAGTTTACAATAATTCTCAGAAAAAAATGAAGACAAGGATTGTCAGCTAAATTTTCAGGAAAACTTACAAAACTATGGATCAGAACAAGGTCAAGGGAGCTGCTGCCTCTACCATGATTTGCAGATCCAATAAACTGCTCCTGTGACCACTAGCTCTATTACAAGCCACCTTTGCCATAACTGGGTGGCTGTCAAATTAGAAAGCCAAGTGCTTTATTGAGAAACTGTCAGCACCATAATGATGCAACTTCTGCTGAAACAGAAATTTCTGCTTCTTGCCATGCTCCTCAAATAATACAATTCTTTTTCAGGTTTGTACAAGCACATATGATTGGTGGAACCTAAATCATGTACAGAATCCAAATTGCATGGTAGGATGGAAAGAAAATTCAGGTTTTTAACTCTCCTAATGTCCCTGCTTTGTCCGTAGAGAATAGCATGTCTGAAGAGTGGTGAACACAGGATCTGCCACATGCCCCTTCATTTTGCTCAATAATATTTTTTATATAGCACTTACTGCAGATGATAAGGATTGTAATACACTGTAGAGAGTTCTATAATTTCAAATCAGTATAGATAAGCAGGGCCTACATCATAGTAATTGCTATGATCTCATATAAAATAAGTACATAAAGTACCTCCACACAGTATAATCCACATATTATGAATGCCAAAATAACTATTATTATGATTGTTACACTCTTCATATCTATCTACTCTGGACTATAGATTCCTTGAGAATAGTGTCTATATCCTTAGTTTTATCCCCTGTGCCTATTAGAGTACCTAGCATATCTACTAGGTGACAAATAAATCTTAGTAGAAGGAAGACTGCAAAAGTGTAACCAAGTGCAATCTGTGGGATAGCTTAAAGATTAATGCCATGAGAATACTAAGTGTTGCCTTGGAGTTTATTGAACGGTCTTGAATTTTAAGAAATTAGAACCATTTACATGGATAATGAAGTCAAATTATTCATTTTTGTTTATTTGCAAGTAAAAAAATAAAGTGGTTAATGAGTATGCTTTTTAAAATATTAGTTATGTATTAAAAATTGGGCAGATCTTCTGTTAACTCACATATTACTTAATTAGCAATGTTAAAGAAGGCTTTAAGCTAATCAGCAATACATTTATCTGCATATTGTGTAAGCTATTTTCTTAAAATGAAGTTAGCCTGCAAGGTGCCCTACTTTTTGTTATTCATAAACCCAATGGAACTTTGTTTGGTTTGTAAGAAATAATACTATCTGTATTTTATTTAAAGGATTAGGTGGGGGAATGCTTGGGGGGTTCAGTGGTTGAGTGTCTGCCTTTGGCTCAGGTCATAATCCCTGGGTCCTGGGATGGAGTCCCACATTGGTCTCCCCAGGGGGAGCCTGCTTCTCCCTTTGCCTATGTCTCTGCCTCTCTATGTCTCTTGTGAATAAATGAATAAAATCTTTAAAAAAAAAATAAAGGATTAGGTAGGGAAATTTTTCACTCACCATTATGAAACTAAAGTTTGAAAATCTCAAAAACAATAAAAAAATTTATTAACCAACATTTTGCACTTTCCTGAGTCATTACTTTTGTTCTGGATTTTATCTTGTTTGTAAATGATTTTGTTTGGGTAGGTTAAATTGTACTATACTCTTAAAGTAAAAAGTGATATTTGACCATTTGTTGATGTCTTATCTTCAGAGTGTTTACATAGTTGTAGGCGGCTGTCCAGTCTCTACTAGACTATCTTCCTGAAATATCCAAGATAGGGAAATTACCATTTCACAACACAGGGTGATTTCCCACAAAATTTCAAATTTGCTTAAGACTTTTTTCTTTACTTTTTAAAAATAATTTATTTATTTATTTATTTATTTATTTATTTATGAGAGACACAGAGAGAGAGGCAGAGACCTAGGCAGAGGGAGAATCAGGTTCCTCACAGGGAGCCCAATCCAGGACTCAATCCCTGGACCCCATGATCACACCCTGAGCCAAAGGCAGATGTTCAATTACTGAGCCACCTGGGCACCCCACAATTCTTGAAAGACACTGGAAATCTGTTTTTCTGTGTTTCACATTTTTTTTGCCTCATTTTACTAAGAAATAAAGACTCTAAAATATTTTAGTTAATCTAGGTATTTATCACCATTAAATGTTTGCAATAGCTCCCATTATATCCAGAATTTTCCTCTTTATGCTTGTGAATTCTGCATTAAATATTCTTCGAAAATTTATTGTTCAGCTGATCCTCTTTCCTGGCCTGCATCCTCACATTCCAGGGGAGAGTATTCTTTTCCTCAGTAAGAAGACCTCCTCTTCAAAGACTATCTAGGAAATTTCCTTTAGGATTTTACCACAAATCTATAGCTTAGTTCTCAACTGCACTACTTTTATATACATAGGAATCAGATATCCTCCTTTCAGCCTACCTTGTGAAAATAACATATTTAATTTTTAAAGATTGGGCATCACCCCTTCCTCACTGGCTCAATGGAAGCTGCCGTAGCAGGGCAAAGTGTTTTGATTCTTCTCCACCCTCTAGGAAGGGCCATTGAGAAGAGGCTTCTTGAGAAAGGGATTCTTTAAGTCATTATAAAGTCTAGGGATCACACCAAAGCTGTACATGCTTGATGTGAATAAGAAGAAGGCCAAAAAAGACTTTGAGATTTGAGCTACAGTGAAAAGCATTGACCATATTCCAGAATGACATCTAGGAGGTGCATAAGCAGTGAAAAACAGAAGAACACCACAAAAACTTTATAAACTAAAGTGATATTTGATTCCTTGCTCACAGAGTCCAGGTAAGGAATTATGATCTGAATCCAACAGGGTTGACTACTTGCTATAACAAAAACAAAATAGCCCAGCAAATCTTAACATTTTTTTTCATTGAAAAAGTCTCAAAACATAGTATTCAAAATGAGCAGGATGGAATACAAAATTACTCAACATACAAAGAACCATGACAATTTTTTTTAAGAACCAGGAAAATTAAAGCAATTTTTAAGGGTGAAAAATTGAACACATACCAATAATGATATGACTAAAATGTTAGAATTTCTGGACAAAGATTTTTTTAAATAACTATTATAACTATACTCTGAGAAGAGAAAGAAAGTATTCTTGAAAGAGAAAGACAGAACTCCTCTGAAAAGCAATAGGAGATGTAAAAAGAACCAAGTGGAAAATCCATAACTGGAATTACAACAATAGTAATAAGCAAATTCTTTGGGGATTCAATATCAGAAGGGAGATGACAGAGGAAAGAGTCAGTGAACATGAAGATAGATGAATAGAAATTATCAACCTGAATAACAGAGAGACTAAAACTGAAAGAAATGAGCACAGTGTCAGGTAATCTCAAAAGGGCTAACCTTAGTTTCACTGGCATTCCAGAAAGAGAGAAATACTGGTACACAAAAATATTTCTGGAGTGCCTGGATGGCACAGTTGGTTAAGCATCCACTCTTGGTTTTGGCTCAAGTCATGATCTCAGGGTCATGAGATTGAGTGCTGTGCCAGGCTCCATGCTTAGTGTGGAGTCTGCTTAAGTACTTTCCATCTTCCTCTTCCCCTTCCTCTGTGCTCTCTTTCTCTCTAAAATAAATAAAATCTTTAAGAAAATGTTTCATGAAGTAATAGCATAAAACTCCCCAAATTTAGTGAAACATCTAAGTTTAATAACTCAATAAACTCAGTGAACTCAACAGGACAAATTCAAAGAAATTCACACCTAGACACACCAAAATCAGACTACTGGAAGCCAAATATAAAATAGAACATGCACATATTATATATACACATAAAGTAAACTATATAGTATATATAATATAATATAATATAATATAATATAATATAATAAATATATCATATATACATACATTTTTGTATGCATAGAGAAGACATTTAGGAAAAAAGTAGCACATATCCTATAAAGAAACAGAAGATTCAAATTACTTCAGATTTTCCACCATAAAGGCTAAAATTAGCTGAACAACTATATTTTAAATACTGATAACAATGATAGAAGGAAAAATGTTACCTTAATCCTACATCTAGCAAAATGATCTTTCAGAAATGAAGCCTGAAAACAAATATTTTGCCAGATGAAATAATAACAGAAAGAAACCTGAACTCTCATAAATGAAGAGAAAAAGGAAATGTGCATATATGGTTAAATAAAATAGACTGTTTTTTGCCCGTTAAGTTTAATAAATTGTGTGTGGCTCTTGAAAGCTAAAATTATAACATTTTCTAGTGTAAATTTCAACATAAGAAGACATAATATATATGACAACAACAAAAATGCAAGAGGTTAAAGGCCTGTATTTAATAAGATTTCTTTATTTTACTTTAAGGTTAAATAATTACTCTATGCAGTTTGGGTAAGTTTTTATATGCATGTTGTAATCACTAGAGAAGCATTTTTTTTCCTTAAAAGACAATGTACATATTAAAATGGAATTCTAAAAATAACTCAAATAACTTAAAAAAAAAAAAAAAAAAAGAAAAAGAAAAGGGCAGCCCGGGTGGCTCAGCGGTTTAGCGCCACCTTCAGCCCAGGGCGTGATCCTGGAGACCCGGGATTTAGTCCGACATTGGAGTCCCTGCATGGAGCCTGCTTCTCTCTCTGCCTGTGTCTCTGCACCCCGCCCCCCCCCCCCCCCCCCCGCTCTGTCTCTCATGGATAAATAAATACAATCTTTTTTTAAGACATATATATTTTTTAAACACATATATTTTTACCATCCTTTCATTTATATATATATATGTGTGTGTGTGTGTGTGTGTGTGTGTGTATTAGCATCTGCACCTATTTTTTTGCACCTATTTTTAATAATACAAACACAGTAATTGTGGTAATGCACAGAAAAGACACTTCTGTCCCTCCCCTAATAGCTGAGCTGACTGTTCACACATTTTGGCATGGCTAGAATTACCCAGAATGATGAGTCAGGTGGATACAGACATATTCAGCTCAGCAATTGGCAGGAATCCAGAACTACAGGCTTTGCCCCTTGACATTTAATACAGGGCAAAGGATATCTCTAGGTTAGGTATCTACCAAATGGTGTTGCACAGCTTTATGCCAGTCAATCACAATCTTCAAATTGGTCATTTTGTCCAGGTGGGATGCTATAAGATGTGACAGATACTCCCTGAATCTTCATTCCTTATTCTGAATTCACAAATGTGAAACATAATCAGGGAAAGGCTTGCTATGTCTGTATTGCATGACATACACTGTTGACTGGCGCCACCAATACAACATCACTACTGCAAGGATATGCCATATATGGTGGCTTGATCCGAGGTAGTTTAGTTGTCCTGGAAAGGACCGTTCAGGAACTTTGGAAATGTAGAATAGGAAAGCAAGAAGAGCAATTTTATATATATATATATATATATCATGCATCATATATACCAACAGTATACTTTTTTAAGATTTATTTATTTATTTATTTATTTATTTATTTTTTATTTATGTATTTTAGAGAGAGGGAGAACATAGGTGGGAGGGGTAGAAGGAGAGAGAGAGAGAGAATCTCAAGTGGACTCTGCACTGACCACAGAGCCCAACATGGGGCTTGATCTCATGACCCTGAGATCATGACCCCAGTCAAAACCATGAGTCATATGCTCAACCAACTGCACCACATAGGTGCTCCTCATGCCAACAGCATTAAAAAAAAACCTCAAGTATCTTTACAATATCAAACAAAGCAAACTTCAGAATAAAAAAAAATTATTAGGGATAAGAAAACATTAGAAAATAATAAAAGTCAACTCATCAAGCATATGTTATATAATAATTCCAAATGCATATGCCTCTAAATAAAGAGTTCTAAAAGTCATGAAGGAAAAGTTAATAGCAAAAACATTAATAGATAAGTCTATAATTACACTGGCTCACTTCAATACTCCATTGTCAGTAATCCATGAAATGAGCAAAAGAAAAATCAGCAAGGATAACATAATTGAAATTTGTGGAATATTCCCGCCTCCCACCCCCTCACCAAATAAACTATACATTATTTTCTAGCACTCATGAAACATTCACCAAGATAGACCACATTCTGGGTCATAAAACACACATCAATAAATACAAAATAAGGGAGCTTGTTGAAATTATAGTCTTTGAACACAAGGAAATTAAACTAGAAATCAATAACAAAATATCTGGATAATCCCCATCTATTTGGATATAAACAAGACAAAACTAAATAATCCATGGGTTATGGCTAAAAGAAGATACGAAAGGGAAATTAGAAATATTTTGAAAATAGAAATAGAACACATAAAAATTTATGGGAAAGTGGGATAATATCCAAAATATATAAAGAATTGTACAACTCAATACCAAAAATCCCCTAATAATACAATTAAAGATGTGTATAAAATGTGAATAGACATTTTTTTCCAAAGAAGACATACAGATGGCCTATAGGCACATGGAAAGATGTTCAACATCACTAACCATCAGGGAGATGGAAATCAAAACCACAATGAGATGTCACCTCACACCTGTAAGAATGGCTAGAATAAAAAAGACAAGAAATGATACGTGTTGGTGAGGATATGGAGAGAAGGGAACCCTTGTACACTGTGGGGATGCAAACTAGTGCAACCATTGTGCAAAACAGTATGGACAAAAAAAAAAAAAAAACAGTATGGACATATGTCAAAATTAAAAATAGAAACACCATGTGATCCAGTAATCCCACTACTGGATATTTACCCAAAGAAAACAAAAACATGGATTCAAAGATATATGCACCCCCATTTTTACTGCAGCATTATTTACAAGAGCCAGGATATGGAATAACCTAAGTGTCGATCAATAGATGAACGGATAAAGAAGATGTGGAGTGTGTGGTGTGTGCATGTATCACACAATGGAATATTACTAAGCAGTAAAAGACAATGAAAACTTCTATCATATCACTTACATATGTGTTAGGTAGTACCTCCCTTAAAGGTAACAGCATAGAACAAGGCAAGTCTGTGCTCTAAACTCCAGTAGAAAAGTAGTAGAATTGACTCTCTAAGACAGTGTTGGTTAATTTGAGATATAGTATTATTGAATATTTTTTATTTTTATTTATTTTTAAATATTTTATTTATTTATTCATGAGAGACACACACAGAAAGAGAGAGAGAGAGAGGCAGAGACACAGGCAGAGGGAGAAGCAGGCTCCATGCAAGGAGCCCAACGCAGGACTTAATCCTGGGACTCCAGGATCACAACCTGAGCCAAAGGCAGATGCTTAACCGCTGAGCCACCCAGGCGTCCCTGAATATTTTTTAAAACACTGAATATTCATCCATCTAGCTATCACCATATAGCATGCATTTCTCCATGCAGACATCAGGAACATAAAGACAAAAAAATAAATGCCTTCTGATGCATTATACTCTTAGCATTCTTCTGATATGCTGGTAGAGCTATCCTATTTTTGGAACAAATTAGAATTAGTGTACACATCTTGCCTGACTGCATGGGCGATGGTGTCACTAAGACTGATAACATAGGATAAAAATAATTGTGGGGGAAGATGAGTTCAATTTTATGTGAAAAGCTTGGATATGGGAATATATCTGCACTATGAGGCCTAGAAGAAACTTACATGTGTGTCACAATCTTTACTAGGCCATGGGTTGGTATCCTATAAGCCTAATCAAGCAGTAATGGAAGGCAGGTGTAAGAGTCTAGATGAGTAAGAGTTTTCTTATGTATGTGTTAACATGACTGCCACTGTAGCCTAATGACCAGTGACAGTAGGCTCTGATCTACTAAATGGCTAAGACCATTGAAAATTATCAACACTCTGGTGAGATCTTAGGGAATTGTGAAGTGAGTAACTTGATCTACTTTCTTGATTCCTTGGTCTTGTATACAGGATTTACACTTTTCTTTTGCTGATCAAACAGTAAAAAGAAGTGAACATAAATTTAAACCCAGTCTGATTGGTCATTCTTACTGAACCTGTAACCCAGACCTGCTTCTATGGTCTGGCCTACCTTCTTGTATTTAAATTCCTAACTATGGGCAAAATCATGTAGAATATGGAGAACAGTAAGTTGAAGACAAAACTCCTTATTAAGTGCCATTATTATTTTTAGAACTTATGTATTAGTATATTTATGGGGACCCATGGTGGTCCTAGAGGTATGTCACTCAGATTCCCTTAAGAAGGGCTTGCTATAAAGGAGCAAAACTGGCTGACAATCTCCAGCTACTGCTCCTTTGTACCTGACAGTGTTACACTGAGGCCTCCATGTGACTGCCCCATCATGCTTCCTCACTGCTCTGGAACAACTACATATGGTGAGGGTATCAGTGCAAGTCCCTCTCTGCCTGAAGCAAGACAGCTGTGATAGGTACTCTTTGCTCAAGAACTTTCTATGGGCCCAGCTTTCTCAGGGCTGCCCTGCTAATGGAGGCTCTTCTTACTCAATGAATCCACCTTCCTTTTCTTACTCCTTTCATAAATTTCAGACCTGCACTGCTTTATGTAAATTTACCACCTAATCCTGCTCCAGGCTCGCTTTATCCTTCACAGGCACGTCTCCTCATCAGTCACTTGCAGCTCGAGTAATTTTGTCTCAGCCCCCACTTTCAGGAGGAATCAAGGTGTGTCAAAATGTGATCTCATAATGAAAACAAAAGCAATGGTGTTTCTTCAAACCTTATGATTTTGTAATATAAAAGTTCATCGGCAAACACATATTATCTATGATGAACAAGACAGTAGAGATTTTGGAGAATGAATGAAAATTCTACTTGTATGATGAAATTATCCATTTCCCAGTGTTTCTTACATATAGAGTAGGGCTGAGCAAGACTATTCACAAGCATTATTGTGAGGATTAAATGCCATGAAACATGTCAAAGCATATAATAATTACTAATTAAATACCAATTATTCCTCCTCTTCTCCAACTCTATGCTCTGCCCCAGTCTCAGGTGTTTTTAGTCCTTTGGATTTTACCTTTATTTAATTGTATTTTCATAATGCTCTATACTAAGTAGACTCTGGAACACCATGCTTCTTTCACAGTGTGAAAAGATCGATGTAGGGTCAGAACTCAGGACTCTGAATTTCTGTCTTCCTCCCACAGATCTCACAAGATCCAAGATGCACACATATGAGCCTTGGCTTTATCCTCACAGCAAGTTAATGCTGGAAGAGGTAGGCCAATTTTCCACAGAGAATGAATTCTAATAATATCAGATTAGTACAAAATAGTGGCATCTTAGTGAGCCATACTTTTTTCCTCTTTGCTGCTGTTGTTGCTGAAAAACATAATCTGAGGGTAGCTATTCTTTTCTCATTATTGATTTTTCTGCACTTTCATTATTTTGGATCAGGTAAATGCTGGTTTTTTTGTTGGTTTACAGAAAGGACATATCAAACAGAGATTTACAGCTCCCAAAGAGACCAGCCTTAAAGATAATATTTCAATGGTGGTGAATAAACAGACAAATATCTAATGGGGTAAAGCCAGACCTTCTTGCTCCATTTGATCAGAGAGCTCAGTGTTAGTATTTGTAATAACTGAGGTTTGAAATATTTATTTCAGAAAGCCTGCACCTAGCTTATATACTTTTATGTAATAGAATGATATAGTAAAAAGAGCAAATGCTTTGGAATTACTCAGACCTAGTTTTAAATGTGTGCTACACTTTTTTTTTTTTTTACTGTGTGATTGTGCATGTTTTTAAACCCCATTGGTCTCAGTATTTTTATTAGAAAAAGTAGATGAAATAGTGTCAAATAGACACTATAATCATGTACATAGGAATACGTAGTTTCTAAGTACATTAAATAAGATGATATATATAAAATATCAAATACTCTGCAAGATATAAAATAAGGACTTAAGCAAGTTCTTATCAATGGGCTACTGACCATTTGAAAAAGTCCCTTCATTCATTTATTCAACAAATATTTGCTGAATATTCCCTTTGGGTCAGATGATAATCTAGACACTAGCGTCCAGGGGTAAACAAAGATCTTGCTCACAGATAAATATTTAACAACAATATATGATACAGAAGGGTAAACACATCAAGTGGTTATATGTTGCAAGGTAGTCTTCTAGATTGGGTGTCAGTGGTGGTTGAGGATGTGACATTTGAACTGAGAACTGAATGACACAAGGAAGAGGCAAATCATGCATAGAGTGAGAAGTGGAGTGTTCCAAAGACAAGAGCAAATGCAAAGCCTAGAGGCTGCAGTTTGCTGCAGATGTTTCAGAATCAGACAGTTTTCATAGTAAAGAGAGTAAAGAGAGTGGTAGGAAATGAGATGGAGACGATCCATGAGAGAGTCACTGAAGGTCATGTTAAAGAACCTAACATTCTAAATGTGATCAAACTCCATTGGAGAATTTTGAGCAGAAGGCTACCCAAGCCAAAAAGACTTCCTTTTTTAAGTTCTTGGTTTGAGAACAATTATTGAGTAGCAGGAGTAAAGGCAGGGAGGTTGGTGAAGGTCATGCAAGTAGCCTCAGCAAGACATGATGGATGTTTGGTCTCATAGCATTGATAAAGGCTAGTAGAAATGGAGATATTCTAGATAATTCTGAAAGTAAGGTGGATAAGAATTTTCTGAGAGATTATACTCATGTTTTGAGAGAAAAGACATATTAAAATGAAACTGACAGGTGCTTGGGTGGCTCAGTTGGTTAAGCATCTGCCTTTGGCTCATGCCATGATCCCAGAATCCTGGGATGGAGTCCCACAATGGGCTCCTTGCTCAGGGGAGCCTGCTTCTCCCTCTCCCTCTGCGCCTCTCCACAACTCAAGCTCTCTCTCTCTCTCTCTCTCTCAAATAAATAAAATCTTTTTTTAAAAAAGAAAAAGAAAGAATGAAATGAAACTTTGTTCAATGAAACTGAAATTTTGTTTGTTTTCTGAACTTTGAAATACATGCAAATGTTGAAAAACACTATAGTGAATCTGATTACTCAGCACCCATCTTCTACTACTTAAACATACAGCCAAGCTTGACACCCACTCCCTATGAATTACTTTGGTGTGAACTCCAGATATTTATTATCTGGAGTTATATAAAATATATATAATATAAATATATTTATATTTATATAAAATATAAATAATATATTTCTAAAAAGGAAGGACCCCTTAAATACTTTAACCATAATACCATAAAATTAACAATACTACTAAATTATCACACCACCACCAAATTAACAAGAAAATCATTGAAATCTGGTTAGTGCTTATATTTGTCTGAATAGCTTATGATTTGTTTTCCTAGTTTATTTGAATGAGGATCTACTACAGTATATACATTGCAATTTATTGATGTACCTGTTAAATCTCTTTTGATCTAGGCTTACAATTTTCTCTGTCTTTGCCTCTCTCCTCTCTTTCCCTTTTATTTTTCTGATTACAGCTCATTTTCAAATTATTCTGTAGATTGATAGGTACAGATTGAAATTTTTCCTTTTTTTTTTTTGGCTAGGCTATTTCACAGATGGTTTGATTTATCACCATTAGGTGATAACCAATGTCTTGTTCTCCCTTTTTGTAATAGTAATAGTCATTAATTATGTCTGTCAGATCCATTAATCTGAAAATTCAAATTTCTTCTTCATTTTTGGCTAGAACACTTCTATAAAAAGATCCTGCCCCTCAGCAACTTTTGGTTACAGTGAGGTATAGATAAATATTTAAATCTTTCATTTTACTGACTTCTAAGTGTCCTCTAAAGGTGACCAATGAGGTTTATGCTTATTGTTTAAATAATTATGAACTTATGGATTTAAATACATTTGATGATCAAATTATCTTTTACCATCGAGACTCTCCTCAATTTGGCTCTGGAGTCATTTTCACACAAAATTTGGACTGCTTCCAATCTTCCTGGCATGACAAAATGAATCCAGGTTTATCAGGTGCACTTCCTGCTGCAGATTGGGAGTTTGCCATTTCTCCAGAGAGTTCTAATTCCTTTCAGTTGGAAAGACATAATCCAGAATCTGAAGATATCATTGCCCCTGGATTGCTCATTATTTCTATGACTTTTTAGTAGGCAGAGAAAACATATGTAATTTTTTAAAAGATAAAAATACAACATAAGGTGCTACTGATGTTTTCATTTCAAAGTCAAGCTTACAGAGTTTTTGTTTGATGTCATTGTTTTTTACCTTATCTCTTTCTAACCACTTCAAAAATTTGATTTTTATGATAACAAAGCAATTACCTGATATCTCCTGCAGCGTGTGTGTATGTACATGTGTGCATACAAACAATAGTCTTAAAATAAAAGTATGAATACAATCTTCAGAGATAAAATTACCAAAAGCAGTTTAAGATATTTTTGCTTCCTTATCCTTAAGGAATATACAATCAAATAACTGAGCTTAAAAGTCACATGGAATATTTCTCTAGGAATAGTATGCTACCAAATAGACACAAGTTAGGTTTATTGGTTTAATTTCTATTTTGAGTTTTAGTTATGGCTTTTTAAAAAGATTATTTAAATTTTATAACTGTCAAGGTTCTCATTACTCATCATAGTTATATTCCATAAAGTCTTCAGGAACACTGAATTAGAGAATGCAAATCATTTCTCCTAAGGGAAGTACAAGGGAAGGTTCCTGTGAACCTCTGGTTTACTTTTTGTAAACTGATCAATACATAATCTTGTTTTATGTGCACTTCTGTTTAAAGACACCTTATTTAATATATATTGTTGGTTCATTAACATTGAACTCATAGCCAACACCAGTGTAATTCATGCCTGAACAGTTTATCTAACACATATCATCTTCATAAGGCACATCACAGCCTCCTTGCACTTATGGACATGGGACAGCATGCTGCACTAGGCTTGGGCCATTTTAAACCATGAAATCACCAACATAAAACACAAGAAACAGAAAATACGGCACTAAATAGATCACAAAAAGGACACTTGTTTCCAGTATGAGAAATGAAATACGAAGGCAGAATGCAGCTTTGTTCTACATCAGCTGGGACGTTGATGGCAAGTCCATGTTTTTGCTGCTTTGAGAAATTTTTCCCTCGCTACACTATTAAAGCCTGTGAGATTTACTGCAAAAAGGAACACTGGGGAGGGAAAAAGGAACACTGGGGAGGGACATTTTGAATGAGACGACAAAACTTCAGTTCCCTCCAAGTTAAGCTTCACATGCTTAATTCATTTCCAGTTGGAATTGTGAGGTAGAATACTGAATCAATGGCAGAATTACTGTTGGAGGTAAAATACCAGGCGCCATCAGATAGATGATGTTATTTAAAGGTGTAAGACTGGATTAAACTACTGGTAGAATGATTAAGAGGTCTGAGAACTTAAATCTGAGACATTTTATCAGTAAGGAGCTGAGAAAAGAAGAAAACTGAGAGTAAATATTTTGAAAGGTGTGACCCATTAGATAAGAGAAACCAACAGAGTGTGATGTCTCAGGTGCCAAATGAAGAAAATGTCAAAATACACAACAGTGCCAAATGTTGTAGAAAACTTGGATTAAGGGCACCTGGATGGCTCAGTCGGTAAAGCATCTGCCTTCGGCTCAAGTCATGATCCCGAGTTCCTGGGATTGAGCCTTGTGTCAGGCTCCTTGCTCAGCAGGGAGCCTGCTTCTCCCACTCCCTCTCTGCCTGCTTCTCTGCTTGTGCTCTCTGTGAAACAAATTAATAAAATCTCTTTTTTTTAAAGAAAACTTGAATTAGGTAAGACCTGTTAGTTCCTATTAGATTTGGCACCACAGAGATTATTGAGATCCTTGAGAAAATATTCTGAAGTGTGAGTGCATAAGAGTAATTCCTTTCACTGAAGTATTTTTTTAAATAAAATGATGGCAGTGAGCTAGCATTGACTAAATAAATGTCTTTATAAGGACGGGGAATAGATCATGAAAGCCAGTTCCTTATGTAGACTAGAGATGCTGGAATTCAGTTCATTAGCAGAGGGCAGATCTTAGAAAGGAGAATAAACTTTCATCCATGGAAAGAAGAAAGATATATGGAAACAAATGCGAGTAGATTTATATATGTTCTTTTTTTATATATATGTTTATATATGTTCTGAAATTTGAAATCATGTTTTTGTTGCATCTACTTCCTAATGAAATATGAAATTCTCTTGTCTCCATGAAATAAGAAAACTTGCATATAAGAAAACATTAGGAGAGGCTGGAAAAAAGCAAGAGAAAATACATACCCAAGTGAGTGAGAGCCCCATAATACCTCAGCTAATATTCACATTTCAGCTTCAGTATCCTGCCTTGTTGCTGTCTCTGCATGGAGCTTCAGAATATCTAGCCTGTACACACATAAGTTTTAACTGTCTTGCCACAGTGCCCATTGTGTGGTGAGCCCCAGAACCCCTTGGTATGCATTCACTTCAGGAATTAGAAAAAGAACAAAGCCCAAGGTGAGCAGGAGGATGGAAATAATAATATCAGAACAGAGCTAAAAGAGACTAAAAATCAATAGAAAAGATCAAGGAAAACAAAAACTAGTTCTTTCAAATAATAAGCAAAATGGATAAGACCTTAGCCAGACTCATCAGGAAAAAGAAAGGACTCAAATCAATAAAATCAGAAATGAAAGAGAAGTTAACAACTAACACCACAGAAATACAAATATTATAAGAGCATATTATGAAAAATTATATGTTAACAAATTGGACAACCTAGAAAAAAATCAATAAATTCCTAGACATATATAATTTTCTAAAATTGAGTCAGGAACAATTAACAAATTTGAACAGATCAATCACTAAAAATGAAATAGAAGTGATAATAAAAAAACTACCAAAAAATGAAAGCCAGAAACTTATGGATTCATAGGTGAATTCTACTGAAGAAGAATTTATACTTAGTTTCCTCAAACTATTCCAAGAAATAGTGAGGAAGTAAAACTTCCAAATACATTCTACTAAGACAGATTACCCTGATATCAAGACCAAAGACACCATAAAAAAAAGAAAACTAGGGGATCCCTGGGTGACTCAGCAGTTCAGCACATGCCTTTGGCCCAGGGCATGATTCTGGGTCCTGGGATCGAGTCCCGTGTCGGGTTCCCTGCATCAAGCCTGCTTCTCTCTCTGCCTGTGTCTCTGCCTCTCTCTCTCTCTCTCTCTCTCATGAATAAATAAATAAAATCTTAAAAAAAAAAAAAAGAAAACTAGAGGTCATTATCTCTTATAAACATTGATGCAAAAATCCTCAACAAAATATTAGCAAACTATATTCAACAGTACATGAAAAAGATCACTCCCTTTGATCAAATGGGATTTATTCTGAAGATGCAAGCATGGTTCAATATTTGCAAATTAATCAATGTAATACACCACATCAACAAAACAAGGGATAAAAATTGTATAATTATCTCCATAGATGCAAAAAAAAAAAAGCAGTTGACAAAATTCAACATCCATTCATGATTAAAAAATAACCTCAACAAACTGAGTTTAGAGGGAATATACTTCAACACAATAAAAGCCATACATGAAAAACCAAACCCACAGCTAACATCATACTCATTGATGAAAAGCTGAGAGCTTTTTCTGTAGGATCAGAAATAAAACAAAGAGGGATCCCTGGGTGGCGCAGTGGTTTGGCGCCTGCCTTTGGCCCAGGGCGCGATCCTGGAGACCCGGGATCGAATCCCACATCAGGCTCCCGGTGCATGGAGCCTGCTTCTCCCTCCGCCTGTGTCTCTGCCTCTCTCTCTCTCTCTGTGACTATCATAAATAAATAAAAAAATTAAAAAAAAAAAAAAAAAGAAATAAAACAAAGATGTCTACTTTCACCACTTTTGTTCAACATATTCCCAGAAGTCCTAGCCATGGCAATCAAAAAAGAATAAGAAATAAGAGGCAACCATATTGGTAAGAAAGAAGTGAAACTGCCCCTATTGCAGATGACATGATATTATATACAGGAAATCCTAAAGATTCCATCAAAAAAATACTACAACTAATAAATTAACTAGTAGGGTTGCAGAATACAAAATTAATACTCAGAAATTGATAATATTCCTAGACACTAATAATTAAGTGGTGGAAAGATAAATTGAGAAAACAATTTCATTTACTATTACACCAAAAATAATAAAATACCTAGGAATCAACCAAGGAAGTGAAAGATCTGTACTCTGAAAACTATAGAACATTCATGAAAGAAATTAAAGATAACACACACACAAAAGGAAAGATTTTTCATGCTCATTGAGTGGAAGCATTAATCTTTTTAAAAAATATTTTATTTATTTATTCATGAGAGACACAGGGGGAGAGGCAGAGACATAGGCAGAGGAAGAAGCAGTCTCCCTGTGGGGAGCCCAATGCGGGACTCAATCCTGGACACCGGGATCCCGCTCTGAGCCAATGCAGACAATCAACTGCTGCGCCACCCAGGCACCCCAGGAAGAATTAATCATGTTAAAAATGTCCATACTACCCAAAGCAAGACACAGATCGAATGCACCCCCTACTAAAACAGTAATAGAAATCTTCACAGAACAAGAGCAAATAATCTTAAAATTTGTATGGAGCCACAAAAGATCCCCAATAGCTAAAGTAATCTTTAAAAAAAAAAAGGTGAAGGTATCACAATCCTAGATTTTAAGATATGCTACAAAGCCGTAGCAATCAAGACAAGTATGGTAGTGGCACAAAAACAGACACACAGATCAACAGAACAGAGAGCCCAGAAATACTGGGCTGTCAATTAATCTATGAGAAAGGAGGCAAGAATATACACTGAGGAGAATATAATCTCTTCATGTATGGTACAGGGAAAACTAGATAGCAACACACAAAAGAATGAAATGGGACCACTTTCTAATACCACACACAAAAATAAACCGAAAATGGAATGCATACTAGAAATGAGACCTGAAACTAAAAATCCTAGAAGAAAACATAGGCAGTAATTTCTCTGACATTCAGCCATAACAACATTTTCCTGGATATGTCTCCTAAGGCAAAGGAACAAAAGCAAAAACAAACTATTGGAACTACATCAAAATAAAAGGTTTTGTACAATGAAGGAAAGTATCAATAAAACAAAAAGGTAACCTATTGCATGGGAGAAGATATTTGCAAATGATGTGTCTGATAAAGGATTAATATCTAAAATCCATTAAAAAATTATACAATTCAACACCCAAAATCCAAATTCTCTGGGATGCCTGGGTGGCTCAGTGGTTGAACATATGCCTTCAGCCCAGGGTGTGATCCTGGAGACCCGGGACTGAGTCCCACATCAGCCTCCCCTCAAGGAGCCTGCTTCTCCCTCTGCCTCTGTCTCTCCCTCTCTCTGTGTGTCTCTCATGAGTAAATAAATAAAATCTTAAAAAAAGAAAGTCTTCAGCCCTAGTGTTCTGATAGGGCAGGGTGGGCTGCAGAGAGAAGGTGGTATTTCCTTTAATATATTCAGATCATTTTTATCTATGATTAAGAGTCTTTTCTTGTTTTGTCTCTCTTTAGCCTTTGCTTGTTTGCTTTGTTTCTTAAATTCCACATGTGACTGAAATCATATAGTATTTATATTTCTCTAATTTGGCTTAGCATTATACTCTCTAGCTCTACCCAGGTCATGGCAAATGGCAAGGTCTCATTCTTTTTCATGGATAAATAATATTCCAGTGTGTGTGCGTGTGTGTGGATGTGTGTATCACATCTTATATTTTTATAATATATATCACATCTTCTTTATTCATTAATCTATCAATGGACATTTTGGCTGTTTCCATAATTTGGCTATTGTAAATAATATTGCTATAAACATAGGGGTGCATGTATCTCTTTGAATTAGTGTTTTCATATTCTTGGGGTAAATATCCAGTAGTGTAGTTAGTGGATTGTATTCAATTCCAGTTTTCAAGATATTGATTATGATATGCCTAATTGATCTTGTGACTCACCAAAGGTCATACATACATTTTAAAACAATTGTGTAGGGTTTGACTATGGAGGCTAGTGAGCAAGATAAGGTATATAGAGAGTGTTGGGCTCATAGATTTTTTTTAAAGGCCATGGGATGATTAATTAAGGGGGAGGGAAAGAATGAATGACAGGAACATGGAAGATCACTGAAGCCAGCAGGATAAATGCGTCACTGAGGGATGGCCATTCATCTCACAATGGTGTATTATCAGGTTCCTGGTGAAGAAAAGATTCTTCTAGTAATGTATATTTATTTATCTTTATAAATTCTATACGTACTGTGTGAACAAATGATTGCCCTCTAAAGATACAAATATACTCTTATAGTGAAGGCACATAGAAATACTGAAAGCAAAATTCCACTGCAGGAGATAATCACATAAGGAAAGGAGTGCCTCTCTAGGATTGCATTCTGGAAGTGATGGGTATTTTCTATTTAGATAAGAGTGTATGAATTTCTTGGTCTGTGTTATAAAAAGATGTGGTTTCTAGATGGATTCTAGAGTGTGTTAAAATGTCCCTGTTCTTGAAAGAAATATACTAGAAAGTGAAATGGTATCTCAAATAAAAGAAATAATGTTACATTTTAAACAAATTCCACAGTCTCTAACTGCAATTGTGTCTGTTACTAACATGTTTTAGATTTATTTTTCTTTGGTTATTCCTTAGTATTCAACTGAAATAAAAAATAATATAGAGGTGCCTGGGTTTCTTAGTCGGTTAAGTGTCTGCCTTCAGCTCAGGTCATCATCTCAGGGTCCTGGGATCAAGCCTCCATCAGGCTCCATGCTCAGTGGGGAGTTTGCTTCTCCCTCTCCCTTGCCCCTACCCTTGCTCGTTCTCTTTCCTCATTCTTGCTCACTCTCTCAAATAAATAATTTTTTAAAAAAAAATTTTAAAAAATAATAATTTACAATCTGTCTCAGTTGTGCTAAGTGAGATAAACTAAAAGGTATTTATTTTTTCACAGATTAGGTTGAAAATAGAAAAGAAAGTTGGCAATGCCTTTGAGGTCATACAGGTGATGGTAATGATACTAAAATCAAGGAAACCCAAAATAAAGATGATGAAACAAAGGGGCAGAGCTGGAGTCATTTGATCACCTGGCTCCAGGACTAATTTAGTTATCTGTGTCTTACATTTATTAAGGAATACACCTTTCCCTTACATTGATGAGTCTAAGATCTATAAAAGGTAAAATATTTGAAATTCTACAGATAAATGGAAGAAATGGCCTACTTAAAAATTAGTAAAGTCACTTAATTAACATGTTTTTATCAAGGCCCTTTTACATGGCAGGTAATATGCAAGGTGCTCATTTAAGAAAATAAAACAAAATGAAAATTTTCTTACAATTAAAAACCTTTAAAGACTCTTTAAGATAAATTACCATTTTTGTAAGAACAATACAACACTTATTTTTATACTTCTATTGGTGTCCTCTTCTTTAAAGTAGATTTATAAAATGAGTATTGTAGTGACTTCAAAGCTAAAATTACTTAGGGAGGCTGCTGTATTAATCAACTACTTCTCTATTTCAACGCTATTTCAAACAAATGCTTTTCTCCCCTCACATTGGTGCCATTTCTAAAGTAGGAAAACTTTAATTTGGAAGACTAATATAAAACAATTTCTTATATATTATATAATTTATATATAATGAAAAATATATGAAAATATGTAGATATATTTACATATATGTATATGATATATGTATCACATAACATTTCCAAGTTAAAAGGAGCAAGAGGCAGAAATGAGATCATGAGATTTAAAGAAAAGTAGAAAGAAAAGTCCTGGGATTGTTAGTCACTGGAGGTCTATATCTCTCATTGACATTTGGCATCTTCCCTCTGATGTGGATGAATGCAGCTGCAGCTCTCTGCCAACTATAATTTAGTTGGCAGTAATTCTACCCTAGCAGAGGGCACATGATTGCTACTTATCCAGCAGAAACAAAGGGAATGTGATGTATAATTCCATGTTCATGCTACTTCTTCATTACTATATTTTATAAATCATTTATTCTTTCTGCTTTATTTTAAACTTAGGTATTCGAGCCTGGCATGATATGTTGTATTCTAAAGTACAAACAAAGTACTCAGAGAAATCAACCAAAAATAAGAGTCATAATAGAAATAATAAATTAAGCTGATACTTAATGGGTCATTATTACCATTTGACAGGTAGTGTGTAAAGCACTTTATATGTATCACTCATATAAATGCAGTAACCTATAAAATATGCATTACTCTTGCAATTTTGTGGATGAAGAAACTGAGAACTGGATAAAATAACTAGCCTGCTGAAAACTACATACTAGTATATTGCAGTTTATTTTATTTTTTTTTAAAGATTTTATTTATTTATTCATGAGAGACACAGAGAAGGAGAGAGAGGCAGAGACACAGGCAGAGGGAGAAGCAGGCTCCATGCAGGGAGCCCGACGTGGGACTCGATCCCGGGTCTCCAGGATCAGGCCCTGGGCTGAAGGCGGCGCTAAACCGCTGAGCCACAGGGGTGCCCTTTATTGCAGTTTAAAGACTGGCTTTCTCTCTCTGTTAGGATGTAAAGTGTGTTCCAGTGTTATATTTTATGTCTCTCCAAAAGGATTAGTAAAAGACTGATAAGGAGAATAAAAAATGCAGCACCTATTTACTCAACTATTTAAATCTCAGTAAGGAAGAATTATGACATTAATGTGTTTTTAAAAAACGTGATAGATCACTGATAAACATTCAATGCTGATTTTTTTTTAAAGCCAGGCAATAGCACCTCAAAATATTAAGAAATTTGTATCAGAGCTTTAGGATGCTACAGAAGTCAGCATAAAAAGAATATTAATTAGCAAATCAATACATTTTTTGATAGGTCTTAAACTGTAAGAGAAGATTTCTAAAACTCTTTAAATGATAAAATACCAATTGGAAACATCGATCAAATTGTTTTTGAAGACTGACATCATGTGTGTATTTTCTACTCAGTACTCAAAATGAACATCAAAAATTAAAATTACTGTATTTCCATAGGGAAATGAAAACATGAATTTAAGCTCAGCAGCAGGATTAAATCAAATTTTATAATGTTGTTGCAGAATTGCAGTTTGCTCTGCATAATTTTACATTAGCTTAGATTCTCTAATTTTTTTCTTTTTTTTCTTTCCCTCAGCCAGGCAGACATATTTTCCTTTTATCCTCAGCTGCAAATTCTGAGATTGCAACTTCTTTCTTATATACTTATGTGTTCTTCACAGTCAATAACACAGTCTTCTAACTAAAAATAGAATTTTCCTAGGACATATCCTAGATGAAATGTTATGAAATAGATTTTGGGGGTTGCTTGATAGTATAAGAAGGCAAGAAAAATACTGTGTGAGAGAGGTAAGAATGAATTTTCAGTAAGTCCATTGAATAATGTTCTATTAGCTTTTTAAAAATTGTTTCACCTCTTTTGTTAAGTAATATAGTCAGGAAGTTGGTATACATTTATGAGAGATTAAAAGTCAGGATCCACGCTCTAGTTTATAAATCCCTTTATTAATATCTATGACCACTCATAATGTATATCCTCATGTACTCATAATAATGTGCCCATAATGTATTTTAATCTATTTGTCTGATTTCTGCCATACACTGAGCACCTATGGGTATCTGTAGCATTCAGAGGATCCTAAACACATACTCCATGACTGCATACAATAGATGATAAATATAAATTTGTTTTTGAATGGATGACTGCACATGTATAATAATAAATTTGGTCCATACTTTGATACTTTTTAGGCTACAGTTATTCAATATAGAATCAAATTATTGCTGTTCTTTGTGATGATAGTCTTTTCATGTAAAACACAATATTGGGGCTGTCCATTTTAACTTGCATTATTTTAGAAATAGAATTTATATTTTTTATTATTATAAGGATAAAATATTTTCAACATTATTATTTGAAAATAATGAAAGCATAAGATAATTAAAATATTGATAATCACTCCCAATATTTGGGGGAATATGTTTTTAAATATAATGAAAAATATATAATATATATAAAGTGTGCATGTGTGTGTGTATATATATGTATATATATATATATATATATATATATATATATATATAAAATTAGAATCTTTCATCCTGCTCTTCTCATCTTCTTCTCACCAATATTCACTGCATTGCAGCCTACTGTATAATCTTCCTTGCACTCAGGGCAGCCAACATCCCTAGTCAAATAGTATCCACGGGAATTGAAATTTTATTCTAAATATATATGCATTTGTATTTATATCTTATACACATCTTATGTATTTATAGTTTAAGTATGTATATTCACTTATGTTATAAATATGTATTTCTGTATTTAGAATAAAATTAACTATATAGGATATCTATCTATCTAATGTAGAGCAAAATCTAAATTTCAGTGAATATTGTTTGGTTAAGTGAATGACCAGAGCCCTAAGTGAAAGAGAGATCAGAGTTGGCTAGTAGATTAGTATAAGCTAGTAGGATAGTAGATTTAGTGATTCTGGAAGGCCTTGGGTTTCTTGGGGCTCTAAGGAGGATGAATGAATCAACAAGAAAAGAAACAGATATTTCAAAAATAAGGTGTTGACTGAGTACAAATTTAGGGTGTGTTATTACAAAAGGAAATTCATTATCAAGAATGTTGGGTGATTATCATGAGGTTAATCTAAATATTTTTAAAATTTTGTTTTAGAATGTAAGGAGCTCTCAAACCTCTAGCAAAGACCTAATAACTAACCTCTATGATTCAGTTTCTTCCAGAAATAAGAAAACATGTAACTCTTTTTTTAAAGTGATTTTATTTATTTATTTGGCAGGGAGAGAGTGAGCATGACCAGGGGGAGTGGCAGGCAAAGGGAGAGGGAGAAACAGGCTCCCCACTGAGCCCAAAGCCAGACATGGGGCTGGATCCCAGGACCTTGAAATCATGGCCTGGTCAAAGGCAGACATGTAACCAACTAAGCCACCCAGTGCCCTGAAAATACTTAACTCTTTTGACACGTGTAGTTAAAATTATTTTATGCCTATAGGATGGCATGGATTAAAACAATGGATTAAGTGATAAGTATTTCATTTTTATTGGCTAACTGACATTATTCTTGAATATAAGCTGGGTTCTGGACACTTCGTGATCAAAAGATAAAGTCAAACTCATTGGAAATTCAGAGAAGATTTTTAAAAAACATGATTAATGGACTGGATGAAATGGTTTATGGAGAAATAGTGAAAAACAAATGACCAAAAGCATGGTTCAGAATTTATGAAAAATGTGTGAATCTCAAGTTTCTCACGTAAAGAGAGTTTTTTGATTTTTTTTAAATTTAATTGCTTCCACATGCATAAGAGAAAAGTTGTTATCTGAGCCAGAGGTCTCAGTGTATTGCAAACACATGCATTGCTTTAAAAATGCAAAACCAAGTAAAAGCAGAAGAAATTTCCAGGCCTGGGGAGAGGAATTATTCTAGAAACATTGCTGAATGTGAAAAAAAATTTAGAAATTTATTTACGAATCAATTAGGCAAGTTGTCTTTCTTTAAAAATCATCAGCAATGCCATACCTGAAGAAATTATTTACCAAGGACCTTAAAAGACACACAATTGACAAGGAAGACAATTGCTACAACTTTCCTTAAAGTTAACATGAACATCAGCTCACATAATCAGAGAACAGTTCTCTGATCTCATTTCCTTAGTCTGTAAAATGTGAACAATATTAGAATCTCCTCCCTAAGGTACTATTTGCAAAACCCCACTCTACATACTGTGAAACATCATAAAGAATGGGTTAACCATGAAGAGTATCCAAGAAAGGTGGTAGGGCCACTATGAACAAACTCTGATTAATACTAGGCACTTTTCAGAGTTAGGAACATTTGAATGAAATGGGGTAGATAATTATTTTGTGATTTGAGAAGGAAAATGGTGAAGAAGGTAAAAATTCATTGAGTACCTACCATATGCAAACCATAGTGTTGGTGCCTCATATAAGATTTTATTTAAGTTTCATAATAACCTTGTACTTACAGTCTATCACCTATGTGAATCAAACAGAAAACTGAGGCTTAGATTATATAAATTGATACACATACATCTACATATAGAATTCCCATGAGTTAGTAAGAAATTGAGGTGAGAAATTAAACTTATCCCAGTTTGACCAGAGAGTGAGTGCAGTAGGTTGTCTGGTTTTAAACACTGCAATCTTCTCAATAAACATTGCAAAATCAGTTTCTGTCCAAATATCTCTTTTGTCAGCATTATACCAAATTGGAATGATGTCAACTAATTACCTTTCAAGTTAAGCAATGAAAAGTTTTTCTTTTTCTTCTTTTCAAAATTTAATCTTCTTGAGATATGTCAAACTACTAATGCATTTAATGATAAAAAGTAATATTTAAGCATTTCATAGATGGATTGCCATGAGGTAGGTGCTCTTTTCCTTCTCCATGCTTAAATCTTCAATCAGGAAAAAGTTTTAAGAAAGTCCTTTCTTTTAAAGTCTTAACATTTTACTTTTCTCAGAAATATTTTATTTTCAAAAGACATGAAAAGGCTGGAAGCAGAGAAAATCAGTTTCTTATTATAGAATATAAGGCACCCTGATTCAGATATGCAGGATCTGGTGCCAAAATCAGGTATGCAGGACTGCCTCTGTTTCTTTCTTTTCAGTTATAGTCTGTTTCCTTTGAGTTCAATTCTTTCTCTCTCAGGCCCTAATGGAAGAATTTTCTGCTAGAGATAGAATCTTTGTGTTTCTCCCCAAATTCATATACCCAAACCCTAATCCCCATATGATAATACTAGGAAGTAGGGCATTTGGGAGGTAATTAGGTTTAGAGAAGATTATGAAGGTGAGATCCTCATGACGAGAGACCTTGCGCTCTCTCTCTCTCTCTCTCTCTCTCTCTCTCTCTCTCTCGTCTCTCTCCACCTAGAGAATGCAGGAAGAAGGCAGCCATCTGTGACAGTGGGCACTAGGAACTGAATCAACTATCATCTTGACCTTGGTCTTTCTATCCTCCAGAACTAGGGGAAATAAATGTCTGCTGTTTAAGCCACTCAGTCTATGGTATCCTGTCATAATAGCTCAAAGTGACAAAGACAATTCACCACCATAGGTCCTGGCTTATCTGGTCCCTAAATTTCGATCTCAGAGGGAGAGAGACTCTCTCCCAGTGATCATGTAAATTCATGCAAAGAGACTCCCACTTGCCTTCATGGGGTCATGAGCCTGCCCATTTCTGTGGTGGTAGAGGCAGAGGCGCCTAAAGAGGTTATGATAAATAGTGAAATAACATGCTCAAAAGACCATCTTACAAGCGATGTGTTCAGGAAATGTTAATTCTCAGTATTAATTGTTACATTTTAGATAAGACCCTCTCTGCAGAGCTAACTTGTATTAGGAGAGGCATTTGAGGCAAAGGTCCTTTTTATCACTTTTTATGTCAAAGATAATCATAAGATTCTAGAAGCAGAATCCATATCCGAACAGAACAGAAATTATTCCATTTTATTTTATTTTTTATTAAGTAATCTCTACACCAAATATGGGGCTTGAACTCATTATCCTGAGACTAGGTTATTCCAGAATATCTAATGATTACTTATTTCTACTTCTTTTTAAGCAATGAAGTACTCTTTTATGTAAAAATATTTCACCATTGTTGATTTACTGGAAATGTATTAAATGAAAAAATACTAAAAATTAGTATTTACAATTTCTTAGTCAAAATATAATTTTAAAATAGCATAAAATATACAACATGAGGCAGACAATTTACTTAGCAGTAAATATTTTAAGGTTGACAGGCCATATGGTCTCTGTTTAAACTATTTAACTGTCATTGCAGTGTGAAGCAGGCATAGAAAATACAGAAATTAATGGATATGGTTATGTTCCAAATAAAAATTATTATAAATTGAGGCTGCAGGCTAGATTTTGCCCATGGGCCATAGCGTGCTGACCCCTGCTACCGATAGTAATGCTTCTCACACACATACAGTTCCAAATTATTGGAAGTACCTCCATGGAATCACAGTATGGTGTTCATTTTTGCTGTTCAAAAATTATTCTCTTTCTTTTAGGCCCATGGTAGGTAGGTTGTATTTCTCAACTCCTCTTGAAATTAAGCATGGCCAATGTGTCTTGTTTTTGGGAAAAAAAAGTGGCAAGTAAAATGGCCATGTGTTCCTTCTGGGAAGAAACATGAGAAGCCAATGCATAGCTTGCCATGTTCTATTCCCACTGCCCTAATGACTTTAAAAACATGTACTGAGATTCTTTTTCTAAATGTTAGGATGAGCAGAATCTGCCTGGTGCCTTTCTTTGGACATATAAGGTGTATGAGGAATACAATTTAATTTTTAATTTTTTTAAAGACTTCATTTATTTGACAGAAAGAGAGAGAGAGGGAGAGAGAGAGAGAGAGAGAGAGAGAGAGAGAGAGAGAGAGAGACTATGCAGGAGAACAGAGGGAGAGGGAGTGGCAGGCTTTCTGTGGGGCTCAATCCCAGGACCCCAGGATCACGACCTGAATCAAAGACAGATGCTTAACCAACTGAGCCATCCAGGTGCCCCAATTAGTTTTTTTTTTTTAAATGACTAGGATTATAGGGTTGCTTTCTTTTTGCAGCATAGCCTAATCCATCCTGAATGATATCACTAGTTCTATTGACTAGGTTGAGAATCCCTAATTTTACCTCAATAAATGGAGTTGTTTTAGAAGAAATGGATATATATTCTTAATTTTTAATGTACTAATCAAAACTCTTGCATGCAAAAAAAATAGAACTACTTTGAACCAATTTGAACTAATTCATTTTTTTTTAAGAGTACCGGACTATCTCATATCAGCCAACCTTTTTTTCATTTATTTAATAAAAACTGAGTGTCCATAATGTCAGACACATTTTAGGCACTGGGTATACATTGTTGAACAAAATATTTCGTAGAATGTTAGACAGTAAGAGATGCTATGCAGAAATAAAGATGGATAATGGAGGAGAAGGTTATGGAAAGATGATAATTGAAAGATTAACCACCTAACTATGGGGAAAACTGGAGTGTGTATGAATCTCACTATGAGAGCAATCAGCAAGTAAGTGCCTGCAGAAGCAAATGCACTCTCTCCCTCTCCCCCAGTCTCTCCTCTATCTCTATCTCATTCTCATTTCTGTTTCTCTTTATATTTGGCTTTATAGTCTTTCACTATAGAGCAGCTGCTCCACAGGGCAGGAATCATGGCTCCTAAGAGTTGCCAAATCTCACCTCATAGAGCTTGTACCACCAGATAGGGAGAGAATTTTAATTCTCAATTTCAGTTTCAGAAATCCTTGGGAGTGTATTGAGTGTGTGTATTGAGGGATCAGTTTCCCATAGATGAAGGACAATATCATAAGTATCCACTAACATACATTAACATTTATTCTTTTATACTAATATATATTACACTGGATATATCTCTCATTCCACTGTGAAGCCTTCATATGTCTTGGCTAATACTTTCATTTTCCTTGGCATCACAAAAATTCCTCAAAGGACTGTTACCATAGTTATGCCTTTGGTGGAGACTACTTGAAAGAGTTAAGATTCTGTTGCTTAGAGTAGAAAAAACAGGCAAGTATCCTCTTTACAGAATCTAATACCCTTTACTTTAACAAAGGGTATCTCTATATGGCTATGGCAATATTAGATTATTTGAAGGAGCTCACTTTTCAATTTCTTAAATCACACCTGGATATGTAGTATCCACCTTCAAGGTTGTCCTGCCTAGGCCTTAGAGTATCTTCTAGACATGGGAATTCTGTGCCTCATACCTCTAACACATACACAATATTCTATCTACGTGTATTGATGAAGCTTACTATTCAAGAAAAAATAGATCTCACAGATTATTAAATGTTATTTTTTCTAAAAAGTTATTGAGAAGAAAAATTCTAAAAACATTAATTTTTTTGTTGAGTGTTGAGCTGTTAGTGAAATGAAAAGTTAAGAGTAAAAACAACTCTTGAAGCAATCTCAGATCTCTTCTTGGAAATGTGAATGGAAGAAAAAGCTGGTGAGCAAACATCATGTCTATGTGGCACTGCCTGTAGTAATACTCTGTATGCAAACCCTGTCAAATGGTATTTGGGGACTGTAGGCCAAAGCCTTGGGAAATATTCATCGGGCAGTAATATCAAGCCCAAGAGCAGACATCCCTCTGGTTTTTAAATCAGCAAAGAAAGAAGGGCAATTAGCACTCTATATGGAAATGGAATTCTCGATAGAGATGGGTGAGTACAATCAATACTCATAATTGGGGAGAGCACTTCAGACAGCTGCATGTAGTGTGACACAGTTCCTAGTGATCACAGCACTGAGGCAGCTGCCAGAGCTTCCTATTCCTTATGGACAGTCAAACTCAGAAGCAGGCTATTATTGAACGTGAGATTGAGTTATGTTTCTCAAATTCTTAAAAGCTTGCAGACCCTTTTTAAAGGAAGAGACTATCCTTTAGAGAAATTTCATATAGCTGGGTAAAATAAATAGACATTTTCTACTTGCTCAAGTGTACCTTGCTTCACTTATTAAACTGTAAACATCTTGGGAACAACATTAAGTAGCTGTATTAAGAAAGATAGAATGGGATTTTGGAGAGTCAGAAGGCTGGCAGACATAACAAGCAGCCAGGTAATGGAGGCCCTACAGGTGAAGCAGACCTGGGCTTTAAAATATATACTTCTCAGATGTCAATTAAAGAAACACATTAAATAACAGAAAATTATAATTTAGTGACATTTTTTGTATATTTTTAAATTGGAGTTCGATTTGCCAACATATAGCATAACACCCAGTGCTATTCCCATCAAGTGTCCCCCTCAGTGCCTGTCACCCAGTCACCCCATCCCCCCGCCCACCTCCCTTTCCACTACCCCTTGTTGGTTTCCCAGAGTTAGGAGTCTCTCATGTTATGTCACCCTCACTGATATTTCCCACTCATTTTCTCTCCTTTCCCCTTTAATCCCTTTCACTATTTTTTATATTCTCCAAATGAATGAGACCATATAATGTTGTTCTTCTCTGATTGACTTACTTCACTTAGCATAATACCTTCCAGTTCTATCCACATTGAAGCAAATGGTGGGTATTTGTCGTTTCTAATGGCTGAGTAATATTCCATTGTATACATAGACTACATATTCTTTATCCATTCATCTTTTGATGGACACCAAGGCTCCTTCCACAGTTGGGCTAATGTGGATATTGCTGCTATGAACATTGGGGTGCAGGTGTCCTGCCGTTTCACTGCATCTATATCTTTGGGGTAAATCTTTTTTTTTCTTTTTAATAAGACAAGAATAATAAGGCTGTCTAATTTAATAAGGCTGTCTAATGGTTTATCTATCTTATTAATTCTTTCAAAGAACCAACTCCTGGTTTTGTTCATCTCTTCTACAGTTCCTCTGGTCTCTATTTCATTGCGTTCTGCTCAAATCTTTATTAACTCTCTTCTTCTGCTGGATGTAGGTTTTATTTGCTTTCTTTCTCCAGTTCCTTTAGGTGAGAGGTTAGCTTGTGTATTGGAGTTTTTCCAATTTTTTGAGGGATGCTTGTATTGCGATGCATTTCCCTCTCAGGACTGCTTTTGCTGTATCCCAAAGATATTGAACGGTTGTATCTTCATTTTCATTAGTTTCCATGAATCTTTTTAATTTTTCTCTAATTTCTTGTTTGACCCTTTCATCTTTTAGTAGGATGGTCTTTAACCTCAACGTGTTTGAGTTTTTTCTAAATTTCTTCTTGTGATTGAGCTCAAGTTTCAAAGCATTATGGTCTGAAAATATGCAGGGAACAAACCCAATCTTTTGATATCAGTTGAGACCTGATTTGTGACCCAGTATGTAGTCTATTCTGGAGAAAGTTCCATGTCCACTTGAGAAGAATGTGTGTTCAGTTGTGTTTGGATGCAAAGTTCTGTATATATCTGTGAAATCTATCTGGTCCATTGTATCATTTAAAGCTCTTGTTTCTTTGGAGATGTGCTTAGAATATCTGTCATTTGCAGAGTGTGCCCTGTTGAAGTCTCCTACTATTAGTGTATTATTAATTATGTCTTTAGTTTGGTTGTTGATTGATATACTTGGCAGCCCCCACCTTAGGGGCATAAATATTCATGACTGTTAGGTCTTCTTGTTGAATAGACCCTTTAAGTATGATACAGTGTCCCACTTCATCTCTTACTACAGTCTTTGGGATGAACTTTAATTTATCTGATATGAGGATTGCTACCCCAGCTTTCTTTCGAGGACCATTTGAATGATAAATTGTTCTCCAGCTTTTCATTTTCAGGCTGTAGGTGTCCTGTAGGTCTAAAATGAGTGTTTTGTAGACAGCAAATAGATTGGTCTTGCTTTTTCATCCAGTCTGAAACCCTGCGTCTTTTGATGAGATCATTTAGCCCATTCACGTTCAGAGTTACGATTGAATGATATGAATTTAGTGTTATGGCAATACCTATTCAGTCCCTGTCTTTATGGATTATTTCTTAGGGCTTCCTATTTCTTTTACAGGGTTCCCCTTAATATTTCTTGCAGAGCTGGTTTGGTGGCCACATATTCTTTCAGTTTCTGCCCATCTTAATGGGCAGAATTATCTCTCCTTTATTTATCTCTCCTTCTATTCTGAATGAGAGCCTTGCTGGATAAAGTATTCTTGGCTGCATGTTCTTCTCATTTAGGACCCTGAATATATCCTGCCAGCCCTTTCTGGCCTGCCAGATCTCTGTGGAGAGGTCTGCTGTTAATCTCATATTTCTCCCCATATATGTTAGGGATCTCTTGTCTTTTGCTGCTTTAAGGATTTTCTCTTTATTTTTGGAGTTTGTAAGTTTCACTATTAAATGTCGAGGTGTTGAATGATTTTTATTGATTTTGAGGGGGGGGGAACCTCTTATCTCCTGGATCTGAATGCCTGTTTCCCTCCCTAAATTAGGGAAGTTCTCAGCTATGGTTTGTTCAAATATTCTTTCTGGCCCCCTGGTCCTCTTGGCACTCTCTGGAACCTTAATTATACATAGATTTTTCCTTCTGAGGCTGTCATTTATTTCCCTTAACATTTCCTCATGGTCTCTTATTTTTTTTCTCTTTTTTCCTCAGCTTCCTTCGTTGCCATCAACTTGTCTTCTTTGTCACTCACTCTTTCTTCTACCTCATTAATCCTCATCATTAGGACCTCCAGTTTGGATTGCATCTCATTTAATTGTTTTTTAATTTCGGCCTGATTAGATCTAAATTCTGCAGTCATGAAGTCTCTTGAATACTTTATGCTTTTTTTTTTTTTCCAGAGCCACCAGTAGCTTTATAATTGTGCTTCTGAATTGGCTTTCTGACATCAAATTGTAATCCAAACTCTGCAAATCTGTGGTAGAGAGTACTGTTTCTGATTCTTTCTTTTGTGGGGTGAGTTCTTCTTTCTAGTTATTTTGCTCAGTGCAGAGTACCTGTATGAGTGGCTGAGTCAAGAATATCAACCACAACCTAAGTAAATTTCACCTAGATGATTCTGCCGAGATCAGAGACCAGAAATTGAAAAGAAAGATAGAAGGAAATAAAACAAAAGGACCACTAAAGTGAAAACCAAAATTTAAAACAACATAGTAAAAAGTAAAAGGTGAGGAAACCTGAAGAAGATGAGAAAGAAAAAAAAAAAAGAAAAGTAAAAGAAAAAGAAAAAAAAGAAATAGGGGGCGGGGACTGGGAGATGATGGTGAAGAAGTTGTAGTGGGGGGAGAATGTAGTCTACCTGAGGAGTCCTAGAGGGTGATCCTCTTGTTTCTGAGTATATTATGTTCTGTATATTAGAAGATGCTTAATCCCAAAATTATATAAACCAGAAATACTTGTAAAAGGCCCCAACATTGGCCACCAAAACATAAATGAGATAAAAGAGGGGGGCAGAATTGAATGAGGAATCTCACAGAATGAACCAGTATGCTATACCACTTCGTTCTGGGTGCATACTGATCATGTTTTAGAAGGTATTAACTTCCGCCATTGTAGAACAAAATGAGGCAGAGAAAACAAAAAACACGAAACAAAACAAAACATATCTTGTATGTCTCCCCAAATTAAGTTGAGTATGTTGAAGGGAATCTGGAAGTGGAAAATATATCTAGGACCTATAATTGTAGAAATATGAAAGTCAAAAAGGAACAATCATAAAAATGAAGAGGTGGTAAAACATTGTATTTAAGGTGGGAAAGAAAAAAATTGGAAATTTACAGTCTGATATAAAAACGAGTTGTCCTGGGAAAAGGAAGAAAAAAAAAAAAAAAAGGAGGGCTATCCTCTGGTTCTGTATACTGTAAATCCCTTGACTTTCCCTGGAGCTTTCCAGTGCTGCTTGGTCAAGAACTTGCTCTTCCCCTGTCCTCCCAGCTGGTCTTCTGGGGGAGGGGCTGCTGTGCTGATTCTCAGGTATGTGCACCTGGGGGAACTGCCCTGCCCCCTGCCAGGTGCACATCTCAGTGGGAGCTGTTTACCCTGGAGGCCTCTGTTCCCTGCCAGCCCCCCTGTGTTCCAGGCACAGAGGGACACCAGGAGGAACAACCACACTGGCAGCGGCCAGCTCTCCAGCCTCAGAGTCAGCTCCCGCAGTAACTACCACAGTCTCCCAGTCCACACTGTCCTGGATGCTCCGGGGGGCAGGAGGGCGCTGACCTGCACAGCTCGGGGGTGCCCGGTGGCAGGAGCGTCCTGTCTTGTGCCCTCCCGCCTCCACCTGTCCCGGGGGAGCGCTGGATCCTGGGCTGTGTCCCCCGGCGCCCTGGGCTCCTGGGCCTGCACTGCTGGAATTACGCTCCTAGGGCCGCGGCTTCGAAGGCAGCAGGGCGCAGCCCCCTCCCTGCAGAGCCCCCACCGGACCCACCGGCTTCTCCCAAGGCCCCGCCAGTGCTCCGGCCCTTTACCTAGCTCGGCCCACGGAGTGTGGGGCGCTCTCCCCCCGGGCGCCCCTCCTCTGTTAGTGACCCAGGGAGATTGGAGGCTCCACTCCCCTCCTGTAATCCTGCCCGAGTTCCCTGCTGAGCGCCTTTCCATCTGGGAAGAATCCCGTGGGGATTTTTTAAAGTTCCCGCTTCTCCGGGGCTGGGCTTTCCTCTCCCCTAGGCTCTCCCCTAGGCTCTCCCCTAGGCTCTCCCCTAGGCTCTCCCCTAGGCTCTCCCCGCCCCCCTTAGCCCAGCTCCTCGTGGCCCCTCCCCCACTAGATTCTTTTTTATCCCCCCACCCCTACCTTGTTAGAAGCCAAAAAACCTTCTCTCTGTAGCGTTCCAGCTGTTCACTCTTTAAATCTCAGGTCGAATTCATAGGTTTTCAGGATGGTTTGAAAGTTATCTAGGTAAATTGGTGGGGCCACGTGACTTGGGGACCCTATTCCTCCACTATCTTGCCCTGCCCCCCAATTTAGTGACATTTCTATAAAATTGGGTGTTGGAGCCCATGACTTGAGAAATTATGCAAAAATATCTCCCTGAGCCTTCTGACCTTCTACAATTCCTCCTCTTTCTCTGGAGGCCAACATGGCATGCAAACTTGTCAACTAATAAGGGACCTAATTTATTTGAAATGTGTCCTACATAGTAGCAGTTCCTAAAATACACTTTCCAAAAGATGGTAAGGTATGGTCATTACAAGAACGCTTTAAAAAAAAAAAAAAAGATTTCGTTTATTTATTTGAGAGACAGGAGAGAGAGAGAGAGAGAAAGAGAGAGAGAAAATGAACAGGGGAGAGGAACAGAGGAAGAGGGAGAAGCCGACTCCCACTCAGCAGGGAGCCCAATGTGGGGCTCCATCCTAGGACCCCAAAATCATGACCTGAGTGGAAGGCAGACACTTAACTGACAGAGCCACAAAATGGATCATCACAAAAATGCTTTATAACTAAGATTCGATTCTCTACTGATTTAAAATATGTTCATGTTCCTTTTCAAAGGGCTGCTCTTTCTCTGTTTATTTTTATTTCTTACCTTTTTTTTTTTCTTAATGCATCATTCAATGGGAAGAGAAAAAGGTTAGAGACTTTGATTTACCTTCACCATACACTCTTGTGTTTCAGTTGTTTACATGAATGTGGAAAATTCAGTTTGCTTTTTAAAATGTATTTTCCTGGGTGCCACTGGAGCATAAGCTTTTCTTGCATTTATAATATCAAAGTACATTTGATCAATTATCAGAAAAACACAAGTGTCATTGATGTGGCGAATATATGTATTTTTTATTATTTGAAGTTTCCACATAATCTATCTCCATTGAGTAAAACGAATATGACAGATTGTTGTATTTAGTAAAACACAGTTTAAAATGATTTTCATTTCTAGAACCATTCACAACCATAGATATTTAGCATTTTTTCCAAATATCTTAGTTATTTTTTAGCCAAAGCTTATTTTTCCCCAAATTCTTATTTAAATTCTAGTTAGTAAAAAAACAAAAACTCTAGTTAGTTAACATATAGTGTAATATTGGATTCAGAAGTAGTATTTAGTGATTTGCCACTCACATATAACACCCAATGCTCATTATAGCAAATGGCCTCCTTAATACCCCTCACCCATGAACCCATTGCCCACATAATTTTCTCCATCCAGCCTCAGCTTATTCTCTATCATTAAGAGTACCTTCTGGTTTTCCTTTCTTCTTTTTCCTTCTTTTTTTTTTTTTGCTTCCCACATGTTCATCTGTTTTGTTTCCTACATTTCAAATGAGTGAAATCATATGGTATTTGTCTTTCTCTGACTGACTTATTTAGCATAAAATACTCTAGCTCCATTCAACTTGCTGCAAATGGCAAGATTTTATTCTTTTTGATGCTGAGTAATATTTCAGTGTGTGGGGGGCAGTATTTATATATGCCACATATTCTTTATCCATTCATCAGTTGATGAATACTTGGGCTCTCTCCATAGTTTGGCTATTGTTGATAATGCCACTAAAAACATTGGGTGCATGTGCCCCTTTGAATCAGTATTTTTGTATCCTTTGGGTAAATACCTAATAGTGCAATTGCTGGATCATAGGGTAATTCCCTTCTTTTAAAGATTTTATTTATTTATATGAGAGAGAGAGAGAGACAGAGAGAGCACATGTTCACATGAGCAGGGAGAGGGGCAGAGGGAGAAAGAGGAAAGGCAGACTCCCTGCTGAGTGTGGAGCCCCATGTGGAGCTTGATCCCAGGACCCCAAGATCATGACCTGAGCCAGAGTCAGACACTTAACTGACTGAGCCACCCAGGTGCCCCAGGGGTGCTATTTTTAACTTTTTGAGGAACCTCCATACTGTTTTCAGAGTGGTTGCACCAGTTTGCATTCCCCCCAACAGTGCAAAAGGGTTCCCCTTTCTCCACATCCTTGTCAATACCTCTTGTTTCCTGTGTTGTTAATTTTAGCCAGAGCTGAAATTATAGTGGAAATTTTTCTTTCAGTATTATTATAAATAAGGCATTTCCTTCATTTTGCTTTCTTATTTTTTTCCTCTTAAATTTTTTTTTTTTTAATGACAGCTCTGACTTTCTTTGACTTCAGACTTTGGAAAGGGCAGTAGAAATGTGAATGAGTATTGTTTCTTCCCTAAATTGCTAACATGAATGTATAGTTTTAAGTGACATAGTTAGCTCCCATGAAGTTCAGTGTAACATTGCAAAAAAAGACACTATGGTGCCCTAATACAATTAGTAGACATATATTAAAACAACTATTATAACTATATTCCATATATATAGAAATGTAGAAGAAAGCCTGGGCGTGTGAGAGAGAGACACATAAGATATAACAAAGACTCAAAGTGAATTATTAGTAGTGAAATAAACAATGTCTGAAAGTATATCAGAGTGGATTAATAGTAATGGAGATTGGATATTGACAGAGAAAAGTTAGGCAAATCTGAGTACACAGCTATAGAGACTAGTCAAATGAAATATAGGGAGGCAAAGACAGATAATCATGAGCATGAGTAAGCTTTAGGTCAATTTCAAGTGACCTAAGATAGTTGCCTCACACAAGGTTTATCTCTATGCTGTGCACACAGTAGGTATTCAATGAATGTTGAGTGCATTGCATTAAACTCATCATAACCCCACGGATTTATCAGGCTTTAAGACTATTTTTTTTTTTTTTGCTCTCAAATTTAATACTGGATGGCTAAAACCATAATTGGTTTTCCAGAACAAGTTCTGTGTTTACTTGATGATTAATTCACTATTTCTTTAAAATGTGGCAACTTGGGGAAAAAAATAAAAATGTCCAAAGTGAGCATGTATTAAGGCTAAGCATATTTGATCTAAATACAAAAACAACCAAACTGAAAAACTCAGAGTGGAAGCTAATTAAACTTCTCTCTTTCAGCCACAAATGCCAGTTAGGGAGTGTGGCTCAGGCCCTTAAATCTTGAAGCTGACTGTCAATCCTTCCTAGTCTAGTGTGGGTCTAAGATGTGGTACTGCTGCCAAATGATGCTATGCTCAGGAAAATGGTAGAGTGATATTCCTCCCAGTGGGAGAAAGCTGATTAGGCTAATTCATCTATTTATTCACTCAACCAGGGAATAATTGTTGAGAACTCACCATGTGCCAAGCATGCAAGGGGATATGAATGAGACATAGTACTTACTCTCAAAGTCAAAAGGGAAGAGACAGGAACAAGCAAGCAACTACAATATATACTGTGATGAGTGCTAATACAGAGCTCCATGGAGAGTGAACAACTAGGCAAGTTTTAACCCACACATGTAGGGTGAATCTGTACTTAAGAAGTACTAGACTTGGGGTGCCTGATTGGCTCAGTTGATTAAGCGTCTGCCTTCAGCTTGGTCATGATCCCAGAGTCCTGGGATTGAGACCCTGTGTCGGGCTTCCTGTTTAGCAGGGAGTCTGTTTTATCCTCTCCCTCTGTCCCTTACCCCAGTTATGCGCTCAATCACTCTCTCTCTCCCAAATAAGCAAAATATTTTTTTAAAAAAAGAAGCACAGGATTTGAGAATTACGAAAATAACACATGTAAAAAAATTCTAGAAGCATGGCAAGTAGTTTCTATTATGACATAAAAATATACAGTATTAAATTGGAATGCCTTATCTCAAATGGATTCTAGTTAGTGAGGCTAGGGTGTTTATGTGCACCCTAGCACACTATGTGATTTTGGAACCTCAGATGTTTTACACCTTATTATCTGTTATGAATTAAAGTTATTACAAGTTTGCAATGTAAAATGGTGTCTAAAAAGGCCACATTCGTCCATCAACTGGTGAATGGATAAACAAAATGGGGTATAGCCATACAACGGAAAACTAATAAGCCATATAAAAGAAATATCAATAACCTGTAATATCATGGATGAAGCTTGAAAACATACTAAAAGAAGCCAGATGAAAAAGACCACATACTGTACAATCACACTATATGAGCTTCCTAGGGCTACTGTAAAAAAAGCATCACAAACTGGATGACTTAAAGCACAAAAATGCATTGCTTCATAGCTCTGGAGTCTAGAAGTCTGAAATCAGTCTGTGTATAGGTCCATCCTCTTGCTGAAACCTATAAGGGAGAATCCTTCAGTGAAGCTTTCTAAATTCTGGTGATTTGCTGGCAGTTCTTGCCTTGCTGCTCCAGCCCTTCAACCTCTGCCTCTTTGGTATCATGTGGCTTTCTTTCCTTGCAAATCTGTGTCTCTTTTCTTTGTGCGAGGATGACAATGATATTGAGTCTACCATATGACCTCATATTAATTACTTATGCAGCAACCCTCTTTTCAAAGTAGCATACATTCTGAGGCACTGCAGGTTAGGACTAGAACATGTATTTTGGGAAGACACAATTCCACACATAGCACCCATTTATATGAAATATTCTGAACAAATAAATTCATAGAAACAGAAAATAATGGCTGTTATGGGGCTCAAAAGAAAAGGGAATGGAGAGTGACTATGGATATGGAGTTTTCTTCTGGAGTGATGCGAATGTTTTGGAGGATCTCAATGACTGCACAGCACTATAAATGTACTAAATATCACTGAACTGTACACCATAAAATGGTGCAAATGGTAAACTTTAGGCTGTGTATTTTACCACAAGAATGAATGAATAAATGAATGAAGAAGAAAGAGAAAAAGAAAGGAAGGAAGGAAGGAAAGGAAGAAAGTCAGGGCAGGTTATTCTTATTTCCCTTCATCACACTGTAAATATACTCATTTTCCATTTTGAGTGCTCTACCTTTGTCAGCATTCCCTGTCCTACCAACTCCTTGCATGAACCTGGAGTCAGCTGTCTCCTTGCTGAAGTTCTCTCACTTTCTTGGTGTGTTCTGCACTCCACAAGTTTTATTCCCTCCTTGAACCCAAATTATTGTAACCACTTTGTTTATTGATGTTCCCACTCTCAGGTTTCATTAGAAATGTACTCTCCTGGTGTATTCATAACCAAAGAGCAGTGTGGTATCTCCTACTCCTACAGGCAGCTCTCCCCCATCCTTCTCCTGCTGAACCATTTAATATCTGCACATAAAAGAGTGAGAAGTGGTAAGATCTTCTTATCTCAGAAAGGAAAGCACATGGGCCATTTTTCTACACATCAACTTTAAGTTCTCCCCAGGGTGAAGCAAAGTCTGCTCTGTTTTGCATATTTTGCTCTGGGCAATCATTCACATTGGTGGGGACCCATCCTTGCTGGACCACGAAACCCTGGCAACAGGCAGCAGGGGAATATGGAAGGAAGGGAGGTAGCAGGAAAGAGTTTGTTTGCAAATGGCGTGAAAAATAACCTTAATGAAATCGCATATGCAACACGAGTGCTAGATCTCCCTTGCTTCCAAGGACAGTTACTACTAGACTCCTTGAGTTCACATGTTTTGTCTTCTTTACTTCTAAATCTACCCCTGCACAAATAAATAATAGCTACCATAAATTGGCAGTAGCACTAATAACAACAAATAACAATAGTTAATATTGGAGAGTGGATCTTATTTCCTCAGTCTGATATTTCCATATGGAGGAATTTTTTTTTTAAGATTTTATTTATTTATTCATGAGAGACACAGAGAAAGCGAGAGGGGCAGAGACACAGGTAGAGGGAGAAACAGGCTCCATGCAGGTAGCCGGATGTGGGACTCCATCCTGGGTCTCCAGGATCACGCCCTTGGCTGAAGGTGGCGCTAAACCGCTGAGCCACCCAGGCTGCTCATAAGGAGGAATTTTGACCAGAATTATATTCCAGCAAACTGGTGAGTGAAATTCGTTGGTCCTTGTTCTTGAGTTATTTTGTTCAACAATGCAATCAGTGGGGATTCATTCTCCTTATTCCTTTTCTATCTGTCCCAGACCAGCATGAGACAGCATTCCTACGTAAGGAGATCTGCTCTGTATACTCAAACCATCTTTGACTGTGCTTCCATGTTGTACATTGGTAGAGGGCCTTCAAATAATGTTAGCAAGCCCTTTTGCCTGCAGGTCAAAGCTACATTCACCTTTTGGCTTATCAGAAATAAGGCTGGCATTCCCCTCTCCCCCTAGTTATTTTGTATACACTGTTCCAAATTAAGAAGGTGCAAAAGGGAATATGGATGTGAACTAACATCCTACTATCGTGTGTTTGCATAAAAAAAAAACAAACACAAAACCATCCTACTATTCCAGCTCTTATTATTGTACCTTTGTTATGTGTCAGTCATTTTGCTGAACTCTTTACTCACTCAGTCTTCACAAATGACTCTGTTACACTGGAGACAAGGTGAGGAGAATTTCTTCTTTCTAGAACAATCCTCTCAGCCTTCAACTTCTGTTCCTTTGGCTCTTTTTCTCTATCAAGGTTACTTAATGAGCCCTATTACAGTTGCCGAAACTTATCACACCAATCTGAATTCCACATCCCACATATGGAATGGTTTATTCAGGACATCTCAGAGCAAAGTTCAGACTTTCTAGAAATACTTGGACGGTCACCAAGAATACTAATTCATGCTTACCATTTTGCTAACTTTCCTAAGAAGAGAGTCATTGTTCACTGGATATTGAAATCATTTGCCAGTTTTAATTATTCAAGAGGGTTCTTCGTCAAGTCACACATAATCCAAAAACCTTGCCCACTTTCTCTGAGCACAGTAGTTTTTGTATGATTTGATATTCTGCATAGTGTTTTCTATAGCACTATTTCTAAGTAAGTAATAACACTGATCTATATTCTCGTACACTGGAGAAACTCTAGGATTGTCTGACTAAAGATTTTTTTAAAATGTTTTTCAATAAAAGCAGGCATAACAACATTTCTACCAATACGTAAATACCCAAACTCTTAAGAAAGAAACCATTATTGCAAATCCAACTAAAGTGTCAATATCTGCTACTGTTATGTCAGCCTGATGTTAAAATACTAGAAGTGAAAATTAATACCTCTTTTCAGGGAAACAAACAAACAAACAAAAGAACCACTGTGGTGGAAAAATCTCAGAGTCGCTCTTGATAATGAACCAAGGAAAACCATAGCCAAAAACCTGAGGGGGTCTAGCCCATCAATATCATTTTACCTTCAGAAAGCTCCCACTTTGCCCACTCCTCAAGGAATTCACACTCAACTGCTAGGGCATGCAGCAGCAGAATTTGGCTCAAAGTGAGCACATCTGCATAGATTTTTTCTTGTGGGTGATTGCATTAATTTATCTGCCTTGTCTTCCCTCATAGTGAGCACTGATGAATCATAATACCACTGTGGCTTTTACAAGCAGATAAGTCTAAATTGGAGTTTTCTTTTTTTTAAAAAAAGGTGGTACTATCTTGTGAATGGGCTCAGAACAAAGCAAGAAAGAGACAAAAGGAGGATAGGGGTTTGTTCATCTAACTCAGGAGTAATGGAGGGAATTATAAGCTTATATGCTCATTATGTAATTGTAACATGTGAAATCAGCTGTGTTTAGATGAATAACATATGCTACTAGGGAACTCAAATCTCAGGAAAGAAGGTAATTCCTGCCAGCTGCATAGCATTAATGCTTGCTCTTTGGAATGGAACCAATATGCCCTTTTCCATTTGCATCAAGAGGCACAAGAAGAAGGGCAGTTGTTTCTTTTTTTTTTAAATACTAAATTTATTTTTTATTGGTGTTCAATTTGCCAGGGCAGTTGTTTCTAAGTGCCAACACTGGTATTTCGGTGCTCTTGGCTCTGGGTCACAGTAGAGCTTGCCTGGGAGCCTGCCGGTCAATCAGTAGTTGCCAGGGTCTCTCCACATGCTCGCTGATAGAGAGCCAAGTAGGGAAACTAAGCTAGTTCCCTGGTCAGAAGGAAAAGGGAACATTTTTAAGCTGTTTCTTTTTTTTCATAATGAAGCAGAGTAACTCTCAACACTAGAGGGAGTTCTGATTTTGTTCAGAGTCTTGTTTTCATTTTTAAGTTAGTACTAAAAGAGCAAAAGTCAACTTACTTGAAGGACACAAAAATGTTTAATGCAGGTTACTAATGCCTAAGGAAAAACATTTATTTATTTTTTTGTTGAGAGGATGAGGAGAGGTGTCACTTTCTTTCATCACTGCAGAATGGGTCAGAGTACAGACTTTAACTTTAAAATACTGATACAGATGGATATACAAGAGAGACCTCTCCTGTCTCCTCTGCTTGAACCATCCTCAGCCTCCTAATAAATGCATTAATTCCATGATGGATTTTTTTATATGATGCCTGAACCAAGTACTGAACTTTTTAATATTTATAGAATTGGAACAGCAATTGGAAGGATTGGGAGTTTGCCAGAAGTTTAGAACTGTTATTTCATCTAGAAAAGAAAGAACAAAGCATGTATTATATGCTTTTTTCTTTAATACATTAAGCTGAACCAAATTATGAATTATCCATGTGATAATAATTCCACAAAATGAACTTAATTGTTTAAGTAAAATTTTATATAAGTAGCTCCTTGTTATATATATAAAAATATGGAAATTAAGGTGAGTTCTGAGAGCATATTTGAAATCCACACTTGATTTCATTTACTAATGGCCAATAATGGATGTGAAATAAGGACAGAGATTCTCAGTGAAATTATATATTAGTCCAGCCATATATTTTTTTGCCCTCATTACAAAATTATAAGAGAAACATCAAATATGAAAGAAACTGTACTTAATTTTTTTTCAGTTTGTACTAATCTTTACAATAAAACTCTATCATTTTCAATTCTTTTCAATATATTTTAGTCTTAGAACATAACTAGACTCCTGAATCTTGAGTTTTAGATTTTGTTCTGCATATAGATTAAATGAATATTACTTCACAAATGCAAATATGCAAGAAATATATTATTTATTTTAATTGAATGGAATCTAATTCCAAGCTCTATTTCTGGCTGATGAAAAGTTCTATTTCAATTATATGACCATGATTCCCCTACCACAAGCCGTGTGAAGATATATGGAGCTGGTATACAAAAGATTGAGTAAAAGATCTGGAGTTAAATGTGGACAAGCCCTTCTAGTCTCAGGTTTTGTTAGAATAACTGTTGTGTCAGTCTCCATAGTGTTTTGTAGTCGGAGGACTCTTTCTTTCCTGTGGTTTCAGAATAATTTTTTAAAAAAGAGAAAGAGAGAGTGTGCACAAGCAAGGGGAGGGACAGAAGGAAAGGAAGAAGCAGACTCCCTGCTGAGCAGGGAGCCCAATGGCATGGGGCTCTATCTCAGGACCCTGGCATCATGACCTGAGCCAAAGGCAGATGCTTAACTGACTGAGCCACCTATGTGCCCCCAGAATATTTTTAAATCATGGTACATTCCATTTATATCCCACAACTCCCTATACCTGCTACCTTTTCTTAAGGTACAGCAAATAATCCTGTCATGTATCCCAATCCCTTTCAAACCCAAGATCTTGCATCTGTTTTATCATTCTTACTAGTCATAGGCCCACTGCAGCCACTTCTTTCTACCATTGGTCCTTTCTCAAGAGAAACTTCTTGCCCCAGAGGCTCCGACTTTCAGAAAACTAGATCCAGGAAAGGAAATTATCTGCAAACAACTTCTGCTTTCAGCTTAGCAACAGAAATATTTCCTGAATAATGAAGAACAAAGAGTTCTAACTGTTCTCTTGGAACACAGGGTGGAAAATATTTTAGGAATAAAATACAAATTAACATCTTAATATATATGACCCTGCCACATATGTTTCTGTGTTTTCTGGAATTTTTACAATAAAGGTTTATTATTTTCTTAATTAGGAAAGTATTATTGTTTGTAAGTGCACTTCCTTTTGAGTGACTGTAACTAGAAGTATTTAAGTAAAGGAGGTAATAAAAAGGAGTTTTTCAAGGGGAGGATTAATCAACTACATGGTCTTTAGACTTTTTAAACCATGCAGGGTGCTGTTTTCCAGTTCCATTATCTTAATGATATTATTTTCCTATATATTACTAAAAACATTGCAATCATTCTTTCTTATTTTGGAAAACTCAAGTTTTATGATCTTTTTGAATATCTTCAACTTTTCTAAGTATTAATTTTGATTTCCAGAATTCTGAAACAAACAGGCAAATCAACATTGTAACATTCAGGAATCTTCTAACTCAATAGGCCTTAATTTGCGGTTCTACAAACTGATTTCTGAGCACGGATGATATTCACATGATGATACTCAATGATGGCAAGAATATCCATCAATTAGAGCAAATGCATGCTATTTTCTTTAAGGGTTATATAACCACCTTCTGGGATGCATCACCAGAGTTGTCTAGGTTGAGTGAGATGATCACTAGATACTCCACCCAAATTTATATTAAGCAATTAAGTTGAGGAGATCATATATTTCCAGTTTATTGCAGCTGGCAATTCACTCACTATTTGGAGCAATGAAATGCCAAGGAGATCCACAAGTCTCCTGATACAGCTGATGCTTTTTCAAGGTCTCTAATTTGTTCCATGAACAGGCTTGCTGACACAATTAAGAAGCATCAGTCTGATGGCAGATTCTTTAATAGTTTGAACCAAATTGATTCCCCCAGGAAACAACGTGTGTCCAAACACTTAAAGAAATAGGGTACTTACTTGGTCTCTCTTCTGGTTGCTAGGTCATGGCACCTATAAGGCTAGTTTCTTTTTTCTTTTTTATGTCTGCTTTGTACTATGGGTTTTGAGGGTTTTACTTTAGATAAATAAGAATATAAGCTACTTTTCTCTAGATCAGCAGTATCTAGTAGAACTTTTTTAATTACAGAGTGTTTTATACCGCGCTATTTAATAATGGTAGATTCTACCCGCATATAGTGTTGGTGCACTTGAATGTGGCTAGTGTGACTGAGGAACTGATTTTTGTTTTCATATCCTTTTGTCAAATAGACATATGCGGCTGCCATAGGGGATAATACAGATCTAGACTCATTAAACTTCTCTTAAGCAGATTTTCAATAAACAGTCTATTTTTTATATTGAGAGTATATACTGATAAATTATGAAGTTCCAAGAAGACATCAAAATATATATTATGGTTGAATAAAGGCCTTCTTACAAGGAAGTGAACTCAAAAACAGAAGAGTATTCCAGTTAATGGTGACCATTAATCATTAAATATCTAAAATCTGTAGTTTGCCTGCCTGTCATTTAGACAAAATCTAGATATTGCCTACCATTTCCTTCTCAAACAAGTGAGATTTAACAGTGGAACTATGGACAGCATTCCATCAAGTACAAGACAGAATCAGATAGAAGAAGACAATGAGATGAATAGAAACTTAAGGGGGCTTTGATGGGAACCTTGGTGAGATTTGTGCTCAGCTGAGACTCCATGGAAAGCATAGCTTGAGATGATGCCAAAGTGAAAACTGCAAAGGCCAGGTTGAGATGTACAGAAAATATTATTGCTCATAAAAAATAATACTAAAAATAGCAAACATTTGTTTGTGAGAATTACAGTGGCAGTTTCCTATGCTAAGTACTGCCCACAATTCAGAAACAGCATAAGCAAAACCACTGGATCACTGAAATAGTAATTAGTAAAAGTTTTCTGTGCACACATAAAACAGTTCATGAACTGGGAGCTTTCAATTCAAAGACTGATAGGAAGCTCAGAGGTATGACGTTACAGGGTGGCTTATAAAGGGAAAGTGAGGATGTTGTTTAACTTTTACAATGATTGGGGTTTCCAGAAAAAAAGGATTGGTTAAAAGGATTTATCTTAAACCATTTTTAGGGAGATAGTTTATGCTTCTTTTATGATTATCAGAGACATGCACAAGAATTGACCCAAGTTAAAATTTGCTTGTTTTGCAGAATAAGCTAAATTAAGTTTTACTTGTGTGGCTCAAATCGTTTTGCCTGCTTGGGGAATTTCCAAGCCCAGTCTTGGAATTTCATTATTTTATTTAGTTTTAACCATGCCTAACATGCATCATTCTCTCTCATCTGACAACTCAATGAAGCAAGTGCTAATAACATCCTCATTTTACAGATTTTGAATATCTTACTCCATGCCATAGTAGTCAGGAAACAGACCAGACAAGAGTGGAGTGTGGTTAAGGAAACTAAAGTTCATGTAAGAAAGATGGATACAGATGGATACAGTAGGTGAATACAGAAAGATTTGAAACTAGACACGTGGGGCAGTGGAATATGGAAATATTGAAGTGGAACAATGAAATACTGGAGTTAGTCATGATTAGCAGAATATACTAGCAGCTCCACCTTAAAAAGACATCCAATTAAAGAGATGGTTCCTCTGTTACCAGCCAATGCATTAGGAGGTACTCTGTGGATTTATACCAACCTCAAAACTTCTTTCAGAAGAAGGCGGATTGAACCTCCCAAGGCTATATATAAAGCGTTACTGTCTGATTATATCAGGTGCTTAGTTTGTTCAGAATAATAGTAGCAGAACTGGCATGACTTCATTCATTTGTTAATTGCATGGAGGTGCTTTAATATTTAGCTTTTTAAAACTACTGTGTTTCAAGATTTAATGCCAGTTAGATTCATTCTGCTTCTATTTTTAATAACTGTGTCCATCAGAAGCAATCATATATTCTATTGTTCAGATGAAGGAATTGGAAACAGATAGTAGTAAGAGAAGGCCACCATAACAAGTCCTGATTGGCAGTTATGTAACCCGCAGCAGTGATTCTTATACTGTAGGGGGGCTGGCAGAGGACAGAATCCCTAGGCTGCTACTCCTCCCCACCCCATACACATGTACAGAATCTGATATATCCTTATTCACCTGAGTTGAGAATCATCAGGAATTTAGGAGACAACCACTATCATGCTATTCGAAATTCCAAGGACTCGATTTCTCCATTCTACAGTTTACAGAAATGTGTGTAATATCCTCAAACACCTGTATATCAAAATACACTGATTTAAACTACCATTTAAAAAACAAAAAATAGGGACTCCTGGGTAGCTCAGTGGTTTAGGGTCTGCCTTCAGCTCAGGGTGTGACCCCAGAGTTCCAGGATCAAGTCCGTCATCCGGCTCCCTGCAGGAAGCCTGTTTCTCTCTTCCTATGTCTCTGTCCCTCTCTCTGTGTCTCTCATGAATACATAAATAAAATATTAAAAGATAAAAACAAACAAAAGAACTTTCTAGATCAGATTCAGATCTCCTGGCAATAAGTTATTTTGGGAGAGAATTCTGTGGGTGGCTTTAAGTTTTTATTTTTGCACTAGGGACACAGCTGTCACTTGTAACAAAATCATGGAGAGGAAAGTCCTGCTAGAGCTGGCCATTTAGTCCACAGCCAGGAGGCAGCTCTTCACAGTGGATTCTCTAGTGACTTGTCCAATCTCCTTTAAACTGACTAAAATGATGAAGCCAGAAGCACTTTCCCTGGGACACTGTGAAACAGTCAAATAGAACTTAATTGCTCCTATAGTTTTACCAGCTTCATCATCTGGTGCAAAGAACTCAAAGTAACTTTTGGACATTTAATTTAGAAATTTGTTTTTAAAAATGCAGATAGGACTTTGATATGCCTAAGGGTCAACGCAAAAGTCATCAGTCTGGAATATTTAACTTTAGAAATCAGGTACATAGCTGAAGACAGAAAATGCTTTGAAAGTGATAAGGGCCATTTCTTTGGCCCTAGTGAATCAGAGCAAGAATACTCTGGCTGTTTAATATGAGACTTCATATTTATTTAATAACAGGCTTCACAGACTAGACACAAAGTACCAAAGCTGGCTCTAGACAAGATTTTTTTTTTTTTTATGATAGTCACAGATAGAGAGAGAGAGAGAGAGAGAGAGGCAGAGACACAGGCAGAGGGAGAAGCAGGCTCCATGCACCGAGAGCCTGACGTGGGATTCGATCCCCGGTCTCCAGGATCGCGCCCTGGGCCAAAGGCAGGTGCTAAACCGCTGCGCCACCCAGGGATCCCTCTAGACAAGATTTTTAAGCAGGTGAAAGTTTGTCCACTGGGCTTCATTCATTTCTTTTCCCTTTATCCTTTCTTCTCCACTGGCCCAATGACTGCTGCTACTACTCTGCCACATATCACTCCATGCTCTTAAATCCTGCCCCATACCAGGGTGCCTGGGCCTAGGTGGCTTAGTTAGGTAAGTGTCTGCCTTTGGCTCAGGTCATGATCCCAGTGTCCCAGGATGGAGCCCTGCATTGGGCTCTGGACTTACCCAGGAGTCTGCTTCTCCCTCTCCCTTTGCCCTTCACCCCTGCTCATGTTCATGCTCTCTCCTGTGCATATTCTGTCTCTTTCTCTCAAATAAATAAAATCTTAAAAAAAACCTACCCCATACCAGAATCCCATACAGTCTAGACATTTATTGCTTTCTTTTCTAAAGACCTGTCTTCCAGATTCTTCAAATATCAGCTGTCCTTTTTTCTGTGCCCTATCCGATGAACAATGAATTAATCTGATAAGCAAATTAATATTTATGGAAAACAATTTAGCTTCGACATACAGGTTTTCTACCCTTGGCAAGATACTCATAATCGAACAAGCTGTTTATCATAGAAGTGAGTGGCAGTGTAAAGACAAAACTGTAGACCCCTTCCGGGAAACACGTCATTTTACAAGAATTCATCTGGAAATAATAGGCTTAAATCCCAGAATGTTTTACCCATGAAATCAATTTTATAAATTCTGGTTAGGTGACAAGCTGGCCTATATAAGCCTAATTAACCCATAAGACCTTTGCATATCACTACAAAGTATTCTGTTGTTGCTAAGAGAAATCCTCAATTTCAAAAGCGAATGCTTGATTACTTAAGTGAGGAAATGGGTCATCTCTCCAGCTTACGTGCTGCTTTCTGAAAGAGAAGCCCTCTTTCCCCAGTAAAACTTCCCTGGCTCTTCACCTTTGTGGTTTCAATGTTTAAACGGGCAGTAAGGGATTTTTACTAAAAGGAGGTAAAAGTATATTGTCATTGAGAGAACAATGAACCAATTTTAATAAATATTCAAAATAAAAAATGAAGTTTCTGTGTGTGCAATGATTAAGAATTTTATCATGTTCCTCTGTCCACCAGGGGACTTAATGGAATTCTATATCGATCCTCATTTCGAATATTCTGTGCATGTCCCAATTTTAAAAAGTTGCCTAGGTGATGTGTATTTGTATATAAAATAGTTTTGATATGTACTTCTGCTTTTACTAAAAACATGGGCAGACTAAAATATATATATTTTTGCCACCACCAACTTTATTTAGCTTACTCTGAAGACAAAAATCCTGATGAAGTTTGAAATTAAATTAAAAACTTTGATGACTTTTCTAAATAAAAGACAAAATTTGTATTTGTTAGGTGATAAAATATACTCAAGATAAGTTAAAATTACAGGCTTTTAAAATAAATACACATTTATCTAAGGAAGACTTTCTATTTTTATAGACATTTATAGTTTTACCTTTTGCAAATAAAAGTGTGGTAAAATGTGATTTTTGGTCAATAGTATTTGGACTCTGCTTTTTTACTGTATCTTTGCTTTTGATTAGATTATGTGGTTAAAAAAAGAATAAATGTAGAAAGAAAGGTGAAAGTGGGGATTCTGAACAATTTGAAGTAGCTCTGCAATGGTTTTAGGTTAGTGTCAGTAAAGAGACTCTTCTTTTGTTAAAGCTTTATAGCTTACTGATACAGTCATTCATTAAAGAAGTCCTCATTGGCCACCTACAGAGATCACATGGTCCTGGTCGATGCACCAGCCTGATGATGGGGCTATGGTTCTGAGAGATATTTATGTTTGGTAAAAGTTCTGTGGGAGCCCTTCATTGAACAAGATGTAACTTAACATACATTAAATTAAAATACAAATTAGTTTTCCTAACTAATTGATGAGTTAATGAGCTAATCAACTGAGCAACACTTCTAAATATTTAAATCATTTAATGATTTTAAAAAAGGTACATAATATGTTGGATAAAATATGTAGCTTTTATTATTAAGAAAGCAATTTACAAAAAAAGACAGTAATTTACATATGTTATTTTGCTATGCTCTGCACAAGCTTATTCGGCATTTTTATATTATGTTTAAACAATTTTATATATTATCTCATAACACCTCATTAGGCAGATTATTATGTTAAATTAATAGAGCTTCCTGACCTGCCCATGGTCACACAATTAGGAGTAGGGTAAGTACTAGAAAATCAGTTTGAGTTCTAGTACTCTCTGCCTCTTTATTAGTTTCTTCCTTTCCTTTTCTTTTAAATTCTTCCTCTTTTTTTAATCATTTATTTTACTCTATAACCCCAATTTGTCATTACTGGATCATTCTTTCATAGGCGGTATTGTGGGGGTTCTAAAGAAGGGAACACTGCTGAAAGACATCCAGTTCCTTGCCCATCTATTAGAATGAGGGATTTTATGCATCATGGTTTTCCTTGAGCAGCCACAGATAAATGGACTACTTCATAGAGAGTCATCATAGCTAACTATACATGCCAGGACTGCATTGCTTTCACTTTCTCTGCAAGTGTGAAAAATTTAAAAATGTGAAGCCAAAGCTTCTTGACAAACACACATCACAACAATGAGCGGAGGGAAGTTGGAAGTCTGAGACTAGGCCTTTCCCCCTGCTCTCTTTCACTCAATGACTATCAGCAATAAAACATTCTACTGTCATCTGCTATGATCTAAAACACAGAACAAACCCAGAAGACAGGTAAAATTATTCTACATATTGGGTCTTTGAAAAATGATCCAAATGAATGGAAGAGCAAAGAGAATCTTTAAAGAGGACAACAATATCGATGCATTACAAATACCAATCTAGCAAATCTTGAAAAAAATGGTATCTTTATATCTTTCTTCATTATCGGTCTGCAAGTGAATTATTATTCAACGAATAATGTGAATGTGAATTATTCACATTCACAACGAATGTGAATTATTATAAATGAGCATTCTAAATTGTAGAAATCATATTCCACAAAGCTGGTGCTCACTGCAAACGATGTTATAGGTCCTGAGAGCTGTGACCCTGAATTTACACCATTATATTCTAAATGACAATGGCTCTCGCCATTCATTGGCCAATTTCTTAGGAAGTAGTGTCCTTTCTCGGGATTTAGTCTCCCCAAGTCTTTTTAAGAATCACAGATTTTCTTGCCCATATCTTTGAATCAATCAGCATTGCCTTATTGGAATAGGAGCACAAACTTGAATACTCAGATCTGGCTCTCCAGCAAAGCTCTATTTTGTGCCACAATCACCACCACTGCTATCAGCTTTTCAGTAGGGTAGAAGACTCTTTTGTGGATAACACCCCTACCCACCCACCCTCATTAATGATGTTATGGTAACTCAGTAGGTTTGAAACAAAAGGAAGAAGGTTTTGGTTCCTCCTCCCCTTTTAATGCTCAGACATGGGCAACCAGTTGCCAGTTGGCCTGAGCCCTAAATGATGAACTAGTATCTTGCTATGTAAACACATAAACTATATTGAAACTTTAAGTTGTCTCTATCTACATTTATTTCCTAAGTGATATCATCCCATCCCACAGATTTAAATAGAATCTATATGCTTAAGGCTTTCCCAATTTATAACTGCAGCCTCATTCTCTCTTCTGAACTTCAGACATGAAAATTCAGCAAGCCCACTGAGCATCTCTTGCATATCTGATAATGCCATCAATGTCAATGTTTCCAGACAGACTTCTGAGTTTCTTTCCTCACCTATGTCTCAATAATGACACCTCCATTCTATTCCAAGTGCTCAAACTAAAACTTTTAGAGTTTCTGGGCTGCTTTCTTTCTCTCACTTATCATTCCTTCAACACATCCTATTTGTAAGGGCTTTAAAATTTATCCAGAACCTGATCACTTCTCGCCTTACCACCTTTATTGCTGTCACCCCAGTTTAAGCCACATGAATTACTGTTATAGTCTTCTTACTGGTCTCACTATTTTTATATTTGTCTACTATCCACAAAATCGCCTGAGGTAGTCCTTTTCAAGGTTGTTCTGGATAATGGCACTTTTCTCTTCAAAACTCTAATGACTCCCCTATTATTCAAGATAATTTGCTAGGGCATCAAGTCTTACTTGCTCTGACTCTTGCAGCCTCCACCCACCACTTCTTTGACTTCAACCCTTGCCATTGTTCTTACTCCTTTACATGACTGTTCACTACTATTATTTTTCTTACCATTATTATCATTATTATTATTTTAGCACTTACTATCAACTAGCGAAGCATGTATTTCTTTTTCTTTTTAGCATGTATTTCTTGGTTAATATATTCCCTCATTAGAATGTAAGCCCATAAGAATAAGAGTAATGTGTTTAGTTCACTGAATAACTGTCAGTGCCCCTAACAGTATCTGGAGCACATGGAGTACTCAATTTTGTTGGATGAATAAATGAGTGAAGGTGACTGTACTGGGATACATTTCAGCTTTACTTGCAGGCTAGTCCCAGAACTAGTATTATTCTTGGTAAGAATAAGCTTTCTGCTTAAATACAACAAGGACCAAGGCAAATAATATGTTATATTCATATGGTATTTATTCTCTACCAGGAAACTATCTCCAAAGTACACTAGAAGAAAATACACAAAAATCATGAGTGCAGCAAATCTTTCTAACCCCTCAGACTTTTATAGTCACCATACAGAAGATTCTGATATGGAACACTTTGTGTATTTTCTTGTAAATTTTATAGTAGACATATTATATAAATTAATCTTCTTCAGAAGCCAAGGTTACCCTGAAAATGTTAAAATAGGGATGATTTTACTATGATAACCTTAACTTTCTACTTAAATTATTCCCTGGGCAATAGGCCAGGCTGTGAATGCAAAATTCCCATTTTAAAAATAAGCTTACTAGTGTCCAATCCATTTATCGCAGTCTTTTCTATATCCTTTAGAGACTAAAGGAAGAGAAGGTACGCCTCCACCAGCAAGGGCCAAGAGACAGCACAAATGATTAAACAGCTCTACACATCTGGTGTGCCATTTACACTTCCCTGATATCCCTGAATGTCCCACCCCTATCCCATCATTTCTGGGGTCTGACCATAGTGGCCTCTTTATTTCTCTATTTCAACACAAAGGGTTATCTTAGTTCATTGATACATATTATCAGTACAGTATAAAGTTATATAGGTTCTCTGAATAACTGGTTACATAAAGTTAAATCAGCTTTCTATTGTCATTGCCACCTCTCTCTTTGCCTTAAAGACATCTGTAATTATGCTCTATTATGTTATGCTGACCTCCTTTCTTATTCACATTAGCTGATGGTTTAAACAATAATAATAATCTCTTGCCAACTTGGGCAAAGTATTAATACGAATATAGGTGGAGTCTACCACAAATATAGAGATGTTTAGGTCCCAGGAGGGCCAGAGACTTAAAGTCAATACTTCAGTGTTTGTGAGTCGGCATATCCATAATGTCATAGATTCAAGTAGATAATTCTACCAGGTGAGAAACTTTCTCATTTTACCTGATTTTCTTCATCTTGCTGGCCTTTGTTTTCTTTCAGCATAATCATGGTGAAAAGAATGCTAAGATAATTAAATTTCAGTTGGATTCTATCTCACACTACTCTCTGCACCCTTATCTCAAAAGGCAAGGAACTAGTTTTCAGGTTTTCAGTATCCTGTTTTGAATACATGGAGATGATATCCTATGGAACTATTCCATCCGTAAAAATACAATAGTACTTAACACTCAATGAATTCATGAAGAGAGGCTAGAAATCAAATCACTGATCACTGTGTTTTTTTTTTCTTTTTTATTTCTCAGTGGAAATTTGAAAGATTTCCACTTACATCTTTGAAGAAGCTTAAAACTTAGTGTATAGGTGTGCAAATTAGAATTAAAATCATATGGATAGCTTTTATTTCCTAAAATGATATTTATTTATTTATTTTTTAAATTTTTATTTATTTATGATAGTCACACAGAGAGAAAGAGAGAGAGACAGAGACACAGGCAGAGGGAGAAGCAGGTTCCATGCACTGGGAGCCTGACGTGGGATTCGATCCCGGGTCTCCAGGATCGCGCCCTGGGCCAAAGGCAGGCGCCAAACCGCTGCGCCACCCAGGGATCCCCTAAAATGATATTTAATATTCAAACAGGTATGTGAGTTACAGATGCCTTTAGCTTCCAGGAGATAATTTGCAAATTTGCCTTCTTTCTAGTAGAAAATAGTTTTAATTTGATCTTTGAAGGAGCCACTCACTGTTAGAAAAATGAAACTTATCCTTCAATCAGAAACATTATATATATATATAATGGAATATTATTCAGCCATCAGAAAGAATGAAGACTTACCATTCACATTGACATGTAATGGAATTGGAGTGAAATATGCTGAGTGAAATAAGTCAATTAGAGAATGACAATTATCATATGGTTTCATTCATTGGTGGATTATAAGAAACAGGAATATTAGAAACTGAATGGGAAGTCATCAGAGAGGGAGAAAAACCATGAGAGACTCTTAACTATAGGAAACAAACCCGGAGGGGGAGGGGCAAGATGGCGGAAGAGCAGGGTCCCCAAGTCACCTGTCCTCAACAAATTACCTAGAAAACCATCCAATCATCCTGAAAATCTACGAATTCGGCCTGGGATTTAAAGAGAGACCAGCTGGAACGCTACAGAGAGAAGGGTTCGCGCTTCTATCAGGTAGGGAGACGGGGAAAAAGAAATAAAGACACAAAAGGCCTCCAAGGGGGGAGGGGCCCCGCGAGGAGCCGGGCTGAGGCCGGGGCGAGTGTCCCCAGGACAGGAGAGCCCCGTCCCGGAGGAGCAGGAGCTGCACCAACCTTCCTGGGTGGAAAGGGGCCCGCAGGGAGGTGGAGCAGGATCCCCAGAAAGGCGGGGACCTCGGGCTCCCTGGGACACTAACAGGCACCTGCGCCCCGGGAGAGTGCACCGAGCTCCCTAAGGGCTGCAGCGCGCACGGAGGGACCCGGAGCAGCTCGGAGGGGCTCGGGCGGCGGCTCCGCGGAGGGGGCTGCGGGGCGAGAGCCGAATCCAACAGCGCAGGCCCCAGAGCACAGGGCACCGGGACACAGCCCAGGATCCGGCCTCCCCCGGGACAGGCAGAGGCCGGGAGGGCCCAGGACAGCGAGGACGCTCCTGCCCCGAGCTGAGCAGATCAGCGGCCCCGCCTGGGAGCCCCCAGGCCCTGCAGACGGAGAGCCCCGGAGCTACTGCGGGAGCTGACTCCAGGGTCCCAGAGCTGCCCCCGCCACTGTGGCTTCCTCCCGGGGCCTCACGGGGTGAACAACCCCCACTGAGCCCTGCACCAGGCAGGGGCAGAGCAGCTCCCCCAAGTGCTAACACCTGAGAATCAGCACAGCAGGCCCCTCCCCCAGAAGACCAGCGACACGGACCAGTTCCAAGGGAAGTCAAGGGACTTAAAGTATACAGAATTGGAAGATACTCCCCCGTGGTTTTTTTGTTTTGTTGTCTTTGTTTTTGTTTGGTTTTGTGTTTTTTTTTTTTCTTTCTTTCTTCTTCATTTCTGATTGCTTCCCCCACCCCACCCCACCCCTTTTTTTTTCTTTTTTCTCCTTTCTTTCTTTTTCTTTTTCTTCTCTTTCCCCCTTTTTGTTCTTCTTTCTCTTTTTTCTTTTTCTCTTTTCTTTCCTTCTCTCTCTTTTTCTCCTTTTCCCAATACAACTTGTTTTTGGCCACTCTGCACTGAGCAAAATGACTAGAAGGAAAACCTCACCTCAAAAAAAAGAATTAGAAACAGCCCTCTCTCCCACAGAGTTACAAGATATGGATTACAATTCAATGTCAGAAAGCCAATTCAGAAGCACTATTATACAGCTACTGGTGGCTCTAGAAAAAACCATAAAGGACTCAAGAGACTTCATGACTGCAGAATTTAGATCCAATCAGGCAGAAATTAAAAATCAATTAAATGAGATGCAATCCAAGCTAGAAGTCCTAACGACGAGGGTTAACGAGGTGGAAGAACGAGTGAGTGACATAGAAGACAAGTTGATGGCAAAGAGGGAAACTGAGGAAAAAAGAGACAAGCAATTAAAAGATCATGAGGATAGATTAAGGGAAATAAATGACAGCCTGAGGAAGAAAAACCTACGTTTAATTGGGGTTCCTGAGGGCGCCGAAAGGGACAGAGGGCCAGAATATGTATTTGAACAAATCCTAGCTGAAAACTTTCCTAATCTGGGAAGGGAAACAGGCATTCAGATCCAGGAAATAGAGAGATCCCCCCCTAAAATCAACAAAAACCGTTCAACACCTCGACATTTAATAGTGAAGCTTGCAAATTCCAAAGATAAGGAGAAGATCCTTAAAGCAGCAAGAGAAAAAAAGTCCCTGACTTTTATGGGGAGGAATATTAGGGTAACAGCAGACCTCTCCACAGAGACCTGGCAGGCCAGAAAGGGCTGGCAGGATATATTCAGGGTCCTAAATGAAAAGAACATGCAACCAAGAATACTATATCCAGCAAGGCTTTCATTCAAAATGGAAGGAGAGATAAAGAGCTTCCAAGACAGGCAGGAACTGAAAGAATATGTAACCTCCAAACCAGCTCTGCAAGAAATTTTAAGGGGGACTCTTAAAATTCCCCTTTAAGAAGTTCAGTGGAACAATCCACAAAAACAAGGACTGAATAGATATGATGACACTAAACTCATATCTATCAATAGTAACTCTGAACGTGAACGGGCTTAATGACCCCATCAAAAGGCGCAGGGTTTCAGACTGGATAAAAAAGCAGGACCCATCTATTTGCTGTCTACAAGAGACTCATTTTAGACAGAAGGACACCTACAACCTGAAAATAAAATGTTGGAGAACCATTTACCATTCAAATGGTCCTCAAAAGAAAGCAGGGGTTGCTATCCTTATATCAGATAAATTAAAATTTACCCCGAAGACTATAGTGAGAGATGAAGAGGGACACTATCTCATACTCAAAGGATCTATCCAACAAGAGGACTTAACAATCCTCAATATATATGCCCCGAATGTGGGAGCTGCCAAATATTTAAACTAATTAATAACCAAACTCAAGAAATACCTTGATAATAATACACTTATACTTGGTGACTTCAATCTAGCTCTTTCTACCCTCAATAGGTCTTCTAAGCACAACATATCCAAAGAAACGAGAGCTTTAAATGATACACTGGACCAGATGGATTTCACAGATATCTACAGAACTTTACATCCAAACTCAACTGAATACACATTCTTCTCAAGTGCACATGGAACTTTCTCCAGAATAGACCACATACTGGGTCACAAATCGGGTCTGAACCGATACCAAAAGATCGGGATAGTCCCCTGTATATTCTCAGACCATAATGCCTTGAAATTAGAACTTAATCACAAGAAGAAGTTTGGAAGGACCACAAACGCGTGGAGGTTAAGGACCACCCTGCTAAAAGATGAAAAGGTCAACCAGGAAATTAAGGAAGAATTAAAAAGATTCATGGAAACTAATGAGAATAAAGATACAACCATTCAAAATCTTTGGGATGCAGCAAGCGCAGTCCTGAGGGGGAAATACATCGCAATACAAGCATCCATTCAAAAACTGGAAAGATCTCAAATTCAAAAGCTCACCTTACACATAAAGGAACTAGAGAAAAAGCAACAAATAGACCCCACCCCCAGCAGAAGAAGACAGTTAATTAAAATTCGAGCAGAACTCAATGATATCGAGACCAAAAGAACTGTGGAACAGATCAACAGAACCAGGAGTTGGTTCTTTGAAAGAATTAATAAGATAGATAAACCATTAGCCAACCTTATTAAAAAGAAGAGAGAGAAGACTCAAATTAATAAAATCATGAATGAGAAAGGAGAGATCACTACCAACACCAAGGAAATACAAACGATTTTAAAAACATATTATGAACAGCTGTACGCCAATAAATTAGGAAATCTAGAAGAAATGGACGCATTCCTGGAAAGCCACAAACTACCAAAACTGGAGCAGGAAGAAATAGAAAACCTGAACAGGCCAATAACCAGGGAGGAAATTGAAGCAGTCATCAAAAACCTCCCAAGACACAAGAGTCCAGGGCCAGATGGCTTCCCAGGGGAATTCTATCAAACGTTTAAAGAAGAAATCATACCTATTCTACTTAAGCTGTTTGGAAAGATAGAGATGGAGTACTTCCAAATTCGTTCTATGAGGCCAGCATCACCTTAATTCCGAAACCAGACAAAGACCCCACCAAAAAGGAGAATTACAGACCAATATCCCTGATGAACATGGATGCAAAAATTATCAACAAGATACTAGCTAATAGGATCCAACAACACATTAAGAAAATTATTCACCATGACCAAGTAGGATTTATCCCTGGGACACAAGGCTGGTTCAACACTCGTAAAACCATCAATGTGATTCATCATATCAACAAGAGAAAAACCAAGAACCATATGATACTGTCATTAGATGCAGAGAAAGCTTTTGACAAAATACAGCATCCATTCTTGATCAAAACCCTTCAGAGTGTTGGGATAGAGGGAACTTTCCTTGACATCTTAAAAGCCATTTGCGAAAAGCCCACAGCAAATATCATTCTCAATGGGGAAGCACTGGGAGCCTTTCCCCTAAGATCAGGAACAAGACAGGGATGTCCACTCTCACCACTGCTGTTCAACATAGTTCTGGAAGTCCTCGCCTCAGCAATCAGACAACAAAAAGACATTAAAGGCATTCAAATTGGCAAAGAAGAAGTCAAACTCTCCCTCTTCGCAGATGACATGATACTCTACATAGAAAACCCAAAAGCCTCCACCCCAAGATTGCTAGAACTCATACAGCAATTTGGTAGCGTGTCAGGATACAAAATCAATGCCCAGAAATCAATGGCATTTCTATACACTAACAATGAGACTGAAGAAAGAGAAATTAAGGAGTCAATCCCATTTACAATTGCATCCAAAAGCATAAGATACCTAGGAATAAACCTAACCAAAGAGGTAAAAGATCTATACCCTAAAAACTATAGAACACTTCTGAAAGAAATTGAGGAAGACACAAAGAGATGGAAAAATATTCCATGCTCATGGATTGGCAGAATTAATATTGTAAAAATGTCAATGTTACCCAGGGCAATTTACACGTTTAATGCAATCCCTATCAAAATACCATGGACTTTCTTCAGAGAGCTAGAACAAATTATTTTAAGATTTGTGTGGAATCAGAAAAGACCCCGAAGAGCCAGGGGAATTTTAAAAAAAGAAAACCATAGCTGGGGGCATCACAATGCCAGATTTCAGGTTGTACTATAAAGCTGTGGTCATCAAGACAGTGTGGTACTGGCACAAAAACAGACACATAGATCAATGGAACAGAATAGAGAACCCAGAAGTGGACCCTGAAATGTATGGTCATCTAATATTCGATAAAGGAGGAAAGACTATCCATTGGAAGAAAGACAGTCTCTTCAATAAATGGTGCTGGGAAAATTGGACATCGACATGCAGAAGAATGAAACTGGTCCACTCTCTTTCACCATACACAAAGATAAACTCAAAATGGATGAGAGATCTAAATGTGAGACAAGAGTCCATCAAAATCATAGAAGAGAACAGGCAACACCCTCTTTGAACTCGGCCACAGTAACTTCTTGCAAGATACATCCACAAAGGCAAAAGAAACAAAAGCAAAAATGAACTATTGGGACTTCATCAAGATAAGAAGCTTTTGCACAGCAAAGGATACAGTCAACAAAACTAAAAGACAACCTACAGAATGGGAGAATATATTTGCAAATGACATATCAGATAAAGGGCTAGTTTCCAAAATCTATAAAGAACTTATTAAACTCAACACCAAAGAAGCAAACATTCCAATCATGAAATGGGCAAAAGACATGAAGAGAAATCTCACAGAGGAAGACATGGACATGGCCAACATGCACATGAGAAAATGCTCTGCATCACTTGCCATCAGGGAAATACAAATCAAAACCACAATGAGATACCACCTTACACCAGTGAGAATGGGGAAAATTAACAAGGCAGGAAACAACAAATGTTGGAGAGGATGTGGAGAAAAGGGAACCCTCTTACACTGTTGGTGGGAATGTGAACTGGTGCAGCCACTCTGGAAAACTGTGTGGAGGTTCCTCAAAGAGTTAAAAATAGACCTGCCCTACGACCCAGCAGTTGCACTGCTGGGGATTTACCCCAAAGATTCAGATGCAATGAAAGCTGGGACATCTGCACCCCGATGTTTCTATCTGCAATGGCCACAATAGCCAAAGTGTGGAAGGAGCCTCGGTGTCCATCGAAAGAGGAATGGATAAAGAAGATGTGGTTTATGTATACAATGGAATATTACTCAGCAATTAGAAATGACAAATACCCACCATTTGCTTCAACGTGGATGGAACTGGAGGGTATTATGCTGAGTGAAATAAGTCAATCGGAGAAGGACAAACAGTGTATGTTCTCATTCATTTGGGGAATATGAATAATAGTGAAAGGGAATATAAAGGAAGGGAAAAGAAATGTTGGGAAATATCAGGAAGGGAGACAGAACATAAAGACTCCTAACTCGGGGAAACGAACTAGGGGTGGTGGAAGGGGAGGAGGACGGGTGTTGGAGGGGAATGGGTGACGGGCACTGAGTTGGACACTTGACGGGATGAGCACTGGGTGTTTTTCTGTATGTTGGTAAATTGAACACCAATAAAAATTAATTAAAAAAAAATAATGAATGAAAAAAAAAGAAAAAAAAAAGGAAACAAATTGAGGGTTGCTGGAGGGAAGGCAGGTATGTGGATGGGGTAATTGGGTGATGAGCATTAAGGAGGGCAACTGATATAATGAGCACTGGATATTGTATGCAACTGATAAATTATTGAACACTACCACCAAAACTAAGGTTGTATTATATGTTGGCTAATTTAATTTATTTTTTTTAAGATTTATTTATTTATTCGTGAGAGACACACACAGAGAGAGAGGCAGAGACACAGGCAGAAGGAGAAGCAGTTTCCACATAGGAAACCTGATGCAGGACTTGATCCTAGGACTCGATTCTGGGACTCTGGGACCACGCCCCTAGCCAAAGGCAGATGCCCAACTGCTGAGCCACCCAGACATCCCAAAATTGACGTTAAAAAAAGGACCATAACAAGAGAAAAATAAGGATACTATAGTTTCACAAAGGGAACAATCCAACAAAAAGGTATAATTATTATAAATATTTATCCAGCCAACATGGAGCACTCAAATACACACAACAATTAAGAACAAACATATAGGCAAAAATTGATAGTAATACAGTAATAGTGGGGGACTTTAACACCCCCTGTTGCATGAATGGACAGATCATCTAAACAGAAAATCAACAAGGATATGATGTCTTTGAATGACACACTGGACTAGATGGATTTAACAGATAAATTCAGAATATTTCATTCTTAAACTGAAGAATGCTCATTCTTTTCAAATGCATGTGGAACATTCTCCAGAATAGATGAAATATTAGGCCACAAGACAAGCCTCAACAAATTAAAAAAACAAAATAAAACAAACAAACAAAAAACTGAAGTCATACCATGCACCATTTCTAAATAACACTATGTAACTAGAAGTCAGTCACAATAAAAAAAAAAAAAAATCTGGAAAAAAACCCCACAAAAGAGGAGGTTAAATAACATGCTGCTGAACAGTGAATGGACCAACCAGGGAATAAAAGAAAAAGAAAGTACATGGAAGCAAATGAAATGAAAACAGTTCAAAACCTTTGGGATTCAGCAAAAGCAGTTGTAAGAGGGGAGTTTTTTTTTAAATATAGGCCTACCTTAAGAAGTAAGAAATATCTCAAATAAACAACTTAACCCCAACCCAAAGGAGTTAGAAAAAGAAAAAAAAAAAACAAAACCTAAAACCAGCAGAAGGGAGGAAATAATGAAGACTAGACCAGAAATAAATGAAATAGCAATTAAAAAACAATAGAATAGATCAATGAAATCAGAAGCTGCTTCTTTGAAAAAAATCAACAAAATTGATAAACTTCTAGCTGAACTTATCAAGAAAAAAGAGAAAGGACTCATAAAATCACAAATGAGATAGTAAAAAATAACAACAATACCACAGAAATACAAAGAATCGTAAGAGAATAGTATGAAAAATTATATGCCAACAAACAGGACAACCTAGAAGAAATGGATATGTTTCCCAATAACCTCCCAAAATTAAAACCAGAAAAATAGAAAATTTGAACAGACCAATCATCAGCAATGAAATTGAGTCAGTATAAGAAACTCTCAACAAACAAAAGGGAGAACATGAAGACTCCTAACTCTGGGAAACGAACTAGGGGTGGTGGAAGAGGAGGAGGGCGGGGGTTGGGGGTGAATGAGTGACGGGCACTGAGGGGGGCACTTGACAGGATGAGCACTGGGTGTTATTCTGTATGTTGGCAAATTGAACACCAATAAAAAAATAAATTTATTATTAAAAAAAAAACTCAACAAACAGAAGCCTAGGACCAGATGGCTTTACAGTTGAACTCTACTGAACATTTAAGGAAGAGTTAACACCTATTCTTCTCAAACTATTCAAAAAATAAAAGAGGAAGAAAACCTTCCAAATTCATTCAGTGAGGCCAGCACTACACTGATAACAAAACCAAATAGAGTCAATGCTAAGAAAGAGAACTACAGGCCAATATATCTCATGAACATTGATGCACAATTCCTCAACAAAACATTAGCAAACCAAATCAAACAATACTTAAAAAAATCATCCACCTAATAAAGCAGGATTAATTCCTGGGATGCAAGCATGGTTCAATATTTGTAAATCAATCAATATGATACACCACATCAATAAGAGAAAGGATAAACCATATAATCATTTCAATAGATGCAAAAAAAAACCCTTTTTCAAAGTATAACCATTTATGATAAAAGCCCTCAACTAAGTAGGTTTAGAGGAAACATACCTTGACATAATAAAAGCCATTTATGAAAAACCCACAGGTAGCATACTCAATTGTGAAAAACCAAAAGCTTTTCCCCAAAGTCAGGAATAGAATAAGGATGTCTACTCTTAACACTTTTATTCAACATAATACTGAAAGTCCTAAACCACAGCAATCAGACAACAACAACAAAAAAATAAAAGGCATCCAAATCAGCAAGGCAGAAGTAAAATGTTCACTATTTGCACATGATATGATATAGGATGTCCTAAAGATTCCACCAGAAAACTACTAGAACTGATAAATGAATTCAGTAATGTAGCAGGATACAAAGTTAATGTACAGAAAATCCATTGCATTTCTATTCACTAATAATGGATTAGCAGAAAGAGAAATTAAGAAGACAATCCCACTTAAATTGCATCAAAGTAATAAAATACCTAAGAATAAACTTACCAAGGAGGGAAAGACCTTTACTCTGAAAACCATAAAACACCGATGAAAGAACTGAAGATGACACAAACAAATGGGAAGAAATTCCATGCTCAAAGATCAGAAGAACACATTTTGTTAAGATGGCCATACTACCATGCAATCCCTATCAAATACCAACAGCATTTTTATAGAACTAGAACAAACAGTACTAAAATTTGTATAGGATCAAAAAAGATAGCCAAAGTAATCTTGAAAAAAGAACAAACTGGAGGTATCATTCCCGGATTTCAAGTTTTAGTAGTAATCAAAATGGCATGGCACTGGCACAAAAAAGAGAAACATATAGATCCATGGAACAGAATAGAGATTCCAGAAATAAACCCACAATTCTGTGGTCAACTAATTTTCAACAAGGGAGGCAAAAATACGCAATGAGAAATAATATCTTCAATGAATGTTGTTGGACAAACTGGACAGCTACATGCAAAAAGCAAAAGCGGACTACTTTCTTACACCATACAAAAAAAAAAAATACTCAAAATGGAATAAGGACCTAAAGTGTGACACCTAAAACCATTAAAGTCCTGGATGACAGTATAGGCAGTAATTTCTTTGACATTTCCCATAGCAACCTTTTTTCTAGATATGTGTCCTGTGGCAAGGGAAACAAAAGCAAAAATAAACTATTGGGATGACATTAAAATAAAAATCTTCTGCCCAGCAAAGGAACAATCAACAAAACAAAGACAATCTGCTGAATGGGAGAAGGTATCTGAAAATGACACAGCCAAAAAAAGGTTAGTATCAAAAATATATAAAGAACTCATACAACTCAAAACCCCTAAAACAAATAATCCAATTAAAAAATGGGCAGAAGAATGAATAGACACTTCTCCAAAGAAGACATCCAAATGGCCAACAGACACATGAAAAGATGCTCAACATCAGGGAAATGCAAATCAAAACCACAATGAGACATCATCACACATTTGTCAGAATGGCTAAAAGCAGCAACACAGGAAACAACAAATGTTGGGGAGGATGTGGAGAAAGGGGAACCTTCCCACATCCCACACTGTTGGTGCAAATGCAAACGGTGTAGACCCTACCAAAACCTGTATGGAGGTTCCCCCCCAAAATTAAAAATAGAACTACCATATAATTCAATAATTGTGCTACTTGGTATTTACTCAAAGGATATGAAAATATTAATTGGAAGGATATATGCGCCTTGTGTTTACTGCAGCATTATTTACAATAGCCAAGTTACAGAAGCAGCCCATGTCTATAGATAGATACATGGATAAAGAAGTGGTATATATATATAATGGAATATTATTCAGCCATAAAAAAGAATGAAATCTTTCCATTTGCAAAAACATAGATGGATCTCTAGAGAGTAATGCTAAACAAAGTCAGTCAGAGGAAGGCAAATAACAGGATTTTACTCATATGTGGAATTTAAGAAGCAAAAGAAAAAAGCGAGAGACATATGAAGAAATAGCCTCTTAATCACATAGAACAAACTGATGGTTACAGTTAAAATGCTTTTCAGAATTACAGTTTCAATAGCAACATACGAGTGATATAGTTTCTCTGCATCTTTGCTAACATTTGGTGTTGTCACTATTTTTATTTTAGTCTTTTTTGTGGGCAGGTATATCTCATTGTGGTTTTAATTTGTACTCTTCTAATGACTTACAATGTTGAGAATTTTTTATTTACTTATTTGTTGTAGGCATATCATCTTTGGTGAGATGTCTCTACATATCTTTGCCCATTTTCTAATCAGACTTTTTTTCTGTTGAGATTCAGATACTAGTCCTTCATTAGGTATGTAGTCTGTAATTTGTCTTTTTATCAACTTCACAAGGATTTTGCAAAGACAAGTTCTCTTTTTTTATTTTAATGAATTCCAGTTTATCAATTTTCTTCTCTTATGGATCATGCTTTTGGTGTCATCTAGAACTCTTTGCTTAGACCTAGATACTAAAGATTTCCTCCTATGTTTTTTTCTAAATGTTTTATAGCTTTACACATTTAAAATGTTGATTCATTTAGTTAATTTCTGTATAAAGTGCCAGGTTTAGATCAATGTTCTTTTAATTTCTTTTTTTTCCTGTGGATATTCAATTGCATTAGTCCTTTTGTTTGAAAAGTCTGTCTCTTTGTGTTGCTTTTGCACCTTTATCAGAAATCATTTGGCATACTTGTGTAGCTCTCTCTCTGGGTTTTATTTTGTCCCATTGGCTTAGTGGTCTGTCTCTTCACCAATCATACACAGTCTTAATTGGCTGAATGTAAGTATATAGAGTTGACTAGAGTAGTTACTTACTCTTTTGACATCTGAAAGGTCTGTAGTATATCTCATGTTTCACATTTCTGAAGTTGGTGTTTTTGTCTTTTCCTTGCCAGTCTTGGTAGTTTGTCAGTTTTATTGATGTTTTCAAAGAACTGGATGCTTCCTTGATTTTCTATTATTATTTGCTCTCTTGTTTTAAATTTCATTAAAGTCTGCCTTCTGCCTTTACCATTATTATTTACTTTCTGCTGCTTTAGCTTTGGTTTGGGGACTGTTTTTTCCTACTTGGTTCTAGGTAAAAATCATAACTAGACCAATCATAATATTCCAAAATTAAACACTTATTTTGCCAGCCCCTTTAGGTTCGAGAGAATCTAAAGTGACCCCATCCTGAGATGGCCTCCTTCTGGTGAAGACCATGTAGACCTCGATATCACCACCCAATACAGGAAAACACAGAAGGGTCATTTTACCTCCAGTGTTCCCTGTGGGGTTAGTCATAGGGTCTCTATTGAACTTGACTTTTTGATATTCCCAAAGCTGCTTCTTTCTTTCCCTTGTAGGGCTCTTACCCCCAAGGGCTTTCTATAATAAACATCCTTTATGATAAACTCCACATCAAAATCTCTTCTTGGTAAACCCAACCTTCCACACAGTTTGATAATTTTTCTCTTCTAACCAAAGCAGTGAGTCCAATTTTTACATTGTAGTACTGATAGACTTTGATTTATTTCTACCATCTTAGTTTGTGCTTTCATGGGATCAATTTTCTATACTTTTGCCTTGTTTCCCCTTATTTAGGATGATGAAGGTACCCCCTCTCCTTTTTTAAATTATATATATATGTATGTATATATATATATATATATATATATATATATATATATATATAATTGGAGTTCAATTTGCCAACATATAGCATAACACCCAGTGCTCATCCTGCCAAGTGCCCTCCCCTCAGTGCCCGTCACACAGTCACCCCTACCACCTGCCCACCTCCCTTTCCACTACCCCTTGTTCGTTTCCCAGAGTTAGGTGTGTCTCATGTTTCGTCACCCTCACTGATATTTTCACTCATTTTCTCTACTTTCCCCTCCATTCCCTTTCACTATTTTTTATATCCTCCAAATGAATGAGACCATATAATGTTTGTCCTTCTTTGATTGACTTATTTCACTAGCATAGTACCCTCCAGTTCCATCAATGTTGAAGCAAATGATGGGTATTTGTCATTTCTAATGGCTGAGTAATATTCCATTGTATACATATGCCACATCTTCTTTATCCTCCCCTCTCCTTTTTTATGTGGGTGACAGGCAGTCTGATTCTTTTCCCTTTGATAGTCTGACATTGTATTCTTTCTCTATTTATATGATATTTATTGTAGAGGTTTCATTTTGTATACTTAAAAATTCAAAAGTTATTTAAATTTCTTTTTCTTCTATAAAGTATTACAAGGAATTAAGGGCACTATTATTTTAATGTCTACATTACCAAGTACCCAGTATTTTAGCTTTATTATTAATTTCAATCTAAAAAATATGGTACTTTAATATGGGCAGTATTTGTTTTTATCTACTCACACATTTACCAAGTAAGGACTAGTTTGATATTATTACTACCTCCTAAAAGAGTTTACTCTTTCCCTTTGTACCCAGCATCAAAGGTGATACAATCCAGTATCTTACTGCTCACTCCACTAGCTTTATCTGGGAATTGCCTATTAAATTCCCCATTAAGGCTTATTCTCCTTTTTTTTTTTTTCAATGAATTGTATTAGCATTAAAGCTGAAACTCTAGGTACCTGGGGTTCTCAAGTATTCCATGTTGAAACCTACCTTGAGTGTTGATTTATACCTCAAGATTTCTGCTTTTCCTTCATTTGGTGTCTTGGATGCCATACATTTTTTTCAATGAGCAATGTATTGAAAAATTACATACACATACACATACATACAAACACACATATATACACATATGTCCTTTTTTGGGATTTCAGTGGCAATGTTGTAGAGTAAAAGAAATGGCAGTATATATGGTAATTAGAGATTTGCTTTTAACTTTTAAATCTAGAGGAGTATTTTTAGACAAATGTGACTACTTATTTCAGGTTAATGAAGTTTAAAATGGAAAATATAAATATTATTCTCCATCTCACTCCTGGTCTAGGACTCATACCTCCTATGTTAAGTAATGATAGCAGAAGCTCTGAGAAATGTAATAATGAACCATCATTTTTGCCTTAACAGTATTTCACTAGAAACTCTTATTTTATTACTCATCTAATATCTTACTGAATATCTATGGGATATATATTTTAAAGTTATATACTGAATTACACTTAGAGAAGAGAAAGAGAATGGCATTATAACAATCAGAAAAAAATTCTGATGTTTCTAGTCCAATTGTACTCCAGTGGAAATAATTATGTTGTGGGTTTTAGAAAAGGTTGGCTTTTTGACCCTGAGGAGAAGACTAGATATCTTTTATTAAAAGATATTCAGAAAAGGAAGCTCTATAAATATCTCTGTTAAAAGTATAGCTTTTCTCTGATGAAAAAGCATAGTTTCTGTGGCTCACCAAAGGAGATCTATTTTCTGTCTCAAAGAATTCTTTCTTTGATTTATCTGTTCCAAAATGTTTTAGTTTATGTAGGTCACTTAGTAGGTTTTAAAGAGTTTAACTTTTGTACTTTATTGAGAAATTCAAAGAACATATCAAAGTAATTCTTTACCTTTTCTGACTTAGAATACTTTACTTCAATCAGATGTACAACATGGATATGAGAAGGTAAAAAAGAGAAAGATAATTATTCTTGGTCTAAATATTTTGTAGTCAAAGAAGAACTCTAACAATTGACCTTGCTGGTAATGGCTTAATATAATATCACAATTGTTAATGTCCCAATGGTCTTTTGTCATTTGCTTTTGATTATAATTAACATTAAAGTGAGCTTCACTGACTTGTATAAAAAATAACCATTTTGCTCCAAAATATATAAAAGCATGGAGAAATGAAAGCTTAATAAAAAATGAGGATTCAAAGAAACTTTCAAGATATCCACATTTTAATTAATGTTTTATATACCTCATTTTCCTTTTATCTCCTTGAGCTGATACAAATTTGGGAACTTGAGGACCTACCCATGTAACCAGCTAGGTTTGTGGTAAATATATTTTAATTACATTTTACAAAAGAGCAAAACAAATAAAAAATGGCTTCTCATTATTGTGCAAAGGGAAATTATATTAAAGGAACAGTAACTTCAACTTGCTGTAGCTATTTTTCTCTGTTAAACTTCTCTTGATAAAATAAATTAAAGATTTTTTGGAATAAAGTTAAAGGTAACCCTTATAAATTTTACAGTTTCAGGTCTTTTGTGAAAGTCTTTAATCGATTTTGAGTTGATTTTTTGTATGGTATAAAGTAGGAGTACAATTTTATTTATTTTTTGCATCTGAATATCCAATTTTCCCAGCACCAATTTTTGAACAATCCATTTCCCACTGTGTATTCTTAGTTGTTAAATAAGAATAAAATTTCAATTGTGTTACATGAGTAAGTTCTAGAGATCTGCTGCACAGTACAGTGCCTATATTTAACAATTTGGTAGTATGCACTTCGAAAGTTAGGTGGATAATGCTTATGTTAAGTGTTCTTACCACAAGCAAAACAAAACAAAAATGAAAAGACACATGGAAATTTTGGGAGGTGTTGGATATGCCTATTGCCTTGACTACAGTGATGATATCACAGTTTTTTGCATATGTCCAAACTCCTCAAACTGTAAACATTAAATATGTGAAGTTCTTCATAATTCAGTTTACAAAAAACATAAGTAACCTTACTTTTCAGCTAATTGCAAAGAGGATTTTACCTTTGAATGATCCTTTGTGTGTTGATTTAAATAAAATCTTTGGATTAGAGGCACCTGAGTGGTTTAGTCACTTAAGTGTCTACCTTTGGCTCAGGTCATGATTCCAGAATCCCTGGATGAAGTCTCAAGTTGGACTCCTTGTTTAGTGGGGAGTCTGCCTCTCCTTCCCCCTTTGCCCCCTGCTCATGCTCTTTCTTGCTCTATCTGAAATAAATAAGTAAAATAAAAAAAAATAAATTAAATAAAATCTTTCGGTAAATCTGGTATCTTTAAATCCATAAATTTATGCAGAAATGTCTACTATTATAAAAAGCAGACAATCAAGAAAACTTATTAACATCTTTTGGGCTTTTAAGAAAGAAAGGGCATTCCTTGGTATTTTCTATAAAAATAGTCAACAGCCTCTGGGGCTTCCCAAAAACCTAATTTGAGGAATCAATAACTAAGATTTCTAGGTTTGCTTAATGCTAGAATGATACTTAAAAATAATTTAGCCAAGCCACCAAATTACAAGATATACTAACTTAGACCATATAGAATTATTTTTATAAATAAGGTGGTTATGCTATTTTGAATTCTTGACAGTAAAACAGAGGCAATATTTAGTACTTGTATTATAATCCCATACTAAGACCCTGATTCAGATCAGTTTTTACTCTATGTCCTACTTTTACAAGTGATGATTTTACAGTCACTATGAAATTGATGAACATTTTTGGGTTGACTTTGGTACTATAGGACTATGAGAGTAAGTCCAAAGGGAGAAGAACTAAAGTCTGATGTATTTCCTCTATATGGGCAAAGATACACTGATCACAGACAAAAAATGATTTACCCAATTTGTTATTAATAATGTCTCTTAAGGAAATTCAAATTTTCTCATGAAATGTGTTGTTCACAAGATCGTGTAGCCGTTTAGCTGAGGCTTCATGACTTACTTTTTGTAGAAGTAAACACTTCTTGAAAGTGTAAGAAGGATCTTTGGGAAAGATTTCCAAGTAACAGAAATAAGCATTAAACAAATAAGAAAGCCTACTTCTTTTATAACTAATTTTGACCTTTCTAAAGATTTTATTTATTTATTCATGACAGAGAGAGAGAGGGAGAGAGAGAGAAAGGCATAGACACAGGCAGAGGGAGAAGCAGGCTCCCTGCAGGAAGCCTGATGTGGGACTCAATTCCGGGGACCTCAGGATCTCACTCTGAGCCAAAGGCAGATACTCAACTGCTGAGCCACACAAGCATCCCTAATTTCGCCCTTTCTATAGCAAATATTTATTTTCCTAGAAGTTAATTACTTAGATTTTACTCCTATCTCCACACTCGAGTCCCTAAAAGTGATCCCAGGCCCTGTGGTCAGTTTTTGCTCAATAAAGTACAATACATCACAAAATGTTTTTTGTCCCAAGCCACTTTGCCAAACCATCTCCAGTAATTCTTCACTCAGTCCTCTTCTTGTATTTCATTTTCTCCATAGCCCACGATCCCTCTTTTGTCTCCCCCTTTTCACATCCCTAAAGCCCTTTTCCTGTTCGATATCTATTGTTCCTTTACAAGTTCATTTACCTTTGTCTTACCTGGAATTGAGCTCACTTTGTACAGGAGTCTCTCTCCACTATAGCACTAGCATCAGTAAAATCTGTCTTGTTGCCTTAAGAAAATTTTGGTGTTTTCCTTTCTGGACAGATGGTAAGTTCTTTATTTTTTATTTTTTTATTTTTATTTTTTTTATTTTTTTTTAAGATGACCTTGGGTTTACAGGCTGGACATTTTAAACTCTACTTTTTTTTTCTTAAGATTTTATTTATTTATTAATGAGAGACACAGTGAAAGAGGCAGAGACATAGGCAGAGAAAGCAGGCTCCCTGTGGGGAGGCCAATGTGGAACTCAATCCCAGGACCCCGGGATCATGACCAAAGGCAGACACTCAACCACTGAACCACCCCAGCATCCCAGATAGTAAGTCCTTTAAAAACAATAGTTCTCTCTTATTACTTATTATATTTTTACCTCTTCTACAGTATTTGGTCACAAAGGAGTTCACTAATGATTTATTATACTTAAACTCATATAAACACTGATAGAGAAACTATAATCTGTAATATATTTTTCTATTCATAGAGAGTCTAAAAATAAAGGTGAAAAAGGCACTACTGATCTTCACAATACTTAAAATTTTTACTTTCTCCTCTACTAACATAATTTGGATCTCTATTAATAGCATTTTTCATATGCAATTTTTTTAGTTTAGCTGTTTTTCTTTTTTAAAAAATAGCTATTTACATTTCTGTCTGTTGTTGTATTTTAATCACAAGAAACAGATCCTCATCCAATGCAGCTAAAGAAGAGGAGGCTAATTCTGAGGCCTTCAGAGACATCTCAAATGTACCTTGTACCCCACCAGTAGGTGAGAAAAAAATACCAGGCTATAGAGACAAAAGCTGTAGGGAGGATCTGCATTCTCGGGCCTTTAGAAAAAGTAGGTTCTAGAATTTAACTCCAGAATTTTGTTATTAATGTAGTTTGAATGTCTAATTTTCTTCTGTCATGCTACTAACTTTCTCTTCCTCCATGTATTTTACACTTTTGAAAATTTGTATTGCATGTTTTTGCATTATTAAGGGCTTTCCATATGACTATATTCTATTTCCATATTGTTTCAACAGCTTTAAATGGAGAGAAAAATCCCTTTTTGTTAAGAGACAGTATCTAAGTTAGAGAATAAAGAGTTTCTAATTAGCCCATGACATCTGTCAGAACCCACATCCTGCATCCCCTTCTTTGAATCTTTCATCAGTGCTGACTCCTTGCTTTTCCATAAGATCATATGGCTCCATTCCAGTAAATAACAATAATTTGGGAAGCCTGGGTGGCTCAGCAGTTTAGTGCCTGCCTTTAGCTCAGGGTGTGATCTTGGAGTCCTGGGATGGAGTTTCATGTTGGGCTCTTTGCATGGAGCCTGATTCTCCCTCTGCCTCTCTCTCTCTGTGTCTCTCATGAATAAATAATAAAAAAATAACAATAATTTCTTCAGGTTGTTTTATTTTGTATGCAATCACTTCACACTGCACTGAAACTGTTTATGTGACTTTTTTCCCCCATTAGACTGTAAGCTCCTTACTTCTTTCTTTATTTCTATGTTTCATGTCATGGAGATAAAAAATTAAACTCCTGGGAAGGAGGTGATGGATACTATAATTAAAAACAGGAGGTGGGGATTATTAGAAATCAAGGACTTCTTCAAGGATAAAGTGGTGTTTGAGATGAACCTTATAAGATAAATAAGCAGGAGGGTGCTGATATTGGAGATAGTCCCCAGTTGGAGCAGAATGCATGAGAGGAAAAAGCATGTTCTTAAAGATATATGAAAAATCCACCTTTTTGATGAACAAATAATACTGACTTTCTCATATGTGCATGTAGTAATCTTTTGAAAAAGGTGAAACTCAATGAGGTAGAAGTAGTAAACTTTTTCATTTTCCCCCTACCATTAATGATATGCATTCTGTTTGATGATCTTTCCACACCCACTGACCGTATCTGAGACGGTTCCAATTGCTTTCTGATAATTTTTTATTATAGCAACAGTCATGCTTCCCTTATTAAGACTCATTGCTAGGCATTATGAAATTCAAACTCAAAATAAAGCTTCAATTTTATATCCAGCACAAACCTTATACTCTCCCTTAAGATCAAATCTGACCCACTGTTGGCAAATCTGGCAAACTGGAAGCAGTGTATTCTTTTCCACCTTGTCCTGTTCTTCATTTTCGGACTGTTGCAGGGTTGCAGTATGGGGAGGGTAAATTACATGGAGAAAAGCAAGAAGTTATAAACCATTGGTGCAGTTGAAGTTCTTTCTTAGCTACTAATGACTGAACTTGATCATAGTGTAAGTATTGGCTTTACCCTGAGATACATTCAGGAAGAACCTCTGATGGGTTCTTTTAGAATACTGCTCATTTGCTCTCAGGATCTTTCTTTCCCTGCTGTGGGATGGATAAAGAAACTTTACTAAGCACTTTCACCTAGGCTAATGGCTTATTTCTAGACTGTTTGATATGAAAGCACATGGGTATCAAAGGAGCAGTCAGCTACATCTCTTGAGTCCTCTGGGCATATGGCTTTCAGTGGTTTTGTAGATACTTATAAACTAATGTTGTTTTCATTAGACCTCTGCTAGAAATTTTGACACAAGATTAGTATGCCATTTCACTATTTGTTTTATGAGAATCTTTCCTTGCAATTAAGGCTGGACTCAAGTATCATTCCTTTTGCAAGAGCTTCAGTAGTGTCTAACTCTTGAAATAAACACTAATAGTGTTTAAAAGACAGTGGGAAACCCAGTTAATAATCTATGCAATCTACACCAACACACACATGAAAAAATGCTCACCTTGCCATCAGGGAAATTACACATCAAAACCACAATGAGATACTACTCACACCAGACAGAATGGTTAAAATGAACAACTCAGGAAACAACAGATGTTGGTGAGGATGCAGAGAAAGGGGAACCCTCTTACACTGTTGGTGGGAATGCAAGCTCGTATAGCCATTCTGGAAAACAGGATGGAGGTTCCTCAAAAAATTTAAAAATAGAGATACCGTAAGACCCAGCAATTGCATTACTAAGCTATTTACCCAAAGGATACAAATGTAGTGATCCAAAGGGGTACCTGCACCCCAATGTTTATAGCAGCAACATCCACAATAGCCAAATAATGGAAAGAGCCCAGATGTCCACTGACAGATGAATGAAGAAGATGTGGTATGTATGTATGTATGTATGTATGTATATATGTATATAATGGAATATTAGTCAGCCATCAAAAAAGATAAATCTTACATTTACAGTGACTTGGATAGAACTAGAGGGCTTTATTCTAAACAAAATAAGCTAATCAAAGAAAGACAATTATCATGTCATTCATATGTGGAAATAAAGAAACAAAACAGGATCATAGTGGAAGAAAGGGAAAATAAAATAAGACAAAATCAGAGAGGGAGACAGACCATAAGAGACTCTTAACTACAGGAAACAAACAGGGTTGCTGGAGGGGTGGTGGGTAGGTGGATGGGGTAACTGGGTGATGGGCTTTAAGGAGGGCATTTGATGTAAAGAGCACTGGGTGTTTTTTTTTTTAATAAATTTATTTTTTATTGGTGTTCAATTTACCAACAGAGCACTGGGTGTTATATGCAACTGATGAATCACTAAACTCTACCTCTGAAACTAATAGAAAAAATAATTCTATGGTCTACACAGAAGCAGAAGAAACTAATGGAAAAATAATTCTATGGTCTACACAGAAGCATTTCACATGTGTGAAATGTTGACCACAGGAATAATGACAGAATACTTCTAGAGAAGTGAAGCATGAGTAGCTGGGTATCCATTCTCCCCTTCTTCCTTACTAGCAGAATTCTACTTTTGTGGAGTTTTGTGGAGGGCAACAATGAGTTTGGTTTCAACCATAGCCACAGTAACAACAATTATATTTCCCAGTTTCTAGAGTAACTGACTATATGGCACAACAGGCCAGACTCAGAAATAACTATAAAGGCTACATGGCATTATTAAATAAAAATAACATTTTATTGTTTCTAGAATTTTCAATTTATCAAATACAGGGAATGTGCCAAAGAGCTCATAAATATTGACTGTAAGCAATTTTATTATGTGGTTTTACTCCATGAGTATAAAGTATCTAGGGCATTACTAATGCCTTATCAATTAGCACAACATGTTAGGACTTTGTGAATGTTATCAATTCTTCTATCAAAATAATATTAATTGAGTGGCTACTTATGATGTGTGTCCAGGGCTGTTCTTTGCTATTGAGATATATGAGTGGTTAACTCCTATGCAAATTCCCTAACATTACTGAGTTTATTGTCAGACAATATGCAAAATAATTAGGTAAAATACATCATATATTAGTAATGATGCATTGATTAAGCTGGAAGAGGTATATTTCTAATAAAAATTTGTGTTTTTTGAACATTGACTATCTCTCTTATTTTGGTATATAGGATCAAGTGCCTAGTTTCCAAAAAAGTGGTAAAACAAAGGAACTTGATTAGAGAGGATGTGGCATTTTAAAAGCCAGAAACAAAACATATCACATAAAGTTAAAACATTTAAGTGAAATATCAGAAATGATATCTGAAATTTTAGTAAAAAAATGGAATACACTGCCAAGGGGAGTCAGTAAAACTTCAACCTGAACCCAGAGATTAATATTCTCAATTATGATTATACTCAATAGTTACAGTTATACCTTGCTCTTCTTGGAAATAGGCCAAATAAATGACCTCCATTGCTCTTATGTTTATGATATTTCCTGTCTTATGGCACAGTTAGTAAAACCATAATCAGTGCAGAAACACTTTGGAATTACTAACCTAAAAGAAGAAATTAAAATGCTGGAGCTTTAGAGAAAGAGACAATTGTCTTACTCTCTCAGAAATAACAAAAACAACAACATGATTATTAAAGTAAAAAGAAATATAAAATATAATATGACTTTAATTTTATGAGGACTGGTTATTGGCTTCAGGCCTTTTAGAAAAGAGACAAAGTCAGCAATAATACATAGGTTAGAACAGAAAGGGACAGCCCAGGTGGCTCAACGGTTTAGCACCGCCCTCAGTCCAGGACGTGATCCTGGAGACCCAGGATTGAGTCCCAAATCGGGCTCCCTGCATGGAGCCTGCTTCTCCCTTTGCCTGTGTCTCTGCCTCTCTCTCTCTCTCTCCCCCTCTCTCTCTTTCTCTCTCTCTCCCCCTCTCTCTCTTTCTCTCTCTGTGTCTCTCATGAATAAATAAATAAAATCTTAAAAAAAAAAAAAAAAGAACAGAGAGATTGTTCCTTCTAGTTTTTAGTAGGAGAACAATACCACATAGGACAGCAGATTAAGTTGTTTGGCTGGTGCTTTATATTTTCCTCTGGACGGCAGGTGCTCTAAAGAAAACATAAGCAGCTTATTTGTCTGATAGAGATAGCACTTCAATTCTGGGCTTTTCCTTTTATATAGGCAGCTAGTAACAAAGATGTGACACTGAAAGCTTTTGTAAACATTTTCAACAATGACCAAGCACCTACCACTTCCTACTATGGAGTTAGCCTGTCCAAGGAACATGCCTAATTTGCCATGGCTTTCATTTCCCTCAACACTGGTCCAGACTCCTGGATAGGACTTTCACGACTCCTGGATAGGACTTTCACTTGATCAACAACTCTAAAGTTTCCATTAGCATGGACATGTGTGCTATCTTTCTCCCCATACAAATCATCTGGCACGATGTTATTTACCTATCATTTGTAAGTTGAAGTGATTGGGAGAAAATGATAGACAAGGATGGTATTTAACATATAGGATACCTGTGTTACATTAAGAAAATGGATGATGGAGATTAATTGGAGCGGCTGCATAGAATAGTGATTCAGACATAAGCATTGTTATGACTAAGTTTCAGTCTATCACTTACTGGCTATGAGTTTTGTTTTGCTCTTAATTCTCTAAGACTTAGCTTTCTTAATTCCAAAATGCGGTAAGAAATGATATAACATATGCATAACTTAGACATACCTGGAATATATTTACTGTGACGAAACTTCTATCTGAAAAAAAATCATTTGTACTATTTGGCAATTACAGATGCAGATAGAGTCTAGGAGAATGTACACAACACCTTTTTTGCTGTTCCCAGTGAATTCTCTCAGAAGGAAATCCATGAGTTATTATCTCTTGTCTCTCTTTTGTCCCCTATAATCCCATAATTCTTTCTTTCTTTCATTACCTCCAGCCTTTCCTTGATCCTGCCTCCAGCCTATAGGAGCAACACAAGACTTCATGATTCTGTGTCTCCTCCTCGATCTATTCTCCAAACAGATATAGATCTTTCTTAGAAAGCATTTTAGTTACATTAGCACTTTTAATATAAAATATCTACCAGACAAGAACAAGCAAACAGAACAAACAAAATCTTTCTTTTGCTAACCTGAACATCTTTCACTACATTATTTTCTTCATACTATTTTGCCTTCAAATATCTTTCTCTTTTCTCTGATTTTACATTGGGTTTGTTTCATCAGTATAAAAGCATAGATAAATAGAAGCAAGGAGAAAATAAAACCTAGGAATTGCAGAAGATATATTAATTAGTGATCAGAATTGCAAAAGCTCAGGGCTGGACAGAAATCTTAACACAGAAGTCTGGAACCAGAGTGATGAAAGTACCATTACAGAATAGACTAGTGATCAGAAAGTGCTAAGCTGTTCAGGATGATGGAGGAAGAATAAATTAGGAAAAGAAAATATATTTTGCACTGGAAAGTTGGAGTGGGTCCTTTGAAGGTATATGCTACTTCTACTCACATAGCCTAGGGTTGAATAAAATCTGAAAGATGAATTTTTCAGGACAAAGGGCTTGGATACCCAAGGGCAATTGGCAGGGAAAATAGCTGTGGATAGGCAGGGCCAGCCTCATTGTAGAAAATCTACTGTCAGACCAAAAGAAATTTGTTTACCCTTTATGGTGCATGCTTTACATCATGAAGTCTATTCACAGGTTGGAATACTTTGAGAAAAGAGATGCCTCCTAAATTTATTTTTAGGTGAGAGTAAACAAATCCATTAACCAAAGGTTTTTTTTTTTTTTTTTTTTTTAAGATTTAAAAAAATATATGTATTTGACAGAGAGAACCAGAAAGCACAAGCAGGCAGAATGGCAGAGCGAGGGGGAGAAGCAGGCTTCCTGCCAATCAGGGAGCCTGACACAGGGCTTGATCCCAGGACCCTGGGACCATGACCAGAGCCGAAGGTAGATGATTAACAAACTGAGCCACCCAAGTGCCCTTACAGTTTTCAATAGGGCCAATTCTCGCTGTTGCAATCAGATTTATCATTCTACTGTACATTAAACATAATATATAGATGTGCTTGAGGGAATACTTGGATGTCAGAAGATTTGGGCCTGGGGGCTTCTGGCCCAGTTGGTGGAGCATGCGACTCATGGTCTCATGGTTGTGAGTTTGAGCCCCATGTTGGGTATAGAGATTACTTAAAATATTAAAAAAAAAAGAAAAGATTTGGGTCTGAATTTTTACTACTTCATAGCTACATATGAATGGCCAACCTGTCTATGTCTTGATTTCTTACTAGTGAAATGCCAATGCACAGAGTTAGATAATTCATCATTTATATGCAAAATGAAGAGGGCAGTGCCTGGGTTGATGTATTTACATATATGACAACTTGTATTTTATTTTATTTATTTTTTTAAAATTTTTTTTTTAATTTTTATTTATTTATGATAGTCATACAGAGAGAGAGAAACAGGCAGAGACACAGGCAGAAGGAGAAGCAGGCTCCATGCACCGGGAGCCTGATGTGGGATTCGATCCCGGGTCTCCAGGATCGCGCCCTGGGCCAAAGGCAGGCGCCAAACCGCTGCGCCATCCAGGGATCCCGACAACTTGTATTTTAAAACATGATTAATATAATGATGAGTTTTAGTCAACAGAGCTAGTACGATTCAGTTGATGAAAAGAACTGTAGATATTTCCCTTCTGTGGAAGATGCTAAATTGTGGGTTTTGCCACTCTGTTTGCATTCCCTCTGAAATTGCAAATGGAGAACTCTACTAATGTCTTCACAACTTCTGTGCAGTTTTCTGGCCTGATTACGATGTAAAAGGAGTTTCTAATGGATGTTTATGTCACAGTCTGTTCTTGTTTTGGACTGTCACAAATTAGAAATCGGGCACTTATTCTTCTACAGATCAAGGCTTTCACTCTCAATGTGGTATAACATCTAAGTGTGGACAGAGTAGTGTGAAGAAACTGCTGCCTCCCCCTAATCAACAAAACATTTTCTCTGCAATTATAGAGCAGTGATTCACATCAGCTGTTCTGGGTATGGCCCTAGTTTCCTAATAGAGAGTGTGTGTATGCGTGGTGGATGGGATGCAAAAAAAAAAAAAAAAAAAACCACAAAAAAACATATTAGTTATATAACCTGTTGTTTCAGAAGAGAAAAGAACCATGACTTGTTTGTCTGATGCATGGAAATAAACCCTGGACTAGGAAGCAAGAAGAGCATGGGATTAGCTCTTCGTGTTTTTGTGGACATGGTCAAAGGACTTAAATTTTAATCCTCATTTCTTTCAACTTTAAAGTGTGTGTGTGTGTGTGTGTGTGTGTGTGTGTGTGTGTGTGCAGGAAGGGAGTCAAATGAGAATCTTTACAGCCTATTTGAAAGAGGTATCATTGGTATTTCTGAGACATTTGCTAAGAAAACCTAACGTGAAGTGCCTTACAAATGTGAAAGGTTATTTTAGTATCATTGCCCTAATATAGACAAACTCATTCTCAAAATGCACAGGTTACTCACATTATTTTCATGGTCTCATGGTCTCACAGTTGTGAGTAATCACTGAACATCTTCCAGCAGGAGCCTCAGAAAAGGCCACAAGTCCAGAAACATCAGCCTTAGAATCTGTCACTGTACTATTAGGTATATGCATTCCTCCTGACATTTAATGCACATGAAGTGCTATGCAAACAAAATGCTGTGTAAATTATTTTTTATCAAATAACAACTCAAAGCTGTCCTCCTTTTATTAACAGTAGGTAATCTCAGGGGACTGGTTGGCCTCTGAATTGGAGTTAGACTTGAATATATATCTGGTGGACAAGAGAAGTTACAAGGCAGAAAAGGGGGGTGCTTGGAAAGGGGAAGGACTTTTTTTTGGGGGGGGGAGGACTTTTGAAAAAGAAGGGGGTTGCAGAGAAAAGTATCCCTGAATTCTCATTTTTGCCATCTTTTAATCTTAAGGCTAGCTTTATGTTCATTCATCTAATAAATATTAATTAATCATCTAACTCCATTAAGGCACTGTGTTAGCTCTAGAGATAGCATTGTGAATAAGACATGTAAAGACTGAAAGAAGATCACAGCCTCAGTGGAAGACAAGCGTCATGATAACAATAAAGAAGGTGGCACCAGAAGAACACATATGAGAAGTCATGGGGACATCCAGGAGCATCCTGAAAAAGTAACATGCAGGTTGAAATATGAAAATGAGATAGGAACTAACTTGTTGAAAAGAAGAGAAGAATATAGTATCACTGGATGAAGAGAACATGGCATGCAAAGCAAAGGGAACTGGAAGTTCAGTAGAAATTATTTTAGCCTCCCATCACTTAGTTTTATTGCCAATTTTATGCTGACATGGCACAGCAAGCAAATTTCTTTACTGTACCAAACCCATCTGCTTCCACTGACTTAACTAACTAAGCAACACATAGATCACAAGAGTCAAGTATGGAAGCTTCTAGAGAAACTTGGTACTTATAAAGGGTAGAAAATATATATGGCTGGCATGGGGAGATGATGTGCAAAGATGAGAAAATATGCAATATGTAGTGTGTGAAGTGAAAGATATAGAGAAGAAAGCATGGCATGACACAAAATGTGATTCAAATGCTATGGCAAGGAGTTTGGATTTCATCCTGAAAAAAAAAAAAGGATAAACCTGTAAAGATTTAAAGCAAAAGAATGATATAATCAAAATGGTGTTTTAGAAACATCACTCTGGCTTTGGCTGTGGTATTCAAATATTTTTGATCAAGTGCTTCTATTAGTAAGTCATTTTGACCATTCCCTCAGTGTGGGTACCCGTATATACACACATATTGTTATATAATTATATACAATGTAAACCTTTCAAAGTGTGTATTAATAAAGAATGAAAAAAAGTTCAACTAAATAATAATGTTTTGCTGTTTTGTTAAACCTTTTGGCTTCTTCCTTTTAGTATCTAGTATTCTAAGGCAAGTTACACACTTGTGGTAAGGTTCTTTGCTAATGAACAGGGAAGTTAATTCATATGTAAAGTCTTTTTTTTAATGTTGGTTTTTGGGACCCACTTCTTTTAGAGATGATTAAAATATCATTGTTTGATGCCACTCTCAAGGAGTAAGAAAAATGTCCATATGCTTTTTCTTTTCCTTACAGTTGCTTTTGCTTACTTCATTAGTACAATACTGATTCTGTATAGAGACACTTTAAGCCATCTGTCCATCTTGTGTGATACTTTTACACAAAACTAGGCCATATAAGCCTGTAACCATTTAATGAAATATATATATATATATATATATATATATATATATATATACACACACACATATATATGTATATATATTTATAGTGTTAACTGCAACACAAGGAACAAAAAAAGAATAAAGGCACAGTTTCCAGTGACCCATCTATGTTGTTGAATGCTTATTCTCTCCCCTTAGCTTATTGTTAAACTATGTGATTTTTTTTATATTACAGAATGAATAGGAAAGTAAAAACTGAGGTTATCAATGTTATAAAATTGAAAATGCCTATTCTATGTAATAGTCTATACAAAGCAAAAATAGTTAATAAATATTAAACTTTTAGGGTTTTGGGGCAAATTAATCATATCAAGGTCCATGATACATGAAACAACTGAGATGCTCAAAATAAAAACTATATACAAAGACAAGATCAAAACAAAACAGAACAAAACAAAACAAAAACAAAGACAAAATCGATGAGGATAAATTAGTATATCTTGCTATATTACTTCATTCTGAAATATTTACAGTATAGATAAGTAAATCAAGAAGTAAAATATTATTTTAGGATTATAATTAATTATATTATATCTGTTATCAATGTATAATGAATCTAGAGCACCTAATCCTCAACACTGAAATGGCAGGATTCTAGGCCTCCCTCAACACTGAGTTATAGTTTCATATAGTGAAATAACATATTTTCTACATTTCTATAATTATTTTTAAAATTATTTACTTTATTAGATAATTTTTTAAATTCCTTTAACTCTAACAATTTTCCATTCTCTGTTTTCTGGCCAATTTTGAATTTCTTAATTGTATTTATTGCTCAAACTAAATTGCAAAAAATAATAGCAACCTCAGTTGGTCAAAATCTTAGAATCTGTCAACTGTGTTTTATTAGTAATTAAAAGTGTTCAGTCTCTGAGTGCTGGGATTTCACTTGCCACTAACTCTTCAAAGGGTTTTATTGACATAGGCACCACATCTGGAACTTATTCCAGTCTAGATTCCTCCCTGCTATAGCTGTTCATAAGCTTAAATGAAAATTAAAGATCTTACCATTTATTTTCTCCTCTTCCATTTGTCACCAATATTTTATCTAAGTTTAATAGCATGGAATATTGAGGCATATTTTGGAAGAAACTTCTAGATAGGTTTAGACAAAGATGTTTAATGGCATATTCTTAATGGTCTTATGAGCACAGAGTTCAAAAATGAATCCTTGAAAAATATTTTTGCCATATGAAATACAATGCCATTAAAAATCATATTCCTGAAATCAGAAGATCTAGTTGGGTCAAGTTACTCTCTCCTCACAGTGTCATATTCACAGATAAACCTGAGTTAACTTACATAGTAAGTGATAAATAAGAAATTCCAACATATTATATTTCCAAGTGATGCTTAATGATACTATAGGGAAGTATTACAGTATTAATACTATGGAAGATATATTTTCAAATCTGGTTTAAATCAGGAGCTTGTTTCCTCTCACCAAAAAAAAAAAAAAAAAGTTTAAAAACTCCTTCAATATCCCTAAAAATGATAATTCTAACAAAGAAACTGAGTCTAACAGGTGTTGGGAACAAAAAATTAGGCCCCAAAAAAAGAATGTAGCTGATTGATACATTGTAGTAATGAAACCCTTTGATTAAAAAGGCAGAAACTTCAGCATATAAACAAACATGAAGACCTATCACCGCTCACCATAATGACTTAGAAGCAGGGAGGATCCTATGGCATAGAAACCACACTGGACCTCCCAAGAAAGAACCCCTTTGTAGCCTTCATGGAGCTTATTTCTTCAGCACAATGGTTTAAGTGTCATTACCAAAGAAGAACTGAAAATTTTGAAGCTGAGTGAATATACTTTATTTTATTGCATAAGATGACTATAGTCGATAGCATATAAAATACTATGGCATACGGAATTATTTTCTTATCATTCTCAACTCAGCTTTGTTGTCTTTATAAACTGTTGTGATAAAAAAAAAGTTATCCAGCTACTGCTATAGAAACTATTTGCAAAAAAGTCAAATTGAAAGAAACATTAGAAACAAAATTCTTAAAATAAGCAAAATCTGTTAAAACAATCACCCTCATCCTAATACTATGCTTACCCACTATCACTACAAACATACCATTAGCAGAGTTCTGACTGTATTATACATTACAATTCTAACTTTATTCTTTTACATGACAACATTTCTAATTTACCTTGTGTTAACTCCAAAGGTCAGTATTCTGTCCCCACTCTACAACCAGATCCTACTGGCAGTATATCTTGAGCTTTATTACTATCAGAAAAGTGTCCCATGCTACTTATTTCTCCAACAGCAGAAATGCCTATTTCTGATATTTGAAATCTATTTCAATGCCAAAATTAACTATATTACTGACTAAATGGGCTATTAGTCCAGCAATTCACATTTGGATCACAAGTTGATTCAATTTCAAAGAACTGATGAAATCACAAAGAAGCAATGCTGTCCTCAAAGATAAATAGACTAAACTGAAATAGGAAAAAAAAAATGAACCAAAAGCAATTCTATATAACATCTTTTCATTTACAGTCGTGGACATGTTTCTCAACAATGCAATGTTGCCTAAAGCAAATTAAGCACATTGGATTTAAAATATTGAAAAATAGGTAATACTCAGGTACCCACTCAGTGAATTCTAACTAGGCAAAACAAGGATAGGAAAATAAGGGCAAAGAGAAAAGAAAGGAAAACATGTATTTTAAAGACTTGGTAATGATGCTTTTCAAAAGGCAAAGAACAGATAAGAGGAAGGTTATAAAGAGAAAAGAGTGGGGCTCCTGGGTGGCTCAGTCAGTTAAGTGTCTGTCTGCCTTCAGCTCAGGTCATGATCTCAGGGTCCTGGGATGGAGCCTTAGGACTTTCTGCTAAGCAGGGAGTCTGCTTCCTCCTCTTCCTCTGCATGTCTCCACTGCTTGTTCTCTCTCTCTCTCTCAAATAAATAAATAAATAAAATCATAAAAAAGTGCTAAACTCTTAGGTATGTGGACTGGACTGCTTATGAAAATAACAAGAATTAGGAATAGACAGCCTTGGAGGAATAACTGAAGAACAAGCATTGCCTCCACTGTGATATTAATTGAAATTTTGTGTCCTGCCGTGAAAGAGTTGTTTTTGGAAGAGGGCAGATCTAGTGTCCAATCCCAACTGTAGTGTTAACTAGGTAATTTGATATGAGTTACTTCCCTGATCCCCTATTTTCCTTTATGCAAAATGAGGATAATTAATTTTCCCATTTATTTATTAAAGTTTTTATATTAATTCGTGAACAGTTAACATACAGTTTTATATTAGCTTCAGGTACACAATATAGTAGATTCAACAATTCTGTACATCACGCTGTGCTCATCATGACAAGTGTGCTCCTTAATCCCCATCATTTATTTCACCCATCACTTCACTCACATCCCCTCTGGTAACCATCAGTTTGTTCTCTATAGTTAAGAGTCTGTTTCTTGGTTTGTGTGTGTGTGTCTCTTTTTTTTCCTTTGCTCATTTGTCTTATTTCTTAAATTTCACAGATGAGTGGAATCATATAAGTATTTGTCTTTCTCTGATTGCCTTATTTTGCTTAGCATTATACTCTTTAGCTCCATCCATGTTGTTGCAAATAGCAAGATTTCATTCTTTTTTATGGCTGAATAACATTCCATGGTATATATATATGCCACTTCTTTTCCATTCATCTATTGATGGACACTTGAGCTGCTTCAATAATTTGGCTATTGTAAATACTTCTAAAATAAACAGGGGGGTGCATATATCCCTTTGAATTAGTGTTTTTGTATTCTTTGGGTACATATCCACTAGTGAAATTGCTGGATCATATGGTAATTCTATTTTTAACTCTCTGAAGAACCTCCACAATATTTTCTACAGTGGCTGCACCAGTTTGAATTTCCACCAGTAGTACACGAGGGTTCCCTTTTCTCCACATCCTCACCGACACCTGTTGCTTCTTGAGAATAATAATGTTTACCTCTTAGATCCAAGGTAGAGGTGCAACATCATAATATATTTATAAACACCTATTTAAGAGTATGAAATGTTGTAGGCATACATACTTATTTCCTCCATTTCCCAACTACAAAGGGAGCATCTAAAATATCTCCAGTTCTCTACCTCACTGTTTTGTATCATCATGAAATTAATATCACACCTGAATAGATATTAGAAGTCTGATGATGTCACCTCAGTTTCATTCCTTCCCAGTGGGGGGCCGATCTGACATATTGTACTTTTCATTTGGAAGTTTGTATAATACACAGAGCATCTCAACAGCTTCTGCTTGTAGTTGGGAAACAAACCAAAAGTTATGGCAAAGTAAAAGTATTTGTCGAATTACAGTGAAGTGTTAAATAAAAATAATACAGGGGATCCCTGGGTGGCTCAATGGTTTAGTGCCTGCCTTTGGCTCAGGGCATGGTCCTGGGGTCCCATCCCACATCGGGTTCCCTGCGTGGAGCCTGCTTCTCCCTCTGCCTGTGTCTCTGCTTCTCTCTCTCTCTCTCTCTCTGTGTCGCTCATGAATAAATAATAATATAAAACTAAATTAAATTAAAAAATAATACAATGCACAGTTTATAAAAACTAGTAAGAGAAACAATAAATAAATTTATGTAAGCCACTTTGAGCCCATTCAACAAAGTTTTCTGAGCATCAGCTATGAATAAAATGCTGTCATACATGATAACAAAGATGAATCATTTATACTTTCAAGGAGCTTAAAATCTGCTAAGGAAAAAGCTGCAAGTAGCTAAATATATTATGTGGTCAAGTGGCATTGCTCACGAAAATGGGTAATTCTGATAGACTGATTCGTATCCATTTCTGTTTGATCTATCAATAGCATTTACCAAATGCCTACTTTGTGTAAGAAAGCAAAGTTTCAAAAACATGCCTTCTTTTATCATCAGAGCCAGGATAAGGGCTGCTTCCAAGCCTAGAGCTACAGAGTTTCTTTTTTGGCTGTACTAGACTTTTCTTAAGTCATATAAGGCAAATTTTAATATTTATCTATATTAGATTTTTGTGTTATTTTCTTAGGCTTTCATTTAATATTTCAAGAGAAAATACAAAGAGAAGTGATAGATTAAATCTACCTTGAAAGAGCCAAACAGTTTTAAGTAACATGAAATATGTTACTCATATTTAACTCATATGCTGTTAATCCAAGCTTCCTCATATTGTAAAATAAGATGGAAAAAATGTAAAAAAGTAAATGACCGATTGAAGCAAGTGGGACTGTGTTATAACCAAATAGATGATGACACTTAGATACTCTCTCCCTCTCAAATAGCAAGTAAATAAAGAGCACTTTAGGTATTTTAAAGATTTAGAGACTCTCTGTGAGTGCCTAATCTTCTGTAGAACTGGGAGAACAGGCCTGGCAGTGCTAATCTGGGACAGAACTATGACAGAGGTAAAGGAAGGGGATAAGGGGATCCTTCCATGAGATGCTTGCTGATTTCCTGGCTACTTAATGTAAATGACTCCACTGAGTTCTCACAACTATGTGTATTAAGGATCATTATCAGTACTTTTTACTAAAAAAAATAAAAGTTTAGGCAAAGAGAGATTAAGTAACATGAGGACTACTTTGCAAGGTGCAGTCACATTTCCCATCATTTTTACTATCTCAATGTTTCAAAATATGACTTGATTAAAACAAACAAACAAACAAACAAACAAACAAACTCCTCTCTTCTATACAACAAAAATTTCTCAGGCCTTTATTTTAGAAATTCTGGTTTAATATTTCTGGATTGAGGCCAGGAGTCTGGGAATTTAACAAAATTTATCCTAAGTCTTTTTTCCACTAGGCAAGTTTTGGAAGAATACTGTGCCATATCATGATGTGGAGGTGGCCCTACACATCCCTTCCCATGAGATTTTTATTTGCTTTTTGGCCCCCTACTTTCCACCCTTTTTTGGTGTATTCCCTTTGAACTTGCCTCATGTCAAAACCTACTCCCTGGGAAATAGTTTTATATTAGTCATTGACACCTAAGTATGAATTTAATTTATAGTGTTTCCTCTCCTGGGAGTTTGCATTTTTAGCCTTAGCTGAGGATGTGGGAGGAAAGGCTTTGCCTTATGGTTAGAGAATGAAATACTCAGAAAACTGTCAGGTGAGGAATGTGGGAGGAATGAATAAGGAGCTATTTTAGTACCCTTGAAATCACAGCCGCTGAAAGGCAACCTTCTAGCCCTATGTTTAAAATTGTTCTGAGTTAAATTGAGGATGTGAAGAATGATTATGAGAATAAAACATTTTTTTTTGTAGGAATTCAGGTGTTGGAATTTATGCTTTAAAATGATTGTGACTGAAAGTGTAATGGGAAAGAGGGAAGTCATGATGCTGACAGGAGAAAGCACAGAGATCTCCCCACAACTACACTGCTTCCTCTTGAGCTGCCAGAAGCACACGTACTTCTGATATAGTGCAAAACTTGCCAGTTAAAATGATAAATGGGTCTTTTGGTTTATGGTGAAGCATTTAATCAGCTCAAGAGTTTTCATTTGCCAGTGCAGTAGGGACACTAACCCTTGCGTTTTACAAATCAATAAGTTGTTCATCTTTCCCTTCACCCTATAGAGCAAGGCTAGATATACTTATAAAAAAAAAAAACACTGATGGGATAAAATATGCTTTGATGCAGCATGCAAATGCTGTGAGTAGAAGCCGAAATAATACAGGAAGTAGGAAAGTTCACATCCAGGCTTAGCAATAAACCTTCAGTGCCATATCAGACCACAAAGATGGATATTTTGTTACTGCAGATGCCATACTTCATGTTGAAGTAACTTATGTTCGGTGGCTCTTTTTTTCTTGCTGTATTATACTACCAATGATACATGGAAAATGTAAAGCCATAACACTAAGTAGGCCGTATAGCAAAAAATATAGTGTTAAGTTGCTGACGTATGTTGTTGGTGTTAATACTGTGGCCACAAAGAATGCAATTAATTATTTATTTCTCAGGATAACAATATGGATAATATCTACATAAGTAAAATTTCTGTTTAATAGAATGACAATTATTTGGAGGCTGTTTGCCTAACCTCTGCATTGATTCTGTCTTCATTATAATCCAGGCTTCACGTAGTAACTCAATGTCCTAGAGATTATTAATCTTCGTGTATCTTATTTTCCATTTCTGTAAAATAAGAACTAAATGGAGCAAAAAAAAATATTGGGTGGATTCCATGAGATAACAAGAATATGGTTACTTAGTTGGGGTCCCGAAAGAAATATATGTGGAACACTCAAATTAGGATAACTGAAGGAGATATTTTTACCCAAAGGATTAGTAACAAAGGTGTGGGTGGAGTTTGGAGGAACCACAGGGAATAGTGTAGGAACTTGGAGCAAGTAAGAGGAACACTGTCACCACCCTAAGACACAAAGAGATAAGAAAAGGGATTTTCAAAACTTATAAAAGGAGGTATATTATCCAGAGAGGAGCCTTTGTCAAGGAACTGTCAGTCTCAGGATTGAGAATTAGTTTTAGAGAGGAAACTGATGGCTATTGAGAATTTGTTTTCCAGAAAGAAAAGATTTACTCTGCTTGTTTAGGGCACTGGTTTTCACCCAAGCTTTGTGGTCCCAGGATCCTTTCATGCTCTTAAAAGTTACCAGGAACAGCAAAGAACTTTTATTTATGTGAGACTATCTCCCATGACATTTACAATCTTGGAAAATAAAACAACTTTTTAAAAATGTGTGTTAATTTTACTGAAAGATAATAATCTCAGGGAATAGCACACTTTTTCTGTGATGGGACAGATAGTAATATTTAAACTTTGTGGACCATGAAGTCCCTCTTGCATGTCAGTTCTATTGTTGTCCATTGTTCTCTGTTCTACTCAATTTTGCTGCTGTAGTGTAAAAACGGCCATAAATAAAATGTAAACCAAAAGGTTTGAGTCTAATCCAGGGAGAACTTTATTAAGGAAAAGAGGAGGCAGGGGTGGCTGGGGGGCTCAGTTGGTTAAATGTCCGACTACTGGTTTTGACTCAGGTCATGATCATAGGGTCTTAAGATTGGGCCCATGTCTGCCTCTGTGCTCAGCAGGGAGTCTACTTGAGATTTTCTTCCTTCTCTCTGTGTGCCAACTCCTGCCCCCGCCCCGCTCACTCTCAAATAAATAAAATCTTAATACAAAATCTTAAAATCTTAACAACAAAATAGCAGGCAGGCTAGATGTGGTTTCCTTTGTGAGCCTGAGTTCATAACACCTGAAAAAGCCATTAACATAAGCCTGTTAACCAGTTAAACCTGTTAATATAAACAGCACATTTTTTAATGATAAAGACTTTCTATATTTCCATATGTAGAAAGAGGCATTGTTTCTCGCTTATGTTAATCTCCAATGTCTGGTTTGGTAAAAGAACTGATTCTCCTATCTGCTTCCACATTAATTTATTACAATATTAATGCTTCTTCTTTCATATTAAATCATTTTGTAGCACCATGACCAGCATTGGTCATATAAAAAAATATTATATGATTGATGTAGTGATTCAGAGCTCCAAATATTGTTATTTTTTATTATACAATATTTTAATCATCATGCTTATTGATATCACCACTTTTCTCATCACAAGTCTTCAGCTACTGAGAAGATACCAAACCTCACAACAGCAGATACAGCTTTTCCAATCTTTTTGCTTGAAAACTAAACTTATCACTAACAAAACTACTACCCATAATTTTCTTTGAAGTGGCCAATTTTGTTCATTTTCAAGACCATCTCTATCAAAAACCTAAGTTTGAATAACCACAATTTGGTTATTCAAATTCAACATTCTTGAGTAAGAATGTTGTTCTGTGAATTAAACATTCAGTTTAGATTGCCCATCATACACTTGCCCAACTGCTTTTCTTCAAGACCATCCTCAAACTTTGATATGCAACCAAAATGTTTTATGTTTTATCTCATAGAAAATTTAAAAATATATCTATTTAAAGACAGAAATTTACCATATAGTTGTGGGTTCATTTCTGGGTTTTCTAATCTATTCTATTGACCTGCACATCTGTTTTTTGTGCCAGTACCATACTGTTTTGATCATTATAGTTTTGTAATATAACTTGAAGTCCAGAATTGTGATGCCTCCAGCTTTGCTTGTCTTTTTCAAAGTTGCTTTGGCTATTCAGGGTCTTTTGTGGTTCCATACAAGTTTTAGGACTGTTTGTTCTAGCTGTGTGAAAAATGCTGTTGGTGTTTGATAGGAATTGCATTAAATGTGTAGGTTGCTTTGGGGAATATAGACATTTTAGCAATATTTGTTCTTCCAATCCATGAGCATGGAATACCTTACCATTTCTTTGTACCATCTTCAATTTTTTTCATCAATGTTTTATAGTTTTCAGAGTATAGTTTGTTTGTTTGTTTGTTTTAACCCTGGTTAGGTTTATTCTTAAGTATCTTATTGTTTTGCTGCAATTGTGAAATGGGACTGTTTTATTAATTTCTCTTTCTGCTGCTTCATTATTAGTGTATAGAAATGCTACAGATTTCAGTGTATTGATTTTATATTCTGTGATTTTACTAAAATCAGTTATTTACTAAAATCAAAAGTTCTAGCAGCTTTTTCATAGAGTCTTCAAGATTTTCTCTCTATATAGTATCATGTAATCCACAAAGAGTGAAAGTTTTATTTCTTCCTTGTCAATCTGGATGCTTTTCATTTCTTTTTATTGTCTTATTGCTGTGGCCAGGACTTCCAGTATATAACAGTGATGAGAGTGGACACCCTTGTCTTGTTCATGCCTGTGGGGAAAAGCTCTCAGTTTTTCCCCATTGAGGATGGTATTAGCTGTGGGTTTTTCATATATGGCCTTTATTATGTTGAGTAATGATTCTTCTACACCTACTTTGTTGAGGGTTTTTATCATGAACAGATGTTGTACCTTGAAAAATGCTTATTTTGCATCTATATGAAATTCTCATACCATAATGAAAAGTTATTATCCTTTCTTTTATTGATGTGTTATATCACATTAAGAAAACTGGACAGCAACATGCAAAAGAATTAAACTGGACCACTTTCCTACATCATATACAAAAATAAACTCAAAATGGATTAAAAACCTAAACATGAGACCTGAAACCATAAAAATTCTAAAGGAAAACACAGGCAGTAACCTGTTTGACATTGGCCATAGTAAATTCTTTCTAGATATATCTCTTCAGGCAAGAAAAACAAAAGCTGAGATCAACTATTTGAACTATATCAAAATAAAAAGCTTCTGCACAGCAAAGGAATCAACCAAATTAAAAAGCAACCTATGGAATGGGGGAAGATATTTGCAAATGATATATCCAATAAAGAGTTAGTATCCAAAAAATAAGAACTTATAAAACTCAACACCCAAAAATGAATAATCCGATTTAAAAATGGGCAGAAAAAATGGGCAGAAGACATGAATAGACACTTTTCTAAAGGAGACATACAGATGGGCAACAGACACGTGAAAAAATGCTCAACCTCACTGATCATCAGGGAGATACAAATCAAAACTACAAAGAGAGGTCACCTCACACCTGTCAGAATGGCTAAAACAACAGAAGAAACAAGTGTTGATGAGGATGTGGGGGAAGAGGAACCCTCTTACAATGCTGGTGGGAATCCAAACTGGTACAGCCACTCCAGAAAACAATATGGAGTTTCCTCAAAAAGTTAAAAATAGAACTACCCTATGATCCAGTAGTTGCACTACTAGGTATCTGCCAAAAGGATACAAAAATATTGCTTCAAAGGGATACATGCCATCCTATGTTTATTGCAGCATTATCTATAATAGCCAAATTATGAAAACAGCTCAAGTGTCCATCGACTGATAAATGAAGATGATGTGGTATATATATGTAATGGAATATTACTCAGCCATAAAAATGAAATCTTGTCATTTGCAATATCATGGAGAGAGCAAGAGACTATTATGCTAAGTGAAATACATCAGAGAAAGACATATACTATATGATTTCACTCTGTGGGATTTAGAAAACAAGATGAGCACAAGGGAAAAAAAGAGAAAGAAGCAAACCAAGATACTTTTTCTTTAAAAAAAGAAAGATGTTATTTATTTGAGAGAGAAAGAGTGAGTGAGCACAACCTAGGGGAAGGGGCAAAGGAGAGGAAGAAATAGATATTCCACTGAGCAGAGAGCCTGACATGGGGCTCGACCCCAGGACTTTGGGATCATGACCTGAGTCAAAGGCAGAGACTTAATTGACTTAGCCACCCATGTGCCCCCCAAGATAAAGACTCTTAACCATAGAAAATAAACTGATGGGGGGATCCCTGGGTGGCGCAGCCGTTTAGCGTCTGCCTTTGGCCCAGGGCGCGATCCTGGAGACCCGGGATCGAATCCCACGTCAGGCTCCCGGTGCATGGAGCCTGCTTCTCCCTCTGCCTGTGTCTCTGCCTCTCTCTCTCTCTCTGTGACTATCATAAAAAAAAAAAAAAAAAAAGAAAACAAACTGATGGTTACCAGAGTGGAGGTGGGTGGGGGATGGGTAAAATAGGTGATGGAGGTTAAGGAGGGCTTGTCCTGATGAGCACCAGGTGTTGTATGAAAGCGTTGAATCATGATTTTGTACACCTGAAACTGATATTAACTTTGTTAACTGAATTTAAATAAAAACTTTTTAAAAAGTAGACACTTTGGAGTCAGCCACATATATGTACAAATCCAAGATGCAATATTTATAAATTTATATGATGTTAAGCAAATTAGTAATTTATATGTACTTCTGTTTTCTCATTTGCTGATGAAAAAATAATACCTAATCCACATAGCAGATTTAAGAATCTTATGATACTAGAGAGAAATCACTAGCCCACCCCTGTCATTAAACAAGCAGCACACCCATTGTTAGGTTTATGTTTCATTGTGTAATTGTACAGAACAATGACCCGCACACGGGAAGCCAGGTAGAACCTAAGCCTGACACCATTTGCTTTGTAAATCCCAGGCAGAGCTTTGAGGGACATCTCATCAGGAGCAAAGTTAGAATCTGAACCTGAGAGCCTAACTTCCAAATGTGGCTCTGCCTCTTGCCAGCCCTGTGGCCTTTGGAAATCTGAGCCTCAGTTTACTCATCTTTAAAATAGGTTTAACAATAACATTTAACTTAAAGACTTGCTTTGAGGATTAAATGAATTAATGTATGTAAAACACTTAGAACAGCATCTGGCACATAAGAAGTGTGGAAACACATTAAAATTAGGAGGAGGAAGGAATATTTAGGGAAATGAGGATGGGATACAAGCATTGGTTAAGAGAGAGTACAGGCTGAGAAATGGAGTAGATAGGGGTAGAGTATAAGATGAGACAAGGCATAAAGGAAGCATGGCAAATGAACATAAAAATAAAAAAGAAAACGGAAATGTGAAGGCTCATTTCAAGAATGGCTTAAACAGATATTTTAATTATATAATCTGAAGCCAATTGGGCACAAGTTGTGGGAACCCAAATGATAAAAAAGAATTTATTGTCCTGAAAATGATGTTAAAAATCAAACAAAACTTTTTGTTTTGTTTTGTTTTCCCACATATTTTGCTCTAGTTTACTCTTGGTAATAGATTTTTTTTTTTTTGAGAAAAAAGTGGTTTTATACTCTTATTGGCATTGTGATTAAAATGTCTGCTGTCGGGCAGCCCGGGTGGCTCAGCAGTTTAGCGCCGCCTTCAGCCAAGGGCCTGATCCTGGCCAGGATGGAGTCCCACGTTGGGCTCCCTGCATGGAAAGAGAGGTTCTCTCTCTCTCTGTCTCTCATGAATAAATAAATAAAATCTTAAATAAAATAAAATGTCTGCTGTTAATTTAAAATTTGAAAACACAATATAGAAATTTAAAACTTTATTTTTATTGCTTCACAAAAACACAGTGATAAATATAATAATAGATGGTTGGGTGCCATTGCCTTGATTTGTGCTAAGGCACCAACCATTTTATTTGCCATTGTTTTTATATTATCAGTGCAAATGTCAACATAGTGCAAAAACAAATACTATTTTAGTACTCTTACAAAAATGCTTTTGGCCTCATATACTCATTAAAGGGGTTTGGGCATTCCTGTTCTTCAAAGACTACTTTTCTACATTATAAAAATGAGAAAGAATAAGCTTCTAGAAAGAGGGAAAAAATAGTGTGGTATCAAAAACTCAGATAATTGGGATCCCTGGGTGGCGCAGCGGTTTGGTGCCTGCCTTTGGCCCAGGGCGCGATCTTGGGGACCCGGGATCGAATCCCACATCGGGCTCCCGGTGCATGGAGCCTGCTTCTCCCTCTGCCTGTGTCTCTGCCTCTCTCTCTCTCTCTCTGTGACTATCATAAATAAATAAAATTAAAAAAAAAAAAAAACTCAGATAATTTGCGGCAGAATCAAGACAAAAATCTATATCTTCTAACTGTAACTGAGAGATCTATCCAGAGTACTCTGCTATCTCATTTATTTACTAAGAAATCATGTAAGTACTTATCTGTTTTACCTGGGAATACCATTGTGAGGATCAGAAAAGGGAAGAAATTTTCAACATTTTAAGTCCATACTCTTTCAGGTTCTAATAAGAAATCTTTTCCCCCATATTTCTACTTGATGGCTTTATTCTCTTCTGAAACATGAGTTTACCACTCTGGGAACAGACATGCAACCCTACAGATAAGGCCGTAAAAGGATAAAGCAGTAAAACAATTCAATTAATCCAGAAAATCGGGTGGTTTGTTGTCAGTTGACTAAGATTCATAGTTAATTTATATTTTTACTTAGCAATTCTTTATTTTATTATAATGAGGCACTGTTTGTTTCTCCAACCACCAAATGTAAAAATGATTTTACAAGATACACTTTTACTTTTCAAAATTGTTTTAGAAGTGTTAACTCATATTTCAGAATTAAAGAAAAAATGCTTCTATGAACTGACAAAACCCAAACATGGAAGACACTATGTCAATTAAAGCAAGCCCTGTTTCATGCTTAGATTTAGGCAGGAATTAATATAAAAGTAAATAGTCCCCATTTCAAGGTCAACTTAACTAGCACCATTATTTTTACAAAACAACTACTGATTTCACCAAAAAACAATATTAAGAGCCAATGATTGTTACCTCTTCTTGATGAATAGTAATCCTCATCTTTCCATATTTTCTATAACTCAAAATATAAATCATTAATATTTTCATGAATAACATACATTGTATAATTTGCCTTCGTTTTTAAATGCTAATTTTAAGCTAAAATTATTCATCACTAAAATTATTTACTAATTGGAACTCCAGTCCAGAGCTAGTAGAGTTGCTGAGATCTTGTTTGTAATCTTAGGGTGATTGGATTATGATAATGTTGATTCCATAATCTGAGTTCATAATAGTGATTTCCCTTCCATACCTGACATTTGTAGAGTTTTCTGTTCAATCACAATGTGAATTCCTGGTATCCTCTCTAAAAATTGGATATGGCCTTATTTTTTCAGGCATCAGACTCCACTCTTGGATTGGTTTTCAGCTGGCTTTATCTTGGCCAATTATAACTTATAAGAGGAAGTGAAAACAGTGAAAACGGTAAATCCTGGGTTAACACTGTAGCATTCAACATTTAAGCTGGTATATTGTTGCTAATTGTATCGGTACATGGAAACCTTTGTATTAGCCTTTTTGGAATCACTGTCCCGTAGTATATACTGAAGTGATAACTCTCAGTAGCAAGGAGCAGGAAGAGTCAGAGTACAATTAGAAGCAGAGTGTAAACTTGGTAGCCCTATAATTACAAGCCTGGGAAGTAAAATTCTGCGTCCAGTTATAATTGTGAACTTTTGCTTAGACCCAATAATTTCATGAACAATGCTCAAAAAATGGTCAAAGCCAACAGTTTCCAAAGATGATAGTTAAATTATGGTCAAACATTTAGAAACCAGGAAGATTCTGATTGTGACTGGTCACTTTCATGTGTCAACTTTGCTAGATCACAGGGCACCCAGATATTTGGTCAAATTTTATTGTGAATGTTACTGTACGAGTGTTTTTGAAAGAGATTACCATTTTCATTGGTAGCCAATATAAAATAAATTGCCTTCCTTAAAGGGGTGGCTTTCTTCCAATCAGTTGAAGGCCTGAATAGAACAAAAAAGCCTGAGTAACAGGGAACTTTGTTATGTATATATAAAGAAGGGTGGGGGAGAGATAGGCTGAATGTCACATGTCACGTAGAGTGGTATTAAACTCAAAATTTTAGTTTAATTTGAATTTATTGATAGGACATGTTATCTTTATGTTACCAGCACAATTAATATTCTTTCCTTTATTTGAATTTTAGTACTGTTTCCCTTGGAATTCATATATGGTCATTTGGATACACCTAGGATCAATCCAAAATTCATTTATATTGATCAAGAAAAGAATGATTGTTGCTGTCCAAATTAGACATCATAATATGATGTTTAAAATTTGATGCTGCTGAGAGTGGATACAGACACACGTACATACACAGGTATATGTATCACAAGACAGAAATATTCTGATCACTTTGGGTTCTCTACAATATAAACAGAAGTTTTAGTTGTATTGCCTATGATAGATTTAAGGAACTCATTCAGTAATAGAAGCCAGGGTATATTCCAGGCTTTGAAATGATAGGATAACTATAAATTTAAATTCTTCAAATCATGTATAATTTGGATTGTATTTCAGACCAAATTAGTGAAACCATGGTTTCACTTTCTGAACTCTTTAACTATTATATTTTCTTATGAAAAGCTTTGGTATTTTGAAAATAAATTTGATTTGTTTTTCACAGTGATATCGCAGCATCACTATTACTAATTGTATTGGTACACAGAAACCTAAATTCGAACATAAGAAAAGGACATGAAATCACTAGAAATACATCATTACAAATATTTATTTCTATCATTTGAGTGTTTTCTTCTAAATGTTCCTCTCATACATTTTATTTACATAGTGGTAATATAGCACGTTATGATATCTGTTCCCAAATTTCTGTGATTAGATACCATAAACATGTGTCATGTACTTCTGATATACAGGCTTACTAATCATCAGTTTTAATTGCTATATAACATTTTGCTGAGTAGCTACACCATAATTTTAAAATGTAATTTTAATTTTTTTAAAAAGATTTTATTTATTTTTTCATGTTTCATGAGAGACACAGGGAGAGGGGCAGAGATATAGGAAGAGGGAGGAGAAGCAGACTCCATTCAGAAAGCCCGATGTGGGACTCGGTCCCGGGACTCTAGGATCATGCCCTGAGTCAAAGGCAGATGCTCAACCACTGAGCCACCCAGGCATCCTTGTAATTTTACTTTTTCAAATAAAGATTGGCCTCTCTGAAAAGGATTTTTTAAGAAATGGAAAAAGGAACATTGAAGTTGTGAGACAAGTCAGAATATTAATTTATTTTTATCTGATTTCTTTAGCATAAGATATGCAAAACAATATAAGTGCCCAAGATTGGTGAAATATAACTGTAGGGATTTGATGGTAGCCGGTTCTTAACTGTGAATTCAATTTGACTCTAAGAATAAAGTGAAAAATGATGAAGGCCATATATCTGTTTATGCAGCAAATATGTACTGAGTACCAACTAAATTTAAAATAAAAGATTGAGTTTTCTGCCACCAAGCACATCTCCCAGAGGGGAAATGAAGAATCAGACAAATTTTGCCCTTAGAACTAGATATGCAAGAGAAACTTTCATATCCACACACCCACACCCAGTCAAATGGAAAATTTAATAATTAAAAATGGAGTAACTAGGGAAGCCCAAGTGGCTCAGTGGTTTAACATCTGTCTTCAGCCCAGGGTGTGATCCTGGGATCAAGTCCCATGTCGGGCTCCCTGCATGGAACCTGCTTCTCCCTCTGCCTGTGTCTCTGCCTCTCTCTGCGTCTCTCATGAATAAATAAATAAAATCTTTAAAAATGATGGAGTAACTAGTATACTATCTATGACCCAGATCACAGTATTGGTTCTCAGAAAAGGGAGAGACAATTCCCAATTTGTGTGTAGCAAATAAGCTAATGTGAAGAGTTATATGAATGATATGTTATACTCAATCTTGGAAGTTTTGCAAAATTTGGACATGGAGGGATAGAAGATGGAGGGCAGGTGACTTCAGACAGAAAAAAAGAAGAATGAATAACTATAGAAAAGAAGAAAGTCTCAGGAGACACAGGGCAGAATGGTCAGTTCACAGAACTTAGAAAAAGAAGAAAGAAGCAGTGTGCTTTATTAGGATGGGAAAAAATGGTCACTATAAGAGCTTTGATGGAGAAAAAGAGTGAATGAATAAATACATGCATGAATGAATGAAGAAAAATATAAGCTGGGAGAGAATAAAATAGGGATGTTTAGGAATTACAGGAAGCAAGTTAAGAAGACAAGAGAGATGATATCTCTAATGTAATGGGCATTGAGAATGAATTCCTGATTCTTTTACCAGCTTGTAAACTTTAGCAGCAGAAATGACAGGTCTCTTTTTCGATACTTTTCTTCTGCCTATTCAAGTATCTGGCACATAGTTAAGGCTATTTATTGAACGAGAGTGGTACTCAATTTACAATTTATGAAAAACTTTTCAGATATCTACCAATTAGAAAAAGAAACTGCAAGAATATAATGAAAGAACACAAACTGCAAGAAAAGAGAATTAGGATAAAGTAGTTTTATTTGATCGTTTTAGGAAAAGAGAGGTAGAATGCAGTGCTGAATCTTTCAGAAAAATATCAAAGTCAAAACCGTTATTTTTATTTAGAAGGTTGTTTTTAGTTATGCATGAAACTATCCAGTGTCCACAGGAAGATGATGACCAGGAGAATAAATAGGATCAATAGTTATCAGTGATATATTGCAAGTATGAGAAAATATGATATAAATAACATGAACATATTTATTTTACCATCATGATATTACGGATCAGAATTAGTAGGCTGAGTGATGATGCTTGCAGATTATGGGCAGGGGTAGGGCTGACTTTAAATTGTGAGTTATGATGCTGGGCGTTTTATAAGATTTCAAGATTCTTTTGTCTGCAGGACACAGCACAATGGTACTTGGACAGAAGAAAAGTAGAACTTGGTTACTCTCAGCTCCAAAGGAGAGAGAGCTACCAGCCTAGAGCACACTCACAGGGGCCTCTACCCAGGAACAAGTGGCAACTGCAAGGTGCAGCATAGGTATGGCAAGTGGGTGGGGTTGGCTAGGCTTTTCAGGCTCCCTGTAGACTAACTAACTTGAATAATTTCTCTGCTTCTCTGCATGGAACTCTCACTAGTTGTGTGATACCTGGTTCTGGGAAGATCAAGGCTGGGGCATAGAGTGGCTCAGAGTGTCAGAGGGAAGTTGTTAGGGTGTAGACTTCATCAGCTGATCGGGAAGATTCCTGATGAGCCCCTAACCAGGGCTTTTAAACTGGGTCAGGACATTATCTGGAAACCAAAACACTATTGTACACACAGCTGTATATGAATCACAGGTCACATTGGAAGAAGCAGATAGAACTATCTCATGTGTTATGGATTATAGGGAAAGCATCTGTACATTAGTTTTGGTTTAAATGTGAAAGATTTCTCGTGAACTATAGTTTATGGATGACAGAGAAGAGTCAGGCCCTTGAGCTGAGGTTAACAAAGAAGGTGGCTAAAATTTCCTGAGAGGAGTCTCTCTTTTAGAGTGTATTTGCTTAAAGTTGGAGGAATGCCAGTCTTTGATCAAATCTTTCTCATATTGGAAATTGTCAAAACTGTAGGGAGATGTGCCATCTAGAAATGACCAGATGGTTTTATGGTGACTGGTCTGAGAACGATAGGATATCCAGCCCACTGTGGGCTGTTTGAGAAGTACTTAGGAGACTTTTCAAGGTCTCTGCTTCTGAGGAGTTTACAACTTGGTTCCGTATTGTCATAAAATCCTTGATAGCAACTGTCATGGTGGAAGCTTTTCCCCAAGCTCTATAAAATCTACTTTATAGTTCCCTGAAACTGCCCCATGTAATATTAATAATTGGCCTATAATTTTCCTTTTCTTTCCTAAGAGCTCCTTACAGTTAAAGCAATTCTAATAGTATTGTTTCTTTGACAAGTCTTATGGGTATTTTATGGAAGCTAATACTGGTTTTCTGAAAATCACCTAAACACCATTCAAAAATAAATAAAAGAGCATCTTCTTTCTTGATATTCTATAGCCCTTCTTAAGGACAGAAATTATTGCTTCTTCATGTATTTTGCCAGGAAAGCACCTAACTTACTTGTCCTGATGGCACTGTTGCAGAATGGCAACCTCAAAGTGTCACTAGTGTAGTCTTTAGAGACTGATCACCTTGAGGATGCCTAAGATTTAGAGCTCAGCAAGAGAAAAATCCTGTGCCATACAAACTATTCAAATAGATTAAATGGTTCCTGATAATGGTTTCTGAATCAAAATTTCCTCTCTGTTCTATGTCATGATTTATTTGAGTTAGAGAAATAGAGTATTGCACTATGAAACTACAAGACATGGCCACATGCAAAAATAATGTATATATAATTCATGGAATGGGTTGATAATTGTCTAAGAACACAGTTGGTGGCTACTCTGTTTAGGGTAGACTAATGAATTTGCTTTGGTGAGGGAAATTTTATGAAAGTACTTATCTTTATTCATGAATAATAAGACAGCTCTTCTCTTGAACTTACTGGATAGAGATACATATGATTCAAACTCCGGTGCAGGATGTGCCAGCAAGCTGAGAGACATCTGAGTTTAGAGGTAAAGCTAAGGATTTGTCAGTTTGCATGAATATAGCATCTTTCCTGGTACTTATACCACCCACTGTCTGTCATAATGAATCAAGTTCAGCCTAGATTCTGTTAACTTCCAAATATAAATATTAGAGCTCATTCTTATTTTATTATTATTTTTTTTCCAAAGAGAAGCAGGAGGAGAGGAGGAACACTGTGTTTAGAGATAAGATTGTTGCTGAGGAAACCATTCAGTTGGACTCTTCCTCCGTGGCCTCGCTGCCTTATTTTATATGTATTCCACGAATAGTAACCCTATGGCTTGCTTTCAAGTTCAAATTGGAAATTATCATAAGAGTCTAAAAATAGTTTTTAGAAGGTGAATATTATCTGATTTCATTCACAACATCACAGTTCTTACCTACTGTTGAGCTAGTTATTTATTTATAAGAATCTACTGGCCTAGATTCTAAGAAAGGTGAGCAAATTTATAAATCTATGAGGCTTTGTTCCAAGGCAGCCTTGCTATTTTCTTCAAAGTCAGAGATTTTGTTAGAAAAACAAAACAAACCCCCCAACCCCTTTTTTCCTCCTCAATAACTCCCTACAGTCAGCATGTTCTATACACTCTGTCATTTAGCTGAGTCAGTGACTAGGGTCTGTTGTCATGGCAGGGCAGTTCAGTCTTTCCCTTTTTGTATCCCTGCTTGCTCTCTCAATGGTGGTGTTCCTCAGAGGCTTTCCCCCAAATTTTTGTACATAGGGAGTTCTAAAACTGCACATCCCTTCAAAGACTAGTCATTGGATGAAAGCTGCTAGCAGAAAGGGAGCACAGTTTCAGGCAAAGCAGCTTTTTGGCTGAGGGCAATGCGTCACTACAGCTTTTAACCGTCATAATCAATATCCCTTTCTCGGTCCCTAATGGAATAGGAGTGGTTGTGACTCTGTGTCAGCAAGCATAGTCTCAAGTACTCAGTTACTTAAATATTGCTATAGATGTTGCTGTGAAGATATTTTACAGTTGTGCTTAAAGTTCACAAATGATTTTAAGGGAGATTATCCTCTATGTTCTGAGTGGCCTGATTGAATCACTTGAAAGACCTTAAAAACAGAGCCAAGGCCTCCTTGAGGAAAAAGAAATTCCACCTGTGGACAGCAGTTTCAGCCCATGCCTGACACTTCTAGCCTGTTCTTCCTGACACCCTTCCCTACAGATATGGGTCTTTCCTTGCCAGCTCCTACAATCATGGAAGCCAATTTCCTGCAAGAAATCGCTTAGTATATAGATCTCTTACTGGTCCTATTTCTTTGGTTGAGCCCTGCCTACAGAATGGCAAACCACAACATTTATTTGTACTACCAGTTCTATCTCCTTATGATAGACTTATTTTTCCTATGCCAGGATGGTGACTCTTGTTCCTCCCTTCTCTATAGGTCTCTTTGTACAAGGAGTCTAATGTGAGTGCATGGGTCCCATAGATTACAGTTTATGGGACTCTTGCTCTGTCCCTGGATTGGAGTATGCCCATTTGCAGTATAGATCCTAGGATTAGAGAAGAGTGAACACAGATTTCCCAAGTGGGTCACTGGGAGTGATGATAAGTGAGACAATTCCCTGAACATAGATACTACTTATTGGAAACATGATATATTGGAGACACCATATGATAACCGTTGATTTAGGGTGTATTGTACATTCTGGGAGATAGCTCCCCATCCTCTGGATACCATTTCCAAGATGACGTCTTACCCATACTTCTAAATGATCATTCTATTACTCTATCAGTTTGGCAGCTTTTAGGTGGTTTGGTATATGTAAATAGAACCAGTGGCTATTCTGGTCATGTATCCCACTGCCATACCTCTTTTACTGTAACATAGATCCCTTGGTCTGATGTAAGGTTATGTGGTATCATGTGTTTGCAGACCAAACATGTTTTAAGTTATCTGAAGGTGGTGCTCTTGAGGTCTTGGTGGGGTATGGGGGAGGGCAGGAAAGACTATGCTGAATATAGTCAAGATGAATTGCTGACACTTCAGGGTATAATGATCTAATCTGATCAACTTGCCACAACATAACTGGTTGGTTTCCTTGAGGAGTGGGACCATTTCAAGGGTATAGCATTGTTCCTTTTTGCTGGAAGTTTGGAGGTTTAGCAGCAGAGCTAGAGAAATCTTGGGGGTGGGGGGTAGGGTTGTGCAAGCATATATCAGTGGGCCTATGCATAGCTTCCATTCTTGACGCACTGGCTACTGGGTTCATAAGCCTAGTGTGTGAGCACTGGAGTGGCAGGTAAAGAGACTAGCTGAAGTCAACTTGTTGAGACATTCAGTTTACTTCAATATAAAATGCCTTTTCCGTGGTAGATGCTTTTATGTTTCATACCTACTACCTCTGTCCCATTGAGATGTGTCCTCATCCTCCCTTTTTCCTTCCAAGTCCTTGAGTCTTCAAGGACCAAATGACTGAGCACTAGAAGTTTTCTTATATTCTTGTCTTAGAATATTTCTTTTTCCCCATAATTTGGATAATCAGGTTTACCAACCAAAATTCTGCCTATCATGATAATATTCCTTAAATTCTGTCTTCAAAGACACCCATGAGTAAGGCTTAGTGCAGCTGCAGTCTTCTTTTCAGCTTCCTCTCACATACTGAGCTATGACCCACACATAGCTTTTTTTTTTTCCTCTTCTGTAAGCTGCTCATAAAGGAACCCTCCTACAAGATGGCCATATGTGTGAACTGCAGGAGAGGCACAGGCACAATTGTGATAGATAACGTAGACGCTCAAGTCATCTAGTCATGCAAGTATGTTTGATCTTCATTCCAGATGTACTACTACTTCCATCTTATGAAGGATACTACTGGGCTTGCTCAACTTATAATTCAGTGAGTCCGACAGGATCTGTCCCATGATAGCCATTCTGGCTGCATGGCCTCTGGATTCTAATGTCCGGGCACTCCATATCTATCAGGGCCCAGCCAATGGTACAAACTATTTTCTGGCTGGTCTAAGATGATCTGTTACAGATTGCATTGTCCAGCTTCAGAATCCTACAAGTTTACATTGTGACTCTTCTACTGGTGCTTGCTATAAATTCTATAAGATGTTTTTCCCTGTAACAAATATCTTGAAAACTATACAGAAGACCAAGTCATATGGCCCATGAGGCAGAGTGTTCTGAATCACAGTCTGGGTATGCTTCAGAGGCCTATTTACACTCAAACCAGGCAGTCTTTTATATCACTCAGTGAATGGGTTTAGGCAAGATTCCAAAGGATAGAATTTTCTGCCTCCAGAATATAAAAAGGTCTACTAGGCATTGTGTTTTATTTTAAAGAGGATACTCTGTAAACTCTCAGTCCTCTGGACACCTAAAACATTGTCTGATATGACAGGCCTCTGAAACTTCTTAGTATTTATCAATACCACCCTAGCCCTAGAGCACATCTTATCAAGTTCTCCACTGCACTTGCTATATCTCCTATAAAGCATTTCCAGTATTCTACAGATCTGACACCTAAGCTGCCACTCTGTCCTTGCCATTTATTTTGATAATAACACTAGCTTTGCTTCTGTCAGGTAAACGTCACTGCCTGGCTCCCAGTATTTTGCAATCTTATGATCTTTAGCATTATTAGGAAGCCCACTCCTGCAGCAGCATCTCCAATCATTAGTCCTGGTCTCCAGAGAAGTTTCTAGAGGTGTTTCATATTTCTGAAGAGTATTCATGCCCTTTTTACCAATGTACCATGGTAAATAGAGTGTCTCCTGGATTCTTCCATAGTCAATAGCCATTTGCTCCGGTAATAATACAATTGTATGTATGGTATGTCCATCTCTCTAAGTCTCCTGATCATTTATTCTCTTGTATGCCATGGAAGTTCTGAAAGTTCTGTTTCACTTTGTGTGGGTCTTTGCTTTCTCCAAATCTCTAAGACCATACCAGCAATGAGTTAGTTCCATCTTTCAAGGTCCTTTCTACAATGATAAATTGTATATCACTAAAGAGTGTTCCAGTATCAATACGCTCTCCTTTTCCCAACTTTATGTTCTGGCCCATCTCTCTGTGTTCTGACACCCTAAGATCCAGTCCCTTAGCCAGCATATGGTCAGTAAGTGCTATTTAGTCAGTCTCTGTGCTTGACTATACCTATCGCCAAGATCAGGCAGTTCTTTCTAGATAAAGTCTGCTTCCTCTCTTCACCAAGCACTTCCCCAATAAAATTATGGTATGACTTAACTTGGTGTCATGTTCTATTTTTTTTTTTTTTTTTTTTTTTTGTGGTGACTAGGGCAAGAGATCATGAGTGGGACACATATTATCTGGTCCTGTGATGTATCAGAGCTTCTGGCCTTCTTCAGCTCAAAAAAGACAATTGCTAAACATTCTAGGAATTCTGTGAGCCAATTGTTAAACAGTTGGTAGCTCGAAATGGATCACAGTATATTTACATCATGCAAATTAGCAAATGCTACAAACCAGGGCTTTGCTCATTTGTTTACTTGACTTTTTATAACATGGTAGTTAAACATTGACCAGAATACCACTGGGATTAATCATTCTTTAGCAATAAGAAGTGAGTGACTTTGACAGTCTCAGAGGATTCAAGAGAATCTAAAGATTTAAGATTTTTTATTATATTCACCCAGATGTGCTTAGTGTCTCAGAGTCCCATTATTTTCCAGTCAGGTCTCTGATTTTGGTGTCTTTAATTTTTGGAGGCTGAGAATTCAAACTCTTCTGTAAGTCTTCAACAACTGTAAGCCATGTCCGATCTGTTCTGAAGCTTTTCTGTCCTTTGGCTAAAGGAGATAAATATACCTTTATTGGAAAGATATTGGAAGATCAAGAGTTTTGAACTGTGACTAATCACTCTCAATCTTTCATTTTCGTTCTAATGTATCAACTGTTCCAGCAACTGTGATAAAGTCCTTATAATTACTACTTTCAGTATTTCTCAATTGCCTGAGAGTGGAGTTCCTTTCATTATTGCCTCATCCAAGTGCTTCATCATTAAAAGTTTAACAATTCATTTTCCTAATTACCATTCAACTTAAAAATGCCATTTTAGGGTCTGCCTTCTACAACCACTTTTGGACAACAAGTGGTTGAGTTTTCAGCAAAATAGACATTGAGATTCTGAGAACTGCCTGTAGTAGGTTTACTGGAGAGTTATTAGAGAGTTATCTCTAGAATAACCATGTGAAGGAGTGAGGAAAGCAGGATTTGGTAAAGGCAGAAGTTGAACTACATGCATTTGTAATGATGATCTCAGTCCATCCTATGAGGGACTGTGAAACAGAGATGGTCCTAGAGAACTGTGCTCCATCAAACAAGGATCTGTTTGTACTGTCTGAATCAATCAGTTAATAGTTGAGGATGGCCTTCCCAGTAAGGGACTCAGAAGTGATACACCAGTAGCCAACACACTTAGCAGCTGAAAACCTGAGTCCTGAAGTGGTATTCAGGTGGCTCTCCTCAATATCCACTATAAAATAGGTAATCGAAATGACGTTAATTTTGGAAGATTTCATAACATCATGCCCCTTATATTTATCTGTAAGAAGTGTTTTGAGACTTCAAACTGATGAAGTTTTAAAACAACATTTTTCCTTTTAGAACCCACAAGACCCTCACTTCATTAGTTTGAAAAAAGATAAAGGAAATGAAAGCCATAGGAATCATTCTGTGTCGGTATTCCAGGGTAAAAGCAATCAAATCTCACAATACATCTATTCTTCTGAATAAAGTGAAAAAGCTAGAAGCAGAACATAGTTCAGAATGAAGTATTTGGTATGTATTAAATAAGGAGAAATGGAACTCCAAGCTCATACTGGCCAATATATTTCCATACTTAAGGAGGTCAGATTAGCTATCAAAATAAGAACTCTGAATAGACTTTTGAAAGTACTAACATAATTAATCTTATTGCTATAATTTCTAAGAGTTATGAATCTCTGAACAGAACTCATTTCCTATATCAACATTTTCACAAATCATGAGGCATATTGCAGTAAAAAGCAACTTGCCAAAATTTTTTGATCACTGAAACATCAAAATACGATATACCAATTTTACCGAGATGAATAACTTCTTTAGAAATTCTAAGCATTTCTCTCCCCAAATCCAATAACATTTTCTATTTTGCCATTTACTTATGGTTAGGCTTAAATGAATATTTAATAAAAAATAATACTTGCTGCTGTTGGATATGTGAATAGAAAAAACATCATGCATGTATTTCTTATTGTGTAATTTTGTGAGAAATATTTATTGAGAAAAACGTTGTTTAGTTTCAAATAAAATATGTTATAAATGATCAAGATATGTAAAATTATTTAGAAAGGTACATCTTTTAAGAAAATTCACTTTTAACCTAAGGTTAACAAATGGGTAGATTGGAGGCTGTTCTTAACTTGCTAACTAGGAAAGGACAGGAGAAATAGACATATAAATGCAAATTATATAACTAAGAAAAAAGTTTTTTATTTCCTTCCTTCCTTCCTTCTTTACTTCTCTCTCCCTCCTTCTCTTCTCTCTTTCCTTTCCTTCCTCCCTTCCTTTCCTTTCCTTTCTCTCTCTTTTTTTTTTAAAGGCAAGCATACTTCATATATTCAATCCTATTTCAAAGACAGGGAATAATTCCTTTTGTAAATACATATATATTAGTATATTCTTCAGTTTCATATATAATACAAATATGCATATCTCTAAAGGTATTAATAATAGCGTTAAGTGCAATAATCATTTATCCATCTATGATAACCACTGCTTTATTGGAATAGGTCCTTAGAAAGGTTTAGGTTCACTGGAAGAACAAAGAATAGTTTTTTAACTTTTTCCAAGCAAGATGTAGGGCCAGGGAAGTGAAGTTGGAATCCTAAAACAATATATAGAATTGACATGTGAACCCATTAAAACAAAATGTAGCTAACTATGCCTGAAATATTTTGGTGCTGAACCTGTGAGTTGCTGACTTGCCCAGTTGAGACTACAGACAAACCTGAAGAATTATACTGCCTGAAAATGGTTTATTAAGTCAATAGGAGGGTAATCCCTCCCTCTAGGGCAGATGTAGGTATATGAGCATGTGGTTTTGGGAGGTGGTATGTGTTCATGTCACATAATCTCTGCTCTCTAACAATGAAGCAATGCCATGTGACCTTTTGAAGGAGATGATGGCAGGAGGCTGCAGAGGATTTGAGAAAACAGTGAACATTTGGAATAGTTGTTGAGAAAAATGGAGACGAAACTGTCTCCTTAATAATGAAAATCAAAATAACTAGTAATATTAAGGATGTATCCATTATTGGATTCCACAAATGTATACTGAAAGCTATTCTTTATTCTTCCTGATATATTTTTCTTCCTGGAAAAGTTCTGAGTGACTGCAGTTTAATGTAGAGTACATATTTGTTATATGGATGCAGCAGTGGAGAATTTCTGGACAAGCACAGAGACTGAAGTTACAGGTAAAAATGCTACATTAGCTCAGTTTGGAAAAGGTCTAAGTAAGGTAAAAAATGAGTGACATTTATATAGACAATATAAGACTTAGTAAGAACTGAAAATGGCCTCTGCACATACAAAAATTATTTTCTCACTTTAGTTTTAGAATAAGTGTTGAAATATACAATTAGTTCATGGTATGTATGTATTCTAATGACCTATTAACCTAAATATTCAATCTACCAGATCATTGAATTCCCTGACCAGTCTAGATAAACAGTAGTTTGATTTATGCCTCTGTTCAGATACATATTTCAGAACCCATTTAAATCCAAATAAAATCCTAAGTTTCTTTCCATAATATGAGTCATAGGAGCTCTTGAGATTTACAATACTTTACACATACCAGAGGGCAATAAGTGAGAAGGCAAAGCAATTGAAAAATGATCTACATTTAAATACCAAATACAATTACTGCTAAATTCTGTTTGAATTTATTCCATTAATTACCAGAGTCACTGTGCCCCATCTTTCAAACACTTACTAATTCAAAGTTATTATTCTCACAAAGTTAAACTTGATGAGACCTAATCAGGTCATAGATAGGTCATGAAAATGACTGGTTTTATATATGGTCCCATCTCATATTATTTTCTCTTCCATGATACTACTAACATTTATTAATAGTTGGTATATGCTAGGTGCAGTACATAGAATGTTATATTTTATTTAATTTATACCTCATAGAAGAATTATTTTATATACTCAAATTACACATGAAAAAACTAAGTTTAGGAGAGATTAAATAACTTGTCCTAATTCATGTAGTTGATAACCACCACCCTTATTTAAACAGGTCTATCTGATTCTACAATCCAAGATTTAATCATTTTGCAATTCTGCTTACATCTCACCCCTTATACATACTACTTCTCTGTCTTCACAGGCATCTACCCTGTAAGCCAAACTATAGATTCTGGCCCATAAATTTCAGACACTGATTCTCCCAAAGTTTGCAGAACAATACTTCTACTCACTATGTTCCATATGTAGTCTGCTATACTGCTGATCTTCTGAACTCATTGCTTGTTTATTGCCTCCTGCTTCTATTCTAGAACTGATGTATAGATCTTTCAAATCTTTTTAAAAGACTTAGCATGAGTCAATCCTACTAATATCCCAGACAGAATATTTTGGATTTTTTTTTTTTTTTGGTCCTTTAGAACCTAATTGTTTTGCTAGTTTCTCCAGTCACATCCACTGTTTCTCTGAGTTGGGATAAAGATAACTTCAGATATGAGCATATGCACATGGAACTTTCCTGCAAGAATAACTCATGGAAATAAAGAACCGTTCTTATTTATCTTTATATCCTGTTGCATTGTACAAAGTCTCAAATATAACTGTGTCTTAAATAAATGGAAAAATCTAGGACAAATGCTGTACCTTGAAGAACATTGTGTCAGCAAGTATACATGAGAACTATTCTGGGCCCATTAAAATATACATTCTCACAGTTTTCTTGCAATCTGATAGCACACACTGCTTGGTTAGTACCACAGACCATGCAATTGGAATAAAAAAACAGTTCTGGTTCCCTTCTCCTAGCATAGTGTTCTTATGATTGGATTATGTGCCACCAAATCCACCTCCAAGTTTTTCTAGAATGATTAATTGAAGAGTAAATGAAGAATCTCCAGTGACAAACAAAGAATGGTGAGAAATTAAAGACTTATTAAGCTTTGTTAAGGAGAGGGAAGTTTTAATTCTGTCCCAAAAGAGAATCTAGAAAGAAATATGTTAAGCAGTCATTAAAACTAGACATTGGAGGACTCTTGATTTCTGAACTACTTTGTCTTTTTTTTTTTCTGACTAGATATTCCTGGAAAACAAAGATCAGATCTTATGATGTAAACACTATTGCAAATAATAAAGGGAATTCCTATACAATAGACTGCACTGAGAATTAACCTTGGCTGCTGCCTTCATTCCCAAATGTTTACATGAAGTCTTTAATATTTCAAGTCTTTTAACAATACCAATAACATTCGTTGTTTGCAGCACAGAGTGCTTTCAGCGTATGCTATTTTAGTTAATGCTTATTTCTGTCATATTAGACATACCATTAAACAAAAACAAATACTTGCAAGTATATTAAAATGCTTAAGGATATTCAACTTCATTTATAAAAATTTTTCTTTATCTGGTATTTATAACCCACTGACCTGAAGATTAATTTACTAATGTGATTTAAAAGATGATTCTAAAAAAATGTTTATTTTGTCAAAACCAAAGTTAGGAGAGTTAATACTTATTACATGTCATGGTTAAAAACTTCAGTTTTGTCACTAATAGTTCCATAGTATGAATAGATTCATTAAATAAAAATCTTATATTGAAGGAGTTTAATTTGAAGATGTATTTAAATTAATAGGATGATGTAAAACTAAATTATATTTTAAATAAATAGGTGCAAGTTAAATACACTTTAATGACTGGTAACCAGATAAAGACAAATTTAACAAAGCTTTATTTTATAGCTATACAGGGAAACAAGAGATAAGAGACTAATAATGTTTCTTGCATCCTCTGAAGTTAATAGAAGTTTCCCTCATAGGAATGCACAACATAGAATGACATGGATAAAGTATTTTAATGTACTTTTTATATTGAGATTTATTTTTTACCAAGCATATTTTGTGGGATACATATTATCACAGTATGCAATATAGTATCACAGTATGTATCACATTAGTAACTACTAATGTTGTGATAAACTATATCAAATGCAATGCAAAATCTCAGTGGCTTAATGTAACAAAGATTTGTTTCTTACTTACTCTGTATGTCCATGATGGTTTGACATGTACTCGCCCTATGTGTTCAGTGGTGGTCTGATCCATGTAGCCACTCAAGGGCTCAGGATGATTGCAATTTATCATCTCTGTGGCAGAAAGTAGAGATAGAATGGAGGAATGTAATTTATTATGTTTTCTCTCAACCTAGAAGTAAAACACACAGAATGCAATATTTATAAGAATTATAATCTCTGTGCTACATATAATACAGTCAGGTAGATTAATCTGATTTTCATATAAGAAAGAATATTCTGAAAATTATAAACCTAGTAAATCTAATAAATGGTGGAGCCGACATTGAAATTCAAGTCTTCTCTTATATTCTCTATCATGTTACCTCAGTAGGTAAACAAGTAATTCCAAATGTACACTTACATGTCAACTTCCTATGTTCAATTAGAATTTTAAAGGATGGTCTTCAAGAAAAGACTAACTTTACTAAACAAGTAGAGCTGTTTCACTAACTGAAAAAAGCAAAATACAAAACAGATTCTAAGAGGAATGTGTACTTGGATACATGTTAATGCCATATGATCAAAAATCCTTTTTTAGTGAGAAAGAGTTGAATATATTTAAAAAATACATTTTAAACAAATTAATATATATATAAATATATATATAGTTGATGGGTGTGAGGCTATTCACTTGAAAAACAAAATTAATTCTGCTTTTAAATCATGTTCTTCCTATTTGATTTGTTCCAATAGTTGTCATATTATAGTTATCTCCATGGTGATAAAATGTGACACTGTAAACACTAACTAAAGCAGGCCAGAGGGAAAAGATGCTTGTAGAATAAAGGGCTTCTTACCCATACACAGCCTGGTAATCATCATTTGTGAGAAACTTTAAAGAAAAATGAAAGCACATAATAAAAGGGAGTCTAGTGATCATATACGATTAAAAATAAGAGAGGAAATTGATAATTTAGCCCTCCAAAGGCCCTAGATATAATCAATTAAATAATCACCTTTCAGAGTAAGCCACCATCTTCTTAGACTATTACCAACGCTTCAGAGATAAGCATGATAATTTTGATAGGAAAGAAAGAATGATATATTTCTGAGCATTTCCAAAAAGTAAATGAGAGTATTTTAGCTTTTCTCTTAAACTGCACAGTGTTAATTTTATAACACTGCTTCATTTCATGGATTCAGGGAAATTCATAATTCTATTTATCTGTTCACACTGCAGAATGTGTCATTATTGGGAAACGCTTCTTTCTTTTTGAAGATTACTATATTTCTGTTACCTGCACTAGAATTCTATGTACACAAAATGTATTGTATCATATGTTAACAGATGAATGTTTCTCATTCCCTAATTCTTCCTGGAGAGTATTATAAGTAACTTGCCAGAGAGGAAATTTGGAAAAACTTTCCCGATCTCTATCTAATCAACTGTGCTACTCTCCATTCTAATAAAGAAAAAAGCCCTGAAAGCGATGCTTTTATTTATTCTTCTATTAAATAAATATTTGCTAAGTTTTTACTGTTTGCAATCATAATTCTTGTTTTTACACCTATCATTTTAGGAGAGTTAACAAGTTGGCATCAGGCTTAAAATCCTGTGGAATATCATTCAAATGTATCTTTACACAATATGTTTTCTCTCCACAAAAACATGCTCACACAAAAATATGCAATCACATCCCAGAACCATCCTTAAGAGCCATTATGTACTCTGAAATATTGCTGGATCAGAAGATAAACTAAACCAAATGGTGTCCAAATTATGGGGATTTTTCAAAGAAGTTTAAAAAAGAAGTGAATGTGTCCAGAATATTATTGCCAATGATTTTTCAATTAAACAATACCAAAGAAAAGCTATCTACTCTCAGTACTGTTTCATTTGTGTGTGGATGCATATGTGCACACTCAAAAGGGAATAAAAATAAATCTCAATATAAAGACCAGTCCTTTAAAAGATAAATTTATTTTTTGGGAAATGTTATTAAAAAACCAACACTAGTCCATACATTGACATTTTGAAGCCACTGGTACAGATTAGAATTTCAGGTCTTTTAGACAAACTTTTAACTGTAGAAATTGGGATGAATATTTTCATCTCTAAAATAACCACACAATATTTTGTGACTTGTAGATGATAACATATACATAAACTTCTAGGTTTTGGCAAGTACAACTTCAGTATGTGAAATGTTAACATCAGGAGAAGCTGGGTGAATTATATGTGGGAAATCTCTGTACTAATTTTCAATTTCAACACTGAAATATTATAATGAATTGCTGCTATTCATAAGTCAGACACAACAAAAACTATAGAGATACTGGCAATCAACCAAAGTATTGTATTTTACAAGCCATGTCGAGCTAGTAGCCATTGCTGTGCAGCATGTAACATCTCTGGTAGAATGAAGTAATCCAAAAAACCTATACATGTTTTCTCATCCCTTCCCTTTTTCAGGAATAATGCAAAATAAAAATCAGTTTTTTCTTCTGCCATATATATATATATATATATATATATATATATATATATATATATCTCTATATCTGAATCCTTCCTATAGGCATATAGGAACTCCCAAATGTCTCTCATCCTAAGTATACAATGAAACAAATCAATCCCATTTTTATTCATACCTTTTACCCACTTCCTTGCCTTTCCTCTTCTTCATTAACAAACTTCTGGGAGGAATTTTCCACATATAATATTTCAATTTACTTACATTTTATTTCATTTGCTATTAAATCTATTCAAATCTGGCTTCTATTCCCAATGTTCCATCAAAATAGCTCTCAATATAATCACCAATGACCTCCATATTGTTCATCCCAATGGACATACTTCGGTACTTACTTCACACAGGTCTGCCTTACTGAAAGAGCTGCTTTCCCATTGGCTCTAAGGTGATACGTTCTCCTGCCTTCTCTCCCTCTGTATCTGCTATTTCTGCTTTGTTGCAGGTTTATTACTGTTGGCATTACTCAACCTTCAACCTTAGGAACCACACTTTCCATTCTATACACAATTCATAATATAGTATTGCTATAGTCAGGGTTTCCTGAATTCCTGGCCTATATTTTCAAGTGTATTCAGAACTTTAATTGTTCAAATGTACCTTAAATTCAATATTGTCATTTCAGTCTGTTAGCAATTATTATTTTAGAGCTTCTTATCTCAGGGAAGGATGACTTCATCTATTCCAGTAGCAGACCCGAGACCTTAAACTCTTTCTTGAGACTTGTTTTTGCCTTTATTCAATATACCAAATCTATCTCCAATTCCTACTGATTTAATTCTAATCTTCAAACTCAATTGCTTATCTCCATCTTTTTAATGCCAAATCCTCCAATCCAGTCTGCCATTAATCTTGGCCTAGAATTCTGCAATAAAATATTAGATAGTCTTGCATTCATTCTATTTTCTAATATGCTCTCCATAATGCTGCTAGAGTAGTCTGTTCAGACACAGAACATGTTCTTATATCACATTCCTGTTTAAAATGATTCAGTACTACTTTGAGAAAAAAATTTATAATTTAGCCCATGAAATGAATCTTGCCTCCTTTTCAGCATCAACATACATTACATTCCACCTGCTTTCTTTTTCAGAATTAAATTTCTTTGACTTCCTTTGATTTTCCATGCTTATTCTCTATTTCACATATTTGGAAATCTATGCTATGGGAGGCTGTGATCACTGAACACCATGCCTAAGAACATGGCATCAAAGAACAGAGATGTTATGCATGAATTCCTGATTTATTCATTGGCTCTAATGATTAAAAGGGCATTTCTTATCACTTTAAACTTTAGTTTCATCACTAAAATAGAGTAAGTAGTACTATGTACTTTATAGACTTTCCAAGTATATTAAGTAAAATGAAACAATAACTAGTTAAAATCCAACATTTAAGTCACTGGCTGTGTGCCTTTCGACAAATCATTTTTACACATTAGTCTACACATCAATACAAGAATACACTGAGCACTTAATGTGTTATATAGTTTATGTATAGTACTGATATGGCATGCTTATTAATGTTTAAAATATGGGATTAATAATAGGGACTAATCATTTTCCCTTTAGATTTCTGTTTTTGGACAAGAGTTATTTTTGAATAATACCATTAACCCAGTACTGCGAATATTCTGTATCCTGAGTAATAAATATTCTATATATCCTGAATACTGTAAAGTTTAAAATTCTTGTGCTTCAGTTTTATCAGTGCTCCAAAAACTTAATATACATAAGAATCACCTGGGGGGTCTTTTAAAAATACAACACTGGTTCAGTAGGTTTAAGATGATTTCCAAAATTCTGCATTTCTAATTTCCCACGTGATGCTGGGATTCTCACCTTTAATTTACCTTTTAGGCATATCAACATGGATGGACAGAAAACACTAACATCAGCATAAATCTATCAACATGAATTTGAAGTGCTATATATGTTTTTTTTAAGTTATACTATGTATTCTGAAAGAAAGAAATGTAAGATGTGTATCCTTCCTGTCATGATTTTTAAAAAGTAAGGTTGGCATTTCAATTAGAAATAGAGAAAACCCTATTAAACTGATTTAAATAGTGCTGGTTGATACAAATCAAATGGGCAGTGAGAGCATGCTTTATACATTATAGATGTATAATAAATACTTAAAATGGGAATTTAATGAATGAGCAAATTTTACTTGCAGAAATAGTTGGAGGAGGGTTAAGGAAAATAAGAGATGTGAATTGTGATTGATGGATGGATAGATACTGGATTCTTGTCACAGATAGGAAGGAGGATTTAGGATGAAGAATGAAATTGATCAAAGCCACAAGGGGCAAGAATGAAAATGGTACAGAGAGAGAGACCATGAGAAGTTCTTCTGGACTTAAAGAACATGGAAGAGTTTGGTTCTGAGCAGTGGTGTTTGACATGCTAGTCAGTCTTGACGTGTCATGAGCAATTTGTCACTAATATGATTTTAAGTATCCAATATTCATGTCATATGAATTATAGTAAGGTCAATATTCAATATTATTTGTATAACAATACTGTTACATCTTGATTCTCTTTTTTGAGTGCCAAAGGCAAATGAAGTAATAGTTGGCATATTATGCATTGCACATTGGAGATGTGTCTCATAGGTGAGTGCCATCTCTCATGTATACCACACCAGTATCAAAAATGAGCATTTTTGTGGCAAAGATTAGTGCCTGACACATAGTAGGTACTCAAGAAAATATTTGCTAATCCTTCATACCTAAACATATTATTAGTGGTAGCATTTTTGGTTAGAAGTAAGCATGACCTGCCTTATTTTCTCAAAGACAGTAGAAAGAACCATACATATTTATTCAGAATTCAGTCTTATTACTATTTGCATTTAATAATCAGAAGCTTGAGAAAACTGAGCAGGTAAATATATGTTTTTAGAGGGATAATCCTTATTTGGAGCCCCTTTATGTGTGACATAAATAAGACAGTCATTTTAACAATTAACTTCTCAAATATTGAAGGTCACAAATAATCTGAGAGACAATACTGTGCAAAAGTTTAAGGAAATACAACTACTTAGAAGGGTTCCAGATTCCATGAGGAGGATATTAATTAAGCATTACAAATGTATCAATGAGTTTTTCTGGTTTGGAATACAGAGATTTCTATTGTCATGGTTTTCCACAGCTGTCATTCCAAATACCAATGTGATGCTGTTCAAATTAAATTAGCTTTCCAATATTTCAAACCTTAACTTCTTATGCTAATATTAAACTAGCAATGCAATCATATGTATATCTACCTCCTGGTATTTGTTATTAATAGAAAGGTAATAAAGTGGGTGATTAAACATTTGCTAGTTACTCCAGTAATCGCTGGACCAGCCTCCTGAGGAGGCCAAGTTCAATAACATGTCACAAAAATGATAAAATCTTAATGAGTCATTAACTGGCTTTGGAATTGTTAGGTACAGAGCATAATTATTTTCTTGATCTTAAAAGAGGAAGTTGAGGCTAAGAAAAAGATATAATAAGTTGGGTGGTATTTATTATGTCAAATAATACATATACTCTAATTCTGAGTTTTTCATTTTCTCAATTTCAGAGGCTTTGAAACATAGGCAGATTACTTTCTCCATCATAATGAGATACTTCATATAAGAATGATTTAAGAAAAACATTTCCAAGCCTCCTAGTACCTTTGAATCTGCATATATAAGTTTGCTCTTAATTCAAAAGTTATAATTCCTTAGTTTCAAAGTTATGTTTTGTATTTTTTTTTTGTCTTTGGATGCCATGAAGATGGACAACCACAGGTAACAGTGACTTTCCTATTTTTATCCCATCTAATCTGTGTAGGTTAGAAATATATACTTACCAAGATGGTCAATAACCTATAGATTCTGTTGTGTTCTGTTGAATTAGTGAAAGATGACTTCTCAGGTGGCATGAAGGATGCAGCTCATGTCCTTGTAGCACACAGTTAAGTAGTAGCATTATAGGATAACACCTGAGATAGGGCTAGTCTTTCAGGCAGTCAGCCAGCCCTGTAATGAGGCTTAGATATCCAACCTAAATAGCAGCTGGAGGTTTTAACAGATCCTGATTAGAGGAGGGCACAAAGAATCACAGTAAGTCAGGCTGCCATGTTATTTCAGAAATGTTTGTAAGGCCTAAAGAGGATTACCACAGAGAGGGTTTGAAGAGTGGCATGATGGCAGGTTTTAAATATTTTACCTGAGACACTTCACTCATAAGAAAGAGTAGCACAATTAGTACTATTGAAAAAGTACTGGTAAAAAAAAAAAAAGAAAGAAAAAAAAGAAAAAGTACTGGTAAGAATAATTATTCAGCCTCAGGAAAAACTATCTAAAAATAATGCCTTCAAAAATGAATGGTCTTAGAAGAAAATACAGAAAAATAAATAAATAAAAAAAGAATAAAATACAGAGGATCATCTCCTTGACATAACTCTGGGTAATTAATTTTTGGATTTGACACCAAAAGCAAGAACAAAAAGCAAAAATAAACAAGTAGGATTACATCAAATTAAAAAAAAAAACAAACAAACTTCTTCTGCACAACAAAAGAAATCATCAACAAATGAAAAGGCAACCTACAGAATGGGTGATATTTGGAAATCATATATCTAATAAGGGGTAAACATCTGATATATATAAAGAGCTTAAACAACTCAATAGCAAGAAAACAAAAAATCCAATTTAAAAATGGGCAGAGGAACTAAATAGACATTTTTTTTCCAAAGAAGACAACCAGATGGCAAACAGGTACATGAAAAGGTGCTCATCATCACTGATCATCAAGGCAATGCAAATAAAAACTACAATGAGATATTTTATACCTGTTAGAATGACTACTGTCAAAAAGACAAAAGATACAAGTGTTGGCAAAGATATAGAAAAAAGGAAACCTTTACTCACGATTGGTGGGAATACAAATTGTTACAGCCACTATAGAAAACATTATGGAAGGTGCTCAAAACTTAAAAAATAGAAGTACTACATGATACAATAATTTCACTTCTGGGTATATATATGAGGAAACAAAATCACTATCTTAAAAAAAATATCTGCATCCCTATGATCATTGCAGGATTATTTACAATAGCCAAGACATGGACACAACCTAAGTGTCCATCAACAGAAAAATGGATTAAAAAAAGTAGCATGTATATGCAATGGAATATTATTCCTCTAAAAAAAAGATTAAAATTTTGACATTTACAACATGGGTGGACCCTAACAGCATTAGGCTAAGTGAAATATGTCAGACAGAGAAAGATAAATATTAAATAATCCCACTTATATGTGCAATCTGAAAAAATAAAATCTAGAAACAGAGAACAGATAGGTGTTGACAGCAGTGGGGGGGGCCAGGGAAATAGGTGAAGGTGGTGAAAAGGCATAAATTCACAGCTATAAGAAAAATTCTTAAGAATTTAATGTATAATAAGGTGATTATAGTTAACAACATTGTACATGTATATAAAAGTTGATAAGGGAGTAAATTTTAAGAGTTCTCATCACAAAAAAAAACTGTGAGGGGATGAATTTTTAACTAAATTTATTGTGATATCACTTGAAAATATATATATGCCACATCATTATCTCACATGCCTTGAACTAATACAATATTACACATCAATTATATCTCAATAAGACTGGAAAAGAATAAACGAATGGATCCAGTGTTTACAAAAATACATGGTGCACTATGTGAGGTAGTGTGCTTCCCTACCTTTTATTTTATTTTTAAAGCTTTATTTAGTTGAAGGGAGAGGAGGGCAGAGGGAGAGAGAGAATCCCAAGCAGACTCCCTGCTGAGCACAGAGCCTGATGTAGGGCTCCATCCCAGGACCCTGAGATCATGACCTGAGTTAAAACCAAGAGTCAGACGCTTAACTGACTGAACCACACAAGTGCCCCCTGCTTTTTTTTTAAGTGTAAATGATTACTTACCAGAGATATAAAAAATGAGATTTATAGATTTGTTATATTTACTATTCTTCATATGATGTTTATAATAATTATTTAATTCATGGAAATCACCTAGAATCATTTCTGCCACATAATTGTTTAACAACTGGTTATCATCTCTATTATTAAAAACAATGTAGTTACTGTGTCATATCAATCACATGATGCACCAGGTTTTCACTTTGTACCCTGTCAAAATGAATTGTGTTTTAAGCAGCAGCATTTGTTAGCTATGTTGTAAATACATAAATGATGATGTGCCTTAAATCAATGATATATTAAATAAAATATGGCACTAGCTTCATTCATCACAGTATGTGCAGTATTCATCTTTGCTTTTCAGATAAAACTGCTACCTGTTTAGGGATTCTGTTGTTGACAGGTAAGTGTTCAGAAGTGGCCCCGAATTATTCTGGAAGTTATACTAGGCCCAAGGCCAGTCACTTCATAACTTGTCCAGTTACCATGAGACGGTCACCAGGAAAGAGCTCCTCCATTCAATGTTAACTGTTTGTATGATCTTGGCTAGTTCTTTTACGATTTACATTATAGAATCTAAGTAAAGATTGCTTAGAGAGAATAGAAAGGGAATGGGGCATGTGCACAGAGATGAACATGGATGCTATGAAGAAAGAACGACTGGAATAATAATTTATTTCTAGAGCTTGGTTCTTCCCTGTTCTAAGGACCAGTAAGTCTTTAATCTTTAAGATACTTTTAACATCTGCCCAGTTAGGGCAAAACCGATTCACAAATGTAATATTACATATGCCTGGGCTTGAAAAGACCTTGAAGAAGAATTCAAGATTTGGCAACATTGAGAAGAAACCATCCCAAAAGTAAACCTCTTTTTAGCCTGGAGTGTTCCATGATGGCAAGAAAGTGCTGTGCCCAAGATTGCGAATCCTAGAAACCACCAAGGAGCCCACCCCGATGCAAACACACGAGGGTTTATTTACAAGCTGAGCTTGGCTCCAAGACAGCGGAGCAGGGACTTGGACCCCAGGTGGGGAGCAGGGACTTGGACCCCAGGTGGGTTTCAGCTTAGTTTTAAGGGCTGGTCTAGGGGCCTCCAGAAGGGGTGGAGGAATTTCTCAAGTTCTGTTTACATTCTGATATGGGGTTTTCAAAGGCATTGAGCTCTGTTCTCATTCTAATATGGGGCTTTCTAGAACGTTAAGCTATAAGCTGTTTTCTTCCTGTAACTGAAGTAAGGTAAAGTTCAGCTCTTACTCACAGGGGCCTGGGATGGCTGTACTTGTGCTAACGCTGAACTTAAAGTGGAATGGCCTTAATTTTCTCGGCCTCCACTGAAAGTTCTCAAGTATCTGTCCTTATCTGTTTTTTTGTTTTTGTTTTTGTTTTTGTTTTGTTTTGTTTTTTCATTAACTGAAGGTTTAAAACTAGTGTTTAAAACATTATCATTATCACCAAGATTTTATGATGACTGGACTGCTCATATGGAATTATTATAAAATGTTTTGCCTATTGTCATAGGGATATTTAGAAATATTAGACCATTTGGGGTATCTGGGTGGCTCAGTTGCTTAAGGGGCTGACTATTGGTTTCAGCTCATGAAACTGATCTCATGGGTTGTGGGATCAAACCCCACATCAGGCTCTGCACTCAGTGGGCAGTCTGCTTGAAGACTTTTTCTCCTAGCCTCCTCCCACTCACTCTCTCTAAAATAAATAAATCTTTAAAAAGAAAAAAAGAAATATTAGACCATGACATCTCTGTAGTAGAGACTTCCATATTCATTCTCCACTTCCTTTTTTAGTAACAGAACTTTTGATGAAAGCATATCACATAGCCAGCCAGTCAGATTACATTTCCTAGCCTCCCTTGTAGTTAGGAGGCACCATATGAGCAAGCTTTTGCAATGACACATGAGCAGAGTGAAGGATGAAACTTCTGGGTCACTTCTGTATCAGGAAGCTGCTTACTCTACATTTTTTATCTGGAGAAACATGTGACTGGAATGAAAGCCACCCATTGACAATCCAAGTAAAAGGAACATTCTAATGAATGCAGAGCAACAAGACAAAGGAACTTGGGCCCTTAGATAACCTTATGAAACACACATTACCTTTTAATGATGGCCTTAACCTTGGCTCCTGGCAAGTTTCCTTTACCTGCTCTCTGCATATGCCTAGCGGCTTCACCACATGAATTCCTTTTGCTCATGTTTCCTGCTAACCTAGTTATTTGAGATAGAAATTTCTATCTTGTTTGACCCACAGTATTCCTTATCTCATATTTCTTAAGAAGCTTAGCATATACCATAACTAATACATTCTTTAATGTATTTTAAATGAAGCTGGGATGATTATTCTTTCTTTCTTTTATAGATTATCTGACTGGTTGTTGTTGATTTTTCTCAAAATAAATGTGAATCTTGCTAAGGCCCTTTGCTCACTAATAAGATTTATGCTACAAAGGAACTCTCAACATCATGGTACTAACTCTGTCCTTGAAGATCAAGATGGCTTTAAAGATTCCAAATATAATAAACATAAAATAAAAATGAAGAGATTTTAAATTGAGTACTGTCTACTTTAATCATAGAAGTCTTTAGAAAGGTCAGCTATGGACTAAAGGTATGAAATCCATGAAAAGAAAGGATAATCACTAGATAATTATTTTGTAATCTTACTATTTACATAAGAGAATAATAGGAAAAGATTTATGTATACATTGTTTTGACTATGTATACACATATGTTTAGATATTTGGATTTGGATCTCATTTTAATAAAACAAACTTGTTTTAAAATGAGTTGGATATCATGGAGTTTCTGTTCACTGCAACTGTCTTACTTCTCTCAGTGAAAATTTCAAGAAAGTCCAAGTAGCATTCATGTTGTTGAGATAACATGTTTCTACTTAAAAAAAAAAAAAAAGACAGAAATGAAAATCATAAGAAAAAAAATCCTGGTAGTTGGTATGCTCAAAACAAAATATAGATCAATTACTTTTATCCCTTCATTGATAGTTCAAGCTGGAAGCAATCTCAGCTCTATTCCCTTGACTCGCAAATGAGAAATTAGAGGCCAAAAGAGTTAGACAATGTAATAAGATTAATCAAGGTCACAAAGCTAATTACAGACAGAGTCAAGATTAAAACATTGGTTTCCTGGTTTCCAGTCCTGGCCTTTTCCCACTGAGCCATATTGTCATTAAAGCTCTATTTAAAAGTAATCTGGTTAAAAATACAGCTAAAGAGAAGAAGCAAGTCTTTCCAGGTTGTTTAATCAAATGCAAAATTCCTCAAAGTTTACTCACATAAAGCACTTGTGGCTAGAGCGCCAGTCTTTTGCTAGGGTACTGCATGTCAAATCAAAGAAATTGGAGTATGAACATGACTAGGAAGAGCTGCAAAGTGTAACATTGGGCAGTGGGACTCAGGTCACATTTTGAATGGCTGGAAAGAGGGGAGGATTTAAGCCCCAAATATGGGGCTTAAAGGAAGAATAAATCTGTTAACAGAGCAATTACTCATGTCCTCAGTAAACTGCCTCCTTCAAGGATTAGCGGATAAATCTAGGCCTAGGCATTAGTGTTTTCTTGGCACATCTTCTTCCTTCTGGACATCAATAACAATGTATTTACCCAATTATCAGATAATCCCCCTTAAATTGATCAATTGATAGCTCCCCAGTCCTTTCAAAGCACTGCTTTGTTTTCTTTGGCCTCAAAACCTAAAAATATTTCTAGAGGTCAGAAAAGTACAAATTGCAAATTTATTATTCTTGGAGTCACAGGATGACCTTTAACCTGATTTTTCAGAACCAGCAAGGAGCCTGGGAAAAGTGATTTCCATTAAAGTAAACAGAACTTCAAGGGCTTAAAGGTGGCTTGGAGACTTAACCCCTTCAAGGGCTCAGCCTGCACTGAGAGGAGGAATTGGTAGTCACACAAGACACCTGCCATTTCTACATCAATTCATTCCGAAACAGGATACTTGTTTTGTTATGTTTTTTTTTTTTTCACTTGCCTTTGCAACTAAACAATACGGGAGAAATTGTTACACAGTGAGAATTCCTATGGAGAAAATAATTTTCCCTTCACACAAATTAAACATTAGATGGTTTTAATTTAAATAAGGATACCACAGATCCTCAACTGTACATTTGAAATTCTTCAAACAGGGTAAGAACTGCTCAGAGTCCAATGTCTTTCATAGTTTTAGAGGAGTTCACAGATTTTGCAAAAGAAAATACAGGGCATCCAGTTAAATTTGAATTTAAGTTTGAAATTCAATATCAAGGGATATTTCTCAGTATAAATATGTCCTACATTTTTCATGAGACATACTTAAAATAAAGAATGCATCTGTTGGGTGCCTGAGTGGCCCAGTCGGTTAAGCAGCAGACTCTTGTCAGCTCAGGTCATGATCTCAAGGTTGCGTGATCCAGCCCCAGGTTGGGCTCTGTGCTTAGTGTGGAGTCTGCTTGGGATTCTCTCCCTCTCCTGCCCCTCCCCTGCTCACTTTTTCTTTCATAAATAAATAAATAAATAAATAAATAAATAAATAAATAAATCTTTAAAAAATGTATCTGTTGTTAGAAGTCCAAATGTAACCGGTATCTATAGAGTCCCACATTTTGTTTAGCAATATCATATTGAGAGACCCTAACATTTTAGCTACTAGTGGTGTAGTGGTTGCCAAACAGCAAAAGATGACAGAGACTGATGCATGATGCAATTTAGGCCTAGCTAGGTTCAGAATATGTCACCTCAAATGTGGTACTTTGACATATTCAATATTTTCAGCTGAAGGAGTTTGAGAAAATGGCAGAAGCAGAAAGGTCTCTCTGACCTAGCCCTTTCCTTCCCTGAAAGAAGTCATAAGACTCTCATGTGAGAAGTACCCTCTCCATACCTTTCCTGAGAAGAAAGGGACATCCTTATCTCCAAGAGGAAAGAGAAGAATCTGAACTAACAGGCCTCATGGTTTCCTCCATTTACTACACTTAGCTTATATTCTTTGCCCTATCACCTTGTTCTACAACTACCCACTCTGCATCCCACATGGCAGTAAAGCACTCAAGTGTAATGGTTTCTTCAGGTCTTTATTTCCCTACAAAGGCTGTGGGATCTATATTAAATAAATGTATATGCTTTACTCCTGTTAATTCCTCTTGAACAGTTTAATTTTCAGACCTAGTCAGGGATCTTAAGAGAGTTGAGGAAACTTCTTTTCACCCCTCCAGGACACAGTCTGACTTATATTAGTCTAAGAATCAAGACAGCAAAGGATTTCAGCAAGGTCTATGAGAGAGAAAGTCATTCTTCATCGACACCATCTCTACAATTTGCCTATTTCATTTTCAGCTGCATCTCTCAATTCTCTCTGGAATCTTCTTCCCCCAGACAAGTTTCCTTCTGCTACCCTGAGAATGGACTTGGTTATTCCCCACATTCTCCATAGATATTTTGATCACATTGTTCTCCCATCTGGTACACACTTTTCCCATCTGTAGTTTCTTTAATCATTTAATCCCAATCACCATTTAAATCCTATTTCATCTGCAAAACTTCCCTTGTTAGCATATGGCTCTCCTCCTCAGTTTGAAACACTAGAGAACATTCTAGGTCCTTTATTTGGCACTAACATTTCAACATGGTTCTTTAAATTGCTAATTCATCCTCTCTCTCTGCCTCTTTCTGTCTGTCTCTGCCTCTGTCTCTGTTTCTCTCTCTCTCTCTCTCTCTCTCACACACACACACACACACACACCCTACCCTGCCTCTTGTTTTTTTTTAGTTAGAATAATATCCTGAAGGGAGGCACGACGATGTATTTCATTGCCATTAATGTGCCAAATCTGGGTTAATAGTTTCGATATTCAGTTGCTCTCCTAACTTAAAGTCATTCTCTATCTCCTTGAATTAATCTAAACCATCTGTTCATTCATTTAATAACATTTTCTCAGCACCTATCATATGCCAGATGTTTCTTTAGTTTTCAGATAATTAAAATAGAAGTTGAATGAGGGCAGACATTCAGTTTTGTTTAGCTAAATCTACAAAAACTAGAAAATGTCTGGCACAACATAAGTGCTCAATGAATATGGGTTGAATAAACAAAATAGGACCTACTATATATTCCTTATTTTAAATACAGCTTTTCTTACTTCTCAAGACTTCATCTCTTTTATTTTTTTAAAGTCTTTATTTATTTATTCATGAGAGACAGATAGAAAGAGGCAGAGACATAGGAAGAGGTAGAAGCAGGCTCCCTGTGGGGAGCCTAAGTCGGGACTGGATCCCAGGACGCAGGGATCACGACCTAAGCCAAAGGCAGATGCTCAACCACTGGGCCACCCAGGTGCCTCCATCTCTTTTTTTTTAAACATTTGTATCAGCATCTGTAATGGTTACATTGACTTCAATCTTTTTAGCTCAGCATTAATCCAGGTTGCTACCAGGATTATAGCTCCCAAATCAGTTCTAACATCTTTACTTCTCAGTTTATGTACCTTCTAAGATATCCTGTTCCATGAAAGATAAGATCCACCCTCTTAAGAATGGCATGATCCAACTTCACAATTTGTGCCTAACTGAAGTCTACAGATTTAACTGCTTCTCCTCTAACTCTCCATCATGCTTCAACCAAATCCATCTAATTCCCCTTTGTGAGGTTATAAATAGCTAGAGTTGTGTGGAGCCAGGTGTTTGGTAAAATAAGGGGTGGGGGTCACTGAACATTCTCATCATTTTTAAATTCACCAGACATTTTTCTGTATGATGCTTTGCATATGTTATTACTGTCTAAAAGGTTCCTTGCTTGTCTTTGCCTGAAAATCCCATTATTTCTGTTCCTTCTCCTCACATATAATTTTCTATGTTATTCCCATCTGCCTTCCTGATTTAAAAAGAGAAGTTCTATTCTGTGTTTTCCTATGTGATACTTTCCTTTGGTGCAGCCTGGTTGGCCCAGTGGTCTAGTGCCACCTTTAGCCCAGGGCATGATCCTAGAGACCTGAGACTGAGTCCCACATTGGGATCCCTGCCTGGAGCCTGCTTCTTCCTCTGCCTGTGTCTCTGCCTCTCTCTCTCTCATCTCTCATGAATAAATAAATAAATAAATAAATAAATAAATAAATAAATAAAATCTTATGTCTGCCAGGGTGAGCATGCTAAGTTATAGCTGGACTAGTCTCTGAGCTCCTGGTATGCAGAGACCCAGTTTTGTCCATCTCTGTATATTAGTTCCCCTAACATGTGTTAAATAGAATATGAATTATTTTGATATGGGAATTCCACTTGTGTAGAGTCTTTCTTGTTTCTTAATGTCCATCATATGAATACAATCCCTCCCTGATTCCTTTATATTTTGCTCAACATCCGAATTATAGGCAAGTATCCTTTCTGTAACTGTGCAATGCCAAAGAGATAGCCAGCACCCTCATTCAGGCTCACAGAGGCAAGACAGCATTTCCGGGTGTATGGATCTGCCAGAGTTGCAACTTTGGGATTAGAAATGTCAAGCCAAAACCTCACTGGAATTCTAGATATCTCCCAAAGGCTCTATCTCTAATGTAAGCTTTAGGAAAGAGGGAGATTTTATCTCTTTCATTCACTTCTCTATTCCCAGCACCTGTTACTGTAGTAGGAATATAATAATCACGAAGTTCATGCCTGCTAATTAGTTAAAAACCACTTGTCTAAAGCCACACACCTGGTAAACATCAGAATTATAACTGAAAATTCTGAAAATCATTCTCTCAATAACCTGCTACCTCTTAGATGGCAATCTAAACTCAAGTTCCAAAATATGTGCGTGGAGATGTTTCCACCTATGCAAACTAATCTGTATACTCAGATTTGGTCATCTGGTGCTAAGTGCCTTCTCATTCTTTCTAATGTAAATGGGTAATATTTATCAATTTTACATTATTAGTAGGTACACTGTAGGCCTTCTGAACTCATGAATATACTATCAATATTAATGTTAATAGTAACATAACATAACATAATATAACATAACATAACATTAATGTTAATAGTAACATAAACAATCAATGTAAAAAATTCATTAGTAACATTTTGAAAATGATGAAACTGAGTTACACTGAGGTTAACTAATATTTGAAAGTTCAAATAGTAGTTTCTGAGCTGGTCAATCAAGCTTCATGTATTAGACACTTAACTTCTACCCTCTAGAAAAGTCAAAATAATCAGTATCTCTAAAACTTGGGAAGAGCTATTAGCTTGAGTCCAGCACACCAGCTTCTGAAGGTTGACCAGTATCTTCAGAGTAACATGTGAACTGACCCCTGCTGTGCTACTGTCACTAATGATGTGAAATGGCATCTCTCACAGCTTCCTTTTGTCAGCGATGACAGTATTTTACAGACCTCTCTACTTGACCATAAATTTAGGTGTTGAATCTGTGAAAGCAGGCAGGAAAATAGTATAAACACAAGACATAAAATCGTTTAACAGAAGACCAGACGTGAGCTCCAGTATTAGATATATAAAAAGGCACATTGAGGTATAATGGCTAACATACTGAAAACATGTAACTTTCAAAGACATTCACTGCATTTAAATAAGAAATGCTTTATTTTTTTAATACTTTATTTTTGATTAAATTTATGTGGCACTTTTTTACCACTTTGTTCCAGAGACCGATATGGAAGCACCACTGTTTTGGCGGAAAAAAAAGAAAGAAAAATCAAAAAAGCTCTAAACTAGGATAATTTACTTGGCAGACTTTATGCTATGTTATTGAAGAAAATGAAACATACATAATATTAGATATACCAAACATACAAACATAAACGACCACAGGACTGAAAACAGAATGTGTGTTTATCTTTTTGCATTTATAAGTAGTGAAAACACAAATAAAATAATTTGTAATATTCCTTAGCCAATCCATATTCCCCCAATTCTCCTTCTTGTTTAAGAATGGTTAGGTACATCGAGGCTGATTACCTACTATCTTTGGGGATGAAGTAAGGTCAGAGTAATTATCTCAAAAAGAAGGAACCCCTTACTTAGCTTGAAACAGGTCCTCTTTTCCTCCCATATTCTCTGTGTGCTTCAATTCTCAACCAACCATTCTCTTCCTTTCAATCCATTAGACATCTTCAGTGTTCTCCTTCCATAATGAGCTGTCTATATTCATGTATACTCCTTTTTTTGTTGATATTTTTGTATTTATTTTGTCCTTTTTATGCACTAAACAATTTTTAAATTTATCTCCATACACAAATCATGTGTGTTATGTAAAGTATAATATAGGAATATAAATATATAGTACAGATATAAGTATTTTCCAAGTGTTGTAACTTTTTTTTTTAAGATTTTATTTATTTATTCATGAGACACACACACACACACATACAGAGAAAGAGAGAGAGAGAGAGAGAGAGAGAGATAGAGAGAAGCAGAGACTCAGGCAGAGGGAGAAGCAGACTCCATGCAGGGAGCCTGACGTGGGACTCCATCCCAGGACTCCAGGATCAGGCCCTGGGCTGAAGGCGGCACTAAACCACTGGGCCACTGAGGCTGCCTGTGTTGTAACTTTTTTAATGGTGATTATTTCTGTTTTCATTATATCATTATATGTATATATAATATACATATATATATGAATGCATATATTCATAATATATATATATATGCATTTCAATTTTTTGACTTGGGACACCAGGGTGGCTCATTGGTTGAGCATCTGCCTTCAGCTCAGGGTGTGATCCCAGAGTCCTGGGATGGAGTCCCACATTGGGCTTCCTGTATGGAGCCTGCTTCTTCTTCCTCTGCCTATGTCTCTACCTCTCTCTCTCTCTCTCTCTCTGTGTTTCTCGTGAATAAATAAATAAAATCTTTAAAAAAATAAATACATAAATTTTTGACTTAAACAAGAATTTATTTTGTTGAAATTATAAGAAACAGATCCAAACTTATTTTTTTCTAAATGACTACCCAACTCTTTGTCATTTGTCGATTAATTCATATTTTTACCACTGATTTAAAAATGCCTCCTAAACAACTAAATATCTCTATATACTTGGATTGTCCTAGATTTTCTTTTCAGTTCTCTGACCTATCAATTCATGAGTTTTTTCGTATCACTTTGCTCTTTATTTGTTTTTTTAAACATTTACAGTTGGCCACAGTTAACAATTTTCAGAGTATGGTGATTTAAGACTTTCGTCATCCCAACATACATTTTTAATAAGGATTCATGGCTTGGAGGGATTTTCCAGCAGTTTCACTGATTTGTTTATACTTTTCTGTGTTTGTTCAGTTTATATCTGAATGGAGAGTAAGTCACGTATCTGTATAGTACAAGAACACTGAAACACAAAAAGTTATATTTTCATAAAAAAAAAGTTTTGTTATGACTTTGTAACACATCTCAATATTTTATAAGAATAACTTTCCATTATTTTTCCCCTTGCTATTTTTGTTTTTTTATAAACTTGAGCATCAGTTTATTTAATTAATTTTAAAAATCTATCTATATTTTTACTATTCTTATTGCTCTACTCCTTTCCAGAAAACAAAAGTCTGCAGGTTCCTCTAACTCTTCTCTCTTCCAGAGAGCCCTGTCTTTTAACCAGAACTCCAGGCAATGCTATGCATGCACTACTTTGAAACTGGTTTAGCCTAAGGCTTCAATGACTGCTCCATCTACAACTTTCACAGGTACTCAGAGTCAAATCATTAATAAACTGCTTAATTATTTCCCCAGATTGCTTTTCCTTGTGTATACTCTGATAAATATTCAACTTTCTTTTCAAGTTCCAGGACTGCTGGATAATCTTCTCTATGAATTGTGTCATATGACCCATTACAGAAGCACTTTTTTTTTTTTTTTTACATATTATGAACAGCTGTACACCAATAAATTAGGAAATCTAGAAGAAATGGACGCATTCCTGGAAAGCCACAAACTACCAAAACTGAAGCAGGAAGAAATAGAAAACCTGAACAGGCCAATAACCAGGGAGGAAATTGAAGCAGTCATCAAAAACCTCCCAAGACACAAGAGTCCAGGGCCAGATGGCTTCCCAGGGGAATTCTATCAAACGTTTAAAGAAGAAATCATACCTATTCTACTAAAGCTGTTTGGAAAGATAGAAAGAGATGGAGTACTTCCAAATTCGTTCTATGAGGCCAGCATCACCTTAATTCCAAAACCAGACAAAGACCCCACCAAAAAGGAGAATTACAGACCAATATCCCTGATGAACATGGATGCAAAAATTCTCAACAAGATACTAGCCAATAGGATCCAACAACACATTAAGAAAATTATTCACCATGACCAAGTAGGATTTATCCCCGGGACACAAGGCTGGTTCAACACTCATAAAACCATCAATGTGATTCATCATATCAGCAAGAGAAAAACCAAGAACCATATGATATTTTTTGTTACTATTAATAATGTCAAAAAAAAATAATGTTGTCAAGATAAAATTCACATATCACATGATTCACCCATTTGGAGTGTATATACTTCAATAGTTTTTAGTGTATTCGCAGATTTGTGCAACTATGATTACAGTCAATTTAAGTATATTTTTATTACCTCAAAAAGAAACCCCATACCTTTTAGATATCATATCACCTCCACCCTCATAACTCCAAAGCCTGAAGAGTCACTAATCTATTTTATGATTTATAGATTTGACTTTTCTAGTTATTTCATATAAAAGGAATTATGTTATATGTGGCTTTTGTAACCAGCTTCTTTCACTTTACAGTGTTTTCGAGATTCATCCATGCTGTAGCACATACCAATATTTCATTCTTTTATAGGGCTTAAATATATTCAATTGTATGGACATACCATGAGTTGTTTATCTATTCTTCAGTGGATGGGCATTTGGGTTTTCCATTTTTGACTCTTATGCTGATATGAACATTCCTGTACAAGTTTTTAAATGGACATATATTTTCATTTCTCTTGAATATATACTTGGGGGTATGAATCCTGAGTCCTATGGTAACTCTGTTTAGCAATTTGAGAAATTGCCAGACTGTTACCCAAAGTGACTGCACTACTTTATATTCTCAACAACAGTTTGAGAGGGTTCTATTTCTCCACATCCTCACAATATTATATGATGATTTGATTATAGTCATCATACTAGTGGTATGAAGTGATATCTCAATGCAGTTTTGATTCACATTTTCTTGCCAGATAATGATGTCAAATAAAAAGATGGGACTTCCAGAAAGTGCCACAGATTTTGTACTTGGGAAGGAAGACATTTGAGAAGTTACAATTGCTGACCAATGAGCAGGGTACACAATAATTTCAGATCAGACATAGGTAACTACTGTGTAAATATAGTTATTACATTGTTCTGGGTCAGAGAGAAAATTACGAATTATAACAAATTCTCAAAATAACAGAATCCACACTTGCAGTGGGTCCTCCTTGAGGAACTAGCTAATTTCCCACATCCCTGGATTTGGATACTTAGCAAGTGGGTCATCTTAAAATTATTTATATTAATGTATTCAAAAACAATTTCTTGGGTGCCTACTATTAGCTAGCTACTGTTCTAGGAGCTGAAAATACATTGGAAAACAAACATTTTTCAGACATGAAGCTTTAATTCTGCTGGTGCAAACCAACCACAGGTCAACAAATAAATAAAACACATTGTTTTTTGGGGTAGTGCAAAGTGCTATGGAGATAAAGAGAATTAGACAACTAGATAGAAAGATTTGAGGCACTAAGGTTAATCATTTCAAATAGGACAGTTAGGAAAGGCTTTGCAGATAAGGTGATATCTGAACCCAAACTGAATGAATGTGAAGAAGTAAATGCTGAGCATATCCCAGGACATAAAGAAGTAAATCTTGAGCAGTCCATTCAAAAGGAACAGCAAGAGTAAGTGTCCCAAGGCAGAAAGGTGCTTGGTATGTTCAATGAAGCAGATTTAAGCAGAATAAAAGTTGGAGGAGATAAGAAGATGAGGTTACAGAAGTCAGGCATGGGAACAGATTAGGAAGACCTTCTAGGCCATCTGAAGAACTCTGGCTTTTATTCAGTGAGCTGATAAGCCACTAAGGGTTTCTCCGTACAGAATTGACATAATCATACTTTTACTTCAAAGGATCAATTTGGTTTGGGATTGAAAATGAACTTAGGGTGAGGGCAAGGGTAGAAGTGAGGATCTTAGAAGATCATTGCACCAAAGTGTGAGATGATGTTGACCTGTACCTTGGTGGTACTGGTGTTATTGAGAAGTAGATTTGGGAACTGAGTATTTTGATGATCACACAAAATTTATGGGTAAATTGAGAACACAGTGTGAGTCCACTGTTGGCCTGAGTAGGTCATGGGATCAATATCAATAGGAATGACACGGGAAAAAATGGGAGGAGAAGGGTAATTTTCGAGGTCCATACATTTTAGAAGCTTATTTTGAGCCACTTAAATATTTAGATGTTATTTCAATGTACATTTAGAGATGTCATTTAGGCAGTTGAGCATGCATATCTGGAGTTGCTGGGTGTTGTGGCTAGGGATATACTTTGGTGTATTATTATCATAGAGATGATATTTAAAGCTATGAACCTGATGGAATAAACTAGATGATGAGTGAAGTTAGGCAAGAGAAGATATTTGCTCCTTCTTCTTTTTGCTTCTTCTTCTCCAGAAAGAGAGAGAGGAGAGAGAGCATGTGAGCATGAATGAGCAGAGGGTGGGCACAGAGAGAGAAGGAGAGAGAGAATCCCAAGCAGACCATGCTGAGCATGGAGCCCAACTCAGGGCTCAATGTCACAAGATCATGATCTCACTGAGATTATGACCTGAGCCAAAATCAAGAGTTGGATGCTCAAACAACTGCTTCTTGATGTCCCAAGTATCTGCTTCTTGATCTAAAATAATTAAAGTCAATTTTTGTCTTGTCTAATGGGTTTTCTATCATAACTTTTTTCTACATTCCAAATGATCTTAAGCTGGGGATAGATGATCCAAAGACTTGGGTTCAAAGATTCAGACACAGGGGAAAGAGGTGGTTAAGAAAAATAATAATATAGATAAATATACATTAGGGATAGAAAAATTAGGAGGAAGGAACCCCAATTCTTTGTGTTTTCACAAAAACTATGGCTGACTCAACCTGCTCTTACTGAGAGGTTGTGCATTTTCATCACAGACACCAAATTCCTTTTAGGCAGTTTATATCCCCAATAACAGCCACAAAGCAGTCAAGCATGCTCATGATAGCAAGGAGTATGCAGTTAGAGGAAAATTTTCACACCCTGATCAATTTATTAGCTGTGTTACTTTACATTAGTCACTGACATTTCCTGGGTTGGGATTATTTATTTTTAAAATGTGTACACTAATTTCAGCATCTCAGAGAATCATTTATGAGGATCAAGTAAAATAATAACTTTGAAAGAGTTCTGTGAATTATAGAGGCTACTTAATAGACACAAAATTTCATTTTTGATCTTGGAATGAGTAGAGTTTGGTAATCCTGGTCCAAAGCAAATGGCCATTAAGGAATAGAAAGTTAAAACTCCTGAATATTAGCAAATGTTTTACCACTAGTTGGGCTTTTTTCTTCTGCATACAGTTCAAGGTTCAGAAATTAACATTACTGGTGTGTTTGAGAGGATGCAGGTGGCAAGAGTTTGGCAGGGACAAAAGACAGATTTTAAAAAGGAAAAAATGGATCTATTGCTTTGAGAGCATTAGAAGCAGCATTGAACACTTCAGTATGATTGCTTAGCAAAATGACTGTGGAGGGAATAAGAGAATTTGTGATAGTCAGTACTATGTTTTCCATACTACACTTTTCCAGTTGCCTACAACAATTTTTCATACAGTTATTTGTGCATGCATGGTTCCTGTCTGTTTTCTGATGTTTCTCACATCACCTCTTAGTCACAGTCAGAAAATGTTAAAATAGAATTCAAAGTAAAAAATTCTAGAGCATAGTCTAATAAGTAATAAAAGTAGTAATAGTGGTTACTGATTGCCCAATGCCTGGTTTAGGTACACAACAAATATCTCTATATTCTTTATGTTTATCTTATAAGATAGATAACGCTGTTTCTTATATAGATAAAAAATATTGACATTCAAAACAAATGCATCATTTTATGACAATGACAATACTAACCAGGATAAAATGCAGTTTGGTTGGACTTCAGAGCTTAGAGGCAAAGTAGTGGGATATTTCAACTTACTGTCAAATTGCCCAGAGAGAGGTTTTAAATGCATATGTGTGTGTGTATATGGGTGTGAGCATGTGTGTGTGTGTGTATGTGTGTGTGTGTGTGTGTGTGTACATGGATAAAGAAAGAGAAGGACAAAACAAAAAAGGACAGAATATGGTCGACTGATGAATCTGGGTAAAAGGTTTATATATGTGTTGTTTTATTTTTTGCAAACTGCCTGATGCTTGAAGGTATATAAAAATTAAAACTTATAGAATAAAAATAAAATAAATAGAACAGCTACCACTTGAACCCACTCATCAGAATAAGCAATGAACAGTCAACCATCATATGCATCTTAGAATACAAAACAAATTATATAGAGTAACCTGTTAATTATTCTTTATAACATGTTTAACTTGCAACTAGTCTTCAGATTCAATTACAATTTATAGGAAATACATGAGACAAAAGTACAAATGAAATGACACCACAAGAAAACAGTCATCAATTCAGAAATTGTAACATTCTATAGGAAAAATTGACTAGTGAAAAATTGATGTCATGAAAACTGTAGATCTGTTTTAGATTAAATGTGACTCAGGAAGCACAATCAAAGGCAGATTATCTGTGACAATTCAAGAAAACTTGGAGAAATTTGAGTAGGGAGTTTTTATTAAATTATGATAAGAACTATTATTTTATTTGTGTTCATGAAATCATGTTTCTGTAGGAGAATTTAAATTTTTGTTGTATTTTAGAAAAGTATAATGAAATGTTTATCAGTGATTATCATGATGTCTTAAAAGTTAATTTAAAATATTTTAGAAAAAATAGATCAAAATATGGGTAATATCAATAAATTTAAGAACTAGGTGATGAGCATATGAATGGCAATTAAACCACTCTTTAAAAATTTTGTATAGTTGTACATTTTCTAACATATTTTCTATAAATTAAAAAATAAATAAAATTGTGAGTCACTGACCAAAGCAGACTGGTAAACATCAACTTCTGTAGGCAGAGAAGTCAGAAGGAAGACATTTGAGAAGTTACAATTGCTGACCAATGAGCAGAGTACACAATAATTTCAGATCAGGCATAGGCAACTACTGTGTAAATATAGTTATTACATTGTTCTGGGTCAGAGAGAAAATTACAAATTACAACAAATTCTCAAAAAAACAGAATCTACACTTGCAGTGGGTCCTCCTTGAGGAACTGGCTAATTTCCCACATCCCTGGATTTGGATACTTAGCAAGTGGGTCATCTTAAAATGACAGTTTTTCCAATTTTGCAACTAGCATGCTTATTATGTCACAGAAAAAGAATGCTCTAAAGTTAATTAAGGATGCCTTTAAGAATCACAAACAGATCTTTTGCTGACAAGAATGAAAGAGAAGAAAAGAAAAGTACAATCAAGCCATAAAAAGATGCTCTAGTTGGATAAAAAAAAACAAAATAGAATTGAACCCATGGTAGCCAAGAAGTTAGAATAATAAAAGGCCTTATTTTTATTTCACTTTTACAGATACCTTAATAGAAAATAAAATAATTATGCCCATATTTATAGATATAAGTGAGATATTACTACATGTAGAAGAGATAATATAGGCGATTCTAAAGACATTTTAATATGTAACCATAAAAATGCAGATATGAGTGGTACAGAATTATGATGAGGAGGAAACTATGGCAGTTACTAGCCAGTATAATTATCAATTCAGAAGGAAAGATTTAACTTTGAGGAAATTGAAGTTGAATTATAGGTTTAAGGAGAAATGAAGTTGAAAGCTTGGATTTGCCATGGGATATTCCTGCTATCATTCTAACAAGAAGGTAATTAGTATGCTGAAGAGTTGTAAGGATTACAAGTGACAAATTAAACATTAATGATATGCTTATTCATTCAACCATATGGTCAGTAATATTTTAGTAGACACATTACAAAGTCTGTAGAATAAAGACAAAAAGTATTTTTAAAACTTCGTGTTTACAAGAGAGATAGATATGTAAATAATCACCATAAAATTAGTGAATTTCTGTGTAATGTAACTCATTTATGCTCTGTGCTTCTGGGATCTATTAATTAAAGACAATATAAGCTTTACAAGCGTGAAGCATTTGAAAAACTAAAAGGAAGCTGGACACTAATAAACTCATACAGCAATTTGGTAGTGTGGCAGGATACAAAATCAATGCCCAGAAATCAGTGGCATTTCTATACACTAACAATGAGACTGAAGAAAGAGAAATTAAGGAGTCAGTCCCATTGACAAGTGCACCCAAAAGCAGAAGATACCTACGAATAAACCTAACCAAAGAGGTAAAGGATCTATACCCTAAAAACTATAGAACACTTCTGAAAGAAATTGAGGAAGACACAAAGAGATGGAAAAATATTCCATGCTCATGGATTGGCAGAATTAATATTGTGAAAATGTCAATGTTACCCAGGGCAATTTACACGTTTAATGCAATCCCTATCAAAATACCATGGACTTTCATCAGAGAGTTAGAACAAATTATTTTAAGATTTGTGTGGAATCAGAAAAGACCCCGAATAGCCAGGGGAATTTTAAAAAAGAAAACCATAGCTGGGGGCATCACAATGCCAGATTTCAGGTTGTACTACAAAGCTGTGGTCATCAAGACAGTGTGGTACTGGCACAAAAACAGACACACAGATCAATGGAACAGAATAGAGAACCCCGAAGTGGACCCTGAACTTTATGGTCAACTAATATTCGATAAAGGAGGAAAGACTATCCACTGGAAGAAAGACAGTCTCTTCAATAAATGGTGCTGGGAAAATTGGACATCCACATGCAGAAGGATGAAACTAGACCACTCTCTTGCACCAGACACAAAGATAAACTCAAAGTGGATGAAAGATCTAAATGTGAGACAAGATTCCATCAAAATCCTAGAGGAGAACACAGGCAACACCCTTTTTGAACTTGGCCACAGTAACTTCTTGCAAGATACATCCACGAAGGCAAAAGAAACAAAAGCAAAAATGAACTATTGGGACTTCATCAAGATAAGAAGCTTTTGCACAGCAAAGGATATAGTCAACAAAACTAAAAGACAAACTACAGAATGGGAGAAGATATTTGCAAATGGCGTATCAGATAAAGGGCTAGTTTCCAAGATCTATAAAGAACTTACCAAACTCAACACCAAAGAAGCAAACAATCCAATCATGAAATGGGCAAAAGACATGAAGAGAAATCTCACAGAGGAAGACATACACATGGCCAACATGCACATGAGAAAATGCTCCGCATCTCTTGCCATCAGGGAAATACAAATCAAAACCACAATGAGATCCCACCTCACACCAGTGAGAATGGGGAAAATTAACAAGGCAGGAAACCACAAATGTTGGAGAGGATGCGGAGAAAAGGGAACCCTCTTACCCTGTTGGTGGGAATGTGAACTGGTGCAGCCACTCTGGAAAACTGTGTGGAGGTTCCTCAAAGAGTTAAAAATAGACCTGCCCTACGACCCAGCAATTGCACTGTTGGGGATTTACCCTAAAGATTCAGATGTAGTGAAACTCCGGGACACCTGCACCCCGATGTTTCTAGCAGCAATGTCCACAATCGCCAAACTGTGGAAGGAGCCTCGGTGTCCATCGAAAGATGAATGGATAAAGAAGATGTGGTCTATGCATACAATGGAATATTACTCAGCCATTAGAAATGACAAATACCCACCATTTGCTTTAATGTGGATGGAACTGGAGGGTATTATGCTGAGTGAAGTAAGTCAATCAGAAAAGGACAAACATTATATGGTCTCATTCATTTGGGGAATATAAATAATAGTGAAAGGGAATATAAGGGAAGGGAGAAGAAGTGTGTGGGAAATATCAGAAAGGGAGACAGAACATGGAGGACTCCTAACTCTGGGAAACGAACTCTGGGAGGAGGGGGGTGGGGGTGACTGAGTGACGGGTACTGAGGGGGGCACTTGACGGGATGAGCACTGGGTGTTATTCTGTATGTTGGCAAATTGAACACCAATAAAATATAAATTTATTATAAAAAAACACTACACAAATATAATAGATGAGCTTAGAAAGGTAGACAGGAGCTCATCCTGGAGATTATTGTAGATGATAGTAAAGAATTTGATTTTATTCTAGGTCATTAGCTAAGGAAAGTCATTGACAGTTTTGAAGCAGAGGAGTGATATACTCTGATTTTATTACCCTACATGCTAAAGAAAATATTGTAGGGAAAGCAAGAGCAACCCTGGAAAGAACAGGATAACACTATTGCAGACTTCCAGGTAGATATAAACAACAGTACATAAGACAAAAAGACTTTAACTAGGAAATCTAAAAAAACATTTTTTTTAAAGATTTTATTTATTCATGAGAGACATAGAGAGAAAGAGGCAGAGACACAGGCAGAGGGAGGAGAAGCAGGCTCCATGCAGGGAGCTCAATGTCCGACTCAATCCTGGGTCTCCAGGATCACACCCTGGGCTGAAGGCAAGCATTCAATGGCTGAGCCACCCAGGCTTCCCTAGAAAAGGATTCTTAAAGTAGATGTCAATAGATTGGTTTGAAGCATGAGTAGGAATATGAGTGTTCCTGGGAGCTGCAAAGATATTTAGTCGTTGTTACTGTTTTCTGAAAAAAATTAAAAGATAATTTTTAAAAGAAGCTTTAGTTTAACAATAAAATTGACAGTAAGGTACAGAAATTTCTCTGTTCCCACACATGCATAGTTTCTCCCCTTATCAGCATCACCAGAATGGTTGTTTGTTTTTTGTTTTTGTTTTTATCAAGGATGAACCTACATTGACATGTTATAATCACTATGAGTCATAGTTTACTTTAAAATGCACTTGGGTAGGTACTGTACATTCTGGGAGTTGGACAAATTTATAATGACATCTGTCCATTATTGTAATGTTATATAAAGTATTTTCACTGACCTAAAAATCTTCTGTGCTGTGCCTAATCATCCTCTTTCACTCCTACCCCTGATAACCACTCATCTTTTTACTGTCTCCATAGTTTTGCCTTTTCTGGAATATCATGCAGTTGGGATCATACAGTACGTAGTCTTTTTCCATTGGCATCTTTCACTTAGTAATATGCATTCAAGTTTCTGCCATGTCATTTTTTTATGGCTTGGTAGCTCATTCCTTTTTAGCACTGAATATTCTATTGCCTGGATGCACCACAGTTTATTTATCCAATCACCTAGTAGAAGACTCCTTGGTTGTTTCTGAGTTTTGGCAATTATGCATAAACCTGCTGTAAATCTCTGTGTGCAGGGTTTTGCACATAGTTTTAGTCCATTTGAGTAAATATTGAGAAGCACAACTGATGGATTGTATAGTAAGAGTATGTTTAACTGTGTAAACAACTGCTAAATTGGTCTTCCAAAGTGGCTAAACCGTTTTGCATTCTTGCCAGAAATGAATGAGAGTTCCTGTTGCTCCCCATCCTTTCCTGAATTTAGTACTGCCACTATTCTGGATTTTGGCCTAATAAGTATGTACTGGTATCTTGTTGTTGTTTTACTTTGCATTTTCCATGATGGTGCATGATGTGAGGCATCTTTTCATATGATCATTTCATATGCTTATCTGTGTATATTCTTTGGTGAAGTGTGTCTTCTTTGGGATAGTTTCATTAAGGTGTAATTTACATATATAAGGACAAATTAATATATGTAATTTGATAATTTTGACGTATGTTTATACTTGTGAAATTATGGCCACAATGAAATTAATGAACATATATATCTCCCCCAAAATTGCCTAGTGGCCCTTTATACTCACAGGTTCCATTATTTCCATTCCTAAGCATCCATTTATGTGCTTTCTGGTACTAAATATTAGCATTTTCTAGAAGATATATACATGGAATTATGCATCTCTATTTTATCTGGCTTCTTTAACTCAGCATAGTTATTTTCAGATTCTTTAATACCATAGCATATAGTCTTTTTTATTTTCTTTCTCAGTCCCTCTGATGCTGGCTTGCCAATCTTGGTCCACCCACATTCCAGAAGGATGTTTCCTCCTTTCCTTCTTGACTGTGGGCAGAATTTGGCACAGGCATCCAGTGAACTTTTCTACAATGAAGTAGACTCTAACGTGCCTCAATGGTGTCTGATGCCCAGTCTTGCAGGAAGGCCCCTGTCCTGTGTTATCCCTTTGTTGTTTGCTCCCCCTCTCAGTCCTAGGGAGTTCTTTTGAATTTTCTTTACATCTTTATAGTTATTACAATATTAGAGTAAATACTTATTTATATTAAGCTTTCCTTATTCAAATTACTCTGAAGGTTATTTCTCCAAATTTTTTAGAGTTTCCACAAATGCGAGTTTTGTTTGTTTGCTCAGTTTCCCCATGAATCCATGTTAACTCCCATTGCCTGAAAAACAAATACCCCCAACTGTCAAGGATTCACTACCTCTGCAGCAAATTGTAAAATTCACAATTGTGTTTCTCCTGGAACCACTAACTCTGCTCATAGTATCTAGAGGCTTGTTAATAGTTTTACATAAAACAACAACAACAACAACAACAACAACAGAAAAGAGAATGTTGCTGTTAGCCAAACTGACACAGAGACAACATAAGATAGAAAGTATAGTCCTTGACCTCAGACTACAGTCCCAAACTACAGTTTACAGGACACTAACTTTGGGAGAGGGTTTAGGAATGGCACTTCTATTTAGTAGGTTTGTTCTACTTGTACTTCCCTTGTTCTTCCTGGAGCTTTTCACACTTTTCCTGAGTAGGGGAGCATTTTCCTCAAGGAATGAGGAAACCTTTTACTTCTTATTCCCTCATGAGATTCCCCTTCCCAATCCCTTTTTCCCCAAAGTCTCAGGACTCTAATTCACTTTGACCCTCTAATCAGTTCCAGACATTCAGTTGTTTGTTTCCTGATCAGAAAGGGAACTTCAGATTTCTGCTAGAGAAAGAGAGCATCATGATCCTGAAAGAAAATAACTCTAACTTTTCGCATCTGGGTTGAATTAAACAACTCCTGAATATTATTATGCTGAAAAGGCTTCAAATTGCTCCTTCCACACTGTATCTCTGCGGGCTGTCTATGTACTGTTCCCTTAAGGGCAGACATTCAGCTTCCTATCACCCTTCCAGCTCTCTGAGAGCCTAGCCCTTGATGTTTAAATTCCAGGTTTTAAAATCCTGCTGGTTCATATTTTTTCTTTGCTATTAATACTATGTCAAATGGCTCCTTCTTTAAAAATCTCATGGTTTATGACAAGTCTCTGAAATAAGTGTCTGGCAAAAGTCAATAGGAGGAGTAAGCTGTGTTATCTCTGAGTAGGAGAGTAACTCCTTCACTGTTAGTGAAGAAGCGTGCTTCCCCTCATTGCTGATGGTCAGTGGAACTTGCACTTCATTCCCCTTGATGGCTCTGCTGGGCTCACTTTCTATGAACAGTAGGTCTCCCTTCCAGTCTAGGGGAGATAGGGGTTGGCCTGGGTGCCATCTACACCAGACTAGGTGGTGAGGAAACATCAAGTCTGGATTGCCTTCTTCTGCTGAGTAGGATGTTGACCTGCTGCTATGCTGTTCCTTCAGATCTGGATTTCCTAACCAGTTATATATATATATTTTTTACATTTTGTGTTTTTTCTCTGTTTTCATCTTGATTAATTACAAGCTTCATTTAAGTATATATCAGAGATGATCAGAGAGAGATGGGCCTATACCACTACATCTGGAATGAAAATTCTGATTTATTTTATCATGCTACCAAAAAAAAAAAAAAAAAAAAAAAACACAACAGACAAAGGCAGCTGAAAAGAAAAAAAGGATGAAAGAAAGCTAAAGACTGCCATCCTTTGTCAATATAGAGGCAAATATTTTTAACAAAATAACAACAAATAAACTTCAACAACATATTAAAAAACTATATGCCATAAACAAAGGGGATTTATTCCAGGATTCAAGACTGGTTCAACATTTCTAAGTCAATTAGTGTGATCCATAATAACAAGCTAAAGAATAAAAATTATGTGATCACATGAACTGACACAGAAAAAACACCTTGCAAAATTCAATACTTGTTAATGATGAAAAACCCTTAGAGGACTAGGAATAAAGATGGAACTTCCTCAACTTAATAACAAACATGAACAAAAAGCCTAGAGCTAACATCAAACGTAATGGTGAAACACAGGATTTGTTTCCCTAATATTGGGAATAAGGCTAAGATTTCCATTCTCATTACTACTATTTAACAAGCACTGGAAGGAAATAAGAGGCATGTAGACCAGAAAAGAATAAATAAAACAATACTCATTTGCATAAGACATGACCTAAATAGAAAATCCTAGAGAGCCTTCTCCCAAATTCTGGAAATGAAGTGAGTTCAGCAAGGACTCATAATACAATGGCGACATACAAAAATTATTTGTTATTTCTGCACAGTAGAACTTAACATTAGAAACTAAAATAAAAAGATACAATGCCATTCAAAATCTCTCAAAAACAATGAAATACTTAGATGCAAACTTAACAAAATATGCATAGGGTTAATATGCTGAAAATTACAGAACACTGATGGAAGGAAACAAAAATGCTCTAAATAAATTGATATACTGTATACATGGACTCAGTATCTTGTGACCTCTTGCCAAATTTATAACCCGGTAATATTTTTGTTGATATAGGCAGTATTATTCTAAAATTTGTATCAAGGGATCCCTGGGTGGCGCAGCGGTTTGGCGCCTGCCTTTGGCCCAGGGAGCGATCCTGGAGACCCGGGATCGAATCCCACGTCGGGCTCCCGGTGCATGGAGCCTGCTTCTCCCTCTGCCTATGTCTCTGCCTCTCTCTCTCTCTGTGACTATCATAAATAAATTAAAAAAAAATTAAAAAAATAAAATAAAAAATAAAATAAAATAAAATTTGTATCAAGTTAGAAAAGGTAAACAATCTAGAAAAAAATAGTAAAGTAGGAGGAATCGTATCCAATTTCAAGACTTCTTGTACAGCTAGCCATCAAGACTGTGTGGTATTGTTATAGGATAGACCTATAGATCAACAGAACCAACCGAAAACACATATATAGGCCCACACAAGTGGAGCCACCTTTCTTTATCTTTTTATAAAAAAGGTGCAAAAACAATTTAATGGAGAAAAGATAACTTTTCAACTAATGGCGCTAGAGAAGCTAGACATACAAGAGTAAAGAAAAAGTACTTTGACCCAAACCTCACACCTGACTCAAAAATTTACTCAACATGGGTCACTTTGGGGTCTAGTTGGATGCAGATATAAGTCAGTGTCACCCATAAAAACACATAGTAAAAATAGTGACTGGGAATGTGATTCCACTACTGTTGTAGTTTAGTTTAGATGTATAGGATAGTATGTGTTAGTACACTGTACTGGCATCGATTTTTTAAAGTGATGCTGATTCATGACTGCTTAAATTAGTCAATAATTTGTTTCAGCTATGGCAAACTACTTACTTCTCACTTTTTCTATTAATAAAATTATCTGTCTACAATAATGCAAATTATTTTGTAAACAAAATAAATGCTAGCAATTATTATTTTTTACTTGTCTCATATTATAAACTCTTGGAGGACTTAAACGGTATTGTTCACATTTCTGTATTTCCACTGCCTGGTTTAATGCCTGGTACATAGTATCCAATCAATAAATATTGGGTTGACTAGATATTTTCATTAACATTAATTCATGTTCCAATATGTAAGTTTTCTCATTTTATTTTGCTACCAAGAAATGTTGATTTAGTTTATATGATTGTTTTTTTTTTTCTGTGTTTATAAATGAGATAATCTCTTTAATAATGTTCTAAGCAAGTGTCTCTGGCTTGCACAGTTAGTTATTATTATCCACATATCCTATTGATCACATTAAATAAAAGGGGTACAACAAAGGAAGGTATAGAAAAGGCATTTCACAATTTTACTAATCAGTGAGAAACAATTATTTTCATTATTAACAGTTGTTGAAATAAATTTTTTGCACTTTCAATTTCCATTAAATTAGTTGTTATAAGCTAAGTAAACTAAATATAAACTAACAGGAAAACATTTTCATGAATTCAATAAATAATTTTTTTATATAAGGTATTTTTTTCTTCATAAACTTGAACTAAAAATAGGAACAATATAATATAACCAATTAAAAATGAAGGCACTTGGAAATTCAGGGTAGTGATTTTCCCAAAGAATAATATATTTGAATGACACAAATCTCATTAACTCAAATCTAAATCTTCCAGCTTCAATATAACAAAAGATTTTGATAAAACCCATTTTCATTGTTCATTCTTTTGAATGATTTCTTCCCTTTGTATGGAAAAGATACTAGTTTAGCAAAGCTAATCAATATGGGCCTTTTAAGGAAATGAAGTAGAAGAACAGTTAAGAATTCCAGATACAAATTTAAATTAGAGAATGTGGTGGGGAGGAAAACAGTGTGAACAGGGGTATTACTATTTGTAGAGGGTTTTTAAATTTTTTTAATTTATTTTTTATTATTTTTTTAAGATTTTATTTATTTATTCATGAGAGACACAGACAGAGGGAGAAGCAGGCTCCTTGCAGGGAGCCTGATGTGGGACTCCATCCTGGGACCCGGATCACGCCCTGAGCCAAAAGCAGATGCTCAACCGCTGAGCCACCCAGGCCTCTCTGTAGAAGGTTTCTTTTAAACATTATACTTATTTATTTGACAGAGAGGGAGAGAGAGAAAGAGCACAAGCATGGAGAGCAGCAGGCAGAGGGAGAAACAGAGCTCCCTTCCCCACTGAGCAGGAAGCCTGATGCAGGGCTCCATCCCAGGATTCTGGGATCATGACCTGCCAAAGGAAATTGCTTAACTAACTGAGCCACCCAGGTGTCCTGAAAAAAAATTTTTTTTAGTCTTAAAACAAATACCATTGTAAATAGTGTTTCTAATCCCTACTTTTTTTTTTCTGAATGATAGGATACACTAGTTTGTTTAAAAGATAAAACCACATTAATGAAATAAGGTTACATAAGTTATTTCCTTAAAATCATTTTAAAATTATTTCTTGGAAGTAAAACCAGTTTAAAATTGCCACTATAGTTCATGCGTTTAATGATCCAACAAATAAATGTAGTTGGTGAAACACTGCATCATTTTTCTATTGGAATAATCACCATCACTTATGCTATTAGTTCTCTACCTGCCACCTGTGTTGTGTAAAATGCTGGGAAATCAGATCCTGAAGCCTTATTTATATAGCTCTTAGCACACATTCAGTAATATCAACACAACTCATTCAATCACAGTTACACTGTGATTACAGGTGGAGCTGGCCTTTTTATATACTAATTTTGTTTGTGTTAGGGATGTAGTTCTGAGATCTTCCTACTGGTAAGTCATAATCTATACATCAGAATATTCTGCTTTGTGGTTTCCTCTGAAGATAGTTTTTCCATTCACTAGACTCATGATACAAGACTGTGTTATAAGTAGTGAATCAAGACAATAATGCAGAGATATGATATATTAGGGATATTAGAAAACTAAATAGAGAGTTCATCAGAGAATGAACAGTGGAAAGTGAGTCTCAGGAAAAGTGATGAAGAGAAGAAATAATGAGGCAATAGCCAACAAGAAGATTATGATTCTGTCCTTCCTTGTCCTCAGATCCCAGAGACGGGTACCTTACCTCTGCTACTCGTGTAATTTAAAAGCCTCTAGCGTGTTGGGCTAGAAAATCACAGGGTACTGCTCAGACATTGCCTTTTGGATGACAGGAGATGAAGAGATCACAAGTCAAATCCAAGAATGTGGAAGAAACAGCAAAAGGAAAGGAAAACTCACAGCTGGAACTAAAAGGGAATTCCTGACTGCTTTCTGAATACAGTCTATGCAGTAAGCTCTCAGGAAATTCCACAAGGCTGAAAAGTGAAGAAATTGAACCCTAAAGTTCTGATTTTTATCCTCCCTTCCCCCTACCCAAGAAACTATTCAGTGTGTATGGGTTGTTTGAATGACTTTTCATACTTAAGTCATTCTGGCATTTTTAATGCCTATATATAGCCTAAAGACTCACTGTGTGATATATATACACTTAAAAAACTTTGTGACAAGAACGCCTATTTTATAAGCACATTAATATTTAATTATTTATATCTGTATATTATCTTGTGTCCAGTGACATTAGGAACATATTTCTAGTACATAAAAGAAACATATTACACATGTTAACTAAATAAAATCTAAAATAAAAAAAGAAACATATCAGAGTAGTGATGTTTAAACACCTACGAATATGACCTTCAGACTGACACAAAAAAATGGAAAGCTATTCCATGAATTGGAAGAATTAATTCCGGAATCGGAAGAATCAACACTGTTAAAAAGTCCTGACTACTCAAGGCAACCTACTAATTCAATGATATTCCTATCAAAATTGCAACAGCATCTTTCACATAACTCGATGATTCTAAAACTTGTGTGAAACACAAAAGATCCCAAATAGCCAAAGCAATCTTGTGAAAGAACAAAGCAGGAGGTATCACAATCCCACATTGTGAACTATACTACAAAGCTATAGTAATCAAAACAGTACATTACTGACACAAAAACAGACACATAGATCCATGGAAGAGAATAGAGAGCCCAAAATAAACCCATACTTACATGGTCAATTAACAATGACAAAAAAGGCAAGAATATACAATGGGAAATAGATAGTCTCTTGAATAAATGGTGCTGGGAAAACTGAACAGCCATGCAAAAGAATAAAACTGTACCATTTTTTATAACTTATATAAACTCAAAATGTATTAAGGACCTAGATGTGAGACCTAAAACCATAAAAAAAAAACAGGCAGTAATCTCCTTGATATTTGCTTTAGTAACATTTTTCTAGATTTATCTCCTCAGGCAAGGGGAAAAAAAAGCTAAAATAAACTCTTGGCACTACACCAAAAACAAGCAAGCAAGTGAACAAACAAACAAAAAAGTCCTTTTGCATAGCAAAGGAAACCATCAAGAAAACAAAAAGGCAACCTACTGAATGGGAGAAGACATTTGCAAATGATTTGTCCAATAAAGAGTTAATAGCCAAAATATATAAAGAATGTACACGGCTTAATACCAAAGGGGGGGAAATAATCTGATTAAAAATGGGCAGAGGGCCTGAATACACACTTTTCCAAGGAAGACATACAGTCAACAGACACATGAAAAGATGCTTAATAGCATTAATGATTAGGGAAAGGCAAATCAGAACCACAATGAGATATCATCTTATACCTGTCAGAAGGCTAGAATCTAAAATATGAATAATGGTAAATGTTGGTGAAAATGTGAAGAAAAAGAAACCCTTGTGCACTGTTGGTGGGAATGTAAATTGGTGCAGCCACTGTGCAAAACAGTATAGAGATTTCTCAAAAAAATTAAAAATAGAAATACCATAATATGTAGTAATTCTATTACTAGATATTTACCATACACACAGTGGACTATCACTCAGCCATAACAAAGAATGAACTCTTGCCATTTGCCACACCATGGGTAGACCTAGAGGGTATTATACTAAGGTTAAGGGAAATAAGTCATAAGGGAAAGAAAATACCATATATATCACTTATATGTAGAATCTAAGAAACAAAACAAAAGCAGAAACAGACACATAAATACAGAGAACAAATCAATGGTTGCCAGAGGGGAGGTTGGGCAAAATGGGTGAAGGAGAGTGGGGGAAAAAAAGGCTTTCAATTATGGGATGCATACATCACAGGAATAGAAGGTACCGCACAGGGAATACAGTTAATGGTATTGCAGTAACGCTGTGTGGGGACTGATGGTAGTGACACTTAGGGTGAGCACAGCATAACATATAGATCTGTCTAATCACTATGTTGTATGCTTGAGACTAATGTGACATTGTATGTCAACTATACTTCAATCTTTTAGAAAAAGAATATTAGCTTCAGGAAATTGTGAACAGAAATTTGCCATAGTATCATAAAGTGAAACCAACAGAAGAAATCAGCTTTATAAAGTTTTTGAGATTTGCTAAAAATCAACTACGGTGTGTTACACACTTGTGCTCCTCAAATCTAAGATGTAGAGAAAAACCTAATGCCTTATGGTTGTACTTTATACCTATAAGTAGGAAGAAAAGATCCATTGCAGATCATGGATCCATTAGGAAAAGAAAAAAAAAAAAAAAACGTAGCTGGGGACTATAACCACAGGAAAATGAATTAACATGATGTGCTGAATATTTGTCAGGTTCTGTACTTTTAGCTCCTCCTATATGTAAGTAAAGGGAAGCTTCAGTAATATAAAACTTCTAGACTTTTACAGTTACCTATTTTCAAGTTTAGAAAAAACACAATAATCTGCTTTGTGACTATATTCATTCTTTCGACTTTTAAAGTAGGGCCTTTAAAGAAAGGGCAGAGAATTGAGATGATAAAGAATGGAAGCAACAACAAAGACAAGATGAAAGTGATAGGAAGGAAAGGCAAAGGCTCACAGACACAGAAAGAAAGAAACCAAGAGAAAGGCCCATAGGAAAAACAAGCAGAAAGATTTCCAGCTGACCTACACAGTCAGTTGTAGCCGTTTATAAACACTGCTGCTTGTTAGTCACAAGATTATGCTGCGGCTCTTATAGCTATATTTACAACTGGAACATCTATGTCTTGTCACTTGTCTCAGCTGCTGGTTGAAATTAAGTAGCAGTTTATTCTGGCATAAATGGTGAATCGAGCTGTCTGGAATTTGCAAATAGGTCTTTCCTCTTTGGGACTTCTATACACTCTCATCCCAGCAGCACCACCCTCCCTACCACGCCACACAAAGTATGTCAGAGATGGCAAAGTCTTTAAGGACTGTTTGCCTATAAATCCTTCTTTGTTCTTTTCTTAGTAGGGTTTTACAAATGTGAATGCTTGACAGTATAACCCATACAGAAAGCTCAGAAGCCTCACAGAAAAGTAGTCAAGATTAAGTGTTCAGGTAGAACCTGGGTTATTATTGGCTGTATAGGGACTGGTTATCAGGTAATGAAGTGCTTAATCTACAATTACCTAAACCATTTGGAGGCACATGGTAAATGTGAGTTGCTGAAGCTATCATAATTGTTTTCTAGCTTCAGCTTACCATTTTTATGAAAATAAAGAATACAGATTTAGTACAATTTGGAGGCAACAGTTTTATCAGTGGACTCTAACTACTATACTAATCGTCTAGACTTGTGCTCATAGCTAGCAATACTTACATCGATTCTGGTTAATTATTATTAGATGCGAATTTTTTTTAAAGTCTTGCTTAAAGAGTTCTTGGTTCATGTGCATCATATTATTAACTTTTGGGTGACTTGTTTTTCCACCTCTTATTCTTCTTTAAAGATACATGCACATAGGCATGTATCTTTGGGAAATTATCTCCATATTTTACAGTATAATACTATACCTTTAAAGGAAAGTTTAGAAGAGCTAGTGTAAAAATAGTGTATGGATAAAAATACCTCAGCTTTGCCACTATACTAGGTCATTATTAGGGTTAATTATATTTTAACAGAAGAAGAGTTTCTTCAGTGATTCTATTTCATTGTTTAACCAGATTCATTAACAGAGATGCATAGAAACATGAATTCAGAGTAAATTTTACAGTTCTTCTCTATTACTTAATTTTGTCAGCTAAAGGTGCAATTTTTATTCATTTTTACTGCTTTATTAAACCGCAAAAGTTTCTAGAGATGTTTCATCTCTAAAAGATGCTAAGAAATTGTTCACATGGAAACATAATATAGCACATACTAAAATCCTAAAGTTCATTAGCATTTTCTTCAGGTAAATTTCACTGACTGAAACTGGTTGAGAATATTATATGATTCATGATACATCAATCATGATATATGATTTGTACGCATGTGTTGATTCTTTTTCTAAAAGACAGATGTTTATATTCTTTTTGGGACAAGACTGAAATTTTAGATCAACAAGAGTAAAATGAATGACTTTTCCAGAAAATGAGGAGAACAGAAGGAGAAATAGGAGAAAGGGGGGAAAAAAAGAGAAAGTGATGAAGAGAAGAGGAAGTAAATGGAGGAAAATAAAGAGAGGTGAGGAAGGTGGGAAAAGGGCAAGGGAAGAGAGGAAGAAAAGGAAAAGGAGGTTGGGCAAGAGGGAGAGAAAGGAGGGGGGACAGGGAAGAAGGAGAAAAGAATTAACAGCAGAAAAAAGGGAAAGGGTAAACAATAAGGAAAGAGAAAGAGGAGGAGGAAGAAGACAAGGCCAGGGAAGTAGACACCCTTAGGCTTGGCTGAGGGTTCTAAGGGGAAGGATGATACTGCCAGAATTGTCACTCTGGACTCTCAATCCAATAGCTTTTCTTTTTTAACCATAAAAAAAGATGAATAGGGGAAAAAAGCAAGGTATAGGTTTTCAAGGCAACACTCCAAAAACTGCCAGCCAGTTCCCTTTGTGTTTGAGTTACTTCTATGTTGAATTAAGTGTATAGAAAATATTTACTGGTAGTGAATATGCATTTGTTTCTCTCTTTGCTCTTTTACTTTGCTAGATTTTTTCACTATCTTGGCTAGCAGATAAATTCCACTTTCCCAAACCTCAATTTCTTACACAACAGACTGCTGGTGAGTTATAGAATATTCTGTCCAGACACTAATAATACTATCATCCAGGAAGAGAACTTTGGAAGGCTAGAGAAACCTTCAAATGCAAAGACAAGGGCTATTGCTATGGACTGCCAGGGCACTCAAATACCAAGTCACTGTTTTTCTCCTTTAGCTTATTGAGGCTTTGATTATATTCAATATTACGAACATAGATACAAAGATGCACAAAACATAACCCATTTTCTCTACCAGGAATTATCCCTTACTAACTATACATGGGACAAAGTATAGGTGATTCATTAACGTCTGAGTCTTTCATTAACGTCTGAGTTAGTATTCCAATACAAAGCAGGTTGAATTAAAGTCTACAGATAAAACCAGAGGCCACAGTAGAGCCTGTTACTTCTATGTACATCTAAATCTTAGAATTTGCATACTTTGGTCAGTAGCATGAGGAAGAAAGTTGAAAACCAGGTGGGTTGTGGCATGGGGATTTCAATAAGCAAGGTCTGGAATAATTCATATTTAGGTATAAGAAATCAAGGGAGGGATGATAGGCCCTGTGGGTGCAAAAGAGGGCACAGACCCAGAGTACTTATCCAGATCTATCAAGTAGAGTAAGATGAGCATTAATAAGAATAGAAGATGGGTTTCTGTTTCTAAGGCATAAGAATTTCATCCACTAGAAATGATAGCCCAGTGAATGTCTGGAGCATTATTAATAAAACAGGGAACCTGGAAATGAGGCAACCAGAATCTAATTTAGCATGGAAAAATTGAGCTAATAGTTCCCCCATTTCCACATTCTAATGAAGTTGGGACTTCTGAGACTCCCCATGTTGTACTGAACTAGGCTGGATCTGAGGCAAAACTTTAAGGTGTCTCTGGCCCCTGACTTTTGGTTACTTTAACCCAGAGACAGAAAACTGAACTGATGGTTGCTCTGGAAACTTACTACCCCACTGTGAGCTTAAACTGGAATTTGCTATGACAGGGTGATAGGGAATGGTTCCAAATTATTTTAATTGCTACTTTTGAAAAGAAGAATATGTGACACAGAGTCATAACAAGCACTTATATATCATCTAACAGAACCATCATAAACAATTGGAAAAATATAAGAAATATAAAGGACTTAAGCCCCTTTGTTCATTACTCAAAGCAGTATTAAACAACATTTAAATATAACAACACTTGTTTTTAGTTTTTGGCTTTTGATAATTATTTTTTATGCATTCAAGCAGATCTAGCTCACCTCAAATTTTCTGGAGACATGCCCATGGGGTTTTAATCACACATGAGAAACTGCTTCAAGGGGCAAAGGTGTTCTCACCCATTTCCTCACCTCTCTGGGACAACCATATTGCAACTTTGATGTCCAAACAAACTCCATTACCTCAGCCAGAGAGTATAATGTGCCAGCCCCTCTCTGTTCTTTAGTAGCAACAATTGTCAAGCTGTTCAACAATTTTTGAATGATTATTTTAAAAAACATTTTTAGCTGTCCATGTTATATTCATTACAGTAATATGAATTTTACTTTTCTGAGAAAGGTTACCACAGATCTTGGGAGAACTTACATAATATAAACAGTCATAGTTTCCCTGAGAGAGAAGAATATTGTTAAATGTATGTATATATATAAAAAGGTTTCAGGCCTCAAAAGGAAAATTCAGCCAAATATTCCTCTGATCATGAGCTTAAATGACTTAGAGCACAGCAGAACAATGATATCCAGGATTCTATTAGTAATAGAGCAAAGCCAGTACTCTTGAGTTCTGCAAGTGCTGTTTTACCATTTACAAAATTTTGCTAATTAGATTTAGATAGAATTTATGTATGATGTGTCAGCATGAATTGTTTATATTATAGTTAGGTTTTATTTGTATTCAAACCAAATCCTGGGGCTGTTCACACTCAAAATGTTACCTATGTATTATTTGGGGGGGTTCTTCTGAAAATATATTTATTCCAAGGGGCAACGTTAGGATCAGAATCTTTATCCTCTTCCATATCCTCAAACTAAGTCAACATAAACAAACATGTTAGAATACTGAGAGAAATACTTCAGAAACTATATTATGTCTACTGTTTCTTTTTCTTACTTTTTAGAGAATTTTCTGTTTACAGTTATGTACAGGGCAGGAAATTCCATCTATCCTATGGGATTTCACCACTTGTGTTTGTATTTTGAGCACAAACAGGAAGTACTATATAGGAGACTTTATCTGCAAAATAAAATTCTTTCCCTCAAATTCAAACTTCCAACCCACTTAAGAAAGGAATATAATGGAAAGTGAGGAGTAGCCTGATGCCAAGTTCAGAAAAAGTAAAAAGAGAAAGAGAATTGTGGGTAACCTCAGAGAAAAGGCAGAAAAATTAAGATGTAAAGAACAGGTAATTGATCAAAGAGAGAAAGCTTAAAGTTTTTCCTGCTACTTTTTCCAAACTTTCCAAGATCATTGTTCCCCATTAAAATACAGGTGTGTAATCATAAAAAAAATATTGAGTTCCCTAACATTATTTTAAATAGGATCTTAATCTTATATTTATTTAAAGTAGTTTTAGGTTTCCAACAAAATTGAGAGGAAAGTACAGAAATGCCTTGCTTTACATCACTAAACAGAATGGTACATATTTTTTTTTTTATCAAGAATGGATGTACACTGACATATCATAATCCCCCAAAGTCTACAGTTTACCTTAAAATTCACTTAGATGTTATACATATTATAAGTTTAGACCAATTATACATATAAAGACATGTATCCATCATGATGATATCATATAGAGGATTTTCACTGCCCTAAAAAAATGTGTGCTCTGCCCATTCATCTCTCCCCGCCTACCCCTACCAATCACTATCTTTTTACTGTTGCCATAGTTTTACCCTTTTCCAGAATGTCATATAGTTGGAATCATACAGTATGCAACCTTCTCAGATTGACTTCTTTCACTTAATAATATAAAGTTAGGGTCATGAGAGACTCCTAACTCTGGGAAAAGAACAAGGGGTGGTGGAAAGGGAGGTGGGTGGGGGTGACTGGATGACGGGCAGTGAGGGGGGCACTTGATGGAATGAGCACTGGGTGTTATGCTATATGTTGGCAAATTGAACTCCAATAAAAAAAATGGTTCCTTTAAAAAAAATAATAAACTTAGGGGCAGCCCAGTGGTTTAGCGCCGCCTTCAGCCCAGGGCGATCTTGGAGACCTGGGATCAAGTCCCACGTCAGGCTCCTTGCATGGAGCCTGCTTCTCCCTCTGCCTGTGTCTCTGCCTCTCTCTCTCTCTCTGTCTGTCTGTCTCTCTCTCTCTCTGTCTCTCATGAATAAATAAATAAATAAATACAAATTAAAAAATAATGTGTGTTCTAATTTAAAAAAATAATATAAACTTAGGATTCCTCTATGTCTTTTCTTGGCTCAATACTGTTTTGTTTTTTTTTAGTGGAGAATGATATTGTCTGGATGTATCATAGTTTATGTATCTAATCAACCTAAAGATGGACATCTTAGCTGTTTCCAAGTTATGAATAAAGGCACAATACACATCCTTGTGCAGGATTTGTGTGGACATTAAGTTTTTAAATCCTTTGGGTAAATACTAAGGAACGCAGTTGCTGAATAGCTTAGTAAGAAACCGCCAAACTGTCAGCCAAGGTACCTGAATCTTTTTTGCACTACCACCAGCAATGGATGAGCATTCTTATTGCTGTACATCCTTGTCAGCACTTGGTGTTGCCAGTGTTCAGATTTTGGCTACTTGGATAGGTGTAAATTGGTATCTTGTTGTTTTTCTAATATAATTTTAATGTGGGCTTCATCTCTGGTCCTTCTGCAAATTTCCTGCCAAAGTTGCTTATGAATAATTGCATGAAAATATCATTCCATATTAATAATCATTGGTCTTAATTAGTCCCCTTGAAGAAAGGGTTAAACTTCACAGATTCCACTGAGAGAATGAAAATAGAACAAGAAAATTCTCAACATGTATTATTTATAGTGAGATTTTGGTCATAATAGAGTTTTGTACACAGGATGGATATACAATTAATAATTGATAAAGAATGACTATAACTTGATTATGCAGTATGCAAAGAGGTCATCTCCTGGACTTTCTATATTATTATTAGAATTTAATGATTCATGATCATGAATGATTTTGAAATTCTTATATAGTTATATAGTAGATACTATTTGCAGTGTGGCTTTGCAGCCCCTCCATCAAAGATGGAATCTTTTCCTCACCTCCATTGAATTTGGGCATCTTAGGAATTTTTACTGGCTAATAGAAAGTATCAGAAAAAATGATGTGGCAATCTCAAGCCTCAAGAGTTTATGTGTTTGATTTTTTTTTCTTAGATCCATATGACCACCAGGTAAATAAGTCTAGGTTAGCCTGCTGGTGGATGAAAGACTACATAGCACAGAACTAATTTATCCCAGGTGAAGCTATCTTAGAGCAGTGAATCCCCTGTCAACTAACCAGCTGACTGTAGACCCACCAGCAAGACTAGTCATGATCAGGTAAACCTGAAACAGACCAACTACCCAACTGACTAATTTTGTGAACTAAAGCTAAATAAATGCTTATTGTTTAAACCATTGAGGGGAGTGGGGGAGATGGTCATGTTTTAATGAAGCAATTGATAATATAGCATTAGAAGGCTTAGCTTATGAATCAAATTTAGGATAATTCTTCCCTACTACCCTCATGCCAAAAGAGAAAGCCTTAAGTCCATATACAAGGTACTGGCATAGATGAGGTTTGTTGCTGGCATTCACTATCCCAAGTACACCTCTTCAGCAAGTGTTCATCTTTACTAGATGCTAGAGATAAAACACTTAACTATTCAGATGAAAATATCTACCCTAGATATATAAGTAAAAGATCATAGAAAGTGATTAAGGGATAAGAAAAAAAAAATAAAGAGAGTGTAATAGGAAAAAAAAAAGATGTTGCACTTTTGGATAGAGCTATTCGGGAAGACCTCACTATGCTGGTGATATATGATAAACATTCCCAAAAGAAGAGAGAGTAAAACATCAGAATATCTGAGGAAAGAATATCCCATATACAGGCAAAGTCTGTGTAAGGGGTAAGGTAGGAAGATGCCCAGTGTGCTGGAGCAACTGAAAAGAGGCCAGGGAGAAACAATGGGGAGAGTAATAGGGAATGGAGTCAGAAAAACAGCTGGAAACATAAAATAAAAAGGGTTTTCAGGCCATTCTAAGATTGGGCTTTTATTCTTTATTTATTACACAAAAAAAAACACTAGAGAATTTTTAGCAAAATAGTGGCAGGATTTGGCTTTCATTTAAATAGTATCATTTTGGCTTCTGAATTGAAAATATACTTGAGAGGCAAGGACAAAAGCAGGAAGATAAAACAGGTGTCTGTATTAATAATCCAGGTGAGACATGGTGACTTGGGCCAGGATCACATCAGTAAAAAAAAAAAAAAAATGGTCAGATTATAATTACATTTAACAGGGCTGAGGGATGTGTGATAAATTCAATAGGTGGTATGAGGGAAGAAAGGTCTTTGGCTTGAATAAGAACTTACTAGCATATTATTCTCAAATGACATGAGCTTATAACGTGAACAAACCAATGTCAAATCACAAAAATAGCCTTGATTTTGTCTACCATAGGTAGAGCTGCTATTCTGTTGTTTAATATGGCAGGTGTTTTTCAGAATATTAGTCTTTAGGTGTAGCTGAAAGGTAGAAGATTTATAAAGGGAGAAGATGAATCTCCATCTCTTCCCCACCCCCATGAGGGTTCAGTGACTGTAAACTGTTAATAATTCATTTTGATCATTTGAGATACTTTACATTTGAAGCCTGCATATAATGTACTGATTAAATCACATTATGCGTAGCTGGATGAATATATTATTAAACAAATTACCCCTTTCCATAACCATGAACTGTGCATCTGTAGCAAATGGTTGAACATTTTAATAAGGAAGAGTGTAATTATATTACGGTCATTGCTTTTTGCAGGTTTATTGGCCACATTTTGGAGGTGAATATCTTCCAATGAAGATATTTATTGTAAAGGAAGGATTTTCAAGTTCTAGTCAGTACTCGTAACTCACTGAAAATATCCCTGCTTGGAGAATAAGGGAGCACGGGGGAGGAACTTTTGGAGAAATTATTGAATTTAAAAGCAATAAATCACCAATTGGTCTTTTTTTTCCCCCAGGAATCACTCCTTGCTGCTGTTTATCTGCCTAGCTACCTACTTAATTTACACTGAACGTAAAACAATGCAAAGTAAATAAACAGAACAATAATAAAATCCTCTATCTTTTTATTGTTAGATGAAAAGAAAATATTTCAGCAAGTGGAAGACTCACTTGCAATGTACCAACTCAATCCTGATCCAAGAGGAGGGCTCCAAATGAGAGTACTAATTAAGAAAAATTCAAAGGAAATTTTTTCTAATAAGTGAAAAAATAGTTTTGACCGTCCAAAGTCTATGACCTCACTACAATTAATAATCAGCCCAAAACAAGTGTGAATTAAAGAGATTAAGTTGTGTTTCAAAAATAATTAGAAGATAAAACATAAGGAATTGCATGCTGGCAAGATGTTTGGGTTTTGTCAATGAAGAGTTTAATGACAGTTCTTCAGTAATGCACTCAACTCTCAGAAAATGGCAGTTATAAGAAGGGAATGCATTTTCTGGTTTATAGGAAAAAAAGGAAGAAAGTCTTATTAAACATTAAATCTGCATTTGAATAACTGGCCAAGGATATTGTAAAGTAAAAAAAAAATCAGTGAAGATAATAAAATTTTGTTTATTCATTTATTCAAACATTTTATTTAAAACTAGGATAACTGAACTAATTTTCTCAACTTCTTTTCCCTGAAGAGCGTGAAACAACTTTTGTCATCTTAGGATGGATATAGAGCAGTGGCTGGTTCTCAGATTGGACTGAATTTTACAATCACTACATTTACTTCATATTATATCCATTCTCAGAACCCACTCCAGAATTGTTAACTAGAATCTATATGTGATGGAACTTGGGCATTAATGTGTAAAAGTTCCATGAGTGATTCTAATGTGTCACTATATTTGGGAAATAGGAAAATTCTGTTCAAAATAGCTCCACATATACAAAAATTGGACAACCACTCAGCCTAACAAGCTTCACATTTAAAATTTACAGAGAAGGTTTGAATCCTAGTCATGATGACATATTTGCAGATTTCTTTAAATTTGAAAAGCCTTTCTCTAACATTTAGCAGAGTTCAAGAGTTAAAAGAAATTAATCTTGATTGGAGTTAGATTTTGTGGGTATGATAATTAATTTTACGTGTCAACTTGACTGAGCCATGGGGTATCCATAGTCTGGTCAAACATCATTCTGACTGATTCTGTGAGGATGTTTATGTTTATGGATGATATTGCCATTTAAATCAGTAGACTGAGTAATGCACATTGTTCTCCCTAATGTATTTACCTCATTCAACCTATTAAGGCCCAAACACAACAAAAAGGCTGCCTTTTCCCTGACTAGGAGAAAATTCCTCCTGTCTCAAAGCCTTCAGATGGGGACATCAATTATTTTCCCTTTAGGCTTAAAACTGAAGTACTGTCTCTTCCTGGGCTTTGTTTTTTTTTTTTTTTTTTTTTAATTTTTATTTATTTATGACAGTCACAGAGAGAGAGAGAGGCAGAGACACAGGCAGAGGGAGAAGCAGGCTCCATGCACCGGGAGCCCGACGTGGGATTCGATCCCGGGTCTCCACAGGATCGCGCCCTGGGCCAAAGGCAGGCGCCAAACCGCTGCACCACCCAGGGATCCCTCTTCCTGGGCTTTGAATCTGCTGATCTTCAGCTTTGAACTATAGAACCAGTTCTCCAATTCTCATTCCTTTGGACTTCAACTGGAATTGAACCATTGACTTTCCTGGGTGTCCAGTTTGCTGACTCACCCTGAAGATCTTGGGACTTGTCAGCCTCCATTATCCTGTAAGCCAATTCCTTAGAATAAATATTTCTATAAATGCACATATTCAGAAATGGGTAAAGAAGAAGGAAGTAACTAGTATATATGCCAAGAAACAAGATCTATTAATACATAATGTAGACAGGTAGATGGATGGATTGATAGGAGATAAAGGTATATAGATGCATGTCACATATGCACATCTATAAATTGAGAGAGTAGAGATTATTTTTGCTTTTTTACCTCTCTGATTTCCCTAATATGCATTTAACCTTAGTATTTAAGTTATAAGATGTCAGGAGGGCATGACTGCTAGAAGAGGAAACCATCCAAAGATAAATAAACTGGATTTTGGGGTATCATGTTTGGGGACTGCCAGAGTGTTTGTGATTATATAAAATCAGGGATTCTTGTGTCATGTCAAAAAGAAGCATGACTTTGCTATTGCCTTTTTGGGAAAATACATATGGTTAAAGAGGTATATGTAGGTATCAGGTTGAAAAGGGATAAGTTGAGCTGGATTGTCTATTGTCAACTTCATTATATTGGGTGCTACACTTCTCAGACTTTCTTTTGTTCTATCATTTCAAGTTGGAGTTGGCAAAAGATGTAGTTGTGTGAGTTTTGCCAGGTATAATGTAAACAGCATTTTTACTTTTAGAACTTTGTTAGAGGCAGTAAGATTCAAAATTCAAAGTTTCCAGAGGATTCCAGTTTTTCCCTGCTTTTGCCCTCTCCACAATCATCTCTCCTTTGTGAGTTCCAGCCTTGCTTAACCACAGTGACCTTAGACCCCCACCACACACATAGCTGAAAACTCAAATGTAGTATCCATGTAGAGCCAAATGCCTGCCATCAACATCAACCTACCTTCATGGTCCCACTCTAGCAAGGAATGCACCCATTCTTCCAAATTTTCTTGCTCATATGTGCCAAAATTGGTTAGTGATTTTTTTCCTGATTCTTCAACAATTATTTTTATGGCTTTATTTCCCTATTTCTTCCTATAATTGTTTAACTTCTAGTTTCTGTGAAAAATTCCATATTCCAAACTCATAGTAATACTGGTTCAATCCTGACACATGGAGAGAACAAATAGACTTGAACTCCAAACTCTGTGGAAATGAAGATTAAGAACGTTAAAAAAGGATATTGGACTTAAGGAAAAAACACTACACAATTAATCAAATAGACATGATTGATAAAAACTTCAATTAACTCCAATTGAAGCAGAAGAATATGGCATAGAAAATATGAACAAAGCTGAACACTATAATGAACTTGGAAAATATCTCGAGATGGGGCTTACATTTTACTCCATCTAATTCAATGCTATTCAAACTTAAAGATGACAGTGTTTAGGAAAACTTTTCAATTACCATCTAACAAGTTACAGGGACACAATTCTGAAAGAATCTGTTTAGTGTTTCTTAATTTGTCTTTAATCCTGAATATATTGCTTCAAAAAGTATTACTGTTGAACTCTTGACAATATGTGAAAAAAATGAGTTTATTGAATTAAAACTTTGATATATGCAGTGTTTTAATATTTATACATAACTATTACGAATTTAAAGAACATTGGGTCAATATTTTATTAACAATACTGGGACATTCTGTTTAGCTGTGACTCAGTATTTTTAACTAAGTTGAGCAGCACAAAAACTTTTTTCCTTCTTTTTTTTCTTTCATTTGTAATGGTTAGGTCTAGAGTTCTGATAGCAGTTTTCAAATTTTGTCATGGGCTATTCATTTGGTAGCATAAAGAAACAGTCCCCAAGACCATGAAAGGTAGGAAAAGATATTATTAGAAAGGCTTCTGAGGGTTCAAAAATCAAGAAGATATAATGTTTTCTTTTCAGGAACTGAGACTATACAGGGAAAGATATACAAATATGAATAACTGAGACAATTGCTCTAAAATACCCAGATGAATCTTCACACATAAATAAATCAAATAAATCCAGAATTTTTTAAAAAAGAATAAACGTATCAAAAACTACTTAACCCAACAGCTTTTCTGTGGCCAGTATGAAACCAAATTTGCAGATTTTTTGTTTCTATCTGGATATTCTTAGGTCTCACTTAAATTACTCAGCCATAATCTCCATATCTCATTGCAATTATCATTTTTAAGTGATATTTGCTTTTCTGCTTCTCTTATCTTGCTGAACAAGGAGAGGGAAACCAATATGAGGAAACTTTTCATATCAGCTTGATGCTGTTCATATTAATTATTTATTAAAAGTTGAGTTCAACTTTAGGGAGCTGCTTCAATAATTAATAGTTTAACAGCAGTAGACTATACTAGAAACCAGTAACAAGACTTTTCAAATCACCCAGGAGTGAAGAGAATTTTGAATGGCTAAAACCCATACAAAGAATGGGATTTTGGTTATTAGCCATTCCAGTTCTGCTTTAGAACAAAACTAGTCTCAGAAAAAGTATATTGCTTAAAGTATACAGAGTTATCATGAACATTGTCCCTGAAATATTCTTTATACACATTCAAAGCACACATTACAACATTCTTTCTGCATTTGAATGTCTACTACCAACCTACTCATGTGCAATACAGGTTTTTAATAAAGAATACTAAAATAGATTTATCAAATAAATTTTTGCATATAGAGATGTCAGTGGAAAATAGTTTTCATTAAGTTTCAATAAACCCATTTAAGAGGATAAAGTTAAAAGCAAACATTCTTTGTACAGTAGTTCCCATTCCTAATATGTGTTTCCCAAAATAGCACCATCTTACTAATGAGCATGAATGGTATTTTGTGATCTGACAGTAAGCTGGAGCGAAAATACACTCATAAAGCATGTTGATTTTTCAACAAAAAATGTAGCCTCTGGAAATAAAAATATATCTAAGTTGTTTGCCTTCAAGGAGATAGAGGAGTAAGTGGTAAGTTTCAAAGAAGGTACTAAAGTTCTAAAATGCAGCAATGAAATCCTGATGAGAAGTCAGGGAAAGTTTCCCAGAATAGAGTGACACTTATAGATGCCTGTGGCACAGAGACAAGGAAGTATAGCATTTCAGGAAGAGAAGATGTATAAAAACATGTGTGACAGAGATTATTAAAGGTCCTCCAGTATCCATTCCCACTTCTTTCTTTTAAAAATTGTTCTCCAATTATTTTTCCTCTTTTAGCAGCCACATAACATCGGTGGCTTCAAAAGTCCTTTTTGTTGTTTTTCTCCAATATTTTTATCTGGCTAGAGGTGGCCATGTCACTATGTTTAAGACATTAGGAAATAAGGAGAAGTTATCCTTACTGCATCTTCCAGTTCATACCCTTTTTAAAATAAAGCTACTTATTCTTTACTTCTCTCTCCTCCTTTCTATACTGAAATGCAGAAAAGGTGACACAAAGTTAGCCTGAACCAAGAAAAATGAGAGTTTTACCTTGGGAAATGATGGGACATCCTAACAGAGGAGACCTGGTCCCTGCCCATTCTGGATTATCTGCCTCAATTCATACTGTCATGTGAGAGAGAAGTAAAATTTTACCTCATGAGAGCTGTTGTACTTACCATTCTTCCTGTAATGGTAGCTTAGTCTAGACTCTAGTCAATATATTTCAAAAGAATGCTTGTGGTACATTCAAAAAGGCTTGAGACTCAAATATAAAGAAGACAGTATATGCTACATTTGGTTTATCCATCAGCTGATGAACACTTGGGGTATTTCCACCTTTTGGCTGTTGTGAATAGTCCTGCTATGATTCTCTGTGTACATGTATTTGTTTGAATACATACTTTTAATCATTTGGAGTATCTACCTAGGAGTGAAATTGCTGGGTCAAATGGTCATTCTATATTTAACTTGTTGAGATACCATCAAATGATTTTCCACAGTAGTTGCACCATTTCACACTCTCATCAGCAATGTAAAAGAGTTTCAATGTCTCCACATCTTTGCCAACATTATTTTCCTTTTTAAAAAAAATTCAGGGACGTCTAGGTGCTCAGTGGTTAAACGCCTGCCTTCAGCTCAGGTTGTGATCCTGGGATCCTGGGATTGAGTCCTGCATCAGGCTCCCCACAGGGAGCTTGCTTCTCCCTCTGGCTATGTTTCCACCTATCTCTGTGTGTCTCTCATGAATAAATAAACAAAATCTTAAAAAGAATAAATGAATGTCAGCCTACCTAGTGAGTATGAGGTGATATTGTGATTTTTATTTTGCATTATCTTAATAATTGTGTGAGCATCTTTTCATATGTTTGTTCATTAATTTGTACATTTTCTTTGCAGAAATGTTTATTCAAGACCTTTGCACAATTTTTAATTGTTGTTTAATTTGGTTGTTGTGAGAATTCTTTACATTATTCAGTGACTAGACCCTTACCAGCTATATGATTTGCAAACTGTTTATCTCATTCCATGGGTTGCCTTTTTGCCCTTTTGATAGTATCTTTCGATGAACCAAAATTTTTAACTTTGATGAACTCCAAATTATTTCTTCTTCAATGTGTTGCTATGTTTTTGATGTTATATCTAAGAAACCATTGCTAAATCCAATGTTATTAAGTTTACCCGTATGGTTTTTTTCTAAGAGTTTTATAATCTTAGCTTTTTAAAAAAATATTTTATTTATTCATGAGAGACACACACAGAGAGAGGCAGAGACATAGGTAGAGAGAGAAGCAGGCTCCATGCAGAGAGCCTGATATGGGACTCGATCCAGGACTACAGGATCACACCCTGGGCCAAAGGCAGGTGCTCAACCGCTGAGCCACCCAGGGATCCCAAATCTTAACTTTTATATTTAGGACTATTTTTTTTTCTATTTTGAGGTAGTTTCTTTATATGGTGTAAGGGAAAGATCCAGCTTCATTGTTTTCCTGTGGTTATCCCTTCTCCCAATACAACTTGTTAAAATACCTTCCTCCACTGAAAGGTCTTGGTACCCTTGTCTGAATCAGTTGGCAATAGTTGCATAAATTTATTTCTGGACTCTAAATTCTATTCCATTGTTGTGTATGCTCATCCTTATGATTATACTATACTTTTTGATTACCAGAACTTTGTAGTAAATTTCCAAATTGGGAAGCATGGGTCCTTCAACATTGTTGTTGTTGTGGATATCCTTTTTTCCCTAACATTGTTTTGACTTCAGGTCAGGGTATCTTGCAATTCCCTATTAACTTTAGTATTGAGCTTCTTATTTCTGGAAAAAAAAAAGGCTATTGGGATTTTGATAGGTTTAGTACTGAATCTGAAGATCACTTTGGGGAGTATTGCCATCTTTATAATAAGTCTTCCTGTTCATGAGCACAGAATACCTTTCCATTTATTCAGATCTTTAATTTTTGTAGTTTTCAGTGTATAAGTCTTGCATCTCCTTGGCTAAATTTATGTTTTAATACTATACTAAATGGAATTGTTTTCTTAGTTTGCTTTTTGGGTTAGTCATTGGTAGTATATAGACATACAATTTATTTTTCTATGCTAATATGAATCCTGAAACTACAGAATTCATGTATGAGCTCTAATATTATGTGTGTGTGTGTGTTATTTAGAGTTTTCTACATATAAGATCCTGTCATTGAAGAGAGATCACTTTGCCTCTTTCTTTCCTTGTTAAATGCCTTTTGTTTTCTTGCCTAAATGTTCTCAATAAAACTTCTAGTACAACTCCAAATAAAAATGGCAGGAGCAAGCATTTGCCATCCTTTACTTATTCCTGATCTAAGGAATAAAGTTTCAGTCAGAGTATCTGGGTGCCTCCCTTGGTTAAGCATCTGCCTTCAACTCAGGTCATGATCCCAGGGTCCTGGGATTGAGTCTCCGGTTGGGCTTCCTGCTCAGGGAGGAGTCGGCTTCTCCCTCTGCCCCTCCCTCCCGTCATGCATGGGCTTACATGCATGTGCATGCTGGCGTGCACAAAATTAAATACAATCTTTAAAAAAAAAGTTTTCAGTCTTTTGCCACTGAGTGTTATGAGTTAAATTATGTCCCCTAAAACAAAACAAAACAACAGTATGCTTGGGTTCTGACACCCAGCACCTTTCCTAATTTGGAAATACGGTTGTTGCAGAAATAATTAGTTAGGATATTGTCATACTACAGTAGGGTAGCTCCCTAACCAAATACAACAATATTTCATCAGAAGAGGATCATTTAAAGAAGGACCCTCAAGGAGAACACCATGTGATGACAAAGGCAGAAATTGGCAGAGCTGCAAGCCAAAGTAGGCCAAGGATTGACAACCACCATCAGAAGCTAGAAAAAGGCAAAAAAAAGATTGTACTCAGAATCTTAGAATATAGCCTTGCTGACACCTTAATTTTGGACTTTTAGCTTCCAGAGCTATGGAAGAATCAGTTTCTCTCATTTTAAACCATCCAGATTGTGGTACTTTCTTATAGCAGCCTTGGAAATTTGTACACATATGATGCCAGCTGTGGGGTTTTTTATATATGGGCTTTAGCCAGTAGAGAAAGTTCCCGCTATTCTTAGTTAAGTGTTTTTATCACAAGGTTAGCTGAATATTGCCTAGGGCTTTTCTGCAAAATTTGATATGACTTTTTTCCCCCTTCATTCTATTAATGTGACTTTCCTATGTTGAATCATGTTTGCTTTCATGCCCTTCTTGGTCATGGTATCACTTTAATATGCTGCTGGACTCAACTAGTGTTTTGTTGGAGATTTTTTTGCATCTGTATTACTGAGGAAGACTAGTCTATCATTTTCTTGTGATGTCTTTATCTGGCTTTGGAACCAGACTGGTTCTAACTATGTGAGTTAGAACTCACATAGAATGAGTTAGGAAGTATTCCATTCTCTTCAACTTTTTTGGAAGAGATTGAGAAGGAGCAATGCTAATTATTTAAATATTTGGTGGAATGTGACCTATTTATTGAGCTAAAGCTTCTGATAACAGGTTCATTCATTTGTTCATTCATTCTTTCTTTCTTTTTGTAAGTCTATTTAGATTTTATATTTTTATTGAATCAAATTTTCATAGGTTGTGTGTGTGTTGTTAATTTCATCAGAGGTAACTTGCTGGCATACACTTGGTCATAGTCTCTTATAATCCTTTTAGTTCCATAAAATCAATAGTAATATTCCTACTTTAAATTCCAAGTTTAATAATTTTAACTTTCTTTTGTTAGTCTAGCTAAAATTGTATCAATTTTATCTTAACAAAGGACTATATTTTAGTTCTCATTAAATTCTCTGTTGTTTTGTCTATTTTCCATTTCATTTATCTTCATTCTTGTATTTATCATTTCATTCCTATTACTAGTTTTGAGTTTTCTGTCTTTATAATTCTTAAAGGTATGAAGTTTGGTTACTGATTTTTTTTTTAACATAGGCATTTATAGCTACAAATTTCTCTCCAAGGTCTGCTTTCACTGTATCCCATAAATTTTGCTATGTTATCATTTTCATTTGTTTTGAAGTATTTCCTTTATGGCTTTGAAGCTATGTGGATCTTTAAATTTCCACTATTTGTGAATTTTTCAGAATTTTCTTCTGTTACTGATTTCTAGTCCTATTTTACCATAATAGAAAAGATAATTTGGATTATTACAATATTTTAAAATTTATTAGGACTTCTTTAATGGCCTAACGCATGATGTATTCTGGAGAATGTTCTGTGTATAACTGAGATGAATATGCATTCCGTTGCTCTTGCGCTTATTTCTGGGCTCTCTATTCTGTTCCACTGAACGTTCCACTGAGATGCATGCTTGTTTTTAATGCCAAACCCATATATTATGATTATTATGGCTTTGTAATATAGTTTGAAATTAGGAAGTATGATGCCTCTAGTTTTGTTCTTTTCAAAATTGCTTTAGCAACTTGTGTCTTTGTAATTCCATATTAAGTTTTAGGTTGTTTTTGTTATTTTCATTTTTTTTTCCTGAGAAAAATGCCATTGGAATTTGATAGGTTTACACTGAACCTGCAGATTGGTTTGGAAAGTATGGACATTTAAAAAATACTAATTGTTCCAATCCATGAACACTGAATATCTTACCATTGGTTTGTGTCTTCAATTCCTTTCATCAATGTCTTCAGCATAGAGATTTTTTTATTCCTTGGTTAAATTTATTTCTACACATTTTATTTTGGATGCCATTGTAAATACTCATTTAATATGTTTAGGTATTCTGATACTGAACACTTGGGATATTTGTACTTTTCATATCCTTTTGCTGAACTGACCTCTTTATCATTATACAGCAAACTTCTTTGTCTCTTGCTACACCTTTTTTTTTTTTTTAAGATTTTATTTATTTATTCATGAGAGAGAGAGGCAGAGACACAGGCAGAGGGAGAAGCAGGCTCCATGCAGGAAGCCCAATGGGGACTCCGGGATCACACCCTGAGCCAAAGGTAGACGCTCAACCTCTGAGCCACCCAGGCATCCCTCTTGCTATACCTTTTGAATTAAAGCCTCTTTTGTCTGAGTAGCTACCCCTGCTGTCTTTTGGTCTCCACTTGAATGGAGTATTTTTTTTTTTACATCCTTTCACTTTTAGTCTATGTGTTTTCTAAGCTGAGGTAAGTCTCTTGTAGGGAGCACATAGCAGTCATTTTTTTTTTTCCCATTCAGCCACATACATACATCATTAAAGTAATGATTAGTATGTATGGACTTATTAATGACATTTTGTTATTTTTTCTGGTTATTTGTAAATTTTTTCCTTTCTTCCAGTTTTTTTTTTTTTTTATTTGATGATTTTCTGTATTGGTATGCTTTGATTCTGTTCTCTTTATCTCATGTGTATCTACTTTAGGCTTTTGATTTATGGTTACCATAAGACTTACATAAAATATATTTATAACACTCATTTTAAGATGATAACTTTAGTTCAAATGCATATAAAAGTTCTCTCCCCAACATTTTATGTTTTTACTGTTACATTTTGCATCTTCTTCCATAATGTATCCATTAACAAATTGTTGTAGTTTTAATACTTTTGTTTTTTTAACCTTCAGCCTTGAGTTATAAATAATTACCCACTACCATTATAACATTTAATGAATTTTGAATTTAACCATATACTTACCATTACCAATGAGTTTTATGTTTTCCTGCTACTAATCATTATCCTTTCTTTCCAGCTTGAAGAACTAACTCCCTTTAATATTTCTTGTAAGGCCACTTCAATGATGATGAATTCCTTCATCTTCATTTGTTCAGAAAATTCTCTATCTCTACTTCAATTCTGATTGGCAACTTTTCTGGGCAGGGTATTTTTGGTTGTAGTCAGCCCATTTTCAACTTGGCACTGGCCTTTACCTCCTCCTCATGCTGAGCTTAAAGATAAGCCCCATTAAATCTTAAGGTTTCCTCAGGGCTGTTTTGAGCACATGTCCTGTCCAAGTTTTGTAAATGGCTTTCTAGCTGCCCCAGTTTATGCTGAAGCTTTCCAAAGCCCTTATTCCCCCAAATTCTTACTTTCCATATTTTCCTCCTGAGCTTTCTCTGTGTCAGCTGTCCAAATTAATATGTTTTCCCATGGAAGGCAACAGCTTTTCATTTGTTTCTTCAATGTTTTCATTGCTTCTCCTGCCTGACAATTTCCAGTTAGGCAAAACAAAAGAGAAGCCCCTTGTCTTAGTCCTCTTGGAAATCTGTCAGGCTCAAACAAAGAATGTTTCTTAGGAACAAGGCCTGTTCCACTCATTTAGAAATCAGACAAGCACATTGGGAATGTGAGCTGCCATTTTAAAGATCTGTGCTATGCTGGGGAGAAGAATGAGGTTAAGGTCAGCAAAAACTCCACGAAGATCTTCTACTATATTTAAATTGTCTCTTTCCTAGTTAAGCATTTGTATGGTTACTCTAAACCTCTGACCAACTCTGAGTGGTGGTAAGGTTAATTCTATCAGTGTTTATGTCATCTGTTAGTGTTTTGGGGGAGGACTAGACCTCCAAAGTTCTCATTTTCACAGATGTTACATGTACCTGCATTTTTAAAAATTAGTTTCAGAGGTAGAATTTAGTGATTCATCAGTTGCATATAACATCCAGGGGTCATTACATCGAGTATCCTCCTTCCTTAATTCCCATCACCCAATTATCCCTTCCCCCCACCCAATTCCCTTCCAACAATCCTCAGTTTGTTTCCTAGAGTTTAGCATCTCTTATGATTTGCCTCCCTTATTTTTCCTTCCATTCCCCTTTGCTCATCTGTTTTGTTTCTTAAATTCCATGAGTGAAATCATACAGTATTTGTCTTTTTCTGACTTATTTTGCTTAACATAATATCCTCTAGTTCCATCCATGTGATTGCAAATGGTAACACTCCATACTTTTTGATGGCTAATATTCCATTTTACATATATATATACATATGTATATATATACATATGTGTGTGTGTATATATATATATATATATATATATATATACACCACACATACACACACACACACATGCATGCCACTTCATTATCTATTCATCTGTCAATGGGCATCTGGGTTCTTTTCATACTTTAAGAATTTTTTTTTCTTTTCATACTTGGCTATTGTGGACATTGCTGCTATAAAGAGTGGGGTGCATGTGCCCCTTTGAATCACTGTTTGTATCCTTTGAGAAATCTCTAGTAGTGCAATTGCTGAGTCATAGGGTAGTTCTATTTTTAACTTTTTGAGGAACTTCCATACTGTTTTTCCAAAGTGGCTGCATCAGTTTTCATTCCCACCAAGTGTCAGAGGGTTTCCCTTCTCAGCATCCTCGCCAACATCAGTTATTTCCTGAGTTGTTAATTGTAGCCATTCTGACCAATGTGAGGTGGTATCTCACTGTGGTTTTGATTTGTATTTCCCTGATGCCAAGTGATATTGAGCATTTTTTCATGTGTCTGTTGGCCATTTGTATATCTTCTTTGGAGAAATGCCTGTTCATGTCTTCTGTCCATTTCTTGATTGGATTATTTATTTTTTGGGTGTTGAGTTTGATAAGTTCTTTATAGATTTTGGATACTAGCCCTTCATCTTTTTTTTTTCTAAGATTTTATTTATTTATTCATGAGAATACATAGAGAGGAGAGAGAGAGAGAGAGAGAGAGAGAGGGAGAGAGAGAGACATAGGCAGAAGGAGAAGCAGGCTATATGTATGCAGGGAGCCTGATGTGGGACTTGGTTCCGGGTCTCCAGGATCATGCTCTGGGCTGAAGGCGGCACTAAACTTCTGAGCCACCCAGGCTGCCCACTAGCCCTATATCTGATAAGGCATTTGGAAGTATCTTCTCCCATCCCATAGGTTGCCTTTTGGCTTTGTTGACTGTTTTTCCTTTGCCATGCAAAAGCTTTTTATCTTGATGAAGTCTGAAGCTATTTCAAAAAATAGAAATGAAAGGAAAACTTCCAAACTTACTCTATGAGGCCAGATTATCTGGATCACAAAACCAGACAAAGACCCCACCAGAAAGGAAAATTACAGGCCAACATCCCTGAACATGAATGCAAAAATTTCTTCTCCCCAAGAAACTAGCTAATAGGATCCAAAAGTACATTAAAAGGATTATTCACCATGACTAAATCGGATATATTCATGGGCTTCAAAGGTGGTTCAACATCTGTAAATCAATCAATGTGATATACTACATTAACAAAAGAAAGGATAAGAACCATACGACTCCCTGAAAAGATAAAGAAAAAGCATTTGACAAAATATAGCATCTTTTCTTGATAAAAACTCTCTGCAATGTAGGGATAGAGAGAACATACCTCAATATCATTAAGGCCATATATGAAAAACCCACAGCAAATACCATCCTTAATGAGGAAAAACAGAGAGCTTTTCCCCTAAGGTCAGGAACATGACGGGGATGTCCACTCTCACCATGTTGTTCAACATACTACTGGAAGTCCTAGCCTCAGCAATCAGACAGCAAAAAGGAATAAAAGGCATCCAAATCAGTAAAGAAGAAGTCAAACTCTCACTCTTTCCTATTTGCAGATGACATGATATTCTATGTAGAAACCTCAGAAGATTCTACCCAGAAATTGTTAGAACTGCTACAGGAGTTCAGCAAAGTTGCAGGATATAAAATCAATGCACAGAAGTCAGTGGCATTTCAGTACACTAACAATGAGGCAGAAGAATGAGAAATCAAGGAATACATCTCATTTACAATTGCACCAAAAACTATGAGATACCTAGGAATAAACTTAACCAAAGAGGATCAATACTCTGAAAACGATAGAATACTTACGAAAGAAATTGAGGAAGACACAAAGAAATGGAAAAACATTCCATGCCCATGGATTAGAAAAACAAATATTGTGAAAATGTTGATGCCACCCAAAGCAATCTATGCATTCACCACAATCCCTATCAAAACACCATCAGCATTTTTCACAGAGCTGGAACAAACAATCCTAAAATTTGTATGGAACCAGAAAAGATGCCGAGTAGTCAAAGTAATGTTGAAAAAGAAAACACTTGCATTTTTTAATGTGACAATTCTGTACTATTGGGTAGAGAACACATGACTTTAGTTCTTTGATCTTTGAATATAATAGAGGTCATGCTTCTTATAGAGAAACATAATCATATATATATGTGTATATATATATACATACATATATATATACATATATATGTATATATATATATATATAGTTATAATCAGTAATGAGGAAGGTTAGAGCTGAAGGAAATATTAAAATCAGCCAATCAAGGAAGGTGACTTGTCTAATATTGTTATTTTCTGACAGAATGAGAGACAGAACCCTGATATGTTATGATCTTGTTCAACTCAGCACTTCTCCATGCATAGCTCTTTATAGAAGACTGCTATTGAATAATTACTAGTACACATTTGTAACTTCCTGTTTAGTTTTCTGTTGGGAACATGAAACTTAATACAATACATACTACTAATTCTCAAAGCCAGTGACACTGGTCTTTATAATGATTATTTTAAAGTCCTTTTTAATACCTGATGCAGAGATTCACATTAAATACACACACAAACACATACACACACATTTTGCTCCCTTTTACATGGTATGAAAATCAATTGGAGGAATTGGGATCCAATTTCCTTTTTGAAATCTTCTTAAAGGTATGGCTTCCTTTCATTTCTTCAAAATTTGGATCTTATGTTTTAGCTTTCAGCATCGATTCAAAATGAGACCAAATGTAAAAAATGAATATATACATTTGTGTGTAGTGGGGAGGAAAAATATAAAAGTGCTGGTGGAAGTCATCAAGAATATATGACCACCAATTGATCTGTGAACTGGACCCAAGCAACCGAAGTCTACCCACACCTCAAACTCCCCTGTCCTTAGAATGTGTGTTTCACTTAACTTTCCTGTTCCTGGAAGCTGATCCAAGGCTACAGCCTTGAGACAGAAATGTGGTGTTGAGGCTATCTGGACCGGGTATATGACTGAAGCTAGTTAAGGCTTTCTACATCCATGACTAGACCCACTTAAGATCTTTTATATAAACTTTTAAAGATTCTAGTAGGCAGGTGCAGAGATCTGGTCATCTTGCAGCACCCAAGATAAGGCTCATAAATAGGTTGGTTGGTTTGTTCCATCTACCACCTACCAATCTGGAGTGGCCTGCTCTTTCATCTCTTCCTGTCCTCAGCATATGGGATCTGATTTCAGATGATATCTAGAAAGCTCCCAAGGAAGTTGTGAACAAGCAATCAGAGTTCTGTAACAGAAGAGCTGCTTGAGAATTCATCATCCAAATCCAAGTTAACTTAATTTGTTATTTAGTGAAATGTTTGAAGGTACTATGTATGAGCTTGGTGAACCAGGAATGGGCAAGTCCTTGGACTGGGAAAGGTATAAAATCAGCAAGCACAGCCTGAGAGACCTGTACTGTACTTGATATCCAAGGACCACAGTCAACTGTTTTTCGAAGAAAGAACTGTCCAGGAGCCACCAATTAAAGGTTTAAATCTACAAATATCAGGACTTTTTCAGTTCATTTTTTCCCTCTATTTTTTATTAGCTTTTTTCCTTTGCAGACAATTCTCATGAGAATTGTTGCCTCTCTTTCTCTCTCTCTCTCATATCCAAGTCTGATGTCATTCTGTCTAGTAATACCCAGTTTCTTCCAAATTTTCTACTGTAAATGTCTTTTTTTTAAGATTTTGTTTATTTATTCATGAGAGACACAAAGGCACAGGCAGAGGGAGAAGCAGGCTCCACACAGGGAGCCCACCGTGGGACTCGATCCTGGATCTCCAGGAGCACGCCTTGGGCTGAAGACGGCACTAAGCTGCCGAGCCACCCAGGCTGCCCTGTAAATGTCTTTCTAGTGTGTTCCCTTATAAAGTTCCTAGGTCATTTCTGCAGACAGCTTTTCAACCTGACTCAGCACCCATGTTTTGCTCTAACATAATTTCCCAGCTGGAGACTATTTCATTTTGGAGAGGTGGTGATATATATATTTTTAAAGTTTGTGAAAGGTCTAAATAGGAACAAAGGTTTCCTCTTCACTTTAATAGCTTGTAGCATACTTGAAATTTCATCTGAATAGAAAAATAAATTTCAAACAGTAAGTTTTGTGGTTTCACAGCACTGTTCAAGCTGTGGAGTCATTAAGAAATAAATTCACCATTAACAATAAATCACTTGAAATAAAGGCAACCATTACAAATGCTTTCTCCTTCTTGATGGATAGTGGTTTGGGGTATATGTGCCGTGGAATCATTATTCTTAGAAGAAAAATAATACTTTATTAATGAAATAAGACTCAAAAGCCTCATTTAAAGACTTCTAGTTACTCAATTTTCTGAGAAGAAAAGCATTTTGTCATTTTAAAAACAAGGAAATGGATACATGTGTTAAGCGATTTGCTCCAGGTCTGACTGAGACTCAGGATTAGCTCCTCTTTTTGCTTTGTCCATTTCTTGCCTAATCTTCAGATGGTTCCCAACACAATATTTAAAAGAGGTGTGGCCATATGCCCACCCCTTGGGTTTCCAGGATGCATGTCCCTTTTACCTACCAATCTACTACATTCACTTGAGTATTATCTTTTTGGTCTTTTAGGAAGAGTATAGTGATATGCCATTGAAAACTAAAGTTCACAGTCTCTGATCATCCTGATGACTTCAACATGCCACCCCTTTGTGTGAATTTTTTTTTTTAAAGATTTTATTTATTTATTCATGAGAGACACAGAGAAGCAGACATAGGCAGAGGGAGAAGCAGGCTCCTCACAGGGAGCCCAATGTGGGACTCGATCCTGGACCTTGGGATCATGCCCTGAGCCAAAGGCAGGTGTTCAACTGCTGAGCCACCCAGATGTCCCATGTGTGAAATTTTAAAATTAACCTTTCTAACATTACTGCATACTAAATTTGAAATGCTGAAACTGATAGTAAATCTGGCAGAATAAAAAAAAAAATCTTCCCAAAAAGATATACTTTTGGGGAAAAATTGAGAAAACACTTAACATTTAACGTGTAGGATAAGGATAAAAGTAGAAAGAAAATAGAAGATTGTAAAGATTGATTAATTTTCCAGAAGAAAGTTCCACAGGTAGATATTATAAATCTATGAATTATCTTGTGTTTTAGTTTTCAATTCACATACCATTTGCTTGTTCTATGTGTTATGCATTTATTTCAAGTTTCAGAAGTAAATTGATCAATACAATTCTCTTGAATTTCACAAGTATGTTGGAATTTTATCATTTTATATTTCACCTGTGAAACCGCACTTTTTGCTGATAGCACCTATGCTTCAGGCATGAAACAGAAATAGGCTTATCTACATTTGCTTTCTAATTAAATTTAAATAGAAGGCAAATTCATGAATATAATCTTCAATATCCCCTGGAAAATATATTAGTTGTTCTTGGACTGTTAGTATCATTATCAATATCTTTTTTTTTTAAAGATTTATTTATTTTAAAGAGAGCAAGCAAATGAGCACCTGCAAGCAGGGGGAGGGACAGAGGGAGAGGGAGAATCCTGGGACAGATCCCCTGCTAAGCAGGGAGTCTGATGCAGGGCTCCATCCCAGGACCCTGAGAACATGACCTGAGCCAAAATCAAGAGTCATCTGCTTTGCCAACTGAGCAACCCATGTGCCCCTTATTATTATTATTATTATTATTTTAATTTTTATTTATTTATGATAGTCACACAGAGAGAGAGAGAGAGGCAGAGACACAGGCAGAGGGAGAAGCAGGCTCCATGCACCGGGAGCCCGACGTGGGATTCGATCCCGGGTCTCCAGGATCGCGCCCTGGGCCAAAGGCAGGCGCCAAACCGCTGCGCCACCCAGGGATTGCCCCTTATTATTAATGTTTTGACTAGAAATTCTAAGTACAAACCAATTAAGTTGTCATAGCCATTCTGCATCTTTAATCTAAAACCACTGGTTAATTGTCGATGAGAATTGAACACCTACTTTGAGCCTAATGTTGACCTTAGTATTACATACATGAAATTCTTGTCTGTATATTTCCATGGCCATGCTACTTCATGTCCCAGGCCTGTCCTTTTACTGATGTGTTTCCTCCAGTCATAGTAACACATGCCCTGTTTTTACTTTCAATCCCTAGTAAACTTAAGCCTTAGAAATAGATTATTATAACAGAAATAGCAATTTACTTCTGAAATTTTCCCAGGATTCTTATTCTCCACAGTGAATCTCTTTAGTTATGGATCTAAAACTAGCATGAAGATTGGAGCAGGCAACACAGCATCCTAGGCTGAGAAGGGAATCCATCGTCTTTGCTCCTCATTCTACCTTAACAGGGCACAGGGTACCCTCCTCAGGGTATATTTTATTTTCACAGTGAGGAGGGCACCACTGTCAAGGGCAGGGAAGTAACAAGCAAGGATGCTAGTATCTCTATAGGTTTCCTGGAATATCCTGCATGACAAAACATCATTTTGCATTCTATGGCAGTTTCAAATACATTTGTGCATATTTATTGATGCATAAAATAGATCATAGAAATAAATACTAAAACATATCTCTATATAACCTTTAAACCCATAAGTAGTTTATGTAAATTTTAACTTTAAGGTTTTAAGGAATATAATACCATATAAATAGAATATTGTATTTTATTTTGCTTGTAGTTTTGAGATGTTCACCTTTAGAAAAATCACAGCATGGGTAGCAATACCAGTTTTGGGTATTTGAGTGATCAATACAACCATCAATTTATTTTATGGTTGTTTCATTAATATTCATTTTACCTAAATGAACAAGCATATGATCATATCACTACATTTTCTAAGGCATTTACATACTGAATGACAATTATAGTCATATTTTTATTAATTTTGTCAATGACTTAGGATATTATACTGATTTTTAAGTAATTTGAGTGTTTAATATTCTTTGTGAATACCCTTAAAATACTAAAGGGGACTTTACATCACAAAGTTATTAAAGATGGATATCAGACCCATTAGAATTAAGAATCACAGTTCTATTGCATATGGAGCAAGTACAGAAAAATAAAGTGTCCCCATCATCTGCGACTGAATTCAAGTCAAAATACTGAATAAAAGATCCAAAACAAATCGGAGCTAAGAGATCCAATGTCATTCTGACTCAGCTGGAGTCAGGTCACAAAAGTGGTTTCAAGTGACCGGCCAGTTAATTCAAAGGACAACTAGTAAGAATAAGAATAGGAAAGTAAAGGTCAAAACAGTCGGGACACCTGGGTGACACAGTAGTTGAGGGTCTGCCTTTGGCTCAGGTCCTGATCCCAGGGTCTTGGAATCGAGTACCACATAGAGCTTCCTGCAGGGAGCCTGATTCTCCCTCTGCCTGTGTCTCTGTCTCTCTCTTTTTGTCTCTCTTGAATAAATAAATAAAATCTTTAAAATATATATATATATAACAGGCAAAGTCTAAAGGAGCTTCTAGCTGAGTAGGAGAGAGGGCGCCCCTTGTGGTGAGGGCGAGGCAAGGCAAGAATGCAGTTTCTTAAATTACCAGCAGCATTAGAGGCTTGCCTGTCTCAACTTCCTGATTTGACCTTTTTATTACGGAAGCCTAGGTAATTTTAAAACAAAGCAAGCAAGCCCAGCTAAGGAAGTATATTTTAAAAAAGGGTCTGGAGGCCATAAGAAAAGAAATCATGAAAGTTCTCATCAGAGGAACCGTGAACTTCTTGCCAGATGCAAGCCCTCAGCCTGGATTTAATTCCCTCCACACCTTACACCTGAATCACTTTATTCTTCACTTGAAAAGGAGCCAAGCTCTGACATGTTTCAATCATTCATTTGCATAGTAACCCAACCAATCCCAGTTAACCTAGTTTCAATCCCAGTTTTGCACAGAAGACATAAAAGAAGGGCATTCAAGACTTCTCCCTTTATAATTCCTCCCATCCTCTCACCCTGCCCCCTTTGTCTTCCTTGAAACAAGAGGCAGGTTCCTACATAAATCTGTGTTTCCTGAATTGCAATTCTAATTGCCCAAATAAATGCCTGTTTGCTTAAATTGTCTGTGCATTCCTTCTTGGTCAACAGCAACAAGACTGCTCTGGCAGCTCCCATTTATTTACCTCACATGGTCTCTTGCACATGGTCTATGAGCTCTCATTCCTTGGTTTTCTTTCTGCTTGGCCCCCTGCATAGTCTCCTTTAGTCTTTCATTCTGGCCTGGATGTGCAATTCCTGAGATGTCTTGATCCCAGCTTCCTATATCTACCTGTGCCTGATGTAGTGCTCTCTCCAAACCATATTTCTGAGTATGGGGGATCTGTGAAGGCCAAGATTTCCATGTGTTTGCTAAACTCCTACCTGACATAGACTTCATTTCAAACAATGTCAACTATCCTGACCTGCTTCTTCATATTCTTTATTGCTGTTCTAGATGCAGTGCTGTCACACATACAAGGAGGTGAAAATAGGCCTTTTGAAAGATTATTCACTCTTTCAGGTCATTTAGTTTGCAGAGGCCACTTTTAGGAACCAACTTGAACAATGGAAGCATAGGTATGGTAGGAGGGCCCCCAGTGACCTCAACCCCTGGCTGAATAGAAACAGGCCCATTAGGCGACCCACTTCAAAATAATAAGCACTGGCTGACCAATGGCTTACTTACACCTGGACAGGCATACCAAAAAAAGGAAATTCCATATATTCCCATACCTCCTCACCTTTCCTCCTTAACTACAGGCTCCTCACCACTGCCTCAGGGCAGACATTCTCTCCATCACTATCTGACCCACCACTTACTTTCAGTGTATTCAATAAACCTCTCTCTCTTTTGTTCTGCCTTGGGTGATTTTTTTCCCTCCAATGCACCAGCATCTACTCGATAAGGTCACCCCACATTTGGTGGCCCCCTTGATACAATCAGGAGACCCCCACACCTTTTAACAGATGGCTGTCTTAGTGCAACGAATGGGAAATGTTTCACTTTTAAGCCCTGTAACAACATGCAGAACCGTGGAAAATTCTTAACAGAAGATACCTAAGTATCCAGTGTCATTTGACATAAAAGAGTATTATAGGGGTTGGAAAAAAATTTCTTTAAAGGACTAAATAGTAAGTATTTTAAGCTTTAGAGTCAGATACTATTTGTCACAACCACTCAATATTACCACAAAAGCAGGCCTACACAAGGCATAAACAAATGAATATGACTTTTTTCCATATATAGATAGATGTTTTTGGTTTTTGTTTTGGGTTTTGGTCTTGTTTTATTTCTCATGAAAACAGAAGGTAGGCTACATTTGGCCCTAGGTGATAGTTTGCAAACAATGGACTACTACATTGATATCTCTAAATGGCTCAGAATTAATTTGAACTTAAATATGCTTTATCATTTTTTTCCTTCTGCTTAGTCTATATCTAAGATGTTTGCAATGTAAAATTACTACTTTACCAAGTTAAACTGAATCAACTTTAGTTGGTATGAGATAGTTAGCAATAAATAGATGTTTACTGTGTAAGAGATATATGTAAAAATTGTTAAGCTTTGCCAAAATTCTGCACACAATAATGATGCATGAAAAAGCTTAAAATTGGAAAGGAGTTATTTACTGTTGTAAGGGGACATCTTGTTTTTTTTTCTTATCCCTTTTTACTTAAAGTGTTTTTCAGTAGTGAAATTGTTCACCAAAGTATCCCTTTCTAAACAATGAGAGCTAATTAAACAAACATCAGTGCCCCATAAGGCACTGGAATGAATGTATCAAAAATACAGAATAAAAATATAATATTGGAAAGATATTTACCTAGCCAATAGTATTACCATTATCATTCTTGGCTTGGCCAAGAAATATTTGTGTGTGTGTTTCTCAATATAAATGGCACCCCAAAGTCTTTTATTATTTGTCAAAATTTTCCACATGGCAGACTGAAATTATTGTCACTGAAATTAAAACCAGGGCCTGGAAAATGTACTTATATTGAATTTAATTCCCACTTAACATTTCTCTACTTCTAAGTTAGAATTTTTAAACAAAATATCTCAGGTTAATATTTAAGAAATTTAAAATCAGCCATAGAAAAGAAGACATTTGTGTCATCTTTGACAACGTGAATAGAACTTCAGGACATTAGGCTAAGTGAGATAAGTCAAAGAAAGACAAATAGTTATGATCTCAATTCCATGTGTAATCTACAAAAAACAAAGTCATACAAACAGAGATTAAATTTGTATTTGCCAGAGGTGGGAGATGGAGGATGGAGGATGAGGGAGATGTGTAAAATTAGTCAAAAGGTACAAACTTCCAGTTATAAGACAAGTAAGTACCAAGGAGGTAATGTACAATATGGTGATTATAGTTAATAATATTGTATTGCATATTTTTAAGTTGCTAAGGCAGTAGATCTTAAAAGTTCCCATCACAAAAGAAAATATAATTTATTCGTTTTTAAAAAAGATTTATTTGAAAGAGAGAGCATGCCACACAAGTAGGGGGAGGGGAAGAGGGAGAGGGAGAAGCAGACTCCCACTGAGCAGGGAGCCCTCGGTACTGGATCCCAGGACCCTGAGACCATGACCTGAGCTGAAGGCAGATGCTTAACCAAATGAACCACCCAGCTACCCTGTGAATTTGTCATTAGGGAGGTGGTGGATATTAACTGATCTTATTATGGTGATCATTTCACAAGATATACAAATATTAAATCATTATGTTGCATACCTTAAACTTTTACAATGCTATATGACAATTGTATCTTAATACAACTAGAAAAAATAAAATCAAAGAAAGAACTAAAAAAAATATTTTCAAGCGTTTAAATATAATGTTTAGGATATAAAGCTCTAGGAGAAAGACTGTCTAGAACCAAAATGTTAAATAATGGGTTAGTCAAGTTTCTAATGTTTACTCTGACAGATCTTCATATTTACTTCCCTAGATAGACAGACTGTCATTTTTCAGGAATGAAATAGAAATTTTCCATCTTGCTCTTTTCTGCATGTTATCTCTATCAACTTGTTATTTCATTCATTTAACCACTTAACAAATATTTAATGAGGGCTTTCTATAAGCAACGCCTGTTTATGTAAAGGTAAATAGATATGACTCTTGATCTTAATGAGTTTCCAGGCTGATAAAAGAACCAGAGTAAACAAGCAAACACAGAATTATAGTTATTTAAAATGCAACCAGTTGTATGTGCAAATATAGCAGGATTCTGAGTAGTATGCCACAAGCTGCACATCTCCAGGGGAGAATTATGCTTGTTTCATTAAATATACACACTTGGATCCAACGCTTTCATTCACATAGAATACAGAATCTCTGGAGTTGGCAATGAGATGTCCCTGGTAGTGTGACAGAGACTAACAGTGTCATGGGGAATGGGAGAAAAGGAAGTATGAAAACATAAATGCACTGTGCATATGGTAGTCACAAAAGACCTTTCTGGGAAGTTGACTTGTAAGATAATCTGAAGAGGAAAAGAATAGCTACACTATCGCAGAGAAAGAATTTTCCAGGGCAAGGATAAAACAAAAACCAAGGCTATGTGTTGGAAAGGACAAAGGTTTTTTTTTTAGTTAAAAAAAAAAAAAAGGATCAATGTGATTGGAGTTAAGCTGTGACATGTGATGAAGTAGCAAGGATCCTAAGGAACTTAAAGTTACAGTATGAATTTTCTATTTAATTCTTAGGGAAAAGGGAAACAACCAAAGAAAGAGTAATACGATCATAAATGTATCAAAAATGTTTTCAGAAGAAATTCTGGATACTTCATACTGAGTCAACAAAAGTGCTAAGGAGACCATTCAGGAAACTATATCAATAAATCAGGACAGCAATAATATATATGAAAAGAAATATATCTGAGATACATTTTAGTGAATTGACAGGATTTTGCATTCATTTATCCAACACATACTTATTGATTACATGAAACCCGATTAGCTCTCTATGAGGGAAGCAAGATATAACTTCCAAAACTATCTAAACAGACTTGTCTAATAATGCTGAATACTTTGGGCCTAAATTGGAATTGTCATTGCCAGATATACTTACTGTCTTATTTAAAAAAAAAAAAAACACTGAGATAATGGAAGATTCCTAGCTGAAATAAGATCTTTTAGTTCAGAACTGCCTTAAATCAGAATGAAGAGCTGCCTCCATGAATTTAAACTACTGGTTTTAATAATTTTCTCTTTTACTTATTGTTTCACAAATACTCTAGGGCAGAAAACACTTAATTAAAATATCTTTAATAGTTATACTAGACATTTCCTAATCTTGTATGTCAACTGAATTTTGTTACATATTTGTTTATTAAATAGGTGATGTTTAGAATGACAAATACCAAGTCATTGCTTTGTATTCTAGCATCCTCTGACAAATAATAGTAGTAAGAGTCAAAATGACCATTTTCTCAACATCATATCATCTATCCTAAGTGGTAATAATTTTATCTAATATTATGTATTATAATTCCAAATGTCAGAGTAAATATTAGCATACATGTATTTTATGTTCAGCCTTGGACTTTTGTTTTTAGTAAGTTGAATATTCCTTAATTTCACTTTACTATTTTATATTTTGAATACATTTATTTAGAAGTGATTTACATTTATTAAAAAATAAGTTTAAAAAAATGGAAATTCTTTTCTAAAAGTTCTAGGTAGTCAGCCCTTGCTTTCAAGTTTCTTTTAGAAAATAAGCCTTATTTCTTATTAACGAAAGTTGATTATGCACTCATACAAAATAGTATAGATTGTTGTTTAGACTTTCATATTAGTTTATCATGGAAACGTTATTGTCATACTCTTGTCTTTTATTTTTTTATTTTTTATTTTTTATACTCTTGTCTTTTAAAGATTATAATGTTATAATCTCTTAGAAATGTTACTAGCATTAAGATTTTAAAATCTAGTGGGGCATAACAATCCCATATCACCACTGAAGCATTACAAAGACTTAGCTGAGTGTTTAATTTTTGAGAGAGAGAAACCTGATATTTTCATCATGTGAAGCCTTCACCATCAAAGCCATAACTGAGACTTAGTAGTCTTTTATCAATTAGGTCTATGTCTTGAATTCAAACTAACTCCCCTGAAATTTCTTTAAAGAAAGAGTTACAGGAAACTCAAATATTACCTATAATGCAATTCCATAAGTAACAGAACAAAAAAATCTAGGAAAATTGGAAATAAAGTAAATCTGACAGCTCCATTCTATTATATGTCCATTAAAATCTCATAATTTCCATTTTTAAATTTTTATTTATTTTTTAAAAGATTTATTTATTTGAGAGAGAGAGAGAGAGCATTAAATGTGAATGGGGGAGGAGAGTGAGAGAGAATCCCAAGCAGACTCCACAGTGTGCAGCCTGACATGGGTCTCAATCTGATGACCTTGAGATCATGAGCTCAGCTGAAACCAAGAGTTGGAGTCTTAATGAACTGCACCACTCAGGTGCCCCTCATACATGTCCATTATTTAAAGTAAATCCTACAAAGAGGACATCAATAAAAATGTGATATTTTTGTGGGAATTATATGAAAATCCAGAGTATGGCTAAACACTTGATTAACTGCTATTAGGAGAAGATTCTTATATAATTATTTTTTCAGAGTGCCTCATGCCTCCTGGTGTGAATTCCTCTACTCATTTTTGTGCCTCTTTTCCCAATCTGCCTGGTATAATTTCCTAATACACCACCATGCTTTCTCTTCAAATTCTTAAGCCAGGAATCAAACAACACCTCTTTCTTGGAGTACCAGGATGTCAATTTTGGCAGAAAGAGTTAAGGTAAAAACAAAACAAAACAAAACAGCTGCTACCTTTATAATCTAGTTTGTTGGTGAAATACCAAAATCCAGGTAAGGACATCACCTTAATTCTAACAGGTATTTTAACATGATTTTGATTCTAGTAATGAAATGGAGAAGTAGAAAAGAGAATTTATTCCACAGTATATATGAAAATAGAATAAAAGCAAAACCAAAACATTTCTTATTCATAAACATCCTTTTTCAACACACTTTTCTTTTTCTCAATTCTATATAAAAAGTATAGACTCCTGGTCTCTGATCAGCTGATTGGTCAGGAATTAGCCTTTCATACATATGTAGAAAGAAGTATCCGCCACTGAATTCAATGGCATACATCTAAGGAGATGAGCTTTGTAGAGGCAAAGATGGAAAATTAGCAGACATTTTTTCCTCACATGGCAGCCTAAGAACTTTACTATTAGAATGAGAGTTCCCTGAAAGCAGAAAATGTTTCTTTCACCTTCTTATTCACCAATGCCATCACCCAGCTTAGTATGTATACAGTGTAGCAAATGCAACAAAGGTTTTTGTGGAACAAATGCTCATTAAATCATTCATTCATCTAAAATGTATATACTGCTTGTGACTTATTGATCATAAAACAGATAAGGTCACTAGTCTCATACATACTGGGTCTTTCTAGTCTTCCAATTCATAGATAATTGTAAAAGAATTCTTTAGTGTGTTTATTGACTTTTCTAGGGAAAGAATGTAAGGCATTACTGTGGCACATAATTTTGTAATTCAGAACTAGAGATACCAAAGTCTTTTAGCTCAAGGGCAGAGATACTTTGTAACACACAATTAAGAAACAGATATGGAGAATATTCCTGCACTACTATAGTTGGGAAATAAAGTTTTCCTAGGCCTTTGGGCAAAAGTATCCTAATAATGCATATATGATTTAAAAAAAAAAAAAAAAAAGTAGTTCCCTAAAGCAGCTGTTAAGTCAGAACAAACCAGAGAGCTTAATACACAAATATTATCAAATCTCCAAATCTCTCAGGGTAAGTTCTTGGAAATAATTGGGGTTTTATTTATTTATTTATTTATTTATTTATTTATTTATTTTAACATTTCCCAGATGGTAAAAGGAGTAGCAACTGTGAGGCATGCTTATGAAAGGCAAAAATCTCAAGTATAGAAAAGCAATTATACATAAAATAATATAATTAATACATTCACATATCTCTATCTCTTTAATTCAATATCTATATTATTTAGCATGGTCCTCACTACATAGTTGTTACTCAAGATATTTTTTTCAAAATGACTCAATAAACTGAAAGGATTCTAATACAAAATAGCTTTTATACCTTCCATATCCTCTAGTTTATAACATAGTTTCTTTTAAAAATATTTCTTCAATGTGCATAAATTTAACAACTATTATTGAGAAAGTGAGAGGGCAGGGGAGGAAAAAGATTCACATACACACACAAAAGTAGTAAAGACAGAATCATGACTGGACAAACACATAGAGAGAATGATTCAGGTTCTGGTGATGAGGGAATCGTTTTAACTAAACTAACTCTCTCACAGATAACACTTCTAAATTCTAGGAAAAATTAAAAACAATGACATGAAGGCACACAGAAATAATAAAAAAGAGGAAGAAACTGGAAGATATTTGACTCTTGAAAGAAGAGAATCACATTGTATGAAATGCATCTGTACAACTTCTCCCACTCAGGGAAATATCAGCCAATATGTGAGGCAGCTCAAAGTCAGATACTTTCAGTGGTCTTAGAGTTAAAAGTCAGAGGACAGTGATGGTATAAACCAGATAAGCCTGGAATTGCAGAAGAAATACATGAAAGAAGGAAGTACCATGAAGGAAGCCCCAAATCTACAAATAAACATCCTTCAAATGATTGGCTGATAATTAGGCATGTGCATGTGAGATTATAAGGATATGAGGAGTCAATAATTAGAAGACTAAAAGAAGTGAGCAGAGACTGCAATTGTTCCCCACCTGAGAGATTTAAGAGTTTGAAATACAGCATTAGCAAAAATTTAAAAATATTAGACTTTCCATTGGAATGCAAAAACAAAACAAAAAATAAAACAACAAAAAAAAAACCCAAACCCAAACCAAAAGATACCTTAGAAGTAAACTCTAGTAGAGCCCAAAATACTATATTCATCTTAAAAATAATAATGAACCTAAACCTAATAGTCTTCAGAGGAAGATAATAGAATGCAGAGTCTCCAATGTCTCATACTTTATTTACAGCACACAATAAATAGTACTGGGCATGTGAAAAAGTAGGAAAATGTAACCCATAATCAAGAGAAAATCTATCCAATAAAAATACATGTACTAACATTCTAGGTGTTGGAATTGTTAGATAAATACTTTAACTGATAAATTTTGAAAATCTATAGAAAAAAAATAAACAGAAGTAGAGGATTCAGAGAATATTTGGAAACCATACAAATAAACTGCATGGAAATCTTAGAAACAAAAAAATGCAAAATCTGAAACAAACAGTGGATTAGACATGATGGAAGAGAGTATCAGTGAAGTGGAAGACAGATAAATATTAGTCAACACAGGGGGAAGTAAGTAAAACTTCATGAATTGGTGAGACAATCTGAAATAATAAACATGATTGGAAGACAGGAGAAATTAGTGAAAAATTTCTGAAGAAACTTGGCTATAAAAACTCCAAATTTGATTAAAAAGAGGAACCTACATCATATCAAAGTAGCTCAGGAAATTCCAAGCAAATACAAAATATACAGTCAAACTTTGGAATAGCATTAATAAAAAGAAATGCATTAAAAGCAAGAGAAGAAAAACACCCACTATGTATAATAATACTGAAAAGTGAATTACCATCAGAATAATGGAAATCAGAATACAATGGCATAACAACTTTAAGTGATGAGAGAATTCTTCCCATGTAGAATTTTATATCCTGTGATATTACCTTTCAAATTAAAGACAAATAAGGATTTTTTTAGAATACTCAAGTCTGAGAAAATTTGTGAAAAACAAACTTGGACAAACAAAACAAAACAAAAACAAAACACAAAAGGGCACTCTTCAGAAAGGATACCACATGGAAATCAGATTCTATAGAAAGGAATAGCACTTAAATGTTAGATACATGGATAAATATAAAAGACAATTTTTTTCTCTGATATGTGTATGTAACAAGATATTGTACATAACAATAACAATAGGTGGGGAAAGATAGTGGCATGGATTTGCTTTATTATATGTGAAATGATATAATATAAAATCAAGATAGTCAATGACAAGTTAAGAATTTATATTGCAATCTCCAGAGCAACTACTTAAAAATAAGAGAGAGAAATTAAAGTCAAAAGGGAGTTAGAACAGTAAGCTATTTTCTTTATCCAGAAAATTAAAGGAAAAGAAGAAAAAGGAACAAAGACAGAAGGAAACAGAAAATGATGGCCTAAACACAGTCATATCAATTACTAGATCATATGTAAATGGACCATTCTAATTAAAAGTCAGACTCAGTAAAGTAGGAAGATACAACTAAATGATGTCTATAAAAGATGCAAGTGAAATGTAAAGACAGCTTGATAGTGAAAGGATGGAAAATAAAATATGATGTGAAAAATCACCACAAGAAAGCTGGAGTGACTCCAAAAATAGACTCCAAAATAGATCATTATCAAAGATAGAGAAGTTCATTGTATATAAATACAAAAGTCAATTTATCAAGAAACATAACAACCCTACGTGGCTATGCACTTAATGTAAACATAGTTTCAAAGCACATGAAGTAAAAACTGGTACCCCAAGTGGAGATACAGACAAATTCACAATCATAACTACAGATTTTATCAATCGTCTCTTGTTGACTGATGAAAGATGTAGTCATCAACAGGAAATCATTAATGGCTTAGAGAATTCAAACAATCCTTAAGCAGTATGACTAAACTGATATTTAAATTTAAATTATGTCAAAAACCTTTGTGCTAAAAATAGTTTCTGCCGGTAAAGAACACTAACATTTTGTTATATGCTTGCAATACAAAATAAAGTAATCTAAAAAAAAATAATAAAAGTAAATTGATGTTTAAAGATTAACAAATACAAAGAACTTCAGAATACATATTCTTTTCAGGTGACCATGGGAAATTAATTAAATAATGTTCAATTAATTTTTAAGGCTTGAGATCATACAAAGTGTCTTCTCTAAGCATACCTGATGTAAATGAGAACTAAATTACCAAACTATATCTGGAAAATAACAATGTATTTGGAAAATTAAACTAAGCAATTATAAATTATCTATGGTTTAAAATGTCAATTACAGGGGCAACCCAGGTGGCTCAGTGATTTAGCACTGCCTTCAGCCCAGGGTGTGATCTTGGAGACCTGGGATTGAGTCCCACGTTGGGCTCCCTACATGGAGCCTGCTTCTCCCTCTGCCTGTGTCTCTGCCTCTCTCTCTCTGTGTCTCTCATGAATAAATAAATAAAATCTTTAAAAAAAAGTCAATTACAAGATAAATCAATAATTATTTTTACCCAAATAATAATGAAAGGACAACATAACATTTGTGGGGTGCAATTAAAACAATGTTTAGAGGGGAATTTATAGGATTATATATTTATAATAGGAGGAAAGCTTAAAAATTAATTATCTGATATACTTCCATCTTAAGATGCTAAAAAATAAGATTTGCAAATTAAATGGAAAATAGGTAGAAGGAAGGAAACAATGAATTAAAGAGTGGAAATCAATGGGGCTACTGTACAAATAATAGAACAAATCAGTAATTTTGAAAGTTTTCTCTTTAAAGAATGACACAGTTGATAAACTGTTAGTAACTATAACCAAGAAGTAGTAAAAGGAGTGAGAAAGTGAAAAGAAACACATTACTAAACTCAATAACATTTGTAAAGACATTACTACAGACATTAGAAAGATAAGGAAACAAACATGAGTACCTTTATGATATTAACTTGGACAAATTAGATATTGGAAAAACACAGCTTTCAAATATAACACAAGAACAAATTTTAAAAATCTAAGTAGTTGTATATTTATCAGAGAGATCAAATTCATAATAGAAGCTATATGATAGAGAAGATAAAGATTTTCTTAAGTAGGACAAGAAAATTACTAAGTGTTCAAGAAGAGAAGTTATCACTGGAACTTTTCAAGGATGAAATCTGCTTTTGCAAAGTCAGCATAAGAACATGAAATGACAAGCCATATGTCAGAAGAAAATATTTACAATACACATACCTAACAAGTGACTTACTTTGAATTTATAGAGAACTATGAATTAATAAAAATATTTTAAAAGATACTTCACTAAAGAACAAATAGCAATGGCTAATGTTAGCAATGACAAACAAGAAAAAGTGTTCATTTTCATTAGTGCATACATATTAACTAATCTTCAGATATCACATTTCACTACCAATAGAATGGTAAAGAATCAGAACAAAAATGGGACAATAGTAAACACTGTCAAGAATGAGAAGCAGTTAGAATTTTCATATATTGCTTTTGGAATGGAAAATGGCACAGCCATACTGGAAAACTCTTCTGCAAGTTCACTGAAGTGAAAACGTACTTATTCTCTGAACCAGAAATATCATCCTAATTATTTACCTACAGAAATGAAAATATATGTTCATACAAAGGCTTTTTTTAAAGATTTTATTTCAGAGGGAGGGAGAGGGAGAAAGAGAGAGGGAGAGAGAGAGAGAAAGAATGGGGGGCAGAGAGAGGGAGAAGGAGGCTCTTGCTGAGCAGGGAGCCCACTGTGGGGCTCTATCCCAAGACCCTGGGGTGATGACCTGAACTGAAGGCAGATGCTTAACTAACTGAGCTACCTGGCCACCCCATATAGAAAGACTTGTACTCAAGTGACTGTAGTACTTTTTTTTTTTTTTTTTTTTTTTCATATGAGAAATTAGAAACAACACAAACTATCAAAGGTGAGCAAATAAGCAAAGTGTGGTGTTTACATACAACCAGTCAACAAGAAAATGGAATGAACTCCAGGGATACAAAGCATAGATGAATATAAATGATATATTAAATGAATGAAACTAGAGATACATAAAATGTTATATTTAGATTTCATTTCTATAAACTGGCAAATGCGGGCTATTTTGAGAGAAATAAAATGTCATCACTTCTGGGGTCAGGCAATCCAAACGAAGCGTACAAGGTGTTGTCTGTGCTGATAGAAATCTTCTATAAGTATTTCTTGATAGTGTTACTTGGAGTATGCATATTTATCAAAACATCTAAGTATACATTTAAGATCTTTGCATTTTATCATTTGTACATTTTAGCTCAGTAAGCTAAAACACATGTATAGAATGAAAATATAGACTCTATAGGGATTGAACATGTACATAAATAGATAAAACACTCATACATGATAAAAATGATAAAATGATTCCAGTATTGTATGTGTTGCAATGAAGAGAGGCCTATAGATAGGACAAAGGAAACCATCTTTTTTTCTGGAACTAAAACAAAAAGGATTGGAGCAGGAAGAAAAGAGGAGTAGAAAGAAAAGCATTCCATGTGAGGAGTTGTTAAGAAAAGGGGTGGAAATAATTGGGACCTGTGTAAGTTATGGCACTGGGCTCAGAACTTTTTCTTAGCAGATGAGAAATATTGTGAAATAAATGGACTCAGATAAGCCTATCCTTCCCACTCTCTCTCTCTCACACACATTCTAGGTGCGTAATGTGTGTTTTATAAGAAATCTATAAAGAAAACACAATTTTTGTTGTTAAAGAAACTGCCAACAATTATGAAATTTGTAGGTTGTAAAATATTAGAAGGGCTATTGAAAAATAGGATGAAGGTATTGTTTCTGAAAATCAAGTCATGTCTCCTCTTGGTGGGAAATATTCTATGTCCTACAGTAAGCTGGAAATAGACTTGACATATGGTTGCCAAACCTGGCTGGGCCTAAGAACTTCCCTCAGGATTTGTTTAAAACAGTGATCCCAGGAAGTTTCTAACTCAGTAGAACAGGCATAGAGTTCAGAAATCTATTTTTAGCAAGCTCAGTTAGGTAGTTGAGATGTGGCCAGCCTGACACCACCATAAGCAACTATATGGAACCTGGGCCAGATAAATCCTCCAGGACCTGATGTCTCTGTCCTAACACATCTAATGCACTTAGCGCAAATCTAAAAGGCACTATTTTAAAATGTTGCACCACTTTCAAAATTACTCGTCATTAAAATAGAAAAATCTTGTTTTAAAACTGCACATGACATAACTTAGAGAAGCAATAAAATATTCTCTCCTTAGGTAAAATGACTTTATATTTCTTTGTGTTTTTAAAAAACAATTTGAATTAAAAAAACATTTTATCCCTTGAATAACTCTTCAAAAAAATTTTGACTGTCATCTGTCAAGATCAATGGCTTATACTGACTTATCAACTTGAAAATGCAAATACATGACAGATATGCCTCAGGTTAAATGTATCCAGTTAATTTTTCTATACTTGCCTCTTCTCAGTGTGGCTGAGCAGACACTGGACCAGGTAAAGATTTCACAGAGATCAAAATGCTTTTTTCTTTTAAATATTTTATTTATTATTTATTTTAGAGAGAAAGAGAGAGAGAGAGAGAGAGAGAGAGAGAGAGAGAACGCCCTAGTACATAAGAAGGGGGAGGAGGCAGAGGGAGAGGGAGAAGCAGACTCTCCTGCTGAGCAGGAAGCCTGACACAGGGCTCCATCCCAGAAGCGAAGATCATGATCAGAGCCAAAGGCAGACACCCAACCAATGAAGCCACCCAGGTGCCCCTCAAAATGCTTTCTTGTACATTTGTCCAGTGCAAAAGACCAAAGGGTTCTTAAAAGGTATACTTCCAAACTGCAAAGGAAATGAGAGTTTACTAAACATCTATAGCACCGTAGAATCATATGTTATTTGAAGTAACCACCTTCCAAAGTGAATAGCTGGTTTACTACATTTTAGTTTCAGTGTTTAAGGAAGCAAAGACCAGTAAATCAAAAGCTATTTTCCATTTCTCTGAATTCTCATTGTGATATGTAAGACATCTTCCACCCTTGCATGAACGCTGAACATATGATAACCAAGGGGTGAGAAGGTCACAAGAAAAAAATAGTAAGCAAAACATGGAAGGATAAGCTGTATGAAAAATGACTGAAAAGTAGTAAGCTTTGGTTTTGACTGAACACTGGGAATGTCTTCCCTTCCTATCTGCAGTCCTCCTCGCTGAATTCACCAACAAAAGCTATCACCTCACTGAAACCCATGACTACTTTACAAATAGAGGAAGAAAGATGGGGGAAGGAAGCAAGGAGAGTTATCAAGTAACTGGGCACTACAGCTAAATTGGACAAATCTGTTCACAATCAACGATAGGTAGAGAGGTAAAATATTTAGAGTTAGCTATCAGGAGCTAGCTAGCATAAATCATTTGGCATGGCATTCCAACTGCTGTTTTTATTTTTCTTCCTTTATTTTAACTAAAAAGATTGTTTGGCAAAGCTTTGTGTACCGAGTATGCTGGATGTAAAAATAAAACTTCTTTAAAAAAAAGATTGAATTTAGAATACTTGGATTGAAATAATGATGTCTTTTACATAGCTTCAATTTTAAATTAGTTATTTAAAATGTTTGCCCCTTGGAGTCCTAATCTATGTAGATAATAAACCTTTATGAAAGGGGTGTGGACAGAATAACTTCTTTAAAAATACCAGCAAGGTATCTATAATATAGTAGAAACTCTAAGTCCTAAGGTAAAACCTATTTTATTTTGTTTTTCTTTGGTCTGTGTGGCTATATTTGCTACCTGACAGGCTAGCAGATGATCATCTAAAACTACTTGAGACACATGATACATAGAAGCAGTGTTAGCAACAAATAACAGCCTACATTTATTGAGTATCTTCTCTGAGCTATGCATGTGAAACACCCTACATTCTTTTTTTTAATATTTTTTTAAAGATTTTTTATTCATTCATTCCTGAGAAACAGAGAGAGAGGCAGAGACATAGGCAGAGAGAGAAGCAGGCTCCACACAGGGAGCCCAATGCGCAATTCAGTCCCGGGTCTCCAGGATCAGGCCCTGGGCCGGAGGCGGCACTAAACCACTGAGCCCCCCGGGCTGCCTGAAACACCCTACATTCTTAACCTTTGAAACAATCCTTGGAAGTGACAATTTCATTTTGCAGGAGAAAACTGAGGCACAGAGATATGTGTTTCATTGCCCCAAATTACTGCAGTTAACAACTCTGTAACACATGCAAATAAGAACATGATGATGAAGTTACCAAGGCAGTGCCTTTTATATTCAAATGGTCTACACTGACAATTAGGACCTCATATATGCAGCAATTATTTCTCATTTAATGATTTCATAGATTCAGAGACTGTTCCAGTTGGAACAGATAAAAGATGGTGTCACTCAGTTGTCCCCAAATGGTACAAACTAGGGCTGTTCCATTGACGAAGAAGCAAAATGAGCCAAAATAGTTGTTTTTTTTTGTTCTAAAAAAACTAAATATATTCCATTTAAAGAACCATTTGCTATTAATAGTTGTTTAACAAGTATGTATTAAATCAATTTTATTTTTATCAAATTTTACCAAGTTTTATCAAATAAGGTAGATTTATACGGCAAACATAAAATTAAACCAACTTACCAATATCACTTCCTCTCCTTTTTCTATTTAAGTTTTACTAAACCACAAAATCCACAGGTTTTTGGATCACTGTGATGGCCAATTTTATGTGTTAACTCAGCTAGCCTGTATTTCCCAGTTATTCAATCAAATATAACCTAGGTGTTGCTATGAAGATATTTTGTAGGGGTCATTAATATCAGTCATCAGTTGACTGGAAGTAAAAGAGTTTATCTAGAATGATCTAGGTGGCCCAGTTCAATCTGTTGAAAGGCCTTGAGAGCAGAACTGGAGTTTCCCTGAAGAAGAAGGATTGCAGCTTTAGCTCCTGCCAGGTATTTCAGTCTTTCTCAGTGGTCTGCTCTTTACAGACTGTGGGCCTGCCTAGTCAGCCTCCACATCATCTAAATCAATTCCCTGCAATCGATCTCTTTACATATATAAAGGTTCTGTTTCTCTGGAGGATAAAATTGACCTGGACTCACTCACTCGTTTTACAAGAAGAGGACATTACAGCCACAGACAGTGAGATATGCTCGAGATCACACAGAAGTTTAGAAGCAGAAGTAAAATCTGAACTGGTCTCTCTCCTGTAAATCTTGTGCTTGTTTCTCTATTATGCTGTATTTCTGTTAGGAGCTGTCATGTTCTTCGTAATAATTTTAAGTTTCAGAGACCATCCAGCAGGAAAGTCTTATGACCTAAGGAAAAATAAGCACAACCATCTTTTAAATAATTGTTCTATATTACATAGGAACAACCCGTAAGATTCTTGATGCAATTCTTTAGATTTTCTCCATTTGCCTTCTGCACTGAATTAAAAGTTCCATTAGACATTAAAGATACAAGGTTAGCTTTCTCAACTATAAAGTATGGTCTTAGATTTGGCTGTGATCCTGATGCTGAAATACTTTAATAACTTCTACATATTTTATTTTATTTCTACCAGATTTCACCAATGAGGACAAAAATATAAATTTAACAAGGAATGTTCTATCTTTAAAGCATGCTGCAAATACAAATTTATGTTCTAGTCCTGACTGTGAAGTATTTTAATATATATTTGGCTCAATTTATCTAGAAAATTGCTGCTTGAAATTTCATGCTTTATGGGGAGCAATTAAACTTTTTCAGGTCACTGGGATACGGCAAGTTTCACTTAAGATGAACTTATTAATGAATATTCAAGAGGCCAGTGCATTTACATACTCAGAGAAAATGTAAAAGGAATGAAAAACTGAGAAATAGAAAAACTGTTCTTAATCCCCAATCACATAATAATATACTTCCCCCAACACATGTGTGCATAATTATCCTTTGATACAAATTTTAGAAACCGCCTAGATGGTGTAGGGCGTGGATATTCAAGTATTAAATGGAAAAATAAAATGGCTTCTCTTATATCAGATAAGGTCAATTTATTGGACAAAAATATAAGTCAATAAGACCACTGTACTTTAGCTCAGTGTCTCTGTCACTTACTAAAGGTAGGACTTTCAACAGGCTTCTGTTTACATACCTCTAAAACCAGAAGAGCAACACCTACTTCAGAAGGGTTGCTAGGAGAAAAACATGAGTCATGACTATAAAATAAGTGTCAGTGTTCTAGAAACTGTGAAGTGTTTGTCCAGTACCTTCTGAAGGCCTCCACAGAGGTGCACCTGACTGTCTGCATCCTGGGGGTGTTTTACCCTCTCCTTGCCTGCCAGGCTCACTAGCAAGCCTAGCTCCAGTTCACTTCCTCAAAAACTTCCAAGAAAATCTCTGTCCGCACATTCTTCCTTATTTTTAGCAAACTCTTCTCTTGCTTATTAACTGGCTGGTTCTTCTCATACTTCACTCTTGGGCTTAAATATCTTTTTCTAAGGCAGGCCCTTTCTGATGATCTCCTCAAAATACATTATCCTGTTTTTCCTGAATATTAGTATTTGTGTATTTTCCTGCTGAATTTAGCAAAACTTTTACATTATATATATATACTTTACTTATCTGCTGTATACTGGCTCACAGGATTGTAAATTGAGATCGGAGACTTTTTTTAATTCACTAGACTGTATGTTTGACTTATATGTGTACACAATAAACCTTTAATGGTTTTTGTTTTTGTTTTTGTTTTGTTTTTTACCAAATCAGTAAGTGAACAAACAAATGAACTGAATGGATGCTCATGTGGTTTTCTTTTTTAATAAACCTAGACCAGAGTTGAAAAGTTAACAAGAAGTACTCAGATAGGAAACAGGAAAATCAGTTTCCTGTCATGTTTGTGCCAGATACTAGATATGCAATTTTGCTAATATAGAAACCTCCATTTTCTTATAGATGAAATATACAGTTTGGACTAGATTCTTTCACTAAGGTGCTGGTGAAATAAGTTCTTAACCTTGACTAAGACAAGTACCTTTTTAAGAATATGTATATACGTATATAAATGTATGCAAAATATTGGTACAATTTCAATAAGACTCCCAAACCCATTAAAGCTCATTCCAGAGACCACTAGGGATTCACCAACCTCAGGTTAAGAATAACCTTTCTTTAGCGCACATTCCATTAAATTATAACATTCTGTAGGATTCGGCAAATTTTCAATCTACTTTGAATTCAGCCAGAAAATTAAATTAACTCCAGGGTTCAGAAGGTTAAGTGTGGAAGTATTATCTTTAATTTTCATTAAGAATAATCTCCTCATAATAAGTTCTCATACTGTTTTAGTACATCTTTGGTTTGTTGAGAAAGACACAAATTAACCATTTATAATACCTTATTTTCTTTTTTCATATCATTGTTTTCTTAAAACAGCAGGTAACACTCATAATGCATTATCAGGTATTGAGTCTCTTGTTTCAATCAGCTATGGACAAAATTACCTAATAGAAGCACTTCAATTATTGTACCTGTACTGTTTGCAGAACATTTATTTGAAAATTCTGATCACATGTATCTTTATGAGAGAAGGAAATTTGAATAAAATAATATAAATTAGGTGCATAAAAGAGCAAGCCTCTACAAAATGAGTAGTTTTAAGATAACAAAAAGCATTAAATCTCATGAAGAATTCAGGTGGAAAGTAATTTTGTCAAATTAAGAAAATCTGAACCTTCCTCAAAGAAAAACAGAATCATATTAAAAAAATAAGTAAGCCTTCCAAAAAAGGCATTTGGAAAGCTTTAAAAAAGAAAAAAAAAAGGGTAAGATTATTATGATACCATGCTAAATGGAGTAAAATGAATAGCAGCACAGCAAGTTGTTTTAAGGTAACATTGCAACAACAACAATAAAAAATGAAGTATAAATACCTAGTAATTGATGCTAGCTTGTGGATAGCTCATTTGATAACTGGAGCTTTCTTCCATGTACACCCAAACAATTATGACTTATGAAGAAAACAGCTTTCCAGACATTTGTGTATTCAACAAATATATAGAGCACTGAAGATGATTAGGCATTGGTTTGGAAAGGGAGAAAAAACTAGGATAAAAAAAAAAGATGGGTACGATCTCTGTCCATTCCAGAGCTGAATATTCTCACTTGCCTTTTGAGATCCACTTGGTATAATTTAGTCACGCTCATCCTTGGCCCAGAAGTTCATCCTAAGGAGTTTTATCACTGCTGACTTGCTATCCAGTCTCTGGTTTTGTTAAGTCAATGTAAGGTATAGGCAGGGGATTTGAGAGTGGAAGGACAGTGAACATGGAATATTTTTCCCTTGAGTACATTTGTTGGGCTTCAAGTTCACAATGGCTGTATTCCACTATAAAATGCCACAGTGCTTACTGGGTAGCTCTCCCTCTTGGTTAAACCAAAAATCCAGCAATTGTTCCCTTCTTGTCACTTCAAGTGTAGGGAAGGAAAAGGTTCTCACTGTACCAAGGTCCAGAGCATTTACATGTTCCTTTTTGGTTTCCTTTAACCTTACCCAAAACTTATTAACTCACCTCTGAGTCTACCTTGTATCAGACTGAAATTCTATGACATCATACAGCTTTTCCCTTTGATAAAATGAAATGTGATTGTGTGTCTGTGTGTGTACAGATAATTTTTTCACCTAATTGTCTTGTGCTTATCAACTCTCACATAACCCAGGCTCTGTACTAAAAACTAGACTCTTAAACAAATGATCTTTTTAATTATAACAGACAGGATTGATTTTAGCACACTAAATTAAATGCACTTCTTTCTGCTTATAAATTATATTTTAGAAAGGAAAAATGTGAAGTTTGTCTCGCCTTCTTGTGATGCAAGTTGTACTATAGGTCATTCAGAATTAAATATTTTAGAGACATTACTGTGTTTTGTGTGTGTATGGAGATAAAGAGACATATATCAAAAATAAGCATATCTAGATTTCATTATATTAAAAAATCACCTTAAGAACCTTTCATAGAATCTTACACTTCCTTTGAATTTCCTACAGAGTTCTATAATATATCTGGAAAAATATCAAAGTGGGAGAAAGAAAAAGTGAAGATTTCATTCCTTGTTTCTTTTCTTTCCCCTCAAACATTCTTTTGGGTATGTAATAAAAACAATTGTATGGGGGCAGCCCTGGTGGCTCAGCAGTTGCTCAGCGGTTTAGCGCTGCCTTCGGCCTGAGGTGTGATCCAGGAGACCCGGGATTGAGAGCCATGTCCGGCTCCCTGCGTGGAGCCTGCTTCTCCCTCTGCCTGTGACTCTGCCTCTCTCTTTCTTTGTGTCTGTCATGAATAAATAAATAGAAATTAAAAAAAAATACAATTGTATGAAAATCCTTCTTTTAAAAGAGTTCATGAATTATCAAGTAGCTTAAAATTTAAACTATAGCTTTTTAAGCTATTTATCATATATGCTATTCCCCAATTTGAGATAATAATCTACAACTTGTTCTAAGGCCATTCCTGATTGTCCTATGACAATTAAATATTATAAATCGCTAGCCTTCAAGTGTGTACAGGGGTTCTAGTTGATTAGGCAAGACAGATTAGAATGGAGAATATACAAGTCATTGAGACTTCAAGGTCTATAAAACTCATTCCACTACTGGAGCAAGAGATTTTGCTTAACCATAATATAGATTTTTCCATCCCGTTTTTCAATGCAAATAAAAAGACACATTTATCCTGACACACTCATCGAAGCTCCAAAATATTTCCAATTTTGTTCAATGTATCACTCTTAGGTCATCAGAGTACATCAGGAGCTAGTTAGAATGCTCCATAAAACTGACATTGGATGGCTCAAAATTTTATCATTCCAGTTTCTGGATTTGGAGAAGAGTAGTGAATAAATAATTAGACTTCCCTATAGGACTTTGCCAAATTACATATGTGCATATTTATTGACTATTTTCACACATGCTTATGTTCTTCAGTCCCTAAATTTTCATTCATACTCAGGTCTTAGTAGGCAGTGCCAACTTATGGAAGCCGCTCTGACAATATAAATTAAATTTTAGTCAACCAAATTTTTGTTTTATTGGATCCTAGACAACATTCATTGTTTTATTTCACAGCAAGTTGCTAATTGCAACCATTCATTTATTTAGTAAATATTTAATTGCAAGACAATATAGTAGATAATGCAAAGGACTACTGGGACAAATATAAAAAACAGCACCCTAATCTCGTGGAAAAGGAAGTAACCAAATGACCTTACATTGCATTATCTCTCGATAATCCCAGGGAATTCTGTTTTCTAAGCAAATGCATGTGGATACTTTATGTATATTTCAAAACAGGTCCTTATCTTGCCAAACTACTTATTCAGATTGTGATCAGTGGATTTCAGCCTAGAGAAGCAAGTTTGTACCATATGTGGGACAGACTTGGGTACTCTCCAGATCATTTTTAAAAATCAGTACTCATAGAAAAAAAAAAGCCATTGGTCATTCAAGGAGCATGGCACTTTTGATCATTTGAGTGACCTTTTGTCACCCTCTCATCAGTAAGGTCTGAGCCTTTAGGAGCAACCAGAGAGATTCCTTCCTGTGTCCCTGGCTACCTCAGTCTGTAATATCCAACTTTGCCCTATGCCCCTACCTAACTCCCATCTTCCTCCATTTTATCTCCTACCTCAAACAGAAAATGGAATTCTGAATTAAATTCTCTGCCCTTTTTGAGCCCTCTCATACTCATGCTTCTCTTGCTTTCTTCCTTCTAGTCCTGTGAATAGAGGACCTGTATTATTTTTCAAGATGCCTGATAGGGAATTGCTGGATTAATCTCAGCTTAATATTCTCAAGCATGTGACATTTTAAATTATTTTCTTCCTTATGGGATTTTTCTTCTTGTTTTCTCTATTTTCACATAGTTTTACTCATAGTTCTCTGATTGCTCTTTTTATGAGAAATGTGAGATTTTTATGGGCATGGTCTCCTCCATCTACTTAAATGTTGTTTTAACTAAGGCTGCTCTATAGGTTATTTCCTTCTTGTACTAACTTCTCAGCCTGGATAATGCTGTTCATTCCCAGGATTTCAAGTGCCTGCCTTCTAAATGCAGATGTCTCCCAAGTCTGCAATTTCTTTCAGTCCTTTTTGAAATCCATATAATCAGCCTCCTGTGTGTAACAAAGACAACTCAAATTCAAAAAGGATAAAAGCATCTATCTCTTCATTTCTGTTCCTCAATTAGCCTGCTCAATTAAATTAAGTGCACCTCAATAAACATCAGGATACAAATAAGAAATTTGGAAGTCAGCCGCCATATCCAAAGGCTTAAGGACTATCAAATCTATATTTCTAATTTCTACATTTATTTTTAATACTTTCCTCTATCTTCATTTTTCAACCATCCATTCACAGGACAGTTTAAATTCAACTACTGTGTGCTAGGCACAGTATTAGGTTTTTCTGCTGCCTCACTGCAGATTGTCAGTATGTCTCATTATTTCCTGCTTTATATGTCATAATCATTATAAAATGCCACTCCCCTACTCAATCCTTTGATAAATATTTGTGTCTACAAGTTAAAGTTCTAGCTTTAGTCCAAGAGCCTTGATTTGGCTCCTCTTTACCTCTATAGAATCCTCACTAGCTTCTTCAAATGTGCTCTGTTCTCTCAAGCCTTTCTAGCTGCCCATTCTGCTTCCTCTCTGTACAATTATTCCATCCCTCGTTTATACTAATTAAATCCTTTAACACTTTCAAGATTTAGTCACTTCTCTCTTAGTCTTGGAAGAACTTTTCAAACGTATCCTCCAACAACACATTTAATACTGGCTTGTATTATAATACTTAGCATATGATCTTGTATTAGTCTTTTTTTACTGGGCTGTGAATTCCTTCAAAAGAGGGAATGTGTCTTTCATATCTGTATCTCCAACACCTAATGATTTCTCCACACATGCTGCTCAGTATTTTCTCGAACATAGAAATGAGAGAAAGATGATTGAAAGTACTTCTTATAGGAAAACTATGTAATTTGAAGCCATTTTAATTTCTCTACTTAGGAAGTATTTTTATGAGTTAATAATTTTGGAAGGGAGTCTCTATTGAATTAATCTGTTCATGACTAGTGTGGCCGTTAGAGAAAATCCTGTGGTAGGGAAAAATTTTTCCTTGGCAGAGCACTAAGTACTACCTAACTTGGCAAACACATGCATCAAAGGAAACATAACCTAGTTGTAGCATTAGAAATAAAATAATAAAAATAATAACATTTCTGGTGGTTTGGCTCCAATATTATATAGGATGTTCTTAAACCTAATATGGCTAAGATTAGATCACTAGTATCATTAAGATATATAAATATATATAAGATATAAATGCATATTAGCTAAGAGACAATTTGGGAAACAAAAATGGTATATTGAAATTGAAAAATGAAACAATTATGTGTTGATCATCACAATGTTTAGTAAATTCTAGCAAGAAATAAGAACTCAACTGTGGAAACTAGCAGAAGTCACTTTTTTCTTCCCTAAATAGCATTCTTGTTTGTTTTTTTCTTCCACGATTAGCTTCGGTAGTGAAGAAGGGTTAATATTATGTTATTTTAACAACTTAAAGAAAATATTAGAAAATAAGGAACTTTATTTTTTTTTAAGATTTTATTTTATTCACAAGAGACACACAGAGAGAGAGGCAGAGACACAGGCTTCATGCTGTGAGCCTGATGTGGGACTTGATCCCAGGACTCTAGGATCACGTTCTGAGCTGAAGGCAGGCACTTAACCATTGAGCCACCCAGGTGTCCCCAAAATGAGGATTTTAAAGGGGCTTTCACAATCTGAAGAGATTGGAGGAAAAAAATCTAATTAGGTCTTATTTTTCAATTCTATGCTATCTAGTTTCTATGGGGCCACTCAAAAGTTTTTGACCCATTTAGATAAACAAAGAGATCTGGGACTTCCTGATCCCTTCAATAACGGGGACCCAGCCGGGGCTGGTTTTCAGCCATCCTCTCCATCTGTGTTCACCCCTTGCACCATCTTGTCCCGCCTCAGGGGTTTAGGTCACCTCCAGGCTCCTCAGAGTGCCCTGCCTGACCACGTGCTCAGGAATTTTAATGGATTCACATTGTAAATATTATTAAATATAAACTCTCTGAGACAGTTAAGATTCTTCATAATATGACTGTCTTGCTTTTTCAGTTAATTTTTCACTCCTTCCCAGCACTAGGGCTTCATTGTCAGTATCACAGGCGTCTTCTTCCCATCACAAGGTGTGCTGATAGAGCTTCACATGCCCACCATGTGGACCAAATACAAACAGAAGAGAAATAACACAGCAGAAATGGCAAAAGGCCAGTCGCGTGCATCAAAACACTAACTAGGGTGGATCTCATTTCCTTCAAAATTTCTTGTTTGTTTTTCTCAGTACTATCTGGTCAATATCATGAGGGAAAGGTGATCAACTGCATTTGAACCTCTCAAGGTTTTCAGTAACCTCATTGTTGATCTGGTCATTTCTATACTTTGTTTTAAGATTCAACAAATATAATTTTCCTTTCTATTCCATCGTAGAAATCCAATCTAAACCTGTAGATGCTGTTTACTATCTGATGGTTTTATTAATTTTAGGGGCTAGATCCTTCCACCATTTGTTCATCTGGCAGGCCTGGATATCAGGTGTTAGCCTACAAAGCCATATTTATGTTCAAGTGAGGATGGGATTATGTTCAAGTGAGGAGGGCGTTTTATTAAGTTTGCTTGCTCCAGGCAAGGTCATGACTTCAGATTGCACCTCATTTTTGTTGCCACTGAGTCCTTTAAACTGATAGCTCTCCAAATCCATTGAGAATATAGTTGCAAATAACATATTAGATAAATGGCTAGTATCTAAGATCTATAAAGAATTTATCAAATTTAACATTCAAAGAACAAAGAATCTAGTCAAGAAATGGGCAAACATGCCTAGAAGCCAGCTTTCAACTAGCTGCATTCTCATTGGAGTGAGAACTTTGCAGCATTCTAAGTGAGGAGGTTCCATGAATACCGCTCTACTGGACCCGGAGAAACAAGCCTTCCAAGCCTGCAGCTTGCCACTTGCCTCATGCGAGCTTCTGACCAACATCTCTAGTGAGGATGTTTGAAACTCCATCTGCCAGGCCCCCGTGCCAAGAAAAATGCTAGGCATCGTTGCAATTCCTTATATGTGTTAACTCACTTAATCCTTACAACAAGCCTTGAGTTAGTTTCCTGCCATTTTTTAGCCTCATTCTGTAGCGAAGAAAACTGGGGCATAAGGGAAAAAATTGGGCATGAGAGAAAGGCACCTGTCCCCATCTTCCAGGTAGAAAAAATCTGTCATTGCACCACCAAACTTGACAAGGAGCTTCGAGGACTGGATGACATCAAAGACTTAAAGGTGATGCTCTCTCTGTTTTCCGGCCCTGTACCTGCCACACTTCAAGACATTTCCACATGCTCAACAGCTGAAGACAGAACCCTGGTACATTCTACTGTTTCTCTGTCATCCACTACAGCCAATTCATCGTTTGCATGGAAAATTACTATTCAACGAATATGTATTAGCACCTACAATGCATCAGAAACTGTTAACCCTTAGCAGTGAACAAGACAAAATGCCTGACCCCACACTAGCTTTAAGACATATTGATTATTTACTTTCAAGTATTTTTGTTTATAACATTATTTAGGCTATCCTCCTCTACTAACCCCAATAAAATTAAAAACACTTCAAGAAGTCACATTCAAATTATTTTAACTAATGTATATTATTGAGGTTGTATTATACACCATACTGTTTTAGTTTCTGAGAGCTAAAAATATATGTAATAAAAAAAAAAGTCAGTGATCAAAGTACTCCTGGAGGTAAGCCTGGGAGAAGGGAATAGTTGGTAAAAAATCAATAAGTAGAATACAGTGGGATTTGTGTCATTATGGAATTAGCATGGAATTTTATTGGAGCCAAGATGGGGGAGCCAGTAAGGTAAAGAAAGGAGATAAAATTACCAAGGTAATTTAGGCTCTAAAGCACACTTAGTTCAATTATAATGAACTGAAGCACCCCATAACTGGTTCATTCTCTATTGTGCGCTGCATACACAGCCCTAATCTTAAAACATCATTATCCTTTCTTTTAGAGCAAACTAGGAGTTGCAACCGTAAGCCTCAGACTCCTCAATCTCCTTATCCCCCTGCTTGTGAGGCAGCCCAGCACGCCTTCAGAGTGAGGACCACAAGCCACCGCACATTGCCAGAATACACAGATGGGTGGCAGCGGTGGTGTTCTTTCCCTTAGCCCAGCTATTATGTAAGGCACATCAGGGAAGTACGTACAAAATTGGCATCCAGGTGTTAAGGAAAAAAGAAAAAAAGTACACTGAATGTACCAGGCTCAACTGAACTCATTGTACTGTCTAGAAACCACTCTTGCTCCAGCTGCCCTTGAGACTGTCTGGAAGAATCACAACAGAGCTGGGCCAACGTACAAAAGAAGGTTAAAAGAATGCTTCTTACAAAGAGAGGATTTTAAAAAGCTATCTCGGTTAGCTAACTTGGAAATAAAAGGATTACAGAGGGTCTTTTCTTTTAATTATTATTATAAAGAGACAATAGCATCTCATAACACTGTAAAGGTGGTGATAACACGCCTCCATAGTATAATTTTTTAAAAGATTATAATTTTTGCCCCTGTAATGTGGCTGCATTATACTGAGTGTATAATTCCTGGATTGGTTATTAATTCCTATAGTATTTGCTTGATTCCATTTCCTTCCTCTTTCTTTCCTTATTTAGTCTCTCCACCTTCCCACTCTCACGTCCTTCTCTTTCTCCCTCTCTTCTGTCTCTCTTTCCTCTATTCTTCCCCACTCTGCCTTCTTCCTGGCTTGTTTTTAAGCCTACAGTGATCTGGAATGCTTAGAAGTAAACGCTGTAACCATAGTACAAATACTATAGACTACTATCATTAAGACTGCTGAATCTCTGGATCCTAGATTTCCTCATCTGTAAAATGGATATAACAGAGCTTCCTTCCTCAGCTAGCAATTACATAAGATGGTATCCTTAAGACAGTTGTTGACACATAATAGACTCTTAGTAATTTAAGCAATGGTCATTATATAGCCCTCAAGCTCTTTCTTTGCTTTGAATATGTTTTTCCTTGAGATAAATTATTATAACAAAAGTTATAAAACTATTTTTAAATATTGTCAAGTTGTATTATAAAAATTGTATGCAAATTTGATATAATGTTTTGATAAAACAAGAATAGAAATAAATAGCTCCTATTTCATTCTTTACACTAAAATGCTAAACTAGTTACATTATTTAAACAGAGCAAATGGAATCAAAATATCTTATAAGAAAAGAAAAGCAGTAATTTGCATAGTCTTTGCTATAAAACAATCTTCTAAAACAAGAGGAGTGCAGAAAGAAGAAAGTTTGTGATTTCATTGATTTTTGCACAATTAAAGCAGCAACTTCAAAAGAGAAGTCACAAGACTAAAAAATAAAATAATAACAAATCTGGAATAGATAACACTGGCAGTATTTTATTGGAAAAGAAAATCTCCCGAATATAGAGTTCTTATAAATCAACAATTATGGATAGGAAGAGGGACATGAAAAAGGCATTCATGAAAGAAAGCACCATCACCAATAATCATTGTAAGACATGCTTAACCTTACTTAGCTATAAGATAATTACAATTTAAACACAATTTTTTTCCCACATAAGATAGCAATTATGTGAATTGTATCCTTACCATGGAATAGTATAAAGTCAGTACACTGATGTGGTAGGATAATATTTGACAAAGACAAAATACTTAATATTGTCAAATACCAAAAAATCAGGTAAAGCATGTCCAATATAACATTTAAATATATAATATGCATAAATGTGTATATATACTCATGTATCATTCATATTGGCCTGCATGTATATGCTGTTTATATATATAAATACATGCATGCATGTATAAATGAGTATATATATGTATATATATATAAGTATATATATCTATTTATGTATAAATATAGGTATTTACATATAAACATGCATGTTTTGTGGGGAACTGTCAAAAAGGGTATTTAGCCTTCAAATTAATTGATAATATTTGGATATTTGGAATATAGATTAAATTTTATGTTAGCTTTTGATCTCTCCATATATTCTAGATTGTCATCAATGGACATACTTTTTATATTAAGGAAATTAATAAAATACCATTAAAATAATTTTTTTCATTAAAATTGGCAATAAATGAAGTTTTATTGTGGTTGTACAAACATCATGTGCATATTAAACAAGTTTTTTCTCATAATTGGTAAAATTAAATAATTTGTAATGCATTTATTTATTAATATGGTAGGACTTCTTCAAATTTGATTAATTGAGTTTCTTTTTTGTAACTTGAGTTTTAAACTCTTTTTTACTTATAGGTACTCTATATTAAAAATGTGACATGTATATGATAGTTACTCATCTTTATCTTATTTTTCACTAGTGTATTCCTAGCTTTCTGGAATATTTTTAATGTTATAATTTTAAAAAATTATATATTTTATTAGTGTGATTTGCCAAATTTGAAATTATTTTTAGCTCTATACTTTAGGATTTGAATTTAATTATTAAATATAATACTATTTGGTAAAGCATATAGATTTCATTGCACAAATTTCAATACTTTTGTGGTGATTTTTGTAGTAATCTATCACTTTGTCCAGGATCAACAACAAAGCAAAGAGCGCTAGGTTCCCACTGAAATGTAGCCTTTCATACAAGGTGGTCCTTGGATTGAACTATGCAGCACATTTACCGTTCTTGCATTTAGCAGATGTCATTTTTTTCTTTATTCTAGAATCTCAAATAATTGCTAGTAAAATCATTATGATATTAAAAAAATGATTACAAGTTCTAAAACTTCATTAGTATCACATAACAACGTGCTGACAAGGTGAAAATTGAACCAAGTAATTACATACATATAAATGCCAACAACAAAATTTAGTTTTCTTCATTACTTTGGCCTGTTATTTGAGTTTCAAAAAAAATCATGTGTACTATACAAAGAGACAGCTAAGCATTTCAATTTGTAGAAGAGAACAATGGGAAGTTTTATGTTGCTAGAATGAAGGAAGAGGTAGTAAGAGGTTGAGGTAAAGTGGTAAAATTAAACGAGTTGTCACTTTATCCTAGACATTACATGGGCTAGTCAAGAGCTTTAGACAAAAGTGTTACAAATTAAGTCTATTCTAAAATGTTTCAGATTTTATGGTTACAGTTGGACTTGAAGGGAATTCTGACACCAAAACACCCCTATACAGGAGTCAATAATAGAGAATTTGACTTGTAGAACAAAAAGATGGTGCATTTCAAATGATTACATTGTGATAATTCTAATGACAAAGGACTGGAAACTGCTCTTATAAAATATATATCTTACATTTGATGTAGTGGGTTACAATTTACAAAGTTTACATATATTTACATCAATTGAACCTAACCACATACTTTGGAGTGTGTTAGACAAATATTAATGCTGTTTTATAAATCACTGTACTAAAACCAGTAATTAGCACAATCACGTGCTAGAGAGCCAGTGTAGCTACCTGCAGCAGTTATAGCTGCCCATTGCAGAGGGCAACAGACCCAGATTTAAATTCTAACAATTTAGCCGGCTGTGTGAGTACTAAGTGTAAGTGGAATACAATTTAATGTCTTCATCAGTACAATGAGAATAACCATATCTGTCTTACATGGTTGTTTTGAATATAAATGAGACAATCTGCATAAAACACTTTCCTGCCTGGAAACTGGGTACAGAGTAATCATTCATTACACATCAAACAATTTTATTACCTAAATTTACCTTGAAATTAAATGGCAAAACCACAATCTTTTGTTACCTACTCAATTGTTTTAATTTTACATTATATCATTGTGGTAGGTAGGCTAAAAAATATTCCCCAGAAGTATTAACTCCTAACCCATGAAACCTGTAAATATTATACTATTTGGAAAGAGTGTCTTTGTGGAGGTTTTGAAGGATCTTGTGATGAGATGACAGTGGATTATCTGGATGGGCTTTCAATGATCATTACACGTGTCCTTATAAGAGGTAAGCAGGGGATATTTGATAGACACACAGAAAACAAGGTAATATGAAGATGGAGAGAGATCAGAGTGATGTAGCCACAAGCCAAAAAAAAAAGCTGACAGCCAATAGAAAACTAATATAACTATGTATTGATGAAAACCGTAATACTTGTTATTTTTTTTCTTAAAAAAAAAAAAAGCTTTTATTTATTCATTAGAGACACACAGAGAGAGGCAGAGACATAGGCAGAGGGAGAAGTAGGCTCCCTGTGGGGAGCCTGATTCAGGACTTGATCCCAGGACCCCAGGATCATGACCTGAGCCAAAGGCAGATGCTCAACCACTGACCCACCTAGGTGCCCTATTATATTTTTTCTTATGTAGAATATTGATAGCTAATAATATTTGAAGAACAGCACATTATTTTTTAGTACTTTTTTAGCATAGGCTAGGCATCCTGCTAATTTTTGATGCATCATTTCATTTTGCAATAATCCCAACTGGCATTTTTTTTCTTTTTAATGAGATCCTTGGGTACAGAGAACAGCAGAATTAACTTAGCTGATATCACCCCACTCTATAGAATCAGAGTGCTCCTTAAGGACACAAATGAGCCAGGCACACTTTGGCTCTAGGACATAAGGATTAATCACTTATTCTTATGCTGTTCTGAATTCACCTACACTCATATTTTCTTATTATCAAGATCAATAAAAGATCTGTGGGGAAAAATTTTAAATGTTGTAGTGCATGTAAACTTTAGGAGAGGAGGTAGTTCTGCAAGATATCTTGATTTACATTATTCTGGGTAGAGTGCTTTAGGCTACTCTGAGGAATATTCTGGAGTGTGATAGTCTGTGAGATTCTCTGAATACTCTTTCTCCTTGCTTATTCGTTGGACAGTTGAGACAGAGAAGGCCCTCGGCCATGCAGAATCACTAGATCAAGGCAGTCTGCACCCCTCAGTTGTCACTCAGAAGGCCACTTGCCTGACAACTTCTTGGATCGTGATATGAGAAAGGAACCTTCCTTATATTAAACTCTTCATTTAGGATTGCATCCTTTAGTTGCTCACGTTAATTATCTTCTTCACATTCAGAAATCTACTTATGTATTTCCTTTTTAGTTTCCTCTTCCTTTATGGATCCTTGAGATTGAGTTTTAATTTTTATCCTTGGCAAAGTAATCAAGTTGAACCTCCTTTCTTCATCACACCCATCTGATCTTCCTGAATTTTTCAACATAACCTGTACTTTGTGCTGTATCTGGCTGTCTATAAACCTCATTCTTTATGTGAATAAAAATGGTTCAGTTTCTGTGTTAAGTTTAACACATTTTTGTTCTTCTAACCCATAGCCAGATTTACTCCAAATGCCCTGAATTTTTTTTTTTCCTGAATTTTATTAGATGGTGAGAATCATCACTATGAGTGTTCACAACAATTAAAGCCATTAACATCCAGAGGAGGACAGATGAACTCTATTGGTCATAGAGCCCTTTCATTCCGTAGCTCTGTACTTTAGAAAAATTACCCCAAGTTCTCAGGAGTTTCAATTATCTATGACTGTTGATATTATCACAATTCATAAATTAGAGTATCTGGGATCATGATTGTCTTTAGTAAGTTTATCACTTGTTTTGGAAGGTTACATTTGTGGCACTTTCCAGGTAGAAAACCTTATTACTTCTTTACACCACAGCATAGTACTAATTAAGGATATCAACTTTGGAGCCATACACACCTGAATTCTAATCCCATCAGGCACTTAATATATCTGAGGACATTCCTCAACTATGACCTTGTTTTCTTCTTTTTTAGGGAGATCACTGCTGGGAAGATTTCTCAGATACCACAGCATGCCATTGATTCTGCTCAGCAAGGGATTTTGAACCCTCACCCTGACCTCAGGTACTACTGACTGCATTCCAAATATGAATTGAAAAGATATTACAGCCTAGGAAATCTATACAGACTCAGATCTACCTATCTCCACAGAAAACTATCCTAGGCTCACACTGTGAACTCTGATTTACTTGAGAGATTCAGATACAACTTGCAATGTTTTTAAAATAGACGCTCAGGTGAATCTGAGATTCCTGCAGTAGACTTTTTTATTTTTATTTTTTGTTTCAGTTACCATATACTGGTTGGATAGCAGTATCTTCTGAAGAGTTGATATATAATCCACAAGTCAATTTTGAAAGGACTTAGAATCTCTTGTCTCATTGCAAGAAAGTTGCAGTGAATTATCATGGACTACTACCATGGACTGCCACTCTCAGATCTGATTTACTGGATAGAATCTGGAAGGCTGAATTAGAAGAGGACAATTGTCAACAAATTAAAGATGGATAGATGGATAGACATCAATTATCTGTGTTCTTCTCAGAAGTGGGTAATGTTATGATGGGTGTGATGATGCAGCCATTTTGAAAAACATGGAGAAAATGATGCTTATATGGAGGGAAGAAAAGGATGATTACTGCTAAATTGTATTAATGCTCTTTAAAAGAAACATTATAGTCAAATGCTGATAATGACCAAGTAAGAACTAGAAAGCTTTTGTGGTAAAAAATCGAGAAGCCCTCATCAAATATAGTGGAAAGATGGAGGCAGCTGAATGGCAAACTGAAAACCTAATTGCTAGGAATCACAGAGGTGCAAAAACATTTGAATGCTTAGTCAAGGCAGGTCTATTATGCAAAGATGAAGGCCCTGGTAGGAAAAGCTATGATCCTGAAAACTCAAAAAAGGATTTATGGATGGATGTCCCTAAGGATGTTGATGTCTTAACCACCTATATTCACCAAGACCTCCTGTGCTTATTTATGCTGGTAGCCAACACTCTTCTTGGAAGGGTCAGACAATTTGTTGAACTGGAATATATTGCAGAATCTTCTCTCATAAAGTGGTATATGGCCTACTTAGGGCCACACCCCATTACCTTTCCTAGCTGTCAGATCAACAATTAATATTAAATCCTAGGATAATTCAGTTCTGCATATATTTGTTCTGATAATTGAGGAAGAGGCTACATATGCAAATAATTTCAAGACCTAGTTGTGTTACACCTAAAGGAGGCAGAAAAAAGAAGAACAAACCCAAAAGTTTGTTCTTTTTTCTAACTTCAAAGGTAGAAGGAAGGAAGGAAATAGAGATCAGAAGGAAAAGAAATGAAATAGAGATTGAAAATAATCATAGAAAAGACCAATGAAACTAAGAGCTGATGCTTTGAAAATATAAAATTGGTTAACTGTTAGCCAGATTCACTAGTAAAATAAGAGGGTACTCAAAATCAGAAATGAAAGAGAAATTACAAGCAACATCTCAAAAATATAGACACTACTTTGAAAAAATCCTTGTCCACAAATTAGACAACTCACAAGAAATGGTTAAATTTCTAGAAACATACAATATTCCAACACCGAATCAGGAAGAAATATAAAACCCAAACAGATCGATTACTTGAAGTGAAATTAAATTGGTTATCAAAAACTCACAATAAGCAAAAGCCTAGGACTAGATGGCATCATCACAGAATTCTATTAAATATTTAAAGAAGAGTTAAATACCTATCCTTCTCAAGCTCTTCCTAAAAGCAGGAGAATGAAATGCTACCAAATTCATTCTATGAGGCAGCATTACCTTGATACCTAAATTAGACAAAGCCACTATGAAAAAAAAATTACAGAATATCTCTGATGAATATAGAAGCAAATTTCCTCAAAATATATTAGCAAACCATATTCAACAGTACACTAAAAGTATCATTCACTGTAATCAATGAGGTTTATTTTAGGAATGCAGGATGGTTCAATATCCACAAATCAATCAATGTGTTACACTACATGGACAAAATGAAGGATAAAAATCCTATGATCATATTGATAGATGCAGAGAAAACAATTGACAAGATTCAACCTCCATTCATGATAAGACTTCTCAACAAGTATAAAGTAAACATATCTTAACATAATAAAGGTCATATATGAAAACATACTCAATGGTGAATACTATCTGTGGATGACATCATATTATATACAGAAAACCCCAAGTACTCCACCAAAAAAATTCTGAGAACTGATAAACTCAGTAAAGCTGCAGGATACAAAATATGTAGAACTCTCTTGTATTTCTATATACAAATAACAGACTACCAAAAAGAAAAACTAAGAAAACAATCCCACTTACTCAAACAGAATAAAATACATTGAAAAAAAATTAACCAAAGAGGTGAAGGACCTATACACTGAAAAGACACTGATGGAAGAAATTGTAGACAAAACAGATAAATGGATATACATACCATGCTTGTGGAATAGAAGAATAATGTTAAAGTGTCCATACTACCCAAAGAAATCTACAGAGTCCATGCAATCCCTATATAACTGTCATTATTATTTTTCACAGAACTAAAGTAATCCTAAAATTTGTATGGAACCACAAAAGACCCCAAATAGCCAAAGAAATCTTGAGGAAGAAGAACGAAGGTGGGGGTATCACAATCCCAAATTGTAATACAAAGCTATAGTAATCAAAACAGATGGTCCTGACATAGAAACAGAACAGGAAGATCAATGGAACCTAACAGAGGGCCCAGAAATGAACCCACACTTATGTGATCAACTATATGACAGTGCAGGCAAAAATATACAATGGTAAAAGGACAGTATTTTCAATAAATGATGAGAAAACTGGACAGCTACATCAAAATAATGAAAATGGGGTACTTTTTTATGCCATACACACAAAAAAATCAACTGAAAATGAATTAAAGACTTGAAACCATAAAATTCTTACAACACAAGCAATACACTCTTGGACATCAGCCTTAGCAATATTTTCCCAGAACTGCCTCCCCAGCTATGTGAAACATAAGCAAAAATAAACAACTTGGACTACATTAAATTAAAAAGCATTGGCACAGTGAAGGAAATCATTGACAAAATAAAAAGGCAGCCTACTAAATGAGAGAAGACATTTCCAAATGATATATCTGAAAAGGGGTTAGTATGGTTAATATCCAAAATATAGAAAGAATGCATACAACTCAGCATCAATAAATAATAATCCAATTAAAAATGGGCAGAGGATATGAATAGACATTTAGCCAAAGAAGACATCCAGATAGCCAACCAACATGAGAAGATAGTCAACATCATTTATCATCAGGGAAATGCAAATCAAAACCACAATGAAATATCCCCACACACCAGTCAAAATGGCTAGTATCTCTCTGTACTTATGAGGACCAATTAGTAGTAACCAGAGGGGAGTTGGGTGGGGGCAGAGCAAAATAAACAAAGGGGATTAAAAGGTATAAATTTACACTGTAAAATAAATAAGTCATGGGGAAGAGAAGTATACTCAGGAAATACAATTGATAATATTGAAATATCTTTGTGGTAACAGATGGCAACTATACTTATGGGGGGCATTGTGGTATTTTTTTAAAACTAGTTTGGATGTACCAGCTAGAGCCAGGGAGAATTGATGTAGGGTTGGACTTTTAGGATTCTTCATCAGTAGGGTCAGTGTTAAGACTAGGTAGCAAAAACTCTATCATGTGAGTAATACCTTCTTGAGATATGGGATTTATCACACTGGCCATGACCTGATAGGGCGAATTGTGTGTATAGTTCTTATAAGCCTGGGGAAAAAAAAATCCCAGCCAATACTCAGTGTAATAGAAATATCTAAGTTGTTCTGACACATGGTAGAGGAAGAAATAAAGAGGTGAAGGGAATTAAACATGTTGGAATACATATATATGTAAAGCTAGAAGATCTGCTGGTGGTTGTCAGTAAGGCAGCTCAAGATACATATCCTTGACCAAAAACATCATGAATGCACTGGAGAAAGTAATGCCAGTACGACTAAGAGTTTTTTTTTTTTTAAGATTTTATTTTTTTTTATTCATGAGAGACACAGAGAGAGAGAGAGAGAAAGAGAGAGAGGCAGAGGGAGAAGCCCGCTCCATGCAGGAAGCCTGACTCAGGACTTGATTCCAGGTCTCCAGGATCATGCCCTGGGCTGAAAGAAGCACTAAACCACGGAGTCATCCAGGCTGCCCCGACTAAGAAGTTCTGTGATGATTCTCCTCTGCAAGTCAGGGCTGGCTGCAGAATGGAGGCCTTCTCATTAACATACATGGAGATGATGAGTTCCTAAAATAATAGGGACCAATTGTTCCTACCTTAACCACTAGAAACCAGTAATCTTCAATTACCATAACAACTAACAAGGTCAAAAGAGCAGGCAAGGACAGTTGACCTGTGGGGAGTTGAGATGCTTAATGTTCTATAGTGTCCATAAAGCGAAAATATATAGCAAGGATGCTATTTAATATCTGTTATTAAAAAAAAATCAAGAACAAAGGAACAGGCTGCAAGAAGACACTCATTTCAAGGGGGGGAAAAAGGTTATGATTCCTTGTGTAGTTCTAAGACCTGAATTGATTTTCAGATCCAGAATCCACTGATTAAAAAGAGTACAGTGTCCCTAGTGAGAAAAGTCCTGCAGTATCAAAGGGAATATACACTGTGAAGATTCCCCAGTCTTTCCTCATAAATGCCTATGGCTAATCACTTAAGTGATTGTACCTGGGGAAATGGGGAATGACGATATTCTGAAGACTACTGAATACATAAACTGAATTGAAACCCACAGCTGGAGATCCACAGGATCATGATGACGTCATTATTTATTGGGGCCTAGGAATCTAATAAATTTTAAAATGGAAACTCGTTTACTGTCTAGTTAACAGTGAGTGCACTATGTCCATGAACCCATCCCGTGTATGTGTGTATATGTATGTGTGCAGGCACATTTTTTTCTCCAAGTCTCTGAGTGCATTGTTGAAATTCATTGACTCAGCAGTTGGAATAACTCTAATTTTAGGTCTTCAAATGCCAGGTTTATAGAGTAAGAAGTATTATTTTAAGGAATGTTAAAAGGAAACCTCTAAATGTCCTTACTCAGCATACACATCCACCTACACAGGCCAGAATGGCAGACATTAATGCTAACATAAGAAGACCTAATGAAATCGTAATTGGCAGAGCCTATAATTTATCCATTTCACACACCATCCTGGCCCTTACACAAACCAAAAGTTCTGTGTGCATTATCCACGACACTTCAATTCACTAGCTGTTAGTTTTGATGCTGATAGTTGCCAAATTTGTATCCTTTGCTTCCCAGTGTCATTGTAAACTCAAAACACTGCTAGCATCAGTATATTAAAATATTTTTTTTATAAATCAACATTTGTAAAGTATTGTCTTTATTTCAGTAATTTTCCTTTAGACTCTTTCCTTTTGACAATTTTCAGGACTGCTTCTATTAGCAACTCATTTCCCTATGTGCAAATTATGTATGAAAGAATAAAAATTCACACAGTGAATATAAATTCCCATGAAATTCTGTGTAAAATCATCATGGATAGTTTTATAAAATAAAGGTTAAAAATTTTAAACTAAGTTTTAAAAATTCAAGTAATATTTACATTAGGATGAAAAAATAGAGGGATCCCTGAATGGATCAGTGGTTGAGCATGTGCCTTTGGTTCAGGGCATGATCCTGGTCCTGGGATTGAATCCCACATCAGGCTCCCTGTGAGGAGCCTCTTCTCCCTCTGTCTATTTCTCTGCTTCTCTCTGTCTCTCTCAGGAATAAATCAATAAAATATTTTTTTTAAAAAAAGAAAAAACAGAGAGAAATTAGGTGAATAATGTATATAATGTGCTTGTGTAATTAAGTTTGGGGTGAAAGCAAATTCTTAAAGCAAAGGACTTATAAACCAAATTCCATTTTATTTTTTATTTTTAAAGATTTTATTTACTTATTCATGACACACACACACACACACACACAGAGAGAGAGAGAGAGAGAGAGAGAGAGGCAGAGACACAGGCAGAGGGAGGAGCAGACTCCACGCAGGGAGCCCAACGTGGGACTCAATCCCAGGACTCCAGGATCATGCCCGGGCTGAAGGCAGTGCTAAACTGCTGAGCCACCGGGGCTGCCTCCAAATTCCATTTTATTTATTTTTCAAGTGTTTGATTAGGAAACTCAGTTGGAAAAAAAAAAAGAAAGTAAACTCAGTTGGCTGAACCCTCATGTCTGGGTTAAATAGCTGGAATCTTAAGGCGTCTTAAACAGTATCACTAATGTGGCTCAATTAAATAATAAAATTCAGAAACACAGCAGCATAATATGTGCCACATGGATGGAAAGCACATTAAGACAAATGCATTTTCTGAGCATTACAATTCAACATCTCTCATCTCTCATGGTCTGCATCCTGTATTTGCTAAGAAATAAAAATAAACCCTGAAATATAAAACTGTTTTCAATTGTGGACTTTTATAACTTCTGAAAGCCACTGGGAACTATCTCAGATTTTAGAGCCTCTCTCTTCTGGTCCAGACACTCAGTGTGTTTCAATAGCATTCTTTGCTATCTTGTTAGGTTTATAGTGAAAATGCTACAAGCAGATAGTAACATGGTTCCATGATAAAACTTTCAAGCAAATGAAGGTTCTGGCTAAATAAGTAAAAGAAACATAAAGGGCTTGTTTCTGAGGATGCAGCTTGAATCTACAGAGTCTAATTAATAGGAAACCTTCAGGAAGGATGGACAAAAATATAGGAGAATTTTTCTTTGTATACATTAATGGGATACATTAGATATACTCAGTAGTCCAATCTTATGCCAAGTCATTGACATATAAAGGATTATGTTATTAATAGTTAGCTTTGGTTCATATTTCTTTTTTTGTTGTTGTTCATATTTCTGCCAACAACTGAAGAAAACTGGAATCACTGGGAGAAAAATGCACCAAAGTATCAAAACTACAGTGTTTTTTATTGACACAGTAGTCCTCTGTGGTCTGGTGGATTATCAGTTCACATTCAAATTTGGTGAGCCTCTGCTAACAATTGTGCCACTGATGTTAAGGGTGATCATAAATGCACACAATGCCCCTTAAAATCTTGACAAACTTTTTCAGTACCTTATGTATCAGACCACTTGGACTGCTTGTTTGGTTATTAAAAATGTATAGTTTCCTGGGGATCTCTGGGTATTCTTGGTTCTTTTAAGAGATCATAGAATCAGAAATTATAGTGTTCTCAGTATTATAGCTAACATTTCAAAAGATAAAAGATTCCTTTCTGTTATGAAATGGATGCGGTGCTTTCTGGAAATACTAATAATTTGATATATGTGTGTTAAAGGTATAAATACAAAAAGATGAGGATTATTTTTCACAGTTATAGGTTCAATTAATCACTGACCCTTAACTCTGTTTTTTTTTGGCAATGTAGTTACTCATAGCATACAACTGTGTCATGTTATTTAAATAGAAGACTCAGTGGAAAATTACCTTTATATTAAATTTATGCCTAAATCTAAATGTTATATGCAGTTTGCTAAACTTAACATTTTTCCATCTTTGTACTTTATCACTTCACAGAGACATGTTTCTTGAGTTCTGATAATATAGTTAACATTTCAAAAATAAATACATAAAAGTAGCACCCAAAGATTTTTAGATTTATTTATTTAGAGAGAGAATGAGTGAAGGAACACCAAGGGATGGGTGGGGAGGGACAGACAATCTTAAGCAGACTCCACACTGCAGAGCCTGATGAGGGCTTGATCATAGGACCCTGAGATCATAACCTGAGATGAAGCCAAGAGTCAGGTCTCAGTCAACTGTGCACCCAGGTATCCCTCAGTGCCCAAAGATTTTTAACTGGATTTAAAAAAATAAATCTATTTTGTTTTCTGTTCTAGATTTACAAAAGGAATGAAAGTAAAAGGATACAAAGAAGCAAATGATAATCCAAAGGAATTTATATGGGTATCCATAAAAGTTAATTTTAAGGCAAATTGTGTTATTAGGAATACATAATCTTAAAAACTGAAATTCAATAAATGGTATAATAATTAAAATGTTTATCTAATATCCTAGCATAAATATATAAAGCAGAAACCAGGAAGCCATATATTAAAATATGGTCAAATGTTTAATATATTTGGAGAGTTTAAAGATTTATTTATTTATTTTTATTTATGATAGACACAGAGAGAAAGAGAGGCAGAGACACAGGAGGAGGGAGAAGTAGGCTCCATGCCAGAAGCCCGACGTGGAACTCAATCCCGGGACTCCAGGATTGCGCGCTGGGCCAAAGGCAGGCTCCAAATTGCTGAGCCAAATTGCTGATCCCCTATTTAGAGAGTTTAAAACCCTTCTCTCATTACTAGGAGCTAGGGGAACTGAGGAGATATTATTAAGGGTAGAAACTTGCAACTAGCAAATTTTAAGTCCTGGAAATCTAATATGCAAAATAGAAATAATAGTCCACAATATATTATAAACTATATTATAAACTTTAAAGTTCCTAAGACACTAGATCTTAGCTGTTCTCTTCACGAAAAAGTAATAATTATGTGGCAGAATAGATATGGTAGCTAATGCTAAAGTGGTAATCATATTGCAATATAAAAATGCATCATATGAATATGTTATATACCTTAAACTTACACAATATTATATGTCAATTATTTCTCAACTTAAAAAGAAAAAGCAAACAAAAACCTATAAGGAAATAGATAATATCAACACTTTTTAGCAACCACCAGTTGGTAGTAAAAAAAAAAAAAACTACAAAAACTCTAAATTACACATTCTTTTGAAAAGTACATTTTAAAAACTGACTATAGGGCAGCCTGGGTGGCTCAGCAGTTTAGCGCCGCCTTCCGCCCAGGGCGTGATCCTGGAGACCGGGAATCGAGTCCCACGTCGGGCTCCCTGCATGGAGCCTGCTTCTCCCTCTGCCTGTGTCTCTGCCTCTCTCTCTCTATCTCTCTCTCTCTCTCTCTCTGAGTAAATAAATAAAATCTTAAAAAATAATATTAAAAAATAAATGAAAATAAAAACTGACTATATTCTTGGCTATAAAGCAAATTTCAACAAAGTTGAAATGATTGATATGATCAGATTATTTTACTTGACCACAGTACTATTAAACTACAAATTTGTCTCAAAAATATAGTTAGAAATACCTGATACTTTTACAATTCACAAAAAATTTCTAATTCAAGTCTCAAATATGCAACCAGATGGAAATCATAGTTTGACAATAATGAGAGTTTAATTCACACAACGGAATTATATACAACAACTTAAAAATCCAAAATGCGGCTAGACACATAATCTCTTTAAAGGTTTTATTTACTTACCCATGAGAGACACAGAGATAGAGGCAGGGTCATAGGCAGACAGAGAAGCAGGCTCCACACAGGGAGTCCGATGCAGGACTCCATCCCTGGAACCAGGATCATGCCCTGAGCCGAAGGCAGATGCTCAACTACTGAACCACCCAGGTATCCCCGTGGCTAGACACATCATGAATAATTCTCTTAGACATAATGTTGAGTGAAATTAGTTTGGTGCAAAAAATACATTTCATTTATATGAATTTCAAAATCAGTCAAAACTAATCTATAAAAATAGAAGTTAGTACTGCGATCACCTTTGATGAGTATCAATTCTGAAGGGGCCAAAGAAAATCCACTGGCACACTGTTTTTTTTTTTTCTTTTTTTAATTTCAAAAAAAGCATCTGTTTTTTTATCCTGATCTAGGTAGCAATTATATGGAGAGGACTTAAATAAAAATTAATCACTTACACTTTATGTGTACATATGTACTTTAAGTACTTTATAAAAGATGTAACTCAAAAATATAATATGTCAATGTACAAATTCCTAGAAAAATATAAGTTACCAACCTGGTTCCAGAAGAAATTAAGAACCTGAGTTACCTTGTAACCACTAGAATGTCAACATATATCTCCCGTGCCCTGTGTGAGCATAGGAACACACACATATACCCAATCACAGCACCAACACAAATGATACTAGGTAAGTTCTACCTAGATCTATAGTAAGGTAAATGGTAAAAAGCTAGATGATGAGAAAAGGGACATGGAGAAGCTAACAAAATTGAGACAGGTTAAAAAATAAAATGAAAGACATTAAAAATCACTGGTGTTAGGAGCACCTGGGTGGCTCAGGGCATCCGGGATTGAGTCCTGCATTAGGCTCCCCAAAGCGAGCCTGCTTCTCCCTCTGCCTATGTCTCTGCCTCTCTCTCTCTCTCTCTCTGTCTCTCATGAATAAATAAAATCTAAAATTAAAAAAAAAATCACTGGTGTTAAACGGTCAAATGGTATAATAAGAATTTGTCTTACTAACATTCGTTATTTATTTTTCTCTACAATCTTCAGTATTGCATACTAGTTTATGAATTTTTGTAAATTATGCCATAAGGATACATCTGAAATATTAAAGGAGATAAATTTAACATCCAGTGTTAATACCCACAACTCCTAAAGCATACTCCAGGAAGTCAACAGTTTAAATCCCTCGGAAATTTTCAGAGAGCTTTTGTAAGTTCTTGTTTTCTGCCATTTATACTTCTGTGTGTGGGAGGGTTCATTTAAGATCTGCAGGAGCTAAGAACAACCAGATGACATCTCAGTGATACTGCAGTGATAGACATTCTTTCAGCCTCATAATGTTAATGCTGGTCTTGCTTAAATAAGCACATGTAAAGGAGAGGGGGAAAACAGACTAAATAATTAATTATGTTATTATCTTCTTTTTATGTATTATAAGCAAGTCTACTAGGGTATGAGTTCCACACGGGCAGGGAATGTGTTTGTCACATTTGCATATGTTCATCCTTAGGGATATATTATAATACAAACATTACATCTTTGCATTGCATTTGGATGAGTCCATAGGAATTATAAATCTCCATTGAAACACATTTATGTTATCATAACCAAAAAATGTGCATGAAATTCAATGTGATACAGTTATGTTACAGTTATTTTTATATATTTTGAATTCAGAATAGGTAATGCTTAGTTCTGAAACCATATCTCCAGACATTTTCTTGTGAACTTTTCAACCACTAGAGTCTTAATCTCTCCTAGTGGGTCCTAGGAATCCTCCAGGATTCTGACTCAGACTGTTCTAAAGATATTGGCCATGTTTCAACAATTTTTGTTGCATTAATTGTATGAAAGTATATCATGTTTGAATGGTTCTTTTGAAGGAAAAGATTTTGTAATTATTTGTCAACAATTCTATGAGTACTCAGTGTGGTTGAGATCTGGAGATTGCTGCAGGTAAAGCTATTAGGCAGTGAAGCTATGTAACTAGGCTTTCTTTAAATCAATGCATTTTAAGTATGAGGCATATAATCTCTAATTCTAAAACAGCCAATACAGTCCTAGAGCTTTAATCAAATTGGATGAGAGAAGGGAGAGCTGTTGATTAAGGCGTAATTCAATTCTAGTGACTCTTGGATATTGACTGTTTTTATGAGCTCTGCTTTTATAAGCTAAATGCTAAATAGTGATGTTGAAATATAAATATATATATATATATATATATATATATATATATATATATATTTGTATTCCTATCACCTAGGCCTTTGGCTTCACATTTTAATTTTTCTTCCTTTTCAATTGTAATTTCCTACTTTATTCTACCTTGGCTATGAGTTCCTAGGTGCAAGTTTCTCAACATATTTAAATAAACTCCAACCTCCTCTTCATTCTATCACAAAACTTTTCATGTATCATTCCAGAAACCTACTCAGTGCATTATAGAGAAATCTAGAGGGGAAAAGGCTATTTTAGGAAGCTGTGAGAGAAATGACTCCATGCTGCCATAAGGTTACAATCTCCTGGTCGGATACATTAGAGTTCCTAAGGCACAGTTAATTGAGAAAGGAATTTTCATGTTTTCCTCTAAATAACCTAGCTCCCACCTCCATTCCACCAAATTTTCAGGAAAGAAGGGGAAGAAATATACTAAAGCCCCTCTTATGTGGTTGTATCCTGGATTGGCACCAAGTAATTCTGTCCTCAAAGGAAATAGGATCATTACTGATAACTTTTTCTTTTCAGAGTTCTCCAGAGCCAGAAAAGGGCTTCTTTCACTCAACTTATTTCTAACTCAATTTTTCTTTTTCTTGACTGTAAACTTTCTGTATAAGACTTAAATGGAAAAATAGGTACCTTTAAGTAGGTATTAGAATATTGTAATTCAAAAATTCCAGAATAGATCACTGAAATGTACTTTCTCAAATCAATAGCTTGGCTTTTATTCCAAATTTTATTTTTGAATGTCAACAGCTAAGTACTATTTCTCTCTTTTTTCATTACTTCTGTAACAAAATTTAATCCACACTCTAGGAAGAGATAGTCTAGATTAACTGAAACAAAGGTCATGTGCTCAGAAGGATAAAAATAGAAGTCCATATTATTAGCTTATTTAAAAACTGTCTCCACTAACACTGGGAATGAAACAGTCCACGAAGCTTGTCTATTTCATAATCCACCAATATGTTCACAGTATAGTATAAGCCAAATATGCATATCTTTTGAAACATGCTGAATTTGTCCTATAGAAAATACAGCCCAAGAAAGGTATCTTGAGACTCTTTTTTACTGCATATTCATGGATAGAAAACTTAAAAATGGATTTAAGAAGAAGCTGTACTTCACTGGCAGTCATACTCAGTAACTACTTATATAGCTCCTGACTTTATAGTTAAACATCTCAAATTTCTCCTTGAAATAACAGTAGCTTAGATTCAAATTTTTCAAGGCTTTTCCTGATGCTTTCATTGTATACTTGTCAATAAAGGTCATTTGCTATTGGAAATATAAGTTTACATGATGTATATAAATTAGCAAGGACTTCTCTACAAAAAGTCACAAAATAGAAAAATATTTGGTATTTCCTGATGTAGGAGTCAATAAAATAGATCTGAAACTTACTTGTGTTTCTTCTTAACAGCCAGTATATTCCAAATGACTTTAAATACATCTGTGTATATTTGTATGTTTTTATAATCTTTGCTTAATGTCAGATAAATGTGTAATTATTCAAATAAAACAGGATGTGCAAATTACATGCCTATGTACAATATAGTCAAGAATCTATACATATATTATATACATAATGCACAATGAACAGAGCAAAATGTAACAAAACAGAAGTAGTGAGAACAGAAAATTAAGGTGCATCAACTTATGTTATTTTTGTTATATGTATATGAATATTTTGGGAATTAAAAAACTCTTGTACAATATGGGAAACTTATGAAATCTATGTAGGAAGAAAGAGGAAGCAAAAGAGGGAAGAACAAGTAGAAGGGTGAGCTTATACATTAAAAAGAAGAAAAGAAAAGAAGGGATACAGGAAATATTCAAAGATAGCACTCCTTTTGAGCATTGGCCTTTATGAAAATTGAATCTATGCCTCAACTTAATTAGCTTAAGCAATTCAGCAAGTGTGCACTTATACTGTATGAATTAAACAGAAGGTGTACTTAGTGTGAGTCACTCTAGATGCTGAGCTTGAGATGTTGAATAGTATGTATATAAATATTCATATCTAAATATTTTTCTTGATTAAAAAGTATTCTGTGAATTTTTAAAGTTTCTTGAAGAAAATTCATTTAGTTTCATCATTCATGAAAAGAAAAGGAATTGGTAAAATAAAAAAGCAATTTATCAAGTAAGATGGCTGAGTAGGATGTCTCTCAACATATCTGCCACTTAACAATGACAATTAAATTTGGCATCCTTCCATGGACAAAAGTCCCTTTGTGGGAGCTGTGGGATCCCTTACCATAGGCCTAGGGACCTAGCAGGAATCTTGCCCACTCATGTACTGAACAATAGGCAGATAGACCTGGTACCAGCTGCAGACCCTGAGGTGGTCTGTGAACCAGCTCCAGCCCCTCTTGGCTGCAGTCTGGAAGGCCCTGGAGAACACAGACTTAGACAATCACTCACAAGAGAACCTTTGTGGAAATCCAGAATCCAGTGAAGTTCCAGCACACCACTAAAGCAAAACAATTTGTGATTGGATACATTTGAGAGGGTAAGAGGAATAGTTTAACATTAACTGTATCACCCCTCCCAAAGGCAGCAGAGGGGCTATTGGGAATGAAGGAACACAACTGTGTACGTGGGATGCTGAACAAGCAGTTCTAAGAAAGTGTATAGCAATAAAAGCCTGCATTGAGAAAAAACAAAAATCTTAAATAAAGCACTAACTTTACACCTCAAGGAACTTTATAGAAAACCAAAGCCCAGTGTTAGCAGAGGGAAGGAAACAACACAAATTGGAATGGAATTAAATGAAACAGATGAAAAAGACCAAAGATCAATGAAATTAAGAGTTTTTTAAAAGATAAATAAACTGACAAATCTTTAGCAAGAAAATAAGAAAAGGACTCAAATCAGAAATGGGAGAGGGTTCATTACAACTGATGCCACAGAAATCAAAGATCATAAAAGACTACTACAAATAGTTAAGTACCAGCCAATTGATAAATAAACTGCTAGAAATATAAATCTCACCAAGACTGAGTCATGTAGAAAATCTGAACAGACTGATAATATATAATGAGATTGAATCACTAGTCAAAAACCTTCCAACAAAATAAAGCCCAGGATCAGATGGTTTCACTGTTGAATTCTACCAAACATTTAAAGAAAAGTAATGCCAATTCTTCCGACTCTTCCAAAAACAAAACAAAATAAAACAAAAAAACTGAAGAGGTAGGAGTACTCTCAAACTCATTTTATAAGGCCAGCATTACCTTGACATCAAAGCAAGAGAAGGGCACTACAAAAACAAAAAAACAAGGATGCCTGGGTGGCTCAGCGGTTAAGTGTATCTGCCTTTGGCTCAGGGTGTGATCCTGGAGTTCTGGGATAGAGTCCCACATCAGGCTCCCTGCATGGAGCCTGCTTCTCCTTCTGCCTGTGTCTCTGCCTCTCTTTTTCTGTGTTTCTCATGAATAAATAAATAAAAATCTTTAAACAAAGAAAAAACAGCCCAGTATTTCTGATGAGTATAGATCTAAAAATTCTCAACATTAGCAAACCAAATACGACAGCTCATTAAAAAAAAAACCATACACTATGACCAAGAGGAATTTATCCCTGGGATGCTAGGATGGTCCAATGTATGCAAACCATAAATGTGATACATAATAGTAACAGAATGATGAAAATCATATGGTTATCTTGATGAATGTAAAAAAGATTGGAAAAATTGCAAACCCTTTCCTGATAAAAAATTTCAACAAACTTGGTAAAGAAGGAATGTACCTGAACATAGTAAAGACCACGTCTCACCACTCCTATTGAACATGGTAATGGAAATCCTAGCCAGAGAAATTAAGCAAGAAAAAGTAATAAAATCATCCAAAAAGAAAAGGAAAAAATAAAATTGTCCTTGCAAATAATATGATCTTATATGTACAAAATCCTAAAGACTCTGCAAAAAAAAACTCTTATAAATAACCACCAAATTCAATAAATTTGCAGAAGGCAAGTTAAATATACACAAATTAGCTGTATACTGACACACTAACAATGGAATATCTGAAAAAGAAATAAGAAAGCAATTTTTTTTTACAATAGCATCAAAAACAATAAAATGCTTCAGAATAAATTTAACCCAGAAGTGAATGATCTATATATGCACTGAAAACTCTAAAGTGTTGAAATAAATTGAAGAATACATAAATAAATGCAATTTTATCTCATGTATGTGTATTGAAAAAATTAATATTGTTAAAATGATTATACTACTTAAAGCCATCTATAGATTCAACAAAATTCCTATCAGAATTCCAAAGTCATTTTTCGAAATAGAAAATACAATCCTAAAATTCATAATGAACCAAAGAAGACTAAACAGTCAATGCAGTGTTCTGGAAGTAGAACAAAGCTGGAGATACCCACATTTCCTGATATTAAACTATGCTGTAAAGCTAATCAAAATAGTACAGTACTGGCATTAAAAGCAGGCACATATGCTAATGGAACTGAATCCAAAGCCCAGAAGGACACTTGCAGACACCATCTAGTAATATTTGACAGGGGAACGAAGAATACTCATTGGGGAAATAATATTCTTTCACTAAATGGTTCTGGTAAAACCAGATATATATGCAAGAAAATGAAAGTGGACTATCTTATACCACATAAAAATTAACAAAAAATGAATTAAAGCCTTAAACATAAGACCTGAAACCATAAAATTTCTAGAAGAAAACAGAGGAAAAAGTCTTCTGGACATTAAATATGGCAATGATTTTTTGGATATGAAATCAGAAGCACAAGTAGTAAAAGGAAAAATTAACATATGAGACTATATCAAACTAAAAAGCACCTTCACAGCAAAGGAAACAATCAACAAAATGAAAAGGCAATCTACAGAACAGGAGAAAATATTTTCAAACTGTCTATGTGATACAGGGTTAACATCCAAAATATAGCAACAAGTCATAAACCTCAATACTAAAACAACAACAACAACAAAAAAAAAACAACAAAAAACTATTTGATTAAATAATGGGCAGAAGATCTGAATAGACATTTTTCCAAAGGCATACAAATGGCCAACAGTCATACGAAAAGATGGTCAACATCACCAATTGTCAGGAAAATGCAAATCAGAGCCACAATGTGATTGTTATCTCACCACATCTCTTAGAATGGCTATTATAAAAAGGTAAGAAATGACAAGTTTTGTCAAGAATGTAGAGCATAGAGAACATTTCTGCACTTTTGGTGGGAATGTAAGTCAGGGCAGCCACTAAGAAAAATAGTATGAAGCTTCCTCAAAAAATTAAAAATAAAACTACCATATGATTCAATAATGCCACTTCAGGGTGTATATAGAAAGGAAGCAAAATCAGATTCTCAAAGAGATATCTGTAGTCCCATGTCCATTGCAGTATTATTCACAATAGCCAAGACACAGAAACATCCTAAACGTCCATCTATTGATAAACAGATGAAGATGTGGTGTGTGTGTTTGTGTATGTATGTATATATATTTGTGTGTGTGTGTGTGTGTGTGTGTGTATAATGAGATAAGCAGCCACAGGGAAAAAGGAAATCCTGCTACTGGTGACAACATGGACTCACCTTGAAGACATTATGCTAAGTGAAATAAGTCAGAAAAAAAAATACTGGAAGATCTCCCTTATATGTAGAATCAATCTGAAAGAACTCAGCTTCTAGAAACAGAGAGTAGAATAATGGTTGCCAGAGGCTGCAGCTGTGGGGTAAATGGGAGATGTTGGTCAAAGGGTACAAACTTACCATTAAAAGATAAAAAAGTTGTGGGTATCTAATGCACAGTATGGTGACTATAGTTAACAATATTGTATTATATACTTGAAAGTTGCTAAGTGAGCTCTTAAATGCTCTTACCACACACACATACAATGATAATTATATATGATGGACTTGCTAATTTTGCAATATATAAGTATCAAATTAACACTTTATACACCTTATATTTGCACATTATATGTCAATTGTATCTCAATAATGCAGTGGAGGGCAGCAGTATACTTCAAGTATCAAACAACTAAAGGAAGGGAATTATCTTTCACACGAATAATACAAAAGACATCCTTGATCTAAATATGGCCAAGTTCTTAAAAGAAAGTTTTTGTCAAGGAATGTTTCTAAAACACAATTGAAATTTAAAATATAACTTCCCCCTTAGTTCCCTGAAAAAGATACTGTTCTTCATTAATACCTTAAAAGTAAGTCCAGATTTGAGACAGCAATTTTGACATCATTTACAATATAATCACTATCTATTGTGGTTGTTAAATAATTTAGTCATTGAGCTGGATTTTCAGTTTTGCTCATATTTAGGGAAGAAAGTCATGGTCAGTGGCCTGGAAAGCAACTTATGGTTTAGGGACTGTTAAGTACTCCTAGCTCTATAAAATGGGGGGTGGGGAGTGGCGGGAAATGTTCCTAAAACAAAAAACAAGTGCTCTGGTGAGGCACTTAGGCTTTAGAGGAGATGAAGATTCATCTATTACACTGTTCCATCAGTTTGTATCCACAGTCAAATGTAGTGGAAAGAAAGTTTATTACGCCCTCTGAGAATAACAAATTAGGTAAGAGCAAAGCTGACAGCTCTCGGCAGATCAAACAAGTGGTCCAGGTTTGTCATCCTTGTTCCTCTCCACTTTGTTCAGCAGACCTCTCATCCATCAGTGCTCTTGTATTTCATGATTCCCTCCCTCTCAGACCCTTTTACTTCATCCTCTCTGATCTGCTTAATGAAGAAATTATTGTAAAACATTCACGTATTTGTTTCATCTGGATAGCCCAGGGTTACCTAAAATTTTAGGACTAACTTCAAATACAACTTTTTGCTCATCCCTATAAGCTCTGGAAGTTGGTCCTTCTTCCCCTTGTTTTGTAACTTGATAATCATTTCTCTACTTCCAACAGTTTCTGTGTTCTCAAAGATCAGTTAGAGTTGTGAATAGAAAATCTAATTATCCCAGAAGTTTTTCAAAAATTTTTATTATCTATACTTCTATCCCTATTGCATAATGGAATGCATTATAAACATAATTCCAGGTATTACAGTAACTCAAACACACACATGTCTGTGTGTGTGTATATATATATATATACACATATATATGTGTGTATATATATATATATATATATAATTTATATTTTTAAAAAACACCCCCAATCTTAGTTGCTGGTTTCTGCTTAGCTTCATATAAAGAACAAATTCTAAAAACGGAAAAATTAAGAGCGTGTCAGCCTTCCAATAATGGCAACTCATCTACTGAAAACATCTCTTAAAGCTGAGATTGTATAGATATGTTTGAAGGTATTGGAAAACTAACAAGGCAGTAAAATATCATAAGACTGAGATGAAAGAGAAGGACACATAGAAATGTTGCTTTGGGGACATATGGGATCGTGTTGCCCCTAAGGTATCAGTGTATTCAAGAAAAGCATCTGTGAACCAAAGAAGGGGAGGAATGTTAACCGTCTTGAATGTCTAACAGGACAAAAATTAGAGTTGAAGGTTATTCATTGGGAGGATGTCATGGGAAATCACAAGCACTTTGGGCAGAAACACCAAATGGATACATTATAAAATTAAGAAAGGGACACAAATAGAACTACCCTTAAGGACTGAAGGCAAAAATTTACATTACCTTATTCCCTGAGATTATATTTATATTATCCAAATGGCTAGTGTCTCTTGCCATCTGCCAGGAGCAAATATAATTTTCACTGAAGGAAGATAACATTATACTTAGCCTCCAGGCCCCCTACCCCCACTATATCTAAGAAAACACAATGTTCACATTAAAACAAAAATCACCAGGCACATAAGGACAAGAGATGAGACCAAAATCCAAGTAAACAGAAAATACAAATCACAAAGATCTTGAGATAAATGATTATTACACAGACTTTAACTATTCTGGGGATCCCTGAGTAGCTTGGCAGTTTAGCACCTGCCTTTGGCCCACGGCAAGATCCTGAAGACCCGGGATCGAGTCCCACGTTGGGCTCCTGCCATGGAGCCTGCTTCTTTCTCCTCCTGTGTCTCTGTCTCTCTCTCTCTCTGTCTTTATCATAAATAAATACATAAATCTTTAAAAAAATAATAAAAAATAAAATAACTATTCTGAATACATTAACAGAAAAGTGTCAAAATCTTTGTTAGAGAATGGGAAACTTTTTTGAAAATGAAATTTCTAGAACAGAAAAAATAGAAGAATCAAAGGTGAGAATTTATGGGGTTGTGAGACAGAGATGAGGAAGGCACAGATGAGGAAGGCACTGAAAGCTGGGTCATGAGAAAATATTGAGGATGAAGCACAGAGACACAAAATGCTGAGAAATACATTAAAGGGGGTAATATTTACTGGGGATTCAGATCTTAAAGAGTCTGTGATACATGTAACTGGAGTTTTAGGATATGACCTAGTATATGGAGGAGAGAGGGGAGGAAGAGAAAGGAAGAGAAGGGAAAAGGATCAAGAATCAAGCAGAAACAACACTTCATGTGATAAGGGCTGAATGTTTTTTTCAGAAGGATGAGAGAGTGAGCTGCAGATTCCAGAAGTTTTATGAATCTGAAATTTGTTAAATAGAGTGCAGTGACACCTGGGGGATAGGAAAAGGGGCAGAGGTTTTACTACACAAGTTATTTATGGGCTCTAGAAATCATATTATTCATGGAATAAGGATGATTCAGAAAGGGTCTGGGCAAAATAATAGCCACAGTAATAAACTTCAACAGACTACATATTCTATTATCTAACTCAACAATAGCACAGACACTATGCTATTTTTCTTCTAATTTACATATGAGAAGTTAAAATTGAGTAATGTGAGTTTTTTCTTCCAAGTTCACACAAAGACTAAGAAGTGCTACTGGAACTGTAACCTGTCTGTTTACTATAACCACCCAAACTCTAAATCATTCCATTCTACAGCACTTCAATCATGTTGACATATAAATTTATTTTCAGTCCAAAAAATATAACTTTCAAGGCCTCTAATTTCACAAATACTATTATATATCCACATAAGTGCTGTAGTTTGTTTTTCATTCACCCACATTATCCATTAACACACACTTATTTAGTATCTTTGATGAACTATACACTTTCATAGGCATTTGAATTACATTAGTGTCAACAACTGTGAAGCATCTGAACTTTTCCCTACTTGAAAGCTAATCAGTTAACCTATCATGATTTCATAGATGTGGACAAGGAACAATTCCTGGACGAAAGACAAAGAAATTAATTATTTCAGAATAGCAGGCGATATAATTGTGTACCAATTATATATTACCAGTTCCCTTATTCCTTAAGCTATATAAATAAGTGATAAGGAGTAGCTTCAGAGGATTCTATGAACATAGTGGGTTTGCATCACTCCTGACAAAGCTCAGTCAGTCAACTTCAGTCTATTTTAATAGGATATCAGTCAATTTGCCCAACTTTTGACCTGCAGGGAGATACTATACTTATTATACTGGAAAAAAAAAAAAACTTGCACTCCATTTTCAAGAGAGATATTATCTATTATTTCTTCCAAGGGTATTTGCTATACAAAAATCCTTGAAAAGATAATCCAGATCAAAAAGCTACAGTGCCTTTGCTTATAAGAAGTACAGAAATGAAAATGACCTTGGGCACCCAGGTGGCCCAGTCAGTTGGGTGGTCAACTCAATTTTGGCTCAGGTCATGATCTCTGGGTCATGGGACTGAGCCCTGAGTCAGGCTCCATGATCAGCATAGTGCCTGCTTAAGATTCTCTCTTTTCCTGTCCCTCTGTCTCTGCCCTTCCCAAGGCTTGGCTCTCTCTCTCTCTCTCAAAAAAAAAAAAAAGAAAATGACCCATGTAGAACTCGATAATTAGTGGACAGACAAAAGTTCTTTCTCATGAAGCTTAACTCTAAGACAAAAACAGTGAATATAATAAATAACTTTTTAGATTAAATATGAGCAATGCTGGGGGGTAGGGAAAGAGTAGATAAAGGAGACAAGGAGATTTGGGGATTGTGATATAAATTTTGGTCAATCAGAGCACATCTAGATGAAAATGTAAGAGGAGTACAGAATTAAAATATTGAAGGAAAAATTTTTGCTGAAGATTGCATTTTCATTTGCTTTTACATTAATTTTGTTGTTCTTGGGGAAAAAAATGAATATGCCTAAAAGAAAACATGTTCAAAATTTGGTTAACTGTGCGATCAAGTCTTCACATGAGAGTAGTAAAGAATATAGAGGAGGAAACCTCTCCTAACCAGCATTTTTGTATATATAGTTTATTAGAGATAGGAGTATATACATATAGTTGGGGTTTGATTAACAGCTATATTCAAGTCTCCAAAAAGTTGCTCTGGTAAAGCAATTTTGAATTCCCAAAGTACATTGGCCTATTTTATAACCCTTTTGGTACCCATTTTCTTGTAAATGAGAAACCAATTTTCTCAAGAGAAGCAAACAAACAAAACCTCATTTCAAGTCCCCAGAGGTTGAAGTTGACTTTGCAAGCCAAGGCCCATAAGGTGAAAGTGTTTCTAATCTTGGCAAGTTACATTTTCTTTTCTTGTGATATCTTTTCTGGTCATTTTCCATGGTGTTCTCTCAATTCACAGTTAATTCATCCAAACTGGCTTGCATCCTCTGGGACCCAACAGGAAAATTTGGGCCTCCCTATGGCTGCAGGAAATGCTATTCTGTGTATTTTGAGGGAACAAGAAAATGATGGCTTGGATACTGTAAAATCCTGCTATCCCTTGAGGGCAATATACTTCACATAAGGCATGTTGATAAAAAGATACAACAGATTTTTACACTGATCCACCAAAATGAATTCAGAGGCATAATGTCATTATAGGAAATTTACACCACCATGTAATGGGATAGTATATATACAGCCTATATAAATATGTGAATTAGGTTTAAGGATTTGGTGAAAATTAATGTACTTCATATAACTTACTAAAATAAATGTTCTGCTGACTCAGCACCTGGAAGATTATTTGCTTGACAGAGAGTGTAAGAAATACAGTTCTGGGTATAGAAATACCTTTTTATCACTTATTTTTCAAAATAAAGTTATATTTATAGCCAGAAGTTTTACACACTCTATAGATTTTGTAGCTGCTAACTCCTAAAATGATTGCCTAAGGGTGCAATATTTCTGCAATGTAAATTAGGCTTTCAGTTTATGTCAAAAGTTGCATTAGTATTTTCTTATACATATGAACAAATTGATTTGCATTCTAAGAAAAAGGCACCCATCACTTATCACAGAGAAAAATGGAAACCTAGTTTTCAACTTCAGGTCATCAGAAGGACATAATGGTGGATGTTGTTGAGTAAAGGCCTGTAAAATTAATTTGCATTCCAATTTATTTAATTATTTTACTTTTTTTGTGGAACTCTCAGCAATTTCATCATAATTACTACCCTAGAATTTGGATATTTAGTAATTACTAAATCAAATAAACCTATTTAAAGAACACAGAACATTTCAATTTCAATTTTTGAATATTTTCTAATATTACATTGTGTCTCAACAAACTCTGAAATAATCCACTGGGATATAGTTAGCAATCCACTGGGATATAGTTAGCATTCATAAACATGAGAAACTGGAAGAAGATACCATATTGGAGAGGATATATTTGGAATGCTAGAAGACAATTCTACTTCAAGGAGCATAATTTTTTTTTAAGTTTGCCTGACTACTGAATTGGTGCCCTGAAATTTTTCACACATCAAAATCAGTAAAATATAGGAAAAAAGAAGCCACCCAGTAATTGTACAGGGAAGCCCCAGAATGCAGTCCCAAGAGAAAGGGAACTCAGGAGATAAACCTCATGATCATCTTTGTCTTTGGTCTGCAGACTATTTCCAAATGGCTATAGCAAGCTGGAGTTCTAGTAGAGAACAGTAGTCCTGTTGTGCTGAAGAATGACAGATCAGAGTTTGTACCTACTGACGAGGCTGGAATTGTTAGAACATAGAGCTGCAGAGGGCAGCTTCCCTCTACCCCATGGCTGAAGTCTAGATTTGTATGCAGAATGAGACTATACAAGTTTTACCAGAAAGGAGTCGCTTTATAAATTTAGAACAGTAAAGACCTGCCCCCATCAGATAGAAAGAATTCCTTAACAGTAGAATCAGACTCAGACACAAGAAAGGCTTATCTTTAGGAAAAAGGACACGCTTAGGAGCATGGGCTACTCCAGACATTCACTTCCCTCCAACAACTCATCAAAGGCAAACTCAGATGATCTAAGTAGAGGCCAAGTCTGGAGTTTGAGTTCTGTTATGTTGACTTGGACTTGCCACAAATTTATCCTGACAAAGGGTAAGACCAACATTACACAATGTGAGCTTATCGGCAAATTACTGAACTGCTTAATACAATAAAACTCAGAAACTTTCAGAGGAAAACAATGGGTGCAGTGCCTCTGTATCATGTCATAATTAGTGTCTGTACACATAAAATTAGTAATGGAAAGAAACAAAAAATGCAAGCCATAATCAAGAGAAGTACAATAACAGGAAGAAAAACAGCCCTATAAAATGTATAAATGATTTAAACTCATATGTCACAAAGGAAAATTTATTTATGATATATTTTCAATAAGCATATGCAAATATGCACATCATTAGTTATAGAAGAAATACAAGTGAAAGCCACAACTAATCATAACTTTACACTAAAATAAAAATACAATAATGCCAAGTATTGGCAAAGATGTAGTACAACTAGAAACCTCATGCACTGGTGAGGATTATGTAAAATGCCATAATATGGTAGAAAATAGTTTGATAGTTTCTTATACATTTGCCATATTACTCACCAATTTCACTCATTGGTGGATTATCCTAAAGCAGCGAGAACTTTTATCCACAAAGAAGGCTGTGATTAGAAGCAGCAATCAGAGAAAAGAATCTCAATATTTGGAGCACAGAGTCCTTTTTGTCCACCCTTGCTCCAATAAGCTATGTTTGGGCTGCTCCAGGAACATGTGCACAGCTGCCTGTCACGTGGCTAGGGGTACAGAATAGGGAGCTGCTGCTGTGCTAAGAGCTGAAATTGCTGGAAATTAACCACAATTTGCCTCCAAGTATTACTCTGTAAGTTATAAACTTCAACAGATGCCAGACTTTCAAAATTGTCACAAACACAGACTCTGCCAGCGCAGTTGTTGAGGTGGGGGAGACGATTTCGTGGTACTTCCCACTCTGCCATCTTCCCCAAATCCTGTTCCCTATATTGACTGTTTTGTGAGTGTTAAAAACTCTTTGTATTTCAGGAATAAACAATGTGGCTGGGATGTATCATCCTTCTTAATACATTTCTTGAATTTGATTTGCTAGTACTTTGTTTAGAATTCATGAGATAGTTTTCCTTTCTTGTAATATCTTTATAAGTTTCATGAAAACTTCACAAAAGGAGTTTTGAAATGTCTCTTTTTTCTGTTTTCTAAAACACTTTTTTAAGACTGATGTTACTCTTTAAAGTTTGAAAGAATTTATTGATGAAGCCATCTAGGCCTGGAGATACCTTTCTGGTAAGTTTTTAATGACAGATTTCATTGCTATAACAGATATTTAGATTGTCTAATTCTTCTTGATCGTTTTTGACAGATTGTGTTTTTTCTAGTCATTCATCAATTGCATCCAAATTTAGATGTTTGCCATACTGAAGATTTACTTTAAAGCAATACTCTATTATCTCAATGGCTTTAGGATGTGTAGTCAAGTCATCACTTTATTCCAACTACGGTCTTCCACTTTTCTTTTCTGTGAACAACCTAGTGAGGGGTTACAAGCTTAGTCAAATAATTTTTGATTTGTTGATATTCTCTATTACAGGTTTGTTTTCTGTACCACTATTTCTTTTCTTAGTTCCCTTTTCTTACAAAGGTTAGGTGTTTAAAGTGATTTTTTCCAGCTTCTTGAGATCATAGATTTTCAGTCTTTGTTTTATATGGCTACAAATTTCTCTTTAAATATGACTTCACCCCAATGTTTGTAGCGGCAATGTCCACAATAGCCAAACTGTGGAAGGAGCCTCAGTGCCCATCAAATGATGAATGGATAAAGATGATGTGGTCTATGTATACAATGGAATATTACTCTGCCACTAGAAATGACAAATACCCACCATTTGCTTTGACATGGATGGAACTGGAGGGTATTATGCTGAGTGAAGTAAGTCAATTGGAGATGGACAAACATTATATGTTCTTACTCATTCGGGGAATATAAAAAATAGTGAAGGGGATTAAAGGGGAAAGGAGAGAAAATGAATGGGAAATATCAGAGAGGGGGACAGAACATGAGAGACTCCTAACTGGGAAACGAACAAGGGGTAGTGGAAGGGGAGGTGGGCGGGGGGTTGGGGGGACTGGGTGACTGGCACTGAGGGGGGCACTTGATGGGATGAGCACTGGGTGTTATATTGTATGTTGGCAAATTGAACTCCAATAAAGGAATATACAAAAAGGATAAATAAATAAATATGACTTCATTTGAAACCCACAAATTTTTAGCAATTATTATCATCCAAATCAAAATATATTTTAATTTCCATTAGAATTCTTTGCCCAAATAGTATCTAGACATATATTGCTCAATTTCCAAGTATTTGAGGGTTTCTTTGTTATCTTTTATTATTGGTTGTAACTTTTACTCTCTTCAGAGACAATAATCTATATATTTACTCATTTAAAAATTGTTGCAACTACTTTATGAGCTGACTTATTTTCAATTCATAATCAGTCCAAGATCATTTAAAAACATTCTGCAACTAGGGGCACCTGGGTGGCCCAGTTGATTAAACCTCTGACTCTCAGTTTTGGCTCAGTCATGATCTCATGCCCCCTAAGATCTAGGCCCATGTAGGGCTGAGCTCAGAGCCTGCTTGCAATTCTCTCTCTTTCTCCCTGTCTACCCTTTCCCCCCAGCACATACGCTCTCTCTAAAATAAAGTCTTTAAAATATATATTCTGCAACTGTTCTGTAGAGCTTTTTCTTCTCTGTAGAGCTTTCTATAATAAATTACATGTACTAATTATCTTAAAATTTTCTATAGATCTTTTGACTTTCTATCTGCTTGAAGTATCCATAATTGAAATGGATAGGTCAAGATCTCCCACTAGGTAAATTTTTCTAATTCTTCTTTTTAAAATTTTTGTTTTATATGTTTAAAGGTTATGTTATATAGGCATACATAAATTTAGAAGTTCTTAAATACACCTATAGCATTGATCTTGCAATATTATAAAAAAAAAAGCCTCCTTTATTTCTAGTACTTAATAACTTAAAACATTTTCACTGGTATTAATATTGTCATAAAGGTTTTTGATTAATATTAGTGAGACATATTTTTTGCCATCCTTTTGCTTCCAATCTTTGTGTGTCCTTAAATTTAAAGTATGCAATATGTAGTTTATATGCATATATGTGTAATATATAGTTTAAGGGGTTTTTTTGTCATCCAGTCTAATTATTTTACTCTGTTAAATGAATATAGTCCAATTAAATAATATTAACATGTAATTGATATATTAGATTTTAATCCCTCTTCTATTTGTTTTCTATCTGCTTCTTCTGCATTTTATTCCCCTTTCCCTCCTTTTTCCCTGCCTTTTATATTATACAAGTATTTTATTTTTATTCTGCTATATAAACTTATAAGTTATACATTATTTAATATTCTTATAGTCATGACCGTAACATGCTAGTTACTTAGCCATTGTCTCCTAGTTCCAAAGTTATTCATTTACACTTAGTCCTTTCATGCTGGAGCGGAGATGATACAGGTCACACTTCTATTTTCAGATAACTATCAGGTTTTTTGCCTTAGAGTGTGACTGAGAGGTAGGGGTAGGGGAAGTAGCCTTTCCCCTTCTATTTTTCTTGCTGTGATTAGGGGCATTTTTCCAGAAATGGTAGTAACCATTGGTTCCACTCCCTAGATTTTAAAAATATTACCAGGTACAGTTTTAGCATGATGCTAACATATACTACTACTCGAGAGACAAAGCCCACACCTTAGAAATCAGAGTTCCTGCTACATGAGGACTCACTCTTAGGTTACTCATCCTCAAATTCATTTGTCATAATCTGAACTCATAGGTTTAAAGATTAAATAATTTAAAGCATATCTGCGATGCCTGGATGGAGTCCCACATTGAGCTCCTTGCAAGGAGCCTACTTCTCCCTCTGCCTGTGTCTCCTCTTCTCCCTGTGTTTCTCTCATGAATAAATAAAATCTTTAAAAGAAAAAGCAGCATATTAATCATTGGAATAATATTATGAATAGTAAAAGTGCTAAATAATATAATCGATTTATAGCAATATAAATCAATATCTAACATATACAATGTGTATGTATATATATATGTATCCATCTCTTGACTTTGAAAGATACACTCTATAAAAATGGATTACATTTTTTGAAAAAGTCTAAATAAACTTAAAATAAGTAATCATATCTCATCATTAGAGATGGTATAAACAGACTCTATCACTTTTGGAATCCTCAGAAAGTTGTTATTATTATAGAAGTTGTAAATTTTTACACAAGAAATATACTGCATATCTTTATAGGCTCATGCATTAATAGGTAAAATAAATTAGATTTTCATTTAAAACTCATTAATTAGAGAGTAAAAACATGGGCGCATTTGACTACTACATATAATTTTCAAATGAATATTTAAAACAATGCCTATTCCCATGCAGCAATCACTCATATTGAGTCTTGATTTCAAAGGCCAATTTTTATTCAAAGAAAATGTTATTCATAGCAAGAATTTTAAATTAGAGTAAAAAAATGTTTCTGTTATAAAACAAATTATACTAGTTGTTGAGAGAATGGTAGAGATTTCAAGGAACATAATGTATAGAATTAGATAAATTATTTAAGGTTAGTTCCTAATTAGGTTTAATAACATCAATAATTAACAATTCCCCAAACTCGACAAAAGCACTTTATTCTTTTCAAAGAGCTTTCTTTCTATTTCCTTATTAGATGCTCACATCAACTCCCCAAGGTTACTTGAGAAAATGTTACCCTCATTTACTACATAAGGAAACTGAATATTGGAGACATCTGCAGACAACTTGTTTATCATATGATTACTATAACCTGTCATCACTGAATTACAATGGAATTAATGTTACAATTAATTAATTGTTGTCTCAGTGCCTGCCTCATAATCTGTGAGATAGCCAACATTTCACTGTATGTACCTCTCTTTTTTCTGGATTCATATAAACAGAAGGAACAAGAACAGAACAAAAACATAACTATCATGACTAGATGGTGAGGAGTCACCACAAGGAGAAAATCTGTCAATCATTTTAGGAGAAACAAAGGGAGAGCATTCTCTGAAACAGAACAGTAAGCATCTCTCTGGCCCACAGAGAGGGAGAGGGAGTGTGAAGGAAAGTAGTCCCAGACCTCCAGGAAGGGAAAGAAAATGAAGGCATTTTATAGTGAAAAAAAATTAATATGCATTACTCCCTTTGAAATCAGAGAGCACATTAAACAGGCATGATAAAACCAGGCAACTAGCCATTGCCAATATTTTTTTAATTTAAAAAAACACCTCAAATGGTCAGAAAAATACTGCTGTTTTTCATCATCATCATCATCACCATATTCATCAGTATGGCTAGTATTTTCAATGTTCTAGGTTGTCAAGTGCTTTAAAAACATTGTCTACTCTGCTCTTCAATGCAGTTTCATGAGAAAATTTATTGTTTTGCGTTCTATAGATAAGAAAACTGAAAAGCTGAGAAATCGATTAATTTGTTAAATAGTTAAATGGATTATAGTGTGTGTCCTCTCTAGCAAAAATTTTATGCTTCTACCTCCAAAACAAACCCCTCTCATAATAGTCAAAAATACAATGCACTCAACAACTTCAAGTTATCCTAGGAAAGCAAATCATCTTTTTGGGAGATCTCCTGTGAATCACATTGGAATTGCCCTCACGACAACAGCATCCCAGCGTGAGAGGACTGAAAATGCTACCCTAAATTTATGGAAGTCAATACTTGAATCCTATTTTTGACTCTATGGACTGAATGATATGTCCCCCCCCAGATTCATACCTTGAAATCCTAATCCTCAACGCGATAGTATTAGGAAGTTGGGACCTTCTTGGAGGTGATTAGGTCATAAAGGTGGAGTCTCCATGAATGAATCTGTGCTCTTACAAAAGAGGCCTCCGAGAGATTTTTCAACCGTTCCTGCTATGTGAGTGTGCAGTAAGAAAATGGCTGGCTGTGCATGAACCAGGAAGTGAATTCTCACCTGCCACCAACCTACCAGTGTCTTGATTGTGGACTTCCCAGCCTCCAGAACCATGAAAAATTAATGCTGGCTATTTATATGACACAGTCTCTATGATATTATATTAAAGCACACTAAATGGACTGAGACACCTCACTACCGTATAAAGTGAGAAATATAAACTTGTCCACCCACTTCAAAACCTTTATTAAGAAATATTGAAGTTATTACTGAATTATTCTCACATTCTATATCTTATAATTCTTGACTTACTAAATCTGTAGCCTTAATAGTGATTACCCAGAATTAACCCTGTAATTTGCTATTATTACTGACAATTCTATATACTGTTTTTCCTGTATTGATTGTGTATCTCTCATAGGAAAATTCAAACATATTTTCAGTATTTCAAGATTTTTTGATTTATATATATACATATATATATATAATTTTATATATAGCTAATATATGCCTGAGCCTTCTAATTATTTGAGAAATTTTTTAATTCCCCTAAAGTGTTTCCATATCTTTCCTGTTTTGATCTTTGGCTACTGTCTTCATAGCTTTGTCTTTACATCTAAGTCTACTCATTATGATTATATGACTTTATTTCAGAGAAGTCATATCTTTTTATATCCTAAGTATTTTGCCAAGTCATTTATAACATCTTTTTAAATATAATATTTGAACTTTTAATGTGCTAGGACCCAAATAAAGTGCTAGTGATAGAAGGGTAAACAAGACTTAAATCCTACTCTCAGGAAATAAACAGTAAACAAAAGTGGGGCACTCAAAGCAGGTTGATTACCCTTTTGTTTTTATTTTACAATATGTCTTTCACAGGTACTGTGATGGTGAATTGTATGTGTCAATTTGACTTAGGTCACTGGGTGCTCTGATATTTGGACAAATATTCTAATGTTGGCATAGAATATATCTATGTGTGTGTTCTTGGCTGAAATTAACATTTAAATTAGTAAACTGAGCAAAGCAGAATATTCAGCGTTAGGCTGATGGTCTGTAAGTGCACAGCTGGAATGGCTAACCCCATCTGCAGGGCCCTAGGCTGACAGTTTGTGCCTATGCAGCCGCACAGGTGTCTGGGCTAGTATATTGGCTCTTGTGGGGGGAAAAGAGAGAGCTCCCCTTGGGAGCTGAAAGTGTGAATACCCTTGAGGCAAAAATTGGTGAAATCTGTAGGGGGTTCCATGGCAGCTGTTACTAGCCATTAAAGTGGCAAAATTGGCTGGCTGCAGAGCAGATCACTGTGAACTTCCATAGCTCCGACTATAGACCGCTAATGGTAGCCCCTACTTTTCTTCCCTGTTCCTAGATATCGCTATAGTTCTCAGTTTTGCTGAAATGAAGCAAATGAGGAGAAACCTTCATGTGGTGCCCTGAAAGTCTGAAGAATCTGGTGACTTAACCCACTCTTCTTTTCTAGTCAAAGGAGCTCTTTTTGGCTGGGGAGTCCCTTCTTAGTAATGTGCAGGGCCAGCTTGGGGAATAGGATGATTGCAGGCACATGAGAAGGTCTTCTTTCTCTTCTTAGTAGTTCTTCTAAGTTTTTTGTTGTTGTTGTTGTTACTGTTGTACTGTGTTGCTACAGTTTCTTAAGTGGACTCTGCAGCTTTCCCAGAGCTACTTTCATTCTGAGATGGCTATTAATCTTTGATGGAAGATGGAGGCAGGGGTCCCTATGTTGCCATGTTGATAACATGACTCCATGAAACCCTTTTACTCTCTCTCGCTCTCTCGCTCTCTCTCTCTCTCTCTCTCTCACACACACACACACACACACACACTTGATTCCGTATTAATGATGAACCCTGATACAAGTGTATTGTTTTTATTTTGCTTTTTCCTTTTATACATTAGATAAAGGAGAAATCTATCTAGCTCTTGTGATTGTGCATAGATTGATTGTGGCTCGTCATTGGAAGCACTCATTATCCACTTTGGTGTGTCAGATCAAATACTATCCCTGGTCATATAAACCTGAAGTTTATATGGTACCTGTGATAATTATGTTTCATGGAAAGATAAGCTGATCTTCAGAATATGACTTGACAGCTTATGTAAGTATGCCCAGGGTGAAAAAAAACGGGCTGATCTTGAGGGGTACAAGTGTTGTTGTTCCTATGGCAGTTCCACTTCTCAGTGAATTAATCATTCACCATTCTGAATTTATAAGTATCTTAAGAGCTTGCTTAATGTGTTTCTACCTCTGAGATATTAATGTACTCTTGATGTGCTGATAAAATCAATGTGCTGAGCCAGCAAAGGGCCATATCTGAAGCTTAATAAATTCATCAAGATAATGAATTTAACCCCTAGAGGCTTCTCAGCAGTATTCTTGTGTGCATTTACCAGCCAGAGATGTAGAGGAATCAACAGTCCTCTAAATATGGGAACTAAGCATTTATTTTTCTTTTGCAATTTCAACCAATGGATGTAGAATGCAAAGGAAAAGAGAAAATCAAAGAAAACAGGCATTTCAATATTTTTTAATGTCTAGTTTGTTTCATTAAAAGAAATTAAAGGTGAATAATCCCTGAAGACTGATCTGTGTAATTATACAGTGTATAATAGCATAATTAGAATATAAGATCCTCAAGGGCAGTAATGGTAATTCAATTTTGTATCCCTAAGCCAAACATAAAATCTGGCACATAGTAGATGCTTAATAAATGCTGAAGAGACAAATATTTTAATGATAGTGAACTATTAAAAGAGGATAATAAGCATACTACTTAACTGATTATTATTATTCATGACATATCTTAGGTATTGTCTCTCAATAGTTTTCCCTTTTCCTTTAGAATAAAATATCTAGATTTCAGCTGGGTACATGGTCATAGATTCTCTTCTAAGCAGATGTCTCAAGGTTTAGATGTGCTAAACAAGGGCTTAAGAGAGAAGTTTTCTGTAACAAATTAAAGAAATTATTTATTACCATATTCTTTTTTGATCCTTCTCTGCCTGTAACCTTGCCATACAGACATGATGGCAGGAACTATAGCTTCCATTTTGGCCTATGTGAATGAGCATGACATCTTGAGGTCACAGAGAAAGGAGCTGCAAGGAGATGGAGTCTTTGAATACTTAATGCTATAGGGTCACCAAATAAGAGCCAGACTGCTTATCTCTTAACTTTTGTATATGAAAGAAATAAATTTAAAGAGTCACTCTTATTTTATTTAATTTAATGCTCACAACTGAATGTTATTTTACAGAGCAGAACAAACACAAGTACAGAAAACAGCAATGGGAATTGCCTTATTGCCTTACAACTATTAAAACCTGACAGGGACGCCTAGGTGGCTCAGCGGTTGAGCGCCTACCTTCGGCCCAGGGTGTGATGCTGAAGTCCTGGGATCGAACCCCACGTCGGGCTCTCTGCATGGAGCCTGCTTCTCCCTCTGCCTGTGTCTCTGCCTCTCTCTCTCTGTGTCTCTCATGAATAAATAAATAAAATCTTAAAAAAAAAAAACCAACCTGACAGTATAGTCAGTGAGAAAGGAAACCATGGATGCCTTCAAAAGTCGGAATTCAGTTGTGGCTCAAGTGTACTTATGCACCAAAACAGAAGTAGAGCAAGGCACAGATGGTTTGATGAAAAACATCAGCATGATAGAAAACGAAAAGAAGAGGAAGAGTCCAGTACACATGCTTAGTTGTTCTCTATTGTTTTCAATCACATAAGCCACTTCTTAAAAAATAAAGCAGGAGTGAGAGATGGAAAGGAAGGCTAACAGCATTATTTTGTATTAAGTCTTAAGTCCCATTTTAGAAATCTGAGAATAAGAGTGACCCCCAACATTTATAAGCTTAGAGAAAAAAAATATGGTGCTATTTTCCAATTGATAAATGAATGATTTGTTTTGGGGTTGTCCCCCCCCCCCCCCCGCCAGTTGATCTTTTGAGTTTCCCTTCTCTAATGTTTGACCCAACAACAGCTATTTGAACTAGAGTAGACACCTGACCCAAATGATCATCTCTCAGAAATTAGGAATCATGTAACTTAAGAAATAAGATGAATCAGACTTCATCAGATGGTAAATTATGTACTTCAAGAGTGGTGGAATGGCTGTGTTAGTCCGTGTTGATATGAAGTAGTAGTTTTCATTAGTTACAGGGAGAGAATATTACGGAAGATTCATGCCCTAAGCAGAAATGAAAAATAGACAATAGGTAAATGGCTTTCAGATTCTTAGGTCTATTCCCATCCTGAGGACAAACTCATCCTTACCTTGGGTCCAAAGATATGTGATACTCATCTTGAAAATCCCAATTGTACTCAAGCTATTACTTTAGACCCCAAATTATAACTTCTAAAAAGGGATGACTCTTCTTGTTTTAGCTTACTTTCTATATTTATATGTTTCAACCCATAACTTATTATGCTCCCTTTCCAAATAATGCTTCAACTAACAAAAAAGGAAAGAGAATCTATTCTCCCTCAAGGGAGGTAGCAGATTCATGATTAGATATATTCCTTAAGTACCTCAACTTCTTACATTTTCATAGACAGAAATAGCTTTGTTTTGGGTCTGCCCATTTTCTTTTTCTTCCCCCAAGGAGAAGTGATTCCTCTGATTGTTGTAACCAGTTCATCCTCAGGACTAATACATTTTTTCTTCTTCTATATTTTGCCTACCCTGAAACGCTGTCTTTTTTTTTAAAAGCTTTTATTTATTTATTCATGGGAGACACACACACAGAGAGAGAGAGAGAGGCAGAGACACAGGCAGAGGGAGAAGCAGGCTCCATGCAGGGAGCCCGACGTGGGACTCGATTCCAGGTCTCCAGGATCACACCCTGGGTGGAGGGTGGCGCTAAACCGCTGAGCCGCCAGGGCTGCCCAATGCTCAGTCTTTAAAAATGGTTCAGGTGAATTTGTTCACTTCAGTGAGAAATATTAGGAAGATCAACCCTGATTTTACATCAAACTGAAATCTTCAATTCAGTGTTATTAGCAGTATTTTGATCTCCAACTGACTCAATTTGCTCAGAACTCAAAGGAAGAATGGTCATATCAATTATTACTCAAAGCCTAACATATCAGCCCATCATTTTACCATAGGGGTAAGAGCTTTTAAAATTCACAGCACTCCTCTTCAACCCCGGCCCTTTGAAAGGTTGTCTCATCATAGCCTCCCCTGCCTCCAGTCACAGACCTTAACAAAGCTCCTCCCCCTAGAAGCTACTCACCCAATTGAGTTGGTCCAGTATTACCAGTGCACTTGGCATTAAAAAAAAAAAAGTCTCATATGAGATCTAAAACTTTCATGGATGATATTTGAATGTTTCAAAATATGATTTTATATAAAGAAAAATAAGCAGTAGTAAAATGCCTTAGCTGAGTTTAATGGTCTCTTGAAACTTGCACCTCACTTTTTTTTTTAAGATATTATTTATTTTTTCATGAGACACACACACACACACACGCACACAGAGAGAGAGAGAGAGAAAGAGAGAGAGAGAGGAGAGAGAGAGAGGCAGAGACACAGGCAGAGGGAGAAGCAGGCTCCATGCAGGGAGCCCGACGCAGGACTCCATCTCGGGTCTCTAGGATCATGCCCCCGGCTGAAGGCAGCGCTAAACCAGTGAGCCACCCAGGCTGCCCTGCAACCTCATTTTTTATTAAAAAAAGAAAAGAAAAGAAAAAAGAAAACAAAACAAAACAAAACAAAAACAGAACAAACATCTCAAACTAGGAATCACATTGATTTTGATCATGGCTAAATATAATATGGTGATTTTCTTAAAACACCATTTTAATTTTAAGGTTTTTTTTTTCAGTTTCAGATGTAGTGTTCAATAATTCATCAGTTGCATATAACACCCATTGATCATCACATCACGTGCCCTCCTTACTTTAGCCCATACATTAAATCCATGCTAAAAATTGTTTGTGTACAAAACACTTTCCCCCTGTGTTTCCTGGACAGTTTTTACTTCCATCTTCCAAACAAAAGTATCAAAATCATTTCTATACTTGTTCTAAAGAAAGCTTTATGTTTTCAGTCCGAAACATATGGGCCTATTGATCCAAGAAGAAAAGACAGAATATACAAATACCTTTAGAAGATATTTAAAAAGTAATTTTTTTTTTTGCTTTAAAAATCTTATTTAAAAAGGCAACAGGACCAAATAGTTTCACAGAATAGTATATCTAATATCTAGGAAATATATTTGCTGTTAGATCCCTTGAATATGTCATTCAAATCTTTGTTTTTTATACTCAGAATTTCATTTTTCTGTATCTCTGCCATTTTGTGTTTGGGGATAATTTCACTCAGTTTCTTCCAAGCAACTATTTTATAAATAGCCATTTATATTTTCTTATGTTTTTGTTAATCTCTATATGTAAATAGTTCATATATAATATATAAATATATTTTATTATATAATAAATATATATGTGTGTAAGTTTTTACTCACAAGCTCACTCTTTAGTTGCAATATTATTTTAGCAGGAACTATCTAATGGGGACAGAGTAAGAGAAATCTTATAAATTTGCAAACCTTATCTATCTTTGAGAATGGATACTCAAGGAATAATTTTTTTTCAAAATTCTATAATAAACTTATTTTAAAATGGGCAGTATGAATGGATACCTTACCACATATATATTTACTAGACAAAGGAAACTAAAATTGAAACGACAATGAGATACCATTACTATGTATATATGAGAATGTCTAAAATTAAAAGCATTGGTCATACCACCAAGTGCTGACAATAGGGTGGAGGAACTGACACTTTTATGCACATTGGTGGAAATGTAAAATGGGGGATGCCTGGGTGGCTCAGTGGTTGAGCGTCTACCTGTGGCTCAGGGTGTGATCCCAGAGTTCTGGGATCAAGTCCCACATTGGGCTCCCTGAGAGAAGCCTGCTTCTGCTTCTACCTATGTCTCTGTCTCTCTCTCTGTGTTTCTCATGAATAAATAAATAAAATCTTTAAAAAAAGGAAATGTAAAATGGTAAAGCCACTTTGAAAAACAGTTTAGCAGATTAAAATAAATTTAAACATAAACAGCGTATGATAAGCCATTCTGTTCCTAGGTACTTAAAGAGGAATAAACCCATTTATTCTTACAAAACCATATATTAATATTCATAGTAGTTTTATTTTCAATAACTAAAAGCTAGAAACAAACCAAATATCCATCAACAGGTTAAAGGATAAACCATAGTATATTCATAAAATGGAATACTGCTTAGTAATAAAAAACTGTGAAGAATTAATTCATGCTTTTTATTTTTATTTTATTTTAAATTTTTATACATCTACATATACTAAGTCTTAATATATTTTCCAAAGCCATTGTTTACTTACTGATTTTCTGTCTAAATGATCTATCCATTGATGAAAGTGAAGTGATATAGATCTATCTCTATCTATATATAGTGTATATATATATATATACTATATGTGTGTGTATATATATATATGTATATATATATATATACACATTCCATCCAAAAACAGCAGAATAAATATTATTCTCAAGTACATATGGAACATTCTCCAGAATAGATCATAATAAGCTACTAACAAGCTTCAGTAAATTTAAAAATGTTGAAATCCTATTAAGCATCTTTCCCAATCACTATGGTAAGAAACTAGAAATCAACTGCAAGACAACTGAAAACAAACAAAACAAACATGAGGAGACTGAAGAACATACTACTAAATAACAAATGGATCAATGAAAAAAATCAAAGAAGAAATTAAAAAGAATACCTTAAGACAAATGAAAATTACAGTCATAATACTTAAAAATTAATGGAACACAGGAAAAAAGTTACAAAAACAATCTTTATAGTAATACACCCCTCCTTAACAACCAAGAAAAAAAAAATCTAACCTTACACATAAAGGAACTAAGAAAAGAAGAACAAACAAATAAGGTTACTGGAAGGAAGAAAATCATAAAATCAAAGAGGAAATAAATGAAATAGATAATGAAAAAAAATAAACCTGATAAAAATTTAGTAAGACTCATCAAGAAAAAGAGGACCCAAATAAACAAGATAAAAAATGAAAAAAAAGAGAAGTTTCAACTAATTCCACAGATATATAAAGAATCATAAAAGACTACTACTAAAGTAGTAGACTACTAAAAAGTAGTCGACTAAGACTACTAAAAATAATTAGATGCCAACAAATGTACAACTGAAAAGAAATGGATAAATACTTAGGAACATATAATCTTACAATATCAGGCAGGAATAGAAAATATAAATAGACCAATTACTATTAAAAAAATTAATCCATAATTATAAAAAAAAACACCAACAAGCAAAAATCCAGCCCAGGCTTGACAGGTGAATCTTACCCAGTATTTAAAAAAGAGTAAATACCTATGCTTCTCAAACTATTTCAAAAAATTAAATTCCAAGTTCATTCCTCCAGGCCAGTATTATTCTGATACCTAAACCAAAGACACTACATACAAAGAAAACTACAGACAAAAATCCCTGATGAAATTAGATGCAAAAATCCTCAATATTAGTAAACCAAATTCAATAATGCATTAAAATTATTTATAGACCATGATCAAATGGGATTTATTCCAGAGATGCAAGAATGGTTCAATATTTGTAAACCAATCAACACAATACAGCACATTGACAAAATGAGATGAAAATCAAGTCCATAGATGCAGAAAAAGCATTTGAAAAATTCTGTGTCCATTCATGACAAAAACTCTCAAATAAGTGAGTTTAAAGGGAACATATCTCAAAATTTAAAAAGGCTATATATGACAAACCCCAGAAAACCTTTTCTCTAATATCAGAAACAAGACATGGATGTCCATTCTCTCCACTTTCTACTATTGGAAATCCTAGCTACAGCAATTAGGCAAGAAAAAAGAAAGCCATCTCAATCGGAAAGGAAGAATTAAAACTATCATAATTTACAGATGACATTTTATATATAGAAAACCCTAAAACCTCTACCAAAAACCATTACAGTTAATGACTGAATTCAATAAAGTAGCAAGATACAAAAATCAATCTACAGTAATCTGTTGTATTTCTTTTGTTGTTGTTGTATTTCTATACACTAATAAACTATCATAAAGGAATTTTTAAATTTTCTTAAAATTCAAGTATAATCAACAGTGTTATATTAGTTTCAGATGTATAATATGATTTAACAATTCTATACATTTCTCAGTGCTTATCAAGATATGTGTACTCTTAATCCCCTTTATTTCACTCAGCCTCTCACCTGCCTTCCCTCTGGAAACCACCTGTTTGTTCTCTGGATTTAAGAGTCTGATTTTGGAGTGCCTGGGTGGCTCAGTCAGCTAAGACTCTAACTCTTGATTTCACCTTAGGTCATGATCTCAGAGTCATGGGATCCAGCCCAGCCTGATGTTGGGCTCCAAGCTCAGGAGGGAGTCTACTTGAGATTCTCTTTCTCCCTCTCTCCTACCCATCCCCCCTGGTTGCCTTTGCACTCTCTCTCTCTCTCTAAATACATAAATATAGATAAAAGATAAATACATCTTTTTAAAAGAGTGGAGTGTTTTGTTTCTTAATTTCCACATACAAGTGAAATCATATAGTATTTGTCTTTTACTAACAGACATTTCACTTAGCATGATACCCTCTAGGTCCATCCATCTTGTCACAAATGGCAAGATTTCATTGTCTTGAAATCTTGAGATATATATATCTCACAACTTTATCCATTCATCAATTCAAAGGAGGTAAGAATATACAATGGGGAAAGCCTGTATTCTACCTTCTAACTATTTATTGGAACTGTTTTAGTTGTTTCAAGTTTTGAGCTGCTGGAAAGGCTGCTATTTTAAAAAATTCCACTTATAACAGCATCAAAAAGAATAAAATACCTAGGGATAAATTTAACCAAGGAAATGAAAGACCTATACTTTGAAAACTATAAGACATCACTGAAATTGAAGATGACATAAATAGAAAGATACACCATTCTCATGAATTAGAAGAATATTCTTAAAATGTCCACACTATCCAAAGAAATCTATAAATTTCATGCAATCTCTATCAAAATACCAATAGTATTTTTCATAAAACTAGAATAATTCTAAAATTTGTATGGAACCACAAAAGACCCTGAGTAGCCAAAGCAATCTTAAGAACAAACACACACACACACACACACACACACACACACACACACACAAAAACAGGTGGTATCTCACTTCCAGATTTCAAACTATACTATAAAGTAATTGAACAGAACAGAGAGCCCAGATGTAAACCCATGTTTATATGGTCAATTAATCTATGATAGGGATCCCTGGGTGGCGCAGCGGTTTGGCGCCTGCCTTTGGCCCAGGGCGCGATCCTGGAGACCCGGGATCGAATCCCACGTCGGGCTCCCGGTGCATGGAGCCTGCTTCTCCCTCTGCCTGTGTCTCTGCCTCTCTCTCTATCTCTCTGTGACTATCATAAATAAATACAAAAAAAATTTAAAAAAAAATCTATGATAAAGGAAAAATATGCAATAGGCAAAAGACAGTTTCTTTGATAATGGTGATGGGAAAATTGGACAGCTACATGCAAAATAATGAAACTGGACCAGTGTCTTATACCATATACAAAAATAAAAACAAAATGGACAAAAGACTTAAATATAAGACCTGAAACTTAAAATTCCTAGAAAAAAATATAGGCAGTAACCTTTTGGGCACTGGTCTTAGCAATATATTATTTAGATATGTCTCCTCAGGGAAGGGCATGAAACCAAAAATAAAATGGAACTACATTAAACTAAAAAGCTTTTGCACACTGAAGGAAGTCATCAACAAAATGGAAAGGCAACCTACTGAATGGGAGAAGATATTCACAAATGATGTATTTGATAAAGAGTTAACACCTAAAAAACACGAAGAATTCATACAACCCAATATCAAAAAACAATCTGATTTAAAAATGGGCAGAAGCTTGAATAAGCATTTTTCCAAAGAAGACATACAGACTGCTGACAGGCACATGAATCTAAGTCTCTACATCACCCATCAGAGAACTACAAATCAAAACCACAGTAAGAGTACTACCTAATAACTGTAAGATGGCTATTATCAAAAAGACAAAAAATAATAAGTGCTGGTGAGGGTGTGGAGCAAAGGGAACCCTTGTTCACTGTTTTTGGGAATGTTAATTGGATCAGCCACTAATTGAAAACAGTACGGAGGTTCCTCAAAAAATTAAAAATCATACTACTATATGGTTCAGCATTCCACCTCTAGGTGTTCATCCAGAAAACAAAATCCATCATTTAAAAAAATATAAGCACCTTTCCTGAAACATTATTTAAAACAGCCAAATATAAAAGCAGCATAGATGCCTATTAATATATTAGTGGATTAAGAAGGTAGGGAAATACAAAATAAATGTTACAGATATGAAAAATGAAATCTTGTCATGTGTGACAAAATGGACAGACTACAGGGTTCTATCTTAAGTACTTCATCTATACATGTAATGAGCAAATGAACAAACAATATAGAAACAGGATCATAGACACAAAAAACAAACTGATGGTAGCCAGAGAGGAGGGATGTGGCAGGGGATGGACAAAACAGGTGAAAAAAATTAAGAGACATAATCTTCCAGTTTATAAGACAAATGTATGCAATGTAAGGCATAGAAAATATAGTTAATAATGTAACAACTTTGTATGATGACAGGAGGCAACTAGACCTTACGGTGATCATTTCATAATTTATATAAATATTGAATTACTCTGTTGTAAACAAGAAACTAAAAAAATTGGCAACATTCTTACAAATCTTTTAGAACAGTAGAAAAATCTTATTAAAATGGGGATACGAAGTTGAAGTGTCATGAATTTTGCTTTTATTAGAACATTATACTCAATGGTAAAAAGAATAAATAATATACTCAAAGAAGCACATAATTTATTCCATTTATATAAAATTGTGGAAAATGCAAACTACAGATTCAGAAAGCAGATCAGTGTTCTTGGGATGAGGAGAAGACATGGGAGGAAAAAGATTAGGAAGGAACGTGAGATAATTAATGAGTGATTTATATGTTCACTATCTTTTATTTTTTAATATTTTTAATTTATTTATTTGAGAGAGGGAAAGAGAAAGCACAAGCAGGGGGCAGGAGCAAAGAGAGAAGCAGACTCTCCACTGAGCAGGGAGCTGGACTGGGGTCCTGCCAGGACCCTGACATCATGATGCTGAAGGCAGACACTTAACTGACTGAGCCACCCTGGCCCCTGATAGGTTATCTTGATTGTAATAATGTTTCATGGTGGAAACATATCAAAAATGATACTTATTTTATTTTTTTGTGATCTCACCTGAAGACTCAAAGATATCCTCTTCTCTTAGAGAAATTATATAATATAAGCTTTCAACATTTAAGTCTATGAATTAATGTCTGTATATGGTACAAGAATCAAGTTTCTTTTTTTTTGCATAAAGATGTCCAATTTTTCAGGCACTGTTTGTTGAAAATATTATTTCCCCATTGAAATATCTTGACTTTTTTTTTAACAATTGACATAAGATATTGGTCTATTTTAGGATGTTCTATTTTGTTTCATTGACCTGTAAGTCCTTATACTAGTCTTAAACTGTCTAAATTATTCTTTCATTATAGCAAGGTTTGAAATCAGTTTATTTCCACTTTTTCACCTCTACTTATTTACAAAACTAGGTTTGAAGAATTAATGCTCATGGAAAAAATTATGTGTAAAGATCTCCATGGAAAGCTAATATTTCTTTTGATAAACCATCACAGTATTAAGTAATCTTCATGCTTCGAAATCTATATCCCTATTTTACATAAACTTGATATACCACAGTTTTAGACTGAATCTTTCTATCCTTTCAGATAAAAAAAACATAGCTTAAAAATTACATAAAGTCTCTTAATATGCCAAAAACAAACAGTTTCTCATCTTTCTTCCAAATATATCCTTCTTCCATTTTGTTCTTTGGACCATGGAAGATAAAAGGCACAAGGCTCACTGAGACAAGTGGGTGATCACTTCAAGCTTTATCCTACAGTATCTTTATAATTCTCATTATTGTGGCTGGATTTCACTCCCAGGACAGCCTCTTTCATTTAATAATAACTGCTAACCTTTAAGGGCATTCTAATGCCTCTCCTATTGCCAATTCTCTTCTACCCGCCCCCCCAAAGATGTTAGTGCAATGCAACATGTGACGAGAAATAGCATGTAGCATCAGACATGACACTAGTCAAGAGCAAAACCTTAATGAGACACATGTTCCTCTGCTAAAACATGTGTGTGTATGTATATGTGTGTGTGTGTGTGTGTGTGTACACGTTTTTATGAGAATACCCTATGTCCCTTTTATTGCTAGGCATTTTGGGATATTCTTTTATACACACATATCTTCCATTCTCACACTAAAAATGCATTTAATCCAATCAAAAATTTCAACTGCTATGACTTTTTTTTAAACCTTTGCTTTTGGATAGTTTGCCCCTAGCACTTTAATCCTATTTGAACCTCTTAACAGCTCAGGAAGTTCCCAGCATATAAAGAAGAGCTACAGAACTTCACAGTCCATCTTCATTTAGCAAACCATGGAGTAAGGTGCTAGGTTCTGGGGAAACACTGGTAAGAAAACATATATATTCCCTCAGCGTACTTCATTTTATTCTTGTCTGACTCTCTGATCCCAAATACAATTCTATCAGGTAGTCATTGGTTCTGCATTTTGACTTGCATTCTGCAAACATTTGAACACCAGGTTTTCAAATACAAATGGACCCTGGCTGTCCCCAAGGCATTTGATACTCTGGGTAGTGTCTGGGAATAAGTGAACGTTCATTCTTCCCCCTGTCCCTTCCCCCTCTACTCACTACCCCCCCATGGTCAATATCTCACCTTAATCAGATTTGATTCTTCCCAACACATATCCGATAATTCTTTTAAAATAGCCTGTCCTTTATATACACGTACACATATGCACACAAAGGATTGACTTGGAGAGCCTCGATAATTTTCAAGTCTACATATTTTAAGGGATTCTTCTTTTTTCTCCTTATCCTACTAATTATCTTGTTTCCTTTCACTTATTTCCTTTTTTGCTTTAATCCAAGATTCTAATATTTAATGCCTTTATATTACTAATCTGAAAATATATTGGTTCCTTGGCCTTCAAGACCTCAAACCCACACATTTTTGGTAACTTGCTTTTATTATTTGACTTTGTTATTATATGGTTAATATTTTATATTCACCTAGGGACCATGGCAATGGGTGCATTACTATAAAACTAAAAATTAAATGAATAAATTAGAAACAGATGTGTCATTTCCTGTATATCTGCCCAGAGACTCAGGAAATGGCTACATTTTCAAAACCAGAATATAAAGAAGTAAGCATTTCAAAAGCTGGGTAAAGAATGCCATTATGCAAACTAAATTCTTTCATTTCACATTTTAAAAATGTCACTTTCCGCATCCAACAGACAACAGGAATGTCACATAAAAAGCAGATATAAAAATGGCCAGTGACCTTCCATTACACTTATTATCTTCACTTCTGGGACAGAGGTTTTTGTTGCCATTTTCTCTGTGAAGGAGGCCCTGGAAATTTAATGTCTGATGCTTTACATGGAGAATGGTATGCAAGCCTCCCAAAAGTTACCGTGACCTTGTGCAAGGTCTCACTCCAGTGGTGTAGCAAAGACTACTACGTGGGATTCAGTTAAACAGTTTCCCCTAAAGGACAAAGCACAGTGGTCTCCTTTCATGTGAACATTAGCAACTGCATGTTTTACTGTAGGGGTAGAGATTATAATGAGATGTGGCACAACATAAATGCATCCTTATAAGAATGACAGCAAGGAGAATTGAAAACATCGTTATCACTTGATGATTCAACCTTATGGGTCTTCCCCAGAGCTCTTCTTGCCCCTACAAAATAGTTACAGCTTTCTTTTCATTCTCCATTCATTGTTGCTCACAAAAGTGAGAGCTGTGATTCTTATATTCCTCACCCTTCCCATTTTTACTGGAGTTATATGTTCACAGGTGACATCTTTCTGAGGTGGTGCTGAATAATAAGGTAAAAAAAATAATGATGAACACTGTATAGTAGAAACCTTAATCATGCAGTTAGAACAAAAAATGTTTAAAAATATGTTTCTTTGTCTTTGTTATATCATATAATCTTGATGCTTCAGGGAGGGGAAAAAAAAAACACTCCCTGAGGTTTTTGCTGCATCTATCTTATAAATGATTCTCTTTGATCAAAATCTAGTGCAAGCTCTCCTTTTTTTAAAGTCATAGAGGCAATGATTTCATATTACAGTATTTCAACTCTTGACAGCTCAGTGGGAGTGAGGAAAAGGAGGAGGGGAATTATCTAAAGAAGAGGAAGAGATAGGGAGAGGAATTCAAAGTCAGACCAAAGATGACAGGCAAAGCATGGGAGCAGCTGTACAAACTGTTACTTGATCTCTTCCAGAGATTGGTGTGCTGGGGTGAATGACAACTTCTAATTAAAATGGTGGCTGATTATCATGTAAGAAGTGACACAATTTGTCTAAGACCTGGAGTAGAAGATGAATCACTTTTATTTGTAGAAAATTCTAATTTCAAGATATGCATTTTTAGATGAACATCTGTGGTGTGTTTTTGATGGGAGACATGTGGTAATTAAATCCTTTTTATTTTGTGGCTGAAATGTTCATATTGTATTTTTGTCATGTATCAATTTTTATATTTCCATAAACAAGAATAAAGCAAGTCCTCAACTCACATTCAAAATGTAAAAGTTTATATAATTTAGAGTTTTAAGTGCTAGATTAGATACTCAGATCATGACTGCAAGTTCATATATCACCATGAAATCTATTAGAGTATTAGTTTTCAAATTAAATGTCTTCTTTAGTGCACTTGTATCATTAAACCTGATTAATAGGCCTTTTTCAGGGCAAATGCACATGACTGTCCTTAGAACTCTTGCTGCCAGGTTTTTTGTTTGTTTATTTATTCATTTTCCTTTTTGAGAACTTGGAATTACATAGCCTTATTTCATTCTTTTTAGTGAATAGCCATCACAGGTAAGATAAATATTTTCCAATCATACCTGTACAAAACCTGATTTTATTCTTTCATAGGAAAAACATACCTGATTCCAAATAGCTGTCTATGTTTTTCCAAAAATTTGTCTGATTAAGAATGCTGTATGTGAGTGGGCAAATGTCTCAAGAAGATAAATAATGCTAAATAATAATATATACCTTATATAATATAGAATATATTAATAGGTAATGTATTATGATATGTAACATATACATTTTATACACATACATAGATCTATAATACACAAATATATAATGTAAATATACTATATGTATATATACAGACATATGCACATATGTGATGTATATCACATTAGTGCAAATGATAAATATGCATATATTATAGATACATAGGTATATCACATATGTTAGTTATATATGTATATGCCTTATGTATATATCATGTACCTATGTGTATGACACATATATAAATTATGTGAGGTGTATATATATATATATATATATATATATATATACCATGTCATATAAATTACATTTATATTATGTATATTTATATATATGTATATATATATACACACATGTACATACACACACACAAACACACAGACATTGAACTATGGCTTTGCGAACCAAATAATCATCCCATTTGCTTTTCCCATGAGCTTCCTCTAAATTTGGTTCATTGCATATTTGCTGCTCTTGCTAGTCTAAGTGTATATAGCAATATTGGGCATGACCAAAATTCAGTTGGCCTCATTTACCATAAGCAATGAATGCTCATGGAAGCATTCAATGGAAACCACATGTACTTAGATAAACAGTCTACTGAGAGCCAAGGTGACTCTGGATTTTATTTTCATGATATTTGGTTTCTCTATTGCATTGTGTTTTACAGGGTCAGTATGAGTAAGGGAGAAGAGGAAAAATACTTCCTATAATCAAATCATCATTCTATAGTTTTGTGTTTACTATCACTTGTAATCCATGGAGGATTATCCTTTGGAGAAAATACTGGCACACCCATTTCAGAGATGAGAGAGTGGAAGCAAAAATAGGTTACACATGTTGGAAAATTGGTACGATGCAGAGCTTGAACTCAAACTCTGTTGCTCTGGCTTCAAGGGGTTCTTTGCATTTTACCAGGCTGCTAATTTTCTCAGTTTTAGAGTCAAGATTTGAGGCATTATTCATCTGTCATTGCCCTTGCAGGGTTCAGGGGAGACTGGTTGACAATGACTCATGAGCTCAAGTCCCTTTTCTTGGTCCCTTTGCATTGCTTAGCATCAAGTTAGTTAAGTCATACAGAGAAAACAGGGATTTATTGGGCGTAGCAATTAAAGAAGGAGGATGATGGTAGATATGCATGTTTTGATCTCTACTTCTCCCAGTGATGGATGATTTTATATCATGTAAATAAAACAAACAAGCTTTCCATTTAATTTACAGGAAGATAGAAGGTAGTATATGTATTTTGTAGAGGTAATTTCTCACCAAACACGCTAATCATCAATGGTTATAAAGATGATAAAAGAACTTCAGGTAGGGTTCAAAATAGACTTAGTTTAAATTGAAATCACACTTATGGTGAAGAAGTTCTATTTCCCTCCACATTCTTGTGCCCCTCCCAGTGTGTAGAGAGCACATAGTCTCAGTACAGAGCACAGACCTGATTGCTCATATTGACTCAATCAAATAGGAGGGACAACATAAAAACATTCTGGGTAGGGTAAGCTTATAGCATAAGCAAAGCAGATATGCAATCCAGAAATCAGTTATTCCATACATTTCCTCTAAAATCACATTAGTCTCAGAGTTCAAACAAACAAACAACAACAAAAATAAGTTCCAAATCTGTTCTATCTCCTTTAGAGATTTCTATCTCTTTCCAAACAGGTTATAAACCTTGAATGTTCCATATTCTCTAAGTTCTTGCTGCTATAGAGCTTTTGATCTAATTTCCACCTCACATCACATAACTCTTTTCTTTTCATGGTTCTGGTTAGCTTAAATAAGAAACCTAACCTCAGTTTAAAATATTTATTTTGTAGTGTGACTACATGAGTACATCTGAACACATGCGGGAGTGATGGGGAAGGGGAAATAGAGTTTTTAAAAGTTGTTTGGTTGATGTAATAGTAAGAAAACACTAGATATTTTACACTCATCCCTTTTCACCATAGATTTCAGCTCCCTGGCCAAGTAAGAAACTATCTGAATGACTTATGTATGCTTATGTAGGACTAAATTACTCAGGGGTTACCTTTTAAGTCCAGATCATCAAGGAACTTCTGTTGAGAAAAGTGGCTAGGGAAAACTTCTTCGCAAAATTTCTTAAAACATTGGAGACAACTGAGATACAATATGGTTTGTAAAATGCTACTTCCAGTTATCTACCACGTAAGACTGTAAAGTCTTACTGAATAGCTGCCAGATCCAGGAGGGCAAGTGTCATGTCCATAGTACTATGTATGTTCAATGCTTAACAGAGTCTGGAACAGACTCATTATGTATTGAATGAAAACAGAACTGTCTTTAGCATTTTTTTGGTTTTACATTATTTTTCTGTGCCATTTTTGGGTTTCTGCTTCTATTTCTACTTCCCAAGAAGTTAGTGTGTGTCTTTCTATTAACTGCACATATATTTTAGCTTTATTATTCAATGAGGAGCACATTAAATGTGTCAGGACTGTGAAGAGGAAGTCCGTAAAGTTCACCCATGCAGGGAAGATGTATGGGCAACAAATCAAATAGAAATCTAAGGCAAGTGGTTTGGGAAGCACAGACCACAAAAAGGTGGGGAGGTAGAAAATGAAAACTCATCATGTTTACATTTTCTCACAGGAATTGTATTAAGTGTTTGGCAGGAATTATCTCATTTAATCTTCAATACAATAGCATAATATATTCATTATAATTTGTTTTACAGAGAAAACTAAGATAAAAGAAACTAATTTTTACAATGCCACAAAAATAGGTAAAATATAATTTCAACTCAGATCACTTATTTTTCATATACCTGTGTGTATTTTCATAATATATTGCCTTCTAAATAAAAGAATAAATACAGGTTTTGACATAGATTTAAAACCTTTTCTTCAAAATTTATACTTTCTCTAATAATAGAAATGCTGCCTGTGATTTGCTAGATTGGCAATGGGAAAGGATATACTATGGTTTTTAGAATATAAATTAAAGACTGAAGAAAGAGATATAAGAGTCCTCAGCCAAAAAGACACTCAGTTTTTCGGACTAAAGCCTTGAATGTCTACATAGAACAGTGAGCCATTGTAGACACTACACAGTATACTTTACAGTACTTCTCAAGCATTTATTTTTCAGTTTTGCATTTTATAAGTTGGTAGATTCACAATTAGAAACAAAAGAGGGGCATTTGGGAGGTTCAGTGGGGGGGTGGGGAACCTGGGTGGCTCAGTCATTGAATGTCTGCCTTTGGCTCAGGTTATGATCCTGGGGTTCTGGGATCAAGTCCTGTGTCAGGCTCCCTGCAAGGACTCTGCTTCTCCTTCTGCCTATGTCTTTGCCTCTCTCTGTGTGTCTGTCATGAATAAAATCTTTAAAAAAACTAAAAATATGAAATATAAAATAACCAAGAGTTGGATCCCTAACTCCCACCATATGCAATAAATGAGAATGAATTAAAAACTTACCCCAAAGATACAGATGCAGTGAAACACCGGGACACCCGCACCCTGATGTTTATAGCAGCAATGTCCACAATAGCCAAACTGTGGAAAGAGCCTTGGTGTCTGTTGAAAGATGAATGGATAAAGAAGATGTGGTCTATGTATAAAATGGAATATTACTCAGCCATTAGAAATGACAAATACCCACCTTTTGCTTCGATGTGGATGGAACTGGAGGGTATTATGCTGAGTGAAATAAGTCAATCGGAGAAGGACAAGCATTATATGGTCTCATTCATTTGGGGAATATAAAAAATAGTGAAAGGGAATAAAGGGGAGAGGAGAAAAAATGAGTGGGAAATATCAGAAAGGGAGACAGAACATAAAGACTCCTAACTCTGGGAAATGAACAAGGGGTGGTGGAAAGGGAGGTGGGGGGTGGGGTGGGGGTGACTGGGTGACAGGCACTGAGGGGGGCACTTGATGGGATGAGCACTGGGTGTTATGCTATATGTTGGCAAATTGAACTCCAATTAAAAAATATGTAAAAAAAATTTAAAAAAGAAAAAGAAAAAAAAACTTACAGGTAAAAACTGAAACTATGAAACTCTAAGAAAACAGAGATAAATCTTCATGATGATGGATTTGGCAATGGTTGTTGAGATACTCTGCCAGAATTAGCAGCAATGAAGACAAAATATAGCTAAATTGGACTTTAAGAAGCTTCTTTTTTAAAGGACCGTATTAAAAACATGAAAAGACAGGTGCCTGTGTGGCTCAGTTGGTTAAACACTCAACTCTTGGTTCTGACTCAGGTTGTGATCTCAGGACCCTGAGATTGAGCCCTACATGGGACTCCAGCTCCGTATTGAGTCTTCTTGAAATTCTTTCTCTCTCTCTCTTCCTCTTCCCTTGCCCCTCTCCCACCCCCATTCATGTTCTCTTTCTCTCTCAATAAATGAAAATCTTAAAAACATGAAAAGAGAGCCCACAGAGTAGGAGAAAACATTTGCAAATCATATATTTAAAAAGGACCTGGATGGAGAATATATAATGAATTCTTACAACTCAATAATGAAAATATAAATACCCTAACTAAATAATGATCTGAATATATGTTTCTCCAAAGACAATATATAAATAGCCAATAAGCCCATGAAAAAATTATCATTAGTCATCAAGGAAATGTAAATTGAAACATCAGCGAAATACCAGTTTTGGGACTACTGGGTGGCTCAGCAGTGAGAGTCTGCCTTTGGCTCAGGGCCTGATCCCAAGATCCCAGATCGAGTCCCACACTGGGCTTCTTATAGAGAGCCTGCTTCTCCCTCTGCCTGTGTCTCTGCCTCTCTCTCTGTGTCTCTCATGAATAAATAAATAAAATCTTTAAAAAAAAAATACCAGTTTACACCAACTAGGATGACTATGATCAAAATGTCAGATAATAACAATTGTTGATAAGAATACAGAGAAATCAGAATCCTCATATGCTACTGGTAAGAATGTAAGTAGTGCAGCCACTTTGGAAAACAGTCTGAAAGTTTCTCAAAATTTATTTTTATTTTTTTTAAAGATTTTTATTTATTTATTTATTCATTCGAGACACAGAGAGGGAGAGAGAGAGGCAGAGACACAGGCAGAGGGAGAAGCAGGCTCCATGCAGGAGCCCAATGTGGGACTCGATCCCCTGTCTCTAGGATCAGGCCCTGGGCTGAAGGTGGCGCTAAACTCCTGAGCCACCTGAGCTGCCCTCAAAATTTAAATATAGAGTTATCATTTGACCTAGTGATTCCACTTCTATGTGTAACTCAAGATATATAAAAATATGTCTGCACAATACCTTGTCCACAAGTATTCAAAGTAGCTTTATTCATGATAGACAAAGGGTAGACGCAACACAAATTTCCATGACCTAATGATTGGATAAAAAATGGGATACATTTATAAAATGGAGTATTATTCAGCCAAATATAGGAATGAAGTACTGAAAGATTCTGCAATATGAATGAACCTCCAAAACATCATGCTAATTGAAAGAAGACAGTCACAAAGGACACATATCATATTATTTCATTTATATGAAATGTCCAGAATAGGGAAAATATAGGGAAAGAAAGTATATTTGTGATTGTCTAGAACTGGAGTGATAGCTAAGAGGTATGGGATTTCTACTTGGGGCTGATGAAAATATTCTAAAATTGTTTTGATGATGGTATACACTGTACTTTGGCATGCATTTTGTTATGATGAGTCATTTGAGTTATATAAATAAAATGCAGGCTTTGAAATAATGCCAATAATAGACACCTTTTCTTTTTAAAGATTTTATTTACTTATTCATGAGAGACACAAAGAGGGAGAGAAAGGCAGAAACACAGGCAGAGGGAGAAGCAGGCTCCATTCACGGAGTCTGATATGGGACTCAATCCTGGACCCGGGATCACTCCCTGAGCCAAAGGGAGATGCTCAACCGCTGAGCCACCCAGGCATCCCTAATAGACTCCTTTTAGTACAAATATAACATTGTAGAGCATAAAGGGAGTAGACTTACAAGTCACATCTCTTGGGGGTGATCTTAGAATAGGAAGACAAATATTAAGTTCTTGGATAGACAGTAGTAACAGGAAAAGAAAAAAAAAAGATGGAGACAATTTAATTTTCTAAAGATTTAAAACCATAGCATGAAAAACATATTTAAGCAAAATATAAAGAACAACAACAATAAAAAACCCGAACATGACTTTTTCTAGGAACCTGGATCAAAGTCTAAGACCCTTCAAAGAGGGCATTGAAGGAAGCTAGATTCAGTTAATTAAGGATAGAGAACAAGATCTAACACTTTGTCTATCAGACCTTCGGTAACTCAATATTTTAAAATTCAGCTCATACTATGTGCCAGACATAGAAGTAAAATGAATGACATGCTGTCCTTGTCCTAAAGAAGCATCTAGTTGTAAGTATATGTGTGTATATACATACACACTATTGTCAACAATGTCATGTGCATATACATTAGTGTCAGGATTGTGTTGCACATGGGAAGTTTATATATTAACTACAGCTTTACTCGGTGGATATGAGGTAGAACAAGATGGCCACTATATAGAAACATGTCCTATAAAGGATACTATTTGAACCAGATTTTGAAAGATGTGTAGTTATTTACCAGATAGACAAGGTTTCAAAACACAATTTTAAGTATAGTAAACCAAGTTCATATATAAATGGGGGTTTGGGGAAAATGCCGAGGTAAGTGTTTAACTTGTTAATGAGAAAAAAATCCAATAAAAAGTCCAAGAGTCAGGGCACCTGAATGGCTCAGTTGGTTAAGGAGCTCAGGTCATGATCTCAAGGTCGTGAGATTGAGCCCCATGTCAGTCTCCATGCTAGAAGTGAGGCCTGCTTAAGATTCTCTCCCCCCTTAGCCCCTCCCCACCTCTCCAAGAAGAAGAAGAAGAAGAAGAAGAAGGAGGAGGAGGAGGAGGAGGAAGAGGAGGAGGAGGAGGAGGAGGAGGAGGAGGAGGAGGTCGTCCAAGAGTGAAAACAAAGTGAAATAAAGCTGAAGAAGTGAGTAGACATGAGGTCATGAAGAGACTCTTCAGAACACAAAGTAGGATTTTATCCTATTTTAGAAATTACTGCAACAGGTTTTAAATCAGGTTCTAGCCAGATTTTGGTTCTAAAGTAGGGAAGCTAGTCAAACTATCAGATTATCAGTCAAACAAGATAAGTAACAAAATAATTTTTTATTTCAACCTACTACAAACCCAGCACTGAACACACTAAATGGATTATACTGATAATCTCGTTAACAGTACTTCATCAGTTGAGGAAATATGTTCACTCCAGTGTAAGTAATTCTCTCAAGATCCAGGGGATAGTAGTAGTAGATAAGATTCAAATCCTAGGAATTGATTTTAAAAATCTAGGTTTTCCTCATTATGCATCTCTGCATTCCCATACCACCTTGATATATTACTGGATGCTTATGGCAGTGTTTGTGATCTAGAAGTAGGTATGTGGAGGCCGAGAAAATTAAGGCCATTCCACTTTAAGTTCAGCGTTAGCACAAGTACAGCCATCCCAGGCCCCTGTGAATAAGAGCTGAACTTTACATTACTTCAGTTACAGGAAGAAAGCAGCTTACAGTTTAACATCCTAGAAAGCCCCAAATTAGAATAAGAACAGAGCCCAAGCCAGTGGCAGGAAGCCCCATATCAGAATGTAAACAGAACTTGAGAAATTCCTGCACCGCTTCTGGAGGTCCCCTAGACCAGCCCTTAAAACTAAGCTGAAACCCACCTCAGGGTCCAAGTCCCTGCTCCGCTGTGTTGGGTGCACTTGGACCCAAGCTCGAGCTTATAAATAAACCCTCGTGTGTTTGCATTGGTGTCGGCTCCTTGGTGGTTTCTCGGATTCACAATCTTGGGCACAAGAGGTAGGTTCATTAGGTGAACCAGATTCTCAGCAGCAGTTTTGGGGTAGGTATGAGCAAACATTCAGGCTGTCACCACATGATACAATGAGATTTAGTCACTAACCTTAAACAGGAAGCTGACATAGATGTAAGGTATAGCAACAACAAATGAAGGCACATAAAGCGATGAAAAAAATTGGGGAAGCACTAATATTCTAGAACTGAGCAAATCAGAGATCTGGCATATCTGAACCCTTTTCAAATTCTCTTTATAGAAGTTGGAAAATGAAAAAATAGCCTGAATTCTTCGAAAGCAATAGAGGTACTACAAAGAGCATCAGGAATGAATCTAGCATCTGAATCTAAGCATGAACGAAAGCAACAATTTAAGGATATGGTATGAGGTTTCATAACCAAATTACAGACATAGAAATATTACATAGTATATTGCACTGCAAGTTCATCATGGTTTGGCACTGATCCAGAAATGGGTATAAACTATTCTAAGTAGTAACAGCAGTAACAAGAACAAAACCTTTTTGCTATACCTCTTGGACCCTAACTCACGGGTGCCAACGTGTCCTGGTGGACGCCCCAGAGACTCAGACCCCAGACAGGCAGGTGCAACTAGCAAGAGGGTTTATTGAACGTTTGCGCAAACGGGCTCTCCGCCTCCGAGGTGGCAGAGCCCCGATTAGCAATTACGGGTATCTTTTAAAGGTAAAGAAAACGCGGGAGTCGCATAGCATTTGGGTTTTATGACATGATTGATCCCTTTGAAGGTCAGCACGAACATGTTCAGGGACTTTCTAGTCAGGATGTGGGGGGGGCGGTTCTTATCTCGGAAAAACAGAATGTTAGATTCCAAGAAGGTGCCTGGATGGGCTGTCTCTGGGTCAGGCCTGGTTTTACTCACCAGGGGGGGCGGGTTTCTTCATACCTGTAAACAGATTCCTGACAAATGGTCTGAGTTGGAACTTAAACAAGTTTCTGATGGTTCTAGAGTAGATCTTCAGAAGTTATTAACAGGGACATCCTGCTTACAAGTGAGGATAAACATTACTAGAGTTTGGGGATTATCGGATGTAGATTGGGAATACTGGCCACTAGAGTACACGAAATCATAGTTGTGTAATCATAGGCAGAGCCAATCAGAACAAAACGTGTGCTGAACTCCAAGGCCTGGCCAAAATAAGTGAGTGTGGCTGAAATCCATTCATGAGTTGCATATCAAGCCACGTACCCTTGTTGGGTCTGAATCTGTCCACAGGCATGGGAACTAGGGATTATTTGCCAAGCAGCAAGCCTTGATTTTAAAGGGCCCTGAGGTAGTGCTTTTTACTAATTTCACCTACGTGGGACTCTTTTTTTCTACCTAAACTCTCTGCAATCCAGCAGACAGCTCTGATATCAATACAAACTTGGAATTCAGTGGAAATCTCTAATCCCCACATAAAGGATGGATTGGATAATGTTCCTCAATAAAGATTTAGAGGCTTTAATCATGAGTCCTAAGTTAGTTTTCAGGGTAGATTATAGGAACAGAGAAAATGGGAAGGAGGTGCAGTTATCAGAGCTTGAGAGTATAGAAAGAATGACTGACATAAAATCATTATTATATAAAAAAAGAACAAGATACCTGCAGTCATATTAATTTAGTACAAATCCAGATTTACTACCTATTAATAGTATAAGCTCAAGAATGTTAATTAACATCTGTCTTCCTCAAGTTTTTTTATATGTAACTAGATAGAACAATGACCCATTATTCAAGAAGTTTAAATGAGAACAAAAGTGCTTAGCAAAATGTGTGGTAACACGAAAGGACTCTCTCCTCTTTCTCAGTCCCTCTCATTCTGTATTTAGCCATCCATCCATATGCACACACATGTGATAAACTTGAGTAAGCCATTTAACTTCTCCAAGCCTCATTTTTTTACATTTTTAAAACTAGGATAATATACTTTCTTTCTCAAAGATTTTTCATGGGAATTAAAGTATTGTTAAATTATTAAGCCACAAATCACAAAACATGCAATTACTAATACAGAAGAATGGGTGGCAATATTAGGTTACGATAGAGAAATAAGCAACACATACTGTAATCATTCAGACAAAATATGTCAATTTCACTCAAATTTTTAAGCCCGATTAGATTTCACTATTCGAGTAGAGCTTCCAATAATAGAAAATGGAGCATAGCATTCCATACCAAGAACCTAGTAGACAAAAGTAGGAGAGAGGCTGAGAAATAAATGTGTATCTGGGAAGGTGATAGATTAGGTAGACTACAGACTGCATACGGAATAATATAAGTGAAGGTGAACCTAGGAAAATAGTTTGCAACCTGATCATGAAGTACCTCAAACTGCAGGTAAAGAGCCCACTGGAATTAGACAGCAAATTAGGTTTGATTACTCTTTGAAAAGATAGTATTACACTGACTCGATTTACCAGCAATAGGCCAGCCAAAGAATTGATTTCCACGTCCTGCCACCTACTTCATATTTTTGTTATAAATACTGCATGGCATGATATGTAAAGAACCCAGTGTATTCCTGGAGCTCAATAAATAATAGATATAATTATAAAGCATGTAGGAGGTCATTTTAAAAGATACAAGATGAAATCTTTTATCTGAAGATCAGAAACCTGTGAAAATTATTATCTCAAAGGATTATGCAGATTATACATTAAGTACACTGCTTAACATATCAAACCGTTAAATTTTGTACCTTTAAACAAGAATTAAAAACATTGTTATCCTAGTGAGAATTAAATAATATATATAAAGACTCTTGCTGGTTGCAAAGTATGATTTTAAAGCTACTATTAATTCAATATAAGTTGGAATAAGGAGATTTTTTAGTCGTAAACCCATAACCATAAAGCACTATAAACTCAGTTGGTAAAGGCTTGCATAGCACCGGGAAAGTTTATGAAGCTAGTAAAGTAATCCAGAGTCTTTAGACTTAGGTGAGATTTAAGTTTGAAAGTGTCCAAGAATTGAAGCCAATTTCCCCTCCTTATTTGACAAGGGCTTATTGAGCACCTACTAAGCAAAAGCCCTTTGGTAATTGCTGTGACAACACAGAAATGACAGTCACAAATTCTGCGCCAGCTTCATTTATCTTTTCAGGGAAAATTTACAGCCTTCCTGTTTCCTAAGATATGGTGCCCAAAGCTATACAAGCCCTACTGAGTAGTCTGCCAAGATGTCAAATGGCCCTAAACTGGATTCCCTGGACTAAGAGATATTGAATTACCTGCATTTCCTTGGGGATGTGTTGCCCACAGCTCTCAGTTCAGGACATCAGTCAAGAATCAATTGTGCCACTTCCTCCCCAACTTCGTGCCCTCTTTCAATCAGTAATATCCTTACTGCTCCCCAGGCTAATGCCTGGGCTGTCAGCACCTACTCTTAGTCTGCCTCTCACAGAGAAGCAAAGTCAATCCAGAGCAGTGCCAATCACAACCCTGCTGGTACCACACTTCACTTCCATGATAAGGGTAACAGCTCCTACAAATTACAATTGCAAATAAAATCTAAAATGAATACCACAAACAATTTCTGAAAAAAATGAAACTTTCAAACACCCCATAAGTTACTAGACTGTGTAATTCTTTAAAGCTTATTAGTTTTGTTTTTTCAAACTGGCTAACTTAACCCAATACAATAACATTGGCCTATTAGTTCTCTACCAATTTTCCTCCAAATCTGTACTTTCATTCAGCAAGCCTTTTTGAGAGCCTATTGAATTTTAGTAAAAATGATAAATATGATCAAGAGATAGTCCCTACTATGGAAGGACACTTAAAAGCTGTGAGAGTCTAACTCCAAAGAGAGGAAACCCGATTTCAGGGACAGAAGATTGCCTGGGATACCAATCTATACTGGACAATAAAGCATCTGGAGTGTTAAAACATCTCTGAGAATATAAAACATCAGTGTATCCAGCCGGAGTCACTTAAAGGTAGTTGAAAGGAATGCTTTGATAAGTCCCTGGGCACTGGAAGACAACATCTTCAAGGGGAGTGCTATTTAGACTGCACTGCTCTAAACTGTTAATTGTGGGATTTTAGTTTCACTCAGTGGAGCAAACATGAGGGTCCAGAGCTAAGGATGGAGCTAAGGTTATGAAGGATGGAGGAGAGGTTGCATGCCACCATAAACTTTCTTCTACCATGTGCTACCTCTATACTGTACAGATCCCTCTCCTGTAAATTAAAATTAAATATTAATTTAAGATTTAGCTTCCTATCATTCTTTTTTCCTCAAAATGATCATCACTTCTTTTATGGATAGTAAAATCTAATAAAATTCCTTCCTAATTTACTGGCAACACAAAAACAAAGGAAGGGTTCTATTGTATTCCTGCCAACAAGTTTACAAACCTACCCATATCTTTTTTTTTTTTTTTTATAACGAAACCTACCCATATCTTAATGTCGCTTTCTAACCTGCTATCCTAGTCCAAGGGGGAAGTGTATCTGCTCCTCTACAATCCATGAGTCTTTCCTTGTGCTCTGGATTTCACCTCCCTCTCCTTTAAATCCACATCCTTCATGTATCTGTATCGTGGCTCCCATTTTCTATCCTTCTCTTTTTTCCTCAGCCTCTACTGCTTTTCTATTCTGGGTTATTCCCATAGGATAAAAAAAATGAATCTTCTACCATGGACAGTAAGATGCTATATGACTTGGCTCCTGACCTCCCCTCTAGTAATATTTCATCTTTATCCTCTGAACGAGAGCTTCTCTGATTCTTGAACATGCTAAGTCTATCTCATTTCTGGACATCTGTACTTGTTGCACCCTCTACCTGTACAAATCATCCAGAAATCATTCTTCACAGCTAATATAGAGTTTGCTTTCTTTTTTTCTTAAAGCAGACTTTGGCATAAACAACTTTGGTCTCTATTCTAGTGGTACTTGGTTGATTATCTCATTCAGTTATTCAAACCCCATTTAATGATAATCTAACCCAATACAACTCGGGTTATCTTTTCTCTCCTCTCACTACTGTATGTTATGCCAACAGTGGAAATTAGAAATGGATTTTATTAGTAAAAATTAATAGTACTGAAGATTGGAGGGCTAGCTAAAATATTTTAGAAATCTCTCTATCCTTTAAATGAAATGAAATCGGTTAATCAAATAAGGCTTTCACCTTTTAGGGGCACGGAACACTTGATTCTATGATGATAATATTCAGCCAAAATTTCAGAAAATTTTATATCTGTTGATGACTATAGAGTTAATGAAATCCTCACCACAGTTTGAAAATTGTGTTTGTCTTAATTTTTTTTTCATCCAAGATTTACCAGACCACCTAAAACCTGAGAACTGAGTCACTGTAGACTAAACAGAACCACTGTAGGAAATTATTTTTTGGTTACAGTTTACTAGTATATTGGCCTGAAAAACTTTTATATTGAGAACCTCCACACATCTTACTGTCCTCTTTAAAGTGAACTTACTATTCCAATGCCTTCAGTGTCAAAAGTTTGCTTTCCTTGAAACTCTTGTCCATTCTTCATATAGGAACTTCTCAAACAACTCATGGACTCTTTGACAGAAGATATCAAAAGTTAGTTTGTGCCTTAAGAATCTGAATTTCTCAACTCAAAACTCTTGGTTTGCTATTTCTAAGATATCATAATCAATACCAAATCTTAATTAAGTCCTCACTTTGAAAGACCCACCTTAAGCCAAACTAAGTTCTCCATAAAATCTTATCTGGCCCTTCCCTATTTGAGATTATCACCAAAGCTATGTTGAAATAGTGTTCTCCTTTAAGGAGGTGAGAAATAAACCAAGCAATCTTCTAACACATTATGTTAGAGATATTCAGCTGTATGCAATGGAATACGGCCTAAAACTAGCTTTTCCTTTTATGGAGAAAAAATTTGAGAGGGAACAGATAGACTTTGCCTATATCTATGGTTTGGCAGTACCAACATTTGCCAAAAATAACTAAATGACAATAAACAATAACCAAGTTAACTTGTGCCAGATTTTAACAAGGCCGATCTTAAAATGTCATACTTCAAAATGGCCTTTTCTGACATTGGATCCAAATCCCCTACTCATTCAATCACTATTTCACCAACTGTGTTTGCTCTATACCTCATTACAATCGCTAACATAAATTTTGTGCTAATGGACCAATTTTTGTATATGGATTTGCCTTTTCACTCATTCAATCATTCCACAAATACATGGCTTAGCAAATGCCAGGCAGTATTCTAGGCAATGAAGATACAGCATATTTATAGCTACTTAAGAATAGCCAGGATTTTACTTACTTTCTGACTGTGTTCATAGTTGCTTGCCAGAACAAAATATATACGGGCATATTAGTCTCTTGTCAAATTTTTTTTGAATGCCTGAGTAAAATAAGTGCATAAATAAATATTCACACAAATGATACAAAAATTTAGCCCACACACATGCATCAGGTTTTTTTCTGTGCCCAGACCAGTCTTTTCACTTCAGTGTGCTTCAGCCTCTTCCCTTTCACCATGATACGTATCTCTGTGCCTGAGGATTTTCTCCATAGTAGTCCAGAAATCAGAAATGCTTATACCTGTGAAGAGCCTGCAACTAATGACTGAAAGAATTTAGGGTATAAGGACCCTGGACTGATGTCCCTGCTTGTGTCCTAATGCTAAAGGGTAAGGTTAATGATGGTTTTCTCATGATTTCCACACAAGATTAAGGTCCAGTCATACAGTGCTAATAGCCTTTATAATGCAACATGTATGGGCCTCTTTGTCTTGCTTATCTTCCTTACTCTAATACCAAATCCTCTTTCACCTACCAAATAAGTCACTTGCATTAGTATCCTAATATAATGATCTGCTTCTAGGATATCCAAACCAAAACACCGAGTGCCCAAATATATTGATCTGACTTTGTAAAGATGCATATGCCGAGTGGTAAATTAGCACCTCGAAGAGGCATCTGGTAGATCCTAGAGTATCAAGTGACAGCTGAGTATTGAAAGGGGCCCTGCTCTTCCTCCTAAAAGAATATTTCCCTTTTCAAATACATGAAATCTTTTCCAAATGGAATCTTGGCCTTCATTCCCTTCTGCAAGAACTCTAATTTACTTTATTCATCTTCAATGATCATTTTAAAGGCATTCTTTGCCTCACTTGGGAGAGAAACAACGCACAGCCTATTTATCATTTAATCTGCAGTCTCGGATACCAGACTCACTACAAATTGCAGAGACATTCTCAAAGAACTTCTGCATCTCTCTCATTGGATATGCTCATTCAATTAACACTCCCACACAATTTTCAAAAGCAGGTTTGTGTATTTAATACAATCTTGTTGTATAAACTTTTAATCTTTATTTGTTAAGTCACAACCTTAACTGCATTTTATAGTGTTACATATTTAATTATGATTCCTATTGCACTAATTATAACCATTATCCACCATGATCAAAAAGTAGTAATTATCTTCCTACACATAGCATTATACAAAGCAAATCACTGATCCCCCGGCACTTAATACCCAAGACAGAGGATGTTAATATACACAAACATCTAAAATAATATGCTTATATGTTATATGATTATTGTGTTGATGTTGTGTTAAATACGGGTTTACCTTTCAGTAAGGAAAATACTAAAATTAAAATTTTGAACACATGTCTTAATTCATACCAGAGTTTGAAATTTGACTGGAAACAATTAGTGTATTAATAAAATTAATATTTCTCTTATAACACATTAACTATATAACTTTTCAAAGCCACATTCACTCATTACAGCCCTTTGACTATAGGACAAAAAAACAAAAAAAACAAAAACCAAAAGCCACAAAGTGTATATACTACCTGCATGCATTTGTAAAAATAATCTCATGTTTATATGAGCAAAGTAAATCAAAACCAGTATCTCAGTAATTCAAGGCTACAATACTAACCCATTACTAATTCTGTGGATATTTTAAGTCAAATACATTTTATGTGCTTGAATTATGCCAGTAATTCTGAACTTCACTTGGTTACTAACATAAGAATAAAAAAGTTTAAGAAATAGGACTTGCTATTAGAAAAGAGGGAGAAATTCCTATTACATTTTTAAAAAGATTGAATTTCAAGCTATTTTCATGCCATTAAAAGAACAGGGGTTAGCTAGTTGGAGACAGTATCTTCCATTAACTTTGATGAAAGGGATTAAGACTATAAATTCCCTGTTTGGGTAATTATTGTATTCTTGGGATCAAAAAGGAATGGAAAGCACTATCATAAACCCAGAATTCCCAATAGGATGACTTTAGTGGTTTTAAAACATGGCTTCTAAATTCTTTGATAGTTCTTGCATCAAGAGTTGGGGTTTGTCTCCTTGAATATGAGGTGATTTGCAGCTGGTTTAACCCACAGAATAGTGATGTCATGACTTCCAAGTTCATAAACAGCCATGTAATTTTCGCTTTGTCCTCTCAAAATGACTGTTCTCCAGAGGCCTCCTCTCAGAAAGTCCTTTCCATGAATTTAGCTACCATATGAAGAAACCACATCCAAATGCTCTTATTGAAAGGATAGTCACATCTGCCTCACAGGATCTTACATGAGGACATACTGTGGGTATGTAGCCTTGAAGTTCCAGCTGACAGGCAACATCAATCACCAGATGTGTGAGTAGAGATCCTTCCATATAATTCTAACCCCTTAGTTATCCAGTTACGTTCAGCTATCATGGAGTAGATACTGGTAATCTCTCTGTTCTTCCTAAATTCCTGACCCACATAATCTAAAAGAATGATAACTAAAATGGTTGTTCTGTGTGACTAAATTTGGGGGTAGTTTGTTACACAGCAACAGTAACAGGTATATGACTCAGTTTGATCAATATTTATAAATACAAAACAGTAACAACAACAACAACAAAAATGAAAAAGGGGTGGGTGGGGGTGGGGGAACTAGCCTGATGGCATACAGGTACATAACATTACCTAACACTTGTATACCAGTGTATCCTTTAATCACCAGAAGGACAAAAGACTAAAGGTTATTTTGATTTCATAGATGAATAACTTGATCTAGGGTAACTGACTTTCTAAGAATCTCACATTCTCTGGGGCACCTGGGTGGCTCAGTCGGTTGACTGTCCAACTCTTGGTTCAGCTCAGCTCATGATCTTGGGGTTCTGAGATCAAGCCCCACATCTGGCTCTATGCCCCACAGAGTTGGCTTGAGATTCTGACTCTCCCTCTCCCTCTCTCAAGTCGAAAACAAAACAAAAACAAAAAAAACTCATGTTTTCTAAATGTCATGTTTAATCCTGGGAGGCAAACCCAGGTCTTATTCCAAATTCACTGCTAGAGTTGTACTCTCACAATATGTTCCATGCAGATATTGCTGGTTGGCAATCTATCTATGATGCTAGACAGAGGATTCTTAATTGTAAATACTAGCCTGATTTTACTATTTTCAAGTAAAGATCATCTTATATGAAGTAGTTGTATAATTTTTTGTGTGAGTATCTCCAAATTTTAATGGTTACATAGGCATGCATTCTCTATGCATTCTCCAACATTACCTGCCATGATGGGGGCTGGACTATCCAGTCATCTAAGTGAATCCCATATTGCAATTAAAGTAACTATCGTGTCAGATAGAGAGGGATCCATTAAAGTGCTTGGCCCATGGCTTGGCATGTGGAAAGAATTCAGTAACAATAGCCATCATCATCATTGTTAATAGAAAATGACTAATAAAAATGTAGTAAAATATCCTCACAGGAACAAGATGTTTTAGAAAGAAAAACATTTGAGTGAATAACCAGGTGTCTCTTCCAGGTCTTTCCCAGAGGAACAATAACACTAAATGCATTAACTATCAAAAGTATGGAGAGTCACTACCTTACTAAGCTTTGGGCCACTGGCTTTCTACAGTCAAATCCTATCTTCCCCCAAGCCCCTGAAGTAGATAATACTAACCTTTACAGCTGAAATAATTGAGGTTTATAATTTAATGTGTTTAGAGTCACTGGGGCTAGACAGTGATCAAAGCCAGGTTTGGAAGTGTTTAAATATTTTATTTGTGTCCAAAGCCTATGCATCTAATCACATTTCTCTATGTGCTTTAGTAGTCTAACACATGAAGTTTAATTTTATCTGAATCTGTTTGCCATAGTATGGCATTCAATATAGAAGGATTTAATTATTTTAGGTGCATGTGTGTATATAATTAGAACTGATATTGTGCCATTTAGGGAAATAGACAAGATTTTGATTCACACAAGCAAATTTGAATTTTCATTATTCTTAAATAGTTTTTTTAAAGAAATGTATTAATGTTTTTGTCCTATAACAAATAATTTGCTATTCTTTTTTAGGAACATAAGTTTTCAAATATATTAGCTGCTTCTACTGGACTTGTTACTATTGATATAGGCCATATATTGAAAATTACATATTTTACTATTTCAGTATATATATATACACACACATATATACATACATATACACACATATATATACACACAAACACATTTATATACACACACAGATTTATAAACTTTTCAGAATTCTAGCATCATAATGAGTAAACCCCATCTGCTGTAATTTGAGAAAAACTAACCTTCAGTATTAAATACATGCACTAATGCCCACTCTCATTCTCCTTAAAAAGAGAGAGAGAGAGAGAGAGAGAGAGAGAGATGAAAGTCAATTGATACTCTAATGTAATAAACCTCCTGAGAACAAAGATTCAGTGGTATTTTTCATTGTTCATCCGGATGATTCAGGAAAATGTCAAAGAGGATACTCTATTTCTCATCATCCTCTACACTTAGTATCATGTAGACAGAGCCAAAATATAACTTTAGTTCTAGTGAAGTTAAACATAGAGTGATCTCAATATTGTATTTTCATTTGTTCTCATCTTTGGCTGTAAAACCCGAATTTAGAAAACTTTTATGTTGACACAGTCTTAGCATAAATAGACACACTGTGCCAATATTGCAGGATGATTTTTGGCCATGAAACTCAATGTTCTGTTTAAGCTCATATTTGGCTCTAAATGAATAACATAATCATAGATTCACCAAATCCATTATGCATCACCTTCTCATTTGTAAAAGAGTATATTATAGATTTAACTGTTCACCTTTTCCTCTTGTGTATTAGGCTAACAATTTAAGTAAAGTTTTTAAAGCAGCTTTGTTTATTTCACTGTGTTTTATTTTCATAAATTATCTAGATGAGGAAAAATGAAATGAGGGCTTGTCCCCTGAAAATGATATGCTATTTGAGATTAAAAACAGTACATCTGTTGAATGAACCTTCTCTCTTCTCTACATAAATCCACATACACACTCAATCTGTACCAAATGTTTACTCATTCCTACAAAATCAAAGATGGTAGCTGGTAACTTTATTTTTCACACAATCTTCCCTAAATGGTCCTGTTGTTCCTATTCAGTGAATGAACAACTTAATAGTTATATAGTAGCTAATTAAGTGATTTATCAAATTTAGTCAAAGCGAAAAATCCCTTAGTCAAAGCCTAAATTACTAAAGCTATGATTTTCCAAAGAACTCCATCCCTATCCCAGGATAGGTCTCTGGAAAAAAGATAAATGAGACCGTCTCAATTTCTAAAGGGCCAATCAGAACAAGGTAATAGCTGATCCTTACCATTCTCACTAGGAACAAATCTCAATTAAATTAGCTTTATTTCTTTTCCAACCAGGATTCTGACTAGCTCTCACACTAAGCCTATTGCTACCTAGTTGAGTGTTTTGTTTTGTTTTTCTTTCTCTGCTGGCTTCTCACACCTGGCAGGTATCAAAGTTCATATTATGCCAAATTCATCTGATGTTTCTTTGAATTTGTACCCTTCTTCCTCCAAGGGAGTCAACCCCTATGTTAGACTCAAGTACAAGTCCTATGGAGAAAAGTCAGGAACTGCCCGCTGGCTGTTCAGAAAAACTGTCAGATGACAATTTTGAAGAAGATTTAGAGGCAGTTTTCTGTTTGAGATATTTTTATTATTCAACATTATGCCTAGAAAATGTAAATGAAGTATGTAAATATTGAGTATTTTGGTGACTTTAAACTAGCATTCTCAAATAGGAATACAAACTGTAATTGCACTAGTTTCTCCCAATTATAAATATTCCATATTATATTCTTAAGTATGCTATAGCTAATTAACATATATAATTCATTATATGATCTGTATTATAATATAGTAGTTCTGCACTATTCCAATTAACTATAACTGATTTTTTAATGAAAGCAGAACATTTCCTCTCTTCTATTTATCTATTTCTTGCTTCAGCTTTTAAGTATGATTCATCATAATAGTGAACTCCTTAAAAACACATTAAAGATTTAAATCATGGACAGAATAAATCACATAATTACATTAAATATCATTCTATGCTTACTGGGTTTCCAAACTTATGTTAAGGAACTATAACCTGTTCCAGAAATATACAATTGGTACTGGTGAATAATTTTTTTCTTTATTATTTTGTCATGCTTCATTTCCTTGTTTTAATTTTTACTCAGGGTTACTGTTTTCCTTACAAACAGTATCAGTATTCCAATGACATTTTACAGACAAAAACATCACGGTAAACTGCCTCTGCATAGTTCACTCTTAAATAGGGATCCATATGTAGTCACAGATTTCTCTTAGGTTTTGTACATTTATTGAAACCACTGGCAATCCCATTTTTGCAGGCTCTCAACAGAGGTCAGGCACTCTGATCTCTTCTGTCACCCCTCACTAGGATTATACAGACCATACCATTTTTATGGAAATGGTCAGTAATAAACATGTCAGTGTAGATTCTGAATTCCAAGTCCTGTTCCCCTTTTTGGAACCTGATTTTTATCAACTATAAACCCAAAATATCTACCCTGTGATTCTCATCAAGTTGTAGCTATTTTTATTAAATGAAATAGGTGAAGGGGTTGTGTAATTTTCTGAGTCTATGACCCAGATAGATACTGCATATTCCAGAATGATGTCACTTTGTTTTATTTTTTTTTTTATTTTTTTTTTAATTTATTTATGATAGTCACACAGAGAGAGAGAGAGAGAGAGAGAGAAGCAGAGACACAGGCAGAGGGAGAAGCAGGCTCCATGCACCGGGAGCCTGACGTGGGATTCGATCCCGGGTCTCCAGGATCGCGCCCTGGGCCAAAGGCAGGCGCCAAACCGCTGCGCCACCCAGGGATCCCGTCACTTTGTTTTAAAGGCATTTCTTTAATAGACTATTTCTATAACATCCCCAAACTTCCAGTTACTTCATATAAAAATACTTCCACTAAAAGATTTGCAGTCGGCCCTCTTTGGAGTCTGTGCCATTAAGTCTCCTTGAGATCCATCTGTAGTCATATTTTCTCCCAACTCCTCCCCAGGAAAGGTGTACCTTATTTCCATATTTTAAGTCCTATAGCCTCTTAGAAATATTTCCTTGAACCAACGGATATTACATTTTTGAACATCCTATGCATGGGCAACATGGACATAATGATGTTTGATATGAGAGTTAAAGGCCAATATGAAAGTGAGCAAGAGGAAAGAAGTGAAGAGAGAAACCAGTAAAATTTTCTCCATAGATTTTAATGTTCTTATGGGAAACACACACACACATACACACAAGATCTACACAAGCAAAATCATCATAATTGGTAGAACTTAGTTCCACATGGTAAAGATAAATTTTTCAAAGGATGGTATTCACATATTCATAATTTATCTCTGATAATTAGAAATTTATCTAACTTCTGCCAAGATTTTATTCCCAATTTATGTAACATAGTGAGTCCTAGAGGACATGGAATGAAGACATCTCTGAATCACCTGGGAGTGTTTTCTGAAACACATATGTCTTGGATATTCAAATACATGTACTGTAACAGCCATTCTCCTGCACCCTTTGAGAATCACTACTCAAAATAATCATCCCCCACCCAAGAACAGGTCACTCTACTTCCTGGAGTGGCCAAACACTTGTAAAAGCCATCAGTGAAGCTGGGTTCATGTACACATGTTACACATTCAAACTGAATCAGATTTAGAAAAGTTTTATTTTCTCTTACTATATTATCTATTGCTGTGTAACAAATTATCCCAAAACATAATGGCTAAAAACAAACATTTGTTATTTTACATTTTTTTTGTGTGTGTCAGGCATCTGGGAGCAATTTAGCTGGGTGGTTCTGATTTAACATTTCTCACAAGGTGTTGGGCCTGGGCTGTGCATATCTTAAGGTTTAATTGGGGAGAGTTTTGTTTCCATGTTCATTCTTATGTCTCTTGGGAAGCCTGAGAAAATATGCTTCCAAGCTCCCTAGTGTGGGCATCTGTACACAACTATTTTATGACCTGACAGCTGGTTTACCCCAGAGTAAGCCATCCATGGGAGAGCTAGAGAGAGCTCCTAAGACAAATCAAAATCTTTAGATAGAATGTCACATGTGAGATTAGGCTATTACTTCTTCTATATTCTATTAAAAGTCCAATCCACATGCAGAAGGAGATTACACAAGGACATGAATAACAGAGTTTGGAACCAGTGGAGATGATCATAAAGGCTGCTTACTAAATTCAATTATCAGGACATTTTTAAATGTGGTATGAAAGACACCTTAAAATTAAAAAAAAAAAAAGATGGGAATATGAAGACTCTTTAAGGAAAAAGGAAGGTGTATTGTATGAGACTGTGTCATTGTTAAACGCTAGATTAACTACATGTGAGGCTGGTTGTGTTTGTACTTCTACATAGGATAATGTTTGGTCCTAATTGCCATAGTCTCAATATTTTTAGTCCTGAGGATCAGTTACTCATTTGCTCACAATTACTTTTCAAGATTTTTTAGGTCCAAGATAATTGCAACCGAAATACTTATTAATTAAGTCATTTTTATCCAAAGATGAGAAAAACCTTACAAGGTTATAGAAATTTTCAAACTAGACAAAGTGTGTAAGAACATACACCAAAAGGACATAACATTTTTTGAATAATACTTTAACAGTCATTTAATTAGCTCTTCCTGCCTGCATACTCCTTGGAAAAAGTTCTAATCATCAGGCATGACACTATCTGATCCAACTTGGTCGCTTGCTCACTGGCAAAACCCCTGATTCCCTAAGATTTGTGCCAAAAACTAACAATGCATTTCCCTTATACTGTGGTTCTATAAGCGGGAGATACTAGTTAGGTTAACAAGAGCCTGAACAAAAAAACTTAAATGGAATAGTCAAGGGTGAGATGGGTACAGGGGTCTTTGAAAAGTAGAAGCATATCTCTTAAGGATACAGAGCACATAGTGTAAGGCTGTGATGCTTCCAAGAATGACTTGAGAGGACCCAAATTCTCATCTTTGTCTGATGTTGCTCTGCGCACGTATGAATTGAAGGCTAACTCAGAGTTACCAACAGCTGGAGCATGGGAGGGCTGGCTTAGTACAGCACATTTAATGGTTCAAGGCATTTAAAGAAGTCTCCTCAAGTATTACCTTAACACTAAACTGAGATGGGCTTTGGTGATTGTACGCAAGAACAGACATGAATTTTACAGAATATCCAGGCTTGTCAATAAACACAGAGCAGCATCAACAACAAAAACAATAGGAACACACAGTTAAAAGGGAGGGGAGCTGATTCCTAGAGTAGCAACATTTATATTACTTATTTTTTTCCAGGCTTATTGTCATATAATTGACACGTAATATTGTATAAGATATAAAGTATATTGAAATGATACACTTACACTGCCAAACAATTACCACCATTGCATTAGCTAACACCTTCATCATACCACATAATTTTTTTTCCTTTGGGTGGTGAGAGCATATTAGATTTACTCTCCAGCAACTTTCAAATATATAATACATATTATTAACTTATGCTCTATGTTAAGATCCCCAGAACTTTTTAGTCTTATAACTGGAAGTTTGTACTCTTTAATCAATGTCTCCCCATTTTCCCCGCACCTAACCTTTAATCTGTTTCTGTAAGTCCAAGCTTTTTAGATTTCACATATAAGTGATACCATATAATATTTGCCTTTGTCTGGCTTATTTCACTTGCATTATGCCTGCAAGTTCCATTCATGTTGTTGCAAATGGCAAAATGTTTTTTTTTTTTCCTCATGGCTGAGTAGGATTCCACTTGTATATAAATCACATCTTCTTAATACACTTATGCATTGATGGGTCCATAGGTAGTTTCCATACATCGGCTATTGTGAATAATGGTGCAGTGAACATGGAGTGCATATAGCTCTTTGCTATCCTGTTTTCATCTCTTTTGGATATATAAACAGAAGTGAGATTGCTAGATTATATAGAGATCTCTTTGTACTTATTTTAATCTCCATACTGTTTTCCATAGTGGCTGTACCAGTTTACATTCCCGTCAGGAGTGTAAAAGGGGTTCCCTTTTCTCCATGTCCTTGCCAACACTTCTCGTCTTTTTAATCATAGCCATTCTCACAGGTGAGGTGATGTCTCATTGTGGTTCTAATTTGCATTTCCTTGTTGATTAGCAATATTGAACATCTTCTCATATACCTGTCTGTCACTTACAGGTCATATTTGGGAAAAAATGGCTATTCAGTTCCTCTGCCCATTTTTTATCACTTTTTTCTGCTATTCAGTATTGTGAGATTTTTATATATTTTATTTTTTAAATTTTAGATAATAATACTTTATCAGATACATGGTTTGCAAATATTTTCTAGCATTCTATAGGTCTGTCTTTTCATTTTGATGGTTTCATGTGCTATTCAGAGTTTCTTGGTTTAATGTAGTCCTTCCTATTTGTGCTTTTGTTGCTTGTGCTTTTGATGTCAAAAATAAAAAAAAATATTCATTGCTAAACTTATGTCAAGGAGCTTATCTCCTATGTTTTACTCTATGAACTTTATGGTTTTAAGTATTATATTGAAATCTTTAATTCATTTTGAACTCACGTTTTTATGTTGTGTAAGATAGAGGTCCATACTGTTTTAATTACTATACTTTTGTATTGTAGTTTGAAATCAGAAAGTGTGGTGCCTCTGGCTTCGTTCTTCTTTCTTAAGATTGCTTGGAATGCTATTTGTTAAAATACTCATGCTACCTAAATCAACTTAAAAATTCAATACAATCCCTAAGAAAATTCCACTGGCATTTTTCACAGAAATAGCAAAGAAATCCTAAAATTTTCATGAAACCATAAAACTCCCCCAAATTTAAGCCAAAATATTTTATTATTTAAAATGTCCATTTGCAGGGCACTTGGGTGGCTTAGTCAGTTACGGGTCTGCCTTCGACTCAGGTCATGATCGTGGAGTACTCAGACTGAGCCTTGCCTCTAACTCCCTGCTCTGCAGAAGTCTATTTCTCCCTCTGCCCCTCACTCCACTCATGCTCTCTCTTGTTCTCTCTCTCTCTCTCTCTCTCAAATAAATAAAATCTTTTAAAAAGTCCATTTTCAACAAAAAATGCATTTTTGGATGTAACTTTTTTTCTCCTAATTTAAGGGACAACTGCATAATGCAATAATTATCAAACTATATTAAAAGGGTTATAATGTAAAAAGAGCCCCTTGTATGATAATAATAGTGCAAACAAAAGTAGAAAACAGAGCTATTTTGGAATAATTGTTTAATATATTAGTAAAATTAAATTGATATTAGAAGTATATAATTTTATGTTAAAATGTAAATTATAATCCTCAGGGACACAATTAGAAAATATCTCAAAAAGTACAGTAAAATACAAAAATTAAAAAGTATGCTATAAAGTTTTATTTAATATAGGAGGAAATAGAGAAACAAAAATAAATAAGGAACAAAAATAGAGGAGCAGACATAAATCCAAAGGATCAGTAATTACATTAAAAAGTAAATGGAGTTAACACTATCAGTCAGGATTCTCTAGAAAAACAGAATCAATATCTATTAAGACACATTTTAAGGAATTGGCTCACATGATCATGAAGAATGGCAATTCTGAATTTGTAGAGCAGCCTGTCAGGCAGGTAAGTCAGGCAGGAGCTGATGCTGCAGTCCTGGAGCAGAATTTCTTTTTCCAGGAAACCTCTCTTTTTGCTTTTAAGGGCTTTCAACATATTGGATGAGGCTTCCCTATATCACTGAGGATAATCTCCATTATTTAAATCGATTGATTGTAATGTTAACAAAGTAATTACACAGCAACACCTGGATTGGTGTTTAATTAGATACCTGGGTACTCTAGTGTAGCCAAGTTGATACAAAATTAACCATCATAGTTCTAACCTTGTTAATTTGGGACTCATATACATATCACCTTAAATTACACTTAATCTCTTTAAAAAAGGCAATATTTCTGCTTAACATGAAACCAACATCCTGTGACAAAATGAAGAACTACTAACCCCAGAGAAAGTGTCTATTCATTCTAATAAGAACAAAGTGCTTATATTTTCATTATAGAAATAATCCAGTGTAATCAATCCACTATCAGGTAGCTGGTTGACAGACCCAGAAAATGGTGCCATACTAGAGACTCAATGTTGGTTTCTACAGGCAGATTAAGTAATCACCAGTTGCGGTAGCCAGGTCAGTGCTGCCAAGTGGTTCATTGATACATGTTCCTAAGCACATATATAACCTTCATCCATGCTACCATGGGTGCCTTGTTCTGAGCCCGTTTGGTCAATGACAGAAGTGCCTGTGGGAAAATGTCTGACTACTATGCACAGAACACCAATTTATTAAAAACCTTTTCTAAGAACACTTTACTGAATGTTCACATGGGACACAACTTCACATTATTTGCCCATTCAGAGACATCTATCTACATAGATCTTTTTGAGACCTCCTTATCTCCAATTTTTGAATCTTATTCTAAGTGCCTGATCATTGAGCCAAATCAGAGGTCACAGCCTATAAATCCATATGTACTCATACATCTGACCACTTCTTTTAAAGAAATGAACTAGATCTATTGCTCCAGATTCTACCAACAGGGAGGAATTCCCTCTACTACTTCAGGGATGGTCCAAAAAGAGACTATACTGCTATAGTTGTCTCTTTTGGGGTGGTGCTTACATACCACAGAACCATCTGCAAGATCTAAACTAGGCCCAAAATGTCTTTTTTAGTAAACCATAGGGAATTCCCAATGAGGCCTCTGGTGTAGGTTAAAAAAAGAAAAGGCAGTAGGATGGGGACCACTGGCACTTGGGCCATTTCCTCATGTAACTTATGCATTCAGGGCCTGCTTGAACCTCACCTCATATATACAATTTCCATTTGATGATGTCATGTTTCTAAAAACATCCAACTTTCAGGATAGGAATCTCAGATCTTAATGGTAACTCAGTGGGCCATGGTTAAACATTCAATCTCTACCAAAGCCCAGTAGCAAGTCAGTTGTTTCTCAAAAGGACAATAATTATCCACAGAGAAAGCCAAGACTTCACTCCAAACTCCTATGATTCTGTGCTGTGATTTATCTATAAGGTATTGCCAAAGGCCCCACAAACAAAATCCATATTTGACACTGACACTTTAATCATCCTTGGATCTGCTGGGTCATTATGGACCAAGTGAAGGAGCACCTTGTCTGATAGCGTAGACTTGTTTCAGAGCCTCTTCTTGCTCTGTGCCCGTTCCAAAGTATAAGCTTTCAGGTCACTAAGTAAATGGACAGGAGTAAAACACTCAGATGAGGACTATGCTGCCTCCAAAATCCAAATGGATCCACTAAACATTTTGCCTGTTTTCATTGTAGTAGGGGCCAGATGCAATAACTTATCCTTTGTCTAAAAGGGATATCTCGAATTGTCCCATTCTGGAGTCTATGGCATACAAATGTCTTTCCAAAAAGTAGAATAGTTGGTACTTCTTGCTTACTACATCCAATTAGCATAATCTTATCAATGTAATAAACCACTGTGATATATAAGGGAAATATAGTCAAGATCTCTCTGAACTAAATTATGACATAGGCCTGGAGAGTCAATATAGCCCTGAGGTAGGACAGTGAAGGTATATTTCTGTCCTCACCAGCTGAGTGAAGACTGCTTCTGGTGGGTTTTACTAACAGATATCAAGAAAAAAAATCATTTTCCAGATAAAAAGTTACATATGAGATAGCAGAAGATTTGTTAATTTCCTCTAGCAATAAAGCCAATTCTCTAACAGAAGCTTCAATTGGATTCACTACTTAAATTTGTGATAATCCAATGTCATTCTCCAAAATCTATCTGCTTTCTGCACAGCCCAAACAGGTGAATCAAATACAGATGTGATGGGAATCACCACCTTGGATTCTTCCAAGTTCTTGATAGGAACACTAATCTCTGCAATCCCTCTAGGAATGCAATGTTGTTTTTATGTTTACTATTTCCCTACTTAGAAGCAATTCTAGTAGCTTCTACTTCCCCTTTTCTAACACAAGAGCCCTCAATCCACAAGTCAGGGAAACAATCTATGGATTTTGGTAGATGCTGAATACATTCCTATTTATACATTCTGGAACTAGAGAGATAACTGCAGAATGGGTTTAGGTAATCATTGGATCCACTGTAAGATGGACTTGAGCTAAAATTCTATCACTTATCTGAAGTTCATAAGTCCCAGTTCTGACTGTTAGACTACAATGAGTTAGTCTCAAACAGGAATGGATGGGCAGCTTCTACCAGCAAGAAAGATTAAGTAGAGTTTAGTAGTAGTTCAATGTTTCCTGATTCACCAGAATTTCCTATGTCACCCTATTCCAATTTTGAAGACCCCATTCCTTCCAAATCAATAACTTCATTTAATAGCATACATGTTGCAAACCTGAGAAATTAATTTGTATCATAATTCAGCCATTCACAGAAGAGTGTGGGTTTGTTTAGAAATCTCAGCTCCATGGCTATAAGAAATAAAGATTTCTTTCAGAGAAGACATTGAGTTTCCAGGTCCTTTGTATTGAGCTTGAGCTGATAATATGAAATCCTGAACTCATCTCTTTTCTCCCCCCTCAACCCCTGTATTTTTCTGGCATCATTAGGATCAGCCTGACAATCTCATCTTACTAGCTATTTTTTTTTCTAACCTGAAAAGAGCACTGTGCAAGTTACTTTATTTTTAAAATTTTTAACATTCAAATTCAATTAACATAATGTGTTATTAGTTTCAGAGGTAGAGGTTAGTGATTCATCAGCTTTATGACACTCAGTGCTCATTACATCATGTGCCCTCCTTAGTGTCCATCATCCAGTTACCCCATCTGTCACCCCTCTTCCCTATAGCAATCTTCAGACAAAACACATGCTTTAGATTTAAAGACATAAATGAGTTGAATGTGAAAAATAGATCATGTAAACACCAAGAGAAAAAGCTAGAGTTGATCCATAGATGTTAGACAAAATAGACTTTAGAAGACAAAAAAGACAAAAGAAAAAAACTGTTTACTGAGGACAATCAATGGCATTTAATAAGGATTAAAGGATAAATCTATCAAGAAGACATAATTAAAAATATATATGCACTGAACAAGAAAGTCCCAAAATAAGTGAAATAAACTGACAGAACTGGAGGGAACAGAAGTAAGCATTAATCATTGGAGTACCACCCTTTCCATAATGAAAAGAAAAGCAAGATCAACAAGGAAAGAGAAGACATGAACAATGCTATAACCATACAGAACTCATGTTAGGCCAAAAAAATAAGCCTCAATAAAATTAAAAGAATTAAAGTTATATTGAGCATGTTCTCTGAAGAGAACACAATTTATTTAGGTATGAATAAAGGAAGGAAACTTGGGAAATTGACAAATATATAAATCAAACAACACACTTCTAAAGAACCAAGACATACATGATGAAATCAAACAAGAAATTAGAAAACTTTTTGAGATGAAAACAAAAACACCACACCAAAAGTCATAAATACAGCAAAAAGTGTTGAGAGTGAAATTGGTAACTTTACATGCCTATGTTCAGATGAAAGGTGTCATATTAGTATCTTAAACTTCCTGCTTAAGAAGTCAAGGGAAAAAAAGGCAAACTAAACCAAGTGGAAGATAATAAATATTATTCTGAAAACATCTAAAGTAAATAAAATTGAGAAATCAATAAAACCAAAATTTGATTAATTGTAAAGATGAACAAAATTGACAAAACTTTAGCTAGACTAAGCACAAGGGAGGACTCAAATTACTCAAATCAGAAACAAGAGAATATATCACTACTGACTTTATAGAAGTAAAATCAGCAGCATCACCCTTCACAGACTCTTCCAAAGAAAAAGGGCAGAGGGGAGGGGGAGGAATCTCCCAAACCATTCCAGGAAGTATACGTTACCTGATACAAAAACAAACATAAGAAAAGAAACTATGTACAAATATCTCTTATAAAAACATAGACACAAAAATTCCCAACAAAATACTAGCAAACCAAATCCAGCAGCATTTTTTGTTTTTTGAGAGGAACCTCTTTTACTCTGCTTTTTTTTTTTTTTAATTTGATTTATTTGAGAAAGAGAGAGAGAAAGCATGTGCACACTCCTGAGCGTGCACAGGGGAGAGTGGGGGGAAGGAAAGAGCAGCAGGGAGAGGGACAAGCAGATTCTGCTAAGCACAGAGTCCAACACAGGACTCAGGGTTCGATCCCAGGACACAATTACCATGACCTGAACCCAAACCAAGAGTTGGACACTTAATGACTGAGGCACCCAGGTGTCTCCAGCAACTTATTAAAAAAAAAAAAAAAAAAAAAAAAAAAAAAGATGTGAACAGGTGGGAGTTATCTCTAGAAGGGAAAGTTAGTTTAAAGTAAAAAAAAAATCAATATATCATATTAAGAAAATCAAAGATAAAAACAAGTGATACCTAAATAGGTATAATAACGATATTTGACAAAATCTATAACATTTCGTGATAAAAATAGTACCAAACCAGTATTAGATGGAAGCATCCTCAATCTCATGAGACTTCAACAAAAAAACAAAAACAGCCAATATCATAATTAAAGATGAAAGACTTAATACTTTCTCCCTCATATAAGTACAAGACAAGGATATTCTTTTACTGAAGGTTCTAGATAGGATAATTAGACATAAAAAATAAATAGAAGTCATGTGAACTGGAAAGAAAGAAAGAAAACTATCTCTGTTCTCACATGATATGATCCTTTATATAAAAAAATTCTAAGGAATCCAAATACACATATTAAAAGACTATTAGACTAATAAACATGTACAGCAAGCTTGCAGGATACAAGATCAATACATATATTCCATTATATTTCTATGCATTGTTACTGATAAATATTCCTTTTCTGCTGTCTGGAGTAGGGGCTGCATTCTACAGCCCCTGTGGGTTATATCCACTGAGCTCCCTGTGTTTGTGAATAAAGTTTTACTGGAATACAGTCATGCCCACTGACTGACATATTGTCTATAGCTTTTTTCTGGTACAATGATAAACTTGAGTACCTGTGACAGAGACTTTATGGCCTTCAAAGCCCAAAAACTATTACTATATAATCTTTTACAGTAAATGTTTGCTGTCTTGCGGGGTCTAGATTCCAGCATTTTTCTCTCCCAAACAGATGACCAATTTGAAATATTTCCCCCTATTTGTCATTTGTAAAATGTTTTAATAAGAGATATTATGGTAACATCCTAGATTAGGACTTCATGACTATTTTCTAAAGTAATCCCAAATTACCGTAACAGTTTGCATAATGCATTTATTAATTCCATTTTTAATTTACTTATCCATGCACCAAATATTTACCGAATGACTAGTATCTATGACTTCTTTATGAGAACCTGTGCAATTAAATATATTATTGTTCTTGATGTTAAAGAATTTGCATTATAATAGAAAAGACAGAAGAGTAAAGCAGTATGATAGGTGTCTGGTAGACACAATCCTAAGGAGGATATGGGGCTGCAGGGGAATATATAAATCAATTCCTGAGCAAGGGTAAGGAGATCTTTTAGACCTATTAAAAATGAACTGAAAGTTGAAATAATGGACATTAAAAATGTTCATGTCACATTACAGATAAAGCTGTATTGAAGGCACAGAATAATTGTGGGAGACAGGACTAGAACCAACTTCAAGTTTTAAGGGATAACTGAGATAGTGGGGATATTGGGTCAGGTGAAAAAATATTTAAGAAAAAACACAGGTAAGACTTGGTGATAATTATAAACTGGAGATGGGGAAAAAAGAGATATTTATGATAACTCAGCTTCTGATTTTGCAAATCTGATAGGTGAACTGTGACTTTATTCACATAGACTACAAATGCAGGGGGAGAAAGCAAGCTTTCAAAGACTGGGGAATTGGTCAAAGGGTACAAATTTGCAATCAGAAGATAAATAAGTTCCAGAGAGCAAAGGCTAGCATTGTAATTATAGTCAACAATTAATGATACTGTATTTTTAAGAGACCAAAAGAAAACCAAAAAACAAAACAAAACAAAACAAAAAATAGGTTTGTAGAACAAGAGCTCAGTTTCTCACTCCTATTCCAGGAATCCAGAGTAACTGAGTACATGTCTAAGTGGAACTGATGTTTTATATTTAGATTCATTCATTTGTTCAAAACATATAATGTGCCATATACTACCAGGTCTTGGAGCAGATAAATAGAAACAAAGACTATTTTGACAAAGATAAACTAAGCAAGTAATTACAATAAATTGCAATAAGTCTTACTTATATGTTAAAAAATGTTCTTATTGATAAACATCCAGAGCTCATATCATCCTACTGCTCAGAATTCTTTTTTGGGTGGAAGGGAGGGCAGCCATGCCTTTTCAGAATCTTTGATTCTCAAACATAGAAAACCCTGTTTTTTGTCACCTAAGAAGTAGAGAATTCAAAGTCTCTACCAGTAAGAGAAATAATAATTACTGTTTTAATACAGAATTTCTCACAGCTGCCAAGACCATCCCAAAACTATGCTTGAAAACCAAAAGCTCTGAAGAAATCACAGAAAAATAATTGAACTAAGATGCTTCCAGGCAAAAGTCAAATATGCTCATTCTCAAACTGCTAGACCCAATCAAGACTGCACTGATAACCTTGATTTCAAAATTTAGCGAACACTTCAATAAGACCTCATGAATTGTTTTGCACTTTCTTGTAATAACCATTATTGTTGCAGGTATTATTTCCACACTTTCACTATTACAGTTTTCATGTCTATAATTAATGATTTCACATTGGGCAATAATAATGGGCTTCAAACTTTAGTGCAGTTGAAATATACAGTACTGGTTACTGTGGTATAACATATATAGGCTTAAAGACAATGGAAAAGGAAATATATTATAAAATGTTCATTCTCTACCTTTCATTTGTGGACTATTTAAAAGACCTCTGTGAATCAAAACTGTTAAGATCTGATACTAGTGGGCCTCAGGGCCATCTTGAATACTTCCAAAGAATACCAAGGTGTAATGCTTTTTTTGATGCAATATCCTTCCCTCATCATGATATTTGCTAGGTAGAATAGTTTCTATTATATTTTATACCTCTGGAAAATAAGGAAAGAAAACTGTAGCTAGCTGAAGATGGAAATTTTGGATTGATGCCTGTTTTGGCAGGTAGTTATTAACTATCAAGGCTTTGATCATGGGATGGAAAAAATTTAAAAACCAGTAGACCTAAAATTAGCCTAAGACAAGAAGAATTGTAGACTGCCCTCATTAATGTGTACATCTCAGAGGCATGTGTACATTCTCAGAGACCTTGGAAATCCAGTTAATAACCTTGTGTCAGTGAAGGAGAGAACTCTTTTTGGCTCCACGAGGTCATTTATGTTCATCCCAACTTATTAAGGTTGGAAAAATGATCAAACCAAAATTATCTGTGATTAATAGCCTCAAAAGCTACATAGAATACTCTCCAGACTGTGCCATTTTCCCATGTGCAAGCAGAATCATATTCGTTATATAAATCTTAATAAAAACAAGTACCAAAGAAATGCTAACCACAGGACACCAGTTAAATGCTAAATTTAACATGAACACTATCATACAGTATGTGAAAGAAAATTATGTTCACATACAACATATGTTCAGCTATTTCCAGTTACCAGCATAATTCTAATGAAATTCATAGCACCTTATCAACCAGTCGAAACAAATACGAAATCCCTAAGAGACTTATTATTTTGTTATACATTTTTATTATAAGTTTTGCTTTAAATTTCAGAATGTAATGGATTTCTAAAACAGTAGAGAATATAGGTCTTTAATCAAAACACTGGATAATGATGGGCATTCGAGCTCTTGTCAACTGTGGGGTAAATTGGTAGAGGGAAAATTCTTCCATAACCCTAACTCTATACCATGTGAGTATATATGCTTGTTTAAACTACCTGTAAGGCCAGCCCAGCCTAGTTCCCAATTCTTTAGGCAGGGAGGCCTAGAGAAACAGATCATAACATGGTTTTATTGTATAACTTTGTCTTTTCAAAGGAACCTATTTAATGATAGAATAATATTACTGAATATAGAAGCCGTTTTCTACCACCGATAAGCATCAGAAGAGGGAGAGGCTAACGGGAAATGTGGATCTCATTCCCATTTGTAGGGAGAAAGGCAATCTTAAGGCTTTAAGATTTTCAAAACATATCTACAGAGTTGACCATATCAGTAAAGCCCTTTAATTTCCTTGGCACTATGCATATATGAATCCCTTACTCAATTAGTCTTCTCTACCCTAAAAACAGGAAAAAAGTAAAAAAGTAAAAATCAAAAGTCTTAATATTGCCTATGCAATGTAAATAATACTACTAATAATAATCATAAAAACAAAGGATGGTTACTTTGTTGTATTGCCTCCACATATCTATTTTTGATAACTGTTATTAACAGAATGTTACTGTATTATAAATTGTGTATATGTGATAAATAGCAGACAGTTCAGCCTATATATTAACATATTGTGTTTATACAAAACATGCATCATGGGTAACCAAACTAAGGTGTAACCATACAACGGAAAAGTACTCAGCAATAAAAATGAATAAACCATTGATAAGTGAGATAGCATGGATGAAGGTCAAAAGATTTCTAACTGAAACTCATCAGACCACATACATAATAGACTACACACTGTATGAGCTATATCATACTCTATGTTCATTTGACATTCTGGAAAATGTAAAACCACATGCACAAAAATCTCTCAAGGGTGGTAGGTGCTAGAGGTTTGAGGAAGAGATTGATTACAAACGGGCACAATGACAGTATAGGGGATTGTTAGAGAACTAATTTGTCAACATTTACAGAAGTATACATCTAAAAATAAGTTTAATCACGTATATCATATCTAAATGAAGGCGGATTGACAAAAAATGGCCTTATAGAAATTAGGGCATGTATAGGTTTTGCTTGTTTTAAATATGCAACAGACATACTGATGCTTTGTAAACATACTTGTTAATGATCATGATGCTGATATTGGTGATGATTAGCATCTTCACAAGGCACACTGGGAAAAAATAGGGAGGTCTTAATAACAAACAAACCAAAGCTTGTTTTTTCCTACCTGAATATATCATCCTATAATTTCAGGGGCTTTGGTTTAGCTAAAATTCAGTAGTGATATAGGCTTCAGTATACACTTTTCCTTTAGTGTCATGGAATTCCTGTTGGCATGCTGTAAGGAAGGCAAATGTGGGTCATTACTTTCACTCTAACACTGCTCTGATGCCTCTGATGGCCCCCACCCAACTTTTGTTTTTGTTTCTAGCAATGTCCACCTTCAACTAGTCCCAAATTAGTGGGAAATTAGAGTAATAGTCATCTATAAAGAAAAACAGATGAAAAATTAGCATATTATAATCATAGGCTTGACAAAAATCCCCCAGTTTTTAACAATCTATTTTTTATATCAATTTAATACACCTGGGGGCTTAGATGTTCTTCTGGAAGTTCTATAGGACTATTCCTCCTTCAAATAGTTTATCATCGTCCTGACTCAAATTGTGAGGACTTGGCATATTTTTATATATTAGTAATAATGTTTACAACAAATATTACTTATCAATATTTAATCCTTGTTTTATACTTAGCTTTAAAGCTAGGTGTTTAAACTTAGCTTTGATGTTAGATATCACTTCATTTACAGCATTTTTTTTTCCATTTAGAGGCCTTACTGTTTTATTTATTTGGTTCCACTAGATTATATTTACACGCACTTTGGACTTCTACCAGTTAAATGTTATAACACTACTTTTGTTTCTATGGTGGGCAGTGGTTACATTTAAGTATTTTTTATTTGAGATGCCTGACCATGAAGTACATTCGATATTGTTTATCCAACTGAAATAACAAGTTTAAAAATAAGAGGAAGGGAATAAAATCTCAAAAAAATAGAACAAAGGAAGAGATGGTTTCTGAAGGAAGTTCTACTATTAGGAGAAAGCACTTTTGAGAAAGGAGGGAAGATGGTAAAATCTGTAGGGTAAAGAAAATTATTCTTTCCTATTCCTAGAATTAAAATTGTCTAAGGTAGATAGTAAACCTTATTTTAAAAATGCAAAAACCGCTTTCCGCGCTACCCAGGGAAGGGTCCATACGGCGTTGTTTTGCGTTCCCATCGTAACTTAAAGGGAAACTTTAACAATGTCCGGAGCCCTTGATGTTCTGCAAAAAAAATAAAATAAAATAAAATAAAAAATAAAAATAAAAAAATAAAAATGCAAAAACCAAGACCAAGAGGAGTCAAAATATATGTTAAAGGTCTCAGAGTTATTCAGGAAAGGGTGACTTTTACATCTATTCACACAAAATCTGCTGTCAAGTGTGTTTAAATGACTAAAAAACAATAAAAATATATAGCAAGAATATAGATCTGCATCTGAATGCATAAACCCTTCACCTGCCCACTTCACAAACATGACCGGAATACCTGCTGCATGCAAGATGTTCCATTAGTCTGATCTTACTCTTAATTAGGTTATAATCAAAGACCTTTATAGCAGAATGACCTTTAAAATAAGATTTCTGGTGCCCACCAGATCCATTGAATAAGAAGTTCCCAAATACAGAGCCAGGGAATTTCAATATTTTACCAGTTTCTCTACCCTTTCTCCAACCTATAACAACACACAAACACTCATATATGCTCAATAATCATGAAGAAGCTGATGGTTGATAATCACTGAGTTTGGAAAGTAAATTCTAGTTTTGAAAGCTTTTAAAGATATGATAAAAGTAATAAAGATAGGTGCTCTAAGCAGTGCTTCAGGACATTTTATGCCTATAGTTCATTAACTGTCCACTGGCATGATTTATACTGTCACATTCATTTAGCTTTTAGTTTCTTTTATCTAGCCACAATGGACTCAGTCTTTTAAACCTTGCTGTTATGACCTACACATCTGCCTATTTGATACAATGTCCAGTTCAGACCACCTACTTTTTCGTAAAAGCCACCAAAACCTTAGCAAAATGACTTAAGACAGATAAAAATCAGTGATCTGGGGATAAAGAGCATTATTCCTTTATATAAAATACCAAATTATGAGCCTTCAGCCTTTTTCCCTTCTGTTATTTAGGAGGACATACTGATATACAACAGCTGAAAACTTTTAAAGCTCTTTTAATCTTATGCTCTGAGAATGATCTGCAAATTCCAATACCAAATTTATGTTAGCCTTGTAAATGCCAAAGAATTTCCTAGAGATACAATCATTCTGGCACTGGAGTTTTGCAGATAATTCCCTTGGAAGAAACTTAAACAAGATATTTATCTGAACATGTTTAAATTACCTTTTTAGGAATTTTGTTCCACTCAAGGACAGAGCTCCACTTTGAGGGTTTTTAACAATGTGAGAATTTGCAAGAAGGAAAAAAAAATTAAATAGAAATTGATACAATCTAAACTCTCATTCTAGAACATATGTCTGCTCAAATAACCAAGCATGAGAGGATGACAGAATGTGGTTTGTTATCCCAAACAAAAAGCACTGAATCATTTAGCTGTTACACTTGAGCCTTTTATCAGTCAGAATAGCCTGCATAATTCTGTTGTTATACCAAATATCCCAAAATTTCAGTGGTTTCAAAATAACATATTTTTCCTGTACACTAAATGTCCAATGAAGGTTTGCAAGCAGGCTCTGCTTTCATTGTCACTCAAGGCCCCAGAATGATGAGGGTTGCCCACTTGATTGATGAGTAGAGCAGTAAGTTGTTAATGTAAGTTTTTCAATGGCTCTTAAAACCCCTAGAAACAGGAGCAACTGGGTGGCTCAGTGGTTGAGCATCTGCCTTTGCTTCAGGTCATGATCCCCAGGTCATGGGATCAAGTATTGCTAATGATAATACTTCCATGTGGGAAGCCTGCTTACCCCTCTGCCTATGTCTCTGCCTTTCTCTCTTGCTGTGTTTCTCATGAATAAATAAATAAAATCTTAAGAAAAAAAAGAAAAAAAATACTCCTAGAAACATAGCATGTGCATCTCTTCTATTCACATTTCCCTGGCCTAAGTACATCAAGGGACCCTAACTTGAAAAGGAGCAGAAAAGGACAGTCCTACCATGTGTTCAAAGAAGAGGAGTCAGAATCATGTGTTGAATCATAAGACCATTACAGGCTCAAGACCATACTTTTCAAGAGTTTGGAGAAGGACATCACATAATTACAAGGCTCTGATCATGACACAGAGACCTGGTGGGACAACCACCAAGGGAATTGCTGAGTCACAAGCAGATAAGTACCTATAATAACCTAAGTCATCTGTGAAAGGGAGCCTAGGTAGAGATATGACTCTACATGTAAAGCCAATAGGTTAAGAGTGGGGGTTGGGGGGTGGGACCAGATGCAGTAAGCTTAAAAATTGAATGGAAGATGGGACTTGGAGCATTTTCTCTCCTAGTTCCTCATCAAATACAGGAAATTTCTAGAGTATCTTGGATTCCAAGTAAAGGTATAGTCAGAGTGACTGGACACTGAGTAGGTATATTTAGTACATTATCACACCAGTGCTATGTAAGCAAAATACCATATAATGGATTTATTAATTATGATGAAAGTAGTCATGTTAACATTCAAAACAAGAGTTTAAAATAACATAGCAGTCACTTCAAAATCAGGATAGGCTATTTCTAGATTTATATTACTTGGCAGTCAAGGTGATGCTGCTTCATCATCACTACCAAAATGGAGAGACTAACATTCCCATCTATGGGAGTGGTCCTTTTTCCACATAGGAAAAAGTAAATGTTGAATAACTGGGGCAGTTGAAAACCTGTAAATTGTGGTTTAAACATTTTAAAGAGTAATTAATAACTATGCTTCAGAGATCATACAGCAAAGTGGTTAAGACAAACATTGCCCTTAAAAATACTGAAAAGTAAAAAATCTCCAAAATAAAGGCATGATATGAAGGTCTTAAAAGAGAAAATGAAAATAATATTTCTCTCCAGTCTCACTTGTAACTCAAATTCTTTAATTTACACATATGAAACACAATATAACTGTCTTCTTCACTAGACTGAAGATTCTTTAGAAGTAGGGATCAAAGTAGGGATTATAACTTTTTTTCTGACCTATCTGTATTGCTTTTTTAACATAAAAACACAAGTAGTGCTATTTTTTTTCTTTTTTTTCTTTTTTTTTTTTTTTGTGGCAGGGACATTTGCAAAGTATTCTGTGACTTGCCTGGGAAGTAAAATAAGGGTTAAAGTGACACAATCATTTTTGGGCAGACACTTTAAGAAACAGTATGAGGTTTACCATAACTCCTTCCTCACTGCTACAATAAATGATTATATTCCAGAAAGAGACTCTACTAATCTGCTTTTCTGAATGAAAATAATGTGGAACAAGGCCTCAGATGAGTAGCAAGTACATGAGGGAGAAGTATTCTCTGTTCTTGTAAGCCACTAATGTATTAGCATTGTTTAGTACCTAAAACATAATCTAGCCTAGTTCTGACCTACACAGTATATTCAGAACAAAGCAACAGCCTTCAAACAACAAAAGCCTTACAAATTTTTAAATAAAATCCACAAATTAAAGCTTGTGCCTTTTTTATTTATAGGTAATTTCTCAGACCCAAGTTTAGGCTCTCAATGTAAAATCTAAAGATCAGAAAAGTTGAGTCAATTGGTCAATTTCACAGAGACTGCAAAATCCATGCTCTTTCCACTGTCCCATACATAGGTGCTGGAGGTTTACTCTATTTTGCAAAAAGAAAATCTGAATTTGGGGAAGTTAATTGGTTACTTCTGAGCTCAACTAACTCCATGTTGGTGTTAATTCCACTACTTCAATAAGAACACCTTTGCTATTGGAAAAGGTACTTGAAATTTTCTAGAAGTAATACAGCTGACTATAAGTTATCCTAGGCTCATACTTTCCATCCCTTTATTCCTTCTACTGTCTTGTGCAATTCAAACTTCATCTCTGCCTCTTAGTAACCATATGAACCTAAGTCACATACTTATAAAATGGGGATAAGTATATAAGGCCCCAGCACACTGAAAGACAATTCATAAATCTCTGTCCTACTTTTTCTTTATGTAAGAATCCTTACTGATAAAGATAAATATAGCCAAATATGAGCAGTCACAATTATAAACAGGTCTCAGAAAAAGTGGGTGAGGTCTTTTTTTTTTCCTTTGGCACCCACTCAGCAAGAAAAGGTATTACCTTATGATATCAAAGTTCAGAAGTAGGCAGATTGGATTAAATATTCTCCTTTTTAACATTTCAGAGGTGTTGGAGAAAAGACAAGTATTCTACTTTCTCTTCTGTATTAAAAAAAAATAAAATCCAGAAATTTCCTGAATCTACCCCAGGTTAAAGAAGCTGACTGACAGGACTCAAAGATTTGAGAGTACCTGACAATTAAGTAGGAAAATCAGGAGCCTGTTTCAGACTGAAGGTTCATAGTCTGTCATTCAGGCTCTACACACCAGGGCTCAGAGAGAATGAGAGATGCCCTAATGGGTTTACTGGCCCATACAGACATCAAAGGCAGTGGGTAATTTGGCCATCCTTTCTTCTGTCTTTCCCAGTCCTCCTGCCCTTCAGAGGATTCATCTGAGCCCATAGTCAAGGGTTTTGGGGTCCTGAGTGAATTTTGCTGTAGCTCTGAAAAAGAGAAAAAAATATTCCACTTTAAGGGAAAATAGTTATTTTCAAAAGGACTTTAAATATTCATATTCTATTAGCAACATTGCCTAGCTTCTATACATTCTATAATCCAGTAATGTAACTATTTGACATTTACAAAAGACATCCGTGCTGCATCATGTTCCTCCCTCTGGGAAGCATTTATAAAATCGCAAGAATGTCTTCCCCCTATCATGTCTAAGAGGCTACTAGAAATTACAAGTTATTATATTATTAATTCTCAGTGGGAAAAATTTCAGCCTTTTTCCCCCTTTAATCTCTATTCTCTCTCGTATAGCATCTGCTTCATTTGGATGAAATTGGGACTCAGCCACTGTTCCTTACCGCTATATTCCCAAGTCTCCACTTTGCTCAGACCTTTCTTCTCTGAAAAGAAGTCAGCACTTCAGACTCTGTAGAAAGTAAATATATTTGCTCTCCAAAGCTTCTCTACTTTGCAGGCAGGAGATATATGGGTTATTTAATTCCCATTATCTATGCCTACAAAAATACACTACCATTTTCTGCTTGTTCCACAGTGGGAATATTTCTGATTTATCTTTTGCTTTTTGCACTAAACGGGAAGGCTTCAAGCCAAGTCTTTCATTCTGGAAAATGTGTATCTTTTATTAGAGGAGTATTCTTTTTTGTTAATGCTATTCTAAAACCCTCGCCCCTTGAAAACTGGCAACTGCTGACCAGGTTGAGTAATATAAAGTGGTTACCATGGTGGCTAGTGACTTAATGAAAAAGAATCAGTGGGCTGCATTTTGGATCAGCAAATCAGGTCAAAAAGAAAATAACCTTCCCTTTCTGTAAGCTTCAGTCATTTTAGTTTGGGCCCTTTCTAAAACCTTCACCTCATTTTGAAAGATTCAATTGTTAAAGCACTGAGGAATCTATCCATCTCACTCTCTTGTAAGACTCCTTTATAGACTCCTAGAGTCCCAATGAAGCAGGAAGTCTCAATAATTTATGGTATCTATTTTCTTTGCCACCAACAAAATATGTATTGAAGTCTAGATTAACTTATCTTTCCCCCTGAGATGTTATTGGTATGGTTTGTTTCAGGTGGCTAGCTCATTTTGTTTGAGCTAGCCACCTGCTAATCAATCAAGGATTATGAGGTCAAACTCATATAAGTCAGTTAAGTTAGCTTGTGCCTAGAGTTCCAGAAACCCTGCACAGAATAAGACTGGTAATAAACCACCAACAGTGGACAAACAGCCAAAAGTGCATGCTTTCCAGATGTAAGGTTAATAACTTCATTTATATGCATAGAGAGAATCATTAAGATGTAGAAAGTTTTCTATGAATAGATTGCCTCAACTATTCTCATAACCTGTACATAGTTCAACACTTAAAGCAAGACATTTTATTTTCTAAAATCTTCGAGCTGGAAGTCATCCCCAAAGGTCTTTAGATCTGACTTTTTGCCTTCTAACAGGTGAATTTGAATTTCATTCATTGCTTAGCTCACACTCCTTTTGGAGATGGAGAATAACTGGCAGACATTTTCTTAATGTCCCTTAATATTCTTAAAGATAGAGAAATCACTCTTTTGTCTTTCCATCTCATTAATCACAATTTGAAATTTTTAGAATCACAACTACATATTTAGTGTATTTTGTTTATCTCATTTTTTCCTTGATTTTGTAGAAAGTCATTATAATAAACATTACAATTTTTCTTCCTGATCTTGGTCTGCAGTTTCCCCATAGAGGGACATGAAGTAAACTCTGGAGAAAGTGACTCATTTAAATGTGTTCATTAAATTATTGAAATAATTTTCTTACAATGAATGGCACTTTAAGGCATTCATCCATTTATATCTCATTATTTGCTTCTCTGATGATTAAAATAGTATTCTTAATAACCTCAACATTTCTTAATAGAATTGGAACCATTTTATAATGCAGCTGTTATTCATTTGCTGCAAAGACATTTCCACTAACAATCATCATTGCCCCAAAATAATGGGAATGATTTGCCAAATTGGAAACAGTAGAGGGTGGTGGCACAAGCCCCTTTAAAAAAGGAAGATCATAGATGGCACAGCTGCACTTGATTTAAAGGCTCCCACAGCTGAAAAGTTTGCTTGAGGATTGAGTCTTGGGTGAGCATTATTTGCAGAAGGAACAAAACAAAATCCTGATCTATTATCAACATAGATAATTTGACCATTAATATTATAATACTACTAAAAGGAAACATAAACAACCTGAAAAGAAAACATCAGAAATATTTTAAATGGGATGACATGACAAAAAGTAGAGAATGGTCCATCTGTGTGCAGCAAAATACTGACAAATCTTAATAGCAAGAAGTGATCACTGTTGTAGGTGGAGAAGAGTAAAATTAGGCAGTAATATCTGACAATGAACTTCTGGCAGGAAAAGAGAAGAGAGATTAAAAACAATAGAAGAAACATCAGTCACACCAGAGCAAAACCCAGAGTGTGAATGTTCAATTCTTTCTTTTACCTCCAAGGAGAGTTCTACCTCACAGTTGCTCTAATGAGGATAAAAGGATATCCTGTGTCCACACTGAAAATTAGGTTTCCTCAGTTTGCTTTGGTTGACAGGCAGAAATGGGTCTCATATACCTCAGCTCAAGAGATAACATGTGTCACTTATTAGGTTGTCATCTAATCATCAGTTTGCGTATAGATGGAAAATCTGCCAGGGCCATCCTTTGTATTATTTTCTTGAGGATTTGGCTATAAATTTGCAGATGGTTTAAAGCATTCTAGGGCTGTTCCTATTACTGGCATCAATGATTCCTCAAAATCCATTCTAGTGGCCTAATTAAAATCCCCCACATGTTTGTCAGTACAGAAAATATTAACTAAATGCAATTGGATCAGAAAAGTCTTCTCAATGTCCAACACCTATTTCACCCATCCCCCACCCACCTCCACTCTGGTAACTATCAGTTTCTTCTCTATAGTTAAGAACATCTTGTAGTTTATCTTTCTTGTCCCCTCACCCTTCGCTTATTTGTTTCTTAAATTCCACATAAGAGATCCTGTGGTACCTAACTTATTTCCCTTAGCATTATGCTTTCTAGCTCTAACTATGTTGCTGCAAATGGCAAGATTTCATTCTTTTTAATGACTGAAAAATATTTCAGTGAGTGTGTGTGCATGTGTGTATGTGTATACAGCATTTCTTTATCCATTCAGCTACTGGTGGACACTTAAGCTGCTTCCATAATTTGGCTATTGTAAATAATGCTGCTATAAACATAGGGGTGCATATATCCTTTTGAATTAATGTGTTTTGTATTTTGGGGGTAAATACCCAATAGAGCAATTACTAGATCATAGAGTAATTCTATTTTTTTAAAAATTTTCTAAGGAACCTTCATACTGTTTTCCACAGTGGCTGCACTAGTTTACATTCCCACCAACAATGCACAACTGGTCCTCTTCCTCCACATCCTAACACTTGTCTGTTGTGTTTATCTTAGTCATTCTGATAGGTATAAGGTGATATCATAGTTTTGATTTGCATTTCCCTGATGAGTAATGTTGAGTATCTTTTCATGTGTCTGTTGGGCATTCAGATGTTTTTCTGGGAAAATTGTTCATGTCTCCTGCCCATTTTTTTTAACTGGATTACTTTTTGGGTGTTGATTTCTTAAGTTCTTTATATATTTTGGATACTAACCCTTAATCAGATGTATCATTTACAAATGCCTTCTACCATTCAGCAGGTTGCCTCTTACTTTTGTTGGCTATTTCTTTTGCTCTGCAGAGCTTTCTATTTTCATGTAGTCACAGTAGTTTATTTGGCTTTTATTTTCCTTGCCTCATGAGACATATCTAAATATATATATATTATATATATATAATATATATATATATTGCTATGACTTGTGTTGGAGACATTACTGGCTATGTGCTCTTCTAGGGTTCTTATGATTTCAGGGCTCACATTTAAGTCTTTAATCCATTTTGAGTTTGTTTTTATGTATGGTATAAGAAAGTGATCCAGTTTCATTCCTTTTCATGTAGCTGTCCAGTTTTCCACTACCATTTAAAAAGACTCTTTTTCCCATTATATATTCTTCCTTTGGTGCTTGCTTCAGCAGCACATATACATATTCTTCCTTTGTTCAAGATTAATTAACTATATAATTGTGAGTTATTCTGGATTTTCCATTCTGTTCTATTGATCCATGTATCTATTTTTGTGCCAGTATCATACTGTTTTGATTACTACAGCTTTGTAGCATAACTTGAAGTCCAGAATTGTGATACCTCCAGCTTTTTCTTTTTGTCAAAACTGATTTGACTATTTGGGGTTCTTTTGTGGTGCCACACCAATTTTAGAATCGTTTTTTCTAATTCTATGAAAAATGCTGTTGGTATTTTAATAGGGATTGATTAAATCTGTAGATTGCTTTGCACAGTATAGACATTTTAACATCCATGAGCATAGAATGTTTTCCCATTTCTTGTATCCTCTTCAGTTTCTTTCATCCGTGTTTTATCATTTTCAGAGTACAGATCTTTTACCTTTTTAATTATGTTTTTGCTTACATATCTTATTTTTGGTGCAGCTGTAAAGAGATTTTTTAAAAAATATTTTATTTAATTATTCATGAGGGACAGACAGAGAGAGGCAGAGACATAAGCAGAGGGAGAAGTAGGCTCCTAGCAGGGAGCCTAATGTGAGACTCCATCCCCAGACTTCAGGATCACACCCTGAACCGGAGGCAGAGGCTCAACCACTGAGCACCCAGGCGTCCCTTTTTTGTTTGTTTGTTTTGTTCTGTTTTGTTTTTTGGACTTACATATTTTTAGAGAGGAAGAGAGCATGCACAAATCGGGGAGGGGCAATGAGAGAGGGAGAGAATCTCAGGCAGGCTTCCCATTGGTATGTAGCCCCATGTAAGTCTCAATTTCAGGACCCTAAGGATCATGACCTGAGCCAAAATCAAGAGTCAGAGGCTTAACCAACTGTACCACTCAGGCACCCCAGGGATTGTTTTTCTTAAGTTCCTCTTTCTGCCATGTCATTAAAGTAGAGAAATAAAACTTATTTCTGCACATTGATTTTGTATCCTGTACTTTGAATTCATGTATCAGTTCTAGGTGCTTTTTGGTGGAGAATGTAGGGTCTTTTATAAATAGTGTCATGTCATCTGAAAATAAGGCAAGTTTTCCTTCTTCCTTGCCAATTCAGATGCCTTTTCTTTTTGTTGTCTGGTTGCTATGGCTAGGATTTCCAGTACTATGTTAAATAAGAGTGGTGAGAGAAGACATCAGGTCTTGTTCCTGACCTTAGAGGGAAAGCTCTCTGTTTTTCCCCATTGAGTATGATGTTAGATGTGAGTTTTCCCATAGATGGCCCTTATTATATTAAAGTATGTTCCCCCTGAACCTACCTTGCTGAGGGTTTTTACCATGAATGCATGTGGTACTTTGTCAAATGCTTTTTCTGTATCTACTGAAATGATCATATGGTTTTTATCCTTTCTCTTACTGACATACTATGTTCACTGATCTGCAAAATATTGAAGTACCCTTATATGCCAGGAATAATTCTCACTTGATTATGAATGATTTTTTAATGTATTGTTGGATTTGGTTTGCTAGTATTTTGTTGAGGATTTTTGCATCTATGTTCATCAGAGATACTGACTTCTAGCTCTTTTTTTGTGATGTCTTTATCTGGTTTTGGTATCAGGGCGATAGTGGCCTCAAGGAATGAATTTCAGCATTTTCCTTCCTCTATTTTTTGCATAGTTTGAGAAGAATATGTATTAACTCTTTAGATGTTTGGTAGATTTCACCTGTGAAACCATCTGGTCCTCAACTTTTGTTTATTGGGAGTTTTTTGATTACTGATCTAATTTATTTGCTGGTAATGAGTCTGTTCAAATTTTCTATTTCTTCCTGCTTTAGTTTTGATAGGTATAGGTTTCCAGGAATTCATCCATTTCTTCCAAGTTGTCTAATTTTCTGGCACATAGTTTTTCATAATCTCTTACAATTGTGTTTCTGTGGTGTCAATTACTTCTCCTCTTTCATTTGTGATTGAGTTTTTGTTTTGTTTTCTTTTTTTTTTTTTAAGAAGCCTGGCTAGAGGTTTATCATTTTTGCTTTCAAAGAATCTGCTCCTGGTTTCACTGATCTGTCTACTGTTTTCTTAGTTTCTGTATCATTTATTTCTGCTTTAATCTTTATTATTTCCTTCCTTCTCCTGGTGTAGACTTTTATTTCTTCTTTTTCTAGCTCCTTTATTTTTTCTTTAAATATTTTATTTATTTATTCATTAGAGACACAGAGAGAGAGGCAGAGACACAGGCAGAGGGAGAAGCAGGCTCTCCGCAAGGAGCCTGATGCAGGACTCCATTCCGGATCCTGGGATCATGCCCTGAAACGGACGCAGATGCTCAATCACTGAGCCACCCAGGCATCCCTTTCTAGCTCCTTTAGATGTGAGGTTAGATTATTTGAGATTTTTCTTGTTTCTTGAGGTAAACTTGTATTATTATGAACTTCTTTCTTAGAACCGCTTTTGCTGCATCCCAAAGGCTTTTGACCATTGTGTTTTCACTTTCGTTTGTTTCCATGCTCTTTATTTCTTCTTGGATTTCTTGGTCAACACATTCACTATTGAGTAAATTCTCTCTTTTTAAATAAAACTTTCACTGACAATAACTCCAGAGTTCTTTGGATTCTCATAATTTGATAATTCTTCTAATTGCTAACCGTGGTCACAAATGCAACATAATTATTTATAAAGTTCATGGAATGGTTGAGGGCAAAGATAGAATTATTTAATCACCACTGTTATCATGGCTTTTACCATAATACATAATACATGGGCACTCAAAGGCATGTTGACATGGAATAAATAAATGAATGAAAAATTTTGTCTCAACTGCTGAGCTAACCCAATAATTATTTCTGGCTCCTGAATATCAAACTACTAACATTCACTCCAGTAATATAAGCAAGATATATTTTTTTGCTCCTTACCCTTTTATTCTGAACTATATATGCCCTGACCAGTTGTCTTTAATATGCACGGAGACAGTGGTATAGGTATCCACTTCATGTCCTGATGACATGTATATGCATGTATGTATGTACATAAATACATATATGTATATGTATATAGGCAAGCCCATATATATTACATAATATAGCCCTGTGAAAATCAATGCTGATACTGCAAGCTTTAGACTAAGGCTTGCTATTTAAATAAATTCTTTCTTCATTAGCTATGTAATCTTGAATAAGTTGTTTAACCTTTCTGTGGATAGTTTCTGTTAAAAATGGGAATATTTCCTACCTTAAAGGTTTAGTGAATTTTAAATGACTTACTATTATAAGGTTGTTAGTGCTTAATACATAGCAAGACTTGAGCTGTTATCTTCACTACTATTATTTAAGGGACAAAAACCATAAAAATTTTACAACTACCTTTGTGAAATTTCTTACTCATACATGTATTTACTACTTTAGCCACGTATTATTTTGAAAATGCTGAAATCTACAGGAAAATTTAAGAATTATGCAATTAACTTCCATATAGTTTTACCTGTATTCACCACCACTCCCCAACATACAGAAAAGTTTGGGGGCTGAACCATTTGAGAAGAGTTGTGGACATCAGTACATTCAACCTTAAGCATTTTGACATACATCTAAGAACAAAAATTTATCCTAAAAGCCACAGTAAAGTTAATTCACTCAAGAAATTTACCTTAAAAAATAAATAAATAAATAAATAAATAAATAAATAAATAAATAAATAAAAGAAATTTAACTTCACTACAATCCTATTTTCTCTGTAAAGGACACTTACAAATTCATATCCAAATTATCTTGTTCATTTCCCAAATTATCTTGTTATCAGCCTTCCACCCCCATCTTTAATCAATGTTTTTCATTAACTCTCACTTTTCTATAGTCTTTGGCAATTGAATAAGATGTTACTCTGTATAATGTGTGGTCCTTGTTAATTTTTTTTTGACACATTTGAGTCATCTACAGCAGCTGATTGACCAAATGTCCTTCTTTAATTTATCTGACTATATTCAAGTTAGATATTTTTGACTAGAATACCACACAGGTGATATTCTGTCCTCATTCTGTCACATTGGAGGACACATGGCAATTTGTGCCATTATTAGTGATGTTATTTTGTCATTCTATAAAATGATGTCAACCAGTTGACAAGTTAGGAAGATAAGTTCATCCTATTTTTTAAATAAGTATTTGAATTGATACTGTTGGATTACTAAATCTGCTTTTTTTTTAATTAATTTTTATTGGTGTTCAATTTACCAACATACAGAAAAACACCCAGTGCTCATCCCGTCAAGTGTCCACCTCAGTGCCCGTCACCCATTCCCCTCCAACACCCGCCCTCCTCCCCCCTTCCACCACCCCTAGTTCGTTTCCCAGAGTTAGGAGTCTTTATGTTCTGTCTCCCTTCCTGATATTTCCCAACATTTCTTCTCCCTTCCTTTATTTTCCCTTTCACTATTATTTATATTCCCCAAATGAATGAGAACATACACTGTTTGTCCTTCTCCGATTGACTTATTTCACTCAGCATAATACCCCCCAGTTCCATCCACATTGAAGCAAATGGTGGGTATTTGTTGTTTCTAATTGCTGAGTAATATTCCATTGTATACATAAACCACATCTTCTTTATCCATTCATCTTTCGATGGACACCGAGGCTCCTTCCACAGTTTGGCTATTGTGGCCATTGCTGATAGAAACATCGGGGTGCAGGTGTCCCGACGTTTCATTGCATCTGAATCTTTGGGGTAAATCCCCAACAGTGCAATTGCTGGGTCGTAGGGCAGGTCTATTTTTAACTCTTTGAGGAACCTCCACACAGTTTTCCAGAGTAGCTGCACCAGTTCACATTCCCACCAACAGTGTAAGAGGGTTCCCTTTTCTCCGCATCCTCTCCAACATTTGTGGTTTCCTGCCTTGGTAATAATTTTCCCCATTCTCACTGGGGTGAGGTGGTATCTCATTGTGGGTTTGATTTGTATTTCTCTGATGGCAAGTGATGCAGAGCATTTTCTCATGTGCATGTTGACCATGTCCATGTCTTCCTCTGTGAGATTTCTCTTCATGTCTTTTGCCCATTTCATGATTGGATTGTTTGTTTCTTTGGTGTTGAGTTTAATAAGTTCTTTATAGATCTTGGAAACTAGCACTTTATCTGATATGTCGTTTGCAAATATCTTCTCCCATTCTGTAGGTTGTCTTTTAGTTTTGTTGACTGTATCCTTTGCTGTGCAAAAGCTTCTTATCTTGATGAAGTCCCAATAGTTCATTTTTGCTTTTGTTTCTTTTGCCTTCGTGGATGTATCTTGCAAGAAGTTACTGTGGCCGAGTTCAAAGAGGGTGTTGCCTGTGTTCTCCTCTAGGATTTTGATGGACTCTTGTCTCACATTTAGATCTCTCATCCATTTTGAGTTTATCTTTGTGTATGGTGAAAGAGAGTGGTCCAGTTTCATTCTTCTGCATGTGGATGTCCAATTTTCCCAACACCATTTATTGAAGAGACTGTCTTTCTTCCAATGGATAGTCTTTCCTCCTTTATCGAATATTAGATGACCGTACATTTCAAGGTCCACTTCTGGGTTCTCTATTCTGTTCCATTGATCTATGTGTCTGTTTTTGTGCCAGTACCACACTGTCTTGGTGACCACAGCTTTGTAGTACAACCTAAAATCTGGCATTGTGATGCCCCCAGCTATGGTTTTCTTTTTTAAAATTCCCCTGGCTATTCAGGGTCTTTTCTGATTCCACACAAATCTTAAAATAATTTGTTCTAACTCTCTGAAGAAAGTCCATGGTATTTTGATAGGGATTGCATTAAACGTGTAAATTGCCCTGGGTAACATTGACATTTTCACAATATTAATTCTGCCAGTGCATGAGCATGGAATATTTTTCCATCTCTTTGTGTCTTCCTCAATTTCTTTCAGAAGTGTTCTATAGTTTTTAGGGTATAGATCCTTTACCTCTTTGGTTAGGTTTATTCCTAGGGATCTTCTGCTTTTGGGTGCAATTGTAAATGGGATTGACTCCTTAATTTCTCTTTCTTCAGTCTTATTGTTAGTGTATAGAAATGCCATTGATTTCTGGGCATTGATTTTGTATCCTGCCACGCTACCAAATTGCTGTATGAGTTCTAGCAATCTTGGGGTGGAGGCTTTTGGGTTTTCTATGTAGAGTATCATGTCATCGGCAAAGAGGGAGAGTTTGACTACTTCTTTGACAATTTGAATGCCTTTAATGTCTTTTTGTTGTCTGATTGCTGAGGCGAGGACTTCCAGTACTATGTTGAATAGCAGTGGTGAGAGTGGACATCCCTGTCTTGTTCCTGATCTTAGGGGAAAGGCTCCGAGTGCTTCCCCATTGAGAATGATATTTGCTGTGGGCTTTTCATAGATGGCTTTTAAGATGTTGAGGAATGTCCCCTCTATCCCTACACTCTGAAGCGTTTTGATCAGGAATGGACGCTGTATTTTGTCAAATGCTTTCGCTGCATCTATTGAGAGGATCATATGGTTCTTGGTTTTTCTCTTGCTGATATGATGAATCACATTGATTGTTTTATGAGTGTTGAACCAGCCTTGTGTCCCGGGGATAAATCCTTCTTGGTCATGGTGAATAATTTTCTTAATGTGCTGTTGGATCTTATTGGCTAGTATCTTGTTGAGAATTTTTGCATCCATGTTCCTCAGGGATATTGGTCTGTAATTCTCCTTTTTGGTGGGGTCTTTGTCTGGTTTTGGAATTAAGGTGATGCTGGCCTCATAGAACGAATTTGGAAGTACTCCATCTCTTTCTATCTTTCCAAACAGCTTTAGTAGAATAGGTATGGTTTCTTCTTTAAACCTTTGATAGAATTCCCCTGGGAAGCCATCTGGCCCTGGACTCTTGTGTCTTGGGAGGTCTTTGATGACTGCTTCAATTTCTTCCCTGGTTATTGGCCTGTTCAGGTTTTCTATTTCTTCCTGTTCCAGTTTTGGTAGTTTGTGGCTTTCCGGGAATGCGTCCATTTCTTCTAGATTGCCTAATTTATTGGCGTACAGCTGTTCATAATATGTTTTTAAAATCGTTTGTATATCCTTGGTGGTGGTAGTGATCTCTCCTTTCTCATTCATGATTTTATTAATTTGAGTCTTCTCTCTCTTCTTTTTAATAAGGGTGGCTAATCGTTTATCTATCTTATTAATTCTTTCAAAGAAAAACTCCTGGTTTTGTTGATCTGTTCCACAGTTCTCCTGGTCTCGATTTCGTTGAGTTCTGCTCGAATCTTAATTAACTCTCTTCTTCTGCTCGGTGTAGGATCTATTTGCTGCTTTTTCTCTAGCTCCTTTATGTGTAAGTTTAGCTTTTGTATTTGAGTTCTTTCCAGTTTTTGGATGGATGCTTGTATTGCGATGTATTTCCCCCTCAGGACTGCTTTTGCTGCATCCCAAAGATTTTGAATGGTTGTATCTTCATTCTCATTAGTTTCCATGAATCTTTTTAATTCTTCCTTAATTTCCTGGTTGACCCTCTCATCTTTTAGCAGGATGGTCCTTAACCTCCACGTGTTTGAGGTCCTTCCAAACTTCTTGTTGTGATTTAGTTCTAATTTCAAGGCATTATGGTCTGAGAATATGCAGGGGACGATCCCAATCTTTTGGTATCGGTTCAGACCCGATTTGTGACCCAGTATGTGGTCTAATCTGGGGAAAGTTCCATGTGCACTTGAGAAGAATGTGTATTCAGTTGAGTTTGGATGTAAAGTTCTGTAGATATCTGTGAAATCCATCTGGTCCAGTGTATCATTTAAAGCTCTCGTGTCTTTGGAGATGTTGTGTTTAGAAGACCTATCGAGGGTAGAAAGAGCTAGATTGAAGTCACCAAGTATAAGTGTATTATTATCTAAGTATTTCTTCACTTTGGTTATTAATTGATTTAAATATTTGGCAGCTCCCACATTCGGGGCATATATATTGAGGATTGTTAAGTCCTCTTGTTGGATAGATCCTTCAAGTATGATATAGTGTCCCTCTTCATCTCTCACTACAGTCTTCGGGGTAAATTTTAGTTTATCTGATATGAGGATGGCTACCCCTGCTTTCTTTTGAGGGCCATTAGAATGGTAAATAGTTCTCCAACCTTTTATTTTCAGGTTGTAGGTGTCCTTCTGTAAAATGAGTCTCTTGTAGACAGCAAATAGATGGGTCCTGCTTTTTTATCCAGTCTGAAACCCTGCACCTTTTGATGGGGTCATTAAGCCCGTTCACGTTCAGAGTTACTATTGACAGATATGAGTTTAGTGTCATCATGATATCTATTCCGTCCTTGTTTTTGTGGATTGTTCCACTGAACTTCTTAAAGGGGACTTTTAAGAGTCCCCCTTAAAATTTCTTGCAGAGCTGGTTTGGAGGTCACATATTCTTTCAGTTCCTGCCTGTCTTTGAAGCTCTTGTTCTCTCCTTCCATTTTGAATGAGAGCCTTGCTGGATAAAGTATTCTTGGTTGCATGTACTTCTCATTTAGGACCCTGAATATATCCTGCCAGCCCTTTCTGGCCTGCCATGTCTCTGTGGAGAGGTCTGCTGTTACCCTAATACTCCTCCCCATAAAAGTCAGGGATCTCTTGTCTCTTGCTGCTTTAAGGATCTTCTCTTTATCTTTGGAATTTGCAAGCTTAACTATTAGATGTCAAGGTGTTGAACGGTTTTTATTGATTTTTGGGGGGGGGGTCTCTCTATTTCCTGGATCTGAATGCCTATTTCCCTTCCCAGATTAGGAAAGTTTTCAGCTAGGATTTGTTCAAATACATATTCTGCCCCTCTGTCCCTTTCGGCGCCCTCGGGAACACCAATTAAACGTAGGTTTTTCTTCCTCAGGCTGTCATTTATTTCCCTTAATCTGTCTTCATGGTCTTTTAATTGTTTGTCTCTTTTTTCCTCAGTTTCCCTCTTTGCCATCAACTTGTCTTCTATGTCACTCACTCCTTCTTCCACCTCGTTAACCCTCCTCGTTAGGACTTCTAGTTTGGATTGCATCTCATTCAATTGCTTTTTAATGTCTGCCTGATTGGATCTAAATTCTGCAGTCATGAAGCCTCTTAAGTCCTTTATGCTTTTTCCTAGAGCCACCAGTAGCTGTATAATAGTGCTTCTGAATTGGCTTTCTGACATTGAATTGTAATCCAGATTTTGTAACTCTGTGGGAGAGAGGACTGTTTCTGATTCTTTCTTTTGAGGTGAGGTTTTCCTTCTAGTTATTTTGCTCAGTGCAGAGTGGCCAAAAATAAGTTGTATTGGGAAAAGGAGAAAAAGAGAGGAGTGAAAGAAGGAAAGAAAAGAGAAAAAGAAAAAAGAAAAAGAAGAAAAAAAGGAAAAAAGAGAAAAAGAAAGAAGGTCGAAAAAAAAGGGGTGGGGGAAGCAATCAGAAATCAAAAAGAAAAAACAAAAACAAAACCAAACAAACAGCTGGGAGTAATCTCTGATTCTGTATACTTTAATTCCCTTGGCTTCCCCTGGTACTGGTCCGTCTAGCTGGGTTCTGGGGGAGGGGCCTGCTGTGCTGATTTTCAGGTGTTAGCACTTGGGGGAGCTGCTCTGCCCCTGCCTGGTGCAGGGCTCAGTGGAGGCTATTTACCCCGTGAGGCCCCAGGAGGAACAACCGCAGTGGCGGGGCCAGCTCTGCAGCCCTGGAGTCAGCTCCCGCAGTAGCTCCGGGCTTCTCTGTCTGCAGGGCCTGGGGGCTCCGGGGCGGGGCCGCTGATCTGCTCAGCTCGGGGCAGGATCGTCCTCGCTGTCCTGGGCCCTCCCGGCCTCTGTCTGTCCCGGGGGAGGCCGGGTCCTGGGCTGTGTCCCGGCGCCCTGTGCTCTGGGGCCTGCGCTGTTGGTTGGATTCACGCTCCCGCCCTGCAGCCCCCTCCACGGAGCCGCCACCCGAGCCCCTCTGAGCTGCTCCGGGTCTCGCTGTGTGCGCTGCAGCCCTTAGGGAGCTCGGCACACTCTCCCGGGTCGCAGGTGCCTGTTAGTGTCCCCGGGAGCCCGAGGGCATCCCCGCCCTCCTGTGTCCTGCTCCACCTCCCTGCGGGCCCCTTTCCGCCCGGGAAGGTTGGTGCAGCTCCTGCTCCTCTGGGATGGGGCTCTCCTATCCTGGGGACACTCTCCCCGGCCTCAGCCCGGCTCCTCGAGGGGCCCCTCCCTCTTGGAGGCCTTTTGTGTCTTTATTTCTTTTTCCCCGTCTTCCTACCTTGATAGAAGCGCGAACTCTTCTCACTGTAGCGTTCCAGCTGGTCTCTCTTTAAATCTCAGGCCGATTTCATAGGTTTTCAGGATGATTTGAAGGTTATCTAGGTAACTTGTTGGAGACAGGTCATTTGGGGACCCTACTCTTCCGCCATCTTGCCCCTCCTCCTCTTCCCCCGTTTTTTTTGCCCAATTATTAAATTTTTGAATTTATGGTTTAGTGTTTGATTTTGTTTGCCTGTTTTTTGTTTGTTTCTATCTCCAAATCGTTCTTTAAGAATATATGAGTTCACAGACTAGTGTACAATTTTCTTCTGTTTCAGTTTTATGGAAGTTGGCAGAGAGAGGGGTTTTTCTATATTTTTTTTTTATTGGAGTTCGATTTGCCAACATGTAGTATAAAACCCAGTGCTCATCCCATCAACTGCCCCCCTTAGTGCCCATCACCCAGTCACCCCATCCCTCTGCCCACCTCCCCTTATTCATTTCCCAGAATTAGGAGTTGGCAGAGAGAATTTTAAACTGAAATGTTTTCAGCCTTATTTTCTATTTTCTTATAGTACATTTCCATGGATCCCACTTTTATCTCTTTTTAATATTCTATTCCCCTGTTCGGAGTTGCATTTGTATGTAGAGTGGTCAAGTGTTTTTGGTAATATACTATGCTTTAAGAGGTTTGAGAAGGTCCTCTTCTGCTGATATAATAGGTTCTTTAATCACTGTTGTAATTTGGGGGGGAAGGTGGGGAGGTGGGTATTGTCCCTAATCCTTCAGATACTATGATTGATGGAATAGCTCTACTCCTTTCCCTTTCCCAAAATGCCTCCAAGGGATTCACCACATTTCCTAATTAGCATCTCTCCTATAGCTCCCCCCCCCCAAATAAATAAAAATAAAAGGCCCTTTCTTATACTGTGCCTTTTCTGTGCATTCTCTTTATCTGCATTGAAGTAAGTTTATTTGTGTTTTGTTACCCACAGTCTCCCTATCTTTGCTTTTCCATAGTGGATCTGCTTAACTTCATTGTAGATTCTGGAACTGATTCAGTTTCATTTCTATTTCTCTACTTACATCAAATTCATGAATTTTAACATTCTATGTATTCTGGGTATAGTCTAGGCATGGATAATGTACTATTATTTGTGATTTAATCCCTTAGAGGCATTGATAGAATATAATGCTTTTCTCATGGATACATGATTGCATGGAGGCAGAGGGTAGAAGGATGAAAGATGTTCAACTTTAGGTAGGCTGGTTATCTGACAGGAACTTAGAAACAAATATTTACCATTTTTTTCAACTATTCATTGAATTCCAGTATTGAATTAACTGCTGACTCCCACATGAATTTGTATTCTTATGAAGTAATAGGGGAAGTAAATGTATGTGGCTATAAATGTAGCAAGTAGACATGCAAACTTGGGTTTACTGCATGGAAGTTTTGTAATGAAGACACTATCTTCCATTCAACAAGTACATGGATTTTTTTCTTGTGTCAAGATGCTATATCTACACTGGTGATATAGCAGTGTATAATACCCCCAAAAATGCCCTTCCTAGAATTTTTTTAAAGGTTTATTTATTTATTTATTTATTTATTTATTTGAGACACACAGAGAGAGGTAGAGACATAGGCAGAGGGAGAAGCAGGCTCCCTGTGGGGAGCCCAATGAAGGACTTGATCCCAGGACCCCAGAATCACCACCTGAGGCAAAGGCAGACAGACACTCAATCACTGAGCCACCCCAGTCCCTCCCCTTCCTAGAATTTTTATTATGAGTAGATAAATAGCTACAATAAGTAAATGCAAGGTCTAAAACTGAACATTTTGACAAACATCTATAATATAGATGTCTATTAGGAAAAATGTATATGAATAGAGTATTCAGAGAAAGAAAAACCTAAATGGCAAACAACTAAAGAAATTCTCAACCTCATTTATACCTAGATAAGTAAATATTTGAATGTTGTTGCAGTAACACTTTACACCCACCAGGACAAAAATTAGGAAGTAAACCATTACCATGTATTGACAAATGATGTTAATGCCCATTTAACATAGCATATGGTATTTATCTTTCTCTGACTTATTTCCCCTAGCATAATACACTCTGACTCCCTCCACATTGAGGCAAATGGCAAGATTTCATTCTTTTGGTGACTAAATAATATTCTACTGTAATACATACCACTACTTTATCCATTCATCAGTTGATGATATTTTGACCCTTTCCATCATTAGGCTATTGATAATACTGCTATAAGTACCTGGGTTCACATGCCCCTTCAAATCTGTATTTTTATTTTTTAAAGAATTTATTTATTTATTCATGAAAGACACAGAGAGAGAGGTAGAAACATAGGCAGAAGGAGAGGCAGGCTCCCTGGAGGGAAGCTGATGTGGGAATCAATCCTGGATCCTGGGATCATGCCCTGAGCCCAAGGCAGACACTCAACCACTGAGCCACCCAGATGCCTCTTAATCTGTATTTTTATATCCTTTGGGCAAATACCTAGTCTGCAGTTGCTGAATCACAGGATAGTTCTATTTTTAATTCTTTGAGGAACCTCCATACTGTTTTCCAGAGGGGCTGCGCCACTTTGCATTCCCACCAGTGTTAAATACTATATGATTTCAGTCATTTGTGGAATTTAAGAAACAAAACAGGAAAGCATGTGGGAAAGAGGAAAAAGAGCAAGATAGAAAAAAAAAACATAAGAGACTCTTAATATAGAGAACAAACTGAGGGTTGTTGGAGGAAGGTGAGTGGGGGCTGGGCTAGATGGGTGATGGAGATTAAGAAGGGCAACAGTTACAAGCAGTACTGAATGTTGTATTTAAGTGATGGATCATTGAATTCTACTCCTGAAACTGATATTGCACTATATATTAACAAAATAGAATTTAAATAAAAATTTATAAGGAAAAAATAAATAAATACAGGAGTTGTGGAAAGAACCTGGCAGTATTTTGTAAAATATAAATAATTCATAGCATTCTGTTATTATTATATATGTGTGTATCCAAGTCAGAAATGCATGAGGGGGGTTTACTGCATAGTTCCTAGAAGGACCATATTCAAATATGATATTTGTGGTGAGATAAAGCAGGAGGCAACATCATTGTCCATTACTAGAGAAATGAATAAATTAAATGTGATATACACACAATGTCAAATGCTATAGAGCCCTTAGAAACAAAATATAGCACTACTAAAGATCTTAATGAGTGAAAAAAAATGTAATAAACTAAGAACACATTGACTTAATGCATTAGAAGGGTTTCTTGTGATGAGTTTAAAGAAGTGGACATGAGGGGGATCCCTGGGTGGCGCAGCGGTTTGGCGCCTGCCTTTGGCCCAGGGCACGATCCTGGAGACCCGGGATCGAGTCCCACGTCGGGCTCCCAGTGCATGGAGCCTGCTTCTCCCTCTGCCTGTGTCTCTTGCCTCCCTCTCTCTCTCTCTCTCACTGTGTGCCTATCATAAATAAATGAAAATTAAAAAAAAAAAAAAGAAGTGGACATGAGTTATGAAGGGACAGGAAAATAATGTCGGAAAGGAGAGGACTCTTACAAGGAACATAAGGGTGACTTATCCAATTCTTTACACCCAGGATCATATCAAACACCTGAATTAGATATAACAAAAAAAAACAAACTTTGTTCTTGATCAGCTTTTCCTGCCTAACGGGCCCACACAAGTACAGTTATTGAAAATCCCATGTCCTGATAGGTCTATTACTTCTGATGGAAGGATGTTGGTTATTTTTACCAATCTTATCATTTTATTTCTTCAGGTATAGCTCTGAAGGCATATAGACACTTTTCTTTCTTAATTTAGCAAATTTTTATTCTGATTATATTCAGAGATGATCAAAAATATAGAAGCCACAGAAGTGGTAAAAATAAATCCAAATTATCAGTGACTGCTTTTTCTGATGTCACTCACTGAACTAATCACATGCACTACTATAGGTCCAGTCACACCTTCACACACTTCCCCTCTTAATGCCATTTCAATTTCTCATATTTCTTAGAAACATGACTACATCAGTATCTTTTTAAAATCTTTTAAAATGTGTGATTGGCCTTTACCAGTTATTTCTCTTCAAACATTAATATTCTGGAGATAATTAAGTGAAAATCAAAGTCTGTAACTGAACAGGTGTCATATAAAGATTTGTCCAAAAGTGATGAACTGGACACATTAAAATCCTGAAATATCTTCTGAATTATCAAGGAAATATTATATGATATTTTTGAGTAACAATTCTCATCTAAAGGGAAATGTAAAAAAAAAAAAATTACATTGGTTACCCATTAAGAATGTTTTCTTCAAAGTCCAGCTCAACTACTGCTTTATCTGTGAAGATCTAAGTTACTCTTCTAAATTTTTAAATAGAATTACATATGCCTTTTCCTCTGATCTTCTATTATTTGGCCTTGAATATGCTTCTTATGCTTCTTAACAGATTCAAGACTCCTCCCTATATTCTGTTTGTTGTTGTTACTGATTGTTTCGAAGTCTTTGCCCTTTCTAGTAGGTTTGGTCACTTCCTTTTTTAGTTTGGGTTTTTTGTTTTGTTTTTTGTTTGTTTGGTTTGTTGGTTGGTTTTGTTCTTTAATTTTATTGTATTTCAAATGAACTAATCCTAAACAGGAACAAAAACTGTTCGGTATTAATTTTCCAAATGTGGAGGAGGGGCAAGAGGGCGGAAGTGTAGGGTCCCCAAATCACCTGTCCCCAACAAGTTACCTAGATAACGTTCAAATCATCCTGAAAATCTACGAATTCGGACTGAGATTTAGAGAGAACAGCTGGAATGCTACAGTGAGAAGAGTTCGTGCTTCTATCAAGGTAGGAAGACAGGGAAAAAGAAATAAAGACACAAAAGGCCTCCAAGGGGGAGGGGCCCCGCGAGGAGCCGGGCTGAGGCCGGGGAGAGTGTCCCCAGGACAGGAGAGCCCCGTCCTGGAGGAGCAGAAGCTACACCAACCTTCCCAGGTGGAAAGGGGCCCGCAGGGAGGTGGAGCAGGACCCAGGAGGGCAGGGATGCCCTCGGGCTCCCTGGGACACTAACAGGCACCTGCGCCCCGGGAGAGTGTGCCGAGCTCCCTAAGGGCTGCAGCGCGCACGTAGGGACCCGGAGCAGCTCAGAGGGGCTCGGGCGGCGGCTCCGCGGAGGGGGCTGCGGGCGGGAGCGCGAATCCAACAGCGCAGGCCCCAGAGCACAGGGCGCCGGGACACAGCCCAGGATCCGGCCTCCCCCGGGACAGGCAGAGGCCGGGAGGACCCAGGACAGCGAGGACGATCCTGCCCCGAGCTGAGCAGATCAGCGGCCCCGCCCCGGAGCCCCCAGGCCCTGCAGACAGAGAAGCCCGGAGCTACTGTGGGAGCTGACTCCAGGGCTGCAGAGCTGGCCCCGCCACTGCGGTTGTTCCTCCTGGGGCCTCACGGGGTAAATAGCCCCCACTGAGCCCTGCACCAGGCAGGGGCAGAGCAGCTCCCCCAAGTGCTAACACCTGAAAATCAGCACAGCAGGCCCCTCCCCCAGAACCCAGCTAGACGGACCAGTACCAGGGGAAGCCAAGGGAATTAAAGTATACAGAATCAGAGATTACTCCCAGCTGTTTGTTTGGTTTTGTTTTTGTTTTTTCTTTTTGATTTCTGATTGCTTCCCCCACCCCTTTTTTTTCGACCTTCTTTCTTTTTCTCTTTTTTCCTTTTTTTCTTCTTTTTCTTTTTTCTTTTTCTCTTTTCTTTCCTTCTTTCACTCCTCTCTTTTTCTCCTTTTCCCAATACAACTTATTTTTGGCCACTCTGCACTGAGCAAAATAACTAGAAGGAAAACCTCACCTCAAAAGAAAGAATCAGAAACAGTCCTCTCTCCCACAGAGTTACAAAATCTGGATTACAATTCAATGTCAGAAAGCCAATTCAGAAGCACTATTATACAGCTACTGGTGGCTCTAGGAAAAAGCATAAAGGACTTAAGAGGCTTCATGACTGCAGAATTTAGATCCAATCAGGCAGACATTAAAAAGCAATTGAATGAGATGCAATCCAAACTAGAAGTCCTAACGAGGAGGGTTAACGAGGTGGAAGAAGGAGTGAGTGACATAGAAGACAAGTTGATGGCAAAGAGGGAAACTGAGGAAAAAAGAGACAAACAATTAAAAGACCATGAAGACAGATTAAGGGAAATAAATGACAGCCTGAGGAAGAAAAACCTACGTTTAATTGGTGTTCCCGAGGGCGCCGAAAGGGACAGAGGGGCAGAATATGTATTTGAACAAATCCTAGCTGAAAACTTTCCTAATCTGGGAAGGGAAACAGGCATTCAGATCCAGGAAATAGAGAGACCCCCCCCCCAAAAATCAATAAAAACCGTTCAACACCTTGACATCTAATAGTTAAGCTTGCAAATTCCAAAGATAAAGAGAAGATCCTTAAAGCAGCAAGAGACAAGAGATCCCTGACTTTTATGGGGAGGAGTATTAGGGTAACAGCAGACCTCTCCACAGAGACATGGCAGGCCAGAAAGGGCTGGCAGGATATATTCAGGGTCCTAAATGAGAAGTACATGCAACCAAGAATACTTTATCCAGCAAGGCTCTCATTCAAAATGGAAGGAGAGAACAAGAGCTTCAAAGACAGGCAGGAACTGAAAGAATATGTGACCTCCAAACCAGCTCTGCAAGAAATTTTAAGGGGGACTCTTAAAAGTCCCCTTTAAGAAGTTCAGTGGAACAATCCACAAAAACAAGGACGGAATAGATATCATGATGACACTAAACTCATATCTGTCAATAGTAACTCTGAACGTGAACGGGCTTAATGACCCCATCAAAAGGTGCAGGGTTTCAGACTGGATAAAAAAGCAGGACCCATCTATTTGCTGTCTACAAGAGACTCATTTTACAGAAGGACACCTACAACCTGAAAATAAAAGGTTGGAGAACTATTTACCATTCTAATGGCCCTCAAAAGAAAGCAGGGGTAGCCATCCTCATATCAGATAAACTAAAATTTACCCCGAAGACTGTAGTGAGAGATGAAGAGGGACACTATATCATACTTGAAGGATCTATCCAACAAGAGGACTTAACAATCCTCAATATATATGCCCCGAATGTGGGAGCTGCCAAATATTTAAATCAATTAATAACCAAAGTGAAGAAATACTTAGATAATAATACACTTATACTTGGTGACTTCAATCTAGCTCTTTCTACCCTCGATAGGTCTTCTAAACACAACATCTCCAAAGACACGAGAGCTTTAAATGATACACTGGACCAGATGGATTTCACAGATATCTACAGAACTTTACATCCAAACTCAACTGAATACACATTCTTCTCAAGTGCACATGGAACTTTCCCCAGATTAGACCACATACTGGGTCACAAATCGGGTCTGAACCGATACCAAAAGATTGGGATCGTCCCCTGCATATTCTCAGACCATAATGCCTTGAAATTAGAACTAAATCACAACAAGAAGTTTGGAAGGACCTCAAACACGTGGAGGTTAAGGACCATCCTGCTAAAAGATGAGAGGGTCAACCAGGAAATTAAGGAAGAATTAAAAAGATTCATGGAAACTAATGAGAATGAAGATACAACCATTCAAAATCTTTGGGATGCAGCAAAAGCAGTCCTGAGGGGGAAATACATCGCAATACAAGCATCCATCCAAAAACTGGAAAGAACTCAAATACAAAAGCTAAACTTACACATAAAGGAGCTAGAGAAAAAGCAGCAAATAGATCCTACACCGAGCAGAAGAAGAGAGTTAATTAAGATTCGAGCAGAACTCAACGAAATCGAGACCAGGAGAACTGTGGAACAGATCAACAAAACCAGGAGTTTTTCTTTGAAAGAATTAATAAGATAGATAAACGATTAGCCACCCTTATTAAAAAGAAGAGAGAGAAGACTCAAATTAATAAAATCATGAATGAGAAAGGAGAGATCACTACCACCACCAAGGATATACAAACGATTTTAAAAACATATTATGAACAGCTGTACGCCAATAAATTAGGCAATCTAGAAGAAATGGACGCATTCCCGGAAAGCCACAAACTACCAAAACTGGAACAGGAAGAAATAGAAAACCTGAACAGGCCAATAACCAGGGAAGAAATTGAAGCAGTCATCAAAGACCTCCCAAGACACAAGAGTCCAGGGCCAGATGGCTTCCCAGGGGAATTCTATCAAAGGTTTAAAGAAGAAACCATACCTATTCTACTAAAGCTGTTTGGAAAGATAGAAAGAGATGGAGTACTTCCAAATTCGTTCTATGAGGCCAGCATCACCTTAATTCCAAAACCAGACAAAGACCCCACCAAAAAGGAGAATTACAGACCAATATCCCTGAGGAACATGGATGCAAAAATTCTCAACAAGATACTAGCCAATAAGATCCAACAGCACATTAAGAAAATTATTCACCATGACCAAGAAGGATTTATCCCCGGGACACAAGGCTGGTTCAACACTCATAAAACAATCAATGTGATTCATCATATCAGCAAGAGAAAAACCAAGAACCATATGATCCTCTCAATAGATGCAGCGAAAGCATTTGACAAAATACAGCGTCCATTCCTGATCAAAACGCTTCAGAGTGTAGGGATAGAGGGGACATTCCTCAACATCTTAAAAGCCATCTATGAAAAGCCCACAGCAAATATCATTCTCAATGGGGAAGCACTCGGAGCCTTTCCCCTAAGATCAGGAACAAGACAGGGATGTCCACTCTCACCACTGCTATTCAACATAGTACTGGAAGTCCTCGCCTCAGCAATCAGACAACAAAAAGACATTAAAGGCATTCAAATTGTCAAAGAAGTAGTCAAACTCTCCCTCTTTGCTGATGACATGATACTCTACATAGAAAACCCAAAAGCCTCCACCCCAAGATTGCTAGAACTCATACAGCAATTTGGTAGCATGGCAGGATACAAAATCAATGCCCAGAAATCAATGGCATTTCTATACACTAACAATAAGACTGAAGAAAGAGAAATTAAGGAGTCAATCCCATTTACAATTGCACCCAAAAGCAGAAGATCCCTAGGAATAAACCTAACCAAAGAGGTAAAGGATCTATACCCTAAAAACTATAGAACACTTCTGAAAGAAATTGAGGAAGACACAAAGAGATGGAAAAATATTCCATGCTCATGCACTGGCAGAATTAATATTGTGAAAATGTCAATGTTACCCAGGGCAATTTACACGTTTAATGCAATCCCTATCAAAATACCATGGACTTTCTTCAGAGAGTTAGAACAAATTATTTTAAGATTTGTGTGGAATCAGAAAAGACCCTGAATAGCCAGGGGAATTTTAAAAAAGAAAACCATAGCTGGGGGCATCACAATGCCAGATTTTAGGTTGTACTACAAAGCTGTGGTCACCAAGACAGTGTGGTACTGGCACAAAAACAGACACATAGATCAATGGAACAGAATAGAGAACCCAGAAGTGGACCCTGAAATGTATGGTCATCTAATATTCGATAAAGGAGGAAAGACTATCCATTGGAAGAAAGACAGTCTCTTCAGTAAATGGTGTTGGGAAAATTGGACATCCACATGCAGAAGAATGAAACTGGACCATTCTCTTGCACCATACACAAAGATAAACTCAAAGTGGATGAGAGATCTAAATGTGAGACAAGAGTCCATCAAAATCATAGAAGAGAACACAGGCAACACCCTCTTTGAACTCGGCCACAGTAACTTCTTGCAAGATACATCCACGAAGGCAAAAGAAACAAAAGCAAAAATGAACTATTGGGACTTCATCAAGATAAGAAGCTTTTGCACAGCAAAGGATACAGTCAACAAAACTAAAAGACAACCTACAGAATGGGAGAAGATATTTGCAAATGGCGTATCAGATAAAGGGCTAGTTTCCAAGATCTATAAAGAACTCATTAAACTCAACACCAAAGAAACAAACAATCCAATCATGAAATGGGCAAAAGACATGAAGAGAAATCTCACAGAGAAGACATAGACATAGCCAATATGCACATGAGAAAATGCTCCGCATCACTTGCCATCAGGGAAATACAAATCAAAACCACAATGAGATCCCACCTCACACCAGTGAGAATGGGGAAAATTAACAAGGCAGGATACCACAAATGTTGGAGAGGATGCGGAGAAAAGGGAACCCTCTTACACTGTTGGTGGGAATGTGAACTGGTGCAGCTACTCTGGAAAACTGTGTGGAGGTTCCTCAAAGAGTTAAAAATAGACCTGCCCTACGACCCAGCAATTGCACTGTTGGGGATTTACCCCAAAGATTCAGATGCAATGAAATGCCGGGACACCTGCACCCCGATGTTTCTAGCAGCAATGGCCACAATAGCCAAACTGTGGAAGGAGCCTCGGTGTCCATCGAAAGATGAATGGATAAAGAAGATGTGGTCTATGTATACAATGGAATATTACTCAGCCATTAGAAACGACAAATACCCACCATTTGCTTCAACGTGGATGGAACTGGAGGGTATTATGCTGAGTGAAATAAGTCAATCGGAGAAGGACAAACAGTGTATGTTCTCATTCATTTGGGGAATATAAATAATAGTGAAAGGGAATATAAGGGAAGGGAAAAGGAATGTGTGGGAAATATCAGAAAGGGAGACAGAACATATAGACTCCTAACTCTGGGAAATGAACTAGGGGTGGTGGAAGGGGAGGAGGGCAGGGGGTGGGGGTGAATGGGTGATGGGTACTGAGGGTGGCATTTGACGGGATGAGCACTGGGTGTTATTCTGTATGTTGGTAAATTGAACACCAATAAAAAATAAATTTATTAAAAAAATAAAAAATTAAAAAGAATTCCAAATGCTAATTTCAGTTCTATTCTATAAAATTCTGGCTGTCTGCCATTCAGTGTCCTGGATAGATTTTATTTTGTTTGCTTAGCATTAAGTTTCCTTTCTAATCATCATCTACAATATGGTTCCCAAATAGATGAAATCAGTATCCTATGAGGATTTTGTTAAATATATAGATTTCTGAACCTCAATGTAAATTTTCTGAATTAGAATTTTCAGGACTTGATCCCTATTCGGAACAGCCACACCTGACTGATCTACAATTAGGTTGGGAATTTCTCTGATAAGTTTATTTTTATCCAAGAACATTTCTCTTTAGCTATAATGTTGTGTAATTTCCTTCAGTGGAAAGAGTAACTTCCTTATTGAGTGTATAGGTTCTAATTCCCTGCTACATAATTCTACATATCTTGTTTCACATTCTCTGTACAATACCATTAAATATTGCCTTTACTTACTACTACCTTAGATCCAGGTGAGGGCATTCTTGCTTTGGGCTCCACGTTTTAGATATCCCTACATTTCAAAAAGATGCACACAAAAATCCCTTTACTAAGAAACACACAGATGTGTCAGGAACTCAAGATCTGGTGTTCAGTTCTGGCACAGAACATCCCATAAATTAAAATATGTGCCATCATATTCCACAGTAACTAGACAGCAGAAAAACATTTCTTCCCAAGAAGTAGGGAAAACTGGCTGAAGATTCAAAGATTAGGAGACCTTAGTTTCATCTGGTTGCAGGAATTCAGCTAAATAGGTATCAAATCATTCTGAACAACTGTGAACTCAAAGAAAAAGAATAGCTGCAACTCCACAAATAGAAGAGCAACCACTTTCTGCAAGGTAGGAGATGTGGAGAAGTGAATCTGAGGGCATATATGGGAAGACAAATTGCAAAGATGGAAGCCTCCCAATCGCTATCATAACATGATAGAGCAACAGAGCCAAAATCGGAACTTTTACAAGTTTGCTTTGGTGAGAGATATCCCTGCCTGAAAAGCACTCAGGTGGTGAAGTGGGGAAGAATCTTAGGTGGGACAGTGTGGTCTCCAGATTCCTGGGGTCACAGGGAGACCAGGAGTGCCTTAGTGCAGCAGAGGTCCCAGACATCAGAGCAGGGAAACCAGCTGCAATCAGCAAGCCCAGGAGAGGGCTCTCAGCCCAGCGTTGTCATAAACCACAAACCACAACACAGTTGGTGATTACTCTCCAAGCAGGGGCCCAGCAAGTAGCAAAACCATCCCCACTGCCCACCCACTCATCCCTAATCCTTGGTAGGAGTGGCACATCTGTGAGCCACAGGAGTCTGCAGGGTTTGGAGACACCAAATGGGGTTGTGTGCCTGAGAGAAATGCTCAGTCACAGGCTAGGTAAACATGGTGTGTGGATGGAGACCAGGGAGACATGAGTGATTGACCACTTTTCCCTGAGGATTCACTTTGGAATGTCTCCACCCCTCATCTTTCCACTCTGGGGCTGGATATTGGGAGGCCACCATTTTCAATCTCATTCTCTGAAGCTGTGTGGAATGCTTTCAGGGAACAAAAGACACACAGAGCAATCCAGAGCAATTACTTAGCCTGCCCACAGCTGGCAAGGGAAATGCAATCCCCCACACCCCAGGACAAGGATACTTGAGAATCAAAACAATAGCCCCTCCCCCAGAAGTTCAGCAAGAACATCCAGCCCAGACCAAGTCTACCAAACGTTGAGAACTGCAAAACTCTAGCACTAGGGGGAATATAGCATTTAGAATTCACGTTTTGTTTTGTTTTTTCCCCATAATTTTTTAGTCTTTCAATCTTAATTTTTTATCTTTCCTTTTGCAACCAATTTCTTATTTTATCAACTTCAAAAAAATTTATTTTTCATCTTTACAGTTACATTCTATCTTTTCAATGTATTTAATTTCATTTTTGTGTATGTATATATTTGTCTTTCTTTACAGTTTTAAGATGTTGTTTCGTCTAACAACCTGACCAAATACATTCAGGATATAGTGTATTGCTCTGTTCTGTTCACTTGTCTGTTTATATTCCTTTTGTCTTTTAATTTTTGCACTGATATTCTATCTTTTCATTGTAGTTACTTTTTATTTTTGTAGATATTTAAGTTTTTCTTTCTCTACAATTTTAGGATTTAGCTTTCTAACAAACAGACCAAAATATACACCAGATCCAGTGTATTACTCTGTTCTGTCCACTTGTCGGATTATATTCTCTATTTTTCTTTTTAGATATTTTTGTTTTGTTTTGTTTTTTGTTCTCCTCTGATTTGTTTAGTGTATATTTCTCTGAGGTTGTTGTCATTTTAGTATTTTGGTCTCTCATTCAACTCTTCTCTTTTCTGGACAGAATGACAAGGTGGAAAAATTCCTCTAAAAAAAAAAAAAAGAGAGAGAGAGAGAGAACAAGAGCAGTACTGACTGCCAGGGACCTAATTAGTATGGACAAGTAAGATATCAGTACTAGAGTTCAGAATAACGATTATAAAGACACTAGCTGGGCTTGAAAAATGTATAGAAGATACTAGAGAATCCCTTTCTGGAGAAATAAAATAACTAAAATCTAATCAAGTAAAAAACAAAAAGGCTGTTAGTGAGGTGGAATCACAAATAGAGGCTCTAATTGCTAGGATAAATGGGCAGAAGAGAGAATTAGTGATTTAGAAGACAAACTGATGGAGAGTAAGGAAGCTGAGAAAAAGGATAAACAACTACTGGGTTGCAAGGGGATAATTCAGGAGATAAGTGACACCATAAAGCAAAAACAATATTAGAATAATTGGGATCTCAGAACAAGAGAAAAGAGAGGCAGAAAGTATAGTGGAGTAAATCATAGCTCAGAACTTCCCTAATCTGGAGAAGGAAAGAGATATTCAAGTCTAGGAGGCACAGAGAACCCTCCCTCAAAAATCATTAAAAATAAGTCAACACCCCAACATATATTAGCAAAACCTGAAAATCTCAGAGACAAAGAGAAATCCTGAAACCAGTATGGGAAAAGCAGTCCAAAGTTACAAAGGTAAAAAAATAAGACTGGCAGCAGACTTATTCACAGAGATCTGGCAGGCCATAAAGGACTGGCACCATACATTCAGGGTGCTAAATGAGAAAAATATGCAGACAAGAATACTTTATCCAGATAAGATGCCATTTAAAATAGGAGAGATAAAAAGCTTCCAGAACAAACAGAAACTAAAAGAATTTATGATCACTAAACCAGCCCTGCAAGAAATATCAAAGGAATCCTTTGAATAGAGAGAGAGAGAACCCAAAAGTAACAACATACACTATAAAGGAATGGAGACAATATACAGAAAGAGTGACTTTACAAGTAATACAATGGCACTAAATTCATATCAGTAATTACTCTGAATGTAAATAGGCTAAACACCCCAATCAAAAGTCACTGGGTGCCAGATTGAATAAAAAAACAAGAGCCATCCATATGCTGTCTGCAAGAGCCTCATCTTAGACCCAAGACACCTCCAGATTTAAAGTGAGTGGGTAGAAAATCATTTATGATGCTAAAGGACATCCAAAAAAATCTGGGGTGGCAACTCTTATTCAGACAAATTAGATTTTAAGTCAAAGACTATAATAACAGATGAAGAAGGATACTACATCATAATTAAAGGGTCAATTCAACAAGAAGATCTAACAATTGGAAATATTTATGCCCCTAGCATGGGAGCAGCTGATTATATAAATTGATTAATAACAAAACTTTAAAAATACATTGATAATAATACAATGATAGCGGGGAAGTTTAACACCCCACTCACTGCAATGGACAGATCATCTAAGCAGAAGATCAACAAAGAAACAAGGGCTTTGGGCAGCCTGGGTGGCTCAGTGGTTTAGCACTGCCTTCAGCCCGGGGTCTGATCCTGGAGACCCGGGATCAAGTCCCACATCGGGCTCCCTGAATGGAGGCTGCTTCTCCCTCTGCCTGTGTCTCTCCCTCTCTCTCCCTCCCTCTCCGTGTTTCTCATGAAAAAATAAATAAATAATCTTAAAAAAATAAAGAAACAAGGGCTTTGAGTAACATGCTGGACCAGATGGACTTCACAGATATATTCAGACCATTCCATCCTAAAGCCACAGAATACACATTCTTCTTGAGTGTACATGGAACATTATCCAGAAGAGATCACATCCTGGGTCACAAATCAGGTTTCAACCAGTACCAAAAGATTGGGATCATTCCCTGAATATTTTTGGACCTCAATGCTTCAAAACTGGAACTCAATCTCAAGGGAAAATTTGGAAAGAACTCAAATACGTGAAGGTTAAAGAACATACTGTTGAAGAATGAATGGGTCAACCAGGAAATTTAAGAATTTTAAAAACTATTGGAAACGAAAATGAAGACACAACTGTTCAAAACCTTTAGGATGAAGCAAAGACAGCCCTAAAAAGGAAGTGTACAGCAATACAAGCTTTTCTCAAGAAACAAGAAAGGTCTGAAATATACAACCTAACCTTAGACCTAGAGAAGCTGGAGAAAGAACAGCAAATAAAGCCTATATCAAGCAGGAAATGAGAAATAATAAAGATTAGAGCAGAAATCAAGGACATAGAAACCAAAAGAACAGTAGAACAGATCTATAAAACTAAGAGCTGGTTCTTTGAAAGAATTAATAAGAATGATAAAACCTTGGGCCAGACTTATCAAAAAGAGAAGGACCCAAATAAATAAAATCATAAATGAAAAAGGAAAGATCACAACCAATACCCAAGAAATACAACTATAAGAACATATTATGAGCAACAAATGCCAACAAGTTAAGCAATCTGGAAGAAATTGGATGCATACCTAGAAACATGTAAACTACCAGAACTGAAACAGGAAGAAATAGAAAACCTGAACAGACCCATAACCAGCAAGGAAATTAAAGCAGTAATCAAAAACCTCTCAACAAACAAGAGCCCAGGGCCAGTTGGCTTCCCAGAGGAATCTACCAGACACTTAAAGAAAAATTAATACCTATTCTTCTGAAGTAGTTTTAAAAAAATAGAAATGGAACTTCCAAACTCTATGAGTCCAGCACTACCTTGATCCCAAAACCAAGGAACTCAACAAAAAGGAGAATTATAGACCAATACCCTTGATGAACATTTATGCCAAAATTCTCACCAAAATACTAGCCAATAGGATCCAAGAGTACATTAAAAGGATTATTTGCCATGACCAAGTGGGATTTACTCCTGAGCTGTAAGGGTGGTTCAACTTCCACAAAATTAATGTGATGCACTACATCAATAAATTGACAGACAAGAACCATATGACCCTCTCAATGGATGCAGAAAAAGCATTTGACAAAGTATAGCATCCTTTCTTGATTAAAACTCTACAATGTACAGATAGAGGAAACATACCTGGACATTGTAAAAGCCATCTATGAAAAGCTCACAGCAAATTTAAGAAACAAAAGGGAGGGTCATAGAGGAAGAGAGGGAAAAAATAAAACAAAATGAGAGAGGGAAACAAACCATAAGAGATTCTTAATCAGTGAGGTCACTGGAGGGGAGCATGGTGGGGAGATGGGGTAACAGGGCAATGGGCATTAAGGAGGGCAGGTGATATAATGAGCAGTGGGTATAAGACCAATGTATCACCGACCTCTATCTCTGAAACTAATAATACATTATATATTAATTGAATTTAATCTTTTTTAAAAAAAGGAAAAGAAGTTTTAAAAAAAACATTCCTTCCAAACACTTCTCCAACGTCCTTGAAACAAAAGGCCAAAGAGCTTGAAACCATGTCCAAAGAGCTTGAAGGTATGTGGATAAAGGTCCCAAAATGAGGAGGTCTGCTTCTGAACAATTTGAACAATGGAAGCACTTAGATAACGGGAAAGAAAACTTCAGTAACTTGATAAATCTTTTCAGTGATCAATAATTCAATGGATTCTTACGTATTTATGTGATATTTTTGTGAAACTGTATTGAAGGCAAGACAATTTTTGAACATATTTTTTGAAATATGTGTTTGTTACACACTGGAGCATCACTGTCCATCAACAGGACGCAGAACAGATTAAAAACTGTTAATTTCAGTCATGTTTGCCATTTAACTGCATGTAATGTAACAAAATGATAGTACTACTTTCCTAAAAATTGTCACTAGTAAGACATGTTTCAAGGAAGAGAATGTAAAATTTTATTTAGTAAGTTGTTAGCTTGGCTTCTAACTCTTGAGTATTTGAACACAGGTAATGGTGACTTCATTTAGAGGACTGCCCAGGCCCTACAAATATCATGAGTCTACCCCTAATGGTTACAGTAGGCTGTTACTTAACATTAATCCATTTTATTCTTAGTATCATTTAAAATACATAGCACACTGTGCATTCACTTTGTGTGATGCATCAAGTCCAACTATAGCCAATAGCTCTTTTGAGAGTCTGGCAGCCAATGCATGACAACATCACTATGAAGCTATGCTCAAAACCAAACAGAGGGGGGAAAAAAGCAGAGGGCTGCTTGTCATGGCTTTGTTACAGATGGAAAACAGTGTTAATAGTAGCCATTTATTATTGTGTCAAAAATATAGTATGTACTTAAAAAGTACTCATTGAATTGAATTGGACTAATTTTCTCATAAAGTAGGACACACTGGTAGAAAAATCCTTCAGACCTCATAGGGTTTTGCCAAGCAGCAGGTTAACCCCTAATTCAAGACATGATTTCTCACATGGACTACAAAGTCATCTTCCTACATTACCTCCCTGTTTTTAGTCTTGTCCTCCACAAACTTAATGTGATACTGTAATAAGACAGAGTAAAATAGGGAGACTATATTAGAAAGAGTGTGAGGAAAGCTATATCTGAGGAAGTAATATTTTGCTAACCTTAGCATGATCAGATGGAGAAGAGGAAGCCTGGCAAAGGGAATAGAAAGGACACGTATGGGCAGAAAAGAAGGGGCTTGGTCACGTTGAGAGAGCATGAGCGTTGAGTGTGTTGAACAGATCAGAAAAGCAGTACAGCTTAGTTGAGAATGGCAGATGGAGACCAGATCAGCAGTGTCTCCTTATATATCATGATACCTGATTCAGTTTTATTTTAAGTTGAAAAGGCATTAATGGTTTAAAGCAGAAATGTGACAGGAGTATGATTCACTTTTTAAGACCATTGTGGCTTAGATCTAGCTAAATAAAAGTACCATTTCAAATTTCTACATGAAATCTTTCAAAAAGAATGAAGTCTTGCCATTTTAATGATGTGGATGGAGCTAAAGTGTAGTATGCTAAGCAAAATAAGTCAGAAAAAGACAAATACCATATGATTTCACTCATATGTGGAAATTAAGGAACAAAACGTGGGGGGAAGAGAGGGAAGCAAACCATAAGAGACATCTTAACTATAGAGAACTGAGGGTTGACTTAGGGAAGGTGGGTGGGGGGAATGGGCTAAATGGGTGATGAGTATTAGAGAGGCCACTTTTTGTGATGAGCACTGGGTGTTATATCTAAGTGATGAATCGCTAAATTCTATCCCTGAAACCAAATCAAATCAAACCAAACCCAAACCAAAAAACAACTTTCTAATCCTTTCCATTTCATAAAAAGTGAGGTCTAAGCTGCTTCACCTGTTTACAAAGACTTCCATGATCAGGCTTCTGTCTTCCTACCCTGTTTCTTCTCCAGTTACTCCCTGCCTCTTCTAGAACATTTCTCAAATGCAGATTTGTTTTTGATTCTTTAGATACATTTTTCTTTCTTGTATACACTGATGTTAACAGCCTCTGTGTCCACTTTGTCAACAGGAAATCTTATTCTGCTTATATTATTGCAAACTAAAGTACACCTTAGTACATAAAAACATACATGGACTTTGTGAATATTATTTCATTTGGTTATCAAACAATTCAATAATTGAGGAAATTGAAATTCACAGGATTAAAGTAACTTACCTAGAAACTAAAATACGGTTGAATTAGGACTCAAATTTGAGTTCTCTAAAGTGAAAATTCCACTTCTCTTTTTGCTGTATGAAATGGTTTTCCCTCCTATTCCTTATGATAAATGAACAAAATCCTTGCTAGACATATAATTATGCTCTATAATTTATCAGATTGATTAACTGAAGAATCAGATTGCCCTTCCTAATTGTGAAAAAGACTCCAAACTTAACAGCTTCAAATTTTGCACATTTAAAAGCATTAATTTTCTCAGATCACCGTGATTCTTGAGATGCAATTGAGTACAAATGCTTGATTTGCAATGCTAATTTAACTTTTTTCAAAATCTGGTAGTTACAGATTCTAAAACAGGTCAAAAGTTACATGAAATTCATACTGTGAACTAATAATCCTAGAGCAAAGGTCCTATTAGAACAGATTACTTTTTGTAGTTTTTCTCATAGGGTATAAACCTTCTGGTTTTATAACACCTCCAACAGACTAAGTAACAACTATGCAGATAATTACAGCTTATTCATTGCATTTAAATAGAGTTTCAGGTTTGGTTGTTGTATTATTTTACAAGTCCAAAATTACCATGAGATCTTATACTTAAAAGGAATTTTGCAGTTTAGAAAGTTCTTTCATATGCATTATTTTATCTCCATGACAATCTTCTATGTGTATGAGGGGGTAGCATCATCATCCATTACTTCATATATGCTGAAACAAATTCAAAAGGGATTGAAAAAAAAATCACTCAATGTCACTCAGTATATATGGCCCATTTTGAGAATAAAAACCATAGAAGTTATACTCTATTATGGAAAGAGAAGCAATCTTCTTAATGACCAAAACTCTGACAGAATTCCAGAGGTTTTGTATTGTCCGATAATGAGATAAAGATAACTACTTTGGTCTATAATTCTAGTTCTCCAACTTTTTTCACCCTTCATATAGGACTATAAGACAACTCTAGAACACAGTAGTTAAATATATCTAATCTGAAAACAACCCAATCAAAATATTATTTATTCCAGAAATAGAAAACTGAAGTGAAATTTTAAAGATCTAATCCTAGATCATTAGTTTAATTTTAATTGGTAACCAATAGTCAGTGGTAAAGGATTCCACTTAATTCTTTAGTTTATAAACTAGTATCTTCTCACCAACTGTTGTTTCCTTAAAACAAACAAACAAAAAATATTTCTTATTCTGTCAAGGAATGTGTTCGATACTATAGGGTAATAAAAACAGGAGAGATATCATTTGATTCCCCAAAGGAATTTGAAAATTATCAAAGGACCAATGCATATACAGATGGTGCCATATAAGTGGGAATTTATCTAGAAAAACTTTTTTTTTAACTTAGGTTTCTAACAAAAACTAGCCATATAGAGTTAAAGGGGAATTTTGAGAGCCTTGGAAAAGTGGGTACCCCCCATATAACAGAAGACAGATTGCCCTCAAGAAGTTATGAGACCTTTACACATGAGCTTCTATCTTGTTAGTTAATGCTATCAAGCTGGCCTACACAGAAATAAAAGGACGAGTTCATCGATGGAAACTACTTTTGCTAACTAAGAAGATATCTAAGGAGTAGATCCAAAGGAAAAAAGAAATGAACATCTATAAAAACCACCTAAGAATCCTCAGTCAGGGAAAGAAACAGATCATATAGTGTACTATGTACTTCAAAGCCAGTAACTCAGGTAGAAAAAGGAGGTGAAAAGGATTCACAAAAGTCCTCAGGGTTTGAGGCTATTATGTATGAAGACAATGATTACATACTTCAGGTATTACAAGGAAGTGAGGGAAGGAAGTCATGTAGATGGCAATTCTGTTGAGGACTTATGGGAAAACCTTCACAAACCATCTGCCAGAACTAGTTGGAAGCCAAAAGAAAGCATAGTTTTTATTGGGCTTATCAGGTGAGACTCTACAAGGATGAGGAAAAGGTGAAAGGAAATAAGAGCTGTGCAAAACTGTGTTTCCTTCTCACAGTGAGGGACCCAATTCATTTTGCATTTTGATTTGTGAAGGTGATACAGATAGCAAACTGGTTTAAGAAACCCTACTATAGACAAGCCCTCAAAGACCCCCAAGTGTCCCTAATCTATACAATCTTATGACCACTGTGCTCTTCAGTGGGATCTAGGTTATCTCCTAAGAATAAGCAGGGATATAGAAGAGAAAGCAGGACTTGTAATAGTTCTGCTTCCCCAGAGTGTATTTAAAGGAATGACGTACCCAAGCTTTCACCAACCTTTAACGTTTGCCTCATCTATTAGCAGAAAAGGGCTCTCTGGAAAAACATCATCTATCTTAATGTAGCTATCTGCTACAGAACACTTACTATGGAAAAGTCAGAATACTAAACACTATGTATATCTTCTCATTTAAATTCTTGTTATGATACCACCTCTGTGAGGCCTTATATGACCTCCATTTTGAAATCCAAAGATTTAGGAACAGGTTGATGTAGCTAATTAGTAGCCATAGTAAGATTCAAGATTGTTCTTTCTGGTTCTAAGTTCTATTCTCTTACCTACTACTATTGGCGGACTTTAAGAAGTCCACAAAAATAGAAGTTTCCCTCATGCTGAATCAGAGGCACATCATTTAGTATTTGTCTCTTGTATAGTTTCTCTACAATCATACAATGCTGGATTTCAGAGGGTGAAAGAGAGGAATGTAGTCAGGGAGGGATCAGAGGGCGAAATGGAAAAAGAGAGATTCACAAATAAAGAACATGCCATGTGAATTCTGTAAATATTGGTCAGTTGGGCAGAGGGTCTAACCAGTACTCTCAAGGAAATGTTGTGCCTCTTCCCACCATTATTTCACACTTTTCCTGCATTTAGAATATTCTCTGAGTTATACCCTGTACCCCCAGAGATATTTTGATATGAAAGAAGAAAGGGAGGGGAGGAGGAAGAGAAAGGAGAAAACAGGGATAAGACACACTCTAAATCAAGTGACATCATGACATACATATCCAGGTTAATGATTTTGATACAATTGCCAGGAGTACCATATTATCCAGTATATGTGTAATCCTATTTTTACTGTAAGATTTAATCCAAAGCAGAAGCAAATTCTAACATGCATCATCCCAACTAATTCTCCCTATAGTCCAATAAGAAGCAGCTTTAGACAAACGCAATATTTATTTCTCTGTTTTGCCACACTCGCCTAAGATTTTACAGAAAACTTTTAAACAAATGCTCTACTTCATGGATAAGACTGAAATAACAGGAGGCCTACAAAGACATATTGAACTGAGACTAATGCCTTAATCAATGGATTGGAAAAATACAGAACAAAAGTACAACTCACAAATTCCCTTTGTGGTAATTTTGCCTTTTTGAGTTTATCTGAAACAAAAAAACCTCTATAGTTCTTTGGACTGTCCAATCTCCTTGATTTTGGTAACAACTTAGAAAGCCTAAGTTTTATAGCCCCATAGTACAAGGAAAAGTAAAATATGGTAATTATTTAGAAAATATGCCCAACATGAGTATGTCTATACATAGTTAAATTCCATATTGTGAAGGAAAGGTTACACCTCAGAAAGTAACAGAGTGAAGTCATTATAGTGAATAGAAAACTGACTTTATAGTCACACAGATTCTACAACAAAGCCCTTTGACAACTGGTTATGTGACAGACTTACTCAGTTTTCCTAAGTTATATATAGCCTTCTCATATGTACAATGGAAATAAAACATGTATAGTAATATTAAAAATTATATGTACATATCTGAGATACTGATATTCAATTAAAGGCAGTTTGTTTTAAAGTTATAATAATGCCAAGCATTCATAGATTTTTTTTCATTCACCTTTCAAAAACTGAATTGAATATATGAAGATACTTCATTATGTGTCATGTCATATGGAATTTTAAGATTTGAAAAAGCATACATGAGTGTGAGTGGGGGGATCAGACAGAGAGAGAGAACCCCAAACACACTCCCTGCTGAGCGTGGAGCCTGATACAGGGGCCTCACAATCCTGAGATCATGACCTGAGATAAAATCACAAGTCAGATGTTTCACCAACTGATGTAAGCCACCCAGGTACCCCATAGAATTTTTCTATTTATATGTACTTAAATATACAATAATGATAGAGTTAAATTCTGAGGAGTCAGTTTAAAATGTGTTTCAGATACATGCCTGTTCAAAGGTCTACATAAGGACCTGTTTATAGTGGTTACTGCCTGAGACAAAACTAAAAAAAATAGTGTCAAGGTCGAAACTTACTTTTCATAACCTTGGCCATCTTTGAATTTTTCATCTTGAGCACTACACATTCTCATGTGTTTATGTGTATATGTATAAAGTATATAACCTAACAGATGTTAGGAGTGTTAATTTCTGGTTAATTTCAGTGGTTGTGTGTGTGTATAAAAGTTTTTTCTATTTTCTATAAAAGTTGATAATTAGAGGGAGGAATCATGGAATTAGATGCAGCTGACTTTGAACTGTTTTCACCACTTTTTAGCTCCACAACCTTTGCCCACTGTCAACCTGTCCACTACATCATTTTCTCATTTCCAAAAAGAGATTAGTAATAATTTCTTTCAAGTGGGAAGATGGTGCAAATCAAATGAGGTACTGTTGAGGTACCAAGCATTTTTGTTGCTGGTACATAATTAGTGTTGAATAAAGAACAGACCATATTTCCATAATGATCAGGAATTATAAGATGAATATAAACACTGTTTTGAAAAATAAGTTATTACACAAAATATAATTAGATATTATCACCATCCATTTATAAATTATCAGAATTATACATTACCAATAAGTTCACTTATCCTGCAGTAAATATTTTTTCCTGAACCTTAACAGCACCTCTCTGAGATGCTTTCATTATATCTTGTGTTTTAATTATTTTGAATTTTTATTTTACTTTCGCCTTGAACTCCCACCTTCTACAGTTCCAGGAAATCTACCAGAAGATATAATAAAGGATAAATGGATGTCTTTGACCCATGAAGATATCAAACTTCACATAGGTATCTACGCCCTACTCATTATGCACCAAAATCTGGACTATAACCCAGGTTTTCAGAAATTAAACTAGTAGTGTCTTAGCTACTTCAGAATTCCTCTACCAAAAAGTGCTCCTTCTTGTTCTCATACCTCACAATGGCCTACATAACTCCCATTTTGCTCTTATCTTGAATTTTGTCTATCTTGATAGAAGTCTCATAGACTCTCATTAGGAATAGAGATTAAACTAATTTTCTGGGTCCTCTAGTAAAATTCTAGTATTTAAATTCAGGTTGTAAATAGAGTAAGGGCAGGTAAACAAGTAGAAAAGAGATAAGAAAAGGGAAAACAGTAAGCATTTTTCAATTTGGTCTTTCATTCATAAAAAAAATCACAGGATTATTAGAAAATTATAGGAAGAGGGCACTTAGAAATGATTTAATCCAAGTTTTTCATTTTACTTTTGAGTCAATTAAGATTCAGGAAAGTTATATAACATGAGAAATTTACACAATAGCTATAAAATTGAGGCAAGAGGGAGATCCCTGGATGGCTCAGTGGTTTAGCACCCGCCTTTGGCCCAGGGTGTGGTCCTAGAGTCCCAGGATCCAGTGCCGCATCAGGCTCCCTGCCTGTGTCTCTGCTCTCTCTCTCTCTCTCTCTCATGAATAAATAAAATTTTAAAAAATAAATAAAAATAAATAAATAAAATTGAGGCAAGAATAAATCCACTGTGCTAGAATATAAGCCTACAGGTTTGGTGATTCTTTGTATCACTAGCATAGGTCATAGACATTGTGGTTAACAATAGGATACCAGTCATGAAAATATAGTCCTTGTCCTTGCTGTTCTTTAAGTGAGAGTCTAATTGGCCAGAAATGTCATAAATGAAATAGGAAATATAGGGTAATAAAAAGCCTTTAAAAATCTATAAGAAGAATCCCAGGAGAAGCTTAACAAACTTCAGAATTTTCTCTGCAATGGCTGGCCCCTTTGCTTTGCAAATGAATATGCATCTGACCAGCCATTACCTAAAGTTTTCTGAAATTATTCGGATATTCTGATGTTTTTCCCTTTCAGTTCCATTCCCTTATATATCCATTTAGTCTCCAAGGAGGCATTAAACTAATTACCTCTGTATAAAATAATTACAGCAACAATCTCCAGAATATTTTTTTTCTCCTTCCATAAGCTGAGTTGTCATCACTTTAAGAAGTTCATGTTCCTTCCCTACACAACCAGTCAACCTGACAGCATTTGGAAAGAAGGATAACCAAAACAACAACTTGTCTAATGCATGCCTCAAATGCCAGATCAAATTGTTAGGGGAGGTTAGGGAGAAAGGTGGTGGTGGGGAACTGGAGGGAACAATGAAATCTTGTTCCATCGCCACTAACATGGTATGTGAATTCAACATAATGCCTTACATCTGGAATCACAAAAGCATGATTAAGGAAAACAGAATTGTAGGGCTTCTTCTCATCTGTGTCCTCTAGTTTGTAATTTGTTGAGGTGATGTATTAATTTTCTAGTGCTGCTTTAACAAATTACCACAAATTTAGTGGCTTAAAACAACATATTTTATTATCTTATAGGTCTGAAGGTCAGAAGTCCAAAATCAGTCACTGGCCTAAAATCAAAATGTCAGCAAGTCCAGGTCATTCTGGAAGCTCTAAAGGGAGAGTTCACTTCCTTTTCTTTTTTAGCTTCTAGAATTTATCTATAATCCTTTCCTCATGACCTTTTTCTTACTCCAACCTCCTGCTTCTATATTCATATCTTCTACTCCTGACTTTGTGCCTCCATCTTATAATCACACCCGTGATCACACTGGGCTGATCCAGGTAATTCAGGATAATTTCCCTATTTCAAGACCTTAAACGCAACCACATCTGCAAAGTTGATTTGTCATGTATGGTAACATTTTCCCAGGTTTTAGGAATTAAGACATCAACAATTTTGTGTATGATCTATAAATTCCCAGAAACAAACCACCAGAACTGAAACAGGAAAAAGTGGAAAATTTAAACAGACCCATTACCAGCAAAGGAATGAAATCAGTAATCAAAAACTTCCCAACAAATAGAAGTCCAAAACCAAATGGCTTCACAGGTATATTCTACCTTTAAAAATAGTTAATATCTATTTTTTCAAACTATTCCTACAAACAGAAGAGGAAGGAAAACTTCCAAATCCATTCTTTGAGGCCAGAATTACTCAGATACCAAAATCAGATAAAAACTCAACAAAAAGAGAGAACTACAGGCAATATCTCTGATGAACATAGTTACAAAAATCCTCAACAAAACACTAGCACCAGGATGAAGTGAGATTTATTCCTGGGTTGCAAAGATGGTTCAATATTCACAAATCAAAGAACATGATACATCACATTAATAAAAGAAATAATAAGAACCATATGATCATTTCAATAGATGGAGAAAAAAGCATTTGATGAAGCATAATATCCATTCAGGATAAAAACCCTCAACAAAGCAGGTTTAGAAGGAACATACCTCAACATAATAAAGGCCACTTATGAAAAACCCACAGCTAACATCACATCCAATAGGGGAAAAACAAAGCCTTTACCCTAAGGTCAGGAATAAGACAAAAATGTCCACTCGTGCCATTTTATTCAACATAGTACTGTTAGTCCTAGCCACAGCAATCAGAAAACACAAAGAAATAAATAGCATCCAAATCAAGAAGGAAGAAATAAAACTTTTGCTATTTATAGATGACATAATACTATATATATAGAAAACCCTATAGATTCCACCAAAAAAACCTGCTACAACTGATAAATGAATTAAGTCACAGGATACAAAAATCAATGTACAGTAATCTATTCCATTTCTACACACCAATAATGAATCATCAGAAAGAGAAATTAAACATTCCCATTTATAATTGTACCAAAAACCACCAGATACCTAGGACTAAACCTAAACAAAGAAGTGAAAGATCTGTATTCTGAAAACAAACAATTAGAATTCTAACAAACCTAAAATTTGTATGGAAGCACAAAAGACCCTGACTAGCTAAAGCAATCCTGAAAAAGCAAAGCTGGAGGCATCACAATTCTGGACTTTAAATTATATTATTAAGCTGTAGTGATCAGGACAGTATAGTACTGGCATAAAAATACACAGATCAATAGAACAGAATAGGAAATCGAGAAATAAACCAATAATAATGACCAATATGGTCAATTAATCTTAGACAAAGCAGGAATGAATATACAATGGGAAAAAGATAGTCTCTTCAGTAAATGGTGTTGAGAAAACTGGACAACATATGCAAAAGAGTGAAACTGGGTCATTTTCTTACACCATACATGGAAATAAATTCAAAAGGGATTTGGATTAATAATAAATAAATAAAATAATTAATAATGATAAAATAATAAATAAATTCAAAATGGAATTTGAATAAATTAAAAAACCTAAATATGAGACTCAAAACCATAAAAATACTTAAAGAGCACAGGCAGTTATGTCTCTGATATTGGCCAAAGATAGATTCCCTGAGGTAAGGAAAACAAAAGCAAATTTCAACCATTAGGACTACATCAAAATAACAAGCTTCTGCACAATGAAAGAAACAATAAATAAAACTAAAGGCAACCTATAGAATAGGAAAAGTTACTTTCAAATAACATATCTGATAAAGGCTAACATCCAAAACATGTAAAGAACTTATAAAACTCAACACTTAAAAGACAAATAAACCAATTAAAAAATGGATAGAAGACATGTAGAGACATTTCTCCAAAGACATGTGAAAAGATACTATTACTCATCATCAGGGAAATGCAAATCAAAACTACAATGAGATATCACTTCATACTTGTTAGAATGGCTAAAAAAAATTTAAAAAATTTTAAAAAACACAGGAAACAACAGGTGTTGGTGATGATGTAGAGAAAAAGGAACCCTTCTTGCATTGTTGCTGGGAATGGAAACTGAAGCAGCCACTGTAGAAAAGCTTATGGAGGATCCTCAAAGTTAAAAACAGAGCTACCTTATGATTCAGCAATCTCATTCTTGGTTATTTTACCCAAAGAATACAAGAACACTAATTCAAGGGGACACAAGCACCCTTCTGCTTATATTAATCCATCTATTCTTTAGTTTTATTTATTCATCTTGATATCAATTCATTCAATCTTTCAAGATAAATTTATTGTATGTCTCTTTATTTATTTATTATTTATTATTATTATTTATTATTATTATTATTAGTGAATCAAATAATCAAAGTCATGGTCTCTTTTTGTGGAACAGAAAAAAAAAATCCAGGAATAGAAGGTCAATGACATTCTACTTTAAAAAATTTGTAAAGCAAAGCAAGAGAATAAACAATGACAGTGTTACCACACAATGATTAAGGAAGGCCTCTCTGAGGAGGGAGAGCCTACATTAGTCTTGAACAGGAATATTCCACGTGAAATAATTGGGAATAGAATTCTAGGCACAAGAAATGGAGGCCAAGTGCCCTGAGGCAGGAACAAGGTTAGTGTATTTGAGAAATATTCAGGACAGCAGTGAGGTGGGAAGAGGCTAAGAAGTAAAAATATGATGGGAGATTAGTGTGGAGAAGTATTCAACTGAGAGATCAGATACAAAATTATATAGGGTTGAAAGTAATTCATGGATTTATAATAAGAACATCACATGATTTGATTGAATGAAGCAGCATTATAGAGGAACAAAAGTAAACATACGGATCACCAGTTGAGACAGATTGCAAAAGTCTGACTGGGAACTGATGATGCCTTACACTACGGTTCATTTTTATGATAAAAACTGTTTAGATTTGACATGTACTTTCAAGGCAGAGAAAATGGGATGCGTCACATGACTGTCTATACAGAATGAGATAGAGGTCAAAGAAGATTCCTGAAATTCTTGTCGCACTGTTCAAAGACAAAGCTGTATGTAAACTGTAGAACACTGGTGTAAGAAGATTCAGGGGTTTTTGTCTGTTTTGGATGGTAGGTGTTAAATGCTTCGTCATCATCCAAGGGGAAATGTTGCTTACAGGTATTTACCAGCCAGGAAATTTCTAGAGGAATTGGGGCTGGAATTCCAAGTATAGGAGTCACTAGCTTATAATGAATCCACATATTTTCATGTAAAGGGCTTATTTCCTTTTTTTCTTTCTTCATTGTTAACTTGCTACTCTACAAATTACAGATGTTTATCTGTACTACAACAATCTACTTTGACTTCACATATTTCTCATTCTTTTTATTTGATATTTAATATAACAGTATTTATATTTACTTTAGATAGTTCTATTAGAAGTTTGCAAAAACAGAAATTCATCACGAGATAGACTGGTAAAAACACTGATTTAACATGTAAGAGTAGGTCTTAGGGTTAGGTAAACAATGGTCTTTAGTCCATTTATCAGTGGTGTTTTCCAGATACAAAGATTTTTGCTTCCCTTTAACTTTGCAACTTCAGTAACTATACAAATATAATGCAATAACCTGATTACAATAGTAATATCCTGCATTTATAGAATCCACAATTTGCTCAAAAATATTGATTGGCCCTTTGCCATATGCAGAATCAATCTAAATGTTAGGTATATAGTTATGAACAATACAGACAAAACTCCCTCCCTTCATGGACTTTACATTCTAATGCACAAGGTATAATTTAAACAAGTAAAATATAATATTAGTTTAGGAAATACAGATATATGTGTATGTTTCCACATATATACACACATGTGCACACATTATCAGATTTCAAGACTATGAAATATTAGGAAGTGGATGCCATCTCATATAAGGTGCCCAGAAAGTCTCACTGAATAGGTAAATTCTGAGCAGAGATCTGAAGGAAACAAATTTGAGGCTGAAGGTTATACAATCAGAGAGCAATGCCTACTCAAACTGCCTAGATACTATAAGGGATGAGATACTGCTGATGTGTTTTCTTAAACATCCAAATAGCAATTCTTCCTCTAAATTTCAGTTAAGAAGTTACTTCTTCCTTGATAATGAAAAATGGTAACCTGCTGTAATCTCAAAATATCTACATTGCTTGAATTGTGTAGACCATAATTATGAACATATTAAAAATCCAAATCCTAACATGTGCACACATACATGCACGCACAAAATCACACAAAATTTAATAAGTGTCACTGAAAGAAGAGAAACACTGAAGAGAGAAACAACCTTTCTTCTACTTCAGGTCAGTGTCCTCAGGGGAAAAAAATGAAATGTTTCTATACATGGCTTAGCATTTTAGGAAGTTATGGGATAGAATAGAACAATTATTAAAAGTAATTTTACTTTTATTAACTTAAATCATGGAAGTAGCTTAAGATATTTGAGTTTTTGAGGCCATATAATTTATCCATACCTATATATTATATGTAATGAAAACTGTCATTATTTGTAATATATTGCAACTAGAATTTATTCCTTCAATGAACTACTTTCACCCATTGAATAGATGTTTACTGAGTATTTACAGAATGAAGAGAATCCATATAAGTTAATAATATTATCCTAAGCATATTTTTGTTTCAGCATTTTGTACTTGTTCTTTCCTGTCTGGTATGTTCTTCCCCCAGATCTTTGCAAGTGTAGTTACTCAGATCTTAGCTGCAAAGACAGGTCCCTCTTTCATATCATAGCCACAACAACTTTGATCATTCTTCCCTTTACTCTTAAGATTTATGAACTAATATTACACTATATTGTGTAATATAGTGCCTTATGTTGCTTTATGGAGATTGTATTCTATTATTTTTTTAAAAATTTTATTTATTTATTCTTGAGAGACAGAGACAGGGTAGGGGGGAGGCAGAAACATGGCAGGGGGAAAAACAGGCTCCATGCAGGGAGCCCGACATGGGACTCGATCCTGGGTCTCCAGGATCACGCCCTGGGACGAAGATGGGCTAAACTGCTGAACCACCCAGGCTGCCCAATTGTGTTCTATTAATATATTGGTTTCTTGATATGCTTATCCCACCCTGCAGTAGAAGTGAACTCTAAGACAAAAAATGTGTCTGTTTACCGTTTTTAGCCATGTATCTCACTATCTGGAGTAGTGCCTAGAATACATAATGAGTTCAATATTAAAACGGATTAAAACATGAAAAAGGTCATGGCATATGTCATCAAAATACCCACTGTTCAATAGAGGATCTTACACATGAAGTCTTCAGTTTAAAACAGCATAGAGTAGGAAAAGGAAAAAAATTATCTAAGTATCCTTGAATTTTAAACTGAAAATTATAATCATATCATTGAAAATCCAGAGAAAAAAATAGTCAACAGGCTCTTAACCAGAACATTCTGCTTTCACCTAATTTTATATGGGAGGGAAAAAAATCAGCATGTTCAAAGAATCTAGTTATAGGACTCAAACATTAAAGAAATGGTGACAGTAGTATTATATAAAATAACAAGCACAAAAAACTTAAGTTTTAGTACTCAAATGTAATTGAAAGTGTTAAATATTCAACATTCTCATTCTCTTGTCATTTCTCTGCCTTATCAATTTTTACCTCTTGTTCTTCAACATAGCTCTAAATGATGCCCAAACAACAACAAAAAAATATTTTCTTCTAGAGTTTTTAGTCATGAGGGCAAGAGATCAAAAGCATGTGTTAAATACAGACTACAAATGAATAGAATGAAACCTAAAATATCAATATGGCAAGTGAGTGAACATCTTATGCATTTGTTATTTCCAGTTAAGATTCTACTGAAAATATCATGCATGATATATCCTAGTATATCCAGTCTTGAAACTTACTGAACTGTTTGAAGCCATTCTATTTAATCTCAAAATAGTTTCCTTATTTTTTTTTAAAGATTTTATTTATTCATTCATGAGAGATACAGAGAAAGATGTAGAAATATAGGCAGAAGGAGAAGCAGGCTCCACAGAGGGAGCCCGATGTGGGACTCAATCCTGGGACTCAATCCTGGAACTCTGGGATCAAGACCTGAGCTGAACACAGAATGCTTAATCGCTGAGCCACCCAGGCATCCCAATAGTTTCCTTATTTTAGAAGGTATGCCTTTTCTACTTACATTTCTATAGCAAGAATTTTTCATTCATCCTTTCTTTAAAAATTATAATGCTTTATTATTTTCATAAATTTATTGATGATGACTAATAGAAAATATTCTCCATGCCTCACCAATATACTCCCTTGGACATTCATCCTCCTTGCTTAAAAATTTGATAAACTTTATTTCAGAGGCAGTAGAGAACTTCCTTTCAATAGCCTAAACATCTAACCACAATCAACCAAATTTTATCTCCAACTATGCAGGATCCCTCAAAGTACTTTTCAGCAAATCATACATACTAAGAAAAAAATTCCTGTGAACATACACCTTCGACCTTTTGCAAAATGTAATGACTTTACATTTTGCAAAATGTAATGCAAAATAGCAAAATAAAATCAGTTTTATTCTTCACATCTAATTTTTTTTTTGAAGTTTGATTTTTACTCCTCCATGAAACTATGCAAATATTTTTCTAGAGGGGTATTTCTGTATTCTAAACTCATATTTTAATTCATACATAGCTATAATGGGACTATGAAAGTGTAAATTTGGGGATCCTTGGGTGGCTCAGCAGTTTAGCGCCTGCCTTCCACCCGGGGTATGATCCTGGAGTCCCAGGATCGAGTTCCATGTCGGGCTCCCGGCATGGAGCCTGCTCCTCCCTCTGCCTGTGTCTCTGCCTCTCTCTCTCTCTCTCTCTCTCTCTCTCTCTCTTTCTGTCTCTCATGAATAAATAAATAAAATCTTTTAAAAAAAGTGTAAATTTAAGTTAGTAAAATTATGAACTCAATTCTTTAGTCACACTTCCTCAAATGTTTACAGGTAGGTAATGGCTACCATACTGAACATACAGGCCAAAGGGCTGGCTTTTGGAGGATGTCAACAGAAGACTTGAATTTTAGAAAACATAGAAGTCCGGTGGATACAATAGCCTTTTTCTCACAGTTGAGTGGCTGTCCTTTAGAAGGAAGATCTAACTTGGTATCCCCAAAGGTCAAAGTGAGGTAATAGCTAAAAACTGTAAGAAAATGAATTTTGGCTCCATATTAGGAAACAAATTTACTCTCAGGCCATAAAAAGTGGAGACACTTCTTGAGGAGCATAAAGTAGAGGAGTGTATAGTAGAAATTTATATAGGAGAGTTGAGCCTGGAAGAGTGGCTGAGTTATATGACTAAAAGGAACTGTCCTGCTACTGGTACGGTTAATGTCTTGAATGGTCAGTGAGAGACAGCAATGCTTGCTTAAATTTCCACAGATAAATTCTGTGAACACTGGAATATATACTCTTAGCCCTAGCTCAGTACGATTGAACTAGAAGTTCTGAGATAAATATCTGATAATCCATGTATTTAATACATGCCCAAGTGATTAATATTTAGAAGAAAGCTAGGAAATCAAGGTGAATGGTATCATCTTCTATCACTGAAGGAAATGCAACAGCACTATTTGTCAAAGGCTAGCAGAAAGATTTACAGCTGCCTATGAAAAAATAAGCAAAAGTTGGAAAAATAGAAAAAAGAAGTATATCTTAGAAGATGAGCTCAGAAAGGACTATGGAATATATATATATATATAATCAGTAAGAGACAGTGTTGCCTTTTTAACATATTTAAAGTGTGGAAAAAATACACATTTCCTTCCACTAGGATGTTTACATTTCAAAAATACAATTAATGAACATAAGTAAATAAAATGCTGATGACATCTTTATAGAACACTATCCTGACCATGTAAAGAAAAGCTGGAGTTACCAGACTGATTCAAGCTCAGTAAGGTAGGAGCATATATACATGGAATCAAATATATATGTTTTAAGAGGAAACTAAGCATTGAGAATAAATCACTTATATTCAAGTGACTAAAACTTGGTACATATTAAGGAAACCATGTGTGTTTGCTTAGCTGGAGTAGAGAAATTTACACAGGTGATAATACAAGATGACAGGAGTAAGGAAATAGGTTAGAAACAGAAAGAGATAACTGGTTAGTATTAATGGCTTTAATTTAATTCAGTAGACAAGTATTTATTGAGTAACTACTCTATGCCCAGCACTGCACTGTATTTCAATAGAGAAGGAATATTTTGGTATATCATCACATTTATATGCTCCTTAATTTGAAAGTGGAATAACAATAAGTGTTTTTCAGTGATAACCATAATTATGGAGTATGGATATAATAAGGATATGAAGGTTTCCTATAATTTAATCATGTTTTTCTCGCATGGCTCTTAGATGTATCTCTTGAATCAGAATTCAATGATTAGGATCCATAGACTGCATCTACACAAGAAAATTGAAGTGCACAATCACTCAAAAATCATAGGATCATTGATATTTCCAGACTATATTACACTCCTACATTATTCAGATTTTCTGGTTTCACTTTTTTTTTGACACTTTAAGTCCATGTGGGTCTGAATTACATAAAATGATGAAGTAGAATCAGCATCAACAATACCAATAATGGATGTGAGACATTAGCTGAGAAATGACACAAGAAAAGCAGGAAGAGAATCAAAGAGGGCTTAGCTAGGGGCATGTGGATGGCTCAGTTGGTTAGGTGTCTAACTCTTGATTTTGGCTCAGATAATGATCTCTGTTGTGAAATCTGAGTCCTGCATCAGGTTCTGTACTCAAAGGGAGTGGCTTGAAATTCTGCACCATTGCCTCTGCTGCTGCCCCTTCTCCCACTTGCATACTTGTTCTCCCTCCCTCTCTCTAAAATAAATAAATCTTAAAAAAATAAGGAAGAAGAAGAAGAAGAAGAAGAAGAAGAAGAAGAAGAAGAAGAAGAAGAAGAAGAAGAAGGCGGCTTAGTTACATTCTTAATGAGGCTACCAGCAATTTGAGATTTCTACTTTCCCTTCTGACTCACAAAAAAAATTAATCTGGAATGTGATTCAATAGACCCCAAATCATAACTTCTAGAAAGTCTTTTTTTATATATACATGAACAGTTCATTAGACATATTCATTAAAGGTTGAATTCAGTTATGCCTTTTATGGGATTTATTAGCTCAATAAAATTTTATTATTAATTTATTATATACTAGGCAGTATGTTAAACACGGGGATACAGGAATAATTAAGCCATGGACCCTAGCCTCAGGAATTTCATAATATAGAAGACTGACTTGAAAACTATTAACTAGAATACTCATTAATTTTTTTTAAAGATTTTATTTATTTATTCATGAGAGACACAGAATGAGAGAGAGAGAGAGGCAGGGACACAGGCAGAGGGAGAAGCAGGCTCCATGCAGAGAGCCCAACGTGGGACTCGATCCTGGGTCTCCAGGATCTGCCCTGGGCTGAGGGCAGCGCTAAACCTCTGAGCCACCCAGGATGCCCCTCATTAATTTTTTAAACTAATAAATATTGTGTAGTAAACATGCACTAGGAACCATGCAAGATGTTCTAGATGATGGGTAGGTATGGTAAGCAGAATAATGCCCCTTCAAAGATATCTATATTATAATCCATAAAATCCGTGAATTTGTTACCTTATGTGACAGAAGAGACTTTGTGTTTAAATTAAGGATACTGAGTTAAACAAAATATGCTGGATTATATAGGTGGGCTGAATATAATCATGTAAGAATCCTAGAAGTAAAAGAAAAAGGTCAATGAATTTGAAAATGGAAGAAGGGACGATGGCCAGGGAATGTAAGCAAGCCCCTAAAAGTTATGAAAGCAAGGAAACAGATTCCGTCCTAAAACCCTCAGGAAAAACAAAAACACATGTATCTCTGATGACATTTCAATTTTAACCCAGTAGCACTCATTTCAGAGACTTCTAACCACCATAACCATAATACAACTAATTTGTGTGGTTTTAAACCACCATGCTTGTGATAATTTGTTACAGCAATGAAAGGAAGCCAATACATTCACTAGTAGTGGTTACAGGCAAGTAAATGAACACATGAAGAGGAAAAGAGATGTAAAAATACCACACAGATACAGTACTGTAAAAATACTGAGAATTCACAATGAGCAGTTAAAATTTTGAATCACAGTAGCCTTTAGCAAATAGGTGAGGTTTGAACTTGGTCCTCAAAAATGCCCAGGAGTTAATCAATTAAAAACAGAAACACCCTCTCGAACAAGAGCATCTGAAAATGTCAAAAGACAGGAGAAAACTTAGTGTAGGATAAGTGTAAGATAAGGAAGAGAATGACAAATGGAGGAAGGTCATACTCTTCAACTCCAAGAAGCATACTCAGTTGCAGCCCATGTGAAGGTGTGTATACTGCACAATCTCATGGAGACTACGATGTGTGGTGTTGTGTCCAAATGGGGCCCCGAGGATGCTCTATGAACAGGCTGATAGGGGTCTGTAGGTGAGAAGTGTACTGAATACCATCCTAAATCATGTGAATCTATCTGTTACTCACTAGGGCCCTATAAGAAAATGGATGAATAGGAACAGATGAATAGGAAGATGAATAGGAACATTCATGTTCCTTAGAAAGAAGCATCCTTAATAGATTCTACATTTAGAAAGATAACAGAAGCATGAGGAATGTACTAGAAGGTTCTAAGGGTAAAGGCTTAAGCTATAATTTTATAAGTATACACATCCAAGCTAATCTGTTAGAAAAGGTACATGGGAAATACTGTCAAGAATTTAAGCCCTGAACCGATGCAGTTTTATACTGAGTTACTCATTATTATCCTCTTCAATTCTTAATTAACTGAAACACTAAGGTGGCCAATGAAAAGGGTTTCCTTTTTTTAAAATACCTCTGAATCAAAATAAATCACGAAGATCTGTTTTGCTTCATAAGGGAAGATGAAATGATCAGAATACAACCAACAACTGTTTTGCTGTGATCTTTATTGACATTTTGTACTAAGAGTAGAAGTCATATCAAATTGTCAAATTCATACTTCAGGGATCCCTGGGTGGCGCAGCGGATTGGCGCCTGCCTTTGGCCCAGGGCGCGATCCTGGAGACCCGGGATCGAATCCCACATCGGGCTTCCGGTGCATGGAGCCTGCTTCTCCCTCTGCCTATGTCTCTGCCTCTCTCTCTCTCTCTGTGTGACTATCATAAATTTAAAAAAAAAAAAAAAAGTTAAAAAAAAATTCATACTTCACCGATTCCTTATTCTTTGATTTACACTTCTCACTTTTTTCCTATGCCAGAATAATTGCCAGTTGCTTGCTAGGAAGTAGCACAATTCATGAATTAAGCACCAGCTAATGTCTCAGGGATTCAAAGATTTGCTTTAGCCCAATTCACTTAATTCATCTTGTTCTCTTGATCTTAAAAGAATGGAAGAACTAGCCTCTATAACCTTACAGGAATATTCAACACTGACAAGTATGTGGAAATAGTGGAATATTTCAATATAATCACCTTTAGTACCCTTTTTATACTATGTAACAATGAGAATGTTAAAGATATATGCATTTTTCATTGGATGGCTAAAGAATAAGAAAAAACTTGATGATCAACATAGATTATTATTTGATTTGGCACCCATGTTGTGACAGTTTTCCTCAGTATAGGAATGAAAGGATACCAAAATATATTTAAATTATCATGCTCTGCAAGGGTCTGAAAGTATTTTCTCCATTCTATTTCAAATTCATCTGACCAGTACCAGAATATAATATATAATTTATAGCATAACTCTTCACAACATTGATATTGAAAATAATAAAATCAACAAATCATGGAAAATAGGGTAATTGGTGAAAACCTCAAAAAAAGTACTCTTCATCTAATATTTTCCAAAATATTTTTCATGGAATGTTCATAAAGATGACATGAAAAATGAAGCTCATGGTGAAATAAGTTTGAGAAGTGCTGAGTAAGATAAAATTAAAACAGGCTTCTTTGCTTTAAACCTATACAGAGTCACTAATAAGTTAGTAAATGTGCATCCAACAAGGCGGCAGGTTTTGTGTCAATGACTAAATTCATTTCACCACAGAACCTTTTTGTTTTTTCCCTGCCCAGCATTTACAAAACAATTGTTCCATAGAATAATATGCAGTGAAAAGTGCTGTTCTGGAGAAGAGCAGGCAATATTTCAAGAAAACATTTATAAAGAAAGATGAGGTCAGTTATTAGTGGGTTTCTGCTTATGTCTCCAAGGATTCAAAGAAGAGTAAATGAGAGTCAATTAAGCAAGAGACATTTATGTTAGATGAATAGGAACATTTCTCATAAGGAAGCCAGCCTGTTTAAATGTAAGTGCTTGAAGATGGCATGTATTGCGTTAAGGGCCAAGAAAGACTGGAACATGCAAATTATCTGTTTCTGTTTATGCAGTGAAAATGCCAATTGTCAATATTTGAAAAGTTATAGAAACTGATGGATTATAAATATAACAAATCCATTGGAATAGGAAGACATTTCAAAGTAAGAATTATCAGGAATAAGAATAATTCATTTTCAAGAGATTTGTGGATAAGAATAATAATATAACATTCTCAAAGAATGAAGAAAGACAATGGTTTCTCTAAAAATGATTAATATTTTGTCCATGGTGATTAAATTTGAGTCAAAATCAAAGAGCAAATGTGAGGTTCCAAAATTGGCAGGATCAAAGTGATGAGAAATATAAGAGAAGGTCAAACTAGACTGAAGTTATTTTTTAGCAGAATTCTTTCCTTGCTGAGTTTAAAGAGACCAAAATGAGATGGTTAAGAGATTTTTGAGAAGATAAGACACTTTTCCACAAAATTATTTTTGGAGTCAATGAATGCAGGACTTCCATGTAAAGACTTAGAAAAACATGGAATTTTTGGACAGACATCAGGACTCAAAAATTCGGGATCCCTGGGTGGCGCAGCGGTTTGGCGCCTGCCTTTGGCCCAGGGCGCGATCCTGGAGACCCGGGATCGAATCCCACGTCAGGCTCCCGGTGCATGGAGCCTGCTTCTCCCTCCTCCTGTGTCTCTGCCTCTCTCTCTCTCTATGACTATCATAAATAAATAAAAAAAATTAAAAAAAAAAAAAAGGACTCAAAAATTCAGCTGTTCATGATAACTTAATGCCTGATTTTTAGCAGACTTTTGGACATATCTTTGCTCTTTGGGAGAATATTTAAATAAAAGGACAGTAGAATAAAAGGTAAGGTAAATTATGTTTTTTGAAGTCAGCCCATTAAAGTCTGCTTATGTTTATGAGCATCATACAAATTTTATAATCATGCAAATTCTAAGGAGTAAAGGAGACAGAGAGTACATGATAATTATTATCATGTAAATAAGAGAGTAAAAATAATTATTTGAAAAACCTAAGAAATTATGGGGATTTTCACCGAAGGAAAAAAGTGGGAATTATGTTACAAACAATCCAGAAATGAAAACATTGTTATTTTTTCAAGATTTTTTCCCCAAATCATTGAGAATGCCAAAGAAGCTGTTGAAATAGTTGAAGGAATTACAGGATTATATACTTCTGTAAAATGAGTTTTATGTTTGCAATAAGGAGACTATAAGCAAATATTTACTCATTAGAAGGCTCAGGTCAAGAGTCAATTGCTACAAGGAAGCTTTCAATTCTCCTTTGCCCATATACCTCCTCATCCTAAAGCAGAGTTAACAGTGAACTATTCCCCTCTAGGATTTCTATACTTTTGGCATTAAAAAATGACTTTCAACTCATTCACTCAGGAAATGTGCATTCATTCTCAAAAGACATGCTAGCCCTAGCTAGCATGAGCTAATGTTACCATGCAGAGGGAATTCGAAGCTAAGAAAATCACAAATATGTATGCTCAAGCAGCTCATACAATTACCTCAACTACTTTCTTGCTCTGGGAACATGATTTTAATTGTAAAATAGGGATAATATTACATCAGGATTACGTCAATATAAATCACACTAAGCCTAGTCCATAGGAAGAGTTTAACAAATGTTTCTTTGCTTCCATTTTAGAACTATTGTATTCCATCTACCAGAAGCCTTGCTGTGTTACAGTGATCCATTTCCAAAGATCTGTTCATTTTCGTTGTGTTTTGTTTGTCTTTCTTCTCTACCAGATAACAATTTTCATATAGACAAACTAATTTACTCATATTTTTTCATACCCTAACTCAATGGCTAGCCAAGAGCTAATACCCAATACCTAAGACTGAAAGAGGAAAAAAGGAGTAATAAGCAGTCAGGGAAATATGTAAAAGAATGGCCATCATAGAGAGAGATAAAAGTACTTCAGTGAAGTAAAGGGCTCCTCAGAAAAACTAAAACAAATATCAATAAACAAAATGTAAAATCATTGAAACAGAAAAAAAAAAAAGAACAAATATATTATGGCTTTACCACTTCTGCTTTTTCTAGGGCAGCTAAAGTAATGACTTTTGTTCTTGCTCCCTCTTTTTTTTCCATTTAAGACAGCAAAGTAGGGGCATCTGAGTGGCTCAGTTGGCTAAGCGTCTGCCTTTGGTTCAGTTCATGATCCCAGAGTCCTGGGGTTGAGCCTTGCCTTGGGTTCTCTGCTCAGCAGAGGCCTGTTTCTCCTTCTCCCTCTCCCTGCTGCTCTGCCTACTTGTGCGCATGCTCTGTCAAATAAACTAATGCAATCTTAAATTTAAAAAGGCAAAGTAAATGCCATTACTCTTAGATTTTACCAATTTTCTTTCCATTTATGTTTGCCAACTGGCTCCAAATCCTAAAGCATACTTCCATGCATGAGGTTCCCCTACATGGAATGCCTTTCCTAAACATGTCTACTTAGAAATATATTCATTTTTCAGGTATGAGTTTAAAATCCTGCTTTTTATGTGATTGTTTTTATATATTACCAGGCAGACCAAAGTATGATTTCTTCTATATGCATGTTGTCCTATCAATATCTCCATTAAAGCAACTGTATTATCAATTGACCATGATCTTAATTTATAAAAATAGCTAGATTTGAGTCCACATAAGACATTTTTAATAGATTGAATCCATTAATATTCACAAAAATTCTACATGGAAGGCACTATTTTTTACAAGATCAACCATTATGTAAGTGAGAAACTCAATAAAAGTCCAGAGTGGGGAAAAAGATTTTTTCTTTGACATTGAAAATCTTTGGGGTTTGTTTTTCACTGTTGAAAGACATTTGATGTCTTTTTAAAAAAGAGTTTATTTATTTATTCATGAGAGACAGAGAGAGAGAAAGAGAGAGAGAGAGAGGCAGAGACACAGGCAGAGGGAGAAGCAGGCTCCATGCAGGGAGCCCAATGTGGGACTCGATCCCAGGTCTTCAGGATCACACACTAGGCAGTGCTAAACCATTGAGCCACTTGGGCTGCCCTGTCAAAGACATTTGAATAAATGAAAATATCCTTATTCTTTATGTCCTCATGACTCAACAGGTATATGGAATAAATATATATGTATATCTATATATATATCCATATATAAATATTTTAAAGGCAGACAAAAGTGATAGCTTGTGGATAAAAAGGAGGATTTTAAAGTGGGAATATTTCAATCATGGTTTAAGAGAGAAAAGATTTTTAATTAGTGATAGGAGACTTGTAGTTTCAGTTTCAAAATGTAAAGTACTTACAAGCTTTCACTCTCATCTTTACAAGAAAATACTAGAAAATCTGAAAAACAGTAACTTTTTGTGGACCTAAGAATTGAGGTTATATGGCAAACTGCTACCTTGAAATTAGTATCAGACATCTGTAGAGGGTCTCAAACAAGACCTGTTTACCTGGAGGAGCCTCTGGAGATACAAATAAATAAAAATATTTGAATGGCAATTTTGATATATTCCTCAGACTGAGTGTGCACTAATCTGAAAGTGAGAAACTCCTGGGGAATATTATCTTAGATGGGGCCTTCACAACATTTGTGGGTATTAGCACCAGGATACACTCCCCACCCCCAAGATGAACATTTAAGTTAAAAGCTATCAAAACCCAAGGGATTCAGGAAAAACTCTACTCTCTCAATCACCTGCTTCCACCAGGAAGGGGACTATTAATAGATTCCTCTTCACCAAAAAAAAAAAAAAAAAAAAAAAGGATCTGCTTAATGGGGCATAATGTATCTCACCTTCCTACTAATGGCCTTTCTCCACTTTGTATCCTCAGATCCCTACCTCTTTCCTTAGGTCATGTAAGGATCATGTTGCCTCATTGTCTTTGGCATTTCCAGGTCTGTGTGGATTCCCTTTACATATGCTACTAAATTATTTTCTTCTGTTATTCTATCTCATGTCAATTTGATTCTCAGTCCAGCTAGAAGGACCTTGAAGGGTAGAGAAAATTCTTCCTCCCCAACAATTCCCAACAGACTCAAATGCTAAAGATGCTAAAAGATCCCCTCAAGATGTCAGAAAGTGGAGTGGAAAGGTCATCAATATACAGTATGTACTAAGCTTTCTCCATAGTAAAGTACAACTCCACAAGGATGGACATCTTATCCTTCTGGAGAAAGTACATAATTCCTACTTCAGTACTCTCTAGACTTATCTTACCAAAGGGCAGGGCAGGGGGATGGGCAGGCACTCTCTGTCAGGTCTCCAAAGAAATGAATGAGAATGCTGCAGCTAGGAAGGAAATTAGAACTGGGCAAAATGCTATATCCCTGGGGGAAATGATTGTGAGGATCACAGCTCCAAAACACAGGCCCACTAAAAGATGAACATTTAATCTTATCTGTACCTTACTGCCATACCAAGAAAGTTCTTATATAATGACTGAGCAGCTGAAAGTTATTTTATGGATATGATACACTGATTCTAAAGTTTACAATGAAAAGCAAAAGACATAGAAGGAAAATATTCAGTATTGAAGAGAATATAGGCTACTGAAGAACAAAGTTGGAGAACTGATACTACTCACTTCACAACTTACCAGAAGTTTACCATAATCAAGGGAGTGTATTGTGTGTCAACCATACTCAAAGAAAAAGAAAGTTACAGAGTGTGGATTGGTTAAAGAACATACAAATAGAGAAATGAAACTTATTAGAGAACTAAATAGATCCCCATTAATATAGTCAACTGATCTTTGGCAAAGATCAGGCAGTATAAGGAGCATATATAGTCTCTTTGACCAATGATGCTGGAACAATTGAACAAATCAATGGATCTCATGAACAAATAAATCTCAACACATACTTTACAGAACTTCACCAAAATTTCCTCAAAATGGATTATAGGTCTACCCATAGAATATAAAACCATAAAATCTCTAGAAGATAATACCAAAAAATAATAAATAAATAACACCAAAGTAAACCAAGATGACTTCAGGTATAATGATTCCTTTTTAGATACAACACTAAAGACAAAATCCATGAAAGAGATAATTCATAAGCTGGATTTCATTAAAATTTTAAAAATTCTGCTTTGCAAAGGTAACATCAAGAGAATTAAAACAAAACTCCAGTGTGTGGCTTGTTGTCTAACCCGCCCCCCAAAGAGACACATCTGACAAAGGACCATTACCCAAAATATACAAAGAACTCTTAACACTAAAGAAAACAACCTGATCAAAACATGGGCCTGAGACCTTAAATATCTCAAAACAAGATATACAGATGGCAAATAAGCACATGAAAATATGTTCCACTTCATGTGTTAAGAAATGCAAATTAAAGGAATGAGGAGAGACACTACCTGCCTCATGGAATGGCTGAACCGCAGAACACTGATGACACCAAATACTAGCAAGGATATGAGCAACAGGAATTCTCATTTATTGCTCGTGGGAACACAGAATGGTACAGCCATTTTGGATGACACTTTGGAGATTTCTTACAAAACTAAACGTACTCTAACATAAGACCCAGCAATTATGCTCCTCGGTATCTTTCCAAAGGAGTTGAAAACTTAAGTCAACCTAAAACTTGCACAAGAATGTTTATAGAAGCTTTATCCATAATTGCCAAAGTCTGGAAGCAACCAAATGTCCTTCAGTAGGTGAAAGGATAAATGAACTATGATACATCTAGACAGTAGGATATTGTTCCAAATTAAGGATCACAACACATGAAAATATTCTAAAGCATGGAGAAAAACTCCATAAACATTTTTATTTTCATGCCTGAGGCCCAATTTTGACAATGCTGAAATATTCAATATCTGTGACCTAAAAGGAGCCACTTGACAAAAATATCCCCAGAAATCAATGAGCAAATTGTAACTGTAAAGACAGTCTCTAAGCGCCCCCCCCCCCCCCCCCCCGGAGGAACAGAATAATAAAATCCTAACCAAAGACCACTTAAAATTAAAGTGTTAAAGTTATACTGACTTATCTTTGCCCCCAATCTCCTAAAATTATTCTCCAAAATATATAAGATGCCATTTAAAATGAGCCTTCTAATATAACTTATTAGGAAAATTAAAAACAAAAACAAGAAAAGTAAAATGAAACCAAGATTAGTGATCTATACAATACACGTGATCTAGTGTCAGGCACAAGCAGGACTCTGTTTACAAATGTTTAATAACTACATCTTCAAAACAAATATGTGCATAAAATTATTATGAATTTCTTATGAAGCTATCAGTTCTTGTCAGCCAAGGGGAGCCCACACTGGCACATTGGAGTAGTTTCAAACAGGCAAGTACCATCAGTTAATGATTGACAATGACTAACCAAAGATTATTTGAGATAGTATTTGAAAGTGCTTGTGCATGCCTAATCCACAGAAATATGTGGTGCAGGGTGCCTGACTGGCTCAGTTGGTTAAACATCTGCCTTCAGCTCAGGTCATGGTCTCAGGATCCTGGGATCAGACCCCACATCAGGCTCCCTGCTCAATGGAGAGCCTGCTTCTCCCTCTCCTCCCTGCTCATGCTATCTCTGTCTCTCTCTCTCTCAAAATCTTTTATGTGATCCTTGTTTAATATTTGTGTGCAAAGATTAGAAACAGATTGTTATGTTTCAAGTAAAGATTTAGTGGGAGGCTAGAAGCTTATCTCAGAGACATCAAATAGCAAGAATTAAAAGTAAGCCACATGGAAAAGTGAGGGCTATCCACTAGTTATTCTCTTTTAATGCCTCACTGGAATGAAATTTTCTTTCCTCTGTTTTTCCACCATTTCCTATTTAGAATCTATATTAATTTTGCCCCCTCATTGGGTACAATATTGGAGAGAATCCTCGAGATTAGTTTGTATACTTTCTGTTGGGTACATTATTAAGTAAAAAATAAGAACTCAACTTATACCCATACAACTTAAAATACAGGTATCTACTACAGGCTGAATAGTTCATTTTTCTGTTACAGAACGGACCATTACCTTTTTCTCTTAGAGAAGGGTAAGCCTGTAGTCATGCCAAAAATGAAAGTGAACTAAGCATACATTAGAATTAGGCAAGGGTTTTTAAAGTCACTAAAATCTGTCAATTACTATAGTAATTGACATGCCTCTGTGTTAGTTTCTATGGGGAGTTTCAAAATTACATTGTTTTTAATCATAATCTGGCCTATTGTTGCCCCAAGAGCTAGGACACAATTTACCCTAAAGTCAATGGTAATTACTTTAATTAGAGTAATCTAGAGATTACTAGATGTGTCCCGTATACTGTGTCTGAGCCTGCATCAGTTAGCCATTGTTGTGTAAATATCCCAAAACAGTGGCTTCAAAGAATAACTGATTATTTGTCTGACAATACAAAAGATCTGAATTTATAGTCCAGAGACACCTGGGTGGTTCTTCTGGGATTAGTCAATATTCCCTGTGCTGTAGATTAAGCAGGAAATTTACTTAATTACTGTCACTTCACTGGGGTCTCAGCTGCCAGAACTAGCCTGACTGGGTTCATGTTACCAATCATCCTCAAGCAGGCTAGCATTTTAGGTAGGATTTTAGGTAGGATTTTAGGTAGGATTTACATTTTAGGTAGGATTTCAAAAAGGGTGCAAAACTTTTAAAGTCTAGTCTTGGAACTGGTGCAATTAACACTTCCACCACATTCTACTGACCAAAGCAAGTCCCAAGGACAACTAGATAACAGGTTGGGGCAATATACTACAGTTCTTAACTTGAGGAGCTTTAAAGTGACATTGGAAGAGATTCAGGACAGAGCAATTGAAGTTTAGCATTCTTATAATCTACCACAGAGTCCTTTGTAGATGTAAATTTTTCCAGAGTTCCTTCCTGGCCAATATTTTAATTGAGATATTAATACCAAATTAGTACTCTAATAATTAGAGAAGATATCCAAAAACTATTAATTGGCCTCTGATTAATATATTAAACTTGGGTGCATTTTTAATGGTTGGCTGTCACTAAGTCATAACGTAAATGAAAACGCACCTGACTCCTAAACCATATATTTGGTGGGTCATATCTGAATTCCTAACAAGTTATTATATACAATGGCTTGAAATAATATTTATTGTTTTATGGATTGTAAATATTCTGTGTTTTTGGTAGAATATTTGGAAATATGAAAGAGCAAATTCATAGAATTGTGTGTCTCTCAAGTATTAAAAAGACAATTCCACATAAAGATGCTAATTTGCCAGCCTATGATATTAGCAAATTCTATTAACTCTAACAGCTATTTAAATTATTTTCTGTGTTAACAGCTTTTTAGTCATGACTTTGTTTCTATATTTTAAAGTTTTTATATCTCTGTGTCTGGTCTAACTGGTTAACACTTTTAGATCTACTTTAAGGAATAACGTTTAACAATGGAGACCATATGTTTTCCTGATTTTAATGGGAATATTTCTGGTATTTCACCATAAACAAATTCTTTGATCAACAAATGTTTACTGAATGTCTACTATATACCAGGTACAGTCTTTTGAGACATGTATAAATTATTCTTATCATGATAAAGGACTTTTAATTCTTTTTAATGTTTAAAACTAAAGGCTGTATGTAAAATTTTAGTGAAAATTTTTTTTGCATTTTAGCATGGTGCTAGCTTCTAAGATACCACTTTCTAGTAGCATCTTACATATACATATAATCTCAAGTTATTTATCCATTGATTTTTACTAAGATTTTGTCTTAAATCAAGAATGAAAGAAATCAAATGTATTGTGAATATATTTCAAGAATATATTTCAAGAAATCAAATGTGAATATATTTAGCAATGTGTTTTATTCTTTATTCAGCTGAAAAATCTATATATTTTCTTGATATTTTTTGTTCAGAAAATTTTATTTGGATTTTTCTTTAAAGATTTGAGAAACAGCACCTGAGTGGGAGGTACTAAGGGAGAATCTCAAGTAGACTTGGCTGAGCCCATGGTGTGGCCACTATCACATGACCCTGGAATCATGACCTATGCCAAAATCGAGTCAGACACATAACTGGCTGTGCCACCAAGGTACCTCTGATCTTTAACTTTTATCCTGGACTCTTAATATACTATAAGTTAAAATAATTAGTATTCAGGTTATTATTTCCCAGGCATTATGTAGATTTATATCTGATCTCTTCTTTGACCAAGTAGTTAATATAATTTTAAGGTCCAAGAGATTGTATTTGCTTGTTTATTCATTAATTGATGTCAAGGGTTCTAATTATAAACTTATGTTTCTACTGCATCATCAGTCCATACATTTATACTTTTTGGAAACTTAGGTTATTTTATAACAAGGTTATTCTCCCTGAAACTCAAACCGTCACCATCATATACATCAGTTGATATATTTTAATCTGTGGGTCAGAGTAAGCTTAGGCACCACCACAGTCTTTAGAAAAGTTACCAGAATTTTTTTTCTAACTTATGCATTTTATAAATTTATTTGATCCACAATCTTATATACAGGCAAGTACAAATTCTATGTATAGCATATATGCACTTTTTATATGCTAGAATATATGCTTATATCTAACTGATTTTCTCTGGTCTTGTAGAGTCTCCTACAATTATGGTTTTGTGTTCCTTATTTGCCATAGTCTCTCATGTATATTCATGTTACATGGTACCTACCATTTCATTAAAACTAGAGCTTAGTCTTTTATTAGTCTATGTTATTAAACATTTATGTCTGTACATCTTTTTTGCCTTATAACCAAACCTTAAGTTTGAATGTATATTATACAAGGAGATTTCTAAAGATGGTTTTTAAGCAAATTGTGTTGTGGGGCACCATTTTTCACGACTCACTTTCATTCTTAACTGCACAGATCACATCTTTCCAAGAAATGCTCACCAAAGACCCATGCTGGTTTTTATTTTTGTGTATTCCATTTCTTCATTCTATGTAACAATGATGTAGTTTAAGATGAGGACTAGTAGCACTCAGATTGTTCCCTTCAAACCCATCTCTCACAATAGTGTATGAATTTCAAAAAGGCAAGATCAACATCTGCTTTGGCCATTACTCTTGATATAGTTTCCAGTTCTGTGTCTGACACTTAGTAGGCACTTAATAAGTATGAATTTAAATGATGCAAGGCCAGGATTATGTTTGAAAGCTAGAGGACTCTCCATTTTGAATCCTTCAGTGGGTTATGGTGATAATAAAGATGGTGATCAGGAACACCTGGGTGGCTCAGTCAGTTAAGCAACTAACTCTGGATTTCAGCTCAGGTCATGATCTCAGGGTCTTGAGATCCAGCCCCATGTCAGACTCTGCACACATGCACTCTCATTTTGCCATACTCCACCCTCACCCTGCTCCCACTCACTTTCTCCAAAATAAATCAATCTTTTTAAAGAAGTAAGGATGTCATTCGGCTCCTTAGTTTAGCATCTAAAGTGTTAATACTTCCTACTTGTCTGGAAATAAACCTCAAATTATTATATGGACTCCAAGATTTTGCATAGTCCAGTGCTTACGTATCACTTCAAGTCATGTTTCTACTTTCCTCCATGCCCTCTAGTGGCATTTACTGCCTACCACTGTCCACTTCCTTAAATATTTCATTCTTCAAACATAGAATTTGTACAGATATTTTATTTTCTTCATGGAAATACCCTACCTCCATTCCCATTACCCTTGATTTCTCTTAATCTTTCCTCTATCAGCTGAAACTTCACTCTCAAGAATTTCTTCCCTGATCATCCATATCAAATTGTTTTCCTGTTACACTAATCTATCACAATTATAATTTGAAACAATGTATTTGAACCAATGTCAAAGTAATGTCTATAACATTAACTCTTAAGGTTAGAGTCTATGTCTAGCTCTTTACTCCTATTGAATAAGTGGGTATTTGCTGAATTAGCTCATCTCATCTTCAGTTTCCTCCACACATATGTTCATTATATGTAACAAATTTGCTTCAAAAAGGTCATTTTCTTTCACACTTGTGCTTCTGGAGGTACTGACCTTTCCAATATAACGGTTTCTGCCATCTCAACCCAACACACTTCTCATTTCCTTTTTATTTTTGCTGCCCCAGATCCCATGAGAGTCTCCTATGATTTAGGCATTCAGAGCACTTAGTTTCTTAATAGAAATGATAGGATTTGGTTAAGGCAGAATTGTCATTCTGAAAAAGTTAATCTTCAAGGATTAGCTCTTTTATTCTTTCACGAAACTAAATGCACTGTTGAAAATAGATTTCATAATTATCGTAGGGCTCGGAAGGCAGTCAATGCAGTAACTCTGTGCCCTCTATGCCTATTATCTCCATATTTATCACAGTATGTAAACATGTTCTTCTTCTCTTGCTGATAGTTTCCCATCACAAATGGAACAAGTCACAAACATCTTAGTATAGCATTCTGATACTACATTATGTAGCCTTTCAAAAATATTCAAGTCTTATTGCCCCCATTCATTCACAGTTCTTATTAAATGCATTTCTATAGGAAATACTTAAGAACTTGCTATGTTCCAGAAACTGTTCTAATACTATAGATATAGCAGTAAATAAAACAGATGAGAGGAGGAGGGCATCTATACTCATTCAGCTTACATACTAGTTGGGGGACTTAGTGAGGAGAAATGGAAAATATATTAGGAGACAGTAAAAAAGAAATTGGAAAATAATGAAAGATAAGGAGTACCAGAAAGAGAGATACAATTTTACTGAGGTCAGAAAAGGTCTCTCAGACCCTGGAACAGGTCTCAGATGAAGTGAGTCCCAATTTTCTTAGCTAACTACACCTTTAAGACTCTGCTCTTTTGCTATAGAATAAAACAAATGCCTGACACCTTGTTCCCCTCATGATAATTTTGAGTTTAGGGTCCCATTTACGTGTTTTCATAGCATTCTGTGTTTATCATTCTCATAGTACTCACTTGGCATATTAAGTATAGTCCTGTGTATGTCATTCTTCATCTACTTAAATGTCAATATTTCAAGGAAAGAGACCATAAAATGTCTTTTATATATTACTCTTAGCAAAGGTGCTTAGTATATGTTTGTTGAGTTGATTTGACCTAGTTGGACTGGACATCTTCTAAGCTATTCCCTAATTATAGTAAAATCATTTGTCTTGGCCTTCATTTTTTTTGCTCTGTAAAATAAAAGACACGGAGTCTTGCAGAAGCTTGGAGTAGTGGGAAAATTCTGCCATTAAAATAACATGATATTATCTAGGGTGGCTGGCAAATTGCCTTAATGAAAAGTAAAACCTCTTAGGGGAAATCACTATATACTTTCTTTCATCTTACCATTTCTTTTATATTGAGGACCAAGTTAGTTTTATTTCCAGATCAGTGAGTTAAGCAGTAGCACAGAATGAGTTGTAGTTTGAATTTTATTCACCAAACTTAAAGATGTCAATTTATTAAAAATTCACACCCTTTTAGTCCTATTTCCAGTATAGCGGAGTAGTTCCTACAAGACCCAACCCTCTACTATGTAACAGCTAGAAAATCTGGGGTGTGTGTGGCAGGGTAGACAACAACCTAAATGCTAGGAAGTATGAATAAAAGCAAGCAGATCAATACGAGAAGTAACACATAGGAAAGGGAACAGAGGGGACATCTATTCTTAGGTCTTTCAGGCTGAGAGTAATCTGCAATGGAGGCTACTCTGTCAATTAAACTCCAATGGCAAAAATTCTGGGATTCTCTTTTTAGCAGTATTGGTTGCCCTGTAAAGGAAATACGCAGAGAGGACACTACCAAATTCTCCATGTAAATTGAGTCTAACTCCAAGAATAGTCCCATGGGCAGTTTTTAAAGATAAAGATAAAATTACCCATGAGAGTAGGTAGAAAAAAGGCCATTACTGGGCATGTAATCAAATTGCTGAAAAGCAAAGGGAATATTTTGAAAGAGGAAAATGGGAAGGATGACATTTATAGGAAGGAGGACATTCCTATATAGGGAACAATTTTTAAATGCTAATTGTACAAAAAATATTAAGTCCAGAAGGCATTGGGAAATTATTAAAGTGATGGGATCATAATTCTCAAAATGTAATCTCATGTGATATAAATATATCCATTGACATTGAAGATGGAATAGATTCTCATATAAAAGATAATAGAGCATTCCATTGAACCAACATTCTAGGAATTTCTGAAGCAAATTCTTTAGGCTCGAAATGAGGAACATCATCAGAAATGGTAGGTATTGAGGTAAATATTTTTTTCCTTATTTCTTTAAAATACATGGGGTCGTTTAAAGCAAAAAAATAGGATAATATTGTTTGTTCTTGTTTATAATGCATTCAGTAATAGAACTCTAGCATAAAGAATGAGAACACTAAATGAGGTCTATGTTTATAAGGTTGACACATCTGATAAATTAAAAACTATGAAAAGACTATGAGAACTTAAGGATGAAAGACTTATTCCCCAGATTTTATTCCCCAGGCACATATTAAGAATAATATTGTGGGTAATTTTAGGTCAATAAATTTGCCAGTTAAAAACTGTAGGTGACATCAACATCATGGTGACAGATGATATCCCTAGTTTGTTCTCCCAACAATAAAAATTTGGCATCCATTCACAGACAAAGTATTTTTGATGGAGCTGCAGGGTCTAACACCATATGTCAAGGGACCCAGAACAATGTTGGCCACCCATGCTTTGAGAACTGACAGACTGACCTTGGTCCCGGCTGTGGGCCCTGGCACTGGTCTAGAATCACAGCCCAGAAGTCCCTGGAAAACCCTGACTTAGACAATCATTCATGGATGAAAGAGCCTTTGTAAAAATCCAGGTTTCTAGAGGAAGAGTTCCAACACACTGACCAAGCAAATAAGGTGTGAGGGGGTCGAGTGGGGTGGCAGGGAAAGAACTTGGACACACTGTAGATATGGGGAATAATTTTATTTTACATATATAGAACACTCCGTGAGAGGGCATAGCTTGGAAACATGAGATCTTCCTTAGCCTGTGATTTCTCACACATAGGAAAAGGGATAATATATAAATGAACACCTGGCTTCCCCATCTGTACAGAATGCTACCAAAAGGTATGATTTCTCTTGCCCCATCCATAGTAACTACAAATGGATTATAGACTTTTTATACTTTTTTATATTATATATATAATTATATATTTGAACATACATTTACAAAATGACCTAACAAGCCTATTTATCACAACTATTTATTAGAGAACTTACAAAACCTTTATTCCTAACAGCCAAAAAACTGAACTAGCTCCATAACCATCGATAGAAAAATGACTGTGAAATATTCATACACTGAAAACCTAATCAGCATTAACAAACTACACTTTTGTTTTTATAAAATTTTAGCACAGGCCAAGCTAATATTTGGTGGTGGTGGGGAATCAAATATGTGATTATCTCCAGCTCTGGGGGTCGGGGGGTGCATGGTGGGTGGTAAGGAGGATTCTGGTTTAATTTGATGTGTTTGCCTATTTCCATGGAGCAAATACTACCACTGTGGCTAACTTCAAATACCAACTTAATATCAAACAGAATTGTTAAGCGGTTGTACATAATCAGTTCTTGTGAGCTGGTTTGTTTCCAGGACACAATGGAACATGAAGGAACCTTCTAGAAGATGGTAACATTCTGTATCTCGATAGAGATAGGAATTGCACAATTTTAGGCATTTGGAAAACAAAATCCTTAGCTACAATTAGTGCATTTCACTTCATGTAAATTTAAATAATATTCAAAGTACAGAACTGTAGATAATGATAAAATACTTAGGGAACATTCTACTGATATCTGTAATTTACTTTGAAATGTATTAAAAGATTAATTGATGGCTAGAAGTATGAATAAACAGATGTGTGATAAGGCATGTATAACATCAGCGACAGAATCTAAGTTGTGAATTAAGACTGTTTAGTCTAAACTTCATTTAATTCTATAATATATTTAGAAATATAAGAAAAAACCCTCTATTTTCAGAAGTTATAAATTTTATTAAATATTTTGTCTGAAGAGTTACATTGGAATTTATAATTTCTATTTAAAGACAATTTCATGTATAATCGTTTTCTTCTAGAAACTTTATCTAGTTTTGTTTGTATTACATATTAAAAACCAGAAGTAATTTTCCTAATATGTATAAAATTAATCTACATTAATGCCTTGTTTAAAAATCTTCATTAGTTCTCTGTAGCCTACTTTTTAACCACATAAATGTCACTTGACATTATGTTAATTTATTATAACAGCAATAGAAAACTATCATGAAATCAGTGCCTTAAAAACTTAAAAATCTATCTACTTACAGTTCTGTGCATCAGAAGTCCAAAGCAGGTCTCAGTAGGTTAAATTCAAGGTATCAGTTCCTTTCTGGAAGCTCTAAAGAAGAATCTGCTTCATTGCCTTTTCCAAGGCACTTTTAAAAAAGTAAAAAAAAAAAAAAAAAAAAAGAAGATTTCACTTATGAGACAAACACAGAGAGAGTCATGGACACAGGCAGAGGAGAATCAGACTTCCCGCCGGGAGCCAATGTGAGACTCAATCCCAGGCCTCCAGGGTCATGCCCTGAGCTGAAGGCACACACTCAACTGCTCAACCACTCAGTCACCCAGGCATCCTCTCCGAGGCACTTTAGAGGCTGCGGGAATTCCTGAGTTCAAGGATCCCTTCTTGCATATTCTAAACCAGGAACATTAGGTCTCTGATCACATTAAGAACTCATGATATTAGATTGTATTTATCCAGGTAATCCAGGTTAATCTGCCCATCTCTAAATTCCTAGTTTTAATCATATCTACACAATCATCTTCCCCCTTGTTTACAGGCTCAGAGACTGAAAGCAATAACTTGTTTTGGAACCATTATTTCTGTCTACCACACCTCCCACAATCCCATGCCAGTTAGAATTATGGGCTCCTTTCTCACTTTATACCTCACACTCATTGTGCTTTAGTTTAATCAGATAACTTGCTTAGGTCCTTCCGTAACCTTGGGTCCTTTGGCCCTTTCACTTTACTTGCCTGTTCAGAGACATCCCTGGCAGTCAACATTTATTGATGATCTACCATATACTACATCCAATGCCACTGTCAACTCAAGTGCCTCTTCTCAGAAAAGTCACAAATGGCAACATTTTATTTTTAATCAATCTAGGTAAATAATTTTCTCTACCTTGCACCTTCTTGTAACAGTATCTTAGGCAACTTTGCATTATAGTTATGGTACAAGCTTTTTCCTTTCAATACATCTATGCTCCCTTGAATACTGGTACTAGGATTCTGATGTAAAAACAACATAGGCATTTTCTTATTTGAGTCACCCACAGTAGGCACTCGATATACATTAGTTGATATCTACTGTGTTGAATTACATACAAATTTGAACATATGTTGTGTGCTGGACTAGATACAAGGTGTGCAAGGAAGTCTGAGCTATGTTGGCATTGAAGCTTATAATGAAATACAGGGAGAGGGGACTTCTAAAAATAATTTAAAATATAAGGTAGCATATGCTTTGCTCGAAATGAATGGTATAAATACTAAGTGCTAAAGAGTTATGATGGCCAGGATTTGAAACATCTGTGATTTTTTTCTTTCCCTACAACTTTGACCCAATTCAACTGGACTGAAAAGAAATGTTTTAATTCAGAACAGCTGTCTGTCTATAGTTAAGCCACATTAAAATAGCACTTCCAAGAGTTGTTTTTCATCATCCTTCCACAATAAGAAGTTGACAGGGAAGTGTGTGAGATACAAGAAAGATACCAGGAGAAAGAAAAGACAAGAAACAGAGTGAAAAACAGGAAAACTTTAAGGACCAGATGGGCTATACATGGACATGAACTCTAAGATTCTATAGAATTTTGATATGATTATAATTCTATGATTAAATAAGATCCTAGTGCTTGGGAATACAATCTCCATTTAAAAAATAAGCAAAAATGTTCTGCTTAAAGTTTATTTAATCCTAGAAATGCAGGTAAATATTTTGCTACAAGTGTCTATATAGAAAGTTTTATAAACATTAAATATTTCATTTCACTATGTGCCAATTGGTAAACCAGGAGCTTTTGGAATTAGAATACTTTTTCTAATAAATGGTTATAACAGTACTAGCTGTATTCTTCATGGAAAAACTATTTCAAACCCATTTTTTTTCCTATTCTGAAGTTAAAAGGGGAAGAGGTTCCCATGTTTTTCATGAGTACTCTCTTATGTAAAATGGTGGGATCAAAATTATAAAAAAGAAGGCTAACATTTCTGTCAAATTTAAGATCAGATTTGAAGATTGATCACTTTCAGTTTAATTATATATATGGATATAAGACAGAACAGGATGTGGATGGAAATACTGACCTTGGCAGTGTACAGAACTGGTTCAAAATAAACTTGCTTATTAGCTTTTCACCTCCATTTCTTCAACTATAAATTCTTTTACTATTAAATGTAAGTGTCATGTGTGTTTAATAATGGCAGCTGTGAACAAGTATGTTAATGCCTTTTTATTCTGGCTTAAAGTCACAACCCAATCTCCACTTACGTTTTCATTTAAATTCCATAGTAGCTAGATTTTAAGTTAACTTACATTGAGAATATAAGAACTGAGGAACAGACTGTATTCCTGGGTAACAGACACACAATAGAATAAACATTTTCTTAAGGTAACTATAAGATCACATTTTAATGGTGTAGTCATCTATAATTCTTTAGTTGAATAAAAACAAAAAAGATATATAAAACATGCAATATTATACCAGCTTCACCAAAGTAACAGGAATAACTATCCTTCAAGAAATAAGATCCTATTTGTTCATGTCCTGCTCCCTGCTTAAAAAGGTAAAAAATTTAAAAATCACCTTCCCATCAATCTACAGCTAAGTCCAGTGCTACCAAATGCTACATTCGGATTTTCAAGTTAAAAATTTATTTTGTATTCACCATATTGGATAACTTTAATAGTCGTTTATTATAAACTATGATTGCATTTTTTAAGATCCTACACTTTAGTATGAATAGGTATATATAGATCTCTCTGAAGTACAGATATATGGTAGAAAATGGAAAGACAGTTTCTCATACTTCAGTATTATCAAGCAGCATAAAAAATTAAGCAGATATGTGTTGCTTTTAAACAGGTTACTGAAACAGATATTGGAAACATGGAAATGATTCTCCTCACTTTTAGTTCCTTCTTCCTTGACCAAATTATTTCACAAACATGCAGAAACACTTTGATTAGTCAGAAAAGAAAACAGGCATGTGGAACAGAAAGGTAATAAAATACAAATACACTAAAAATTGCATAATTTCCCAACAATTAAAAACTCAACCCTACAAATAACCAAAGAAATGGAAAGTGTAACCACAACGGACTTTTGCTGCATATCCCAAATACTATAGATCTATATCTGAACTACTACACAGCATCTTAGAGAATTCACTTTCCAGAAAAAAAAAAAAAAGTAAGACATTATTTAGAAACCAAATTTACTTTTGTTTGTGGGGTTTTCTTTGTTCTTTGTTTTGCGTTTTGTTTTCAACACTTAGATAAGTACAAAATACAATTTTAATTAAATGCTATTTTTATCACCAAGGACTTCATAAAAGCTGTGAAACCTTAAGAGTTTAACCTTCAGGTTGACTATGTAGATAAATTCAGGAGTCCCCATGAAGAAAATCATGAAGAGCTCCTGACCTTTCATGTAAGTCAGACGACTCAGGAACCTTGATTCTTGAAAATACACTGAAAAGAATGAACAGAAAGACTTCATACTCCTAAAGGTACAATTGCTAATTAAGTTCTCAATGTGAGATAAGAGGAGTTTACTTCCTACTGGGATGATAAGGTCATTTCCTACTGAGTGAAATCTTCTATAGAATGAACTTATGACTAATTCTAAGGATTTTGGCAACATGCTATTTCTACAAAAAGTGTCTTATTAATCCCTGTTTAATAATGCTACTTCAACTCTATTTTTATTCATGAATCGAAAGGAAAAAAAAAAAGCCACTATCTAATAAAAACTGTCAAAATATCCAGTTCTCTCAAGATGGTGGATTTGTTGATAAAAGCATACATGTGTTTTGCATTAAGGGCTTGACTGGCACTATGTTACAGCTGGGGAAGATTTTGCGTAGACAATGTTAAGGCTTACCGGTTCACCTTTAAACTGTATTAAGTTTCCTTTTTCTCTTGACAAGGTTCCTTTTCCAAGATAGGATTTAGAGAAGGTAAGATTATGGTTTGTAGGCTGTGGGATTAGCAGCTAACACAAGAAGAAACAGATGGTTTTGCACAAAGTGCAAAATGTAGTACTGTCCTAGATGAATATATCTGTGGAGAATTACATGAATATTTGGTGCTGACTTGTTGAGCTCCTAGAACGCTAATTTATAGTCTTAGCAGAAGAGTGCCTATACTCTGTCTCAATGCAAGTCAAAGAAGAAAGTAATTTCATATTGAGGCAGCAAGCATTTTAAGAAGTGATTAAAAGAGAACAAGTATAGGTTCTACATATGGTAAAGATAAGGAGGACAAAAGAGGGAAGAAAGGAAGGACAAAACTTTTCTGCCTGGTGACTCATCTATAATCAAGAATCAAGTATATGACAATGACTTAACATCAATATAAAGCAAAAAAAAAAACAAATTCTTATCTATTTTTTATTATAAGACTTAGGATAAATAAGCTTGTTATAAGCATTTCTTTTAAAAGCTTTTGGCTATAATGAATTTGGGAATGATTTTCATTGCAAACCTTTGATCTGTCACGTGCAACACAGGAATAATGACTACCGAATAGATTATTGTGAAAGTTAAACAAACTGTGCATACAAAGAGTAGACTAGCCCAGTCTATGCTAGGCTTCAGATAAATTGTAGTTTCTGTTCCTGTCTCTATGATCTTCACGATGTCTATGAACACACAGTAAATAACAACTGAGAATATAAGAGGTGCTAGAATTTGGGGTAGGATGGTATTGGTTAATAATTTTTAAAGATTATATAAGCTTTATATTTATATTTTTATGTCTTTAAATGAAATCTATGGGAAGTTAAGCTCAATTCCTTCTTAGCCGTTGTGTGAATACACAGAAAAGGTTAGCTGAAGCTTAGCTGCCACTCTCCTCACTTTCCCCAAACCATAGAAGAATGGAAAAGAAGGCAATAGTATGTATTTAAGAAAAAGCACCGGACTTCTTCTTTTTTTAAAGATTTTTTACTTATTCATTTATGACAGACATAGAGAGAAAGAGAGAGAGACACAGGCTCCATGCCAGGAACCCAACATGGGACTCGATCCCGGGACTCCAGGATCATGCCCTGGGCCAAAGGCAGGTGCCAAACCGCTGAGCCACCCAGGGATCCCCAAGCACTGGACTTCTGATTCTACTGCAATGCTTACAGAACTTAGACATTGTCACTCCTATTCTTACAACAGGAAAAAAATTGAACAAAGTGAAAGTCAGCAGATTTTCTTGGAGCCACCAAGTAACTTAACAGGGTATACCACCACCAGAAAAGCTAGAAACAGGCTAATAGGGAATCATAACTGAGATCTGCTTATCTGGAAGAGAGGCTGTGGAAGCCAGAAACTGGTGTTAACACTTAAAAGGTAATTTTGATGAGGTGCTGGAGCCTGCAGAATACAGTTTGAGAATGAGATACTCATGGGTGCTGTAATCTTAAGGGGCTCCCGCACTTTCATGGATTTCAGCTCAAAAAATACCCACCAGGTTCTCTTGATGAACAGCTCTGCAAGATTCCCACCTGGCTTTGCCAGGGGGAGGATAAAAGTAAACATCTTGAACTATGCCAAGCGTTCTTAACAAAGGCCTACTCTTAGGGGAAAACTAGTAGAGCCTTATCCCCTGAGGGAAGTACATTGCTCCAAACTGATTCTCCTTCATTTTTTCTGATGCAAGAGGAGAAAGAAGAGAGGCTTAAAAAAAGAAATAAAGCACTTATTGGTAAATTTATAGTCTGGGATATGCATCCACTAAACAATGGATTTGGTAAGATTACAAAATGTCCCCCGCCCCCAACTTGCCAACACGGCTCCAGTATGTCAATATATTACACCTGAAAGATCTGAAAGACCATCTGCAGAGGACTTTCTAGGGAAGCCCAGAAGTACAACCCAACTCCTAACCAGACTGATGTAAATCTTTATAATAAGACCTTTTTCCCTCAGTTCCTATTATTTGATACAGCATATCCACCTTTCAACCAGAAGTCAAATGACAAAAATAAATGGCAATCCCAAAATGCTGGAGATTAAACAATAATCTGTAAATAACACATTAGTCAATAGAGAAGTTTCAAGAAAAACAAAATGATTTGAAACTAAATGGAAAAAAAAATGCACCTTATCAAAATTTGTGAGATAAGTGAGAGCAGTGTTTAGAGGGAAATTTTTTTTTTAAAGATTTTTTTAATTTATTCATGAGAAATACAGAGAGAGGGAGAAGCAGTCTCCACGGAGGAAGCCCAACGTGGGACTTGAATCCGGAACTCCAAGATCACGCCCTGGGCCAAAGGCAGGCGCTAAACCACTGAGCCACCCAGGGATCCCTAGAGGGTATTTTTATAATTTAATGCACATACTTGAAAAAAAGTCTAAAAGTCAATAACGTAAGCTTCCATCTTAGAAAACTAGAAAAAAAGAGTAACTTAAATCCAAAATAAGCCGAGAAGGAATAAAAAACTGGTTCTTTGAAAATATTAATGAATTAAAAAAAACTCTAGCCAGTCAAACCAAAAACTAAAGTGATGTCACAAATTACTAATATCAAAAAAGAAAGAATGGTCATTAAGACCTCAAGACACTGGCCAAAAACCTATTCTGTAATCATTCTGGCCCAACCATAAGCAATTATAAAGGCTTACCTGGCAGGCTGCACTGTGGAAAGTAGTCCTTGCAGTGGAAAGTCATCCTCACCACCCTAACTTGATGCGGGCCCACACACTTGCAGCCTCAAAAAGAAGCTGCAGTCAAGGACAGCATGTGTGAGCATAGCCAGTATATATACTGGATGTATGTGGATATATATATATCCAAGGCCTGCAGCTGAGGCTTTCTTCTGGGCCTCTACTGAGGCTCCTCATGACTGAAAGACATTCTTCTGCTCTCAGACTCAATATTCAGTTCATTTCCACTCTGAGCCTTCTCCCACCCTCTTCTCCTTCCAGCCCCTATGACCCATCCATTTCAGAAGTCCTTTGCTGGGAGTTCCCTTGTCATTGAGACAATTCCCACCTGTGTACTGATCCATTTGATACTCGACCAGCAACCATTCCCTGGAGAAAACTGGCAGGAGGAATGGGGAGGATCTGGCACTTTCTCAGGTTTACCCTCTTGCTGATACTATTGCAGGAAGTGACTAAAGGCTTGATTTTTACTGTACTTTCATTTTGGCTTGTTGTCCTGACAACTGCAATACTCAATAGCTCAGCTCTCAAATCCAGCTCAGTTCCTGACAGTCATATAGCTACTGAAACCATGAACATTAAAAGTGTAATAAAGGAATGCCGTGAACAACTCTATGCCCACAAATATGATAACTTAGATGAAAGGAAGTAATTCCTAGAAGGGCAAAATCTACCAAAACTCACAATAGGATGAATGGATCTTCTGAATAGGTCTAAATTTATCAAAAATGTCGAACACTTAGTAACTTTCTATAAAATACTAGTGCCAGATGATTTCTCTGGTGAATTCAATCACACATTTAAGTAAGATATGATACCAATTCTTCTCAATCTTTTCCAGAAAATATAAGCACATTAGATATTTCCTAACTCATTCAATGAAGCCAGCATTATTACGCTAATATCAAAGCCTTCTTCCTAGTCTTTCTAAACTCCTGATCCTTAGGGTAATCTCTCACAACTTCAAGTTTTGAGAGAAACTCAGGTTAATACAATTAGGTAACTATTACTGCTGTTTTCAATCTCAGTTTAAAGACAATTTCCCCAGAGAAAGCTTTCTGACCTCTTCATCAAAATTCAAACCAAATTTTTCCATGAGTCTTTGACGGAATATCCCTTACTTTACAACCAAATCATTTATTGCAAATTTCAGTGGTACATCATTTTAGAAATATTTATTGGATTACGATATCCATAAGGATAGAGACCATGCCCATTTATCTATTGTATCTACAGCCTTACTGTATCTAACATGTATATGAGACTCAATAAATGTACATAGAATGAATAAGTAAGTTATATCCAAGCAGAAAATATGAAAGAATGGAAATTATAACAGAAGCTATTTATACATGAAAGACACAAACACAAAATTTGCAATGGTATCAAACTAAAAAGTTTAATTGGGAGAAAAAAAAGAACATACAACATAGCTTTTGAAAGGTTAAAAAATACCAGAAATATTTTATGAAGAGATAAAAAATAACTAGGTTCATAATTTTATTTCAGAAATAGTGAGAATGACCAGAAAGTATAAAATATCTGAAACAAGAAAACAAGGGACAAGATGATTCATATCCATATACATAGTTCCTGTGTATGATGTGACTATGAATAGTTATAGCTACAAGAGAAGTCCCAATGTAGAAACACAGTTAATGTGTTAACTTCTGTTAATACACAGGATAGAGCCATGTCCTAAGCTGCCTACACATAAGTATAAAATAACAGGAAATAAATACTGAGGAGTATCTTGAGACTAATGAGAGAACAAAGGAGTCAATAAATCAGAAAATAAGGTAACCTGCAGGATCATATTTGGGATTAAAAAAAATGTGGTGAGATATTTATTTATTTATTGTGTAGAATAAAACAAGAGAAGAAAAATTGGGGCATGTTGCAAAGTAAATTAATGTTCAGTGTTCCCAAAGGATTGTGTTTATGTGTAACCTAAAAGTAAATATCACAGAAATTAAAAAAAAATCCAATATGGATGAAAAATGATTTGTAAAAAGTAATCAAGTATATAAGCAGCTCAGATATGAAGTATAAAATATTGGTTATGAGGAACTGTAGGAAAGAGACAAAGGGCACAGTCACAAGAGCAGAATGAAAGGGAAAACCAGAGTGAGGAATGAATGAAAAATATCACAGGAGGTCAAGATATTATAGAAAATGTGTTTCAAGCATATAAAGGACCAGAGGTCACTCTGAAGAAGCCTGCAGAGTAAAAATTATAAGAATAAATTATCGACCAATGAAATAGATATTGCTAAAATATTAAATTAATTCCTTGCTTCCTTGTCTCAGTTTTCACAAAGAAAATAAGGGACAAATTCTAGGAACAGACATTAATTTCCCTTGGGAGAGAAAAGAAATATTACAGGAAATTGTGATCATGCCAGAACAGGTAATCAAAAATAATGGTTGAAACCCCACACACAAGGAATATAAAAACATTCAATAGTCAATGACCATGTATATCCAGATTTTACTGGAGAGATACTAAAGAAAAAAATAACCAAAAAATGCACGAGGAGAAGTGAAGAATAAAGTTCCTCTGAGGTCAGTCTTTTTCTAAAAACCTAATATTTAATGGTTACAGCCTGCCTTTTTTTTTTTTTTTAATTGGAAAGACAAGTGATCAGTGTAAGGAATCCTTTGTCTCCTGAAAACCTCAATTCCACTCACATATCAAATCATTCACAAGCATTTATATAATCATTTATAATGCTGCTTAAAAATATACACCTGATTTTGGCATTAGGCAGAAGAGGAAGGTTTGGGGGTAGGTATAGCTAAGTATTTATTTCATTATAAACAAGTAAATATAAGCCTATGTTTATTACAGCATACATGAAATGAATAGGATCTCTTAAAACGATGAAATGGCAAAGTAAGAAAAGATCAAAATTTATTCCTAAATTAAAAATATAAAAGGCTTACTATTTTTTTTAATTTTTATTTACTTATGATAGTCACAGAGAGAGAGAGAGAGAGGCAGAGACACAGACAGAGGGAGAAGCAGGCTCCATGCACCGGGAGCCCGACGTGGGATTCCATCCCAGGTCTCCCTGGGCCAAAGGCAGGCGCCAAACCGCTGCGCCACCCAGGGATCCCGGCTTACTTACTATTTTTAAATACAATACACAGAAATGAGTAATATGTATATTCAAGATGGAATCCAGATAATGTAATACTTTCGTTCACTTACTGAATAAATCTAAGGCCTGCTTTGTAAAATCAACTTGTCAGTCTAGTGGAAACACTACTTTTTTGGATGAATTCATACTTGAAAAATAAAAGTTAGTTATAGGTAATCTGACAGAGCCTTATGAGAAGTGTGAGACACAAATGGGAACATTTCCAAGGAGAATATCAGAACAGGCTTTATAAGGTGGCCACCTCAACCAAATTTGTAAAAAAAGAACATCTCTGTAGATAAAGATAGGGCTGGTCATGATTTGTGGTGAGTACTCTAGGCAGGGCAAGAATTATGGATTAAGTGTATGGATAAGAATAAATCAGCATAGTGCCTTCTAAGAACTGAAAGTAAGTCAGGTAGGTTAGAAGAAGAAGCAGAGAAGAGGCAGTAAGGAGGCTGAGAAGTGAATGGCGAGGATAATGCTACAGAGGATCTTTTATTTTTCTTACTTCCATTCATCTACGATTTTGTAATTTGATATTAAAAATAATTACTATTTTGTGATCATTTGTCCTTCATGAAAAATATAGCATAATATTGTATCCCTGACAGCCTTATGTGGTAAAACAGGATTTTTAAAAAAAATATTTTATTTATTTATTTATTCACAAGAGATACAGAGAGAGGGGCAGAGACATAAACAGAGGGAAAAGCTGGCTCCTTACAGGGAGCCTGATGTGGGACTTGATCCCTGGTCCTGGGGTCACACCCGGAGCCGAAGGCAGCCGCTCAACCACTGAGCCACCCAAGCATCCCAAAACAAGGATTTTTGATATGATTTCTGCTTTACTAAAAACAATCAATGTTACATCAAGGTTCTATATGATATTTTTGTAGGTGGTCACTCATATTAGTCATGTAACCATCTTATAATTGATTTTAAGATGAATAGAGAAATAATGATTTTTTTCTTTCTTAACCTTTTCAAAGAAGAGACCAAATAATGCATTCAAGGTTAATACAGATAAATAATTTTTGAAACAATGAGCTAGTGCATAGAACATCTAATAGAGAAAGAGTTTAGCAAGGTGCATCATCCTTTAATGTTTGGCATCTGAATATTGATAATTATGCAAAAATAGCTCAAAAGGACATGAGGACACCCAGAAATCAATATAATCTAAATGAAACTAAAATATCTAGGAAGGAAAGAAAGAGAAAGAAGGAAGCAAGGAGGGGGAAGAGAGGAAGGAAAGAAGGAAGAGAGGGGAGAGAGGGGAAAGATTGTGAGACATGAGAAAGAGGGAAGGAAGGCAGGAAGGAAAGAAAGAATCAATCAATCAATCAATTATAGACTTTTTAGTTACTCATGTTCATATTTACATTATTAAATGCCCTAAATATTCAAGAACCCCTGAATAAAATGATAAGTTCATTTAAACTTGGTGAATATGGTAGGCACATGGACAAAAAAAAGTTCTACTTTAAAAAAATTTCTGTTCTCAATAGATTAATTTCTTATTACTCACCAGGTCCAAGAGTCTAGACCTAGAGACTTCAAAATGTAATCTCAACAAAATTTTCTATAGATTCAAAAAAAATCTCAAATTACAATGAACTTTTAAATGGAACACTACATTGTACATTGAAGCTAATATGACAATGTATGTTAACTATACTGGAATTAAAATTAAAAATAAATAAATACATAAATAAGTTAACACTATAAATTAGTGTTTATTTGGAAAAGAAAATGTATCATAGTGAATAATTTTTTCTTCTTTTTAAACATTTTAAAATTTCTTTTTAAAGATTTTATTTATTTATTCATGAGAGACACAGAGAGAGGTAGAGACATAGCAGAGGGAGAAGCAGGCTCCCTGCAAGGAGCCTGATGTGGGACTTGATCCCAGGACCCTGGGATCACACCCTGAGCTGAAGGCAGACACTGAACCACGGAACCACCCAGTGACCCTGAATAATTTTTACAATACAAAAATTGGAAGCAGCATGGGGGGATTCAGACAGCAAAATACAGGAAAAAAAAACTATAAACTATAGAATAAACAAATATTTCAAAATGTTGTATCACTATATCTAGATTATCTATTGCTGTGTAACTAACAATTCTAATACTTGAGATTTAAAACAACAGTTTATTATTTTTCTTGATTCTATGGGTTAACTGAGGTTAGATGGACAGTTCCCATTTAAGATCTCCCATGTTCACTGGGGCTAAAATCAACTGAAGACTCAGCCAGGGTGTAAAACCAACATGACTTACTCACATGGGTGGCATTTAATGCTAACAATTGACTTGCTGCTTAGCTGAGGCTGTCAAATGGAACATCAGCAGTCTTCCCATATTGTTCAGGCTTCTAACAGCACTGCAGGTGGGTTTTGAGAGAGAATATCCCAAAAGACACAAAAAAGGCTGCAAGAAATCTTATGGCTTCACCTCCAGCGGCCCAGAATGTCAAATCTATTCCATTCTGCTGGTCAAGGAAACTATGCACCAACCCATATTCTAGTGAAAGGGAATCAAATCCCATCTCCTAAAAAGAAGAGTGTCAAAAAATTGGGGCCCATATTTAATTTACAAAAAAATATCTGAAGAGAGAATCTAGTGGGAGATCCAACATATATGGGAATATAAAATATTATAAAAATATTGTGGGAAAAAGAACAATATAACAAATAATCATAGGAAACTTGGAGATATGTTTCCAAAAATGTAAGTTAGAGCTCCTAATAACAAGGAACACAAGTATAAATTCCCTATGGTTTAATATTATCACAATTGTAGAGTATGAAAAACCTTTCTAAGCAATATTTAAAATCTAAAAATCTTAAAGAAAATGCCCCACTTTTTACACTGAGGTATGTTCTCTCTATCTTTATTTGTTAAGAGTGCTCCACATAGACGTGGGAAATTTACCAAGATTGACCATATGTGGGCCATAAACAAACTTCAACACATTTAAAGAATTAAAATCTTATGTCTCGGACCATGAGAATTAACTAGACCTCAATAACAGGAAGATATCTAAGAAATCTCCAAATATTTGAGAATTTAAAAGAAACATGCTATAAATGACCCATGACCAAAGAAAAAGATACATTAGGAAATATTTTGAGTTAAATGGAAATAAAGATGCAACATATCAAAATTTGTGGGATTTGTCTAATGCATTGCTTTGGGTGAAATCTACAGACCTACATGCTTAGGTTAGTAAAGATTATATGTCTCAGACAAATTAACTAAACATTCAACTTAAGAAACTCGAAAAAGCAGATAAAATTAAATTCAAAGCAAACAGAAAAAAGAAAATATTAAAGAAAACCAAAAAGGAATAAAGAAACAGTAAATCAATGAAGCAAAATATTTTTTAAATATCAACAAAATAATAAATATGTTAGACTGAACAGAAAAAAAAGAACAGATACAAATATCCAATATCAGGATAGAGTGTATATCACTAAAGATTCCATTAACATTAAGCCTAATACATAAATATTTGAATAACTTTATGCCCATAAATTCATCAACTAAGAAGACAAAGTGGACAAATTCCTTAAAAGACACAAAATTCCAGTGCTCATTCAAGAAGACATGTATAACTTGGATAGTTATATATCTACTAAAGTAACAGACGGGCATTTTAAGGTTCTCCGATGAAGAAAATTCTATCAAACATTTAAGGACAATATAATACTGACTAAAAGCAAAATTTTACAAAAATTAAAATAAGGAACACTTTTGAACTAATTGCTCAATGCTAACATTATTTCAACACTAATAGGACAGAAGATATTACAACATTATTTCAACACTAATATTACTATATTATTTCAACACTAATAGGACAGAAGATATTACAAAAGATGTTACAGATCAGTGTCATTCATTGACATGGACACAAAAATCTTTGTTAAAATTTGTGCAAATCCATGGGTGCCTGGGCGGCTCAACTGATTAAGTGGTTAAGCATCTGTATACGGGCTCAGGTCATGATTGCAGAACCTTGGGATCAAGCCCCCAGAGTCTTCAGCCTCCTTGCTCAGTAGGACATCTGTTTCTCCCTCTCATTCTGCCCCTCCTCCCTGCCTCATTCCCTCTCTCTCACACACATAAATAAATAAAATATTTTAAAAATTTGTAAATCCAATCCCTCAATACATTGAAAAGAACAGCACACTACATAGCCAAATGGGCAAAGGTTAGTTATTCAAGGAGTCCAAGTTTGGTTAAAGAGTTGAAAATCAGCAGGTATAATTCACCATATCAACAGACTAATGAGGAAAAAACCATATGATAATCTAAAATATGCAAAAAAAGTATTCACAAAATTCAACACCCATTCATGATAAAATCTCAAAGCAAACTAGAAATAGAAAGGAACTTCCCAAACTTGATAAAACATCTACAAAAACTAATGCAAACTGGACTGAGGAAAGGATGTGTACCCTATCAATACTATTTAGCATCATAGTAGGTGTCTTAGCTAGTCAATGCAAAAGGAATAAAAATAAATAAATGCCATATATACTGAAAGGAAGAAATTAGGTGACTTGACTGCCTACATAGATTTTCCCAAAAAGTCTATAGAAATGAAAGTTAATGGAACTAAAAAGTAAATTTAGTAAGAATGCAGTATATAAGATCAATATATAAAAATAAATACTATTTATATATGTGAGCAACAAACAATTAGGAAAATTTTTCAAAGTAAAATCTAAAATAGCATCACAACCATGCAATATTTACATATATATCATCAAAAATATATGCAAGTTTATATACTGCAAAGCATAAAATATTGTTGAGAGAGAAACTTAAAACAAGCTATACAAACATAGACTCCCATCATTAGAACTACATATTCAGTAGAATCCCAAACAAAATTCCAACAGGCTTTTTTTTATAGAAGTGGAAAAGCTAACTTTAAAAGGTACATAGAAAGGCAAAGGAATAAAAACTCTGGATAAAAACAAAGTTGGAAGATTCATAATACTGATTTGAAAATTTACTATAAAGCTACAGTAGTCGGGATCCCTGGGTGGCGCAGCGGTTTGGCGCCTGCCTTTGGCCCAGGGCGCGATCCTGGAGACCCGGGATCGAATCCCACATAGGGCTCCCGGTGCATGGAGCCTGCTTCTCCCTCTGCCTGTGTCTCTGCCTCTCTCTCTCTCTCGCTCTCTGTGTGACTATCATAAATAAATTAAAAATATATATATATTAAAAAAAATTTTTAAAAAAGCTACAGTAGTCAAGAAATTATGGTATTGGCGAAAGAAGAGGACCATAGTCAATAAAACAGATTATGGAACACAGGAATACACCCAGAAAAATGTTATCAAATGACTTTTTATAAAATCATCGAGGTAATTAATGGAAAAATGGCAGTCTTTTCAACAAATGATACAGAAAAAATTGAACATCCATATGCCAAACAAATATAGGATAAAATATATGCTTGATTAGGCAAATATTTCTTCAACAGGACACAAAGAAGTACAAATCATAAAAGAAAAATATATATTGGACTTCATCAAAATTACAACCTTCTTATGCAAAGATACTATTAAGAAAATTAAAAATTAACAATACACTATAAACTTGGATAGAGTATTTGCAAAGCATATTTATATAATAAAGAACTCATTTAGAAAATACAAAGACCTTTCAAAACTCAATAATAAATTACTATGAAAAAAATGAGGAAAAGATTTGAGGAGATAAGCATACAAAAAGATGCTCAACATCATTAATCCTTAGGGAAATGCAAATTAAAATCACAATGCAATACTACTACAACTACAATATGAGATATAACCACACACTTGTCGATATGAAGATCTGGTGAGGATGTGCAGCAATTGGAAACCTCATGCTGCTAGTGAGAATGCAAAATGGTACAGCGGCTTTGGAAAAAGAATGCTGGTAGTTTTTTATAATGTTCTCATAGGACTCAGAAATATCACTCCTAGGTATTTACCCAAGAAAAATGAAAACACATCCACAAAAAAACCCATTCACAAATGTTTATAGCAGCTTTTTCATGATCTCCTAAAGTTCAAAACAACCAAAATGTGTACAATTGGTGAATAGATAGACCTGGTGCATCTATAGATGTATACAACTGAATTCTACTCAGTAATACAGCAACATGGATAAATCACAAACATGCTAAAGAAAATAAACCATTTACTGTATGATCTTCAGGAGAGGGCAAAACTGTACCTACAAAACCAGATCACTGGTTACCGGGGCTCTCTTCCGAGAGCAAGGAAGAATTATAAGAGGCACAAGGGAGCTTTTGGGGAGATGGAAATATTCTTTGTGTAGATTTCAGTAGTGTCTACATGACTGCATGTGTATATCAGAGCATACAGAATTGTACACCTTTTTAGGAGAAATTTATGGTATTAAAATAACTCAAACAGGTTTTTAAAAAGGTAAATGCTGAATAAATATTGTAGAATAGTGATTACTGGCTACACTCAGGCCTAGAGAGCAGATCAATTAGCCTGTTTTGAATACTGGCTGGGCTATTAGTTGTATATAGCAGATAATTCTTTCTTAAATTTGAAACTTTCTTTTGAAACTACCTAGTGGGGATCCCTGGGTGGCGCAGCGGTTTGGCGCCTGCCTTTGGCCCAGGGCGCGATCCTGGAGACCTGGGATCGAATCCCACATCGGGCTCCCGGTGCATGGAGCCTGCTTCTCCCTCTGCCTGTGTCTCTGCCTCTCTCTCTCTCTATGTGACTATTATAAATAAATAAAAATTAAAAAAAAAAAGAAACTACCTAGTGCTTATAACTCTGTGAAGCTAGAAATCAAGTCAAAAACCACAAAATTAAAACCTGATAGAATTTACCCAATTCTTCCTAGATTCAGAAAAATGATGGTCACAAAGAGTCCTTTTACTTTTACTAGAATATGTGTTATATTCATGGGGACTTCCACTTCCAGTAGGAAAGAACCCTTCAGATCTTCACCTGTCAGGCAGTTATGTGTAAATGCTTTACTGCTTCTCAGCAATGCACTGAATAAAATGTAGTTATGAAAAACTACTAGTTATGAAAACTACTACTAAAATTTTTTGAATTCTGGAAATCTATAATGTCAAAAAGACAATTATCTCCCGATCTCAGCCTTGCCTTCTAATAGAGACTTCCTATCACAATGGTAGACTAATTAATAATAGCCGTGCAGCAGCAAATGCTACAGGGAAAGAAGCAACCTGTTTGTGGACATCCTGGAGGTCACAGAATGAAATACTAGCTGCAGACTCAGTGACCAATTTCAAATGCAAAATGCTAATGGAAAAGATAAAGATTTTGTGTGAATTCACGCTTAGAATAAATTACATATATATGTAATATATATGTGTGTATATGTAATATATATGTGTGTGTGTATATATATATATATATATATATATATATATATATATATCCTCACATTTTTTTAGAATATGCCTTAAGATAGAATGCTTATAAAGCACAAGTCCACAAGGAACTGCTAAGGAAGATGGTCATGAGGAAGGTATAAGTCTCAGTTACTGGGGTCTCAAAAATTTCAAAAATAAGCCACTTAGTTTAATATCATGCCCAGAAAGTCCTCTTTAAAATAACATTCAACTATGAATTGATACCTTAGTTAATGACAGAATAAATGTGCACATTAAAAGTTACCAGAGCTAAAACAAAAAAATTAGCAGAGCTCTTAACTAGGAAGTCTTCCTTTACTCTTCACCTCTATTAGATCCTATGCGTTCCATCTATGGTTAACACCACAAAACCTGGACTGAATGTTGTTACTTCATACACAATTCCTTACAGAAGATCTAGAGTGAATTCTCTGTGACAAGATACAAAATTCTTCATAATTAGATACCAATTTAATTTCCCAGATGTGTTTCACACTTTGAGTCCCTTCCATTTGTGCTTTCCAACTTTCAACTATCTGGACTTATCAATACCTCCCTTGCCATATTTTACTGCATGTCTGGGCGTTATTTACTTGTCCATGCATCCGTGAGACAACACACACTGTGCATTCTTTCTGTAACGCTCATCACTCTTTTTTTTTTCCCCTGATCAAGTAAGATGGACTCCTCCATAAGCCACAGTTCAAAAGTTTCTTTCTTGGTGGAACCCCTATACACAATTGCTCTGTCTTTGCTACCTTAATTCTTTGTTCATAATCCTGTTTGTAATGACCATAGAATTTCTGTATGCTTAATTATTGATGCTTCTCTTTCCTTCTTACCTAACAGCACTTATATTTGCTCAAGTAAGGAGAGAATCTATGTCATATTAATCTTTGTAAACTTAACTACCCAATATAATGCATGTAACTGATGTATGTATCAAATAAATTATTATTGCATGAATTAAATCAAATACACCATGTGTTCTGAGCACTTAGTCTAAATCTATTTTCAAATATATGGCAAATATGACTAATTTGGAGTCATTAGTCACTAGTGTGCACTATTAACTGGATACCTTTCGATACAAGAGATGTGACAATTTATCTAATGTTAACTATACATTATATAATAGCATTAGATCAGCTATTTAGTTTCTATACAATACTAAACTCAAGATGAGTATCTTTACCATCAACTTCTAATTCTAGGCTTCATGCTTCCTATGAGCTGGCACCATAATTTATTTATACTTGTATCTTCAGAATTTACTGGTTCTTATTGATAATAGGCAATTAAGTGCTTTCATATTTTAATTTAGACTAAATGCAAATATATTTCTAAGTAGTATTTTCTAAAGCTAAGTCAGCATAAATGAGTGAATTCCAAGCCCATGTTCCTACCTGGTTAGCCATGTCAGTTTTTTCAGTCCTAAGAATATTCATATAATCATTGATTTAATTTTTAAAATGAAGGCAAGGAAAAATGACATACCACAGCTAGTATGCTACAATATTTATGATTGATTCACATGCATTATCTGCTATTTCAATAAAAATGGCAAGAAAATATCCTACTGGCATTTCTAGTTTCCAATCTTACATTGCAAGGAACATTACAACAAAGCATAAGGCCAGATAAAGTAAAGTCAGCACAAATGATAGATAAGTTGGTATAAAAATTCTGAAATCAAAAATAAAATAAAAATTTATACAGAAGCTATCAAAAGAGTTTTTATAAAAGTAAAACCACCATTATCATACAAATGTTTAATTGTCAAAATTTATATTTAATTTTATAAATTAATGAGGGAACTAATAATATGTCACAACTAGATTAAGAGAGAACCCAAAGGACACATATATGTAGATAATAAGGAATACTGAAAATAATTCATTTAATAAATACAAAATTGGTCAATATCCACAGAGCAATAATTAACTGCTTTCCACTAAATTATTTGCATTTCCATAAATAAAAATGTGTTGGAATATTATCAGTTTCCTATGTCTTATAGAGTTGTAAAATAGGACAAGACAATGAGAAGTGGAGACAATTTGGAAGAATGTTCTAGAAAGGACACCTAGTAAACTTTTTTGTCATTTTTAATTTCAATCACATAGTTTCTTGGAAATGTGTCTATAATATCATTTAGTTTAATCCTATACTTATCATCACACACATTTGTTTTATGATTAAATAATGTATGTATATTCCTAAAAGGCCATCTGTTACATGGCCTCACGCACACTAACATGGATTTCAGGGGCACTCAATAGAAGATTTCAGAATATTCAGTATAGAAGAGAAAAGTTTGAGAGCTACTAAGAAGAGTTCCAAATTTTATGCCATAGTTTATTTTTTTTAAGATTTTATTTATTTATTCATGAGAGACACAGAGAGAGAGAGAGAGAGAGGCAGAGACACAGGCAGAGGGAGAAGCAGACTCCATGCAGGGAGCCCGATGTGGCACTTGATCCTGGGACTCCAGGATCAGGCCCTGGGCCAAAGGCCAGTGCTAAACTGCTGAGCCACCCAGGGATCCCCATGTCATAGTTCAGTTTAAAGCAACTGGGCTATTTCACGTTTGATGTGATAACATTGTGTGTAGAATTCTTGGCAATATGAAATCAATTTTCAAAGCATTTCAAATTGGAAAGCATATCTTTACTTTTTCTCCAGAAAAAAAGCAATTATTGCTTTCATACCATCTTGCAATCTAAGATTTGAGATGATCTGGTAAGTGCATTTAACATTTTTTGCGATATATGTTGACAGGTGGTCACCCGTCTATGCTTAGAAATGTTTTACAAAATAGAATTGGAAAGGAAATGGATCAAGATAATGAATTGGTCATGAAGAATTTTTGTGTCTTAAAACACAAACAGTTAACATATTTCCATCAATCTCAAGAGGAAAAAATCATCCCTGTAATAAAAAGAAAATATAAGATTTGCCAAGAAAAACTGACAAATACTGATGTAATTGCTTGGGAAAAGGGCCACTGAGTTGGAGAGCATGATAAAAAGAACTGTGGTGCTTGGGTGGAATCCAGCCCAGCAGCCCAGCAGCTGCATATTTTGTACAATCTGTTGCTGATTATTAGTGATGGAAAGCCAGGTATAATCATTGGTGTCTATTGTTATGAACACATGAATCAAAATTCCAAACAGCTTTTGTATAATTTGACACATAGTGGGATATGGCTTTCTGAAACCATCTTGATATTCATTAGTATTCAAAGAATCATGTAGCAGTAAATTAAGGCTACATTTATACATGTTGTTCCCTATTAAAGGACACAGCTATATAATACCCAGAGACAACTTAAGTTTGAATTCTAATCCAGCTTTGAAAGATGTTCCAACACTTAGGAATTGGCCGTTATTCTTACGTAATACATTCTTATTAGGTTGGAATAAAAACTGATAAAGCCTATGTGCTCAGTTAGAAAAACTTCAATATATGTGGGTAGAGGAGGAGAGCTAAGGAATCTCTTGAGGCTGGTTATACAGGAAGGTTTCAACTCTTTCAACACCTGAGGTTCACACATATACCAACATATTAGGTTACAGAACATCTACAAAAATCAGATTGTATGGATGGGTGACAACACTTTAGAGTAATAAAAAAGAAAGCCAGAGAATAAAAGCACATTTGTTCTGGAAACAGCAGAGTAGGTGACCTCAGAATCCAGCCAAACCTACCATTCAGTTTAGTGTATACAGGAAGCATATAAAGGGAAGAAAAAGCTAGCACAACATAATCTGAAAGAGGCGCTTGTCTAAATTTTGTACCAGGTTCAGATTTAACAGTCAGACTCTGCTACCCAAGTGTAACACAGAGAGACAAAAAATGCTCCTGTCACAATATATGAAAGCAAAAGTAGAGGTCATGCGAAAATCTAACTACTCTTGACCAAGCATCAAATCACCTGAAAGATCACACCCAAATAGAAAGTGGCCAGATGGGAGTACTTGGGAATTAGGAGGGAGCAGGAACAAGAACAAAGTTCTGTGGTGAAGTACTAAGGCAGCAGTATTAACTAAAGCTGGGGCAGAAGCAATGCAACTCCTCTCAGAGGAAAGAGCTCTCACTCTTGTGTCCCAAGCATCCAAAATTGTGAGTTAATGGCTAGTCAGTTCCCAAGCTCCCATCTCCTTCTGGAAATAAAACACTAATATACATTTATTATCAGCAGAAATCTCTACAAATGTAGAAACTGAATTTCAATAAGGCTAAAGAAGACCAATAAGCAGAAACTAACTGAAGGCCAGTTTAAAATACCCCTCAAAGATTTCTGGGAGTACTTGTGGGAGGTAAATCTTCAAGGGACAAGGTTTCTTGAATGAGTGGTAGAGGGCATGAAATTATTAAGATTTGTAAATTAAAATTTAATATAGATTAATCTTGACTTAAAATCTAGTGAAACCTGGGAGATTCAGAATATATCTTAGGCAGTTGCTTTTAAACATTTCAGAGAAAAACTACATTTAACATTACAATCTAACAAGTATTTATGCGTGAAATTGAAATCTCTGGAGATTAAGTTGTCCATTCCCTGAATGAATAAATGACTTACAGTATAAAATGGAAGTGAAACCAGATGCTCAGTCAATAATAAATATTAAATGCCCACTGAATGCAATGTTACAGTAAAAGAGATTACTTAAGTATTAGAACACTATAGTGAACATAATATACGGGTGGGGTCACAGTACTTTATCAAAAGGTGGGACATTAAAGATGAGTTGTTATTGATTTGCCATTTTGCTGTAAGAAAACAGAAAACTTGGAGCGCCTGGGTGGCTCAGTCAGTTAAGCGTCTGCCTTTGGCTTGGGTCATGACCCCCAGTCCAGGATCAAGCCTTCTGTCAGGCTCCCTGCTTAGTGAAGAGTCAATTTCTCCATCTCCCTCTGTTCCTCCCCCTGCTCCATTTCTCGCTCACTTGCTCTCATAAATAAATAAATAAATAAATAAATAAATAAATATCTTTTAAAAAAAGAAAATAGAAAACTGGACAAAATATATGGAAAAAATTGCTTATAGCCATTGGACAGCAGTTATCACAGGACTCTGATTCCTCAGAGGACAAATAAAATGGGCACTGTGAATGCTCTGGTTTTATGCTATGATTCACTTTCCTGAGTGTGGTACAAGAGGAGGAACACAAGAAGAACATAGTGATTTTGCTGAATTGCCGAGACATAAATTGCAGTTTGGGGAGGTAAAAACTACTAAAGGGATCGTATAGTGGAAGAGCATGAACGATCTGCCTAAGGGATAATAGGAGTCTGTCAAACACTAAATTGTGCTTATGTAGATTAAAACACCTGGACATTGAGAAGATCTCTACCAGAGAGAAGTAGCTAAACAATTCAAAGAGCTTACAAAAGTTTGGGAATTGTTCAAATCTAACCAATCAAAATGGAGAGAGCTTGTTGCTCAACAAAAATAATTTAACAAAGATCTTATAATGGTACGAACTTAGCACCAGTGCTAAATTTGTCCTAGAATAAAGCTTATTGTAGATCTGACCTAACAAACCGAGAAGCCACAAAAGCAATCAAGGTAATATGCAAGTAGAAAACTGACCAAATAAACATCAACACTCTTCCAAAGAAGGCAGAAAAAAAAAAGAGACTCTCAACAACACAACTTTAACAATATTTAATATTCAATACAGATTTACAATACATAAGAATAAAACAAGAAAATATGAGCTTCAAGTGAAAAATTAAAATCAAAATGATATCCAGAAATGTTAGAATTATTGAAGAGATGGGATCTTTAAGAAACCTATTAAATACATGAAAATAGATTTAAATTAAAATATAAACAAAATGAGGGCACTGAAGATATAAAAAGGAAATCAATGGAACTTCAAGAGATGAAAAGTCAAATATCAAAACTGAAAGAAATACACTGGAAGGGTTTGAGAGAAGAAAAGATCACACAGATAGGAAAACCGGTAACCTTCAACATAGTGACAACACCACAACACATATAAACTAACAACTAAAGAAACCTTAAACAAAAGAAGGAAGAGGAGGAAGGGGAGAAGAAAACAGTACAAATGAACGGAGTCTCATTTACAAGTGGTACAATATCGGATGATGTAACACATGTATAGTTAGATTTCCAGAAAGAAAGGAAGCTGAAAAATATTTGTGAGGAGATAATCATTATTTTGTTTTCAAATCTTTTTTTTTTAAGATTTTATTTATTTATTCATGAGAGACACAGAGAGAGAGAGAGAGGCAGAGACATAGGCATAGAGAGAAGCAGGCTCCATGCAGGGAGCCCGATGTGGGACTTGATCGCAGGTCTCCAGGATCATGCCCTGAGCTAAAGGCAGATGCTCAACCACTGAGCTACCCAGGTGTCCCTGTTTTCAAATCTTTAAAAAAAAAAAATCAACTCACAGATCCACAAGGTTTCTCAAATTCCAGCCAGGGTCAGGAGAAAGAAGACAGCTACACTGAGTAGATCATGATCAAATTGTTGACATACAGTAACAGAAGAAAATCACTGGTCAAAGGAAAACAGAATATTGCATCTTTTCATACAGTGGTACGAAGGTAAAAATTATCTCAGACATCTTTCTTTTTTTTAAAAAAAAGATTTTATTTATTTATTCATGAGAGACAGAGAGAGAGAGAGAGAGAGAGGCAGAGACATAGGTAGAGGGAGAAGCAGGCTCCATGCAGGGAGCCCAATGTGGGACTTGATCCTGGGACTCCGGGACCACGCCCTGAGCCAAAGGCAGACACTCAACCTCTGAGCCACCCAGGCATCCCTATCTCAGACATCTTGACAAAAACTATGCAAACCCTAAAACAGTAGAATGACATCTGACCTTAGCATGTGAATTAGTTCTGCTTAATGAATCAAGGGGGATAGTTTTAGTCTAGAAGATCTATACATATTACAGAAAAAAAAAATGTCACTTTCTTTTCATTCTCCAAACAGACACACGCACACATGCACACCTGTATATACAGGAGGGGAGAGTCCATCACGGAAACAAAAATAAAATTTCACATGTTTGATTCTAATTGGAGCGCACTGAGTTCAGGTGTGCCCAAGTACACAACCGGCTCAAAGGGAGGGTGCTCTGACTTTTCTTTTCTTCTGTTTTGCTCTGACTTTTCTTCACAGTTCTGGTTATTCAATTTTGTATCCAAAGAAAACACAGAAGAAATGAGAACTAGGAAAAGCACAGTATTACATGATCTTCTCATGGGACTCATTATTCAAGGACATAGTCCTTTCTAGAGACACTCTGAAAGCAATATGCCTGTTTTAAAGGAAAATATCAAGCACTGCCTAAAAATGTATCAGACATCAGGCTATGTGTAGAGGATACAGGATGAGGCACATCCTTCTTACTCTTTGTCATACTTCACCTGCTGGATTCTTAGTAAATTTAATAATAAGCATTTTAAGCACCTATTATATTCTGGGCAGTGTTGTGGCATTTGAAACAAGCCATAATGAACAATTTTGCATGTCATGCCCTATAAAAGGAGACTTCTTCAAGATGGTGAATTGCTGCTGAAATCGCTGGTGTGAGTTTTATCAACCAGGAAGAAGAGGCATGTTCTTTTATTATTTCTACAACCTGAGTGCATCTATTTCAAATCCGTTTTGCCCTGGGATGCCCCCAGTTCTTATTCACATAACGCCATTAATTATGCTAGTGATGACCCTATATAATATGGGTCAATTCATGTGTGAGGCCACTGTACATATTGTTTTGATACTCTTTTAGTTCTGTTTACAAAGCCTGGAAATCTGACACTGCATATAACTTCAAAGAGGGTTTTGCAACAGAGAGCTCATCTAACATTTAAGTATGATTAACACAGAATTATAGAAGAGAAGTTTTTCTATTTTTCCCCACCCTACATGCCACAGCAATAATCAGTTAAGAGCCTCCCAAAAGGGTATTTATGAATTTCAATAGCTGGAAGAAGATTTTCTTAAACTCAAATGTTTATGAAGGCAATAGAGGGACTTTTGTAAGAATTACTGAACTTTATTATGCAAAGACAATACTACATGGAATCCTCTATGAGAAAATATATATGTTGTAGTCTAGTAATTAGTTGGGACTTATTATCGTCAGAGGTCTCACAAGAAGGAAGGGAATCATGGGCCTGCCAAATCACTGGGTGACCTGCTGGAATAAAGTCAGAGGCCATCTCTGCCCTATTATGGTCAAGGGAACTTCTCTGGAACTATCATCCACAGTCAGGAGGCTGTAGTTTGCTTCTGCTGTGTCACCCACCACTGCCTTCAAACCCATAAAGCTAGGAATGGAAACATGGAAAACTGAGTCTAGATGCCTCAATTGTCTCTACTATTTGATATCCATAACCCTGCCTGCCAGTAGACATGGCAACTGGAAGCTGGCTTCCACCTTGCTTCCCTACTTACCTTTTAAATTTTGCCGGTACATCTAAATTGGTAGGTGTGATTCACATCCAGAATGATAGCTCTAAAAGTCTGGGAACAAAGTTGTTGTTGTTGTTGTTGTTGTTGTTTTTCCTTTGCTTTTTGCTTTTTTTTTTTCTTTTTATCTTTACAATTGGAAATGAAGTGTAATACATGTGATAAAATCCAATCTATGGTTGTCTACCACATTGAGGATCCTGAGTCATACAAGTTGAGCAGCAGTATATAAAACGAACAAGGAAACAAAAAGCTTTTGATATATGTCCAATCAGTGTTGCTAAATGAATAGTTTCAATATATTTTGGATCTCCTTCTATATTCTTATATTCTGGCTAACTAACTCAGAAATAGGCACATTTTAAAAATTTTAAAGTGATAAGATATAGTAGATAGTAGATTAATAGATAATAAAGTGATAAGAAAATATCACAGAAATAGGCCCACTTTAATAAATAAATAATAAAGCACAAATAAATTCTTTTTATTAACCACCATTTGAAGATACACCGCAATCAGGTGACTCCTTGACTCCTGAATGCTAAGAATAGATAAATCCCTCCTCAGGACTGACATTACTGATCACTTTCTATTCTTAATTTGTCTTTAGTTTGTTGTTGTTGTTGTTGTTCTGTCTTGTCCTAAGTTTACTTTGAAATTAACAGATGCCTGAGGTAGGCTTTGGTTACCTTTACTCTACTCTGCATGACACTGTTACTCTTTCATTTACAGACACAGTACTGTGACCCTAAACATGTACACTTCCTTTTCTCTAGCTGCTACCATAAGATTAAATGCTCTGTTTTTGGTGACTGGGGGTGGGGGAAACCAAGAACAGACCTTCGAGAAAGGTTTGCCTCCAAAACCTCTCCAGTGTCACCCAGAGTGTAAATTTACCTTATTTAATTTTGATCTAACTTATCATACATTTCACTTATCAGTTTTAATCTCCTATAAATGCAAACACATACAGTTTTTTAAAAATATTTTTTCTTGTGTAAACACCCATATTCCCTCATTCAGTCCTTTGAGAATGGAGTATTCTAACAACCAAGGACATTGGAAGATTAGAAAGATCAAATATCCTAAGTTACAGGAATGCTGAGAGAACCCGTGAGAAGTATATTATTATTCAATGGAAGAATGAAAAGAACTGGATTCAGACATGAGTCCAGGCTAGGGCTGACCTGAAGGATGGCTCTCCTGTTTGTTCTCATCAGCGATTGATAACTTCATGGGTTCTTTTTTCAGGCAACTAATTATCCATCTCTCTGGGTGAGGCTCTGGAATAATTATATACATTTATTCCATCAGAGCGATACTCCAGCTTTGCTTAGGGCAAAGCTTTGCCCTTTGCTTTGCTTCAAGTAGCAATTATGAAGATTAAAAATGGAATAAAAGAACTGTTTTATTTTGAGAAACATACTTGGTGGGTAGTATTGCCCAACATTTCAAATGTTTCTGAATACCCATGATGGAAGAAACTAACATGTTTAATCTACTTGTCGTTAGAAAATCTATTTTTGGATCCCTGGGTGGCGCAGAGGTTTGGCGCCTGCCTTTGGCCCAGGGCGCGATCCTGGAGACCCGGAATCGAATCCCACATCGGGCTCCCGGTGCATGGAGCCTGCTTCTCCCTCTGCCTATGTCTCTGCATCTCTCTCTCTCTCTCTCTGTGACTATCATAAATAAAAGAAAAAAAGAAAATCTATTCTTTACACTTTAGTTTGCTATTGGATGATTGCCCTTTCATATTTAGTTCTAAGAATTGTACTGATAGGAGAACAATACAGAGACAGGAATTATATTCAGGGAACTGATTTCAAATACAGCCTGGTTTTCTGAATACATTTTTAAAGTGGGCCTATTTCTGAGTTAGTTAGCCAATGTGTTAGCCATTTCCAGATCTCCAGTGCTGAATCAGGTGGGAAGAGATCTGCTGCATTATGACAGAGGCTCCTCTCACTACCACTGGCTCTCAGAAGAATCCTGTGGACACAAGACAGCTTCATAAAGAGAAGTGTACTCTCCAGTATGGGAAATTCTCCAGCAATTCAATGAAATTAAAAAGTGTTCTCTTGGATCTGAGCTACATTGATGAACTGGCAAAAATGATCAAGATTTTATTTAGGAATAGTGATTTACAAGGCAAATTAGGGCTACTTGTGTTTTGTTTCATTGATTGCAATGGGAGTGTAGATTGACACAAGGAACCTGCTCTTGGATTAGCCTTGAATGTTCCAAACCTCAAATCCTAAGGTAATCACAGGGAAATCACTTGTTTTTATGTAAACTATTCCAATTTCCAATATTCCTTAAAATGCCATTTATTGGGAAAGGAAAAAAAAATCTGCTAGAGAGTTGGATCCAGAATCATGCATTGCATGTCTCTTTATTCTTATAATCTAAACTGTTCTTTAGCCTTCCCTTGTCTTTCATGACTTTGGCATATATTTTTGAAAAACAAATGTCATTTTAGTATAATTATAGATTTACAGAAGTTACAAGGATAGGATTGAGAGTTCTTATATGTCCCATACCCAGTTTTCTTTGTTAAGATCTTACGGAAGTATGATAGAGTTGGTATAGCCAGTGAACCAATATTGATGCATTATTATTAACTATATAATAAATTTTAAGATTTCATTAGGTTTTACCTAATGTCCCTTTTCTATCCCAGGATACCCTCCATGATAAGACATTATAGTTAGTTATCATGTCTCAGACTTCTCTAAATTATGACAGTTTCTCAGATTTACTGTGTGTTTAATGATCCTGATAATTTTGAAGATAATGGTCATATATTTTGTAAAGTCCTTCAATTTGGGTTTATCTAATGTGCGATTTTTATAGGAGGAATGGAAGTAAAGTTGCCCTACATAATATTGAGAGTACACTTAAGGTAACAAGATGAATTATCGCTGTTAATATTAACCTTGATCACTGGCTATGACAGCGTTTGCAAGATTGCTCCACTATAAGAGTGTAAAACTGTAAAGAGTATAAAAGTGTACTCACATGTACATGGACACACATACATGTACATGGACACACATACACATAATTTCTTTTTTTTTAATTTTTTTTTAAATTTTTTATTTATTTATGATAGTCACACACACAGAGAGAGAGGCAGAGATACAGGCAGAGGGAGAAGCAGGCTCCATGCACCTGGAGCCTGACGTGGGATTCCATCCCAGGTCTCCAGGATCGCGCCCTGGGCCAAAGGCAGGCGCCAAACCGCTGCGCCACCCAGGGATCCCCACATAATTTCTATATGGTACTCTCTGGAAACAATTTCAGTGTATAACCCATACTTAAGAAGTAGAAAATTGTACAGATGGTCCCTGACTTATGACTTAACAATGGTTCAACATACAATGGTGCTAAAGAGATACACATTTAGTAGCACAGCACAACATGCTAATGTGTCTACATTCAGTACTTTGAATTTTGAATTTTGGGCTAGTGGTATGCAATGTAATACTTTCTCATCACCCTCAGTGGTGACAGTAAGACACAGCTCCCAGTCAGCCACATGACCACAAGGGTAAAACAACCCATATACGTACAACCATTCTGTACCTATACAATTATTCTGTTTTTCACTTTCAGTGCGGTATTCAATAAAGTACAGAAGATATTCAACACTTTATTATAATAGACTTTGTATTAGATGATTTTGCCCAACTGTAGGTTAATATAAGTGGTTCAGAGCCTATTTAAGGTAAGCTACGCTAACCTATCATGTTTGGTAGGTTAAGTGTATTAAATGTATTTTCATCTTAGGATATTTTCAATTTACAAAGGGTTTATTGGGGCATAACCCCATTGTAAATTCAGAAAGATCTGTATTCTACCTCCTGGAGGGCAAAGTATTTACATACATATATGTATGTATATATCATATATGTATGTACATATATATATGTATGTATGTATCTCTCCTATACAGAGATTGGTCTATTCTCCACATGTATTTATTTATTTAACCATTTATGTATATTAGGATTAACTCATGAATATTTATTTTTATTTTAGGTTATTATCCAATGCCACATTATTTATTTAGGTGCTCAGAAATTTTTGCCTTTGGCTATTGGAAGCTCTTCTGATTGCCTCTTGTATTCCTTTGATATACCTCTATCACTGTGTTTTATTCACTGTTTGTTTCTGGCAGTAAAAGAATTTCCAGGCTTATCTTAATATTCCCTGGCCCAGCACTTGAATCAACTATTTCTCTGAGGAGCCTTGTTTTGTTTTGTTTAACTGAAGAGTGGTAAAGCTTGACACTTTTGAGGAGTGTAGGCTTTGCTTTGTAGAGTGGCCCTTGATTTGGACTTGTCTGGTACTTCCTCATGATTATATTTAGATTATGCATTTTCAGCTGGAGTACCAACCACAGAAATGCTATTGTGTTCTTCTCAATCTATCATATTTGGAAGGTACATGATGTGCTTTGTTCTATTATTGGTCATGTTAACTCTGATTACTGAGTTAAGTTAGTTTGTGCCAGATTTCTCCATTAAAAGTCATTATTAGGGGAAACACTTTAAGATCATGTAAAGATCCTATTTTCTCTTCAAACTTTTATATCTTGGTTTTAATATATATTGATCCTTTCCTGAATATATTAATACAATGTAAACTTGCCAGTCCATTTCTCAAGAACCTCTGCTTACAGTTAGTGGAGAATGGTACACAGAAAAAAGATAAAGGCATCAGGTGTGCTCATTGCTACTAGGATTTGACGATTTATGGGCTCTTTTAGGAGACAGAGGTAGAATATGAATCTACATAGAATATTTTTTCCTTTTCCATTTTTAAGATTTTATTTATTTGAGAAAGAGTTTATGTGCACACACGGGTGCTTGTGCAAGCAGAGGAAGGGGCAGAGGGGGAGGAACAGGGACAAGGAGACTTTACACTGAGCCTGAACCAGATGCAGGGGCTTGATTCCACAACCACAACATCATGACCTGAGCCAAAATCAAGAGTCAGACACTTAGCTGACTGAGCCACCCAGGTGTCCCAAATCTCCTCTTTTTATAGTAAAAAAAACAATTAGTAAATAGTAACTGTGGAATAAAATGATAGAATTAGAAAATCACCATTTTTTGAACCTCCATAGTAATAATCAAACAAGCAAGGAACATCAATGGAAGCTAATAGGGGACATTTTGGTGACAGAAAGTATACACACACACACACACACACACACGATATGTCACACATATATATATACATATACAAATATATATGCATATCTATTCACATATGTCCTATAAAATATACTATATCCTACGTATATGTATATTTATATTTTAAATATCTACATATATATATATATATATAATTATGAAATCATAGTAATTGCTAACTTCATTTCAGCATCAAAGGATTTATTCTGGCTTTCCTCTCTTTATTTGTCACTTCTTTCTCCAAAGTGAGAAACCAAATTCCTTTATCCACAGTATATTTATTTATTTATTTACTTACTTACTTACATACCCAGTCCTAGAATATACAGAGAGTGTTTCAGAAATTTTAACCCATAACATTGAGAAAAACAACTCTGCTAACAAAGTTCTCTACAATTATTGTATATAGATAGTTTTGTAGCTAAAATACTGTATTCAGATGCTATATAGATCTTTTTTCCCCTTTCTTTCAGTGTAGTTAGGTTATTCATATTAAATACAGTTAGGTTCACTTGTTTCTGTTCATTTTTTTTTGTTTCTATTTATATTCCAAGTTTTTCTTCCTTTTCCTTTTGTTTTTAACATTTATTTTGTGCACAGATTGATTCCTTTTAAAGTGATGCTTATGTTTATCAAGCAATTTTAGTTTCAAATGTATTTTGATCTAGCTTTTAAATTGCTATCCTAAAGAGTTAAGGACTTTAAGGTTAATTACAATTAGCTAATGGTGCCAAATTTCAGAAAAAAAAAAGAAAAAAAAGGGAAAAAATAAGGTAATAGTTGTAGCAAACACCTTAACACTGAGTTCAAGCTGAAGTGAGATTGAGATATGTCCTACATGTTTAGTCGATACAATGACTAAGGTTTTTCTCATATCAAAGAGAAATGCTTATACAAGGAATATCAACTCTTCATTTAGATTTCCTCTGTTACATACTTTTAAAAATCATCAGAGATACAAGGCTAATTTTATATCTAGAAAATGCAGAGTAGTGTATTGCTTTGCTGTAATTTAAAGTCTTAGAGGGAAGATTTTGTAGAGGTTCAGGTGAAAAAAAAATCACTATTGCCATTTCAAAAACTTTAAATCATTGCTTACTACTCACAAAACTGTCTTCCACTTAAGTAAAGGAGTATTTTATTGACCAAACTGATTAAAGCTTGTGTTTATTAATATATTTCCTTCATAAATCCAGAATCTTGGTCTCAAAATTGCATGCATTATTTCCCCCCCAAGGCTGTAATTTTAAAAGAAAATAATCTGCTCTATCTTTCCACTGAAAACTTAGTATGAACTCATAGCCTTCACCTAAATCTATGCTTGTAGGATTGAAGTTAGATATAGCAGACACTTTAATACAATCTTACAGAACCCTTCAATATCGTCTAGTCAAAACATTTCCATTCTAGAGATAAGGAAAACAAGGCTTGGGAAGTTCAGATGCCATACTCAATACCACCCACATAGGGATAAAGCTATTCCTGAAACACCATTATAACAGCTCCTTCTATAGTGTTTTGTGCATTTATTGAATATTTTTAAACATTTAGAGGAAGCACTGGAAGAGTTTATGGAATCCACACTTCTTGATGTCACCACAATGAAATACACACACGCACAGACACATTGAAATATTTTAACAGGATCTACTTTAAAGGCAGAAGAATGAATCAGGATACCTCAAGAAGGCAAAGATATATATCATATTATCTTTTTATTTCCCATTAGAACTGAACACAATTCAAGGTATAAACTAAGCTCTTCATGCCTAGTTATGAGGGATGACTACCAGAAGCTATTAAATAAATAATTATATTGATTTAAATATAATTAGTGGAGCAACTCTTATTTCCACAAAATGGGAGCAGAGACTGGAGGAAAAATTAACTTTCCTCTTAAAAACTAACTTGATCCTAACCTGATAATTCAATATTGCCTAATCTTCCCATGCTTCCATTTCATCATCTATAAGATAAAGTTTCTATAAAGAAAAATCTTAAGATACATAGACAATGTTTTCAGTCTCGTGCCTACTGTATTGCCACAGCTTATTAAACTGGGTCTCTGTTTTATTCCCACATCCCACCCATAAACATATACAGAGAGACCACAGCATTGTAATGTTCAGTTTTGAGGAGGGAAGGGCTCCTGAGATGCTCTAGACAGGATGTATTGACACATCCATAAAATATCAAAACCAAGGAGAAAACAAGGTCAATAATACATTCATCCTTTAAAGAAGGAGAAAATGATGACTTTAGAAATTAGACTTACCAATTTAGCTTTGCTATGAGAAACTATAGCAAACTATATATAGAAAATGTAACAGGACCTTTGAGACAATGCCAGGATATTGTTGGTTTAAAAGAAATAGTGAAGACCTTGGAAGGTTCAAAAGTAAGATCTATGAAGGAACTCCAGTTATTATTTTAATGTCCCTGGGAATTTATCTTACTTAATCCATTGTAAGAGCTTGATATATATATATATACATTTCTAAGAAAGGAGGGAGGAAATAAGAATAGTTTGTGGGTGGATGTCAATAGGGAGAGAGAGAAAGCTAGAAGGCAGGCGGAGGAATGAAGGAATATTCAATGACATGGCTTTGCAAGCTTTTAACTATAAGTAACAATGGTTATTTAAGTCATAGTCAAAGCCAGAGAAATGAAACAAGAGAATAAGGAGCAACTTATTGAGTATTTCCTGTCAGCCATCATGCCAAGCATGAACTAACTCAATGTAACCTATTTAGGCTTTGTGCCATACTCAATAGAACATTGCTACTGTAACCAAAGACATTTGAGAAGAAATTTATATCTCTATGGCAGTTTCTGCTGAAAAAAGAAGAAAATAATATTTTTTATTACACTGCACAACTCAGAAGTACATGATCTCCCTCTTGTTCTCATAGCAGCTAATCGAAACCTCTCATCCTAAATCCCAGATCACCTTAAACTTGCTCACAAACTCAGTCCACATAGATTTTTATTTTTTCTTCTAGGTCAATCTTTATTATACAAGCCAACTTGGCTTCCTTACGAGTTTATTAAAGCCTGGATTCCCCATCCACCACCTCCCCATCTGTCAGCTCAACAACAGAGACCATTTCAAATTTACCTTCAAAATATATGAAGAACTCTGTTTATCTCATTTATGTGCTCAGTTGTTTCTTTTGTATCCACTGGATATGAAGGCTATTCCAATAGGGAGCTCATCTGTTTGTTCCCTGCTGTATCTTCAAAGTCTACCACAATGTCCAGTGTGAGTCAAGAGATATTTGCCAAGTGTAGAAATTTAAGTTACCCTCTGTTCTTATTTTTTTTTCCTGAACCAGAAAAGAAGGAAATGATGATTTTGGGACACAGCTAGATATGAAAATCTTTTTTCCTTGAAGGGATCTTATGGCCAAAAGAAGTGAAGACAGGTCCCCCAGAAAACTATAAGCACTTATTCTACCAAAGAAGTACCTAAATGTGCATTGGTGTTATTACTGTTTACTAAACAGCAATTAGCACTGTCTATGCCTCATCACCCTCTGGAAAGTTATAATAGCTCATAAGAAGCAAGATATTCACATATCACATTTTCTTATTAGCGTGAAAAAAGTATAAACGAGACCGCAATTTAAGTTATTGTGTTTGATTTCATACAACAATTTGTGATATGTCAAGTGAGCTATATACTCAATAAAGGCTACTAAATGCTCACCGCTAAGGATTATTATAGGCTAGAGTAGTCAGGAAAGTCAAATGGAATAGGTGATTATCTCAGTATGTCATACTAAATGCTACTCTGATGATGTTACTGAAAACAGTTTCTTTTATATTTTGTGGCATGTTACTCAAAGTGCTCTCTACTATTACCATTGTCCTCTATACAATATACAATTGATACTTGTTATTTAATGCTGATGACTGAAAATAATAAAATATTATTTGCAAGCTCAAGTCGTTGATTCACCATTTATTAATTATGTGATGGGCAGTTATAACATGCCAGCCACTGTTCAAATACTTATTTTAAAGCACTAATGAAGATAGAAATAGCCTTTATACTATGCAGCTCACATTCCATTGGGGGAGATATTTAACAAAGAAAAAGTAAAGAAACAAATGAGATCATTATTTCCTTTGCTTTGTTACATGAAGGAAATAAACTGGTCAACAAGGATAGAGTACCTTGGAGTGGGTACTTCAGTGATACAAGTGTGTGATGGCACTCTTAAAACAATTACATTTGGTTGATGTACCAAAAGGGGAATGGATTAGCCTGGTGAAATGCTGCGGGAAGAGATTTTTAGGTAAAAGGGCAAATGCAAAGTCCTAGATGTAGATAAAAGTTTAGTTGTTTAGGAGAAGAAAAGGAAGCTGAGGTGACCACAGAGTAATGATCCAAATGTGGGTTATTAAAGTCTAGAGAAATAAAGAAAAATTGGATTACAATGGGGTTTTTATAAACTATGAAAAAATACTAGATTCTATTCACAGGGAAATGCAATACAGTTATAGAATTTCATTTGTGCACAACTGAAACAGAAAAGTAACATAATATGATTAGTGATTTTGGAAGGCTGTTGGAGAATGGATTCTAATAAGGACAGAGAGAAGTGGGACACACAGCTAGGAGACAAGAGACCAGAGACCAGAAATGAGATGACAATGACATGGACTAAGATGAAACACGGAGGATAGGCAATCATGATGGCATAGAATATAAGGACTCACCGATGGTCAACTTCATCTAATGATCATGGTTGCTACTCAAGATGGTGATGAATATATGCTGAGGGAACAACAAAAATGTCCACTATGGCATAAATAAAAATATTTTCAGATAAAGGAAAGGAACATAAATTATTCCAAAAGACAAAAGAATGATCCTTAGTTGGAAGACAGAGGGATTTTGTGTCAATATAAGTACAGAGAAATTCTGATCATTCAATTATATGTATCTTGCTATACAAAGTAGGAACACCCATCAATATCTTACAGGTACTAGTGTTCAATGGAGCAGAGTTATAAAGAGTAGACTATAATTCTGAGGGACAGTAAACAGATGGTTTTACTTTCCCTTCTAAATCTGAGATTCAATAAAGATACATGTAGTAGTTTTCCATCACAAATGCAGTCACATTGCATATCTGAAAGGCTGGAAAGTTAAGAGAGTTGAAACATTTAACTAGTTGTCTAAATATTTTTTGCATACCAAACAGTATAGTCTTTGTCAATGATATACTGACTTATGGAGTATATTTGCCACTTTTATTCTCTCCAGTTAAGTCTACTATGTACCTGTTATTGGTGAAATTTCTGCTCCTGAGTCTTGAATAATTTGTTGCCACAAATTCTACATAGAAAGTACACGCGTAACTGTCTTTTGATGATACATCTCATCTGAACATACAAACGCTCTTTGCCAATAGTCAAGATCGGTGATCTAGAAGACACTGAATCCATATCCTTCGACACACTTCACTCTGAATGACCTTGACTCCATAATTCTGCCCTCCCTGCCTCTCAAGTTTATATCAATGATTATAAGAGGATATAGAAGTATTAGCAGAAACCCAGTACTACAGAATCAGTTCATAATTCTTGTCTCCTAACAAGCAAGCCATAAGAGCCACCTTAAAATAAAAGAACATTTTATTGTTTAACATGAGATGATGCATCCTCTTATCTCCATGCTATGCTGTCAGTGTCTGAAGTAATTACCGGAGCCTAGTCTCACCTCGTTATAATTAACATGTACTCAAGGATTAAAGTTGCCGTTTATTTTTTCAAATATTTGGATATCAAATCTGTAAAGTGCTAAAGGACATTTTGTGATTTTACCAATGAGGACACAAAAGATGAAAGAAGATAATAAACTTTCCTAGGACAAAAAACAGTTTTTTTTTTAATCTCCCCCATTAGGAAAATCTTTTGCTCTCAAAAGGACTGATGCAGAATTTGTGTATCCTTAATCTAATTCAAACTACAAATATTAAGCTATGACATATGAATTTTTTATCAATGAGAAAAACAAAATGATTTTAAAAATTAAAAGATTGGGAAAGACCACAATAGTTACAAAGTTTAGAACAGTAATATGATACTTTCAGTAGCTACTTTTGACACACCTAAGACATTCCTCCTACATTTTTTCTGCTTGTTATTTCAATCATGTCCATATAAGAAAGATTACTTAATTTCTCAAGAGTAAATTAAAAAGCAAATCTTCTTTTCAGTATTTTTGGTCAAAGTGATTTATTGATATTTAGATGTTTACATCTCATGATAGAAAGGAAATCCTTTGTCTCTTAGTATTCCAGGAGTCTAGTAGGAAGCAGGGATCCTGGAGCTGGCAAAAGGGGAGTGAGAGTAGATGTGATACATGGCTTAAATTTACAAAACACACACACACAAACACACAGTGGACAAATTTAAATACATTATTACAGTTTAGCCTAACAAATTGGAAGGAATTACTATTTTCTTCATTTGATAGATTAGATAGGAAACTGGAGCTTAGAAATGTCAGACAATTTGCCAAAATTCACAATATTACTATACAGTGGATTTGTGTCCATGTTTCCAGACTAAAAATCTCATGCTCACACTATGCCATTCTTATTGCATCTTGATGTAAAATAATTAAAAGGAATGTGGGCATTGTATTTGGAAATGAATAGAATGAAGCACCCAATGTCTCATATTTCAAGTATTCAAGTCTTTCTTTGGATCTTACAGCCTATGCTTTTGCACAGCAATGAGGTAAGACTGGGCTATGCGTATTCTCTTTTGTAGGCAAGACCTGATGATTTATATACCGTTTTGGCTACTGTTTGTCCTTTTTCTCATATTCTGTCATTTGGACTTTTCCTGGACTTTTATCTTTGACAGAAAGAATAAGCATATTCTCTGCATCCTCAAATGACCCAGATTCACATCCCTGAGGGATTTGGAGTTTCCCAAAATGATTCATTTGATAGAAATGTGGTCCCTTTTAAAACACCCTTTTCATGTTTACTAAATAGCTATAGCCAGGGCTATGCTAAGTGATAAGCACATGGGTGAATGCAAAAAAAGAAAAAGAGAAAGAAAAAGGCGGACCTAAGGAAGAGGGAGGAAGGGAAGGACAGAGGATCGTTTTTCTTTTGGTCAGATAGAAGTCGCTATGCACCTGAGTCAAAGTCTAATGAACCCACCACGGAGGGAAATGATGTTTAAAGTAAACTCTAAAATTGTGTACTTTTCAAGAGAATATTCATATTAAATAATTACAAATATATAATTTCATAAATCATATATTTAGATAAGTCTTTTTTTTTCTTAAAGTGCTTTTAGGATTTCTGAAGGAAAATTCCCTTTGAAGTGTCTTTCACAAAATGCCTTCATTTTCAATTTTATTATGTTTTAACTCTTCTCACTTTCTGATTTACTCCTGCATTCACAGTTGCTGCTTTCTATAGCATATCATTTAAAGCTGAAGGTCCCGGGATCCCTGGGTGGCGCAGCGGTTCGGCGCCTGCCTTTGGCCCAGGGCGCGATCCTGGAGACCCGGGATCGAATCCCACATCGGGCTCCCGGTGCATGGAGCCTGCTTCTCCCTCTGCCTGTGTCTCTGCCTCTCTCTCTCTCTCTGTGACTATCATAAATAAATAATAATAAAAAAAAATTAAAAAAAAAATAAAAATAAAGCTGAAGGTCCCTTTAGGGAATCACCTTCACTGACTACAAAAGAGTCTTAAGAATTATGTAAACTACATTTCTACAGGTATTGAATTGCCCTACAAATATGAATGTTTTAGAGCTACTGAAGTTTTAAGAATTATGTCTGGCTTTAACAAGAGAAAAATAGTTCAATAAAAAAGCACAGTTGTTTTAATCAATATAGTGTATCATGAACCCAAGTTCAAAAAACAAAAATTTGAACAAAAATGATGAAAATGAATATCATGGAAGCAGATAGAAGAAATGAATTATTTGCCATTAAATATTTTATTCTATGGGCAATAGACACAAAACTTTCTTGAGAAAAGGGGTTACACTGTCATATCTTATATTTAGAAATATAATTAGAAGGAACTTGTAGCAAGATGAGAACTGGGAGAGAGGTTGGAAAATCAGGATTTTGATGATAAAGACAAAGAACTCAACCAGATTAAAAATAAATAAATAAATAAATAAATAAATAAATAAATAAATAAATCTTCATATATATATATATATATACATGTATATATATACACACACACACATACATCTGGCTTCAGTTTGCTTAGCTTCTTGAATCAATAATTCTAAATCTTTCACTAAAATTTTGTAAATTTTCTACTATTGTTTTTTAATTATTATTTTTAAACCCTTTTCCTGTCTTTTCTCCTATTCTGGGCTGCCAATAACACACATATTAAACCTTCCATTAGATATTGTCAAATAGGTTCTGAGTCTAAATTTATTTCTTTTTAAAACTTTTTTTTCTCTATTCTCTCTGCTTCTTGCTCAAATTAAATAATTTATATTTATCTGTCTTCAAACTCACTGATTTTTTCCTTTGTTATATTTATTATTTTATTAGTCTCACTCATTAAAATTTTATTACAGATACTATACTTTTTCATTTGTAGGATTTTTATTTTATTTTTATAATTTCTTTGTATTTGCCATAATCTTCTATTTTTTTAATACAATGAGAGCACAGTTTCCTTTACAGCATTGAGCATGGTTATTTTAGCTGCTTTAAAATACTTGCTGCTAATTCCAGCATCTAGGTCACCTCAAGGTCACATTTTCTTTCTTCTTCAGATGTATAGTAATTTGGATTATATCCTGTACAACGTGAAAGTTACACAGTGGAAATTCTGGATTCAGTTATATTCTACCAATTTTGGTTTTATTGCTATTTGGCAGGCAATCAAATTTTTTAAACTCAAATTATGAACTCTCACTTGGATATCTGCCCAAATCTTCATTCATTATTTTTATACTTATCTGGACTGTAATTTGCTGTCCCATGCATATGTAATTTTTTGCAATCCTAAAATTTATAAAATCTGTCCAAATCTTCTATGAGTTAGAATGGCTCTTCCCTCTGGGACTTCTCTCTAACTTTCTAGCCATGCTGGATGGTACAAGTTCTTCTTCTTCTTCTTCTTCTTCTTCTTCTTCTTCTTCTTCTTCTTCTTCTTCTTCTTCTTTTGTTTTTTGTTTTTGTTGTTGTTGTTTTGTTGTTGTTGTTGTTGTTTTGTTCTTCATTCCTAAAAGACTGTTTTTTCCATGTGAAATTAGAACCCTATGCAATTCACTATGGTTTGCCCTAAGAATAAGAGCCAGAAAAATAGGAAATATCTCTTGCCTTATTCCTCTTCTAAGTCACCTCCCCTTTGAATATGCCTGCTTGAATTCACTCTGCATGCCCTCAGAAAATATTGTTCCTTTTTTTTTCTTCAGGAAAAGTGGGGGATTTTTGCAATTTGATCTGTTCCTCTTGTTGCTCTATAGTGATTTTAGCACATATGTGGACATATTAGGATTTAAGTAACTGACCTTATTTTGAGCTCCCAGAACTTTTCCAACAATTGTTTGTTTTCCCACCACTAGTGCCAGATTGCAGCTAAACATATCTGTATGTTTGCTGCTTGGCTACCAAAACTGTGCTGACATTATATATTCCCTATATTGCATAAATAATCAGAAATTATCCTGATTCCTCCAGCAAGTAACAAAAACATAACATAAATGATGTGGCTTTTGTTCTTTAACATACTTGGGCTGGAAATCTGACTCTAGAGTTCACTGGCTATGCTTTCCCAGTTATACAAACTTTCCACATCTTAATTCTCACAATTGTAAAAGAAGAGTAGTCATACTTTTGTGATTAAAATATATAATGCATGTTTAACAGTATTGAATATATGACTACCCTCACCTTAACTATACACATAATGAAACAATTTCTGTGAAATAAGGTTAATGCACACATCACCTGTTAGGTCAAAACCAGGTATTGGATCCTACTCTCCTAATCCCATTTGTGATGTTTTTAAGAGTTTCGTGTTGTCTTTTAGATTATTAGATAGGTATTGAATTCTGGAAAGAGCCAACACTGAATTTTAAGTATTTTACATACTATTATTGTTTGTAAATTTAAAAACTTCTGTGACTTTCAATGACATTATTAGTAAAGTCAAGTCAAATCATGCCTCACTGTTGTAGGAAAACGAAGTAAAAATTCATATAAAGTATCTGGAAAATTAGTGGTACATAATAATGTTAGTTCACCTTCTTTAATTTTTGCATAAGTCTTTATAAATATTTGCAAAGTATTTTTCATTGCCTTATCCCTAACTAAATACTTACATTAGTTGTGTTGTAATTCATATCAGGTGATTCTCTAATCAAGGTTATATTCTGTGCCATATTCTATTTGTAATTAATACCAATATTTTCCAGTTCTGTGAATGACAGGCTTCTGCAACAAACAGGTGAGGAACATCCCAGGATTTTTTCTCAAATAGACATTCTATTCTCTTTCTGCCACATAATGCATGGAACAATGCTATTATGATGAACTCAAATTTTACCCCCTAACCCTGCTTAAAACCAGCATATACAAATATGTCCTACTCCTGGCAGAGTGACATCTATTAAAAGCAGAGACAATAATGGCTGAGGCAGACCACTTTTTGTGTTTCATAAACAGTAGACAGGTATAGTTTTCAAAAGATTTAAATGTATTCCCACGGGGAATCTTCTTCTAGGTAAAAGTTGTGTTTTCTTAACTTCTTCACAAGTTTTCTCATTTGTCCCCACCATCTAAAAACCAATTTACATTGAGGTCAGGCTGATGCTACAAGACAAGTAACAGCACTGCCTGGGATTTTCATTTCAGGCTGCCTCTCTGATTTAAACTCTAAGCGCTAGAGTTGGAGCCTCAGGTATAACTTACTGCTTTTTCATCTGAGGATGCCCTTAAGAAAAAAAAATACAAAGACTTTATATTTATTTCCCTTGTTTTAAAAGAAAAAAAAGTCTCAATTGTAGATGATGACACTCTTCCACAAGCAAAAAAATTTCATATTTAAAATATCAATTTAAAATAGTTTTTTCTATTTTATTGAATTTAAATTTCCAACATAAAAACATTTTATCCCCAGACATAGCTGGGCCACTTTTAAGCACTTTTAGCATGACTTTGAATATGCCAGAGATAAGATCAATCAAGCTGAGTGATGATGGTAGTGGTGATGATATTGGTGGAGATAATGCAGGATAACTTTTCTAATACCTGCTGAGAGCATAGAAAAAGAAAAACAAAATCAGATTTTCCCCAGGGACCAAATTTCAGATATACATACAGATGGTTATGCAGTATATAATTAAGACAATATACTTAAATAATACATACAAAGACTAAAGGTGGAATAATTTCATGAGGTAGAGAGCATGCAAAAAAATGAAGAAAGTAGGGCTGTGTAATTAGATAACTTTGTGTTCAAAGGGAATCCTAGTCATAGATTGCTTTTTGCACCCTTGAATAAGAAGTTGTGTTATTTTAGGGTCACTTGACTCTAAAAATAAATTGCACAAGATAACAATATTTAAATTGAACTGTTGTTTTGAAATGTCATCACTTACATGAAGGTGCATGGCATAATATCTGGCAATAGAGATTAAACAATATTTGTTAGATTCCCTACTCACTACATGTAGTCTGAGAAAACTGTATGAGGAAGATAGCATATGAACTAAACTTAGTATGCTGAATAGGATTTATACACATAAAAATAGGGAAAGGTACCACAAGCCAACAGAAATGGAAGTCAAAACTATAGAAAGGGTAAAGAACTGAGCATTTGTAGTTTTAATAAAATGTTTGTGGTAAATATTAAATCTGCAAAGGTACATAGGGCTACAGTTATTTATAACCTTGACAGTGAGGCTAAGGATTTTAAAACATATTGTTTTTGCTGTAGTTTTTAAATGGGAATACTCAGACTTTTCCTTTTATTTTAGTTTGGGGATTAAGTTATATTAGTAGTGTCTCTGAAAGTTTTTCCTAGCAGTAAGGCATACAGTAGATTGTAATAGAGAGTAGAGGAAAACATAAAACTATTCAGAAGTGATCAATTACAAAGCAACTAAAGTAATCAATACAAGAAATAAGAGTAAATTAGGTAAATGGCAGTAACAGTAAGTGTGAAATGAGCAAGACATAGATATAAAATGGACTGAAGTTGGAAACAGATTGTATGTCTGTGTAGATGGTAAAGTCAGAGGAAAGAAACATCTTTAATGTCGAGAACTTGGAAAACAGGGAAGATTGGCTTATCAGCCAAAATAATTAAAATTGGGGAAACAAGTACAATATATTTATAATGTAGAATTTCATATTTTTCAAAAAGCTTGCAATGTATCTGATTGTAAAATTTATCACATAAAAAGACGTATATGTATTGACGTTTGTATGCATACACACACACACTCTTGTACATGCACACATACACACACTACTGAATTTGGCTTTCAAGTTATATATCTGCCTCTGGCAGATGGCAGATTCCTAGTCTTTGTGAGAAAAACTAGAAAATCCAGATTATTTATATATGTATTATATATACTACATGTATTTTATATGTAATGACTGTATAAAATTTATATATTAAATACACACACATATGTGCCACCACTGTAGGTACTAAGGTCAAAAGATATTTTGGTGAAATAATAAAACTAAAGAAAGAGAATTAGAAGTTTAAAGGATAGAACTGTTAATGAAAAGATAAAGGTAAGAACTATCCCTGACATAATTCTTGTTCTCCTCTTTTGACAGTTACCCAATACTCATGCTCCACAGAGAAGGGGACTGCAAATGAAAACACAAAGGCTCAAAAAAGAAGAGGGAGGTAAATAATGATAGTCCACTGTGCTAAAGAAAAAGCATTAACATTTAGTACCCACGACAGAGAGGAGCCCACTGAACCACAAAGCTCTTGATTAACCTGAAGCATTATTCCCAAACAGCTGGGTAAACTGGAAGTACAAGAATATTATCAAAACTGCACCTCAGCCTGAACTTCTCTCAATCCCCAAACTATATTAGGGAATTCTATTTGCCTTACTGAGGAAAACGGTGAAAAACTTCTGATCTTTTACATAGCCTAAGAAGCTTATGAATTTTATGAATTTTTTCAAAGAATAAGTTTTTGTTTTAGTGATTTCATCCATTGATTTCTAGTTTTCAATTTCATTGGTTTCTGCTTTAATTTTTATAATTTTCTCATTTGCTTAATTTGGATTCATTTTGCTCTTCTTTTTCTGGTTTCCTATGTGGAAGTTGTTTGAATGATTGATTTTAGATGTCTTTATTTCTTAGTACATTCAATTCTATATATTTCCCTATAAGCATTGCTTTCATGCATCTCACAAATTTGGGTAAATTGTGTTCTCATTTTCACTTAGTTTAAAATATTTTTTAAGTTCTCCATGAGTGCTTTCTCACGCACACATGTTCACACATTCTCTCTCTCTCCATACATATATATATATTTGTATATATTGTTGCTATTATTACTTTAAGGAAACTCTTCTTTTAGATCAATTATGAATAAGAAAAATAAAAATTTTAATTTTACCATCACTTATACATTCTGTAATACCTTTATTTTTGTAGATTTATTCATATTTCTTTATATAGACCCTCTGAACTGTGAATTTAGCAGTGCTTATCTGTTATCCCACATCTAGTCCCACAGGATGGTGGGAGTGGATTGGAGTTGGGCATTTCTCTTCTCCCACATGAAAGGCTATATGGCTCTAGAGATGGATATCTCTTCTTTAATATGGAGGAATAGAGCCAACTGGAGTAAAGTATTTCCCATCCTCCAGGTCAATTTGGCTTTTACAAAACCCCACAGATTAGGCTCTGAGAAAGAAGTTTTCCCTGAGGCAAGATCTTGTTAAGAACAGAATGCTCTAGTGTATTTCAAAATGGTTCCTTTTCCTCTCCCACTAGTGAAAGCAGGAGGGTGTCTTTCTGATATTCACTGTGAGAACCTGTGACTAGAGCTCCAAGAAATAAAACTCGCAAAAGTGTGGGGGCAACCTGATGACTGGGTCCTCCTGAAGTTTCCTCTCTTAGAATCATCTACTCTAAATGTCCAGCAATTTGTCAAATACAATTCAGACTTCCCTACCCCAGCACTGGTTCTGCACTGCTAAATTGTGATTCTTTGTATTTGCCTGTCAATCTCTCCAATTTGTAGGGAAGGATTGGGGGAGTGGTTTGCCCACTGACTTCACTTCTCTTATGACCTAAAAAGAGTTGTTGATTTTTCCATTTGTTCAGCTTTTTACTTATTGTTAAGATGAAGTGACAAGTTCTAAGCTTTTTACATGTTAGACTGGAAACTACAAGTCCTTTGCTTCTGTTTGTAAATTCAACTCTGAATCTTTTTTTTTTTCCATTTGTGTTCCAATATTTGCTAACTCATGCTTTGTTTTCATAATTTCTTGGCAAAGTTCTCTTGAACAATCATATCTACATAATTAAAGATAAATATAAGACTTGTATATTATCATACCAAATACACAAACAGCAAAGGCTAAAAGTACATGGTACAAATGAAAAAGCATATAATAAAATAATAAGAAAGAATTAGGGCCAAATAAATATATATTACTGTTCTATGTAATGTAATATAACATATTATGTTATATACCATGTAAATATAAAAGCATCAATATGCATAAAGTAAAACCCACATATGTCCAGGAGAAATAAACTACAGCAAATGAACTCTACCAGTATGTTTTAAGTCACTTTGTTCAAAAAACTTAACATGATTGATAGAGGCAGATCTAATTAACTTGTATCACACTCTAAAGCCTTAGCACAAACATACCAGCTTATTTTTTTAAAAGATTTTATTTATTTATTCATGAGAGACACACAGAGAGAGAGAGAGAGAGAGAGAGACAGGAAGAGAGAGAGAGAGACAGGCAGAGGGAGAAGCAGGCTTCATGCAGGGAGCCTGATGTGGGACTCGATTCAGGGTCTCCAGGATCAGGCCCTGGGCTGAAGGCAGCGTTAAAGTGCTGAGCCACCCGGGCTGCTCCCAGATTATTTTTAAAGAACCATGTTATACTATAAAACTGACCACATATCAGAATTCAAAATATATCATTAAATTCCAAAACCAAAAATATTCACACTCTATCTGCATTTGAGATACATTTTGAAAACTAATAAAAACGAGAAATCTAAAAGCATAATATTTTTTCAAAGTCTTTAAAACCAAGTAGGGTCAAGGAAAAAAATTTGCAGATTATACAGAATATGATAAGAATAAAATCACTGCACATTAACAACAAAGGGGCATAGCAGAGTACAAAGACAATTCTTTGTCTCTAATGCCAACAATGAGCCAGAAAAGAATCAAAATAAATTATTCCAATGCATTAAATTGGAAAAAAGACAACAACAACAACAAAAAAAGAAAAAAGTGAATGCAAAAGTAGTAATCAATATTTTTGTTTCCTTCAGCATAACACCCTCTGGTTCCATCCACGTATTCTCAATACTTTTTAAATGCAAAAGAAAAAAAAAATCACATTAAGAAGTCTAAGTGTTTAAAGGAAAGAATAAATAAATGAACCATTAGCATTAAAAAGCAAAATGATGAAATTACAAATACTCAAAATAGAAACAAGGTGAAATAACTGGAGAAGTGTAAGTATAAAGAACTGTACCCTCATGAAGTAACAGTCTATTTAAAATTTAAAATTTTGGGGATCCCTGGGTGGATCAGAGGTTCAGCGCCTGCCTTCGGCCCAGGGTGTGATCCTGGAGCCCCGGGATCGAGCCCCGGGATCGAGTCCCGGGATTGAGTCCCAGTTCGGGCTCCCTGTGTGGAGCCTGCTTCTCCCTCTGCCTGTCTCTCTCTCTCTCTCTCTCTCTCTCTCTCTGTGTGTGTGTGTGTGTTTCATGAATAAAAAATAAAATCTTTAAAAATAAAATAATAAAAAAATAAAAATAAAAAATAAAAAATAAAAATAAAATAAAATTTAAAATTTTGTTTTTAATTACTATAGGGTGTAGCATGATGTCAGGCAAACTACAATTAAAACCACTAATTCAAAGCACTGAACAAAGCACCGAAACTACTTTTTTTTTTTTTTCCTGCAAGTAATTGTCAAACCTGATAAACTTTGAATTTAACAGTCTTGGGAGATATATATATCAGTAAGATAAAAGTCTGAGTCTGCTCAAAATGAAAAATCAAGTAAATCCTCTCCCTATAAACTAGAGCAATGAAAGGCTGAACATCCACAGAGACAGCTGAAACAGAGACAGCCAGGAATTTTGTCTTAGCGTGGAGTGTTGAAAGGATCCCATGTTAAAATACTTATTTGGTTTTGGTCTTGTGTTATCACAGATTTGTTTTGTTTGTTATTACGTTTATTTCACATGTTTCTGATTCTTCAACCTGTATATTGATGTCTTTCATCACTTGAAAATTCTCAGCTATATCTCTTTAAATATTGCAAGGCTTGTCTGGCAGTCACAACTTATTAGGGATGGAATATTTGCCTATTTTAATATATAAGCAAAAAGTATAAAACTCTTTTATAAGAGAATTTATATAAAAATTCTTAATGAGCTATGAAAAGAAGGAAATATATTTAACCTAATCAAGAATATCTATAACAAACCTACTTAAAATGTAACATTTATTGAACAAATATTAAAAGCTTTTCATTTATGATCCGGAAAAACACAAGAAAGTTGACTATCAATATTTTTCTATACTGTTCCAGAATACCTAATTTGTATGCTAAAAGAACTTAAAAGATTATAGGGATCAGAAATGAAGAACTATAATTATCTAAAAGTGTCATGATTTTGTAGAGGTAATACAAAAGACTCAACATGAAATTGTTAGAATTAAGAGAAAGTTAATGGTAAGGTACTAGATTTAGAAAACCAAAATTCATATACTAATTGTATTTCTACAGACAATTAAAAAAACACATACAAATGATTTATATATTTTACAAAAGAATAAAATATCAAATATACAGGAATCTAGCAATTGTTATGCAAAATGTCTCTTAATGGAAAAAAAAGACACAAAATAAATAAGCAAGCTTTATTTAAAGAAAAGTAGGCTATTAACCACACCCATCTACATCTAGTGTTAAAACTTTACCCCTGATTTCAGATAATCTTCCTTCTACCACTTCACAATTACTCCTAATCTGTGGTAGCTCTGATGCCCACTTCCACAAATATATTTCAAGGACTTTTCAGGTTAAAGTGCCATATTTATTATAGTATACATATTTTTTACCACCTAATATACGCAAAATAATGCTATTTTTTTCCCTACATTTTTTATGTGTCATTGATATTTTTGAGTTATTTCCTTAGTCCCATTTTTCTGAGTCCTTTCAGTTTTATTGGGCAATTTTTCACAGAAGACAAATTTGTAATAAATAAATATGTTGTTTTATAGCTTAGATAACTATATAGTAAATACTTCAATTCTCATTGAATTTGTCTGTATATTTGATGCAATTCTAATTAAAATAGGAACAGGGTTTGTGCTTACATGTAAGCATGCTGTGCATGTGTCAATTAACAAGCTATTACAGATTTAGAAGGAAATGTAAAGAGTCAAATAAACAAGTAAAAAGCCCACTCTATCTAATATCAACAGTTATTATGAATCTACAGTGATTTTTAAAAAAGAAATTATTTTTCAGAGATAGACAAAAGGGCCAATATATCAGAATATAGGGCTGAGAAATTAATGCACATATATATGGATATTTGACACATGAAAAATGTGCTTTTTTAGATTAATGAGAAAGAACAGATTTTCAATAAATGATACTAGGAAATTAAGTATCCATTTGGGATAACAATGAAATTAAACCACTACCTCAGACTATATACAAAATTAGTTGCTGGATGATTAAAGTTTGAAATGTTGGAGGCAAGTTTTTGAAGTTTTTAAGGACAATTTAGTAAAGTATTTTTATATTTTCAGATATAAAATATTGGAAATACTAACCATATTCTAAACAATACATTTAAGTACACTTAAGAACTTTTGCTCATCAAAATCACACTATAAAGAAAGTAAAAGAAATGGCATATATTAAGAATTATTATTTGGAATGCATGTAAGTGATTTTTAAAAGAGTAACTCTAGTCTCCGGCATAAATGAAAAACTTCTATATATCAGTATCATAGAGACATCTCATTCGGAAAATATTAGAAGTCTTTAAGCAATTATTTCACCAAAAGTAATATCTATATAACCAAAAAATACTAATGGGATCTCAAGTTTTTTTTAGTAATAAAGGAAATACCAAGAGTAAAAATGAGATATCATTCCACAACTAACATTTTTGAAAACTTAAGCATCTGATTGATTGGTTCCAATTATTGGTGAGGATTTTAAGTAATGGAACCCTCCTGCACTGCTGGTTAGAAATTAAGTTACTATAATCACTTTTATGTATAGATTTTCATTACTTAACATATTCACACTTTTCATACAGCATTTCAATTAACAATAATATATCCCAGAGAAACTCATACATACAAACTCTTGCATAGATCTCCAATATTTTAATCTTAGCCTGGCTTACCATGAGATTTATTTAAATTATTTTATTTTACTATTTTAAATTTGTTATATATTATATGTATTTATATTTTTTAAAATGTATGATATCGTGTTATATAAATTTTTGTTATTTAACAATATTAGGGGAAATTATAGATTCTGACTTAATAAAATTTATAATATAAAGATACATTTCACTGCTAAACTTCATGCAAATAAATTTGAAAATCTGTATTAAAAAGAATAATTTACTTGAAATTACCTCAACTGCCTCCAGAAAAGCTGAAAATCTGTACAAATTGCTTAGAATAATTAAAGAAACTTAATTTCCTCAAAGACAACACCAGGCCCAGATTAGAATGGTGGAACTTTTTCATCTTAGAAAACCTGTTGGTATTATTCGCAATATCAGTAAATCAGAGGAGAAATTAAGATGATCAGCTACCTAAGTAACTATCAAAATGCATTTGATCAAATAAAACAGCTGCCTGGGGAGGGCCAAGAAGAAAAAGATGGATATTTCCTTCCATAAAAATGCAGACATTAACCCAAAGTTAAAAGAAGCAAAAGGATATCCACAAGAAATATTTACATTATTGTGTTTTTAAAAAAAGAAAGAAAAAATACCCATTAAAGAATATTTTTTCATGGTATCTGGAAATCACTGTACTAGTCAATGTAATTAATAAGAAAAAAATAAGATGAATATAAATATGAACAAAGGAAATACATTTTTTTTCTTTGGCAAAGTATATGATTGAATGTATAGGATTATGTTATTTTATACATCAACTAGGAGGATCTTCTAAAATACAGAAATTAATCAACTTTATAATACAAACCAGAACTAGTTAGAATTTATAAACCAATTTAAAAAGTCCACATATAATAGTCCCTAGAATTAAATACAACAAAATAAAATTAAAAATCTAGGAAAATAACAAATATAGTAAATATCTATGAAAAATAAATAAGCAGTTAATGTTACTGAGAGTCCCAAAAAGACCATTGAGCAAAGAGAAAGTTTTACAACATTCCTGTATAGGAAGACACAGCTTCATAAATATTTAAAATCTGCTCAAGTTAATTTATAAATCTACTTGATCCAAAATAAATATCAAAGAGATTTTTTTGGGAGAATTAGATAAATGGTAGTATTATTTTGTAATAAAAGCCATTATGATTTTGAGGGGGAACTATGCACAATAGATATTTAAATATTATTATAAAGTTTAATGTTTAAAGCTAAAATAATTAAAATGGCACTTAGTATATGCATAAACAGATCAGTGCAACAGAATGAAAAGTCCAGAGATAAACTGGAATATATCATAGAACCAGAATATGACAACATAACATACTAGATAATTTGGTAAATCCATGTTATTTTATAAAACATTTATACAACTTGGAAACTATCTTTAAAATGTAAAAATGGAGTGATAAAATTTAAAAAACAAAAATCAATTCATATTGGAATATATACTGAACCTTAGTAGGGAATCCATACTGTATTAGAAAAATAATGATATATAGAGTAACTGAATGACCTCAAGCTGAGGATGGTCTATTTAATATGACATTAACCTCAAAACAATACATTAGAAAATTAGAAGATTTCTAAGTTGAGTTCACGATAATGAAACAATACATGATAAAAGGCAACTTAAAAAATAAAAACACAGGGGCGGCCTGGGTGGCTCAGTGGTTTAGTGCCTGCCTTCAGCCCAGGGCATGATCCTGGAGTCCCAGGATTGAGTCCCACGTCGGGCTCCTTGCGTGGAGCCTGCCTCTCCCTCCTCCTGTGTCTCTGACTCTCTCTCTCTCTATGTCTAAAATAAATAAATAAATAAATAAATAAATAAATAAATAAATAAATCTTTAAAAAAAGAAAAGAAAATGTGTAAAGGAGTAATTTTGTTTTGCTTTGTTTTACTTCCTTCTTTTAGCCTAAACTTCCTTTTGTATTCATTAATATACTCATCAAGTTGGCCACCAAGTGTACCTTTGCTTGGACTCCTTCAAAGTGGCCAAGAGCTCAACACCAGGTGTCTACTTATCTTTGAGTCCCTCAAAATTTAATGCATTTGAGCATCAGTGTTTGTTTAGAGTCAGATACAATGCTCCCTTGGTAGCCCAAAGATTTAATTGGAATCAGTCTCTGTAGTTGAAAGAATCATGACTCTCTTTTGAGCCTTTTTAAGATCAAAGTGTCACTGGCCCTGCTTTGAAGCTCAATGCTTAAAGACCTCACTATCAATTAAAGGATTCTCTCTCCAAACCCACTAGAGCCCTGAATTATGTCCTTGAAGCATACATCTAAGGAGATTCCTAAGACTTACAGATTTAGTGTTCTAAAATAGCCACTCTTTCTAGCAGAATCCTTTCCCCTCTCTCTCCACTAGCAAATTGGAAAAAAATCCTCCTGATACTCAGAGTTCTCAGAAACCTTAAAAAGAAAATCAACATTTTTGTGCTGGAAAGAATGTCCTGCAATTGTGATTCAAGCCTTTATCCTTCTAGGATCTTGGTCATCATGATCTGTGTCTCTTATCTCCTCTCTCTTTTTTTCACAAATATAATTTTTTCACATATTGTGTGGTATCAGTATCAGCAATGAAGACTATGCTGGAGAATAAATACAGAAGCAAGTTATAATGTTTACTCCTAAAGCAAGAAGAAAAGAACAAAATATCAAATTCATGGTTTCATGCACATGGATTTGTATATTTTTAAAATGCCCCATGAAATTTGTATTAAAATGAAGCTAGTTAATAGTTTTGCCTTGTTATGTGGTGGTCCAATTTGGGGTTCTTTCATGGTTATGTCATGTGGGCCCTTCACATAAAATAACATACCCAACAGATTGCTAATTGAAGACCTAGTTCAATAATTACAAGGAGCAGTAAAATGTGCAAAAAAATTAAAAAAGCAGATTCTGTCCTTAGGAATTGTGAGATGACTGAGCTCATTTGCTTCTATTGTTAAACTAAACTGTCTTACCTTGACAAATTAAGCTGGGACGAACAGACACTATGTGATCAATGGGATTGAAATGAGTGACATCCAATCACATCATGCATTATTATATGCACATTTTAATAAGATGAAGAATGGCCTTGCAACACAGGCAAGACACAAGAAATCATTTTCCCCCCAAAATTATCAATGTTTTGGGGAGAGAGCATACTAAGGAGCTGAGATATCAACTCTGCTCTGCTTACATAAAGGAGCCAGTTCACCTCATCAATGATACCATGTGGTAGCTTTACTGTTACACACACTAAGCCCCACTGACAGAAGAAAGCAAATTATCTAAAGGTGAAGAAATCCCTTTCTCCCAAGACATTTCAGCAACCTGAACCAAAGTAAAGATACTATTTAAAGTTTTACATACATATGATTATTGAGTGCTTTTGCCTCCAAAAACCTGTGGAGCAATCTCTCATTTACAGGGAGAGAGAGAGAGATTATTCACCATATTTTTCTAGAAATGATTAAAGAAATTCATAAATCATACTTTCCATTGTACATTTCTTCCATCAATTAGTACATATTTGACCTAAAAGATGATCAGAATTTAGACAGTTAAGTAAGTTCAACTAGGAAATGCTGCTTTGATTTTCTTTTCTCAAAGCAGATACGCATCAATAGCCAAAATACCTTTGTTTCTTTTCTTCATTCCTCAAAGTCAGACAATGTGTCAATGGTATAGCATTGTTTCAGTCTGCTAAATTTTATAATAAAAGAAATTAATTTTCCTGTGGAAAGAGTATTACAATGGAGTAAATTAAAATTAAATATTTTCTGACTTTTGCCATCTTATGCTGACAAAAATTCTCATGTCATTATTTCCAGTTACTTACAAGTCCTAGTATTAAAGTCATATATTTTATCTATAAAGAATCAGTCTCCCTCCCCAGTTGCTTTGTTGGGGGTTTAAAACCAGGTCTAACAAGTAAACATAGAAAAGTATGAAATAAAATTCCATTAATTAGAGGGAAATCAGTATGAAAGGTCTAGAAATTACAGATGGTTAAGATGTCTGATTGAATTCCCAGGTGATGCAAATTGGCTGCAGATAGTGAGAAAACTGGTCCAGGACTTAGAGTTCATGCCATTTTTTGTTTTTTTTTAATTTTTTTTAAATTTTTTATTTATTTATGATAGTCACAGAGAGAGAGAGAGAGGCAGAGACACAGGCGGAGGGAGAAGCAGGCTCTATGCACCGGGAGCCTGATGTGGGATTCGATCCCGGGTCTCCAGGATCGCGCCCTGGGCCAAAGGCAGGCACCAAACCGCTGCGCCACCCAGGGATCCCACATTTTTTGTTTTTATTTTTGTTTTAATGTCCATTTACCAAATTTTAATTTTGACAGTAAAAGTCCTCTCATATGAACTAGACATACATTTCTAAATTTCATAAAATCATTTTTTATGATTACATAAAAACTATACTGGGAATTATCATCACCTGGTGATTTGATGCTGTTTATATTTCTTCAACAAAGTAATTTAGTTATAGCCAATCATTTGCTTCTGAGAGCAAGAATTAGAAATTCAACCTGGCATTGAGCTAATCCATTAAGATCTGACAATAAAAATGCTTTTGGAAGGGTACTAGTATCCCTAAGAATAACCAAAAGGAAAATAGCCTATGCAAAACATGAGGCTTAAAAATTATTAAATATAGTTAGCACAATATTTAAACAAAAATATTAACAACAAATCATAACCTAGGATTAAGAAGGTATGCATTGATTAAAACAGCCTTTATCTGAACCTGACCCACAACAGATGAAGCTAAACCGAGAAAGTTCCTAAATTTGTCAAGTTTCTATCAATGTGATATTTGAATAAAAACTGAAAAATTCAGTCAAGAGTCTCAAAGCTTTACATCATCAACTCTAATGCTAGCATAAAACAAAACAGAATAGAGTATTTAGTTAAAATTTGGACTCTGAATTTGACAACTAAGGTTTATATACTGGTTTCACTACTTACTAACTATATGTTACCTTGAGAATATTATTATTATTATTATTATTACTTTTAAAGATTTTATTTATTTATTCATGAGAGACACAGAAAGAGAGAGAGAGAGGCAGAGGGAGAAGCAGGCTCCATGTAGGGAGCCCCATGTGGGATCCAATCTGGGCACTCAAGAATCATGCATGCCCTGAGCCAAAGGCAGACACTCAACCACTGAGCCACCCAGGCATCCCAAGAATATTTTTTAAATGCATGGTGGCCTGGTTTCCTCAATTTTGAAATAGATTGTATCAGTCAGAGCCTTTGTTGCACAGAACACAACCAACTCTATAATTAGCTAAAACAGAAAGGTATTTACTAAAGCAGAGTATTTATTAAGGCAAGTATTTATTAAGGCAAACTTTTCTCTCTGAGCCATGATTAAATATTTTAGACCTTGTTACCAGATGGTCTCTGTTGAAAATACTCAAGCCTTACAATTTAGCAAAAGCAGCCATAGATAATGTATAAATAAATAGGTTTGTCTCTATTCCAATAAATCTTTATTTACAAAAACACGCAATGCCAACCTCTGTCTTCAAAAAATACTATGTATTTCAGACTCTTAAATACTATGTATTTCAGAGATACAGATGCAGAACCAGAGATATAAAACCAGTTTTAATGGCAAAAACTCTAGGCCACTGATTTCACATACAAGATCCTACCACCACTGCCGCCAGAAAACACAGCTTGCAGTATTAGACAATGAGCACACACAGGACACTATTATTAGAAGCTTATCACTCTTATGCAATATTTTCATTGTCCTCAACCTCTTTGACAGCAAAATGGGGTCAACTGAACACCTCTTACTTCATATTACCCTCTCCTATCGCTGCATCTAATTGGAGAAAAGTAAGTCATAAGATTTAATAAAGGCTAGAAAACCAGTTTTTAGCTTCTATATTGGGAAACTATGAATCATTATAGGAAGATTACCAAAATACAGAAAAGTTATTTAAGATATATGATGGCCAAAAAATGACAAATATAAATCACATAGAAAGATATGAAAAGGGCAGCCCCGGTGGCGCAGCAGTTTGGCGCCGCCTGCAGGGGGATCCTGGAGACCGGGGATGGAGTCCCACGTCGGGCTCCCTGCATGGAGCCTGCTTCTCCCTCTGCCTGTGACTCTGCCTCTCTCTCTCTGTGTTGCTCATGAATAAAGAAATACAATCTTTAAAAAAATTAAAAAAAGAAAGATATGAAAAGAATACACACCTCATGATAATTTTCATGATAATTAAACATAATATACATATATCACTCAAATCATTGTCTGGCATCATTTATTTCAAATTGGAGGACTCCTTTAGCATTTGTTATAAGGCAGGTCTAATGGTAGTGAACTCTCTAAGCTTTTGTTTATCTGGGAAAGACTTTATGTCTCCATTTTTGAAGGAAAGTTTTTCTAGGCATAATAATTCCTGGGTAGGAGTTTTCTGTCTGTTTTTTCTTTCAGGAATTTGAATATATCATCACACATTTTTCTGGGATACTGGTTTCTACTGAAAAATCTTATGGACACTGTATGTGACAATTCATTTTTCTATTAGTACTTCCAAAATTCTACCTTTGACTTTTTTTTTTTTTAAAGATTTTATTTATTTATTCATGAGAGACACAGAAATAGAGAGGCAGAGACATAGGCAGAGGGAGAAGCAGGCCCAATGTAGGAAGCCTGATGTGGGGCTCGATCCCGGGACTCCAGGATCATGCCCTGGGCCAAAGGCAAAGGCGCTCAACCACATCCCAATATCTTTGACTTTTGATAATTAAATTACAATGTGTCTCAGTGTGGATTTCTTTGAGTTCATTTTATTCGATGTTGAAATTCATTGGTATAGATAAATGGAGAATATTGCATAACTGTAATGGTAGTGGGTAGGTCACTTTATTCTGACATAAAAGTTAAAAGACAAAAGTATTAAAAATAGCTATAACTGAAATATGTTAAAAGACATACAATAGGGCAGCCCTGGTGGCCCAGCGGTTTAGTGCTGCCTTCAGCCCGGGGTGTTATCCTGGAGACCCGGTATTGAGTCCTGCGTTGGGCTCCCTGCATGGAGCCTGCTTCTCCCTCTGCCTGTGTCTCTGCCTCTCTCTCTCTGTCATGAATAAATAAATAAAATCTAAAAAAAATGACATACAATATGAATAGATGAAAATTATGGCAACAACAAGAGAGTATACATGGGAGGAAGAAGTTATAGAATTGTTATCATTTTAAACAGACTTATAAGACTCTTAATGTAATTCCCAAGGTAAATATACCTATAGAAGTTACAAACACACAAAAAAGGGAACCAAAGGATGCCAACACAAACAGCAAAATACAAAAGAAGACATCAAGAGAGAAAAAGACAAATAAAAGAAACATAAGATTAACAGGAAACAACATAAATGCAATAATAAATCTTTCTCTATCAATAATAGCTTTAAATGTAAGTGATTTAAACTTCCTATTCAAAAGACATAGAGTGCCATTCATGACAATATGGATGGACCTAAAAGTATAATGCTAAGTGAGATAAGTCAGAGAAAGACAAATAAATGATTTCATTTATATGCAGAGATTACTTAAAAATAAATAAACAAACAAAAAAATTATATGTAAAATCTAAAACACAAAATGAACAACCAAACAAATAATAACAACAACAGAAGCAGAAATAGACTCATAAATACAGAGTACAAACTAAGGTTTGCCAGAGGGGAGGGCTGAGAGGATTGATGAAATATGTGAAAGGGATTAAGAGGTACAAATTTTCAACTGTAATATAAAGAAGTCACAGGGATGGAAAGTACAGCATAGATAATGTAGTCAATAATGTAATAATTTTGGATGGTGACAGATGGTAACCACACATTTCACAATGTAAATAACTATCAAATCACTATGTTGTACCACTGAAACTAACATAATATTGTATGTCAAATATATTTCTAAAAATTATTGAAAAATATGTAAATAAATTTAAAAAGAGAATATTAAACCATAGCACAATTAAAAAATAAGACAAAAGGAATTGAGTAGAGTTGCATGCACTGACCTAGTAGATCTCCAGGATTTATTACTATGTGGAAAAAAATAAAATAAAATATGTATATTATGAAAAAAAACAGAGTGGCTGAACAGATTTTCTAAGACAAACTGTATGCTTTCTATAAAAACTCACTTTAGGTTTAAGGATACTCATAGGCTGAAAATGAAGGGACGGTAAAATACATTCCATAAAAATGGTAACCAAAAAAGAGCAAGAGTAGTTTTATTGCTGTCCCACAAAAGAAACTTTAATTCAAAAATTGTTATAAGAGATAAAAAAGAACATTATATAATGATAAAAGGGTCAACGACCGTGAAGATATAATGATTATAAATATATATGCACCCATCTGAGAACCTAAATATATAAAGCGAAAAAATTAATATAACTAAACATTAATAGAATTGAAAAAACATTAATAGATTTGAATTTACTTCTATTTTAATAGAAATGGAAAGCAATACAATAATGGTAGGGTATTTCAATACCCAACTTTCAATAATGAATAAAACCTCACACAGAAAATCAATAAGGAAACATAACTTCAGAATATAGACAAAATGGACCTAAAGGACATATATAGAACATTATACCCCACAGCAACAGAATAAATTATTTTCAAGTGAACACAGATCTTTCTTCAGAATAAATCATGTTAGTTCACAAGACAAGTCTTAATAAGTTCAAGAATATCAATGCCATACCAACTATCTTTTCCAGCCATAATAAAATGAAACTAGAATTTGACAGAAAAATAAAATGGAAAATTTACAGATAAATGAATTTTAAACAATATACTCCTGAACAAGCTTTGAGTCAAAGAAAAAATTGAAAAGGAAATTAGAAAGTACCTTGAAACAAATGAAAATGAAAACACAATATACCAAAACTTATGGGATGTACCAAAAGCAATACTAAGAGACAAGTTCATAACAATAAATGCCTACATTTAAGTAAGAAGATCTCAAACAATCTAACTTAACATCATCAGGAGCTAGAAGGAGAACAAGCTAAGTGGAAAGAAGAAAATAACAAAGATTAAAATAGAAATAAAGAAATAGAAAATAGAAAAAAACAGAGTTTGATGGTTTAAAAAATAAAATTGACAAATCATTAAACTAAAGAAAAAGAGAAAAGACTCAAATAAAATCAGATCTGAAGGAAGAGACATTATAACTGCTGGCACGGGGAAAAACAAGAATCATAAAACACAATATTGAACAGTTAAACACCAGAAAACTGTACAATACAGAAGAAATGGATAAACTCCAAGAAACATATAATATACTAAGACTACATTAGGAAGAAACAGAAGGTCTGAACGGACCCATAATTACTATGGAGATTAAATCCTCAATCAAAAGTTTCCCTACAAAGAAAAGGATTAGATGGTTTCACTGGTGAATTCTACTAAATATTTAAGGAAAAATTAATACCAATCCTTCTCAAGTGCTCAAATCAAATAAGAGGAAACACTTCAAACTCATGAGACCACCATTATCCTGACACAAGAGCAAGGACAACACAAGAAGAGAAACTGACAAACCAATAACCTGATTTATATATGCAAAAATCCTCTACAAATTAGCAAACTGAATCCAAGAGCTCATTAAAAGGATCACATACCACATCTAAGTGGGATTTATTCTGGAAATGCAAGACTCTTTTACCATATGAAAATCAAGTAATGTGATACAACACAATAACAGAACAAAAGATAAAAAATACATAATCATCCCAATACATAAAGAAGAAAAGCATCTGACATAATTCAACATCTTTTCTGGATAAAATTCTCAACCAACTAAGAATTGGAGGAATCTACCTCAACACAATAAAGTTCATACATTAAAAGCCTATATAGCAAACATTATACTCCATGGTGAAAAAAATTAAAATATTTCCCTCTTAAGATCAGAAAAAAAGAATACCCACTCTTGGCCTTTCTATTCAACAGTTTTTTTGGCATTCCTAGCCACATTTTTCACCTAGATATATTAGGTGAGAAAAAATTTTAAAGGCATCAAAATCAGAAAGAAAGAAAAATAAAATTGTTCCTGTTTGCAGACTACAGGATCTTTTTTTTAAATATTTTTATTTATTTATGATAGTCACAAAGAGAGAGACAGGCAGAGACACAGGCAGAGGGATAAGCAGGCTTCATGCACCGGGAGCCCGAAGTGGGATTTGATCCCGGGTCTCCAGGATCGTGCCCTGGGCCAAAGGCAGGCACCAAACCGCTGCGCAACCCAGGAATCCCCAGACAATAGGATCTTATACATAGAAAACCCCAAAGATTCCATTAAAATGAAAGAAAGAAAGAAAGAAAGAAAGAAAGAAAGAAAGAAGAAAGAAAGGAAGAAGAAGAAGAAGAAGAAGAAGAAGAAGAAGAAGAAGAAGAAGAAAGAAAAGAAAAGAAAAGAAAAGAAAAGAAAAGAAAAGAAAAGAAAGAAAAGAAAAGAAAAGAAAAACAGAAACAACCCTCTTAGAACTAATACATAAATCCAGTAAAATTGCAGTCTACAAAATCAAAAGCAAAAATCAGTTTCATTCCTATACACTAACAGCACAGTATCTGAAAAGGAATTAAGAAAACTATTTACAACAGTATCAAAAAGAATAAAAAAAATCAATTTAACTAAGGAAGTGAAAGACTTGTATACTAAGAACTACAAAACACTGATGAAAGAAATTAAAGTACATTCATGCGTTCGTGGATAGATTTGATATTGTGAAAATGTCCATATTCCCCAAAGTAATCTACAGATTCAATGCAATCCCTACCAAATTCCAGTCGTATTTTTTTTACAGAAATAGAAAAAAACAATTCTATAATTCACATGGAACCACAAACGATCACAAACAGCCAAATCAGTCCTGAGAAAAAAGAACAAAGTGAGAGGCATCACACTTCCTGTTTCAAAATGTATCACAAAATTACAATAATCAAAATAGTGTCATATTGCATAAAGATAGACATACAGACCAACAGAATAGATAGACCAGAAATAAAACCATACATATTTGGTTTGACAAGGATATCAAGAAGACAATGGGGAAAGGATAGTCTCTTCAATAATGGTGCAGAACTAGATATTAGACAATGGTACCTGTTGGGGCACCTGAGTGGCTCAGTTGGTTAAGTATCTGTCTTCAGCACAGGTCATGATCCCAGGGTCCTGGGATCAAACTCCGCATCGGGCTCTCTGCTCCACAAGAAGCCTGCTTTTCCCTCTCCTTCTGCTGTCCCCCCTGCTTGTGTGCTCTCTCTCTCTCTCTCTCTGTCAAATAAATAAATGAATAAATAAATAAATAAATAAATAAATAAATAAGTAAGTAAGTAAATAAATAAATAAATAAATAAATCTGGAAGGAAGGAAGGAAGAGAAAGAAGAAAGAAAGAAGAAAGAAAGAAGAAAGAAAAGAAGAAAGAAAGAAAGAAAGAAAGAAAGAAAGAAAGAAAGAAAGAAAGAAAGAGAAAATAGTACCTTTCAAAGATTTGAAGACAACTGAGAACTATGAAAATATTTATTTATTGCTAATTACTCTGCTTTCATCTTTTTCCTGACTATACAATTCTGTTGCAGACTCTGCATTCAGAACCATTTTTCATCAAATTCAAAGGAATCAGGAATCAAGAAAAAGTAGTGGAAGTCCTGTTGGGAGAGCTGGAACTCTGTGTTATCCCAACCCTCCTCTTGGTATTAACGTTTTCCACATTTCTTTTGCCCAGCCATATGGTACACTCCCTTTTTCTTGATTTTGGCTCTGTGTGTGGATTCCACCAGTCTTACTATAGCTTCTTGACTTTATGTTATTCCTCTGCTCAAAATCCTCCAAAGAATTTCACCTCACTCAAAGTAAAAGACAAACCCTGGAAATAACCCATAGGGCCCTACATGGTATTCCAAACAGATGTCAGCTCCTTCTACTTCTGCTGCATCATTTCACTGCAGTAGCCACGCTGGTCTATTCACCATTCTCCAGCATCCAAGGCATTTTTGCTTCAGGGACCTTTGCATTTTCAGCTTCTTACCTGCAGTGCTCTTCCCATATCACTAACCCATTTCCTTCAGAGATTTATTTAAATGTCACTTCACTTTCTTATACTACTTGTACTTTCATGCCCTTTTCCTTTCCTCTTTTTAACTCTTTAACCCTAATCATCTGTATCATTTCATTCCCTTCTTCCCAACTATCTAGAAAGCCCTACAAAAGTAGGGACTTTTGCTTGGTCCATTTCCACTTGAATCCCCTGGAAATGTGCCTGGCATATGGTAGATCCTCAATAGCATCTGCTGAGCACATTAATGACTACAAGAGTGCTTATCTTTCAGCGGCTGAACTTAATTCATTTTCTTGAGGACTGATGCTTTGCTTTCTTTCTGGCTTCTGAGTGGTCTTTAATTTAGCCATCTTTAATACAAGCCTCTGACCTGCCACTTTCATTAACTTTTCCACTCTTTGCTCCCCGTAGTCTGTTGGGCCTCTGATAATATATGACCGGCTCAGAAAAAAACAAACAAACTGGTATATAATTGGAGGATCTATGGATAGAAAGATTTGTTCCCATCTCTTCATCATCATCCTTACCAATTTTTCACTCAATTATAGGCATAGTTCTGTTATTTAGGAGAGTCTAGATCTGAGAAGATGAGGTAAACTGAGAGGAATATATGGATTTAAATGCACTGACAATGATTTGTATATGTTATACCTCATAAATATATATGTATATATATATATATCATACATCAATATTAAAAAGTGATTTCATGAGGAAACTGAGACTCAAGACTTTAACTTGTTGATTTCCATATATCACGTTCTGTGACAGAGATCATGTACACTTTTCCCATACTACTGCATAGTCTCTCTTACAACAGAAATTAGATCTAAATCAAAATATTATGAACACTCACAAATGCACAGACAATAGAATGAAAATGTGGTGGCAACTGGTTTTGCATCAATGAGTGGAAATTGAGCAAAATCATTATAGTGTTGCCTTTCTACCTTATTGTCAAGCCATTTTGTTTATTTTTAGAGATTTTATTTATTCATTCATGAGAGACACACAGAGAGAGGCAGAGACATAGGCACAGGGAGAAGCAGGCTCCCTGCAGGGAGCCCTATGTGGCACTTGCTCCCAGGACCCTGAGATCACACCCTGGGCCAATGGCAGATGCTCAACCACTAAGCCATGCAGGCCACATTGGGGGATGGAGGCTTGAAGGATGCAACTGAGCATGTCTGTGGAGAGAAAAAGAAAACAGAGGAGTAGTGAAACAGGGGCTTGTTGATGGTAGCTATCAGCAGCTTTATTTCCAAACCATTAGAGGAAGACTGAGGATAGATGTCTGAACACCTGAGGGACTCAACAGGACTACATAGCAAATGGAAACATCATGCTATTTTTACTTTTTTGGCCTTTATTTTTGTGAAAGCCAATTTCTACCAACTGTAATTTTGCATTTGAAACCCTTTGAAATTTCTGTCACAGCACTTCTTTTGATAGAAATGACATAATCAGGAGATACCCAGTAATTTCTATCTCATATTAGCCTCTGTGATTCAAAGTGATTTGATTTTCCCTAAGCAGTGGATTTAAACATTTTTTAAAAAAATTTAAATGCTGTTTGAAAGAAATAAAATGACTTAAAATATATTTTTACTCTTCCTAAAATAAGTTCAGACAAATTTCTGTACCTGAAAATGACAGACAGCCAACTTGGATTTTTCACCATATATATTCAGAAGTAGTCCCAAGCAAAGACTATATAGAGCCCAAAGTGGCAATTAAAACAAGTAAGGGATATTCATACCCTGATTTTAATTTCCTGGTAAATTAAAGGGTCTGCTCATGCATGCAGTATTGTATAATGGCTCAACCACTCATAACCTTAGATTGTCTCATTTAGTGCGTCTACCACACTGTTGACATCTTACTCCTTTAGGCATCATACTTGTGAGGTCTGATTTCTCTGAAGTTCTGGTCAAAGTCTTTATAATTCTATTCCCGAATTTTCTCCTCCAGCACTCTCACTAATGTCCATAAGTACTGTATCTAGAGCAGCTTTATATCTCATTCATCTTCATTTCCAATTTTCAAAACTGTGAAATATTTTTGCGGACTAATCCTCTCCCTATCACAATATATGCCTTCACCTCTCTTCCACAACTATAATTTTATGAATGCTGTCTAAAATGAAAATGCATGTTTTTATGCAAGTACATTTATTACAGAAATGAATGAAACAGAAGGACAATGAACACAAAGCTAGAAACTCTGGGCTTTTAAGTCTGTTTGCCATTCACTGAGAGATTGGACCTAATTATCTAAAATCACTGAATTTCACTCTATCCATCCTACCTAGGAACGAGAACTGTCCCAGCCCTGTGACAAGGATTCAATCAGTACCAAATGAGAAGTATGTGGTAGTACTAGTGGATATGGATAAGCGTAGTGGAGGAGAATCTCTCTTCTTATATCATTATGAAATGAAAATATTGAAATGATGAATTACTTTGCGTGTACATTTGTAAATATCAAAATTAAAATTATATACATACACACATCCATCTATCTGTCATCTCTTTGGACTTTTTAAGAGGGAATAATTATCAAGTATTTTTCCAGGTGGCACAATTAATCAATGTGTCTAACATTTGTCTTATTCCCACAATTTCAGGACTGATTAGTCAGGACTTGATGGCATGAAAGCCAAAGCCATCACTCACGTGGATGTTTTAGAAGTCTGCTGTGCCTCAAAGTAAGAAGAGTTGTGACCCCAAAATCCTAGGTCTGCAGGGCACCTGGGATATGACATAAAATTATCTCAAGCCATGCATGTCCAATTTCTCTGTGTAAATTAAATCTAATAAGAAATCTGTCAGCTGTATTTCCAACCTTCAAAAAAAATTTTCAAAAGAAATCTATGACATAGTGCTTTTACTGGTTGTGACAAGTAACTCATTTACTACTATAACTGAAATGGCAAGTGAGGACAATATACAATACTTAAAAACAATTAGGACAGCCTTATAGGAAAGATATTTATTCTTAATAATTTGGCCAGAAAAAAACTAAAGAGATTGAGAAGAGTAGTGTCCTTATTTGTTTTAATGGTTTTGTGTTTTGTCCCTGCAGACCACTGAGATGCCAACTCTGCCTGGTTGGTTTGCTGATCTGAAATGCATTTTCTCTAGCTTCTGTGGCAGTGTTTCTTCCTGCAGCTTTTTGTCTTTTTTTAAAGCCTATACTGACACTGCATGACTTTATCCAAATGTTGTCACCATGAGAGCACTGGGTTTTATACACAGAGGTATAACAAGCCTTCCAAATGAGGATGAAGTTGGGGAATATAGCCATGCCTTAAAAGTTAAACTGTAAAACCTAGTGCTGTGTAGCTCACAGCAGATGTGCAAGATAACCTTCAGGAGGCAGAATGTTTCATGGGCATGCAAAAGCTGACTAACGTATCCAACACAGATTTAAAGAAAACAATGCCTAACTTACAAAGATTATTGGTCGGCTCTGGACAAGATAAAAGGGGAGGCATGGTGACAAATAATGGCATGGCCAATGCGTATACACAGTCAGTGTCGAGGAAAGAAGTCACCTTAGTTAAGTTTTTAACTATGATGAGCCCACCATCCTCACTGTGAGGCTGCACGAACAGGATATACTTGCTATAGGTTAGACACTGTTCTAAATATTTCATATGCTGCATTATTTAATATGAAACAAGCTTCTATCACCATCCCCATTTTGCTAATGAGCACATTAAGGTTTAGAGAAGTTAAAAAATTCGTCTAAGTCTTCCCAGCTAGTAATTGTTCAGGCTGGGATTTGACAGCAGAATCTGAGAGCCTCTGCACTATACTATACTATTTAAATTTTGCCAGATGCCACTTAACTTTGACCCAGTTTTCTTGTTCTCATTCTAGTTCATCAAATGATTTTTTAGCTAATTTTTGGCTTAGGATATCTTTATTTTAGACAGGAAGATCCCAGATTTTGTTATGGTTATGTATGAGGGTAAATTAATGGAACTGACAATCTGGTTTCATATAGCAATCACATGAGCTTGGTTACTGAGAGGCTCAGGGGATAGATGGGTTCACTCTCAGTATATGATAAAACTAGGGCTGCATGTTTACCAAATGGTGATTGAATAATTGAATTGAGTCAAGCGATTTTCCAAGAGGAAAACCAGGGATAAGAAAGAAACCAAGGAATGAGTTGACTGTTCAGATTTGAGTTGTAAAGGAAGGATAAAGGAGAATATAGAGGTCTAACTAGAAGGAAAAGGAAGAAAAACTGATCTAGAGGCTTATGGCTACCCAAGACAGGTCTTCTGTGTAATATATAGACTTTGAATTTTTGTTATGTTCAAGCTGTAACATGGCCATGAGCAACCTGTGCACTCTGTCTTCCCGTGCAACATGGACCCGTTCAACCCCTACCTGCCTCGGTGCGCTGTAGCCAAGTGTGTATCGCCAAAGTTGCCACGCACGAGCCGCTGCCCTTCCTGAGCTTCACGCCACAGCTGAAGGCCTGCATCTACAACATCACCTACTGACATGGGTGAGGATGCACCAGGAGGCCAGGACTGCACCCGGCAGGTCTGGCACAGGCCTGGCCCTTTGCCTCCATCCACCGTGGGCAGAGCTGTGTCCTGGAGCACTGCACCTTCTGTAGCTACAGAAGCTACAGGCCTGTGTTCTCTGAAGGGAAGCAGGGTGACCTCTGCCTGGATCTGCTGCTGCCACAGGGGTCGAGCAGCCTCACCTGGGCCTTGTTCACACCCTTTGGCCCCCAGGCCTTAGCAGAGGCCCCCAGTTGTGGTGGTGGGGAGGAAGTTGGGCCACACAGGGCACAGGCTGCTATTGGAAGGCCCGGGAGTTTGGGTGTCCTGTAGTACGAATGGACCAAGTTCCCAAACTCCATGTTTCTTTCTCCTTGCTCCTAGGTTTCCCCTGTTTAGGAGCTAGGTTCCCAATAGGTATACTCTTCACGGAAAGCCAAACTGTGTCATCACTTCCACTGGGCACAGAGGGTAAGTTTAGACAACGTGGCTCCTACTCAAGGCTTATTTAAGTTCCTCCTCCCTTGGGACGCAGTATCCAGCAGCTGAGAAGAGGGACCCAGCACTGTTTGGGGGTAGAGGGGCACAGTAGTGAGCTGGCTCTGAAGTCTGTACTCCCCACAGCCCCCTGCACTACCCTGAACTTCATTCCACCCATGCCTGGGCACCACACTCCCTCAGAGTCATTGGCATTTATATTCACCTGTATCTTACAAGCAGGAAATCAGACAAGATGCCTCTCATCTTGTGGTCTCCTTTTAGCCTCTGTCTGCCCTATCTCCCAGGAGCCCACAAACCCTCATCATCTGCACAAGTAAGGTAAACCTTTGATTTGCCCTAACAGGAAATATCCTACCTACAAAAATAAACATAAGAATTAATCTATGTGAGAAAGAAAAAAAAATAAAATAAAGGAGTAACATAAAGGAGAATATTTTGGTTGGTTCTCGTAGAAATCCTAAAAAAATGGCTTTGTACCTAAAATATAATCATATTAGTATACAACGTGAGATTTGTAGAAGTAAAGCCTTAAAGGTAACCCTGCAGACTCGCAGTAGAACAAAACTAATCGTGAAGCACCACTTTTATTTCTGGAATGTTTGATGGAAAAGACAAAAAAAAAAAAAAAAAAAAGAAAAAAAAGACTGAGGAAAGAGATATGAGTATTCAGCTAAAAAAGAAACTCAGTTTTTCTGACTTAAGCCATGAATGTCTACATAGAACAGTAAGCCATTGTAGGCTTTACACAGTGTATTTACAGTACTTCTTACGCATTTATTTTTTCAGTTTTGCATTTTATAAGTTGGTAGATTCACAATTAGAAACAAAAGAGGGGCATCTGGGTGGCTTAGTGGGGGGCACCTGGGTGGCTCAGTGGTTGAGCATCTGCCTTTGGCTCAGATCATGATCTTGGGGTCCTAGAATCAAATGCTGCATCAGGCTCCCCACAGGAAGCCTATTTCTCCCTCTGCCTATGTCTGCCTTTCTCTGTCTCTCATGAATAAATAAATAAAAATCTTTAAAAAAGAAAAAAAAGGAAACAGAAGGAAGAGTAGTGCAAACAATAAAAATAAATTTGGGGTGCCTGGGTGACTGAATCAGTTAAGCTCTGACTCTTGATTTCAACTCAGGTAATGATCTCAGGTGGTGATATGGAGCTCTCATAGGGCTCTTTGCTCAGCAGGGAGTCTGCTTCTCTCCCTCCCCCATGCTCATGCTCTCAAAAATAAATGACAATGAATCTTAAAAAAATAAACTATAAGTAATATACACTTGAAAGATAGAGTCACTTTTAGGATTGAACTTTGGACAGTTGCCGGGAGGCCATGAACTTCTAGAGATGACTAGATTTAGTTGTATACCAGGAAAAAAAAGAGAAAGGGAACATCCATTCTCCACTGGATAGAAATTAGATCACTCTGTAATGCACTCAGAATAAACACAAAATGTGCTCTTTTTACATATTATTGTGATAATCTCTATAACTTATTTTGAGGATCATAGTTATTATGATGGGTTGGGGGACTATGGACTCAGAGGGAAAACCTTTATACTACTGTGTGAAGTATGGTTTTGTTGGTGAGGGCATCCGTATATGGTATAAGAGCTGCCTTGTGTGAATTGCTTGAATATCACATCAGCTACACAAAATGATACACCGTAAAGGAGGTATCACAAAATGAAACAATGGGATCCCTGGGTGGCGCAGCGGTTTGGCGCCTGCCTTTGGCCCGGGGCGCGATCCTGGAAACCCAGGATCGAATCCCACGTCGGGCTCCCGGTGCATGGAGCCTGCTTCTCCCTCTGCCTGTGTCTCTGCCTCTCTCTCTCTGTGACTATCATAAATAAATAAAAATAAATCTTTAAAAAAAAAAGAAAAAAAAACAAAATGAAACAATATGTAAGTAGGGGGTCAAAAGATATTTTGAGTTCCAAATCTGCTACTAACATGACATATGACTTTATATAAGTAACCTCATCATGCTTCTTCCATGTAGGAATGTTACACATCATAACAATAGAGAACACAAGAACAATAGAGAGAACACAAGAAACGTTCAGTGCTTTCAGAAACACTCCACAAAGAAAAACCGACAAACAAGTAAACAAAAATGGTCTTAATTCTAGAATTCTGCAATTATGAAAACTCAGCTGTAGAAGATTTTAGGAGGAAAGATATATATGTGTATGTGTATGAGTATCTATATACATGCATGGAGCTCTAAAGCAGAGCATTTGGAATGGATGACAGGAAAGATGAAGGACAAAAAATTAGTTATCACATGAGAAAGTCCTCAATGTGATTTTGTTTTATTTTATTTTTAGAGACAGAAAAAGAAAGAGCATGTGTGAGTGGAGGGCAGAGGGAGAGAGGCAGAGAGAATCTTATGTAGGCTCCACACTCAGCAAACAGAACCCAACATGGGGCTCAATCTCATGACCCTGGGATCATGACCTGAGCCAGAATCAAGGGTCAGACGCTTAACCAACTGAGCTACCCAGGCACTCCTGATTGTATTATTTTAGGACAGTTCAATAGTGTTTTTTTTTTTTTTTAATTTTCCATTTTAGTGTTATGATTATATAGCAGTAGCGTTAGTATTTTTAAGGAAGTAGAGTGAGTAGATAGTTTAGAATGTAACTGTATTCATTTTCAAAAGGCAGAGTACTTCTAGTTTTTATACAGATGACCTAAAGACTCATTTTAATGGTGTGTTCATACTTATCTTTTCCACATGCATAGGTTAGGCCCTATTGTAATACCAATACCAATACCAAATTGCAAAGTATATATCATAAAATTTCAAAACATAATAGACAGTGTGATATAGTTTTCACTTTCAAATTGGTTCTTTTGGAAAGTAAGTAAGGCAGGAACAACCTTGTTGTCTTAAGATGTAATTCACATGAGTTGAAAAAATGAATAGAGCCCAATGTTATATTAACTTCCACTAGATAGATATCTTTAAACATGATGAAAGGCTCTTAACACATGAGTTCAAGTCTCAGGCAGTTTTGCATTGAAAGAGTAATTTATTTTTCATTATTCACTTGCTAGAACAAATGCATTTGCAACACAGAGGAGATATGGATCAGCTCTGCTACAGTATCAATGAGATGGCTATTTCCCAGACATTCCAATCATAAAAAAAAAAAAAAAATACACTACTTTTCTTTGTTCTGAGCGTGATAATGGAAAGTTGATGCCAATTTTTACAGCTAAAATCTGCAAGTAGCAGCTTAGATGGGAAACTAGAAAGTGACTTTTCAAATTTAGTACTGAGCTAGGCAGCAAAGAGCCCTATAACCCAAACAGTAGTTTATCTTTAGACACATTTTACATTTATCCTGGTATATGCTTTCTGCCAGACTGAGTCTAATGACCAGGAGCACAGAGTTTCTGAAAATGCATGTGGAAAACAGTCTTTTAAACAATTACCATGTCTTCTAAGAGTGTTAAAGCTCCAGAGCAACAGACCAGGTATATGGAAGCTCCCAACCTGGGCGAGTAGGTCTTTCTCAGTGAGACTAGCAGAGAAATTTATAATGCTACTAAGAGTTACTTGGAGAAGTGTCCTGCCTCTCCAGTTTAACTTCTGTATTTACATTATATACTCTCCTTTTATTATGGACTCAACTTCTTCTAGAAAGGACCGACAAAAGTAAATCTTGCCATATTTGGTCCTGTTTTATTTTGCTATCTGACTCTAGGCTTATTTTTCAATGTTTCACATCTCTGAATTTTCATATTAAGAACTCAGCCTCAAGTCAGTTGGGAGAATTAGATAATCAGATGCATATAAATAATCCAGAACAATGTGGTATTGAGTAGGTAGTCATTAAATAGTGGCCTCTACCATCCACTTGCATCTCTCAGCTTTCTAATTTCCAGCAGGCAGCACAGTTTTTATACTGTGGTCTTTCTATAGGGAAGCATGGTTCCTTGCCTTACATATTCAGCTCCATTAGTAGATCTATTCTTTTCTGTTAGATCCATATGACAATATGCAAGTGAGTAGCAACAAAGCATCCTTTGTGAAAGCATATTGAATGCATATAATAGAAGTGTTATTCCAGCAGGTTTTCAGAAAGTATTTAATCAAAGAGAGGCTTTGAGAGGAAGATAAACTGTAAGAATGTTAGAAAACTTGAGGTATAGCACCTGACACCAAACAGAAAAAAAAATTGGGGTAGTGATGGATAAAACTATCCTACTTAAATGTGTTTGACATCTAGTCCTCATGTCTTAAATATTCACAGAAACAGTAGAATGGTGGCTGTCAGAGACTAGGGATAATAGAAAATGGGGAGATGTTGGTGGAAGGGTACAAACTTCCAGTTACAAGATAAGTTCATAAGATCTACATATATAGCATGGTGACTATAGTCGATAATACTATTATCACATACCTGGAAGTTACTAAAAGAGTACATCTTGAATATTCTCAACATATACAAAAAAAGTGGTAAATATGTGATGGGATAGGGGTGTTAGCTAAATTTATTTGGTGATCATTCTCTGATGTATGTGTATCAAAATATCAAATCATCACGTTCTACACTTTAAGCTTACACAATGTTCCATATGAATTATGTCTCAATAAAGCCATTAAGAAAAAGAACTTATAGCTAGATTAGTCCTTATAAGTCCTTATAAGATTATCCAAGTTAAAAATACTTAGATAATTTATCAATAAGATGTACAGGTATTTTGTGAGAAGCAAAACTTACTAAAACTCTTTTAACTACCTCCCTGCAATATTGCTTTATGAAATACCAGGGACACTTATAAATTCCTATTTAGTTGGGCAAACAACTTGGACATAATGTAGAAAGATAGGATAAAGAATCAACAATTTTAATACCTAATATATATGGAGTTGAAGAGAACCAATTGGACTTTCTCATAAGATCATCGTGTACATCTTAATTTTCATAGCCCCACTATAAGGAAGTCTTATTTTGCCCCCATTTACTGGATAAGGCCCCTAAGATTCAGGGAATTTCAGTATTTTTTCTAGTTTTATTGAGAAATAATTTATATACATCAATGTGTATGTTTTAGGTGGATAGCATGATAGTACATGATTTAAATATATTGTGAAATGGTTACCACAGTAGTTAACATCCATCATCCCCTAGAGATACAATCAAAAGAAAAAGAAAATTCTTTGCTATGGGAAAGAACTCCTAGAACCAACTCTCCTAAGAATGTCCCTATATTTCATACAGCGGTATTAACTATAATCATTGTGTTGTTTGTTACATTTCTACTACTTAGTTACCCTGTAACTGGAAGCTTGTACCTTTTGACCACCTTCCTTCAAATTTTAGTATTTTTGGCAGACCACATAAGTAGAGAAGACTGGGATTGAAATAATCTCTCTATAATTTACTGTTCTTTGAATTCGGTCTATGTAAAAAAAGTTTTTTTTTTAAATTTAATTTTATCACTCAGTGTCCTCTGTGATAGCCTCAATATCAACTTCATGCTCACAAAGAATCCTACAATCCCTCATGCACTAAAGGAGGAGACGAAAGCCATGACCTGGGGTCTAACCCTAGTTTAATCAACGCCAATGTGGTCTGGATTTTTATTCAATGTAGAAGTGAAAAGGTGAGAAAAGATAAATGTTCTGTTCAAAGCTTCTCTCAAGCCTTTGCATTTCTAGTGGGATATCCGCTGCTATATCGGAACATAGGATTCTCTCATACTTTAATGCCTACACATGATTCTTTTTTTTTTTTTGCCTCTATTTAGTGTCTCACATTTTTTGTTAAAAGAATTCTACTCATCCTCCAATAGTCACTAAAACATCATGTGGAGTCTTCCCTGTTCTTTCTACACTGTTATTAAGAAAAAAAGTCCTGCTTCCTTTCACTAGAATTTTATCACATATTTACTAGAGAATTTTGTACACTGTAATCTAGTTGCTTGTGTGTTTCTACATCTGTTTTCCTACTCTATTCAAATTGATGTGGGAAATAATTCTGCAACACATAATACTACTTCTAAGATATAATTTCATTGATATGGGAAAACAATCATAATATATAAAGCATACGTAATTCAAATTAGAAGCACTCCAGAGAAAATACAGCAAAATATTTACAATTATAACCACTGAATAGTGGAATTTGAGTGAATTTTTCTTTTGCTTGTTTTCCAATTTTTCAACACTACATTATTTGTGTACTAAAACAGAGAGACAGTTGAGATGCTTACATTTAGTCACTGATCAAATTCTGTATGAAAAACTAGTCTGCTTTTAACTCATTAACTCAAATAATAAAGAAAAAAGGGAATCTTTGACACAGTGTAAGGGGAGTGAAGAACAGAAACTAATATCTAGGTAAGAAAAAAATAGACCTTTCAAAAAGGTCTAAAAGAATAACTGAAATTTTGAGTAATTGAGATTATTCAACCAAAGAGAAATAACTAGTGACTAATTATATATAAGATAAAGACAGTGTATGATGACTAACTGTTGTCCATCTCTATAGAGAACTAAATTAAAAAATTGAAGGTAGGAAGGAAAGGAAAGGGAAGAGGAAGGAGGAAGGAAGGAAGGAAAAAGAAAGAAAAGAAAAGGAAAAGAGACAAGACTGAAACTCAAGCAAAAGGGATTTAAACGATATATTAGGAAGACTTTTCTGACAGTGAAACTGTTAAGTACTATACCAGATTACTAATGGAATAAGGAAATATTTATTAAGGTCTTATAAAACCAGTCTGGAATAATTTTCAAATTGGCATGTGTGCAGACAGGGGGATGCTTAAGTTGACTTTTAAAGGTCCTTTGCAGTGCTTTGCTTTTATAGTATGATGGATTTTATAGGAATAACACCTATTTCTCATATGACACTAAGTGATTCATTCAAGACTTTCCAGAAGCCAAAAAGCCCTATCCTCAGTCCTCTACTGACATGTAGTTTTTATTTTCTAAATCTCTAAGGTGGAAAATAGATTTCTTAAACGTAGGCACTGGGATTTTTAACAATCTCTTAAAGCTCTTACGTTTTGAATTCTCAACTCAGATCAAATTCATTTTATGCTCTACTAAATGCATATCATCTCTGAAAAGCAATTTTTAGTCTTTATAATCTAACCTTTCCTCTTCCTGTCTTCCACTTTGACTCCCATAGATCGGTTTTAGTCCAAGATGTATTTTAGACCTGGTTTCTTGTTAAATTAGACTATGACAGAAAATGTACTGTCATTTGTGGAAAAGGAAATTGAGAAGGTGAGTAATTAGATGTCAAGAAGATCTCATATTTACTTCACACTATCCATATTGTTTTTCTTCCTTATGATTAAGTAATATCCAAGACTGAATTGTTGATACTATTTCCCCAATTTTAATTAACATTGCCTTGACTAATGCACAATTTCATTTTTTCTCATAATATGATTTCCTCTCTAGGAAAATATGTCTCAAAAGGCTTAAGAACCCTTATTCTGTCATTGCTCAATAATAATATCCTTTTGTTAACTGCCTTTCTTGTTTTAGGAACCCTGGATTGTAAAATACATAGGAAAAAACAACTTTAAAAATGGATAAACACTATAGCTTTTTTTAATGTTTTAAATCTCTTATCTCAATCTACCCAAATTTAGAGTAGACACAGTACTATCTTTATCCCCTTGGTAGCTTACATTTTTAAGAAGGAAAAAGTGCTTTACACCATTTTTTTCAAGGTGAAATAGGAACAGAAACAGAGGGCTATTTTTCTAAAAGGTAATTCCAAAATCATGATTTTAATAAAAACCATTCATTAATTTATAGTCTTTATCCTTTTTTTAAAGATGTTATTTATTCATGAGAGACATACAGAGAGAGAGGCAGAAGACATAAGCAGAGAGAGAAGCAGGATCCCTGCAGGGACCCCAAATTGGGTCTTGATCCCAGGGCCCGGGATCACGACCTAAGCCAAAGGCAGATGCTCAACCACTGAGCCACCCAGATGTCCCCATAATCTTTATTTTTTAAAGAAATATTATGGCAGGTATTAGATATGTCATTTTATCTTCATCATATCTGTTATTTTCCATATTTACAAATCCTTTGCAGGAAATTATTTGACCAGACTAACAATCGTTAGAATCCTGATTCTTTCTTGAATTCAAATGATTAAGTACTATGCTAAGAAGTGAGGATGGGTGGCTCAGCAGTTCAGCGCCTGCCTTTGGCTCAGGGCGTGATCCTGGAGTCCCGGGATCGAGTCCTGGGATCAAGACCCGCATTGGGCTCTCTGCATGGAGCCTGCTCCTCCCTCTGCCTGTGTCTCTGCTTCTCTCTCTTTTTGTGTCTCTCATGAATAAATAAATAAAATCTTAAAAAGAAAGAAGTGAGGATACACCACTGAAAAGAGTTAAGGAGGTACAAAAGGATATATAGACAAGGAAATAAACCACAGTTGACCCTTAAACAACATAGGTTTGAACTGTAAGGGTCCACTTACATAAGGATTTTTTAATAGTGCTGTATTTTCCCTTCTTTAAGATTTTTCTTTTTTTTTTTAAATAGACATATAGTTGACATACAATGTTACATTAGTTTCAGGTATACAATATAGTGATTCAAAAAAACTATAGCTACATTATGCTGTGCTCACCACAAGTGTAGTTATCATCTGTACCCATTTAACATTATTATAATATCATTGACTATATTCCCTATACTGTGCCTTTCAGACCCATGACTTACTCACTCCATAACTGGAAGTCTGTATCACCCACTCCCCTTCATCGATTTTGCCTACTTCCCTACAATCCTTCTTTCTGATAACCATCAGATTGTTCTCTGTATTAATGGGTCTATTTCTTCTTTTTGCTTGTTTGTTTCATTTTTTAGATTCCTTATATGGGTGAAATCATATGGTATTTGTCTGTCTTTGCCTGATTTATTTCACTTAGCATAACACCCTTTAATCTTTCTTCTGATTTTCTTTTTTTAAAAAGATTTTATTTATTTGAGATATAGCATAAGCAGGGGAGAAGGGCAGAGGAAGAGAGAAAAACAGGCTTCCTGCTGAGCAGGGGACCCGACTCGACTCGGGACTCAATCCCAGGACCCTGAGATCATGACCTGAGCCAAAGGCAGACAGATGCTTAACAGACTAAGCCACATAGATGCCCCTCTTTTGGTTTTCTTAATAGCATTTTCTTTTGTCTACTTACTTTAATATAAAAATATAGTATATATTGGGCAGCCTGGGTGGCTCACTGGTTTGGCACCACTTTAGCCCCAGAGCATGATCCTGGAGACCTGGGATCGAATCCCACATCAGGCTCCCTGCATGGAGCCTGCTTCTCCCTCTGCCTGTGTCTCTGCCTCTCTCTCTCTCTCTCTCTCTCTCTCTCTCTCTCTCTCTGTCTCTCATGAATGAATAAATAAAATCTTTAAAAAAATTAAAAAATAAAAATATAGTATATAACACTATATACAAAATGTGTGTCCATCAACTATTTATGTCCTCAGTCAGGTTTCTGGTCAATCATAAGCTATTAGTAGTTATGTTTTTGAGGAGTCAAAAGAAACATGCACATTTTCCACTGCATGGGGTCAATATTCCTAACCTCTGCTGTTGTTCAGGGACTAACTATATAACATAATGTGATAAGGTCAAGGTATAGTATGGCTCTACAAAGTATCCAAGAGCCTATATTTGGAAAATATTCTTGTAGGAAATAAAAGTATACTGAGATTTGAAAAATGAATAAGAGCCAATAATGCAAAAAAGGCAAAGGGAAGCAGAAAGCAGGAGAATGAAGCTCTGCAGACCAACCAAGAGTTGAAGGAAGACTGCAGATGGCTGTGTGTGACTTCCCCAAACCACCCCTGAACCAGCACCACTGGTATCACCTGGGAAGAATGTGTAAAGTATGCAAATTCTGCAGCCCCATCCCAGATCAAATGAATAAGAAACTTTCTGTTTTGAGCCCATCAATCTGTGTTTTAACAACTAATCACTCCATGTCATTCTACGTGTGAAAACCACTGTAGAAGAGGAACTGAAATTCAATTGGCAAGATTATATGGAATACTCAAAAGTAAATTAATTAGCCTTGCAAAATGAACAATAAGAACCAGAAAAATCAAGACCTTATCACACCAGGACAATGATACCCAGAGCCATTCATTCCCATCACTTCCATGGAGGAGCTTTTCCTGACTATGGTAGTCAGGCAGTCATCTAAAGCAGCCCATTGGCCACTTTTCCTCACAAACCAAGTTTTACTTGCATCACAGAACCTATCACTAGCTTATAATTTCTTATTTCTTTACTTTTGCTTGTTTGGGCCTGTCTCTTTCGCTGAGATGTCAGATCCCTGGGGACAGAGCCCTTGTCTGTCTTGCTCTATACTGAATTTCCAACATTTAGAATATTGCTTGCTATATACTAGACACTCAGTAGATGAATGGATCAACGTATAGGTCTGTAGGGATGTAGAGGTGAGAAAGACCAAAGTCCTGAGATCATGGAGCTTATTTTCTGGTCTACATGACTATATTTGCACTTAGGTTGGTATAGGATAACTGGGGGAAACCAAGGACAGGAAAACTAATTCAGATGCTGTTATTGCCAACAGTGTCCATGGTAATGGTGACCTCTACTAGAGAAATGCCAATGGGAGTAGAAAGAAATAGATAAAGATATGACACATTTAAGAGATAAAATCAGGAGTCTCCTGTGCTTGATAGAATGTAAGAAGAAGGAGTCAGGGGATGAAGGGGTGGATTTTGGCTTAAGCCGTTGAAAGATAGAGACACTTTGTAGAGAAAGGGAACAGAGAATAAAAGGCAAGCAGGGCTGCCAATATTGTATGGGGCATACTGACTCTAAAAAATTATTTATTTTCTATACTTGAGGCTCACATGTAACTAGACATCCTGTGTTTTTATTTGATAATAAAATACAGCACAAAATTAAGTAAAAGCTTGGTGAAATGATATGTATTAATCAACCCAAATTCCTTATTAAACAAATCTAAGTGATAAACTGAATGTTGAAAACATTGAGTTCAGGTTACTCAATGACTTTATTCGCTTACAAAAAGACATTGGGTTGCCTTAAGTTCCCAAGAATTGTGCACTTGTGTGTCTTTTAGGTAGGAAACTAGGGATACCTAGGAAATTATTTTTGTTACTTAACAGTTTAAGATAATTATTTCTATGTATATGGAAGGTAGATGAAGAGGATTGAAAATTTTGCCAAGAACCCTATTGTTCAGTGCTTTAGCGCCGCCTTCAGCCCAGGGCCTGATCCTGGAGACTCAGGATCGAGTCCCACGTCGTCGAGCTCCCTGCATGGAGCCTGCTTCTCCCTCTGCCTGTGTCTCTGCCTCTCTCTCTGTCTCTGTCTCTCTCTCTCTCTCTGTGTCTCACATGAATAAATAAATATTTTTTTAAAAAAGGTTTAAAGTTTAGATACTGCTCAACTAATTTCCACTGCTTGAACATCTTCCCTCAAGAAATGGGTTTTTGTTACAGTGAGGTCCTTAGGAGGAAGAATGTCTAGGCAGAGGAAACGGATTGATGCTATTGTGACTATGGTTATACAAACCTTTATATTCATTTAATAGTTTACAATTTTGAAAATATTTTCCCATTAATATGACCTTATTTAAGGCTTCCAGTAACTCAGGGGGTCATTGGGATTTATTTCCATCTGAACAGATGAGAGCATGAGATTCTTTAAGATTTGATGGTTTTTCTTGAGATCATATCTCTAGAGAGTATAAGAGATAACACCCACCCAGCACTTCTGACAATAAGCTCTGAATTCAGGGCACCTGGGTGGCTCAGTCTGTTAAGCATCAGATTCTTGATTTCAAGACAGGTCATGATCTCAAGGTGGTGGGATTGAGCCCCAAGTCAGGCTCTGTGCCAGGGTAGAGCCTGCTTAAGATTCTTTTTGTCTGCCTCTCCTTCTGCCCCTTATCATCCCTCTCTAAAAACAAATTAAAAACAATAAGTTCTGAATTCAATTTCAAGGCAAGGTCAAAGGAGGGGAAGTAACGTAAATGTAACAATATGTGTACCCACAGATATGTGTTTTTCTAGTGCAATCAGATGGCTCTCTGATACATGCATCCAAAGCCTTGGGCAGCAAGGTGGTTATGGTTAAAAGCTTTCACAGAATTGCTCAGACACTGTAGAGGTGATACTCAGGTACAAGAATTTTTTTTTTTTTTACCAGTTACTGAGTGATGGTGGGATACCGTTAACCTACCAGACTAGCCAGTAGTAGTTGCAAATCTGAACATTTGAAGCGAAGAGTAATGTCAGTAGAAACTGCCATTGCTAAAAGCTGAGGAGGACAAGACAGTGACCGGAAATGATCGTTTAAGGAGTTAGCACAAGCTGGAGAAGCTGGGGAAAACTGTTGGGAAATCCCTTGTGGGCAAAAGGTACCGACAAGAGAGATGGAGCTGCGGGCAAAGGAAGCCTAATTGTCGACAACCACTGCCTTATTGACCATTGCAGTGAGTGTCAATTTTAAGGAGGAAAAAATCATCCGCTGTTTATCAGAATGAAAATGGACATCATCAATCCACTGCCATGTCCCTCATTAAGAAGTGAGAGTAAATATTACCCACTCTCGGGTGAGGTCGTTTTGGGGACTTGGATTTCCAGCAGAGAGATCATGAAAGTTCACAACCCAGGTCTACAGGAAACAGGGACAGAGCCTGACAGTGTGCAAATACACTCCTGCAGTCTCTGAGACCTTAGACCTGTACTCTGTTTCCTCCAGAAATAAATGGAGAGATAGGTTGGACAGGGTTGTTTTAAAATATTTTGAAAAGGCTTAAAGATTCTGTAAGTGCCCCAACAGTCAATTTCCAGGCAAGAGTTGAGGCAAGTGCATACAGGTCCAAGCCTGCCCCTTCTTAAATTAGATCAGCTCTTCTATATCCACATAGGGATTTGGCATATGAATTTGTTTGAAGTTTATTTCCTGTGGCTATAAAATTTGAAAATATCTAGACTATGTCTTCTCAAACTTTTCTCCTAACTTGAGAATCGGCATTCACCAGCAGATAAGTTCTTCTGGTCTGTTTCCAAAATTCTCCAGGTTCAGAATGCCAGCACCATCTACCGTGTTTCATCTCTTCCCCCCTCACTGCTTCGCCGACACTCCCACTCTCTCTTTTTCATTCCTCCCACCCTTACCCCCAGATTTTCCGAGACTGTAAATTCTACCATTATTTCTTGATTTTGAATTTGCTTGGCATTTGTCTGCACTGCCAAATCTACCTCAGGTTTACAGGGAAGGCTCCAGCTGGAAAAATAAGCTTCCTGTTCAGGCCCATCCTGTTTCTAATCTGCTGCCTTGTAAGAAATTCCCTTCAGGGATTTCCTTACTTCCTATTGCTTTGCCTTTTCTGCTATAAACCTCACAAATATTAATCTCTCCTGGTCCCCATTTTCCCTTACTGCCTAACTTTTTTTTTTTTTCAGTCTAAAATGCCTGCCAGTACTTTTCACACTTAATCATGTCTCCAGGAATACTGGCCCTAGGTCAGAGCCAGAGGCTGCAACTTGACAAACTGTGTTGCAAGGTGGTTTTCCCTCCACACTCTGCAGCTGTCATCTTCTCTCCAGGCTCCAAACTGCAAATTAGCCAGCCTCAGCAGGGGATCCTGGGATTTTGTAGTTCCTAGTCATTAAACAAAGAAGAAGAAGGTAGTAGCTTCTCCCCTCCCCCCTCCCCCCATTGCTAGGATAATAATTAACCCATAAATCTATATTCATTATTGTTTTCTTTTGATGAGACTTTGATTTGTAGACTCAGAAATCACAATTGAGGAGCTGAGAAGTCTATTTCTTGGAGCGAAACTATTTACAAATAACACTTTGACTATAAGAATTTATATTATCCTTTAACAGAAAACATATCTGCTTCACCAATATTGTTAGTATTTAAATTTTCTTTTGGGTGATTGTAGTGTTATGACTCTGGGGCAGAGAGAGAAGTTTGGGCTCTCTTTACATAGAAGAAAAGCAACCTAAATTTTTTTCTACCAAATTATGAAGGCAAAAAAAAAATTAAATACACTATTTTCTATATTCTAGACATTATGTTCTATTAACATCCAATTTAAAACCAATGCTAATACCATTGATATTTAGGGATTACACTTTGTTGTACAAACTCACCTGGAATAAACTTTAGAAATTACTGAAATTCAAATATGGTCAGCATTCCGTTTCATTTTTGGGTAAAATCAGAAATGTTTAGTTCAAAGTATGTAGCAGCATCCTAAGTGGTTATTCTAAGTGTTCTGTTTTTCTACAATTTTTAAAAAAATATTTTATTTATTTATCCATGAGAAACACACAGAGAGGCAGAGACATAGGCAGAAGGGAAAGCAGGCTCCTCGAGGGGAGCTGATGTGGGACTTGATCATAGAACTCTGGGATCATGCCTTGAGCCAAAGGCAGATGCTTAACCGCTGAGCTACCCAGACGTCCCTGTTTTTCTACAACTTTTGCCATAATCATTCTTTTTCTAAGATTTTTTAAAAATTAATTTGAGAGAGACAGAGTCAGTGAGAACACTCGCAGGAGGGAGGGTCAGAGGGAGAGGGAGAAGTAGATTCCCTGCTCAGCAGGGAGCCAGACATGGGGCTTGATCCCAGGATCCTGAGATCATGATCCGAGCTGAGGGCAGATGCTTAACTGAGTGAGCCACGTAGGTGCCCCCATAATCATTCTTTTTTTTTTTTTAAAGATTTTATTTATTTATTCATGAGAGACACATAGAGAGAGGCAGAGACATAGGCAGAGGGAGAAGCAGGCTCCCTATGGGAAGCCTGATGTGGAACTTGATCCCAGGACCCTGGGATCACAACCTGAGTCAAAGGCAGACACTCAACACTGAGCCACCCAGGTATCCCTATATTAGTCATTCTTAAAATAAGTTTGTCATAAGTTTTTACAAAGAGACTTTTATGTATTCTTATTTCATAGAAATACTGAAAGTTTAAAAATATCTATTGAGTTATTACTATGCACTAAGAAATGTACTAGGTACTTGAGCATGCAGTAGAGAGCATTATTGATATCATCATACACTCGTGAATTTTTAAGAAAGAAAAAAATAAAATGAAGATGTGTTTATTAGCTTTTATCCATAAGTATGGAAAGGAAATGACTTCTATATTTTGAATGATCATCTACACCAAATCTAAAAGTGGAGACATATCTAGGTCTTCAAATTCTAAAAATTATATATAAAGTATGAACAGTTAAACACTTTCTTATATAATATTTTTGCTTTTACCTGGATATAACCCTACCTTTAGGACCTTTAGGATGAGACAAGTCTTCTCTAAAACAAAACATCAGTCAAAAATTGCTCACTGTTCAGGACACCTGGGTGCTCAGTGGTTGAGTGTCTGTCTTTGGCTCAGGGCATGATCCCAGAGTCCCAGGATCAAGTCCCATATCGGGGTCTCTGAATGCAGCCTGTTTCTCCTCTCTCTTCCTGTGTCTCTGTCTCTCTTTCTGTTTCTCTCATGAATAAATAAATAAAATCTTTTTAAAAAATACAAAAAAAATGCACACTATTCCAAACAACTGATACATAGAGAAAATGTGTGTAACATTTGGGGAAAGTCAATGGAAAATTACATGAAAATTTGAACACAGAAATGGAAAGAAAGGTAAAATGCTAATGGACAAAAAATGCACTCAGTGTGCTTTATATACTAAAGATATACTGTAGCTGTATACCTAAGACTCTAAAATTAGGATTTGACTTCTTGGCTCTGTTTTATAAACTGAGTGATGGTAAGTCTCTTAGCATCTGTTGGCTAATTTTGGAGATAATAATTATATCCACCTCATGCTTTTATAAAGATTAAATATGTAAGATAAGTGTTTAAACTATGAACTGCAATAGTTATTTTTGGTCCTTCTACCCCCATCACATAATTAGATATTCACCAGAATTCCATGACCCTAAAATTATCCAGCTAGCAGTGAGATTATTACAAGGCCACAACAAATGGACAAGAACCCTTACATTACTATTCTTCATCTTTCATAACTTGCATCAGGGTAAGTGATTATCATCTTCATTGACCACTGCTTTCTGAGGGCAGGTGACATACCTTTCTGGCACACAGTAGGAATCTCATAATCAAGTTCATGCTTGCAAAAACTATAAGCAGTTAATAAATGCAGGAGTGAATGATGCATCTCTATGTCCACCTAACATTTCAAGGGACTTTGACGAGACAGCCAATTGATTCTTAAAGTTGGACCCTTTTTAGGGACAGAGAAGAGAGAGTTGTTTTTATAAAACTATCCAAAGTGCTCTAAATAAAAAGCAGAATGGTTTGGAAATTGAAAAAAAGAAAAAAGGCTGAAACACTATCACTTTAACCCACTGTGTCTAAGTTTGTCTAGGACACTGCTGAGATCACACCTAGTTGTGAGATCTCAGTTAAAAAAAAAAAAAGAAAAGAAAAGAAAAAAGAAGAAAAGAAAGAAAAGAAAAGAAAAGAAAAGAAAAGAAAAGAAAAGAAAAGAAAAGAAAAGAAAAGGAAAGGAAAGGAAAGAAAAGAAGTACAGCATCTAGTTTCATGAGTCTGAAACAGGAGAGATTTATGAAGACAGCTATGTATATTATTTTTACAATATCATATTTGGGATGACTGGATTTCACTGTACCTCTAATCCAATACTTTTTACTTTCCTAAGCTTCTCAGAGCTATGATAAGCATTGAATGCTTACCAAGCTTTGTTACTATTTTACAACTTTTTAAGTTCATTTGATTTGTGTCACATAACATAGTTAATATTTTATATACCTAGAACACTGGCATGATCATGAGATTTTCAGACTTATAGAAAGAGAAGTTCAAGAGGTTAAGCCCCACTCAAGTCTGCTTAGGCTCAATGCCAGGAACATCTTCCAGGAAGGCAATGAAGCCTTGTATGGGCAGTGTAATCTTGTGACACAAATTGAGACTTATTGACATACACTTTATAGTATCCTTTCTTATTTTTTAAAATATTTATTTGTTTTAGAGAGAGAGTGGGAGGATGGGCAGAGGGAGAGACAGGATGCTCAACCAGACTCTCTGCTGAGTGCAGAGCCCCACATGGGGGTCAATTCCAGGAACCTGAGATCATGACCTGAGCTGAAGTCAAAAGCTAGCCACTCAACCAACTGAACCACTCAGGTGCCCTCATAGTATCCTTTCTTGTCACAATTCTCAGATTAACTGCATACTAGGTATGGGGGAAGCAGAATAAAATAGAAGTATTTTTCTTAAGAAGATTTCCTATCATATAATGGAGGTTAGGTCTATGGAATATAATATTAATGTTAGGACAGGAATAATCATTGAGCAACAAATGCCAGCATGTACATGCAATACAATGTACAGGGGTAGATCTACATGTGGATAGGTGGCAAGAATAGTTTAAATGATTCAGCAATAGTCAACGAGAAAAGATTAGTAAAAAAAAATAAAGTAAAAAAAAAGGCATTTTTTTAAACATATGTTGCTGTAGCTACTGAAGATTTCAAGTGAGAAAAAAGTTTGAAAGGATAAAATTCCAAACTGTATAAAAATAAACATTGTAAGAAGACTTTAATATCTAAAGTTAATTCAGCAATTAGGTGTTAAGGTCTATAAAAGAAGAAATCAAACATCTCATTTAAAAATATGTTTGCCTCTATGGGGTCAGATACACTTAATTATATATTTATTGAGCATATTGAGCATTTATTCTGAGTGTGGTTCCAGAGGATAAAACAGTAAACAAAATAAAGCTAAAATTCTAGAACAATAAATAGAATCCCAAATGAGTAAACAATAAAATAAATTCAAAAACACAAAATTTAAAAAAAAAAACAAAAACAAACAAACAAACAAAAAAAACCACAAAATTTTTAGCTAAAGATACTTTGAAATAAAATAAAATGGGATGCTATGATAGAGTAACTGGGTTGGGAGTTGGAAACATACTGAAAGGGACAGTAAAGGTCCTTACTGAGGACCTGAGACCTGAATGACCAGAAGGAAGCAGCAGTGAAAATACCCAGGAAAGGCAAAGATAACAGCAAGATCAAACACCCTAAAGCAGAATAAGTGGATATGTTCCAAGAAGACCAAAATGACCAATGCTAGTGAGTGGTCCAAGGTGACACTGAAGAGGTAGGAAGAAACTAGATCTCTCAGGGTCTGAGAAATTGCAGTAAGGGGTTTAGGTTTTGATTCTAATTCAGCATCAAAATATTAGTTTAGGCCAATGATATGATCTAATAGATATTTTAAATAAGCACTTTAGCCACTGGTGTATAAAGGAGGGAGACCCGTTAGGAGGCCAATGGATCAAGAGACTAACTAATAATCTGGGACAAAGGTATCAATGATATGAAGAAGGGTAGTATGATACAGACAGAGGAGGTGGGTAAATGAAAAATGTGTTTTGGAGATAGAATTGTCAGGCCATCTGCTGAGGAAGGGAGGTGGAAAAGAGAGAAATCGAGGATCATTTCCTGGTTTGGGTTGAGCACCTGGGTTGATGGTTGTGGAATCTGTGGATATGAGGAATGAGTGAAAGGAAAGAGAGGCAGTAAAATGTCCTGCCTGAGATATGTTAACCAAAAGACTATCTGTCTCAAAATAGATGTTAGGAAAAGCTATAAGAAAAATAAATCTTAAAAGAGATATTTATGATGAAAGAACAGGGACTTACTTATATCTTTTTTTTTTTAGAAATATGAGGTAATTCTCCATCTAACATTCATTTGAAACAGATTTCTATTTAGATGCTGATATTCATCTAGAATCTACATGGTTGGGGGAATTCTCTATCTCAAATTTAGCTTTCATAAAAACAAAATGAGCTATTCCCAAGCCATCTTCTTCTACTGTATCTTCTGCAAAAACCAGGCAATTTAAAATGATATAATATATTTGCAAAATCAAGTACAATATTCTTTATTTTTTTGAGAATGGCAATAGGCATATTTTTAGAGCTTAGTAGCATATTTGGTATGCAAATAATTTCTCATCGATGGCAATCTAAGTATATATTTTAGAGCTAAGAATAGGAAGATTTCCTCCTAAATGACAAACTCTTCTTGGCATAGTTTCCTTATTTGATATGTTGAGCAAAGTTTTCTGAAAAGCCATTCATAAATATTTTAAAGTGACTTCTGCCTATCTGCACGGAGTATTTTTCATAATACTTTCACATTCAATGATTCAACTTTAATAACACACCTGATGATAAGTAGTTGCATGAAAATTATGTATTTTAACATGCTTGATTTTGGTGTGTGTTTTCTCTTTATTAAAGTGTTTTCATTTGTGATTATATCTTCATGAGAAAATGCAAAAGAAATGTCTTTCTATCATTTAGATGATTTTGTACTTTCAAATCTGAAATTACAGGATTGTGTCCAGCTCCTCTTTCATTCTGATAATACATATAGCTAATTCTCACTTAACTCACAAGGACACATAGTTTCATCTGCATAACAAAGTTATGAAATCAGGAACAAAGAGGATAATTTGATTCTTCCACTGATGTCAATATACCTCATTAAGAGGTAATAGAAAGCCCACAACTGAACCCCCTATGAAGGAAATACAAAGTAGGTATTTTGTATACAAAAATCCATCTGGCTGAATGATTACAAAATGGTGTCCTATGTGAACACACATGAGTCACACTGTGTATCTTGACTTTCAATCCATAAATTCAGGAAACAAAGTACTGACTTCCTGAATAAGCAATTATATTGGAAAATTACATATAAAGCTATTTAATGAATTTAGACATTAGAGTTCTTTTTAAAAAATCATTTATCTGAGAGAGAGAGAGAGAGAGAGAGAGAGAGAACATGAGCAGGAGGGACAGAGGGAGAGGGAGAAGCAACCCAAATCTGGGGCTCCATCCAAGGACCCTGGGATCATGACCTGATCCAAAGTCAGATGCTTAACTGACTGAGCCACCCAGGTGCCCCCCTTAAGAGTTATTTTCAATGCTGTTTTACTTTGAATCCATTTTGGGAAAGTCAATAATGGTGTGAATGAAAGAGCACTCTGTACATTTGAGAGTATTTCCTTACTTTGGGAGCAATAAATAGTTTTTCAAGATCCAGAAAAGAATAAACTTTATGGTATCCTCTGCAAAGTTGGATAATTTGTTTTCTCTCATAGAGATTTTATTTTTATTTTTTTTTAAGATTTTATTTATTTATTCAGACAGACAGAGAAAGAGAGGCAGAGACACAGGCAGAGGGAGAAGCAGGCCCCACGCAGGGACCCCGACTTGGGATTCCATCCCGGGTCTCCAGGATCACACCCCAAGCCGAAGGTGGTGCGAAACCGCTGAGCCACCGGGACTGCCCTCTCATAGAGATTTTAAATTTAACTGTCAGCATTCATTTTCTTCCTGATGCACAGACAATCAACATACTCTATGTATAGGTATGTGTATCACTATATAGATGTTGATATGTATTTAATTTATTTAATAATAAATTAAAATTTCAGGCACATTGCAAGTGAGAAAGTAAGAAAGGTTCAAGAAACAATCAATGTTACTATTTTAACTAAGAGCCTTTCTGGTCTTTTCCTCAACACAAGTAGTCTACCCTCCTTTTATTTAATTCAGCTCTTAACCAAATTCACAATTTTACAGACCACAACAATCACAAAATTAGTCCTTAGAATTTACTTATGTGTTCACTAAATTTTGAGTATAATTGCAAGTAATCATTAGCGATCAATAAAAAATTAATTGCTATGTTGGCTTTAGGAATATTTTCTCATTATCAAGTTAAATTACATTAAACACTGAAAAAATTTTAAAATAAAATAAGACTGGAAATTTAGTCATTATTAATCTTGTTTTGCATTACTCTTTAATCAAAATTAGATCAAACTATAAATTCTATTTGTAATATATTTGAACTTGAAACAATTACTGTAAATAGATGTGTATGTTATTAAACATTAATCTACAATAACTTTATTGGTTATATTCTATCATATTTTATGAAAGAATAAATCTTTAAATATAAATAATTTAAATAATACTTTAATGTTAGATATGCAAATTGTTTCTACTTTTCAATTTCACATTTTGCTGCAATGAATAACCTTGTCTATATCTTGCCCATATTCATGACTATTTCTCATGATTAATCTTAAAAAGTGGCCATGGGTTGTCAAATACTTAAGACTTTTGAAACATATTGTCAAATTACTCTCTGGAAAGTTTGTAGCAATTTACAGTCCTGTCAGCAATATGCAGAAGTGTCTATTTTTATAGTATCGCATTTAATAAATTACACTCAGGCAAACTAGGAAATAGACTAAAATTCAGTCAAAATGCATCAGGATCTTTTTTTGTCAAATAGTCATATATTTATAGCTTCATAGAAAGGCAGCTTATCCTTTTCTCTTGTGTTTATGAAATTAAATTGTGACTCTTGAAAAATGAGCATATATAAAAATAATATTTTTTACAAATTTCTTGTAGCCTATAGGATATAGTTTTGTGTTCTATACCATATCCTCAGTTTTGTATTGCAGCTGGAGATATCAGATATTGTCCTTAGCTTTAGGAAATCAATTTCTATTCTCTATGGAATAATACCTTATAATACTGCACATTTGTGGTCATTCTTGCTTTTGTTAGATATTCTAATTCTGTTTCTTAAAGATCTACAGTAGGAAAGCTTGCCAAGTTTGGCAATATACTGGCTTTAAGCCTGGAATATAATGTAACATCAATATAAAATCAACCACCTCTGATTTAACAATTTCAAGATAATTTCAATCTTCATATTCATTTACTGAAAAAGCTTAGAATTTAGCTATTAGAGAACCAAAATTTCCCTTCCTTCATAGATTTGGTGGCTAGGATAATTTACATTTAATAAAACACTGAGTTGGAAATAATTACTTGGTTAATCTGCTCCAATCCCTGAACTAATGAAGGCAACTTTCTAACCGACAGTCATTATTTTTTGTATTATAATTTTCAAAATATAGGTCTTTTACCTCTTTGGTTAAGTTTATTCCTAGGCATTTTATTATTTTTGATGCAATTGTAAATGGGATTCTTTTTAGTTTCTCTTTTTGCTGCTTATTAGTGTATAGAAATGCAACATATTTCTGAACATTGATTTTGTGTCCTACAACCTTATTGAATTCATTTCCAGTTCTAGTAGGATTTTGGTGGAGTCCTTAGGATTTTATATATATATAGCATCATGTCATCTGCAAATAGTGACAGTTTTGTTTCTTCCTTATCAATTTGTATGCCTTTTATTCCATTTTCTTGCCTGATTGCTGTGGCTAGGACTTCTAGTACTATGCTGAGTAAAAGTAGTGAGAACGGACATGCTTGCATGTTTTCATATACTGTTCCCTGTGCTTGGAATGCTCTGTACCACCACAACCAACTCCCACTTCATATACACACACATGCATTTCTCACGTGTTAATGTAAGTTTATATGTCCCTCCCTTTGAAAGGTATTGCTTGAACACATCTGAACTAAGTTTCCATGTACTTTGGTTATTTTCAGACTAAGCATATTGTTTGTTTCCTTCACATACACTGTTTATCAACATTGGTAATTTTATTATGTATTTGCCTGTTTTATTAGGATTTATGCCTTCCTTTTTTTTGGGGGGGGGGTCATTTTCCCATAATAAAAACTCCATGAAGAGATGATAATCATTTTTTTTCTTTTTTTTTTTTTTCTTTTTTTTTTTACTATTACAACCTCAAGATCCTTAATAGTGCCTGGTACATAGTAGTTAAATATGTATTAATTAATCTATCAGTCAGCTTTGCACATTTTGATCGATAGTTGTTTAAGATAAATGCGGTGGTCAAGATGAGAGGATTTTACATTTTTCTGGGCTAAAGTAAAGAAGGATTCAACTAGGTCTTGACTATAGGAAAACAAAGGAAGGGCAGATTTTAGAAAGAAACTAAGACTAGTATGATTGACAGTTATGAGGAAATGGCATCCACAAAGAGTGCTACATTGAATGAGAGGAATTCTACAGCATGAGGTAAAATATGATGTGGGGCAACACACTAATATGTTGGAGAAAAGGTACTGTGTCTAACTGTGTACATAATGAGGATTAAAATGCATACAGTTATCTTAGGAGAGTCAAGAAGATATTTAGATTTATAAATTTGAAACTCAAAGAGAGGTCATAGGTACATAGTGATTTGAATTTTCCACCTATAGATGATTATAAAAATCATAAAAGTGATTAAGGTCTTCCAGAAAGGAAATGTAAGTGGAAAAATTAGAGAGTAAGAATGTGTATTTAGGGACAGATTAAAGGATAAGAGTTTAAAATAGAAAAATAAGAAATTACAATTAGCAAAATACTGTTCTAAATGTCAAGGCAGATAGATGAGTGTTTAAACAATGAAGCAGCAGTTAACTGTTAAATAAAAGCCAAATGATGGAAAAGTTATCTGAAGTATCCCTCCTTTATTGATATGATCAAAAAAAAAGCAACCACATATTTTGTCTCAATCTATCCTAGGTTTAGAAACAATCTGACATTTGGGGACTTTCTCTTGCCTGCTTTTCTATTCTTTCATTTTCCTTTTTTACTTTTCTTTCCTTTTCTTTTTCTTTCCTTTTCTTTTTCTTTTCTTTTCTTTTCTTTTCTTTTCTTTTCTTTTCTTTTCTTTTCTTTTCTTTTCTTTTCTTTTCTTTTCTTCCTTCCTTCCTTCCTTCCTTCCTTCCTTCCTTCCTTCCTTCCTTCCTTTTCCTTCCTTTCTTATGGGTACTAATTAGAGGCTGGGGCGCAAAGACAAGGCAAAGTGGAAGGGCAGGGAAGGGCATTAGACTCCTTGTTTTTTTCTCCTGGTTCTTACAAGTTTAGCAGTCTTCACTTGTAGATGGTCTAATCATGATAGATTTATGATTGGAATATGATAGAAATGTTTTATTATATAAATGTTATCATAGCTGGTAATTCTGATGATTGTATACAGAGATGAGGGTCCTGCACATTTTTAGCCTTGTAATTTTATGCAAACCTTATGATCACTAAAGAATAGCCTTTACCATGTGCTTTGCTTCCTTGTCACCTCTGATGTGGACCTGGCTATTTGGCCTCTGGCATTTTCTGTGTGAGGCCTTGTCTATTTGCATGCTTGGAGGTCAGCAGCTTCTCTCTGCATACAGCTTCGGTCTTGCTAAGGTAAATCTTTCAGATTCACCAATGAAATTGTCATCTCTACCCAAAGAATTCTAAGTCAAGGGAAAACATGTGAAAGCAAAACAAAACAAAGCAAAGCCTGCCAAACCAAATAATTAAAAATAGAGGGAAAGTCTCCACTTTTTCCCTCTTAATAGCCTGATTGTATTATATAACTTTTGAGACAAGACACATAAGACAATCTAAAGTACTTAATACAGTTTTAGTGTAAATGCTTAAAATAGACAAGTGTGTTAAAAGGCAAGTTAAGGAACATTTTCTTTAGAATTCAAATGCCAGGCCCAGATTTCCGATTTAGTGATAACACCAGGAATACTCTGATTGACATTAATTACTCATACAGGGCAGTGGGTGAGCAGTATCTGCTGGGTTCAAGCCTTTGAGCTGCAAAGTCCAATCTGTTATTCAGTGATAACAGATAGAGCCTTTCAAAGAACAAACTGACCCCTGGCCTGATGATATCTCCTGGCCTGATTCATTCCTCACAGATTCATGTTTCCGGAGTCATTATGAGTGACATATCACAGTCCAGGTCAAGAGGCTTTTGTCAAATAACTCTCTTGGAAATTACTTAGAATCTCTAATATTCCCAATTCACATAGAAAGAGTTCATTTAGTATGATTATGTCAAAGTTTTCAGCTCCCTTCCCTCAGTTGATTATTACCATTAGGTTTAACATTAATAGGTATTTTAAATAACAGCAGCGTCTAGTGTTCTTTTAGAAAGTCTTGCAGAGTTTCCTTCTCTTCTATTTTTGTCCCACTCCACCACCTTATGGATTATCACCTGGATTTCTCCTGTCTGTGTTGCCAAGCACAGGGGTGGGTTATTATCCAGAATACTTTCCTTTGCACTGACATCATTCCAGCACAGACAAGGATTGTGACTACTGCATCCTCACCAATGTTTAGGATTTTAGATCTCCTCTCCAGTCCATCCTGTCATTTCTGTTTATCCACCTTAAGGTAAAGATTCCATGGTAGTGCTCCCTTAATGACTTCCCACTGTCACACAGCACAATGCACTGTGATTCATACAAAGTAGATACTCAAGTACTCTTAGGTTCAATGACTAATGACTAATTAATGATTTAAATAATATAGAAACATTTAAATATACTGTAACATTAAATTGATCTAAGTCTTTATATCATTGCACTTAGGATACTACAGATCCAGTTTAACCATTTCAAGTCAAAGACCCTCTCTAATAGAAGAAAGTGAATATTATTTAATGTCCCACCAAAGAATACATTTTTCATCACCTCACTGCCAAATGTTTAACCAGGATCAAGGAAAAACACAACCACAGGGACAGCTCAAACTTCCACCCACACCCCCACCCCCAAACTAAGAAATTTGCATTTCTTATAAGTTTTCTGTTGCTCAGCACCTTCTTAAACATTTTCCTCAGAAATTTGAAAATGTAGCCAAACACATATTGCAAACAGCCAAGATGCTAGCATCTACCAAAGGAAAATACTCTTGCTTTCACAAGCTCATTGTAGGAGAAAAAAAAAAAAAACCTTCAAAATCATGCATTGTTTCCTGCTTTGCAGGAAACTAAAGGACAGTGGGCAGTTCCTCATCTATATGAAAAATAAATATTGTGATAGAGATACAGCATAGGATTTTATTTACAGGCACATAAACATGAAATAATAAGTGTAACTTGAATGAATAATTTTTTTCTGCTCTAGAAAATTATCAAATAAATATGTTTTATATTAATATTTGAAAAAAATCAAGATACTCACTACTCCCCTACACTCCTTGAACATGTTTGAGTTAGTGCTGCTACCCAGTACCAATGAGCTCTATGAAGCTATAAATGAGAAAAAAAAAAAAAAAAAAAACTAGAACAGTTCCTATATGCCTGGCTAAGAGCTCTACTTAATTTGATACTTTAATTCTCATAAACCCTTTTGATATGAGCGACTATTATTATCATCTTCATGTTACCTATAAGAAAAGACAACCTTGGGCAGCCCCGATGGCTCAGTGGTTTGGCGCCACCTTCAGCCGGGGGTATGATCCTGGAGACCCGGGATCCAGTCCCACATCAGGCTCCCTGCATGGAGCCTGCTTCTCCCTCTGCCTGTCTCTGCCTCTCTCTCTCTCTGTTTGTGTCTGTCATGAATAAATAAATAAAATCTTTAAAAAAAATTTTTAAGAAAAGATAACCTTTAGCAAATTTGGTAGATTGCCATAGGTATAACAATAGTCTGTAGTAATCTACCAAACTTGCTAGAGGTTACACAGCTAATAAGTGATGGAGCTAGGAAATATATGTGAGCAGTTATAATTGGGGGTCTGTGCTTTTGTTGATTAGTCAGCTACTTATTTGATTCTAAGAAATCAGGCCTGGTTGGCTAAATGTATCTAACAGAGAAGGACATCACAGGTGCTGCTTTGAATAGAGGAAGAGGAATATTAATTTGCTTTGGACATCTTGATTTCAAGATTTCAGTGTGCATAGGATTAGTTTGGCCAATTTAGCAAATAAAAATACATCATGTACAGTTTAGTTTGAATTTCAGAGAAATGGTGAGTAATTTTTTAGCATACATATGTCCTATGTAGTATTTGTTACATTCTTATATACTTAAAAATGGTTAACTGGATGTCCTGGAGTTTACCTGGCAACTCAACATCAAAATCAAAATGCCTGATAAATAATTGGATATGAGCTCCAATGGTCTGGGAATAATTGGGATTGCAAATATAAAGTTGAGAGTCATCAATGGTCACTAAATTTTACACGTGTTATACACCTCCTGCTGCTCTCAGTGCTGTGGGAAGGAGACAGTTGCAAGCCATGCATACATGAAATAATGAATTAAAACATATAAGCAAAGAAAGAAAGCGGTTAAAGAAGCACTGATGTTTTAGAAAACATTTTTAAAGAGTGAGACATGGCTACAGAGTCAGAAGAAGAAACAAAGATGCAAGGCTCAAGGCACAATCAGAGTTGATGTTATATAAAATCTAAGGAGTATGTTGGTAAAAGCCAAATGCTTTATGATATTAATGAGGATGAAGTCTAAGAGGTAATTATGCTTGGAGCTTATCTGCTATGGTAAACTGTTGCCTGAAGACAATAATCATTGCACAGCTTTGTATTTTGTAACCAAAATATTCCAACAACACTGAGCACATTTTTTTTCTTGTCCATAAGTAAAACAACCTATATCCTATATCCTATATCCTATATCCTATATCCTATATCCTATATCTGATTATATAGATGGATATCTGCAGAAAGTCAAGGACAGGGGTACCTGGGGCCTTTGGCTCAGGGTGTGATCCCAGGTCCTGTGATCAAGTCCCGCAACATGCTCCCCAGAGGGAGCCTGCTTCTCCCTCTGCCTATATCCCTGCCTCTCTCTGTGTCTCTCATGAATAAATAAATAAAATCTTTAAAAAAAATAAGAAAGTCAAGGACACAGATCAAGTGATTTAAAAATAATTATCTTAGGAATAAATATTTAAATTGAGATTTGTTTTCTTTCTTTGATTTTAATGCGGAAAGATAGACACTAATTATAACTACTAAAAGTTAAAGAAGGCATAGCAACTGTGAAGAAACCTAAAATTTATTGGTAGTGGTGTTCTGCTGCTGCATTGCAAATTACCACAAAAGAAGAGGCTTAAAAAATCCCATTTATTACCTCATACTTCCTGTAGGTCACAAGTTCTGTATGGCTCAACTGATTTCTCTGCTTGAGGTCTCACTGAAGGAGTCTGCCACAGGAGTCTTTTCTGGAAGATCTGGGGACAATTCCAATTCTGAGCTCATTCAGGTTATAGGCATAATTCGGACCCTTGAGGTTATAGGAGTAAGTCCTACTTACCTGGCTGTCGACCAGGAGCTTCTCTCACCTCCTGTAGGCCACTAGCTATTCTTTGCCAAGGGTCTTTTCAGAAAGTTGCAGCTGACAATGTTGTAGTGTCAATCGAATCCCCTTTGGGCATCAATTGCCTTTGACTTTTCTTCTGCTACCAATTACCGAAAAACCCCTGTAAGATCAACTAACCTGGGACTTACATCTGCAAAGTCCCTTCATGGCGTGCCTAGATCAATGTTTGATTGACCAGGAAATGGGATTCTGGGAGATTGAAGGGATCTATAGAATTTGCCTATCACATTATCCATCTACTTTTAATTCTCTAGAATTAAAAGGCACTTTGCAACAAAAAGTGAAAGACTGTCAAGCACTGTGTTAGGTACTTGCAAAACATTACTTTGTGAAATTCTTACAATATCTCTAAGAGGTAATTATCAATATTATCATCTAAAGAAGCTCTGGCCCAAAATGATTACATAACTTATCCATATCATACTGCTGTTCAGGTCACTCACTCTCCCAGACCTTTGACAATTCCATAACACTAACACTACAGTTCACAAACATTCCAGCAGTTTTCAATCCACTTTCAAATTCTAATTCTGAAATCATGAGTAATAATGATATGTAGGAGGTAAACTATACTCAAACTCAATTTCAAGATCCTTTACTCTTTTACACAGTGGTAACACCAGGTAATAATAATAGTAATACTGCTGGGTACCTATTATGATAATTTTAACTTTACCTTCTCCATTCCTAAATAGAACACCAATTCCATGAAGGCAGGGGCTCTGACTAATAAAACATAGCACGTTAGCCTCAGCTGGAAGCTTCAAGGTGGGTTCAGTATGTTGGTAAAGGGGAGAGGATTTACCCTTTCTTCAGAAAAGTCATGGTGCTATCATGAAAGATTTTAAAAAAGAAACAAGAGAAACTATATATTAATGGACTATGTATATGAAGTAAGTTAATTCCAATATTCTTGTGTCCTGAGAATTTTATCTTAAATGCAATAGTGGCTGACAGGGCTCACCAAGTAATACTTAGTTACATCATATTTGGGATATGCTCCAATCATGAAGAATAGAACAAGATTGTGGAGGTGTCTACTTATACATAATATATAGTTTAAATTAAAGAAGGCAGGGAATGGTTGAAAAAGTAATCAGGGCTGTTTTGTGTTATAAATAAAAATAATTAGTCTCAGAACTTTACAGGAGTGATTGCCACAGAAGTTCTGACTTTCATAGATATGTTTTGTGTTCAGGAGATGACTACCATTTTCATAAAACCTATATGAAACTGTCAACTGTAATACAGATAAGCTAGTTGTTAAACTATAGCAAAGTCATTATTTGCCTCAAGAATAAAGTCAAAGAAGATGCATTAAAAATTCCAACTTCCATTCTATGCTAATAAATGTAAAATAATCATTATCATTAATATAATAGCTAATAATTACAGATTGTGCATGATGTACCCAGGCACAAGACTGAAAATGTCTGTGTATGTGTGTGTGCATGTCATATAAGCCTCATATCTACCATATAAGATCAGTACTTTAGCATTCCCATTTTACACCAAGAGAAGTGAAGCTAAGAACATTTAAATAACTTGCACAAGTTACACAGCTAGTAAACAGTGGAATTAATTTTAAAGCCATGAGGAATTTTTGTTAAAAAAAAGGTGTTTAGTATCCCATCCTTCACATAGCAGATGGTACTCTTTCACAATTATTGTATTTAGCAATATTTATTTCAGAAAAGAGAGTTTGAAAAACATATATATATTCATATTATTCAGACATAGGCATATTTCTGCATTTCTCTTTTGCTTACTCCACATATAAGGCATTCTGCAGTTATTTCAAGGTATTGAATGTAGGTCTGCTGTACAATAATTAGTCTACTAGCAGCAAAAATAAGAGTGTTGTTCAGTGAATTGGTAAACATAAATTAGAGATGTATAAGCAGTGGGTAGTATTTTTCCTAGACTGTTATATGTAACATTAATCATAGAAGGCTCATGGTTTACGAAGATAAATATACTGATTCCTTATTTAAGTTATCTTGACAAACACATACTGAGCATTTTCAGTGATTTAGGCGCTGTTGAGATCCTCTGCCTATAGTGGAACTAAAGGTCTAGGAGGAGGTCAGAAATATTTATAAATTACTTTGATATTTGACAAAATAAGATAGATCACTTAAGAAGGGGCACTGAGCTCCAATTATATTTATTGGGGAAAACATAATAAAGATGTCAGGTGATACCTCAGCTAGGTCTTGAAGAATTTCAACAGTTGATGAAGAACATTCCAGTGGAAGGAAAAATCCATGCAAAAGCACAGAAGTGAGTTAAAGACAAAATGGTCATGGAGTAATAGTTCGGTTTCTTTCTTGTAATATATGAAAGTCTGAGATGATAAAGCTAAAAGAATAGAATGAACCAAAATTGGGGAGAGCTTCAAATATCAGAGTTTGTTTGAGATTTGTGCATATTCTTCTATAACATGAGAATATAATAAATCTATTTCCAGTGGGAAAATTAGGTAATCAGGTTAATGTTTCACAAAGTTAAATCCAGATAGCATGTGGAAAACAGACTGAAGAGAAATTGAATGTAAGAAGATTAGGCAACAGATTAGATACTTATTAAGTATTTTTTATTTTTTATGTGGTCTGCACATGTCTTAGCTTTCTCATTTGCAGATCAGTACATAGAAATTTGAAGAGTTTGAGTGCATACATACCATATAAGCAGGTAAGCAGTAGGTGTGCCAAATATTTAACAAAAATTCATTGTTGGGAACCTTGTATCAATTAGAACTTTTAAAAAGTTATTCTTTGGTAGTTATTGAATATGGCATTACCGGATTAGTGTGACAAAACAATATAGTTCTCTCATGAAAACTACTATTTCAGCAGAATATACCACGGGAGACTGTTCTAATACTTTCCACATATGTATTAAAAAGGGAAAGAAAGAAGTACATTGCCTAAAATTAACTTTTAAAGTTTTCCATAGTTCATAACTTGATCATTATAATTTCTGAGTTTCTGACACCAATAGCAATTTCCTAAAGATCATTCATGTGTCACTGAATTAGTTGAGAAAATAGAAGCATAGAACACTTCAGTAGACAGTGGCAAAGAGAAATTGACCTGTGAAATCTTATCCTAGAGCTATTGCACTCAGTCAAAAATAGCTTCGGCTAAGTGATTCTTAAATGCACCAAGACTTGTTGGGCATTTCCCTTTATATTGCAAAATCCCTCAACCCACTTGGGTTGCATTCAAGCAGAGTCAAAGGAAAACGAGGTTTTCAACTCAAGAGTCATTGAAATCAGATAAATGCATCTGCTGGTCCATCTTGCCCTGCACCTACATTGTCACTAGCCAGACTTAGGCACCTCACAGTCATAGGAATGATTTTGTGACTGGCACACTGAGGCACTTTCCAAAATTTCAGTTCTACTCCACCATTTCTTATTATAAACATTTGCCAATATCCCCAAACCGGAAAATATTTCTTCACTAAAACTGAGTAAAAGAATTTCTGAATCCAGAAATGGTCTGATAAAGACACTTAGGAATGAGAGCTTTAAATACACTAGTTTCTCTATTACTATATAATCATCTCTATACCTAAACTAAGAATTCTTGTATTTTCCTCAAGAAATAGTGACCATTTCATTTTACTTACAAGATACCTGCAAATTTCAGAGGGATGATAAGAATATAGGCTTTAGAGATACAACTACTTCATTTACAGGTAAGAACATGGTAGCTTACAAAGTTAAAAAGGCTATACTGTTGCTTAGTGTTGGAACTAAGATGAAATTCAGATTTATTTTCTCTTTTTAAAAAAAGTTTTTATTTATTTATTCCTGAGACACACACACACAGAGACGCAGAGACACAGGCAGAGGGAGAAGTAGGCTCCATGCAGGGAGCCCGATGTGGGACTTGATTCTGGGTCTCCAGGATCACGCCCTGGGCCAAAGGCAGGCACTAAACCGCTGAGCCACTCAGGGATCCCCCAGATTTACTTTCTTTTTAATCAGTTTTGATTTTCAGGAAGAACACAAATAGGCCAGTGGTTCTTAAAGTATGGTCCCTGGGCCAACCAGCAGCATCAGTATCGCTTGGAAACCTGAAAATGCAAATGCTGAGGCTCACCCCAGAAACTCTGAAGATGGTATCTAGCAATATGTGATTTAAAAGCTCTCCTTCTACAATGCATGTTAAGGTTTCAGAACTTCTGAAATAGGTAAAGTACATAGAGGTCCTATGGAAATATTAAACAAAATATATAATACCGGCCAAATGCAAAATATTGATTTTTATTTTTTTTAATTTTTATTTATTTATGATAGTCACAGAGAGAGAGAGAGCGAGAGAGAGAGAGAGAGAGGCAGAGACATAGGCAGAGGGAGAAGCAGGCTCCATGCACCGGGAGCCCGACGTGGAATTCGATCCCGGGTCTCCAGGATCACGCCCTGGGCCAAAGGCAGGTGCTAAACCGCTGCACCACCCAGGGATCCCAAAATATTGATTTTTAATAGAAATATTAGTCTTCTTTCTATTGTCCTAATTTAAATTCCCATGGCCTCTCATCTGGACTAGTTTAGTAGTCTCATAGCAGGTGTTCCTAGCTCTCATTTTTATGCCATCTATACTGCTTTTTTTTTTTTTAAGCACAAACCTGATGATATCATCATTCCTGCTTCAAATCTTTCCATCATATTGCAACACTTATTTATGCTCAACGGGCAAATTATTCAGGCCCACATTCAAAACCCTCTATAGTTTTGGCCTCTTTCATCTCTAGCCATATCTCTTGCAACATGATCATATGGGTTTATCAACCTTAAGAAAATGATTATAACTCAAATACATTTTTCTCTCATACAAAATCTGGGGAAAAGACAATCACTAGAAACAGTAATGGCTATAGAAAAGCAAAAGCCCTAGAGACAGTAATAACTAGGAGAGAAAGTGGCAATCAATCTGGGGCTGGGAAAGCTGTTCACCACAAGCCGCCTGTTTTTTTTTTGTTTTTTTTTTTTTTTTAGGTGTCAGTGTGCTGATCTTCAATGATGCCCATAAACCCAGCTGCCTGATGTCCCTTCTCATCCCACTACCACATGGAAGCTGTCTGCCCCAGCTGTGGCACAGCTTTCAGTGGGCTCATCATGCTTGTTGTATCTGGAAAATTGACAGGGAAAATTTGCACATATTCTCAACCATTTATTTCAGAAGGCACAGACCAAAGACTGTTATATGAGGAATCATACCCAGAAAATGGTTTCTAGAAAATAATGTTTTGATCAGATGCATATAAATGGGTGACATGCAGAGAGTGTTGGCATATGTCTGGATCACAGAAGGCTGGAACAGTTGCAGGGGAAGTTAAATGAAAGGAACATAGTCGATTGTTCATGTCAGTGCTGAATGAAAGTGGCAGTATTGGAATTAGAACTTCTCCATTCATATTATGTGCAGATCGAGCAGTAGCAGGCTGATAGAGTTGGCCAATGAATCAATTCATTAAGGATATTCATTCATTCATTTGTAACTAAAACTTGTTAAGTATCTCTCAAATGTCAGAGGCAGTGAAAGGCACTAAGAGAGGTGATTAAGATCTAGGCCTCGCTCTCAAGATACTCAAATTCCAGAAAGAAAAAAATGAGTAAATCACAATTCAGTGGATGTATGTGGAAGTAGAGAACTGTACAAAATACTGTGAGAGCACAGAGCAGAAGGGAAATTAACTGTATGGGAAGTCACAAAAGGGTTCACTGAGAAGGTAGCATTTAGCCCAGCCCTATATAACTTAGTGTTAAATTTTATTTAAATTTATTTTGCATAGGTAATACATTCACAAAGTTATATATATGTATATATATATAGTGATATATATATATATATACATGTATAGTGAAAAATCTTATTCCTCTACTAATTCTTTCCCCACCATTTCTCCCTTGCTCCCTGTATGTGAATGCGAAATGTGTGTACATATAAATATATTATATATTATACATTATATATATATATGTGTGTGTGTATATTTCCAATGTTTCTTTATGCCATTATAAGCAAATACTATTACTTGTGTATATATTTTATATTTCCTCCTTTTCTACATTAACAGTAAAATAATATATAAAGGGATTGGAGACTTTTTCATTTAAATTAGCAATATATCCTGGAACTTTTGTCTTTCTAGATTTTTTCTAGTTGTCTCTCTTATCATGAAAGTTTACTAGATTGTGTCAATTCTTTTTTTCCTGCATCAATTAGCATAGTCATGTGGCGTTTTCCTTCTTCCTATTATTGTGATGTATTGCATTGATTTTCTTATGGTAAAGTACTCTTGTATTCCTAGGATAAATTTCTCTTGGAAGTAGTGAGTAATCTTTCTAATGTGTTGCTGTACTCATTTTGCTAATTTTGGTTAAGAATTTTTGCATATGTAGTCATAATTTCTATTGAAATGCATTTTTCCTTGAGATGTCATATTCTGGCTTTGATATCAGAATAATGCTAGTCTTCCAGAATGAGATAGGAAATCTTCTCTTAACCTTAATTATCTCGAAAAGTTTGAAAAGAGTTGATGTTAATTTTTCTTTATATGTTACTCAGAATTCCCCAATGAAGTCATCTCTTCCAGGTCTTTGCTGGGAGATTTTTTACTATTTTTTAAGTCTTTACTTTTATAGGTCTTTTGGATTGGTCACTTTGGGTTTATCATATTTAGAGTTCTTTAAGCTTCTTAGATTCACAGATTTATAACTGTCGGAAGTATTTAACTGTTTTTTCTTCAAATATTCTTTCTGCCTCCATCTCTGGGATCCCCACAATATCTATGTTGGTCTGACTGATAGTCTCCTAGATATCTTCAGTTCTGTTCACTTTTCTTCCTATTCTTCAAAATCAACAGTATCCATTGTCCTGTCTTCCATTTCACTGATTCTTTACTCTGCTTCTGTAGAGCTGGTTTTGATTTTCTATACTGTATTTTTCATTTCAATTATTGTACCCTAGGCTTCAGAATTTCTTTTTGGTTTCTTTTTAAATTTTCTGTTGTTATTAATACTGTCTTATATTATTATTTTTTCATACATTGTTTTCCTGTCTCTATTCACATCTTTCTTTAGATCTTTGAGTAACTTTAAGACAATTGTTTTAAAATCTTTGTACAGTAAATCTGATGTAGCTTCCTCAAATATGCTTTATGTTGATTTATTTTGTTCCTTTGAATGGGCCATACTTTTCTGTTTTTTGAAATGCCTTGTGATTTTTTCTTGTTGTTAAAACTGAACACTCGTATCTTATAAAGTAGTAACTCTAGAAACCAGATTCTTGCCTTTCCCCAAGGTCTGCTGGTGGTGGTGGTTGTTGTTGTTGTTGTTATTGCTATAAGGTGTCTCTGTGCTGGGAATCAGCCTCAGGTTATAGCTTAAGATCTCAGTCTTTCCTGACACTGTGTCTTTCCCTGGACATATGAGGTGGCTTTCTAAATTTCCCTCAGAATGGTTTGAATGTACCTTCAAAATCAAGTGAGATTCCTTTAAATCTTGTAGAAACTGCTTCAGGCAGTAGGGTTGGAAACAGTGGTGGCCAGGCTGCTTACTAGCATCTCAGCAATCAGAAGCAGACTTCCATAATCAGAACACAGGACCCTCAGCAAAGCAACTCATGCCAGAAATGTGGCTGCTATCCCCACAGCTGCATGCCACAGGGCTGAGGGGTAGGAATACTAGCCACCATCACTCTAATGGATGAAATGGACTGAAATTAACAGCAATTTATCATCAAAGCTTTCTTATAAAGTCTACAATTGTTCAAATAAACTCCACAGTTCCAAAATGGTCACTTCAGACAATTTCTGCTCATATAATTGTCCAGTTGGAAAGTTGGATTCTTGGTGCTTCTTACTCCACTGTCCTCTCAAATGTCCATATTACTACTTTTAATATATTTTACTCTGTATTCCATTTTCTTTCTTTTTTTTTAAATTGAATATTCCTGAGGAGGTACCTGAAGCCAGTCTACTTTTCACTCTTATATTAATTGTGTCTGCTTGTGTGTGCATATATCTAAAAAAACATTATTTTTCAAGTTAATTTTAACAGATGTCTCAGGGTTGTTTCTCATGAGGCAATTCTCCTTGTAAAATAACATTCCCTTTCAGTTTTTTGTCTTATTTAGTCTCATGACTTTACAAATAACTGTATTTTTAAAATTTGGTTGGTTTTTTTTTTGTTTGTCTTTTTGCGGTACTCCAATCTCACATATATTGGGTCTCTAATGCCTATTTTTCTTATCATTTCCTTCTAATATTTTTTTATCTTGACTTTTATGATTCTAGTCCCCTTTGTTTATCTCACATACAACCTCTATCTCCCTTACCACAGTTTCTGTACTGTCTCTTTTTCCTTAACTTCTTTATATTTAATTATTTAGGTTTTATTTCTAAAATGATTTTTTTTTCTTTTTTTCCTATGTAAGTTTCAGCAGTCCCTGATTTACTTTCTGCTATAATCAGGTCACCACATTCACAATGTTTGGTCATCTCTCAAGTTCTTGTATTTACTTTGTGTTCTTTTATAGCTATCATTATTTACATTTATTAACAGATTTACATTTTTCTCTTTATAATAATATTTTTTGTGACTACTCTATAAAGAAAAGAAAAATATAAAATATATCTAAAGGCTTTGGAGTTGGTGCTATTTCACATATTTTTTCTGCTCTCAGGATTTCTTCTTTGATGCTCAGCCACAAACTAATTTTTTTTTAAATATGGTTCTTCTAGGTAGCTAGGACTCCTCCTCCTCTAACTTAAGTGGGGGGAAATTCTACCCTTAGCTCCAAGTTCTCCTACTGATCACCACTACCAGAGTACATGTTTACTATTTCTACATATCTACAACTACTAAGATAAACCCACTACTTTCTAAAGGGTTTGGTCTTTGTTTTTATGCTTTTTTTTGTTTTTGCTTTGGGCACATTTCTAATTTTCACATCTTTTCTGTTTTTTTTTCTTTACCTACTCTCTCCCCTCCCATAATTGCACCCAATTTGTCCATAGTCCTATTTATAGCACTTTCTTCTCTCACTAGCATCTTGGTCTCTTTTACTTCTCCTCATTTGCCAACAAGATTCACTAGCTCCTCTATTCTTCAGGGCAATTACTGTGCTCCAAGTTAGCTTTCCTATTCTTTGAGGTGTTCGAAACCCCTCAAATTTCTGTCACTGACAGAATCCTGTCACACTATGAGGTACTTTGGTGACCATCTGTTATAATTTCAGCATACCTTGTTGAATTCCCAATACCTCTAGTTCTGCACACTTAATAAGGTGTTGAAGTAGGCTTATATCACTTTCTGAAAGAGGAAATTTTCTTGTAGATATTAAGCAGTTTACATTTTCCTTATATCGCTATAGTTTTATCATGATGTGGTAAAACAGGTATAATTAAAATGGAAAAATTGATAGATTTGATGACAAAGATGTTTTAACTTTAAAATTTGTCAATAGACTTTAAGGAAACAGATTTACAGAGGTACTTAAATATAGGATTTTAAAAAAGCATAGGACTCAAAATAATATTTCATATAGTAGTGAAAAATTGAAAACAACTTGAAAATTATGAAAGAGTATTTCATGATATAGGAAAGTGCTTATGATATACTGTAATGGAAAACAAAACCACGTGTAAAATACTATCACAATTTTATTAAATAGTCACTTATCTCCAGTAATGCATAAAAATGTTAACAGTTAAAATGGTCTGAGATTACAGGTGATTTTTTTTCTCTATACTGTATTTTCTGAAAGTTTTTAAATACACATGTATTACTCTTAAACATGTAAAAAATAAGTAAAAACAAAACCCTGAAATTATTAGAGACTAATTTTTAAATACTGTCATATGCACTTCCAAAAATGATCGCTATCTTGGGTAGAGTAAGAAAACAGAGACTATTTAGGGTCATTTTTTCATGTATTATTTCATGCAAAAGCACAAGGGCTTAGGGGGGAAAACCCTCTAGTTTTCATATTTTGTGTATGTTGTATGCATAGTGAGCATCTCCAACTCTGTAATGTAGAAATATTTATAGGGATGTGGAAACGGGTATATAAAACATGGCTCTTTTATACCTGAGGTAGATATATATAGTTTCCCTTCCTGTTCTTGATACATTTATATTTCCTTACATTTATGTAGTATCTTAAGATAGAAGTGCATTGGGAGTTATTGCTCAAAGTCATATGCACCCTTAGGTGTTGTAAAGAGAGGCGAAGCAGGCACCAGATTGCAGATGCAAAGAAACGCTATGTAAAAGAGCAAAACATGTGATGATGGTGTGCTGTGTAAAAGACTGAAGAGAAATTTCCATCTGGAGAAGGGCAACCTGAAGGTGGTAGGGTAAGAGCAATCTCATGAGTTCACTTGACTGTAAAAATCGAAGGCTTTAAAAGGGAAGTTTACACAAGAGTTTAACCAATTTAACTTCAGAACCAAATAAAAGGAGGGTGTGTGTTACATTTTTAAAAAGTCTTGATATATACTATTTTTCTCTTTATTTATGTGAGAGAAATCTTCAAACTCCAAACAGCAGTTTCAGCACCTCTATAGGAGGCCATTGTACTAAGGAGCAGTGCTCCTAAAGATGCCTGTTGGAAAAAAAAAATTATAATCAAGGCGAAAAGCTCAATAAAGAAAGAAAGAAATAGACCAAAATATATTTCCTTCAAAACATCTTTAAGTGCTTTTTGAAGTAATCAAATTTTCAGTAGAAATTTCTCAGCACAGACACTGAGCAGGCTTTTAATGACAGTTGCAATATTCAACAATTATTCTAAACATGCTCTGCAGATAAACTGCTTATTTCAGAAGAAGGACAAACCTCCTCGTGCTATAACTTATGATGATATCACGCTATAGGCCAACTTCTATGTAACACAGTTCAGCAGCTTGAATATTAATGCTTTTGCACTTATAAAGGAATATGTTTTAAACAATATTTAGGATGTTGGCTATAGTGTATTCAGGTTAATTTCCTGCTGGTTTCTAGTTTCAGGACAATTTCCTGGAGGCTTCAAATTTTTAGCACTTTCCAGATACCATTTCTCTGGGCAAAGGGAGAAATGGAGGAGAAAAATGGTACTTATTACAAGAGCAATCATGAATGCTCAGCTGCAATTGAAAAGCCTAGCATGAAACAAGACTATGATTGCATCAAACTATGGTAAGATTTATGTGTTGTTGAGGCTCTTGGTTAAGTACTGGATGCAGCATCATGATATATTTTACTGTCTTGTAAATTGCATGATTTACCACATGAGCTTTCTGTCAGCACAATTTTTATTTATTGACTACAATGTCAGAAATGTCACATGAGGCAAAAAGTCATCCACAACGAATAATGATTACATTTTTCTAAAATGATACAAACATTAGCTCTTGGTTGAACAGTAATGCTATGTTGTTTCTCATTGTAGTTTCTGTCTTCACTCTTTAAATAGATAAATAAGGTCAATTTCACTCTTCCTTTCCTCTGCTGCAGCAAGTACTATAGTTGCGTTTTTCACTCATTCTACTCCCCAGGTGTTCACAAAGGGTTTCTATGTACTTTCAATGCACAATGGATTAGATTACTTTATATCCTTCATATATTGTGTGATTTACCAGCTAGAGAAGCTGGTGTGCTGGCCTCTTACTCTTATAACACTAAGAAAAGGAAGTACTACATAAAGAAAGGGACACTAGGCTAGTGAACAGTCACCAGGGATCTCCAGCCACTTTGCCAGAATACTCTATGTGACCTCGTCAAGTCTCCTACTATTTTCAAGCCACATTTTTCTAATTTGTGAATTGAGGACCTTTAGCAAAACCATCACCAAAGTCCCTGAATGTCCTAAAAATCTTTGATTCTAATTTAAATTTATTTGATTCTTTTGCTTATTAATATAGTAGATGAGGGAATATTAGGTTTTTACTCTACTTTGTATTGCAAAAATATTTTTATTGCCCTAAATAAGCTTTTCTCTCTAAGCAAAGTCAAATGAAAGGACCACATCTCTGTTATTATTTATGAGAGATAATGAGCAGTAGAAAGAAATATGAGTTATTTTAGATATTTAGATTTGGTTTTGGAATACAATTGCCCTTTGATCTATTGACACTATAAATCAGGAGGAAAGAGAAGAAATTAAGAACCTCTTTCACCAGGGCTTTATTGTTTTTATCTGGGTTATACCGCTGTAATGGTTCAAAGCACATTGTTCCTCTGAAGACATTATGAAATCCCGATCTTTCCTTTCTTCTTTCTTTAAAAGCTGCTCCTATTAAAACAAAAAATAAGTCTGGAGAAATAGAACAGGAGGAGGAACGCTAATGTGGGGGTGGGGGTATTTAACAGAACACAGCAGGAAGGGTTCTGCTCTGTTCCAGCATTCTGTAAACTCTCCCGAGGGACCTATTCCTGGCCCCAAGTGATTTGTATTGATCAGCAGACTCTTGTGCTTTAGAAAGTAAAAATTACAGAAGTGGGAGGGTCACCTGCTTCCTTAATATACCCCAACTTGAAATCATCTCCATTCTTTTTGAAAGGGCTAATGAGTTACAGTATACCACAGTATTTAAAACATATTTAGGATTGATGTTCATATACTTTAAAAAGTTGTCACTGACAGGAAACTTTGGAAAATGGGCCCATCTCTGTATGGGTAAGGTTCTGACTCTACTTGCAACTTGCTTAATTGGTGCTACATCCCCTCTAGTAGCCTGTAAAAGCAATAGATCTCATGTTTAGAAAAATAAATAAATAAATCCATTTATCAACTTGTGCCAGGAAAACACACACAAACATACACACACATGAGGAAACCCAAGCAAGCATTCTGCTTTTAGAAGTTTGTGACTGACACATCCCAGTCCAGGGCCCAGCCTTCTTTATTGCATCCCCTTATAGCAAAGTTAAAATATATATACATATATATATATATATATATATATATATTACTCATTCTTTCTAATCTCCCTCTTCTCAGTCTCAAATCAATTAAAATAAAGAGCCAGCTCCTAATCTTGCATCAAAACTGCTCTTGTCAAGCTCCCTTTAAAAAAAAATACTTAAAAGTCTTAGAAAATATTCCTTATATAAAGTATTTACTATCTTTCTATCATGTTGCAGTCACTTTTACTTTGGAAATAGGACAACAGAAGAGGAAACAATAAATATAAGTATAAAGGGAAATTGTTAACATGCATATATGCATGTTATTTAAATTTAATTTAAGACATTGATTACCCATACAAATACAGGAAAAACGATCATTAGAAATCCAGAGTCTAAAGCCTGTGTTTTTCAAACTTATGGATTGTGGAAACCAGATTTTCTAGTATCTCTCTGCCAAATATAAATGAAAGGAAAAAAATCGAGTATCCATTTTCTATATTACACATTAATCACATGGTTGTTATATATGTTTTATTACTAGTAATTGCCATATTAAGAATTAATATACTTGCCTCCTGCTAGTTTGGATAAGAAAAAAAACAAGATAAGGAAGATAAGTTTGTCTTCTTTTGATATTTCCAGTATAATTACCCATGCTCTAAAACAAAGGGAAATAAATTAGAGAACCATCTGTCATTGGAAGCAAATGAATGCTCATACAGAAGCAACAAAATCTTTACTCCTTTTGAGTCACCTTCCTGTCATATATATATTAAAAAAAAATTTTAAGTGAAAGCAATGCCCAGGCAGCCCAGGAGTGACCCTCGGTGAAGGTTGTGTTTTGAATCCTCATTATAAAAAATCACCAATAAACTGATCTAAGGAGTTTCTGTAATGAGGCAAACAGGTCATTCTCTAGTATCAAAGGGCAATTATTTCCCAGGGGAAGAAATTCTTCTTTCAGGTCTCCTAATAGTATATTTCTTAGTCAATAGAGTCTGAGTCTCTACAAAAAGATAGGAAATCACATGAATAAAAGAAGAGAACTTCTATTTTATATACCCCTAATATATATATATCTATATATAGACATATATATAGATATATATATATATATCATATATACAATGAATATACGCTATATATATACACACTAAATATTTTTAGATATGTATTGGCATAAGAACAGACACATAATCAACAAAAAAAGAACAGAGATGCCAGAAATAAACCCACATATATATGGTCAAAATTTTTGTTAAGGAAGCCAAGAAAATAAAATGGGGAAAGGATTGTCTATACAATAAATGGTGTTGGGAAAGCTTGATACCTGAATGCAAAAAAATGAAACTGGACCCTTATCTTATACCACTCAAAAAATCAACACAAAATAAAGACTTTAATACAAGACCTGAAACCATAAAACTTCTAGAAGGAAACATAGGAAGTAGACTCCTCAACATTTATTGAAAGGCAACCTACCAAATGGGAGAAAATATTTCCTAGTCATATATCTGATAAGGTGGTTAATATGCAAGATATATAAATAGCTCATACAATTCAATAGCGAAAAATCAAACAATGCAATTTGAAAATGCTCAGAGAAACTTAATAGACATTTTTCCAAAGAAGACATACAAATGGTTATCTGGTACATGAGAAAAGTTGTTCAAAATCACTATTCATAAGGGGAATACAAATCAATCACTATTTATGGGGATGTAAAGTTCTATTTTTTTTTTCTTACTCACTATGGAAAACATACTAGACAATCCTCAAAAATTTTTTTTAAAATCTTAATTTATTTTAGAGATTGAAAGAGGAAGAACACAGTGACGCTAGTTGGGGGGAGGAGCAGAGGGAGAAAGAGATCCTTGGGCAGACTCCTGCTGAGTGTGGAGCCTGATGCAGGTCTGGATCTCACAACCCTGAGATCATGACCTGAGTCAAAATGAAGAGTCAGACACTTAACTAACTGAGCCACCAGGCCCCTCTTTCAAATTAAAAAAAAAAAAAAAATTCAAACTAGAACTACCAGATGACCCAGGATTCTAGTTCTCCTTATAGATCCAAATGAAATTAAAGCAGGATACCAAATAGATACCTACACTTCCAAATCAATGCAGCCTTATTCACAGTGGCTAAGATATGGAAACAGTCTAAAAGTCAATCAATGGACAAATAGATAAAGAAGATGTGATATATATGGAATATTATCTAGCCTTGAGAATGAAGGAAATCCTGCCATTTATGACATGGTTGGAACATGAAAGCATTATGCTAAGTAAAATAAGCCAGGTTAAAAAAAGACAAATACTGCATGATATCACCTATATGTAGAATCTAAAAAATAAAAATAAACTAATTAAAAAGTCAAACTTACAAAGACAGAAAATAAAATAATGGTTGCCAGAGACTGCATTTGTAGGGCGAGTAGAGAGAGGTTGGTAAAAGGCTACAAACTTCAGCTATACAATGGTAAGTTCTGGGATCTCTGGGTGGCTCAGTGGTTTAGGACCTGCCTTCAGCCTGGAGCGTGATCCTCATTGGGCTCCCTGCATGGAGCCTGCTTCTCCCTCTGCCTGTGTCTCTGCCTCTCTCTCTCTGTGTCTTTCATGAATAAATAAATAAAATCTTAAAAATAAATAAATAAAATGGTAAGTTCTGAAGATATAATGTAAAATATGATAAATATAGTTAATACTGTATTAAATAATTGATATTTGCTTAGAACTTCTTTCATCAAAAAAGAGATAAATATGTGAGGTGATGGATATCTTAATTAGCTAGATAAGAAAATCCTTTCATAATGTATATGTCTATCAAATTACCACAATGTAACCTTAAATATCTTACAATTTTATATGTAAATTATACCTCAATGAAGCTGAAATTTAAAAAAAAATATTTCCAACAATTCTGTTTATATATTTGAAAAATTTGATGAGATAGACATTGTCTTTTAACAATACAAACAGAAATAGCAAGAATAGTCCTATATCAATTAAATACATTTACAAAAATGGTCTATAAAAGAAATCTACAGGATATCTTTACCATTTTGCCAAATATTTAAGGAAAAGAATACCAATGTTATAAAAATTCCTCCAAAAGAGAACAGGAAGGTCCACTTCCCAACTAATTACTTGAAGTCATCATTACCCTGTTATCAGTAATAGACAAATATACACCAGGTTAAGAAAACTATAAGCTAATATGTCTAATGAATACAGATGTAAATCTTCTCAATTAAAAACTGTTAAATCTGATTTAGCAATATGTAAGATACTTAATATATCATGAGCAAGTGGATTTTATCCTAGAAATGCAAAGTTGGTTTAACATTTAAAATCAATTCTTTTTGAATTAATGTAATTCATAGTGAGAAACTGAAGGATAAATACAATATGATTATTTTAATAGGTACAGTAAATACATTTAACAAAATTCAACATCCAGTTTTGATAAAATCTCTCTGCAGGGATAAAATCTCCATTCAATTGGATGTCCTCAACTTAATAAAAGGTCTGTACAAAAAGACTCATAGATAGCATCATGCTTAGTGGTAAAAGACTAAGTTTTCCAAAGATAAAAACAAGGCAAAGATATTTAGCCTTAACACTATGATAACTGAGTATCATTTATATTAGTACCAAAATTTATAATTATCAAGTATAGACTATTGCCACACAAATTTTGTATTTTGAAAACTATAAAAAATTGACAAATAAATCAAAGACCTAAATAAATAAAGATATATACCATGTTCATAAACTGAAAGCTTAAAAAACTTATTAGGATGTTAATTCTCTGCCTCCAGACTGATTTGCAGATACAGTGTAATTCCAATGAAAATCATACCAGATTTTTTTCTGTAGAAGTGGGTAAGCTGATACTAATATTTATGAAAGATGAAGGAAACTACACACTACTTAATACTTTCTATAAAGTTACAATTGTCAGAACATTGTGCTGTGGCTGAAAGAATATATACAGACAAATGGAGCAGAAGAGAGTTCAGAAATAAAACCCAAACATCCATAGTCGATTAATTTTCAACAGGATGCAAAGACAATTCAATGATAAACAAGTAGTCTTTTCAAAAAAAAAAAAAACAAGTAGTCTTTTCAAACAAATGTGCTAGAAACCTGGACATGCACATGCTAAAAAATAAGCTTGGGGCTGCCTGGGTGGCTCAGCGGTTGGGTGTCTGCCTTTGACCCAGGGCATGATTCCGGAGTTCTGGGATTGAGTCCCGCATTGGGCTCCCTGCAGGGAGCCTGCCTATGTCTCTACTTTCTCTCTGTGTCTCTCATGAATAAATAAATAAAATCTTAAAAAAAAAAAAAAAAAAAAGCTTGGCTTGTGTGATAGGCAGGATTTTGGTTCCTTCATCTGCGCTTCCTGGTGGTATGTCTGTAAATATGTAACATTATATGAAAAAAAGGAATCAAAGTTGCAAATAGCATTAAGGTTGCTAATCAGCTAACCCTAAAATATGAAGACGATCACCCATTACCCAAATGGGCCCAATGTAAATATGGGCCCTTAAAAGAGGAAACAGAAGGCAAAAGATTTAGTTCAGAAGATGCTAAGATGGAAGAAGAGGCAGAAGCAATTAGAAATAAAAATATATGCTCATTGTAAAGAAAAAAAAGAAAAATATAACAAAGCGTATGGATAGGATGACATAAAATGAAAATGTTACATATTTACAGGCAAAACACCATATCTTAGTCTTTAGGTAATAACTTTCACTCTTTGGCAAAGGTACCTGAATCTTGACTATACTATTCAGTTAGGTTCTACCCTGTTCAAATATTTATATAAAGCATTGTCTGGCTGTGGTTTTTCACTTGGTATTTTAGCTGAATATTATTGCATCTATATTATAGAATGAACACTACATACATATTTTAAATCTTATTTAAAATTTTCCTCTATCATCTTCAGTGCTGACAAAATTATTTTCAAAAGAAAGGTATGACTATTTTTTTATCTTTCTGCATTAAAATTTCTTTGACTCCACACTTTAATGAATTCCAATATAAGATCTTCCTATCTGGCACCAAACTTTTATCCATGTCATATGGGAAATGTTTCTGGCTTCCATTAACATAACACACCTCTTGAAGTGATATATATTTGCTGAAAAAAAGCACTTACAGAAATTATTCTTCTGGGAAATCATATCCATCCTTCAAGACTCAAGTCCAATATCACCTTACTATGTAAACTCAAGAAAAACTGTTTTGTGTTGGTGCTTTCACAGTGTTCTCTTCCTATATAATATTTATTACATCATATCTCAATTGTATGTTTCCATATCTCATTTCTGTAACTTACCATGTTTTTCCAAAGCAAAGGCCATGCTGTATTTACAGTGTTGTTCATATAGTAAATACTCAGTGAATGTTTAATGAACAAATAATGTGGTCAAACTAACACAAAACATAACCAAACTACAATCAACTATGTGATGAAGTCCTGGAAGGTACTTACCTTTTCACTTATATTGTAGCTTTCCTCTTATTCTGAATTAACATGGCTCTCAGTTACCTATGGATCTTTGTGAGTATATTCTCTTTGCCAGGAATTAAGTAAAAACATTTTTAAAAAGCCATTAAAAATGCCTTCCTTCTATCTATGGTTCATTTCTTGGAAAAGGCATTAATGTTGATTTTTAGGAAGCAGTTTCTTCAGTCTAACATATTATTTTTCCTAGTAAACCAACTATTTCTGTAGAGAGTTACATTATGGTATTCAAGAGAAACACATATGGCAGATAAAGCTTAAAAAACTATATCAGACAGCTTACAAAAATTAAAAAATATTTTAAAAACCTACTTATGTCTTAGAGAAAGATAGTCTGCAATTCAATTGTGAATAATTGGTTGAAATATAAAATGAATTTTTAATGAAGAAATTTGGGTATGTCAATTAATAAAGAGCTCATTGAGTTTATGAATGATGATAAATGGAAATTTATCATTGGCTATTAAGCAAATACATAGCAATGCCAGTGTAGAATGCATGACTTTAGTTTGCATCCTGCCTGAAATGACCATATGAATTCAGGAATTTATTACTTTTCCTGTACAACTTTCTTACTTCTGAGCACTTTTTCTTTCTGCTGACACAGTACTATTTATTAGCCACAAAGTTATAATTTTACAAAACTGCAATTTGATTAATCCTATTTGACAGATACTGTAATTCATTGGGAGGAAACTATAGTATATAAGGCTAACCATTTGCAAAAGCACAAAGTTATGGAAATTGGATACATCTTTCTGATCAGTAGAAAGCTAAGTGAACTCCTGAAAAGAGCCATGAACATTTATGACTCTGTTTAAGTCAGTGGTTTCTAGACTTCTGTGATCCATGAATTGCTTAAAGACCTTTCTTCAGGTCCAACTGAAAAATAGATACCAGAATCTGACAAATCGAGATAAAAATAATCATCTTTATTATTGATAAACTGATCATACTAGACAATAGGACTATATTTGTTAGCTAATGATAACAATATCCATGATATTGTCCATGATAACTCTTATTCATGAGTAAGATAGACTTATTTGTCCAACTGGGGGCTGTGTACATCACAAACTACCCTCTTTGAGAAACTGTGCCTTCAAAAATCATACCAGAAAGGAATTATGTACAATATGTGTTTCTTGAGGGTAAGTGGTCCCTCAAACAAATGTGAAAAGGCAGGCACTGTTTCTTCTCCCAAACTCAAAAAGAAATCACTCTTCCTTTCCTTGGTAGAGGACCTAAGACGTCAGCTGTATTGCTCTAGGGAATCTTTTTCCATGCAGTAGCCACAGAGGTAGAAGACATTAACCCTTACTTTTTGTATTTCTATATAAAGATACTGAAAGCAGCAGTCTACTATTAATACCACTTCATGGTAAGAGGGAAAAAGATCCTGGCATCTGACTCTTGAATTGTCCTGTCAGTATTCCCCAGAATCTGCAGATTTTACCTTATTATACTTGGTCATGTACTCATGCTGGCATCTCCTGCTCACATCTAAGTTTTCCCCACTTCTCCAAGTCATCTAGAAATCCACAAGGCTGTAAATCCCAAATATAACCAAATACTTCTCAAACCATGTGTGAGAAAGATGAGTTTTTATCTCAGTTTGTAGTTGATGATTAATTTTGTGAAAGGAACACCAGAAAAATGAACAAACGCTTGAATGTCTTGTCAATTTCAAGTTACTGTCATGTTTCTAAATGTATACTTTAATTTCTGTCCTTCACTGGTTGTGTGCTGATTTTCAAATTTTGAACTAGCCTTGCATATCTGGGATAGATCCCACTTGATTGTGGTATATAATTCTTTTTATATACATTATTGGATTCAATTTGTTAATATTTTGTTGAGGAGTTTTTCATCTATGTTCTTCAGGAATATTAATCTATTGTTTTCTTCTGAAGTTTTTGTCTGGTTTTGGTATTAAGGTAATGATGCCAGTCTCATACAATGAATTAGGAAGTATTTCTTCTGTTTCTGTATTCTAAAATAATTGCAGAGAATTGGTATAATTTCTTAAATATTTGGTAGAATTTATCAGTGAATCCGCCCAGCCAGGTCCTTTCTGATTTTGAAGTTATTAATTGTAGATTTTAATCTACAATTTTAATTTTAGAATAAAAATAATTTTTTTCTAAGTCTAGGCCTATTAAGATTATATTCTTGTATAAGTTTTGCCAGATTATGTCTTTCAAGAAATTGGGCCATTTTATTTAGGTTATCAAACTTGTCATTGAGTTGTTCACAGCATTCCATCTTTCATCCTCTTAATGTCCATGGGATCTGTAGTAATGTTCTTTCTTTCATTTCTTTCACCTCACAAATAAAGAGAAATGTGCCTTTTCTCTTTATTTATTAGTTCACCTGGTTAAAGGCTCATCATTTGTATTGATCTTTTCACAGAACCATCTTTTGATGTCATTGATTTTCTCTGTTGATTTCTTGTTTTCAATTTCATTGATGTTGCTGCAGTTCACATAATTTTTCTTTTTCTTACCTTGGATTTAATTTACTTTTATTTTCAAGTTTCCTAATGTGGAATATTATATAATTGATTTTAGATCTTTCTTCTAACACATACATATCCAATAAATTTCCCTCTAAACACTGCTTTTGCTGTATCCTACAATTTTGATAAGTTGTGTTTTCAGTTTCATTCAATTTACTTTTAAATTTCTCTTGATATTTCTTCTTTGACCCACGTGTTAGAGTTGTGTTGTTTAACCATCACACATTTTAGTATTTTCCAGCTATTTTTCTGGTTTTTAGTTTAATTCCATTGTGGTCTGAAAGTAGACATTATATGATTTCTGTTCTTTTAAATTTATTTAAGTGTGTTTTATGGCCCTCAATGTATTGGGCAATGCCCCATATAAGATTGAGAAGAATGTATATTCTGCAGTTCTTGGATGAAGTCATCTATAGTTGTTCATTATATAGTTGATTGATAGTGTGGTTGAGCTTAACAATGTCCTTTCTGATTTTCTGCCTGCTAGATTCATCCATTTCTAATATAGGGGTGTTGAAATCTCCAATCATAATAAGGAATTCATCTGTTTCTCCTTACAGTTCTACCAGTTTTTGCCTATCAGTTGTTGCCTCACATCTTTTAATATTCTGTTGTTAAGCACATACATACTAAGGATTGTTATGTCTTCTTAGAGAATCCCTTTATCATTATAAAACACCCAGGTAAGTTGTGATTCCACATATCTGTCAGTCTCCACAAATATAAGGGCAGTAGTTTGCCCTATGGCTTAGACCTTCTCTTAGGGATCTAAGAAAAGTTATTGATTTTTCAGTTTGTTCAGCTTTTCACTTGCTGTTAGGACAGAATGATGACTTCCAAGCCTCTTATATGCCATAATAGGAAACAGGAAGGCATATTTTAACTAAAAAAATGGATAAAGTTGGTCACAGAAAGATTGTAGAGTAAAAAAATTAAAACAAAAACTGAAGTAACAAAAATGATTACAGAAAGCAGCTAATAGTCCTAGGCCTGAAGATACAAAGAGAAGAGTTTATTTGTGGGCTCTCAGAACCTAGGAATTCAAAGAGATTCTACACATCTGGATTTGGACTTCTAAAGCAAGACCACTGCCCAGCAGTGACTTGTACCCTTAAGAAAACTCAACAAATCTGACTCTGAAATTGTCGAAAGAAGCAGAAACTCGTCCCAAATGCCAAGGAAACAGCCATTGCTAGGTGATATTAACAAGAACAGGAAAAAAAAAAAAAAAAGAGTCCCTTCTCTCCTCCTTCTCCTGCCTAATGGTTTCTGCCTAATGCCCACCACCCATTGATATGACCTAACATGAAGCACCGGGTAAGGAATACATCTTATTTACAAATCTGAGGTTCAGAGTTGCTTAGCAGAGGGTATGAGAATAGATCTGAAGCCTAGAAAAAGTTGAACCACAGGATCCAGTTTACCTGTTAGATATCCAGACACCTATCTAATGATCCAATATAATTTATATAAAAATCCCCTTTACATTTTCTTGAGCTTCATATTTATCGTATACTAAATTCCCACTGAATAATTAATTCTTTTTCTGAACTTTTTTACATGGTTCCACTTGTCTGATCTTTTTTAATGTATCAGTACCACACTGCCTTAATTATTGAGGATTTATAATGATCTTTTTTTAATGCAGGTATTCTCAAGGTTTCTGTTCTTATTATAGTTAGTATGTTCTTATTTTATACTCTCCCTTTGGTGATTAAAAGAATACTCATGGTTTCAACCACTGCTTGTGAAGTGGTAACTGGCAAAAATATATCACTAAGACAGGCATTCCTCTAAAATTTTATATATTAAACTTTCCATTAAACATTTCAACCTGGATGTCTCAAAAAGTCCCTCAGTTTTTAGAGGTTCAAAGTTAAATAAATCATTATCTTCTTTATCTCAAACACTTGAACTTTTCACATATTCTTCCTCTTGACTCATTATCTTGGTGAAGGATAAAACTGCTCTACTGGATCAAAATAGAAACTAGGAATCATACTCTTCTCTTCCTCCTTCATTATACCCAGATAGGTTCTAATTATATTCCACAACCTGTAGATTTACATCTTAAATATCTAGTGCTCTCATACACCTCCATTGCTGCTTATCATGCACTGCACTAGCATTCCATAGGGCCTCCATACCTCCGGGGTTGCCTATTGAAAAACATTATTCTACAAAGCTTGCAGACTGATCATTTTACACGGGAAACCTGATCACGGTTGGTTTGCTTCAAACCCATCAATAACCTACCACTACCTTCAGGTTAAGATGCTGTATCCTAGGTGTAATTTATAATCTCATTTTCTGGCCTGTGCAGGTGTTTCTAATCTAATTACTCGTTATTTACCCTGCATATCCGTAATTCACTTGAGCTGGTTTTCTTCCCCCATGTATTTTTTTTTTTCTCTTTGCTTATTGCATTACTTTTGCAACACAAATCAGACACAGTTTTATAAAAACTTGCCTTTAAGACCAGGTAGAGTTCACACCGTCGGTGAATTTTTATGATTTTTATTGTGATAAAATATACATAATATTTGCCACTGTAACCATTTTAAAGTGTATAATTCAGTAGCATTAACTACATTTACACTGTTGTGCTGCTCTCAACACCATCTATTTACAGTGCTTTTTTCATCTTTTTAAACTGAAACTCTTTTAAACTCCCATTCTTCCCCCATCCCATTCTCTGACAAACAGCATTCTCCTTTCTGTCTATGAATTTGACCATCCTAGATGCCTCATAGGAGTGGAATCATATATTATTTGTCCTTTTGTGACAGGCTTATTACACTTAGCAAAATGTTCTTAAGGTTCACCCATGTTGTAACGTGTCAGAATTCCCTTTATAAGGATGAATAATATTCCATCAAAAATGTATACAACACTTTGTTTATCCATTCATCCATTCATCCATTGGTGGACACCTGGGTTATTTCCAGTTGTGGGCTATTGCAAATAAAGCTGCTATAAACGTGAGTGCACAAATATCTGTTTGAGTTCTTGCTTTAAGCTTTTAAGTATTTACTAAGAAATGGAATTTCTGGATTATATATTAAATCTATTTTTAACTTTTTTGAGGAACTTCCATATTGTTTTCCATGATAGCTGTACCATTATACATTCCCACCAGCAATGCACAAGAGTTCCCATTTCTCCATATCCTTGCCAACACCTGTCATTTCTGTTTTGTTGTTATTTGTTTTGTTATCAATAAAAAGCCATCCTAATGGGTATGGAGTGATATTTCTTTGTGGTTTTGATTTGCATTTCTCTAAAGATAGTGTGCATCTTTTTATGCACTGATTGGCCATTTGTATATCTTCCTTGGAAAAATTTCTATTCAAGTACTTAGCCCATTTTTTAAATATGGTCATTTTGGTTTGGGTAGTTGAGTTGTAGGAGTTATTTATATATTCTGAGTATTAACCCTTTCATCAGATATATGATTTGTAAATATAATCTCTCATTCTATATGGGTTGCTTTTTCACTCTGTTGACAGTATTCTTTGATGCCACAAAAAGTTTTTAATTTTTATACAGACCAATTTGCAATTTTTTATTTTGTGCTTGTGCTTTTGGTATCATAGCCAAGAAAGACCTTCACTAATTAGCAGGGCATGTTCTGAGTTTTGACATCATTCCACAGTGAAGGCTAAAGTTTCTCCCAGGCCTTTTCTAAGCATGTGTCCTCCCTGGGCCTATGTGTGTGCCTTTTACCAGTTCCCCGGCATATGCAACTACTTTTAAATGTCTTAATTTCCTTAATATTCTCATCCCTGCTTCTTCTTGGGACTTTAGCTATTCTATTTCCCAATGAATGATCTCTTTCCCCAGGTATTCCTGGGTCTGTACCCCTCTCACAGTTTTCACTAAGTGTCTCTTGGCATCCAGAGTCTTCTCCCAGCCTGAGATCTGATCTGTGCCATATTTGGCTCTGAGCTATGAGACACAGATCAATCAGGCAGCCCCCAAACAGATTAGAACACTGCAGATCAGTCCTGCTACACTCTCCCAGCTTGTGCAAGGGAACTGGGAAACTGCTGCTTCCCTCAATGTACCCCATGCCCTACAGGGGGAGGCGGTGGAGCAAGAATAAGCACAAATGCCACAAAATTTCTCACCACTCTGAAAGTAACACTCTCCTAATTCAGTGCTCATTTGTCTGCTGCAGATCCGTGACTGATTTCCTGAGCTTCAACAAAGTTACAGTAGCCAGTCTTTAGCTGTTTGCTATTTTCCATGTGGGAAGGAGAGCCTGGGGCTTTCCAGTTTGTCATTTTGCTTCAGGTTCTCCTAATCATGTTTTTACTGTCTGCATCCACAATGTCCCAGACCATAGAGAAGAGATTATGAACGATAGATAAAGGATAAAGGAGTTAGGAATGTGTAGTAACAGGAATAGAGTAACTGATCTATTGGATATTTGCTTCCCTGTACTTGGTTATATTGTCCAAGTTCAATAATGAAGTATTAATACAAGTTATGATGATTTTTATCAGGAATACAAATCAAATGGCGACAAATGGTTGCTATTGATGATATCTTCCATAAAGCTTCCAAAGGCTGTGGTCATAAGGGAGGCATTTCTTTCGAATGTTTTAAAAGATAGTCTTGGGAATCTAACAGGAAATGCAAGTTTCATGGCCAAATGGAGAGGTATGTAGGTATTTTCAACACCCTCTCCCCAGTAATACCAATATAGGCAGCTGCTTATTTCATTTATGGACAAAACTATTCATGGGAACTAAAGAGAGTAGAGATTCATTTGGATTACAAGTGCAAATGAAAGGACAAGTAAGGACACTTTCTTCTTTCTCTGCCCTCCCAATATCAGAGAACATGATGTCATGTGTGTATTCAGTGATGCCCTTTACTGCCCATAAGAGAAAGTTGTGGTCACTAATGGCAGATGTCCATTAACTTGCTGTGACTCACTTGAGAAAATCAATCTGAAAATAGAGGGTATAACTCTATATTAAAAGGATGCTATTCTGGAACCACTATCACTTATAAGAATTATAATCTTCATATTTCTCCATAAGGTTCACAGTTCAATGGTGATTTTTATCTTGGTTGAATGGAGCCAAGATGAGCATTTGGAAAACTAATTGCATCTAAGTAAATAGTCAACATTGCACAATTTGTCCAAAGAAAAAAGATAAAATAGAATCCCTATGTCAATTGCTCCTCAAATGCATTCATTTCCTTTTCTAATGTCTATATTATGAGTTGAAAATGATAAATAATAATGGATTATATATATATACATATACATATATATATATCATACACACATACTGGATGTGTATTATGTAGTATATTTTTATATATGTGTGTATGTATATCATGATATATATATAAAATATATAATGCAGAATTTATAGGGTAAATACCAAATATTTAATAATTAATCAGGTAGATATATAGCAATCAGAATGGACACAGGTCATTGCATTGGAGAAAGGTTATGAAGGATCCCTACCTACTGTCACTCTTTTAAATGGTAGATTCTTCTTGGGAAGTTTGTACAAGAAGCAGGTAGACCCATAAGTGACTTGGATGCAGTAGTATGGAACATTTCAGTATTTCAAAAACAAGTACTGCTAAACTGGGTATTGGCTGAATGTGTAGACCTATATTACAAACCATACCTGTTGATACTATCACAAATCAGGTTAAAAACATTCCATAGATTAATATAGAGTATTATATTGTATACTTTATAACAACTTCCTAGGTTGGCAATTAGGCCTATGATGCCTGCTTTAGAAATAGAGAAACTCAGAGAAGTGAAAATATTTGCTTGAGGTAACAATTTCTTAATACTTTGAATTGTAATGCATGACTACAATTGCAGGGAGAAGCCTTCCTGTATATGAACTGTGAGTAAGTCTATTAACCATTTATGGTTAACTCCACGAAGCCTTAAAGATGATCTAATTTAGTATAATAATCACTGGACTAGGAATTAGGACATCTGACCCTAGCTTTCACCTGTATTACACATTTCCTGATTTATTGTGATTAACTCTTTTAACCTTTTTGAAACTCAACTAGCATTTACCATGATGATTATATTCGATTTTTTTAAATTTATTGTTTATTGGTGCTCAATTTGCCAACATATAGAATAACACCCAGTGCTCATCCCATCAAGTGCCCCCCTCAGTGCCCGTCACCCAGTCACCCCCCCCCGCCCACCTCCCTTTCTACCACCCCTTGTTCGTTTCCCAGAGTTAGGAGTCTCTCATGTTCTGTCTCCCTTTCTGATATTTCCCACTCATTTTTTCTCCTTTCCCCTTTATTTCCTTTCACTATTTTTTATATTCCCCAAATGAATGAGACCATATAATGTTTGTCCTTCTCTGACTGACTTATTTCATTCAGCATAATACCCTCCAGTTCCATCCACATTGAAGCAAATGGTGGGTATTTGTTGTTTCTAATGGCTGAGTGATATTCCATTGTATACATAGACCACATCTTCTTTATCCATTCATCTTTCTATGGACACCGAAGCTCGATTTTTTTTTTTTTGCATTGAATTGCATACTACTTATGGAGAAATTCCAAGGCAGGCAGAAAACAAAGCTTTATCTCCTTCTACAGAAGTCATCTGAGGAGGATAACACCTTTCCCCAAACCCCAAAAGTCAAAATACAAGACCAACTGGATGTTCCCTCCAAGATTTTAAAGCTTGGGAACTTCACACAAAAGTATAGCTTTCTATAAGAGAGTTTTTAAAAGATTGTATTTATTTATTTTATAGAGAAAGAGACCATACAAGCAGGGGGAGGGGAACAAGCAGACTCCCCACTGAATGTGGAGCCTGACATGGGGTTCAACCCCATTACCCTGAGATCATGACCTGAGTGAGACCAAGAGATTGATGTTCAACCAACTGAGCCACCTAGGCACCCTTACAAGAAATTATTTTAATGACATCAATGGCTCAGCTGAAAATTCAGTGATATGGTGGTCTGTGCTCAGAGTTAACAGAGTCCAGAACCACTGCACCAAATTCCTAGGGTTAAAAGCAATAGCTACAGAGGCATCCTAAAGTGAATGTTCACATGGTAAACCTAGGATCCCCCTTAGTTTCAGCCTGGCACCAATTCTGCTTTCTAATTTTAAAAAACATTTTATTTATTTATTTATTTTAGAGAAAGAGAGTGTGCATGTGAGCAGGGGGAGGAACAAAGGGAGAAGGAGAGAACCTTAAGCAGAATCCACACCGAACCACAGAGCCTGATGTGGAGTTTGATCTCATGAGCCTGAGATTACGACCTGAGTGGAAAACCAAGAGTCAAATGCTTAACTGACTGAGCCAGGTGCTTTCTAATTAATTCTATGTGTGGCTTAATACTGGTTCACACAATTTTTTCTCTTTAAGTTAAAGAGAGATATTTTGCATTATCAGCTACCAAGAATGATAATTCTTGGTTCAGTACTAAATATCAGGAAAATGGTTAAATCTGGGTTGGTTACCTTGTCCATTTAGGATGATAGCAGAGAAAATTCAATTATCTCTACATGAGTCACCCCTTAGTATGCAATGGCAAACATCTAATAAAATTCTCAGTTATGGACACAGAATGAAGTATCCAATGAAGTCAAAGCTTTAGAGAGCAGTCCTTCAAGAGCATGAGGAAAATAAAGACGTGTGGTGGTGGTGGTGGGTCTACTGCCGGTGCTTTTAGACAGATTAGAAAGAATATCAAACTCATATTCTTAAATGCATAGCACATTAAAATTGAAACTTATGGACTCTCGATCACTGTACTAACACATCACTTATATCCTAGAGAGGCATGATTAAGAGACCTGAAAGCCAAATGCAAAGTATGATGCTGTATGTGGAGAACTTAAGTTTCAGTTGGATTTACGGGGCGGAAAATGAACCAATTTTAAAATAATTGAAATGAAAGGATTTGCAGACATTTGAAAGACTCTACTATCAAAGCTTTTAGCACCCCATCACTTGAACCTTCCATACCAGCTAAAGCATTCTACCTCCTGTCTGATAAGCTTGTTTTGGCCATTTTGAAGACACTCTGGTCCTCTTTCAGAGAGATTTACTATATAAAGACAAAATGCCAAGATGGAGGAATTCATTCCAAAAGAAAGAACAAGGTTACACCAGGGATCTAATCAAAACATATATAAGTAATGTTCCTAAAAAAAGGAAATAAGTAATGCTCCTGATCAGAATTTAAAGCAGCCAATCATAAGGATATTGGCTGAGCTTAAGAAAAGCATAGAACACATCAGGGAGATCCTTAACACAGAGATAGAAAGAACTAAAAAACAATAAGGCAAAAATGAAAAATACAATAACCAAGATTCAAAATGACTGGATATTATGACCACAAAGATGGAATGATTAAGTCATACAGAAGATAAAATTATGAAAAGTAATGAAGTTTCACAAAAATTTTGGGGGTTGCCTGGGTGGCTCAGTTGGTTAAGTTTCTACCTTAAAATTTCCCAAGACTAAATTTTAAACAAAAGACTGCAACAAGATCACTGGTCAAGCCTATCTTCATTGAACATAGATATATGTCTAACTTGGAATTCTAGTAAATCCTAGAGACTAATTATGAAATAAAACCTGGGATAAGAAGATTTGTACAACAAATCTTTGCCTGGGTGGCTCAGTTGGTTAAGTTTCTACCTTTAAAATTTCCCAAGACTAAATTTTAAACCAAAGACTGCAACAAGATCAATGGTCAAGCCTATCTTCATAGAACATAGATATATGTCTAACTTGGAATTCTAGTAAATCCTAGAGACTAATTATGAAATAAAACCTGGGATAAGATTTGTACAACACTACAAAAATTAAGATTTTATTTATTTGCATGTATTAAAATCTAGAGATTCTATACGGAAATAACTTTCTTTTTTATTTTATTCTATTTTATTTTTATTATTTTATTTTTTTATTTATTTTATTTTATTTTATTTTATTATTTTATTTTTTTCTGAGACAAAAAGAGAAAGTAGAGTGGCAGAGGGAGAGGGAGAAGAATCCTAAGCAGACTATGCCCATCACGGAGCTGGAGGTGAGGCTCCATCTCAAAATGCTGAAATCATGGCCTGAGCCGAAATCAAGAGTCAGATACACTTAACCAACTGAGCTACTCAGGTACCCCAACTTTCGTTGTATTAGCTTAGTAAGGAAAGACTGTAAATTTATTTATTTTTTAAAGATTTTATTTATTGATTCATGAGAGACAAAGACAGAGAGGCAGAGACATAGGCAGAGGGAGAAGCAGGCTCCCTGCAGGGAGCCCAAGGCAGAACTTGATCCCAGAACCCTGGGATCATGACCTGAGCTTAAGGCAGATGTTCAACCACTGAGCCATCCAGGTGCTCCAAGAATGTAAATTTAGATTGTGCTGAAATTATTGATATGTATGTCTTTAAAAATTGATCTGAGAGCTTGAGAGCCTGGGCAGCCTTCAATTATTTATTCCTTGGTTGGTTGCCTGAGACTTGTCTCCAAATGAGTCCCTGTAAACTAAATTTGAATGCTAGAAGTCTCTTTACAAAATTTATAGTAAGGAATCCATTTAACATATATTTATTAAATGCTTACTTTGTGGCCAGCACTCTTCTAGGGGCTCACCAAATGTCAATGAACAACAACAAAAAATCATCTCAGCTCTCATGGAGCTTAGAATTTCGTAGGCAGGGATCCCTGGGTGGCACAGCGGTTTGGCACCTGCCTTTGGCCCAGGGCGCGATCCTGGAGACCCGGGATCGAATCCCACATCAGGCTCCCGGTGCATGGAGCCTGCTTCTCCCTCCGCCTGTGTCTCTGCCTCTCTCTCTCTCTCTCTCTCTGTGACTATCATAAATAAATAAATAAATAAATAAATAAATAAATAAATAAGAATTTTGTAGGCAGACACCAACAATAAACAGATTCAAAATAAAAATATATTGAGTAATGATAAGTCCCGTAGGGAAAAGTAAAAGTTGGAACAGTGTTTAGGGAGTTCTGGTAGAGGGATTAATTTTATTCCATTCCGCCTTAGAAAGAGTAATGTGAAACAGTAAAGCAACAACAATGACTTTTGAAGAGATCCCAGAAATTATCATCAAAGATTCAGGAATATGGACTCACACGAATACTAGCCTATGATCCGAGCAGGATAGATGAAGCGTGGAGGATGGCAGGCAGTGAGTAAAACTTAATCAAGTGGTATTTACAATTATGGCCGCTATTCCAGGTACTGCCTCTTTTCCAAGAAAATGAATGTAATCTCTGACATGTGCTACACCACTCTTATGGGGGACATTTTTTTTTCCTCCACAATAACAAAGAACATAAAAATTGCTTCCCCTGGCAGAGTACATAATCCTTCTTTGATTCTTTGCCACAATTTTATCTACAGAGATCTTGATGTCTTCACCATTCAGTGAATATCATTGTCTAGAATTACACTGATTTATCACACATTCCAGAAAGGAAAAAGTAGAATCTAAATGTTTGAGTAAAAGTGATTGATATACCTGGATAGTAAGCATGAGCTATTACGTATACAAGGAGTAGTCTACATACGTTGTCTGGGAGTACACAGGTCTGGGTGAGTGGAGTAAAGGCTGTTGGTGGTTCACCCAAATCCCAGTGATGGACCCTCCTCCTGAGACTGTCACTTGGAGGTCTCTTTAGTATGGATGATCACTGAGGCAATTGAGAAATGCCATTGAGGTTATGTCCTCCCTTAGGAGTAGTCTGCGGGTGATGACTGGCTGATCGGGACGTACCCTTTGCCTCAAAGAGACATAATTCTGTAGTGCCATTTATGCTCCACTTGGAGGCTAAACCTCAACTGAAACCATTACTGTTCTGGTCCTCTTTTCCCACTCCCTCAATAAATCACTGGCATGTAAATATTTATCTCAGGCTTTGCTTCCAAGGAATCCAGACCTAAGATGATTATGTTGCCACATCACCTATAAAGTAAACAGCAATTGCCAATCTTTGAAATTTATGTTGACAATGCTCCATTTACTAATCATGACTGTGGGTGAGCATACTTTAGAAAAACATCCTTCAAAGATTCAGATGCAATGAAACGTCGGGACACCTGCACCCCGATGTTTCTATCAGCAATGGCCACAATAGCCAAACTGTGGAAGGAGCCTCGGTGTCCATCGAAAGATGAATGGATAAAGAAGATGTGGTTTATGTATACAATGGAATATTACTCAGCAATTAGAAACGACAAATACCCACCATTTGCTTCAACGTGGATGGAACTGGAGGGTATTATGCTGAGTGAAGTAAGTCAATCGGAGAAGGACAAACAGTGTATGTTCTCATTCATTTGGGGAATATAAATAATAGTGAAAGGGAATATAAAGGAAGGGAAAAGAAATGTTGGGAAATATCAGGAAGGGAGACAGAACATAAAGACTCCTAACTCTGGGAAACGAACTAGGGGTGGTGGAAGGGGAGGAGGGCGGGTGATGGAGGGGAATGGGTGACGGGCACTGAGGTGGACACTTGACGGGATGAGCACTGGGTGTTTTTCTGTATGTTGGTAAATTGAACACCAATAAAAATTAATTAAAAAAAAAGAAAAGAAAAACATCCTTCAAAATGACTTAAAAGATAAAAGATTTTTAGTTAAATCTTTAAAACCTATATAATAATATTAATACATGATTAAAAGCACTTTTACATATATTACCTCATTTGACCTTCACAATATCCCTGAAAGATTGGGAAGGCCAATGTCATTACACACATTTTGTGGATAAGGAAATTAAGAAATTAAGGTCCTGAAAGTCTACCAGGTGTCTTGTCTAAGACCACATTAGAAGATCAATGTCCAAGTTGAGGGTAGGGGTGCCTGAGTAGCTGTAGGTTGAGTGGCCAATTCTTGGTTTCGGCTCAGATCATGATCTCAGGGTCCTGGAATTGAACCCCTAGTCAGGCTCTGCACGCAACAAGGACTCTGCTTCGAGATTCTCTCTCTCCCTGTGCCCTCCCCCCTGCTGGCTCTCTCTCTCTAAAATAAATAAAGCTTAAAAAAAAATTGAGGGTAAATTCTAAGTTTTGAATTCTTAAGCAATCTATTCTTCATTTTATGTCTGACTATCTTCCAGGTAATCATTTACTGGATAAAAATCTAATAAGAATATTTTAGTGCACACATAAGCACACTGCTGGAGTAGATCTGCTTATTTACACATGTACCAAGTAGGTTGATGTCTTGACTTTATAGCTCATAATGCAACAGCTAAGTATGCGTTTATGACACCACCGGCACAATTCATTTTCTGATTGAATAACTGAAAACATTTTCATGTCCTTAAAGTTATAAGCCATCCTGAAATGTATGTCAATCTTAAAAAGTTTATCTTGTCAAAGCTTCTCTATTAGGAGTGCAAGTATATGCATTACAAACTTCATGCTAATATTTTGGTAGAAGTGCTGAGAAATTCAAGTTCTCACAATTGTTATGTAATTACCTCAGAAAGGAGCTATTTGATAAATCCTCTATTGATTTATCTTATACTTCTGAGACTTTTAAGTTTAACTCTTTAATTTTAAATCAATGGAAATGAGAATGCTTCTTATGGCAGATATGAGTATAAAGTGGAAAGAAGAAAGGTGCATATGTTCGTTTGTTTTTAACTAGGAATTGTTGGGGGCTTTCAATGCTACAAACAGGAATCAAGATATTTTGTTTATGATAAAAATGTGCTCCTGTTCTTTTTTTTTTTTTTTTTTTTTTTTTGTGCTCCTGTTCTTAATTGGTGAGCCAATAAGTGGCCTTCCTTTTTATGTACCTAAACAAAATTATTGTGGCAAAAATTTTCTGAAGAAAATAAAGCATCCATTCAACTTCCTCTGGCTTTATTATCCTTACAGACAATGGAAAATATAGAGAGTTCTGCATTTCTGGGGCCCATATGAATTTGGCAGATACATGAAGAACCAATGCCAGGGTGCTGAGAAATTCTTATTAGACAGCATGGCTTCTCTATAGCAGATGCCATGTGTCCCTTTCTGCCTGGCCTATCACTATAGATTTAATGATGCTTTCCATAGGGCAGCATCCAAACAGTTATTAAATAGTTGTCAACTTTCTCTAGTTGCTCTTGACTTACAGAGGTGACAAGGTATACCACATTAGTGGAAGTTTGGCATTTATTTATAAAGGTCTAGGCTGACATCAACACTTTCAGTCACTTGTAGGAGTTGAACTTTTGCCTTAGGTGATTGAATGTTGAGTCTATTCTAACATAAATAAGATATAAACCCAGTGTTCTCTTCAAAAATGTTAAGATCCAGAATGCAGAGCCAATAACAGCCATAATCATTCCTAGTGAAGGAAAGCCATTTCAGGATTGCAAGTTACCAAGGAATCCTTCTATTAGTTACTAAAAAAGATAGAATATGCATGTAAGGGGGATATTTTAGATTTATGCACACAATCAGAAATGCATCTAATACCACTATGTATCTCACTGGTTATTATTAACTAACTGTTTATTCATTTGGGGAGGTTGAAACTGAAGGCATCATAAGTCACTTAATAACTGCAATATTTTTTTCCATATATAGTACATATTTTTAAAAATAATTATTTATTTAAGAGAGAGAGAAAGGAAGCATAAGCAGGGGAGGGAGGAGGAGCTGAGGAAGAGGGACAAGCAGACTCTGCCCTAGAACGAGCCCAGATCGGGGGCTGATCTCATCACCCTGAGATCATGACCTGACCAAAATCAAGTTTAGAAGGCTTAAGTGACTGAGCCACTCAGGTGCCCTTATAGCATATATTTTTAAATGCAGAATATAAACATTATTTTTGGTGATATACTGATATTTAGTAACCCATTAGGAGTGGAGGTAAGATGCTTCCAAAGAGATAAGGCATGGCCTTGGTGAATGGCCTTGGTCCCAACTGAAAAATATAGTTTCATGCCACAATTACTACTGCTGTTCAGGAAGGACAGGAAGGGCTCCTCAAATCTGACACATGCATCCATAATGGTTCTTCTCGGATAAACACTGCCTCTGTCATCCTCCTCACCTAAAATGCTACTAGTTCTGGGAAACGGCCATGACAAAGAGAATTGATAAAAAGTTCATCATTAGCTGTGTGGCCTTTGGTGTGGGAGTAAAGAGAATGACCAGGACTCCTGAGGAAAGATTATGGAAAACATTCTCTGATCATGGGAAAAAAACCTTCTTTCTCTATTAAAAATAAGGAGTGGTCTTGGAAGTGGAAGTGAGGAGGCAGTTCCTACACAGCTGGAGGTACTCCTTCTGAACTCTGAGAGACCAGCCTAGCAAAACTTCACAGCTGCCCACCAGCAGCCTCTCGGTACCTAACACTGAGTAGCGAGCCTGCTACCAACACTACATGAGCTGGTGATGTTGCCACAAATTCTTTGGAGGCCTAGAAATCTCTTCTCACCTTTCCATTCTGCATCCCCTTCCGATAACATCAGCCTGAAACTGAGAGGAAAGAGAATGAAACTCGCCTCTCCCTGAAATGTCTGGTGAATCTCGGTGCTTTACTATATTTGCATTCAAAGACTCAATAATAGGAAGGCTTATTAATTGAAGATAGATTCAAGGGAAAATATTTGAAGTTAGCTTATAGTTCAGTTTACCAAATTAATTTAAATCATTAGAAATCATTTTTTCGGCAGCTGAAAAATCTGCCCAAAATATATTCAAAACTCAACTCTGAAACAATTATTCTTTGTTAAGAAGGATTTAATGACAATACTCCATTTTCAGTTCCCTATGCTTACATTTTCTTTACTTTTGTGTTGTGTTATTCTTTAAAACTATCTTTTTGTCAGTTAATTTTAGAATATAACATGCTTGTATTATAAATTGTTTTAATATAATTTTTGTGTTTATAAAGAAGTTTTATATTTACAATTTATAAAGTGTTTAAATTTCATTGATTTTAGTAAACTATGAATACTAATTTAAGTGAAATAATGAGTTATTGGGCATTTTGGAAACATAGCAAAGAAATGCTAAAATATCGACATCATCCTGGTGCTTACAATCTCAGGCAGCCCTGGTGGCTCAGCAGTTTAGTGCCACCTTCAGCCCAGGGTGTGATGCTGGAGACCTGGGACTGAGTCCCAAGTCAGAGGCTCCCTGCATGGAGCCTGCTTCTCCCTCTGCCTGTGTCTCTGCCTCTCTCTTTCTCTGTGTCTCTCATGAATAAATAAATAAAAACTTTAAAATAATAATAATAATATTACAATCTCTTTTTCGTTTTTTCTTTACATCCAAAATGGTGTTGTGGAGGGCTTAAGAAGAATGATTTTAGGAATAGATCTAGGTCTGAATTTTAGCACTGCCATTTACAAGTGACATGACACTGGAGAAATCAGCTGACTTCATTCAGCTTTAGTTTTTCCATCTACAAATAAGTGTGATAGAACCCATCTTCATAGGTCTTTTTTTTTTTTAAATATAAGGTTAAAACAAGAAGCAGTACTTAAAAAGCTTAGTAGAGTGCATAAACAGTGTTCAATAAAAAGTACCTTTTTTTATTAAATTCTACTAGCATACAAGGACTCAGAAATTGAACAATTACTGAGAGCATACTAACAAAGACACTTTGCATGTTATTTCATTTAATCCCCACAACAACTCCATGCAATAGATGTAATTACAAACACTATTTTATAAATGAGAATACCAAGGTCAGAGAGATTAAATAGCTCATCCATTGAATGTGTCTGACTAGAAACTTGTTCTTTTTCCACAATTACACCATGCTGAGCTGCTCTTTTACACCATCCGGCTTTGTGCATAGCACTTACAAAGATTAAAATTACATGCATGTGGACTTGTCCATTGTGAAGAACATTTGGATTATATTGGCTGCCCAATATCCACTCCCCTTGCTGATAACAATCTTTATTTCTTTTTGAGAAAGCCCTTTGTCTCAACAGTGTTAGGAGAGATATAATTCCAGAATCACTTTCTGAATATGGAAGAAAAGGAGAGAGATCCGCTTCTCCCAGACATGTTAAGCAGTGGGCAGGCACAGTCTGAACCCTGCCTGCCAATTCTGAGACTTTGAAATCTTTTGCTGGGCTGTGAGTTACCACCATTAGAAGTTGGTTAATCATCTCAGAGGCAATGGCTCTGAAATAGTTACTGTACTCCTTGCTTCCTAATTTTTGTCCTTCCAGAGATCTTCTGTACGCTGATCTCCTGTTCATTGTATGGTCACCCTTTCAGAAGCTAGACATTCTCTTAGCCAGACTCTTTTATCTAGTTTGCAAATTGAGATTCCTAACTAATACACCTAAATTACCATCATCAAGATTCCTAACTAATGCACCTATATTACTGTCACTTGTCTATTCCTATTCCTAGAATATCAGTACAGATGTTTAAAAGCACAAAATTTGGAGCCAAACTCCATGGGTTTAAATCCTACCTCAGACGATAACTAGTTTACTCATTTGTATTTACCTCATAAGGTTGTTATGAGAATGAAAGTAGTTATTATTTGTAAGGTTCTAAGAAGAGTGTCTAGAACATAGTACATACTCTATGTATATGTTTGCTTTTATAATTCATTTGTGTTGCTATTGTGAAAAAACTTTTAGCTGTCAAAGTTTGAATCCTAAAAGACACTTTTCTTAGTTTTCTACTTCCCATTTACCTTTTCCAAAAATCCACAGACACTTCCCAATTGAAGAAAAGACAAGTGAAGGCTAAATACCTATCTCACTGAATGATTTATCGTAGGACAGTACACCAATCTCACAAATGTGAATTACTTCTTGGCAGTGACCCAGTCCCACTTGCCAATTACATAGGTGGAATAACATGAATTTGATATCTCTCCCAACCCCATTAGAGCAACATGTGCTTCATAGGATCTATTTGGTCACAGTCATAGGAGTCCTTGCTTTCATGAACTAACCAGCCTGAGGTCTGTAATTTCTGCTTTGAGAGCGTCCAGCCGATCATCTCCATCATAGGCAATTGTTCTGCGTAGAAACATTCAGTGGATTCCACAGCTGTGAACAAATTAAGTTTGTACCCTGCTCTCTGCACAGGCTGTCAGGAAAAAGAACATTCTGACTTTACCATGACCTTCCTGGGTTTTAAAGTTCCCAGACAGAGAATTAGTCAGTTCTGTATTTGTGACTTCAGCCTTGGGCCTGGTTTTCTGTTCCCTGTGGGGTGGGCATTGTTGTTTTAGGTCAGTAGGCAGCTGTAGCATTAACTCCAAGAACAGCAGAGCATGAATCCTATTTTCTTCCCTTTTTCATTCTTTTATATCTTAGCTTCTAACCACCATCTGCTCATTGTAAACAGTGATTTCCTTTTGTGTTCATTCTTCTACTTAGCCAGGTGTAGAGCATTGATTGGTTTGCCTTTGGATCAGACTTTTTCCTTCTCCACAATGCTGCTGTTTCGTTGCTGATTTTGTTTAGTCCAAAGGAGTTTTGTAGGTTAAAAATAAAACATCCATATTAGGAAAGTAGCATATTCCATTCTTCCTTTTCCAATTATTAAGATCTTTTTAAAAATAAGCTCTCCTTTAAAACTTCCAAAATACATTTCTGGAGTTCTTAAGCTACATATTAAATGCCTATGAAGAGAGAGGCAAAGGAAACAGAACTGAGAGAGATATATGCTTCTTGACTCAATGCAGCTAATCTGAGTCTTCAGTAAAAGCACCCAAAAAAAGTGCATGGCATACAAAAGCATTTCAGTAAATATTTATTGAAATATTAATTTCAATAAACTTATTCGCTTATTGAACTACGACTTGTCTCTTCTCACAAACACACTGGAGGGTGGACTATGCAAAGAAGTCACTAAGCCATTCTAATGTTTGTTTTCCTAAATTGTATATTTAAAATTTTATGTTGTCATTGCCAGTAATTACAGACACAGGATGAGATGCTAATTGCATGAGAATAACCATTGAAATTGAACAAAGCAAAGGGTAGATGTTTATATTTATGAACGACAGACTCTGCCTTCATGATGGTATTAACATTTAAAAGGAGAGAAAATTTGCAAGGTGAAGTATCATTTGGCCGCAAGGAAATAATTTATCTTTAGTTTAGAACTTAGACTATCAAATTCGATAAAAGAGCTGGTCCATTGATATAACTCCAATCACTGATGCATAGCTTCAATATATAATGCCTAATTAGATGTATTTGATTAAATTTTTCCTGTATAAAGTGTCTGTGTTTTATAGCATGCACAGTGGCATTTTTGAAGTCTCTCTAGATCATTTCAGATTACTCATAGACCTCTCTCTGCAACCAAAATTTCCAGAGGGAAGTCATTAAACATTGAGTACTTGAGGAAAATGAATTTTGCCCTGTGGAGGATGGTGTTATGTATTCTATAAATCTTACACTGATATTGCATCCAAGAGCTTTTCTGGAGATAACAAAGAAAAGATACCTTGGGATACAACATTTATTCCTTTTCAAGCAGTGACCTTTATAGTGCATTTTAAGCATGACCACTGCCTTTTAAAACTGCTCAGTGTTGCATACAAATACTTTCCCCTGCATCGTATTCTGAAAAGAGAAATGGGAAGAACATTCAGTGTTGACTCATAAACATGGACCATATGGTTTAAATCCTAATGGAATAAATTATTAGTGATTATGGATATTCTTATTTTATAAAAGGCTTTTTTAAAAAATAAAAGTTTTTTGTATGAATTTTTGTGTGAATTTTTTAGGCCTCCTTAGTGCATACCCAAGTATCGCATACAAGACTGGTTTATCTTTAGATAACCTGGTTTATATTTTAATATATGGATGTCTATTCATAAGTCTCTGACAAGCTCTGATACCCAAGCAGAAGATTGAAGAAAAAAGACTGTGTGAAAAATAAAATAACAGAAAAATATATGCAGTTCATTCTCATTCACTATATAATGTGAATTCAACTTCATATCTTTAAAGCAATTAATTTAAGGCTTGGTATACTCAGGATGAAAGTTCTCTTTGTGAACCTAGTGAGGTTTAGTGATTGTCTATCTTTGTAAACAAAATCCCTCCCAAAAAACTAATATAAACGTTATTTTTACCTGGGTAGAGATCATTAATATCTAATGATAGTGTGACAAAGCTCAAATCCCAGGCATTATCACAAGTCAAATTCCAAATTCCAAACATCGAATTGTCCATTTGGTGACAACTTGAAATTCAACTATTGCTAAGGATTTCAGGGCCAAATGATCACTTAGAATATGCAAATTATACATAAGTCATTTGATGTCACATCTATATCACCTTTTATAAATTATTGATCAAATAAATTATGGACTTTTCATTAGATTACTCAAATATAGTGTGGATTTGTAAAATGCAATTATAATATGAAATCATGCAACTAATTAGATTCTGTTATTATGAGGGGAAAGATGAATTAGTATGCAAAAATAAATATTACATTTCATTACATAGCACTAAGAGTAGAAGCAAGGTAGTAAATCAGAAAAAGTCTGAATTAAGATCCTGTTGCTACTTATTAGCTGCACTATTGTGGACTAGTTACCCAGAGCCCTAAGTCCATATTTTTGAAATCAGAAACATAATACTTCCTATCACGAAGTGTCATTAGAATTGCATAAGACAGTATATGTGAAATATAGATTTTGGCATATAGAAGGTTCTCAGATATTTAATTTACTTGAATTTCTTTGGAATTATCCCTCCTATATGAAGTCCAAGTGCTTGTCTCCATAAGACAGGATATCCACAGCTTTTATTATTAGAAATGTAAAGCCTGCTTGTTCTGCATGCCAACCAAATGAGTTTGTCCAAATAAATACCTCAATCCTCTTGGATTAAAAAAAATATTGTTTTGCTGGGAAGAATATATTATCATAGTTGTGATCCAGTGAATTCCCACTCCAGCTAATAAAATTTTAAGGCAGTCTTTTCTTTCACTTGCAAAATGTTTTGCTATGTACAGATCTCAAACTCAGGCATCTCTGCAATAGATGCAATTATTTCCTTTCCTTTTTTTTTTTTTTTTTTTTTTTTTTAGCAAGTGGGGTGGAGGGGCAGAGGGAAGGGAGAGAGAGAGCAGAGAGAATCTTAACCAATCTCCATGCCAAGAGCAGAGCCCAATACAAGGCTCAGTCTTACAACCCTGCAATCATGACCTGAGCTGAAATCAAGAGTTGGATGCTTTCATCTCTGCAAAGTAATCATCTCTGCAAAGTAGAACTCAAAATATTAGCAAGTCATTGCAAGAAACTGCAGAGAGTAAAAGCAATTTGAACAAGATTGCAAAAAAATCAATGAAGTCTATCCAAACCTAGTTCCTAGAGGTAATGCTATAGCTATACTTAATCATTTTAATATTTCTTTATTGACTCATTGGACTGTGTTTGTTCTTTGCTACATTTCTGGCTGAAAGTCCACATTTTTCAGGCCACCAATAATTAATCTAAAATGTTTAAATACAGAGTTTTTGCCTTGTGCTCTATTAACGAAGGCCCTAAAGAAAACTCCCATACATCCATGCCTCAAAACCAAAAACTGAAATGAACAAATCTCTTTTACTACCACAGAAATTCAACCTGAGTCTCCTGTTTCAAGAGGAACTCAGCAGAGCACTCCCAAGAATTCCATTTTGCACCAAGGCCAAACTCAAACAAGATTTTTACATGTGTCTTAAGAAGCAGGAAAGAGGCACCCAGGTGGCTCAGTCAGTTAAGCATCCAACTCTTGATTTCAGCTCAGGTCATGATTGCAGGGTTGTAAGACTGAGCCTTGTATTGGGCTCTGCTCTTGGCATGGAGATTGGTTAAGATTCTCTCTGCTCTCTCTCTCCCTTCCCTCTGCCCCTCCACCCCACTTGCTAAAAAAAAAAAAAAAAAAGGAAAGGAAATAAAAATAAGACAGAACCAATCTAAATGAAGTTCCCAAAGAACATCAATTCCATTGATGTCATGAGACCTGGCTTTGTCATTGATAAGTTATGTAGAACTTCAGATATACTGTTGCAAATATATATATAGGATTTCCATTATCAATAGATTCTGCAGATAATATGAAGAGACATAAAACAGAGCCTCTTTTTTTCAGGAGCTATAATCTAGTTAGATAATAAACATATTAGGAAGAATAAAATCAAAATTAAAAAAAATGGGAAATTGATTTTGCAATTTAATGATTAATCACAACATGGAGTCATTTATACATTCAACAAAAATTTGAATACCTCTACTTTGCACAAGCAGTAAGCACAATTTAAAAAAAAGAACCAGCAGAGTATTAACTGTAGAAACAGATTTTTTATATAGACTGGAAGTAATTTCTCAGCTATATTTAGATGCATGTACTACATCTAAATAGGATCTGTGCACTTAAAAAATATAAAAAGACACAGGAAAGTGCTCTGTGAACAAATTCAATTAATGAAATGGGAAAGAGATTTATGAATGAAAGGCAATGATAATTTATATCAGCTCCAGCATATTGAATGACTATATTAATGGCTAATGTTTATGGAGCACCCACTATGTCTCAGGCATGGTTCTAGATACTTTCACACGAATTAAGTTATTTATACATACAATAATCTTTTGAGGTAGATATTATTTACTCCATTTTAACCATTGATAAAACAGTATGAACACAGGAAATAACTTCCCTAGGTTAAGCAGCTTATAAATACCAAAGCTGGAATTTGAATTTCAGGAACTGGTCACCAGAGCTGAGATGCATAGCCACTAGGCAGCCTGATTTCCTCTCAATAAATACAACTTTTAAGAAAAGGTTCCTATTTCATTGAATTCAATATACTTTTTAAACTATAAGAGGAAAATACTGCTTCATTTGGTTTATTGTCTAATGTGCTTTGGTGATTAATTCAGTCCACACTTTCTTCCATGTTCCCACACCAGTAACCACAGCACACATCTCAAATTAGATGTGGCATGTAGAGCTAAAGCCTATATTAGTCCAGATCATTTATCTTCATAAGACATTATTACAGTAAAAGTAGAGGAAATTGAGAGGGATGCAGCTGCTGGAGAACGTAGGTGGGGGAGGGGAAGGAAGGGCACAGAGAAAAGGAAACAAAACATTTGGGTTATGAAACAGCCAGTGCATAATTAGTGCTAGAATTTTTAAGAAGATAACAGCAAGAACTTTACCTTCTTTTACCTTTTTTATCAATAATTATAATGAAAATCTATGCAAAATATGAAAGTATATACACACACACATACATTTATACATATATACCTCTTATTGTTAACATAAAAAGATTTTTCTACCTTCTTCACTTCTATACTATCCTCACCTTATCGTGTGAAAGACAGCAGGCATAATAGAGCATAGACATCACTTTAGTAATCACACCCCCAAAAGACCCCATCCCAGGGAAAGAACTCCAAGTCAACAGAAATATACAGCATATATCAGAGCACTTGGAGGCTTAGAGTTCACTGATACTAAGTTAAGGTTTTAGACAGTCCTGAGTAGGGATCTGGTCTCTCCATTAAACCACATTGTTCCAGATTATGCCCGAGGATTACTACTGGGTACTTCTAGACTTTGTCTTTGTTAAAATGGTCATGATGAGCACCGCTAAGTATATATCACAGATAGCCCTGTCTTGTCACTAAACATTACCTTCAAGTGCTCTTCTATGACTCCTAAAGTCATGTGTTTTTTGTTTTCTTGCCCTTCTTTTTTCTCTTCTTTTATTGATGAGGAAGGGGGAAGGTAGAGAGGACTAGTTTTAGGGTTTTTTTTAAATAAACATATATTTTTCTTTAAAGGCATGCCATTTATTATAACTAAAAATGCTTGCTGAAAGAAAATAACTATGACCCACCTGCAATTTGCTTAGCATCCATTTTTAACCAGTGTCTTCAGAGTCAGAAAGGAGTGGTTAACGGCATCTGTGTATGAAGAGCCAACGTAGTAGTGCTTTGCAGTACTTACAGATGGATGGACATATGTGTGTGGAGGATGAAGCAAAGTTCACAGTAACACCTCAACCACATTTTCACGGAGACATTGAAAAAGAGAGCATGACGACTGCAAAATATATTCACTACAAGCATATGTGAGAGGCTAGACAACAGAGAATGAGAGTTTGCTTTTATAACTGACAAACAAACAACAAGAACTAGGGGAGTTCCAATTCTGATTTGGCAGTGTGAGGGATTCCACAGACCCACTCCCAGCTATCCTGGTGAAAACTGTGTAAATAATAATTTTTAAAGCCTTTGGAAAGTCTTTTTAAAGTCTTTGGAAGTATAGTTTTTATGGCAAGTGAAGAATGATTTGATCAAGAAAATCTACTAGATATTGGTAAGAACTGCCAGAATCTGTGACATCTGAACTAAGACCCAAACTCTTCCTGCCCCTTCCCAGCTAGCAAGACCCAACCTCCACTTGGACTGGGAAAGCCAAGAACACAGGGTTGGATTCCTCTTCCCTAGGATCCCAGTCTTCCCAGGATGGACAGAATAACCTGTTTGCAGCTGCCTCTTATTGAGGCTATGTTTTAGCTAAGTGTGGCTGAGAGGCAGTGAGGACTTTCTTCCATCCAATCCCCACTTGTTAGACTGCTGTTGTGCTTCAGGCCTGACTCTGTTGAGGCTCAGTCATCCATACCCCATCTCATGGGGTGGGAATTTAAAAACCAAGAGAGGCTACCTGAAGAACCTGAAGGTCCTGCCCCAATAATCACCCACCACTCATCTCCTGAAGAGAGGATATCACACAGGGAAGAGGATGCCATTATCTTTATCCTCAACTCCAGAATCATGGCTCAGAGATTTTACTCAAGGAGAGATGCAGGCTGTAGGACAAAGAGCTCTAAATCACTTCCCAAGAACTGACTCCATTTCCAATAGAGTCAAGACGATTTCAAGCCTAAGGGCACCTTCTAAAACAGTGGAAGTTGTGATGAAGAGCAGCAGATAAGGCACTGATAAATTCATTAGAGACTAAACTGTAAGCCAGCTAATTTTCCAGAGAGAAGTGCGAAAAGAAGAAGAGAAAGCTAGTGAGACCTCTCCTGGGATTGGAAAAAACCTCAAACATTGACCTCAGGAACTATTCTTTAAAGGAGATGACCTTTGTTGCCATTTCTCTGCAAAGCAATGTGTGCCCCAGAGCATTGTTGGAAACCATAGAACAGTCACCTTGCAATTAGTGGAGTCTAACAGCTGAGTGTGGTTAGGGAAACAGAAACTCAAAAAAAGCCCTACAGAAACCACTTTAATCCAAGGGTGACTAAGAACATACTCAAGGCTATGCCCGCTGAGAAGCAAGATCTGAGGCATAACTGATACTGAATCTTTTCAAGTCAATGTCACGTTATAGTTGTCCATTATTTCGGTCTTTTTTAGCGTTTCTCAAGCATTGTTTAACATGTTTTTTATTTATAAAACTTCAGTATTGCTATAAGGAAGATTGTATCAGATAATAATAATACCAACAGCAGGCATTTACATTGCACTGAATCTTTAACCACATATTAGCCAACCAATATGTTTTTTTTTTAAGATATTTATTTGTTTGAGAGAGAAAGAACAAGAGTGGAGGAGGAGCAGAGGGAGAAACAGACTCCCCATTGAGCAGGGAGCCCAAAGGTGAGCGGAAATAGGGTCGATGTGGGGCTTCATTCCAAGACCCTAGGATCATGACCTGAGCCGAAGGCAGATGCTTCACCGACTGAGCCACCCAAGTGCCCCTGCCAACCAATATATATTTGTGAGCAGATCTGATTGCTCAGATACTAAGTGCTTACTGTGTGCCCTGAACTAGGTAGGCATTGTGGATATTACCACATTTAATACTCAGAAACATTATGTAGGTACTCATTCTCTTATATGCATAAATCATCTAATACTTTATCTGGCATGAAATCGATCTCATTCTCTTTCTTCTTTTCCATAAAAGTGAACAAAACATACACCTTTGTTTGAAGGAGATTTCAGAAATACCCATTTGACATACGTATACATTGAGTGTGGAGGAAGGGCAGCACAAGGGTCAGTATGCGCAGCAATTCCTGTTTGTGCAGCTTTTCTTTTCTTAAAAAAAATAAATTTATTTTTTATTGGTGTTCAATTTACTAACATACAGAATAACACCCAGTGCTCATCCCGTCAAGTGTCCACCTCAGTGCCCGTCACCCATTCCCCTCCATCACCCGCCCTCCCCCCTTCCACCACCCCTAGTTCGTTTCCCAGAGTTAGGAGTCTTTATGTTCTGTCTCCCTTCCTGATATTTCCCAACATTTCTTTTCCCTTCCTTTATATTCCCTTTCACTATTATTTATAATCCCCAAATGAATGAGAACATACACTGTCCTTCTCCGATTGACTTATTTCACTCAGCATAATACCCTCCAGTTCCATCCACGTTGAAGCAAATGGTGGGTATTTGTCGTTTCTAATGGCTGAGGAATATTCCGTTGTATACATAGACCACATCTTCTTTATCCATTCATCTTTCGATGGATACCGGGGCTCCTTCCACAGTTTGGCTATTGTGGACATTGCTGCTCTAAACATGGGGGTGCAGGTGTCCCAGCGTTTCATTGCATCTGTGTCTTTGGGGTAAATTCCCAACAGTGCAACTGCTGGGTCATAGGGCAGGTCTATTTTTAACTCTTTGAGGAACCTCCACAGTTTTCCAGAGTGGCTGCACCAGTTCACATTTCCACCAACAGTGCAGGAGGGTTCCCCTTTCTCCGCATCCTCTCCAACATTTGTGGTTTCCTGCCTTGTTAATTTTCCCCATTCTCACTTTCCATATCTGTTTGATATTAAAAATTGAAAGTAAAACTATAAGAAGTAAATGGCATATTTATTTTTATGTAAACTTTATGGTTATCATTTTTTGTAGTCTTGATCATTTATGTTCAAATAGGAAAATCTAGAAGAATCCTCAAAATTCAACAACTTGTAGCTACATTTGTCAGGAATAAAATATTTAAGGTAAAATCAATTAGTACTCTTACTTTTATAGCTCAAAGAAGCTCTATTCTTAAATGTATTATATTAAACATACTAATGTTATCAATAAAATAAGTTTATGATTCATGTTTATATCCTTAAGTTAATATAGACTAAAGTCATGTAATAAACCCTTTAAATAGTCATAAAAATCTATTCTCTCTATAATTTCCATTTTTTGAAAAATATCCCCAAATCATATTTTCTCCCATGGCTGAAAAATGTACTTTTCTCTTACCTTTTCTTTTTTTTTTTTCTCTTACTCTTTCCATTTTTTTTAAAGATTGTATTTATTTATTTATTCATGAGATACAGACAGGCAGAGACACAGGCAGAGGGAAAAGCAGGTTCCTCAAGGGGAGCCCAATGTGGGACTCGATCCCAAACCCCAGTATCACACCCTGAGCGGAAGGCAGAGGCTCAACCACTGAGCCACCCAGGCATCCCTACTCTTTCCATTCTTCTACTAATTGAGACAAAGAACTTAACACTGTTTAATGACAATACACAGTTATAGAAAATAAAAGGGTTTCTAAATTAGACTACTTAGTTTTAAATCCCAGCTATTGAAATTTCTAGCTATTGGATTTTGTGGGGTATTTGAACATTAACACTAACTTGTTTATTGTGAAAACAAAAAATTAAATGTGAATTTATTTAATGAATGTTCAGTAAAATGTAGGTGCTATTATTCTTACAATAACTTCAAAATACATTCTCATGCATATTTTGTTTTCAGAAACATTTTCTTTTATTAAAGACAGTGTATGCAGGGCACTTAAAATAAAAATAGTACATATTATTAACTTTATTATCATCACTATACTTATTACTAAAATAGTCTTCATACATACCACTTTTCTAATTTTTCCTATATGCCAGCTTCCTCCACGCTTTTCAAAACCACCATAGCTCTCTACTGCCTTCGGTCAATTATCCCACCAACCACTATCTTATACTCCTGTTTTATCATTCAAACTATTACTAAAAATCTAGACCTTTCACAAGATACTTTCAGAAGAAAAGAAAGCTATCTGGTCATGCACTTCCTACCTGCTTTTAATGAAAAATCACCCAGGAAACAGACTTGGTAGTTTTGTTCTTCCACACAGTTTGATTCAATCGTGTAGGATATCTTAAAGTGTCATTTGATAAAGTAATTTTGCCAAAAGCTAAAAGCTCATTCTTGTTCTCAGTTTTTGAGATTATAAATTCGAATGAGGCTAGGTATTCGTGTGGAATCAACTACATTAGTAGTCAAGCATTATGTTGTATTTGCTCTGGAGGAAAAAACACCTCAATTGTTTCTATCAAATAATTTTCTTTGCCCTGGTAAAGAATTAAAACACTTGATGAGGGATCCCTGGGTGGCACAGCAGTTTAGCGCCTGCCTTTGGCCCAGGGCCCAATCCTGGAGACCCTGGATCGAATCTCACGTCGGGCTCCTGGTGCATGGAGCCTGCTTCTTCCTCTGCCTATGTCTCTGCCTCTCTCTCTCTCTCTCCCTCTCTCTCTCTGTGTGTGACTATCACAAATAAATAAAAATTAAAAAAAAATAAAACACTTGATGACTATACATCACTATTTGACAACACGCTGGGGAGCAGGGCAGAATAAATTGATGTTCCAAAAAAATCTTTTACTAATGTTCACCATGATACTTTCTGTATATACATTTTGGTCTGATTCTCTGAACCATGAGACTTTTAGATTCCGTTGTTCCCACAAACAGAAATTTACCAATATGTTCTGTTACCTATTTGCTTGTTTTACATTATTCTGAGATTGAACAATTAGGTTCCATTTCCTGAAGATGATAATGGTAAGAATTATTTAATAATGATATTTAAATCAAGAACTTGCTAAAACATAAATAAATAAATAAAGTACTTGTTAGCTATTGGTCCATTTTTATTATTTGAGAATATAACAATATATTTATATTAAAAATTCATATTTAATAAATGTTAAAGCCCAGCATGCTAAGGACTTTAGAGTATCCCATCCAAAGCCAGATGCAAAGATATAAAATGGACAGTTTAGTCTTAAAATGAAAACTTTAAAAAATGTAATACTTATTAAGAATATTATGACATGTCTATGAAAATCATAATTAACATCTCAAATATGAAATGCAATTTGAAATATTTTCATGATTTTTCTGTTTCTTTAATGCTATATATCAAAAATATTTATAGACTGCACAGTGAAGAATACATCATTATATAGAGAAAAGCGAGAAATGGTAAATATGCAAAAATCAGACACTAGGAAGAAATGGACCAGGTACCAAAACCCAAACCCTATCTATATATTAGGTCACTAGACAGGGACAGCTGGACCGAGACAAAAGGAGGTGATGGACCTCAGCAGAAGTCTTGGCAATTTGAAGAAGAACATTGTCAAAGGTCATGAAGAAATAAGATAGGATGAATAACAGATTCTTATTTGAGTCAAACATCCTCTTCTGTCAGCAATTCATTTGAGGTTCAGGCTGCTTAATAAAACTGTCAATGCAAAAGATTTCCTTTTTGCCAAGCTTCTGATAGAATTTATTGGGTAAGGTCTTAGGCCTAGGTAAGGTTTTTGTTTATTTGTTTGTTGTTTTTGTTTTTTAATTTTTTGTTCTTTTATCAAGGTTATTTGTCATGGATTATAATCTCCTAAATGGCTGGGACCTGTTTTTTCACTGGTTACACAAAAGCCCAGTCACACATTTTGAACAAGTGACATTTAAGGGCCTCCAGAGGCCTTGACCCTGACTTGAGCATTAACTGTTTTACTTCATAACAAGATGTGTAGCGTAACACTTACAAGTGGCATTATTCTAACAAATTTATTTAATTAAAATCATTTTATTAGTGCACAGTTACATAAAAGTGTGTTCTGCTTTTCCCAAGACACATACTGAACAAAGAAAAGAGCAATAAAATTCTCTTTATAAAATGTGTAGAGTACTTTTAAGATGTTATCGAGCTCATATTTGACAAACTTTGTTCTTTGGAAAGTTTTAGCATGAAAAATAATAGCTGAATGAATTTAATACAATCTCTCAGTCTAACATATAACATTATCTAGTGTGTGAGATTGTATGTTTGTATGCATATTGTGAATTTTCATGATTGAAGATTCTATTTAACTTTAATACGAATTTGATTATAGGGCAACTAATTAGGCAAGTTATCTAATGTCCTTAATAATCTATTAACTGTATACGATTCTATTTATAATCTTGTGCAGATTAATCTTGTGTATAGTTGTTTCAAGTTATATTAGTATTTTATGTAAGTCTGGATACTTAGTGAGCATAGCAATACAGAAAATACTAACGATACACATGGCAAATATACATTTATACATTTAATGAAAACAATTATTTTCATTAAAGAAAATCCTACCCCAAATAAATAACAAAACTTTGTAATAGGAATATTGCCAAGCAGCCTGATTTCCAATTGTTATCATTGCACTCCCTGCCTGAATTTAGGCAGCAACTTAGAATATAGTTTACAATCTTTGCTTTTCTTCCTGAAAAGATCTGTCAGAAGGACAGAAAAGATGTGTCAGAAGTCAGAAGCACACAATCAAATTACCCGAGGTAGCAATAGTTGGTTATAAGAATAGACATGAAATAAAGGAACAAAAGTAACCATGTCAGCAGCCACACAGCTAGGTCTTAAGTAAAACAGTAGGATGCATCCTTGCCTTTCAATACACAATAGGAAAGACCAGGAATCTCATGGTAGTGCCATCCTGTCACCCATTAGAAAAGACATCTGTTTCCTTTATTCTAGAGATTATCATTCCCAGGACTCATGTTCTCAGAGCTCCACTCGTCCATTTGCTTTAATTTTCTTTTCTTTTCTGTATCATCTTCTACAATGATTGCCATTCTTTAAAAATGATTTCTATATCTCTGTCTCTCTGAAATTTGAACTCCTACCCAAGTAAGAAACTTATTAGCTCAATCAATCACCATCCATTCAGTATAGAACTCCATATAAAAGTAATATACAGCATTCACATTCCAGGTCATCTCAAAAATTAGAAACTTCCAATTTTTTTCTAACCTCTGGGTCTATGACTTTTATTAGAGTGATCCATTGGTCAATAAGCAGAGGCTAGCGAAGCATAATCACATGATGCAAAATGAGAGCAATTTTTCTTAAGTGTCAACACTTACAACCACTTTCATCAGAAGGAAATTAGAAGTACAACAGACATTTAAAAGCCTCTTCAACTTCTCTCTGTACACTAACAACACTTACCTATACTTGTTCTCTTCCAAACTTACAATGTTTCTTATATACTCATTTAAAAAGTTTTATTGAGCACTGTCTCTGTGCCTCCCTACCCTCATGAAGCTCATAGTCTACTGGAAAGAACTGATGATATACACCTCATAGAACAGTAGATAATTTGCTTACAGTTATGCTACATTGTATAAAGAAGATACACATAATGTTAGGATACTCTATAAAAGTAAGAGGAAAGACTCTTGAACTCTTAAGTTTGTGTGTGTGTGTGTGTGTGTGTGTGTGAGTATAAATGAAATTTGGGAAACATTTTCCATTATTTCTTCAAATATTATGACAAATTCTTGTCTTCTCCTCAACTTACTTATGTTATATTGTTGGTTCTATTCTCCCACTCCTTGAGACTGTTTTTTTTTTTCAACAAATATTTGTGCTTTTCAGATTGAATAATTTCTGTTGAAATGTCTTCAAGTCAATCTTTACTTCTGCCATATTAAATTTTCTGTTAAGCCCAGCTAGTGACCCTTTTATTTTATATATTTTACTCTTCTGTTCTAGAATCCAAACTTCCTGCTTTCAGCATCTCTAGAATCACAACTTTGGTTTCTACTGATCTCATTTTCTCTTACCTCTGAGCTACACATTTTCTGATTACTTTAGATGCCTGCTATTATTTAATTTTATTCTTAATATGTTTTGTAGACTCTAGAATCTTGTATTTTCCACCTAAGAATGTTGTTCTTGTTGTCCTTATTGCAGTTGTTTCCACTAGCAGACTGTTACATTGGCTGGACTCTCCATACTGTCTGCCCTACAGATTGCTTTCTACCAGGCTCCCTGAGTTCCTCCATGAAGGCACAGTAAAAGGTTATCCAAGATTTAGTTGGAGCATACACATAGACTTTAAGGCTTCTCACCTTGGATTCTTCTTTTTTGGCGTTTCCCTCTTCACTTTCCATTTGCCTTGGGAGCCCCAAGTTGTTTGGGAGAGAGTGTACCCAGGAAAAATATTCCAGAAACAAAAACCTTATACAAGCACAGCCACTTCTTTCAAGATTGTTACCTTTCCATCTTCTTCCTGCTTTTGTTAGGTCTCTAGTTTCAAAAGTTGTTTTCAAAATTATGTCTATAATTCTTGTCATTTTTATCTGCATGTCAGTTGATAGAAGCTATTCTATCATAATCAGAAACAGATTTGCAGATTTATTTTTTTAATTTTATTTATTTATTCATGAAAGAGACACAGAGAGAGAGAGAGAGAGAGAGAGAGAGAGAGAGAGAGAGGCAGAGACACAGGCAGAGGGAGAAGCAGGCTCCATGCAGGGAGCCTGATGTGGGACTTGATCCCAGGACTTCAGGATCATGCCCTGGGCCAAAGGCCAGTGCTAAACAGCTGAGCCACCCAGGGATCCCCAGCAGATTTAAACCTTGCATTGAGGTCTGAAAATATGCTAGGGACAATCCCAATCTTTTAGTATCATTTGAGAACTGATTTGTAACGCAGTATGTGGTCTATTCTGGATTAAGTTCCACATGCACTTGAGAAGAATGTGTATTCAGTTGCATTTGGCATTTCTATACACTAACAATGAGACTGAAGAAAGAGAAATTAAGGAAGCAATCCCATTTATAATTGCACCCAAAACTGTAACACACCTAGGAACAAACCTAACCAAAGAGGTAAAAGATCTACACCCTAAAATCTACAGAACACTTCTGAAAGAAATTGAGGCAGACATAAAGAGATGGAAAAAACATTTCACGCTCATAGATTGGAAGAATAAATATTGTGAAAATGTCTATGCCACCCAGGGTAATTTACATGTTCAGTGCAATCCCTATCAAAATAGCATGGACTTTCTTCACAGAGTTGGAACAAATAATCTTAAGATTTGTATGGAATCAGAAAAGACCCCAAATAGCCAGAGGAATATTGAAAAAGAAAACCAATGCCAGGGGCATCACAATGGCAGATTTCAAGCTGTATTACAAAGCTGTTATCATCAAGACAGTGTGGTACTGGCACAAAAACAGACACATAGATCAATGGAACAGAATAGAGAACCCAGAAATGAGCCCTTAACTCTATGGTCAATAAAGAAGGAAAGACTATCCAATGGAAGAAAGACAGTCTCTTCAACAAATGGTGTTGGGAAAATTGGACAGCCACATGCAGAAGAATGAAACTGGACCATTCTCTTACACCAGACACAATGACAAACTCAAAATAGATGAAAGATCTAAATGTGAGATAAGGATCCATCAAAATCCTAGAGGAGAACATAGGCAAGAACCTTTTTGAACTTGGCCACAGTAACTTCTTGCTAGACACATCTATTAAGGCAAGGGAAACAAAAGAAAAAATGAACTATTTGGGACTTAATCAAGATAAAAAGCTTCTGCACAGCAAAAGAAACAGTTAACAAAACTAAAAGACAACCCACAGAATGGGAGAAGATATTTGCAAATGACATATCAGATAAAGAGCTAGTATCCAAGATCTATAAAGAACTTATTAAACTCAACAGCAAAGAAACAAAAAATCCAATCATGAAATGGACAAAAGACATGAACAGAAATTTCTCCAAAGAAGACATACACATGGCCAACAAGCACATGAGAAGATGCTCCGCATCACTTGCCATCAGGGAAATACAAATCAAAACCACAATGAGATACCACCTCACACCACCTTTCACCAGTGAGAATGGTGAAAATCAATAAGATAGGAAACAAACAAATGGAGAGGATGTGGAGAAAGGGGAACCCTCTTGCACTGTTGGTGGGAATGCAAACTGGTACAGCCACTCTGGAAAACAATGTGGAGGTTCTTCAAGAAGTTAAAAATAGAGCTACACTACGACTTAGCTAGTATTTACTAGTATTTACTAGCTAAGTGTTTATCCCAAAGATACTGATGTAGTGAAATGCTGGGACATCTGCACCCCAATGTTAATAGCAGCAATGTCCACAATAGCCAAACTGTGGAAGGAGCCACAATGTCCTTCCACAGATGAATGGATAAAGATGATGTGGTCTACGTATACAATGGAATATTACTCAGCCATCAGAAAGGACGGATACCCACCATTTGCTTTGATGTGGATGGAGCTGGAGGGTATTATGCTGAGGGAAGTAAGTCAATTGAAGGACAATCATATTATGGTTTCATTTATATGAAGAATATAAGAAATAGTGAAAGGGATTATAAAGGAAAGGAGGGAAACTGAGGGGGAAAAATTAGAGAGGGAGACAAACCATGAGAGACTCTGAACTCTGGAAAACAAAGCGTTGTGGAAAGGGAGGTTGGTGGGGGGATGTAGTAACTGGGGGATGGGCAATGAGGAGGGCACTTGATGGGATGAGCACTGGGTGTTATAGTATATGTTAGGAAATTAAATTTTAATTTTAAAAACGTAAAAACAAACAAACTTTGCAAAGACTCATTTGACTGCCATGTGGCAAAGAGTTTGAAGGGGCAGGTATTGAAAATAGAAAGATGTTAGGAGCCAACTAAAATAATCTGTGGGAGATATTTCAGACTAAAGTCTTGGTAAAAAGATATGAAGTGGGAAAAGTTCAAATATGTTTATAATTGTGATTAACAAGATACTTTCTTCACATGCATTACTAAATTAATTCCTTTGGTATTTCCAGAAACACAAGGACTAGTCAAACCCTTGAAATGAAGACCTGGTCTTTTTTTAATATAAAGAAAATGCCATGTTACCTGAGATCTATAGTGGTATGTTGTTTGTAACATGCAACATTATATTCTATGTCACCCTGAAAGAGATAAAATACATCACTGCCAAATTCAACCTTAATATGCCATTGGGTGTAAGATGCATCATAACTTTAGAGATAATAAAACCTGAGAAAAAAAGTCTCTCCTGAAATCAAGGAAACATTATACTTTATAAAAATTATTCCAAAAGTGCTCTAGTGGATACCTTACTATCTTCTTCCTAACAGCATCCTCATCTTGTTCCAGAAACTGCAATCATGCAGCCCTGTGACTCAGGGGAAGCTGATTATTCTAAGTCAACCATAATTATCTCATCTCCCTTTACAGATATTGATTGAGGGACCCACATTTCATCCAGTCAATGAAGCACATTTCTCTGGGGCGGCTACTGATTTGGGGCCTCTTTTACTAAACTGAACCAATCAAACTCAAGGAAAGACTAGTTTTTGATTGGAGGAGGAATTTTCACTTCAGCTGAGTATGGACAAGGAATTGAACTTTGCTCCAGTTGCAGCTACCAGCCATTCTGCAGATTAGAAGGGAAGTAGGTCCATGATAAATCAACATAGAGAGATGGGCCATCCATAGGGACTTACAGAGAAGTGGAGTCAAACCAATGCTTGGAGACCACCATATCTCTGGATTACTTTCCAGTATGTTTCCTTATTCTTACAGTCAGTTTGATTTAGAGTTTTGATTATTTGCCTCCGAAAGCACCCTAGCCGATATATAGTCCAAGTCAAAACCCAGTACCTCTAAGTTGGTGGTTCATCTATTTCTGACATTTTTAACTGATAACCATCCTCCCTCTCACTTTTTTCTCTCACAATTGGATCTGTCCTTTGCTCTCTTGATAATCATATCCTGACTTTATCTCAACTTTGCTGCTGTTCTCTCTTATTCCTTACGCTAACTTGTCATGACTCAGTCTGACCTACTTAATCTTTTCTGTTTCTCTGTCCAGTGTTGACAATTTACCACTGCTCTTCCTGGGACATGGCCTAGATAGGATTGTTCAACTCAAGTTATTTATTTTCTGTACACTGGCAATAAATCATACTAATTATAAAGGGCACAAATCCAGGTGAAGCATACCAGCATGCTCTCATAGTCCTTATTCCTTGTCCAGAATTGGTTTCAGCAATTAAACATATCCTCTGTCAGAATTGTCCCTTTGGTGTCATCTTTTTAGGAGTTTCCGAAAACACTTAACAGTATTACAACTTTTTGGTCTACACTTTACCCTATAATTTCGGTCCATAATTGCTTCCACAACTAAGTCAGATCTCTGTTTTACTTTTCTTTTCTTTTCTTTTTTTTAATAAAGCTATTGCGTGAATAGCCTAGCTTTATTTTTTTTTTAAGATTTTATTTATTTTTTTTAATTTTTATTTATTTATGATAGTCACAGAGAGAGAGAGAGAGAGGCAGAGACACAGGCAGAGGGAGAAGCAGGCTCCATGCACCGGGAGCCCGACGTGGGATCCGATCCCGGGTCTCCAGGATCGCGCCCTGGGCCAAAGACAGGCGCTAAACCACTGCGCCACCCAGGGATCCCCTCTGTTTTACTTTTCTAGTCAATTCTACATTGAATCACACTTTTTATCTCTTTAAGGTCATATTTTCTTCTTATCTTTAGAATGAACATGTTTTCTTACAATCCTTATTTTCAGGGTGAGAAAAATATTTGTAAAAGATATCTTTTTTATTGTTTTCTATCTATCATACTTCTTTTTTTCCTATCATACTTATTTTTCCTTGCTACCATAAAGGAAATAGCCTTTATGGATATAAAGGAATATCAATTTTGCTTCAGTAGAGAAAAGAAGGAACTTTATTACTAAAATTTTCATCTACTACTTTCTTTGGCTTGAACTACTTTTTACAGAGTATCAAAACTGAGAGAAGGTAAGGAATACACCTAAAATGTTATAGAGGGCAGGATTAAGACCATAATACAAATGTGAAAAGTATTAATCTCAGTCCATGACCTCAGGTATGAAAGAAATCTATTTCTCAATAATTTATCTTAAATTTTATTTCAACTTTTTTTTTCAGTAAGATCTGCACTTTTTTTTTCTATTTGCCAGGTAGAGTATTAGGGATAAGAGGAGGAGTTGTTGGAGATGCTCTTGCCCTCATTTATATCCAGTCTACCCAGAATAGTTAAAAATTTCTCGGATCCATTTTATCTCCTGCTGTGAATACTTGCAGATCACTGCAGTATCCCTTATGCAAACAGATCCACTTCTGTGTCAACTATGTATAAGAATGTGTTCATGTGTGTACAGTGAGTTATTTGCTGAGTGTGTCTGGAGGCAATTTTTAGTGGCATACAGAAGAGGGGGAGAAGTCAATGTGCTGCTTTCCTGAACCACTCTATAAGGAAAGGAATTCTGACGTTGTTTTAGATCCTCCCTAACTAGAAACACAAAAATGTCATTAATAATGACAGAGCTGAACTTAATAAACCTTGCCACATTTCTGGTTTCTTTGCCTTGAACAAGAAACATGGTTTCTGGTGTTTTCAGATCCATAAGCAGTACTTCTAAAATACGGAGTTTTTTATTACATAAATGTATATCCCAAATTTCATCAAGGCATGGGGTATTTAAAAGCACAGGCTTTGAAACGTAATTTTTCTTAATTTCAAATGGCTATCTTAAAAAATAAAATCCCAAGTATTCTAAGTATTCTTTCTCTTCTGTGTTATTCCATTCCTGGAACAGTAAACATAAGAATCTCTTCACTATTACCTGAATAAGAGGAGGAGGTCACTAATGACTAGGAGAAACACACTGATTATTGTAATAAAATACTACTCTATTATATCAACATTGACTTCTAGTTTGTCTCCCTACTCTCAGTATTTTTTCTTATTTTCCTAAACAAATATATTTAAAAAAAACACTCTAATAATATTTATGCCATATTTATCTTCCTCAAATACCACTTTCATCATGCAACTGGTCCTTTGCTCCCAATTTCTAGAGAATAAAGTCTAAAATATTTAGCTTGGCATTCAGATCCTACACTATATCACTCCAACTTACATTTCCATTTTAATTTCTCTTAACTTGTCTGTAATAAATATTTATCCCCCACTCCCACCCCGGCACAACAGCCTATTTGTTATCTCCATCTATTAAAAGTCCCTAACCTTGAAAACATCTCAAATCTGTTTCTTCCCTGGTGCCTTCTTTAATCACACCAGCGAAAAATGATCTTTTCTCCCTAGAAACAACAGTAATGCTTGCCTGGATTACAACCATGGGTCTTAACTGTAAAATGTCTTGAATATTTCTCTTGTTCAATGTTTTTACAACTTATTCATGAAGATAATGCCCGAAACTAGATATCCCAGGTCATCTCTCATCTTACTATCTACAATATGTTTCCCACTGAGTAGCCACTTAAATAACATTGTTTGACAGATTTGGGCTGGCTAGGAGGTTCAGTCAGTTAAGACTCTTGATTTCAGCTCAGGTCATGGTCTTGGGGTTGTGAGATCTACACCCACATTAGGCTCTGTGCTCAGCACAAAGACTGGTTGATATTCTCTCTCCCTTTCCTTTTTCCCCTACCCCTGCTCATGCTTGTGCTCATTCCCTCTCAATAAATAAACAAGTAAATAAATCCTAAAACATGTATCTATATAGATATAGATATCTATATCTATGTAGAATAACTTGTTTGAGAGATTTATCAATAATCTCTCAATTTTATGTAATAAAACCAGAGAAGAACTTTCTATTTTTGTTCACTGGCCATTTAGTCTTAAAATACATAATCCTGCTTCACATATGTGATAAATACTGAAATACAGAATAAAGGATTTATAACCATTCGCCTCATTGTCTCATTTGCTACTCCAATTCATCCAAAAACATCACAAATAAACAAGAGAAAGAACCAAAATTATACACCCTAACTCTCAAAAACTTCTGATGAAAATAACCAATAAACTGTTACCTGTCACATAGAACTGAGTGTCATGGTCACTTCTGATTTTATGAAAGAAACTTTTAAAAATACAGTACTTTTCATGTCTCCTAAATATGAATATGAAAAAGTTCATTTGAGTCTATTTTTTATGCCTCATGCAGCACAAGTGAAGGAAGCAATGATGAATATTGAAACAAGTCAGAGATATTCTGTCACTCTTTCAGATGAAATAGTGTTGGAAAAATCTGCAGAGGGAGAGAAATGTACCTTCTCTTTAGTGATTCTACTTAATCCCCAACCCACATACACTGATGATAATAACAATCATAATAACAGCAACAACAATCAATTTAGAATAGCTATTCCAAGTTTAAAATATGCAATGCAAGCAGATCTTCATGGTTATTAATAAAATATTAATTACATTTCATTTAATAATTCATCATTCATATATTTTGTTACATATTTATGTTACAACTTTGTCCTTTTCAGACATAATACTAATGAGTCCAAAGATGAAACTCTGGAAAAACTCACATATATTATAGTTGTGGAAAGTATAAGATTCTGGCTAAAGCATTTTCCCATCACAGACTCAAAACCTAAACAATTCTCATAAACATTTTTATGCCCCATATCAAATTTAGAATTAGTCACAAATATACAATAGCATAGGGTTTAGAAATACTGACATTAATCCAAAATATGCTAATTAATGCACACTAATAAATGCAAACTATGCTAATCACTATAAGTTTGCAAATATGAGCCTCATATTATTGTTAAATGCTTTATGGTTACTGGCTAGAATATTTAAATGTAAATCACAGAGCTAATCATTAGAGTGGCATACCTATATATCATATAACTGAAAGACAGGGATGTTAAAATTCAATTTATTAATGTTAAATGGGATTTTCCTTAAGAATATCCAAAAAAAGATGACCAGCCAACCATACGGTAGATGAATCTGATTTTATATGCATTGATGTCATTAAAGATGATAGATAAACAGATGGGAAGATGGGCAAACCAGAAGCCATTCTCTTTCAGACACACTTCACTCTAAGTGCAAAATTACACACACATATACACACACCCCTAAACACACACTTGTGTGCATGTGTTTACTGTATAAAATTGTTGCTAGATTCCTCTTTAAGAACCATAAAACAATGTTTTTCTAAGGCAATTATCTGGAACAATGAGAAACAAGAAGCAAAGCCTTTGAGAACATAGATATTCAAAATCAATTAAATTCATTCTGGAAGTTATATATCAGATTCATTTGTTGATCAAAAGAAAAATTTCAAATTTCACAGATTTCTCCAATTCCTTTATGACATTTCCATTTGAATACCAGATAGTATTTTGATTAAAATTATTGTTCAACAGTAGATCCCTTCAAATATAGCTTAAAAAGTCTCCTCAATAATGTTTACAACTGATGTGACTTTAGGAAATTTTATAAATATTTCTTAAATTTAGAATTCCTTTATTATGTCACTGAAATCCATCCTCTATATGCATCCACTCATCTATCCATCCATTCATCCTCAGGAAAATTTTTAAAAAAATTAAATGGTGCTTTGTTTAAATGAAGATGAATGGTAGAAATTACAGATGGATGGAGACAATAGTATCTACTTAAAGAATTTATCTATATAAAAGACTATATAAAGTCTTAAATTGAGGGGTATGAGAATTTTTAAAAATTAATTTGAGGCATTCGAACTAGATATAGATGGTATGCTTGGGGTGACTTCTGAATTTTACTCTATGCAAATTTTTAAAAATTCACCCCATTCTTGATTGCTTTGTACAATAAATTTATAGAATTTGGATTGGAAGAAAGGTTTCTAAAGGGCTCCTTACTAATCATTATTTTAAAAAAATATTTTATTTAAATTCAATTTGCCAACATATAATATAACACCCAGTGCTCATCTCATCAACATTCTTATTCCAGACCCAATTAACGTCATTTTTTACTTGAAGACAGGAACAAAATCTCTTCTTCAAATATTTCTTATCCATGGGATAGTTTTCCCCCATTTTATTAGCTCTTGGCCAGTAGTTTGATTGTTTGTTAATTTATCTATTGCTTTCATGCATATTTTAATATTTAGGATGAATGGTATATTATTCATGTAGAAGGGCCTTCTCATCCATTCATGGCCTCATCTGATTATCAAAGTAATCCTGTGAGATAGTGAAGGCTAACATTGTAATCGTCACTTTACTGACAAAAAAGAAAAGAGGGGCAGAGAGCTGACTTGATTTCCTACAGATCACACAGTTAATCAGTGATGGGACAGAGAGAACTTGGAATCCCTGCAGGTATTCTCAAAATAATATCAAATTCTAGGTTATGAATATGAAGATAAATTTGAATTGTTCCTTCTGGAACTAATTCTTCCCTCTGGACTACTTGAGTTTCAGCTAATCTGTTCAATTCCTCTAGAAATTATTCAGAGTATATATGGCATCAGGAGGCTATAAAATATATTGTTGTATTTCTCAAACTAATATCATTTCACTGCCCCCCTCAACACTACTACCATTTCCAAACACCATTCTTATTGTTATTTAATTTTTTCTTCATCTTAAAAAGAAAACATAAACTTTAGTCTTCCTCACAAAATATCTAAGGTATTAATGGTTTGATGTGATATATGTGAGATATATATATACATGTTTGTTAGTACAGAAGTCACACAATAACTAAAAAATAAATTCTGACTCATTTATTTACCTATTTCTGTGTTTCTGGAAAATAAGGTCTCAAAATCTTGGTTTTCTTGGTATTATTTTAAAATAATAAAACCTGCCTAGAGTGAATTGTTTAGATATGAATAATATATGCCAGGTGTCTGGCACAGTGAAGCCGCTCAGTAAATTACCTTAATTTATTTTAGACTACAAACTTTAATCCATTAGCACTTCTTAAAATATGTCGGGTTTTTTTTTAAGATTTTATTTATTTATTTGAGAGAGACAGCATGAACGGTGGGGAGGGACGAAGGGAGAGAGCAGACTTCCTGCTGAGCAGGGAGCCCAACTCAGGGCTAGATCCCAGGACCCAGGATCATGACCTGAGCCCAAGACAGATGCTTAACTGACTGAGCCACCAGCACCCTGATATGTTGGTTTATTAAACTTGTTTCCACTATCCATTGTTACTCTACTTATAATAATTACTTACTCACTTCCTACAATTTAAAAGCCTCCCAGTCAGTCTGGTCTTTCTCTTATTTATTTTTATTTTTTTATTTTTTGGTCTTTCTTTTCAATCTTCTTCCTCCTCAGTGTATCCTATAAAATATCCTAAATAATTTAATCACATTAGACATGTTTCCAAATTTTTTTCCTCTGCTTTAGAGTAAATATAATTTATCTTATGACATGGTATTTCATAATATGATTTATATGTAAATGATATTCATAATATGATTTATATATAAATGATATTCATAATATGATTTTTATATAAATTCCAGGCTTATCACCACTTTTACCCCTTCATACAGGTGGACCAAACAAAGCTGGTCCACCAGCTGGTCCAAAATAAATTATCTTTCCCATTTTGCCCCCAAGTAATCCTCTAGCTTCAAGCTAAGTTTGAATTTGTAATACCCTCATCCTGAATTTCCCTCAAAAATGCCTTGAATATTCTTTTTTAAAATTTAAATTCAATTTGGTTAACATACACTGTATTATTCATTTCAGAGGTAGAGTATAGTGATTCATCAATTGCATATAACACCCAGTGATCATTACATCAAGTGCCCCCCTTAATGTCCATTACCCAATACCCCATGCACCCTCCCCCCTTCCCTCCAGCAACCCTCCATTTTTTCTCTATAGCTAAGTCTCTTATGATTTGCCCCTGTCTCTGTTTTCATCTTATTTTATTTTCCCTTCCCTTCCCATATGTTCATCTGTTTTGTTTCTTGAATCCCACATATGAGTGAAATCATATGGTATTTGTCTTTCTCTGACTTATTTCACTTAGCATAATACCCTTGGTTCCATCATTGCAAATGGCAAGATTTCATTTTTTGATGGCTAAGTAATATTCCATTGTCTATATGTACCACTTCTTTTTTATCCATTCATCTGTCAATTGATATCTGGGCTCTTTCCATATTTTGGGTACTGTGGACACTGCTACTATAAACATTGGGTGCATGCACCCCTTCGAATCACTGTTTCTATCTTTTGGATTAATACCGACTAGTGCAATTGCTGGGTCATAGGGTAGTTCTATTTTCAACTTCTTGAGGAACTTCCATACTGTTTCCTCAGGGGCTGCATCAGTTTGCATTCCCACCAACAGTGTAAGAGGGTTCCCCTTTCCCTGCATCCTTGCCACCATCTATTGTTTCCTCACTTGTTAATTTCTCAGCCATTTTGACTGGTGTGAGGTGGTATCTTGTGGTTTTGATTTGTATTTCCCTGTGGTCAAGTGATGTTGAGCATTTTTTCATGTGTCTGTTGGCCATTTGTGTGGCTTCTTTGGAGAAATATCTGTCATGTCTTCTGCCCATTTCTTGACTGGATTTTGGTTTTTGGGTGTTGAGTTTGATAAGTCATTTGCAAATATCTTCTCCCATTCTGTAGGGAGAAAATTTTTGAAAAGTTTCGTTGACTCTTTCCTTTCCTGTGCAAAACCTTTTTATCCTGATGAAGTTTTAATGGTTCATTTTTCTGCTTTTGTTTCCTTTATCTTTTAGACGTGTCTAGCAAGAAGTTGCTGTGGCTGAAGTCACAGAGGTCCTGCTATGTTTTCCTCTAGGATTTTGATGGATTCCTGTCTCACATTTAGGTTTTTAATCCATTTTGAGAAATGCCTTAAGTATTCTTGACTCTTTAATCCTTTATGAAATTTAAGATTCATTTCATCAAGTTCCAAAAATAACACTATTGGGTTATAACTAAAATTTTCTTGAGGGGTGCATGGGTGGCAGTGGTTGAGTGCCTGCCTTCAGTTCAGGGCATGATCCTGGGGTCCTGGGATCAAGTCCCACATCGGGCTCCCTGCATGGAGCCTGCTTCTCCTTCTGCCTGTGTCTCTGCCTCCCTCTCTCTCTTGTGTTCCTCAAGAATAAATAAGTAAAATTAAAAAAAAAAGAATTTTGTTGAACTTATAGGTTGATTTCAGAATAAATTATTTCTTTATAGTATGAATGCATGTTATCCATGATGATCTATGTCCCTATTTATTTAAGTCTTCTTTAATATCCCTTAATACAATTTAAAATTTTTAATGTTTTATTAATGTACTTAGGTGTTCTGTTACTCCTGATTATACATTTGCTTAAAATAGCCATTTGCTGTTGGTGTATAGAAATATAATAATACTAATTTTAATCTTATATCCAGCGAGCTTGCTAAATGCTCTTATTACATTCAATAATATATCTTTGGATTATTTTAGTTCTTTAATTAAATGCTCATAACACCTGCAAGTATCACTAGTGTGCACTTCCTTTTCCAATCTGTATACTTTGAACCATAGTTTAAGCCCCCAACACAATGTTGAATAGAGTGATGATAGAATTTGTTCTATCTAGTGCTAACCCAGGAAAACAAGTAATTAATTTGTGGAGAAAATCCCAGGGAAAAGAAGCAGGAGATCAATAAGAGGAAAAAAACAGTACAAAGGTGAATAATTGATCACCTGTATGACAAGTGGGGCTTGGTACCATTGAGATAATGTGAGATATTATGAAGATTACGTCCCACAGTTGTTCACTTGGGAGAAGAAAAAGAGGAGCATTTATTCTCTGACTCTTGTCCTCCATTGCTTAAGAATGGTTCATGAGATATTAACCCACTCATCCTTTCTGGCTGCACATGCATGCCTGCCACTTCCATCTCCACAGGTCTCCCTATTCATGGTGTTAGGAAAATCCCAAGACAGACAGAGAAAATATGTGGGCTAGCTGAGGCAGTTGGTTGTAGTTAATTATTATTATTATTTTACATATTTGGGGGTTTGGTTTCTTAACAATTTCTGTAGGATTTTTTTTGCATCTACAGTGATGAATGAAATAGATTTGGAATTGATCGTTTTGTATAGTTTTGTCTGGTTTTCATGCCAAGTTGATAATGGACTCAGAAGCCATTAGAGAGCATTCCTTATTTCCTCTTTTCTGTAAGGGACTGAATAAGCTTGAAAAGATGTTTTGGAAAATCTGTAAAGCTCTCTAAAATTTTCTGAGCCTAGTGTTTTGCTTGTGGGAATATTTTAAACTAGTGTTTCAATTACTTTAATGTGCATAGTATTATTTGTGTTGCTTTCCTTCCTTGATTCATTTGTAATAATACATATTTTTGTAAGAATTTTAATTTAATCAAAAGATTTCAAAAATGTTGGTAAAACCCCCTGGCATATCACCTCCAGTGAAACATCTTTTAATACTAGTATTATTTATTTGTGTTTGTTTTTCCCTTGATTAGTTTTTTTTTTAATTAATTTTTATTGGTGTTCAATTTACCAACATACAGAAAAACACCCAGTGCTCATCCCGTCAAGTGTCCACCTCAGTGCCCGTCACCCATTCCCCTCCAACACCCGCCCTCCTCCCCCCTTCCACCACCCCTAGTTCGTTTCCCCGAGTTAGGAGTCTTTATGTTCTGTCTCCCTTCCTGATATTTCCCAACATTTCTTCTCCCTTCCTTTATATTCCCTTTCACTATTATTTATATTCCCCAAATGAATGAGAACATACACTGCTTGTCCTTCTCCGATTGACTTATTTCACTCAGCATAATACCCTCCAGTTCCATCCACGTTGAAGCAAATGGTGGGTATTTGTCGTTTCTAATCGCTGAGTAATATTCCATTGTATACATAAACCACATCTTCTTTATCCATTCATCTTTCGATGGACACCGAGGCTCCTTCCACATTTTGGCTATTGTGGCCATTGCTGATAGAAACATCGGGGTGCAGGTGTCCCGACGTTTCGTTGCATCTGAATCTTTGGGGTAAATCCCCAACAGTGCAATTGCTGGGTCGTAGGGCAGGTCTATTCACATCCACAAAGGCAAAAGAAACAAAAGCAAAAATGAACTATTGGGACTTCATCAAGATAAGAAGCTTTTGCACAGCAAAGGATACAGTCAAAAAAACTAAAAGACAACCTACAGAATGGGAGAGGATATTTGCAAACGACATATCAGATAAAGGGCTAGTTTCCAAAATCTATAAAGAACTTATTAAACTCAACACCAAAGAAACAAACAATCCAATCATGAAATGGGCAAAAGACATGAAGAGAAATCTCACAGAGGAAGACATGGACATGGCCAACATGCACATGAGAAAATGCTCTGCATCACTTGCCATCAGGGAAATACAAATCAAAACCACAATGAGATACCACCTTGATTAGTTTTGACAGAAGTTTGTCTCCCTTTAAAAAAAATTTTCCAAAAAATAATTTAGCTTTGTTAATGTTCATGGTAAGTTTAGTCTATTTTTCCTTTCTTAATTTATTAGGATGAGCCCTTAGCTCATAAATTTAGAAACCCTATCTTCTAATAAAAATGATTGGGGCATATATTTCTTTTAAAGCATTTGTTTTGCTGCATCCTACAAATTTTGATATATAGTGTTTTCATTATAATTAACTTTCAGTTATTTGTATTATAATTATTTTTTATATCATGCATAGTTTAGCAATATGTTTTTGTAATTTCTAAATATGTGGGACAGTTTCATGTATGATTTTGTCATTAACTCCAAAGTAAATTACACTATGATCAAAGATTATGATCTTTGTAATACCTGTCTTTGAAGTTTTCTGAGTTTTTTTTTTCCTGTGGCCTAGTACATGATCGATTTTTTAAAATATTTTATTTATTTATTTGAGAGTGAGCAGGCACACATGAATGGGGGCAGAGGGAGAGAGAGAGAATCTCAAGTAGACTCTGAGCTCTGCACAAAGCCTGAGGTAAGATGCATTACACATCCTTGAGATCATGACCTGAGCTGAAAAAAGAATCCAATGATTGGCCAACTATGCCACCCAGGTGCCCCAGGTGCATGATCTATTCTTTTAATCATTTTGCATGCTGCTTGAAAAAGTGTCTCTTTATTGTTATATGTAGAACTCTGTGTCCATTGAGGCAAGTTTGTTAATTATGTTGTAGAGATCTATATATCCTCTGCTTATTTAGATTCCTTAATCATCAATAAATAGGAACTATGTGTTGAAACTACTACTAAAATGATAGATTTATCAGTTTCTCCCTGTAATTCCCTCAATTTTTGCTTCATTTACTTTGAGGTTATTTTAAATATACAGATACATATTTATGCATATAATATCTACAAATTCCTGGCAAATTAAAACGGGATCATTATATAATGGCACTCTGTACTTCAATAATTTTGTCCTTTTAACATTTTTTTAAAGATTTTATTTATTTATTCATGAGAGACAGAGAGAGAGAGAGAGAGAGAGAGAGAGAAGCAGAGATACAGGCAGGGGAGAAGCAGGCTCCGTGCAAGGACCTAATGTGGGTCTCCAGGATCACCCTGAGCTGAAGGCAGATGCCCAACTGCTGAGCCACCCAGCATCCCAATAATTTTGTGTCTTTTTATTTTTTTTTAAAGATTGTCTATTTTGATAAGCAAGTTTTGGGCATCCTCTTAAATGTGCTTGAGGCAAGTCCTTAACTTCTCCACCCTAATCCCAGCCCTGATCAGAAGCATAAGCATCACCTGGGAGTTTTTAGAAATGCAGGATCTCAAGCCCCATCCCAGACTGATCATGGAGCAATTCATGCACGTTAAAGTTTGATAAATGTCCTTTTTTTAAAAAAAAATTTTTATTCATTTATTTATGATAGTCACAGAGAAAGAGAGGCAGAGACACAGGCAGAGGGAGAAGCAGGCTCCATGCACCGGGAGCCCGATGCGGGACTCGATCCCCAGTCTCCAGGATCACGCCCTGGGCCAAAGGCAGGCGCCAAATAATTTTGTGTCTTAAAGTATATTTTATCTAACATTAATATAGCTTTTTGTGTTAGTATTCATGTATAATATCTTTATTTCTGCTTTGTCCTCCAATGTTTGCCTATCCTTATATTTTAGGTTTCTCTTGTAATTAGCACATGGAAAGATTTTGGTTCTTATTCACATGTGTCAGAATCTTTCAACCAATTAAGTTTGCTGTCTATATTATAGTTATTAATGTTTTTAGACCTGTTACTCTCACTTTATTTTTCACCTTATTTTTTCTTTATGTTCATTTTATGTTTCTATTTAATATTTTCTTTTTAAAATTGATAACTCTATCTTTTAATAAGATTAGAAATTCATGTATTTTCACACTTTTTCATCTTCATTTCCTACTTTCTCTTCCAATTTAAATACATATAAAAATGTAATGAGTTTCTCACAATCCTTCTGATACTGTGTGTTTAATAAATTTTTTATCATGTCTTCATATTAGAATGACAATTTAAAACTGTTGATTCTTCTTTGTGTCTTGTTATTTTGACCTGTGTTAATTTCTTCAGAGGCATCAGCTACATTTTTCAGGCAATGAGAATTAAAGAGGGCTAGAACCCAATGTCTGTCAGCCTGATAAATCCTAAGGAGTGGAGTAGAAATTACCAAGGGTAAAGACTTCTAGGCAAACTGGATTTGATCACTTTCATCCTGTAAAACAAACCCCCCTATCAAGCATTCACTCTTCACCATCCAGGAATATATTCATTTCTAAACCCTGGAGTTTGAAAAGAGAAGATCAAGAGACATTTGATGAATGTCAATCTCAGTTCTTTGTAAGTAAAGGGCTTCACCAGTTACTCTACTTATTCCTGGACCCACATGTGGGAGGCAGCATTATTTGCCCACAAGCAATCGTCCAGAAGCAAGATAAGAAATTCTAACAACTTCACGGGTTGTCTGGGTGGCTCAGTCAGGTAAGCATCCCACTCTTGATTTTAGCTCAGGTCACGATCTCAGAGTTGTGAGATCCAGTCCCCTGGTAGGCTCTGTGCTAGGCGTGAGGCCTGCTTAAGATTCTTTTTTCTCTGTCTCTCTCTGCCCCTCTCATGCCCTCTTTCCCCCTCTTAAAAAAAAATTCCAACAACTCCTACTCCATTTAAACCCCAAGAGTTTTTAACTGCTGCCTTATCTACTCTCCACAGAGTTTCAAACTTCCAGTTTCCCAGAGATCATAACAATTTCTTCCATTTTCCCTGCTCAGATTTTTCTGAAGCCAAACTTGGGGAAAGGGGCCAGCAGTCCTGCGAATTCCATCTCTTAGAACTGGAACCCATATTCACTATTCATTGAGCAGATATGTGGCAATATCTTGTTATGTGTCTAAAGGGAGGATGTTTACATTTCTTGCTTCCCTATCACCCAAAACTATAAGTTTTCTCATGCCCCAAGGAAGCCCATCATCTTTCCCACATTTATATAGATAGATAGATGATAGATAGATAGATAGATAGATAGATGATAGATAGAAAATCTCACATTTAAGTGGATCACCATGCCCTGCCACCCTGCCATGGTACACTGATGAACAGTCTCCCTGGAAGAACCACAAAAGCCTGATTTTGCTGCATTTGCAACAAATACACTAATACGTAGGCCACATTCTAGAGCAAAGGAATTAGAATTTTTCTAAATGTGGCCAGGGCACCTATATTTTTTAAAACTCCCCTGAGTGATTCTGATGCCTGATTAGATCTAAGGACACTGAGAGGAGAAATACATGAAATCCAATTAACCCTAGTCATGACTATCAGCAGGTTAATACCTTGCTGGAGTTGTCAACTGCTGTTTTACTAATTTGTGGCTTAGCATATACAATCTCCTATTTTTCCTTAGTCTTTGAATTTATGATTAATTTGTATTTCCAATTAAATTGATATAATTATACATATATACATTTACACAATTATATACACATATAAATAATTACATATTTACACATGAATACACACGTATTATCTCTTGTACTAGAATATAACCTTCAAAAGCCAGGGACTTTTATCTATTTTGTTCTATGTTAGACTGTGTCACATCTAGCTAGGAGATGGGACATCTTGGGAGTGACAGCCTCCATGGGGAGTATGCTTTTAGCACTAGCATTGTTTAAAATTCCCAGCATATGATGAAGATAAAAAGCAGATTTCTAGTTGATTTTATTATTGTTTTAAAGAAATCTCTACTGGCAATGCTTCCCTTACTGCTTGTATTCACCTCTCCCCACCAATTTGCTGTTCCTGGCACATCATAGGGCTCTGTAAATGTTCATTGACTAATCATATAAATGAATATAAGATGCTCAATAAATACTTGATGAGGGATTGAAGGATGGATAGATAGACAAAAGAGAGAGTAAGTGAACAAATGTATTCTTGCCTGCATAAGTGAATGCATGAACTTCTTCAATATGCTCTGGCTCTGTTCTTTAGACTTGAGGATTCTGATGTTTGATCTCAAGAGCAAGGTTAAGACTTGCTTTGGTAAGAGAAAAAAAGTTCTCTAAACATGATAGTCTGTAGGAAACTGCTCCTTCCAACCTGGGAGTAAGATCAAAGCAATGTTATAAAGTGAATACAGGCAAAAGACGGAGATGGAAAAAAAATCCTTTAAAAAAAAAAAAAAGAAGGAGAAGAAAAACGTAGTAAAAGGCAAAGCAAATCCTAAGACTGAATACACATAGGAGTAAGATCACAGTTTTCCTCCCCTTCAACAAGAAAGAGAACACATAAAAGAGAAGAAAAGGGAAAGGGTAAATGTTATAAATAGCAGCAAAAATAAGATAATGAAAGCAAGGGAAATGGAATACCATGGTGAAGGAGAGGAAGAAATAGAATCCTCAAGGAAGGAATAAAGCAAGCTAGCAATGAAGCAGATTGTAGGGCTCTGATTGTATTTCATTTATAACCGTTCTTACATTTTATTATATTTCTCTGGCAGGAGTCCCACATCTCTTTATGTCTGAAGGAAGGGGTGGCAGAAAAATGTTGCTCTGGGGACCTGAGATTTATTGCCTTGTACACTTAGTGTTAGCCTGATTTTTTCCCTTTAAATTACATGCCACTGTCATGTTCAAAATAAAAGCTTAAGATGGACTGCATACTATGTATCACTGTAAGAACTGCTCTTATTAAGAGTAAAAAACCAAAGCAAATTTGGTTTTATTCTAAGCAAATCAGTGATGTGATACCAACTTCTATACCTTTTTTATTTTATCATAACTGTGCCTTCATTGAATGACATAGAACGGGTGATTTTCTCAGTAAGTGAAACAACCCATGGGAAATGTGCAACCATTGCAGTGATAAGCTCGGTTTTGAATCTAGACAGACCTGGATTTATATGCCAGTGACCTTGGGCAAGTTACTTAAATTAACTAGGCTTCAGTTGCCTTAGGTATAAATAGGGGTATTTACCCCATTATGCTGGTTATGAGGATTAAATATTAAATGTATATAAAGATGTTAGCATAGTAACTGGCATGCCACTCAAAATAATGAGCATTTTTAAAATTTTTAAACTGATAATAATTTCTTCACCATTCTAAGATTTGCTTCAAGAAAGTTAACTGAATCTTAAGTTTTTATAAATTCACATTCAGAGTTAAACCAGCCAATGAAAGGGAAAATATAATTAACTACTTCTATTCTTTATAGCTAACTGAACGAAAGATGCATTTCTTTCGTATATAAATATAATATAAATATTATATAATTATATAAATATATATAATATAAATATATAATATTATATAAATTATATAAATATAATCGAAAGATGATTATATTTTCTTATTGCCTAAATTCTTTTTTGTTAATTGAGATATACTTGGCATATGATATTATATTAATTTCAGATGTACAACATAATGCTCCAACATTTGAATGTACTGCAAAATTATCACAATACGTCTAGTTAGCATCCATCACTATACATGGTCACAGAATTTGTTTTGTCTATATTCTTGATGGTCTGGCATTTAAGTCTTGTTCCTGGAGACACCACCCCTCCCATGATTAGTGAATTGTTAAAGATAGCAAACGACTCCCCTGGGAGTATGTCTTTGATATGCAAACCAACCAACCCAGAGCCCACCTCCCCAACCATCTCTTTTATTAAACTCTCATACATTAGGCCAGTATTTCTCCTGCCATAAATCACCCAGGGCTAGGTACCAGACAACTGGGGACCACCCTTCCAGCCAAGAGCCAGCCAGAATGATTCAAACTATCCAATCTTAAAACTTTACTGGGCTTAACTACCCATTTCTTCCTGTGAAAACTCCACTGAAGGCTCTGGCCCACCATCTTCCCTTTCACCCCTCTCCTCCTGACCAATCCAGGTCCTGTCCCCATGTGGCCCTGGGTGGCATGCTGTTCTTCCTGCTGTTTCTAGAAATCTGTGAGTAAATTTCTTCCTTCATGACAATCATTTGCACATCTGCATGTTTTACCGTATTTGACTGAAACAAAACCCAGGTACATTTTAACACAGGAAAATAAATGTACTCCGCAGGGTCTCCCTCAGAGAAGCATTCTATCACTTCCCTTACTTTGAATCCATTGTATCATTTCATGGAACCTTCTGTCCATCTGAGACAGACCCATTAGCTGCTCACCATGAGAGCCCTGTCCTAGCATCAATAACCTCTGTGCTTGGCTTACAGACATCTGCACACAGAGCCTCTGACAATTTTCTTAGCAAGTTCCACTCCTACTTGATACTCCTTTAAGTCTTGTGTCAATTTTTTTTTAAGTTCTCATTTTTAGAAATGTCATCTCTTTTGGGCACCCAGTGAAAGAGCTCCAACCAACACATCATAGAGCCTTATTCAGCTTTCAAGCTCTGGAAACTTAAAATCCTCTATTCTTTTAATAACTTCTATGTACTTTTGATTCCTTTCACTTCTAGGGAGAAATTCCTCCATACAGCACTTGTCCCTTGTTCTCTTACTTTTCTTATACTAAATACCATGTCTCTATTTTAAGTATATATCCCTCCATATCTACCTGAACACCACGATTGGCCATGTTATTCATCCAAGCACTTCAAAATCCCTGAATTGTCTATCCTAGATGCATTGCAAGCCTCACTGCCTGCCTTTTAATCCTTACTCTGAGTAGCCCTGCATTTTTAGAGTATACTGACCTAATTTGGGCCAAATCAAATAAAGGCAGCCAGCTCATCTGGATTCCCCTGTAACTTAGCAATTATTCAATTACTTCTTGTTGGCTCTCTTGTGTACTCTGCATAGTAACTGGCTCATAAATTTCCCACACTCTTCAAATCTCCAGGCTAATTTGCACTTCCTTCATCTTCAGCAACTATTCTTGTCTCATCTATTAAGGAAGGTCTTCTCATGTTACTGTCTTAAATATAAATATTTACCCATTCTTTCTTTTTCTTCCCACTGTCTCAAAACCCATATTTCACTTTAATTCATTTCTCTTACCCTCTGTGAGACCCATGTATTATCTAACACTCACTCAGTACCAAGTGATTGAAATCCAATTTAAAATTAAGGCAATAATAAGAATGCATAGGTTCATTTCAATAAAAATCCCACAGGCATAACTGGCTTCAGGAACGAACTGATACATGGATTAAATGTTGCCTTGATGACTCTGTTTTTCCTCATTTCCCCCCTGTGCATTCTGCTGTAGTGACTTCAATTTCAATCCCCAGAGAGAAGACCTAAGAAATTCCTAGGTCACATCTCTTAACAGCTATCTGGTAACTTTTCCTATCCCTTTTATTAGCACCTTTTTTACCTTTTAAAATTTTAAGTGTAGGAAACAATGCACAGAAGACTTTTTTTCTCTTTTCCTGTATATAGTCTCTACAGCTTCAAATATCACCTCTCTAATATGAATCAATACCCACATTATCTCTCATACCTACTCATCCACAGCTACAAATAGCTTTGACATCTACTTCCTCAGTGTCTCTGCCATGTCCGACTCATTTTGTGCTTAAATCAAATTTATCAATTATCCTCAAAGATAATTTTGTTTTCTATATCACTATTGGTAATGCTATTGCCATCTTAGTTATATAGGGTATAAATTCTTTAATCAAAGAACCCAGAAAGCAACATATTCTCTGAAATAACAAGTACTAAAAAAAGTTTGATGAATTGATTTCTTGATTCTACACTTTTAACAGTCCCATATCCATCATTTTGTCAAATTTTATACATTCTGTGGCTGAAATATCATTCATAATTACCACTATTGCTCCATTCTATAAATATTTCCAGACTTCCTCATACCTCAGTTCAATAACTTCTTCCAATGGTCTCCAGCCTCATTTTTCCTTCCATTTCTAATCTGTTCTCTACAGCTAGATTACTTTTAAAGAAATGAGGCTATAATTATGATATACGTCATCAAATAAAACATACACTATCAAAAACCTTCAATTCTATCATTTGTCACATAAAATTCAGTCATACTATCTTAACATTTATGTCCTTATATGATAATTACTATTATCCTAACAAACCTGTACTACCTATTATTTCTAGAACCCTGTATTCTCTAATTCTTTTGTTACCCTTCATTTTCTTTTCTTATATAGCCACAGTGAAAACTTTATTCTCAGCTCAGAATTTTGTTCAGATCTCTATTAGAGTATTACCCTAATTCTACACTTTTTAAAAGATATTTTCATACAAGTATTATCTACTCTTCTTGAATCCCATACTTTTGAGGGCAAAGGACATTTCTGATTTATCATTTTACCCCCTATAGCATCTATCTTAAAGCCTCAAAGACACAGGGAGCTTATAAATATGTATGGAAATGAACTTTATACTTGTAGTTTCAAATATTCCCATTTTGAAATATCATTGCTCTACTTTAAACAGTTGTTTATATTTTGATAAAAAATAATATTATTAAATAATGTTGTGATGACTGGCTCAATTTTTATTTCATTGTCACTATTGTTAAACCTAGTCATTATCTAATTCCTCTCCGAAGGGTAATTTTGGAAATATGTTATATGGTGTCCTTTCACTATAATTCATAGAGATCTGTCCATTTCTCTCTAGAGACTTTTTCTTCTTGAATAGAGCAGGCAAGGGGAGGGGCACACATATTCCTGATGCTTCGATAAGGTACCATTCTACAAATCTCAAAAATGCCAGGTTAGCAGCTTGATCACAGACCTTAGAAGACTCCAGCCACACAATATGGCAAGCAGGTATTTGAGAGAGCTTGAAGAACAAAGCTTAAATGATAAAAGTCAGTTACTTTAGCCTCAGCTAGGCAAGGTAGCATACTTTCTATTTTGCTTGGTTGGCCAAAAAGCATTTACTTCTAACGTGAAATGTTAAGTAACCACATTCTGAGAAAGTCTTCCCATAGGTACTCTCTATAAAAGACTTTACATAGGACTAGAAAGCACCCCAAACCTAAGCCAACATAGTGACTGGAAACAGACTGTTTTTCTCACAAGCATTTTGTTTGCTGTGGTAGTTAAGAGGAAGACGGTGTTAGAAATCCTGAGGATTGAATGATGGGATTCCAGGGTTCAGAATGAATGGCAGGAAGTGAAAAACAGAAAGAACTGTACAAATGAAAATGGCCTGGCTTTAGCGAGAGTTGCCATCAGGCCAATATGCACTTTCTCTTGGGATATCCCCTGGATCTTTGAAGGGGATATAGGGGAAAGATAGCAGGAAGTCCTGGGCACAGGGATACTTATGCGATTCTGGAAACAGGCCTGGAATGGGATCCTTTGGTCAAGACCTTCCCTTGATCTTCTTCTCTTCCTGAGGGCAGTAACAAACATCTCTTGAAAATCAAGTTTTCAGGATGTCAGTAAGTTAAGGACATAGGCTGGATTTCAGACACATACTAGAATAGAAAAGTAAATCAAGGCTAAGGAAGCAGGTCCTATTTGTTCATGAAATCAAGGTCCTCCTCTTCTGGTCAGTTGTGAGCTACAGCCAGCAAATCTATGCTTTACCTATCTTTGTACCCATGGTGCCTGCCATAGAGAAAACATCAACAAATATTTTTTACATGACCAAGTGAATCAAAATAAATGAATAAATGAATGATATGTTTAGGGCATGATAGTGCCTATGTGACATGGCTGATTGCATCTAGAGGAGTTATGCAATGCAAGGGTGGGAGATCAGACCACAACTTTGTTCCTTAATTTTTTTGAGGAAAATATTAACATAATCGTTCACATTGATTCTTGCATAGAATAGGCAAAGGAGATCTAGGAAGTAGAGTAAAAATTGTGCTAAAATTTCTTAAAGTGACATTTTCATCATTGTAGATAATTACATAAGCTGACAGACAATGGATGTGTAATACATATGAAAAATACCACACCCTCAGGACTCTCCTGCTATCCACCATAGTCATATTTCTAATATTAGATTTGCCAAGCCACAACCTTCTACTGCTTCTTTTTCAGTCCTATTTTATATAAGTAAGATATAGAGTGGGTTTAAAGAGTAATAAAGCACATGACTATTAGCTATAATACTCCTACTTTAGTAATCAAGTATTAGTACTTAAGTCCTTGTTTTTTTCCTAATTGTCCCCTCATTCTTTAACAAAGGTAACCATTATACTAAATTTCATATTTACTTTTTCCTTGTTTTTCTTTGCAGTTTTGTATGTCTGTGTCTGTGTCTTTGTGAAAATAGGGGATTGAGTGTGCACAAATATACATGTAGATATTCATATCTGATTTTGAACTGTATGTAAATAGAATTATATAGTATAGATTATTTTGTGACATGATTTCCCACACTCAAAAATTTTAGAAAACTCCATCCATGTTCAAGTGTGAATCCATAGTTTTCTAATTTTCTAATTTTCTAATTTTCTAATTTTCTAGTTTTCTAATTTTCTCTGCTGTATAGTATTTCATTACATGAATATACTGCTATTATCCATTTTGCCCATTGAACATTAGCATTGATTTCTATATTATTTTAGTAAAAAAATAAACTCTTTTACATGAATCTTTTCTGAACCTATTCAGAAGGTTCTATTCAGTTCTATTCAGAAGAACTCTTTTACATGAATCTTTTCTGAACCTATTCAAACTCTTTTACATGAATCTTTTCTGAACCTATTCAAGATCTCTCCCTAGTACCAGTCATCAGTGGTTAGGGTTAGGGTTAGTCAAAATAGTAGGGAAGCTCTTTCTAGAATGGCCTATGAACATCCATGACACTTGACATTCACACTTGAGATTTCCATTTTTGTTTTTGTTTCATTTCCTACTCCTGTTGGATATATAATGGAATCTCACTGTGGTTTTAATAATTCACTGATTACTAATTAGGTTGAGCACAATAGGATATTTATTGTTTATCTTTCATCTCCTATAAAAGTCTATTCAAACATTTTGCCAATTTTTTATATTTTTTAACATATTGACTTATAGGACTATTTTTAATACATTTTTAATACCTTTTTTGTCAATTAAATATCTTTTCTTAGTTTTTGGCTTATTTTTATCTTTTAATATTGTCTTTCAATAAATATAAATTCTGAATATCAATGTATGGCAATTTTTTTAAATCCTTAAGAAATTATAAATGTTTCTTACTGGAGAAATCTTAGTCTAAGTCTAAGATATTATTCCTATATTTTCTTTCTTCAAAAAATCAAAGTTTTGTCTTTGACATTTCTCTTGATTCTAGCTAGAATTGATTTTTTAAATATAGTGTAATGTAGATACTGTTTCATTCTTCTCCATTTAGATAATTAATTGGATTGATTGTGCTAACACTTGTTCATTAAATAATACCATTCTTCCCTATTGATCTGCCATGCCAATGCCATCTGTCTGTCATGACAGTCTCCTTATATCCATGAGTTGGTGTTTGAAAACTTTGTTGTGTAATTTTGGTCTAATTTTGTGTCTTGCCCTTCAACTGTAAAACATTGACTCAATTAGCATAACTTTTTAATATGTCTTGAATTATGAAAGAACAATCTTCTCTCTCTCTCACACACACACTCACTCACAGACACACACACACACACCATGGTATTCTACAATCATGTTCTTTGGGACTAGCCTGGCTTTTTATGTCTCTTATTCTATGCATATTTTAGGATCAATATTCAGAAAAAAAAGATCTGTTGGGATTTGACTGGACATGAATTGGGTCTATAAATCAGTTTCAGGAGATTTTACATCTTTATAAATTAAGGCTTCTTCTCTAAGAAGAGTATTCATCTATTTAGATCTTCCTTAATTCACTTTATTTTTTTTATTTATTTATGATAGTCACAGGGAGAGAGAGAGAGAGGCAGAGACATAGGCAGAGGGAGAAGCAGGCTCCACGCAGGGAGCCCGACGCAGGGAGCCCCAACGCAGGACCCGATCCCGGGTCTCCAGGATCGCACCCTGGGCCAAAGGCAGGCGCCAAACCGCTGCGCCACCCAGTGATCCCTCATTTTAAAGCTTTCATAAACTTTAGCACAAAAGTTTTACAAGCCTTTTTTTATATTAATTCTTCTGTACAAAATATTTTTGTTCCTATCATAAATGGTATCTTTTTGTAATGTATGACTTTGCTACTATAATGTAGAAATACAAATTTAATCTGCATATTAAAGTTGTATCTATAATTCTTGCTAAGTCCTATTATTTCAAATAAATTTCCACTGTGTACTTTTAGCTATTACTTGTAGATAATTTTGTTTTCTCTTTTCCAATCATTTTATTCTTTGTTTTTCTTGCTTAACATCACTAGCAGAGATGTAAAAGAATTATTAACTTGAGATCTACAGACACATTAGGAGTCTGAATGTAATAGGGCATTTCAATATAATTGGTTTATTTTTAATTTGAATTTTATGCATTTAGAAACCTTTTCTTGCTTCTTTTTGGATAGATTGAGATTTTGAGTTCATTTATGAATGTCTTTTACCCTCAATTCACCTTCATCACACAAATATACACTTTCCAAAAATAGATGTTATATTTGACATTTCGATACTTTGAATGATTTTCCTAAAAATTATACCATGCACATTTGAATTAATATCTGTTAAATCAGGATATCTATTGTACTCTCAAATAATATCATAAACTTTGAACAATTTATATTCTCTTAACTTCTGTGCTTTATTCATTCAGTATTTCTCCTCTAACTTTTTGTAAGAATTCAAAGCTCCATTCTTAATTATTTTAAAGCTCAGCCTCTAATTTAGCAAGCAGTTCTTAATCTACATCTAACCTTCCTTTGAACTCTGACATGAAGCTTTTTTGTTTTAATTAGGATATATCTCATTGAAATATTCTATTTAGTTCTTTTCAAATCATTTTGGTGATATGCTTGGTATGAGTTACTCATAATTGTATTTCATTTTTATATCTCTAAGCATGTAAGATATTCTTGTTATATTTTTCAAACAATAATTCCAATATTAATGTATGTATAGATCCTGATTTTATATCTTGTAATTTTTGCTGATTTTACTTGTTTGATCATGTGTTTGAGACTTTTTTTTAAATCTTGAAAATCATATTTACTGAAATTTTATTAATGTGATTTCTTTGAGGTCTTGGTTATAGAGTAATTTCTCAGAGATTTACTTTAATTTGTATGAGGGACCTTGGTTCTTTATCCTCCAGTACTACTTTAGATTAAATACATCATTTTTTGCCCCTAGCCATGTAGGTAGTTTGAATCCATGTTCCAAATTTTTATTAGAAGTTTCCTTTCTACATGATTTTTTTAAGGTTGGAGACAGATATAATCTCTTGATAGTTCTCATTTCTTGCTATTTGTTTTTCTAGAACAAAATTTATTCGAAGTTGTTTCCTTTCAATGTCTTAATTTTATGCAATATTCTCCAAATTAACTTTGTATAGAGTGAATCCTCTTTTTAAAGCCAGTCTGAGAACATTGAAGATTATCAGATCCCTTTAGGCAAAGCATCTGCTTTGAGGCTTGCTTGTTTCTTGGATTTATGCTTTCCTTATATTTTTGACTCCTGATGATTTCCTTTACTGTCTCTCCCACTCTCTTGTGCACTGTTATTAATCTTAAGTTCTATTTTGTATGTTTTATAGTAGCAGAATTTTATTAATAACTTCTCTAGTGTATTACTGTAGATAAGAATAAATTTGTTCTAAATTTGTAAAAACAAGGTTTTCTTATGACTATGTTTATAGGTATAACACACCTGTATTCATCATACTATAAAAACTATATAGTAAATTAATCCAAAACTATTATTTTGTTGAAATATTTCTGTAATATTTGCTCAGGTGCCCTTGTTCATGCACTTTAAAACAAACAAGCCAAAAAACAAAACAAAAAAAAGCAACCTTTTTAAGAAATTACCATTTTATGATTAATTTATCTTTTAAGCTTTGTTTCTTAAAGAAAAAATGATTTGCAAACTATTTCATTCATTGAAAATCTGATCAAGATTGGTAGAGCTAACATAGAGAAGCGTTAAGGGAGAGTTATTGTCAGGAAGGGCTATTTGAACAGAGATGTGAATGTTAAGGAATTGAATGAGATGGAACACTAAGGGAAGCATATAACAGGTTGTCTTAATCCAGTTAGACTGCTATAACAGAATATCATAGAGTGAGTGGCTTATAAACAACAGAAATTTGTTTCTCACAGTTCTAGAAACTACGAAGTCCAAGGTCAAGGTGCCAGCAGATTTGTTGCCTGTTAAGAGTCTGCTTCCTGGTTTAGCTGTCTTCTCTCTGTGTCTACAATGGTACAAAAGGGATAGAAAGCTTTCTGAGGCCTCTCTTTAAGAACACTAGTCCCATCTGTGTGGGCTCCACTCTCATAACCTAATCTCTTTTCAAAGTCCCAACTCCAAATACCATCATGTTAGGTGCTAGGATTCAACCTACGAATTTTCAGGGGATACAAACATTCAGTTCATAGCACCAGTAGAGCGAGAACAGCAAAAGCCTTAAGCTGGGAAGAGCTCAGGATGTTAGAAAAATAGATCTGTTGTCTGGAATGCTGTTATCAACAGTGGGATGGCTAAATAAAGTGTTCTCATTGGTCAGCAAAGGTCATATCATACAGGGCATTGAAGTCTAAAGAAAAACATTTGGATTTTATTCAAATGGCTAAAGGAAGTCACTTTTTAAAAAAAAAAGATTTTTATTTATCTATTTGAGAGAGAGAGAAAGACAGCAAGAGACAGCATGAGCAGGAGGGAGTGGGAGAAGCAGGCTCCCCCACTGAGCAGGGAGCCCAATATAAGGCTGGATCCCGGGATCCTGGGATCATGACCTGACCAAAGGCAGACGCTCAACCAACTGAGCCACCCAGGTGCCCCATCACTGTTGGTTTTAAATTCTCATAAAGTTGCACTTCTTCATCATTCTCTTGCTTTTCTGGTTGGTTTAAATTTATTTTGTCCTGTGAAACTTATGCCACATAACTTTAAAGTCAATGCTGGGTAGACTTTATGCAGGACTCACTTCACTGCAACACAGGCCTTGCGTACTTGGAAAGGCCATGTGCTGCCTGTGTTTCTACATTCCAATAGTGGTGACCTCTCTTGAGATGTACCCTAGGCCACACAAAAGCAAAGTCAGGCTGTCAGGCAATGACCTGTGTAGTCAACAACTATAAGAAGTTTTTACTGATGTGCAGTTGAGCATAATAATGGTAATAATACTAACTCATAAAAATCGACAAAACTCACAAAAAGAATACTCTGATATCTGATATGAACTGTGACCAGTGATGAGACCCTTCAAGACAAGATGGGATATGTCTAAAAGCAGGTAGAATGACATATGATATTGTCATTCTAGCACTATGCTAAAAGCAGAAATCTATTTATTGTATGGATATTTAGGTATTCATGATTATCATAGCACCAATATATCTTATCCTTGGCCTCCAATTTCTATTTCTTGTGTAAGCAATCTGTTTCCCGAGTTTTAAAGATAGAATTTTTTCCACTTAAGAACTCCAGTTTTTATATTCCAATTTCTATATAAACGTCTAGAAATAGCAACTCTGTTACTTTTCTTTTTAGTTCCTCTCTTGCATTTCTTACATGCCAGATGAAAATATTGATGAAATTGAAATGATGTTACTTAGAAAATTTGACAACTTGGACCTTTCTCCAGTTTGGAACATCGGGGCAGAAAATATACAGCAATATATACCATACTATTGTCACTGTTCTCTGTTCAAGTCTAATTTATGAAAAATCCCATCTTTCATATGTGAAATGCTTGTTAGCTGTCAAAATAAAAAAGCATTACCAAATGAAAGGTATTTTCACCAATTATTCCAAATCTATAGACTAGGTTTTCCTAGCATTTTTAAGATGTTTAAATTTGTTATCTATTTCCTATTCTCATGTCCTTTGTCATCATATTTGGTCTATAATAGACATATGTGGGAAGGCAGACACTAGACTACATTGGGAGGACAGAATCTTAGTGTATTCATTAAGCCTGAGATTTCTCCATATCCTAAAAGAATATTTTTGAAGTCAAAATTATGAATATTATGAACAAATCATTTTAGCTAATACCCTGAGGAGTTGCATCAGCTGAAGCTAGTAGATAAATAGTCTCATAGTGGGAGTGAAATATGATACCCAAAGGGTGACATCAGAAATTCAAGGGTAGCATGCATAGATCCAAAATTCTTATTGTTTCAGTTTGATTTCAGACACAATCAATTTAAACAACATTAAAAAAGGGTCAAAATCTTATGTGCACCAAACTGAGATTTTCATGTTAATCAAAAGAAGCATGGGTAAAGAGAAAGATAATTTGGAACTTCCTTTAAAGAATCCTAATTATTATATTTCTCTATAACACATTTAAGTCATACATAGTTCCTTGCAAAATTTTAAATGTACTTGAGAGGTAGATCTTGAGAAAAGGTATGTAATGCAGTGTGAGAATATTCTGTGAGGGACAGACTTACACATAGATCAGAAACAATTCAATCACAAAAAAAAAAGAAGAAAGAAAGAAAGAAAGAAAGAAAGAAAAAGAAAAGAAGAAAGAAAGAAAGAAAAAAGAAAGAAAGAAAGAAAGAAAGAAAGAAAGAAAGAAAGAAAGAAAGAAAGAAAAAGAAAGAAAGAAAGAAGGAAACAATTCCATCACAATGACACACTCTCTCCCTCTTTTTCTTTTTTCTGTCTACAGTTTCTTCAAGGGACCGCTTTCCTCGAGCTTTTACCCACATATCAGCAGAAGTGGTAATTCTCCAATTGATCTGTTTAATTTGATTAATGTAGATACAAATCAGCCAATCCAAACACTAGAGGAAATCCCCAGCTTTATAAGTTATGTGCATGCATATAATGTTTTTCATCTTCAAAGCAAGTAAGAAGCACTAACTAATTAAAGACTCTGGGAGGACCTTATGGAATGGCAGTTTGTAGGTTCAGATATCATGGGGATGATTGACCCAGGATATTGGAGGAATCTAGATTGTACAATTATACAGTCAGAATTTTAGCTGGAAGGTTACTTATGACTTATGTCATAAGTAAACCTCTCATTTTACATATATTTAAGATATTTAAGTTTTTATAAATATTTCCTTTACTGAACAAGGTTCACATTCCAGTGCTTTATTTTAAATTGTACTTAGGGAGCTGACTGAAATGGGGAGCAATCTCTACCTTCTGTTCTTCCTTTGTTTTTCATCTGTTCTCAAAAGAGATATAAGTACATACAGAGTGATATATGCATATTGAGAATGAAAGAAATTATTTTAGAAACAACATAGACATGCTATTTATCAAATGTATGGTTGGAGAGCCAATGAGGTGCTATGTAAAAACTTGGAAGTCAGGCACTAACACTGCAATCCCAGATTTCTTCTGTAAAAATACATCTATACAGATTTCTGTATTTCTGGTAATATGGCTGCCTACATATTTAACTGAACCTCTTGCCAACATGAAGACACCAGAAAAATCTCAAAAATCTTAAAAGCTTGGAGGGCAGTAAAGAATTACCAAAACAAATCTCTGTGAAGGTAGAACTCTAGAATGAAATAAGAAGAGTGTAACTACTTTGTCATAGGTAATTTGCTCAACCTTGAGAATTGAAATTATACTTGACAAATTTAAGAGGGCCATTGTGGGCAGAAAATAAAACCTAGGGCCTAATGAAGGTAGAGAATCTCACAGGGTAGAAATACTATCCCCTAAAGCTGTGATCCCAAAGGATCTCTGAATTTGGTAAAAGAGTAAACTGGAAATAACCTACCCAAACAGAACTGCAAGAAACATTTCTTTGGCACCTTGAAAAGAAAGAAAAAAAAATGTTATAACATTAAATTGGATCAAATGTGATGCTGCATCCCAGTGAATACAAACAAACAAATCAAAAATACCTCAGGCTTTAATTTAAATTGTTCTAATAATGTTGTTCTCTAAGCATTTGACAGAAGCACAGCTGATTAACTCTAGAGGAATGAATTTTCATTCTAGGCCACAAATGATTTAAAATTTGTTTTCCTAAGGAAAATGAGGGATTGTTCTAAAAACATCACTAACCTGGAAAGTAACAAAGGACTATTAGCAAGAATGGATAGAAAGAACAAAAAGGAGAAATCCACACACAAATACTTCAGACACTGGAGTGACCAGGCACAGGATACAGTATAATGATGCTTCCTTTATTTAAAGAAATAAATAGCAAATTTGAGAATACCTATAATTATGTTAAATAAGAAAGCATTCTTTTTAAGTCCCAAGTGCAATTTGTATAAAGAAAAAAATGTAATAATTGAGATTTAACTCAATACACAGATTTAGTGGTGCCTGGGTGGTTCAGTCATTAGGGTTAGGCTTCAACTTTAGCTCAGGTCATGATCTCAAGTTCCTCCTGGGATGAGCTCAGTTTTGGGCTTCTTTGCTCAGTGGGGAGTCCAGTTCTCCTGTTCCCTCTGTCCCTCCCCCTCCTCATGATCTCTGTCTCTCTCTCAGATAAATAAAATCTTTAATATATATATATATATATATACACACACACATATATATGATCATTTATATGTGATTTTATATATATATATATTAAATTATATATATATATATATATATATATATATATATATATATAATTCAACAGGGGCTTAAAAATAGCCAAAAAATATTAACTTATTTAAGAAAAAAAAAAGAAAGAAATGCATCCAGAGTACAGCACAGACTAGAAGATATAAAAAGTATCATAAATTAAGAGACATTTAGGTTAAGGCAAGAAATTCTAACAGATACCTAATATGAGTATCAGAAATATAGAAAACAGAATATAAGAGTATCAAATATTTCAGAGCATTACAATTGGAAATTTCTTATAATTGATGCAACACGTTCCCTGATTTAAGAAGCTAGAACCAGCGATGGATAAAAGCAACCATATAAATACAATCATAATAAAAACTACAGAACATCAAAGACCAAAAAATAAAACTTCTTATAAGAAATCAGAAAAGCAGATTATTTTCAGAGAGGATGATTTAGGTTTCACATCTGAATTATCAACAGAAACAACGAGAGCGAGAAAAATATGTAGGCAGCCATATTACCAGAAATATCACCAAGATGGCAAACTAGAGCATTCCAGATTTCTCTCCGCATCGGAACAAATAATAACTAGTTAAGAAAAAGACATCACTGAGGGAAGCCTAGCACGTGGAGGGGAGACTGAAGCACCCCTTCACCTCATGGTTTAAGACACATTATAAGGTAAGGTGGCCACATATCGACCACAGTGCTCTTCTCCCAGGCCAGCACAGCACCATGCCCACCCTGAAAGGTCTCCCCTGAGCCTTTGGTTCTTCCAGGGCCATAGAGAATCTGGGATAAAACCAGCACCTGCAGAATTATGGGCTACTTTGCAGCAGCCCCTACTCAGACCTCACCATTGGGACTGCAGGGGAACCTGTAGGAAACCACCACTGAAAACATGACTGCCACAAAGAAGGCAGAAGGGGCTTGTAAAAACCAGCACACAGATGTTCATACCTGCTGTGCCCAAGGAATAATCCATAGTCTTGCTCATCCACAGAGCCACATCAGGGTGCATGCTGACCAGGGCAATTGGAATGTAGGTCTACCTGATTGGGATCACCAAAGGAGGAGTTTTGCGAGACCTAGAGTCTGGTTTGCCCACGCACAGGCAACGTGTGAGTCCTGGATGCACCTGGGGTAGATAATGCTTTCAGCTCCATCAGACCCAGAAGGCTGGCAACAACTACTAGATGCTGAGCGTCCCAGCAGTGCTCCAGCCCAGAGGCAGACAAGCAGAGCTGGTCACCCTCAGAGCAAAACCAGTATGAGGTGTTGAGCATTCCAAGCCAAGCATGGGGAGTGGAATTCACAGTCATGGCTGAGGGTAGCTTCTGGCCCATCCTAACCATAGAACCTCTTTGGAAAATTGAGAGTAGCCCATAGAAGCTCCTCCCCTTACTACCTCGGCAAGGGAGCTGAGACATAGCCCCCAAGGAATAATGGATATACAAAACAACCATTAAAAATTATTTTTAAGTTTAACAAAAATTAAAAATAGAGCTACCAGGAGTTCCATTCCTGGGAATATAACCAAAGATAACAAAAACACTAACTCAAAAAGATTTCTCCACTCCCATGTTAATAGTAGCATTATTTAAATAACCAATAGATGAAAACAACCTAACTGTCCATCAATGGATAAATGGATAAAGAAGTTCTGGTATATATATACAATGCAATATTATTTGGTTACATATACAAAAAAAAATAAGGACAACCTACCATTTGAAACAACATAGACAGATCTTGAAGGCATTATGCTAAGAGAAACACAAATACTGTATAATCTCACTTCCATATAGAATTTTTTTAAAAAAGACCCAATTCAGAAAAAAAGGTCAGACTGTGGGTGCCAGAGGCAGGAGTTAGAGGGGAAGGGATTGGAGGAAGGTTGCCAAAAGCACAAATTTCCAGTGATAAGATAAAGAAGTGCTAGGGATATAATGTACAATATGATGACTACAGCTAACATTGTTGTAGGATATATGGAAAGTTGTTAAGGAGAGTAGATTCTAGGAGTTTTCATCACAAGGAGAATTTTTTTTTCCTTCATTCTTTCTGTCATATCTATGTGAGAAGATGGATGTTAGCTGAACCTATTGTGGTAATCATTTCATAAAACATGGAAATAAAGGAATGACTTGTTGCCTCAGTTGGTTGAGCATCCGCCTTCAGCTCAGGTCATGATCTCAGGGTCCTGGGATGGAGGCTCATGTCCAACAGGGGGTCTGCTTCTCCTTCTAACTCTGCGCCCCCCGCACCTGCTTATGCTCTCTGTCTCTCAAATAAGTAGATAAAATCTTTTTCAAAATACATAGAAATAAAACCATCCTTTTGTATAAACTTTTTAAAAATATTTTATTTATTTATTCATGGGAGACACAGAGAGAGGCAGAGACGCAGGCAGAGGGAGAAGCAGGCTCCATGCAGGGAGTCCGATGTGGGATGTGATCCTCTGACTGTGGGATCATACCCTGAGCTGAAGGCAGATGCTCAAACCCTGAGCCACCCAGGCATCCCTCTTTTGTTTAAACTTATACAGGGATGCCTGTCAATTATTTCTCAATTAAACCAGAAAACATTTTAAAAAGTGAAAATGGTAGGATAATACCATGAATTAATTGAAAATGACTGTCAAGCTACTTATCTCTATTAAACAAGTTATTTTTGAAAAGGAGGATGAAAAACAACATTTTAAACAAATGCAAACTGGGACCAGTGGACCCTCATTAATAAAAAATAATAAGCAATTCTCTCAATATTCTACCAAGGAAGGGGATGTTAATAGGAGGAATTACCGTGGAAGGGAAAAGGATGTTTGTCACTGATACTCTTAAGGATTGCTGGCACATGGTGGGAATGAAAATTACATATTAGGTCAGATTTTTATTTTTCTTTACCTCTTTCTAGTGTTCTCCAGTATTGCCTACATGCATCATAGACTGATTCTGATTCCCTGAGGAGAAACAGTTAGGCATGATCAGTAACTCCCAGCTGAATGAGTTTGGCCAAATCATTAACACCTTCTAGAGCAAAAACCATCAATGCTACATCCCTGGCTCCTGGTATGCCTAATAGTCATAAGACAAGTCAGAGGCAATATCTGCCCTTTGATTTCCTCCACCCATACAAACAAGTATACTTGAACATGCAGCTCAAAGTAATCCTCCTGGAATTAATAATATATATATTTAATATATGTAATATTTATATTGTATATTATATGTAATCTCCTAAAATATTTAAAATATAAAATATTTGAAATATGAATATAATATGTATAATATTTATATTATATATAATGTATATTATATACATATACAGACATTATATATATTTATTATAATATATATATATAAAATCTCCTTAAATCAAACTCTCTCCTTTCTCTATTTCTGCCCAGACATTAGAGAGCCCTCTTGCTCTTTTCTTCCTTTTACATCTTCCTTGTTTCATTTCGGCTTGAGCAAGCAAAAAACCTTTGAGTTACTTAAGATCACTAGTGCTGATATGGTATATTTTGACATCCAGTATCTCCAAATGGGAGGAAATGGTACACCCAGCAATGGGCCAAGTTGGGCCATAGCATGTCCTTTCTTGGTATGATACTGAATGTATGCTGAGTAGACACAATTTCCAAAGTAATGTCTGAGATATAAGAAAGAATAAAGAGGCAATGAGGCACTTGGGTGGCTCAGTCGGTTAAGAGGCCAGCTCTTGATTTCAGCTCATGTCATGGTCTTAGGGGATCGAGCCCCACATCGGCCCCCATGAACAGTAGAGAGTCTGCTTAAGGTTTTCTCTCTTTCCCTCTCTCTCCCCCTCTCCTGCTCACACACATGCTCTCTTTCTCTCTATCTCAAATAAATAAATACATCTTAAAAAAAAAGAAAAGGTGAATATGTAGGTTGGACTGAACAACTATTAATTGCATAAACCATAATAACAGTGCTTTGTGTAAGTATTATCTTGGAGATGGGTAAAGGTTTGGATTAAATATAGGCTTTGATCATTTAAATATGTAAATTATAATTTCTAGGAGAATTATTGAATTAATAGAAAATAGTGTACAACGTCAAGACTAATAGAGGGAAAATGGGATAATTATTGCAAAAGTTCACTCAACTAAAATGAGTGAAAGGTTAAAAATGCAAAGAGAAACATAGAACACACAAGAACAATAAAAAGCAAAAAATAAGATATTTGATTTAAACTCAAATGCCACAATTACAATTGAGTCAAATGGAGCACAGTCTCCACCTAAAAAGATTAACAGATTGGACTATTCCAAACATGACTATATACTGTTTACAAAAGGCACTTGTCTACATAAGAAAACAAGTAGAACATGGCAAGCCATGAAAAATGACATATCAGACAAACACTAACCAAATAAGAGCTGATACAATTATGTCACTATCAGACAAAAGATAAGAATTTCTGTTAAAAGAGAAAGATCATGTCATGAAGAAGAGAAAAACGTGATTTTATCCGGAAGAGACAAAAAGTAGATTAGTGTTTGCTGAGGGCTTGGTACTAGAGCAAATGAGAAGTGGCTGTTAATGGGTACCGGGTTTCTTTTGGGAGTGATAAATATATTCTAAGGTTAGATTATGATGATGATTGTGCAAATCTGTGAATATACTAAAGGTAAATTCTATGGCATGTGAATTGTACTTCAATAAAGTTGTTATAAAAAAATCTTGACAATATTTAAGTTAGCAACTTCTGTTCTTTATAAAAGAAAACTTCATAGGCAACAAAAGCAGAAGTCATACTGTAGAATATTTACAACACATGTAAGCCACAAAAGACTACTGTATAGAATATATAAAAATAGTAAGAATAAAACAGATAGTGAAAAAGACAAGCACATGATAAAACAGGAAATCAAATAGAATCAACACAGAGTTACTCAAACTTAATATTCACAGAAATGCAAATTAAAACCAATTGAAATAAATGTTATTGTTTCATTGGTAAAAATTTTAGTCTTACCATAACACCTTTTGACAAGAAGTTAAAGTGTTGGTGTCCTTATACATTTCTAGTGGGAATGTAAGTCAATCTGTTTCAATTTCTGTAGGGAGGCAATAAGATTGAGATAATTAAGAGAATAGTTGTCTCCTATATATATTAGCTATTCCATAGACAGATCTATATTTCAAAGTTTGTGTGAGGATTGAATGAGTAGGTATTTGTGAAGCATATGAAACAGTGTCTGGTATTCATTAAGCATCCAATAAATATTAGCTATGACTGATCCTTAAATATTGTTTTTTTGTGGCTTACTAGGGGTCTCAGAATATATAGCATCACCTTCCTTTCATATATATATATATGAATATATACACATATATATTCATATATATATGATGTAAGTAAATACTGAGGCATAAAGAATATTTTAATTATTGGTATAGCCCAGGTGAGGGGATGCAGTTTATGGCTTTGTGCAAACAGACCTACTAGTAATGAGCTCCAGAAAGAAAGCAAGTTTCTCTCCCTCCCAGTTTTGGCACTGCTAGACCAGGGAAAGCCTTCCTACAGAAGACATTCCACAAGAAGTGCAAGCTTCCTGCAGAGTTCAGTTGAAAGACACGGAGGGAACAAAGCAGAAACTTCTCTGTTACTCTTCCCAAATTTAGCACATAAGATGGCAAAATTTGTGAAGAGAGCCCAGGAGCAGGCTCAGGTTCCTGTGAAACCAAAGGTTTTTTCTTCTAAAATTAACTGCTGTATTTTTTTGTTGTTACTTTTTGCTGCTGTTGTTAGGGGTAGACGTAATCAGGTTTTCTACCTGATGGAATATCAGAGACCTCTAGTAACCACGCTCTTTTTTAACTAAAGGGGAAAAGAATGAGAAATCTGATCTGGCTGCTGCAGGACTTCGGGAGTAGAAGTAGGTTGATCAAACACACTGTAAGTTAGAGCATACTCTCCCCTGTATCTAGTAGGCTCCTCGGGGATGGTAGGCACTCAATCCATCAACTGTAATTGACTTACCATTTTGGATCGCTATAAATGTAGTAGTTGTGCTGCAGAGTAAGATACAGTCACTTCTCAGAAAATTCCTTTGATTAAATTAGTGATCGTTGGATAAATGACACAATCTAAACCTGAAAAGTTAAAAGTGAGAATCATGAAATGAAAAACAGGATGGGAGATTAACTTTACAGTCACTTCTATCTCTGATGTTTTTGAATGCATATGTTTGATAGCTATTGTCCGTCAAATTTCCCATTTCATTTTTCTCTTAATCACGTGAATGATTTATTGATAGGAAGAAAAAATAGAGTAACTTTACCTTGTGACTCCTGAGGGCCTAAGTAAAACTGGGACATCATTAATAATTACACATACTTCTTTTCCTTTTCAGTGACCCATATCCCACTTCCCCACTACTTCACAGAGTATTCTGAGATAATTCCAGAAAAGGTTAATGCTCCATTCCAAATTTTCCTACACCATAAACTATCATCCAATGTCCTCCTCTCAGATGAGGAGCATGACCAACTGTGTAAGTCAAGTGAAAGTTTATGATAATAGACATTAGACAAATCCTCTGCCCAGTCCAGGCAGTGTTTGTACTTTACATAGTGTCTGATGTTTTAGGAAACTGGAATTTAAAGATGAGGGTCAGAGGAAAGAAAAGGAGATAGATCAAGGGGCTTTCCTGGTGTTTCTCAAATCACATCTGTATCCCGTAAGTAGCTTCTTTATCTATAATGAAAGTTAGACTTTAAGGTAGAAGTCCTTTAAAAAAAAAGATTTATGTATTTATTCATGAGAGAGAGAGAGAGAGAGAGAGAGAGAGAGAGAGAGGCAGAGACACAGGCAGAAGGAGAAGCAAGCGTCCTGCAAGGAGCCCAATATGGGACTCGATCCTGGATCCTTGGATCACGACCTGGGTCAAAGGCAGGCGCCCAGTCGCTGAGCCACCCAGGCGTCCCAAGGTCCTCTTGAAGACAACTGTAGACAGAAAGGAGAAAGGGAGTGTCTGATTCATGAATCACTTCTTAGTAATTCACCTGTTAAAAATTCTAAGAAGTTAATAAAGTGAAAATAATAACCTAATAAGTATATAAAAAAATTTAGTGTAATCATATGTTATCCAAAGGAATCCTATAAGCATTAATTTGCATCAAGCTAAAAGCATGTGCACATATTTTTAAAGCAAATGTACCTTAAATATTTAGCAGAGAGTTGTCATTAGAGCAGAAAATCCTAAACAAACTAAATCCATGAGCCTAAGTATATATTTTGAGCTATATTTCTTTGCTATAGATAAATTTTTCATATCTTTATTGGTAAGATCCTTGAGAAGAAAAGATCTAGTGAATAACTCAGTACATGCTGAATGAATTAATGAATTTTTAATGGACAAATGAACTTATAGCCGAGAAGAAGGTATGGATAAACGTCTAGTAACCAAAATGCTGACAGGCATATGCAAGCCAAAGTTTTTGCAACAGATCTTTTTCTGAGTACCTCATCTTGCTATGTACTTTGGTTAGAGAAGAAGGTGACCTAACCTCTATCTTTAGAAAATTCACCTTCTAACAAGATATTTACTTTCTTCAAAAACTTGTGCTTGTGTCTCCCTCAACACTCAGACCACATCTGCTTACAACCATCCTTACACTTCTGTTCATTATTTTAGAGTAGTTCTGAAAAGCTGTCTTGCTAGCTGCGAAGGAGACTGACCCTATAGGCAAGCCTGTTTCTTTGCGTTAAAGGCCAGCCTAAACTGAAGGAGGATGGCGGAGAATTTTTACCTGTTAAGCAATGGAAAACATCAGTCTCAAGGGAGAGGAATTTCACACTGCAGGTTATAATAAGTTGACTCTTCAGTGTGGTCTTAGGATTTTTTACACAGTAGGAAGGCCCTAGAGAATTACTGGATAGAAGGGTAATGTGTGGCTCGTTGAGTGAGAGTTGGGGGGTGAGGGTATTTGGTATGCATTTCTTCTAAGCCTAAGAATATGACAAGAACATCAAACACCCACAGGCCTGGGCTATTTTTAACTACAACTACAAATAATATGCCAACAGTATAATGTCTTTTTAAAAAGAATGTTCTACTCCTTCCCAGATGGCTTCATAGAAATATAGATGTTATGCAATTATCACTATGGTAACTCCATATCTAGCAGCAAGAAATCAGCATGTCACTTATTTCTAACATTCCCTTGCCTTTTTTGAGCAACAGAATCCTAATCAATGTATCTCTCCTTTGTAGCACTACCAGAACCTTTGAATCCTGTTTATATTACTTAATCTTTGCCCCCACTCCACACATACACACACACACACACACACACACATGCACAATAGTAAAGTTAAAGCCATATTGAAGATTTCATAAAAGGATGTCATATAAACATATTTAATTTTCAAACAAATGAATTATTTATTCTGGAATCTCCCTCAACTTTGCAAAGAGCAGTCAAGAATTGATTCTCAGAACTACTAAAGCAATGTGCAATTCCAATATTCAACAGATACCAGTTTTAGGAACACGATTGCTGATCTATCAAGAAAATACCACTATATGTATTTTCATTGTAGCAGGCCAATTTGGCACCAATACAGGATTAACTGAGAGAGAGAAGCTGCAAATGGAAACATCTATCTATATTCATTAGGATGTTTTGTCAGCTGAGTCCAGTACCCATGTATATGCTTCGGAAAATCTATGATCCTTTAATTTTGTCTTCCACAGAGGTGATAGCTACAGCGTGTATTTTACCATATAGTAAATATTCAGGCAGGATTACTCAACTCAGATCAGATAACCCTTTCAAATTTACCTATGTCCATGGGCTTCTCTACTGCTCAACCATTAGCCCATGAACTCACTTCCCTTTTCTCAAAGCTCAGCTGGTATATTCATTACCTATTGCTGCATAACAATCATCCGAAAACTCGATAGCCCAAAACAACACTTATGATGTCACATTTTCCCTGGGTCAGGTCACTGGCGTGGCTGGATGCCTCCAACTCAAGCTTTCTCACAAGGCTGTAAGTGTCAGCCAGGGTCGAAGTCATCCCCTGGCTTATCCCCCGGCTCAGGAAGGATCTGTTTCCAGTTCACTAACATGGCTATTGGTAATCTTCAGGTCTTCACTGGTTGCTGAACAGTGAATTCAGTCCCTTGCCACATGGACTTCTTCATATGACTGCTCACAATAGCACCATTTGTTTCCTTGGAATGAGGGAGAGAGAGAGAGATTGAGAAACAAAAGAGAAAGATATAACTATAAAAAAGATTAAAAAAAGCAGAATCTTTTTGCAACTCCATGTCAGAAGGGACATTGCCATAATTTTTGCCCTGTTCTATTTGTCAAAAGAGAGGCACTAACCCACGCTCAAGGAAAGGGTTACACAAGGCTGTGGATACCAGGAGGCAGAATTACTGAGAATTATTTTGGAGGCTGCCAACCACAGGTGAATTCTGGGATTGCAAATATGAATGGGCATTCCATTTTAAATGTATATCTATCAAAAGAAGTTAAGAGTGAGAATCTACTAAGAAAATTATATAATATATTCTATGCTTAAATATAAATGCTTTAAAAGTTATCTGATGTTCATTTTAATCTTGCTGTCACCATCCTCAGTACAATCAGTAAAGTTAACTAAAATTTGATCCTGCATATGATTATTCTCATGTGTAGAAAAAATTAGTTATACCTCAGAATTTGATGTGTGAGTAATAAAAGAATTTGAGTCAAAATTATCTTAAATTCTAAAAATCTTCCAATATAAAATATAATTTTACTCTGTCTCAAAGAGTGAGCAGCTATAGAAAAGATGAGCCTGAAGTAGTAAGGAAGGAAGTGTGCCCACTTAGCCAAATGAACCTAAGCAACAAAGTGAGTCAGTAGGGCTACTAATGGTACAGATTGATCACTTTTTAAATCCTACCCCTAAAGCTTACAAATTTCTCTTGTAGATTTGATGTACATGGCAGATATTAATTGGAGCCACTAGACAATATGTAAGAAAGATGAAATTCATTTTAAAAAATCACATTTAAGCTGTGGTTCTCCTCCAGTCTACTGGGCTGGACAGAGGTCATATATCATTAAACTGGGGCCAACCTTCCCCTTTCCAGAATTTTTTACAATTCTAGCCCAGAGGTTTTACATGGCCTGAAACATTTAGGGGATCTCCTCTGGCCAGGATCTATGCTGGTGTCCATTTATATATTAATTTCTCCAAGCTGTATCAGGCCTTGCAAATTAACTATCTCTGTGAAAATCGAAGTCTGAGTCTTGGAGACTTTGGTCAAGGCAGGAAGTCCCAGTAAATGGAGTTCAGCCTCCATAGTGAGTTCCTTCTTAGACACTCTTTGAATGAACCAATTTTAGTCTCAGGACAGTGCCAGCTTGGGATGCTTATTCCTTATTTTCTAAGCCCAGAGGTAATAATCACCTCCCCAATTCTTCCCTAACCCCTGCTGCCCATTAACATGATTCTATTCTTTTTCACATAAATAGACCTTTACTTTGGAACAAAGTAAATATCACCTTTTTAAAGTAACGAAGGATGGTTGAAAGAAAGGCAGGGACAAGCCTCCCCCCCTCTGCAACACACACTCCTGTCCTAAGAGGAAAACTACTCTTCATAGGAAGAAGTCCCCATCCTGTTATTCTAGACTTTACTGGGTACCCCAGCTTTAAGGCTTTCTACTGGGATGGCTTAGAACTTGTAAATGACAGAAAGGAAAGGAATGGCCTTGGGCGTCCTAACCCAGGTTGGGGTCAGCTCAACAGCCTAATGGTTTTTAAACAAAGAGCTTGATCTATTGGCCTGCAGCTGGCTGGCATACCTTAGGGCAGTGGTGGCCAGCACCCTCTTGGTCCTCCATGGCTTCTAGGAAACACCACTGTGGAAGGAACCCTCCACCCTTTCCCATGTGAACAACTACCCAATAGATGAATGTGCAGGCAATAACGTGACTGGGTGACAGGCACATAAAGGATTTAATCAGATTAAAATGAGCGCATAACCTGGGTGGCTCAGTGGTTGAGCATCTAACTTTGGCTCAGGTCATGATCCCAGGGTCCTGGGATTGAGTCCCGCATCAGGCTCCCCACAGGGAACCTGCTTCTCCCTCTGCCTATGTCTCTGTCCCTCTCTCTAAAAATACAAAATAAAATAAATAAAATGAGCCCATATAAATCCCTCGATTTAAACACCAAATTGGCAACCCTCTTGGGTCCCATTCCTCTTCAGGAGCTTTGTACTATCTCTCAATAAACTTTACTTTGCTGCCTGCCACCCTTCATCTGGTCTCTTCATTCTTCCAAGTGGCGTGACCAAGAATCGCAGGTACTAAAGGAAAAGAAATCCTTCAGTAAAAGTACTGCTTTATTCAAAGCATGACTGGTTTCAGTCGGGAAGGACAAGAAGTTAAAAATGACCATTATTCTTTTCTATAGCAATACAAACAACACATAAATTAATATGTTAATAAATTTTGCTCTCACACATATTAGATAAGATACTCCATCCTGTCACAGTGGCTGAGCACCTACCATCAAGTATGGCATTTTCCGGTAACTTATGCAAGTCGGGTCAGTCTCTACCTAAGGCAGTCATGCTACCATTTACTGGGGGGAAAAAAAAAGCCTGGCTTTTCCCTGAATCAAAGGCATATAACATTGTCCTCTAAACCTCTTATAAAGTAAGTGATCCATAATCCTACAAGTCTGGCTAGCTCCCAAATAGGCTAAAGCACTGAACCTTGGGAAAGAAAGAAATAGCAAAGAGAATTAGAGAGAAATGTAAGAGGGACTCTTACATTGTTGCTGGCACTTGCTCAAAATTGGAGGTATCCTTGGCATTTTGCTTTTTCATATTATAGTTAAAAATGAATCCATAAATATGCTTATGGAATAATTCTGTCAGAAATGTACGTTGCCATTAGTTAACCTTACAAGCACTCTTTTATGGTGGAGCTAGAAAGTCAATTCTATTTGTTACTGTAACATGGGTTCATTACAATAAAGTTTACCAAAAAATAAACTTGCTAATTCCAATCTGGTGGTTATTCATACCTTCCTATATTGCAAAATAACACCTGTCACAATATAATTATTGCTTAGTCCTCTTTTTCTTCTATTATTGTGTATTTTGCAAGGCTGCAGGCACAGCAAACATACTCTGAGCATCATAGAAATGACAGTCTAGTTCTTAGTAGCTACTCAACAAATATTCCTTAATAAATGATGGGGGGGATATAAAATGAAAAGACTGGGGGAGGGTGGTGGAGAAACAGCATACTAAGTCTGCTCTTTCAAGGCTTCTCCACACTAGAACTAAACCAGGTAAATGAAGTTGCAAATCAGCACATTTATTCCCTGCCCTTTTCATTTTTTATTCCATTTTGTGGCAAATATAATTTTATCCTGTGCAAAGTAGTAAGTTTTTTGAGTGTTGGAATTAATGTGGGTTAGATTCAGTTCTTTATCCTGCCATTTAGTAAATGTTTGACTTTGGGCAAGTTACGTTACCATATTAAGCCTCATTTTTCTTCTAAAATGCAAACTATAACAGTAACTAATTCATAGAACTGTCCTGAGAATGAAAAAGACAATTTTCTTAAAAGGACTTAGCATAGTGTCTAATATATGGTAAGTCTTTAATATATAATAGAATAGCAGCTATAAGAATATTTTCATTTGGCTTTATGGTCATGGGCACAGGCTGTTTATAGTGCTTTCTTCTCTCTCAAGGAAACAGCAAAGCTCCAATGGCAGATGGAAGTAGCAGCCAGTAGGGGAAAGACACACAAGTTGTATGGATATTACAGTAGCTCTGCTCTTACATACCAAAATAGCCTGAGAAGCCATTAGCCAATAGCAACCCCCCAATGGATAAAGAGGCCCTGCCTAGGGGCCTAACTGATTAGGGAATTGCAGTGGTATCCTTCAAACACAATGACTGAAACCTGAGGTCTGTTATAGCAACACATCTCCCAGCCCAAATCTATAACACTGTTGTCAGTGTCATGGTAAAAATAAAAATAACTGTCATTCTCTGAGGATCTTCTAGTTCCAGGCTCAACTCCACAAGATGAATTTACTACTTTTAACTTTTATCGAGAGAACTGATGCTAAGCAGATTATGTAATGTTCCCTACATCATCTAATCAGTAACAAAGAATGAAAAACAGGTCTTTCTGCCTCCAAAGGCTATGCTCCCAACTTTCCAATCACTTAGCCTATAAATATCACAAGGAGAAAATAACATTCCCTTGTACCTGACATAAAGTTTGTTTCCCTCATTTGCATGTGTTTTAGCATCTCTGTAGTTTTGGTTTCATACTTATGTATGTAAAGTTAATTGCTGCAAAGTCTTTAGCTTAGTTAATTGGAATATCCTCTAAGATCAGATTTAACTCCTCCCATGCAAAACTGGTTCTCCAGCTGTACCAAACTACTTCCTATCCTATAAAAAATTATCATGCTTTGATTTTTTTTTATATCTTAGCTTAGGTGGTTTCTTCTGCTAGAATCCTCTACCTTGTGGACATGTCTACTTCCTCCCTCCCCCCCCCCTTTTTAAAGATTTTATTTATCTATTTGACATAGAGAGAGAGCACAAGCAGGGGGAGCAGCAGAGGGAGAGGGAGAAGCTGGTTCCCGGCTGAGCAGGGAGCCACACTCACCCCCGCAACCCCCACAATGTGGGGCTTGATACCAGGACCCTGGGGATTATGACCTTGAGCCAAAGGCAGACTTAAGGACTGAGCCATCAGGTGCCTCTACTTCTTTTCTTTTTTAAGACTTCCGACAAGCACCCCTATAAACCTTACTACAGACTCTCATTCCACGCCAAGCAGTGAGGCGTTCCTCTGCGCCTTCAACCTACTTCATACAAATCTCAGCTATAGAGTTTCCCTATATTGTGACACTTTTTTTCTGAGCTGCTCTCCCACTTTGATACACTAGACTGTGATCCTAAGAGAAAGCTTCATCTTTACTAGAGCTTCTTGTTGTCCATCATAGTGCTTAACATGTAGCATATACTTCACAAACATTACTGAATATCTTTATTAATAAATATTATCTCATATTTGCAGGGTTTTTTTCCTCTTGCAAATGGCTTCTCCAAAGTGTCCTTCCTAACATAGGACATTTTCTGTGACATTATCCAATACCTGGCCTGAATCATGTCTGAGGCCTTAGGGGGCTAACATAAATCAACATTTCACTTTTAAGATTCAGGGGGAGTACAAACTGCTATTAAAAGTGGCCATGAAATAAGTATCACCTTATTTCTTTTAATAACCAGTTACTAAAGGAAGTAAGTGATCATACTAGCTTTAGTTTTTCAAAAACTTCCTGATAGTATTGATCCAAGCATGAACAGATGGCTTCTTACAAATAAACTCCAGGTGGAATGATATTAGTTTATTTTTAATCATCCCTCTTCTAAATATGTTCTGTTTTTCTTTCACAGAACAAAGAATTGAATCAATTCCAGACTGTCTGGAGCCAGTGGAACTTAGGGAAATTATGACTACCTGGGCATGGATTTAAATATATATTTATATACTAAATATATATATTTAATCACAAATAACATGGTTTAGTCAAAAATAATTTTTAAAAATCAACCTAATATCGTGAAGACAATATATTGTCCCTAACAATCAAGCCTCCCTCTACAGAGGTGTTCCAAGAGCAAGATTATTGTGACTAATGATGATTAAATGAAGAGTTCTCACCACATAACCTGAAAGAGTATTAGGCCTATCTTTGGTCAAGCCCTTGAGAGCATTCATCCACTTAGCTATCCCTTCCTTCCTTTCTTCATTCATTCAATAAATCCAAGAGATACTCCGATCACCAGAGATACAAAGACACACAACATGCAAGTCTGACTTTTCAGTGTGATGGCAGTGTATTGTGTGCACACATATAAGCAACTACAGTGGAGTGTGAACAAATGCTTGCATAATCTTGTAGACAGAAGCATGCCAACCCAGAGAGGGAGTGCGTTCTCGAAGGTTTCACGGTAGAGGTGGTACCTGAGCATAGAAGATGATGAAAGTATGATTTCCTTCTAATTTCTAGGAGCCTGATGCTCCATAATTGCTGAATCTGTAAATGAGGTAAACACATCATGGCATCAGAGAAAAGCTATCTCCCTTAGAAATACAGAGGTCGGAAAAGGAAGCTACTGTAGACAACGGGTCTCTCTCCTTGGGTTGTACAGGAGGATCAGGGATCAGTCAGGCAAAAGTGGTGGGGAAAAGCATTCTAAGCCAAACGTAGCTCACATGGGAGAAAAATTAGGTGCCTGGAAAGCTGCTAGGCTTTAGACTTAGCTGGTACACCCCTGACTAATACTTGCTGCCATTTGCCACCTGACATTATCCCTGCTGCATTCCACAAGTTGATGCTTCTGATGAATGCTGCAGCCAGGGCCAAATATAGAAACAATTGAGAATTGAAAGTTCGTTTTGCTCTTTATTATTTGTTGCCTTTTGGCAAATGACCATTTCCCCAGGTGTCTCCATCTGCAAGATGGAGGTACTGATGATCTGTATTCTTTTCACGTGTCCTTTTAAACTGGTTTAATTTATTAAAAAATATAACTTATGAGAAAAAGCTATGCAAATTACCATTCAAATGTTAGTAATGTTTCCTGGATTCAAAAAACAAAGCAAAGAATTAGAGCTAGTGGAAATATCAAAAAAGAAAAGGCAGGAAGGAGTGATGAGCAAAAGAAAAAAATGTGTAAATGGTAATCCTGGGATACATATATACTCTAATATTTACAAGACTGCTCTGTAGATATTTTCACCATTCTGAATACGCAATGCCTCAGAGATTGAGGCCTTGTATTACACTGTACCTTCAACTTACTATAACAGAGTAAAACAAAGTAAGAAAGTTACTCTAAAATTCAGTTTTTCTTTAAATTATTACTACTTCTTCCCACTATACCTGGTGTCAAGGAACTTACTGTCACACTTGCTTTGTCAGACAGTAATAAAAACTAAGTTATTCACACATCATTTGGTCTTTGTTGGAAAGAAGTCCAGATGATGCATGAATGATGTATTCTTACTCTTATATTCAGTGCTATTTACTCTTCTTGATTCAAAAATTTAAAAACCCAGGAAAAAAAAGAACATTTTATATTATTATTTGTTTCAACAAAGGGAATGTTATGGTTGGACAATATCACAAACCACACCAGGAATAGTAAGTTACCAGAGATACTCATTTCTTTTATGTAAAAAAAATGAACCAATTAGAAAAAAAGAGAGAGAGAGAGAGAGAAAGAAAGAAAGAAAGAAAGAAAGAAAGAAAGAAAGAAAGAAAAGAAAGAAAGATGGGGAGAGCAAGAGAAAGAGAGATACTTTATATTCAAATAAATTTAAAGAGAGGGGAAAGAAATCACAAAAAGTTGCAAAGAGCTCAAGAATATAAAAAAAATGTATTTATTTCCATGGAAATTTGGTCTATAAATAATGGTGCTGGCAGTGCTATTTTAAAATCAGGTACAGAGCTGCAGAAAGTGTTTTTAAGGAATTGGGATATTAAAGTAAATTCACTTTTGTAAAATTTGATGCTGGTAACTTGAAATGTTCCATTAAATTATTCAAGGATTCAGGAAAATGCTGTCCTCCAGTGAGGTCTGTTAAGGCTGCGCTCCCAAGGCCCATATTATGTTTACATAGGCTGGCAGGGCCCCTGGGATGAGTGAGGTAGTTTTATTTAATGTTGTAGTTCTATCCCTCCTCACTGCAGGACATTTGAAAGACACCATTTGAAGTGGTTTCACTAAGAATTTTATGTACTTTCCCACTGTAAGTTCTTCTCCCTGAAATTTTGTCCATACAGAAAAATCTTTGTGCCAGAAGAGAATGTTAAAAAGAAAATAGGTAAGTACAGGAGGGGCAGTGGGAAGGAAGAAGCAAGGAGCCCCATGAGAAGGGAGCTGGACACAGGGTCTTGATCTCAGGGCTCTGGGATCATGACCAGAGTTGAAGGCAGCCGCTCAACCACTGAGCCACCTAGGTGTCCCTGAAATTAGTTTCTTAATGACGATCTGTTCACTGTTAATACATGTTCCCAACCACTCTTGTTGTACTCTCTCTCTCCACTTCTGCCGCTTGACTCTCAATATTTTTACTAAGAAAACATAAATGTATGTTCAGAATTCTCTTATACATTTTAGTGCTTATTGACAAAGTGCTTTTTTAAATTGAATTTTCTAATACAATGATCAGAGAATTGGGTTCTTTAACATTCATCTGGATAAAGTTAGTTGGAAATTAACTGGAGTTAAAATTATGAATCTGAAGTTAAAAATAGTGTACCTTTCCTGATTTCACTTTACCTTTTGCAGAGATGATAACAGAATCACATAACTTAAAGGGAATCCTAGAGTCCCATTCTCACTGCTGACAGAGAGAAGACAGAGGAATGCCCCTTGTTTCTTTGCATTACCACAATTACCTTTGAAAATGTTTCTTTAAGTCATGCTGACAAAGCCCAGATTTTGTTAGAGGCTTTCTCCTTCCAGATGTGCAGACTACAGAGATCCACTGAGGCTAAACCTTTTTTTTTTTTTTTTTTTTTTTACAGAAGGGGAAGGACATCTCACACTCCTTAAAACTATTAACAAATACCTAAGCCCTAATATAAATGCCTTGTAAGACCTCATTAATCTCATATTTGAAAAATGTTTAAGAAAACTGAATGCAAGCAATTCTGTATGATACCTAATGTTCCCGTAAAGCAAGCATGAGTCAATAAGTTGGTTAGTAGTGAGGTATGTACATTGCAGAAGAAAGGGGGACAGTGGTCCCAAGCTGTTTACTTTTCAGACTTGTCAAAGGTGACCCGTGAAGCCGGTGATCTGGATCCTTACCTGACTTATCCAGAGCAAGCAGAGGCCAAGGACTAGCTCATGACTTCAATAGCCAGAGACATGGGGGTCAGGTGAGGGGAGCAGGGCACAGTTGGTCGTATTTCCTGCTCACCGAAGTCCTTTGATTCTGTGTCTCTTACAACTACTTCACAATCCAGAATTTCAGGTTCAGAAAAATGCCTCCTGAAAGTTGTTCTTTCAGCCTTCAAAGTAGTATGTGGGGAAAAAAAAAATGTAAACCATCCTGTTGCATTGAGACTATTAATTCTTTGTATAATCCGTTAGAGGGTAAGATCCTCAGTGCAAGAACGTTGTGTTGTTCAACTTTCTACCCTATGCCTGACATAAAGTAAAAGTGAGTAACTATTTGTTTGACTTGCCATATGGAAGAGTCTAATGCCTTGCCCTCCACAGTTTCAGCAGCCCGCCCTTGCCTGTAGAGACTAAACTCCTTAACCGATTCTCCAAACTTATAAATCAACTGTGTTTCTGGCCTGACTTGACTGCTATTATATTATTCCACATAAACCACATTCCAATCATACTGAACTGACTTCTGTTCCCTAAACACAATCAGATATGTTTTCAGCTCTGTATTTTCTTCAAGTTCTTCTCTGAACTTGGCATATGTCATCCTTCTTACTTCCAATATGTCATTTTTATTTACTACTCAAAACCAACTCCAATATTGTTTTCTACAGAGCTTTCCTTAATATCTGTTTCATTCACCTATGTCATTAACCATTTCCTCCTCTGGGCTCCCACAGAGGGAAGTGAGAGAACTCATTCTTTCATGCGGTAATTGAAATTAGTTGTTTGCGTAATTGTCAAATTTTGAGAAACTCTGTCTCAGCAAATTTCTTTTCTTCCCTTCTTCCCCTAGTCCCCAGGGGAATCAAATCCATTTTAAGATGAAAATGACTGGCAAAATTCCAAAAAAGAAGAGAGAGAGGGAGAAAAACAGACTTAGGATTTGTTGGTGGAGGCTGCCTTATAACTAAATAGAATCTCTATTGAATTTGCCTCTTTCAACACTTTGAAAGACTTGGAGGAAGGAAGATATTCTTGGAGAAGATTTTTAATAAGATTTGATCCCTACTCGAGCATGTAAAGAGAGTTCTTTTTTTCTCTCTTTCGTTATTTACATTATAGACAAAGTAAAAGAAAACAAAACAAAATATCAGTGTCTTTCCTTTTTTTTAAGATTTTATTTATTAATTCATGAAAGACACAGAGAGAGAGAAAAGCAGATACATAGGCAGAGGGAGAAGCAGGCTCCAGGCAGGAAGCCTGATGTGAGACTCGATCCTGAGACCGCGGATCATGGCCTGAGCCAGGTGCAGGTGCTCAACCACTGAGGCACCCAGACGTCCCTTCTTTCCAAGAAGAGAGAAAAGAGTCAAGGGCATGCATGGATTATGAATAGAATTTGAACAAAAGCAAGCATTCTGATAGGTAACAACTTTAAGATTTATTTTATGAGAACAAATGTGTACTGAGTGTAAAAATTAAATCATTTCTTTTTGAATCCTCATTAGTAGATATTAAATTTTGTTATTAATTTACATATAGTCTCAAAGATTCTAATAAAATAGAGATAACAAAGGTAAGTAGTTCCAGAAAGTCTATCACTTTCATAAGAGGAGCACTGTGTTAGTGTATATACATAGATTAATACATTTCAACAAAAGAGTTATGTAATTTGACATCAGTACACATGGCAATGCATACAGAAAACAGCTAGTTTCTTTGATGAGACCAGAACCTACAGTGATACTCCTAAAATGTTCTAGTTAGGCCTGGTCCCCAAATTAAACCAGTTAAATGTTTCATGAAATTCTGCTATTATTGTCATTGTTCTCAATGTTTTCTAGGTGATTCAAGAAGAACAACTACAATACATTACAAATAGTTCACAGATCTGTGGCCAGCAGAACTGTGCCTGTCAGTTACACCCTGAACCTTCAATTTCCTCTCTCATTTCTTCCACAAGAAGTTGTCTTCTTTCTTTCCCCAATTCTACATTTCCTTATCCGTCCTAGAGACTTACAAAGCATTTATTGAATCCTTACTACATGCTAGGATATGCTAAGTCATCTGTGGATATCAGTATATCATGTTATATCAGGTTGGAAATGGCTTTGGACTAATTAATTTAAAACCATTCTCTTTGTCTACTCTTCAAGTTTCAAATTAAAACTTTTTTTTAAAGATTTATTTATTTAGTTTAGAGAGAGAGAGAGAGAGAGAATGTGAGTGGGAGAAGGGGCAGGGGGAGAAGGAGATAGAGAATCTCAAGTAGACTCTGAATCTGAGCACAGAGCCCCATGAGGGGCTGGATCTCATGACCCTGAAATCATGACCTGAGCCAAAATCAAGAGTCAGATGCTCAACTGACTGAGCCACCCAGGTGCTCCTCAAATTAAAACTTTTTTATGATAAAATTTCAATAATCAGTACAAACTTATTTTTAGACTATTATGTATTATATATCAGCAATTCAAACTCACATACTTAAAGACCCTAGATATGTAATATAAATAAGTGAAGGAGACTATATTTAAGGTAATAAGTTTTAGAGACTATGGTAAACTAGAAGGTGTAAGATTCATATGCGGGCATTGAAGTTCAAATTTACTAGTTTTGAACCACTGTATAGGTTATAATGAAGACTAATAGATTCCAAATTTTTTAAAAGATTTATTTATTTTAGAGAGAGAGATAGGAAGGCAGAAGGAGAGAGAGGAGAGAAGCAGACTCCCTGCTTAGTGCAGAGCCCAAGTAGGGCTCCATCCCACAACCCAGGAGATCATAACCTGAGCTGAAATTGAGTCAGATGCTTAATGGACTGAGCCACCCAGGTGCCCCAGTTCCCTTTAAAAAATATATAGAATTAATGCTTATTATTATCATAAGACAACATGAGATATTTTTGTCAAATATTTTGTTTGAATAGTTTTAGATTTACTGAAAGGTTTCAAGCACAATACAGAGTTCCTATGTAACCTCAACCCAGTTTACACTGTCAACTGATGTTGACATCTTACACTCATATGGAACATTTGGAAGAGCTAATAGACATTTCACTTATTATTACTAACATATATACTTTTCATATCTTTCATTAATGTCGTTTTTCTGTCCTAAGATCCTATGAAGGATATACAGTCATCATATCTGTTTAGTCCCCTCTAGACTAAGATCTTTTCTGTTTTCCTTGTTTTTGATGACTTTAGATTTTTGAGGAGTGCAAATCAAGTATTTTGTAAAATGTCATTCATTTTGAGTTTGGTGTTTTTTTATGATTAGACTAGGGTTAAGAGTTTTTGTGAGAAAGAATACAGGTGTAAAGTACCATTCTCATCACATCAGATCAATGGTACATATCATCAAAATGATTGATTATTGTTGATGCTACCCTACCTCCCTGGCTGAGAAAGTATTTCTTAGACTTCTTCACTGTAAAAAAACTCTTTTTTTCCCCCTTTCCATATTGTACACTTTGGAAGAAAGCTATCTTTAAAGAGTTCACACTTTTAGGAACCCAACTTAAGGAGTGATGAGTTAGGCTCCACCTCCTTGAGGAAGGAGTACATACATAATTCATTTTGAATTCTTCTGTATGGGATTTTTGTCTATTTTCCCTCATTCACTCACTTATTCAATTATTTATTTATGTTAATATAGACTCATCAATATTTATTTTATACTTTAGGCTATACCTCTATATGATTTTATTTATTATCTTGCTCAAATTATTCCAGCTTTCATCATTGGAGACCCTAGTAGCTATGTTTTGTGTCTTTTTGACATTCTTACCTTCTGTACTAAAAATGTCCCAGGCTCATCTTGTATATTACCTGTCCCAGACCTAGAATCAGACATTTCTCCAAAAAGCTCAGCTTTCTTTTGCTGGAGAATGGTAATAGAAACCAAGATCTGGGCACTGGATGTGTCCACTTCCTATACATATATCTGTAATTTTGATATTCCACTATCTGAACCTATAGTAAGCTAAACATGAATAAATATTCATGTCTCTAACTCCAATCCAGTACCACATGATTCATTCTAACTTTCTTCCCTTTGCTTATCTGTAACTCCCCACTCTAAAAGAGACAATCTTGGCTCCTATCACAGATCATACATTGACTTATTTGTTCAATCCAAGTATCCATATAAGTAATTTCAAAATTTTTAACCTGCATTGCCATGTGAAACAGTGTTGCCAATTTGAGAACTATGCTGCTGTATAGTTTCTTTTGCCTTCAGTTTTATAATTTCTGCTAATTTTCAAAGTTGCTTAGGCCTTTTACCCCTGCTGCTCAGTGAGGTTATGTCATGAATTTTTAATAAGGATGGATTCTTTCCTTGGAGTGTGCGTTCCATGCTGGATCCCTAGATCTCCTCATTAACTTTTAAAATTTATGAACATTAAGGTTCACTCTTCATGCTCTGAGAACTATAGGCTTTGACAAAAGCAGTGTCATGTATCCACCACTACAGTATTACAGATTAATTTCATTGCCCTAAAAGTTATCCAGGATTTATCTTATTCAATATCTCCCATTCTCAAACCTTGGCGAGCACCAGTTTCTTTTCCATCTCTGTAATTTTGCCTCTTCTATCATGTCATGTAAATGGAATCACAGAGTATGTAGACTTTTTAGAATGGCTTCTTTCACTTATGTATATGGATTTAAGATCTTAAAAGTTCTCAACAGAAGGGAAAAAAGTGTTACTATATAAGCTGATGGATGTTAACTAAACTTAAGGTAACAATCATTTTGTAATACATATATATATATATCAATCATTATGTTGTACATTTTAACATAATGCTATATGTCAATTATATCTTGGCAAAACTGGAGGAAAATAAAGTGGGTCTCTCATAGAGAGCAAAAAAGGAAATTCATTTAAATTGTATGCATAGATAACTTACCTTTTTAAACCTCTGACTAGCACTCCCTTAAATGGATTTCTCAAAGTTAGTTTATCCATTTACCTATGAAGAAGCTCTTGAATGTTTCAAATTTTTGGTGATTGTGATCAATTTGTTATAAATATATGTATGCAGGTCTGTGTGCAGACACAAGTTTTTAAATCGATTGAGTAAATGCTTAGGGGCAAGACACTGTATGATGAGCATGATAAGAATGTATTTAGTTTATGTACTTGTGAGCATAGCATGACCTATAGACTTTGAATCACTGCATCATACACCTGTAACTGCAAGTAACCATGTAACATCATGTGTCAACCCTACTTAATTAAAAAAAAAAAATGTGCTCAGTTTTATAAGAAATTGCCAACCAAACTGTCTTCCAAAGTGTGGTCCTATTTTGAGTTCCTTTTAGTACTGAATGAGAATTCTTGATGTTCCTTATTCTTGCCAGTGATTAATATTGTCTGTTTTCTGAATTTTAGCCATTCTAACAGATATACAGTGATTCTTATTATTTTAATTTACAATTTCTTAAAGACAAATGATGTTGAGCATCTTTTGATATCTTTATTTCTCATATGTATGCCTTCTTTGCTGAGATGTCTATTTAAGTTTTGCCCAATTTTATAGGTGCTGTGTTACAATTGAGTTTTAAAATTTCACTTTCTTCTGGATTTAAGTTCTTTATCAGACATGATTTGTAAATTTTTTATACTACTCTGTAACTTGTCTTTTCATTCCCTTAAAAGTTTTTTTTAGAAAAAAACATGGTTAATATTAATAAAGTCCAATTTAGTTTTTATGTTTATCTAAATATATGTTAATCTAAAATATTATGTTTATCTAAAAATATTATAACAAAATTTCTCTTAATTTTCTTCTAGACATTTAAAAGTTTTGTGGTTTAAACTTAGATGAATGAGGGCAGCCCCAGGGGGACTCAGTGGTTTAGCATCACCTTTAGCCCAGGGCATGATCCTGGAGAACAGGGATTGAGTCCCATGTCAGGCTCCCCACATGGAGCCTGCTTCTCCCTCTGCCTGTGTCTCCACCTCTCTTCTCTGTGTCTCTCATGAATAAATAAATAAAACCTAAAATAAATAAATAAATAAATAAATAAATAAATAAACAAACAAACAAACTTAGATGAATGATACATTTTGAGTTAATTTTTATATAAGATGTAAGGTCTGTGTTTAGGATCTTTTTTTTTTTTTAACATGTTCTAGTCCCTTTACCGAAAGAAAGATGATCCTTTCTCTATCCACTGAATTGCCTTTGTTCCTTTATCAAAGATCAGTGGGTTATACCTGTCTGGGTTTATTTCTGACATCTTTATTCTGATCTCTTGGCTGATGTGTCTATTATTATGCAAATACCACACTGTCTTGATTAGGGTAACTTTATAGTAAGTCTTGAAATAGAGTAATGTGAGTCTTCCATATGTGTATCCTGCTGTTGTTGGATGGAATATTTTAGAAATGCCAATTAGAATAAATTGATTTACAATGCTGTCAGGTCATTTATATCTGTTCTGCTTTTATGCCTGTTTGATTATCAGTTACTGATAAAAGCAGGTTGAACTTTCCGAATATAATAGGGTCTATTTTTCATTTCATTCCTCTTGGTTTTTGCCTCATGTGGTTTGATGTTCTACTGTTATGTGCTATAGTGAGTTCAACAGTGGCTCTCCAGAAGGTATATCCACATTCTAGAACCTGTGAATGTGACATTATTTGGGAAAAAGTTCTTTCAGATGTAATTAAGTTAAAGATCTCAAAATTGAATCATCCTGTGGTATCCAGGTGGACCCTGAAGCCAAAGCCAAGTGTCCTTATAAGAGATGCAAAGAAAAGAAATGCATGGAGAAGAAAAGACCTGGTGAAGACAGAGACAGATTGCATTTACATAGCGCCAAACCAGGGAATACTTGGAGCTACAGGAGAGGCAAGGAAGTAGTCTCCTCTAGAAGCTTCAGAGGGACTTGGCCCTGCTGACATCTTGATTTCAGACATCTGTGAAAGAATACTTTTCTGTCTTTTTCTGCCACTCAGTGTGGTGTAATCTGGATGGCAGCCACAGGAAACAAATACAGGTACGTACACATTTAGAACTGTTCTGTCTTCTTAGAAATTTGACCCATTTATCACTACATAATGTCCCTCTGCATCCCTGATGATATACCTTGTTTGAAAGTCAGCTTTGTCTGAAATTAATATAGATATTCTAACTTTCTTCTGATTAATTAGTATTAGCATGCTATGTCTTTCTCCATTTCTTCAACATATATGAAACTTTACGTTGAAAGTATATTTCCTATACACAGTATATATTTTGGGTAGTGTGCTTTTATCTCATCTGATGTATTATAACTGGAGTATTCAGACCATTAATATTTTAAGTCATTATTGATACATTTGGATTAAAATCTATCTTTGTAACATTTTTTTCTATTTGTTGCATTTTTTTCTGGCCTCTCCCCCTTCTTTTTTTACCTTCTTGGGTTTTAACTGAGCATCTTATATTTCTTTTTGCTTTCTAGCCCTAGCATCTCATTTTTTACTTATCTGCATATTTTTTTTGGTAACTGTCCTATGGTTTACAGTGTATCTTTTAAAATAACCTAAAACCACCTTCAGAATCCCCTTCAAATGTAGTACAGGTCCCTCATGACAGAAAATTCCCAATTCCTCCCTCCTATCCTATGTGACATTTTTGTCATTCATTTTACCAATCCATTCACTATAATCACCCAGTGCTTGTTTTTATGACTGCTTTAATCAAACAGTTGCCTTTTACATCAACCAGGAATAATAAAAATAATTGTTTTATTTTTATTTATTCTCTGATGTCTTTCTTTTATGTATATCCATTTATATCTTTTTATGTATATCTGTAACTTTTTATTTCTTGAAGAACTTTTTAATATTGCTTATGGGGCAGATCTGTTGGAAATGAGTTTGTTTTTTGTGTGAGAAAGTCTTTATTTCTCTTTTATTTATGAAGGATAATTTCATTGAATGTACAATTTTTAGCTTAGTAGTTTTTTTTCTTTTCAACACATTAAGTATTATATTTCACTCTCTTTTTGCTTACTTGGTTTTTATCAAGAGTAATTATTTTTTTAAGGTTTTATTTATTTGAGAGAGACAGCGAGAGAGAGTGGGCATGCAAGTGAGTGGAAGAGGAAGAGAGGGAAAGACTATTGATCATAATTAATAATTATTTAAAATTCCCTCTCTGATAATTCCAATATTTGTATCATATCTAAGTCTGATTATGATCCTTGCTTTGTTCATCAGACTGTGTCTTTCTTGGCATTTGGCATTTGGCATGCCTTGTAACTTTTTTGTTTAAATTTGGTCATTGTCTCGGGTTATAGCCTTTAGCTGTAATCTGACTAGGAATTTGGCTAGGTTGAATGTTTTCGTACCTATACTTGCTGCAGGCTTCCAATTCCCCCTTGTTTTTGTTTCTTCTTTTGTCCCTGGGCTTTCCTGTGTACTACCCCTCAGAGCCCACCTATAACTTGCAGTTTCAGTTGCCATACATTATTATTATTATACTAGAGGCTTCTCGGTGTCAGGGTACAGTGGAGACGAGAGGGAAATTCTATAATTTGATTAAATTGATTAAATACCAGTCTTTTTGTTGACCAGTGTCTCAGAGGTATGACCTTCACAATATTTTGGTCTCTCCTCCAAGGCTGTAATTATTACTGTTGTTTTGTTCTGTTCTCTGCTTTCCCACACCCTTTTCTGGTCACAGCATTGATTTTCTATTATCTTCAAAGGTTTATTTACTTATTTGCTTATTTGAGAGAGAGAAAGAGAGAGCATACACATAGGTGAGCAGGGGGAGGGTCAGAAGGAGAGAGAGAGAGAGAGAATTTCAAGCCTACTTAGTGCTGAACACAGAGTCTGACCCAGGGCTCCATCTCATGACCCTGAGATCATGACCTGAGCTGAAATCAAGAGTGGGATGTTTAACCAACTAAGCTATCCAGGCACCCTGATTTTCTATTTTCTTTTCTTTTAAGATGTTATTTATTTATTCATGAGAGACACAGAGACAGAAGTGGAGACATGGGCAGAGGGAGAAGCAGGTTCCCTGTGGGGAGTCCAATGTGGGGCAGGATCCCTGGACCTGATCCCTGGACCCTAGGATGACAACCTGAGCCAGAGACAGACGCTCAGCCATGGAGTCACCCAGGCATCCACCAATTTTCTATTTTCTTAAATCCATTTCTCTTGCAGCCAGCAATCCCCTTCCTTCGGCCAGAGTCAAGTTAACTGTGCTCTGTAAAATTCCTGCCCTGGAGACTAAGTCTTCATTAGAAAGAAGAATCTGGGTGGGTATCATGATGGCCCTCTTTTCTTCTTTTGCCAGGAAAGGGAGGAAATCCTTCTCAGATTTGCCTTGACTGAAAAGAAGCATGTGAAAATGTGGGAATTTTTCTATGACTGAGGGTCCTTAGCATTTCACATTCTCATGCTAGCTTGCCCTCCACATTCAACACTTCATTGAAATGACCACTTAACTGTTTCTAACAATTCATGGTGTATAGCCACTTTTGCTCCAAATAAGTAGATGTCAGCTATATCTCTTGGCATGTACTTCTCTCTCCAGATACTGTGAGATGTGGTTTGCCCTGTGACATCAGTTCTCTGTTGAATATGAGAAAAGTGATTATTTTTCAGTTTGTCCAGGTTTATCTTGTTTGTTTACATGTTGAATCTGAAACTAGAAGCCCTAAATTACAAATTTTTGATAGAAATATTTTTATCATCTGAATCCTGAACAATTTTATTATATATCTTTTTTATCAAATAGCAAAGGATTGAGAGCACTGGAAAATCCAAATAATCTTAGGACAATAAAATACCAAATGCAAAGGGTTAGAACTTCACGGTCTAACTGCCAAGACTGAGGACACAACTTACAAATGTGTACATACCTCACTGATGCAGTAGACTCTCAAAAAACCCAGTCAGATGGCAATTGGGATATATAGAAAAACAAATAGCTCCTTTATTCTATCCATAATTAATCTCCCTTAGAATGTCATTTACTGGTTAATTGGAAAAAATCAATCATTTTATTTAGTCCCATTTGATAAACTTAGTCTGCTGAGTAGTTTAAATAGCTCCTCTAGGTAATATTATCACATGGTTAAAAATTATCAGATTTCTCTGAGCCCCTGATACTTTCCCCATGATGTCATCCAGCTTCTTAACAGGAAAGATGACTTATTAAGTCCTATGGCTTATTTTCTGATTGAGAGGGACAAGATCTTCAGGTTTCCCTTATATTCTTTTATTATATTCTGTCCCTCTGGCTAATGGGAGCTTTGTTGACCTCCATGCTGACATCTGTGGGCTGACATCTGTGGTTGGTATCACATTGTCCTCCACACTTTGTTTCACCAGATATTTCATCTAAGTATGAAGTTTCTGCAGGCTATAGATCCCTGAATATCTTCTTCATTCTCTATCCAAACTGCAGGCCCACTGGTCTCTGGGGAAGGGTGGTGCTTCCCACCACGGCAGAACCCATGGAATCTTCTGGCTCGCATCTCCATTTTTTTTTATTATTTTTTTTATTTATGATAGTCACAGAGAGAGAGAGAGAGAGAGAGGCAGAGACATAGGCAGAGGGAGAAGCAGGCTCCATGCACCGGGAGCCCGATGTGGGATTCGATCCTGGGTCTCCAGGATCGCGCCCTGGGCCAAAGGCAGGCGCCAAACCGCTGCGCCACCCAGGGATCCCTCGCATCTCCGTTTTTACACAATCGGGAAATGAGAAAAGCTCAAACTGCCAAATTCAGATGGTTGCTTCCAAGATGGGTGTCAGAATTGCCAGAAAAAAAATGATACTCCCAGATTCCTAATCTTATTGCAGTGGCCAAAATCCCTCTGCAAATGGTAATGTCTTCATTTGTCCATAGTATCTCCATCTTCCCTGAGCCTAAGCCTGTATAAAGAAAAATAAATACATCTAATCCTCTAAATCTTCTTTTTTCCTTTCCATCCTCCTTTAACTAATCCTTTTAGAATGATTCTTTGCTATATAATTCATCTTCTTTGATTTCAGATTTCTAGCTAAGACAAAAATCTGAACTCTTTATGCTTGGCTTTTGGTATTAAATTATGCAGAGATAAAAAAGAATTTGAAAAATCATTTCTTAATATGAAACTTGGAGGACTATTTTCTTGAACTATAATTTTAAATTAAATACAAGTCACAAGTTGAATATACTTATTTGTTGTCACTGTATTCCTTATTTAAAAAATGTTAAGCTCCACAGTTAGATGGATATCTAGGTCTGAAGAAAATATTGTGCATTTAAAAGTTTAAAAACACATTTTTAACTTTCAAAATGATCAGTCCTATTAAATTAGGAATCCTCTGAGTCAGGCTTGGCCTTCATCGATGAAAAACCTCAGATTGATTAAGAATAAGTGTGTTGCCTGTGTTCATTTAATGAACAGAGGGTAATGGCAATATTGGTAGCTAGGGCGTAACATAGAGCCTGAGTTAGTTTCTCCATGATGCTTCAGATTTTATCACCTGTGAGGTGCTCCTCATCCCTAAATTCAAATGCCTTCATAACATGCACTCAACATTCGTGCTATAAGATTTATTGATTATACTATGTGCCAAGCACACCCTAGCCAGTGAGGAAGTCAGAGATAAATTGTAAACTTAGAAAGTCTTCCAGGAGATACAAGAATGTCAACACAAAATTAAATAACTTTATAAGTGGAGAAAGAGAAAGTACAGTGTATTGTTGATATTTTGCTTTGCATTCCTTTTTCCAAAGCGTTTTTGTTTCCTTATTTTGTTTTTGTTTTTGTTTTCTCTCTACCTTATATTTCAGGTATTTTGGTCACTGTTACATATGTACAAATCTTTTTTTTTCCTCTAATCTGTTTTCCCCTTGAGGCCACAAGGGCCTAGAATAATATTTTTCACTAAATAGATAGCCAATGGAGTTAAACTAATATTGAATTGAGAGTTAAAACAAACAAAAAACACTTCAGTTGTACTCCTCTCTGCTCTGTTGCTTTATTAATTGAATGACCTGAGGCAAGTTACTTGACCACACTTGAGACTAATTTTTGTTCTCTATAAATTGAAGGTGATAATAACCACTTTGCAGAGTTGTTATGCTAATCAACTGAGGTAATACACGTGAATAACACTTTATATGTGCAGAGAGCTACAGATATAAAGGATAGTAAAGAATTACTTTGCGAGTGTTTAACATTCTAAAGAGTCAAATTACACTTGGTAAGCACTGAAAAGCAGATTTTATCTAAATACTAAAAAACTCTTACAAAATACTTTTAAAGCATTTTTTGTTTGCAAAATATTAATTTCTCTGTAAACGCAAACCAAACTAGCTTGTATACAAATAAAGATTTTGTCATTCTAATCATGACTTCACATCCACAAGAGTGGCTTAAAGCATTACCTCCTTCAGGCAGAAATGCAGTTATTTTTTTGGGTTGTTTTTAGAGATTTATATTTCAACATATTAAATATCATCATGGAAAATATGACAGAAGTATGCCTGGCATGTCAGCTCATAGATTATCAGGGAAGGTTTCCTTGAAGACATGGCTCCTCTGACCAGTTCCTGCCACAGAATTTCATATGAGAAGATTTAAAAGGCAATTGCCTGTAGTTTTTTTTGTAGCAATAATGAGACCTAGCATTTTATGCTCCAATAGAATTAATGTTATTTAATATCCCTGCTTTTTGTATAGCATGTGCTTCTGTCTCTAAATCCTGGGCTACTTTGGAAAGCATTATCCCTGTGCAAATGAGTTTGGTATCACTTAACATACTCTTATTCCTAAACATCTAGAAAAACCAGAGTCAAGGAACGTTCAAGGGCAGAGATTGGAGAGAGGGAGTTGAAGAGGACACACAGTTAACTGTAGACCAATAACCAATCCTGTCCATGCAGTGGCTGAAGTTATTGAAAGTCAATTCAGAATTCAACACTCAACTGCCTTTTTGGTTGCCATAAATTTGACCTAAGAAAAATTTATAGGATGGCTAGTTTCCCAGATATTGGAATTAAATGAATTGTTGAGGCTTCTAGAAAGAAAACAATGTTTTAAAGACCAAATAATATATAAAGCATTTTTAAAAGACAGTGGAGATGGTAAATGGAAACTATAAATAATATTAGACCAGAAGCAGGATAGCATAGGAAAATGCCTTATATGGTTTTAGAAGATTGTGAAACCAGATAATATGTCAAAAATGCACTGTCACAGCTTATTTTATTGAACTGAGGAGAATGTTTGTATTCATCATTGTTACCCTGACAGGGGATGCAAGAAGCCAAAATCAGACAAACTTGTCTTCAGGCTTATCCTCAAAGCACCTACAATGGATCAGATGAATAACCAGAATCTTAGACATTAGCTGTGAAATTTGTTGGCCACTTTAGATTTCTTAGTGAACTCAACAAAAGTCATATGGATAAGTAAGGATAACAAAGCATAGCAAAGTCATGAACATATCTCACTCTCCCTAGCTGGGCTGATAACTCCCATACAATGGATATTAGAGTAGGGGTGGCAATAAGCTTGTTTTATAACTTAAGGAGTTGCATGGATCATACCACAAAAAAATAAATGGAGAAATTAAAAGATCAACAGTGACATTTCCATTTTAAAAGCAAGGACTATACTGACTCAAGTATCTTGCTATTAAATAAATATTTGTGGGGTTTTTTCCCATAGAAACATGAAAAGTACCTTAAATTATTTATGAGATACAGACATGAATCCAGGCCAAAATTTTATCCTGGCACGATTATATATTGCAAGAAGGCTGGCCAGAGGTAGTACCCAGTCTATGACTACAGCAGGTACCCACCCAAGGATTACACTGAGTTTCCAGGGCCTTGCTCAAGCAATCAAGCTAACCTACCACATAATCCCTAATAAAATATGAGCCAATATCATATGGCTATCTGGCCAGAAATAACCTAAAGAATTTTTGAATCTCTATTTCTGGAAAAATGGGCTAAATTTACTGATTTGAAACTTGAGAAAAGTGAAAAGACCTGCGTCTGAGTCTGAACACCAATTACATAAGTATGAGGTGAGGAGTTCAGAGCTAAGCTTAAAAAAAAAAAGAAAAGAAAAGAAAAAAAGAAAGAAAGAAAGAAAGAAAGAAAGAAAGAAAGAAAGAAAGAAAGATAATCTAGGGTGTTTAGTTGGTATAAGTTCCTAATCAATCAACCATATGATATGGTTGCCTAGATTTGAACAAAGAAACAAACCAGTTGGATAGTTGTCAGAAGCATCAATCTATAAAATACCGCAAGTCATTTTTCAGAAGAGGAAGGAGAGGTGTGAAATTTAAGTAACTTTTCCCAAATCACAAATCTATTATTATAGCTGAAAATGGAGCCAGATCTGACTCCAAACACTATATGTTCTTTTTGTTTCCTGAAATCACACTAATGAGGGAATTCAGAAACATAATACAGGGGAAATAAATGATTAAAAGAACTGTAGATGTGTCCTTTAGGGATTAGAAGACACAGAAAATGGTGAAGACAAGGAAAAGTCATGATTCCATGATTCATATACTTAATGATCCATTAATGACACAAAAGATAATAATATAGGAGCAAGTGGGTAAAATGTAAAAATAGCAAGCTATCCACTGAGCTAGACAAGTCAAAAGAAATAAATGAGCTAGGTAGGGCAAAATGAGTTTTCTGTCAAGAAAGGTGCTCAGGTAGAGGATAAATATTTGCTAGCAGAATTATTACAGAGGGGATTTCAATACTGTGAAATGGCCATGCTACATGGAATTAAACTCTGAACCTCAGAGTTTTATGAGTCTGATTATAAAGGACAATCTGTAGACTAGCCTGTGAAGACTTTAGTCCTGACTAAAACTTAACCAAAGAAAGGTTACCAAGAGATAGAAGAAGGAGAGAAAGAAGGAAAGAATCTCTGAGGGTTTCAACAGGGCAGCATCAATTTCAGTATTACACAATACCATTGTCCATGATGCTGGGTTCCCCAAGAGATGCTCAATGATTTGGTTTGGGCAACTGCATCATGTTACTCACCTCAATACGTTTGATGTCCTGCTTCCCCTGAGGACCAGATAACAGCTATCACCAGTGTAATAATACTCTGCCCTGAGGTCTCCTACCTCTGCTTGCCTCCATTACTGATTGGCTACATGACCCAATCAAGTTACAACTGTCTCATGGGTGTGCTGAACAGTGCTTGGAGTCTTTCAATCTAATTTACTGTAGGAATAAAAAGTAACTCAGGAATGATCTATAAAGCCGTGACAATGCACAAGAGAATTGGTGAACTCTAGAGTATGATGTTTGCAGCAGAAGAGATATCCAGTTCAGTAATTTAACACCTAAGACAGAAAATAAAAATGCAAATATTAATTTTATCATATATAATTAGGTAATTTAGATATGCACTGCAGAGAGCTAAGTGATCATGAGGATTACTATGGAGTTCTCATGGTCTTTGATTATGGGAGCATCTCATCTAGACATAGTACCCATTTATCGGGTCCTGGAGTTCTAATGAGGGATGTTGTCCAGAGTAGGATAAGGTAAAGCCATAACAGCTCTATACCCGCACTATCTATCATAGGCTCTTTACATGCATTATTACCAATAATCCTAATACTAACCATAGAAGGTATGTGCAGTTATCCCCATTGCACATAGGGGGACAATTTCGTCAGGAACAGATTATGATCTGTCTCACTTCAGCTCTTATTAATCAAGTTATTTTGGGCATATGATTTGACTTCATTGGAGATGCAATTTTTATCACATAAAATGTGTGTAATAGTAATGCATACACTTTATTGCATATGTATTTTAATATATAAAATGTGTAGAGGAGAGAGCATGATATTATGATAATGATAGCCAAGAACTGTAGCACAGCAAAACACTGTAATAACAAGACCTGCAAATTCGCATAAAATGTGATCTGCAATTTCCAATCCTCTTTTCTTCACCCAACCAAGGTTTTCAGATGAGGGCAGGCTAATGTTCTTATAGTTGATAAGAATGAGATTGGGGTGGAAGAATTAGAAGGGCAGGGATAGTAAAAAAAGAGAGGAAGGAAAAGTCAGGCCAAGAAATAATATCAAGCAACCTTTCTCAGGAAGCAAGGAAGCAAATTGTGGGTCCTTGTGTCACCAGAAATCTCCTGGCTCAAGAGACCCAGGAAAACAAGTGTTGACTAACCAGGAATTTCCTGGAAGTACAAGACAGCTAGAGGTCTCAGAATCATTTCCATCAATGGTTAAGCTACAGCTAAAAAACAGGACCAAGTACTTTAAACAGCAGCTTGAACTGGTATCTATTTAGATCACTGAAGCTACCCTGGAATTCCCAGTTGGTGCAGGCTTCCTCCAGTTATTTCATTAACTTCCTTACAGTCAATCTTTCATTTTACTTGAAAGAGATATTTTTAGCTAAATCTATCAGATTAGCTAATCTGATAAATATCACAATATTTTCCCATGATAACCACTATCATAGACTGAGCTCTCCTGTGTCCACCACTGTTTTAATGACTCTTCATGTATTGTCTCATTTAATAACACTAATTCTATGACATTGTTACCATTGTTATGTGCTGTTTGTAGATGAGGAATGAAAGCTTAGAGAGGCTAAGCTAAAGCTAATCGATAAGGTTACACGGTGTTTCAGTTACCTATTGATGTTTAATGAACCACCCCAAACTTAATAGCTTAAAATAGCTATTAAAATAGCAGTCATTTTAATTGCAACACGCAATTTCTTTCTTTCTTTCTTTCTTTCTTTCTTTCTTTCTTTCTTTCTTTCTTTTGTTCGTTCGTTCTTTCTTTCTTTCTTTCCTTCCTTCCTTCCTTCTTTTCTTTCTTCTTTCTTTCTTTCTTTCTTTCTTTCTTTCTTTCTTTCTTTCTTTCTTTCTTTTTCTTTCTTTCTTTCTTTCTTCTTTCTCTCTTTCTTTCTTTCTTTCTTTCTTTCTTTCTTTCTTCTTTCTCTCTTTCTTCTTAGATTTTATTTATTTATTTGAAAGAGACAGAGAGCACAAGTTGGAGAAGTGGGAGAAGGAGGCTCTCTGCTGAGCAGGGAGCCGCCACGGAGCTTGATCATGACCTGAGCTGAAAGTAGATGCTTAACGACTGAGCCACCAGGTGCTCCAACACCACAGTTTCTGAAACTTCTGTTTGGCTGGATGAGATGTCCTTAATGAGCCATATGTCTGTTTGAATTTAGACTATTATTTGTGTTCTGGATCACATGAGCTCTGCATGGGGATCTCATGGTTGCAAGAGAAAGTGTTCCAAAAGACAGTCTGCTATGAAAGTATTTACTAGATCTCCGTTTGCATTATGTTTGTTAATGTCTTTGGCCACAAGTCACATGAAAAAGTATGGTCACCAAAGGTGAGGACTAAACAAAGTCTAGCAGACATGAAAAATAATGCATATTCTAGGGTGCTATGATGTCCATCAGGAAGGAGGCACAATTGTATCAGACTGGGATTCATGTATGTGTAGAAGGAAGTGGGTTTGCCTGCGATTAGAGAGAAGAAGAACTATAGAATCTTAGAATTTCAAAGAGATTCAGCCCTTCCTTTTACATGTAAATAAGCTGGGTCACAATAAGAAAAGATCCAGGCTAAAAACGCAAATTGAATTATTGGCAAAGATTAGATGCAGAATGAGTATCATTTAAATCCAAAGGAGAAGCTCTAACAGACAGTTTGCAGCATGTGGAAATACTGGCAAAAGTGAGAAGAATGCATGGGCCGAAGGAGGCTCTGGGGGAATAAGAAGAGCCAAAGAGCTTTGAGTCTAAAAGTTTAGTCCTGAAAAGTTTCTTTTAAGTAGCTCACTTGACAATCCATCAAATCTGCAACGTTCCCTCACCTTCCCTTGTCTGAGCATTTGAATTCTGCTATTTATCTACAGATCTACATTCACATCTCTGTCTTGGAGTGTAAGCTCCTAGAGACCAAAAGGCCACTCATCTTAAATACAGAATAAAGTAAAATTAAGGATGCAATAAATGTTTTAGCAGTATAAAAATGATGGAACACGTGCAGTCCCTCAATTCACAAGGGAGACCAATATGTCTAGAGCATTAGCTTTGCAGCAAGTTTTGTACTATTTTACATAAGGCTTGTATTTATCAACTTAAAAGAAAACTATAAGATAAGATAAAACTATATGTGTGTGTGTTTCCTTTTTTTCCCATAAAGGAAATTAAGTGTGAAACGGTTAAATGACAGGCCCAACACCCCAGGGCTAGTAAGTGGCACAGCCAGGATTTACAATTTGACCCTTTCTTTTATGCAATGAAACCATAATCACATGGAAAACCAGGCTAGTGTGTTTAAAACCTACTGGGGTTTGAATGCAGGGTCATACGTTTATCTCTAATGTGATTTTGCCAAAATGATATAAGCTCTCTGAGTCTGAGTACTTTCATTTGCAAAATGAAAAGCTAGACAAATTATTTCTAAGATGCACTCCATCTCCACAATGTTTCTGGCATTGACAATTTAAAATGCAATGCTATTCAATGCAACGCCATCTGGTGTTCATTGATAAGATTACTTGATGGTTCTTGAAATATAAAGGAAAAAAAAGTCAGTTCAAAGAACTCCAAACTACACAAGTAATGCATATATACTATTTACCCAAGATGTACCCCACTATGGATTTCATTCATTTCCTGTATAATGTTTGTAAAGCAGGTGTTAAAGTACCAGGAGCATTACAGTGAACGGATGATTGTGCAATGTTGTACACAGGGATAGACACTACCTTCAAGCACAAATGGGGTCGATGGTACCTATATATATCATATTCAAAATAAAAGTAGTAATAGGTCCCATCACATTTTTATGTAATTAGTGTTAAATACATTTTAATCTCATGTAGCTACATGTATTTGAACAGTAACCAGCACTATTGTATTTGAACTGTGTAATTACATACTGGATCTCTCAGTGGTAGAAAATGTGTAATTATGAAGTTCTCCACAATATCAGAAAAAGCAGCTATGTGGTGCTGAGGGAAATCACAATAGGATTACACTGCCTATGATTCCACGTTTCTTAGTTCAGTACCCATTTAACTTTCTATACAGTGCAATTAGGCATGGAGTTGGGTTGGAAGACAAACCATATCTAATATATTTACAGCAACTCTTATTCACAAATAGCTAAAGAATATTCCACCAAGTCCATGCCAACAGTGTCCCTTGCATATAGTATAAGTAATTTGCTACTCCACATGGAGTAACACTATTGTATTTTGTGTCTTTTAAAACAAGATTCTAAAAATATTTTCCCAGGCCACTCAGAATGCATCCCTGGTGTTGCTATTATACAAGTCTTGTAGATTCATGAAATATAATGACATGGGGGAGGAAAGTGGATAGGAATGCTCTGTAAGTAAGAAGGAATGCAAACCGAGTAGGAGCTAATGTTAGATTTCTTGTTTGCTCTTTCAATAGATGAGAAGCTCCATAATGACTTTCAAAAGGTCATAGTTACCATATGGCTTATTTTTTTTTGTAATTCTCTGGCACTTAAATATAAAGACATTCATTTAATTTATTTAAAGATTAATTCAGTATCTATGGAATTTGTGAGAATACTCTTTATAGGAACTCACAAGAAAACCTTAGTGGAGTAGAGGATTCGCATGAGCCAAGGGGCAGCACTCATGAGTCTGACGTTCAAGTCAGCAAGTAACAGTCCCGCAATGCTTTGGTTGGGAGAGTGAATGTTCTGGAGAAGGTAGAGGACGAAGGATCAAGTAAAAAGCAGTTGAAAGGCCTTACGTTTAGCCAGGCTTAGAAGAAATTTAAATAACAAAATTCTCAGGTAATTAAAAGCACTACATAAAGGCAAAATGTGCTGCATTAGAGAGGTGGACTGTTAACGCAAAAGTTGTTTGAGGGAAGGTGGAGAAGTGATGACTTTTTCGAGAAAAAGTTGAGCTTGAAACTAAACCATGAGGAGGAGGGAGCTTTCCTCATCCTGGGCAAAGCCCCTCATCACATGAAAGAAACCCAGAGAATCTGAAGCAAACAGTAAGAAGACTGTTAGAACTGGCCACCTTAATAATGGGTGTGGAAACCAGATTAAACATCCTGGGTTCAAAAAGAGGCTGGTGTTGTTTCAATGTTCAACTGGGAAAGGGTGAAGGAATCCTAACATCCAAGCTATAGAGTCAAATCAGATGTGAAAAGAGGTCTCGTTGCAGTGGAATCCAATTTATTCTCCTCTCTTTCAAAGAAGCTATTAATTATTCTAATTTAAAATATCTTATGTTACACAGCAATTCACCTTTCTTTGAATGCTCAAGTTTTTGGAGGTATTTCCGTTGTCATCTATCTCATTTCTATACAATTAAATGAACTATAATGAGATGGTTAAAAACATTTCAGGGTATTAAAGGCTATTTGTGGATTATACACATGATTAGTGTATTAATGATCGCGTATTTAACCAAAATGTTTGGGCTTTGAATATTAAGATAGCCAAAAGAGTTGTTTTTCCTTTCTTTTTAAGTCAGATAGGAAGAAGATTCCACCACTCTTTCCTCTAGAAGCTATAGTCTTTGTTAGGGAGACCATTTTGTGCAACACAGTGAGAACTGGTTTGCGACTAGCCCTGACTCTGACACTTACAAAGCGTAAGAATCTGAGGAAAGAAAGTCATGAAAATCTCTAAGCCTGTTGCGTCATGACATAAATTGAGACCGCATTATATGACATGTCTCTTTATAATTTCTTCCGGTCTTCTAACATTCTATGATTATTATATTTCTGTTCCATCTTAAGAGATTCTCTGGACAACCTAACTCTTATAATGGAATTGTATTTCTGCAAAACAAGATCTCTATAATATATAAAATATATATATATATATAAAACGTGTGTTGAGAATGAATATTCTTTTTTTAAATTTTATTTATTTATTCATGAGAGACAGAGAGAGATAGGCAGAGACACAGGCAGAGGGAGAAGCAGGCTCCCTGCGGGGAGCCCGATGTAGGACTTGATCCCAGGACCCAGGATCACGCCGTGGGCTGAAGGCAGACACTCAATCGCTGAGCCACCCAGGCATCCTTAAGAATACATATTCTTATAATGGATTTTTAAAATGTGAATCTCATGTGTTTTTCCGATCTTAATGTAATTTATAACTATAACAACATATTCTCCCCTTTTTACCACACATTACCCTTTTTATTTTTTTAGACAAAATTGTTAGTTTCTCATTAGATCTGACTTTCAACTTCTTGTATGTAATCACCACTGCTCTTTAGTCTTCAGACAATCTCAAGTATCCCTATTATCTTTCTTTCCTTTCTCAAATGAGTCGAAAATATCTCCCATCTCTCTTTTGCCACATTTCCTATTCTTACTAAATAGTGGATTTGTAGCACAAGTTAGCAATTAACACTTAGAAAATTGATTTTTTAACTAAAAATATTTTTTATTATTTTCACTGTTTTTCTTGAGAAAATTCTGGTATATGTATATGAACAAGTATATACAAAGCATGTCTTTTTAAAAAGTCAATAAATAATTCCTGCCTATTGCTGGGGCCCATATCACTTAGAAACCCTACACGTGAACAGTTTTGCTCATTCTGAGTTATGGTATTATTAGCAAAAGTAGCTATTTTTCTCAACCTTCACTCAACCTTAGCGAAGATTCTTATTCCTGTAGGAGCCCTTAAATTCCATAATCGGAAAGTTATTTTTTTAAAAGATTTTTTAAAATTTTTATTTATTTATGATAGTCACAGAAAGAGAGAGAGAGAGAGAGAGAGAGAGAGAGAGGCAGAGACACAGGCAGAGGGAGAAGCAGGCTCCATGCACCGGGAGCCCGACGTGGGATTCGATCCCAGGTCTCCAGGATCACACCCTGGGCCAAAGGCAGGCGCCAAACCGCTGTGCCACCCAGGGATCCTGGAAAGTTATTTTTTTTACTTATGCTAAAGTATGTAGAACATAAAATCCACCATTTTAGCTATTTTTAAGTGTACAGTTGAGTGACAGGAAGTACATTCACATTATCATGGGACCATCATCACCTGCCATCCACCCATCTTCAGAACTTTTCCCAAGGCTACATGTCTATTAGAGTTGGGTGTGAAACTCACTCCACAGCCCTTTCCATTTGCTTTGAGGTCTGAAGAAAGGTGTTTGGAGAGGCAGTCTTCTAGCCTTTTCCTGCACATATGGGAGGGTCATGCCACTGATGAATACATGACATCAATATAAACATGAAGGACATGCTGGTCACTAACTGAACTGGAGACAAAACCAGATGGCTTCTTCAGATGAACTCTAAGTTCCTGATTCTACAAAACAGGATTCTCCTTATGAGAATTAGTCTGACACTCTTGTGTGCATTTTCTACTTTTTAGAGGATCAAAATGTATAGAACTGATTTGGCTTTTTCAATATATTTCATGAAAGTTTTACTCTTGAAAATTCAGCTCGTGGAAACTAGCATATCCAAGTTGAGGCAAAAATAAATCAGCATTGGCTGGTTTTTGTGCTATGCATTACATTAGTATTTGATCTATTTACTCTTCACTGTGCTAGGTAATCCAACTCTCTTGTCAACACTCTGGGGAAAGAATGATATGTCCCAGGAGTTGTGTGGATCTGTATGCTGGCGGTAGAGGATGGAAGTAAGGACTGAAACATACATGGAGAGAAGCCTGGCTCCCCAGAGAGAATTGAGAACTATTTGATTCTTGACCATGAAATTTCCCTCCAGAAAAGGAGAGCATTTAAACTCTGAAGTCATTCAGGGTTGCAAGAAACTTGCCTGGCTAACAGCCAATAATTTGGGGGGTGAGACACATCTCTGAGACATTAAGTCAGACCAAATGTATTCTTTTCATGGAAGAAGAACAGGAAGGAAAGAAAATCAGATGGTCTGGTTTCAATACATGGTAAGATGTTCTTCACGTCTTTTTGGAGTTGGGAGGTGCTATAAGGAAACATAGATTTAAGATAAAGATCTATGACTGATGGGGAATTTAAAGGTAAATCCCTTTATAATAAAAAGATGAAGAATATGTTATTTTAGGGCAAATGCTGAGCTAAGCATAAATAAAGGCAGAGTTTTTATTCCAACTCTAGATTTTTTTTTTAAAGAATAGCCATGTTGCACATTGTGAACACTACTGATAAAAGACTATTAGCTAAAAGCTTTAGAGGTATTGTAATATTTGAATTTGGAGTTACTGTAATTTTTTTAAGTTGATTTACTGGATGTTTATTATTTGTATCTAGTTTGAATGGAAACAGATATGAGATGGTTTATTTTATTTTAATTCCAATATAATCCAGGGACCCCAGGATCAAGGTCAGAGCTTCAGGCAGACAATCTGAGCCACCCAGGCACCCCAATAAGATGGTTTAAATAAGCTCTTGAGCTGTTTATCAAAGGAGATAGTTTAATGCTGTCACACTAAAGTGTCATATCATTTTCTAAAAGGAAAGCCATATAAAAGGCCAGATCCTAGTCAGAAACTGATTTCTCCAATGGAAGAATAATAAAATATTGTCCTCTTTTCTTTTCTTTTTATTTTTTTTTCCTCCTCTTTTCTTTTAATTAAAAATTATATATATTTAAAATGTACAATATGATGACTTAATATACATATACATAGTGAAATAATTACTAAGTCTGATTAATTAATATATTTCCTCTTCACATATTTACTTTTATTTTTTGGTGATGAGAGCACTTGAAATCTACTCTCTTAGCAAATTTCCAGCATTCATACAGAAATATTAACAATAGTCATCATGCTGTACTTTAGATCTATAGACATGTTCATGTACATAACTGCAACTTTGTACCCTTTGGCCAACATTCATGTTACCCCCTTCTCCCCCTAGTAAGCACTATTCTACTCTATGCTTCTATGTACTCAATGATTTTAAATTCCACATATAAGTGAGATATAGCAGTGTTTTTCTTTCTGCAACTGGCTTATTTCACTAAACATAATGTCTTCCAGGTTCATCCATGTCATTTGCAAATGACAGAATTTCCTTTTATTTTTAAGGCAGAATAATATTTCATTCCATTCCATCACAAATCCTATATTCATTTGTTCATTAGTAGATATTTAGGTTATTCCGTATATTGGCTATTGTGAATAACACTGCAATGAATGTGAGAGAACAGTTATCTCTTTGAGGTATTTCACATCCTTTGGGTATATAGCCAGAAGAGGGATTACTGGATCATATAGTAGTTTTCTTTTTCTTTTTTTTAATATTTTATTTATTTATTCATGATAGACATAGAGAGAGAGAGAGAGAGAGAGAGAGAGAGAGGCAGAGACACAGGCAGAGGGAGAAGCAGGCTCCATGCCAGGAGCCCGATGCGGGACTTGATTCCAGGACTCCAGGACGGTGCCCTGGGCCAAAGGCAGGCACTAAACCACTGAGCCACCCAGAGATCCCCTAGTTTTATTTTCTTCTGTTCTCCTTTTTGTCACAGCTGGAGCAGAATATCAACAACAACAGCAACATAAAAGAAGCTGGTAACAAAGAGGGACAATAGGCCATAGCTTCTCATGAATGAGTTGAGAAAACAATTTCTGGATAATAACTTATAGAAGGCATTTTGCAAAGCCTATTAGAGAAAAGCAAATTTTCTTCTACCTAACAACTAATAAAAGTCTGAAAAAGTGAATAGAGGAGGATCATAAGGTTTTTGATACAAGAGTATTTCTGAGGCACAGAACTCCATAAGGTAAACATAGTTTAAGAATGAGCAAGAAAAAAAAAACAAAAAGGATAAGGACCAGACATGAACAGAGAATATTCTCTAAACCCCATTGACTGACCTGTTTTTATTAAGGAGATACTGGAAACTTATAATCTAAATTCAGTATAAAACATTTATTGTTCATGTTATACACTCATGCTTGCATTTACTATACTGGAAACAATTAGTTTTCATTCTGTAGTTTGGACTCTGTCACAATAGACTTTGGTTGACTTCATGAAGGTCCAAAGTAAAGATGGCACATCTATTCTGAAGGATAACAGGGTCAGGAAACCAGCATCTAAATATGTTATTAAGATCATTGCTATCAGAGCAGGCAAGGAAAAGGATTCTTCCTAGGTTAACATGATAAACAAGTTTATTTCTGCCAGAATTTCAACAGCAAACTTTTGGCAGGGATGAAAAGCATAGTATAAGGTCCCTGACTTTGAGGTCCTTTTACAATCCAGAAAGGAGTTGACAAATGTCATTTCACCATTTTTCCTTATCACTTCAGTGTTTTATCTGAGAGCTCACAATTTCTTTTTTCTTCAGCCCTTTCTTATCTATTCTAGGCTTTCCTCTCCATGTCATGTTTCCTTTCTCTAAAATCTTCCATTCATAATTGAGCCAAAGTAATGCACAAGCAGCTTGAAGTATTATATGTATGGAAAAAGGACCACTTGCTGACATTAGTATGATTTAATTATTTTAAAAGCAAATATTTCACTTATACAATAAAAATACCTCCTCTGCACCTAATAGAAATAATTTTAATTTATTCTAAGTTCTTGTAAAAGGTACTCAGTTATACAGTAGGGAATATATTATGTTTTTGAGTAGCATGGGGAAAAACTACCTGCAAAGTGACTTCAGATAAGGGAAATCATATGCAATTGGTGAAATCTAGTGAGAAAGACCTTTGCAGAGGAGGAAGCCTTTGAAATGGCTCCTGTATAAGGATACAAATTTAACCTGAAGGGATATTGGAAGGTGTTTTGGGGGAAAGGAATAAAAATGGAGGTCAGACAAACTAGTGCAAATGTCAAGGATGGGAATATGCAGAAAGATGTTTGAAAGTTGTTCAGAAAATATGATGAAAGGATGAAAGAAAAGTGCTATAAAATTTTGCACGATAATCAGCATGCTGGAAGTCTTAAAGGAGGCAGTGGCTTGAACAGAGCTGTGCTTCAATGTGACGAGTGGCTTACTGTGAACCAAAAGGAAGTGACCGGCAGTCTAGGTGAGCACCTAAGCTGTAGTGAACTTAATAGGAATGAAAAGGAAGAGTGAACCAATCTGTACAACTTGGAAATTTGGAGATGCAGGGAGAAGGATGAGTGAGAAATATGGAAATTTAAAAATATTCCATAGTTCTGAAACTAGATGCCTGGAAAAATTAAAATCCAGGGACAGAAGAGCTATTGTGTTTGATTTTAGTCTAGTGTCTGAGAACTTTTAGAGATATCTAATTCATGGTATAACCTTTTAATAAGCAAAATTCTATTTCAGAATTTACCATAATAATAAAATATCCGAGATGTTGGAATTTTCTGAACAATTAATAATTGAGAGGAAGATTCATGTTCTATTACTATTGCAAGAATGACAGGGGTCTGGGAAATGTTTAAGATCAAACTTACACCTAATGCTTCAAATTTCCTCTGCAAAATAGCATCATGGGTGCTGAACACTGGAAAAGGTAGAAAGTCTGAGTAGACTTTTCTATAGCATCTACTAGTTGAGCAAAGTTAAGTAAATTACTTAACCTCCCTGGTTCTTAGATTTTACATCTGTAGAGATGTGTGCATAATGATTAGTGATATATGTCCATCTCTTTACACAGACCTATTGTAAGCATGACGTAAAAGCAAATGTCCCTGAAAAGAGTCTATTTACTATAAGACGCTGTAAGTTGTATGAAACGATGGCATTGTAGCAACTATGCAGTGTTACTAGACATAACTAGTTGTTGTTGATGGAATGACCACCACCATCTCTACTAAAGCAACTAATGCTACTTCTGTTACTGATGCCAGTATTGAGGCCATTTTTTAATGAATGGGATCCTCATCTTTGTAAAAAAAAATGGTCAATTGGTCATTTGGTTATGTCTATCTCCTCCAGAATCTATTATAAAATAATAGTAAAGGAATAACAATAGTATAAATCAACAGAGATGGGACACAATGTGGTGACTGAATGAAGAAAGAAAGAAAAAAAAGAAAAAGGAAAGGAAAGGAAAATGGAAAGCAGATAAAAAAGCAGTCACTGATATTACAATGAGGAAGAAGGTATAGCAGAAGTTCATGGGAAGGAGTCTTTCCTTGAAGATTTCTCCAGAAAGTTAAAGACCCAGTAAAAGATAAAGAGAGGGAATGAAAGCAGAGGAATCATTTGAAAAATCACTATACCAAATATCTGACTCCCACCTCTTTCTGCACCCAACGCAAACAATGTCAATAGTTAGGTGTTTAGTTAACAGGCAGAATTTTTAAGTATTTTCCTGGAGAAATTTATCTAGAAGCAGATGCGAGGAAAGGTGTAAGTGAGGCAGAGAATTTAAAACAAGAAGTAAAAATGAACATTTGACCCCTGAGTGGTCAGACATATGCCTCCTGGTGGGAGCCTGAGCAAGAGCAGTGGCTGCCCCATCCTTTCCTGGGAGAGTCAATAAAAACATCATCTCTAAATGAACTGAAGATCCTCAGAGAAGTGATACATACACATTCATATTTTGGGAGAGTACCCTAGCAGAAGAGCCAGCTAACTACCCAGTTATTAAATCTAGCCCTTTATCCTTTTGTCTACCAGAAAACAAAGGGCTTCCAAGTTGCTATTGTAATGCCTCCCTTTTTATATAAGAAGGGACAATTAAACATTACCTGACACTTGAGGAGCTTAAAATGAAAGTCAAATGAAAAATGTAGAAAAATTGCATTTATCTAGAGGAAAGACAGATAAATCTTTAAAATAATTGAATGAGGGCACCTGGGGGGCTCAGTGGTTAAGCATCTGCCTTTGGCTCAGGTCATGATCCCCAGGTTCTGGGATCGAGTACCACATCAGCTTCCCATAGGAAGCCTGCTTCTCCTTCTTCCTATGTCTCTGCCTGTCTCTGTGTGTCTCTCATGAATAAGTAAATAAATATTTGTTTAAAGTCAAATAAAATAATCAAACACTTTTATTACTCTCTCCACAAAAGACAAGTTAACGCATGCAAATAATTTTAAATGCTGTGAGAATAAAAATCAGAAAATAAGAACTCTTGGAAAAACGTTGCAAAAAATAATTCAACTGAAAGTTGTAAAGATGAATTTCAGAAAATTTTTAGAAAGCATAACAAAAATATATAAAGTTAGGAAATATGAAATCAAATTTACTTAAAGCATCAAATCTAAGAGGAATAATTTCTGACTAAAAATGTCCTAGAAAGCACAGATGGATAAAATAAGTGAAAGGAATTACCCAAGAAAATTTCTGGAACTAAAGGACATGAGTCTACAGACCTCCTTATACACTCAATGAGAAAGTCTTATGCTAAGACCATTGGTCATGAAATTTCTAAATACCAGTGTTAAAGGGAAGAACTTAAAGTCTTCAAAAGGGAGGGGGGAAATGTCACATATATGAAATAAGAATTATTATGACTTCAGATTTCTCAGTAGTAACTATTGATTCCAGAAGATGATTGTCTTCAAAATTCTAAAGGAAAAGAATCTTTAACCTGGAATACTATGCCAAGCCAGAATATCCACTCATTCTGAGGGTAGAATATTTCTCCATTTTTCCCATGAACTCATAAATAAATAAATAAAAATATATGTGTAAGTATGGCTTATGGAAGATAGGTCCCCCAGTAAAAATAGAGATTTAATAAAATGATATGGCATTTGAAAAAAAAAAAAGTTATGTAGATAGCAAATTATGCAAGTGGAAATGAAGGCAAATTATTACGTTCCAGCAGACCAAAGAGTAGTATGAAAAGGGAATATCAAAATACTACTTGGCTCTGTCATTGTAATTACATGGTTCTAATGACATAAAATTCAACTAATTCAACCATAGTGATATAAAGACAGAAAAAATTTTGAAGTACTATTGGAGTTCTAGATATTTATCTACCATAAAAAGGCATTTTATGTAAGTTAGAGTGATCAGTCTTTCTGGTTTGCCTGGTGCAGGATTTTGGGCATTAAAATCAGGGCAGTTCCTAAGAGAGAAGAATATTGTGAAAGGCAATGAGAAAAGGGAATCATTTTTTTTATTACTATAATTTATTAACAATGCACAGAAATTAACAAATTTGTTTTCTCACATGACAGAAAGGCAGGCCAGTGTACTTGTACAATCTGACGTAAACACTGAAAATCTTCCCGATGTCTTTCAGAATACATGTATCATAAAATTGTCTCATTAAATCAGGATGTGTTTTTGTCTAAAAGATTGGAAATTAGATGATAGAAACCTTCTGTTAACAATACAAATAGCATCCCTGTAGTGTACATTACCAAAATGTAGCCACGCACAAGAGAGATGAGTTAGACTGTCTTTGACAATTCAGCATCACCACAATTCAGCCAAGGCCGTCAGAGGTCAGATGGAACCTCCTGAGTGTTCAAGACACATGGCCATGCCTCTTACTCTCTTAAAAGCTACATCTTTATCAAGTTTTATTATGATCTTTAAATCCCACCATGACAAAAATGCATGTTCAAACAGTTCCAGAGTCACACAGTTTACCTGGAGCCAAATTACAAGCTTGTACTTTTAAGACTGCAGAGGCTGTAAACCACTTCATCTCACCGGAGGGGTGTGGGGAAACATCACTAAAATAACCAATGAAAGGTCTAATGAGATACTGACATTTGAAGAAGAAAGATTTGTTTCTTAAGACCGACGTCCATGCTCCATGGGCCCTATTCTGATAGAGGGTTGCCATTAAGCCAAGTGTGAGGGTTAGATGCTGTGTCCTTGATACCACTGAATCAGCAGGACAGAACGGCTGACTGGTTAGTTTAAATTGTGCGTGCTCCAGCACATTTTCAGTGCCACTTACAAAATAAATGATTCCCTTGTCATCATGCGAACATTCGAGACACGTTCATCATTAATTCACAGGTCAACCAAAATGAAGAGACTAAATGGCATGGAGGGTGAAAGACTTCTACCTTGTCACAGTAATACAGGGCTTCAGGGAGATAGTCTTAAAATTCCTTCCACCCAGTTTTATACAGACATCCACGTTGTTTCTTTGGTTTCAGTGTCTTTCATAGTGTGTGAACCCTGAGCCAGAACACACGCGTCCCATCTATTTTCTCACATTCACGAGGGACTGTGTAATGCAAGTTCTAAATGTACGTTGGGCAAGTTCTAAATGTACCCTTCAAATCCTAAACAACTCAATATCCCCTGTTCTCAATTTTTCATTTATATGTCTCAATATTTTTATGTTATGACTAAATCTAATCAAACTCAAAACACTCCTAGGATCAAAATTGGTTAAACACAGCTGAATCTTTTGAGAACTCGAGCCACCAAATGCCTATGATTCTCATTTCTAGTGATGATTTGTATGTAAGATATTAAGAGTTGTACTGTTAGAGCTTTGACATCGTAAGAGAAAAACAAAAATATACATGAAACTACAAAAAGATAGAAGGTATTCAGACAATAAGTATATGGTTTTTTTTTTTTTTTTTGATATTTGCCCACTTAAATCACCTACAAAAATCAAAACCGCCTGTCTACTTTCCTAAAGTAGATTTGAAGAAACTCTCAATATTTCTATATTGAGAGTCTATGTATGTGACTTGAATGCAAAAATGAAAAAGATTGGAATGGCAACAAAACCATTCTTCGAATCCCATGTGTTTTAAAACACACACTTATTAATATAATAATTAATAAAAACCAGGAGGCTAAGTTATTGTAAGAGCACCTCCTTTTACAGTTCTATAAATTATGTGCTCATAACATATGTGCTCACAACACTAAATGTTTAAATATAAACTGAAGAATCGAATCAATTATCAAGGTATTTAAAAGTATTTAGTAACAAAAATATCCAGACATGAGGCTGATCATTTATTGCCATTTCAAACACGTGTTTGGAACCAGAGTCATAAGAGTTATGTTAAACCGTGTTTCTTTTAAGATGAAAGCCAATGAGACTGTACCGACTTATTATTTTTTTTAAAATATAAAAATGATCTCAACATAATCATTACTCATAGAGCAGCAGCACAGGATTTTGTTACTGCATCATTAGTGATTTATCACATTATTTAAAAAAACAAGAACAAAACCAAAAAACTTGTCCACCAAGAAGTCAGAACATCTGCATATAAAGTAAAACTAGCATTCGCACATCAATTGATCGTCTCCACAGTTCGCTATTCAGGTAGTTGTAAACTGTATCTCATCATCTAACTGCATCTGTGGCCATAACTACAGTTGTTGAAGCACCATGCTATAAACTTGAAACTAATGTAACATTGTGTGTCAACTATACCTCAATTATTTTTTACAAAAAGGCTTGTTTTGTTAGTAATTCAGGACTGATATTTGGTCTCCCATTATCTCCATTACACCAGTGGTAATCTTTTATCCGTTTATGACACCCCCAAGACAGTTGGGTAGGATTTTTTTCCCCACTTTTGTCTGACTCATTAAATATCTATAGTGGTTCCCTGGCTCTTCTACAACCAAGCTTATGAGAGAAGCTAGTCTGAGATTTACTCACTCATCATGCTGTTTATGGTCCAGTTAGTAGTAAACTCACCATTACCGAATGCTTTTGACAGATGGGTGGATGCCGCCGTGCCTACTCTGAAATGCTGAAGTGCAGCAACTGCTTTTATCCTAAATAATAGTGAAATGCTAATACTCGACTTGAATTTTATTTGAATTTATCTACTTAGAGACTTAAAACTGCACAACATCTCATCAGCAGATATCCAATCTCAGACCCGTATCAAACTGCTTTCTCAAAAACTTGTTGTTGGAATCATGGACAGGTAAGCAGTAGTGACACAGTGATGCCTATTTATTTAGCAACTACTTCTTGAACACCTGTTCGCTCTCTTAGGTGCTGGAACCATGAAAAGAAACAAGAAAGACAGAACCGTCTCCTTTTTTTGTCTTTGTTTTTTGTTTGTTTGTTTTTGTTTTTTGTTTGTTTTGTTTTCCAGCGTGAACTTTACTGCTAAGGGTTAGGATTACAGGGGATTTTCTTTTTATTTATTTATTTTTTTTTATTTATGATAGTCACACAGACACAGAGAGGCAGAGAGAGAGAGAGGCAGAGACACAGGCGGAGGGAGAAGCAGGCTCCATGCACCCGGACTCCGACGTGGGACTCGATCCCGGGTCTCCAGGATCGCGCCCCGGGCCAAAGGCAGGCGCCAAACCGCCGCGCCCCCCGGGGGTCCCTAGGGGGGATTCTCATGTTACCTGTGCATTCGACGTTGTCTAGGTTTTCTATTGTAAACACCCTGATTATCGGACCCAAGTGCGGTCCCGGCGGACGGCGTACAGTCAGGGACGAACAAAGCAAGTTTATTTGCCTTTGGGACCCTGCGTGGTTCGGCCTCTGCTGCCTGACCTCCTCCTGCCTCGGCTCCGGGACCCGGAGGAGCTCCGGCCGCGGCCCCTCTTCCTGCCTCGACTGGGTGACCTGGGCGGCGCGCGGCTCCCCGACAGGCGTCTGCGCGACTCCTCGCCGCGGCCGCGGCTCCCCCGCTTCCTCTCGGCTCCGCGGTGTCTCCTGCAGGGGCGGGCCGGGCCGGGGCTCCTGCGGCGCCGCGGCCTCGCGTGGTCCTCGCGGCGGCCGGCGCGCGGCCTCCCCCGGGCGGCGGCCCGGCCGGGCGGCGGGCGGACGTGCGTGCGGGCCTGCAGGAACTCATCGTTGGGGTTTCTGAACACGTGAAGGAAGTTGCAGCGCTTTCCCCTCGGGCACTGGTGTAGCTCAAACAGACCGCAGATGGCCGTGTTCCAGCGCGTCACCGGGCACAGTTCGCACTGGAGCCGCCGCCCCGCGTACCAGCGCCCGTTGAACAGGGCCAGGGCGGCGCGGCACTCTTCCTCCGACTGGTACTGCACGTACACGTTGCCCCTGAGGTGGGGCTCCAGGTTGCAGCTGACCTTGAACTGCACCACCGTCCCCACGTGCCGCAGCTCCGGCAGCACGTCGTCGTAGAAGTCCAGGAAGTGCTGGTAGGTCTCCTCGTCGCTGTCCTCCAGGCTCGCGTCCGGGTCGTAGTCGTCCCGCCGGCGCTGCTCCAGCCCAAACGTCGTGAACATGCTTTTGAAGAGGAGCGTGGGGCTCGAAGATGGGAGGTTGTGCCTGCGCGAGCACCTGTCTCCGAATCGGCACGCTCCCGTCTTGCTGTAGAACGGGCAGTTGGCGCGGCCTCTCCCGGTGGCCCGCGGGTCCGCGGGCGGCTCCGGGGCTCGCCAGGCGGCACCGCGCCCCGGCCCGGCCCCGGCCCCGGCCCCGGCCCGCCCCAGCGGCCTGTGCGCCGCCGCCTCCCCTTGGCCCTTCTCCCGCAGCCTCTGCTCCTCCTCTTCCCTCTGCCTCCTCTGCTGCTCTTCCCGCTCCGCCCTTAGCTTTCTCTCGCGTTGCTCCTGCCACTTTCTAGCCGCCGCCTCCCTCTCCTTCCTTCTTCTGAATTCTTCTTGCGCCTTCTGCTCCCGAAGCAACCACGCCTCGTGTAATTTTTGCCTCTCGGTCTCCAGCAGCTTCTCTTCCAGGCGTTGTTCTTCCACAGAAGCATCCTCTTCCTCCTGCTGTGAGAGGCCTGAGTCTCTCAGTCGAGCCAGTTCCTGCCGTCGTTTCTGTCGCTTCGCCTTCCTCAGGGCAGCCCTGTCCCTTCCGCGGCTTGGTGTCTCCGGAAACATCCTCTTCCCGGGCGCCGCCATCTTGCCGGGGCCGCCACGCCCCCACCCCAGAACCCTCTTCTGAAGGATCTAAAACCCAGTTGAGAAAAAGAGTGAAAACAAGTAAAGAGTTGTGCTTTTTTTTTTTTTTTTTTTTAAGAGAAAGAAAGAAACTGTGATATGTGAAACAGTATAAAATATATACAGGTTTAGTAAGGTTAAAGCAGGAAAAATGGAGAGAGAGAAAGAAAGAGAGAGGTTTAGAGAAAACCTCTGGCAACAAGACTATTATACTGATACGTGACGGTGGAGACAGTCCTCTGAGGGACAAGTAACAAACACTACAGACGGAGGTGACGATATGAGCCTAACGTCAGAAACTCACAGAATGGAACATTATATTGACTACAGCTGCATGTATAAATGTGACTTGACTTCCACCTTTTACCTCAAATTAGTTTCCTCTTGTTTGTAGAGTGTGCTCTGACTTACATTTTGGAACTCAAAGTGAAGATCACTCATTATGAAAGGAAATTTTTGGAGGTAGGTTGTAGATGAATATACTGACACGGGAAAAAAAAAGTTCTATAAGTCCTTTCTGAGGAGACATTGCTTAGATGCTGAGTGACTCAGAGAGTCATTTCATGCTCTCATTTTTAATATTCACTGGAAGGAAAAGTCTTCCCCATGATTAACTTAAACTCTCATGATATATTTTTCTGCTCTATTTTTCATCTCCTTGTAGAAACAGAAAATTAGAGTCTAAACATTTCTCAGAGAATTTCCATTAAAATAATAATTATATGTTTTCTCTCCCCCTGCCCCCCATTTTTTCCCCTGTATCAGACAGGGTTAAACCAGAGAAAGAAAGCCAGTAAGAGATACATACTAAGAGATTATTGCAAGGAATAGGTGTATGAGATTGCAGGACTGGTTAGGGAAGTCCAAAAATACGGGGTAGGCCACCCAGAAGAGCAGGCTAGAATTCCAGAACATGGTCTGAAGTTGCTGTCCAAAGGCAAATTTCTTTTTCTCAGGGAAGCCTCACCTCTGCTCACAAGGTCTTTCAACTGATTGAATAGGGTCCATACAGACCATCTAGAATAATCTTCTATATTTGAAGTAAACTAATCATGGATTTTAATCACATCACAAGTATTTTCACAGTGACTCCTGGATTCGTGTTTGGTTTAATGACTGGGAACTATAGCCTCATCAAGCTGACTCAGAACATTGACCACGACACTTCCCTTTCCTACTTCCTTTCCCTCTCTCCCTTTAATAAGTTATTAGGTCCAGATTGTATCACTTAGATCTGAGTAATATAGGGGTTCACACAGAAAGGAAGGATTGAGGAGCTATGGTAGTCTAGCTGATGTATCAGAGCCCAGTTAGAGAAAGAAAGGCATGGGTACAGCAGCACTAGTGATGCAGAGTGGGCTATTAGTCCGAACAGAGCAAAGAGGAATTTATGTAGGAGGGTAGCCTAGCACGGGAAGCCTATATGGGGTGAAAAGTCAATATACAAGGCAGCAGTAGATAAAGAAATGGTCTGTTTGAGACGCCAAAGCCTCAGAAGAAAGAGGAGAATGTCTACATGGGGGATAGTGGAAGAGGTGGCCATACAAGGGTTGTCTTTTATGTTTATGCTTCTATTCCCTAACTTCATCCTCCTGGTTGGCCTGGGAGCAACACTATCCCAGTAGTAATGAGCACGCCTAGAGCCCAGATTTTGGCTTAAAATATTCTCCACCCACAGAAACCATGGCTCCTTGGGGAAGAAGCTGACTCTGGGATTGGGGGAGGAGAAATACAAGATAAAGTCTAGGATACCGTAGTATGCCAGTAACTGTGCAAGTGTTCAAAGAATGATAGAGACATGCTAAAAGAATGCAGAACTCACCTTCTCCAGGGTTCCCACAGGGTAAAGTTGAGAAAATTGGAATTTTGAAGTAAATAATGATAGCAATGGATTATTATTTATAGAGTAAAATGATCCCTACTTATATATGGAAATAAATTGAAAGTCAATGAGTAATGGGATATTTTTCACAGTCTCAAAGTATCACCACCCAAAATACTAATTACAAAAGGGGAAGAAAGTAATTTTACTGTGGAGAATCCCAGCAGATACCATTTTAATTAAATTGTCAAAGTCAATGTCACTAGTAATGGGACAATATGAAATCATACATTACCTGAGATAATGTAATAAAAATAGCATTGCTTCTTTAATATTTCTGCTAAAAATAGATAACTTGTGTTGAATTCTGTGAGAACATATGAAACAAACAAAAACTGGAAGATATTCCACAAAATAGTTGGTCTACAATCTTCCAAATTATCAAGACGATAAGAGTCAAGGAAAGATGGAGGAAATGTTCTAGATTAAAGAAGCCTAAAGAAATAGGAACATGTTCATCTATCTAACTCTTCCTGTAACTTTGAGAAGAATGCAGGGTGGATATTTTTTATTATTTACATAAAGAGAGGCCTAGTGATTATAGAAATAAAAGGACTTTAGTGTCCATGAAAAATTATTCTAGTTAGGGAGGATTTGGGCGAATTATACATCTATCCATTTTTTTAAATGCGATTACAACTTTTAAATATTATTTTCAGTTATAGCCTCTGCACCAGTGTTTTTCAAACATTACTGTGCATACAAATCCCTCACGGATCTTGTTGACATGTCATTTCTGATTCTGTAGATTTAAGGTGAAGCCTGAGTTTTTGAATTTGTAATTAGCATCTAGGTAATGCTGAGGCTTTTGGTCTACAAATCACACTTTGAATCATCAAGTTCCTTACTAATATAAGGCGTGGGTAGGACAGGATCCTAATATAAATGCTACTAGTCTTGTGTGACTGTTATAATTTGTTTAAATATACCAGAAATGGAAATAGGGGTTTATTTTTATGGGTTTAATTCTTTGAGAAAATTATGTATTCGTGATACTTTTAAGTTGTATGCTGATACTCAGCATGGCTCTAATAAGTGCGTGTATGCATTTAAATGCTGGTAAAATCAATCACTCTCTTTTAATGGCTGATCAAAGTTCTCGGTCCACTCTTCCTTTCTCAGCAAATTTAATATTGTAATCTCCAATTGCTGAGATGCATTACGGTTTATGTTTTGTCTGCCCCCAAAACAGCAGAAATGGGCCTCTGCCAGAGAGGGCTATTAGATTAAATGGACAATTAATGGGATTCCCTGTGCCAGCTCCTGCAGAGTTTAGCCAAAAGGCTAAAGTGACACAGACTAAACACTTAATGTAAAGTGGAAGTGACGTGGATACAGAGTTCTAGGAAATTTGTTATCTGGAAAAGAACTGTGCTGCATTCAAGGAATAGATTCTCCCTACAATCTTTGTGACTAACAATTATAAGCATCTGGCAACGGAAGTGCCTTCTGAGAAGCCAAGGTGCTTTGATCTAAAGAAATAAATCTTTGAATCTGAACCAGTGAGTACATTAGAATCTTAATCTCTGAGGATATTGTTTTACATGTGATGCACCTGTTTTCCCGGAATCTTCTATAAGGAAGAAATTCCTTCCTCGTCCTATAGTCAATCTCTGGCCCAGAAATGTCATGATTTTTTTAAATTTTTTATTTATTTATTTATGATAGTTGCACACAGAGAGAGAGAGAGAGGCAGAGACACAGGCAGAGGGAGAAGCAGGCTCCATGTACCGGAAGCCCAACGTGGGACTCGATCCCGGGTCTCCAGGATCGCGCCCTGGGCCAAAGGCAGGCGCCAAACCGCTGCGCCACCCAGGGATCCCAAATGTCATGATTTTACAAGCTATCCAATTAATTAAGTCAAATTAAGTCACCAAAGATGATTTGTAGAGATCACTCACACACACACATGCACACTAAACTGGGAATAAAAGCAAAGCAACACTGAAAGTTTGTACTCCCTGTCAAAATGAAAAACACAATTATCAAATCTAAGATACCTAACAAATCCAGGCTTTCACCAATCCAGACATAGGTCTTAAACAAACTATCCAGAAAACCATCTCACAGTACCCCCTAATTAGCTGAAAAGGTTTTTCAAGACATGTACTCTCCACAAGGAGAATAAAGCAGGTAACAAAACATGTCCAGAAAGAAAAAATAAAGATGTAAAAAGAATATGGCAATAAATCTATGTGATAGTAAAAAGTTAAGAGCAACTTGGTTTAGCAAAACACAGCCAGAGATAGGACAGAGTAATATGTTTTCTATCAAAAAAAAAAAAAAAAAAAAAAAAACTTTTTAAGTTTTGTATTAATCTCATTTTGCATGAATAGAGTCCTATTTATTAGAAATAAATCTACTGATTCTAAAAGCATCAATGGAATGTGGGAAAAAGGACCATACTGAGAATATGAAATTCTTGGGTCTGGTTCAATTTGCCTCTAAAGACCACACAGATCTGTATCTAAGATGCTCACTCGTGCTTACTACCAAGATTTATTCCTGTTTCTCTTGAGTGTCAGAACCAGCAATACAGAGTAGTGAGGAGGTAACAAGATTCTATTTCTCAGGACACAAAGATGAAAGGGTCATAGACTCTGGTGCTCTCAAGTAACTCTTCCTTTCACGACTATGGTTCCCTGGGGGAAGCTTCCTACTCTGCCCAACACACAGGAACTCTAACTCTGAAACCAAGAAGCATTAAGCCATAGCACGCTGAGACTCACATACCTTGAAATCAGGGGAGCTTTATAGGCAAGAATTTAATTTGAAGAATCGCAAATTGAACATTTCTCTTTATCTAATTACCCCCATGGTACCTGGTCCTCTCAATACATTTGTATCTACAGTGAGTGACACCACCATGTTATTTTGTAGCCTGATCATAAAACTGGAGTTACCACACTCTCTTTTCTTCACCTTCCCTAGCCAGTCATATAATCCGGTCAGCAATCATTTTTCTATCCCAAGACTATGCTATTAAATAGTTAACAAGAAGATCAATGAAAAAAAAAGTATCTGTATGTATGTATGTAAGATTATTATGAATTTTACTTTTATATAAATATAGAGAGAGGATGTTTCACACATAATTTACAAGTAATCAAAATATACAATATTCAGTTGAAATCCCACACAGCCAATCATGTCTCTCTGATTAGCAAATTTTGCTGAAGTTTAGTATGCAGAGACAATCTGTGGTTGCAATAGAGGACAACAGACAACAACTGGCTCCTACAGAAATATTGATTCACATTCCCATTTGTATTAATGATTAAGAAAAAAAGTGAAGCAAGTAAGACATGTGTGGTGATGTAACTCATCAGTAAATGAGTAAGTGACGTCTTTGCCGAACTAGATAATAGTTTTTGAATACTAACAGAATATTTCCTCAATTCTTTGTACTATTTTCAATGTAATGGTACAGACATACTTTCATGATCAACCTGGATTGTTCAGTTTTTTTCAACACTTAATTAAGTCTTAGAAAATTACAAAACAATGCACCAAGCTTACTTCATAGTGGTTTCAGATTTCTGAGGTATAAATGCTCCCACCATGACTGATCCCAAGCTACCAATGTGACATCACTGAATGTGGCAATCAGCAGTGGCATACAATTGCATGGTATTTTCACCATACAGATAAGATAGATGTAAAGAGTCTCAAGAGCATAGGATATAGTTAATGTTATAAAATAATAAAGAAATGATGAGTTTTCAGTGTTCATTACCTTTATTTTCAGTGTAGTTTATTGCGAGTCTACATAACTTATACAATCTAGCTTTTATTAATAGTCATGTTTAACAACCAGTTTACAAAACCTTGCAAGTTTAATAATGGGCTATCATGAACCTGGGGGGAGTTGTTTTTAGCATGCTGTTACATGCTATCCCATCACCAAACCCTACATGCGACCACCCTACCTCATACAGGCCTACCAACTACTTTCTTTGCCTGTCATGGTAACATTCAAACTGGCTTCATTGTGCTGTGACTCCTTTCGAAGCCAGAGGGAGCTTGCACAAATCTTTATTGACATTTTCCTGCTTAAAGTCCTTTAACAGTTTCCTTTTGTCTTGAAGATGAAACCAAGTGCTTTGTCGTTATAAACCTTTAAGTTCTGAAAAGTATATATTTCTTGATTTCCCCTCCCCAAACACTAACAAATGAACTACAGTGCTCCAGGCAAAACAAACCACTTACTATTTCCTCAGAACACCTTATCCTTCACAAATTCCTACATTTGATTTTGTTACCTTTGTCTTTCCCAATTTTATTCCCCTGACTTATTTAGCTCAAACAAACTGTTGTCACTGAAACCTCACTTGACCTACCTTGATGGAGTCAGATAGACTTTCTCTGTGCACCATCCACATACAGTCTGAATTTTAATAATTGAATTATTTGACTTCAGCCTTAGTTTGAGTTCCTTGTGTAGAAGCAAATTAACATGGGTTTCCTTCAATGTCCAGAACACTGCACTAAGCAGTTTCCATATTTATCTCATTTGCCTAAAGGGATAAGTAATATTTGACATATCAGAAAACAGCATCTCAAACAGCATACACACGTCACCCGAGGTCACATGACTCCAAATGGTGGCACTCACAATCAACTTAAGGTGATCATGAAGACAGACATTAAGCTTTACCATGTGCCATGCTTCCTCATTTATCTCCAGACTCCAAGAGTCTAGCCCAGCACCTGGAAAAGAGCGATGCTTGGTAAAGGTGGAAAGCTTCAGTTGGAGATACAGTGATTCTTGTTCATCAACATTAGAAGAGCTGATTAAAGTGCAGATTCACGTGCCCTACTGCAGAACTACAGAACATGACTCTTTATGCACATTAAATATTGACAAACTCCAGATTAATCGTATGTGGGGGTATCATCAAGTTTAGAAATCATTTCGTATTTTTTCATACTGTTATTCAGTGCAGCCTGATACACAGTGGCGCACAATTACACACTGTTTCTCCCAGACATATACAATCGGCAGAGCTGCCTGAAATGCCACCTTCTCTCTCGTGTGAATAGGGAGTCGTGAAGTTTCTGACACAGAAGTTTGACTAGTTTGTTAGAAGCCCCACACTGGGCCTACCCTTGAGACCTAGACAGCCTTCCCCCCAGGAATGATCTGTGTTGGAGCTGACTCAGGCTGGTTGTGTACATTTCATCCCAGCTCCATGTTTACTGACTTCACATTGTTAGCTTGAAATTGGCTTTGGTGGGATTATTTCCGCCATGCAAATCAGCAAAGATGATAAATGAGGCCTCCCCACCTCCTTACCAAGAACCAGTTTCTATACTTTTACCGAATGCTAGTGAAATCACCAACCTAGTACATATGGTCACTATGGAACAATCATTTTTTGAAAGGTTGGTGATGGTGTCCCTCTAGGTTTCCTCAGCCTTATGTTGTCAGGCTCATCTGCCAGGAACATCTTATTTCAAAATTATTACCATATACAATTTTTCCTGTTCAATCAATATTCATTTCCTTGTGTTGTGTGCTTTCCTTTTATATCTTTAAATAGTCAGCAAGAGTGCAGTGTGGTTTTTGATTCATGATGACTGTTTATATTATCTTCCAATTTACAATCATGTGTGAAATCAATGTCATTTTTTTCTCTCTGAAGTTGACCTTGTTAATATCATTCCATAATCTGAATATCATTTCCTATCTCATTATTCACTGATTTTAAGACTTCACTGAACAACAAATTCATGTGGTACTACTTTTTGCCAATTCATTTTAGTCAAATTTAAAGTAAGATTATAGGAGGCAGACAACATTATTTTCACATAATATTTACTCTTGCCTTTCCATTCTCAAATTTTGTTTTAACTTCATTTCAAGTAGAAATTATACTGTGGTAAATAACTTGTTTTAAAGCCATAAAAATGTATTTTGCCCCCTTTGGACACTAAAAGGTTGTAGCTCATTAATTAAAATTGTGAACCTGAATTATTTAGCCTGGAGAAGAGAAGGGTAATTTTCCAAAGTAAGCTGGACATAAATTCAACTTATAGAACTAAAAAAGAAAAGGAAGGGATCCCTGGGTGGCGCAGCAGTTTGGCGCCTGCCTTTGGCCCAGGGCACGATACTGGAGACCCGGGATCGAATCCCACGTCGGGCTCCCAGTGCATGGAGCCTGCTTCTCCCTCTGCCTGTGTCTCTGCCTCTCTCTCTGTGTGTGTGTGTGTGTGTGTGTGACTATCATAAATAAACTTAAAAAATATAAAAAAAATAAATAAAAAAGAAAAGGAAAAAAAATAAAAATCAGGAGATAGTATTGCCAAATAGTACCACTGGTTACCAAGAGTGTTTTAAATTTCCTTTCCTGTGCATTACTTGAATAGTTTGGACTCTGATTGCATATAACAGATACTAACTTGACACCACTTTATTTAAAAAGAGGGGTACTTATTACAAGGATATAAGGATATATCATAGCAGCTAAGTCAAGGATGAAAATGCAGTTAGCCTACATTAAAAGAGTTGAAATCAGGATATGGAATGCTACATAAAAGCCAGAAAGAATCCTTTTCTACTTTTTATTTCTCTGTCTCTGCTACCTTATTATCTTTCTGTAGGCTAGCTTTTCTCCTACTCAGCCCACACTTCAAGAGATTATTTCTTCCCTGCTCCCCTTTGTTAAACTCCTCTACTCAAGACACAGGCCCAAACTGAGACTAAAAAATTACAATCCCAATTCCAAATTCTCTGGGAAAGGACCCTGATCGCTTTTACTCTTAGTATCTTACCACATAATATAAACATGGCTGTTGGGGACTATATTCATTTACTATGCTGCATAACAAGTTAATGCAGATTTATAGGCCTAAAATAATACACACTTATTATCTAATGGTTTCTGTAAGTTCACAATGTAAATATTTGCTTCTTCAAAGCCAGCAGGAGAATCTGTCTCTCTAGTTAAGATGGAGTCTTATATGACATATTATATACTCAAGGGAGTGGCATCTCATTGCTTTTGCCATATAATGTAACTTAAGGGAAGGACATCCTATCACACTTGCCATATTGTATTAGTTAGAAGCAAGGCATTGGTTCCACCATCTCTCGAGAGATAATAAAAGGGCAGGATTCATTGGAGGTTATCATAGAATGTGTCCATCATAAGGACCCACCTCTATGTCCTATAGAAGTGCAAAGGAAGGGAAACAATGCTCAGTGGAATTATTACAAACTGGATGAGCTGACAGACACAATAAAAGGTATCTGTAACATCTGCTAAGACCAAATGACATTGGAATGACTTGGTGCCATTCTTCAAGGAGTTTAAGTAAGCAGCAACAGCTGGAAATCTGTCACCAGGTTCCAATTTACTGAGAACATCTCTAAATGTTTCTTCTTTAAATAATGTCTTAGGTTTTGGTAGGAATCCCTTTCCATGTTACCACATCATTCTCTTATTTCTAATTAATGATGATCTTTTAATTCAGAAGAGATTTTAAACATCATCCAGTGTCCTGTAAGCATCACTGAATTATTTTTCTCCTTTAATTATTAATGTGATGAATTATAATGACATCTTTCCTCAATTTGAACCATCTTTGCCTTTATGGAATAAATCCTACTTAGATTTAAGAAAGACATAAATATTCCATGGGAATTGAATAACAATTATGATATTTGCATGTAGAAATATCATCAATATTCATATTTTTGCATGTAATTTTTTCAGCTTTTGGTGTTGGGTGATGTTAGCAGTGTAGTCACCTTTTCATTGCTGTTTGCTCTGGAATGGATAAAATAACAAGAAAGTGGGTTTCCTGATGTTACATTTGAAATTACCTGAAACTTGCATTAATTCAAATTTTAATAAAGATTAGGAAGCACTTCTAAGACAGGGTTAAAGTATTTTTGTATTTATTGGACATTTCAAGTTCTATCTTTCATAGGTCAACTTTGCTACATCAATTTGTAATTTATATTCGAATTGCCACAACTTATGTTAGATTTCGCCCACCATTTGACCATAAACCTTACTCGTTATTTATTTTACATAAAACTTAGCTAATAGTCTGCTGTTTACTAGAAGCCTTACTTGTAGCATAGTCAATTAGCACATATTTTGTATGTTATATGTATTATATACTGTATTCTTACAACAAAGTAAGCTAGAGAAAAGAAAATACTATTGAGAAAATCCTAAGGAAGTTAATATTTGTAGTACTGTATTGTATTTATTTTTAAAAAACAGCATTAAATTGGACCACTGCACAAGCCCATGTTGTTCAAAGGTCAATTGTATTTATTAATAATTTTATTAGATGTTCTCAGTTTACTTTCTAATAATTTAAAGCAGTCCACCTTTATACAAGAAATATGAATATTATTTTGCCCACATCCTACCAGTAATAGGTATTAAAATTATTTTTAAATTTTTTCAGTGTGGCTAGTATGAAGTATTATTTTGTTATGCCTGTCATAAATGTAAAAAAAAAACCATTTGCAATAAGGTCTATAGAGAAGCAGTTAAAATTATAATATAAGAAACTTTTGAAAATCAACGAGAAGATCATGAAATCCCATTTTGAAGAGGCAATTTGCTGAAGGGCAAATCAAAATCTTAACAATCATGAAAGAAAATACACAAACTCAAAAGGGAAATGAAAATTAAAATTATAATGGGAAATATATACTCTGATCTATTCCTGAATTCCCTTTCCTAATTCTTCTGATTTGTTTAGAGCAGCACTCTTGTTCTTCAAAATTTTCTTGACTATTTTCAACAAATTACTCTTTTATGTAAATGTTAATATTCCACTTGTAGCTTTGATAAATTGTATCCTATTTATATAAAATTGATGTATTTAAAATATGAATTTTTCTAAGTAAGGTATAGTATATGTTTAGTCCGTATGCGGCTTATTTTTCAATAGGAATTTATAGTTCCTATTCATAAAGTTTCTTTATGATTCTTATCTATGAAAGTTTTTATAACTTTGTTTACTTATGTCAATAGCACTTATTTTTAAAAAGATTTTATTTATTTATTCATGAGAGACAGAGAGAGAGAGAGACAGAGAGATTGGCAGAGATATAGGCAAAGGGAGAAGCAGGCTCCATGCAAGGAATCCGACATGGGACTTGATCCCTGGTCTCCAGAATCAGGCCCTGGGCCAAAGGTGGCGCTAAACCACTGAGCCAGGCTACCCTCAATAGCACTTTTATATAAATATTTAACTTATATCTACCCACTTACAGATTTTTATTTATTTTTTTAAGATTTTATTTATTTATTCACGAGAGACACAGGCAGAGGGAGAAGCAGGCTCCATGCAGGGAGCCTGACATGGAACTCGATCCCGGGTCTCCAGGATCACACCCTGGGCTGAAGGAGGCACTAAACCTCTGAGCCACCTGGGTTGCCCCCCACTTACAGATTTTTAAAAAATGATGCTAGCAGTATGCCACTAGGAATTTCTTGGTTTTGTAGACATATGATCATATTGACAAAAAATTGACATTATCTACTTTTTCCAATATTTGTAGTAGCTTTCACAGGTTTGACTCATTACATTCACAGGGCAATATTAAATAGTATGTTATCAATAGGCATCTCTTTATAGTTTTATGTTTTATTGAAATGGAGTTAGTGTTTCAGCACTGTGATAATGCATGCTGTGGAATTTGATAAATTATAATAATATTGTAGTAATTTTTCCATTTATATTTTACTTATAGTATTATTAAAAATAACTGCTGAATTTTATCAAATTCCTTTTCAGCACTGATTCATATGACCAAATTATTTTCTCCTTTAATCAGTTGCTATACTGAATAATGAAGATAGGGTTCCTGATATTGAATCATATTTTCTGCAATAAAATCACATTGCCATAGTATAGTATTCCTAAGATATGGATGAATTACCTTTCTAATATTATATTTAAACTTTTTATTTGTAGTACAGGTACAAGATGTTTTATATATTGTTCTTTATGTGATATCTTTATATTTAATTACCAAAGATATTCTGACTTTTTAAAGGGATCCTGGAAATTTTCCACTTGTTTCTGTGGCCTGAAAAATTTCTTTCAAATATGAATGCCACCTGTCATTTAAAAGAAACAAACTTTTTAGTAAACCCTTTAGTAAATCCTATTTCCTTTTAAACAAAAATTTTAATCATTTGTATCTGTTCTAGGATAATTTTTCTATTGTATATTTCTACTTCTGTGTAAAGTTTTATAATTTCTATTTTTCTTGGAAATCATTGATTTCTTCTAAGTTTTGAAATGAAATATCTTGGAGTTGTAAGCTCTTCTCTTATAAATTTTTAACCCTCTCCTTTATCTATACTCAGGTCTTTCTCCCCCATCTAATCTTTTCTATTTTTACCATTCTCTTTCTAAAAAGCATCAGATTAATGATCACATCTTCACTTACAATATCTTTTTTATCTTGACAAAACCCTATGAAATAGGTATTGTCATCTCTGATACGGAGATATAAATATCTCCCAATCAAAATTACATATATATTTAAAATTACAAAATCCATTTTCTATGCTGAAAAGTAGTAGTATTTTATAGTGCTAGTAAGCTTATTAAGATAATATTTTGGTTCCCAATTGAATAGCAACTGAGAAAAATCACGACAATGCTTGTGCTATTTAAACATAGCAATTGTACTTCTAAGACTTTATCCTAAGGAAATAATAAGATTATGCAGAAAGATTTCACCAACCTGGAATGCTTATTGTAACATACTATCAAATCTTTAAAAAAAGGTTGACACAAAATAAATGACCTGGAGGAACCTTTGGATAAATAAATAGTACAGTACTACAATGAAATGATTAAATACATAAACTATACAATCATTAAAAAGTTGCCACAACATTACTTAAAGGAAAAAACATCCATAAAATCATACTAAGATGACAAAATTTTACATCCAAAATGATTTTTTTTTTTTGAGAGAAAGAACATGTGCATGCCATGTTCTGTGAAAGCTAGGGGAGGGAGAGGGATAGAGGAAGAGGAGAGAGAGAGAGAGAATCTTAAGCAGGCTCCATGTTCAGCATGGAGCCTATCATGGGGCCTGACATCATGACCTGAGCCAAAATCAAGAGTTGGTCACTTAACTGATTGAGCCATCCAGGAACCCCCACTATAATGCAATTTTTTAAAACTACACATAGTTGCAAGCAAAAAAAAAAATGTCTGAAATGTTAACACTGGTAGAATTATGAGTGTTATTTATTGGCTTATTTATATTTTATAACAATTATGTGCTATGTAGGAGTATTAAAATCCATTTATTTAAATATTTAAACTAAGTATAATTGTTTTCATACAGTTAGAAGCAACAACACTGCATTCTCATACTTTCTGACATAGTGAATCATGTCAGTAAGGTAGAAGAGCTTATGCTATCAACTTATTTATCTGTACATAGATTCTATCAAAAGTGATACATTTACCTATACTAAAAGTCCCAGAACAAATATCACCAGCAGAGTATTTGATTTCTATGATCTCACAGCTAAAACTTCTTTCTTCAAACTCTGACCTTTATATCTCTTTTCAAGGTATTTATTACTTTATAATTTTAATATAGATACTTGTAAATACCACTATTGGCTTGTAATCTCCATAAAGCTAGGGAACATATTTACTCACCTTGGTATCTCTTATTATGCACGTCATGGTGACTTAAAATAAGTAATGCATTTTGTAATTGATGAATGAATGAATGAAATTGGTGGGAAGAAGGTGGCATGTCTTAGGGTCCCTAGAAAAAAGGCCTCAGGCAAGGATGAAATATCAATACTATATTTGGGGTGTGTAATTTCAGAGCAACAAAAGGAAAACAGAGCTGCCACATTAGAGGCAATGCAAGGTAATGACTTGTGATGGACATTCCTTCTTGACAAGTCACCAAAAAGTCCAAGTATATCCACTCAGCCACTCAGGATATCATATGCAAGTCAAAGAATAAGTGCTCTTCAGTACAATGTAGCAGAAGAAAGAAGAAAGACGGAATTCATCTGTTGTTTTGTCTGACTCCTGTCTCCTCTTGCTCAGAGTTAACCAGATCAGATCCCACACCTCCTCACTCTCATTTTCAGGTTATGTAACCTTTTGGCAATGGCTCAGTAAGTCAGATCCTCTACTATGTGTCATGTCTCCTTGAGACGTCTAGAAGTTCTGGGGAGAGCCAGAAATTCCAGCCATGATCTAGTGGTCCTCAAGAGACACATCTCATGGGTGGGCTTGGCATCTGTAGGTCTTGACAGAGGCTGAGAGGGAATAAGTGGCTAAGGACAGGGAAGAAATGACTGAGAGAAGTTGAGGAGATATGGAAGATGTATTCAACACAATGCAATATCTAATTTCACTGAAATACAAATAAATAATTACTTCCAGGATCACAAAGAAATACTATTATTAGTACTTGGGTTCTGTTGTGAGATGTTTTCCAAAACTTAGGAAAAAAACAAATAACATTGTCTTATGAAAATAAAACGAATAATTCATAATTTATTTGTATAAAGATATGTAAACAATTAATATTGAATGCTCACTATCATCCAGCCACGTACTAAATGCTTTTACTTAAAAAACAACAACAACAACAAATATCATTTGGCACACACAAAGTTCTTAAAGGTGAATATCATTATAACTCCAAATTTAAAGATTAGAAAAGTAAGGGTTGGAAACTAATTTTCCCCAAATAACATAGCTAGTGTTTGATGGAGGCAATTTTTAAACCCAGGGTGTCTGATTTCTGAGACACTCACTGCACTTAGTGTACCACTCCCAAATTGCAACAAGACAAATTACTGTGAGGTGAGTACTGTGTGTCCCCTGAACATATCAAATAGTGATTACCAAGCAGAGTCAATCATCCATGGGAACAAAGGGCAAAAAATCAGAGGGAAAAAGCACTGTCCATAGGTCCTGTGCCTCAGTTTGATTTTGAGACTATATCTGAATCTGATAGCAAATATATAAGGGAGCGGGAACTTCAGATCCTTAAACTAAAGACTGAGGGAATATATTATAAATGAAGGCAGTTCCATTTTTGCCTTATATACTTGTTTCTGGGAGCTTACGTGATGTATCAGCCAGTATGAGATAGAGCTACTTCACACATTCTGGAAAGCAGTTTTCAGAGATTGCAACAAGCAGCCAAAATCTGGCCAGTAGTGAATTCATCAAAGAATGAGGCCCTGTAAGTGTGGTTTTCTTTACTTGATATTATTATTTTTTAATTTAATGCCTTTTCCATTTGTACATTTATTTTATGCTTTTTAGAGTTTGGTTGCTTTTTAGAGTCTTGTTAAAGTAAGAGTTACTATGTCTCAAACTTTGTTTTTCCCCAAAAATATCTATTTAGCAAGAAGCAAACCTAAAAGCATAATTCTATACCTAAGCCTATATTTTGGCATAAGTCTTGGACTACTTTTTTACTTCCTAATGAATATAGCCAGATACCCAAGTAATCTCTGATAATGGTCAGTAAGTAAAGGTGACTAGGGCCTAATACTGTCCATTCAGGGCTTTCTTTACATTTGGATATATAGGAGTGATAGCTTCCTTCTGAATTTCTTGCCCAAAGAGATGATCTAAACTCATCTGATATGGCTGTGGCTGTGTCTGAGCAACCATCTTTCAGGTTAACAACTTGTGGCATTATTTATCCCTTTCTCTCCAAAGTGCATTGCAAAAATCAAGAATCCCTGGGGTTAATTGTGTTGTCTGGAACACTGGCTTACATCACCCACCTCTCTGACTCTTATTCCTTTCTCACCCATCTCGCAGATTTTAAGAAAACTAATAACAAATGTATTTAAAAGGGTTTTTTTTACATTGAAATTTTACCAACACTTGGTTTAATAAGACGTGGTTAGTTTGAGACTCTAAGGGACCAAAATCTAGCAATTTTGCTGGAGGCTTCATCTGTCACAATCTTCTGACAGTCTAGTGAGGATAACAGGTGTACCAGGTAGGAGCACACATTATCACACCCAAGAAAGGAGATTTTGCAAACTCATAACTCACCCAAGTTTCAAATTATTTGTTGCAAAGTCGCCATGCTTTCATTTATTGAAATTCTGTAGGAGATATTAGTGACCTAAGTGAAGTTGCTTAGCTAAGTGTCAAACTAATGAGATTGTATTATAGAGACTTTTTAGGGGTCTTTTTTAAAAAAAATTACATTTGAAGGAAAACAAGTTCAGGTCCTTTCAACACTAAAGAGAAAATTTTGATTTATACTAGTGTTCAGTCTAGTGCCAAACTGCCAATGAAATTCAAATTTGCATATTCTGAATTTTATTCACAGATTACTCTAATAGAGTGATCCTTCACTTAGGTACATTCAACTGTCTTAAAATTTCCCTAGTTCAAGCCACTCTGTTCCTTGAATAAAATGATGTTATTTTTTTTTAAAAAGAATGATATTAAGGCAAAATTCTCTACTGGAATGCTATAAGAATTTTTTCTTGTAAATTTTTTATCCATTTTACATATATTCATTCCATAGTTTGGGCAGTATCTCTCAACTCTGCCTCAAGTTTGTGAACAATGCAAATCCTCTACCAGAAACCCAGAAATGCATGAGGGATGATGCACAAAGAGGCAGAGAAAGAAAACTAAAAAAACTATACATGCTGTGGTCCTCCTGAGAAGGAAGCATGAAGAAGGGTTCACTCTCGAGATCCATCCTTTAAACTAACAGGGCTAGGCTGTAATCCCTTGGAGTTGTCAAATTTGCTTTGCAACAGTGAGATGATGCCAACTTTGAGAATGTAGAAATCTGCGCTGCCTAATTAAATTAAATATTTTCTATACTTTTTTATATGATTGAATTAAATGCTGAAAAGCAAGAAAATTAGGATTCTTTTTTCCTATCAACAACCTTTCCAAAAAGGGAGGGTTCTTCTCATTACTTATGGCTTACTGATTTACAATTATCTCTTAATTGACTTTTGATAACCACGTTGAATATTTAATATTTTACTATCATTAGCACATTTATTATTCATCTAAATCATACAATTGTGGCAATTAAGTTGGCTGCCTTTAAAACACTTGGTTCATTGATCCTTAATTACACTTATAAGAACTGCATTGAACAGGAAAGTTGCTAAGTGGCACAATTCCATCTTGTTGCCCTAAAATTCGTGATCATTTCATTTAAATTTGGAAAATAGGATTGAAATTTTTCAGTGATATATTTTTTGTTATATATTGTACAAAGTTTCTATTTCTTTTAATAATTCTTCTATTGTCAGTTATTAATTTCCAAATGTTTAATGAGTTCCTACAATTCCAGACATTATACTACTAGGTACTAGGTATAAAATGATGAATAAGGTGACTTAAGTTTCCTGCCTTTATGGAGCTTACATGATTGAAAATAGATATAAGAAATAGGAATGGATAAAACATAAAAATAAACAAAAATAATTCATATTGACATGAGAATTAAGGCGAAGATTTTTTCACATAGAAATAAAAAATACATAGAAAAACTTCATATTAGATAAAACTCTAAGGATAGCAAAACCTTCTCTTAGATAAATTAAGTTATAGCTTAAAAGATAGAAAGGAGAGAGTCACTGAAGAAACAAAGAAAACAAGCATTAACCAGCCCACTATCTCTCTGAATCCTTTACATAAACAAGAGAAGCTAGACTTTTTTGGGTCCAAATCATAGCTCTTCCATTTACTTGCTGTATGAGCTTGGGTAGTGACATAACTCCACTGTGCCTCAGTTTCCAAATCTGTGAAATGAACATGATTTTTTAGAGGGTAGTTGTAAGGATTAACTGTGTTAATTAATGTAAAGCAATTAGAACAGTGATTGTCACACAGTGAATTCTTTTTATGAAATCACTATAATTATGATCATTCTTCTTATTATCATTATTAGAAACTCTCCTAAATAGCAATGCCCACTTGGATCCTAAATTGACTGTATGCACAAGCTGGGAGGATAGAAACTGATATTTTCGGGAAGGGGAACACAACATGCGCCCCAAAATATGCTTTGTTGGTATATTGATTATTGTGAGCTGGTTATTTTGAGTAGTTCTGAAAACTGAGAAATTACACTTTTGTAAGAAACACATTTATAAGGGAAATTTCCATTTGTAATGGTGCCTCCCTCTCAGTACTAGAAGAAAAAGATGACTAACTCTCTAGAAACCCATCTATGGAGAAGGCAAGGACTTAAGTCTGTGTAAAGGCCTACACTTGCCACTCTGCTTTTCCTGGTGACCTCCTATAACTGGCCTCCAGCCACAGCACCCTCACAACATCTTTTAGTTGGAGATGATGCTTAAGGTGGTGGCTTGAGACATTTTGGGGTGTTACTAAGTATTTTTGTGTCTCTCCCATGTATATATTATTATTTTTATTTTCATCATGTTATTCTTTTTATTATGGTGGGAGGATCCTCAGGCAAGACTAGGAGGTTGGAGGAAAATTATTTTTTCTCTCCGTTGTGTCAACTACTGTGCTACTCATTGATAGGGAACAGTTCATTTCATCACACAGCAAAGTATTCAGATGGGTATAATTATTCTCTCTAGGGCTTAAGTTCCATGAAAGCAGTTGCTGTATCTGTCTTGCAACTAGCTCTGTGATGGTTACTTTGATGTGTCAACTTGCCTAGGATAGGGTACCCATTTCTTTGATCAAATACCAATCTTGGTTTTATTGTGAAGGTGTTTTGTAGATGTGATTGACATTTAAATCAGTGGAAATGAGTAAAACAGATTACCCTCCATAATGTGGGTGGGCTCATCCAATCAGTTGAAAGGTGCTTTTTTTTTTTTTTTTAAGATTTTATTTATTTATTCATTAGAAACAGAGAGAGAGAGACAGAGACAGAGACAGAGACATAGGCAGAGGAGAAGCAGGCTCCATGCAGGAAGCCCGATGTGGGACTCGATTCCAGGACTCTGGGACCACACCGTGAGCCAAAGGCAGATGCTCAACCACTGAGCCACCCAGGCGTCCCTCAATTGAATGTCTTTTTTTTCTTTTTGTATATATAGATTTTTTATTGGAGTTCGATTTGCCAACATATAGCATAACACCCAGTGCTCATCCCGTCAAGTGCTCCCCTCAGTGCCTGTCACCCAGTCACCCCACCCCCCCCTCAGTTGAAAGTCTTAAGAGATAAGACTGAGGTTCCATAAAAAGGAAGAAACTGGGCAGCCCGGGTGGCGCAGCAGTTTGGCGCCACCTTCAGTCCAGAGTGTGGTCATGGAGACCCTGGATCAAGTCCCGCGCGTCTGGCCCCTGCATGAAGCCTGCTTCTCCCTCTGCCTGTGTCTCCGCCTCCCTCTCTCTCTCTCTGTCTCTCATGAATGAATAAATCGTAAAGGAAAGAAAGAAGAAAGAAAGAAAGAAAGAAAGAAAGAAAGAAAGAAAGAAAGAAAGAAAGAAAAGAAGGAAGAAAGAAGAAAGGAAGGAAGGAAGAAAGAAAGAAAGAAAGAAAGAAAGAAAGAAAGAAAGAAGAAAGAAAAGGAAAGAAGAAAGAAAAAAGAAAGAAAGAAAGAAAGAAAGAAAGAAAGAAAGAAAGAAAGAAAGAAAGAAAGAAAGAAACTAGGGGATCCCTGGGTGGCGCAGCGGTTTGGCGCCTGCCTTTGGCCCAGGACGCGATCCTGGAGACCCGGGATCGGATCCCACGTCGGGCTCCCGGTGCATGGAGCCTGCTTCTCCCTCTGCCTGTGTCTCTGCCTCTCTCCCTATCTCTCTGTGACTATCATAAATAAATAAAAATTAAAAAAAAAAAAAAAGAAAGAAAGAAACTAACTCTGTCTCTGCCTCCAGACTGCTTTCAGGCTCAAGGTTGTAGCATCAGGTCCAGAATTTCCAACCTGCTGGCCTACCCTGCAAATTTTAACATGCCAGTTCCCACAACGGTATGAGCCAATTCCTTAAAATCTCTCTACATTTCTCAGTTCTGTTTCTCTAGAGAACTCTAGTACAGCTCCTACAATGTTACTGAATATGCAAGTTAATCAGTAAATTTTCACATGTGTAGATATATGGACTAACAAATGGATGAATGAAAGGATGAATGAATGAATGAGTGGGTATAAAGAAGATCAAAAAAGGTAATAAATGTTTTCAAACTCATATAGCTGGCATGTGGTGAAGCTCAAATTCAGACCGATGCTTATCTAAGTTCAAAACCATAATACTTCCTCTCTTAGATCATTCCATCTCTTGTATAGACCTAACAAATAAACAATAACAGTAATAATATCGTCACTATTACAAGCAGCTAATTGTTTCTCACTCATCTATTTATTTCCCACACATAGCTGAGCAGACAAAAAAATAACTCCCCAAGCCCAGGTCACCTGATTCTAGATTGTTTTTGTTCTTTTTGACTATATTTTGCTGTGTAAACCATTTCCAGTTCTTTCTTCTCCATGTCAGATTATTATTCTACTCTTTCCAAAATAAATCATTTAAGTTGAAGTCTACTATTGAATGACCTTGTGATCCTACACATGTGGATCAATTTCTCTGGTAATCAATCCCTTTATAGTGATTTCTTTACAGGTGTCTCTGAGAAGAAAATATTTCATTTAAAAATATGTCAAACTCCCATATGTACAAAAATATCCAAGCTGTTAAGCACACCAAGTAAAGATTCCATGACCTTTACATTTTTATATGTTTCTGGTTATGTCTCACTCTACTTATAATCTTCAATAATAGGAAACTCACCCAGGCTTCCGTATGCACCATTTTATACCTCCATATCTTTGCTTACACTGTCTCCCTGTTTGGAATATCAAAATTTAGAAGTGTTATAATTATGTCTAGGATTTACTTCCTAATATTCATATGCCTGGATTTGTATGCCTTTACTACCATATAAATATGTCCACCTTACAACAAGTTCATTATACAGAACTTATCTATGTGTATATCTAAACTTTTGTTGATTACTTACAAATGATTTCAATTGAGAGACTATATCTACTGCATCTATATACATGTACTACATAGTAGATTTTTATCTACATTATGGCTTAATAAATGCTTTCATATTCAACTAAAATAACATTGTATTGGTTCATGGATTCTATTTAAAATTTTTATGTGTGTATTTATGTATTATATACTTATTCTCTTTATGGAGAGATATATATAGATACAAATATATAAAATATTATATATAGAGAGAGAGCACAAAGCTTTAGTATAGCCACTTCCATCTGAGATGGAGTAGCTAGTAACAAATGTTTTTTCTATGAACAAAAAGAAAATTATATAAAATTCAGAAATGCTCATTCAGAAATGCTCTAAGATTAGAAGATTTTTGCTATGATGGGGTCAGGAGATGTTAATATTCAAGTGAGAACAAAAACTCAGACACGTGAGCTGGACAACTTGAAATTAACTTCAGAGAAGTCACTGCAACAGTTCATGTGTGGACAATCTCTATGCCTGTTGCCATGTGGCCACTCAGAAAGATCACCAGGGACATTCACACTGTGAACCAAGAAAATCTGTCTGTCACTGCCTGCCCTCACTCCATCTGAAGGTGCTTTGAACTCAATATTTAGAAATTTTCTCAAGTGGCTGCTCTCCAAACTCAGAACTGAATTAATAATTTGCTGGAACTAATAACCTTTGTTTTTCTTTTGTTTCTGTAGAAATGCTTCTCATTAAATTACCTGACTGCTCACACCATAGAGACACCTAACTTAAATGGAAGCTCACCTGCACTACCACCTTCTGAAATAAAATATTCTGATTTTCATCCTCTCCTAAGTAATCACAAGGATATGTGATTGCTGATACATCATGTTGTGCCTATGTAAATAACTCCATAAAATTATTGTCCATCTGAATCACTTAACTGGTTAAATCTTGACTCCTAGGAATCTCTGCTCTAGGGAGTTTGCTAATCTTTGGCTGTTCTTAAACTTCTCATATTAATCTGCCAGTGAATTGTATACTGTGTTTTCAGCGCCTATTAGTAGCCACTCACATGCCAGTTGGTATCCATAAGGGTCAGACATCTGGATAAAACCAACAATAACCATATGAATGATGAAAACATGAAGACAGTGACTACATGACCCTTCAGCCTGACAACTCAACTAATGGAAACAGAGAATGTATGATTCCTGGGCTTGACCACATCAAGGGTTGTATCAGTGAGCCCTCTCGCTCAACTATAGACCCTAACAGTCATTTCTTATTGCACTTTCTTGAAGCATTCACAATGACAAGAATATTCCAACTGCCAGATCAGAAAAGCACCAATAAGAATGGAATGCTTAGGGATCCCTGGGTGGCGCAGCGGTTTGGCGCCTGCCTTTGGCCCAGGGCGCGATCCTGGAGACGCGGGATCGAATCCCACATCAGGCTCCCGGTGCATGGAGCCTGCTTCTCCCTCTGCCTGTGTCTCTGCCTCTCTCTCTCTCTCTCTGTGACTATCATACATAAATTAAAAAAAAAAAAAAAAAAAAAAAAGAATGGAATGCTTAGAAGACCACACCCCACATAACCCCTTCCCTATCCATATCATGGCTTGAAGGTATATGAACCCCCATCCATGATTACATATTCTCTCTCTTGAATGTACCTCCCCCTCTCAACATCTCACATCTAAATCTCTAGGTGTCCATCTTATGGATAAAGAGATCAGTTGTTAAAGCTTGAACCTGCCATCTTCCCTGGCTGCCAGCACCCAATATGTATTTCTCCCTTTCTCTCTTGCAAGCCTTCATCTCTTGAGTTAGTGGCTTCTCTTGCAATGAGTTTATTCAAGTTTGCCCAGCAACAGTGTTGGCAGACGCAGCCAGGAGCTGTGCTCTCAATTTGTCCAGCACCCTCGGGGTTCCTGGGATGGAGCAGTTGGTGGCAGTACCCGGGCTTCCCTGTACATTTCCTAAGTTAGCAACTATGATAGATTGATAGGTAGTAGTAGTAGTACCCAATAATAATGCTTTATGGTTGGTTATATTCAGCCTGCTGAGAGAATGTCCCAAGAGGGTATTGTTAAAATAAAAAACAGAGACCAGCCTTGAAAATCATCTGAGCAGGCAAAACTGGTTTAATCATACAAACAAAACTAAATTTAGCTTATTTTGCAAGATCAATTTGTCTTGGGTCATTTCTTGCTTATGCCTCTGGAATTCATAAGCAAAACTTAAACAGTTTCCTAAAATTGATATGAAGTAACCACTAACCAATCCCTTACATTTAAGAAAATGCTAATATTATAACTAATCACTGTGGAGAATAAACAGTCATTGTTTTTTACTATTATAGTTGCTTTATAACAATATACCATGAGACTCATTCCATGTTTTGGTTTGAGTGCTGGTTTCCAAACTTTTTGGTGTATGCACAACAACCCTTAATAATCACTACTTCAGTGATTCATTGGTTTTAACTTTTGTTATTTCTGAACTTTTGATAGTGCATTATAATTAAACTGCTATAAACAAAGACAAAGAGAAAAAATGTTAATGGAGTTCTGTGTACCTTTCTTCACATATGTGTAATTCAATTAAAATATTTAAAAACTGTAGAGAAAAAAGACATTTTAACTTCAAAGGCACAAAAATATGGATCAGCTGGCTCCTCAATATATGTGATAGAAGTCATAAGACATATAATGATAGCTTCAATATTTAAAAGAAAAGAACTGCTAATTTAAAATACTATGCCTAGTAAAAATATTCTGCAAAGGTGAAATTAAGATGTTTTCTGATGAACAAAGCAAGATAATTGGTGACTGATAACCCTATATAAGACACATTAAAGAAAACACTTTAAGTAGAAAGACAAAATGATCACAAGGGAAAACATTGAATTAAAGAGGGCAGCCCAGGTCCTGATCCTGGAGACCCTGGATCGAGTCCCACGTCGGGCTCCCTGCATGGAGCCTGCTTCTCCTTCTGTCTCTCTCTCTCTCTCTCTGTCTCTCATGAATAAATTTTATTTTAGATTTTATTTAAAATCTTAAAAAAGTCATAAAGAGCAAATAAAATAGTGAATATGTGGGGAAATATAAATGAACACTCAAATTTTAAAACAGAAACAAAGGGACATAAGGAATCTTTGAAGAGTGTTAGATATATATGTCTGTTATTTTGATTGTGGTGATGCTATCATGGGTGTTTTGACTAGGCCAAACTAATGAAATTATACACACTAAATATGTGTAGTTTTTGATATATCAGTTACACCTCAAACTATTTACAAATAAAAAAAATAAAACACACTGCACAAAACAATAATTGTAATGCCTCATGGGATGAAAACATAATGAAAATTAAAAATGTTTGAAAACATTATTAACCAATGGCAGTGAAAGTGTCCTAAGATTCCTGCATTATTGAGGAAGTTGTAAAGTAATAATTTGTGCTTTGACTCTAATAAATCAAGGATAGATGTTTAATCTCAAGTGTAACCACTAAAAATGAAAAAAAATACTTATGTAACAAATTAGTATATGGGAAAAAATCAAAATAAAAGTATATTATTAATCTAAGAGAAGCTAAGAGGAGAGAAAAAAGAATTATGAAACACATTGGTCAATTGGATGCAAATAATAATATAGCAACTATAAACCCAACTACATCGTAATTACATTAAATGCAAGTGGACTAAATATCCAAGTTAAAAATTAGTACTGTCAGACGGGATTAACAAAAAACAACAACAGGAAAAAACCCAACAAACAAATAAAAAAACATAGTAGACTTAAAAAAAGATATATTTTAAACACAGAAAAGTATCCAAAACAAATATGGTACAGATCTACTGCTATCAGACAAAATAAAGTAATCCAAGAAAAATTGTTAGAAATAAATGTTCACATTATATGATAAGAAATTAATCCAACAGAAATATCATTATCCTACGTATGCACACACAGTCACATAGATTCAATACACATTAAACAGAATTGACAATTACAATAAGAAATACATAAATCCACAATCGTGATGGAAGTGTTAAAAACCTTTCCTCTGTAACTACAAGAATAAACAGATGAAAAAAGACCCCCTAGAGGTAGAGTATGTAAAAAACACAATAAAATGTTGATTATGTATATGTAATTGAAATATATAGAGAAAACTGAGTCTACATGACCAGATAAACTAAAAATTGTATTTTTCCCAGTTCCTACTTAAAGGTATCTAAAATCCAGGGGAAGACATAAATGCATTTTTCTGCTTACAGTAAAATTTTACCAAAGGACATGTTTAGATACAAGGCCTATTATATGCACTAAAAAAACATAATTTGTAATCTCTCTTACCCCAAGGAACATTTCCACAAGATGGAAATAACAATACCTATATCAAGGTTCTGATAAAAATTAAATGAGCTAATTTATATAAAATGCTTAGCAGAGGGGTTGGCATTTTATAAATTCAGACAAAATTGTGACTATTCTTCTTTTCATCAGTTCAGGAATTCACTAAATTCATCGTGTTATAGTCCTATATCATTATATTTCCATAGGAAGTGCAACAGGAGTGGGGGAGGTGAGGAGGGAACAGGCAGAGGAAAGGAGCAGAGGATCTTGGACATTATTTTGAAAAATAAAGCAAAGAAAGTTCTTCCTCAACAATTGAGAAATTAAGTGATAAAAAAGTTGTAATCATGCTTAATTTAAGAAGCTCTAATTACAAAGGTAGAACACTTTATGAAGTCATAGAATGTGTTAAAACTTAATTGATACTCTCCAGACTGAATACAGGATATGAATGTTAATCTTTCTAAAACATATTCTGTCCTTCTTGGCCATTTTTTCCCCATGAAATGCTGTTTTGATGGACTTTGGCAGCCTCTGACTCTCAGGCCTTCTTTCATTTATGCTGTCATTATTGATCAATCCCCTTTCTAATTAACAAGTCTTGTTTTAATTGTCTGACAAGTCAATAACTTCAATCAGATTAAGATAAAATCTTATGGCTATCGGAGCCATTGTGTACCTTCAGTAAGAAAATGTATATATCTGACCTTATCAATAATAAGTTGAATTAACTGTCTAAATCTCAGAAAGTGACATTCTTACCTTTATTTACAAGTTGTCTGAGTGAAAACATCATTTCCATATCCACACATGCCTAAAATCCCAATCCTGTTTTCAAAAATGGGACATCAAAAAAAAAAAAAAAACAAAAAACAAAAACAAAAATGGGACATCAGTCAAAGCATTTGAAAGCTAAATACACACCCACACACTCACACACACACAGAGAGTTCCTGATTTTACATTTATTCTAAGTGTGCAAATGTACAAAGGCTAACCAACAGCTTATCTTATTCATTAGAGCGTATACATAGTGTGGAATACACATGGATTCCTTTTCTTCCCCTAAAGTATGCCCATTATATCTCTTTGTGTATATTACATTTCGGAGTAACACAAAATAATAGACTGAACAATTCTAACCAAAGCTTCTCATTAACACTCAGTAAAATGATGTGGTCACATGTTTCTACCACTTGATCCTGGGTCAGCTGAGGATAGTGACCAAATGTTATATAAATATTCATACCTCTAGCCTAAAACTGATGAATAAATAATTGTCAGTAAAACATTATAAGTGGGAATTTTTTGTGAGAGAAAATATATTATTATATTGCAACCTTTAAGTAATGTGTGTTATTTTATAACACTCTCCAAAGGAAGTTTCTTTTTCAATATTTCACACTCCTTTTTTTCCCCATCCCTCACTCTCACATTACCTTTGCATAGGTGAAGAAGAAATTAGGAACCAGGTCACTAGAAATGCTAGTGGTGCTTCCAGAAGCTATGGAGTAGGGTGCATGTGAGTCTGAAACTTCATCCACCAACTAATTTTATTTTTTATCATGGGGCATCTAGATACTCCTTCATGATTCTTCTCCAAGTTAAAAAAAAAAAATCACTGGCAGCAGTGCATCATTTGGCTGCTAATGATAACATTAATCAACTCCCTTTTCCTTACAGAATAGAAACAACATTTTATTTTAGTTTTTAAAATATTTTTATTGATTTATTCATCAGAGACACACAGAGAGACACAGAGAGAGACATAAGCAGAGGGAGAAGTAGGCTCCTCTGGGCCCAGGGAGCCCAATGTGGGACTTGATCCCAAAACCCCAAGATCACACCCCAAGCGAAAGGCAGACGCTCAACCACTGAGGCACCCAGGTGTCCCAGAAACAACATTTTAAAATCAACCTTTCAAAATCTCCAATGATAAGATAATTCCTCAATATAGGAAATATAGGTGAAGTATAGATCATTTCAACCAAGTCATTCAGCACTCTTTGCCTGTGACTACAGTAAAAGACAAGCGATGCTGCCATTTTTATTTGATATATATTCATTTTCAAATAAATATATGTGTAGAAGGGAAGTGATGATAATGATACCTCCCTCATAAGATTATTTTAAAGACTAAGTGAAATAATAATGACAAATGTGCTTTGCAAAATGTAAAGTGTAAGAGAAATAATAATTATCATCAGCAGTATCAATATTGCTACTACCATAATTATATATATGTGAAGTAACCTATCATCTTTGTGACAGTTTAAATATGCTTTGAAGTCACAATGATAAAACAAAATTGTCCCCTGAATACTATTGGTATGCTATTTACTTGTTAGAAATCAAATGCCATTTGAAAGGAGATGAGTTTGCTATTCATTCACAAGCTAGTATAAATTAATTAAATCAGATCATTTTAACCTTAACTTTTAGTTGCAAATAACCTATTGAAATGGAGGAGGAGGGGAGAAGAAGCAATTTTACGGCATGGGACAGCATAGGAAAAGCACAGGCCTGGTTATTATCCTGGAGGGGGCAGCATTCTGCTAATGTAATGCAAGACAATTCTATATAATAAAAGGAAGAGAGCTGTAGCAATGGGAGGTAATTAAAAAAAAGAAAGCAAATCTTTAAAAATCGAGATTAACAAAACTTGTTGGCCTTTTAAAAGTCTGATTGGCCGTGTGTCAACAAAGCAACTAATCTGGGGAAGAAAAGCTAGCACTAGTTTGTCAAGGAGGAACATATTTATATTTAGTTTGGCCAGGGAAGAGAGGCTACCACTATGATCTCGAGACTCTACGACCACTACCACAAACTCTGATGCAGTACTTAGATAACCAAGGTTATTTTCTGATAATACCATATAGGTTAGAGGAAAAAATGGGAAAGAATATGGCAAACAGAAATGTGTTGCTTTAGGTAACAATATAGCCTTATGTGGCAGCAGTGTGAAGAGGAAATCACAAGAGAATGCAAATATATTTTTTAACAGAAAATGAGGTGTTAGTATCACTTTCTGCCTTGTTTTTCAGGTCACACCTTGAGTGTGAAATGAGATTTTGGCATCACACCTGAAGAGAGACACCAACAAATAGCAATTCATTCATAGCAGAATATTGATTACTCATATGAGGTACAATAAAGGTGCTTATACAATAAAGAGGCTTCTATTCTAAAAGAAGTGAACTCATAGAAAAGGAGGATACAGGGATGGCTGTGTACAGAGAAGATACTCAAGCAGCAGGTATGAGGGGCCGTATCCCCAATCCAGCACCCTGCTCATATAGCAGGGATGTCATCCTCGGGACAGTGGGCAACTGTACACACCCCAAGCTGTGGATCTGCCAATGAAAAGAGGTGAAGTTTATGAGTCATAATTGCAAACAAACCTTATTGGGTTGGTAAAAGAAGTAACTCTCAGGCAACACTTCTGGAATGAAGATTTTCTCCCCAGCAAAAACAACGAATACTTGATTCGTGAAAATAACAACCCAAAAGATAATAACCTTGAAGTCCCTAGAAATTGTCCTATAGGCATACAGAAAATGGAGGAATGTTGATTGGATAACATCTCTAAAACCTTGCTAAGAATAGCAAGTCTGTAGCATTTTGGTTACTATGCACTCACTTCACAGTCTCTCACCTCCAGTGACAGAAGTTTCACTCTGGTCAAGTGTGCCAAGAGCGGGCTAGTCTAGTTCTATAGTTTCTCACTAGAAGAAAGAGAATACCTCTGTTTCTCGCTCCCCTCAAGTTTTCCCCCCGCTAGCTCCCTGTTGCAGAAGCTCTATTCCTGGTATTGTAGACGAGAACTTTGGAGCTCATTTTCCCCAGTGAAACTTCCATTCATAAGGAAAAGATCTACCAGTAATGAGGGAGACGAATAGCAACTGGCGCAGTAATGTATACTTGCTTTCCATTTTTCTCTCCCTTCCCTTAAAAGACACAAAATTATATATAGTAATAATTTTAACCTTGTATTGTTGGATTTTTGACATACAGAATATGTTGTATGTATACAAGTAATAGCATCAAAAAGTGGGAAGAGTGAATAGAACTGTATAAAAACAAAATTTCTATATTTCACAGAAACTAAGTTAGTATAAATTTGAAATGATCTATGATCAATAAGTTAAAGTGTATACTGTGAGCAATAGGGCAGCCTCTAGAAAAATGCTAGAAAGTTTTTAAAATAATTTATAAAGTAAAATGTTACATAAGAAAATATTCATTTAATGCAAAAGAAAGCAGAAGAGGTCAATAAAGGAATAAAAAGGTGCAGATACTTAGAAAACAAGGTGTGTAAAACGTCAGGCATCTATGCAGCAATATCAATCATAACATCAAATGTGAGTGGACTAAATTACCAAAACAAAAGGAAGTGATTATCAGACTGATTTAAAAACCAGGATTCAATAGGGGCTCCTGGATGGTTCAGTCGGTTAAATGTCTGACTCTTGATTTTGCTTCAGGCCATGATCTTAGGGTCCTGAGATCTAACCCCATATCAAGCTCCACACTGGGTATGGAGTCTGCTTAAGATTCTCTCTCTCCCTCTGATCCTCCTTCCTTGTGTGTTCTCTCTCTCTCAAGTAAATAAATAAATCTTTATTTAAAAAATAGGGTCAAACAGACATCTTATGATGTCTATAAGAGACATATTTTGTATTTAAAGATACAGATGGGTTCAAAGTAAAGGATGTTTAAAGATATACCATATAAACAGCATCATGAAAGAGTTGGCATGGTTGTACTAATGTCTGACAAAATAGACTTCAAAGCTTAAGCAAAAAAAAAAAAAGTTCCTACAGATAAAGTAGGACATTTTATTATGAAAAAGAATCAATCAGAAAATATAATAGTTATAAATATATGTGCACCTAACAATAGAACTGCAAAGTACATGAAATAAAAGGTGATAGAATTGAAGAGAAAAAATAGACAAATCAATGATACAAATTGGAGATTTTCATATCCCCCACTCTCAATAATACATGCAGCCACTAAATGGAATGTAAATAGGAAAATAGAAGGTTTGAAAAACACTATAACCAATGAGACCTAAGAGAAACCCATAGACTCCTCCACCCCATAAGAGAAGAATACTTATTCCCTTCCAGCATATGTCTATGTAACACTCTTCAGGATAGACCAAATTTGACCTGGCCATAAAACAATTCTCTAGAAATAAAAATTATCTAACTCATACAAGCTCCGTCTGCTCACCACAATGGGATGAAATTGGAAACCATTAGCAGAAGGAAATTTTTGACAGAAAATATATGGAAATAAAACACTATACTCATAAATAACCAACCAATAGGTTCAAGAAGAACTCACAGGGAAATTAGAAAATGCTTTGATATGAATAATCCTACTAATAAAAGACTGTTGTCAGTAGTGTTCAGAGAGAAATTTATAGCTACAAGTTCTACAATTACCCTCAAATCTGTAACAAGACAAGAATGTATGTTTTTGCCATTTCTAGTACTTACTGTACTGGAGGTTCTAGCCTAGGAAGGCAAGAAACAGAATTAAGGTGTCCAGATTAGAAAAGATGAAGTCAAATTACCTTTATTTGAAATGAAGTGAGCTTGTGTGTAGAAAACTTTAAATAATCGACTGGGGTGGAGGCACATAGAAACCAGTTCAGCAAGTTTTCCAGGATGCAGGATCATTTCAGAAAACTTAGTTGTAGGTCATGACCTCACAATGAGGTATCTAACAATAAAATTAGGATTTTATTGATTCAATGGCTCTCAAAAACAGAATACTTAGGGATAAATTTAGCAACAGAAATATAAGACTTTTATACTAAAAATTTGAAAATACTATTAAGAAATTATAGAAGACCAAAATAAATGTAATCATATTATTATGTTCATAGATCAGAATCCTAAAATTATTAACATCAGAATCCTTAAAGTTGTTAAAGTGATATGCAGCTTTAAAACAATTCTTGTCAAAATCCTAGCTGGCTTTTGTTTTGGCAAAATTTAATAGTTAAAATTCATATGGAAATTCTGGCAAACTAGAAAACTTTAGAAAAGCAAAAATAATCCTAAAAATGAAAACAAAATTGGACTCAGAATTCCAATTTTTAAAACTGACTACAATCTACATTAGCCAAAACTATGTAGCACCACATAAGACATGTATATAGATTAATGGAATAGAATTTAGAGTCCAAAAAATCAACCCTTATATATATGGTCAATTGATTTTCCACAAGGGCACTGAAACAATTTAATGCAAAAAATAATAGCCTTTTCAAGAAATTTTGCTCGGAAAACTGGATATTTACATGCAATATTCCATATACAAAATACAACTTTAAAAAGGACTAACTTTAAAAAGGTCTAAATGCAGGAGATAAGACAATAAAATTTTTATTTATTTATTTATTTATTTATTTATTTATTTATTTATTCATGAGAGACACAGAGACAGAGAGAGGGAGAGAGAGGCAGAGACACAGGCAGAGGGAGAAGCAGGCACTGTGCAGGAAGCCTGATGTGCGACTCGATCCTGGGCCTCCAGAATCACGCCCTGGACTGAAGTCAGGCACTAAACCGCTGAGCCATCCAGGGACCCCGACAATAAAATTCTTAATAAAACCCAGGGAAGTAAATATTCAAGACCTCAGATTAGGCAGTCTTCATAAAACTGACACCAAAAGCACAAATGACAAAATAAAAAAAAAAAAATAGATAAATGGGGCTTCATGAAAATTAAGAACTTTTGTTCATCAAGAAACTTAAAAGTCAACCCACAGAGGAGGAGAAAAATGTTTTCATGTCACATACCTGAAAGAGACTTGTGTCTAGAATAAGAAAAAACATTTACAAAGAAAAAAATGCTCAGCATGACTAGCATTAGATAAAAGCAATCTCAAAATAGCAATATATTTCATGTCCATGAGGATCACCAAAATCAAAGAAAAGGACAGACAGTAACATATTGACAAAGGTGAGGAGAAATTGAAATTCTTATACTTGGCTGGCAAAATACAAAATGGTACAACCCTCTTGAAAAACTATTTGACTATTTCTCAAAATGTTAAACATAGAGTGACCATATGGTCCAACTCCACTTCTGGATTTATATCCAAGATAAATGTAAATGTATTTCCACCCAAAAATGTGTATGTGTATGTTTACAGCAGCATTATTCTTAACAGGCAAAACTTGCAAGAACCCAAATGTCCATCAACTGATCAATGGATAAAATGTGGTACAACCATGCAATAGAATATCATTCGTCAATAGAAAGGAATGAAGTACTGGTGCCTGCTACAACATACATACATTGTGAAAACATTATCATAAGTAAAAGAAGCCAGTTATGAAAGTTCACATATTGTACAATGACACAAGTCGTGTCCAGAACAAGCAAATCTATACACACATAGTAGATTATTGTTTGTCTTGAGCTCAGAGGGAAGGCAGATTGTGACTGCTAATGAGTACAGGGTTTGTTTTTGAGGGGCTGCAATGTCTTAAAAATAGAATGTGATAGCAGTTGCACAACTCTGTGAATGTGCTCAAAACCACTGAATTGTATACTTTAAATAGGTGAATTAAATGATGTGTGAATTATATGTCAATAAAGATGCTTGAAAAAAGAATCGCAATGAGTTAGGTCATAACTGATCAAACAGAAAATGTAAAATAAGTGCACATGAATTATATTTGAATGAAAACAATTAAATAAGTGCACACATTGAGGCTATTATTTTTAACGATTTTATTTATTTATTCATGAGAGACACAGAGAGAGAGAGGCAGAGACATAGGCAGAGGAAGAAGCATACAGGGAGCCTGATGTGGAACTCAACCCTGGGACTCCAGGATCACGCCCTGAGCTGAAGGCAGGCGCTTAACCGCTGAGCCACCCAGGCATCCCATTGAGGCTATTTTTATTGTCAGAATCGAATCTCCCTTCCTTCATACCTGTTCATAGAATATTATAAATTCCAATCATTCCTCTTAAAGAGGTTATATTCCTTTATTCTTTCTTCAGTGATTTAAAGTAGTCACTGAGTTAAAAAAAAAAAAAAAACTGCTAAAAAAACAAAACAAAAAAAACCCTTACTGTAGGGTTTCTCAGTTTAACTCAGAAGTTAGAAAGCAGTAGACATGTATACTTGTCATTTCTTCTATGTGTTTCTACTGTCAGATATCTAGTTGTAATATTGTCTTAACTCATAAAATATAGATACAGGGTAATAATCTTCTTAAGATTACTTAAATTGGGAACCAATAATTTAAAATGTTCTCTGCCAACCACTCTAAGTGTATTCAGTTGTTCAAAAATTGTTCAATTAGGGGTATATTTACCATAACAAATAATTTTTCTATCCTCTGGCAGGTGAAAGGTGATGCACTGTTCTGAATGCTCTGCAGACTTTGTCCAATGATCAAAACTGATTTAATCACTGCAGAACAATGGATCATTTAAGGAGATGTATTTTCTTTTTCAATATCATCTAAATGCTATTTAATATCTCTTACATAAAACAATGTTCCGGAAATTCATTTTTAATTTTTATTTCAGGAAACCTGTATTCTATTCATTAACTTGCATGTATCCTCTAATTAGACAATTACCACTATGTCTTAGGTAATTTCTAATGTACTTTGGAAGAAGGCATAAAATAAATTAAATATCAGTAAACAATTTTACCTTTGTATGACCATTTTCACACTTGTGATATGACAAAATTATATGCTTGAAAAATTCTTTTTTTCATATTTTTGATCTAGCTTCTAAATTCTTGGAAGATAAGAACCACACACTTCTAATCTCTGTTTATCCTTGAGACTACCATTGTGTCAGCTATACACATATATATATTTTTTTAAATGAACTCTCAACAAAGGGAGTTACCCACAATGGAATGGGCTCCTTTGCATAGTGACCTCTTCCTAAGGATGGATTTATCAGCACTTTGCAAGTATGTCCAAAGGGGGGAATCATTCACTTACAGGGAGTTCAGCCTACATTAAATCCCTGGTTATTTCTAATCTTATGATTTGTCCATATGGGTATATTGCACATTTATCTAGAAATTCTTAATATACTTTTTTTTGTTTTTAATTTTTTCCAATATTCTTCCCAAAGAAAATGTACACCATTCCATTAATCAGTATCCTACCTAGAAAGTTCAACTGAATGTACATAAAAATGCCACTGCTTTTATAAATAGCATTATTTGGTGAATACATAAAAGTAAATCAATATTTTAATACAAAGTTTCAAACATAGTAGAGAGAGAGAGAGATTTAGGTAGACTGAGTTTTCCTAATGCAGTTTTAATAGCTGTGTTTACAACCATGCAATGTCTAAATCTAAATGTAATGTGTAATTAATCTCATGAAAAGCATGTTTATTTTAATTGAAATAATTTGTACTCTGTAATTTTGCAAGGAAATTCAACATGCATATACTTAAACATGTCAGAGGTGAATAGCTACACATTATATATTCATGAGCATTGCATATCTGTTTTGGCAATCCTGGTATTGTACATAATATGTCCCTTAGCCCAGAAAGATATATACATTGTAATGACTTATACTACAGGTTATCAAATTAATGTCAAAAATTTCATACCAATCAGTATTGGGGGATAGGGGATAGATTATTTTCATAAAATCTTTGCTAGGAAAGTAAGTTCCTTTTCATCAATTTTAAAAACTAAGTGCACTCACTGTGATTGAATTCAAAGTAAAGCTCATCCTATTAAAATGAATAATAAATGCTTGTGGAATCATGGTATCATTCACAAAGGGATGTCAAATACATTACCTTATTTTAAATTCACCACAACTCTGAGGCTGGTTGGACAACTACTTTTATGTCCATTTTAGAGATCAGAATGTTGTGACTTAAGAAGTTGTGTTTTCCACAAAGTCACACTATTAATGCTTAACAAAGCTAGTCCACAAAACTGGATTTTCTGGATCATCTAACGTGGTGTCTGGTAAAGCGCAGGTCCTTATTGGGTATATGATGAATATATATTCATGACTGAAAATTCGGCCTAAGGTAGAGGGCTCTGTCCACTGCACATCCCACTGTGTTGCAATGGCTTTGTCTATGGATATTTTTCAGTGGTGTCCTCTGAAAAACTTCATTCAGAGGAGCTGATAACTTTGTTTTGCTAATAAGGTAACTAAAGTTTCTGACTATAAACTCAAACAACTGGGAGTTTTAAATATGTTGCTGCTTTTTAAACTTGTAGGTCATCTTTGTTGAGTGAGGACGGGAAGGCTTCCACAACAATGATTTCTTGGTGTTTCATTAAAAACATGAGACACCAGTAATCACATTTTCCTAAACCATATCACTCTATCTTCTTCTGTCTATAACATAGACATTATGAGAAAGTCAGGGAAAGGTCAACACATGTCACTGTGAAAAAGTAAGAGAAAGAATGATTATCACTTCTCAGTGCTTGTTAGTGCAAAACCACAATGGCTCACTTTGATGTTTTACAGAAATAGGTCATTTGGGTCACCCATGTGCCAGCATATTAACTTAATTTCTGCCAAATGAGAGTTCATATAGAAGCTGTGATTTATTTGGGGTAGATACAAATAAAAATTGCTTTGCTAAAGAGATGTTGGAATGCAATTCCGATGTGTGCAATATGAGGCGGGGAGCATGGAGGGTAGTTGACCCACAGGCTGGAAGACTGTTCCCTTAGGACCAAGCTGGGCTGCCTCAGAAAAGCTTGCTGAAGTTACAGTCACCCAGGCCCTTTGCTCAGGGACATGCTGTTATCTGAGCTAGCCCTGATCCCTGCTCTGCATTTTTGTCTTTAGAATTCTCGGACCTGAATCTTGTCATAAATTTTTGTATCCCAGTATTAGGGCCATTTTAGGGCCAGGACAACATGACTTAGTCACAGATTCCAAGACTGGTGGAGATGACAAGGCAGTGGTTACATCAGCTAGTAAGTTTCCAGAACAGCTGGAAGAAGACACAAATCGAGAGATGATGAGACACCGTAGTGCCAGGGAATTAAGAGTGAGCAATCCAGAATCAGTACCAGTCCTTGCATCTAAGACTTCTCTGAAGCTCTGCTTTGGGCTAACAGTTCCTCTGTCATGCTTCACCAGTGTCCTGTGTTTGATTCTCTGTTACTAGTGCCTGAAAAGGATTAAGTGAGTTAGATTCTAGAGTCAGGCACACTTGGGTTTCAATCTATCTTTACTACTAACTTTGAGACTTTGGGCAAGTACTTAAATCCTCCAAACCTCAATTTTCTGCCTTAATAAATTAGAAATAAATGTTACTTTATTCACAAACTCTTGAATGAATATACAGCATGTAAACTGTTTAGCTGTATATATATATATATATATGTATATATATATATACATATATATATATACACACACACACACAGTGATTGATTATTTATATAGTGACATATCATATAGGAAATATATCATAAACAGTAAGTACAGACTATACAATATCCTTTATTTTTATTATTATTACAGAAACTGGAAAACCATTCACAAAATCAATTTCCTTCCCCCACAGGGCACAGAGCTAGAGTATATCCATTTTTGTGGTAAGCTGAATCATGGCCCAGAAAGTTGTGCACGTCCTAAGACCCAGAACCTGTGAACATGTTACCTTACAAGGTAAAGGGCACTTTGCAGAGGTGACTAAGTTGAGCATCTCAAGCTGGAGATATTACTCTAGAAGATTCATTTGGCCCCAATGCATTCACTGGGGTCCTTAAAAGAGAGAGGTAGGGAAAAACCAGTAGTCAAAGATATGGCTATGGAAGCAAGATGTTAGAGTCATATAAGAACGAGGCCACAAGCTCAGGAACGTAAGTGACCATTAGAAAATAAAAAAAGATTAGAAAAAATTTTCTTCCCTCAGAGTCTTGATTTTGACCAGTGAAACTGATTTCAGAATCTGACTTCCAAAACTATCAAAGAATAAGTTTGTACCATTAAGCCATTAAATTTCTGGTAACTTGTTATACAGACAATAAGAAACTAACACATTTAGCTGATTTACAGACAGGTATGGATGGCCATGTGAGCAAGACCTCATCAGTGAATGTAGGATGAGAAAATATGTTTTGTTATGATAGCCTCCAGATCTATTGCCAGTGTATTTTGAGAGTACATCCAAAGAAACTAAGATAATTGAAAATGTTTTTGCACATTCTTTCCCAGGTTGCCTACAGAATCTAAACTATAAATAGCATCAGTCTTTATTGGTGTCAATATCTTCCTAGCAATCATCTGAGAGGGTCAACGTCTTCCTTCTGCAATAATCTTCTGAAGATTATTCCTCCAATAATCATTGTACCTAACAAAAGATCTAGCCCATAAAAGTGTCAATAGTTCTTCAGCCTCTTTCATTCTCTACCAGGTGGAAGCCAAGGATTTAGAGGTGGAGTCTGACTTAGAGATGGTACAGCACCAAGATGAAAGGAGACTTAGTCCCTAAGTCAACCTGTGAAAGACCATCTACTAATATCTCCCTTTATTGAAATGATTCTTTTTGCGTATCTTGACCATGAGACAAAACATGTCAAGGGAAGGAGTATATCTTATTCTTGTATCCCTACTGGCTACCATTATGCTTGGTGCATAGAAAGCAAATACTAAGGAGATACACTTCATCAAAATCAACAACAGTGATTTAAACTGAACTGAGGAGGTCAGAAATGGAAGACAGCAAAGGCAGATTGAGAGGCAGAGGGCTGAGTAGGTACAATTTTTCAAGACATGGTTTGAGAAAAACTCAGGGTTAGAGATTAACTCATAATGGAAATAGGCCAGTGGCTCATTTAAATGTAGAGAGCCAGTTCAGTCATCCATTGCACACCAGTGACCACAGTAAAGTGGGATCAGAGGAAAACTTATCAATTTGGGACTTTTATTCAAAGTTAGTCAAGGGAATTTCTAGTTTGAAAATATCGTCATTATCAATCTCTTCATCAGAAACCAGTTGGCCTTGCCTGATTTATTCATTTTTTTTTTACACTGGCTGTTTCTGTGTTAAAATAAATAAGACTGTGATATACTTTCTGCCCTGGTTCACATGGGAAAGCAATATAAAAAGGTTCACACTGGAATGAAACTGATTTTTTTTACAGAAATCAAATAAAATAAGGCAACCATCAGCTCAAAAATTTTTGTCGCCCCAAATAAGGTCTGTGATTCATAGAGAACATTTGCTTTTCCTATTTTCAATCTACCTAAGTTCTGCATTATTTGAAGAGCAATCCAAAAAATTTTTTTAACTAAATGCTTCTCTGATCTGGAACAAAGTTTTGCTTTTATCAGACAGTTCTCAGGCCTTACAATAGGCAAGATCGTTGTCATTGCAGTCCCAAGATATAGTTTCTTTCTCAGTGATGCATAAAAGGATTTTCCTCTCTTCAAATGATAATTAAATTAAAAGCAAAGTTGGGAAGGAGGCTTTGAACTGCTCTGGTGAGAAAGGTCACTGACTGATCAGCAATCTGTTAGCACAGCTGTGTGGGGATGAGACTTTCCAGCCATATCATCACAAGTGGGTTCTTCATATCAAGTGAGAAGGCAGTTGGTTTTGCTTCCTCTAAACACTTTGTTAGTGACACTCAGGAGCCAGTGAACATACAGGCATCTGGAGAGCTTTGTAGAGACTTAAGGTGAAACATCAAATTAAATTGTCAAAAAAAGCCACAAGAGGAAAATGTCATAAAATTCACCATTAGGAAATAAACTGTGGTAGCAGAACTGATTTATGTCCTTTCTGTTAAAAGTGTCATGGGTCACTTAGCTTATCTCCTTGATCTTTCTATCAGTAGAGGGGAGGGACTTGCATGCAGTGTTTATGCTTACTAAGTATTACTCCTATAAGTTGCATATAGTCATTTTTTAATATTCAGTGATCTGATATCTTCCAATCTAAAATAGACATCCAGGGGCAATGACCAAGAGATTTTATCATTGCTTATAGAAAAGGAAAATGTATATACCATAGGCAGCAAGAAATGAGATGCTGATAACAGTCAGTTTTGGACAGATAACAATCTAAGTTTAGCTAGTTTTTTCTGGGTGCCTCTTATTCCTAGCTGGGGAATTTGAAGACAGATGATTTTTGTTTTGTTGTAGTTTTTTTTTTTTATAGGATGAGATTTTTTCCATTGGACAATTTCATATTCAACCACATTTCCAATAACTTCCTTTAAAAAAATGGACTGAACCTAGTGTAGACTAGAAATTGATCTTTTAAATAATTTTCAAAATTGGCACATGATGTCACTTGCTTACTTTAATAAATGCAAATGATTCATCAATGCCACTGTAGAAAAAATATAAATAGGGATTTTTGCTTACCATGGAGTTCACTATACATTGTAAAAATTTGATGGCTAGTAAAATGAATAACAATATTAATATTCATTGAATGAGGTCTACATGCCAATGAATGACAGAATCCAGTTATATTCCTTGAAAAAGAAAAGATCATGGGTTCTGGATATCTCAGCAAGAGGGACTGTGAGGTCCTTTTATAAATACTTTACATATGATATCTTATTTAATCACCACAACAATCCTTAGAGACAATACTACTATTATCATAATTTTAAATGATCTTTAAAATCTAACTAAACTTCTTAAGTCTAATTTAATAGAAAACAGCCTTCTTTATGGTTTACTAGTCTTCTCTCACAGATTTTTCTAAATTCAGATCTGGGGTGGGGACAGCAGACTTAGCCCCTTCTTTCCCAGATAAACACATACAGTAAATGTTGGTGGTGATTTGTCTGGTTTGTAAACTGATCAAACAATAATGAGATATAACTAAATGCCATTTTCTCTTTCTCACTGTCTCTTTCATATCAAGAGTAGCTTGTACAGATGCTGATGTTTAAAGAGTCACTTGAGGGCTATAGTTAGTTACATACATGTAAAGTGAACAGACACACAATCCAAAGGAAATGTTGGAGTAAAATTATGTGGCTTAATGAAAGCTGCCCCACCACACCCTCCCTGATCGTCCTTAGCTCTCATCAATAGAAAGAGACACTGGAACACTTAGCCTCATCTTCTATAGTGTAGCCAGGGAGGTCTGCTGAAAAAGGGCTATTGGCTCAGACAAAGTCCTCTTCTGCAAAGGTCAAAGGGGAATGCATTAGAAGAATGATACAGACATGAAAAGGTCCTGTTTTTCAGGGGGCTAGCCATGGCACAGATGTGACTGAGCAAATGAATGTGAACATTCCAGGACCAGGAAAGGCTTCAAGTTAGCTGTAGAAAAGCCTCCAGTGGCCTCTACTGGAGTGAACTTCAAAAGTGCCACTGGCTACCATGACCAAAACAACCAGGCTAACACCTGCAAGGATATTCCAGTTATTATTTTCTGTCTCATAACAATTTCTACTCTGTGTCAATGAACAAGACCCTTGGGCTGATGAAATCCTAGAAATTCCGAGGGGATAAATGAAGTAAGGGAAGCCATAAAACCCTTCCCAATAAAATTCCACAAATAAGGACATGTATATATTTGAGAAATTAATTGGAAAAGTAAAAGATATGACTTCGTGCATGTTTGCTTTCAATACTTTCAAAATAACTTCAATATAGCATTGTTTTGTAATTATTGGGAGATGCATTAAATGAAAATTCTAAATCAAAATTTAAGTTAAAATTCATCTGGGGGTGGCTCTACCAATGTAAATAATACTGAAAAAAATCAAAATCAAATAATCACATACCTAAATTCACATGTCTATAGACAATGTATCCACAGCTGCTGTGAATCACATCCAAATCTCAGCCTGGTGATCACAGTATTTCTTTACACATCAAAAATAATAAATAATAACAAATAGTTCTAAGAACGTTATATTTTTAGCATACGTCCAAAAATTTTAATGTGTTTATAAATCTAAAATACAATGAAACGTATCTCCTACAATAATCTCACATGAGAGATGCTGCATCTGCATCAGGAAATGCATATTCAAAATCCCCATCACTCCATTATATTATTTATATTCACTGCATTCTATGTAATCACAAAAAGTGCTACTTACCATTAAGATCCATTTTTAATCATTTAGTTAGTTCAAATGTTAGTGGTAAGAATAGTCATTTATTTCAGGCATGATTAGTTGCCTTATATTTTAACTCTAATCCCTATAGCAATCCTGTAAGTGAGGAATTATCAACATCATTTCTAGGAAATATGGAGTTTATTTACTAATTCATTAACTTATTCATTCAATAATATGTAATGTTTGCCTGTTATTTGCAGATACTTCCCTGAATACTGAAGATTCAAATCAAACAAAGTAAATAAAAGTCCCTAGTCTCATAAATATATAACCATACAAAATAGAAGCAGGCAGATAGTGGTGATTAAAAGAAGAATTACCACCAGAGTTATATGACAGAGACTTAGAATGGGGAATGTTCCATTTTAAATATGATGCTCAAAGAGGGCTCCCTGAGCCCTTAGTAGTATAAAGGGAAATAAAGAGCAAATACATAGCTATCTGCAGGTAGGGAATTCCAAGTAGAGGGAATAGCAAGAGCAAATGTTCTGAGATGGTAGTGAATTTGGTTTGTTCAGGGAACATCAAAAATTCTAGATAATGCTGGCCTTCTAGAAGGAGTTTTGAAGCTTTCCTTCCATTTCTAGGTTTTGGAACAATTTGAGATGAATAGGTATTAACTCTTCCTTAAGTGTCTGGTAGAATTCCCGTGGGAGGCCATCTGGCCCTTACTTCCAAAACCTGACAAGGACTCCACTGAAAAGGAGAATTACAAGTTAATATCCCAGATGAACATGGATGCAAAAACTCTCAACAAAACACTAGCAACTCTAATGCAGCAGTACATTAAAAGAATTATACATTACGATCAAGTGGGATTTATGCCTGGACTACAAGGGTGGTTCAATATTTGCAAGCCAATCAACATGATACACCGCACTAATAAAAGAAATGATAAGAACCATAGGATCCTTTCAACAGATGCAGAAAAAGTATTTGACAAAATACAGCATCCATTCTTGATAAAAAGTCTCAACAAAGTAGGGAAAGATGAACATACTACAAATCATAAAGACCATATACAAAAGATCTACAGCTAACATCTCGAATAAGGAAAAACTGAAAGCTTTTCCTCTATGGTCAGGAAGAAGACAGGGATGTCCACTCTTACCGTTACTATTTAAAACAGTACTGGAAGTCTTAGCTTCAGAAATCAGATAAAAAGAAAACGGCATTCAAATCAGCAAGGAAGAAGTAAACATTCACTATTTGCAGATGACATGATATTCTACGTAGAAAACCTGAAAGACTTCACCAAAAAATTGCTATAACTAATACATGAATTCAGCAAAGCTTCAAGAGTTAAGACCACCAAAAATCTGCTGCATTTCTACATGCAATAATGAAAGAGTAGAAAGAGAAATCAAGGAATCTATTCCATTTGCAATTACACCAAAAATCATAAGATACCTAGGAATAAGCCTAACCAAAGAGGTAAAAGATCTGTACTCTGGAAACTATGGAAAACTTATGACAGAAATTGAAGAGGACAGCAAGAAATGGGAAAACACTCCATGCTCATGGATTGGAAGTACAAACGTTATTAAACTGTCTGTACCACCCAAAGCAATATGCATATTTAATGCAATTCCTATCAAAATACCACCAACATTTTTCATAGAGCTAGGACAAACAATCTTAAAATTTGTATGGAACTACAAAAGACCCCAAATAGCCAAAGCAATCCTGAAAAAGCAAAGCAAAGTTGGAAGCATCAGATTCCAGAATTCTAGCTATATTACAAAATAGAAGTCATCAAGACTGTATGGTATGGCACAAAAACACATAGATCAATGGAACAGAACAGAAAACCAGACATATCTGATAAAGAGTTAGTAACCAAAATTTATAAAGAACTGCTCAAGGCATCTGGGTGGCTCAGTTGGTTAAGTGCCTAACTCTTGGTTTCAGCTCAAGTCATGATCTCAGGGTCATGAGATTGATCCTTGAGTCAGGCTCTGGGCTGGTCATGAAACCTGATTAAGATTCTCTCTCTTCCTCTCCCTCTGCCCTTTTGCCCCTGTCATCGCATGCTCTCTCTCTCTCTCTTAAACAAAAAATCAAGAATGAAAGAATTTATCAAACTCTACACCCAAAAAACAAATAATCCAGTTAAGAAATTTTCAGAAGATATTAAGAGTTGATGGAGGGAGATGAGTGGGGAGTGGGGTAGATGGTGATGGGGATTAAGGAGAGCACTTGTTATGATGAGCACTGGGTGTTATATGTAAGTAATGAATCGCTGAATTCTACTCCTGAAACAAATATTGCACTGTATGTTAGATAACTAGATTTAAATACAAATTTGAAAAGAAAAAAAAAATTCTAGGCTGTTTGGAACAGAGTAGTCAAGGCAAAAAGTAGGAAGGCATGAGGAAAGAAAGAGTAGGGCCAGATAATGTAGTATCTTTTGGGTCATTGTAAAAAATATGGAGTTTTAATGTGGGCCAATGGAGGACTCTCTGTGAAGAAATCATATGATCTAATTCTAATTTTGAGGTTCACTCTGACAGTGGAGTGATAATGTGTGGAACATAAACTGTAAATGTACACAAGTGAAAGTAGGGAGACCAAGCAAGAAGCTGTGGCCCAAGCAAAAGATGATGCTTTGACTAGTGTTTTTGTCTATGGAGCTGATGCAGAAAGATGAGATTCAGAATAGATTTTGAACACAGATTTGCAGAACTGAAATAAGGAAGTCAATCATGAGTCTTAATTTGGGGACCAGAGTAAGTGTGTGAATTATGGTAAAGTTTACTAAATCCATGAAATGCAGCAAAAGAGAAGGGAGGAAATATGAATACCAATGGTCAGAAAATCAAATAACTTGTAAAGATGACCCAGAACTACTGGAGTTTGAATTTCGACTCAGCCTAATCTGGTTCCAAAGCCTACTCTTTGCATTCATTATACTCCAGTAACTGCTGAACATATGAAAACTGCCCATGCGTTTCCTCCTCCAAATAAGTGAAATTTCTCTATTGAACTTAGTTGATTTCCAGGCCTTTGGCAAATCCACAGCACTGTTTTTTAATTATTATGAGAGTTCTTGGGGGAAAGCAGAAGGAAGATGTTGACCCTCTCAGATGATTGCTAGGAAGATATTGACACCAATAAAGACTGATGCTATTTACAGTTTAGATTCTGTAGGCAACCTGGGAGAAAGAATGTGCAAAAAACATTTTCAATTATCTTAGTTTCTTTGGATGTACTCTCAAAATACACTGGCAATAGATCTGGAGGCTATCATAACAAAATATATTTTCTCATCCAGAAGCCATAGGACAGGTATCAAAAGGAACAAACTAATACAGTCAAAGCGACAGCTCAAAGAAATGTGGCAGCCACAAATGTAGGTTAACTGTGTTACACAGCTCCGGCTTTAAGATGCTCATGCAAACATAGAGGAACTCCAAAATGCAGTAAAATAGGAAACATTTTCCCCTGCTGATCGTGAGGGTGTTACCATTGACAGAATAGACCTAGGTCAGTTCAAAAACTCCTGAAATTTGTTCAGCATTCTTGGCACCAAGGCCAAACTGATGGAACAGAAGTTACCTACTGGTATGGCAGCCTTTATCCATTATCCATGAAAGGTGCCGTCAGATGCCCTGAGGCTTTAGAGAGAAGTAAAACCATATGTTCACCATTCCGAGGGTGACTGTACAAAGCCATAGCCCTTGAGCCATACTGATGATGTTAGCTGGATAAAATGACGGCACCATAAGGTCTTTCTTTGTGAATTTTAATAACTTAAACGCTCAGAAACATAAGGTTACGCACCCCCTAAGACTCCAGCCTCACTAATCTATTTGTTTCCCGGCATCGTAGTAAAGTGCTGTCAGGTGGGAGGGAATGCACTTCTTAAAGGCTAAGGTAACAGATGATTTTCATGGTCTTTACCCTGACATTTATTTGCTGGTAATAAGACAGTGTTTGGGCTAGGTGATGCTCCAGCTTCTCAGCAGATGGTAGAAATTTACAGAAGAATAAGCATGGCTTTTTCAGCAGCTGGGTTTTAAATAAAAGGCTGTGTCTGGACAGGATTTCGGATCTATGTTCAAATCCCAACTCTTCCTCTTATTAGCTGCAAGACCACGTGCAAGTAAGCTAACTTTCTGTTTTGTTATCAGAAACCTGGAACTAAGAATACTGACATATGATTATTACAAGGATCAAATAAAATAATGTAGGTGATGCACAAAGCACAGTGCTGAGAGTGAAGTGAGTAGGAGGAAACTCTCCCTAGCCTATTGCCTCTGTCACTATGTGGACTCAAACTTCTCTTTAAATCAGAAAGTAAATAAAAGCTGTGATGTATTTGTAAGCCACTGGAACTTCCACAGTGTATTTTAAACATTTTTTTTTCTGATCCCATCTTGTTAAACCATGCAAACATGATTTAAATCTTCTACAAATACTAGCTATCGGATTATGGGGAACTGGCAAAGCACCTCAGCAGACTGATCTGGCATGTAGCTAAATGTCTGGGACTCTCTCCTGCCATCAGCAGGCAGTGTCAGAGCAACATAAAGGATTGTAAATAGTCGCTCCAGCTCCAGCTGCCAGCGGCCCCAACGGAAAGGGAATGTCAGAGGAAACCACTGGAAATGCAGACACAATGGGGGTATGTGGTGGTGGAGGGATGCACAGAAATAGTCCATTGAAATATTCGTTGAAAAAATCCAATGTTCGTTCATGCAAGCATCACTTATTAACTACTTGGTATGTATCAGGCACTGTAAAGAACGCTCATCACATGAAGCAGCACAGCTTAGTGTAAAGACTATATAAGCATCAGGGTCTGACATATGGAGAGAGATGTCCTGGCTCTGTCTTGAGACTTTGTTATCCTGGTGTGTGAAAGGAAAGCTAAAACTCAAACTGACTGCACCTCTATTAATTGTGGATTGCGTATGCATCCTCAGCCATACTTAGATCTAACTCGTTCCTTGTTTTTCTCAGGCATTGAGATGCTGTGCTCCTAAAAACAATTACAGCATCTCCTACTTTGAGACTTTCTTACCTCTGGTGACAACAACAGGGGAGGACTGAAGTTTTATGAATAAACTACGCTCTGGGAAGCAAAAGCCCGCACCTGATCCTATTCCTATTCCTGCCAGTGCCTATTCTTCATAGCATAGAGAGTTTCTAGTCATTTGACTCCCAGCAACCACTCAAGTGTTTCATACTACAACTTCCTACCCTGAATACACGACTTCTAATATACAAAAATATATGCAAACCCTTAGAGGTGCAAAGTAGATGAGAAGTAAATATCTGGTCCTTTACCTTCCTTGCAAGTGCCCTCCCTGAGCATGGACTGGAATGATCAGTATAGCCTATATTGGTTGTAGCAAACCAAAAATCATCCAAACAAACAAAAAGCACAGAGTCATATTGTATATGTGCTGCAAAATCTTTGTGCCCTGCAATTATAAAAATAGGAATTTCCCACCTCAATCTACCCCAGCTCTTCCTTAATTATGAAAATCCATATGCTTTAAGGAAAGAGATTTGTGTCAAACTTTTTTCAATCTCTTGATTACATGACTAAGACCTGTTCACCCTCCTTCTCGATGAGTAGCTTGAAAGGTCTTGGCAAAATGACACAGCCTCCTCAGCTAAGTGGGACTGGCTCCTGAAAGAAGCACTCCTTATAAATTGTCTTGTCCATATGTTTCTGGGGGATGTGCCATCTGGGATTAGAGTGCTCATATTTTATGAAGCAGGAAAGCAAAAATATGTTCACAATTTAACAGTCCCATTTGGTAGGAAAGTGGAATTAAATTTACAACAAATTTATATCATCTCAATATGTGAACCCACTGTGCACCAGAAATCATAGTAGGAAAGAATCTGAGATTCAATAAAAAGATGTGTCGGGGCAGCCCGGGTGGCTCAGTGGTTTAGCGCTGCCTTCAGTCTGGAACATGATCCTGGAGTCCTGGAATCGAGTCCCACGTCAGACTCCCTGCTTCTCCCTCTGCCTGTGTCTCTGCCTCTCTCTCTCTCTCTCTCTCTCTCTCTCTCCTCTGTGTGTGTGTGTGTGTCTCCTGAATAAATAAATAAAATCTTAAAAAAAAAAAGAGGTGCCATTACATTGTCTGTCATGAACAGCCAAGTGTGGTGGCAAATACACCCTGCATTTGTCCTTTTTGTCATAGCTAAAAGAAGTAATGGACATGATACAGGGATATTTGAAAGTATGTAATGCTACCTTCACCCAGATTCACTATTTGAACAAGCACTTAGTAAGCCCCCAATTGATGCTAAATGATACATTGTAAAAAATGACCATAACCCATTACTTGCCCTCAGTGTGCTCATCAGGCCTCCATCCTCTGGTTTTCCTTGGCATCTTGATAGATTCTTTTTTTTTTTTATCTTGATAGATTCTTATTGCTACACTTGCCACACAGGGCACACTCCCTTCAGTATGGATGAACTACAGACCTCAGCCCTTCCTTAGATCATTAGATTAAACTCAATGGGTTGTGACAAGCACTCTTTTGGCTGTTATTAACAACAGAACAGATTAAAATGGGATGGAAAATATTAGAGTATACTATACACATAAACATATTCCATGAAGGTATGTATGTACCTACACAAAAACACATATATGCATATGCTAGATTTCATATAAATTGTATTTATTAGAGTGGATCACAGCTCAGAAAACTTAAAAGCCATCTACTTATTTAACTAAAAGTCTTAAAAAGAAGGGTGTAAAATGTATTTCAAGAAGTGGAAGGAAAGTAGATCAAATAATTATTAATCATAATAGACTTACTCTAGAACCCATACTCTCTGTTGAAGGAAGATTTACTTCAGCTCCTTTAGGAGGACAAATCTGCCTGCATTTCCCCACCACTAACTCCCACTCTGAACATACCTCCATCATAGCATTCATCCAGTTGATCACTTCACCTATGTGCCTTCTCATTAGACCAAGGGAACATGGAGGGCAGGGAACTTTATATCCGTTTTTGAATCCCCAGGATTTAGCTCAAAGACAGGTACCTGGAAGGTGCTCACTAAACGTATATTGATATACACAGACCTAGGGGAGACACTGTAGGTAAAGGATCTTACCCTTCTGTCATGCCCAAAATGACTCAAGCAAACCATAAGATGATAGACTGATTGACTGGAGTAGACCAGAATGATTAAGCAAACAATGGACACACTAGCAGGTTGGTAGATGTAAGCATGGAAGCATGGAATTCTTTATGACAACACTGCATGCTCTTTGAGAGTTAATGTAGACTTACTGTAGGTTTCTGAAACATAATTTTGAAACAATATTCAATGCTTTCCCTAAGATAAGCTGTAAAACATTGGCAAACATTGAGTCTTTCAGTAAGAGAGAAACTCAAAACTCAACCTAAAAAAATAAAATGTATTAAAGGAATGTAAAAGTGAAGGATTGAGGTGGGGAGTAAGTGGAAAGAAGTGACCTGCCTTAACATACTTCAGAGAGAGGACTGGTGTGATGTCGTCATGATGGGCTGTCCAAGAAGTTTCAGGTGTTTATGTCATTATAATAGATTATTAACAGGTATCTCCAAAAAGGAGTCATCTTCTCTGGAATGTGGTGATAGTGATGATTAGATTTTTCGTGGCCAAAATGCCACTGACTTTCTATGACCCCATGATTCTGTAAAGCTTATAATTGACTTGGGGAAATGAAGTTGACATTCTGGAGACTGTGAAATTTGAATCTGGCTGAAGTCACCATACGCATTGGGCAGAATCTCATTTGAGCTAATTCAAGGCCTAAGACCAAGGCAAGTGAAACTCATAAGATCCAGGAATACAATTCTGAGGGAAGTAAAACAAATCAGTTTCCAGACTTCACCTAATATAGAGTTAAGCTTTATCAAGGCAGAAAAACTTGCTACTTTCTTTCTATTATTGATAATTAAATATCTCTGTAAATTATTTTAAAATGTGGAAGTGTCATGTCATTGCTCTGCACCAACATGTACTAGGATTTTATTAACATCAATCAAGAGTGAGGATATGCAGGAAATCTAGTTGGCATAATAAAAAACATCTATTTATGTACTATCTATCATGTGTCAGGCATCATTTATCACTTTGTATATGTTATTTTGTCCAAATAAATACACGTCTTACAAACAGTTTACAGAGAGAGGAAAAAATTTGCCTAAGGTCACAAATAAAGAAATCAGCAAAGTCAGAACTGGAAGTCAGACCTCTCCAAATCCAAAGTATAGCCAGGCTTCTTCCAGTACCCCACACTGTTCCTCAAAAAATTCTATCCATAGGCTACTGTATGCCAGAGACATTAGTATGTTATTTCATTAACCTACCGCACCTTCATCAATTTCTTGTTAGTAACTTCTTTTTCCAGATGGAAAAAGCAGAAGTGCAAAGAGAAGTACTATTTCTTCTGAGATTACATTGCTGTTAAGTAGGGCAAATTTAGATACCGACCTGTCTGACTCCAAGAACTGCAGGTTTTAAACTGCCCTTAACACTCTACTGAACTAAGCTACTAATATGAGAAGTACAATTTACTTACAGCCTTCTCCTTATTAATTCTGAGTTTAGAGGATTTGCCCTCTGACTCTTTCTCTTCTCCCATCCTTTACCTGTTGTTAAGACCATGTTAAAGAAAGTACAAAATACTGGTTTAGAAAAGCAGTGTATGAGATTATATAAATAGTTGCTCTACTTTACACTAACTTTCAGTGGTTCAAGAGAGAATCATTGTGTCATTCTTTAAGGCTACGTCTTGTTCAGTATTAGCATTTGATGTGAAAATTTCATGAAATTTATTAAATTATTCTGTTTTTGTTAATCTCCTTTGTAAAATCCCTTTTTAGAAAATTTTGCTTATTCTTACTGTTTGGGAGAGAACTCAGTCTTAATAATAAAAAAAAATTGAATCACATAATTCTTTAAGAAATAGAATTTTCATAGCACTGCAAATAACTGAAATCCATCCTGGACTGTTTTAATAAATAAGACATATTTACTTGGTGCTACTAATACTTACTTGGAAATGAGCAGTTTTTATGATCTTGTTTTCAAAACATATTATAAAATCCTATATAAGATTTGCTTTATTGTTGTACCATATAAAACACTCAAGTTTTCTGTCTAGGAAAAACACTGTTTCTTCCTAACTTATACACAGAAAATATTTCTGGCACCAGATATGTGCATTTTTTTTCCCCACACCAAACAATTCTTTGGGTCACCAGCTGGGTGTCCTACAATTCAATACAGGTTAAGGCATCAGTACCAAAAGACTGCCTTCCAGTTCAGATGCCAATTGCAAGTAGTAGGTCCCTGCATTATCCACAATTTCTATTTGAGTTGGCTACAAATCAGAATTTCCCACAATCCCCTTCTTGGACTCAATCATTTGCTTGAAGAGCTCTCAGAACTCAAGGAAATACTACTTATTAACATTAACCAGTTTATTTGACAAAGTATATAAATTAAGAGCGGATGAGGAGATTCATAAGTAAGTTCTAGAAGGATCCTAAGCTCATAAACCTCTGACCCTGTGGATTTAGGGTTTGTCACCTGTCACCGTCTGGCACATAGATATGTTCACCAACCAGGAAGCTCTCTGAACCCTTTACCTTTGGAATTTTCATGGAGGCTTCATCATGTGGGCATGATTAACCATTAACTCAATCTCTAGTCCCTCATGCCTTTGCAGAGGATGGGAAATGAGGCTGGGAGTTGCAAGCTTCTAATCATGGCTTAGTCTTTCTGGTGACTAGCCTTAATCCTAAAGCTATCTGGGAACCTATGAAGAGTTACTTCATTAGAACAAGAGACACCTCTGTCACCTAGGAAATACTGAGGGATTTAGGAGCTCTGTGTCAGGAACCAGGGTCAAGACCCAAATATTAAAACAAAAGATGTTCTTAGTGTTCTCATCACCTAGGAAATTACAAGGTTTTCAGAAAACTCTGGCTGGGAATTGGGGGCAGAGACCAATATATATGTATATTTTTTCTATTATTGAACAATATCTATCTTTCACATATAGTGCAAAGGTAAGCTTCAGAATAACTCAGGCCAATAATTGCCAAGCATATATTAGTAGCCTCTGAATTAATGAGGTTTAGGTGTCTCTATATTACAAAGGAAATGGCTGAGACAGTGTTACAAAGAAGGGAAGTCATTGAATTATTACTTCCTTTTTACCTAATAAATGCAATACATTTCTTGCAAGATTTTTATCATTATATGATATGGATGCAAGTATGCTGTTAAAAAAGAGACTCTCTTTGGTTTCTTCAATCCTTAGAATAGACCCAAAGAAAACTGCTGAGTGGGCACAAACCAGTAAATTCACTTTTCTGACTAGCATGTTTGAAGCTGCATCTGTGGATCTTCACTCAGGAGCTGCCGTGCATTGGCCCCTCACAGTTGTAGGAAATTTTCTCCTGTAAGATGGCAGACCCTCTCAGAATATCATATGGTACCTTGTGAGACAGAATTAAATGGGGCTGGGAATGCTTTTTCCAATTCTTAATATGGTTAATTTTTGAAAAATGTTTTTCAAGAGGCCAAAGCTATACATATACCTCTCTTGAACTTCATAGGAACTAGCTTCAGAAATATATAAATGTAACAATTTTAATAACTATATATAAATATAACCATTTATGTAACTATAGTATAAGCTATATATAACTATATATATAATATAAACTATATATAACTATATAACTATAATATAAAAAAATCAAACATACTCAAAATTATGAACAAATTGAGAGCCTTGCCTTTCCTAGCCATCAAAACATAAATAATTGAACTATCATACCTACTCTTCTATCACTGGATGATCTTTTCTATTTCAGCAGAGATATATGAAAAACCAAGTTTCCCAATAGTTCAGAGAGCCATTTCACTAATAAAAATCAAGCATCCAAAGTAGTTATCTCTACCCGTGTATAAAAATTGACAATAGTCCTGTTCTAAAATAAATGTCATCCATGTATGTTTTCAAAAAATGTACTTTTCACAAGCAGTTTTTATAATTATATCACTTGATCTTCCCAGCAACCCTGAAAGAAAACAAGGCATGAATTATAACCTTCATTTTACAGGTAAGGTGACTAAGGTACAGCAGGATAGACTAGCCAGCCGAGATCACAGAGCCAGGAGGCGGTAGAGCCAGAACAAGGAGACAGTCTTAAAATTCTAGATTCAGGGTTAGTCAACTCCTGTTGAAAACAAACATACAAACAAAAACAACAACAAGGGCAACAACAACAAATACCCTCACTTCTGGAATCGAGTGCTTTGGAAACAGAGAGAAAGAGAAACAGGAAACAGAAAAATGCTCATGAGAGGAAGCGCATTTTCCTCCTCCAGGGCTATGTAGGGCTCACTTCAACTCTCTCATGTCTTTGCTTAGTTAAGTGAGGCCATCCCACAGCCAGCTGCCTACAGCAAAGACAATATTCCTACAGGATCCAGTAATGGTAGCAGAGACTTGTGATTCCTGACATCTATATTTATGATATGTTGTAAGTCATGTGACCTCCTGCATGCCCTGCATCTGTGAACGCAAATGAGAGAGTTGAGAGTGGACTGATCTTTGCATTCAGGATTGCCTGCACTATATTGGTGATGAGACCACAGTAACACTCTTCTTAAATTTGGAGGCTGAGATTTAGCCCTTATGAAAAAGTTATCAGAAGTCATTTTCTCTTTAGAAAAATATACATGTGGGCAGTCAGGGTGGCTCAGTGGTTTAGCGCCACCTTCAGCCCAGGGCCTGATTCTAGAGACCTGGGGATCGAGTCCCACTTAGGGCTCCCTGCATGGAGCCTGCTTCTCCCTCTGCCTGTGTCTCTGCCTCTCTTTCTTTCTCTCTCTCCCTCTCTCTGTCTCTCTGTCTCTCTCTCTCTCATGAATAAATAAATAGAATCTTTAAAAAAAATAAAAGAAAAAATATACATGCATTTTAACAAACACTCTGCCTAAAATACTGGAAGGTTTCTAGATTTCCTTATGTCAATTTAGGAATCTCCATGGAATCTTGAAACTTGAAGTTAAGAACAACTGAACTTTATGCTGATAATCAGTGAATTTAAGTTAGGACTTCAGCATTAGAAGCCAGATATTTAGGCAGACATATGTCAAAAACAATCAGTCAATTCATTTGCCTTAATTAAAAATCAGTAAATTCAGTAAGGGAAAAAATCTACAGGTCATTAGGTCAAAACAAAACAAAAAACAATTGGTTGTGTATTTAAATTTGTTTGTGTCTCTAGCAGTAGTTAATTTGTTTCTTTAAGATTTTATTTATGTATTTGAGAGAGAGAAAGAGAGAGCTCAAGCACAAGCAGTAGGGAACAGCAGAGAGAGAGGGAGAAGCAGGCTTTCCACTGAGCAGGGAGCCCCACACTAGGCTAGATCCCAGCACCTTGACATCATGACCTGAGCTGAAGGCAGATTCTTAACTGACTGAGCCACCCAGACACCTTTCCAGCAGTAGTTTAAACTTTATCTTTCTCTTGGCTTAATGCATTTCCTTTCTCTACCACTAGCACATTGCATACCTTGAACTAGCTGAGATCCAGTCAAGGCAGGGCAGAGGATAGGAGTATAGGAGATGCCATGATGGCAAATGGCTTTACAAGTGTGCCATCCAGGTTAATGGTCCATCAGGAAAAGCACTCTTTCCTCTCACAGTTTACACCGGTCTTGATCTTGTATTTAACTTCTCTGCATCTAGAGCAGTAGCTGCTGTTTCAATATGTACGTACCAGTAAGTGTAAACCAAGCCTATCTTAGTTCCAAGATCCCCCAAAGGTGAGCCCTTTTAGGACCCATCCTACACTGATTGCTTCAACATGGCTCCAGGGTATAACAGAATGTCTTTACAATTTGCATTTCTCTAATTAGCAAATTTACACCTTAGCTACCTCCACAGCAACCAGCTGCCACTTGTTTCCTGTATGTATGACACCTCATGACACCACAGAGCCTTTTCTCTGAATCCTCAATTAGAGGGCAAGATTGTATCTTTGTTAGTTTGTGTGAAAAATACATACCTTTACTCATTTTGCTTTCCCTTAAATAAACTTGGAGTTGATCAACTTCCAAACTGGGAAAAGAAAATATTAGAACTGCCGTTTCCAGAGTCCTCCATCCCAAGATAGAAGGAAGGAGGTACGCTTATGATACATTGCTTTAGATACTTGGATTAAAGGAAGAAATGCTATAATCAGGAACGGCTTAAAAATGGATCATCAGTAGAGACTGTGTAGGTATTGCTGAAAACTTTGATAAATACAAAGCATATGTTTTGCCTAAAGCCATTATCACTTTGACTTACTCTGATTCCCCCCCCCAAATGCAAAGAAATATTATTATTCTGCAAATGAGGTAAAAACTATTGAGATAAGGTCTATGTATATCATGACAAAGTGGTGAGTGATGATGTATTCCTCATTCTTGACTCTCTTAGTCTCCAGAAAGACATTTCAAATAAAGATCTAACATTCTTCTAAATAGTACACGCTCTGCTGGATTGCATTTTACTCAGCTAAGCACATGCCTTTGGATACAAATGAGCAAGCATTGGGGGAAAAGTCCAATGGCTGTGAAATTAAATCCAAATAAGGAAACTATCATATGGAAGCACCATCTCCTTTTCCCCCACTAGGAACAATCAGTGACTTCATGAATATTAACAGTGGCAGACACCTAAGGCATTATTTTGTGCGTTATCTATTATAGTTCTCATATAATGGCAACAGAGTTGGAGAGAAGTGAAGTAACTTGAAAAAAATAAACACTATAAAAAGCAAACCTAAGTTAAGCATCATCCATCCTTCATTCAGCGAGAGTGGAATGTTTAACATATACAAAGTACTATGCTAAATGCAGAAGATATAGAGGACTTCTCAAAGAGTTTAGTCTAAAGGAAACAAAATAAACAAAATCCCACGAGATTCATACTATTAATTTCCATTTAATAAATCAGAATATTGGGGTTCTGAGTGGTCACACAGCTAGTGAGTGGAACACCCAGCTCTGCCTGATTTCAGAGTTCGTGTTCTGTGCTTCTTCTTCGAAGTGCAAGAATTTCTCAACAAACATGTTTGAATATGTATATGTATGAGGTGGGTGGTGGTAGGAGAAAATTACAGTATATGCATTTTAAATGTTTCATAATCTCTCACTGAGCTGAGAGACAACCAACAACTTCTGCTAGAAAATAAATACCAGAGGCAAGCATTTGCCCACAAATGCTGACCTCTGACCAGAAACATTTTGCAGAGGTACAAATAAAATTGTATTAGTCAATGCTCATTACCTTTGAGCAGGATTGTGTGTGTGTGTGTGACAGGTTTCTATTGATCCTCCAAGGCTATAAACAGTCAGAGAACCCATCTGTCAAAAGCTTTCTAAAAGCCTGCTCTATTTCATCTCACCTAACTTCTAACCCTAAGAAATATAAACTTGACAGGAGAAAACAAGCAGCAGTTAGCAGCAGAGCCTGTCCTGTTAATGATGTTGGCTATGTTGCATTCTGGAATGGTTAGAGCCATGCTGCAGTTTCAACTGATGCTGTAGAATGCACCCTTAGTGAGTCAAGAGATGCCATCCCAGTGATAAGGTACAGAGGTGACCAGATAAGCAGAAGATGGGATCCATGACAAGATGTATACTAAGCATAGTACCTGTCCCTGTAGGAGAGTCTAATTTATGTTTTATAATCAGAAGAATGTGAAACTATTCATAATCAAGAAGGGGAATCCAAATTCAGCCAACAACACATAGAGGAAATTGTCAAACTGATGTGTTAAGTGTCTATGATATTTTTCTCAGTAGGAGAACTGACTGACTTCTTTCAGTATTCTTTTTTAGATAGAAGCTCCACTAGTACATAGTTTCACTTAGTAGCAACAACTGCAACAATATGATAAAGAAGATTTTTAAAATTTATTAGCATTCATTATAACATTATCCTTTGGAAGCTTCACAATGTGTGGTTTTCCTTAATTCCATTTCATAGAATGAAAAGAGCACCAAAACCCTTAAATTATTTGCTCAGTAACTCAGAGCTAATTAGTAACAGACTACTAGAATCCATGTCAGGTCAATCTGACTCCAAAGCCATGTTTTCCTATTATGGATTAATTTCCCAAGGTTGTCACAATAAAGAGTCACAACTGAGTGGCTTCCAATAACAGAAATGTATTCTCTCCTGGTTAAAGAGGCTAAAAGTGAAGAAGTTGGCAAGGTCACATTCTCTTTGAAAACTGAGGATCCTTCTTTGCCTCCTCCTTGCTTCTGGTAGATGCCAGCAATTGTCAACTTCCTAGGCTTATAGCTGCTTCACTCCAATTTCTTCCTCCATCTGTACATGGTCATTTTTCCTATCTCTGTGCTTGTGTCTCTTCACATGGTCTTTTTATAAGAAAAGCAACCATTAGCTTCAGGATCCTAAGAATATGAACTCATTCAACTAGTTATATTTGCAAAAAAAAAAAATTTTAATTTGTATTTATTTATTTGAGATAGCATGAGAGAGAGACAGAGTACAAGCTGGAGGAATGACAGGCAAGAGAGGGAGAAACAGACTCCCCGCTGAGCAGGGACCATAAAGCAGGACTCAATCCCAGGACTCTGACATCATGACCTGAGCCAAACGCAGGCATTTAACTGACTGAGCCACCCAGGTGCCTTTGCAAAGATCTTATTTCCAATAAGACCACATTCTGAGTTGCTGGTGGACTTGAATTTTGAAGAAGAAACTATTCAATCCTGTATACACAGGGCAATTAGGCAAAATAATTAACTAAAAGGTATCTGCATTGAAAAGGAAAAACCTGTATTTGCAAATGACATGATTATGTATTTAGAAAATCCTAAGAAACTACAGACTCTTTGAAGTCATTAAAAAAAAAAGTTGGGATCCCTGGGTGGCGCAGCGGTTTGGCGCCTGCCTTTGGCCCAGGGCGCGATCCTGGAGACCCGGGATCGAATCCCACATCGGGCTCCCGGTGCATGGAGCCTGCTTCTCCCTCTGCCTGTGTCTCTGCCTCTCTCTCTCTCTGTGACTATCATAAATAAATAAAAATTAAAAAAAAATAAAATAAAATAAAATAAAATAAAATAAAAAGTTGCAGGATATAAGATCAATATACAAATATCAAGGAACAGTCCAAGCATAGAATAAAAAAGTTTCCTTTTTAAAAGCATCCAAAAAATTAACATATTTAAGAATGTATTTAACAAAAGAAATACAAGGATTGTATACTGAAACTCTGAAACATTAAGATATAAATAAATGAAAAAGTGTTGATTAATTGGAGGCCTTAATATTGTTAAAATGGCAATAATTCCCACATATATCTGCAGATATAGACAAGACAATCTTCATCAAAATCCCAGCGAGCTTTATTTATTTATTATTATTGTTTGCAAAAATTGGCAAGCTGAATCTGTTTTTTCCCATCAAAAGAACCAAAGACCTTATGTTTTAAAAGCAGATAACACTAAAGTACTATGTAGTATCGATATTCATTGCAAAAATAATTACTGGAACTTTCAAAACATCAAATGAATAAGCTGAGTCAATAGTTGTGACTATAATTTTCAGCCACGATACAGATTTGTTCAAGGTCTAGGCTTGATTTCTATGTAATATTATTCATGTGCATTCTGTGTGTCTATTTATTATGAAAATAAGGACTCTTAAAAGTTGAGCCCAGCTTTGTCTTGATTTCAAAGACGACTCAGCAGCTATTTGAGACCTCTGGCTTGCTGACTGAATCATAGATATCTTCTGATTTTCTACAACAAATTATATTTCTAAAAAATAAAATCAGAATTTAGATTCATTTGAAACAGGTCCCTAAGCTTTCCCAGCACCATGGCACAAGACGCCTCAAACTGTACTTTCCTTTGCCTTTCGAAACATACCACTGGGAACCCTGAAGGGGTCCCACTTTAAAAGTTCCATTATCCATTACTTTTTCTGTTAAGAACAACAACAACAACAAAATGACAGTGTCCTGGCAAATGGGAAAATGATAGCGGTCTTATGATTAAGAAAAAGGTTCTACTGATCTCTCCTTTCAAGATTATGTTCAAAGGTGTTTAGGACTAAAAGAAGGTCATAAATGTGGTTAATATAAACAAGTCCTCTACAAGACAAAAACCCTTCATGGAAACTGGCTGAGGATCTCGTACAAAAAACTGAGAGAAAGTAGATCTACAAGGTCCAGCCCTACATTTGAGCATGCGTTTATGACCACACAGATGTGTGTCCTGCAGGTATAAATAGCTCCTCCTTGTACTTAAAAAGGAATGAAGAAATTAAAGTGAATTTGTGTGCTAATGAAAAACCTGCAATTACAGACACTGAGAGCCAAGCCCTTAGTTTATAAGGCAAGATTTTTGTCATCAGAAGTGCGAACAGATGAACATAATGGCAGACACCAAAGGGTGGGTCAGCCGTATTCAGGCCAGAACAGTCTCAAAAATAAGGCCATTGTGCTTCCTCAGTTTGAGACTGTCCCCAGAAAGGGCTGGAGGCAAGAAAAGAAGCTGAATAATGTTAACTCACTAGAAGATATTCAGACAGAGCAATTGTCACTGTTAAATGGGGTGACTTGGAGTCACAGTAGACAGGAAACCCTGGAACCAGCACTCAAGGTGAATGTCTGCATGTCCTGCAGGACTCCAAGCAGCAATCTCTGGGGATTTGGAGGTGTGTTACTTTTGTGATATTTTTCGCCAAAAGAAGACACAAAGGTGAATCCCTTGGAGAGATGAGATCACCAAGTTGGAAACCCCACCAGGGCAGAGATTGGGTGGTTAACCTTGGGTGAGTCAGAGAATACTTTCTGCAGCATGCCACTCCCTCCAGGTCTGGCCAAGTCCTACAAACGCTTGTAGGTGCCTAGGAAAGCTTTGCAGTTGGGACAGTAGTGATCCATGTCAAAGGTCCATATCAAAAAGGGATGAACAGGGGAGCCTGGGTGGTTCAGTGGTTGAGCATCTGCCTTTGGCTCAGGTTGTGATCCTGGGGCCCAGGAATCGAGTCCCGAATCAGGCTCTTTGAGGAGAGCCTCAAGGCTCCCTCTCCCTCTGCTTCTGTCTCTGCCTCCCTCTCTGTGTCTCATGAATAAATAAAATCGTAAAAAATAAAAAAAATAAAGAAAAATAAAACAAAGGGATGAAGCAGCAGCCCAAACGATGCATCCCAGCAAGCACAGGTTCCCACACGAGAGCTAGGTGAGGGCACTGGTGTTATAGGACAGCTGACTCCCAATCCTTTTGTTATGGAAGGAACAACACATCTGGACTGGGCCTTCCAGTTGAAAAAGGACACTGGCTGCCGCATGCAGACCCTCTGCACAGCACTTGCATTGGCACTGGGGATGGGCACTGGCTGGGTACAGTACATGGGAGGATTTGTCCTTCCTATCTGGGCCTGTCACCAGCCCCTGACTGGCCATGTCTGGGGTGCAGGAGGCATAGGGAAGTAACTGTTGACCACGACCATCTCCTCATATGATGGGGGCATGGTTGGCACCATGGAAGGCCCAGCAGCCTCCTGATAGGACCCAGGAGCCGACATTTTACCACCCCAGCTGCCAGTCAAGCCAAAAAGCTAATTCTTAAATTCATATCAAAATGCAAGGGACCTGGAGGGTATTATGCTAAATGAAATATGTCAGACTGAGAGAATCAAATACCACATGATTTCACTCATAAGTGGAATCTAAAAACAGTAATAACAATAATCTAAAAATAATAATAAAGCTCATAAGTGGAATCCCAAAACAATAACAACAAAAATAAATGAATAAACAAACAAAAAGCAGACTCAGACCAGTAAGTACAGAGAGCAGACTGATGGTTGCCAGAGGGGTAGGGAGGGCATTGGGCAAAATGGGTGGGTGAAAAGGAGAGGGAGACACAGGTTTCCACTTATGGAAAGAATGGGTCAGGGAATAAAGGACACAGCATAAGGAATATTGTCAAAGATATTGTAATAACAATGTATCAGGACAGATGGTAGCTATACTTGTGGTGAACATAGAACAATTTATAAACTTGTTAAATCACCATGTTGGACACTTGAAACTAATGTAATGTTGTGTGTCAACTACACTTAAATTAAAAAAAAAAAATTTCAAGTGACCCAGATGGTCAAAGAAATCTTGAAAAAAAAATAGATCAATGTTAGAGATTTTAATTACCTGATTTCCAAACTTGCTAAAAAGCTATAGCAATCAAATAAGTGTTGTACTGGCATAAGGATAGACATAAGTATTTTTTTTAAGATTTTATTTACTTATTTGAGAGAGAGTGAGAGAGAGCAGGAGAACGAGTAAGCAGTGGGAGAAGCAGAGGGAGAAGGAGAAGCAGGTTCCACGCTGAACAGGGAGCCAGATATGGGGCTCTATGAGATCTTTGGATCATGTTCATGACCTGAGCCAAAGGCGACAGTTAAGCAACTGAGCCACCCAGACACCACGGACTTAAGTATTTTCTATTCTATTATTATCCATTAGCCCTGTTGTCACTGTGATCTCAGTGATACGTTATATCTAACTCATATATCAAGATAGAAATATCAGTGGGAAACAAATGCAAGTCCAGAAATAACCCCTTACATTTATGGTCAATTGATTTTTGACAAGAATACTAAGACAATTCAATGAGGAGAAAATGGTCTTTTCAATAAATGGCACTGGAACAATGGGATATCTATATGAAAAAATAATTGGACTCCCACATATACCATAGACAAAATTTAACTTGAAATGGATCTGACATGATAAATGTATGAGTGAACAGTGTAAAACTCTATGAAAAAAATGTAGGCAAAAATGTAGGCATAAGTCTTTGTGACCATGTGTTAAGCAATGTTTTCTTATGTATGACACCAAAGGACAAGTAATGAAAGAGAAAGGGGTGCCTGGGTGGCTTGGTCAATTAGTATCTGACTCTTGATTTTGGCTCAGGTCATGATCTCAGGGTCCTGATATCAAGCCCTGCACTGGGCTCCACACTCCGCACAGAGTCTGCTTGACCCTTTCCCTCTCCTCCTTCTCTTGCTCACTCTCCCTCTAAAATAAAATTAAATAAAATCTAAAAAGAACAAATTAATTGGACTTCAAATGCACAACTTTTGGGGTGAAACAATACCATCAAGAAAGTGAATATACAACCCACAACACGGAAGAAAATATTTTCAAATTGCATGTCTGATAAGCAATACAGTAAAAGATATGTAAAGAACATTTACAACACAATAACATGCACACAAATTACCCTCTTTTAAAAATGGGCAAATAGGAATACAAAATTCATTAGAAGTATGCACAAGTAGCAAGCAAACTCATGATAACACCTTCAACATTATTAATTGCCAGGGAGGGGTAAGTCAAAAACACAATGAGTTACCTCTTCATAACCACCAGGATGATTATTTTTAAAAGAAGACATTAAAATTATTGGTGAGGATGTGAAAACAATCGAACCTCATACATTGGTGTTGGGAATATAATACTGTGCAACTGCTCTGGAGACCAATTTGGCAGTTCTGCAAATGTTAACATGGAGTTACCATATGAACCAGAAAATCCAGTTCTAAGTATATACCCAAGAGAAGTCAAAGCATGTATCCACATGAAAACTTGCACATGAATATTTATAGCAGTGCGTTTAAAATAACAAAACATGGAAACGGCCCAATTGTTCATCAGCTGATAAATGGATACAGAATATGTGGTATATCCACCCACACAATGGCACATTCTTCTGCAACAAATTGGAATGAAAGTACTGATAACATAACACGCTGAGCCATGAAAACATTATGCTAAGTGAAAGAAACTAGCCAAGAAAACACCATATATTATATGATTTCATTTATGTGTAATGTCCAGAATAGGCAAATTCATCGAAACAGAAATAGATCAAAGTTTTTTTGTTTGTTTGTTTTTGGTTTTTTTTTTAGGGAATGGGCACAGGGTTTCCTTTAGGAATGATGGAAATTAGACAAAAGTAGGTTATAATAATGGTCTCTATTTTGTGAATATGCTAAAAACCACTATGAACACTTTAAGTGGGTGAATGTTATGGAATATGAATTACATCTCAAGCTGTTTTTAAAAACAGAATAAGAAAGCTTTAATTAGGCAAAATTTCGTGAAAAGTTCACATGGTAAAGGCCATGTTTGCCATCTAGAGAAAGTTTGACAGTTCTCCTTTATAGAATCTATCTCAATCTGTTAAAATAATTGGTCATATACTCTCTGTAGTCCAATGAATATTTCCATTTAATTTCTTTGTTCTGCAATCATTTGCCTGCTTCTTTTTCTAATCAATTTATCTATTTTTCTTAGTATGTGCTATAACTCTCAAATTGGCCTAATTTGCAAATTTCCCATACTATTTACACCATTCTGAGAGAGAGTCAAGCTGCTAATTAAATTGGATCTAATACAAGTCTCATGACACCCACCCAGAGAGCCCAACAAGGTGCATTTATATTTATCAATTCTTTTTGTTGTTAGTCTTTGATCAATTTGCTCTCTGGCATCTCTCTATGAACATGCCTTTATTTTTCAAGAATAGGAGGACATAAAATGTCTCTATTGATTAGTACATAAAAAGATAAACAGGCATCTTTTGAACATTTTAAAATTAATTCCTGTGCTCTCTCCAGCCCATTCAAATTACATTAGGTTTATTGCTTTTAATGGATAATTTGGATTTTAATACCAATATTTTAGAACTATAGGGTTAGATAAGGAACTTAAAGTTATATATATATATATATATATATATATATATATATATATATATATAACATCTAGGCACCATAATTTCAAATGGTTCTTGTTGAGGAATGACACTTATCCTAATCCTTTATCCCCCCTTTCCCACTTTTTTTTTCTTTCTCAAAGGGAAATAGCTTGTTCATGTCTAGGAGAAAAGAACATCAGGAAGAATTCCAGTCCTACCCTCCCCCCCATCTCTGACTCATATCAAACTGATTGAATCAGTAGGTGGTGATAGTAGTGGAAGGGTTTGATTAATTAACACTCTAAACCCCAACATATGGTGCCATGAGATAGGAATTTTGGATAAATAGAAACCGAAACGAAATAGGAGTTACAATGAAATGTCAGTCTTATAACTTAAAGTGCAGGTTTCTTAATGAAATGACATTGGAGGACACTATAATTCCTTCCTCGTTGAATTGAATCAGAGGCAGTAAACTGTGAAAGTGTGGCTTTCTCACTGATATCTGAATCTGGTGCAAGGTATGTGAGGGGTATGGATGGCCAACCTTGGTAAACAAGAATAGTGAAAATGAATTTAATCCATCTGAATGCAAACAGGCTCCAGACAGGGAGCAAGATCCAAAAGTCCAGGATAGAGTTTACCTCTGCTCCAATTTCATCAATCAGAAATATCATTCCTCCTTGGTAGATAGGAGAAAATCAATGAAGGTAGAGAGACCAGAGGTATCTTCCAACACCATTTCCTTCTCAGGAAGGACACAGGAGCTCCCTACCTCCATCTGCTTCTTGGGGAAAAAGGTTAATTAGAAAGCCCTTCTTTTCCCCAGCTGAAGAGGCTATTGGACATGTACTGATCAACTATTTGGTCAGTGGTATCTACCTCATGCAGTGCCTTAAAAGTCTAAGCAGTTTTAAGCCAGCTAACTAAAGAATTTCTCTTCTCTTTCTCCCTCTCTACCCATCTCTGTCTCAATCTCTCATCCTTCAAAGCCTTTTTGTGATCCAATAATTTTGAAGCCTATCCCTTTATCTGAAATCAAGATAGTATCTCTCTGATCATTCTGTACCATCTCACTTTATTTTTAGTTTCTCTCTTTGTCACTGTCTCAGCTTCACACCTTTCATCCAGGCCATACACTCAGTAGATCCTTAACATAGGCCAGGCCTCTGGGACCTCTTAAGCCCAAATCTATGTCCTGAGGTCCTGCTTATTCAGGGAGGAGAATGAGAAAATGGATTTCATCCAGATTCAAATTAAAATTGACCAAATGTTTATTTAGCACTCACCATGTCACAGACACCACATTATGCCTATCCTACTCTGTTCAACAGCCCTGTGAAAGAAGAGTTTCGTCTCAATAGCACAGATTATATTAAGAAGTATTGAGTGTTTTTTCATGTATTGGTCATATTCTAACTTTTTTTTACATGTTTTCAGGTTTAATCTTTACAGTAAATCTTATTTCAATCATCATTTTAGTGATGAGGAAACTGAGGCACAAAACAGTTATGAAATATCTCAATATTCTAGCTAATAAGTGACACAACTAGGATTTTAATCCAGGAAATGTTATCCGGATGAGAAATTATAGTAATGAAAATGGAATAACTTGAGCAACTTCATAGTTAAAAAGGCTGATGTGAGAATTCAAATCCAAGATTTTCACCATGATATTTTTTATTATATTGCATTTCTTAATTATATTTTCTCAGTGTCTTGATGTCAATGCCATGTAGGAAATATATAAAAATCTCACTGAGATCAAGATATAAAGTAAAATCTTACCTGTATTCCCCATGCTGTTTATCACGGAGTCTGTTTTCCTCAGTATTTCATTCATGTAATCATACTTTTTATCTTAAAACAACTAGATAATTATCAATTATTTTGGGCTCATCCTATGCACCATTCTCATCATGATACCACACTGTTCAAAATCCATTTGTGGTTCCAAGTGTTTAGAGAAGAAAGTCCCAGATCTTTTCATTGCATTCAAGTACCTCCAAACTAGTGCCTGGATATCTTTCTGATAAGAGCTTTGTTCAGCCATCTTATCTCATTTTGAAACACCCCTCTTCCCTAATCACATGTCCAATGCAGATTTAAGACTTTCCTTGTTCACCATGATTTCTGATAAATAATAATTTTTCATCTTAAGTTATATGAGAACCTCTATTATACGAAAAGTCTTGGAGGGTCTATACATATCTTCTTCATTTTCATATATTCCATTATGATTATAGTCTTATATCTGTAGTGTGTGTGTGTGTGTGTGTGTGTGTGTGTGTGTTTAAAGCAAATGGTTACTCATTGATTTAAATTGATTCTAAGTGTGTAGCTGGGTATAGGCATATAAAAGGTGATTAATATATATTACTATTCATTGAATTGTAGAGGATGCAAAGAAAAATAAATTTCCTTTTCTTAAGGAAACTTCCACCTACTTAGAAATAAGAGGTGTATATGAGAAACAAGAAAAACTAAAGTACAATGACAAATTGCCCTTGGTTAAGATTTAAAGAAGTAATATAGACATCATATATTACACAGGGCTCAGGAAATCATATGAAAAGAGTCCGGGAAATGAAACTTAAAGGCAGAACTTGAGACAAGCCCTAAAAAAGATATGGAACAGCAAGACTAAGACAAGTGTGCCTTAGGTGACTGGAATATCCATAGCAAAAGTCAACCTATTTTCAACCCAGGTATGGCAAATGACTGCTATCTTGAAGATTTAATATGATGATGATAAAACCATGGCTCCCTTCCCCTCAGTCACCTTAGTCTGAAACTAGTCCATGATGATCATTAACTTAATGCCCCATTGACTTTTACAAAATGTCAACCACTTCTTCAAATAATTATTTCTTCCTAGGCTCTATACCCTTTTATTAAAAAGTTTGCATGTTCCCCCTTCTCAAAAGTCGGTTCTCATTACACCTGCTGAATGATAGTGGGATGTATTATACCATGCCCCTGGTATCAACTTATTGGAAGAGAGGGCGCAAGCCAAGTCAAACCAAACATTCTCTCTGACCGACTCATTAGGACTTTTGAACTGGGACTCCATGTAGTGCTGGGTTTGGTATAACAGTAGATACACCACAGACTAGAAAGTGGCTTTCAGAGACAAAAAAAAGAATGAAACAGGCCTGCAAAGAGAAACAGAAATGAGAAACCACTCAGTCTCAAAAACACAGAGAGGGTAAGCCTTCTTGCATCTGACTCCCAGCATATGGGAGGGCCTTTGATTCTCTTGAAATCTGTGATATATCCCATATACACATTTCCTTTCCTTACCTCACTTTAGTAGCCATGCCACCACACCAAAGCCTGTAACCCACTCTTTTAACCATCTTTTTAAACTTCTCAATTTCCTCATTTCCCTTTAGCCCTGCTTTAATTCCAAGGTCAATCATTAAACAGTAAGCCACTTGCTTATTTTCTCACCTCCTTACCTCTCTCTAACTTTGCCACACTCATTTTGTTGAAACTTCAAACACTGTTAAATCCAATCTCCAGCTATTCTAGGTCTACTACCAGGCAGCTAAAAGTACCTAGACAAAAATTCACCATGTTGTCTGAATCTATTTTAATATAGTGATCTCTGATTGCAAGTGAGCCTTAATACTGTCCAAAAATCTTGCTACCTTTCCCTGGAACATCTACTCCTGCAACCTCATTATGATGATTTTATACTTTCTATCTCAAACCTCCACTTTTTGTTCTCATATCATCTGTCCTCAATCTCAGATAATCTTTCTTCCCATAGCCAAAAAAAAAAAAAAAAAATCAGAAACAATTGCAAAAGAACTTCCACACATCCCCACCTCCACATCTCATGCCTGTGTACATGTTCTTTCTTCCTATTGGTGTAGATGATGTTTCTGTAATCCTCTGGGGAAGTTGCAGATTTATTTTGTGTAATATATCTCAACAACTCCAGATCTAATGGCTTGAGTTAATGTATATTTATACAAATTTATATTTCTAGTTATTTTTCTTCTCTGAATTGCAGATTCATTCTCTAAATCCTAAACTCAATATCACCACTCTAATGTTATAAAAACTAGTTTCCTTTTACTCCTCTCTTTCTCTTTTACTCCACATCCATTTTCTCAGCAATATCTGTTAGTTTACAAGTAAAAATGAAAACACCACCAGAGCTCTTTACTTCCCTCTGCTCTGAACTGCCATCATTTCTTGTCAGAAATACTATAATAGCTTCCTAACTTTGTCTGTTTACACTCTTGCCCTCTGAAGTTTATTCTCAGCAGCTTCAAGAATGATTCTTTTAAAATTTAAGTCAGGCTATGACAGCATTTGCCTTAAAATCTCCCAATAGTTCTCCACTATGCTCACAGTAAAAGTCAATGTCTTTCATTGACCTACAAGGTCTTTTGTGATCCAGCTCTTGGTCACTGTTTTCACTTCATTTCCTACAACTCTCCTTCCCTACTTCCTCAACTCCAGCTATTTTAATCCTCTTGCTATTTCTGAATCACATCAGGCATTCATCTGCCTCATGGTCCTGGAGTCACCTTCTCTTAGACACACCTGAATCACCTCTCACCTCCTATGAGTCTTTGGTCAAATGTTCTTTTTCAGAGACTATTTCCTACCAATTCTTCCTCTTAAAATGCTTCCTGAATTAGCAGAAGATTGGACAATCATCTTTATTTGCCTCAGACTATCCTATTTTAGCATTTAGCATCTTACATTTCAGCAAGTCCCTCAGTTCGAGGCAAACCAGGAGACTTGGCTACCTTAATAGTGGTTACCCTTATTCATCCATTACCTGTTTTCTTTCCTTACTTTATTTTTCCCATTTCACCACCTCATGTACCAAATATTTAATATGCTTGTGTATATTTCCTTTTCCCTTTCATTCTTTCACTGTCATCTCCATAAGGGTAGGGATTTTAGTATGCTTTGTTTCCTTTTGTACTCCTTGCCACCTAGGATAGTGCCTATAGTAGGACGCCCTTAAATAATTGTTAAATGAATAAATCAATAATTGAATAGAAGAAGAATCACTTCCTATAATTCCCTGTGTTCGATTAAGTTAGGTTAGTTGGGTTTCTCTTCCATACAACCCAATGAACTTTAAAACTCTATTAACTCATTCTTTGGGACCAGACTCTAAATTGGTTCTTATGGATGTGCTGTCAAACTTAAATTTCTCTGCATCAAATTTATTTTCACCTTGGGTTCAGTTTATCTCTAAACTCTATCTCCACTTCTCTATGTGGAAATTTCCCATCACACAGCCAAGAGCTAAAAGATTATTGGCACGTGGTAGATAAATGAGATTTACTGAAATACAGGGGAAAAAACGGGGGTGGGTGTTCTAGTCCAAGATGGCAATATAGGCAACTCCTGAAATCATCTCTTCCCATGGATACACTGAATCTATAGATATATATAGAATAATTAACTCTGAAAAAAAAAAACAAAGCAGAAAATGGTTGAGTGACCCCTACATATCAAACAAATGAGAAAAAAAAATACAAGGATGGTAGGAGAGGCTGAGACACAATCTCTCCATAAAACACACACCTGGCATTGTGACATACAATTGGGAGAGAACTCACTATTCTCAACTTCACCCTGAAGAGATAAGAGTTTGGACCCAACCTCTAGCACCACAACTTTTAAAACTTCTACCAGAGGGATGGGCCCTCAAAACACTTAGCTCTGAAAGCCAATAGGGCTTGTTTCCATGAAATCAACTAGACTATGCAAAACAAAGAAATAGCTCTTAATGGGCTCACAAGGATTCTCCACATCTATATCCCAAGGGCTTAGACCTGAGACACGAGACAGAAATACCCAATCCCAATCTTTCCATTAAAGAGGTTTGTTTACTCACATACTTTAAAAGCTGCTTGCTGAGGGGCCAGTTTTCAATCTATATTTAAGTGCTAACTGTGATCCTTCCTTTTGGTACATTGATAGGTTTTGGTTCACCTTCAACTACTGGGAGCCACTAAGAACAAAAAGGCTGCTTGGGCAGTCACAAAGCTTTAAGAGACCACCAAGAGCTAGGGCAGAGCTAAACAACTTTAAAGAAATGGAGTTAAGTGATTTTCCTAATAAAGAGTTAAAAATGATGGTTGTAAATATGCTTACCAAGATCACTGAGAATTTCAACAAATAGAAAATATAAGTACCAAACAGAAATCACAGAGGTGAAGAATATAATAGCTGAATTGAAATACTCAGCAGACTATTTAACATCATACTAGATCAAGGGGAAGAAAGAATCAGTCAACTCGAAGGTAAGGCAGTGGAAATCACCCAATCAAAAGAGCAGAAAGAAAAAAAATGAAAAAGATATTTAAGGGGTTTATAGGACACCATCAAGTGGATCAATATTTACATCACAGGGATAAGAGTGAGAAACATTTTAGGATTTTTTTTTATCTCTTTCTGTGAAACATGCCATTAGAATTTTGATAGAGATTACATTGAATCTGTAGATTGCTTCAGGTAGCATGGCCATATTAACAATATTACTTCTTCCAAGCAATCTTGAGAAAGCTGAACAAAGCTGAAGATGTCATACTTTCTGATTGCAAACTATATTACAAAGCCATAGTAATTAGGTCAATTAATTTATGACAAAGGAGCCAGTTATATACCATGGAGAAATGATATTCTTTTCAATAAATTGTGTTGGAAAAACTCAACATCCACATGCAAAACAATGAAACTGGACCTCTATCTTATACCATACACAAAAATCAAACTCAAAATGGAATACTTGAACACTTGAAATCTTAAAATTCCTAGAAAAAAAAAGAAAAAGAAAAAGCACCTTTACATTAGTTTTAGTAATTTTTTTTTTTTTTTGGTATTTGATACCAAAAACAAAAGCAACAAAACAAAAACAAATGAAACTACATTAAAATGAAAAAAGTTCTGCACAGCACATGAAACCATCAACAAAGTGAAAAAACAACCTAAAGAATTGGAGAGAATATTCCCAAATCATATATCTAATAAGATGTTAGTATTTAAAATATATGAAGAGGGATCCCTGGGTGGCGCAGCGGTTTGGTGCCTGCCTTTGGCCCAGGGCGCAATCCTGAAGACCCGGGATCGAATCCCACGTCGGGCTACCGGTGCATGAAGCCTGCTTCTCCCTCTGCCTTTCTCTCTCTATCTATGTGTGTCTATCGTAAATAAATAAAAATAATTAAAAAAAATAAAATAAAATATATGAAGAACTCCTACAATTCAACAGCAAGCAAACAATGAAATTACAAAATAGGCAGAGGAACTGAATGGACATTCTTTCAAAGATACAAATGATCAAGAAATACTTGAAAAACTTATCAACATCCACCAATCATCAGGTAAATGCAAATCAAAACAATGATGAAATGTTACTTCACTCCTGTTAGAATAGATATCATCACAAAGACAAGGGATAACAAGTGTTGAGAATATGGAGAAAAGAAAATCCTCATGCTATGTCAGTGAGGACGTAAAATGGTGTAGCCAATATGGAAAAGAGTATGGAGTTTCCTGAAAACATTAAAAATAGAACTACCATATGATCCAAAAATTCCACTTCTGGGTGCGGAAAGAAACAAAATCACTAATTCAAATAGGTATCGGTACCCTTACATTGATTCCAGCTTTACTTATAATAGCAAAGATATAGACACATGGAAAGTATCAAGCAACATGAGTATCCATTGATGGATTAATCAATATTATCTCAGTTATACATACCAATTATATTATATCAATTATATCAATATATGTCATAGTTTCTCTACTATATATTTAATATATATTATATGCATTAAATATTATATATTAATATTATATTATGAATATATTACACTTATTAAATTATTATATGTACATAAATATATAATATATAGATAGATAATTTTGTGTAATATATTATATAAATATATTAAATATAGGGGCACCTGGGTAGCTCAGTTGAGCATCTGCCTTCAGGTCAGGTCATGATCCTGGGTTCCAGGATCAAGCAAGCCCCATCTTGAGCCCCATGTTGGGCTCCCTGCTCAGCGGGGAGTCTGTTTCTTGTCTCCCTATGCCCCTTTCCCTGATCCTTCTCGCTCTCTCAAATAAATAAATAAAATCTTAAAATATATACATTAAATATGATATTTTATAAATTTATGTTTGTGTTTCACCTATAAAAAAAGGAGATCCGACCAATTGCTAAAACATGGTTGGACCTTGATGGCATTATGCTAAGTAAAATAAGTCAGAGAAAAACAAGTATTCTATGATCTCACTTACATATAGAATCTAGAAAAACAAACACATACACACGCAAGTCATAGATAAGAGATCAGATTGGTGGTTGCCAGAAGTGGGAGGCTCCAGGTGGAGGTGGGTGCAAGTTGGTGGGCTAAGTGGGCAATAGTTATCAAGAGTTACAAATGTATAAGCTAAATAGGTCCTGAGTATGTAATATACCATGTGGTAACTAGAGTTAACAATAGTCTTACTGAATATTTGAAAGTTACTAAAAGGGTAGATCTTAAAAGTTTTCAACACAAGAAAAAGGAATTGTAACTATGTGTGGTGATGAATGTTAACAAAACTTATTGTGGTTGTCATTTTACAACATATACATATATAAAATTATTAGGTTGTATACCTAAAACTAACACAATGTTATATTTCAATTGCCTATTAATGAAATTGGGGAAAAAAAGAGAAGGGAGGGACTAACTGTGTCCTCCCCAAATTCCTATATTGAAGCCTTAACTCTCTGTCCCTTAGAATATGACATATTTAGAGATAAGCCCTTTAAAGAAGAAATTAAGGTAAAATGAGGTCATATGAATGGGCCCTAATCCAGTAGGATTGCTGTCTTTTATAAAGAGGAGACTAAGATACAGATACAGAGGAAAGGCAAGTGAAGACACCAGAAAATGATGGTCATCTAAAAGGCAAGAGAGGACTTAGACAAACCCAACCCAGCCAACACCTTGATCTTGGACTTTAACCTCCAAAACTGTGAGAAAATTAATTTCCATTATTCAAGCCACTCCCTCTGTGGTACTTTGTTATGGCAGCCCTGGCAAACTAATACAAGAACGTAATCAGCAACAGTGGCCTGAAAGAGGCTTAGCTTTACAGTTTCTAATGACAGGAAATTCAAAGACCAGATTCTATTAGTGACATTTCACATTTTGATACACAGAAGCCCCAAACAGTCTCCGCTGAATATACCTACTCAAAGCTCGGTTTGGCTAATAAGACAAGAGATTTGACACATGAAGAATTGTTTCAAGTCCTAGTTCTGTTTTTTCACTTTATGACCTCTTCCAGAGCCAATAATCTATTCTGAGAATCTTTTTCATCATCTATTAAATATGAATAGTGAGGTAACACTACCAATATTCAGGATTGTTTAGGATATCAAATGTGATACTTAATAAAAAGTAATGTTAGCACTGTGATTAATAATGACAACAATAATAATATTTTATAGATTTGTTTATAAATATTATTTATGAGTTTATTAATGTTATTTTTATTATTGATTTAAGTGTCATTTAAAATTATTTTCTATGGCAATGTTTGATTAATAACAACACTGATGTCTTAATGAATAATTTGTTTTGTTTGGAAGAATTTAAATTAGTTGTATTCAGGTATTATGTCTAGCTCCCAACTCATTAATAATAGAAGAATGATTTAGATGTTTTATTTATATACCTAGTAAATTAGCTCACCTGTAAATGTGTGGCAATGTGAATTTTGGGCTTAGAAAATCAAAAGAACAGAGTTCTAATAGTCATACCTAGCCTGTTCAGTTTTATTTTGATAAAGGCCAATAATTAGATGGTCGTGGGTTTAAATTTCTTTAATGGACTTATACATTCCACCTTCCCCCAAGTTTTTATACAGATGTCCATTTGTTATTTTATTTGTTCCACAGATACAGGAAACAGAAGAGTAAAGAAGGATTTAGTCATTTGTGTACGATTATCCCACTGTTATAACCTAAATCCCAGTTTTCTTCCCTTACTAGTAAAATAATTCTAGAAACTATCTGCTTTGGAATTTTTTTCAAACTGTCTCTATATTTTTCTACTGATATTTTATTAAATCATTTACTTTTTATCTCATCTTTCTTATATTACCTGAATAGATTCCAATATCTTCTCCAATTTACCATACTTGTGCTAAAATAAAAAGGAAAGAACTTTAATATCATATATACAAAGAAACAGAAGAACAGAGAGTGGAAGGAAGAGAAATGTGCCAGATACTAAGTTATGTTCTCCACATGCATTGTGTCATCTGTACTTCCAAAACAACCACTAAGTAAGGGTCTCCTTCCTCGCCTTGTCCCTAGCCTCCCAGAAGATAAGGTTCAGAGAAGTTAACAAGTAGTCAGATGAAACAGGGATTTCAGCAATATCTTGTCTACTACATCAAGCTGTCCGTCAAGGAAAATGTTACCACATTGCATCCATTCTAGTTTCTTGTGTGCTCCCTTTGGCAGCATGTACCTCATAGGAACTCCTTACTAAGCCTTTAAGTCTTTCCAACTCCACATTCTCTCAGAAGAGATTAGTTATTCTGGGCTCCTTGGTGCTCCCTTCTCTCTAATCTCCCCTGCTGAGGTCTCTGAAGTTAGTCTCACACATCTGTATGTTTCAACCGGAAAACCTCTTATCTCTTTTGATCTGTAGCATCAGATCCTCAGGGCAAGCTTTGAGGATCCATTCAGCTATTCCCCACACACTATAAAATAATAATTTATACCAGTTTCTTTCTTCTCTTCTTATCTTTAACCAATCCTTTGTTCTTAATTAAAATATATATATCGGCGCCTGGGTTACCTAATCATCTCTGTTATCTCTACATTCCAGTCAATGCTTGAAGCAAAATCATCAATATTCACCTGAGCCAATTACATCACTGGTTTGTAAACCATGAGGCTCTATTTTTAATTTTTTCCCCTTTTGCACATGGGATTCCATCATTGCAAATGTGTTTTAAGTTGCTTTATATCTCTTTACCTTAAATACATCCTGTTATTTCCAGCTTCACTCATCACATCCAACAGAGGATTTTGTTTTCTTTTGTTTTTAAACTGCAAAACAGTGAAAAATATAGCCTTCGAAATAACAATGTTTTGATTCTAGAGAAAATTCACGTAGTGCATTCAAGTTCCAAAGATATGTTAAGCAACCTCTTGACCTTGAGTAACTCAGTTTAGTGTGGAAGACAAATTATTACAGTGGAATTCGGGGAGAAAGGAGAATAGCTATCACAGACAATTTGCCATAGGAGGACAAAGAGGGAGTAAATAACTTGCCTAGATCATTCTTAAGAGACTTTATAGAAATGATGTTTTAGAATCATCATAAAAGATAAATAAGAGGCAGAAAGGGAATTAAAAACTAAGTCACAAAGAGCTGACTTTGCTCAAACTCATTTGGCCTCTGGCATGAGAAGCCTGTTGGATGAGGAAAAGTACAATGTTTAGATTCAGTAAACCTGAGAAAGAATTCCAACTCCCTTAATTGCTGTGTCACCTGTGAGAACTTGGACAGATTACTTAATGTCTAAGCCATGTTTTCCTCATTTTTGAGAAAAATCCTTTTTAATTTTTTTAGTTGATTTGAAGACTAATCAGGGAAATATATATTAAATTTTCAGCATACAGTGATGCTAACTCTTAGAATCTTTCCCCATAATAAAAATGCAATGAATAGTTTCTCTGAAGTAAAAGAAAAGACACCAAAAGTAAGAAATCATTCAGTTCTGAATCCTCTATAGACTTGCAGTACAGTGTGATAGGCAGAGCAAGAGTTTGGTAGTAACTATGTGGACAAAGATTGAGGATCTGGACTCCTCCATTTATTAATTGAGTGACTTTGGGCAAGTTGTCCATCCTCTAAACCCTCAATTTATTGTCTGTAAATATAACTGTCATTAGATTGCTGAAAGAATACATACATGTTAAAGTCTAGCACAAAGAGGTCCTTCCCTTCTACTTGCAAATATTCTCTCTTTTATCACCACCTCACATCTGTTTCTTTTTTGTATGGTTGCAGATCAACTCCCTCCCCTTCCAGCACTTTACCCAGTCTTCTTTAATGCATTTAAGTAAATTCCAAATAAAGGTTTGTTAGGTCCATTGCCTTCTAGCTTTCACCTGCCCAACATTTATGTTTGATCCTTCTGTCCATTTGAGCTAAAAATTGACTTATCACATGTGCTACCATTGGATTGTAATGTGATCAGAAAGGCAAGGACTTTGTACACATTTGTTGGATTCTATAAGTCAACATGCAAGTTCAGCATTCCAAAATGAAGGACTATACATTTCTTTCAAGACAAAATGAAAATTTATTCCCAGGGATACCTGGGTGGCTCAGGGGTTGCACCTCTGCCTTATGCTCGGGAGATCCTGAGCCTGGCGTCTTGAGATCGAGTCCCACATTGGGCTCCGTGTGAGGAGCCTGCTTCTTCCTCTGTGTCTCTGCCTCTCTCTGTGTGTCTCTCATGAATAAATAAATAAAATCTTTAAAAATAAAAAATAATAAGAAGTAAAAATAAATAAATAAATTTACTCCCAGACTTCATCAATTGTTGCTTGGTCAAATTTGTTCAAAGCATGTCTGGAGTGAGAAAATAATACTCCACTAACTCATTATTTAAACAAGTGCAAGTCTTTCTTTGAGTCAAATTCTCCAGTTACAATATGAGAATAGTGATACCATGACTCCTCAGAGGACAGTGCTGTGACATATATATTTATATTGCCATAACCCAGCAGATAATAAACATAGGTAGTATAAAAGATGGACAAAGAAGTCAAATACACATGCTGAATTAATTATATAAATCTCGGTGTTGCCCTAAAGAGTGAATAATAAAAATAATACTATCCAACATTAATTAAAACTATATAAAACAGTAGGGGCACTTGAGTGGCTTAGTTAAGCATTTGACTCTTGATCTCTGCTTAGGTCTTGATCTCAAGACTGTGAGTATCTTACCTTTTCTATACAAAATATATCTAAAGGGAACAATAGAACCTGTTATCTAGAGAAAATTCTTTTGTTCATAATTCTAGCTAATAAATATGGAAAGGCTGTCAGAATTAGAAAACTATCATTTAGCACACCCTAATGAAATCATTGATTTAGGCAAAAATTATCAGTGGATGATAAAATGAAATGTTGATAGAGAATTTCACAATGAAGGGATAAGCCTGTCACACCTGAACACACAGATCAATCTTAGCCTCACTAATAGTGGGGCAACCTGACACTCTGTGTCTCATGCTGTGATGCAATCTGAAGTATACAGCCTCATTCATTTGGAAAAAACTCCAATCAAGACTTTTCAACTAACTTCCAGTTTACAAATTTGTTTTTTAAAGAAAGAAAAAGAAAAGAGAGAGATAGAAAGGGAAGAAACAAGTGACATCACAATGAAACAACAAATCCTTCCTGTGAGACATTCTATTACAAAAACAACCACATAGATTCAACACATCAATGGCATGGCAAATATGGTGGTGGCAGGAGAGAGAGGTACTGCTCTAAATTAAAGGAGATAAAAGAAAAATTATAATCAAATATAATGTGTGTAACAGGTTTAAAGTCTCAGTCCCATAGGGTAGGTGTAAGAGATCATAATTTAAAAAGAAAGTTAGGGCATCCCTGGGTAGCTCGGCAGGCATGGAGCCTGCTTCTCATTTTTTTTCTAAGATTTTATTTATTTATTCATGAGAGATACAGAGAGAAAGAAAGAGAAAGAGAGGCAGAGAAGCAGGCTCCATGCAGGGAGCCCGACATAGGACTCCATCCCGGGTCTCCAGGATCAGGCCCTGGGCCAAAGGTGGCACTAAACCGCTGAGCCACCCGGGCTGCCCGGCAACTTCTTAATAATTGTTAAATATGATTAATGGATATATGAATGTTCAATGCATTCTTCTCTCCTCTTTTGTGTATGTTTGGATATTTTCATATAAGACATATAATACAATTTTAGAGTTTGTGTTAGGATAAAAAGAAATCTACAATCTTTAGTAGGCCTTATATTACCTGGTCCCTGGCTTCCTTCCCAACTTCATTCCCACATCCTTTACTCCTCTGATACTCTAGGTATCCCAGTCGCCCTGTTTTCCTAAAAACACAACTGAACATGATTTCATCTTAAGGGAGAAGTTTAATATCAAACATTTAAAAAAAATTAAATTAAATTTGTAGCAGATTAAAAAAAAAAGACACACAAAATTTGAAAGGAGAGTCCCAGAAGATCCCAGATCTATTTTTTTCCTTGTTCATTTCTTTCTGTCTTTCATTGCTTCTTAACCCTAAGACCTTTGTAATCCTTATTTCTTTCCGTCATTGTCTCTCAGCCCCAAGGAGTGGGGCTTCTCTTTAAAAGCACTGAATCACTAACCAGGCCTTTTTTTTTTTTTTTTAAAGCACAGACGTGATTAAGAGTAGAAAAGGTTGATATATTTTTGTCAGTGACATAAAAACAACTTTCACCAAAAATCCAGGTTAACATCTTGAAAAGTGGGCATTGTCTATTCCTGGGGTTTTGGTATCTGAATTTAAAAACTCTGATTACCTTCAAACATATTTTAAGCAAAGACACAAGCAAATGTTTTGAGCCCTTGACCCAGTGCATATCCTCAAATGCACACCATTCAGTAGGCTGTAGTTTTGTCTATGCCAATGTAGCTGGAAAGGTGGATCTACAACATAAACTGTTCTTAAGAAATGAAAAGATAAGGGAATTAAAATTGTGGGTGACATTTAGAAGTAGTATCTTAAATACTCTAATAACACTTGAAATGGATAGACTAGAAAGCTCATATAGCAATGAATGCACAAACATGAGTTCCAAGCTCCAACTGCTTGTAAGGTCTGATATTCCATATAGCATTATAATTGCTTTGCATTTCTCCTCATTTGCCACATGCCCTAAAAATCAATAGAAGAGATTTACTATAGCAGGGGTTAAAGATCTTGCTCTTACTGATTGAATTACTCTATGAGAATCTACCTCCTTAAGCTATTATAAAACCAAGGTAATAACATTGACTAAATGACAACTGAGTATGAGGCAACTTTGTGATTCATATTATTATAACCCACTTTTCTTTTGGGAAAAATGCTTTTCAGCTCCTCTTTGTACTCTCTGAGAAGATAATACATTTTCTCAAATTAAAATGAATGAAAGATTTAGCTGTGACACTTCTCTCCCATTTTTTTAAATTAAATTGCCATATTGCTAAAGTTCTAATTCCCTTTAATTAAGTAACCATTAAAGGGATTCAAGTTGACTATACAAAAAATTCTAACAGATGTGAAACTGATTCGTTAATCTGGAGATCAGCACTAATGGCCATGTCATTACTGTCATTTGTATTCATTTGCCATTTAAAATGAGAGGGATGCCCACTAAAGTTGAATTCTGAGTTGCACATACCCCACTTTATAGGCTACCCTGTAAGCGACAGTTGGAACTGCAAAGAGATTGACAATTTCTCTTCTCTTTGACAGCACTTAGCATATGGTACCCAAAGATTTTTGTGGATTTTGGTTTCAACATCAAAAGTAACACCAAAGCTATAAAAATATTTATTTGGCTACTATTAAATGTCTAATGGAGCCAGACAGCTTACCTGCTATAATTACTTAAAATCTGTCGACGGGCAATTTGTGGACTAGCATGGCCCAGGCTTTGAGCCTTTCAAAGGAATGCTACTCTTTGTGAATACAACCAAAGTGGCTTTATAGAAGGGTTCAGTGTCCCTGGCAAGATTGGACTCTTGCCCTTGGCAACAGTTAAAGGAAAGAAAAACACCCCAAATTTTATTGAAGTCCCAATTTCTACTCATCCTTACAAGCTTAGCTAGAGACAGACAGGTGAATCATTTATTTGGATCACACGATGAGATGAAAAAGATTTTCAAATTTAGTTTTATTGATTGTGGGTAGGTCAGGAGGTTTGAAAATGAATTTACATGGATGTCTGCCTAGATGGTCAATTGAGTTTATAATCATGAATTGATGCAGGGCTGCTGCTTGCATTGAATCATGGGGATTCCTTTCTCAGGCTCCCATATGTATATCATATATGAAATCAATCCTGTTTATAAGAACTAGACTTGAGAGTCAGAAATGGGTTTGAATCCTAGTTCCACTTTTTTCCATTGGTGTATTTTGGGCCTTAACTTTTCTAAACTCTGTGTTTCTTTATTTGTAAAATGAGCATGATAAGCAGAAAAAATCATATGGTTGCCATAAAAATTAAGTTTGAAATGCATCTGAAACTGTTAGCATAGTGTTTGTTCAATTGTGTTTAATTGTTCAATAGAACTGAACTATTTTTTTAAATCCTCACATACTCATCTAATAAAAAAAAGAAGGAATCTTGCCTATCCATCAGAAAGAAGTCTCATGCCTTCTCCTCAGTAATATTTTCACTATTTCAGAAGAATCTCTTTATCTGCAGGTATCTCTCAGAGCATATGTGCTTTCTTCTTCTGGTAAATGCCTCAGGTTTTTTGGCTTAGTGGTTTTTTGTTTTCTGTTTTTTGTCTTTTTTAATCTTCCTTACTTGTAACCAAGCATCCCAGGGACACCTACCTCACTTTCAGCTCTAGAAGTGGTCTGTTTAAGAGTAGAACAACATGAAGCAATACAGCATAGAGATTGAATACAGATCAATTACTTGGCCTGCCTGATTCACATGCTCGTTTCCTGACTTTGAGAAAATTACTTAACCTATTTCTTTGTTTCCTCAACTTTAAAGTGGTGAATAATAATAATAATAATAATTAATAATAGACATATCCTAGGGTTTTGGGATAATTAAATACATGCGAAGCACACAGAACATTGTCGGCATCCAGTAAGTGCTCAATAAATGTTGCTAGCGTTATTAGGGCAATCCACCCCTTCTATCTACACATGAGTCAGGAGTGGGCAGCTGAGCCACTTATGGGCAATAAGACAAGAAGGAATAGCTGCTGGGAAGTCCAAGTGAGAAATTCCTTTGCTATTAAGACTGAATCACAGGAAGAATCTCTTATTTCCCTCTATATGTTGTTATGTGTGATTGACATTTGGACCCATCTTGCTCATTGTCTGAAATTAATGACATTTACTGAGGTTCACTGGGCAGAGATGAAAATAAACATAGTAATAAACAGAGTCTTTTAGTCTTTACCAAGAGAGTGCATCTCCTTATACTTTAAAGCCATCTCTGCTAGAGTTTCTATCCTAATTTAAATATAACTATGTGATACTGTCACAGGCTGTCTTGCATTTTGTTATTTGTGTATAATTCCTACACCCACCATTCTCACTCCTACTACCAGTAGTTTGAAAAATCTTTGAAAGAAGGAACAGTTTGGTGAATGTGCCAAGGCTTTGGAGTTGGATAGGTGTAGGTAAACATCTTGTCTCTACCATTTGTATGCTATATGACCATGAAAATTTTACTTAAACTTTCTGGGCCCCAGTTGCATTTTGACGTGGAGGAAATACCCACTTTGCAAGGTTTCTGGTAATGAGATGATATATATGCAAAATGTCTGCTAGTGCTTGACCCTGAATTGGCACTCAATAAATGTCATTTCTATTTTGCCTTATCCTTTATAATTTGCATCCTTTCCTGCTTCATTTCCAGTAGATACTCAACAAAATATTATCCCTTGCAACCACAATTGGTGTTTCTAATTTTTGCATTAAGACTGCAAATAATTATAGTATCAGCTTAAGAGCATCTTTCTGTAAGATATGTGAAGCTGGATATCAATGTGGCCAGTGTAGACAAGAGTGAGGATGCCATTCCAGACATTTCATAATGTCATGCTTTGACTTGGTCACATTTCTGAATCCTCCCTGATGATCAGTGCCACTTTCAACCTTTTCTCCATGGTGAAACTTTTCCTGGATCCTTAATCCACAGTTCCCTTCCCTGCCTTGAAATTCTGAATTGGCTACACTCTGATTTATAACCTAGCAGCCTGTCTCAGTTTATTAGACATCTCTTAAACCTGTGTACAACTTATATTCACAATTAGAAAAATTTGAAGGCACATTTTTGCTTTGATTTTTATCTCTGAATTTTACTTAGTACATGTGGCATTTACTTTTAGCAACAATAACTATCATACGTATAGAGCTTTCCTACTTATAAGTAGGCAATGTATCTATTATCTTGTATTATACACTGAGCTTCCCTTGTTGGAAAGTAGGCAGTCAGATTATCAATCTGTGGTAAATGAGGAAACAGACTCAGAGGGAATAAGCAACCTGTTAATGGTTATCTATCTATCTATCTATCTATCTATCTATCTATCTATCTATCTATCTATCATCTATCTATATCTATATCTATATCTATATCTATATCTATATCTATCTATATATCTAACTAGAATCCTAGTTGTTCTCTAGGAAACCTGGCCTGGTGAACCAGGCACTGTAGCTTCAGACATAGCACATTCGCATGTGTTCTTCATTCCCAATTCAAAGAAGTATGATAGAAAACAAGTTAAAAGGAATGATTTTGAATCCACTCTAATTATTTTGAGTAAATGACTTATAAACTTCAGTACTATATTATTCACAATAAATTATTTATGAGTTAGCTTGAAAATGACTACAACACACCAATGCTTCACCACATCTGTTTTGCAAACCACTGCTCTAGAGTATAAAGCCGGGGCACAAGAACTTCTGTCTGCTGTATTAGAAGGAACAGCTAAATTCTGGCATCTACAAGAGAAGGCCATGCTTTACTTTTTACTAAATTTGCCATTCTTGGCATTCCCTCCATTTGATTGATTTTCTTTTGAAGGCCAATTATGCAGTAGTAAGACTTCTCCAAATGTCTATGATACATTATAGGAGAATAAAATGATAATAAAAATTAACCAGCATTTGATGATCAAAGGCCCTGTTGATATAATAATCATAAACTTCTACTGGAACTCCAGCCAAGGGTTCTGTTTATCTTAATTACTCATGGATACAGGCTATGCTGATGGAGGATCCACTTCTATACAAGCTTTCATGATTGCTGCAGTGGGGAAAGAGGACACGGTGGATTGCAGAGCGGCTCGTTAAGTATCTGCACAAGTGACACCCATAGTCCTGCTCACATGGTACAGGCAAAAGCAAGTCATGAGGCCTCACCTAACTTCAAGGGTCCAGGGAAGTGCCATCCTACATAGAACTGGAGCAAAACACTAGTGTTTGTGAACAGCCCTAATGAATATCACAAAGCCATGTCCAGTTTCAAAACTATTCCTGTTATAAGTTGTAGAGAAGTCAAGAAAACCAACACCAAGGTTATCTTAATAATAATAATAATAATAATAATAATAATAATAATAATATCTTTATAATAGTAATTATTATTATTTGACATACATGTATATATCTACATGGATACTACAAGTTATCATAAAGTTTCTATCTCCCTTTCTTTAGATACTCCAATACACACACACACACACACACACACACACACACTCCATATTTATTTGCTCTTCAGCTCCTTACAATTTGCATCCTTCTCTGCTTTCTTCTTTGCATCACTTCTCCTGCATTTGTAACTACAGCCACTTTCTTCCAGTTCCTTGGCTATATCAGGCTACTTTCCATTTTAGGGACTAGATGTATGATGTTGCCTCACACAGAATGCTCTTTACACATACATTTACCTAGGTGATCACTGTCCATCTGTCAAGGACAAACTTTAAGTTGCTCTCCATAGAAGGCTTTCTTAGCTTCCAAAACTAGATTATGCAGCTCCAACATTTTTATCAAAACTTTTTTTTTGGAATGTCACTTTTCACAACTGTGAGTACCTAACAATTATGTATTAACATCCTACATCCTTCTGCACTTAAAAATAATTTACCACTATGTCTAGTAGCTAGCCCAATATTTGGTACAACGTTATGTGTTAAATATTTTGCTGAACTAACCAAGATTTCTTGGCCACCTACGAATGCTCCTTTTTTGAGAGTAAAATCTGAGAGAGATCTTGGTTCTTCCCTTGGTTTTTGGTCTTTTTAAAGAAATGAGCTAAGTAATTAGAATGGGGTTTTTGGAGATACTGACAGCTGAGTTTCCCCTTGAACCTCCTGACAGGAATTTCAGGTGATTAGGGCTTTAGATTGTATTTCACCAGAGTAAGTTTCAAATGATTTATATTCTCAAGCTCTCTGGATAGACACAACAGGATTACATTTCCCTGTTCCATTTTAATTCTCCCAACATTTGGCAAAAGATTCAGAGTATCACCATAACTACCAACTCCCCTGTCTCTTTCACGGCTGGGCTCTGAGATGTGTATTCACTTTAAAATCTAATCCCAGGATTTATGCAGTTCCTGACCTCTTCCTACACATTTCATTCTGCTGATCTCACAAAATCCAGCTTGGGATGAGTTGCTTGCTTCTTGATTTTCTTCTCTAGAGAAAGGCCTTGTTACACTGTAACTCTCAAACCAGAGTGCAGACAGCTTGTGCGTCTCTCTAAATTCTAAATTTATTGAGCAAATTGGTATGCTAAAAAAACTGAAAAGTAGCAATATGGCAAGACTTTATTAGATAGCACAGGACAGACAGTTCTACTTCTTCCCAACTTCCTCTGAAAAAGGCAAACAAATGAGAACTGAATCTAATGTGTTCTGTTGCTGGCATTGATTTTCCCATCTAGTCTACTTCCGTCTTCCTTTTTACTTTGCTATTTTACTTAATAGCACTAAATTAATTTTCTCTGGGTTGAATTTGTTAACCCAATCACAAACAATAAATAGCAGGAATTTGCCTGTGCATTCAAATTAGGTAATCCAAGGTTCACAAAGTCCAAAATCTAACCTAATAACTGCTTATATCTGATCACACAGAACCTGTTCAAAGTGTGTAGTTGGTCTCTTGATTCCTCTCTAAAGACCTCACTCCTTTCTCTGTCACTAGCTTGGTTTTCTCTTCTTGCCTCAAAAGATAAATTTAAATAAAACTTAAATTTAAAAAATTATCTGGGTATAGTAAAATCAAGATATAAAATCAAGATATAAAATCTTAAGTTTGAATGTTAATGTAATGTTGAATATGAGAAAAAAAAATGTGTCTTACAGGGAACATACAACCATATCCATTTAGGAGAGATACCTGCCAGGAAGCCAGGAACTGTCCTGGCTTGGGGATGTTGTGCCAGCTTTGACTCCATAGCTTCCCTGTTTTTGAACTCCATGGCTGCTAACCAACAGTGTTCTCTTCCATGTACCTTCTCTCTTCAGATAACTTAATGCCTTCAATTTTCATTATCCCCAAGGGTTGTCGTGGCTATGCATATTTCTTTAAAGTGGCCTGCTTAAAACCATTCATATTTGTTTTTTATAGTTTACTTTCTTAGAACTCACACATGCTTTTCACTTCTCAGATTTTTTCTCTTCAGTTACTTCCTGTACTATTGTAATAGCCTTTTCAGCTACAGTAACTTGTCTTTACTTTTTTTTTAAGACTTTATTTATTTATTCATGAGACACACACACAGAGAGAGAGAGAGAGAGAGAGAGAGAGAGAGAGGCAGAGACACAGGCAAAGGGAGAAGCAGGCTCCAGGCAGGGAGCCTGATGCGGGACTCGATCCTGGGGCCCCCAGGATCACACCCTGGGCTGAAGGTGGCGCTAAACCGCTGAGCCACGCGGGCTTTACTTTTTAAATTTTATTTTATTGTGTAAAGAATGCCTAACATTAGACCTAAGCTCTAAACCACCATAAGATATATACACCTAGGATGATTTCCTCATGATCTAGAGGCTGGCTCTTATCTCCTAGGTTCTCACCTAGAAGCTAGCATCTTCATCCAGTGCTACATTCTTGTCTTGCTTTTACTCCAAAATGGTGTATTTTCCATCCTGCTCTGAACGTGATTCCCTTGGCTACCTACCCACATTGATGAAATAGGCCTTCCAAATAATGGAACAAATAAATAAAACAGACCTTGGAGCATGTTACCAACTGCCTTGGTAACTGACTTGACAATAAACATCAATTTTTACTTAAATCTTCAAGGGAAAATACAACAGTGCTCTGTAGGTACATGTGTGTGTTTGTGTGAAAAACTTTATCAGAATCTGCATTGTCCGGCCGCCTGGGTGGCTCAGTGGTTTAGCGCCACCTTCAGCCCAGTGTGTGATCCTGGAGACCCAGGATGGAGTCCCATGTCGGGCTCCCTGCATGGAGCCTGCTTCTCCTTCTGCCTGTGTCTCTGCCTGTCTCTCTCTGTGTGTCTCTCATGAGTAAATAAATAAAATCTTAAAAAAAAAAAAAAAAGAATCTGCACTGTCAAGTTCTAACTTTAATGTCCCATGGAGTTTCTTACTGTACTATTATGGCCTCTCAAAGTCACCAGGAAAAAATTAATAAGGATTCTCTCCCAATTATATCATGTTACTGGTACTGTATTCTGTTCTTCCTAAGAAAATCAAACATTTCTGAGATGTTAATTAGTTCTACCTTGCTTCATTTTTCCTTCTGTATTTTTTGTCAATGAGATTTTAAGCTATATATTTAAAAATCACTTAATTTGCTTCTAATCCTTTTCATTCATAGCTAGTTATGGCTATGTGCAGTAACTATAATTGTACATATTTGTTCTATCCGGAATATATTGCATTCAGTTCACTGCCATCCAAGTATATTGAACAGTTAAAATCTGTTCTTAAAACCTGATCTGTCTTGGGGCACCTGGACAGCTCAGTTAGTTAAATACACACACTCTTTTGTTTGAGGTCATGATCTCAGGGTCAATGATCTTAGGGTTGATCATTGTGGGGTCATGAGATCAAGCCCCACATTGGGCTCTGCAATGAGTGCAGAATCTACTCGAGATTCTTTCCTTCTTCCTCTCCTTCCCACTCTGTTCCTCCCCCTGCTCATGTTCTCTCTCTCTGTTTCTAAAATAAATAATGGTCAACTAATCTTCAACAAAGCAGGAAAGACTATCCAATAAAAAAAAACAAACAGTCTCTTCAACAAATGGTGTTGGGAAAACTGGACAGTCACATGCATAAGAATGAAACTACCATTTTCTTACACCATGCACAAAAATTAATTCAAAATGGAGGAAAGAACTAAATGTGAGACAGGAATCCATCCAAATCCTAGAGGAGAACATAGGCAGCAACCTCTGTGACCTCGGCCATAGCAACTTCTTACTAGACACTTCTTCAAAGGCAAAGGAAACAAAAGCAAAAATGAGCCATTGGGACGTCATCAGGATAAAAAGCTTTGTACAGCAAAGGAAACAGTAGACAAGACTAAGAGGCAATATATGGAATGGGAGAAGATATTTGCAAATGACATATCCAGATAAAGGGCTGGTATCCAAAATCTATAAAGAATTTATCAAACTCAACACCCAAAAACCAAATAATAAGTCAAAAAATTAGCAGAATACATGAACAGACATTTTGCCAAAGAAGATATACAAGTGGCCAAGAGACATATGAAAATATATTCAACATCACTCAGCATCAGGAAAATACAAATCAAAATCACAATGAGATACCACCTCACACCAGTCAGAATGCCTAAAATTAACAACTCCGGAAAAAAGATGTTGGAGAGGATGCAGAGAAAGGAGCCATCTGACACTGTTGGTGGGAATGCAAACTGGTATGGCCACTCTGGAAAACAGTATGGAGGTTCCTCAAAAAGTTAAAAATGGAACTACCCTATGACCCAGCAATTGCACTTGTAGATATTTATCCAAATGATACAAAATAGTGATGTAAAGGGGGCATATATAGCAATGTTCACAATAATCAAATATGGAAACAGCCCAGATGTCCACTGACAGATGAATGGATAAAGAAGATGTAGGGGATAGATAGATAGATGATAGATAGATAGATAGATAGATAGGTAGATAGACAGATAGATATAATGGAATATTACTCAACCATCAAAAAGAATAAAATCTTGCCACTTGCAATGATATGAATGGAACTAGAAGGTATTATGCTAAGTGAAATAAGACAGTCAGAGAAAGACAAATATCATATAATTTCACTCAATATGTGGAATTTAAGAAACAAAACAGAAGAACATAGGGGAATAAAGGAAAAATAGAATAAGATAAGAACAGAGATGGAAGTAAACCATAAAAGACTCTTAACTATAGGGAACAAACTGAGGGTTGCTGGAAGGGAGGTGGGGGGTGGGGGATGAGGGAACTGGATGACAAGCACTAAGGAGAGCATGTGATGTAATGAGCACTGGGTGTTATAACCAACAGATAAATCATTAAATTCTACCCCAAAACTAATATACATTGTATGTTAACTAAATTGAATTTCAGTAAAAAAATAATAATAATAATAATAAAGGGATAAAAAAATACAATCTTAAATTTTTTTTTTAATTTATGAGAGTCACAGAGAGAGAGAGAGAGAGAGAGAGAGAGAGAGAGAGGCAGAGGGAGAAGCAGGCTCCATGCACCGGAAGTCCGATGTGGGACTCCATCCTGGGTCTCCAGGACCGCGCCCTGGGCCAAAGGCAGGCGCCAAACCGCTGCGCCACCCAGGGATCCCCCAAAAAATACAATCTTAAAAACAAAAATCCTGACCTCTTTTGTTTGGCAGATGTAAAAACAAGGGGATGGTAAAAGCCTAAAGGATTTCAGTCTTGGTCTGCATATGTATGTGTGTGTGTGTGTATGGGAGAGAGAGAAAGAAAGAGATGACTCTGGTTTTCAATTTTGTGACATTGAGGGACTGAAAGAGAAATGCCAACTTATGCTCTGTATCAGTAGTTAGTCACTGTTGCATAATAAATCACCCTGAAATTTATTGGCCCTAAGCAACAATAATTCATTATTATTGACATGTCTACAGATTTGGGGAGGGTATTGGTTGATCTAAGCTGGGTTCACCTAGGTGACTCTACTTCAAGGTATAGATCTAGCTGAATTTGGTTCCTTTCGGAAGTTTGCGCTTGGGGCTACTTCATTTGGGCCTTGGATGAGGAGGTGTTTTAGGGATATGAATTTTCATGAAGATTCAAAGCAACAGGGAAAGTAGAAACATGTGAGGTCTTTTAAAATCTGCATTCAGGGGATCCCTGGGTGGCACAGCGGTTTGGCGCCTGCCTTTGGCCCAGGGCGCGATCCTGGAGACCGGGGATTGAGTCCCACATCGGGCTCCCGGTGCATGGAGCCTGCTTCTCCCTCCGCCTGTGTCTCTGCCTCTCTCTCTCTCTCTCTGTGTGACTATCATAAATAAATAAGTAAATAAATAAATAAATAAATAAATATCTGCATTCAAAGCTGGAACATTGTCACTTCTACTTCATTTTGTTAATCAAAGCAAGGCATGTGGGAAAATCCAAACTCACTGGATGAGGAGGTATCTTCTGCTCCTTTGGTTGAAGGAACTACAGAGCTTCATGACAAAGGGCATGGGTAAAAGAGGGTTGAAGCACCAAGACCAATAATGCATCTACCACATGTTCTCTTACATTGATGTAGTGATGTTAAGTATTTCATTTGCCTAAAATATATTTTTATTCTAAATGTGGTTATTTAGACCGTCCTAAATATGGGCTCATTGTTTCATAAACCCAATAGCTTCAGTACCTGAAAGCTATCTGGTTAAAAAATGGCTACAATCTTCCTTTGGTGAAATGAAGATAAATCATATGGAGCATTTATCCTCATTCACTCCTTGAGAGCTGATATCATACCTTATGCTCCTTTCTAGAAGTATGTCCCTAATAGTGAGGAATTAGAAGCCAGATCCTTTAAATAGCTCTAGTCTTATTTAAATATATCAGGTAACAACAGAGAAGCCTGATTTCAAATATTGGTTCTGTCACTTACCTAATACATGACCTCGATTATTTAGATCCTCTGGCCTCAGAGTCTTCATTTATAAAATGCATATTCTGATACCTATTTGGCAGACTCCAATAAGGATTAATGAGATCATTTTATATAACACCTGGAATAATACCTGGTACATAGTAGTATTCAATAAAGATAAACGTTCTTAGGCTGAAGTGAATTTTACCCATCACGATGAACCATGAAAACTTTATATTGATATTAATGCTGCAGGCACAAATTTCGAAGCCATCTTAAGCATATAATGCTAAAATTTCCTTTTCTTTTTAATAACTTTGTTGATAAGTTATTTATTCTATAAATGTATATTAAGTATCTTCTATGTGCCATGCACTACATTCTAAGCATTAGAGATACAACAGGAATGAAATGTACAAAAATTCTTGCCCTCAAAGTAGAGAAGACAGGTAATAAGCAATATGTACATATTTTCATGTATATGCATGCATGTGTCTAATATACATATGTAATAACTATATTATTTATTTTTCCATTTCCTTGAATCAGTACATGATTTGTATAGTTGGCTGCCAAGAGTTAATTAAACAGCCCTTCCAAATATTGGAACAAGAAAGTAGAACTTGGAATATGTTAGTGAATAGACTGCTTTGATAACTTACATGACAATAAAAATCAATTTTTAGTCAAACCCTAAATTGCTACAGAGAAAGAAACATGAGATAAGAAAATAATATATATGAAATTGTTGGGTGAGAGGATGTAATTAGATAAAATGGCTAGAAGAAAATTAGAATTCTCTTCCTTAACCAGAGTTTAGGTTAGGAGTTCCAAACTTGAGGTTCATTAAACTCATAGAAAGGATGTAATTGGTTTAAATAGCTCTGAAACACCTTCTAAAGTTAGATGCACGATTTTGTTTGTTTGTGTTCCTTGTCCCTCTCCTGATGGCCCTAAAGAGGAGTTCCATACCTTTCATGAGCTACTCAAAAAGCTTGTGGTAAATACACTTAAGATCTAGTTTCTTAGCAATTTTGAAGTACGCAATACAGTGTTGTTGCCATAATCACTAACGCTAAAGTGGTAATCATATTGCAATACATAAAGGTATCAAATTAACATGTTTTACACCTTAAACTTACACGACGTTATATGTCAATTATATCTCAATGTTTTAAAAGTCTTATTTAGAAGTATTCATTTAGGTAATAGTCATAGATCCAAATCACTCTCAGGGTGAGTTATGTTATTTTTACTTTAATGTGCTATATCTGATTGTATAGTAATCGTCTGTGAGGGATCCAACCATCTCCTCCCCCAGGAAGGTTTACACACACACACACACACACACACACACACACACACACACACACAAAGACAAAAACAAAAACAAAAACAAAACAAAAAAAACCCCGCATCTAACTAGTCTGTAGGGAGAGTTTACTAAATGTAGAGTTCTTAGGACATAAGAGATCTAACCTCTGCCCTAGAGGAAACACTGACACTTCAAAATAATTAAAACCCAATGTAATCAGTGCTAGAGTAATGTAATGAACAAGGAGTTATACATCTTTTCTTTATTCCATGCAGAAATGCTGACCTTATTTTTTTTCACAAGTTCTTATGCATACAATGTGTATAAGTATTATTTAGCCTCTCTTTATGGAGTCCATATTAGTCTTAGACACAATAGTAACCTACTTTTATAATGTCCCTTACTGCTTACAAAGTTTCTTTACGTATACTGCCTTATCTGGGATGAGGAAAGCAAGTTACAGAAAAGCTGGCCAAAAGTCACACAATTAAGAAAATGTTGTAACCAACAAAATTTCCACAAAATATATCATCCAAATCATAAATTTAAGAAATAAAAAAAAAATACTTCTGGGGTTATATAGTCAATTCTACTTATTTTTTTAAAAAATGCTTAATTACATTTTATTATTTCAGCATGTAAATATCCTGTGTATGGTAGCTTTAAATGGTTAAATGCCTGATGAATTCTGCTGCTAGAATTATGTGATCAAAACAGTTTTCATATCTATTTACTAAATGCTCTGTGGAAGAAGTACTACATTATTATTATTTAGGGTAGTTCCCCTTTTCATAGCTCTTGTTCTCAAATGCCTGCTGTCTATCTCTAGGATATTTTTATCCTGAAATCTCAGACATCTAAGGCACTGATTTCTTTTCTTTGATAGTTTTCTGAATATTTTCTTCCATCTAGCTTGGTCTGTTTTTAAACCTGCTACAATCACTATAAAGAGAGTCTTTAAACATATAATAATTTCTTTCTTAATAGCCTGTTCCATCACCCATTCTAGTATCTCATCCTACTTAATTACACTTAAGGGAATCTGACAATCTTTTGAGTTTAATATTATTATCAAAATACAGAGTTTTATTTATCCCGGGCTCTCTTTAGTTTTGTTGAGAATAGTGGTGGTAGAAAGAAGGCCACTAGGAAGATAGCCATGCTTTCTTCTAACGGAGACTCACCTAGTCTTATTTATTTTTCATTTTGCATTCTGCTGAATTTTACAGGCACCAGCAAGTACATCAGGAGGGAGTATTTGAATCTCAAGCAAACTTAGAAAAATCAAAGAGAAGAATGAAGATTCTTTAAAATGCTTTTACCAAGTTAATTTTTTTCCTTTCTATGTTTTTTTTTAATTCCAAGGGTAGCATTTATTTTTTGAAGAAGATCCTGTTTCCCTTTGAATTTAATACTGAATTGTGATGTTCAAAAAGATGTTCACACACAAAATTGATAACACAAAAATAATCCACCTAATCCAGTAATATTATCAGGTTACTTTAGGGTAATGATAATAATATTCAGCAATAATCATAGCATGCTATATGCCGACCACTGCACTAAATTGTTCTAATAATTATCTATTTAGTCTTTGCAACAAGCATCTGAGCTAGATAGTATTAGTCAAAGCTGTAATGCTTCAACTTCTGGAATTTCAGGTTTCCCAGTTGTAAGTGACCAAATCTAATCATAATGCTTCTTGAAACCAGAAAGAGCTGAAAATATGTATACAAACATTCCAGTCATCAGATATCATAGCATTTAACACCTTAAATATCCTCTATAAGTTTGTCAGCATTACCATAAAAAGTCTCACTTAATAGCAAGTAGTGGAAGAGGCATAGGAAGAGGGAAAGAAAGAAACTCAAGCAGACTCTGTGTTGAGCCAGAGCCCAATGTGGGGCTCAATCCTACAATCCTTAGATCATGACCTGAGCTGAAGTCAACAACTGGACACTAACAGTCCAGGTGCCCCCAGGGTTCATTCTTAATTTCAAAATTTGAAAAAATTTAGTGGCACTAGTGATGTTCATGATATATTGTGAGAGAAAATTTACACTGTCATATGTGAAGTACTTTAACATAACCATCTCTGAGGTAATGGGATAGTAGAAAGTTTATTTGTATTTTCTAATTTTTATCTAACAAACATGGATTATTAATATTAAAATAGGTTTACGTATTTATTTATTTTAAGGAAAACTCTTCTAAGTAAGCAGAATCTAAGATACAAAAGAGTCAGCACAATGCAATTGTTACAAGAATGAATTCTGAAGCCAGACTGCCTGATTTTGAATTCTAGCTTTGCTATGTGACATGGGTTAGTTGCTTCACCTTTCTGTTTCTCTGTTGCTTTTTCACTGGGGCTAGTGAAACTATCTACCAGAAGATTATTATGCTGTTTAGATGAGATAAATTAAGTGCACATACTGTGTTGTACATAGCAATTGTATTATAAAATCAATTATCGTTATAAGATAAAAACAGTAAATGTGGTATGAATAAAGCCATAAAATGCATTTCTATTTCTTTCTCATCTATTCCCAAAGTAGCATCTTGCAAGATTGTCAAAATATCTGAGATGTCTGTCATTAATTCTGCATTATGTTGGTATAAGACGCTAAGTCTCTAGGAGACTCAGATGGATAATGCAAGTATTTCTAAGGAGAAAATATTTTACATTTCCCATGGTTTTATGCAGTGAAACTATACTGGGTTTGAAAAAGAAGTTTTAGACTTTAGTCCCCATGCTGCCTTTGTTCAGTGATGACAAGTCACCATCTCATGATGCTTCAATACTCTTATCACTCAGGAAAATAATTCCTACATCATGGAGTTATTTTAATATCATTTTATAGGTATTTACAAAGAAAAAATCTACAAAAATCTTATTAGCAATCATAAAACTGATGTAAATGTAAACACTAAAAAAGCATTCTCATTCCCAATTAGTTTTTTTTAATTACTAATAAACTAAATTTTAGTGAGGATATGGGGGGAAAGATACTTATTTATTCCTGATGGCAGTATCAATTTATTGCTACACCTGGTAGAGCATATTGGCAGCAGATGAAAAGTTGAAAATGCCTGTTAATTGCCCACCTAGCAATTCTACTTGGCTGAAAATTATGCATTAAGGAGCTATATCCAAGGATACCTACTACATCTCTCTATAAGAAACAGAAATACCCTACTTGTCCATCAATAGAATTTATAAGTATCCTATGTCTGATTCATATAATGGAATATTACACATGAGTTAAAACAAATGAACCGTACTGCAGATATCAAAATGGATTATTAAGCAATATTAAATGAAAGAAAAAAAGCAAATTACAAATAAGTAAAATATTGCCTTTCATGTAAAAATTGTACATAAAAACAATATTGTATCCTGTGTATGGACACATATTAGTAAAGTAGAAGTACAAAAACATACTAAGAAAGATCTACATCAATTTTGTGATTATAGATACTTCTGTAGATAGCTTTGCCAAATTATCCCTTGCTTGTAAAAGATTTTTGGTTTTGTTTGCTTTACTATGGATGGAATTAAATATTTTCAAATACATTTTTTTGACAATAATCATGATGATGATGCAATATTTTCCCCCTCTCCATTTACAGATGTGCTGAATTGCCTTAATATGTATTTCCCAAGGTTAAATGGCCCTCACTTTCCTATGTTAAGCTCCACTTGGTACTGATGGTAGCTGGGTATGTGTTCCAGTGATTGAACAATTGTAGCTTGTTTCTTTTGTTACGGGCTGTTGGCTTATATTTGCTAGTTTTTAGGAAATATTTTTTCCAACAAAATTAATAAGCAAATCAACTATGATTTTCCTTTCTCAAATCGCTCTTGTCTAGTCGTGGTAACATATTTATAAAGTGTTCCCTTTTTTTATTTTTCTACTTTGTGAAACGGTTTATGTAAAATGGTTACTTGTTCTTTGAATGATTGATAGCACCAGCATATGAAACTCCAGTTGAAAAGAAATAAGCAGGAAATACTCATTATTGTCTTATTACTATTAATATTGTTACTTATTTTTATTTCACTATTGTAAAATACTGCTTAGAATAAAATGAAATGAATACTAGATACATACAATAATATGGATGAATCTCAAATATACTTATGGTGAGTGGAAGAATAATTCCACAGCAGAGTACATACAATGAAATTTCATTTATATAAAATATACTATGGTGAGAAAAAAGTCAAGGAAGTTGTTTCTCCAGGGAATTTGGAGGATGAGTGGCAAGATCTATTGGGAAAGGTCATGAGAAAACTTTCTGAGATAATAGTAACATAATATTCTATATCCTAATAGGGGCTGGGTTTCACAGTTTTATGCATTTGCCAAAACTTGGCTTTAAAATTTATGGATTCCATTGTATGTAAAGTTAACAGAAAAAAGAAGCTGTAAAAATATTGAATTTTAGTCCATGATACTATATTCTGAAATATTTAGGGTGAAGTGTACTGATGCCTGTAATTTAGTTCAGCTTGCATCAAAAATAAAATGGAATGATGGACAGGGAGAAAAACGGATGGATGGATGGATATGTGGGAAAAAAATAAGATATGATATGGGGATATGAGTGTTTCCTGTTTACCTTTTCCATATTTTCAAAACCTTTTATAACGAAATGTTGAGGCTAAAAAACCTTTATATTTTTAAATGTTCACCACTAAGAACTTTAGTGCTAGCTTACTACTCTGCTTTCATCTATCTTTCTCTGTGTCTATCTCTGAAAAATCTTCTACCTTTATTCCAAAGATAGCTATATATTTAAAAAAAGATCTTGAGTTTTCAGTGCATGAAAAAAAAATCCATGGTTTGAGGAATTTTCAGAGCGTGATACTTCATTCTGCTACAGAAAGAATGATATTTATTCTTTTAAAATTTACTTATATTGCAAGCTATATTTGGTAAATTGATTATAAGATATTGTATTCTTGGAAGTTAATATAGCCATCCTCCACATTTTTAAAATTATGAACTCATCTTTGTAGTGTCCACTCACCCCTTCCACTGAGAAATTCTCTAGCAGGCTGGATTTTCAACATTTTTGTTGTGGTGGTTCTAATGTTTGCTGCTTCCAGACACCAAATATGTATCTCTGGTGTTTATGATAACATCTACATTAATCTGTATTATTTGTATAGTATAAAACCGATGTGAAATACCTGCCTTTGTATTTTTTTAAAGATTTTATTTATTTATTCATGAGAGACACAGAGAAAGAGAGGCAGAGACATAAGCAGAGGGAGAAGCAGGCTCCATGCAGGAAGCCTGATGTGGGAGTCTATCCCAGGATTCCAGGATCAAGCCCTGAGCCAAAGGCAGACGTTCACCTGCTGAGCCACCCAGGCGTCCCAAACCTACCTTTGTAGTTGATTTCTCTGGGGAGAAATTTTTTTTTTCACAAAAAAAGCAAGCAGAAATGGGTCTATTTAAAAAAATTATTTTATTTTATTTTATTTTATTTTATTTTATTTTATTTTATTTTATTTATTTTATTTTTCTATTTTTAGGTAGGCTCCATGCTCAGCCTGGAGTCCAACTTGGGGTGGAGCCCAACAAAGGGCATAGAACACAACCTGGTGCTTAAACTCATGACCCTGAAATCTAGATCTGACTCTGAGTCAGACTGAGACTGACCCAAGACTGAGACCCACCCAAGGATGGGTCTATTTTTATCACATAACTCTCTGACTGAAATGCAAGTCCTTCACGCATTAGACTTACTCCAGTTTCAATATCATCTCACCAACATGGGGACCCAAATCCCCATGCCTTTTTAATCAAACTCCTATGTTACTGGCAACCATTACTTTCCAAAGGGCAACATTGGTATCAGTTCTTGCCTTGACCACACCATGATTCAGTTCTCAATGCATCACTGGCATTTGATTGCTGGTCTTTGGGGGAGATCAACTATGCTCTAAAAATAATGTCATATATATAATTTTAGGAAGCTAGGCACTTCTAAATGCTTTTCATGTCACCTTCATCTGTCATCATTTCAGGGCTCCAATTCTCAGGTACCCTTTAACTAATTGCAACAAGGCCACTCATCCCAATCACTCTCCAGGAAATGCTTTGTTAAGGATATCACGTTGATGGATGCAATAGTCACTTTCTGCACTCATCTTACTTGACCACTAAGTACCTTTCAGTGGAGCGGACTACACCATCCTTCTTGAAACACTCTCATCTCTAGACCTTTGTGACATTCCTTCTCTTTGTCTGTCTTTCATTTTACTATAGCTCATCTTTCTAAATATCCTTTGCTAACTCTCTCTATTCCATTTCTGAATGCTGCACGGCCCTAGGACTCAGTCTGATAGATTTTATTTTTCTTTGTCTGCATTCTCACTAGTTTTTAAATATGCTAGCTTGCACATTTCATATGTAGCCTTGATCTCTCCTTTAGACCCAACTGATATCCAACTAAATAATTTACACATCCAAATTTACTACAGCTATGACCTTAACTTAAGGAACCCAAAGCCTATCAGTTTACATTCTCACTACAACGTTTGGTGCCTGTGTGCTCCCAATCTCAGTATATCACAATCTTTTAAGAGTCATTCTTAATTCTCGATTTTCCCATATATTTCACACTGCCATATATTCATCCACTGCCATATCCTTCTCACCCACCTTCAAAATATTGTATGTCCAGAACCACGCACTTCTCATCTTTACAGACATCAGACTGGTCTAGGTATTACAACTTTTATCTGAATTGTTACAATGGTTTCCTTTAATCAACCATCCACATAAGAAAAAGAATGAGTATTTAAATCAGAAAACCAGGTTATACTATCTCAATGTTTTAAGCCTTTTAATCATTATTTTATGACTTTAGAAGAAAATATATGACCTACTCAGTACTCTAATTTCATGTCATGCTTTACCTCCTCCCTCTTCTTTGATGATCTTCCAGCTATACTGGTCTTACATTCCAAGAACATGCCTAGCCATATACATTTCCAGTTATCACCTCGGGAGACAGCATTACCTCTGGTTGAGAACCAAAGAAATGGCTAGTAGATTCTCTAGGGGAAAAGGAATTTTGTCTCTCTAAACACCCTGTTATGGTTGATAATATTACATACATGTAAGAAGATATGGAGGTTCAGGAAAAGGAAATAGTTTGCCTAATAAGCAGTTAATGAAGCATCAAATGAGGATTTTCAGGACTTACATACCTCTGCACAAATGCCCATAATATGGAGCAAAGTAATGTTAAGAACCATAGGTGTTGCAATGAGTGAGATAACATCTGCTTCTAGGATTCAGGCAAGGCTTCTTAGAAAAGGAGGAATTTAACCTGAGGCTTGAAAAAGAGTTAAAAGTTTAGCCAATAGAAGCAGAATCCAGGCAGAGGGCATATCACCAACAAAATCATATGATTTTCTATATACTTTATATATATTTTATAAAATCATATATCATATATAAAATCATATGATTTCCTAAAGGCCATCCCTACATATCATATACACACCCATATATATACACATATACATATCTGTACACATTTATATACATATACAAATATACATGTATAGGGAAGGCCATAGTAGGAATATCCTACCATATATATGTTGCACACACACACACACATATATGAAAATCCATCCCTACATATTTTATATATACATACACACATATACATATATATGAAAGTCCATAGTATGTTCTGAGAACAATAAACAATCCAATTTAACGATTGCTTGTGGTGGAGTACTGGAAGCTTTTTGGAAACACAGGTTAGGACAATATAATGGAAAACCTTAAGGTATTTGTACTTGCATCACCAGCCCACAATCAATAGACTTACTGAATGGAAGAATCAAAGGAGAAAACAATTAGTCAACTTTTGACCATTATTCACTGAAAGTCCCCAAGGAACAGTCTAGCTTTCCTCCTCTTATAAATGAAGACGATAGGAGGTCTGGCTCTGAATTCAGGCAATATATTTCAATTCATGTTTACTCTTGCTGTGTAATTCTGAGCAGTTTATGTAAGCTCTTGTCACTCTTGGCCTCCTTATCTGTGAGATGGCATTCACAAGAATTTTATAGTCTGATGGAGCATAGATATCAGTCAATAAATTACAACTATTGTCATAAATATTATTAGGTTATTTGTTTGTTGGAGAACAAGCTGCTTTACGTGGCATAATTCATTAATGCTTTTGGGTGTGTGGTGCGCAGGAGAATCTTAGGTTCTACATACGAATTCTGTGATGCTGTCTCAGAGAATAATGAGACACTGCCAACAATCGAGACTTACTACCGTGCATATGTGTGCGTGTGAACATATGTATTGAAGTTCTAGCTATCAGCTCACTGCAGAACATTCTGGCTTTTTGATGCTTTTGAGGGATTTCTGAGTTGAAATATACCAACAAAAATTTCAGAGTTTCCATTTCAACTGTGAAATAGTCCCAATACAACGTTCCCTACACATTGCCTTCCCTGAACCTTCTTGACAACCATTAGGAGCACTAGCGAAATAAAATTAGCTCTTTGGATCTTTTCCACAGCCCTGCATATTAGGCCAGATGTTTTATGCTAAGCTATTTTAAGACATAAGAAGTAAATCAGAAGCCTAATTAATTGCTTACTAAACTCTGGCTAAGGTTTTTTTTGGTTTTTTTTTTGTTTTTTTTAAGATTTATTTATTTATTTATTTATTTATTTATTTATTTATTTATTCATTCATTCATTCATGATAGACACAGAGAGAGAGAGAGAGGCAGAGACACAGGAGGAGGGAGAAGCAGGCTCCATGCCGGGAGCCCGACGTGGGACTCCAGGATGGCGCCCTGGGCCAAAGGCAGGTGCTAAACCGCTGAGCCACCCAGGGATCCCCTGGCTAAGTATTTTTGAAAGCTTTCTTCACCAACCAACTTTAGGGACTGAACTCTCTAGATTATATTCATTGTCCAAATTCCACTTTATTTTTTTTGTCCAATAATACTGGGCTAGGTTCTCCTTGGATTATGAAATAAGGAATTATTAAACCTAGATTATAGGCTATGCATTTTGGTTAAAAATCTTCATGTCCCTTATGTAAAACTCAAATATTCCCTAAAAGTCCAATGAGATTAATTGACTTAGAATATTTAGAGTAAGAATAATAAAAAATATGGTGACTTCATTTGTTCCTAGTTCTGTTTTAAGCACTTCAGGTGGTCATGAGGCTAATGAGCTCTAGAGCTAAATTTCAAACACAAATATGCTTAACCTCCCTGGACCACACAGATTCTCTGTGTTTTCAAGTAAACTTCATTTAATCTTTCTTTTAAAATCAAGATATTAGTATTTACCTCCCAGTGGGTATTTGAAGACTATCTAAGAAAATAAATATGAACAAAGAACTACAAAGCATGACCTATATTAAAAAGTCAATAAATGATTACTTATTTATTTATTTGTTAACTGCCAAATACTATACAAATAGAAGATACTGATAATTAGGCCAATGCCTCAAAAACTACTTATTAACTAAGGACTAAGCCACTATTTATTGGAGTTCACTGTGCTAGGTGCTTGGCCCTTGTTGTCTAAATCCTGCAAAATGAATGTTATTACCTTTCTTCAGATAAAGAAATTGAGTCTCAGAGAAGAAAATGCCAGCCCTTACACATTGTCATTGGGACTTACCAGGGTCTACCTTGCTGCAAAGTTGTTGCCTTCCCATATCTGTATGACGTCCCTTCTTTTACAACCAGGGCTTAACCTGACAAGCTGATTCAAAGATTTTTTTGTACTGTACGAGGCTAGGTTTAGTACAGCTTGCCCTTCACTGTTTTAAGAGCTGCCTTTCTGTCCTGCATTGAGTATCATTGAGTTGAACCCAGTAAGAAACAAAAATAGAGCAGGAAAAAAATAGAGCGGGAAATATGTCCTTTTTATTATATCAATGAGTTATATATATGTGGTTGGCAGTTGGTGGAGAGAAATATCCTTAGAAAACAGGGTGATTGCTTCAAGGGTTCTGACACTCAACCAGTTAATAGAAGTCACATCAAATATACAAGTAATTAAGGATGCTTTTCTAAATATTTCTCTTGAAAAATGACTTATTGACTCACATTGTTTCTGTATTTTTCCAGTGCTATCTATCTTCATATACTGAATGGCCCAGTGGATAGTTAGATTAGCACTCCTTCCCATGTGCACCCCAAATACCTTATATTTCTCTCATTGCAGCACTTATCACACTATTAGAAATGTCTTCCTATTTGTCTAAATCAACCTCTATAATTTAAGCTCTGCAAAAGCAGTGTCAATGTGTGTATTATTTATATTGTATACCTAGGAAATCATGTTTTGTAACTCTTCTTCATTTTTTGAAATAAATAAGAATAGTCAACAATTTCTGAGAACCCCAAATGATGTTGGCATAATGGTGTTTCTTGATTCACACCTACTAAACCCAGGTCATTGATGCTTGTGTTTCTCACATGATGAGCTACTTCCACCTAACAAACTATAGCTACATCCACAGTAATATTAAGGAGAGCATTCTATATCCCAATAGTCACATATAAAGTTATCCTTCTTTTATCTTTTACATATATTGGGTGAAAGTAATAATCATTCCTAAATGAGTAGACTTCAGATACATCCAACCAGTTGTAATCCAAAGGCTTGAATGTATACTAAGAAAATCCCATACCTTTAAATTTCCTCCTAATACAGTGTCCTAGAATTCATCTTTGCTGCCATGCTGCAATAGAGACAAGAGTCTTCAAAAGAAAGAAAACAGTAGATCAAGATAGAAGAGAAAGGGAGAGAACCATAACATTCTTGAACCTATAGAACAGCCATACCTGGATCCAGAAAGCCACATGAAGTTTTTTTTTTAAACTAGTTATGAGAAAAACTCTTTTTTCCCATGCTTAGATTAGTTCAATTAGATTTATATCACTTGCAAGCAGAAAGTATAAACTAAATCTCCTGGCTCTTTTCCTTCTGATCAACAATAAAATGCTGACTAGCTCTTCAAACTTGGGTCTCTCTCTCTCTCTCTCTTGGACTTAGTTAAATATGAGATCCTGTCAAAGATAAAACGCATTTATTAAACTCATTACAATATTGAGGCCAAAGAAGACAAACAGATCAGCAACAATGGCTTCTAGCATCAAGGAGTTTCCAACTAGAGAAGAAAGGCAGACTTCCATGTATAAATTAACCAGAGAAATATATAAGAAATTCATGGGACAGTATTATAGATTTTGATGAATGTATTAATAGGAAGAGTGTCCATTGTTCAATGCTCAGGAAGAGCAGTGAGCTCCTCATCTTGTAAACACATCTCTCCATCTGGTCCTTATCACATGATAGTCATCTATAAGAAATAAAGCCTTTTTTCTCACTAAAAAGTCAAAATACCTCAAGATAAAGATGTCATCTAGTTTTAGAATTTAATTGTATTTTAGAGCAAGATTAGGAAACAGGTTTTCTCTTCAGCACTAACTATGAGCAATTGATACATTTTACCTGATGCATTCAATTGAAAAGGATTTTGATGACACAGCCAGCATGGTGATAAAAATTATCAAGATTGATGATAATGTCTGGAAATGAGTAACAATGGTTAGGATACTATTTGTTATTCTTCCCTTGGTGTGAATATATTTGTCAACTCCTTTCCTGAGAGCAAGTTTTGATTAATGAAGTGGCAAAGAGTAGGAAGCCACTCAAGACAGAGAATCCTAAAAGGGGAGGAGAAAGTGAATAAGTTAAAGTATATGGGTAAAGAACAACTTTATTTCATAATTTTTCCTTAGGCAAAATACTTGCCTTAATTCAGAAAAGGAAAATAATTCCTTTAAAAAGGAAAACAAATTAAAGGTATAAATATACAAAGAAGTTATATAAAAAGAACTACTCTATTAACATTAATTTATATTATAGTTATATTTCCAACTATAAAAGAATGCATGTGGTCAACTTTACCATATTATTTCCTCCTCATTCTCAATCTTTCCCATTCTAATTTTTTGGTAAGTTTGTACCTTCCCTCTTTTTTAACATCTTGTGAGCCTTCTGAAAAAAAGCTTAAGTATAGACTGTTCCTGGTCAGAAAAAATTCCGCCAACCAACCTGGCTTCCAAAGTAGAAAACCAAGAATTAACAAACTCTAACTTATAGGTATAAAGAAAAAGTAACATAGATCAGGACACATATTTGAATATAGCTATTTCATTGTAGTGCTGCATTTCTTTTTTTTTTTTTTTTTTTGGCCAATAATTTCAACCTTTAAAATATAAGTCATGTAGCTTCATCTTTGAAACACAATTCCTTGTTGAGAGACACATGAAAATTATAAAAGGAAAATATCTGATGAACTAATCAGAACAATTTTTGTGATTAATTTTGTAAAGATAAAATCATTACTCCCAATCAGCTTTTCAAGTCAACAATTAATCACCTTATAACCTGTGCATTTTTGTCTACCACAGGGATGAGATAAAAGTTTAATGTAGAACAATTACATACCTATGTAAACCTGTATAAAAATGCTTTTCCTATGACAGAAAGCATATATTTTTGAAAGATATAGTTTTAGGAAATAAGTATAATAAAAAATATGTCAATTACATCTTTCTAAGATCCTCTTCTGTAGCACCTTGCCAAAAAATCAATACATCACAAGTTCTGAATTATTTTATTCATATGTATTCCATATATACCTTGCCAGTGAATGCTAAACACATCTTATCAAATCATTCTTTCCAGCCCTCCCTCATTAAAACTAAAAATATTAAGATGGGGTAATTATTATTGTATTATATTAATACAAGTGATGATAATAAAGGGACCAAGAACTATATCCAGCATCAAATTAAATTGTTTTATTTGTCCATAATTAAAATAAAATTGACATAGATATAATATTTAGGAATACTGAATTTTTTAGATAAAAATTTAATTGCTTATGTAGCTTATTATGATTCTCTTTAGTACCTTCATACATAAAAAGTACATATATTTAGATATAGTATCCTCTTAATTTTTTATATGACCATCCCTGGTGAAGCCAGTTTTAACTTTAATATATATATGTAATATTATATATATATTACACATATATTAATATATATACACATATATTATTCATATGTTCATTAAGTTAAAAAAATATTGATTACCCACTCTTTATGCCAGGTACCTTTTAGACTCAGGAAATACAGCAAAAATTAAAGAAAGTCCTATTCTACAGAGCTTTACTTTCTTTTCTTTTTTTTTTAAAGATTTTATTTATTTATTCATGAGAGACACAGAGAGGGAGAGAGAGAGAGAGAGAGAGAGAGGCAGAGACATAGGCAGAGGGAGAAGAAGGCTCCGTGCAGGGATCCTGATGCAGTGCTTGATCCCAGGACTCCAGGATCATGCCCTGGGCCAAAGGCAGGCACTAAACCACTGAGCCACCCAGGGATCTCCAGTGCTTTACTTTCAACTGTATATAATGACAATAATATTGTGTAAAATTTTGATAAGTGCTCTTAAGAAAACAATTTTAAAGCCAATAATATTGATTTGGTTTTAAGAGGAACGATGGAATTAGGGAAGAGCTCCTTGAGGAGGCTAGACCCAAATGAAGTTAGGGGTAATCCATAACAAGATCTAGGGTAAGAATATTGCAGATAATTAGTAAAGAAATGATAAGAACACTATGCTTTTTCTATTTAAGGTAAAAAAAATATATAAAGATAAAAATAAAGATGCTAGGTTAATAATAATAATAATAATTTCCATAATAATATGGAGAAGGTTAGAATGACACAAGGCAGCCCTATACAGTCATGTAAGACTAGAAAAATTATGGAAAAGTGTTATTATTTTCTTCTGAACATGAAAGGAAGATATTAGATTTAATATTTTTAGGGGTGCCTGGGCAGTGCAGTCTTGTTAAGCATCTGACTCCTGGTTTTGGCTTAGGTCATAGTCTCAGTGTCCTAGGATGCAGCCCCGTAGCAGGCTCCATGCTCAGTGTGGAGTCTGTTTGCAATTCTCTCTCTCCCTCTTTCTTTATCCCTCCTACTCATGCTGTGTGTATCTCTCTCCTTCTCTGACATAAAGAAATAAAATCTTAAAATAAAATAAAATATATCACATTGGCTATTTGGTGGACCAGTTAAGAGGCTACTGCTGTACTAAGAGCAATACTCATGAAGACATGATAGTGGTATATGGATCAGTGAAATAGTGAAGAAAGTCATGAAAAGCAGTAAAATTTAAAATATATATAAATACATATTGTTAATTAAAAAAGCAACTGGAATATGCCAACTTTCTGAAGAAGAAAATTAAACACAAAAATACTCATGTGTATCTAGTTATCAATTCAGAAAGGATAAAATAGTAGATGTAAATCCAACTGTATCAATAATAATACTAAATACAGATGAATTAAATGATCAAATGAAAAAGAAAAGATTGTCAGACAATAAAAACAAATAAGCAAACGATAATAGCCAACTCAGTGACCTCTTTAGGAAAGATGCCAAAAAAGGCAAACACCAAAACCCTATTAGAAAAATTATTAGGCTGTATAACTAACCAGGATCAAATTTTCAATGGAGGCTTTTTCAATGGAGAAACCAAGAGATGCTGCCTCAGTATAATCTTTTATTAAACCTAGACATCTTTGGGCCTTTGGATCTTTTTTAAAATCTCTTGAACATTTTTAAATAGAAATAAATTATGGCAAAACAAACAAACAAACAAACCATGACAAAACTTTCTCAATATAAGGCAAATTTTACTTTCAAAATACAAAAGATTGAATGGAAAAGATGGAAAAAAATGGTACTCTAAGCAAACAACTACCTTAAGAGATCTGAGTGGCTATACTAGTATCAGAAAAAAAATGTATACTTTACAACAAAAGAAAGATATTACTAGAAACAAACATGGATATTTTATTTTGTTAAAAAGTGAATTCTTAAGTACTTTTATAATTATAAATGAATATGTGCCTAATAACACCAAATGCATATGAAGCAAAAACTGAGAGAAATGAGAAATGACAAATCACAGCAGTAGTTAGAGATTTTAACATCACACTCCCAATAATGGATGAAAACAGTGAGGCTGAATATCAACAATGCTGTAGAGGATTTGATACCTCTGCACCAAAGAGACAGCAGATATCTACAGAACACTCCCACAAATCAGTAGAATTCATATCTCCTCAAGAACACAAGGGACATTCACCAAGTTAGATCATGTTCTAGACCATAAAACATGCCTCAGTTCATTTAAGGGGCTTGAATTTATATAAAGAATGTTCTCTGACAACAGTAGAATTAAAAGTAAATAATAGAAGAAAACTTGAGAAATTAATAAGTATATGGGAAATTAAGCAACACACTATGTAATAACTACAAAAGAAAAAAAGCACAATGGAAATTAAAAAATACTTTGAGATAAATGTGCACAAAAATTCACATTTTTCACACTTAGAGGGGAATTTATATCTGCTACTTATATTTAAAAAGCAAAAAGATCTTAGGGAAATAATCAACCTTCTAACTTAAGAAACCAAAAGAGAAAGGGAGAGAGAAAAAAAAAAATTAAACCTAACACAGGAAGAAATGATACAATAAATCCTTCAGTGAAAGAAAACTTATTAGAGAAAAGAAAAACAATAGAAAAAATCAATAAAACAAAAGTTTTTTTCTTTAAAAAGATTGATAACATTGACAAACTAGCTAGACTAATTAAGAAAAAAAAGAAAGACTAACATTATTAAAGTCAGAAATAGAAGAGGGGACATCACTACTGACTTTGCAGATATACTTAAAGGGAATATCATGAAATATATGGCAACCAGCTAAATAGCCTGGAAGAATTAACAGATTTCTTTTTTTTAATTTTTAAAATTTTTAAAACAAATTTCTTTATAAAAAAAATCCAAACCAGTAACAATATATGAGTGTTCTCCTTTCTTCATTATCTTGCTAACACCTGTTTCCTGGATTATTGATTCTAGCCATTCTGATAGGTGTGATACCTCATCATAGCCTTGATTTGCATTTCCCCGAAGATGAATGATGAGCATCTTTTCATGTGTCTGTTTGCCATACATGTCTGTATGTCTTCTTTGGAGAAATGTCTATTCATGTCTTCTGCCCATTTTTTAATTGGATTTTTCATTTTGGGGGTGTTGAATTTTATAAGTTCTTCATATATTTTGGATACTAGCCCTTTATCAGGTATGTCATTTGCAAATATCTTCTCCCATTATTGTCAATAAGTTGCCTTTTAGTTTTGTTGATTATTTACTTTGCTATGCAGGAGCTTTCTATTTTGATGAAGTCTCAATAGTTTATTTTTGCTTTTGTTTCCCTTGCCTCAGGAGACATATCTAGAAAGGAGTTGCTATGGCCAATGTCGAATAGGGGTTCTCCTCTAAGATTTTTATGATTTCAAGTATCATGTTTAGGTCTTTAATTCATTTTGCATTTATTTTTGTGTTTGGTATAAGAACATGATTCAGTTTCATTCTTTTGTATGTTGCTGTCCAGTTTTCCCAACACCATTTTTGAGGATACTGTCTTCTGCCCATTGGATATTCTTTCTGGTTTTGTTGGAGATAAATTGACCGTATAGTTGTAAGTTTATGTTCTATTGATCTATGTCTCTATTTTTGTGCCAGTATCATATTGTTTTGATCACTACAACTTTTCATTATAATTTGAAGTCCAGAATTGTAATACTTCACATTTTCCTTTTCTTTTTCAGGATTTTTTTTCTTTTTCTTTTCTTTTTTTTTTTTTTTTGGCCATTTGTGGTCTTGTGGTTCTAAATAAATTTCAGGACTCTTTGTTCTAGCTCTGTGAAAAATGCTGTTCGTATTTTGATAGGAGTTTTCTTAAATGTGTAGATTGCAAACCGGTACAGCCATTATGGAAAACAGTATGGAGGATCCTCAAAAAAAGTTAAAAATAGAACTATCTTACAATCCAGCAATTGCACTACTAGGTATTTACCCAAAGGATATAAAAATACTAATTCAATACATGCACCCTGATGTTTATAGTAACATTATATACAATCACCAAATTATGAAGACAGCACTATATATATATGTATATATATATATACACCATTCCACTATATATAATATAGTATATATATATTATATTCCACTATATATAATATATAATTTCACTATATAAATACCATTCCACTATATATAATATTATTCAGCCATAAAAAGAATGAAATCTTGCCATTTGCAATGACGAGGATGGAGCTAGAGAGTATTATGCTAAGTGCAATAAGTAAGAGAAAGAGGAATACCATATGATTTCACTCATATGTGGAACTTAAACAAAACAAATGATCAAAGGGGAAAAAAGAGAGGCAAACCAAGAAAGAAACTCTTAAATATAGAGAACAAACTGATGGTCACCAGAAGGGAGACAGGTGGGGGCATGAGTTAAATTGTTGATGGGAATGAAGGAGTGTACTTGCTGTGATGAGTACAGGGTATTGTATGGAAGTGGTGAATCACTATATTGTATACCTGAAACTAATATTGTACTGTATGTTAACTGACTGGAATTCAAGTAAAAACTTAAACCCCATAAACTACTGAAACTGACTCAAGAAGAAACAGAAAGTCTGAATAGATGTATAATGATAAACATATTGAATTAGCAATTTAAAATTTTCTACAAAGCTAAGCTCAGGCTGACATGGCTTCCCTGCTGAATTTTATAATCACTCAAAGAATCACTTCTCTAAAAACTCTTTCAAAATGTACAAAAATAGCTGGAAACACTTCTCAATTCACTTTTTTAAAAAAGATTTTAATTATTTGAGAGAGAGAACATGAGAGAGAGATCTTGAGCAGTGGGGAGGGGTGAAGGGAGAAGCAGGCTCTTCACTGAGCAGGAAGCCTGATACATAACTCAATCCCAGGACCCTGGGATCATGACCTGAGCCAGATGCTTAGCAGACTGAGCCACCCAGGTGCCTTCAACTCACTTTATGAAGCTCACAAACCTAATCCAGTTACATAGAAAATTTGATGGAAATTAAAAAGAATACTTTGAGATCAATGAAAAATAATCTCAAATACCACAACTGGATCAAAAATGATCCATATACCACAACTTGTGGGATGCAATAAAAAGCAGTATACTATAAGCAAGTAGGACTTATCCCTGGAATGCCAAGTTGGTTTATCATCCCAAAATTGATTTATTCAATAAATCATATCAATAGAACAAGGGGAAGAAATACAATAATCTCAAAAGTTACAGTAGCGTTTGATAAAATGAAAATCTTTTCATGATAAAAACACTAAAAAATAAATAAATGGAAGGGAAGAGTATTTATAAACACCCACTGCTAACATCATACTTAATGGTGAAAGCCTAATGCTTTTCCAAAAGATCAGAAAGAAGACAAGAATGTCTGCTTTTTTCACTTCTATTAAACATGTAACTTGTGTTTCCAGTCAGGGCAATTTAACATGAAACAAAAATAAGAGGCATCATTAATAAAAAGGAAGAAGTAAAAACATTTCTATTTGCAGATAACATGATCTTGTATTTAAAAAATCCTAAGGAATCCACAATATAAGTTAAACATATTTAAACTAATAAACAAGTTGAGCAAGGATAAAAGATCAATATGTAAAAATCAATTTCTTTCTATACATTATCTATTAACAACTGATTTTTTTTACAGAAATTAATTGGCCATTTATAAAATTCATATGCCAATACAGGGAACCCAGAACAGGCCAATCAATCTTAGAAAAGAAGAAAATGTTGGAAAACTCACACATCCTTGTGTTAAAACTTACTACAAAGTTATAGTAATTAAGATACTGTAATACTATGGTTGTCCAAGACCGGGAAGAGCAGTTGGGGAGTTACTGCTAATAGGTATGTAATATTTTTCAAGGAAGATAAAAATATTCTAAAATTAAATAACAGTAACATTTTCAAAATTCTGTGAATATACTAAGAGCCATTTCAATGTATGCTTTAAATTGTACGGTATGTAAATTACAACTCAGTAAATCTGTTAAAAATTTTAAAAATTATGCCTATATTTGTTCATTAATACATAAGGAAATGGAGGAGAGGGAAGCCAGAGCATAAAGAGATTGATTACCTATCAGGAGCTGGCAATAACTGTGAAGAAAGGACAGGAGAGTGGGGATAAGAATGACTTATCCAAATATACCATTTTGTATATATGATTTTTGGAATCATGTTAATACTTCACATACTCATAACAAAAATGAATAAAATAAACAATGATAAGGGGACATTCTAAAGTGGAATACAAAAAGGAGCAAATAACATGAATTATATTTCAAATAAATTATGGAAACATGCTTACATGTGTGGAGGGAAGAATTAATCCAAATAACTTTTGAGGACAGTATTTGAACTATAATGTCTACGTTCAAGACACCAAAACTGAAAATAACATTTTTAACAGACTTCATCTTCAAAGTTGTGGCTTAGCAATTTCTAAACTACTCTCTCTGTCTTAGAGGACTAAAATAATAAATATATTGTGAAAATAGAAAAGGTTTCTCATTGACAGAGAAGTAAATTACAAATATAGGAAATCAAAAGAATAGAAGAAATCCTGTGATTTTGCACATGTGAATGCATGATTTTAACAGGAGACAGATGATAGATGATAATGGATGAATGGATGGATGGAGGGATGGAATGACAGAGGGATGGATAGATCATAGATAGATGATAGATGATAGATAGATAGATGATAGATAGATAGATAGATAGATAGATAGATAGATAGATAGATGATAGATAGATAGATAGATAGATAGATAGATAGATAGATAGATAGATAATAGATAGATAAAGACTCCCTAACTCTGTCTGCTGCAATGGAAAAGAAACAGACATCCTACTAGCCATGAGGACACCTAATGCCCAGATCTTGCTTTATAAATGCAATTCTCAATTAAAAGGAAATGACGTATCAGATAAAGGGCTAGTTTCCAAGATCTATAAAGAACTTATTGAACTCAACACCAAAGAAACAAACAATCCAATCATGAAATGGGCAAAAGACATGAACAGAAATCTCACAGAGGAAGACATAGACATGGCCAACATGCACATGAGAAAATGCTCTGCATCACTTGCCATCAGGGAAATACAAATCAAAACCACAATGAGATACCACCTCACACCAGTGAGAATGGGGAACATTAACAAGGCAGGAAACCACAAATGTTGGAGAGGATGCAGAGAAAAGGGAACCCTCTTACACTGTTGGTCGGAATGGTGCAGCCACTCTGGAAAACAGTGGAGGTTCCTCAAAGAGTTAAAAATAGATCTGCCCTAGGACCCAGCAATTGCACTGCTGGCGATTTACCCCAAAGATGCAGATGCAATGAAACGCTGGGACACCTGCACCCCGATGTTTCTAGCAGCGATGTCCACAATAGCCAAACTGTGGAAGGAGCCTCGGTGTCCATCAAAAGATGAATGGATAAAGAAGATGTGGTTTATGTATACAATGGAATATTACTCAGCCATTAGAAATGACAAATACCCACCATTTGCTTCAACGTGGATGGAACTGGAGGTTATTATGCTGAGTGAAGTAAGTCAATCGGAGAAGGACAAACATTATATGGTCTCATTCATTTGGGGAATATAAATAATAGTGAAAGGGAATAGAAGGGAAGGGAGAAGAAATGGGTAGGAAACATCAGAAAGGGAGACAGAACATGAAGACTCCTAACTCTGGGAAATGAACTAGGGGTGGTGGAAGGGAAGGAGGGCGGGGGGTGGGGGTGAATGGGTGATGGGCACTGAGGTGGGCACTAGACAGGATGAGCACTGGGTGTTATTCTGTATGTTGCTAAATTGAACACCAATAAAAAATAAATTTCTTATTAAAGAATAAATAAATAAATAAATAAATAAATGAATAAATAAATAAATAAATAAATAAAACTAAAAGGAACCAGGTGCTTTGGTGCGCCTGGGTGGCTCAGTCGGTTAAGCAACCAACTCTTGATTTCAGCTCAGGTCATAATCTCAGAGTCATGGAGCCCCATATGGGACTCCATGCTGAACATGGAGCCTACTGAAGATTCTCTCTCTCTCCCCCTCTCCCTCTGCCCCTCCCCTCCCCAAAGCTCACTCTCTCTCTCTCTAAAAAAAAAGGAAGGAAAGAAGGAAGGAAGGAAGGAAGGAAGGAAGGAAGGTGAAAAAAGAACCAAGGTGCCTCTAAGAAATAGCTGATTCCAGGACTGGGACATACAAATTATAAAATTAGCCTAGAAATTTTTGTGTGCCATAAAATAAGAAAACACTAAAAGATTGATAGGGAATTTTCAAAGGTCACCACAGACAGTTTGAAGGGACTATCACAGGTCAATTTGGGACGGTATGAACATTAAGGCAATTATAATAAAGGATAATAATCTATTGAATAAAATAATAATTCCTTAACCCCCCGACCAAAATCAATCAATTAATCAATGTAGGTAAGCTCTTCCTTGTAGTAGAAAGCTAATAGAGATAGAAAAAAAGGTTTGCCATTTGGCAACTATATTTATTTCTTTTTGTTACTATAATAAATTACCACAAACTTGATGGCTTAAAACAATGTAAATGTATTATCTTACAGTCTTATAAGTCAGAGGTCTGACAGGGGTAACTCTGAGCTAACCCAATGAGTCTGGAAGGTTGGATTTTTCTGAAGACTCTTGGAAAAGAATCTTTTTTTTTTCTTTTTCCAGATTTCAGATTCAGTCATTTCTCTTCTCATAGCCCTTCTCTTCCATCTTCAAAGCTATCAAAAGTGTATCAGTTACTTCTCACATGTCTAACAGGACCTTTCCCAGTCCTAGGTCCTTGTGACTGACTCTGTTCTTTCTCACTCATCCACTTTTAAGGACTCTTCTGATTAATTTCAGTCCACTCACATAATCCAGATAATTCTCCCTAACTTAAGGTCAGCTGATTAACAACCTTCATTTGCCTTTGCCATGTTTCCTAATATATACATAGGTTCCAGGGGTTTCGATATGAACTTCATGGAGATGGGGACATTATTCCCCCTGCCACAAAAAACATTGTAATAGTTGATGCCAGGCAAGAATCATTATCAATGGATGTTAAAACTAGTGGGAGAAAGTTTTTGGAGTAACAACATATTTATATATCTCCTCTCAATATATTTACTAATTACACAGTAGAACTATAGTATCTTTATAATGAAGTAACTTGAGAGACACATTACCCCAATTAACATAACCAGCAATGGGACATATGAGCATCATTGCCTTTGTTTATAGAAAACAGACTGAAGTATTTAGGGTTAAAATGGCATGTGCCTTCAACTTACTTTCAATCAGTAAAGAAAAAAATAATTATGCATATTATATATACAATACAATGTGGTATATGATATTTACATTTGTGAAATCTAAGAGGATATATATTCTTGCAATATTTACACAACTCTGAGATTGTATTTCAACAAAAAGTAGAAAGGGAGGGCATCTGGGTGGTTCAGTCAGTTAAGCATACAACTCGTGATTTTGGCTCATGTCATGACCTCAAGGTCATGAGACTGAGCCCTGCCTGGACTCTGAGGTGAGCTAAAGTCTGTTTAGGATTCTCTCTCCCACTCCCTCTGTCCCTAACCTCCCCCCATTCCCACCACTGTTTTTTGAACAAAAAGGAAAAAATGGAATATATTTAGAGTGTACAGTTGAAAGGACTGTATGACTACTAGATTAGATATGTGATTAAAGAAATAATCAGGAACCTAAAGTTTATGTAAATAACAGTACATTTATTGAGACTGAAAATACTGAAAGTGAGGCATGTTTGGAGGAAAAGTCAAATATTGGAATCTTCAGTATGTAGGTGATATTTAAAACCACTGGACTCAGTGAGACCATTTAACCACAGTTTACAAAAGCAGATGAAAAATAATTGAGAACTGAGTTTTAGGGACTCGGGGCAATAAAAAGATTAGAAATTTGAAGAAGAGCAATGGCTCCTACCGAGAGATTGGATGGCCAAGAGAAGAAAATATGAGAGGATAGTACCCTGTAAGCCTGAGAATAATTTTTCCCCCGAATAATTTTTTTGAACAACAATGTTAAATGTTACTAAGAAAGTGAGTAAAATGAAGACTAAGATTAACTACTGGACTTGGTGATACTGCATTTCTTGATGACCTTGACAAATGAGATTTCAAGGAAGTAGTGAAGTTGAAAGACTAATTGATGTTGGGCCCAAGAGAGAAAGTATGGAAATTGAAAAATTAGAAGCAGAAAAGGAAGAGAATATTTCAAGATTTGCTATGAAGGAGAACAGACATGAAGCAGTAGTTACAGGGAACAGTGAATTAAAGGAACATTTTGTCTTGCTTTGTTTTTATGTTGGGTGTTACTTAAACAATTATTACCATGATGGCAGTGATCAAGTAGAGGCAGACCATTGATAAAGCAGGATGGAAGGAGATACCTGGGGCAAAGTCCTGCTGTGGGTGATGAGGATTAGATCCAATGCAGAAGGGAGAGGTTCGAACTGGACAGGAACAGTTCAACTCTTCTAACAGGAAGGAAAGCAGAGTTTGTAGAAACAGTTGTAATTAGGTTAGCATTTCTGGTGGTGAGAAATTAGATTATCCTCTGATTGTTTGTATTTTTCTCTGTGGAATTGGAAAAAAAAAAACTAGATGTGCTGTTAAGAAATTAAAAAATAAAGAAGTTTGAGAAGCCAGAATAAAGTGTAAAAAGCAGACAATAAATTGGGTAGTGAAATTCAATATACTAAACAGTGCCAAGGGCCTCCTTCATTTTTATGGTCACAAGTGTAAGGTGGCATCAGTCAACAAGTACCCATCTTCAGCTTCTCTTTGTCTATGTGGAATACAATTGGATTGAACCAAGCTGGTATTTTATAAAGGGAAAACCAAAGGACAGAGGAATAAGCAAGTTGAGTATTATGCTAGGGAGTAAATACAGTGATAGACAAATGAAGTTTAAGGTACACAAAATGAAAAGGAGAACATAAAGTCATAGAAAGTAAAAAAAAAGTAGAAGGGGCAAAGGGATCAGAAGTCAAGTTGTGAGTGGAATAATTATTATAATTGGATAACTATAAAGATAGGAGGTAGAGATCACAGAATGGGGGACTAGAATATCAAGATTTGGGGATACAGCACAGCTATTCTTAATAATAAGAAACTGGGAATGGTGAAGGAATAGGTGACTGGGATAGGATGAGCAAAGGGATCATCAGAAATTGGATATCAAGGAACTAATTATCCAGAGTGTTAGATTAATGGATACTGATATTACAATGGATATAGTAATAACAAGAAAACATGAAGTAAAATATTGAAGTTTCCATGAAAGGGGGCATGAATAAGAGAACATAGGTAATCAATCTGATAGCATAAATTTTAAAGAAGCTAGTATTTTATGTATGTCTGTATGTATGTATCTGTATCTGTATCTTTTTCTATTTACTTATTTGTTTGTTGGGTTTTTGTTTTTGTTTTTGTTTTTATAGAGAGAGTCAATTGAAATTGCAAAGAGGAGTAATGTGAACTCTCACCTTACCTCCAACCCCCCTGGTATGGGACATGAGAGGGGATAATCCAAAACATCTCTCCCTCAAGAGGACTCCAGGGAAAGTTTTCTGGGTGTGGCCAAGTTAGAAAAAGATGAAGAAAATATATGTGCAATCCTTAATCCTCGTGCTTTAGCTTAATTCTTAAAACTGAAATTTTTTCGAAGGCTGGAAATTCACCCACTTTTGAAATTGGCATCCAATGGACATAGAAAGAGGACATTCTGAACAGTGCATTTTTGCTAAGAATATCTTTTTTCTTTTAACCTCACAGGATGCAGAGGGCGATCCTACCATCAGCCCATTTGTCTTACTGTGTGATGGAGATTTCTTCCTCTGAAATTTAATTTGTGGGAATCGCTTATAAATGTATCCCGGGAACAATTTTTATTAAATCCAAATAAATGATAAATAGCATGCTTAAGTCCATTTATATTTATTTCTCCTTTGTTAACCGTGTTTGGCAACACCTCAAAATTTAGTGCTATCTGCAAATTTCATTAGCAGGCAATTTATTCCCCCCTGGAGATGATTAATAAAGATGGAAAATAAAACCTGACCTCATGCCAAAGCTCCTGTAGCCCCCCTACTAGCCACTTCCTCACAACTGGATGCACTTCCATTTATCACCACTTTCCTTTGCACTGGCTCAGCCAGCATGCGGAATGATGTGACAATGTTCATATCCAAGCCAACATGAAACAGGTTGGAACACTAACTTTTCTGGGACACTCCACTAAATGCTTCAACTATTACTCCAGTAAAACACAGATTGTATTTCACAATGCTAGCTTTGTCCTTCCACAAATAGACAAAATGTTTGGCATCCTTTATTTTTTATAAGTTTATATAGCCATATTACTGAGTCTATTGTTCTCTGGATATTTATAGATTTCCTTTCAATATCCGGGAAAAAAAAATAAGTACTGACATCACACATATCACATCTCTCTCATTACTCTCTTCTGTTTGAAGTTCTGCACCTTGTCTGCTTTCGCTCATTTGCCTGGCATTATTCCAGTTTTTAATGATATTTCAAATATTCTTTTAAGTAGTTTAACAAATGTCAGCTCACTTTTCCTGCCTCCAAGTGATTGTGAGTTAGACTACTCTGATATTAATATTCTCTGAATTCAAGCTTAATGTAGCGACGGGATCAAGTGATTTCTGGTTGCTGTCTTTATTTTTCCCCCATTCATATCTTTTGTTGAGGAATTCTACATATTGATGGAATCAGTTGTGAAATTAGTATGATTTGACCATTAAGGCTTAGAACATTAGATTAACCTTTACTTTTTCGAGCTTATTTTCTTATTAAATAGCAGTCTGTATTTTTACACAACAAATCAAAAGTCAATTTGAACTATTCCCTGCAAACTTGATTTAAAAATCAGTTCACCATAAAAGGCACTTTAACTTCAATAGCTGGAATTTCGTTTTGTTTTGGTTTAACTTTATTTAAATTCAATTAATTAACATAAAATGTATTATTGGTTTCAAGGGTAGAAGTCAGTGATTCATCAGTCTTAGATAATACCCAATGCTCATTACATCATGTACCTTCCTTAATGTTCATCACCCTATTACCCCCATCCCCTCCTCGCCCTCCCCTCCAGTGACTATCTTGTTTTTGTTTTGTTTTTATTTCTTGCTTGGTCTTCTTGTTTGTTTTGCTCACTTAAAATTAAAACTTCACTATTATATACATGTTGGGGAAAAATCTGTCTGAGATCCAAATCAGTCTAAGAAAATATTCCAAAACTTTGTTTGTTTTATGTAAACACTGAAACAAACTAAAAGTTTCTTCAATTCCTTGTTAATTATTACTAATAAAATAATTTCTTTACAATTATTTTATACAACTTTCTAAAATACCTGCTTTGAGAAAAACATACTTATTGGTAAATAGCTTTTAAATTCTTACTGGTAGCATATATTTAATAATTTTGATTAAGAGAAAAAGAAGTTCAGTATTCCATTATCTCTGAAGGTTAAATGTGAACCCTTAAATAAATTAAAGAATATCAGAGTGAATACTTTATATTTCCCAATAGCACCAAAGTAACATCTTGTTAGACTACTAATATATGGACATCCCACAGCTTGTTTGAATGTAACTGGATTTTTCTATGTACTTGACAATTTCTGAAGACATATCAGTATAGTTAACAATAGATGTTTCATATATAAATGTTAAAATGTATAAATGTTTTAATATGTCCACTTCATTTTTCTCAGAGCCTGAAACTGATAGCATGCTGATGGGAGCAGGAGTATTTGTCTGATCATTCATCATTCAGGTCCTAAGAGTTGCAAAATTAAAATAAAAAGGAAAAATAAATGTCAACATGACATGAAGAAATTTACTAAATAACTGGTTACTTAAAAAAATTTTTTTTTAGATTTTATTTATTTATTCATGAGAGACAGAAAGAAAGAGAGAGAGGCAGAGACCCAGGCAGAGGGATAAGCAGGCTCCATGCAGGGAGCCCAACCTGGGACTTGATCCTGGGTCTCCAGGATTACACCCTGAGCTGAAGGTGGCGCTAAACCACTGAGCCACCAGGGTTACCCAAAATTTATTTCTCATATATATACTCTCATACTTGAAAAAGCACTGATAGTTGAGCTGATGTGAAGGTTTATGTTTGTTTTTTAGACTAGGTCTCCTCAAAGTACAAATAAAATTTCCACAGTCAGGGTTAGGTTAAGGAGCTGCAAAGAAAGATGAAAATGAGCAAAGCAAAATGCCAGGAAATAGGAATATTTGGGGTTGAAGAGTTAGGTAGAAGTTACTGTAGGTGAGTCACAGTAATGAAGCCTGGAGAGAAAGCTTGAAAGCCATGTGTGAAGGTGTTGACCAGCCAAGAAGTTAGATTTTTTTTTTATAAGAAATTTGAAACTATTAAAGGATTTAAGCAAAATTATATGAATATAGAGTTGAGCTAAAGAACAATTAATTTACCACAGAATTGAGTCTGAAAGAGAAAAGAAAGATGTGAGGCAGGGAACTAGTTAAACAATTTTTGCAAAAGTCCGGGCTGTAAGTAATTAATCAAAAAACATTTAGCCAGCCTCCACTATCTGCCAGGAACTCTTTAAGATGATCAGAATACAGAAGTAAAGAAACAGAACAAAATTCCTGACTTCATAGAGCTTACACTCCAGCAGCAGGAGGCAGACAATAAAGAAAACAAAAATAAATAAGTATGGGAACTGAGGGGGGCACTTGACAGGATGAGCACTGGGTGTTATGCTATATGTTGGCAAATCAAACTCCAATAAAAATATATACAAAAAAATTTTTAAAATAAAAATTCTATAGTGTGTGAAGATGTGTTAAGTGATTTGGGAAAAAAATAAACAGGGGCAGAAAATGAGATGGGAAATAAGGGAAATTATAATTTTAAATAAGTCACAGTAGGCTTCATTGAGAAAGGAAACTTTGAGAAAAACATTGAGGGGGTAGGTAATATGATTATCTGGAAACATGTTCCAGGCAGAAGAACAATCTGGGGAGAGAACTTTAGGCAGAAGGATACCAGAATATTCAAGGGAGAAACGGGAAGCCAGCACAGATGGAATAAGGCGACTTAAGAGAAGTAGAAAGTGAAGGGGAATTAGTAAGATTGAATAGGGTTTTATAGCACCTTTTAAGACAATCTTTTGCTCAGAGCAAAATGGGGAGCTATTAGAAGGCTTTAGCAGAGTAGTGGCATAAACTCATTTATGTTTTAAATAAATAAATAAGTTTTAAAGAAATGACTGCGTTTAAAGAAAATAATTATATCATAAAGAAATAATTATGTTTTAAGAAAATAACTATGATAAATATTGTGAAAAGAGACTCTCAGGCAGGACCAGAGGCAGGACACAAGAGGAAGCCTGAAGACCTCCTGCTATAACAAAGGTTAAAATAGAGAGGGTGTTAGCAGTGAAGGTGAGAAGTGGTAACAAGAACCTGAATTGGAATGGCATTAATAGAAATGACAAGATCTGAACTAAATGAAGATTGATAAGGCTTATTAACTGTAAATATGGGATGAGGATGAGGGAGTATTTCATCTCTGCTCTCCATTTTTCACTCAGGATGACTGAGAGCTCTGTATTGCTCTTAATAGAAACAGGTAAGGGGAGGGAGGGGCTAGTTTGAAGGAAGAACAGCTGGTTTTAATCACTCTACATAAGAGAAGTTAGTGAACTCTAGCAGTGTACAGAACTCAGAGAAGATGTTGAAAAGTTATCTATTTATATAATTATGAGCAGATGCAGGTGTTGTGGGACCTGAAACTTATCAATTTAGGAGGGGGTATCTTTAAGAAAAGCAAAGGAATAGGGATGCCTTGGTGGCTCAGTGGTTGAACATCTGCCTTCGGCTCAGGTCATGATCCGGGGTCCTAGGATTGAGTCCCACATTAGGCTCCCTGTGGGGAGCCTCCTTCTGCCTATGTCTGTCTCCCTGTGTGTCTGTCATGAATAAATAAATATAATCTTAAAAATAAAAAAAGAAGAAAAAAAGAAACAAAAAGAAAGAAAAGGAATACTGCAAATACAAAATTCTGTTTGGGATTGTAAAAGTGACTCATGAATATGAGAAGTACCAAAGCTTAAACATCACAGTGAACCATCCACCAAACTCCATTCTGCTGATACCATGGGATGGCTGAAACCTTCAAAGGAGTGAGTTAGAATGCAATATTACATTGAGGAACAATGAGATAAGATACTCGTTAAGACCAGAGAAGGTAGGAAAAGAACCAAGATAAAGCAATTCCAGGTTTTCAATTTCAGGAACTAGTGGTGACTGGAATGGCCACATATCTATAAATATCTGTATGACAAGCACCATGCCAAATGTCAGGAGCCTGTTAGCATAGGATACAATGGTGAGGAGCCTACTACTTCAGAGGACTCTGGTAAAACAGCAATAAATGATCCAGAAGCCAAAAATATTAAGAATGTTCATCTAAGAGATTTATCCACATCATTACCTGATTTTCTTGTTTCTCATAAAGATAGGCCTATCATAAACTAATTGCTGCTTTAATAACTGAGTATGAAAGCATACTGACTCTATAAATACATTATTTTTTTTACCCTTAGCACATGTGAGGCCAAGGGCTCTCTAATTCCCTTAGAGAATTTCAAATGCAACTGAATTTGTGTGTCTTTGAATAATTCACTGGAATTTACTCTTATAGTTAGCCTCTTTTTAAATTATTTTTCAGGCCAGCATGTTTCCAGCTCACTTAGCTCAAGACATAAGGGGGAAAATCTTCCATTGTTTCTTATTTACACAATTACACAATTTTTATTAAAATAAGTTTTATTAATTTTCAAAATTCTCTAATTGTCTAAGTATTTGGTGTAGGAAAAATCAAATATTCTAAAATTACATTATCTTTTATTTCATTGTTTTTCTTGTGAGTATTTAGTGGTTTAATGACTTTACAGATACTTTGTGTTGTACTTTAAGGTAGAGCAATTTCATAGTTATTTCACTATTTGCTGAGTCAATTAAAATATTACTGAATAATGACTAAATACAAAAGTTTTTTTTTTTCAGACAGGATATGAGTTTTAAAAATACTTTGTTACAGACACACACATATACACACACACACACACACACATTACAAGACCATGAGAACTGTCTTTTGTCTTACCTGAATGTCTTTAGGGAAGAAAAAAGGCCAAAGACTTATTAAACTAAGAAAAGTCCTTTATTTCTTTTTATCTTTTAAAAAGATTTTATTTATCTATTTGACAGAGAGACACACACAAAGAGAGAGAGGAAGCACAAGCAGGTAGAGGAAAAAGAAGGCTTCCCACTGAGGAAGGAGCCTAATGTGGGGCTTAATCCCAACATTCCCAGGACCCTGGAATCAGGACCTGAGCTGAAGGCAGTCACCCAGTCAACTGAGCCATCCTTTAAAAAGTCCTTTTTAAAAGGCATTTCACTTGCCCCAATAGGTTATAAAAACTTTACATAATCTTAGCTTCTCTAGTTTTCAAACTTGATCCCAAAATTCAGGACTAAATCAATAAGTTACTCTTATGGAATCATCGTCAGAGTTTACAAAGACTCCTCAAGAAATAATTTTTTGAGAAGTAAGGTGAGGAGAACGTACCCTCATCTCCCTGAGGCTAGAAACTATATCGAATTATGTCTTTGGATTTGTCTTTGAATCGAAATTTGTCTTTGGATTGAATTTGTCTTTGAATTGAATTTTTCTTTGGATTGAATTTGTCTTTGAATTATGTCTTGAATTATGTCATCAACAGGAACTACTTATTTTTGACACTCAGATATCGAAAACAACCTTCTAATAGTGGAAAAAAAGACTATGCCATTGGGAGGTCTGAGTTTGAATATAGGGCTCTCGACTGACATGGCATTTTACCTTCTGGAATTCTATTCATCCAACTAAATCTGTGAGAGGTTAAATAAATGATTTAAGGATGGGTATTACTTACAGAGCCCTAAACTAAATTTAGATGTACATGATTCCTAAGACTATGATCTTTCCACCAAACCTTTCCACTTGGACATTCTCATGATTATCACTTCCTTTCCCAGGCTCTAGAGGGTCCTTTTTTTTTTTTATCAGTATTGAACATGCATAATTTAGTCTGTCATTAATGACAAAAACATTCTCATGACCCCACAGCACCTCTAACTACTACTTTTCCTAACTCTTCTGTCCTTTCCGCACTCATTTTGTTGAGTTATTTATCCTCAACATCTCTGCTCCCTGGTCTGACAGGCATGAACTTACTACAGTCTGGTGTTCACTCCCATTATTCACATGAAACAATGTCCTGTTAGTAAATTCAATGATCACTTGTCAGTCCTTATTTACATACCAGGGGCTACATACATTCATACATATATACATACACTTCATCTCTTCTTTTATGTTCAGGCCATTAAAAATGCTATTTGCACTGTTGCACTGCCTGAACCACATTCCTTCCTCCACCATCTGCAATGGCTACTTCTTAATTTTTCCTCAGGCTCTAACTGAGTCTTTGAAAATCCTTCCTAGCAACACCTAGCCTCATAATACACACACATATATATAGACAACCTCCCCCCACCAATCTGAGTTAGGCATCTTCCCTTGTATTCAGAATATCCTATACCGTTGCTTCCTCACATATTGAGAGCATTTATGGTAAAACTTGTAACTGACTGGAAATCTATCATATCTCTATTTCTTCCTCCTCTCAAAAAATTCTAAGATCTCCAAGGACAAGCATCGTCTTTTCTCTTTCATCATTTCACCCGAACCAAGCATACTGCCTGACATAACGTTAACATTTAGTAAATATTTGTTGAATGAATCAATGATTGGCTAATTGGCTTAATGAATGAAAAGTTGAATGGACTACACTGCATTTCCCTGCCCACTTGAAGAAACTCCAGAGAACTATTTACAAGTGAAAAAGTGATATATATCAAATTTACCCCAGAACATTTTCTCAATACAAACGTTTGAGAACACTCCTTCTCTACCACATTGCCTGACATCCGGGAGCATGATTAATATCTTGAAAGTCAGAGGTCACGACATTTTTGGAAAGGTTGACCAAATAGCTACCTGATCTCCCTCTCACTGAAAATCTGTGCTGTATGGAAGGAAAATGGGGAATGCATGGTTATCCCAAAGACAGACTGATGAACATCTGGATAGAAGTGGAGTCCCATAGTACTACTCCCAGACTCAGCCTGAGCAAGTCCAAATGGATCCCCAGAATCAAATGATATTTTACTGCACGTGGCTCTTTGTTGCAGATACGCTCCTCAGTTTTAGGTTGCATTGGCAGTTACACACATTGGTTTTATTTTGTCAAAGATTTGTTTTACTTGGCATTTTACTGTCTACAGGATTCCTGTCAAAAATGTTCCTGTTGCAACTTTTCTGTGTATTTGCATAGTGGCTGAATGTTATTTATTTATTTATTTATTTATTTGCATTTGAGAAACTAATTAAATATCCTGCTTCTCTGAATTCTGAGTAATTAATGAAGTGTGTAGGAATTAGCAGCTGGAGGTAGCACACTGATTTTTTTCCTCTCTCACTGTCCACAGCAAGAGCTTAAAATAAACAAGAGCCTTTTATTACCTGCTCTATTTCAGAGCTTTAATTTTTTTTAAATGCAAGAGGAATGGAAAGATAAAGCAGCCCAGTTGTGAGCTTGTTATTCTCTATGTTTTGCTTTGTGTTTATATTTCAAATCCCTAGTTCAATAAGGATCAGCACCACTGTGAGCGACTCCATGTTGGCAGATAACTGAATAGGTGCCGTCACCAAGATGTGCCAAGTTGATAGCATGGTCCATAGAGAACTGAGAAGAGGTTGGCCTTCTTTAGCTATGAATTTGCATTCAGAAACTGAAATTTTGTATATCTAAATTGCCAGTTCTCAAAATTTTCTGTAGAACTAGAAGCAATAAAGTCAGAAAACAAAAGCACTATTCTAAAAACAGATGTTCGTGGATCTTTCTACCCAGTGTGTCCAATAGAAATCAGTGTGTTTGGTGTTACATCCACCTTTTTCCTCTGTGCCTGCACAGTTCCTACTTATACCAAATCACCTCCTGTCAAGATCTCATATGTAGAATCCAAATCCATTCACTTTCTTGAGTGAATTAGTTCTCCCAATCTTTTTCTAAGGATTCCCTACCCAGGGGCTACCTATTGTAAGACTTCTTTCTGAAGTGATTTTAATCATGCTTGCTTTGATGGGTTAACTAATAATCTCATCCTGAAGAAATTTTTTTCTCATGAATATTCTCATTAGAAAATTTCACACTAGTGAACAATTCTAAGGGAAATCATTAACAAGGCAACTAACGTTCTACTGCCCTTTCCAAACCAGTTTCAGTCTAGGAGCGTTACATTTTCCTGGTAATATCATTATCCAAAATGTGTTTTAGTTCTTGTGAATCTCAGTTCTCTCCATAGGAATAACACTAAGGACCAAAAGCTCTCTTTCTTCCAAACGATAGCTATCTAATTTATCTTCTTATGTATGAGTGAAACAATATAGAAAAAAAAATTGAGTTGAAGAGGGTAGTGACCCAAAGATATCAGAAGTTCAGTAAAACTGGGAAACTGTTCTAATTGACATAAGGTGCCTAAACATTTATGTTAATATTAACCTCTTAGAATAAAACCTCAACTCTGCAAATGTCACTGCTTTCTAAGGTTCAGGGAAGTTCAATACAAAAAAAGTAGATTCTCTGTAGAAATAAAAGGAATTATAAATTAACTCTGATTGAAGAACCGTTTTCCTTGCCTTGAAAATTGCTGAAGCTCCTCCCCTCAAGGAACTACAGTGGGCTTCCTGTCCTTTATTTGATGTGATGTTAATTATATACCTGTCAGCCTACCTACTCTATTTAGAAGGCAAGTTTCACATTTTCCAACAACCCACCACTTAGTTCTCTTCCAATTTTTAAATAGTGCTGACTGGTACTTTTTAATTAAGATTTGACAGTTGAAATTTGCATTCCAAAGGCTTATTGAATTCTATGGAATTAGATTGCCTATTTTGTTCTACATGGGTGTGCGTACATGTGCATGCCCATGTGCACACACACCATCCAGTCATTCCAAGCCACTTTATTGAAGGTACATACAGGCTTTCCTCTGCCTTGATCTTCAGTAGTATAAGTTGTGCATACTATAGGCAATTTGGCCTTTAACCACTGCAGTTTAATGTTCTGTTAATGTAGTGTAATTTGGAATGGTAGGAAATTTGTATGTTAAAACACTTGTTCTTGTCCCATTTGTTATTAATTTATATTAGCTATAAGCAAAGAAATTGTTTCAGCTTACTGGACTTTACTCCCATTACTCTGTACCTAAAGTTGAGATTTTGATATGTGTTAACTTCTAGAGACTGTATATATAAATAGAAAGCTAAACTTTTATTTATTTTTTAATTTAAAGTCAATTAATTAACATATAGCATATTCTTAGTTTCAAAGGTAGAGTTCAGTGGTTTATCAGTCTTATATAACACCCAGTGCTCATTACATTCTGTGCCCTCCTTAATGTCCATCACTCAGTTACCCTATCCCTCCACCACCTTCCCCTCCAGCACCCCTCAGTTTGTTTCTTATGATTAAGAGTTTATGGTTTGTCTCTCTTATGGTTTGTCTCCCTCTCTGATTTTGTTTTATTTTTCTCTCCCTTCCCCTATGTTCTTCTATTTTGTTTCTTCAATTCCACATATGAGTGAAATCATATGATAATTGTCTCTTTCTGATTGACTTATTTTGCTTAGCATAATACTTTCTAGTTCCATCCAGAAAGTAAACTTTTAGTTTACATTAAAAAAAAAAAAACCCTAGACCTTTGGAAAATTATGCTAATGCCAGTTATTATTTGCAATAACCATGTTTTTAAACACTATTTCTTTTAGGATAAAAGCTTACTTTATTGACATCAAAGAACTTATTTTTTTCTGCATATTTTAATTCAGATAAAATAAACATCAATTTTCAAATACACTACTTACCAATAATGCTTACAGCAGAAATGACTTTTTTAAAGCCTACAGTATTTTAAAATATAGCCTCATATAAATAAGAAATATATATTCATAAACATTGTGCTGCTACAAGTGACAGACTTTAACATATTTTTGAGAAGTACGTTTGTGTTATTTACCACAAGAGGAATTTATTTCTAAATTACACATAAATATATAATTCCTACTTATGTCTTAGGGAATGTATACATCTTTTTTTAAGTAATTAATTAAAACAACTGATCTTGCAAAATATTGTGAAATGTATTTTTTTATAAATTTATTTTTTATTGGTGTTCAATTTACCAACATACAGAATAACACCCAGTGCTCATCCCGTCAAGTGCCCCCCTCAGTGCCCATCACCCAGTCACCCCCCACCCCCCGCCCACCTCCCCTTCCACCACCCCTAGTTCGTTTCCCAGAGTTAGGAGTCTTTCATGTTCTGTCTCCCTTTCTGATATTTCCCACTTATTTTTTCTCCTTTCCCTTTATTCCCTTTTACTATTTTTTATATTCCCCAAATGAATGAGACCATATAATGTTTGTCCTTCTCCGATTGACTCATTTCACTCAGCATAATACCCTCCAGTTCCATCCACGTCGAAGCAAATGGTGGGTATTTGTCGTTTCTAATGGCTGAGGAATATTCCATTGTATACATAAACCACATTTTCTTTATCCATTCATCTTTCTTTCTTTTTTAATTAATTTTTATTGGTGTTCAATTTACCAACATACAGAAAAACACCCAGTGCTCATCCCGTCAAGTGCCCCCCTCAGTGCCTGTCACCCATTCCCCTTCACCCCCGCCCCCGCCCTCCTCCCCATCCACCACCCCTAGTTCGTTTCCCAGAGTTAAGAGTCTTTATGTTCTGTCTCCCTTCCTGATATTTCCCAACATTTCTTTTCCCTTCCTTTATATTCCCTTTCACTATTTTTTATATTCCCCAAATGAATGAGAACATACACTGTTTGTCCTTCTCCGATTGACGTATTTCACTCAGCATAATACCCTCCAGTTCCATCCATGTTGAAGCAAATGGTGGGTATTTGTCGTTTCTAATGGCTGAGTAATACTGTGAAATGTATTTATCTCAAATTATCAGAACTTCCTTTGGTTCCAATCTACCAGATGCTAGTAATGGAAGGAAAAGTAATTTGGATAGAGGAAGAGTCTTTGTTTATCTAAAATATCTATCAACTTAACCACATCAAGCAAAACTATACAATATAGGTCAAAGTTCTGTCCCTATCATGTGAACTCAACATCAAGACAAGTTTCTTGGGTGCCCCTTTCTAATATAATCATCAAACGTAAGTATATTCAAATTGAAATTCTTAAGATGCCACTGAGTGATGAAACTCTCTAGAGCATTTTAAAAGGTTTCAGAGTTTCCACAACATAAATTCAAAGCATCCAGAACACATTATAAAAATATTTGACACACAATCAGAGATGTTTTACTAATTCTCAGAGGAAAAGTAATCAACAGATACTAACCCTGGGATCATGCAAATGGGGTAATTTTCAGTATAATAGTGTGCTAGGGCTGTCATAGTAGCATGGGCAGCTTAGGCAAGAGGAGTTTATTTTCTCACAATTCCAGAGCCTACAAATCCAAGATCAAGGTGCTATTGAAATTGGTGTCTAGGTATGTCTTCCTAGTTTATAGATAACTGCCTTTCCCTGTATCCCCACATGGCCTTTTGTCTGCATGCATGCAGAGAAATAGAAATCTCTGGTGTCTCTCCCTACTAGTTACCAGTACACCAGTCATATCAGAAGAGAGCCCCATTCTTAAAGACTTTGTTTAACTTTAATCACCTCCCTAAAGATCCTATTCCCAAATAAAGTCACACTGGAGGTTAATGTTTTGATATTTGAATTTTGGGAGAACACAAATCAGTCCATCACAATTACATAAAAGCTTTAAAGCAGGTATGAAAACTATGCTTCATTAAGTAAAGGAAAATACATGAAAATACATGAAATAGTGGGGAAGACTTTTTTTTTTGATGGGCACTGAGGTGGGCACTTGACGGGATGAGCACTGGGTATTATTCTATATGTTAGCAAATTGAACTCCAATAAAAAATAAATTTATAAAAAAATGAAATAGTTGGGAAGAATATAAGTTCTTAAATGGAATAAAAATGATCTTTAAATGATCTTTAAAAGAACAAATCAGAAATTTTTACACTGAAAGGTACAACTTCTTATATAACAAAGCAAAACAAAAAATAATATTGATGGGTTTAAATAACAGAATGGAAATTACAAGTCTGTGAAATTTGAAGTAGGTCAATAGAAATTATCCAATCTGATGAAAAGAGAGAAAAGATTAGAAAATAAAGAAAGTCAAGGAACTATACTATAATGTCATTAATGTCTGTGAATGAAAGAAGAAATTGGTATAGATAAAAATGAGTGAAGACATGGTGTTTGAAAATATTTCAAATTTTGTGAAGGATCTACATTTAAAAATTCAAAAAGCTCAACACATACAAAACAATAAAATAGAGATAAATTTTGCTCAGATACTATAAAAATAAAGGCAAAGAAAAATGTCTTGAATACACTTAGATAAAAGTGATACATATAGGGAAAGACAACTTGAAAACTATGGGATATCTTACCCAGAACATGGAAGTGAAGTAATAATATCTTTAAAGTGCTGGCAATGGGATGCCTTGGTGGCTCAGCAGTTGAGTGTCTGCCTTCTGCTCAGGGCATGATCCTGGAGTCCTGGAATCGAGTCCCACATTCCTGTATGTGCCTGCTTCCTTTATGGAGCCTGCTTCTCCTCTGCATATGTCTCTGCCTCTCTCTCTGTATGTCTCTCATGAATAAATAAATAAAACCTTAAAAAAAAAAAAAAAGAAGTGCTGGGGAAAAAACCTACCCAGAATTCTATACTCGAAGAAAATATCTTTTGAGAATGAAAGGAAAAATAAAGATACCAGATGACAGAAAATTAAGAGGGATTTTAGTGAGTAGACCTCCTGTAAAAAAATATTAAAGAAAGTTCTTCAGGGTGAAACTAAATGATACAAGAGGGAAAACAGAACATCAAGAAAGAAAGACAAGCATTAGAAACACTAAATATCTGAAAAATATAAAAGTCTATTTTCTTCTCTTAAGTTCTTTAAAATATATGTGAGATCAGAATGTATAAATTGTAATGCTTTCTGGTAACATTTTTAAGGTATGTAGATGGAATACACATGATAACTTTAATAAGGGGGAATGTTAGGAGACCTACAGATTATAAGGTATCTAAATGTTATTGATAGAATTAATAACATGTTAACTCTAAGTAGACTGTAGAAGTTTAAACACATAGATTGTGATTCATCAATCAATAACAAAAATGGATATAGTAAAAATCAATAAATATATTAAAGTGTGCTAAAATTTTCAAAAAAAAATTTTAAGATTTTATTTATTTATTTAGATAGAGTACACACAGGCAGGGGAGGGTGAGAGGGAGAGAGAGAGAGAGAGAGAGAGAGAGAGAGAGAGAGAGAATCTCCAACAGAACTTTATGCTGAGCATGGAGCCCAGAGCCTGATGTGGGGCTCGATCTCATGACCCTGTGATTGTGACCTGATCTGAAATCAAAAGTCAGGCGCTTAACCAACTGAGCCACCCACCTAGGTTCACCAAAACACTCAAAATTTCAAAAAGAAGTCAGGATAAGGAAATCAGAACTATTAAAATTGGAGAGAACAGGGCAGCCCCGGTGGCTCAGTGGTTTAGCGCCACCTTCAGCCCAGGGCCTGATTCTAGAGACCTGGGGATCGAGTCTCACGTAGGGCTCCCTGCATGGAGCCTGCTTCTCCCTCTGCCTGTGTCTCTGCGTCTCTCTCTCTCTCTCTCTCTTTGTGTGTGTGTCTCTCATGAAAAAATAAATAAAATCTTTAAAAAAAATTGGAGAGAACAACAGCAAAAATCAAAATTTTAAACCATATCAAGAATTAAATTAAATTTAAGTGTTTTAAGGAGAACAACAAAATAGCTTATCAGATTGCATTAAAAACAATGTCTGTCTATATAAACCTACTTTAAATAGATAAGTAAAAATTAAAATAATAAAGTGAATTTATCATGGAAACAATAATAAAAAAATTGGAATGGCTAGAGTTTAATATCAGATAAAGGAGACTTAAGAATAAGGAATATATTCCCTTTCACTATTATTCATATTCCCCAAATGAATGAGAACATACACTGTTTGTCCTTCTCCGATTGACTTACTTCACTCAGCATAATACCCTCCAGTTCCATCCACGTTGAAGCAAATGGTGGGTATTTGTCGTTTCTAATTGCTGAGTAATATTCCATTGTATACATAGACCACAGCTTCTTCATCCATTCATCTTTCGATGGACACCGAGGCTCCTTCCACAGTTTGGCTATTGTGGACATTGCTGATAGAAACATCGGGGTGCAGGTGTCCCAACGTTTCATTGCATCTGAATCTTTGGGGTAAATCCCCAACAGTGCAATTGCTGGGTCGTAGGGCAGGTCTATTTTTAACTCTTTGAGGAACCTCCACACAGTTTTCCAGAGTGGCTGCACCAGTTCACATTCCCACCAACAGTGTAAGAGGGTTCCCTTTTCTCCGCATCCTCTCCAACATTTGTTGTTTCCTGCCTGGTTAATGTTCCCCATTCTCACTGGTGTGAGGTGGTATCTCATTGTGGTTTTGATTTGTATTTCCCTGATGGCAAGTGATGCAGAGCATTTTCTCATGTGCTTGTTGGCCATGTCCATGTCTTCCTCTGTGAGATTTCTCTTCATGTCTTTTGCCCATTTCATGATTGGATTGTTTGTTTCTTTGGTGTTGAGTTTAATAAGTTCTTTATAGATCTTGGAAACTAGCCCTTTATCTGATATGTCATTTGCAAATATCTTCTCCCATTCTGTAGGTTGTCTTTTAGTTTTGTTGACTGTATCCTTTGCTGTGCAAAAGCTTCTTATCTTGATGAAGTCCCAATAGTTCATTTTTGCTTTTGTTTCTTTTGCCTTCGTGGATGTATCTTGAAAGAAGTTACTGTGGCCGAGTTCAAAAAGGGTGTTGCCTGTGTTCTCCTCTAGGATTTTGATGGAATCTTGTCTCACATTTAGATCTCTCATCCATTTTGAGTTTATCTTTGTGTATGGTGAAAGAGAGTGGTCCAGTTTCATTCTTCTGCATGTGGATGTCCAATTTTCCCAGCACCATTTATTGAAGAGACTGTCTTTCTTCCAATAGATAATCTTTCCTCCTTTATCGAATATTAGATGACCGTACATTTCAGGGTCCACTTCTGGGTTCTCTATTCTGTTCCATTGATCTATGTGTCTGTTTTTGTGCCAGTACCACACTGTCTTGATGACCACAGCTTTGTAGTACAACCTGAAATCTGGCATTGTGATGCCCCCAGCTATGGTTTTCTTTTTTAAAATTCCCCTGGCTATTCGGGGTCTTTTCTGATTCCACACAAATCTTAAAATAATTTGTTCTAACTCTCTGAAGAAAGTCCATGGTATTTTGATAGGGATTGCATTAAACGTGTAAATTGCCCTGGGTAACATTGACATTTTTACAATATTAATTCTGCCAATCCATGAGCGTGGAATATTTTTCCATCTCTTTGTGTCTTCCTCAATTTCTTTCAGAAGTGTTCTATAGTTTTTAGGGTATAGATCTTTTACCTCTTTGGTTAGGTTTATTCCTAAGTATCTTATGCTTTTGGGTGCAGTTGTAAATGGGATTGACTCCTTAATTTCTCTTTCTTCAGTCTCATTGTTAGTGTATAGAAATGCCATTGATTTCTGGGCATTGATTTTGTATCCTGCCACGCTACCAAATTGCTGTATGAGTTCTAGCAATCTTGGGGTGGAGGCTTTTGGGTTTTCTATGTAGAGTATCATGTCATCGGCGAAGAGGGAGAGTTAAGGGAAAAGAAATGTTGGGAAATATCAGGAAGGGAGACAGAACATAAAGACTCCTAACTCGGGGAAACGAACTAGGGGTGGTGGAAGGGGAGGAGGGTGGGTGTTGGAGGGGAATGGGTGACGGGCACTGAGGTGGACACTTGACGGGATGAGCACTGGGTGTTTTTCTGTATGTTGGTAAATTGAGCACCAATAAAAATTAATTAAAAATAAATAAATAAAAGAGAAAAAAAAAAAAGAATAAGGAATATTACCAGCAATAAAGAAGCACTTTAAATGATAAAGAGTTCAATATAACAAAAAGGCCTAGCAATCCTGAATAGGTACGTACCTAGCAACAGAGTTTCAAAATACTTAAAGCCAAATGAATTCAAAGGAAAAATACACAAATCCATAAATACAGTTGGAGGCTTCAATACTTCTCTCAGTAACAGAACAGGTTGACAGAACATCAGCAAGGACAGAAACTTGTAAATATGGGATGCCTGGGTGGCTCAGCAGTTAGGCAACTGCCTTCAGCTCAGGGTGTGATCCTGGAGTCCTGGGATCGAGTCCCACATCAGGCTCCCTGCATGGAGCCTGCTTCTCCCTCTGCCTAAGTCTCTACCTCTCTCTCTGTGTGTCTCTCATGAATAAATAAATAAAGTCTTAAAAAAAGAAAAGAAACATGTAAACAGCATTATCAACCACCTTAACCTCATTAATATTTATAGAACAATCCACTCACAGAATATACCTTATTTTCAAGTGCACCTGGAATATTTAGCAAAACTGACAGTGTTCTGCCATAATTAAAACTTGAACAAATTTAAAATAATTGAAATTATGCAAAGAATATTCTCTGACCATAACACAATCTATCTAGAGATCAGTAACATAAAAATATCTAAAAATTCCCAAAGTATTTCGAAATTGAAACACACATTCTTAATTAACTCAAGTGTCAAATAGGAAGTATCAGAGGAAAATAGAAAATATTCTGAACTGAACAAAAATGAGAGTACAACATACCAAAATGTGTGGGGATACAGCAAGAACAGTGCTTCAAGAGATATGTATAGCATTAAGTGGTTACATTAGAAAAAAAAGTCTCAAATCAGTAATTTAAACTTAAGAAAATAGCAGAAGACAAATTAAATGCAAAGCAAGCAGAAGGAAGGAAATTATAAAGAACAGAAAATAATATAATTAAAAACTTACAAACAATAGAGAAAATCAATGAAACCAGTTATTTTTTAAGAAATTTATTGACAAAGAAAAAGAAAATGAGAGAAGACACCAATTATCAATTTTAGAAAAGAAAGAGAGAGCATCAAAACAGATCCTAGAGGCATTTAAAAAGTGATTAGGGAATCCTAAGAACAATCCATGACCATTAACTCATAAGATAAACTGAACCAGTATCCTGAAGGATAAAAGACATAGAAACTCATTCAAAAAATATTTATAATACGAATAATCTTACACTTCTTAAGTAAATTTAATTTGTACTTAAAAACATTTAAACAAAGAAAACTCCCAAATGAGGAGTGCCTGGGGGCTCAGTCAGTTGAGGATCTGGCTCTTGATTTTGGCTCAGGTCATGATCTCACAGTCCTCAGATCAAGCCCTGTGCTGGGTTCCATGCTTAGTAGAGAATCTGCTTGAGGATTCCCTCCCCTCTCCCTCTGCCTCTCCTCCCACTCACAGACACTCTAAAATAACTAAATAAATCTTCAAATAAAATAAAATTCCCAGATGATGTTACTTGCAAATCTGCCAAATACTTAAGGAAAAAAAATAGTCCCAATTATGTCAAACTCGCCCCCCAAAACAGAAAAGAGTAAAATATTTTCTAATTTATTTAATGAGGCCAGTATTTTCCTGAATCAAAATCAGCCATGACATTATAATTAAAGGACACTGACTATATACCCAAATTTCTCATGAATAAAAAAGGCAAATTTTGTCAAATGATTATTAGCATAGCAGTCCAGCAAACATAACTTTAATGTCACAACCTAATGGGGTTTTCCTAGGAAAGCAAGGTTGTTTCAAAATTCAATCAATATAACTCAAGGTTGTGGGATCAAGCCTTGCATGGGGCTCCATGCTCACCACAGAGTCTGCTGGAGATTCTCTCTCTCTCTCTCTCTCTCCCTCTCCCTATACCCTCCCCACCTCTAATAAATAAATAAATAAAATCTTAAAAAAAAAAGTTGACTCATCCAATTATGGAGGCTGGCAACTTCAAAACCTATAAGGTGGGCAGAGGTTTTGGAGACCCAGGAAAAGTCCAGTGTTGCAGTTCCAGTCCAAAGACTGAATGTTAGCAGAATTCCTTCTTGCTTGGGGAAATTCATGCTTTTGTTTCAGTCAGGCCTTCAGGTAATTAGATAAGGCCCACCCACATTATGGAGAACCATTTACTTTGCTCAAAGTCCACCAATTTAAAAAGTCCATCCAAAAAACACCCTCACAGAAATATCCAAAATAACATTTGAGAAAATACCTACACATCATGGCTCAGCCAACTTGACACATATAATTAAGCACTATAATATCTCAAACTATCTACAGATTCAATTCAATGCCAATTGAGGCCTTTTTGGTTTGGTTATAAAATGATCACAAAATTTATTTGGAAAAACAAGGATCCTAGAGCATTTAAAATAACTTTAAAAATAAAGAATTACTTTTGAAGACTTAACTACCCTATTTAAAGATTTAATACAAATCTAATATAAATCTACATAGAAATTATGACAGTGTGGTAATTGCAGAAGTCTAGGTACATACTGAAATGGAGCAGAACAGAGTTCAGTCATAGACCCACACATACATGGTTAATTGTCTGTTAATAAGAAAATGACAATTCAATGGAGAAAGGATAATCTTTTCAACAAATTTCACTGGAGCAATTTGACAGCTATATAAGGGAGGAAGGGAAGGAGGGAGGTGGGAGGGAAAGAAGGTAGAGATAGAAGGGGGTGGAAGAGAGGGAGCAAGAGAGTAGAGGGGAGGAAGGAAGGAAGAAAGAATAAACAAAGTTAATCCATATTTCTCATATTACACAAAAACTAACATTAATTATAGACTAAAGCCTAAGACCTAAATATTTCAAATGCCTGGATTAAAATATAAGATAAAATATCTGTGACTTTGGATTAGGCAAATATTTCTTGCAACTGACACTGAGATCACAATCCACAAGAGAAAAAAAAGTATAAACTGGATCTATCAAAATTTTAAAACCTGTGAGAACACAGTTAAGGAAGAAGAGAGAAGGGTACAAAATACAAGAAAATATTTGCCAAACATATATATGATAATGGACTTTTACCCAGAATATACACAAACTGTTCAGTTCAACAAGAAAATTAAAAACCAAATTAAAAAGCCAAAAAGATTTGAACAGGTCGTCATCAAAGAAAATACATGGGTGGTAAAGAAGCACATGAAAAGAAGCTCAACATCATTAGTCATTAAAGAAAAGCAACTTACTAGAAATTTAAAGAAAAAGCTTGACAATACAAAATGCTGGGGAACAATCTCTCATCATATTGGTGCAAATGCAAAATGTTACAGACATTTTGGAAAACTATTGATCATTGTCTTATAATGCTAAGTCTTTACTTATCACGTGATCCAGCAGTCCCACTCTATGTATTTACCTGAAAGGAATAACTTGTAAATGCATGTTTATTATGGCTCTATTCATAATTACCCCCAACTGAAAACAACTCAAAATATCCTTCAACAAATGGATTAACAAAATGTAGTTTGGTTATTCATATTGAGCAACAAAAAGGAAATCACTGATACATGTGACAATATGTATACATTGTTGTAAGTAAAAGAAGCCTGACAAAAGGCGACATTCTGCATGATTCCATTCATGTAGTATCTCTAAAAGGCAAAATTGTACTAACAGAAAATAGATCTGTGGTTGCCAGAGATTGAGATCTGGGTAGTTGATTCAAAGGTTGATTCAAAGGTTACATCACAAGCATTTGTGGCAGTAGTTTCACGATTGGATGAATTTATCAAAACCACAGAACTCTACATCAGAAATGTAAGTTTTAGTCCTTTAAAATGAAATAGTGAATTAAATATATTGAAAAATAGATCATTGATGGTCTCTACCTTTCAGATATTCCATCTTAATTGGTCTGGGTGTAATGCCCAGGCATTAGTAGGTTTTTGTTTTGTTTTGTTTAACTTTGATGTCTTTTGATTTTTAGAAAGAATGCAAGGAAGAGTTATTATCATTTAATTTTCCTTCACAAATACTGGACTGGAATCCCCAGAGCCCACTCAGAAGCCAAGAGCACAAAAATTACAGGTGATTCCTTGGGGCACTAGAAAGATCCCCAAGCTGGAAGACCTGTGTTTATAATTCTGGCTCTGTCACCTCCTTGCTATCTGTTCTTGGCAACGTGTCAGCTCAGTGGTGTACTTGCTCTGTTTATAACCTGAGAGGTTTGACCTAGTGAGCTCTACTCTCTCTTCCATCCCTGACGTGTTAGAATACAGGAGTTCAAGATTCTAGCCCTAGACTGGTGCTTAATTTGATGTGCTTTCAAAACAGTGACTTAATTTCTTCTGAACCTCAGATTCTTCATCTGTTATATTGGAAAAAGGAAATGTGACAAAAGAACAACATAAAAGAGTGGAGGAAAAACTACACTCACTCTCTCTGTAACCTCACCAGCTAGTAAAATAGAAACTTCTATTCTCTTGAAGAGAATCCGTAGAAACCACTAATTACCCTCTGCTTATCAATTGTTTTTCCCCATAGGAGTAGAATGATGTATGTAGTTGCTAAAATGGCAAGAGACTGACAGAGAATCTTTCACATTTTTTTTTTGTGGGGAGGGGAATATGTCAGTTGTAAGGGGGACTCTTCCTCTCTTGGGCTCTCTATTCTCACCAATGTGTACCTCACATCATCATCCTCTTCTCGGATGGCTGCTGACCCCATGTTCCCCACAGGCAGGTCCCAAGTTTTAAGCTGGGAGTGGAGGTTAAGAAGTAAGAGGAAGACTATTTTGCCTCAAAAAGTGATAGACAAATATCTGCTTAACAGCTGGATTTCTGAGGATGAAGGAAGCTCTGAATTGTAACATTTTCTAACTTCCACAGGGTAAGTAGTCCCACTGTGGCTGATTTCCAGTGACCAAAATGATGTCACTGAATGTGGAGTTGGGAAGGCATGCATAATTAGCTCCTGGGAATCACTGGCTCTAGCACAGTACTAGCTACGCACCCAAGTCACATAGTTCAATCAGATTTTACAAGCAATAAAACTGATCCTTGGAAACAAATTACACTGATGAATCATTTCTCAGTAATCAGATTTACAAATATGCAAAAGCTTGAGAATATACTTTGTTGGTGAGGCTATTCTCCTAATTGTTGCTGGGAGTGCAAAATAGTATGAACCCATATTGAGGAAACTTTAATAACACCTATGAAGGATACATAAGTATTTATCCTTAAATAATCAAACTCCTGTTTTACAGTAGTGGAAGTTTGTTGGCAAATGTGATTATTTACATGCCAAGTATCACAGATCATTTTTTTTATATTGTAAAATGGAAAAAGTTAGCTCTAAAATAGAAAAAAAATGTAATAATACACATACCTATCAGATACCACTTTAATTGATAAAAATAATATTATTAGAAGTGGTAGAATCATATGCCTTCTGATGCGATGCACTGAAAACAACATACCTACCTATAGAGAATTCCTTTAGGAGGATCTGAGAATAAATTTTGATTGCATTTCAATTTTTTAGAGCCATTACGGATTTTATTTGGACAATTAGTACGACTTTTTAATTGGCTTAGTGAATGTAATCTTTGTATTATGGCCATGTATAAGAACATTCTTGTTCTTAGGAAGTACACATTGAAATAGTTAGGGGTTAGGTATCCTAATGTCTGCAACTCACTTTGAAGTGGTTCAGTAAAAAAATAGTATGAATATGTATACATGAGAGTAATAAAATGAATGTGAGAACTAAAGCAAACCTAGCAATTTATTAATAATTATTGAACCAAAGTAAAGGACATACATACTGGTGTACATTGAACTATTCTTTTTAAAATTGAAATCTATAAAATACTGCAAACTCTAAAAATGATCTTAAAACAAGGGTGTTCTTAATATCTATAGATATATGAAAATATACCTCCTACTGGGATTTTAGATCTCTTGGAAGAAATTTCCTATAAGTTCTACAATATGAACACTTTTCAATGTATACACCTCTAGGAGTCTGACTTGGAGTAATTTTCCTCTCCACAGTCAAAATATTCATGTTTGATATGTAAGTAATTTCTTAATTTGCATTACTTGCTTTGTACCTGTTATATGCACCCATATGCAAGTTTTTTTTATTTTTTTATAAGATTTATTTATTTATTTGAGAGAGAGAGAGAGAAGTGCAAGCAGTGGGAGGAGAAAAGGCAGAGAATCCTGAAGCAGACTCCCTGCTACATGTGGAGCCAGTCCTGGGGCTCAATCTCAGGACACTGAGATCATGACCTGAGCTGAAATCAAGAGTCGGTCGCCTAACTGACTGAGTTACCCAGGCATCCATAATCAGGTTTTTAAACAGTTGTTTTCTGGAGACATGGTGGTATTTTATTGGTGAAAATAGCATCTAGGTTTTGGCAAAATAAAATTATTTATAAAAATATGTAAGTGAATTTTTAAAAATCAGAATATTCCTTAATTTTTACATCAATATGCAAATCACACTTTCTTCTTTACCACATTTTTGTACACTGAATCCCAAATGCCATTGAGAATTACATATAGAAACAATGACTCAAACAGTGCTGCATTGGGAAAAAATACACTGATAAATATTAGCTGCATAAAAACAACATTGACTACCTTCTCTCAGCAATTCATTCAAACCCACTACACGCACATTTCCTCATTATTATTCTTAATAAGAAATATTGCCTATTACAATTATTTTTATTCCATGAATTTGCTTTATTGCAGATTATTTTACACTAAAGATTAAACTGTCATTCACTGCCCTACAGAAGATCAAGGTTTTTTAAAAAAGTTTTCTCTTGCTTGCTCTCTCTCTCCCTCCCTCTCTCTCTCTCTTTTAAAATGTAATGATTCAGGGACACCAGACACTTCACAAATCCCAGCCATAAACTGTCTTTGGTAGATCCAAGTCTATACCTTAGAGGTGAAAATATGCCCTGACCTCTTACTATCTTTTGTGATAAATTGAGGACCTTGTGTACCATACTGTTATCTTGAGCAAAACTCTGTTTTCAGACTTTCTAAATCCCTGGATTATTTTTAAAACATCCAGAGGGTGGAAACTCAAAACCTTTGAAATGGTCCTCTGAGGGATAAGTCCTATATACCTTTAGTGCCTCATACAATAATCTCCTTTATGTTCTTTGGGCTCACTAGAAATAGAATCATCATCATCATAAAGCCTCTGAGAGCAGCAGGCACAGTGTGGAAGCAAGGCCATGAATGCAGAGCTCGTGGGGCTCACTGACAGCTCTGATAACTCTGTTTCACTGCCCCAAGCTACAGGGTTGCAACAGCTGTTTTGCGTCTGCTAGAAGCATGGAACTCCAGCCTGACTCCCAGTGGCATTTTTTTTTTTTTTTTTTTTTTTTTTTTTAGAGTACAGTGTGCAAGCTTGTGTTTCCTAGTCTGAGAAGAAGGATCATTAAAGCCCACTAGGAACCAATAACACAAAGTTCCCAGCAGACCGAAGTTTCTTCATTTCATATATGGAGGATGAAACATCAGAACAAGAATTTGAAAAGTCTTGGCCACTCTAAATTATACTATTAAAGGTGCTTTTGTTGGTCAGTTTCTTGTAAGAATCATCAAAGCATAGGAGAACCTTGAGCTTGGAGTCAAAAAAGCAAGGTTAAACTGACTCAGATCCCAGTAACTAGAAAAAATAGTTGACATTTTGAAATGATAATTATAATCCCTAATTGAAAGGTTTGTTTTGAAAATTATAAAAGATAAAAATAATCTGGTAAAAACAAACAATCTGATTTAAAAATGGGCCAAAGACTTTAACAGACATATCACCAACAAAGACACACAGATGGCAAATGAGCATATGAAAAGATGTTCCACATCATATGTCTTCAGAGAAATACAAATCAAAACAACAAAGAGATACCACTGACTCCTTTTAGAAGGTCCAAATTCCAGAACACTGATGACACCAAATGCTGGCAATGATGTGGAGCAGCACTTTTATTGCTGGTGGGAAAGCAAAACGGTGCAGCCACTTTGGAAGACAGTTTGGCAGTTTCTTACAAAGCTAAACTTATCCATACCATAATATCCAGCAGTCGCATTCCTTGGTATTTACCCAAGGGAGTTGGAAACTTATATCTACACAAAAATCTGCACACAGATGATTATAGCAGCTTTATTCATAATTATCAAAACTTGGAAACAATCAAGATGTCCTTCAGTAGATGAATGAAGAAATAAACTGTGGCACATCCAGACAATGGCATATCATTCAGCATTACAAAGAAATGAGCTATCAAGCAATGAAAAGACAGAAAAGAAGCAATTAATGCATTTTCTAAATGAAAGAAGGCATTCTGAAAAGGCCAACTATCGTGATTCCAACTAGATGACATCTTGGAAAAGGCAAATCTATGGAGACAGTAAAAAGATCCATGGTTTCCAGAGGTTGGAGTGGATGCATAGGTGGAACACAAAGGATTTTTAGGACAGTAAAAATATCCTATGATATTATATTGATATTATATTATAGACATCACATACCTGAAATAAGAATTAAAATCATTTAAGTAGTTTCCATTTGTTTGGTACAAAATGTCTGCCTGGTCCTATACTCAGTATTTCAAATATATTTCTCATAATCATTATAACTTTAAGGAAAAGGTATTAAGCACCTCCACTGAAAGAAAGACTGATACCTAGAGAAAAGAGCTTTCTGATTGTCTCATTAAATGGCAGAACTGAAGCAAGTCTCTGACCATACATAGCAGATTCAGTTATTTAGTAGTGAGGGACATGGTTGACACAAGATAATTGACATTCTTTGTATGGCTCTGAAAAACACCTTGAAATGGTTCATAAAATGAGACTCAATACAAGGGATATACTGAAGAATTCATTTTAACCGAACTGTAGATTTTGGTAATAATAATAGGTAGAACACTGAGTGCTTACTATGGTAGACACTATGCTAAGTAGTTTATATACATTTTCCCCCTTAATTTGCACAATCCGCTCATTCTCTGGTGAAACAAAGTTAATGGGGGAGACATGAAGGTGTGTTACCCAAATTTCTTCACAAGCAAGGACTTGCTATCCAGCTGTGGGAGTGAGATCAACACACTGATGGTTCCTTTGGATTGGCCTCAGCTTCAGGAAGTTGCCTAACCCAAGATTATGCCCTTCCAAGGCCAGCACACTTTCTGTGACTAAGATGGGCTTACTGATTCCTTCGGCCCTAAATGGGACATGCTAATAGATAATTATCTGTCCAGAGCTCCCCCCCGCCCCCCATCTAGTTGACTAAGACCTTGTCCGGTTTTCATCTCAGTTTGATTTCTTAGTCTGTCCCTATCCTGCCTTCTCTTACTTTCCACTTCCTTTCACAGGTATTATCCCTACTATGATAATCCTTACAAGGTAATACTCTATATCTGCATCTTTTTCCAGGGAGCCCAACATGCAGCAACCAACAATGCTCAAAACATACTTGAAATTTACATTTGGAATTGCCATGACAAGCCATAAAGGAAAATCTGTCTTATAACTTTATTTCACCTGATTAGGAAAATATAATCTTACTATTTGGATTGAATGACAAAGTAGTTTTATGTGGGGGTCTTGAGTGATGGTTGCCCATTTTTAAGAACAGGGTTAAATCATTTATTCACTCAAAATGTGTTCATTAAATATTTATTTATCAGAAAATACACTAGACACTGGGGGTGCAAAGACAAATCAAGACTGGATATAAAAGCAAATAGAGTAAAAAGTGAGGCATTTAAAAGCATAGAACTTAATGAGAGAATTCTGGGGAAGGGATTGTGAAGAAATTCCCCAATCCCCCAATCCAGATAAATTGTGGGTTTTAGGGGCACCTGGGTGGCTCAATCAGTTAAGTGGCTGCCTTTGGCTCAGGTTATGATCTCAGGGTTCTGGGATCAAGCCCTACATTGAGCTCCCTGCTCAGTGGAGAGCCTGCTTCTCTCTCTCTCTCTCCCTCTGCCCCTCCCCCCTGCTCATGTTCATTCTCTCTCTCTTTCTCTCTCTCTCTCTCTCTCTCAGATAAATAAATACAATCTTTTTTTTTTAAATTGTGGGTTTTAAAGGATTAGTAGTGAAATTCATATATACCTACATACAAATTTAAATTATTTTAGCTTAAGTTCTGAATATACTTCTACATGTCTATTTTAAAAAATGTTCCAAACAATGACAGCAGCATTAGAATAAGTGCATTATCTTTTAAAGTGACTCTTTTTAAGAGAAAGAATTTTTTTGCATACACACTATTTTACATATTTAGGCTCCCTTAGCACTTCCATTAAAGTATGTATCATATAATCTAGTTTGTTAACTATTTATGATACAATTATATTAAAATATTATCCTCTAAGTTATATTATACTCTGATTTGTCTTCTTGGCTAAATAAGATGAAGTTATCTTATCTATGAAGGGTTGTGTGTGCAAGTAATATAATTGTATTAAAGGAGACAAGACTTGGGCTAACCCTCAGTAGTTATTGTCACATTCCCCTGTGCTGATTAGAGGTTGAACAATGACACCATGATCCATTCTATCCATTAATTGAAGTTTCACTTCAAAAATAAGTAATTCCATTCTGTGAGCAATGATTGCCCTTGGTCTCTGATCATTCCCCTGCGTTGTCCTTCCTTCCTTCCTTCCTTCCTTCCTTCCTTCCTTCCTTCCTTCCTTCCTCCTCACTCTCTCAATAAATATCCTTTCCAGTGAAAGAAGTCTGCTTTTAGAATTAGACTTCTTTCAAGTCTGAAAGAAACAGATTGAAATCTCAACTTTGACTCCCCATCTTTTCTACACCCAAACCCCTCTTCTCAAAGTTATAATTGCATCTTGTGTTCTTGGAAGACTGTACTGACAGTAGTTTTATGACCCAGGATTTTTCAATTTCTTATCCAAAGCCAGCCTCATCTCAAGTTCCAAAATTTATGGGCATAGGAGATGACATATGGGATTAAACTCTTGATAGATTTTGAACAGCGACCTGCCTTTGGCAGTAGCCAAGGCTTTCTGTCAGGACGAAATGTAGGGAAAACATGCTCTTCATTGTGCAATTGGGTATCTCGCTTCCTTTCTAGGCAGTTCTCTCTGACATATCTTGTCTTCTGTCCCTCAACAGCCCCCACCCAAACCATCACCAACCCTGATGAAGTTTCACTCACCCTTCTCAGTAGCGTCAAAATATTAGAAGTTAGGAAACCATAAGCCTCTCACAAAGAATGAACAGTGATTGATATAAAATAAAACAAAATATCTTGGAATGCTGACCTTAACTGCCCATTTGCTCTCCTCAGTGTTTTCTGGATCTTTTGTCATTGTTCTAGATATTTATTTCATTCAAAAAAGCTGCTACCTGTACCTCTATGCATTCCTCTTGCATCCTCCTTTTTCATTTTGCTTCTCTTGTTTTTACCTTGAAGATGACAATAACCTTTTTCCTTTTCATAGTAAATAAACCTCATTTTGTCCATTTCTCATTATCAGTGAAGCATAGGTTCTCTAAACATATTCACTACTCAGATTTTCTCCACTTTTCCTGATTAGTTTCAGGAGAACTTCAGTCTTGAAAATGTGTCAGGAATAGCAAATCATGTCAACAAGTGGTATGTAGACAAATGTATTACCTACCATTTAGGAGATTATTTTATAATTTGCTATTCTATTAAGTCAAAAATAATATTTTGGACATTTATAAATATTATCTCTGGTCATATATTCAAATTCAAAGAATTTCTGAATCTACCTGCCCACTCAGGATACTTGTAATTCATTATTACAGGGCTCAGAGCCACCTAAAATGTTCACTCAATTTTTTCAAAAATATTTTCCCCTGTACTGATAAATATGGAATATTTTTGAAGTTAGTACTGGTCTCATTTACCTCTTTTTGAAGGCAGAAGAAGTTCACTATTAATTTATTCGAAGATTTTGGGACCTTCTTTTTAAACCAGAAACTATTTTTGCTACTAATGTATCACTGCATTTAATACAAATTCATATATTTTATCGTTGCTAGCCTGGGATAGTTAGAACACCAAAACTGAATTTCAGTGCATGTTTAAATCCACACACATTTCCACAGTATGTCTTGAGGATTGGTTCACAGTAAGTTTGGCTAGAAATACAGATTTTTAGGTCATGCCTCCACCTAAACATTGTTTTATTCTGTAATTTAACACTGCAAAGACAAAGCTTTCCCCCTTTGGAAGGTAAGAAGGCTTTTGTTTTTGTTATTTTTGTTGTTGTTGTTGTTTTATTATTTTTTTTGAATGCTTGCAAAATCTCAATTTTTTTAAAACCCTGAAATTAAATAATTTCATTTTTGCATATCTAGGTACATGTTGTCTTAATAAACATTATATAAGCCTGATTGATCTACAGATTCAGTTCCTTCTACAGATCAGCTAATTTTTCTATCTATAATATTTTTTGTTTTATTCACTTCTTGGTTCCATGTTGGGTGTCAATTATCTAGATGACTTCTCTTCAATCATTTCATTGTCTTTTCCTGTTCTCTGAATTCTGGAGAATTTTTAAATGTTTTAAATATCTGAAGTTTTTGTTTTTGTTTGTTTGCTTTTCCTATTACTAATTTGGCTTTATGTAGTCTAGATTCTATTCTTATATTTTAAGTTCTGTTGTAACACAGTGTCTCCAATTTTCTTTTTAAATTTGATAGTTGGGTCATGCAATATGTTATCACATCATCCTCTTCTTTTCTCTGTTATTTATTAAATTTATTTTTAATTGTGATAAAAGAATACATAACATAAAATTTACCACTTTTCTAAGTTTAATAGTATTAAGTACAATCGCCCACTACAATTGCAGTGTATTAAATACACTGCAGGGCTGAGGTATGCAAACACTCACATGGTCAAAAATCCATCTATAACTTTTGATTTCCCCCAAAACCTAACTACTAATGACCTATGGTTCCCCTGAAGCTTTACCAGACACAAAATCAATCAATTAGCATGTATTTTGCATGTTATATGTGTTACATACTGTATCCTTGTAATAGAGTAAGCTAAGGAAAAAATGTTATTAAGGAAATCATAAAGAAGACAAAGTACATTCAGTAATGGTAAAAAAAAAAAAAAAAGTCCACATGTAAGTAGAATCACACAGTTCAAATTCATGTTATTCAAAGGCCAAAGGTATTATTTACATTTTGTTCAGTCAATCTCCAGGATATTTTATATTCGAAAACTGAAACTCCATACCAATTAAACAACCCTCCATGACTCCTCCCTCCAGTTCCTAGCAATTACCACCCAACTTTCTGTCTCTATAACTTTGACACTTTAGATACCTCATACAAGTGGAATCATGCAGTATTTGGCTTTTTGTGACTGGCTTATTTTACTTAACATAATGTCCTCAAGATTCATCCATGTTGTTGCAATGTGTCAGATTTTCCTTCCTTTTAAAAGATGGATAAAATCCCATTGTGTGTATATACCACATTTGTTTATCCATTTATCCATGATGGATATTTGGGCTGCTTCCACCTCCTGGCTAATGTGAATGGTGCTGCTATGAACATGGGTGTGTTATTTTCATTAATTTTCTTGAGAATGAAAATTACTTTTTCAAACATTTCTATTTGCTCTGAGTTCACATGCAATGTTTTTTTTATTGATCTTTATTTTTCCTCTTTACTTTGAATATGATAGATCAACCTAATCTGCTCTGTGACTGGATTCTCTGCTGGCCCCTTCCCCAAGACATGAAAAGCATCTGTCAGTTTCTTTAAAGAGTAAGCTGATGTAGGTTTTGTCTGCTGACACAGATTTGTATTTCCAATTCAGTCACTCAGTAGTTGAGCTGCTGATGAGAAAAGAGAACTTTGTAATTTTTTCCTCTTTACTTAAACCATTAAGGGAGAAACTTGTTTCCCATATCTTTTTTACTTTGTCTCACTTCAGACATATGATATAGTTAGATCTAGTTTTTTTTCCCTATAACTTATTTCCTCACGTTTGAGGGATTGACCTATTCCAATATATGCAGATATTCTGCAATTTTAGAAAATGCTCCTTGTATTGAGATGAAATAAAATCACATCTTATTCACTTTGTAATTAATCATGTACTTACCCAACTGAATAGCACAGTTTAGTTCAGTCCAAATTCCATTTCTGAAAAAATATGCCTAAATATAGGAACTAGTTTTAGCTTCTTAGGGTAATAATGAAGCTCTTTGGCATAAAATAATTTTATGACGGATGAGCTAGAAAGTCTAAGCAATTAAAACATCATCTAAATAGCTGGAAATCTTGGAAACTGGTAAGAACTGTTTTTACAGCTTTAAAGTGCAAATACTTTATAATTCCTTCTTTTTCATCAAATTGAATTAAAATGGTATGAGGGCCCAGTTGCCAAATTGAGAGAAGGCCCGTTGCCACATGGTGTCACTATTGAACGCTTGTCCACCATCATCTGACCTGCTGTTTGATGGAAGTTGCAGCCAAGTCTCCCTGGCCTGGCTCCCAGGAGGCTCCCAGGAGACAATTACATTGCCCATTATAGAAGGCTGTGCTCTATGGAGACTCTGCTCCCTGAGTGGTTGCTCACCCAGCTGTCCCTGCTGCATGCCCCAGGAACTAAGTTTTAGTTCCTCCCCTAGTTAAACACACAACCATTCTGCTCACCAGTACTGAGTCAGATCAGTTTGAGTGTCTGCCCTTGAAGAACTTTCATGGTTTTCCATCTTTCCAAACTGAAAACTCAACCAGGGTAGGTTGACTGCTTTCCTTTATAGCCCCAGAAAATCAAGAGGTGTGAAACTATTTACATCCAAGTCAGTGTCCCACATTCTCCTCCAATAGCATCTTAGGAGATTGTTTCCCAAGTTAATCAATCTCTTTTCTGTACCTCCTCATCACAAAAGTCTAATGCTGTCCCTTGCTGAAGGGGGTTGGATTGCCTCTAACAAGGGTCATGCCCTGGAAGAGTAACTCTTTTTTTTTTTCTTTCTTTTCTTTTATTTTTAGGGGTAAGGTGGTGGTAGAAGAACTGAGGGGATAATTTTCATGCCTTAACAGTGTTTTCAGCCCAAGTGACTCCCTGTCATTTTTTTCAGCCACAGCAGAGAGAAAGAAAAACACTGCATGAAAGACAATCTAATGCCTGCATATTAAAAAAAAAGTCTATATACTTTATTTAAGTTGATCATACTTATATGTAAACAAAAGGGGCATGGCAACATTCTCCTTTCTAAGTTTGTCACTAATTGACTTCCTACAGAATGCTTGTAATTCTTTCATATTGTTTAAGGTGCAGTATCTGAAAGAGATCTCTTTTAGAGTGAAGCCACCCCAGTATAAATGGTAGTGGCACCAGTGCTAGTAAGAGAAGTAGCCATGCTATAGAATTAGGTACTTCAGTCAAGGGCAACCAGAAGAGAACAAAGGGTAATTGTATGATATGAAATGTATGGTAAATAATTTTACTCACAATTTATCTAGTCAGTTGTCTAGTTCAATTCTCCTTTAAAACTAGACACATGGGGGCAGCCCGGGTGGCTCAGCAGTTTAGTGCCACCTTCAGCCCAGGGTGTGATCCTGGAGACCTGGGATTGAGTCCCGCATCGGGCTCCCTGCATGGAGCCTGCTTCTCCCTCTGCCTCTGTCTCTGCCTCTCTCTCTGTATCTCTCATGAACAAATAAATAAAATATTTTTTAAAAAAATACAAAACAAAACTACACCCATGACATGACCAGACCACCAAAGCAACTAAAAGAAATTTTGGGGGACATGAAAAAACCATAGTAATTCTGCTAAACAAGATAAGACAAAACATAAAACTGTCTCTGTAGACCGTAAAAACTGAAACAAACATAACCGTAGGATATATCCTAGATTTTTCACAACTACAATCACAATTCTTGTCCAACATTTTTATTCATCACCATGTTTTAGGACAGAGACACTGGGATAATGTGATGTTATTTCTGGTTCAGTTTTGCACATTAATTAAATGATTATTTTGATTTTTTTTTGGGGGGGGGGGTTATGTAGCTAATTTTTTTTGACCCAGTCATGTCTTTAAAGCAATGACAAGCCATTCAATGGCAAAGGCTTGAGATCTCTTTCCTAGTTTAGAGGCAAGGACAGTGGATATTTTTCTTGTAGTTATATAATGTGTTCAATTAATTTGAGGAATAGTAGCCGCTGTAATTCTCCCACTCATCTTTCTCGACATAATAAAGAGAGACAATGAGGCATATACTTTTCTCTATGGTTGAGAAGTAGCTGGATAAATGTAACATCATGGATATGAGACCTAGAAAAATCCATTTTACCTTTTATTGACATTTAGTAGACATTTAACAAGCTGTGCTACTTTTCAGCCCACCAATAACATCCTACACACAAAGAGAAATAAAAACCACCATGTGTATTTTGACAAATACAGCATGTATGCATGTATGTAAGTATGTATGTATGTATGTATGTATGTATGTATTTTTAAAGATTTTATTTATTTATTCATGAGAGACACACAGTGAGAGGCAGAGACACAGGCAGAAGGAGAAGCAGGCTCCTCATGGGAAGCCTGATGCGGACTCGATCCCAGAACTCGAGGATCACACCCTGAGCTGGAGTCAGACGCTCAACCACTGAGCCACCCAGGCATCTCTACAATATGTATTTAAAGGGTGGTCAGAAGAGGAAATGTAAAATAGAGATGGCCCTTGATCTCTCAGAATCTATTATCTCAGTCATTGAATTCATTTTGTAACATTTATGAAGGGTCTGAGTTTTCCTACTGATTTACACTCTTCCTCATTTAGAGTCAGAAAGAAATTGCTATGACTGTGTCCAAATCTCCAATCACTACGACTATTGACTTCCTCCTACACCATCCATCCAGTCAGCTCCCCATAGGCCATTCCTGACTTCCAAGTTAGTTGCTGAGTTCAATTAACAGCATCCTGTTCTCTTGCCCTATTAGTTCCATACCATTATCCTGGTTTTCCTTCATTCCATCTAATGATTAATTCTCAGCTCCTCTAACCCCAAATAATAAATACTAGAATTACTCAGGATATATTTATGGCCTCAAATTCTCATTTCCAATCCTAATTCTTTTCTCTAGACTTGGAAATCCATCATTTGTATGATTCACAGCCCTCTCCAATCAAATTCTCAGTCTCCCATGGCCCTCCCCCTACTCTTTCCTTCCTATTTTGGTCTTCTTAGTAAATGGAAACTTCATCTATCCACTGCTGAATCCCAAAAGTTGAGTGCTATTCCTAACATATATTCATCCTCATACCCCACTTCCATTTCATTGTGTGTCTCTTCAATTCTACATACAAAATATTTCTTTAATCCAACCAGTTGCCTTCACATCCATTGCACCAACACTCACATACCTCTATTCTGGACAATTGAAAAAGCCTCCCATTTGTACATACTGTCTATATTTCTTCTCCATTGAACAACCTGAGATGCTTCTATAAAATAATTTGTATTAAAATTAAAAAGGCCCTGTGCAGTTATTTCCTCTCCCCAATTTTCTCTGGATAACTCCAAATCACTTTTCCTTTCTCAGATAAAATCTTACATCCCTAGAAAGAACTTTGCCGGTCTTAAAATACAAATTAAATCTTTCTTATTATAATATTTTGCAGAGCCTTTCTGAGACTTACATATAATGTAAAATGATGTTTAATGGTACTTACCTGGAAATTCCAACTGAAGTCTAAAGCTGAGAATAGAAGAACTGTACCCCCCAGTATTTTCAAGAGAGTTGTAGGACTTACTGAAAGGTGATCATGTTAATTTTTCAACCATCAGCCCTCATCACCAAACTCTAGGGATAAAAAAGGAAAGGAAAGAAATAAATTAAAAAAGGAAAAAAAAGGTTTTAAGACTCACTGAGCAGAGTCCCTTCTTTCTTTATAAAGAGAGAAGTTTCTTCCACAACTTCAAGTCAAATAAAGAAAGAAAAGACCATTTGACAATTTCTATTAATGAGATGAGCAGTCTGAAGACACTAAGATCAATGAGAATAAGCAGTCTGAAGACACTAAGTAGTGAAATACAAGTGAATTATGAATAAACTATGCTTTCAAATGTTACTTTTCTTTTAGAAATATGACATATTTCTATTGATAAGCAAATGAAACCAACAAAAAGAATGTAAACTGAAATCAGAATTATAGGGTGGTGATTAAAAAGCCAATGTATAAGTCTATGTTTTCATATGAGTGCAAGATCCTGGACAATAAGACTTTTCTGAAAGCCAAGGGAGCTACACCTGGCACTTTTGAAAGGAGCAGGGAACAGAATGCTCAAGAGCTCCATATTAGTTCTTGAAAGAGGCAAACAAAATCTTCTTTAGAGAAAAGCATCTTTATAACAGAGGACCTCAGTGGCTCAGTTGTAGCAGTCCTACTCACTGAAGACATTAACTCTCACCTTCAAATTTTCTCCTCCATAACCAAGATCTGAGAAGACCTAGAGCAGCAGAGTAAATAGAAAAAGACAGATGAGTAAAGAAGGAGAAATATTGTATTGCGCATGAAACTGTATGTGAGGTTTTGAATTGGATTTGAGGTTTTGACTTTCTAATGTCTAAAATGAAACTATTCTAGCTGAAAGAGACATAAAATTTATGGATCTGCCTTAGATGCTATCAATGACTATGGAAGAGTGATATAACAGAATGTATCTAATGTCAGCAACGGGAGAAGAATAAAACTTTATCCTATTTTTATCTAACCAAAGTTTGTACATCCCATAAAAGCTGTTACATCTAAGTATTTTCCTTTAATAACCAATTTTCTTGTTATATTACAATTTCCCTTAAGGGCAAGAGCCACGTTTGAGACCTTCATCAACAAATATTGAGTCAGTGACCATTTTTTGAAATGTTTCCAACTCAGATTTCAAAATGTAGGTAAAGCTGTCTCAGGAGAACTTCCAGGAAAAAAGTACCCTCAAATCAAGTTCTTATGAAAGTGACCTTTCACATTTCTATTTCTTTAATCAGTTAAACAAGAACAGGCATGACAAAACAATAATACAACTTAAAGACAAAATAACTAAGGCCTAGGTTGGTTTCCTTCTTCATCTATTAAATGTAGAGCCATAATCTTTGCTTACTCATAGAAGTTATTTAATCAGGGTTGAAGTTTTAGTTACATATTGATTCACAGCAAACTAGCTCCAGATGTGATTTAAAACAATTATTTATTAATGCTCATACTTCTGTAGATTGAACTAAGCTCATCTGAGTAGTTCTGCTGCTCTGTTTGTGGTCTTACATAGTTGCAGTCAAATGGCAGTGGGGGATAACATCTAACGTGGTTCCACCATATAACTAGATTTGGCCTTCTATGTATGCAGGAGGGGGAAGGGGTTGATATTAGAGGGGACAAGCCCCAGCGTTCAAGTGCATATGAAGACTCTGCTTCTGTTCCATTAGCCAAGGAAAATTACATGAGCAGCCAGACATATAATTGGGAACTACGCAAGTATATGCACATCAGAATGCATGTTCACTGGGGACCTCCAATGGAATATTATACCACATTTACACAAAAGTCAGAGCTCAAATTGAATTCAGGTTTGTCTAGCCCCAAGGTCATGTCACCATAGCACACTGGCTTCTCAGTCATGAGAAGGTGCTTTTCCCCCCTTGTAGCTTGAAAATCTTATAATAATAAGAGGTAAGAGATGGATGAGGAAAAAAAATTCCCTGCCATTGTGTCTTTGTTTCCTATCAATCTGCTTTCTTGACTAATGGCTTGAACATATTTATTCCTACCAAATCTATCCAAATCAGACTCCCAACAGCATCTTTCCTTCAAATGCTAGTGATTGTGCTCTCTTTCTCTGTGTTTTTCTTGCCTGTTTCTACTATACTAAATTTCAATGATAGAACAGATGAGGAGCCATATTTCTCTTGGTGCAGGCTCTTCTCATTCACATCCTATACATAACAGAAGGAGAAAGAGAAACTCTCATATGTACACGCACAAGCACGTGCACACTCTCTATCTCTCCAGTGTTTGGTATCCAAATACCATTTTATTAATTAATTTATATATTTTCTGACTACGTAGTTGTAATATTTCCATTCTATAGAGGGCTTGGAAATGCTAAACTTAATGCTTATAATAATTACTACATGAGGTTATTTCTAAGATTTGATTTAAAGTGGCCTTTCTGAAATGACTTCCATGTACTATAATTTTTGTGAGGGATAGCAAATATTCCCAAAATGAAGACAGGAACTTAAAGCCACCATAAAGTCACCATCTACATATGAAATAATGAATAAAGGAAATGGCATGGGATGAATTTTAGAGAAAGCTAGCCAATGACATGATATATTCTGACAAACTCAAAGTTTAAAAAAATGAGGAAATGAGGCAAAGTTCTGGCAAGATTAAGGTAGTATATGGCTTTCTTTTAAGTGTCAAAGACATTAAGGGAAGCAAAGCATGGACCAAATTCTAAGCTAAAAATTTTGAGTTTTATGAATGTGTCAAATCAGAAATAGTATCAAGTTTTCTCAAATTTCTATGGACAGAGCCTTAGTATCCCTTGAAATTACAGAAATGTAGAGTTTTCTCTATTCATTTTCCTTTCTCTAGCATTGATATTCCCTCTGTGTCACTGATTATAATAATTACATGGATTCATATTTGAATCTATGACCCCTGCATATCAGAGATCATACAATAGACTTCTTGAAATGATAATTAGATAATATGGAAAACTAATACAACACACTTAGCTTGTATGATAGTTTGCTGTTTCTAATAAAGTAATTAACATCATGGCAACTCCCTCACTACATAACTTTAAAGTAACAAAACAGTTTACCCAGTCTCAGTGTTGGCAGATATCAAATTCACATGTGTAAACAAAGTATCTGCTGGGTAAGGATAATATGTTAATTCTTCTATATTCCCAGCTCTGAGCATGCTCCTGACATTGGTTAGGAAGTTAGCAAAATTAACCAGTCTATTTTTGCTGTGGTTGTTGAAGAATTTAAAATCCCTGGAAATAATCAGGTCTATACCAAGAAACAGACAAAAACCATACATACTCCATAGAAGGCCCAGTTATGTTCTCTATGAACACAGAAAATTCTAATATTTGATCAGGAGATGAACCACATGGTCTTTTTTGATTATGCACAACTTGGTTTTGTTTTGCCAGAAAGAAAAGAAGTTTCTGATTATTTTGAAGCCGTTTTGTGCATACTTGTTAGATAACTCATTTGATGTTAGATAGTACTGATTTTAAATTACATCACCTAAGTTGTAATTGTGTTAATTGGTCTATTACCTACCGTCTAGTAGTAACACTTGGCAAATAAATATGCTACCAGCTTAAATCCCCAAGAAAAAAATAACTTGATTAACTGAAAAACTAGTTACAGACAGAAGGCAATAACTGCCTATTATAGAAACAATTGAATCTCTTTAGTTAAGAGATTAAAAAGAAAAAAAAATTCACCAGTCACTTCAAAAGAACTTACTTATGTTAGTGACAGACAAAAAAGGATCATAAATAAAGGCTGTTAAACTTATCAACTTATTTGTTTTCATGGAAAACCCATTAAAATATCCTCTACTTGGAATGTACAACTTGAGAAAACTAAGAATTTTCCTGAATTTATTTAACTGTCCATTTATAAAAATATTCACAGATTTCTACTTTTGTATTTTTGCCTCCAGATTTCAAAATGATGTTTTGACCTAAAATGAAAAAAAAAAATCATTTCCTCTACATTAGGTTCTTCTCCTAATTAGTGATAAGTAGATTGGCTTTATACAAACATATCTATTAAGTGTTGTCTTTAAGACTGCTTATTTTTAAAAATTTCCTAGAGAACTTGCAGGGGAGATGGTGGAGTAGGAGGACCCTAGGCTCATCTTTTCTCATGGATATAATTAGATAATGCTCACATCAGTGTAAATAACCCAGAAAACAACCAGAAGACTGGCAGAAAAATCTCCATAACTAAATGTAGAGAAGAGAAGTGGCCTTATCAAACCAGAGGAAGTGCAGAGACATGTGGTGAGGACATAAGGGGACCTTGAGATTGCCTCAGAGAAGGACTCTGAGAACACAGAGAGGGGAGAGAAAACAGACTATCACACCACAGAGTCCACATGGGGAAGATGAATTTCCAAAACATTTGGCTTTGAAAAACAGAAAGGCTAAAGTTTGTGAGTTTCTACAACCTGTGAGATTTAAAAGCTAGAAATTTAAAAATCAGTTGGCTTGGATCTGGGAGAGCCAGGAGGGCAAGAGGAAGCTGAGGCCCTGCCCTTAAAGAGACAGCCCTACAGGGATGCCTGAGTAACTTCGTGGTTGAGCATCTGCCTTGGGCTTAGGGTGTGATCTCAGGATCCTGGGATCAAGTCCTGCATCAGCCTCCCCACAAGGAGTCTGCTTCATCCTCTGCCTGTGTCTCTGCATCTCTCATGAATAAATAAATAAAATATTAAAAAAAAAAAGAGGCAGCAGTACCCACAGCTGCAGAGACAGAGCATAGAAGCAGCAGTCTGAAAAACATCTGGCTCATCCCAGAGGGAGAGTTAATTACTAATTACAGAGCATGTCCAGAGGAGCAGTTTCACTGAGGGATATCTCCAGGAACAAAGGAGCTGGCAGGCAGCATTTCAGTTCCCTACCTCCCAGTATAAACACACAGTCATCTAGGGAAGCCAGCACAAAGCTGGCATTCACTACCTATATTGCTTACACTATACCCTGCATACTCTAGCCAGGCCTGCCTCAGTCCCAACACTATAAGTGTCCTTCTAAGAAGACCAGCATAAACCTTGCCAACACTAGCTCTCCCAACTAGGTTCTTTCCATGCTTTCCAGGGCCTAAATCCTGGCACCAATAGCTAGACTCTTCCTGTGAGGACATGTGTACTTTGTTAAGGCTATATGTCCCTCCCTCGGGTTTGTTATGGAGCAGGCCCAGCCAGCCAGGTCTCAGCAGCAACTGCCCACCCTCTGTTGAAGAGGACAGCACATAAAACTTACAAGCACCACGCCGCCCATGCTTGCATGCTTTGTGGATCACCTCAGCCAGCCCTGGTTTGGGTAGTGGAGGCCAATCCCCTCTGGCAGAGAACTAGCACCACCTTGTTAAAAGCATATTCCCCACCCAGTACTTTACAGAGCAGGATACACAGATGACTTTTCAAACACACAGAAACAGACTCACAGTTAGACAAAATGAGAAGACAGAGGAATATGTCCCAAATGAAACAATAAGACAAAATTACAGCAAGAGACCTAAGCAAAACAGATAGAAGTAATAGACCTGATGGAGAATTTAATGATCATAAAGATACTCAATGGACTTTGGAAAAGAGTGAGGGGCAACAGTGAGATGCTTAACAAAGTGATAAAAAAGAACCAGAGATGAAGAGCACTATAATTAAAATTTAAAATATGCTAGATCAAATAAATAGCAAGCTAGGAGAAACAAAAGAATGAATCAGTGATGTGAAAGACAGAGTAATGGAAAATAATCAAGCTGAGCAGATGAGGGAAAAATTATGCAAACTGAGAATTGAATTAGGAACTTAGTGACTCCATCAAAGGTAGTAACATTTGCATTATAGGGGTCTCAGAAGAAGAAGACAGAGGAAAGGGGAAGAAAATTTATTTGTAAAAATAACAGCAGAAAAATTCCTGAATCTGGTGAAGGAAACAGAATTTCAGATCTAGGAGGCACAGTGATCCTCCAACAAAATCAACCCAAGGAGGTTCACACCAAGACACACAGTAATTAAAATGACAAAAAAAAAAAAAAAAAAAAAAAAACAGTAAAAAAAGCAAACAAAAAATTGTAAGAGCAGCAAGAGAAAAATTCCACATAAGGGAAATCCCATAAGACTCAATGCAGATTTCTCAGCAAAAGCCTTGGAGGGAAGAATGGGTAGCATGATGTATACAAAATGCTGAAAAGGAAAAAAAAGATATCTATAGCCAAGAATATTCTATGCAGTTAAGCTATCATTTCTAATGGAAGGAGAGATAAAGAGTTTCCCATACAAAAATAAATAAATAAAAATAAATAAAAATAAAAAATGTGAAAGGACTTCATGACCAATAAACCAGCTCTACAAGAAATGTTAAAGGGGATTCTGAATGAAAAAGAAAGACCATAAATAAGAATAAGAACTGTAGGAATCCACAAAAGCAGTAAAATTAAGTATATCTGTAAAAATCAGTCAAGGGACTCACAAAATAGAAATATGTAAAGTATGACACCATATACCTAAAATATGGGGAGGAGACAAGTAAAGAATGGGTTCAAACTTAAGTGACCATCAACTTTATTATATAGACAGTTATATGCAGAAGATGTTATATATAAACATAATGATAATTACAAATCAAAAACCATAATACATATACAAAATATAAAGAAAAAAGATTCCAATTATGTCACTAAAGAAAGCTATCTTATGTTGAGGGAATAGAGTAAGGGAGAAAGGAACAGTGAAAAACAACCACCAAAAAAAGATGACAATACATATATACCTGTCAAGAATTACTATGATGCTCTAATCAAAAGACATAGGGTGATGGAATGAATAAGAAATCAAGCTCCATCTATATCCTGCTTAAAAGAGACTCATGCACATTGAAAGTGAAGGGATGAAGAAACATTTACCATGTAAATGGAGGTGAAAAGAAAGTCAGGGTAATGATACTAAGAGAAAATATACTTTAAAACAAAGACTAACAAAAGACAAAAAAGGACACTATATAATAATAGAGGGGACAACCCAACAAGAAGACATAATTGTAAATATTTATGCACTCAAATGGGAGCACCTGAATACACATAACAGTTAATAATGAATATAAAGGAACTAATCAATAGTAATACGATAATAGTAGGGGCCTTTAACACCCCACTTACATCAATGTACAGATCATCTAAACAGAAAATCAATAAGAAAACAGTGGCTTTGAATTACACACTGGAACAGATGGATTTAACAGATAAAAATTCAGAATATCCCATCATAAGATAGCAGAATACACATTCTTTTCAAGTGCACATGGAACATTCTTCAGGATAGATCACATATTAGGATACAAAATAAGTCTCAACAATTTCAAAAAGATCAAAGTTATATCATGCATCTTTTCTGACCACAATGCAATTAAATTAGAAATCAACAAGAAAAATTCTAGAAAGAGCATAAATGCATGGAAGTTAAATAACAAGCTACTAAATAATGAATAGGAGGGAAAATAAAAAATACATAGAGACAAATGGAAATGCAAACATAACAATCCAAAATCTTTGGGATGCAGCAAATGTAGTTCTAAGAGGGAAGTTTATACCAATACGGACCTATCTCAAAAAGCAAGAAAAAGCTCAAATAACAACTGAACTTACACCTAAAGGAACTAGAAGAATCAGAACAAACAAAACCAATATCCAGCAGAAGGAAGGAAATATTAAAGATTAAAGCAGAAACAAATGACATAGACACTAAGAAAATGATAGTAGAGATCAATGAAACAAAGAGTAGTTCTTTTAAAAGATCAAAAAAAAATTGATAAACATCTAGCTAGATTCATCAAACAGAGAGAGAGAGAGAGGACTCAATAAAACAAAATCAGACACAAAAGAGGAGAAATAACCAACACCAGAGAAATACAGAGGACTGTAAGAGAATATTGTGAAAAATGCATGCCAAAATTTTATGACAACCTAAAAGAAATTGATAAATTCCTGGAAACATGAAGATGACATAAGGAAATGGAAATACATTCCATCTTCATGGATTGGAAGAACAAATATTATTAAGATGTCAGGGCACCTAAATAGCTCAGTGGTTAAGCATCTGCTGTTGGCTCAGGTCATGATCCCAGGGTCCTAGGATCAAGTCCCACATCAAGTTCCCCACAGAGCTGCTTCTCCTTCTGCCTATGTCTCTGCCCCTCTCTCAGTGTATCTTGTGAATAAATAAACACAATCTTTTTTTTAAACAAACTAACTAAATAAATAAGTAAAATGTGTATACTACCTAAAGTAATCTATACATTTAAGGCAATCCCTGTCAAAATACCAACAGCATTTTTTACAGAGCTAGAACAATCCTAAAAATTTTATGGAACCACAAAAGACCTCAAACAGCTAAAGCAACCTTGAAAAAGAAAAATAAAGATACTGGCATCACAATTCTGGACTTCAAGTTATATTACAAAGCTGTAGTAATCAAAACAGTATGGTACTGGCACAAAAAATATAACAATAAATCAACAGACCAAAATAGAAAACCCAGAAAGGAACCCACAACTGTATGGTCAATTAATCTTCAACAAAGCAGGAAAGAATATCCAATGGGAAAAAATAATTCTCTTCAACAAATGGTGTTGGAAAAACTGGACAGCAACATGCAAAAGAATGAAACTTTCTTACACCAAAGACAAAAATAAATTCAAAATGGATTAAAGACCTAAATGTCAGGCCTGAAACCATAAAACTCCTACAAGAGAGCATAGGCAATAATTTCTCTGACCTCAGCTGTAACAGCATCTTTCTAAATATGTTTCTTGAGGCCAGGGAAACTAAAGCCAAAATAAGTTATTGGGATTACATCAAAATAAAAAGCTACTGCACAGTAAAAGAAATACCAACAAAACTAAAAGGCAACTTACTGAATGGGAGAAGATATTTGCAAATGACAAATCTGGAAAAAAGGATTAGTATCCAAAATATATAAAGATATTATACAACTTGACATCCCAAAAGCAAATAGTCTAATTAAAAAATGGGCAGATGATGTGAACATTTTTTCAAAGAAGACATCTAGATGGTCAACAGACACATGAAAAGATGCTCAACATCACTCATCACCAGGGAAATGCAAATAAAAATTACAATAAGATATCATCTCATACCTATCAGAATGGCTAAAATTAGAAACAAGGGTGAGGATGTGAAGAAAAAGAATCCTCATGCACTGTTGGTGGGAATGGAAACTGGTGCATAGAACAACCCTTTGATCTAGTGATCACACTCCTGGATATTTACCCAAAGAATTAAAAAAACACTAATTTGAAGGGATATAGGCACCCTATGTTTATTACGGCATTATTTATAATATCCAAGTTATGAAAGCAGTTGGTGTCCATGAATATATATAAACATATATATTTATATATTTATCTATAAATATATATATTTATATAATAAAATATTATTCAGCCATAAAATATTCTTGCCATTTGCAGCAACATGGATATAATAAGCCAGTCAGAGAAGGACAAATACCATAGGACTTTACTCATTTGTAGAACTTAAGAAACAAAACAAGCAAACAAAGGGGAGAAAAAAGAGAGAGAGAGAGAGAGAGAGAGATAAACCAAGAAACAGACTCTTAACTATTGAGAACAAACTGATGAGGTTGGGTGTGAATGAAATAGGTGATGGGTATTAAGAGTACACTTAGCTTGATAAGGACACAGTAATACATGGAATTGTTGAATTACAGTACTGTACATCTGAAACTAATACAACACTGTATGTTAGCTACACTGGAATAAAAATGTTAAAAGAGCCAACAAATAAAAAAAATATTTCTTGGGGGTGCCTAGGTGGCTCAGTCAGTTAAGTATCCAACTCTTGATTTTGGCTCAGGTCATGATCTCAGGGTTTTGAGATCAAGCCTTGCATTAGGCTCTGCACTGTGTGTGGATCCTGCTTAAGATTCTCTCCCTCTACCCCAACCCCCCTCACGTGTACCCTCTCTTTAAAAAAAAATTCCTAAATGCTTTAAAAAAAATCCCTAACACCTTGAATCATGCACACAAAAAAACTAGTTTTAGCATAATTTTGTAAGTGTATGTCACTTTTTTACAAACTTATTAATATTTTTGACTTCTCACTTAAGGTGAAGTTTTAGGAAATTTTTTTTATTTTACCTTCTAAGTTTATTCTGATTTGCTCTTGTCACTAAGACATGCTAGCATAATATTTTATTATATTTCATTCAAAGTATGTTAATGTGGCATTGGGACATTTTGACTAAGCTAAACATCAGTGATGAGCTAATTGCTGTTCTACAAGCACATGCATAAGCTCAATGCAGAACTGTCTTTCACTTCGTCCTCTGACCGCATTCCTATTCCCTTCTATTTCACCTTTGGAACTGAAATTTCTTGTTTCCACACTCCAGTTTGTGTTCCTTTTAGCATATTGTGTCCCTCCTTTTTAGATTTCATCATACCCATTTAAAGTCTGCATTTGCTGGTTCACGATAGCCTTCACTTAAGCAGAGTAAGCTACATATTTGCCAATTGCCTAGGGGAATGGATTTTTTTTTTAATGTGTTCACTGTCTGTGACCAGCACTGAGGAGAATGGGATAGCATAACAAAATTTTTCTTTGAGAAACTCTCCTTTTATGCCCTCCTTCCTTTGCATCCCTTTTCAGACAACCTGGAATGCAAATTAACAAGACAGATGTGGCATTATCCTGTTGTTTTTCTCTTCATCTAAAAGTCCAGCTCTCCAGTAGCAAGGTGGCTGATTAATGAATTTGACCACTTGACAGGTTAAGATTAATTACACAAAATACAAAGTTGTTTGTTACCAGGCAAACAGGCTTCTTCAGGCAACTATTTGTGTTATATTAAGCTAGGAAAAAACCTTGTTGTTTAGACTTTTTTTTAATAGACAGTGAACAAAGGGATAACAATTTACTGTACTAAATGAATGGGGAAGTTCCCTGAAAATATTTTCCTAATAGTCTGTTTTCTATGAAATTGCCTGCCTTTCTCTAATTGATCATTTTTTTTAATTCTATGGTTATTATTTATTTTTTTAATAATAAGCAATCATTTCCCATCTCGATAGTAGTATGACTACAATGCTTTGAGGAAACCTCTCTAATATTTCATCATCTTTGCTATTTTTAAAACCTCAGCCTTCTTAAAAGGATAGTGGCTTAAATAACTTTGCCATTTATTTAGGAGTAATAAATCTAATAGGATGGGTCATTTTCAAAAAAAAAAAAAAAAAAAAAAGGATGGGTCATTTTCTGAACATGCAGATATAATTATCTTCATATGCATTTTCAACCTTCAAATGACAGAATGTTCTCTGATCAGATTATTATATTTCAATTTTAGGAGACTATTGTCCATTTTTTAGTCAAATTAGTACTGAGATTTTAAATTCAGATGTAGAAAATAAGTAGGCTTCTGATTTGCCGTCCAAATATACTGGAAAATGCACCAAATTGGATATTAGGAAGAACATTGGTTTTCCAATCTCTTCCCCTTTTGCTCTATCCGGGGAGGAAAGTCTCCAGACATAGATCACCATTGGACTTATAATGTTAGTCATATGCTCTCAGGGCTCCCCAAAAACCTATGGGTTATTTCTTTTCCTAGTGGGGGAACATCAGGTCTCCATCATTTTGTTTTGCCACTTAAAAAAGAAAACAAATGCATCTATGTCAAAATAACTGGCCAGTTGTCTTCAAAAGTGTCAAGGTCACGATAGACATGGAAAGCCTGAGGAACTGCACATATTAGAGCAGATTAAGTGCAGGATGGGATCCTATAACAGAAAAAGGATTCTCAAGAGAGATTTTCACTGAGACATACTAGTGAAATTAGAGTGAATTCTGTAGTTGATAGCATTATACAGATGATAATTCATAGTTTTAATAATTGTACAATGGCTGTGTAAATTCTTCACATTAGGAAAAGCTGGGTGACGGAATATAAATATAAGAATTTGCATGAGAATACAAAAGCTCTGTCACTTTTGTATAAGTCTAAAATGTATTCAAAATGAAAGAGTAAAAAAAATTAAAATTAAATAACAATCTTTTAATAACATCAATATTTATTTATTTATTTTAAAAGATTTTATTTATTTATTCATGAGACACACACACACACACAGAGGCAGAAACACAGGCAGAGGGAGAAGCAGGCTCTATGCAAGGAGCCTGACATGGGCCTCTATCCCAGGTCTCCAGGATCAGGCCCTGGGCTGAAGGCAGCACTAAACTGCTGAGCCACCCGGGCTGCCCCACATAACAACATTTTTAAAAAGTTGGTCTATATTCTTTTCCAAAATGCTAAAGATTGCTATATAAAATTTTGTTTTACTCTACATACAAATGCTTTACTTACAAGCATGTGCTATTTATTCAGAGGAGATCTATATTCAACTATCCAACATAAAGTGCTTAGTGATTCTATGATTTTTTTATTTTTTTAAAGATTTTTTTAAAATTTATTTATTCATAGAGATGCAGAGAGAGAGAGAGAGAGGCAGAGACACAGGCAGAGAGAGAAGCAGACTCCATTCAGAGAGCCTGACGTGGGACTCGATCCAGGGTCTCCAGGATCATGCCCTGGGCTTCAGGTGGGGCTAAACCGCTACGCCACTGCGGCTGCCCTATTATTTGTTTTTATTTTAGACATTATTAAAAATCTAATTCCAAACATTCTAACCAACAAACAAGGAATTATCTTTCTTAAAATTAGTTTGTTCAATACGGAATATACTAGAAACTGAGAAAAGAACAGTAACGAAAGCTCCTAAGGCCTCTAATGGCCTCCTCAAACTTCTTTCAATAAGGCAGAAGATATTGGATATTGGCCAGTTGGCCTCGTAGCACTCCTCTTCTCTAAGAGCGTTGAAGGGTATTTCCCACTGATGGACCATCACTGAGGGTGAGCTGCTAAGAATTCTTATTCCTCAAGATGAAGCAGTAAGGAAATCATCCAATTAATTGGCCAGATGGAGAATCAGCATAGACATGAAGTCTTGCAGTTGAGAATCACTAAGATCTTATAGAAGTAAGATCCTCTAGTCAGATGTTAGCAGCTTTTTCTGTAAAGAGACAGTATATATTTTAGATTCACAGGCTATAAAGTCTCTGTCACAACTATTCATCTACTGAAAACAGCAATAGAAAATGAGAAAACAAATAGGCACAGTTATATTCCAATAAAACTTTATTTACAAAAGCATGTGGCAGACTAGCTTTGGTCCATTAGCTATAGCTGACCCTTGCTTTATTTTATATTATTTCTGTGAAAAGAATTACTTTGCTCATTTGAAAAAATCAGATTGTTTGCTTTTTTGCTGTTGAGGTGTATGGGTTCCTTATATATTTTGGATATTAGCCTTTTTTAGATATATGATTCACATATATTTTCTCCCATTCAGGGGGTTGCATTGTCATTCTGTTGATGGTTTCTTTTGTTGTACAGAAGCTTTTTAGTTTGATTATTTAGTTTTAATCCCACTTGTTCATTTTTGCTTTTGTTATCTTTGCTTTTGCTGTTAAATCCAAAAGATCACCAAGACCTATGTCAGGAAGCTTACCACCTATGTTTTCTTCTAGATGGTTTTTTTTTTTTATGATTTCAAGTCTTTAATCTATTTTTAGTTAATTTTGGTATATGGTGTATGATTGTGGCCCAATTTCATTCTTTAGCAAGTTGCAAAATTTTCCCAATACCATTTATTGAAGAGACAGTCCTTTCCTCATTATATATTCTTGGTTCCTTTGTCATGAATTAATTGATGATATATGCATGGGCTTATCTCTGGGCTCTCTATTCTGTTACATAGATCTATATATCTCTTTTTATGGCTGTACTACATTATACTGTGATTACTATAGCTTTATAATATGGTTTGAAATCAGGGAGTGTGATGTTTCCAGTTTTGTTCTTTTGTCTCAAGATTTTCTTTGGCTCTTCAGAGTATTTAGTGGTTCCATTCAGATTTTACAACTGTTCTAGTTTTGTGAAAACCTCTGTTGAAGTTTTGATAGGGATTTTGTGAATTTGTAGACTATTTTGGATACTATGGACATTTAACAATATTAATTCTTCCAATCTATGAGAACGGGATATCCTCTGATTTATTCATGTCTTCAATTTCTCTCATCAGTGCCTAACAGTTTTCAGTGTACAGGTCTTTCACCTCCTTGGTTAAATACAGATTTTTTTTTGATACAAATATAAGTGGTATTTTTTTCTTTTTCTGATAGTTCATTTTAGTGTATAGAAGTTCAATATTTTTCTGTATATTGATTTTATATCCTGCAAATTTGCCAAATTCATTTATTTGTTCTGAAAGTTTTTTGGTGGAGTCTTCAGAGATTTCTATATATAATATCATGCAATTGGAAAACAATGAAAAATGACAATTTCACTTCTTCCTTTCCAATCCAATGCTTTGTATTTCCTTTTTTTGAGTACTTAGTCTGGTTAGAACTTCTAATACTAGGGTGAATAAAAGTGGTGAGAGAGAGCATCCTTGTTTTATTCTTGATCCTAGTGGAAAAGCTTTCAGTTGAGTAGGATATTAGCTGTGGGGTTGTCATATATTGTCTTTGTAATGCTGAAGTATATTTCCTCTACTGTTTTAAAAGAGCTTTTCTCACAAACTGATGTTGAATTTTGCCACTTTTTCGGCATCTATTGAGATGATCATATGATTTTTAGCCTTCATTTTATTAATGTGGTGTATCATTTTGTTTGCTTTGCAGATGTTGAATCATCCTTGTATCCCTCTAATAAATCCCACTTGATCATTTGTATGATCAACAGTTTTAATGAACTGTTGAATTCAGTTGGCTAATTTTTTTAGGATTTTTACATCTATACACATCAAGGATATTGGCCCATTATTTTCCTTTCTTGTGGTGTCCTTGTCTGGTTTTGGTATGAGGGTAATCCTGGCCTCATAAAATAAGTTTGGAAGTATTATCTCCTTTTCTATTTTTTTGGAAGAGTTTGAGAAGCATTGATAATTCTTTGAATGTTTGGTAGCAATAACCAGTCAAGCTATCTGGTCCTGGATGTTAGTGTATAGGGAGGTTTTTTAACTGCTGATTTACCTTTTTCCAGTAATTGGTCTATTCAGATTTTCTATTACTTCATGATTCAGTCCTGGAAGATTTCACATTTCTAGAAATTTATCCATTTCTTCCATATTTTCCAATTTGTTGGTATGCTTTTTTATAGTAGTCTCATGATTTTTTATATTTCTGTGGTATAAGTTGTAAATTTCTTTCTTTTTTTATTTCATTTATTTGGGTTTTTCACTTCTTTTTCTTGGTAAGTCTAGCTAAAGGTTTGTCAATTTTATTTATCTTTTCAAAGAACCAGTTCTTGATTTATTCATCTTTTCTATTGCCATTTTAGTCTCTATTCCATTTATTTCTGCTCTGATCTTTTTTATTTCCTTCCTTCTGCTAACTTTGACTCCATTCATTCATTTTCTATTTCCTTGAGTTGTAAAGTTAGGTTGTTTATTTGGGATTTTTCTTTTCTTTATTTTTTTTTAAGATTTTATTTATTTATTCATTAGAGACACAGAGAGGCAGAAACAGAGACAGAGGAAGAAGCAGGCTCCCTACAGGGAGCCTGATGTTGGACTCAGTCCCAGGGCCCCAGGATCACAACTTGAGCCAAAGGCAGATGCTCAACCAATGAGCCACCCAGGTGCCCCTATTTGGGATTTTTCTTATTTTCTGAGATAGACATTTATCACTATGAACTTCCCTATTAGCACTATGTTTGCTATATCCTACAAGTTTTGGTATGTTATTTTTCCATTGTCACTTGTCTCAAGGTATTTTTTATTTCACTTTTAGCTTATTGCTGACCCACTGGTTGTTCAGTAGTATGTTGTTTACTCTCTCCATATTTGTGAATTTTCCAGTTTTCTTCTTGTAAATGAATTTCTAGTTTCATATCATTGTAGTTGGAAAAGGTGCCTGATGATTTCAACCTTCTAAAATTTGTTCAGACTTGTGCAGCCCATCATATGCTCTATTTGGAAAACGTTCTATGTACTCTTGAGAAGAATGTGCATTCTATTGTTTTTGTCTGGAATGTTCAGCAACTCTTCTTTAACCTCTTTTCTCTTCTCCACAAATTTCTACAACCCTCAATAGCTGAATAGCCTCCCCCAGATATTCTTCTATTGCCTTCCTTCTTCCCCAACTCTTTATTAGGCTGTTGATGTAGCTTTTATTATTATTTCTCTGATATGTATATTTCTTTCCACCATAATATACAATTTACTTATTTTTTTAAGATTTCCTTTTTAAGTAATCTCTACACCCAACATGGGGCTCAAACTCACAATCCTGAGGTCAAATGTCTCACATTCTACCAACTGAATCACCCAGGTACCTCTACAATTTACTTATTTTCCAATTAATTAATTAATGTTGGTTTCTCATTATTGAATAAAAACCCCATGAGGGAAGGAATATTTTCTTTTGTTCACTTGATGTGTCTCACTTTTCCAGAACAGTGCTTAGCACAGAACAGGAACACAATAAATATTTGTTGAATAAATGAATAAACCGCTTATTCTAATTTTATATTACAGATATTGTAGGAACAACTCAGGCAAAGACCAAATTTTTCCTATGTTAGAAGGGGAATAGGAAAAAAGAGAAATTATTATGGAAAATTGAAATTTATTTTGAGGGCAGGGTCACTGAAAGAACATACATACATGTTAGGGTAGGCTGAATTCAGTATTAACATACATAAACTAGATATATAAAAGCCTCATAACAAGGAGGTTTTTTTTTTCCTACAGTGCCTATATTTTATTGTACAGATTTATTTTTTAACATATTTATAAAAATATTGCTTAGCTATCACATAATTACTGAATCTGGCCAAGATAAAGGTATAAAGACCTGATTTACTATCCTATCTAAAAGTACTAAGAAATAAAATAAAATATAGGAAACTGTGGATTTTAAGACATTGAATATAAGGTAAGAAAAGGTAGTGATCCCTGAATGACAGAAGACAGATAAGGAAAGTCTTAAAATTCCCCTAAATTACTACCAAGAGAGTTTTAAAATAATGGTGCAGAGAAGGAGAACCCATTTGGAGCCCTACACCAGTCTCTCTAAGTTTAGGAGACTGAAGTAGGATCCAAGGAGACCAAAAAGGGTAGAACTGAAAGGACAGAGTAACAGGAAGGAGACATCACAACAGAGCAAGAGTTCTGAAAAATAAGCAGAGGATCCCCTTTGAATCTTGACTTGAGGACTGAAGAGTGCATGCGAGGATTTACCCAAGAAAGAAGCGCTTGAAGGAATTGAAGGAAACATTTTCCAGGGATCACACAGGACTGGTAATAGTGTTTGTTCATACCAGCCATAGTGGAAAATTACATAATTTATTGGGCTTCAGGTCTAGTATTCAGAAAGTTTTACCTCAGTAATGGGGCAAAATTGGCTCTAATTAAATGTTCCTCTGGCTCTCCCCAAAACACTAAAAAGCAGGAGCAAAGGAAATCAAACTATTTCTAAGTAACTAGACTATATCCCAGAAAGAAGACCAAGAATATTTGAATACAAAAAAATTTAGCACCCCAAAATTTAAGATTTACAGTATTTGACATCAATTAAAAATTGCCAGTTATGCAAGAGAAGCATAAAATACAACCCACAATTAGGAGAAAAATCAATCAAATTCTATACAAAAATGGCACAGATGATAGGATTAGTAGAAAAGGCATTAAGATAGTTATGACTATATTGCATTTGTTCAAGAAGGCAGAAGAAAGATTGAGACATGGAAATACTATATACATATATCCCCAAATCAAATCTCCAAATCAAATTTCAGGAAATATAAACAAAAATGTCTGAGATGAAAAATACACTAAGTGTTTAGATTAAGTAGATTAGACATTACAAAAGGAGAGGTTAGAGAAGAAAAAGATATAGCAATAAAAATTACCTAATGGAAAGCCAGAAATATTTTTAAAATTAATGAAAAGAGCATCAGTTTGCTGTTGGACAACTTCATGCATCCGATTACATGCATAATTAGAAGGGGATACAAAATATGAAGAGAAATAATATAGGTGGAAATCTCTGAATTTGACAAAAATTATAAACCCACAGACTAAAGAGATTCAACCAACACAAAGCACAGGAAAACATGAAGAAAACTACACAAAAACCTATCATAGCCAAATTACTTAGAACCAGAAATCATAAAAGCAGCCTTAAATGTAAGACTTTCTCATATATACAAACGCTGAAAAAATTCATCACTGGTAGACTTACACTACAATACACATTGCATACAATACATACATATTGGGCCCAGAAGACCTAAGAGCCAACTGAAACAGTTCCCAAGGGCCAAAGGCAGAATAGCCTGAGTAAATAAATAACACTACTACTGGATTGTAGCTTCCCCATAAAGACCCATGAATCTATACTAATATAATTAAGTAACTAAACAAATAAATATAAAATAAATGAGAGAGAAAAGATAGCTCTTTCTTACAGCAAAATTCCAATTAAAACGTGTGGAAAATGAGAAAAAACAACATCACTGCCACATGGCAAAGTTAGTGGGCAAGAATCTCAGCAAAAACATGACATTTGCATAGTTTCAAAGTACCTCTCCTCCAATATTTATTACAAAGGAGAAAACAGTACAATGGAAAAAGCTGGTACATACCACCTTAATCAGTGATCAAGTTCGACATCACCTATCCCCTGATATATGCACATATCATCGCTGTGTTGTCTTTCCCAATAATACATAACTTCATGAGAATATATCAGGCAAACCCAAACTAAGTTTTTTCGAAATAATAGATCACTACCATTCAAAAGTATCAAGGTCACAAACAAGGAAAGACTAAGAAACTGTCCTAGATTGGAGGAGATTAAGGAGACATGGCCAGTAATGGAATTTGGGATTGTGATTAGATCCTGAAATAGAAAAAGGACATTACAGGAAAAACTCATACAAGATTCAAATAAAATCTGTAGTTTAATTAATGTAACCAATATGAGTGTCTTAGTTTTGATAATTGTTTTTATTGTTATGTAAGAGGTTAACATAAGGGAAGTCCAGGTGAAAGTTTTACTGAAACTCTCCATTTTTGCAATTTTTCTATAAATCTAAAATTATCTCAAATTAAAATGATGAATTAAAAATAAATACATGGGAATGCTGAGCACGCACACACACACATACACACGCACAAATCTCCCAAGCAGAGGAAAAGATAAACCAGGTAGCAATCTGGATCTACACAAAAGAATCAAGAGTGGCAGGAATAGTTAACTACTGGGTAAGTATAAAGGACTTTTTAAATTTAAATCTCTTCAAATGAAACTCCACCAAAGCCTTGTTATTTTGGATTCTGCTTCGTAACATTTCTTTATCTTATTTTCTACCTATCTTTACTCAGAAAAAGAAAATCTCAGTAGTAAAATTGGTCCAACCCATATAAATAAAAAAAATGTCTACAAAAATGCTTTGTGGATGCCTCATGAAAGCAATTTGTTAGCTTAGATACAAATGAGGCACAGCCCTTCCCATCCCTTGTGTCACCTTGGTTATTACCCAGACTGTCTTCTTTCTGATAAGTACAATTAACCCATGTTTGTCTTATTAGATTACTTTAGGTTCATAAGCTTCTTCAGAAAACAGCTTGGTCTCTACTTGTTTTATTACTACTGGTGCTGTTTCTACATCCTAAATTAGAGAAACTGTGAAACTAATTAACATTCCACTCACCTTCTTCACCCTGATGATAATTGAGGTGGTCATACTGAATCAGACAATACCATCACCTAAGGTTTTTTTTCCCCCATCTCCACACTCAGGCTATTTTTCATTACCTTTCTATTTGTGTCCCAAAGACACTGTTCTATCTCTCTGGCATGTTCTACTGAAAGTCAGTATACATTTTATTGTTAACATTTGTGTTTTGATAAATCAGGAAAAAAAAACTAAGAAAATACGACACAAAATCATAGATGAAAGCTGATTTCTAAAAGCAAACGAGATATTTAAGTCATGGAAATATTTAGACTTCCAGCTTCTGAATGACATATAGTATCTTTTTCAAATTGCTTAAGGCATTAAAACTCTGGGGACTGTACAATTTGCAGTGATCAGCAAATAGATGAATGGAGCATTAGCCAAGACCATAAAAACATTCTTCCAGAAGTATTTTTAAAGAAAATACTTTTGCATGGTTTGTATTTATCACTCATTTGACAAAGCATCCTGAGCACCAATTATTTGTTGGCATTCATGCTAAGCACTACAAATTCAAGTGTGAATGGGATACGAATTTTGTTCTAAAAGAGTACAGTCTTTGGAGGAAAATATACATGTTAGATAATTATTTTTTTCATGTTAGATAATTAAAACAAATTTGCTAAGTTCTGTAAGTGCTCTTCATGCACTCACTGATTTGACAAATCTATAGTGGTGTTTTGGTTTAATTGTATCTCACCACATTTCCTATGTTGAAATCCTAATTCCCAGTACCTCAGAATGTGACCTTATTATTTGGAGAGTCTTTCCAGAAAGTATTGAAGCAGAAGTATGGTCATTACAGTTGACCCTAATGCAACGTGACTGATGTCTTAACAAAGGAGATGTCTGGGCACAGAGATATGTACAGAGAGAAGATGATATGAAGATATGAAAACACCATGTGAAAATGAACATGGCCATTTACAAGCCATTTAGACAGTCTTCAAAAAGATCCTCACAGTCCTTAGAAGGAACCAAGCCTGCTAAGTCTTTGAGCCTCCAGAACTGTAGGAACATAATTTTTGTTATTTAAGCCACTAGTTTGTTGTACTTTGTTATGGCAGCCCTAGCAAACTAATACATGGGTTAGTTACTTCCCTAAGTGCTAGAGATGCCTAAATTGGGAGGAGAAGGCAACTTGCCTTTAGGAGCTCTAGCCCTAATGGATGAAATAGTTGAAAAGTAGTCCTAATACAGAATAATAATAAAATAATAAATAAAAATAATAAGTCAGCAGAGTGCCATTACACATAGGGTAAACTCAATCATGCTAAAAAACTAAAGTGAAATATCAAGAATCAGCTGGAGTGAACTAAAAACAGACATAAAGCATGGTCTAGAAAAGAATACTGTACGTTGGAAGCTACAGAGGCATGAATGAGAGCAGGGCACATCTTCATAGTAACGGAAAAGACGGGTTTGCATTTGGGTTTGGACTGTAAATCAATCTTACCTTCCTTGCTACAATACTTTTCTCAAATTTTTTTAATTTAGAAATGTATGATAATATAAGTAATCCCAGAATTTGTGGAGAATGCATTATGTGTGCATTTTGTGCAATGTCAACCTATCAGATCTACATTATGGTATATTATTTTTACTCAAAGCCCATGAATATTTTCTTTTTATTTTATTTTATTTTTTTTCCATGAAGATTTTCTATGGCTTAATGGTCAACAAAAGTTACATCAAATTTATATTTTTTAATTTAAAATTAAATTAATTTTATTTTAATTAGCAAAATTTTATTTTGCTGATTTTACTTAAAACAAATATAAATTTTAAAAAATTTTCGTTAAGTTAGCAAACATTTTATATATGATACATTTTTTACTATATGTAACACAAAACTCTTTGCTGATAATATTCAAAGCTGTTTCATTTTTTTAAATGACATATGAAAAGTCTGAATTGTCTAAATGATAAGTAGTTCTTCATAGAGAAAGGTAATCCACCCATTTGAGAAACAAAATACAGGAAAATAATATATAATATCATTAGCCAAGTTCAATCTACATGAACTATAGTAAATAGGAAGTTCACCTCTTATTATTCTTTAGAGAACAGTCCTCTAAAAAAAAAAAAAAAGTACTTCATGGGATTTAGTTTGGGAGAGGTACCAAGTTTTACAACAGAAGATGTTATACCTAAAGACATATAAAAGAATACTAATATTAGCCTGATGTTCTCCAAAAGAGATCTTTCCATATACATATAACAGGAAAATATTTATTTTATTATTTTTATTGTTTGCTGTAAAACAAATGTCAAGGCCACTTGAAAATAAGATAAATAATGTAATCTTGGTAAGATGTTTAGTATTTGTATTAGTGTCATAGAGAAAAAATAAAATCAGACTGTGAATAAAGAGATAGAAGTAAATTGTTGGTTTAGCTGTAATTAAGAAAATCACTGGAAATGGTGAAACTAGTAAGGGTAATTTCAGTTTAGGCTTAATATGTGTACGTTATGTACGTTATTACAATAATGTTCTTTTTTTACTTTGCTATTATAAGTATTATGGATCACATAGAGGGTTTTGTATCAAATCTCCCTTGAGTTTATTTAAGGAGAACAAATAGAATTGTGGAATAAGGAAATGGATAGACCTCTGCAAATCTAAATGAACTAGTCAGAACTGGAACTAGGCATCATTCATGGTAGGTACTTTATCATTGCTTCTTCTTCTTCTTTTTTTTTTTTTTAAGATTTCATTTATCCATGAAAGACACAGAGAGAGAAGCAGAGACATAGGCAGAAAGAGAACCAGGCTTCCTCCAAGGAGCCTGATTCAGGACTCAATCCCAGGACCCTGGGATCATGACCTGAGCCAAAGGCAGATGCTCAACCACTGAGCCACACAGGTGCCCCTATCATTGTTTCTTTTATTGAAATATTTCCACCTACTTTTCTTGCACAGCCTCTTCTTTAAGACTATTGCCTTCTAAATATCTATGTTCATGCTGGACAAGTGCAAGGCAAGTTTTGGTTCCTCTGGTGAATAGGAATAAGCATTTTTTGGATAATGAGAACCTTGTGACTTCCAGAAGTCTCAGGTGGTTCTTTACTAAGTGTACTCTGTGAGCCACTGAGTCAGGTTCTAGAGATACTAAAGGTCGGTAAGCATCCTCCTGGACTCATTGAGTTAATTATCCTGTAAGGAAACAAACTAGCATAAAACAACAATAGTGAGTTTTGAAATAAAAAGTGCTTCACTTCCACATACTTTCTAGTTCTACTTGTGGAAGTGAGTATGAGAAGATCCTGAAAGAGTTGAGCCTGAGATAACATGAAAAAAGCTTAAGCAGGAATGATACAGAAACTGAGTTTTTACAACATGATTATTCAAAATATTCTCCAAGGAACCCGGTTCATTTAGAGGGCTGTGAGTGGAAATGACTAAATTCTAAGAAGCTGACCTAAGGGAGACATAATTTACTTTCCCCTTTCCCTTTTTCTCTTATTCTTGCTGTAATCATTTTCACTCATGATTAATCTTACTGCTACAATTCATATTACAGAATTCATTATGATCTCTTTGTCATTTTATAAAATAAAATGGGACCATGTGTTTAAATGGCATTGCTACCTAAGTAATCAAACAGATTTTGGCTTAAATTTTAGAATAATTATTGCATTCCATCCATTGGTGAATCCACTGTGCATTGCCATGATGCAAGTGCTCAACAATCTCTTAATGAGGAAGAAGAGAGGAGTCCTTCTAGAAACATATCCAAAGTAGTAGCAGTTTGCATTTGAATAAAAATCTGCTTGATTCTAAACCTGTATTTGTACTCATTGGTTATATCAGCTTCTACTGTGTAATACTGTCTCTAGGTCAATCGTATCAAGAAAAAAAAAACACGAAAAATCCAAGTTTCTAACTCCATATACAAACTTTATAGTGTATAATGTGCCTATTATTACTATTACATGGCTTAATTTTTATAGGGGCAAGCATACATACTGTCTTCCAAGTGTTTTCAATTACGTCATTCATTCCCATTTTCTGCATAGTTTCTTATATTTGCCATTCTAATGGCAATATAGCATTCCTTTAATTTAACATAGCAGTATCTGCCTAGCAGTCTGTTCACACTTGGTCATTCGGACCTTTTATTCAGCTTTAAGTTATACATATAATACAGTTACACATACAATACAGTTATAAGCATTTTTGCATATATAGGCTTTTCTCCCTTCTTGCACTACTCCTACAGAGAGATTCTTTAAAAATGGTCCTAGTAAAAGAGTGTTATGCTTTTCTATTATTTGTGTCATGAACTGTCAACCTGTTCATCCAAAATATTGCTCCAATTTGCAGGACCTAGTCATGTAGAAAATTTACTCACTCTCAACAACCCTATGGATGTTAGGATTCTGCCAATTAAAGAGATTTTTTTTATTAGGGTGATATAATGTCTCTTGTGTTATTAATAATTTTGCTAATGTATTAGTGATGTAGGCTTTTAAGGGTACTTGTTTAGTGTTTATAACTCTTTGTTCACAGTGACTAGGTAACAGGTGTTTGTTAAATGATTAAATGAATGAATAGTTCTTTGACTATTTATCCATTAAAGCTGTTTACACTTTGGATCCAAATAGAACCCTCATACATTTTAGAGCCACACATATATTCCTTATACATATGATAAGAGTGTATTCCATTACCTTTTCTTATTTTATGTTTATTTCACTTTATATATATAATCAGGGATATGTTTGTTTCATCATGAATGGTAAATGACTATTTCTTCTTTAGCCCTGAAACATAAAATGTCATTTTCTTAACACCATTAGGATAAGTATGAAATTGTATCTATTCTGTTAGCTTATTTCTTTTTAAAATTTTTCAGCTTTGAAATATAATTGACAAAATTGTGAGATATTTAAAGTATACAGTGTGATTTTATATATATGCACATATATATACACATATATACACATACATATATATAAATATATGTATATAGGATTCTCCTACCTAGTTAACTAAAACATTCATCACTTCACATATTTATCTTTTTTGTGTGTGTTAAGAAGAGAATATTTAAGTTCTACTCTCTCTCAGCGAATTTCAATTATATGATACAGTGTTTTTAACTGTAATTTATGTTAGATCCTCAGACCTTATTCATCTCACAGCTGAAAGTTTGTAGCCTTGTACCATCCTCTCTCTATTTCCCCCACCCTCAACTAATCACTTACTTATTCACTGTTTCTATGACATTTTTTTTTAAGATTTGCATGTAAGTGATACCATGCAATATTTGTCTTTTTCTGGCTGCCTTATTTCACTTAGCATGATGCCATTAAGTTCCAAGCACATTGCTGCAGATGTCAGAATTTCCTTCTTCCTATGGTTCAATAATATTCCATTATATCTATATGCCACATCTTTGTCCATTCATTCATTAACGGATGCTTAGGTTGTTTCCATATCTTGACTATAGTGAATAAAGCTGCAATGAACAAGGAGTGCACTTATCTCTATGATACTCTATTTTCATTTTATCTGCATATAGACCCAGACGTGAGATTGCTGGTTCATATGATAGTTCTATTTTAATTTTTTTTATGTTTTCCATAGAGGCTGCACCAATTATATTCCTGTCAATAGAATGCAAGGATTTCCCTTTCACAACATCCTGCCTAACACTTGGTATCTTCTGTCTACTTGAGGATAGCTATTCTAATAGATGTGAGTCTATATCTCATTGTGGTTTTGATTTGCATTTCTCTGATGGTTAATCATATTGATTAGCATCTTTTCATCTGCCAGTTGGCCATTTTTATGCTTTCTTTGGAAAAATGGCTATTCAGTTCCTTTGCCCATTTTAAAATTGTTTTGTTTTGTTTCATCTGTTTGTTTTTGCTGTTGAGTTGTACGAGTTCTTTATAAGTTTTGGATATTAACCATTAATAGGTATATGATTTGAAAGATATTTCTCCCATTAGTAGGTTGCATTTTCATTTTGTTGATGCTTTACTTTGCAGAAGCTTTTTAGTTTGATGTAGTCTCATTTATTTTTGCTTTGTTTCCTTTGCTTTGGGTGTCAAATCCAAAAAAAAAAAAAATCATTGCTAAGAACAATGTAAGGATTTTACCTTATGTTTTTTTCTTCTAGGAGTTTTATTGTTTCAGGTCTTATGTTCAAGTTGTTAATACATTTTGAGTTGACTTTTGTATATTGTGCAGTTTTATTTTCTTTTTCTAAGTATTTTATTTATTTATTCATGAGAGACACAGAGAGAGAGAAGCAGAGACACAGGCAGAGAGAGAAGCAGGCTCCATGCTGGGAGCCCAATGTGGGACTCAATCGCAGACTCTGGGATCATGCCCTGAGCCAAAGGCAGATGCTCAACTGTTAAGCCGTCCAGGCATCCCAGTTTTATTTTTTCTGATTGCTTTTTTAAATGTTTAAATCTATAATATATTTAGATCATATTTAAAAAGCACGAGATTAGATTTCAATTGGGTATGCTTTTTCATAATGATATCCATATTTTTCTTTTTTGTGATGGCTATATTTTTCTAATATAATTTACTCAATACTTGTCTTAAAAAATTTGTCAAAAACAAACTGACATAATGGTTAAAAGTTAAATACCTGTATAGTAAAGAAAGATGTCTGTTTTGAATTCCTGTTCACACCTTACTAACTGTGTAACCCTGGATGAGTCACTTAATGTCTGTAAGCCTCATGGATAAAATGGAGAAAATAATAGTACTTGCTAAATAGGACTGTTATAGAATTAGAGGAGATAGCCCATACAATGTGATTACATCAGTGAGTGTAAGAGTTCAGTCAGTGCCAGTGGTTATCCTGGTCTCAGTACCATTAGCTAAAACCCTAAACATGCGCAATAAAGCATTACTTTTCTATGTATTTTTCAATTATATTTCTATTATCTTTAATAGATTTTAACATAATACAGACTATTCTACATAACTATTTTTTAAATTTCTTTTTTCAATGTTATTGTCATATGAACATTTTACATCATTATTTTTAGAAACTCACTTTCATACCTGTGTAATAACTGAACTTCTAGATGCCCAATAATTTGCTTAAGCCTTATTCTGATGTCGAACATTATATTGTCCATTTGTTCACTGTTATGGATAAATCTTCAGTGATACCCTTTGCATTGATACCCTTGTCTCTATCTCCTATTATTTCCTTTGGATCAATTGCTACAAGGAAAATTACTGAGTTACATCCCCTATACATACTCCATTGCTCTCCAGAAAAGTTGATCTAATTTATGATAGAAGCAGCAGTTCCTGTCTTGCCAACATTAAGTTTATTTTTAAAGTCTTTGCTAACTTGATGATATAAAAATGGTATCTCACTGATGTTTAAATTTAACTCCTAGTGACTATCAACATTTTTATATGCTAATGAGCCGCTTGTTTCCTCTTTCACAGAGTTCAGCTAGGCAACGAGGTGCTCTTTGCTTATTTATCTACGTGGGAATTTGTCTTCATTATTCTTGTATAACAATTTTTTAAATACAAAAAATATTCTGGAATTTACTTTCAGTTAATTTTATGTTGTTTAATAACATATGGATGTTTTCATTTCTAACATGCCCAATCTATCAAAGTATATCTTGGACATTTTTATCAACTGGTTTATGATTTTAGTGTCCTCTGATAGCCAGAAGTCTTTCAGTTGAGACTGCAGCTGTTTACTACATTCAATTTTCTATATTTAAAATTATTTTAAGAGGGCAATTTATTTTTGTATATTATTTAATATAAGGATCAACTTAAATCCTCCCTTTAGCCAACAAACTCTTCCACCCATTATTGATTGAATGTTTCTTTTTCTACTCTTATTATTTATAATACGTTAATAACTTAGAAATTTATTTTTATAACCATCCTCCTAAAAATATACATTAATCATAACAAATTAATAATAACAATGTTGCCAAATACAGGTAGGAACAAAGAACAAAATCTATTTACCGGTAATCTTACAAAACTCAGAGACAGGCTTTATAACAATCCTGAGACATATTTTTCTGAAGATATAAATGTAATCATAGACCTATTTTGTTTAGAAATATAGTATATACATTTTTAAATCTTTATTCTTTGTTGAACAAATATTTATTTTCCTATTAAACCGTTTCAGGCATTATGCTAGATCCTAGGGGTGTAATAGTGACATCAATAGAGGCTACTCTTAGGTAGCTTATCAATAAAAGTTAATAGTAGTAAAAAGATAAAATCATATGAACAGGTCATTATTGCATCTATGATTAACTGTGACCAAGGAGGCTTCAAGTGAATTTAACAGAAGGACATTAGATTTTCTGGGTATACACAGGAAGGTATGTCACATGAGAGTTATCTAACCAAAGTCGTTTGGTGCCGTGATGGTTTCTCTAAAAATACCAGGAAAAAACAATCTCAGTTCGAACTTCTGTCAAACTTCTTGTAGGCAGTATTGATCCACCCATTGGGATTCAAGGTGCCTAGTTGTCATGATTAGATTTATTTGGAGATATACTCAAAAAATCTGAGCTCTAGGCTATTACACTTGATAAACTACTTGGAAAAACATATTTTATAGTACATAATTTAAATTGCAGAAAAGTATTTGCTTTACAAAAACATTTTTTAAAAGATTTCCTTGAAAATAATTTTATGATCTCTGGAAGCATTTAAAGCAAAATTTGTTATACAAAAATATAATTCATTTACAGCTCCCTAGAACCATATTTCTAATGTAAAATAAGATAAATCTTTGTCAAAGTTGTAACAACATACTTTCCAGTGGTTTTTATCTCATCTCACTCCATTTAGCATTCTTTTTTTTTTTTTTTTTTTTCCTTTTAGAGATGGGGAGAGAGAAAATCTCTCAATCGCTCAACCCTGGGATCATGACCTGAACTAAAATCAAGAGTTGGATGCTTAACCAGTTGGAACCACCCAGGTGCCCTGTTTGGCATTCTAAATTGTGTTTGTGTTTTAAGGAACACCAACACTAGTAAAGTGACCTGCATAGACAGAATACTGATATATCAACAAAGGTAAAAATGACCGCCATCAATACATGATCAGGATTTATGTGGTAGTGGAAAGGGAGGGTGGTGGCTTTGAAATTAAGTGATCCAGGTTTGGGTCTCTGCCTTGCACTTATTAGCTAAGTAACCTTACTAAAGTCATTTTACTTTACTGTATGGATTTCTTCTTCTGTAAATTAGCATACTGGCCCAATTCACAGCACCATTGAGTTTCACATGAGATTTGTGAAAGCAGTTTGAAAAGCATTCAGCTCTTTGTACTTTTATGCTTTTCATGGTATATAGATAACTATAATAGACATACACTTTATAGCAAAATTAAGTGTTTTGTTTCTTATCTAAGAATTTGATCACCCAGAGTGTTTTCTTCAGTGAGTTAGATAGCAACAAATTGCAAATCCAAGGCTTACCTTTATGTCCCATAAATGGAAACCAGTCACCCTTTGGTAATTTTTAAATGTTATTGACAACTATGTATAAAATCTTGGCTCTACTTCAGTAAAAAGGAGACTATAAAGGCAATTGAATGCAATAGGCACTGCCCCCATGATTCACAATTATGAGAACACCTGGGCCAAGGGGAAAAAAAAAATGAACTTTCTGTTGATTCACTATGATAATTCATGAGACTCAAGGGCCCTCCACGTATTTCAATCCTTGCCAGAATGTAGGGTGATGGTCTTCAAGTGACTGCAGAATGGAGCAAGAATGAACTCACTCAAAAAATACCTCTTACAATGATTGTTTAGAAAGAAACACTGCTTATACTGAACACCTGTGCCACTTGAAGTTACAATTTTATGTGTCCCATTAAAACACTTTCTTTAGGAGCGGCAAGGTGGAGCTATGAGCATGCTAGGAAACTCAGAGCAGTTTCTGCTAGATTGATGTTCTTTTTCCTATTCTAGGAAATTATTTTCTTTAAAAGGGCGAATATTGTTACCTTATCACACTTCACAATGAAAGTTCCATGCTCAGATTTCTCCATTGTTATTTAAAGTAACTTGACAAAAAATAACTTAACTACACCAGTAGATATTCTCACATATTTATCAAAATTCTAAATATCTTAAACCTCAAAAATAATATGTCATTAGTTTTTGCTTTTATTTGTTAGGTTTCTGGACCATGAGACTTCTAATATTCACATAAATCTTAAGGATTTAGACTTCTCAAGATTTAGAGAAAAGCTGATATTATTAGTTACTTTCATTCTGGGTATTCCTTAAACATAGGATAGAGACACAACCTCTCAAGAACACTCTTTAGGGCCAATCTGTTTCCAGTTCTTCTTAAAATGTTAATTACAAATGCTATTTTTTTTTGAGCTGTTACTGTGTTACACACTGTTCCAAATGCTTTCATTTAGTGTCTTTTCAATTATTATCACAACCAGGTACAATTAAGATCTTCATTTTACAGATAAAGCATTAAGTTTTATAAAAGTTAGATAATACTCAAATTGTGAAACTAGGATTTATATTCAGGTCTGACTCAAAGTCTAAACTATTCTGTCTAGACTTGAGCCTCCAGGAGAGAAATGAGGAGTAGCAATACAATTTACTAAAGTTAGGGAAGAAAACCTCTAACAGTTACAGGGAACTATTTCAGAGCAGTCATTTTATTGATATGTAACTAGAGTTTTTCAAAAGGCAGAAGAGTTATTATTACCAACTGTTATACTTAGAAGATTATGTAGTTGCAATACATGCAGATAAGAAATTGGATTAACCTGAGATTCTCATGCCCAATGAAATGATTACCAGAAAGTACTTATTTCTGATTAAAATCTATAAGATAGCTTTACCCTGAACTGTATCATGGGGATTTTATCTTAGTAAATGGTACATATCATGAAAGCTGGTGGAAGACCCCAAAACTGTATTGCTAGGAAGGTTTTAATTGTCATGGAAGTCACCTAATAGAGCTTTAGTTTTGCTCTGTGAGAGGACCAATGGAAGACAAAGCCATGGCAAGAGCAGGAAGACTGAGATTCCACCCCTAGTGCTCAAGGCTATTGAAAGGCATTGGGGCTATTCCCACACTCATCTGCTATCTCACCTTATTGGTGTTGGACAGCCCTTGGACAGGCAGTTCCTTTAGATCTGCTAGGTCCTCTTCTTGAACTTCTCCAAATCCTGAGCCAAGTATGTGTGCAGCTCCATTGCAAAGGTCACCAGCTTTTCCTACGGGTCACTTGCAGCATCAAGGATGGAGATAATGAGGGACAGATACATAGTACAGCCTATCTATGTAAGCCCCAATTTGTCTAGGCTCTCAAACGCTTTGCTTCCAACTGGAGATGGGCTGGTCTACACTGACTTCAGGTTAAGGGGCAACAATCTTCACAGATTGACTTCAGGCTTGATATTAGAGATAAGGTCAACAGCCTGCATGAACAGCTCCACCAGCTCCCACAATCATATAAAGTCTAATCCCTATAATAAAACATCTCAGTCTGTATTATTCATAACAGATTTCGAATCAGATATTGACTGATACAATACTATTCCATGTGTTTCTTTAGCTCCTGCAATGATCTGACTTAAACTGTGTTACATGACCAAAGAAACATGGATGTGCACCACATCATAATTGTCTTCCTGAGATTGCTCCCATGAAGTTATATTTAAGAACAATGCCATTTGTCATTTGATGGAGAAGTAGCCTTATAAAACTTGTCATCATATTTGCTGTAATATATTAGAATATTACTATTTTATATGGTGTCTTTATGAGGACAAGGGGGCGGAATATCTCCTTGAGCTTGGTAATAGGATTAATTGTAAATTTCCTAAACAAATATATTATTCTTCATGAACACTGGGCATCTTATACATAAGACTCTTTGCTAGGGGCTCACATCAACCCCTAGCAAGTTCAGAGCCACATTCACAATCCACCTGGAACAACTGATGTCCTCTTTTACTGCATCTTCCTTTTGCATTTTTTCTTATTCATTTTATTTGACATGTTCTCATTTTTAAGTCATTTGAACACTTTTTTAACAGAACAGGGTAAAAATTAAAATTGTAAATGTCTGAGTCATTCAGAACAGAGGGCTTTCATTTGACTTAAGTGTTTTATATTTCTAATTTTTTTCATTATTATTACTACTGAAAATATATAGAATCAAAGGAAAGCCACCAGAAAGCCCTCCTTACTTTTGTTAAAATAGTATTTTTTTTACTAAATTTGATCTCCTCAATGGCCCTCCAAGATAGATCTTACATTAAGCAAACTCAGAGTTTAAGAAACCACAAGATATCTAGCTAATTATTGAACACCTATACCGTTCAAAATATTATTCCAAGCAGTTATCACATTTTACATGTGAGAATATTCAAGAACATAGGGGTTATCTATTCCTAGCACAGAGAAATTTTGTAACTTGCCCAAGGCCAATAGCTGGGAACTGGCACAGCCATGATCCATGAACCATGATGCTGGCGTCCACACTGCTGATACTGACTGGGTGGTATTATCTCAATAAGGCCTCACAAGTCCTTGCTTCACAAAGTTTTCACTTTGTGAAAATTTCTGGACTAATATAATCTTTCTATTTAAAATATATTTTCATCTACTCAATCTCTTCCTATAATTTTCCTTTTTTTTTCTTTTCTAAGAACACTTGCTTAAATCATCTTTTAAAACTTAAACTGTATTATCCCTAATTTAAAATCTGTGGATTATTTTATTGTATATTACATTATATTGTTATAGATTTAAAAATATGCATACCATATATTTTAATATGAGTGCTATTCCTTTAAATAACTTATCAGTATTTAATGATAAATAGGTTTTGAGTTTTAAAGGCTCCATTTACTCAAGAATTTTGAGAAACATATTTCTAGTATGAAGCAGAGATTATATATATTCACCCAGGTGAATTTTGATTCAAAATGTATTTTATTTAGTCAACATTTCATTTTTTTTCTCTAATCTACTTTTTTGAAGTATAATTTATGTTTAATAAAGAGTACATATTTTATGTTTACTGTGCAACGAGTCTTCACAAACATTTGCATTCATATATCCAGCATCAGTTAAGACTTAGAAACTTTTCATCATTCCCATAAAGTTCCATCATTCCTCTTTACAGTTAATGCATCACCCAGAGTGAATTCCTCTGTGATTGGCTCCTTTCACTTATCATCCATTTTGTTGCACTTACTAGAAGTCTGTTCCTATTCATTTCTAATGATATTCTATTGTATGGCTACATCATAGTTGGTCCACTCACCTGTTAATGGCCATGTCAGTTGCTTCCAAGTTTTTGGCTAATAAGAATAAAGCTTCTATAAACATTCATGTTTAATTATTCATGTAGACACATGTCTTCCTCTTCTCTTGGATAAATACCTATGAGTTGAAAATCTGGGCCATCTAGTAAATACATGTTTATTTTTTTTTAATCTTTATTTATTTATGATAGTCACAGAGAGAGAGAGAGGCAGAGACATAGGCAGAGGGAGAAGCAGGCTCCATGCATCGGGAGCCCGATGTGGGATTCGATCCCGGGTCTCCAGGATCGCGCGCTGGGCCAAAGGCAGGCGCCAAACCGCTGCGCCACCCAGGGATCCCCACATGTTTAATTTATATAAGCAGCTGCAAAATTGTTTTTCAAGTGATTGTTTTATTTTTGCCACAAATAGAAATGTCTGAACATTCCACACTCATCCCAACACTTGGTATTGTCAATACTTTGCTTCGTTTTTGCCTTTCTACCAGGTAAAGATTCTTTATAGACCCTGGATACAAATCCTTTGTTAGATATATGTATTACTGATATTTGTTCTTAGTCTGTAGCCTCTCTTTTTATGTTCTTAAGACTGTCTTTTAAGGAACAGAAGATTTTGATTTGAATGAAATCCAATTTATCTTCTTCTACCTATATATTAGTATTTTTTTTGTACTGTGCATAATAAACTTTGCTTACCCTAAGCTTCTTCAGAATTTTCTAAGTAAAATAATCATGTCTTCAATGGCAGTGTTACATTTTTCCAAAATGAATGATACTTTTTGTTTTTGTCTTTTTTTGTCTAGGACTTCAAGTATAATTATGTGTGTGTGTGTGTGTGTGTGTGTGTGTGTGTAAGATTTATTTCTTTATTTTGTGGGGGAAAGAGAGAGAGAGAGAGAGAGAATTCTCAAGCAGGCTCCCACTGAATGCAGACAGAGCCTGATGAGGCCTCGCTCCATCCAGGGCCCCAAGATTACGACCTGAGCCAAAAATTAAGAGTCAGATGCTCAACGAACTAAGCCACTCAGTGCCCCTCAAGTATGATTTTAAATAGAAATTTTGATAACAGACATCCTTGAGTTTTTTTTTCCTAATATTATGGGGGAAGCAATCAACTTTCACGATAAAGATGATGTTAACTATAGTTGTTTTATTGGGTGATAGAAATTTAGTACTATTCCTAGTTTGCTGAGAATATAAAGTATTTTCTTATTAGCATTCCAAAGTCTGTGGACTGTATGGCGATATTTTCTTTTTTATTCTAACATTGATAATTTGTATTTTTCTTTTTTTCCTATTGGTCTTTTCAGGCAAATCAATTCTATTAATTCTTTCAAAGTAACAACTTTTGGTTTGCCATTTCTCTCTGATATTTGTTTCATTTCATTGACTTTCTGCTAAAATCAAGATAAAAATATCTCCTTCTATTTCTTTTAGCTTATTTAACATTTTTCTAGCCTTTAAGGTGGAAAATTAAATTGTTAAATTTAACTTTTTTTGTTATTATCAATTTCCAATTTAATTCTGTTGTCAGAGAGCTGACTGTCGGATTTTAATCTCTCAGATCTCAGCATGAAAATTATGACTTAAATTATGACACAGGTACACTAAAAAACAGTATGTATTCTGAAATTGTTGGATGTAAATTCATACAAATGTTAGGTATATAAATGGTGGATAGCAATCAGATCTCCTGTTTCCTTACTGTTTTTTTCTTTTTTCTTTTTAAACACGTTTCTTCCCTACTTTTTAAAATTTATTTATTTTTAAGATTGTATTTATTTATTCATGAAAGACAGAGAGAGAGAGGCAGAGACACAGGCAGAGGGAGAAACAGGGTCCATGCAGGGAGCCCGATGTGGGACTTGATCCTGGGACTCCAGGATCCTGCCCTGGGCAGAAGGCAGGCACCAAACTGCTGAGCCACCCAGGGATCCCCATCCTTACTGTTTTTTTTCTACTTGATCCATCAATGACTAAGAAAAGGTAATTAAAATCCTCCAGTATAAATGAGGATTTATTCATTTCTCTTCTCATTTCTGTCAGTGTTTGCTTTGTGAGTTTTGAAACTCTATTATTAGGTGTAAAAATATTTGCAATTTTTATAACTTTTTGATGACTTGCACCTTGTCCCATAATAAAATATCTTTATTTCTTTTAATATTGTTTGTTGAGACCTTCTTGTTTAGGTCATGCCAAGGTTCTCCAGGGGTTTTTTTTGCATGTATTTGTACATATTTTTTTCCATACTTTAAGTTCCCAGGTTATTTATATTTTTAAATTTAAAATGCTTCACTTATTATAACATATACTGGGATATTTATTTTTATCTGAGAATATGAGTCCTTTATTGAGAATGTTTTATAGTTTCTGTAATTATAGATATGGCTGGATTTAAATCTACCTGGTTGTTAGTTGTTTTCTATTTTGTTGTTATTCAAAAATCATGCTTAGTATTTGCTCTAGAATCAAGTATTCATTTTAGGCCATTTAATTGAAATCAGAACTTTACCATTTCACTTTTCTTACCTCATGTTTCCCACTTTACTTTTTGTACTTTCTACTTCACACCTGATATTTTGGAGTTCCTAATTCCAACTCCCCACTTCAAAATATAATAAGCTTATAGAGTAAATTTCCAGTTACAGTTTTCCCCTGCTATCCAAGAGTAGAGCTATAAAGTTCATATGAAAGTCTTGGTATGGACATATATTCTTATTCCCCCAGGGTAAATAACCAAGGACTAGAATGATTGGGTCATTTGGAAAGTATGTTTAAGTGTTTAAGGAACTGTCAAACTCCTTTCTAAAAAGGTTGTATTATTTCATATTCCTACCAGCAATATGTGAGAATTCCACATCCTTTGTAACACTTGTTACAGTCCATTCTACTAGGTGTCTAGTGGGGCCTCAATGTGGCTTAATTTTTATTTCATGATTACTAATGATATTAGGCATCATTTCATGTATTTATTGGTCAATACACATTCTTGTAAAGTGTGGATTCAAATCCTTTACCAATTTCTTAATTGAATTGCATTCTTATCATTGAGTTTTAAAAGTTATATATTTTGAATGCAAGTTTTTTTGTCTTGAATAGGTGCTACAACTATTCCTTCCAATCTGTGCTTGTTTTTCATTTTCTTAATGGTGTCTTTTGAAGAGTAAAGTTATCTATCTACATAAATTATATTTATATCTATATAAATCTATATGACATACATTTTCAGATTTTTATTTTCTAAGAAAAGGGTTTTCCTATGTTTTTATTGTAGAAATTTTATAGGTTTTTTTTTTAAGATTTTATTTATTTATTTGAGAGAAAGACCATGCATTAATGCATGAGTGGGGAGAGGGGCAGAAGGAGAGGAAGAAAGAACTCCTACTGAGCAAGGAGCCTGATGTGGGGCTTGGTAACAGGATCCCAGGATCATGACCTGAGCTGATCATCTTAACTGACTGAGCCATCCAGGTGCCCTGGAATTTTATAGTTTTAAAGTTTCCTTTTTATCTCTATGATCAATTTCAAGTTAGTTTTTATGTATTGTGTGAATTAGGGTTGTTGAATGTTCTCTGTATGGATATTCTATTGATCTAGCATCACTTGTTGCAAAGATATTCTTTTCTTCCATTGAACTACCTTGACATCTTTATTGAAAAATAACTGACTATATATAGTATAAAACACTATATATAAATAGAATTATATAATATGCTACATATATATTCATGTACTATATAATATATAAAACTAATATACTATATAGAATGGAACTGTATATATACTATATGTATATTATATAATTGAATACAACCATACAGAGGGAAGGGGCAAGATGGAGGAAGAGTAGGGTCCCCAAGTCACTTGTCCCCACCAAATGACCTAGATAACCTTCAAATCATCCTGAAAATTGACGAATTCGGCCTGAGATTTAGAGACCAGCTGGAATGCTACAGTGAGAAGAGTTCGTGCTTCTATCAAGGTAGGAAGACGGGGAAAAAGAAATAAAGACACAAAAGGCCTCCAAGGGGGAGGGGCCCCGCGAGGAGCCGGGCTAAGGCCGGGGCGAGTGTCCCCAGGACAGGAGAGCCCCGGCCCGGAGGAGCAGGAGCTGCACCAACCTTCCCGGGCGGAAAGGGGCCCGCAGGGAGGTGGAGCAGGACCCAGGAGGGCGGGGATGCCCTCGGGCTCCCGGGGACACTAACAGGCACCTGCGCCCCGGGAGAGTGCGCCGAGCTCCCTAAGGGCTGCAGCGTGCACGGCGGGACCCGGAGCAGCTTGGAGGGGCTCGGGCGGCGGCTCAGCGGAGGGAGCTGCGGGGTGGGAACGCGAATCCAACAGCACAGGCCCCGGAGCACAGGGCGCCGGGACACAGCCCAGGATCCGGCCTCCCCCCGGGACAGGCAGAGGCCGGGAGGGCCCAGGACAGCGAGGACGCTCCTGCCCAGAGCTGAGCAGATCAGCGGCCCCGCCCCTGAGCCTCCAGACCCTGCAGACGGAGAGCCCCGGAGCTACTGCAGGAGCTGACTCCAGAGCTGCAGAACTGGCCCCGCCACTGCGGTTGTTCCTCCTGGGGCCTCACGGGGTAAATAGCCCCCACTGAGCGCTGCACCAGGCGGGGGGCAGAGGAGCTCCCCCAAGTGCTAACATCTGAAAATCAGCACAACAGGCCCCTTCCCCAGAAGACCAGCTAGACGGACCAGTTCCAGGAGAAGTCAAGGGACTTACAATATACAGAATCAGAGGATACTCCCCCATGTTTTTTGTTTTGTTTTGTTTTGTTTTGTTTTGTTTTGTTTGCTTTTTGATTTCTGTTTGCTTCCCCCACGCCTTTTTTCCCTTTCTTTCTTTTTCTTTCTCTTTTTCTTCATTTTTTCCCTTTTTTTCTTCCTTTTTTCTTTTTTCTTTTTCTCTTTTCTTTCCTTCTCTCTCTCCTCTCTTTTTCTCCTTTTCCCAATACAACTTGTTTTTGGCGACTCTGCACTGAACAAAATGACTAGAAAGAAAACCTCACCTCAAAAGAAAGAATCAGAAACAGTCCTCTCTCCCACAGTTACAAAATCTGGATTACAATTCAATGTCAGAAAGCCAATTCAGAAGCACTATTATACAGCTACTGGTGGCTCTAGAAAAAAGCATAAAGGACTCAAGAGAATTCATGACTGCAGAATTTAGATCCAATCATGCAGAAATTAAAAATCAATTGAATGAAATGCAATCCAAACTAGAAGTCCTAACGATGAGGGTTAACCAGGTGGAAGAACAAGTGAGTGACACAGAAGACAAGTTGATGGGAAAGAGGGAAATTGAGGAAAAAGGAGACAAACAAATGACCATGAGGAGAGATTAAGGAAATAAATGACAGCCTGAGGAAGAAAAACCTACATTTAATTGGGGTTCCCGAGGGTTCCGAAAGGGACAGAGGGCCAGAATATGTATTTGAACAACTCATAGCTGAAAACTTTCCTAATCTGGGAAGGGAAACAGGCATTCAGATCCAGGAAATAGAGAGATCCCCCCCTAAAATCAATAAAAACCGTTCAACACCTCGACATTTAATAGTGAAGCTTGCAAATTCCAAAGATAAAGAGAAGATCCTTAAAGCAGCAAGAGACAAGAAATCCCTGACTTTTATGGGGAGGAGTATTAGGGTAACAGCAGACCTCTCCACAGAGACCTGGCAGGCCAGAAAGGGCTGGCAGGATATATTCTTCAGGGTCCTAAATGAGAAAAACATGCAACCAAGAATACCTTATCCAGCAAGGTTCTCATTCAGAATGGAAAGAGAGATAAAGAGCTTCCAGGACAGGCAGGACTGAAAGAATATGTGACCTCGAAACCAGCTCTGCAAGAAATTTTAAGGGGGACTCTTAAAATTCCCCTTTAAGAAGAAGTCCAATGGAACAATCCACAGAAACAGGGACTGAATAGATATCATGATGACACTAAACTCATTCTTTCAATAGTAACTCTGAACGTGAATGGGCTTAATGACCCCATCAAAAGGCGCAGGGTGTCAGACTGGATAAAAAAGCAGGACCCATCTATTTGCTGTCTACAAGAGACTCATTTTAGACCTAAGGACACATACAGTCTGAAAATAAATGGTTGGAGAACCATTTACCATTCAAATGGTCCTCAAAAGAAAGCAGGGGTAGCCATCCTTATATCAGATAAACTAAAATTTACCCTGAAGACTGTAGTGAGAGATGAAAAGGGACACTATATCATACTCAAAGGATCTATCCAACAAGAGGACTTAACAATCATCAATATATATGCCCCGATTGTGGGAGCTGCCAAATATATCAATCAATTAATAACCAAAATTAGGACATACTCAGATAATAATACACTTATACATGGTGACTTCAATCTAGCACTTTCTACACTCGATAGGTCTTCTAAACAAACATTTCCAAAGAAACAAGAGCTTTAAATGATACACTGAACCAGGAGGATTTCACAGATATCTACAGAACTTTACATCCAAACTCAACTGAATACACATTCTTCTCAAGTGCACATGGAACTTTCTCCAGAATAGACCACATACTGGCTCATAAATCAGGTCTTAACCGATACCAAAAGATTGGGATCGTCCCCTGCATACTCTCAGACCATAATGCCTTGAAATTAGAACTAAATCACAACAAAAAGTTTGGAAGGACTTCAAACACATGGAGGTTAAAGACCATCTTGCTAAAAGATGAAAGGGTCAACCAGGAAATTAAGGAAGAATTAAAAAGATTCATGGAAACTAATGAGAATGAAGATACAACCGTTTAAAATCTTTGGGATGCAGCAAAACCAGTCCTGAGGGGGAAATACATCACAATACAAGCATCTATCAAAAACTGGAAAGAACTCAAATACAAAAGCTAACCTTACACTTAAAGGAGCTAGAGAAAAAAACAGCAAATAGATCCTACACCCAGCAGAAGAAGAGAGTTAATAAAGATTCGAACAGAACTCAATGAAATCGAGACCAGAAGAACTGTGGAACAGATCAACAAAACCAGGAGTTGGTTCTTCGAAAGAATTAATAAGATAGATAAACCATTATCCAGCCTTATTAAAAAGAAGAGAGAGAAGACTCAAATTAAGAAAATCATGAATGGGGGATCCCTGGGTGGCGCAGCGGTTTGGCGCCTGCCTTTGGCCCAGGGCGCGATCCTGGAGACCCGGGATCGAATCCCACATCGGGCTCCCGGTGCATGGAACCTGCTTCTCCCTCTGCCTATGTCTCTGCCTTTCTCTCTCTCTCTCTGTGACTATCATAAATTAAAAAAAAAAAAAAAAAAAAAGATTAAAAAAAAAAAAAAAGAAAATCATGAATGGGAAAGGAGAGATCACTACCAACACCAAGGAAATACAAACGATTTTAAAAACATATTATGAACGGCTATACGCCAATAGATTAGGCAATCTAGAAGAAATGGGCGCATTCCTGGAAAGCCACAAACTACCAAAACTGGAGCAGGAAGAAATAGAAAACCTGAACAGGCCAATAACCAGGGAGGAAATTGAAGCAGTCATCAAAAACCTCCCAAGACACAAGAGTCCAGAGCCAGATGGCTTCCCTGGGGAATTCTATCAAACGTTTAAGAAGAAACCATACCGATTCTACTAAAGCTGTTTGGAAAGATAGAAAGAGATGGAGTACTTCCAAATTCGTTCTATGAGGCCAGCATCACCTTAATCCCAAAACCAGAGAAAGACCCCACCAAAAAGGAGAATTATAGACCAATATCCCTGATGAACATGGATGCAAAAATTCTCAACAAGATACTAGCCAATTGGATACAGTAGTACGTTAAGAAAATTATTCACCATGACCAAGTAAGATTTATCCCCGGGACACAAGGCTGGTTCAACACTCGTAAAACCATCAATGTGATTCATCATATCAGCAAGAGAAAAACCAAGAACCATATGATCCTCTCAATAGATGCAGAGAAAGCATTTGACAAAATACAGCATCCATTCCTGATCAAAACTCTTCAGAGTATAGGGGTAGAGGGAACATTCCTCAACATCTTAAGAGCCATCTACGAAAAACCCACAGCAAATATCATTCTCAATGGGGAACCACTGGGAGCCTTTCCCCTAAGATCAGGAACAAGACAGGGATGTCCACTCTCACCACTGCTATTCAAAATAGTACTAGAAGTCCTAGCCTCAGCAATCAGACAACAAAAAGACATTAAAGGCATTCAAATTGGCAAAGAAGAAGTCAAACTCTCCCTCTTCGCTGATGACATGATACTCTACATAGAAAGCCCAAGAGACTCCACCCCAAGATTGCTAGAAGTCATACAGCAATTTGGCGGCGTGGCAGGATGCAAAATCAATGCCCAGAGGTCAGTGGCATTTCTATACACTAACAATGAGACTGGAGAAAGAGAAATTAAGGAGTCAATCCCATTTACAATTGCACCCAAAAGCATAGATACCTAGGAATAAACCTAACTAAAGAGGTAAAGGATCTATACCCTAAAAACTACAGAACACTTCTGAAAGAAATTGAGGCAGACACAAAGAGATGGAAAAATATTCCATGCTCATGGATTGGCAGAATTAATATTGTGAAAATGTCAATGTTACCCAAGGCAATCCACACGTTCAATGCAATCCCTATCAAAATACTATGGAGTTTCTTCAGAGAGTTGGAACAAATCATCTTAAGATTTGTGTGGAATCAGAAAAGACCCCGAATTTCCAGGGGAATTTTAAAAAAGAAAACCATAGCTGGAGGCATCACAATGCCAGATTTCAGGTTGTACTACAAAGCTGTGGTCATCAAGACAGTGTGGTACTGGCACAAAAACAGACACATAGATCAATGGAACAGAATAGAGAATCCAGAAGTGGACCCTCAACTCTATGGTCAACTAATATTCAATAAAGGAGGAAAGACTATCCACTGGAAGAAAGACAGTCTCTTCAATAAATGGTGCTGGGAAAATTGGACATCCACATGCAGAAGAATGAAACTAGACCACTCTCTTGCACCATACACAAAGATAAACTCAAATAGGATGAAAGATCTAAATGTGAAACAAGATTCCATCAAAATCCTAGAGGAGAACACAGGCAACGCCCTTTTTGAACTCGGCCACAGTAACTTCTTGCAAGATACATCCACGGAGGCAAGAGAAACAAAAGCAAAAATGAACTATTGGGACTTCATCAAGATAAGAAGCTTTTGCACAGCAAAGGATACAGTCAACAAAACTAAAAGACAACCTACAGAATGGGAGAAGCTATTTGCAAATGGCCTATCAGATAAAGGGCTAGTTTCCAAGATCTATAAAGAATTTATTAAGCTCAACACCAAAGAAACAAACAATCCAATCATGAAATGGGCAAAAGACATGAACAGAAATCTCACAGAGGAAGACATGGACATGGCCAACATGCACATGAGAAAATGCTCTGCATCACTTGCCATCAGGGAAATACAAATCAAAACCACAATGAATGGATAAAGAAGATGTGGTCTATGTATACAATGGAATATTACTCAGCCATTAGAAATGACAAATACCCACCACTTGCTTCAACGTGGATGGAACTAGAGGGTACTATGCTGAGTGAAGTAAGTCAATCGGAGAAGGACAAACAGTGTATGTTCTCATTCACTTGGGGAATATAAATAATAGTGAAAGGGAACAGAAGGGAAGGGAGACGAATTGGGTAGGAAATATCAGAAAGGGAGACAGAACATGAAGACTCCTAACTCTGGGAAACGAACTAGGGGTGGTGGAAGGGGAGGAGGGTGGGGGGTGGGGGTGAATGGGTGATGGACACTGAGGGGGCCACTCGACAGGATGAGCACTGGGTGTTATTCTGTATGTTGGCAAATTGAACACCAATAAAAAATAAATTTATTATTAAAAAAATGAATACAACCTTACATATGGTTCTATTTCTTTACATTTTGTACAGTTTCTTTGATCCTAATGTCTATATTTTTATTCATACAAATTTGTCCTGCTTTCTGTATCTAAGCCTTAAAGTTAGGTAAGATAATTCCTCAATTGTTTTCTTTTTTTAATTTAATTTTTTTCTTTTTAAAATGGTTTATTCTATAGTACTTTGTTCACATAAATTTTAAAATAAATTTATACAAAAAGCCTGATGGAATATGGATTGTAATTGTCTTGAATGTATTAGATTCAGTTGATTTATTTAGGATAGTTGTCATCTTAATGATAAATATGATTCTTCCAATTCATAAATATGGTATATTTCTTCATTTATTTAGATTTTTATAATTATTCTCACCAATGTTTTGTTGTTTTCACGTGGAAGTCTAACCTCATTTGTTAGATATATACCTAGGTTTTATTTTAGAGTGGACACTACTGTAATTTTAAATTAAATTTTAATATTTTATTTTCTAATCATTCCATACTGTCATATAAGAACATAATCAATGTTTTTATTAAACTTTATCCTATGACTTTAATAAATTTAATTGTTTAATTCTAATCATTATTTTAAATACCCCCTGGACGTTTCCAGGTAAAAAATCATATGACTTCCAAAAACAGTGTATTTTACATTTTCTCTCTAAACTTTATGATTTTATTTCTTTTTCTTGTATTTATTGCAATGGCTACAAACTCCAGTATAATGTTAAATAGAAATGGTGAAAGCAGGCATCTTTTGCTCCCAATTTCTAGGACAAACAATGTCCAGAATTAAGTATAGTATTGGCTATAGAATTTTCATAGATGGCCTTTATCTATATGTACAAGTTTGTTACTGTTCCTAGTTTAGCAAGAGTTTGGCTATTGTAAATAATACTACAATAAACACAAAGGGGCTCATGTATCACTTTGAATTCCTGTGGTTTTTTTTTTTTATTGGGGGGGTATATATCTAGTAGTGCAACTGCTGGATCATAGTAGTTTTATTAGTAGTAGTGTAAACTACATAGTAGTTTAGTTTAAATTTTTTTTTTAATTTTTATTTATTTATGATAGTCACAGAGAGAGAGAGAGAGAGGCAGAAACACAGGCAGAGGGAGAAACAGGCTCCATGCACCAGGAGCCTGACGTGGGATTCGATCCTGGGTCTCCAGGATCGCGCCCTGGGTCAAAGGCAGGCGCCAAACCGCTGCGCCACCCAGGGATCCCCAGTAGTTTAGTTTTATTTTTAAATCTTTTGAGAGAAGTTCATACTGTTTTCCATAGTGGCTACACCCATTTGCATTCCCATTAACAGTGCAAGTGGGTTCCTTGTTCTCCACATCCTCACCAACACTTGTTTTTTCTTGTGTTGTTGATTTTAGCCATTCGACATGTGTAAGGTGATATCTCATTATACTTTTGATTTTCATTTCTCTGATGATAAGTGAGGTTGAGCATCTTTTCATGTGTCTGTTGGTCATCTGTCTGTCTTCTTTGGAGAAATGTCTGTTCATGTCCTCTGCCCATTTTAAAATTGGATTTCTTTACATATTTTGCATGCTAACCCTTTATCAGATATTTGCAAATATCTTCTCCCATTTAGTAGGTTGCCATTTAGTTTTGTTGATTGTTTCCTTCACTGTGCAAAAGCTTTTAAAAATATCTATCTATATCTATATCTATATCTATCTATATCTATATCTATCTATATCTATATCCAGTTCCAATGGTTTATTTTTACTTTTATTTCCCTTGCCTCAGGAGACATATCTAGAAAAATGTTGCTATGGCTTATGTCAGAAAGATTAATACCTGCGCTGTTTTCAAAGATTTTTATGGTTTCAAGTCTTACGTTAGGTTTTTGATCAACTTGGTGTTTGTTTTTGTGTATGATTAAAGTAAGTGGTCCAGTTTCATTCTTTTTCATGCAGGTGACCAATTCTCCCAACACCATTTACTGAAGAAACTTTTTCTTGTATATTCATTCCTCCTTTGTTGAAGATTAATTGACCATATAATTGTGAGTTTATTTCTGGGTTTCTGTTCTATTCTACTGATCAATGTATCTATTTTTATGCCAGCACCACACTGTTTCAATTACTACCACTTTGTAAAATAACTTGATATCTGAAATTGTGATACGTCCAGTTTACTTTTATTTTTCAATATTACTTTCGCTATTTGAAGTCTTTTGTGGTTGCATACAAATTTTAGGATTGTTTGTTCTGGTTTTGTAAAAACATGCTGTTGGCATTTTGATAGGGATTGCATTAAATTTGTAGATTGCTTTGGGTATTATACACATTTTATGAATATTTGGTCTTCTAACTCATGAACATGGAATGTCTTTCCAGTACTCTGCCCTATTTTGAATTTCTTTCATTAGCATTTTAGAGTTTTCAGAGCACAGATCTTCCACTTCTTCAGCTAAGAGTATTCTTAGAGATTTTACTATTTTTACTAGAATCGTAAATGGGATGGTTTTCTTAATTTCACTTTCTGCTACTTCATTATTAGTATATAGAAATGCAATTGATTTCTGTAGGTTGAATTTGTATACTGCAACTTTATTGAATTCATTTATCAGTTCTAGTAGGTTTTTGATGAAGACTTAAGAGTTTTCTATATAAAGTATCATGTTATCTGCAAATGAGAGTTTTACTTCTGCTTTACTAATTTGGATGCCTTTTATTTATGTTTTCTGATTTCTGTGGCTAAGACTTCCTATATTTTGTTGAATAGAAGTGGTTAGAGTAGACTTCCTTGTCTTGTCCCTGAACTTAGGAAAAAAGCTCTAGTTTTTTACCATTGAGTAGGATGTTGGCTGTGGATTTTTCATATAAGGCTTTTATTATGTTGAAATATGTTCCTTCTAGACCTGCTTTGCAGAGGGTTTTTATCACGAATGGATGTTGTACTTTGTCAAATGCTTTCTCTGTATCTATTGAAATGATAATAAGGTTTATATCCTTTCTCTTTACTGATGTGAGGTATCATCTTGATTATTTTGCAAATATTGAATCATCCTTGCATCCAGGGAATAAATGCTACTTGATTGTGGTGTATGATTTTTTAAAATATATTGTTGGATTTGGTTCATTAGTATTTTGTTGAGGATTTTTGCATCTATACTCATGAGAGATACTGGCCTGTAATCTTTTGTTGTGATGTCCTTATCAGGTTTTGGTATCAAGGTGATACTAGCCTCATAGAATGAATTGGAAAGTTTTCCCTCCTTTTATATTTTTTTGGACTAGTTTGAGAAGAATAAGTACTAACTCTTCTTTAAATGTTTGGTAGAATTTGCCTGTGAAGCCATCTGGTCCTGGACTTTTGGTTTTGGGGAGGTTTTCTTTGTTTTGTTTTGTTTTTAATTACTGGTTCAATTTCATTGCTGATAATTGGTCTATTCAGATTTTCTTTTTTCTTCCTGGTTTAGTTTTGTAATAATCATGTATATTTTAAAAGTAAGAGGACAAATAGTCTTTTATATTAACCCAGCCAATTTACCATCTCTATCATTATTCCTTAACTAAAGAAGATCCAGATCTCCTCTGGTATCACTGCCCATTAGCCTGAACAACCTCCTGTAGTATTTCTTGTAGAACAGGTCTGCTAGCAACAATTTCCCCTGATTTTTCCTTCACTTGACAATGTCTTTATTTTTATTTCAAGCATGAATATTATCTTCTCTCTCTTTTATCTTATGTTTACAACTTCAGATTGACAGTTATTTTCTTTCAGTATTTCAAAGATATTCTCTATAATTTCTACCTTGTATGTAGGTTGTTTTCTGTAAAGTCTTTTCAATATTTTTTCTTTTGATTTTCAATACTTTGATTAAAATATATATAAAGATACAGTTTTCTTTAAATTTAGCCTATATGAAATTTTCTGAGATTCTTGAGCTGTAAATTTATGTTTTTCACCAAATTTGAGATTTGTTTGATCCACTATTCCTTTAAATACCAACATATTGGCCAATCTCCCCACTTCTTTGGTGACTCTCATCCATATTTAAAACTTTTGATATTATCCCACAGATTCTGGATGATTCCTTAATTTTTTTGATTCCTTAATTTTTTGACAATCTTCTTTTCTCTATTATTCAGAATAAATAATTTCTATTTTTCTACCTTCGAAATCACTGATTTTTTTTGTTCCTCTGTGATCTCTACCTTCCTATTGACTCTCTTCATGGAGATTCGCCCATAATCTCATATGTATTATAATTCAGCTCTAAAACTTTATCTGGTTCTTTATGTAAATGATATGCACTACAGGTGTTGAGTATTGTTATGATTCTCTGAAGAATGTCAATGTTGCTGTTTTCACAGGATATCAACTCAATCCAATTCAGACCATAAGCTGTAACTCAGTTCATAAATTAGTCTTCTCAGGCTGCCATACATAATACTGTGGACTGGGTGACATAAACAATAGAAATTTGTTTCTCAGTAGGCTGTGAAGTCTAAGGTCAAAGTGCAGGTCAATTTGGTTTATGGTGTCACCTATCTTTCTGGCTGGCAGATGGCTGCCTTCTTGCTAAATGAATTTGGGTGTTACATAAACATTCAGTCCATAATATTCGATTCCTGGTTCCGCCAAATTTATTTTCTTCTTACATGTAAAATACATTCATTCCACCCCAACTATCCTAAAAGTCTTAATTCCTTTCAACCTAAACTCTAAAGTCTAAGATCCAGAGTCTCACTGAATACCATCTAAATCAGGTATGGGTGAACCCTGAGGTACAATTCATCCTGTGGCCCATAGTAAACAAATGGAACATTTTCCCATTAATCATAAGTTTAGGCATCAATTCTCCCCAAATTGATCTATAAAGTGCAATATATTCCCAGTGAAAATACCAGTAGATCTATTTATTAACAAAAAAAGTAAATATGTTAGATAAAACTGTCCTAAGAATCCCTTTCATTATTAAAAAATTGTAATTGAAGTTGCAATTTAAATGAGATAATATGGACATTCTTAATTTGATCATGCGTGTATGAATCAGAATAAACATTTTGTAAAACTTTTATAAGTACATACCTAAATATCTATTTATAGTGTGTATATATGAACTTAACAACATATATTTAAACATATATGTGAACAATACATAATTAATAATAACTATATATAGTTAAGGTATAAGGTAAATGGTATAAATTAAAGAAAATAGTATAAATTATACTATAGTATAATTTATAGTATACTATTAAATAGTATAAATTATATAAGTATATAAAAATAATTTGAAATAAAAGATCAGTGCAGCCCTAGCAATCAGCTTGACTGCAACCTCATGCAAGCACTAGACCAAGAACCATCCAGTTAAGCTACTTCCAGATTCCAAATGAATTCAATTTGCTTTTATAAGCCTCAAGCCAGATACACTGACATCATCTTTGAACCTTTACTCCAATTCCTATCAACCACCAGGTACAATGCATTCTACAAGTCCAGCGTCTCTCGAATGTACCTGCTTCTCTTCACTTCAGAATTCCATGACACTATTGCCTACACCACCATTAGCGCTAGAGTTTATCACTTGTTGCCCTTGTCTCTCCTCTCCAGACCCTCCACATTTTGACTTGCCCCTTGCCTAAACATTCTCTGCATTGAAACAGAAGTATTTGAAAATATGCTATCACTTCACTGCCATTTTCCTGTGATATAGTAAAAGATAGACACATGCTTATAAATGAGATGTTTATTTTTTTCTTCAAGTGGAAAACAATGACTAGATGGATTTTTGCCCAATTTTCAAAAAAGAATTTTTTTATCCTAACTTGAAAATTAAGCTCTAGAAGATATTTAAAAAAAAAATCACTGTTGGGAAGCCCCTCAAGGGTACCCCATAGAAATAAGCAGTCATTCACCACAGCAGCTTCGTGCACTTACCTGCTGTTGGGTTTATGCTGTACATTGTCTTGTGGATACATAAATCTGGCATCTGAAGCAGCAGGCTCACGACTCTACCCAGCAGCACTGCATTTCTATAAAATATAAATTATATAATCTGAATTGATGAAAATATCTTCTACCAAAATAAGTGAATAAATATTAATGTATGAGCTTAAATATTTATTCATATCACATGTACATACATACGTGCACATACATATGCGTATATACATATATACACAATAAATTCATTGAATATTCCAAAAGTCATGATATGGTGAATAAGACAGATTAATTCTTGCCTTCATGGTATGTAAAACCTAGGGTTGAAGGTTAATTACATACAAATAATTACAGATGCTTTATTAAATTACAATTGCCAAGAAAGATCTATATTTAAATCCTGATTCTCATTTATATTTTCTTGTAATAAAATCACTGGATGAGAAAGTTTTACATGACTGTTACTGTATTTGTTGGTAATGGCAAGGTGGGGCCTAAGGATTTTGGACTTTCACAGAAAGAATATAAAATTATCCTTTCCCCAGACCTATTATAACTGTTATACCTCTACATTTGATCCTGCAGTAATATGTATCATGGTATCATTATAATAAAAAGGATACTTAAGAGAAAAATTACAAAAGAAAAAGCATCTTATTTCAATTCTTTCCAAAGAAAATTACACAGAAATTTACAACCAGGAAGGGCATTAACAAAATATCTTTTCTTCCTCTCAAGAAAGTGAAGACCAAAGAAGTGAAATAGCTTGCCCAAGATTGCTCAGCTGTTCTATAGCAGTGTCTTAAGTCCATTCCATCAAAATAACAACCATGTGATGTTACTTTTAGAGAGTATAAATATGGAAATAGGATAATTACTTCTAAGATGAATCTCTAAATTAATCTTAATTCTTTAGTCCATTTAAGCAATAAGTTATTTTCCGAGTATCTACCACGCAAGATTCTATGAAGCTGCAAGTTGAACTGACTTGTTCTGTGCCCCTAGAGAGACTGCAATGTACTGGAAAGGATAAATCAAGTAAGCGAACCATTTTAACAAACTGGGGATTGAATAATAAACACACACATTATTGTAAGTCTATACTTGGGTTCTTTTCTATCCAGTGGAAGTATGAGAATTAAATGAGATAAAATATTCAAAAGTGCCTGAGATAGTAATTATCAAATGTTTGCCTTTAAAATTATAAATTGCTATAAAATCATTAAAAGATAACAACAACAACAAAGTGTTGGGGAAAACAGTACATCAAAGAAATAGATACCTGGACATTTTAAATGAAATGCAGAGTTGATCTGATTCTCCAGATAATTAAGCAACATATAAATCTAAGTGATCTGGTCTGTTTCTTTGCCTTTGAGGCAAGCCTTTCTCTTCAGAACAGAGTCTCAAAGCCCCAACATTCATTGTTTACTGATTCAGCTGATGGACAGGGCCTGAGCTTCCACAGTAATACACTGATTGCTATTTGCTTTAGAAATAAATGTGGCTTAACTGGGCTTTATTTATTGATTAGTTGGAATGGGCCCAGACTACCAATAAGGTCTGTAGGAGGAAACCAAGGAGGCCTGCTTCCAGGAAAGGAAATTTTTTAAAAATGCTCTTCTAGCTGTGTTGATGCTGAAGCAAATTTTCCAATGCCAGGAATGCCTGGGGATGCCCCTTTCACTTTTGTTTAAATCCGACTACAGAGTTGTGAAAAGCAGAGAGCAAATAGTACTTGATGCCACACAAAGCATTCAGCAAACTCTCCCATAACTTTGGAGGCAGGGGGTATGATGCTGCAGATGGGAAGCTGCCTGACATGTATACAAGCTGACAAGGATTCCAACCCCCAATGATTCTATAGAATCATTTTCTCTTTAATGCAGGATTCCCACCCCAGAGCTTCATTTTCTATTATTCTGCTCTCGGCCTACTGTCAGCTTCCGGGCAAGACTGCTTCTGAAACTGCAGTGAACCATTTAGCCACAGAGGTTTGCAAAACAGGAAGATAAGATAAAAGTGAGAAATACCCACACTGGTTCAGGGAAAAGCTGTGGGTTAGCTGAAGAAAAGGAACAACCCTATGTCAGGATGCATTGCGGGTGTCTCTCCACATTCAGGCCTCCCTAGTGGACAGCAGACAAAACAATATCAATAGTAATGATAATGTCTAAAACATACTGAGAATTTTCTAAATGTGAAAAGCTTTATATCAGTTATTTCTCATCCTTAGTCCACTCTGTGAGATAGGTAGGATTATTTCCATTTCATACATGACAACAGTGAGGCTCAGCGAAGTTCAATATCCCCAGCTACTAGGTGGTGGATCCTGGGAATAAACACAACGTGTCTCATTCCAAAGGTGATGCTTCTTTCAAAATGTCATATGATTATAAACATTTCTCCTATGTCAATGCACATCAAATTTAAGGTAGTGATTACTTCTGGGTAAGAAGGTACAAAGGTAGATGAAGTTTCAATTACAATCTATCTATAATATTTTACTTCTTCAAGTGTAGTAAGACAAAAATATGTCACAGTGTTAGTATTTAAGATGATTCTTTGTCAGGCTGATATCTTTTTTTAAGATTTATTTATTTATTTATTTATTTATTTATTTATTTATGAGAGAGAGAGCATACATGTGCAGGGGGAGGGGCAGAGGGAGAGAATCTTTAAGCAGACTGTTGAGCACAGAGCCCAGCTCAGGGCTCCATTCCAGGATCCATGAGATCATGATCTGAGCAGAAACCAAGAGTCAGATGCCCAACTGACTGAGCCACCCAGGCACCCCTGTACTGTTTTCTATAGTTTTCTGTGGTCTTCAAGTATTTAAAAATTGTTTCTACTAAGTGGCAAAGCTATGGTTCTTTCTTTCCTAATGGAATTATGTCAGGAAACCAACACATTACTCATAAAATGAAAATAGGAGGACTCTGATAAGATATTAAAATCCTTTCTATCCACTTTCTACTGATAGAGATTAATGACTGTCATGAATACAGTCAGCTCCCTTCACAAAGGATAAAGATTTCCTTTGACAACATTTATTTATTTTTATTTTAAATTTTTTTTTAAATTTTTATTTATTTATGATAGTCACAGAGAGAGAGAGAGAGAGAGGCAGAGACATAGGCAGAGGGAGAAGCAGGCTCCATGCACCGGGAGCCTGACGTGGGATTCGATCCCGGGTCTCCAGGATCGCGCCCTGGGCCAAAGGCAAGCGCCAAACCACTGCGCCACCCAGGGATCCCACAACATTTATTTAATCTTAGGCAATTCTCACTTTGTACAATAAGAGACCATAAAAATAACCATGCAAGCTGAAACCGTGTAAAACAGTCTTAGTAATCAATGGGAAAAATTATAATTGCTCTCTGACCCTTAAAAGTTTTGTCAAAACAGTTAAAACTCTGCTATTGTGAATTGCAAATATACAGAAAATGTTTATATGAAATTACATTTAGTACATTATATTTTGAAATATTAAAAACATTAAGAATTAATGTTTAATTTCTTTATAAAAAACTAATCAAAGGTAATTTGAATAGTGCTTGCCTTCTTCTCATCATATAATTTATGATTTTGGGCCAGAATCTTTTCTGTGCCTTGGTGAATTGTCATAATCCCTTCAAAGTTTGAATAGGCTTCCAACGATTGATCTTTTGCATTTCCTATGTCATAAAATATCTTCTAGAGTTCCTTTAAGGTGAAGCTTTTTTTGTCAGGATATCTTCTCTGAGATGTCTCTATCCTTTTCTTACTATTATATTTTTCAATTCTGTTGATAAATTCACATTTACTCAATTTTTCTTGCTGCCTCTATAGATAATAGTGGTGATGTGAACATTCTCGGTCAGCCATTTCTTCTATTTCTCCATTGATAATAGATTTGGATTTCACTTCCAGCTTTACCACTTTTTTATTTCTTTGATGCACTTTCACCTTTGTTGGCCCATTTCTTCTTTCAGTCATGGTTTTTGTTTTGGTTTGGTTTGGTTTTTAATTTCATAGTGGGTTTATCACTGGGGGAAGGGGAGGCAGTACAACCGCATGCTTTGCTGTCTGTGTAGAACTGAATAACAGATGTGCTGTGGCCAGTCATTGACAGACCTTGAAAGAGTGATGTGATTGGTCACTGAGTATGTGTGCATCTGTTATTTACACAGTGGTTTGTGGACTGGGAAGCTAGCAATTATACAATTATTCACAGTTAATAAACTGTGGTAATTGAAATTTAAGCCATGTTAATAGGAGTGTTATTTAACTCTACTGTGGTAGCTGAAATGTGTACATTTCAGAACTGGGCAATGTGAGGCCTACTTGTATTTTTATTGACTTCTCCTGAGCATAGTACCCCTTATGAAACAGAGTAACATGACATGGGGACAATAAAAGCATTCTTCTCTAACAAGAAGAATATTTTAACACTGTAGTTGCCTAGAATTTCCAACAGATGGGAATGATAAAAAAAACAGATAAATTAAAAGTTGTTTAATTATTTAAAGGCATTACATCCTCTTATTGTTTGTACTAGGTGCAAATCACTCCTGCTGCACTCTACCTTCGTATGCCACTGAAATATGGTAACTCAAAGTGTGATGACCGCTGAAGCTAAAACTTGGGGCTGTTTGTGTTCGATCAAGATTGTTATCTTTCTATGCATCAATTTCTTCATCTAAAAAATGGAGATGTCAAAACCTGTCCATCTTATCTCATGAGATTCCAAGAGGGATAAAATACAATAATGTTCATAAAAGCATTTATTTGAGTCTATTAAGGGAGAAAACAGAGTCTAGATTCAAGACTGAATATTTATTTACTGTGCAACTTTGGGGACTTCTCAACTTTTATGAGGTCCACCTTACTGTTGTGAAAAAATGGATATGCTATTTCTATCAAAATCACATGATTGTTTCAAAATATATATCTCATGTGAAAGTGTTTTATAAAAAGCAAAGTACCAAACAACGTTAATTTCTTTTAGTGTAAATTATCACCATAGGATCTCCATCATGACCATTTACTGTGCTAGTACTTTTTTTTTTTTTTTAGATTTTATTTATTTATTCATGAGAGACACAGAGAGAGAGGAAAAGATATAAGCAGAGGGAGAAGCAGGCTCCCTGCTGGGAGCCTGATGTGGGACTCAATCCCAAGGTCCCCAGGATCATGACCTGAGCCTAAGGCAGATGCTCAGCCACTGAGCCACCGAGGCACCCCAGTACTTTCTGTTCAATGTTTTCTACTGGAACACTAATGCCAGATTAGGATTCTTTGGGACCGCTATTCTAAAGTATGGTCCCCAGACCAGCAGTATCAGAAACACCTGGGATCTTGTGAGAAATGGAAATAGTTGGGTTTCACATATCTAGATTTCTACCAAGTCTGAAACTCTGGAAATGAACCCAGCAATCAGTTTTATCAAGCCCTTCCAATAATTCTTACATATGCAAAGCATGAGAACCACTGGTTTAGGACAACTTCTTTGCTAAGACTAGGCTGCATATTGGTACCAATATGGAAAACCCCAAGTAATTTACAATAAAATTACAAACTGTTATTATAAATCCTAGCCAGAGTCATAAGACAAAAAGAAATGAAATGTATAGTACTCAGAAACAAAGAAACAGAATGATCTCTACTTGCATAAAATATAATTTCTACCAAAGATGTCAAGGAAAACTTAGTAAAACTTAGACTATTTACCAGTCTTTCTGATAAAAGGTCATTCTTCAGAAAATGATATCATTCTTATTAGTTCATAACAGACAATGCAATAATAATAATTTTTATTCATCAAATAACTTTACTATGAGATACCTATCAATAAATCTATGGAAATGTGAAGATTTAAATCAAGACATGAACAAATTGAAATATATACCATGGTTATGGAAGAGAGGAATCAATGTCACAAAGATGGAAATGTCTCCAAATTTACATAATTATAATGAATACTTTATTAGTTTTTTTCTACTTTTTGGTATAACACCAATCTCAAATTTATATTGAAAGTGAAAAGGGAAATAAAGTACAAATTTGAAGAACAACCAGGTAGTAGGATTAACCTTACTAATTATCATCTTACAATAATGAACCCAGAAAGAAACACCTGTATATGAATTTAATTTAGGTCAGTAGTAGCATTAAAAGTCAGAAGGAAATTTCAGATTACTCAATTATATTGGTTATTGTTATGTAACAAAAAATCCATACATTTAACATAAAGTATTTCAGATGGATTTAAATATTTAATATTTCAATGTTTATGTTTAAAATTTTACCATATAAGTATGACAACCTTTTTTACAATTGTAAGATGAGAAAATATTTTTCAAAGAATATTGAACAGAAGGTTATGTAAAGGGAAATATTAATAAACGTGAGTACATCACAATTTCTGTGAACCAGAGAAAACACTATAAAGCTTAAAAATCAAGTGGTAAAAGAAAATTACTAATGAAGAAGAAGCATCAACGACTTTTTAAATACTTTACAAATCTTAATGAAAAGGATAGACAATTCAGTGGAAATTAACAAGTTCTACAAAAGGCAGTTTATAGGAAAAGAAACAAGAATACCCAATGAATCAATTAAAAATATTTTAATTCCACTGATATTCAGGAAATGCAATTTAAAATAGGTGAAATATTTTTTAATATCCAGCATGCTGACAAAACTTAAAACTCAGTTTTTCAATTAATGGTGAAGATACGAAGAAGTAGGATATCATATACATTACTGGTGGGATTATAAATATAATTTCTTTGGAAAGCAGTTGTTCAGTAAAAGGTAAAATGGAAGAACATTTATCCTTAGACCAGCTTCTGCACCTGGGAACGTACAGAGAAACCCTAGCACACATCTCCATGGTAATATAAACAAGAATATTCATGTGGTTAATAATTCAAAAATGGAAACAATTTAAACACTCATTAAAAGGAGAATGAATAAATACATGGTGGCTAATATTTATCTGTACAGATAACTCCCCATAAACATGATTTAAAATGAAAAGCTGATATCAGTTCTATAAATTTTGCAAACATTCATTCAAAGACAGCTATGAATATGCAACATGGAATATCATATTATATATTTTTATGGATGTGTGCATATGTAGAAATTATATGTGGCCATAAACATTGTCTATCCTTTCCAGGATGAACAAAATGATTTTAAGATATTAAATTTTTGAGACAAAAGCAGGAAATATGATTGAGGAGAGTATCTTGGAAATTCCACTTTTATCTGAAGTTATTTTGCTTTTTAAATGAATCTGAAGTAAATATGGTGAATGTTGATATCTGAGAAAACTGAATGATAGAAATGAGTTTTTTTATATACTCGATTTTGTATGTTTTATATAATAAAAATATGAATAAAGAGGAAGGAATAATTTAAATATCTACCTTGAACACATTTCTTTAAAATATTTGCCACGTTCACCATCCTCTTTCTTCCTCCTATAAAAGTCCACCATGATTAGGAAGGTGTGAGACTAATGTGGAAAAGGAAATTTTTGTTTTTTTCTGGAGGCAATTAAATTTAACACCTGGCCGCCTGTTAATCAAAGCACTGAGCTCACTTACTCTTCTCACAGATCTTTCTTCTTCTCCTGGTTTCCCATTTCACACAGCAGGGAATCAGTTTTGCTGTAATCTACAACTAACTTCCAGAAAATAACAAAACTACTTGATCAAAAACCACACACAACCACTTTTTTTAACCGATGACAAAAGAATAAAAAACTTTTTACTCCAGCTTTACTGCAAAGATACACATAAAACAGGTAATTTTGAAAATTGTGATAAGCAACTACCTTTATTAAACAAAATAAACAGGTCTCTCAGCTCTGGGCTTAAAATTTTTAGCACTGCACATTGCACTGACCCCAACAGAGCCCACGTTCTGTTTTGGTTTTTAATATACAAATTTGGATTTCTAAATTCATAAAATTAAGATAGAAACATTGGTGTGATTTCTGATTTTTTCCCTCCTTTATCTTTTTACTTTTTGTCACAGAGCCCAACAGTGAGGACTTTCTTCAACATGTATCACAGATTTGACCAATCTCAAGCTAAGAGGAAACTTAAGAAAATATTAAAATATAGACATGTTGGTTCCAAAACTCAGGAACTTCCCAAATGAAACCTGAAACAGGCCCCCAGTGAGGGATAGAAGAGACAGGCCACTCCAGGATGGTAGGTGGCAAGTATGGTAGGCAAAGAAACTTATGAGGTTTGTCTTGGGCAGCCCACAAGATGAATAGATATCTGCCCCTGATGACTCAAATCTTAAAAAGATTAGAGGCCTTAACTGGGTTTAGTCCTATGTACTATACATTCTCAACAAAACATTACTTGCTCAAGGTTGCATCCTTAAATAGTCCCAGCTGTGGAAATGGTGGGCAGAATGTACCTTCTATGGACAGAGGAGGGGGTAAGGAGCCTCTGATTGCCCAGATTCAGTGAATGGGCCAACCAGCAGCCACATTCTCTTGATGACCTCCTCCAAGAAGACATTATTTTGAAGATGAGCTAAGTCTTAGAGAAAACAAACACTATCAGATCACAGAAGAGCCAGAACTAGAACTCAAATAAATCGTCTGCTCCCAAGAATTACTCATTCTATAATATCTCATACACTCATGTTGCTTTCATACTCACAGCCGCCACCTCACTGAACACAATTGGTAATATCTGAATTTAACCAAAGCTACACAATCCATTGGCCCAATAGATTCTTATTGAGAAACTGAACTAGAAGACAGAGAGATTATGTACATATTAATATGTTATTCTATAGATAAAGTTCCACATAGTGTTGAAACCAAATTTTATGCCAAGACTAATCATAGCCACATTCAAGCCATAGTTATGAGGGACATGATACAAAGAGTAAGCAAAAAAATTGCTTTCCAGAAAGGAGAATGCAACAGGTAAATTGCTAGAAAAGGAGGGAAGGAAGGAAGGAAGGAAGGAAGGAAGGAAGGAAGGAAGGAAGGAAGGAAAGGAATTTCCTATTATGTCATAAAAAGGAAGGAAGGGAAACCATGGTGGGTGAGTGTGCATGTGGAGAGAGAGAGAGAGAGAGAGAGAGAGAGAGAGAGATTAGCTCCTTACAGTCCAGTTCCGGTCCCAGGAGACCCAGCTGTCTTCTGCTTCTTGTTATTAATGTCAATGAAATTGTTTGTCATGTTTATATAATAACCCAAATCTCCCCTCATCCATAGTTGAGCAAATTTTATTGGGTTTATTTTCTTTGCAACTCAAATTCCCTCATCTATATGCCTCTCAGTGCAAAACTAAATCTGAGGCTTAAGTTTATCTGTCTTATTTTCCCAGCTAATTCTGATATTTAGGTGGATCTGTAATCTAATCACCCACAATATTTCTTGAATGTGTATATCTTTATAGCGAGTCCACTACTCCATCTATCTTCTGTATTATACATTATCTCTTTGTAGTTAATGAAGGAGAAAATAGCAAGCAAAGAAAAAAATTAATTATGCAGCTTGGTATCAATTTACATTTCTGACAAAAATATTTTATATTAGCCAAATTATTTGAATTTTACTCACTAAAATAATTTTATTAAAATAATTGAGGAGAACTATTTCCAATTCAGAGCTTTTGTCAAATCATCCAAAAACAGCAGATTTAATTGCCATGAACTCATGCATTTAAAACAGCATCTACTACATGTAAGTCATTCCTGATGTTTCTTTATGAATAGTGTTAGTAATATAATGACATCAGTTTCCAGGGTGATCTTAACACACCTGGGCCCAAATTAATATGCCTGTGTCATGTGGAAAGAAAAAAAAATTCACAGGATGGAAGAGTATATGAGAGACACTTACAGATAAGACATTAGATATGAGCCTTGGAGTGAGTCATATTGATACATCTGGATACATTTGCATACATCTATGTGTGTAAATGTGTGCATAATGTAGAAATACACACTTGTATACACACTCAGACACAAACATACACAAAATAACATTGGCTTTTGTGACTCTTTACCCCTATTATTTCAAAAAGGCCAGATTCTATTCATAATTAAGGAAACATGCAGAACTTCAAAATATACTTTTATTGAAATTTTTTGTTGGAGGAAGTGGAGTTATTAGTGATACAATCCGTCCCTCTTCTGCCAGCAATCAGATACCAGAAGAAGTCATCTACCTACTTTTTAGTTCCTACCGATATGTAAAGGTAGTATTAAGTCCTTTTCTCTTGGCTGCAGCAGAACTTATGCTCAAGAGAAGATGTCTTTACTCCCCAATAAGTTGATCATATGTTTGAGAATTCTCTTTGCCATGAACCAAAGCAGATATCCTTTGTTTACTTCATCATCATTATCATCATCACTGTTATCACCATCATCATCCTCACCTCATAGTCACTCGTATGGATATAGCTCTTTATTATTTGTTAAATGTTTCACCTACTTTTTTTCAACTTTTTTTTGGAAGTGTAAAGTTATAAATGTTTTACTTTTTTTTTTTTTTTTGAAAGAGCAATATAGCAACGGAGTTTGCATGAAACAAAAAGAACAAATGCATCTTTTTTCACAACATCCTCAATCACAACTCAAATTTTGATTATGAACAGACTTGCAACTGGAGTTTGGATTATTCTGTGTCTTTGAGATCTGTCACACTGTAAGAAACAAATTACACACTAAATAAGAAAAAATATATATTGATAGCGAACAGCTTAAGTCTCACGAAAAGGGAATTTCCTCAATGCCCTTGCCATTGTGTGTGCTACTCCCGGCCCCTTGTCAGTCTGGAATACTTGTTTAGTCACTGATCATTTACTCTATAAAATGCTCACTGAGTTCATTTCTAGACTCACCTTTGCCTGTCCCCAGGCAATTAGAGCCTCCATTCGATGTTCACAGTACATAGTGAAGATGCATTTTCTATAGTATATATGACATTGTTTTCTATCAATTCATTTAATTAACTGTCTCCTTTGATAGTCACCAGGCTTCTTGAGAGAAGGGATCATATCTTTTAATCCCTGAACCTTCAGGTATAAAACATAGACCATGGCACGTGGTAAGTGTCTATTAGTGTTAATTTTCTTTCCTCTTATTACTTTTGCAATTGAATTCTTAAAGGACATGCCAATGATCCTAAAAAGCATTCCACCTCCTGGGAGCATCCAGGAAGCTCAACCAGGGGGAAATGTTAAATGGCTATAGAAGCAAGAATTGTGATATAAGACTGCTCTCAGTTGGTATATGGCATTCTGGCTAGGTTAGAGTGTTCTTCAAAACCCTTGTGATCAGATACCCTAACCAGGTAAAGCTCACAGGATATAAGATAAAAAAGCAAGAACCCAAAGTAGATGAACCACAGATACTGTTCTGGACTTAACCTGGCTTCTCCAAATGCAAGCTTTGCAGACCTCCAAAAGGGCAATCTCCCATTACTAGTATTAGAAATCTTCATGGAGGGATCCCTGGCTGGCGCAGCGGTTTGGCGCCTGCCTTTGGCCCAGGGCGCGATCCTGGAGACCGACGTGGAATCCCACGTCGGGTTCCCGGTGCATGGAGCCTGCTTCTCCCTCTGCCTATGTCTCTGCTTCTGTGTGTGTGTGTGTGTGTATGTGTGACTATCATAAAAAAAAAGAAGAAAAAAAAAGAAATCTTCATGGAAATTACTTTGGCTTTGGGGTTGAAGACATCATCACTCTACTCTGAATATTCATTTTCTCAATGATGAGCCCAGTCTTACTGATCAAAATTTTGCCTCTTACTTTTAGATTTTAACTCTTTTTTACTCAGACTTTAAAGGTTAAGACTACTGCATAAAGTACAAATGCATAATATAAAATATACCATTTTATTTCTTGCTTTTATCTATTGTCATGTTTATGCAAATAAAGACTAGGAAAGCAGATCCCTGGGTGGCTCAGCGGTTTCGCACCTGCCTGCAGCCCAGGGCATGATCCTGGAGTCCCAGGATGGAGTCCTGCATTGGGCTTCCTGCATGGAGCCTGCTTCTTCCTCTGCCTGTGTCTCTGCCTCTCTCTCTCTCTCTCTCTCTTTCTCTCTCTGTCTCTTATGAATAAATAAATAAAATCTTAAAAAAATAAAATACTAGGAAAAAATATATATAAATTATAATGAAGAAAAACTGAGATCAAATAAGTAATATATTCACATGGTACAAAATTTATAACTGAGTCAACTATCCAAACATCCATCCAAACTATCCAAACATTTCATCCCACAGATCTTCTATACATACAGTGGGGTTTTTGCTTTTCTCAAATTATAGCATATTATACAACAATTGTGTATCTTGCATTGTTTTACTGAACTGTTTATTTTGGATACCAGTATATATAGATATATCTTTGTAACAGCTACATGGCAGTGCACCACCGGATATAAAATTAGGTTGTTTCTAATATTTTCTAATATTTGCCATAAAAATATGCAATGATAATTCTTTTTCATCATATTTCATTTCAGACATAAGGAAGTATATCTGTTGAATGTTACTAGAATAAGATTTGCTAGATGAAAGTATATGAAAGTATATGTGCAGTACAAATTTTGATAGATTTAGTAAAGTGCCCCCCTCAAAAGTCATAGTAATCTATAATTTAACAAGAAAGTTTAGCTGTTTCCTCATCCACACCAATGCAAGGCATTAGCAAACTTTTCAATCTATGTAATTTAATTTGTAATTCTTTTTTTTCTAAATATTTATTTATTTATTTATTATTTATGATAGACATAGAGAGAGAGGCAAAGACACAGGAGGAGGGAGAAGCAGGCTCCATGCCAGGAGCCCGATGCAGGACTCGATCCTGGGACTCCAGGATCACGCCCTGGGCCAAAGGCAGGCCCCAAACCACTGAGCCACCCAGGGATCCCCTAATTTGTATTTCTTACAAAAGAGAATATTATAAAAAATTATATGCCAACAAATTGAACAACCTGGAAGAAATGGGTGAATTCCTAGAAACATATAAACTATAAAACTGAAACAGGAAGAAATAGAAAACTTGAACAGACTGATGACCAGCAAAGAAATTGAACCAGTAATCAAAAATCTCCCAACAAACAAAAGCCCAGGGCCAGATGGCTTCACAGGGGAATTCTACCAAACATTTAAAGAAGAATTAATACCTATTCTTCTCAGACTATTCCAAAAATTAATAATGGAAGGAAAACTTCCAAACTCATTCTATGAGGCCAGCATTACTCTGGTTCCAAAACCAGACAAATACTCAAAAGATCAATGAAACTAGGAACTGGTTCTTTGAAAGAATTAATAAGATCAATAAACTGCTAGCCAGACATCAAAAAGAAAAAAGAAATATCACAAATAAATAAAATCATAAATGAAAGAGATCACAACCAACACTGAAGAAATACAAATAAGAGAATATTATGAGAAATTATATGCCAACAAATTAGGGCAATTTAGAAGAAATAGATGCATTCCTAGAAGCAAACTACTGAAAGAAATTTTTTTTTTAAATTTTTTATTTTTATTTATGATAGTCACACAGAGAGAGAGAGAGAGAGAGAGAAAGAGAGGCAGAGACATAGGCAGAGGGAGAAGCAGGCCCCATGCACCGGGAGCCCGACGTGGGATTCGATCCCCGGTCCCCAGGATCGCGCCCCGGGCCAAAGGCAGGTGCCAAACCGCTGTGCCACCCAGGGATCCCTGAAAGAAATTTTAAAAACCTGTACAGACCCATAACTACTAAAAGAAATAAAAAACCTGCACAGACCCATAACCAGCAAAGAAATTGAAGCAGTAATCAAAAAATCTCCCCACAAACAAGAGCCCAGGGCCAGATGGCCTCCCAACGGAATTCTACCAAACATTTAAATAAGAATTAAAAAAAAAAAAAATAAATAAATAAATAAGAATTAATACCTATTCTTCTGAAGCTGTTTCAAAAGATAGAAATGGAAGAAAAACTTCCAAACTTGTTCTATGATGCCAGATTACCTGGTTCCTAAAACCAGACAAAGACCCCACCAAAAAAGGAGAATTACAGGCCAAAGTTACATGCAAAAATTCTCATGGAGATACTAGTTAATAGGATGCAACAGACCATTAAGAAGATTATTCATCAAGACCAAGTAGGATTTATTCCTGGGCTGCAAGGTGGTTCAAGATCTGCAAATCAATCAATGTGATACACCACATTAATAAAGGACAGAAACTATGTGATCTCTTCAATAGATACAAAAAAAAAAAGCATTTCACAAAATGCAGCATCCTTTCCTGATTAAAACTCTTTTTCAGTGTAGGCATAGAAGGAACATACCTCAATATCATAAAGGCCAAATATGAAACACATGTGGTGAATATCATCCTCAATGGGAAAAACTGAGAGCTTTTCCCCTAAGGTCAGGAACATGACAGGGATGCTCACTCTCACCATTATTGTTCAACATAATACTTGAAGTCCTAGCCTCAGCAATCAGACAGTAAAAAGAAATAAAAGGCATCCAAATCAGCAAAGAAGTGAGACTCTCACTCTTTGCAGATGACATAATACTGTATGTGAAAAAAGATTTTACCCAAAAAATTGCTAGAACTGATGCAGGAATTCAGCAAAGTGGCAGGATATAAAATAAATGCACAGAAATCGATTGCATTTCTATATACTAACAATGAGACAGAAGAAAGAGAAATCAAGGAATCAATCCCTTTTGCATTTGCACCAAACCCATACGATACCTAGGAATAAACCTAACCAAAAAGGTAAGGGATCTGTACTCGGAAAACTAGAGAACACCTATGAAAGAAATTGAGGAAGACACAAAGAAATGGATCAACATTCCATGCTCTGTATTGGAAGAACAAATATTGTCAAAATGACTATGCTATCCAGAGCACTCTACACATTCAATGCAATCCCTATAAAATAACACCAGCATTTTTCACAGAGCTGGAACAAACAATCCTAAAATTTGTATGGAACTACAAAATCCCTGAATAGCCAAAGGAATGTTGAAAAGGAAAAACCAAAGCTGGTGGCATCATAATTCGGGACTTCAAGCTGTACTACAAAGCTGTGATCATTAAGATAGCGTGGTAATGGCACAAAAACAGAGACATTGATCAATGGAACAGAGTAAAGGACCCAGAAATCAACTCTTAACTCTATGGTCAACTCATCTTTGACAAAGCAGGAAAGAATATCCACTGGAAAAAAGACAGTCTCTTCAACAAATGGTGTTGGGAAAACTGGATATTCACATGCAGAAAAATGAAACTGGACCCTTTTTTTATACCATACACAGAAATACATTCAAAATGGATGAAATATCTAAATGTGAAACAGGAATCCATCCAAATCCTAAAGGTGAACACCAGCAGCAACCTCTTTGACCTTGGCTGCAGCAACTTCTTGCTATACGTGTCTTCAAAGGCCAGGGAAACAAAAGCAAAAAATAAATTATTGGATCTTCATTAAAATAAAAAGCTTTTGCACAGGAAAGGAAATAGTCAACAAAACTTAAAAAAACAACCTACAGAAAGGGAGAAAATATTTGCAAATGTCTTATCAGATGAAGGGCCTAACAATCCAAAATCGTTAAAGAACTTATCAAATGCAACACCCCATAACCAAATTAATCCAGTCAATTTTTAAAAAAGAAATACATTTGCATTTCCTCTTTGGTTAATTATTTATATACGTCATTTGCTTTTTTTTTTAACTGGGCAATTCGTTTTTGTATACTGATACGAAGAAGTTCTTTACAAATTTAAAGGAAATTAATGTGACAAAAATATAATGCTACATTATCCATACTTTTTTCTTGATCTATTAGTCCTTGTGCCGATAACATACTGTTTTAATTATTATGGTTTTATAATCTGTTTAAATTTCTAGAAAGGTCAGTTTCTTTCCATTTTTTTATATAATCATCTTGCTTATCCTTCCTTTTTAAAAGATTTTATTTACTTATTTGAGAGAGAGAGAGAGACAGAGACAGAGACAGAGATAGTGACAGCACAAGTAAGGTGAAGAGAGAGAAGCAGGCTCCGTACCAAGCAGGGAGCCTGAAATGGGGCTGAATCCCAGGACGCTGGGATCATGACCTGAGCCCAAAGCAGATACTTAACCAACTGAGCCACCTAGACACCCTTTGCTTATCCTTCCTTAAGTATTTATTACTGTGAATTATACAATTAGCTTGTTTCACTCCAAAATACATTATTGTTTGTATTGTTACTGGAATTGTGTTATATAATATATAACTAATAATGTATATAAAGTAAAAAGTGAAGCTTAATTATGTGAATCTTCTTACCTAAAAACGTGTAAGACTGTCCATTTGTTTAAGTCTATAAATTCACCTAGTAAGGGTGTCTGGGTGACTCAGTTGGTTAGGTGTCCAACTTTTGATTTCAGTTCAGGTCATGATCTCAGGGTTGTGGGATAGAGCCCATATAAGGCTCTGAGCTCAGTCCAGTCTGAGTCTGCTTGTCTCTCTCCCTCTGTTCCTTTCCCTACTTCCACACAAACTCTCTCTCTTCTTAAAATGGATAAATAAAAAAGTCTTAAAAAAACTAAATTCACTAGGGCAGCCTGGGTGGCTCAGCAGTTTAGCGCTGCCTTCCACCCAGGGTGTGATCCTGGAGACCCAGGATAGAGTCCCACATTGGGCTCCCTGCATGGAGCCTGCTTCTCCTTCTGCTTGTGTCTCTCATGAATAAATAAATAAAATCTTAAAAAAAAAAAAAAGAAAAAAACAAATTCACTCTATAAAATCCAGTTGTAGATATATTGCACACTACATTTCTTTTTGAAAGGTTTTATTGGGGGAAAAGTGGTTCTTATAACAAGAAAATATCAAAGCACAAGTGTACTTTTGTACTTATGTATATATCAAGTATATATGCTATACTTGATGAACTCATATTAACTCATTATTATTAACTAAGATCCATACTCCATTCAGATTTTCTTAATTCTAGCTTAACATTCTCTTTCTCCTTTTGGATTCCATCCAGGATTCCATATTACATTTAGTTGTCATATATCTTTGAGCTCTTTTTTTTTTTTTTAATATTTTTTTTTAAATTTTTATTTATTTACGATAGGAACACAGTGATAGAGAGAGGCAGAGACACAGGCAGAGGGAGAAGCAGGCTCCATGCACCGGGAGCCCGACGTGGGACTCGATCCCGGATCTCCAGGATCACGCCCTGGGCCAAAGGCAGGCGCCAAACCCCTGCGCCACCAAGGGATCCCTCTTTGAGCTCTTTTTAACTGTAAAGTTCCTCAGACTTCCCTTGTTTTTGAATGTCTGCATAGTTTCTAGTCAGAGTACTAGTCAGGTATTTTGTAAGATGACCATCATTTGGAACTTATCTGATTTTTTTCCTTATAATTAGAATGGGGTTATGGGTTTTGGAAGGAAGATCACAGAGGTAAGGTGCCATGTCATCACATTATATCAAGTATACATAATATCAATATGATTTATCATTCTTCATATTGACCTTGATCATCTGGTTGAGGTAGTGTTTGCCAGAGTTCCCCAATATAAAATTACTCTTTAAAAGAAAAAAATCACTTTCCATATGATACTCTGTAGAAGGAAGTCACTATGGGCAGGTCACAGTGTGAGAAATTGTGCTCCACATCCTTGAGGTTAGAATATCAAAATAAATTATTTGGAATTTTTGGCATGGGAGAGTGTCTCTTTTCCCTCATTTATTGATTTATTCAATAATTTATTTATGTGAGTACGGATTCACTAATATTTATTTTATACTTTAAGTTGTAATATTTCTATTTTATTTTGTTGCTCAAATTGTTTAGAGCTCTTTCAGTTGGCTCCTGTGTTCCTTTGACATACCTCCATCATTATTGACTTTATTCATCTATTTTTACTGCCAGTACTTTCTTACTTTCATCTATGTCTTTTCACGGGTTGGTAGCTCATTTAGTTTTATAACTGAATATTATTCAATTGTATGGATATACCATAGACTTTGATTTCATTCTTTTACTGAAGGACATTTAGATTGCTTCCAGTTTTTGGTGATTATGAATAAAACTGCTGTAAGCAATTGAAGGTAGGTTTAAGTTTTCAAATCAGTTGGGTAAATCTCTTGGAATATGATTTCTGGAGCATATAGCTTTCTAACTTTAATCTTTAGTATTTATTACAAAAGTAATGATTGTTATCATAATTCTAAAAATAGAAAATTGTATAAAGTAATAAATAGAAATCTGTAATTCTCTTTTCCCAAAACAAGACCCATATGCCTATGATGAAATTATTATTACCAATTTTTTATTTTTGTACTAAGGATCATCATAACATATTGTTTTGTAATTTGCTTTTTGTTTTTTCATTTATCAAAGACCAGAGATTTCTCTCCAAGTCAGTTTACCTAGTTCTATTTGATTCTTTCTTTTTTTTATTTTTATTTTTATTTTTTTTATTTGATTCTTTCTAATGGCTGGAAAATATCCAATTAATAGTATTCAATTAATAGCTGAATTATAAGGTGCCAAGTTCCTCCCACAGTACATCCTATTTAATATTAGCCCTTTATATTTTCCATTTTAAATAATTCTTCAATCTTTAATATATAGCTTTATTCTTAAAGGAGTCTATATGTTGAATTCTTCAAATCAAAATTTCTGAGTAATGAAATATACATTGACAAAGTTGTTATATGCTGTCCATTTAACTTCCCTCCTCAAATTATATGAGTCTACACTGAGAATTTTAAGTATGAAAAGTTATTATTATAAAACGGCATTATTAAAAAAATATATATATAAGCATATCTTGGCTCTTAAGTGGCTAATGGTAATAAAAATAGATAAATTGGTCATCATTTAACTCTCTAACTAAACAATTTAGCCTGTGAGTGGAGTGAGAATTAGAGTTTTCATGACTTCACCAGTCACACAAAATAATGAGGAACAGGGGCGTTTCTGTTGCTCAGTGGTTTAGCGTCTGCCTTTGTCTCAGGTCTTGATCCCAGGGTCCTGAGATCAAGTCCCACATCAGGCTCTCTGCATACTTTTCCCTCTGCCTGTGTCTCTGCCTCTCTCTCTCTCTGTGTCTCTCATGAATAAATAAATAAAATTTAAAAAATAATAATGAGGAACAATGTTATTTGTTGAAAAACAGAGTGTCTCCTATTTCACCACTCCATGTTGCCAGCTACACATAAAGATTCCACTGTGTAGTACTGACTCATGTTCCCAGGAAAAGAAGATTAAATTAGAAGCCATCTGAACTTGCTAAAAGGAGTGCAACAAATCATCCACTTAGTTAAAAGGCACATGAACCTTTTAATCAAAAAGAAAAATCCATTTATGACAGAATATCAATATTCACAAAATATGTACCTGTCATTATCTGATTCAGAAATTCATTTGAACGTGAGCCACTGTGTTGATGTGCAGGCAGAAGCATTCTTCTGATTAATTAAATATATCTTACATGAGATCAAATTCTTTGTTTTTTTTTTAATATATATATATAATGATTTGATTTAAACGAGGTATTCATGAGCTTCACTTCTATGTATTTTTGGAACAGAAATGGGTTATCTTTGGCAAACCAGAATGAACAGAGCTCTATTAATACCTCAACTCTAGGAAGTTACTCTCAAGTCACAGAAAAGCTGCAAAAAAGCATCAGGTACCCAAGTGCAGGCTGAGTTCCCACCTCCAACGAACCTGTCACTTAAGGATGTGTATGATTCAGCCTGCAGAATTAGGTCAGTGCTGCTATTCTCTCTGGCTTTCTCCTACAGCTAGATGTACATAGTTGCTTTTCTTTCTTTCTTTCTTTCTTTCTTTCTTTCTTTCTTTCTTTCTAGTTATCTCTACCCTCAACGTGAGGTTCAAACTCATGACCCTCAAATCAAGAGGTGGATGCTCTACCAGCTGAGCTACCCAGGTGTCCCAGGTCTGTCTTTTTACTTAGAGTTAAAAGGACTAAGTATGTGATGAGAAATCAGAATCTGTGAAGTAATGCAAAATTATTTTATTTAAGAAAAAATCACAGATTAATTAAAATAGTGTGGTTGGATGGTACTCTCTGATTTACTATCAGGGAAGTGTGTATATGTGTGGTATAAACAGTTAAACAAAGATTCCAAACAATGAGAACACCATAGTAACTGCTACATTTATTGGGCAATTTCCCTATTGTACAAAGTTTAAAGTTCCACCAAGTACACTAGGAAGCATGGATATGACGTACACCTTATCAATATCCTATTCACAAATGTTGTGAAGATAACATGAAATGATGTTTGTAAAATGCTTATCTCAGTGTTTGGCACATCACAGGCACTTAATAAGCAGGTAAGTTTTCCCTTTCTTAAGAAGTCTCCACATTGGTGCTTTTACTTCTATTTTTCCTTGTGAACTAAACACCATTCCCTCTTTCAAAAGTAGCCCTTATCTTGAGGAGCTTTTGTGGTAAGCTGTCTTTTTTTGGTTTTTGTTTTGTTTTGTTTTGTTTTTCTTCCTGAAATCCTACATCACTTATCACCAGTGTATGGGCTGAGGCATACCTTTTGCAAAAGGTTGATGCCTGAATCCCTGTCTGGTAACTGGATAAGTACTTCTGTATCTCTGTCTCAATTAGTTTCCTCTGCCTTTTGATACAGTCTAAAACCCTGCCAGTCTCATGGTGTTGGTGTTACTCATCATTGTTTCATACATGTTAATTTTGTTACTTGATTATCTGCTTCTTAAATGTCGGTTGCTGGTCATGTTTACTTAAATGTATCCTTCACAATATCAATCTGATTGATACTTAAAAAGTACTTGCTGATTTATATGAGCAAGGGAAAAAAAAGGAGCAGCTCTAAGTTTGACTTTATGGGGAATGCAGTACATCCACTGGTGGCCTTGGCATTAGAGGTGTCAGTCTCAACATGGAAAAACCATGAGAATAAAGATTGTAAAGCCTAGAGAAACTTGGGTATGGATAGTGAAGTGTCCTCATTCTGGGCCTTCTAGGGACAATAAGAAATGTAAGGAGAAGTCTTCTGAAACCTCTAGAAACTGAAATCCAAGAACAAGCTTTGCCTCTGCTTTTCACTAGCTTCATGACCTTGATTAAGACATATCACTTCCCTGAAACCAGGTTCCACACACATAAAATGGCATGATTATATGTGCTTTTCTTTGGCAACAGACAAAAAGAAAATGTGCAGAAAACATACACTAAAACTGTAGATCACAATATAAACTTAAGGTGTTATAGGGTTTCTCAGCTAAACTTTAATTCTTATATAGAATGTGGGTACTGAAAATATCACTAGACTAAAAGATTGTAACTTTAGTAATGATGTAGATGTTAATGTTCCAAGATAAAAAATTAACTTTGCCAAAGCACTTAATAAAACATGTATATTATATCATAAATATCTTAGAGTGAAAATAATTTACCATACTATTTGAAAGGGAAAAACACTGTAACATGGTTAATAGTTTGCAGCTGACATTGTGAAATTGGAATTCAGGGTTAGCTAATGGTAATTATGGGGAAAATAACCAAACTAACTGTGTTATACATTTCCATGCTTGAGAGAAAGTCACAAGGACATTATTTATTTCTCTTCAAAGTCAACGTTTCTTGGGACCTAAATGAGCACACTCATACACACATGAGCATGAATGCACACATACAAAGACACACACATACATACACAGGGAGGGAATGAAAGCAGACAACTTCAGGAATTATAAACTTTCTAGCTTTGCAGATAAGAATATGGTCAAAGTTCTCAAAGCAACCTCTAAGAAAACAATCTGCTGATGGGAGTGGGTATGGGACAGGATTAAGTGGAAATGTAAATGAAATTTAGCACGTGGAAACTAACCATGTTGCCAAAGAATACTTGGGCATTACTCGCTGGGCCAGAAGTGCAGGTGGAGTGCAAGTTTTGTTATTTTTGTATGGAGAGGAAGGGCAGTCCAGTAAGCAGAGCAAGTATCTGAATCTTTTAGGCCCAAATTTAGGTAGAATAATAGTTGTAGGTGGTTAGTCTATTTACATTTATTCCATTCAAAAGTATTTATTAAGCGCCTTCAGTAGGTAAAAGGATAAGGAAAAAAGACATAGCTTTGCTCTCCTGAAGAGTACAGTCCAGTAGGAGAAATGAACATTAATCACCTAATCACACAAATAAGGGTACACATGCAAAACAGGAAAACTATTATGAAAGGAAGTTAAGCAATTCCATGACAATTATATGTGTGTTTACCGAGGGTGGCTTGGGGGGATGGCAATCAGGAAAGATTTCCCTGAGGAAGAGATTTCTTAGCTAAAGTCCTCAGTTAGTGAGAGTGAAGAAATGAATGCCATTAAAATCTCAAGTATCAGTGACTAAACTTACATAAAGTCAGTATGGATATTCCCAGTTGGGAAGCATCACTCCTGAGCATTGATCTTCCAAACAAAGCTCAGGAACTTAGGCTTCTCGTATCTAAGACTTCTGCTATCTTCAACATGTGACACCCAGGAAAGGGAAAGAAAGAGAATGGTGTGCAAATGGCACACACACTGGGACTTAACTCAGCCAAGTGACACATCACTTCCACTCACATTTTGTTGAAGACACAGCCAATAGAATGTGGTTCTACCCTTAATGCAGAAAGATGAGGAAATTAATTTTAGCTCTGTGCTCAGGAAGAAGAAACCAATTTAATGGGTACCTTTCCAATTCTATGCCACACATCTGAGAGATGACTGGGAGTTAGTTAACTATTGGTTGTTTGCGGGGAGGGGAGGCAGAGGAAAGGATTCCAAACACAGGTTAAAGCATAAACAAAGGTTCTGCAGCAGAAGGGTTTTAGGTACAAGTTATTGTGACTGAAACACAAAGGGTGTGAGTGGGGAGACTTGAGTTATAGCTCAACAGGCAGATGGTGTTCAGATTATTCAAGGCCTCTGTGATATTGTGATTTATATAAGAAATATATATTTGGTCTTTGTCCCCCATTGCCTCTGGGGCAGAGCTCCTAAAGCCTTTTGAATTTCCTAAGTGATAAGATCTCTAAAGGTGTCCTTTGTTATGCTAACCAGGTGACCTTTGGACTCCACCTAAGAATGAGGGCTGCCTGTCTGGGGAGCCCACTTTAGGAGGGTTGGAATGGTCAGTCCTCCCTTCCGGTCTGGGGCAGGGGAGACAGTTTAGAAGTTGGATCAATTGCCAATGGCAATGATATAATCAGTCAGGTCTATGTAATGAAACTTCCATAAAAACCTAAAAAATGGGTTCAGAGAGCTTCCAGGTTGGTGAACATGTAGAGACTCAGGGAGAGTGGTTTACCTGGAGAAGGCAAGGAAGCTCCATGCACTTTCCCCATACCTTGCCCTACGATCTCTTCTATCTGTGTTGCTGAGTAATATCTTTTTGTAATAAACTGGTAATCTAGTGAGTAACCCTGAGTTTTGTATGCCACTCTAGCAAATTAATCAAACCCAAGGAGGAGGTCATGAGAATCTCCAAACTGTAGCAGGTTGCCCAGAAAACAAGCTGAGCATGTGACTGGCATTCGAATCTTATGGGGGCAGTCTCATTGCCCCCTTGTATTATACCCTTTGACCTGGGGCATCTAATGCTATCTCTGGGTAGATAGTGTCAGAATTGAGTTGAATTGTAGGATACCCAGCTGGTATCCAGAGAACTGCTTTTGGTGTGAGAACCTCCCCACCCTTTGGAATTGAGGGCAGACCTTTTAGCCCCAGAGACCACGATAAGGATTTTGCCCATTATTCTAACTGCAGTCACTGAAAGGCTGTAAGGGAATGATAGATGTAGTGATAGACTTGTGCTCATTATTATACATTGTAGAAACTGACTGAAGTGAAGATTTAAGATTTTATTTATTTATTCATGAGAGACATAGAGAGAGAAAGAGACAGAGACACAAGCAAAGAGAGAAACAGGCTCCCTGCAAGGAGCCTGATGTGGGACTTGATCCGAGGACCCCAGGATCACATCCTGAACTGAAGGCAGACACTCAACCACTGAGTCACCCAGGTGTCCCTGAAGTGAAGATTTGAAGTGGGAAGACCAACAATGAGCTATTGCATTGGTCCAGGTGAGAGAGGATTAGAGCTTGAACCAGGGTAGTGGCAGTGGAGTTGGACAGAGTGGATAGACTCAATAAAAATTGGTAACTGGTCACCAGTAAATGGCTATTGTCTACAAAGAACAGGTTAACAGTTCCCAAGCAGAGGAAACTGCAAAGGAATAACTGAAGATTATGGTCCCAGTTAATTAAATTAAAGTTCTAAGATTAATTTAGCCACCCTAGCTGAGAAGTTAAGGTAAGTCAGAGAAACTAAAACTGAAGGCCATAGAGTGGCCCAAGCTGGTGAAAAGAAAGAATAAGTGAAGTTACAAGGTGATGCAAGACACATATCTGGATCATGTGATATCTAAATTTTTGGCAAGAAGATCTATCTAATTGCTATTCTCTCTAGAAAATTGGATTATGTCTGTTATTAAACAATGCATGGGCTCTGCCATGACAGAGATTGTGCATTTTTCATACTTTTGTCTTCAAACACTACTATATTTGCTAACACATAACATCATTCATTATGACTTTACTAAATGATATGTTCTGTATCCCTATCCTTATTCAGGAAAGAAAGCTATATAAGAAGGACATTGGAGAATTCAGATATACACAAATCATGTTTAAATGTGTTGTAACCATATTGCTTTGGCTAAGCTATGGTGAGGCCAGACTCAGATTGAGAGAAACCCCCTTGCACTGTTGGTGGGAATGCAAACTGGTACAGCCCTTCTACTCTAGGATCCAGAGATTGCACTAATAGGTATTTGCCTAAAGAATACAAAAATAGTAATTTGAAAGGATATGTGCACCCCCAATGTTTATAGCAGCAATGTCCACAATAACCAATTTATGGAAACAGCCCAAATGTCCACCAACTGATGAACAGATAAAGATGTGATGTGTGTGTGTATATATATATATATATACACACACACATCTATATATATACACACACACACACATATATACAAAATGGAATATTACTCTGCCATAAAAAAAAGAATGAAAGCTTGCCATTTGCAACAACATGGATCAAGCTAGGGTATTATGCTAAGCAAAATAAGTCAGTTGAGAAAAACAAATACCACACAATTTCACTCATATGTGGAATTTAAGAAACAAAACAAAGGAGCATGGGGGAAAAAAAGAGAGAAGGAGGCAAACCAAGAAACAGTGTTTTTAACTTTGGAGTACAAACTGATGATTATCCAAGGGGAGGCGGGTGGAAGATGGGTTAAATAGGTGGTGGGATTAAGGAGGGCACTTGTCATGATGTACACCCAGTGTTGTATGAAAGTGTTGAATTACTAAATTGTACACCTGAAACTAATATTACACTGTGTTCACTAACTGAAAATGTTTTTCAAGATTTTTATTTATTTATTCATGAAAGACACAGAGAGATTGAGAGACACAGAGACAGAGACAGAGACACAGGCAGAGGAAGAAGCAGGCTCCATGCAGGAAGCCAGATGTGGGACTTGATCCTGGGACTCCAGGATCATGCCCTGGGCCCAAGGCAGGTGCTAAACCACTGAGCCACCCAGGGATTCCCACTAATTGAAATTTAAATACAAACTTTAAAAATTAATAAAAACATTTTTATGAAGAGGGTAAAAAAGGAGAGAGAGAAACTGAAATGAGTTTATCATTTTATTACTCACAGCTTCTCTCCCCTTCTAGGGTTCTTGCATCTGCTGTGCTCTCTGACTGGAATGCTCTTTTTCCCCACTCATCATATAGAATGGTATCTTCATTATTTAATCACAACTCCTACTTACCTACCTTAGAGAGGCTCCCTATAAGAAACCTATCAACAGTAAGCCCTACTAACACCATCATCCCATCATCACTGCAGTTGCTCCCTGTCTCATTTGAGTGCTCCCAATGGAGAGTGCAAGACAATTATTTGCAATCAGGTAGTTTATTGGGAAGTTATATATTTTTAAAAAATGGAATAGGAGAAGAAAAAAAGATGAAAAAGCCAATACAAAGGGTTTATTGAGCTGATAGCATCTTGGCACATGGAGCTCAATTCCTCTGAAGACCCCTTGAGAAACAATGAAAACGGAGACTTGGAATTTTCCCTTAAAGGAATGGAGTCTTGGATATTTATCACACACTCCCATTCACCAATGGTCAGGGATTGTCCTACTGGTGTTAATCCTGACTGCTATTAAGAAAGCTTCCAGGTTTTAGAGGAAGAAATTGAGAAAGACAAGTAGAGAAACAAAGAGGGCACATTAAGAGGATGTTATCATTATATATGAGAATCGTCCATCAAACCTGAAGCTAAATTCAGAGGTAAGTGGAGAGACTATAACACAAAGCACCAAGAGTGTTGGCCACACTTATTACAATCTACTTCACTTTCTTGGTTTTTTTTCTGTTGTTGTTGTTCGTCCAATAGGAAGTCCAGAAAATTTTAAAGGAGATGAATGACATCTGACTTTTTAAAAATAACTTGGATCTCAAGGAGGTTGATTTAGATTAATCGTATTTTGGATTCTTAACATAATCTTGCCATAGTTTCCTCCATGGCTTACTTTCATTTAGGTAGTTATATTTTACTTATTTATATTAACATATAAGTAGCCATAAATCCATTATCTATAAGAAGAGTTAAGACCTTGATATAACTATAGAATATATCGTCAATTTATCTCTCATGCTGCCACCCCAAACACTGAGGCACCCACCCCCTGAACTGAATGTTTACCACTCAACACTTTATTTTTTTTCATATCCATGTCTTCCTAAAAAGTATGCATATACTTTATATTTGTTGTTTTTCCTTTATAGAATTTATTGCATGAAGTATGATTTATAAACCCACATCTTAATTTAATATTAGATTGTTAAGATTATCCATGTCACTGTAAGCCATTTATTCTGCTAACTATATAATATTCTGCTGTAGGATTATGATAGCCATTCTCCTGTTGATGTTTATTTGATTGTTTATAGTTTTGCTATAAAAACTATAGGAGCATAGTTCTGCAACAAACATCCTTGCATTCATATCTCCTATTAAAAACATGCAAGAGCTCCTCTTAGGAATAAACCAGAGTAAAACTGCTCAGTCACAACAAATGTGATTGCTCGTTTTTGAGTAGTTTTCCAGGGTAGTTATACCAACTTATATTTCTGAAAGGAACATTTAAGAAATTCTATAGAATATCTTCTCCAACCCCTATTATCTCTAGATGAACAGGAGTTCATGATTTAAAAACAAAAATGCTTCATCAATGTTTTTTAATCTTATTTCAAAACTGTTTTTATAGAAAGTTCTAAAGTATACATGCCAACACTTCCTAAATTTTTTTTAATAATTTTTTTAAATTTACTTATGATAGGCACACAGTGAGAGAGAGAGGCAGAGACACAGGCAGAGGGAGAAGCAGGCTCCATGCACCGGGAGCCCGATGTGGGACTCGATCCCGGGTCCCTAGGATCGCGCTCTGGGCCAAAGGCAGGCGCCAAACCGCTGCGCCACCCAGGGATCCCAACACTTCCTAAATTTATAAAAATTTTGTGTTGATATTTAAGTCCTTTTTACATCAGTTTTTAAAAGTAAACAGTTTATTAAATAATAACTAGGAAGCTGAGATCTAATTTTACCTTTTTTATATACCTATAATCATTTGGGTGGAGTTCAATTTATTGAACAGTATTTTCTTTCTACATTGATTTTCCCTCCATCTCTCTCTTACACAAAATTGCATGAATGTAATTTAATTCTGGACTTTCTATTCCTCTGGGCATTTTTTCCATCCCTCTGCCTATCTTCAGAAATGTCCTAGGTAGTCTTGACCTTTATTCTCTATATAAATTTTAGTATCATCTGTCAAGTTCCATGAAAAATACAGTTGAAATTTTGATCACATTCAATCTATAAATCAATTTGGGAAAAGCTGACATCTTTATGATATGGAGAGTCTTCCATTCGATGAACATGGTATATTTCATTTATTTATCTTTTCATATCTCAATAAAAGTTTATATATTTTTCTGTAGAAATCTTCTGTTCCATCTATTTTTATGTACTTGACATTCAAAGAATATGTTGATACATGCTTATATATATATTATATATATATTTACTTCTGTAGTAATATTAACATATTTTCTTTTCTTTTTGTTCTTATATATCTTTTAAGACAATGATAAATTTTACTCAAGCATATGATCATGTCTACTTCATATATATTTTCATATATCCTGGATTTTTTTCTTCCTCTTTTTTAAGAACTTCATTCCAAAATGGTCATTGTCCAGCAAAACACCTGAGACCTTTATATGCCTAAAATATTTTATTAAGCTCTCATATTCTAAGTTCTAATTTCCTTACATTCATAATTTGTATAGGCAGGGAGTCTATTTTTTTCTATTCTCACACAAATTGTTGCCTTAAAAATCTAAATCTATTATCAATGTTAATTATAATGAGCTTAGGGGATAGGACTAGTGGGTCATCAATGAGCTTTGGAGTATAGAGATCTAGAGACCAGAAAGCTACAATCAATCACTCCTCACCTCATAAAACATTTCCTTAGGTCAAACCTTCACTCTCTGCCCTCTAGTAAGAAATATCATTAGAACAAGGTGCTATTTGAATTGCAATTCTCCAGGTTTAAGAATTTGGAGAAAGAGAGAAAAAATTGCCCAGATCATTATTTGCCAGCGGGTTTTCCTCACTCCCCACAAGCATAGCATTCTGAGTTACCCTGATTTTACTCTTGGGGACACTTGGACAAGAAGACTGAGTCAGCAGGTGTGGAGGAAGGCATTGCTTTATTACAAAGGAAATTGGTGAGGGGGTTGGGGAAACTGGAGAGAGGAATAAAAGCAAATTCCAACATTCTCCCTGCCGAACATAGCCTAGCTGGACTGTTCCCTGCTTCAGGCAAAGGTATTTCCCCTCTCTACCACCACTCTCTACCACAGACACACAGCAGTTTCTTGCAAATTTCTACTCACAAATCTTGTTTTAAAAAAACAAAGCAAAACAAAAACTCCCTGGAATCAGGCAACCTGAAATTTTAAATTCTTACCCTGGCTCCTACGGAAAGAATTTACTGCAGCCTGGCAGCTTAGAGAAGATGGCAACTGGAGCCAGGATAATAGCAAGGGAACAGAAAGAAGTGGATGTGGTAGATTTTCAAAGTTATTTGATTAATCCAAGCAAAGTAACAATTTACATCAAAACACTCTAATGTGTTAGCAAATGCTAGGCTAGAGTGTTTTTTCAATAGGATGATAAGGATGGCATGTCTCTAGAAGTGATATTTAAGCCTAGACCTCATCATTGAGAAGATATCACCCACAGTGTTCTGGAGAAGTCAAATTTCAAGGAGAGAGACTAGTGAATGCAAATAAGCTGAAAGTAGAAAAAGCTTGAAGATATCTTTAATTAGGGTGACATTATGAAACTGTAGAAAAATTGAGATTCAGGGTATATTTGGAAAATAGCACCAACATGACTTACTGATGGATCTAAAATGAAGAAAAAGATAAAGGAAGAATTATGAATGACTAGATTTTTGTTCTAAGTAACACTTATTTTTCTGAAGTTTTCTTTTTTTTAAGAATTTTTTTTTTAAATTTATGATAGTCACACAGAGAGAGAGAGAGAGAGGCAGAGACATAGGCAGAGGGAGAAGCAGGATCCATGCACCTGGGACCCCTACGTGGCTGCGCCACCCAGGGATCCCTTTTCTGAAGTTTTCATGTGTAATTATTAACGTACTCATTTACTATTTAGTTGTTGATCTACTCTTCTCTTTTTAGAAGAATGAAAACTCTTCAAGAACAAGTTCTTGATGTGATTTTCACTATTCTGCCCTTTAACATCCAAAGTACTTAAAATACACAAAGAGCTTAATCATCTTTGTTGAATGAATGAATGTGCAAGCACTCATTGAAAGTCTTCCCCCCCCCCCCCAAAAAAAAAGAAAAGAAAGTCTTCCCAAATAACACATTTAGACTATACCTGCCTTCTTGGCACAGTTTAATTATCCAACATCACATATGCGAATTCTATGGATATTATCTGTTGCCATAAATATATTCCTCAATAGATTATAAGTGATCATAAGGTCAAGTCTTAGTCATCCTTAACTCCATAGCACCTATTCACTCATTGATTTATGTGATAAATGTTTCCTCAGCACCTATTATGTGCCAGACAATTCTCATGGTGAAAGGATGTGAAAGCAAATAAGTCTAATGATAATCCCATTTTCCAATAGGGGAAGGCAGACAAATAAGCAGGAAGTTATAAGAGCTACAATAAGGATATGTGTCTTACCTAATCCATGTCACTTAGAACAGAGTAGAAGTTTATCCAACTGTTAAACTTAAAGAAGTGGGGAAATGAGCAATTGATGGAAGCAATGGAGGATAGTTAATGAATCTTGGACCAATATTTATAGTGGTCATCAACTGGGCAGTTAAAGACACAGAAAGGTGAGATAGTCAAGGACTAAGAGGGAGATTTTCTAAGAACTAAGGATAAAATAGGATATTAAAAAAAAAAAAAAAAAGCTTGGCCAGAATGCATAATAGAATGTGATCTTTCAGAGGACCCAGCAAAGGTAAAGTGTAGAGTATAAAGAGGTTAGGAAAACAACCTAGCTTTAAAGCAGAGACTTGGCCATTAAAGTTAGATAAAGGAGTAAGTCAAACAGTAAAGTCTAGACAGAAGACAAGGTTGGATGCCCTGAACCTGGGGAAGATAACTCTAGAAGACAGGGAAAATAAATATATAGAACATAAAGACAGATAGAACAAAATATATGGGAACTGGGAGCAATGTTAGTCGGCAATATAAATCTGTCATTTTGAGAATTCTGGTGGGGACTCAAGTGAAGGATAAATGTGGTTTCAGTGACTTTTCTGAGGATGGCATCTTGAAAATATTGCCTAAAGACAAAGAAAAAGCAAGTAAAATATGGTTAATTGGCATAAAACATCGCAGCAGGGTAAATTTCCAATCTGTCATTGATTTTTCACAGGACTCTATACCCAAGATCTTGTTAACTCAGAAATCCTATCACCAAAGTCCAAAAGCCATTATTACACTATGCATTGAGAAAAGTTTAGTTCAATCTATATATGATTGTCAATTCAGTATTCTTCAGAATGTTTGTTCATTTATTCACAACTATTTCTGCATCCTGTACGCACGTCCAAAAACTGTATCAGGGTTTTACATTAAATGTAATTTATAACAAATCAAATAATTAAAATTAAAAGGAAAATGCAAAAGTAATTACAGGAAATAAAAAAGAAAGAATATTAGATAAGATATCCTAAGCTAAGAGCAGGATTGTAGAATTGTGTTACATACATATTAGTGTTGCCACTATGACCACTGTATTTGAACTGACCATGTGCCTCCCTATCTGTTCTTTGCTATTAATTCCTGGTTACGTTTCATAGTAACTTTTAATTTCTTTTTTGAAGTTCTAATCATTTTAATTTTTTTAAAGTATATATCCTTGAATCTCTTAGGCATTCTCCCTCTTTATCTTTTTATCAGACAAATAATTTACAAAACTGACAAGATGAACAAACTTCACCAGACCCAAAAATGGGGAGGAAGGATAGGGGTATAATGAAAAAAGGATTTAAAATTAAGGAAATAAGGAAAATGTACCAAAGCATGAGGTCTATAGCACATTGAAGAAATTATCAGCACAGTGATATAAATGACCACATCAGCTCCTTGATGTAGAGATCCATATATCCATATTCTCTGGTTTTATTGAGAGTTTAACATTATGTCACACAGATCCTACTGGTCCCATAAAATAGATGTTAGAATTAACCAATATTTTTGTAAATAAACTTCAACTTTATTCAATAGTAAGAGAACAGTTCAAAATTTGCCAAACAATGCATCCTGTTAAATGACAAAATGTTTGGCTGATATAATCCCTTAAAATGTTCTTACTATTTTAAGAAAAGAAAATCAAGAAAATAAAAATAAGAAAGGAATGAGTTGGAGAGTTATAAGAATTGTTATTGTGAATTCCTTAACTCCCATTCACCTTCCAGTGCTATTCAGCTCTTTTTAGATCGAATGATAAATTGGCAAAATCAAAGCTCTGTTTAATTAGTTTTTTTCCTCTGGTTTTAATTTCAGCTAAAAATTTAATAACATTTAATTGCTTATTATACTCAATCATTGAGGTCTCATTGAATCACCAAAGCTAACGTACAAGTATGAAAACCTAATTCAAAGAGCTATGAATAGCTTGGTCCCTTTCCTCTCTCAGTAGGTGAGTTTGGAATCTACAAACCAGAAATTGACTCACAGATCAATTATATTTTAAATATGTTCTGCTAGTGCTACTCAAGAAACACTGTATCTCCTTCAGTAATTACTTAAACATCATTCACCAGAAAACTAAACCTACTTATTTCTCCTATAGAGATGCTTTTGATAAAGAGAAAACAGTAAACAACAAGCTGTTCATCTTCCTAAATAAATCATGATACATTCTTGCATTTTCTTCTTTAAGATGTATAGTTGGTATGACTTACCAATGTCTCTCTCCATGAAACATTTTTACTAGCTCTCACCTTTATTTCAGGAAAATTTCAGGAGAGGAAATCTCTCCTCCTAATTTGTGCCATAGTGACTACTCCTTTGTAGCATATATTCCCTGAATTATTGGATTTTCTCGGTGGCTTTTTAGTGTGTAGTAATTCCAACAGCCATATGTTTTTGTTGATCGTGTTGAAACCACATGTTCTCATTTTTATTCAGGTGCCATTGATTCAAATCCTTGTTTTAGATTTCAACTGTTAAACTTCATAATAAAAATAAATTGGAACAACAGAATAAGAACAGAATAAACATTCTCTATGCCTTCCCTCAATACTCCTAACAGAGACGAATTTTGATGGCCTACTAAAGAAATGCTCTTGAATTTAAAAATCCACAACAAAATTTCAAAAGATTTTAAAATTTGAGAATGAGTACACATATATTTTCTAAAGAGTGTAGCTTTTCTTGATAGGTAAACTAAACTCTTCTTGACACTAAAATCTTAGTAAGTTGATTCCAGTTATTTGGGAGTTATGTTAGATATGTTTTAGAGAGAATACAGAAATGTTCATACAGAATACAGAAGAGTGAACTTAACTGCAAATCATCTGTGTCACTAAAGCCAACATACTTTGTAAAATCCTAACACTGTCTCTTGGTTTGATGATGTTCATATATTCTCCCTGCTTTCTGTGTATACATCATCTAGAGATATATTTTGTTAAATCAGCTTAGTGTTTTGAGTAAGTTACAAATCTCTATCGAATGATTTTGCAGAACCATCTGGATTTTAAATATCCTGACAGTCAGAAAATTCTACCACATTAGTTCTGCATTCCCATGTGGCCATAATTATAGGCTTTGAGGGACACCTGTTCCCTTTAGTAAGGTCAAGTACTGTTTAGAACCTGCCCTGCCACATTCACTTACTTGGCTGGCAACCCCAGGCATTCACCCATGGCCCTATAATAAGACTTTTAGTCCACAAGGATACATGCTGCTTTCCTTTCTCTCCAGGTTGGTAGTGAGATGGTTTTGGAAAAACTCTGCACACCTTTAAAAGAACTGGCATGATCAGATTAGGGACAACTTTTCAATATTTCTTAGGGATATAGTCTCTGTCTCTCTCCACCTCATGCATTTCATAGAATTTTCCTTTAGTTGTCATTGGAATCAGAACTAGATGTAGACTCAGGGTAAAAGTAGTCTAAGCACAAGGGGATTCTAATCTGGTTCAGTGTAACTCATACTAGGTTTTGGGGAAAATCTTTAAGTTATAAGGAATCTGCTTTTTTCTGGCCTTGATCTCCATATATGTGTATCTTTTCCAGGATGATATATTTGTGATGGAACAACAAGATTCATGTTCTTTAAGAATATTTATTCATTTATTTACTTACTTATTTATTTGTTTATTTATTTATTTGAAAGAGTGAGCATGGAGGATGAGGGACAATGGGAGTAGGAAAGAGACTCTTTTTTTTTTTTTTTTTAGATTTTATTTATTTATTTGATAGAAAGAGTGTATGTGTGTTTGCACACAAGTGGGAGGCAGAAACAGAGAGAGGGAGAAGCAGACTCCCAGCTGGGCAGGAAGCCCCATTTAACGAATCGATCCCAGGACCTGGAGATCTAGACCTGGGTCCAATAAAGTTGCTTAATTGACTGAGCCGCCCAGGAGTCCTGGTAAAGGGAGGCTTAAGCAGACTCTTCATAGAGCTCAGAGACCCACATAGGGCTGATTTCACCACCCTAAGATCACAACGTGAGCCAAAAACCAAGAGTCGGACACTTAATCCACTGTGCCACCCAGGTGCCCCCAAGATTCGTATTCTATATCCAAGCCAAATAGCATTCCTCCAATGCAATTTTCAGCTGACCAATTTACATAGATATTAATTATTATTATATTGGGATATAATAATTGTGTGTGACCTATGGTAATAGTTAAGAATTGTTCATTATTAGTATCCATTCCAACATAATTATGAATCCTCATAGCTAAGAATACTGAAGAAGAGACCTTGCTCTGCCAATGTTTCTGAAGAGAATATTAAGTAGGTATGCAAATACCACAGTGCAGAGTAGAAAAGAACAATATCTTTATTTGAGACAATAAATAAGTTACCAAGTTTATACTAAAACAAAAATAGGACGAGTGAGACATTTTGGGGCAAAAATTTTGAGAAAGTGACAATGAGAAAAAGTTATCTTCAAGAGGAGAAGAGAAATAGCATATTATGTGCTAGACACCTTACATGGGACATTTCATTTAATCATCATATCACATCTAAGATGAGAGTATAGTTACCATTTGTAAAGATACACAGAAAGATGTAATTATTGATCCATGGTTTTCAGGCAGTAAATCTGGAAATAGAATGCAACCATGATTGTTGGACTCTTGACTATATCTTTCTCCCATTACACTATGATGGAGTAATTAAGTGGCATTATCAAGAGAGGGATTTCCTATGAAATGAGTGACCTAAGGAATTGCTTCAGGTGAATGACTCACTTTGTTTACCCAATTTTTCTCTAATTTATGTGACAATGGACATTATTTTTGTAAGATTTATTTATTATTTTAGAGGGGGATAGAGAAGGGTAGGAGAGGGGTAAGGAAAAGGGAGAGAGAAAAACCCAAGCAGACTGCCTGATGAGTGCAGAACCCAACATGGAGCTAGATCTCACGACTCTGAGACCATGACCTGAGCTGAAATCAAGAGTCGGACACTCAACTGACTGAGCCTCTCAGGCACCCTGACATTATTTTTAGTTTTAAAAATTCACTGAATAAATTGAGAAAATGCTTATATATTCTAATACCCTCAATTTACAGATGAGGTCATTGCTTCCCAGACATTCAGAAAAGACCAGTATGATGTTAAAAGTAGAACAGAAATGGGAATTTAAGTTCTCAGATTTGCTTTGAAAGGCACTTTTCCATTAAATTGTTATCTTCAAAATCATGAGCATATATTATACCTTAATTAGAAACAATGTGTCATTATTATACTCCATAATTAGCCCTGAGCATCAGTTTTCTCATCTGTTAAGTGGGGATCCATAAGACTGAAGTGGAGATTAAATGATATAATTTATGGAAAGGGTTTGGCAAAGTGCCTGGCATGATGTGCACACACAAAAAGGCCAGATGTTACTATGACGGTCACCCAGAGTAAGCCCAAGGTTGGGAGAAGGGAATGGCCAAACTACATATAGTTAGAACTAAAGATTGTCCAGAAAAAGGAGTTTTTACAAAAACTCAGAACTCCTTTCTGTAACTTAATATATAAACATTAGAATAACTTATTATTTTGCTTGTTTCATATCAGTACTCTGAACAGTTTTATCTCTGAGGAAGATTTTATGCGAAATCAACATGTGAAATCGAAACTTATTTGAAAGATTTCATCTACAGAGGAAAGATATGAAATCTTTTGGTGACCAAAGATTATTCATTGAAATTATTGGGATGCCTGGGTGGCTCAGCAGTTGAGCATCTGCCTTCAGCTCAGGGAGTGATCCTGGAGTCCCAGGAGGAAGTTCCACATTGGGCTCCCTGTATGGAGCCTGCTTCTCCCTTTGCCTATGTCTGTGTCTGTCTCTCTCTCTCTGTCTCTCATGAATAAGTAAATAATAAAATCTTTAAAAAAAATGAAATCTCTATTATTGACCAGAGTTGTAGGTATGATTCATGAAAATCAAACAAAATACGCTTAAAACATGGAATAAAAAATTAAATGGAATAAATATATATTTAGGGAAAGGGGGATGGGAAGAATTACTGACATACTTACTGACTACTGATTCCAAGTTCTAGGGAATAAAGAAGAAGATAACTTCATCAATGTACCTTAGTCCCTTTTTTTTTAACTTACATAATTTATCTACATCCTCCTTTCATTTGTGTGGCTCAACTATCCTCTAAGTCTCCCCTAAGTCCCATCCTTTAAATTTATCCTTCCTTCTGTGTCAAACAATGAATGTGAATGGGAAAATGTAGCCTGACATGCTCTAGTGTTGAATTAAAGTAGACTTTCTGTTGTCACCTCAAATTGGGAAGAGGATTAAAATTATGCTATCATAGAGGATATTAATAGTATAATATAGGTAAGAGGAAAAGAAGTGGCCAGAATCAAGATTCCACACTCTTAAATATACCTGAATTTTTAAAAGATACAGTACAAATCAAAGAAGAAGAGAAAAGCTGCCACCCAGAAATAGAAAATAAACTTGATATTTTCCCTTTTTCCTTCCATAATTTAGACATGAGTTTTCTCTTCTTTCTCAAAGCAACAATGAAAACGGTTGGAGATGATCATGGCTATGCCATTTAAAAATTATCCAAAACTGGGATCCCTGGGTGGCGCAGTGGTTTGGCGCTTGCCTTTGGCCCAGGGCGCGATCCTAGAGACCCGGGATCGAATCCCACATGAGGCTCCCGGTGCATGGAGCCTGCTTCTCCCTCTGCCTATGTCTCTGCCTCTCTCTCTCTCTCTGTGACTATCATAAAAAAATAAAAATTAAAAAAAATTTAAAAAAATTATCCAAAACTTGGAAACAGAGCAAAAATATTACAGTTGTGCTTTTTTGACATCACATTGGAGCACTGTCTAAAAAATCTACCCAAAGATCATAGCACATTATAGAAAAAGGTAACTTTACTTGATTTACTATTTACTATTAAGGCCTGCATTCTATAGAAAAAGATGTTAACTTTTAGAATATTGATAAATTATAGATAATTTTCATATGATACAGATATAAATGATTTTATAAAGATAACACCCAATTTTTAATTTATTGTTTAATTTATTTAATAATTTATTAAATTTAATTTAATGTTGAAAAGCTTTGGTTTTAAGTTCTCATATTGGAAACGTCTTCTACTTTCTTCAAGTACTGCCTTCTTCCGGACACATCTGTGAAAAAAATTCAAAACCCTATCTTATTTCAGTCAGAGTGTTTTGCATATTTTCATTATGCAGAAATACAATCTACAACTTACAGATGTTGGACTCTGGCATGAGGATAGAATTATGAAGATGTGCTGAGCTTTCAGACTCCAACAATTTCTCAGTCAAATAAAGAGAGGTACAGCGATGACAACTACAGCATGGTACAGACAGAGCAGCAAGCACTGAGAAGGGCAGAGAAGCAAAGAATCAAGGAGGCATTTCCCAAAGTGGTGATACTTGACTTGTCTCTTGAAGGAGTGAGAATTAACCAAACCATGAGAACTCCAAGGCTGTGGAAGAAGTGCAGAGACAAATATGGCACCAGAACTACTTGTTCAGAGAAATGAAGGTGGATCAGAATGTCATGAAAATGTTTGGAGTCATTGTGGTCAGAAAGACAACCTAGGATTGAGTCCTAAAAGGCTTTATATATTATGTTAGAGTGAAGAGTTTGTACAATGAAGCTCGTAAAGGCTATTATGCCACAACACACTAGGAACAGATCTTTATTTCAGGATTTTCACACTCACAGCCCAGACATAATGGTAAAGTCCATGAGGGAAGCAGAATGAGAGGCAGGGAGACTAAGTAGGAGATGACCACGGTAATTCAAGAGAAGTAAAGGAACCTGAACTAGAAGACTGGGGACAGTTGCTTTAGAGATACTTAGGATTAAAAACATCAGTTCTCACTGACAGGAATAAAAGGATCAAAGAGCTGACCTGTGGACTTACATGGATAGACGCACCTTAACAAGTTAGAAAAAGCACAGGGTGGAGAATGCTTGGTACATGAGTTTTCTATTGCTGTGGCACCCATTAGCACAGTTTAACACCTCACACAACACAGATGTATTCTCTCACAGTTTCCTTGGGTCAGGAGTTTTCTACTGTAGCTGGGTGTTCTGCTCAGGATCTCACACTTTAAGTGCCTGCTAGCTGTATCCTCTTCTTGTAGTTTGTCTAGGAAAAAATCCACTTGCAAACTCCCTCAGGTTGTTAGCATAATTCATTTCCTCACGGCCATAGGATTGAGGTCTCTATTTTCTTGCTAGCTGTAAGTTAGAGGATGCTTTCAGCTTCTAGAGCAGTATATGCCTTCAAAGCCAGCAGCAGGGTGTCTGCTGCTGCTTTGAATTTCTCACTTTTTTTAACATACCATTATGTTCAGGCTCATCCAAAATAATCTCCTTTTGATTAACTCAACTGATTAGGGAACTTAATTATATCAGCAAAATCCCTTCTACCCACAAAGTAACATGATTACAGGATTGATATTTCATAATATTCACATGTTCTTCTCTCACCTTGAAGAGGAGAGGATCATATATAGCGTGTACACCAGAAGGCAGGAATCTTGGAGGGCATCTTAGAATTCAGCCTATCACACTGGGAAGGAGTATTATGAATGGGAATCAAAGCCTTATGAGAAGATGAAATTGCCCAGGACAAAAGAAAATAAGACACATAGAATTGAAGATAGGGATAGAAAAATTTATTAGTCAGAGAAACAGAATTTAATCAGTCCTAAGGTACTTAGAATTTTGAGCATTCATTATTTAAGATTTGCATCCATATGTAACTCTTAAAAATCTTAAATTCTTAAAAATACACAAGTAGCAAGGAAGGTATCTAACAAAGACAATATAAAGAAAATAAAGTGCTTTGCCATTTCAAATTGCACTGCCCCATGTTCTCTTCTCTTTTAAGAAGCTCTTTGCTAACTCTTATCATTGTTTCCACATTCTACTGGAGCTACTCCAAACTTCCCACATTTAGCTGAAGTTGTGAGACCCTCAACTGTCATAACAGTACAATAAAAGCCTGATGGCTGCTAAGTGTAGAGAATTGTCTCACAGTTTTTACAGACAGTTCTCCTATTTATACAGCATGGCATCTCGACCTCATTTTAAACAGTACCAAATTGCATTTTTTAACCTGCCCCAAATGCTTTTCTAAACATTTCTTCACCATTATATAATAATGTCTTTATTTCAATCAGCATTTCAATCATTGAAAACATTTACTGAAACAGTGGGTCTCTGAAGTTATACTTCATAGAGATCAATGCAGCATAGGATCATCAGACTAAAATAGATCTCAAAGAGGCCATATGCATTATCCTCTTGCTTCAGAGCAACTCCAAAAAAGAAACTTTCTACTCCAGAAATATCTCCCAAAAAGGAAATTCTACTGTGATTCCTTCATCAACTTATTCCTGTATCTAATTACCTTGGAGTTAGGGACTTCTAGTCTCTCTGGGCATGTAGAACAGCTGGTAACCACACTCCTAATATTGTTTATAAATCTGCAAACTTTTTCTAAGTTATCTTCATTAACTCTCTTCAAGACCAATGGCATTCTGTGCTTAGTCAATTTCATATATCTTAAGCAACCAATGACCAGGATTTTAGCAAATTCATAAGTGATGACAAACTTCCTAATGTCTTGTACATTCGAAGGAAATTGTAAAGTTAAGCCAAACTAAAATGGCACTAATACCATGCAAACCAATCGTTTGACTAGTAATCTGTCTTTCTAGTAGCTCAAGTAGAAAAGGTCATCTTCACAAACAATAAAAAGAAAGCAATAATTGTGTTACTTTACTGTTCTCATAGTTTCCTCAACCTATATGATAATTATATTCCTTCTTTTTTAGAGTCATCCTCTCTTTCTGCAAAGGATCTGGGTTGCAGACAATATGATCAGTGTGACAGTGCTCCTTTAAGTTCTCTCAGTAAGTAATCAATACATTGACTTGCAGTGCCTTTGTTCCAGTATTATATAAAGCTGGTCTTGAAAATATATTTAAGAATCTCTGCTTTCATATCACTTCTCTGTACAACATCAATTTCCATCATTTTTTATGCTCTTTATTTCTGTCAATATTGCAACTTTTTCCACACAATATCCATTATAGCCTATTATACCTGATCTCTACAGACTCTGTTAAATAGACAGTCATATCTGAGTCTGACTTCTTAAATACTATTTTTTGGCTTGATATCAATGCTGTCCAATTGATTTTTTTCTTTATGCTACTTCTGAACAAAACAATGAACTATTGAAATTCAGTCTTCTTATTTATGTAATCAGACAGTGACTATTCTCATCAATATTGAGAAAAAGAAAAAAGTTTACTAAAAATAATATCGTGTTTTGAAACAGGTCCTGGATTTGGTTCAGGATTGCAAGTTTCAAATCCTCCTTTAAAAATAGAAAGTTGCATATTTTGAAGAAATCCATAAATATTAGAATATTATTTTTATTTGTCCTCTTTTTTTACATAAATTTGCATGTTCCTGGATATTAGTGTGTGTGAGCAGTGAATATAATATACATATTCATCTATTTTTACTCTCCATTTAGTTTTATTCTACTTTGAATTGCCTATTAAAACCTTAGTCAATTCCAAATTCATTCTGAGGTTAGCATTAGGTGGGTACCAAAAGCAGATAAAGATACTACTAAAAAAGAGAACTATAAGCTAATATCTCTGATGAACATGGTTGTAAAAATTCTCAATAAAAACGAACAAATTGAATTCAGCAATGCATTAAAAAAATCATTCATGGGGTGCCTAGGTGATTCAGTTGGTTGGGCATCTGACTCTTGGTTTCCACTGGGGTCATGATCTCAGGGTCATGGGATTGAGTCCCACATCAGGCTCTGTGCTCAGTGGGCAGTTGGCTTTAGATTTTCTCTCTCTCTCTCCCTCCCCCTCAAATAAATATATAAATAAAATATTTTTTAAATGATAAAAATTTTAAAAATCCTTTACCACGAACAAATGGGATTTATTCCTGGGTTGCAAGGGTGGTTTAATATTCACAAATCAATCAATGTCATACATACCTAACATTAATAAGAGAAAGGATAAGAATCATATGATCATTTCAATAGAGGTAAAAACACATTTGACAAAGCACAACATATTTTCATGATAAACATTCTCACAAAATAGGTTTAGAGGGAATATACCTCAACATTATAAAGGCCATCTATGAAAAACCACAGCTTATATCATACTCAATGGTGAAAAACTAAGACATTTTCCCCTAAGGTCAAGAAAAAACAAGGATGTTCAGTCTTACCACTTTTATTCAACATAGTACTATTAGTCCTAGCCACAGCAACCAGGCAACAAAAAGAAATAAAAGGCATCCAAATTGGCAAGAAAGAAGTAAAAATTTCAGTGTATATAGAAAACCCTGAGACTCCATCAAAAAAAAAATCCTATGCATATAAATGAATTCAATAGGATCACAGGATGGAAAATTAATGTACAGAAATCTGTTACATTCCTATGCTCTGGTAATAAAGCAACAGAAAGAGAAATTAAGAAAATAATCCCATTTATAATTGCACCAAAAATTATGTGATACCTACAACTATACCTAACCAAAGAGGTGAAAAACTTATCCTCTGAAAACTATAAAACACTGATGAGAAAAATTGAAGACAACAAAAAGAAATGGAAAGACATTCCATACTCATGGATTAGAAGAACAAATATTGTTAAAATGTCTGTACTACACAAAAGAGTCTACACATTTAATGCAATCCTTATCAAAATACCAGCAGCGTTTCTTACAAAACTAGAACAAACAATCCTAAAATTTGTATGGAACTACAAAAGACCCAGAATAGCTATCACAATCTTGAAAAAAAAAAAAAATGGAAGTATAACAATTCTAGACTTCAAGTTACATGACAAAGCCCTAGTAATCAAAACAGTATGGTATTGTCACAAACACAGACATAAGATCAACTGAACGGAATGGAAAGCCCAGAAATAAACTCACAATTATATCATCAGTATTTGAGAAAGGAAGCACAAATATGCAATAGGAAAGACATTCTCTTCAACAGTGTTAAGGAATCTAGACACCTACATGCAAAAGAATGAAACTGGACTACTTTCTTACACCAACAAAAAAATAAACTCAAAATAGATTAAGGACCTAAACGTGAAGCCTGAAACTATAAAAATCCTACAAAGGAGCCAGTGATTTCTTTGACATTCTCTGTAACATCTTTCTAGATATGTCTCCTGAAGCAAGGGAAGCTAAAGCAAAGATTAATTTTTGGGACTCCATCAAAATAGAAGGATTCTGCACAATGAAGGAAACAATCAACAAAACCAAGAGCAACTTACAGAATGAGAGAAGATATGTGTAAATGGCATATCCCATAAAGGGTTTTTATACAAAATATATAAAGAACTTATAAAACTCAACAGCCAAAAAGCCACAAATAATCCAATTTAAAAGTGGGCAAAAAAAAAAAAAATAAAAAATAAAAATAAAAAAATAAAATAAAAGTGGGCAAAAGACAGGAACAGACATTTCTCTAAAGAAAACAACAAGATGGCCAGCAGACACATGAAAAAATGTTTAATATCATTCATCATAAGGGAAATGGAAATACAAATAAAAACTGTAATGAGATATCACTCCAAACATGTCAGAATGGCTAAAATAAAAAACACAAGAAACAAGTATTGTCAAGGATGTGGAGAAAAAGGAACCCTCTTGCACTGTTGGTGAGAATGGAATCTAGTGCAGTCACTGTGGAAAACTGCATAGAGAATCCTCAAAAATTTAAAAATAAAACTACCCTATGAGCCAGTACTCCCACTTCTGGATGCTTACCCAAACAAACAAACAAACAAACAAACCCATACTAATTCAAAATGATACATGCACCCCTCTATTTACTACAGCATTAATTACAGTAGCCATATAATGGAAGCAACCTAAGTGCCCATTGACAGATGAATGGATATGGATAAAGAAGATATCGTGTGTGCATGAATATTTTTCAGCCATAAAAAAAATAAAATCTTACCATTTGCAACAACATGGATGTATCTACAGAATACAATGCTAAGTAACATAAATGAATCACAGAGGTGCCTGTGTGGCTCAGTGGGTTAAGCATCTGCCTTCAGCTCAGGTCCTGATCCCAGGATCCTGGAATTGAGTCCTGCTGCAGGCTCCTGCTTAGCAGGAAGCCTGTTCTCCCTCTCCTGCTGCCCCTCCCCACCCCTCATTTGTGCTCACTCTCTTTCTCTCACTCAAATAAATAAAATCTTTTTAAAAAATAAATGAATCAGAGAAACACAAATACCATATGATTTCACTCATATGTGGAACTTTAGAAACAAAAGAAACAGACAAAGGAAAGAGAGAGAGAAACCAAAACACAGACTCATCACTATAGAGAACAAACAGTTGGTTTCCAGAGGGGTGGTAGATGGGAGGATGGCTGAAATAGGTGAGGAGGATGAAGAGCACACTTATCTTGAGCACTGAAGAATACACAAAATTGTTGAATCACTATATTTCCCACCTGAAATTAATATAACACTCTATTTTAACTACACTGGAATTAAAACAAAAAACTTTAGCCCATTTTCTTGTTATTGTTCATCTTACTAATTTGTTAGAGTCTTATGTGCCATATTTATTACTAATATGTTTTCTAATCTTCCAATGGTCTATTGATTTTGTTTATGATATCTTTGGCCATACAAACTTTCAAATTTATACTATCAAATATGAGAATTTTATTCAAAATATTTTATTTTAGATTTTGAATGTTTTATTTGGTGAAGAAAACACTGCCATCAATAGGTGGTCCATGCAGTCTCTTAGATTTTCCTCAACTTAAAAAAAAAAAATTTTTTTCTTCAACTTAGTCATTATCTATATGTTATATACATACTGTATACTATATACATTATACATATGTACATAATGACTATCTTAGAAGAAAATATATAATCTACTTATAATTTAGGATTGTGCATGGAATGAAACAGGGATGTAATATTATTTTTACAACTGATAATTTTTTTAAATGATGTATCATTTTCCTATTGAGTTTTCTCAGTCAACTGCTAAGTACTCAAACATATCAGTTACATTTCTGGAGTCTATCATGTTGCATTATTTTATATACTTTTGGTATTGTTGCTATTGATGCTTTGCTGATTCTTATGACAATATATTATTAATTTGACTACAACGCCTTGTTGTTCTGGAGCATTTATTTTTTCACATGAATTTGAAAATCTTTTTATCCATTTCAAAAATAATGCATCTCCCCCAGAATATCTACTGTTTGCTAATTGCAGATAACTAAATTCATATATTAACTCTTGAGACAATTGTCTTCTAAATATTCTCATTCAAAAACATAAGGCATTGTTTAACTGTTTTTCAATAAAATCATTTAATCTCTTTCCTATATCTTTCTTGTTTAATTTATTTTTAAAATTTGTATAGCCTTTGTTGCTATTGTGAACAGACTTTTTTCTGTCTTTTCTTAATTCGTTTTACTTAATTGAAAAACAGCTTCGATTTTTATATATTCTTTTGGGTGCCCAGTCACATTGGAAATGTCTTTATTAATTCAAATAACTTTATGCTAGAATCTCTTGAATTTTCTAGGTATAAAATACATCAGTAAAAATAGATTGCTTTACTTTGTTTGTTTTTTCTTTCCTAAAATGGTGATAATGATAAGATTTACTTTCTAAGTTCCCTAGGAGGAATCAATGAATTAAAAGACATAAAAGGTATCTAAATACTAGTCTCTAATAGGTGTTAGCAACTAATGACAATAATAGGCATTCCTGTCTAGTTCCTCATTTTAGTTAAAATGGCTTACACATATTTCTATATATAAGGATATTTCTAATGCCAGTTGATTTTCTCCTTGGCTAGATTCAAAAAACCTATACCCTCTGCTTTTAAGTTTGTTTTGAATGTCAATGGCTCAAAAAATATTTTCCAAGGAGGTCATCCAGAGTCAATAAGATATGATTTCAAATCATAATGTGATATCCATAGAGTTTTAGGCATGTTATTTAAGCTCTAAACTTTGAGGCTTTTCTTTTATAAATACAAAATGGGGCTAATTGCATCCTCTAATACTGGATCTAGTGTGGATTAAATGAGATCATGATCATAAAGTGTTAAGTATCATCCCTGGTAGAAAGTAGATGTTCAGTGCATGCTAATACTTCCTTTCTCCCTCATTTTCACATTTCCACCATCTCAGGAAGGCTTTTTATACGTGACTTTCAAATGATCAACAGAAATACTGTATTATCTTTTCTTATCAGCACTTAACTATCACTATCAGTCTTTATTGGACCGATTAAAAACGAACAAGACCCTTATGTTTTATTACCTAAATATATCCCAACACCTAGTTCCCACAATAGTCAATAGATCAGATACACTTGTAAGATCCTGTGCTTAACAAATGGCAGTCCACAGAAATATAAACAGGGCTTTTGACAGATCATTTAGAATGAAAAATATCCATTCAAAAATATATTAAAGTCTAGCATTGATGGTAGTACCAATTTCTTAGTAATCGAACGATTCTAGCATTTAATAATTTAATTTTCCAAAATCCCATGTTTGCACATTTAGGATGAATGTTTACATAATTCATTATTTTAAAATTATGTATATATACACACAAAATTGTTCATTTATCACAAGCACAAAGGCAATTGAAAATCAGAGTGCCAGAGTTAGCATTTTTTAAGCAAGCATCGCTATCCTATACATTGAGGGTAGGATTATAATCACTAAATCATCCTGTCTCTGGGAACACATATGAACTGCAAACTAGTGAGGTAAGCAATTTTGGTTAATTAGAATCAATAGTATCATCCTTTAATTAAACAATATTGATTGCATTATACTGAGGGCAACCTTTTGAAATAATATGATATTATGTATTAAGTCTTTGCCTTACAAAAAATATGTCCTGGGGCAAGTTTAGTTTGACAGGGGCTATCCCCTTTGATCTCTTGCCAATATAATAGCATTTTACATTTATAAAGTCAGAACTAGAGAGATATCCAAACACTAATTATATGACTTCCGGTACCACAATATGTGTGGTTGAAGCTTCTTTTGAAATGACACAGAAGCCTCTTTCTGGGAAGAGACAGATATAATTAGCTAGTCATGAAATGCTTCATTTACACTGGCTTTAACTGAAAAATATCAGGAAGACACAATTAATTATTACAGAATTTAATATTTTAAAATTATTTTTCTTTCAATTATCTTAAATTTTATGAAAATGTATTATTTCCATTGAATGTCTCACTACACTGTAAGCTCCATGAGGGTAGGAATTGTGTCCACTTGCTCACCCTGGTTTACCTTTTGCTGAACACATGCTTGATACAAAGTAGACATGCAACCAATACTAGTGAATTATCACATTATTTTCTTCAAAGTCCCATCTGATGTAGACAGCCATAGGTGCCAAGAATCATGGGACCAAGAGAAATGTTTAACGTCATGTTGCCCATGCCCACAACGTGCTCAACTACGTGGAATTGATAAGAGTCATTCATGTCATGAAAGACCTACTGCACCATCACCCTAAGTCTACTAATTTACTTTTTTACCATTCTCACTTGCAGAAAGTCTTTTCTTATATATAATCAAAATATCTCATCGTATACTTTTAAATCTATTTCCTTTTGTTCTGTCAGCAATGGAAATAGAAAATAGCTGGGCACTAAGCATATCTATTTGAAGACTATTAACATAAAACCACCTTAGAAAGAAGTTATGAACATGTCTTAATGTTATATTTTTTAAGTAAATGAAAAATTGTGAGTATATAAAAATAACTAAACAAATTTGAGCACATTTAAGAACACATTCTTTTCAGTGAATTAACTTATTCCAGATCCTTTATCATTTTTCCATAGGCTTTATGTTGCAATTATTTGAAATCAGCCTTCTATAAATGCAACGTAATTGACTATAATGGAATGCCAGCTTTGAATTGGCTCAAGTACAGTGAGAAAACTCCAAAGAAATAGAAGTAGCAAAGTCTAGCGATTACAGGCAGGGATTTCAGTGTTAGAGACCAATACCAAAGTCCTAGCAAGTTTGCTACTTACGAAGCATAGGACTCTGGGCAAGATATTTGACTTTACCAAGATTCAAATTCTTCACCTATAAAGATAATGGCAGCATATACTTCATTGATCTGTTATAAGGATTAATTGGAATAGTAGACTAAATGGGCTTAGCACAATGGCTAATATGTTGTAAATCTTAGCTACATTTATTAGCCATGCTTCTCAAAAAGCTTATTTGGGGACAAAGCCACTGCCTACTGCGCCTCAGATCATTGATGTTGCGATTACACCTCTCAGGATGTCATGGAGCCACTCATTCCATTCCATTTCAACCTGCTGCATCAGCAATTCTTTTGGACTACAGCTTATCAAATTATTAGCAGGGAAATGTGAATGCAATTTGTGTCACAATAAGGTAAAGTGAGCAGATCATTACCAAAGTAAGTAGCATGTAGCAGGGCATTTTGACTAGTCAATATCTGGAGCTTTGAATTATAGATAAGTGACTAGTTAATAAACGCAGCACCAACCAAACTCCTAGCCAAGGGATGTGAAGGCTCATTTGGCTTTAGAAGGCAAGAGGCACTAGTGGCAATAACATAAGATTTCCTTTACCCTTGAATTTTACAAATGAGGCACCAATGCTTATAAATTGTTCCTTAATAGTGAAGTAATTCGGTAAGAAAGCATGACAGGGTGTGGAAAGTGAAGAAGTTGTAGCTCCTTTCAATTTATTACAAAGCACCCTAAGTAAAGTCTTTGCTGGAATGAGGCGTACAGGCCAAATTATTTCCTTTGATCTACTGAACCAAGTTCCCCCATTCCGAGATCTCAGTCCCATTAATTGCATCTGCTACTTAGGATCAAGGAAATTGTCTCTTGGTACTCTCCTAATAGAGGCTACCCAACATCAAGTGTGGAAAAATATCTATGCCGTATGCTTTTGTAAATGAGGTACATTGTCTTACCTGAAACACTGAAACATCTGCAATGTCTTTGTGGATCAAGGAAATGATGAAATAAGTACATTATCTTTACGATTAGATTATAAGTATTCTATTCAAAGAGTAAGAAATGTATGTATGCATCTGTATGTGGAGCTACATGAAGCACAACTATGTAATTATAGCATTTTTTATCTGGGAATAAAACATGCCATTTGTTCACTGACCATCTTCTCTAAACTTTAATTCCTTTTCTCTTTATAACTCACTAAGGATTCCTGCAAACATACTATTTATCTCTCTGACTTCAACTAGTCTCACTTTGCAAATTCATATTAATAGGAAATTGAGTTTCAATATCACTCACCATCTTTTGAACATCAACAAACAGGCTTGTAAGCTAAACACAATGTATAGATATTCAGTCTTTTAACATTTTGAAAATTGTATATTAATATTAAAAACACATACAAAAGAAGCTAGAGGTTTAATGAGAATTTCTCACTCATTATATTTGTCATGATTATACTGTAATTTTCACATTGTTATGTCCACACTTTCCAAACTACACTGCAAGGCTCTTCAAGGAAGGAAGCACTTAGAGAGTTATGTTCAAGCCCCAGCACCTCATGTAATATGTCATATAGAGCAAGGTATTCTGAAGTGGCTCTCTGATAAATGTTGTTTATAATACTTTGGAGTGTGTGTGTGTTTTTTGTTTTTTTTTTTTTTTAAATTCATGATAGACACAGAGAGAAGGAGAGAGAGGCAGAGACACAGGCAGAGGGAGAAGCAGGCCCCATGCCAGGAGCCCGATGCAGGACTCGATCCCAGGACTCCAGGATCACGCTCTGGGCCAAAGGCAGGCGCTAAACCGTTGAGCCACCCAGGGATCCCCACTTTGGAGTGTTTTGAAGTTCATTTTAGATAATAAGAACTTAGATTTCAACCTAATTAAAATTTAAATAAATGCTGTGAAGACAGATATATTAACATTATATATTATGTGTGCATTTAAATTCTGAGTCAACTTTAAAGTCTAATATTCCAAACAAAGAAGAACCACAAATAGTTCTTTTTCCATTAATTGCACAGGTACCTTTATTTTCCTTATGAGTACATGCATTGATTAAATCTGCTGGTGGCTAACAGCAAATTAAAATGTTTGGATTTCTATAAGTTTATTTTCATTTCATTTGGCACAAACCCAACCATGTAGCTTAGCTTGCTTGGTTGCTTTTTTTTTCTTTTTCTTTTCTTTTCTTTTTTTTTTTTTTTGGTCTGAAACATATAACTAAACATGAGGCCCTTTATAATAAATGTATAATTACAATCATGCTTAAACTATTAATCATCCTTTCTTGAAACAACGGGAATTCAGTCTTCATCTAGACTCTCCTACATGTTCAATCATTGAGAGTCTACAGTGGGCAAATGCTGTTACCAGAAATGTGGAAGATTACACGCTGCACGAGAGACACAATTCCCTACTTCTGGGAGTTTGACCATCTAACAAATTACACACACACAGAAACGAATGCATGCATCTTAGTCAGGGATAAAACTTAAGGTTTGACCGTTCTAAAAATCAGCAGGAGGAGCTCATCAGTTTATCACTGATATCCGGTTGATGACATTTTTGGTTGTTTCACAGATAATCTGTTTAAAATGTGCTATTTACTACAAAATTAAAATCCCAGTTACCCTCTTTGAATTTTGTCCTCTTTTGCTCTTGCTCTTACTGTTACTCTCTCTCTCTCTCTTTTTGGATTCAACTGTCATTCACACAATGGCACGACTAAGAAGACACTCACTGAGTATGAATATTAATATAGACACGCAGTGCCACCAGTTAAGATGCCTCAGGGGAAAGTGATTGAAGAGTTGAGTAAAACAATAGAGATGCATGTGATATGGAAGTGTTTTGTCTAACTCTTCACTTTCTGTTACTTTCTTTGTTTCTGAGTAGTCTTACTGAGAGTGATTTTTTTTTCTCATTGTGTTAATCTAAGGAATTTTCTGAGCAAGTCAAGCAATGGCTTTACTGAAATGTCTGTGACTTTCATTAAAAAATTTAGGGTACTTCTACATTTTAGAAAATGGATAGATTTTACAATTTTAAGAAAAAAAATTCTAAATGAATTAACATGTTCAGTTTGGAACTTCATTCACTTTCACAAAAATTATGTCCATGAATAAAATTACTTATAAATTAGATGATTTTCCTTTGACTTCATTTTGTGATGGGTCTTTTGGAAATAAAGTCTTTTTTATTATTATTCCATACTTTCATTATACATATCTCTGTCTCACTTCCCTTCTTCTCTATCATAAAAAGTAATTGTGGAATTTTTAGCATTAGAGAAACTATGGATATCATGCAGTCTCAAAATCTATAGTCTTTCACCACCAAGAACTGCTTTCAATATTTTCATCTATGAATGTCACTTCTGAAAGAGTTCTGCCCACCACGCAATGGATTAATGATAATATTCAGATTTGTACTTAAAGATATCTGAAATAAATACAAGTATAATATATGCAAGAATAAATAAATTAAATGTTTTAGGGTTAGCTTATACAGCATCAAAAAGGTTGATGTACAATTTCTATTAGGTTTTTCAAAATATTGTTAGTATTTTGTATTCCTTTATTAATTCTTCCAAGTGGAAATCTTGGTATATAAACTTCTCAGCTGTGGAACTCTCAATCCAGCTAGCCAGCTCATCCGTCTATAAATTAGAAGTGAAATGTAATTTGGCAACTCAAATAAATGGCACACATTAGAGAATGCTATTGCAAGACAAAGCATTATTATATATTAAAATTATTTAACTATAACACATATTTAGAAAATTACACAAAACAAAAAGATATATCAATGACTTGAGACAGAATGAACATCTTTTAAAACCAATTATTGTCAAGAAAGAACATTTCTAGTATTCCATTTGTGCCTGCTCCAAACACTCCTCTACCCAGGGGCAAAAGGCATGAATAATGTCAACTTTAGTAGATAAGGCTAAAGTCTTTTCCAAATGCATCACACCCATTTAAACTCCTGCAAACAAAATACACAGTTATCTTTGCATCATACTTTTCATGAACAGTATTGCAGGTCTTTTCAATTTTAGTATTGAGTGAGAGCTCTTTATGTTTTTTTATTTCCTTCATTACAAATAAATTATAACTTTTCATATTTTCAGTGGTTTTTTTGGAGTTCTATTACTAGATATATACCCTATAAAAATACATTTACCTATGAAAAACTGACATATGCCAGAATGTTAATAGGGATATTATTAGCCAAATACTGGAAATTACCCAAATATTCATCAGAATTAGGATGGATAAATTATGGAGAATTCATATAACAGACTATTATAGAAAAATGAGATAAATAAAATTTATTTAGCAAAAGAAGACAGTCCATTGCTCATTTTGTATTAGGTTAGCTCGTTTCCTTATTAATTGATGAGTATTCTTTATGTATTCTGAATGTGACCCTTTGTCAGTTTACATGTTGCGAATTTTTTTTCCCATTGAGTGGCTTTCCTTTGTACTTATTAATGACATCTTTTGATGGCCTTCAACTCCTAATCTTAAGGTAGTCTAGTTGATCAATCTTTTCTTTGTGGCTATGGCAGTTTAGGTCTAATTTAAGAATTCTCCCCATCCCCTGACCTCCTATGCTGTCTCAGAGTTTGATTATTTTGTCCGATTCTGCCAACCTGATTTCCTCAGCTCCCTATAGCAAAGTTACTCACAGCTCCCGCCTTCAAAGTCAAGACTACTCTAATGTTGACAAATGCTAGAAATATATTAAGAGCCTCTGCCTAATCATTCAGATGATTTGGAATTGTCACCAGCTAAACCTAGAAACAGAAGCATCTGTTACAAATCCTTCTGTCATGTTGTACTCTATTCTTTGGCAGCAGCACTGTACTGATGCCATTTTTTTTCTTATAACCTTTGCCCATGCTATTTCCTCTACATAGAATTCTTTGTTTTCTATTATCCAATTAAAAATCTTAATACTTCGGGGCACCTGGGTGGCTCAGTGATTGAGCATCTCCCTTCAGCTCAGATCATGATCCCAGGGTCCTGGAATCAAGTCCCTCATCAGGTTCCCTGTGGGGAGCCTGCTTCTCCCTCTGTCTATGTCTCTGCCTCTCTCTGTGTGTCTCTCATGAATAAATAAATAAAATATTTAAAATAAAATCTTAATAATTCTTAAAGTTAGCTCCTTCCATGTTGCCAGTCTAGTGGTCAGATTCCACTCTAAATAGATAGATTTCTGTCAGCTAGTCTTCAAATATTATGCCAGCATATTCTATATTTTATGGTCAGGGTGGTATTTTAAAATCATGCCCTCTGCTCAAAACCTCTCAATAATTTCCCATTACCATTAAGGAAAACTCTAAAATACTTGGTGCAATTTACACTCCTCTTCATAATTTGATCCATAACTATTTTGCCAGCTTAAAATTTTGCTACTCTCCCCATGTCATTTCTACTTTAGCTATATTTGGCTTTTTTCTGTCCTCTAAACATGTAAATGCACTCTCATATCCTGGCTATTGAACATGCACTTTATCTTTTAAAAAATTTTATTTATTTGTTCATGAGAGACACAGAAAGAGAGAGAGAGAGAGAGACAGGCAGAGGGAGAAGCAGGCTCCATGCAGGGAGCCTGACATGGGACTCGATCCCGGGTTTCCAGGATCAGGCCCTGGGCTGAAGGCGGCGCTAAAACGCTGAGCCACCGGGGCTGCCTGAACATGCATTTTCTTCTATCTGGAATGTTTCCCCAATCCAACCTGACCCCATTTGCTTAATTACAAATCATCTTGTAATCAATTCCTTCTGGAATCTTTCATGACTATGTCAGACTGTCTTCCAAAGACTATAGTAGATGCTTATGCCTTCTCACAATATCCTGTGCTTCCACTTCTATTACACTCCTTATTTTTGTTAAGAATTATTAAATATCTTTGGTCCCTGGTTATCTGAATTTTGGTAGTAATACCACTTTTGATAATACAATGTCATAATTATATTATAATAAATGTTACAAGAATTCTCTATTGCTAGCTATATCAAGTTCTCAAGAAAAGGAATATCTTATGTATTCATCTTATCCTCTTCAGTGCTTAACCTGGTAAATATTCAATAAAAAATTATTAATGGATTGACTTTTCAAATGGCAATTTTAAAACAGTTAACCATCTAGAAAGTCTGAAAATGTTATAAACGCCCTGCATTCTATTCCATACTATCCATAGGAAGGAAGGAAGGAAGGAAGGAAGGAAGAAGAAGAAGAAGAAGAAGAAGAAGAAGAAGAAGAAGAAGAAGAAAAAGAAAGAAGGAAAGAAAGAAAGAAAGAAAGAAAGAAAGAAAGAAAGAAAGAAAGAAGAGAGGGACAAAAGGAAACCGTGATACCACAGACTGGTAGCTTTTTCAGTCACTTGTTGCAGATTTTACAAGACCCTGGCAAAAAGAGAAAACAGCCTTCTGAATAAATATGCTCTCTATTTTCTAGTTCACCTTTATTAAAATAGATGGCCTGATTTTAACGACCCTTGCTTACATTAACATTCAAGAAGTCCATGTATCTCAGTGGTAATTTAATATATGTATACATTCTGTATCATAGTTTTGGGTCTCAACTGAGTTACCCATACACTGATTTGCCCTAATACTATTTAATTATTTCTACAAAAGCATGAAAACTAGCCCTCCTAAATTCAATAGATACCACCAAAAGCTTAGAAAATAAAACTTAAAAATAAATATTTTTAAGCAGTCAGAAAAAAAGCAAAGATTGGTAATAATATAGCTAATGTTTATTGAGAACCTGGTTATTGTGTTAAGTGACTGAGATGTACTAACTCCTTAGATCTTTTTATTTATTTTTATTTTTTTAAAGATTTTATTTATTTATTTGAGAAAGAGTTGAGAAAGAGAATGAGTTGAAGGAAGGGTAGAGGGAGAGGGAGAAGCAGACTCCCTGTTCAATAGGGACATGGGGCTCAGTCCCAGGACCTTGGCTGGGATCATGACCTAAGCCAAAGCCAGATGCTGAACCAACTATGCCACCCAGGCACCCCTCCTTGAATATTATTACATGCTCCACTTTGCAGATGAGAAACTTCAGGCACTAAGCTTCAACAATTCCATCTAAGTCACAATGAATAAGTGATGGAACCAGAATATAAACCCAAGCTTACCCTTTCCCCTGGTAATCTTCTACACAACACAGATGGAACTTTTATCTGGCTCCAGACACACAACCAGCATAGAATTTATGGTCATATGAAGGATTCTTTTTCAAGAGCTGTAGTAAGTTGTGACATTTCTAAAGCCTACAAAACTATGCCTCACAGAGTTTCAGCATAAGGTCAGCCCTTTGTCACTTTAATTTTATCAGATTTATTATCCATGGTTCTTTTTTCTTCCAGGCTCACAAAACTTCTCCTAATGAGAAAGATAGGCAAGGAAATCAAATTGTGAGCTCCATACCAGAAGAAAAATTGTTTGGAATAAGTAAGTTTAAAGAGGTGGCTTTGGTTCACTTTAGCCTCTACAAAAGCACATCGGAGAATAATATCTACATCCTAGGGTTATGAATATTCAGGCTCAGCCTTCAAAATGAAAGCCATGTAAACAACAGTCCTGTTGATAACAGATACCATACAACAACACAGAGGAATAGAACAAGTATCGGGCATTGAGTATATGGCATCTCAATTCCCCATCATGAAAAATGGAGATAAGGTCTACCCAGTTGTTGTGAAGATCAAGTAAACTAAAGTACTACATAAAGTTGAGAGTAGTAATATTTGAAAGGTCAAAACTATAGACAAATGAAAAATGAGACTCAAATTCATCAGAAACAGTGATGACCAAAATAAGATCACAATATATTCAGATTGTTAATGTAAACTAAACCAACTGACCTCCGCTATCACAGATGATTGTTTCACACAGCTCTGCTAAGTAGAAAGACCAGATGCAACATTTCACCTCGGCAAATCCCCCCCCCCCACCAATTTATTTCTCCTACACATACATCATTAACAATTATGGCTGAACAGGGTCAGAGATGGGGATGAGGAAAGCTGCCAACGTGAGGCAAACATCAATACTCCAGAAGTAAAAATTAAATGGGTGGTGGTGAAGAGAAATAAGATGCCAGAAATCAGAACATTTAGTTCCAAATGAATTCCATATATATTACAGAATCAATCTGTGTGTAAGGTGTCACCTTTCATGCAAAGTCTAGCTCTCTGATATCTGCTTTTCTTCTGTACTTCTGGCTTGAGGTCTCTCTGGAAAAACAAACTGCACCAATGGCAATGCTTAAGCCTCCTGATCTCCAGCAGAGGTAAAAGATGGTGGTAGTGATGGCAGTAGCAGCGGCAAAAAAAAATGTAATTCATTCTGGATAAAGAAATAAGTACCATGCCCACATTTTAATTTCCCCAGTGTTTGCTGGCTGCCAATTTATTTCCTTGCCTAAGGGAACATTAGCTAAACCAAGAGCTTGAAATTGATTTCACCATCCCAAGGATGCAAGTGCTGCTAAATGTTTTCACGCCATCTTCAGGAGCTCCCAGAGTTCCAAGGCTCACTCAAGATCATTCAAACCGTCTTTTTGGAACCCAAGCTGGTGGTTCCCTAGAGAAACAAATCATTTTCATGAGATTAACTTTCCTCCTGGCCAATAAAATCCCTCTATAAAAAGGGAAATATTTTTCTTAACAATTGCCATTTCTCTTACATTTGTAAAACTGGTTCACTTTGTGTCTTACTCATTATTTCTTGCTGTCATTGGCTTTTCTAACCTTAAAAAGGGCTAGGTATTAGTTATTTTGGAAGACAATATCTCATTGGGTATCACATGTACATGCAGGCTGAGATGGCCCAACCCTTGCAGAGTGCAGCACATGCATGTACAGGTACATGCATTCAACATCAGAGTATGGGACCTACTGCCTTTCTCCCTCCAGTTGTAACTAGATTGTGAGTCCTCCCTACTGGGTAAGACTATCTAGAGGAATACAGATATTCAAGGACAGGACATCAAACATCGAAGAACTCCATGTACTGTCAAAGAAAAGCTAAGAAGAGAGCAAACCAGAAGTTGGGTGCAAAGAAAATTCTCAGTTTAAAATTAGAACATTATTTCTTTTTTTTTAAGATTTTATTTATTTATTCATGAGAGACACACAGAGAGAGAGAGGCACAGACACAGGCAAAGGGAGAAGCAGGCTCCATGCAGGGAGCCTGACATGGAACTTGATCCCGGGTTTCCAGGATCAGGCCCTGGGCTGAAGGCAGCTCTAAACCGCTGAGCCACCCAGGCTGCCCATTATTTCTTATTTTAACCATTCTGAAAGGTATATTATAGTACCTCATTGCACTTATAATTTGCATTTCTTAATGTTGATGATGTTTAACACATTTTCGTGTTTAGTTGTCATTGTATATACTCTTTGACCAAATGTCATTTCATGCCTTGCTTATTTTCTAAATGGATACTCTGGAGGGTTTTTACTGTTGAGTTCTGAAAATATATAATCAATATATGAATTCTTTGTTGGATATGTAATTTGAAAATATTCTCTGCCACTCTTTAGCTTGTCTACCTTAATTTGTCAACTTTTCCTTTTGTGGATCATGCTTTTGGTGTCAAGTCTAAGGACTTCTTGCCTAACCCTAGATTCCCCAAATTTTCTTCTTTTTCTGAGGATCTATATTTTTGTACTTTACATTTAAGTTCATAAACTAGTTTGAGTGTTGTATCAAGATAAAACTAATTTCATAAAATCAATTGGGCACTATCTCTTCTATTTTCTGGAAGAAACTATAAAATTCCTGTTCATTCTTTCTTAAATGCATGATAGACTTCTTCATAGAAGCCACCTACACCTGGAGATTTCTTTTTTGGAAGTGTTGTAATTATGAATCCTTAATCCTTAATCCAATGTCTTTAATAGACATAAGGTAATTTAAATGATACATTGGTTGAGTTCAGTAGTTTCTGATTTTTTTTTTTTGAGGAATTAGACCATTTTCTATAAATTGTCAAATTTATTTATATAAAAAACTTATTTGTAGTTTCGTATAGTTTTTCATAGTATTTCTTTTTTTAAAATTTTTATTTATTTATTTATGATAGTCACAGAGAGAGAGAGAGAGAGAGAGGCAGAGACACAGGCAGAGGGAGAAGCAGGCTCCATGCACCGGGAGCCCGATGTGGGATTCGATCCCGAGTTTCCAGGATCGCGCCCTGGGCCAAAGGCAGGCGCTAAACCGCTGCACCACCCAGGGATCCCTTCTTTTTGATGTCAGCAGTATCTCTAGTGACATCTCATATTTCATTCGTGATATTGTTAATCTTCTCTCTATATACTTGTGTCATTTTTAAAAATCCACTTTTCAATTCTTTGTCTTAAAATTGCTCTTTTTAGAAAACTTAACATTTAACATAATTACTGCTGTGTTTGGGCTTAAGTCTGACATTTTAATTTTTTTGCCTTCTGTTTCTTCTCACTGCTTTTTTGTTTCTCTGTTTTCTCTTTCCTGCCTTCCTCTGGGATGTCTGAATATAATTTACAATTTGATTTTGATTTGTCAAAAGTGTTTTGAGTGTAACACATTATATAACGTCTTTAGCAACTGCTCTGGGTATTACACTATACATTATTTTATATATATATATATATATATATATATATATATATATATATATATCACCACTATACTGGTGTCATCATTTTGCCAGTTCAACTGAAACATAGAAACTTCACATCCCTTTACATTCCACTACTCTCTCCTGTTTGTATTACAATTTTATTAGATATTTCTTCTGCAAACATAGGCCCACATCAAACTGTGTAACAATTTTTGCTTCAACTGTCAAGCAAAATTTAGAAATTGCAAGAGGAGAAGATAAGCCTATTTAATTCATCCATATTTTTGAGTATCATGTTCTTTCCTCTTCTCCGATGTTCTGAAGATCATACTTCTTTTGTTTCCTTTGTTTGAGGAACTTCCTTTAGCCATTCTTAAATAGTAGGGCTTCCAGAAACAAATTTCTCATCTGCAAATGTCTTGATTTCCCTTCATTCCAAAAAGATATTTTCAATGTGTACAAGACTTGGGTTGACAGTTTTTCTTTTTTTTAAAATACTTGAAAAATATTGTGCCACTTATTTGCAGCTTCTAGCTTTTGATGAGAAATCCAGTGTCACTTGAATGTTTTCTCTTATAGGGACACCTGGGTGGCTCAGCAGTTGAGCATATGCCTTCAGCTCAGAGTGTGATCCTGGGGTCCTAGGATCAAGTTCTGCATTGGAGTCCCAGCAACGAGCCTGCTTCTCCCTCTGCCTGTGTCTCTGCCTCTCTCTCTGTCTCTCATGAATAAATAAATAAAATCTTTAAAAAAATTAAAAATGAATGTTTTCCCTTATAAATCAAATGTCTTCTTCTCTGAGTAGTCTTAACATTTTTTTTCTGTTTTCAGTTTTTACAAGTTTAATTATGATATATCTTGGCATGGATATCTTTAGGTTTATATTGCTTGGGGCTCACTCAAGTTCCATATTTATTTTTAATGTATACAATGTGATAATTTAATACACATATACATTATGGAATTATTATCACAAACAAGTTAATTAACACATTCCTCACCTCACATAATTAACACTCGGTGTGTGTGTGTGTGTGTGTGTGTGTACATGCATGTGATGAGAATATTTAAGATCTACTCTCTTAACAAATTTCAAATATAAAATATAGCATTATCAACTAGAATCATCATGCTGTACATTAGATTCCCAGAATATACTTATCTTATAACTGACAGTCTCTACCCTTTGACCAATATCTCTTCATTTCCATGCCCCATCCCCAAAGTTCCTGGCAACCACCATTCAACTCTCTGGTTCTAGGAGTTCAACATTTTTAGGTTCAACTTTTAAGCAAGAATATACAGTATTTATATTTCTCTGTCTGGCTTATTTTACTCAGCTTCTTGTATCTGTAGTTTTGTATGTCCTGCCAAATTTGATTTTGTGATTTTCAGCCACTTTCTGTTTCAAACCTATTCTCTTTCTTTTCTCTTTCTAAGATTCTGATGACATGTATATTAGATTCTTTGTTATAGTCCCACAGGTCCCTGAGGATTTGTTCATATTTTCCTCTTTTCTTTCTTGTTCAGACTGTATGTACTTCCTTCTAGTTTATTGATTATTTCCTCTGCCTCCTCCATTATGCTGTGAGCCAAATCATTGAGCTTTTAATTTGGGTTGTTTTATTTTCTGGTTCTAAAATATGCACTTGGCAGCCCGGGTGGCTCAGCGGTTTAGTGCTGCCTTCAGCCCAGGGTGTGATCCTGAAGACCCGGGATCGAATCCCACATCAGGCTCCCTGCATGGAGCCTGCTTCTCCCTCTGCCTGTGTCCATGCCTCTTTCTCTCTCTGTGTCTCTCATGAATAAATAAATAAAATCTTTAAAAAAATATGAAAAATAAAATGTCCACTTGTTCTTCTTTATAACTTTTTTTTCTGAGATTTTTCTATTTCTTTCTTAAGGCTTTCCAGCCTTTCATTTGTTTTACTGTATTCATAACTGCTCATTGACACTTTTTTTTTTATCATGAATACCTTAAATTATTTGCCAGATAATTCTAACTTCTGTCATTTTGGCATTTGCATCTATTGTCTTTTTTCACTCAGTTGGAGAGCTTCCTGTTCTTGATATAAGTGATTTTTAATTGAAATCTGAACACTTTTATATTATGTTAAGAAACTCTAGATCTTATTTAAACTTTGTGCTTTAACTGGCATTCTCTGATACTATTTAATCACGTGTATGTGTGCATGTGTATGTGTGTGTGTGTGTGGTGGGAGGTACAGGTCAGTGGCTGGTCCTTGTTACTTCTTGGCTGGGTGGGAGCTCTGGTTCCCTTTGTGATCTCCACTAACATTGCACGGGGGTGGCCTCATTATTTCTGGACAATGTTGAAAATTCTGATTCCCATTGGACCTGCTCTGACACCACCCTCACTGGGAGAAGGAGAGATGCCTCATTACTGCAAGGTATGGGTTAAAATTCACTATGTGAACTCCAGCAACACTGTGGGGGGGGGAAAGGAGGATTGTTAATGGCTGGCAGGGATGAAAGTCCTGTGTCTCTATTTGGTTTTCTCTGACGACATCTGGCAAGGTTGATAAGCATCTTATAACAACCACATGAGGGTAGATGTCTAGGTTTCTCATTGTCTTTGCTGACATAGGCAGGGTCTTTGCTGACATAGGCAGGGTGGGGCTACAGTTTTTCTGTGGTGTTTGGCTAGAGTAGGGCAGCTGTAATCTCAATGTTTTCTATCTTGCTAGGCTGCCCCTTTTCTGATCCTTTCACTAAAAAGAGCAAGTTTTTGTTGGGGCTTTTTAAATTTGTACTTCTTAATGTTTTTCAGGTTCCTGGCTTCTTCAGCACTGAGCATGGGACATAGGAGGGAAAAAGAAAACCCAGGAACATCAGAAGTCATTCTCCAGGTGTGTAGACTGGGGAGTCTGCCTTCTTTTCTCCACTTTTCAGATTCTTTTCATGTTTGTTTTATATATAATGCTCAAGATTTTTAGTTGTACTTAATAGGACAAAGAAAAGTATGTCTACTCCCTCTTTCCAGAGGCAGAATTTCTCTCTTTTATTAGAATGACATTTTACAAATAGTTAAACTTATTAGCATTTGAATTTCCTTATTTATCCTTATTTCCATTTGTACTATAACAGTATTGTTTAATAAAGCAGTTTAATATAGTTAATGTAGTTTAATAATATCGTTTGGTCTTCCTGGTACGTCCTTGTATTTCTCTATGTTGGTTACCATCTCTTTCTACAAAAAATACTAGCTATTAATTAATAAGCATATTGTAATGGAAGTTATTAATTTATAAACAATAAAAAGGAGGAAATTATTTTTAGGAAAAATATTAGATGTAAAAGTATATAGCAAAAATTATAAGCTATTACTCGAAGTATATATTTTAAAACATTGTACTCTTTGAAGGTCCCTTCTCCCTGTATATAACAGAGGTGGAGGTGGGGTGTCAAATGACATATAGTGTGACTTGAGCTTTTCTCCTTTTCCTAGATCTCAGTCTGTTAATTCCTAACTCTACCACTTGAGCCTTAACATGTAGAGACCTAACATACCAGAATCTCTGGCTGCTGGATATCCCAGGATCAATGGAAAAATGCTCTTCAGTTCATTGTCAGACATGCCAGGACATGCTGTGTCCCTTGATAATATTTTGTGCACAGTTTCTGATTTTCACTCTCTGGGGGTGTCTGTAGTTCTGAAACAATTAAGTCCAACCTGGCACATAAACTGAAACATGTCTTGCAAACATGAAGCACATATGGTGATCCCAGTAAAACTACACATTGATTTCTGACCTAAGGCTCTCCAAGGAGTGTCCCTAATCTCCCAAGGGTAGAGTTTTGCGAGAGAATCGTTGATTAAACTGTAAGATTAAAGAAAATTTAAGTGGCTGGACAGCTCCCTATTCACTGCCTATTTGAGACGTCTTGAGAACATGTGTTATTCTTTTCAAAGTTGGTTGTAAATCAAACTCTCTAAATTGCTTCCAGATCAGTCCTTTCAGGCAAAGCATTAAAATGATGATTCTATCACCCAAAACGCTAATTTTTGCTCAGATCTCACATACTATTATAAATTCTCTTTACCTAATATAGAAGAAGGAGATGCCAATCCAACCAGTCATCTTTTCTCTAGGTCAGCAGATGTGCTGTCTGGATTAGAAGCTGCTGTCAGCAATTTGGTCACACAACTAGCTCAGATTCTTTAGAGATCAGTTGTGTCTCTGAAAAAATTTTGGCATAAATTCCTAAAATATTCTTCAGAACAATGAATGTAAATATCAAATGAAAGTAGAATATTTAAGTTAAACAAAAGTAGCCTTTCTGACAAGAAAATGTTTTATAGCTCTTCAGATTTTGAAAAATAAAGTATTTGATTATCCCATTTCAAATATGTAAAATACTCATTCTTGAACCTTCTTTTCAGCTTTGCTAGTCAAAATTTCAATTTTAACTGGACTTTAATGACTGGCTACTTAAAAATAATGAGTACATTGGTCATGACAGAAATTCTTAACTGAATAGTTCATTCTGCAAATGAACTCTATTCCATCCATGAAGCCCTACATGATGTGTTTTTTTTTTTCCCTCTGGATAAGGGATGTATAACTTACATTAGATTTTCAAAGATACATATTAGTTCAAATTTTACCACAGAATACTTTCTTTCATTAAAATATCTAAATATGTAAAACGTGGACCAACATTCAATAAATATATACATATATCCTCAAATTTAAAAAGAGAGAGAAAAAAAGCTTACAATTTACAACTAAAATTTTAAATACTCCACTATTTCTAAGCTAATATGCTAAACTTGTATTTGTTTACTAAGCCAAACTATAGTTTTTAATTTTGGAGCACTGATTATTTGTTCCTCTTGTGAACTATTTAAGATAATATAAAATGGATTTTATAACTTCTGAAATATCAGCAGGTAACTTTCAACATGCTAAAATCAGGCCTGACTCCATGTCCTTTGGAAGAAATTTCTACTCTCGGGTAGCATCATTGATTCTACATAAATGTGCCTGTCATGAAAGTTTCTCCATAGTTCCCCAAAGGAGAAATAGCGACCTGGTAAGTGATAACAAATATTCTTAAATAGCATACGAGCTTTCAATTTTGGGTAAAATTGTGTAAGCACACTTGACTCTGCCTTTGTCACTGAATGCAGCCATAAAACCTGGGTATAATGCATGAAACAGATCTTTCAGGACTCTAGAAAGTAAATAACAGCAGGCAGCTAGAATTCAAAGTACCACTAAACCAGTGATAAGGTTACTTTTTTTTTTTTTTACCGAAATACCCTTCACGTACACAAGACTTAGATGCAGTATAGCCTGAAACCTAGAAGTGGGCAGAGGGTGCAGCCAGAGAGAGCTCTAAGAGACCCCTTTAGTTCTGACTTGAGAAGCAGGAAAAGGAACAACTAATGTTCAGATATACTGCAGAAACTTCCTTTTGTAGTTTTTCTTTATTTTTTTCCATTCTCTTGTACTTAAGTCCCCAGACAATGCTTCAGAGAGGGCCACAGGTGTTGTTATAAGAACTCACAGGAGGCAAAACTCTGAAGGTGGCAAACCTTCCTTCAGCCTCATCAGTGGAGCCGTGTTCCCAAGAAGGTGGGTGATCCTCTGTTGCTTTTTTTCCCACTCAGTCCTATATCTGCTTTGTCCTAGAGTTGCATATATCTGTGAAAGTGCACAGGAGAAAGGACTACTTAGAGTCCCAGCTTTCTGTCCATTTGGCCGAAAAGGGGAGCCCCAGAGAAACAGAAACCCCAGAGAGGTTGCAGAGAGGGTGGATCTTGGGAAAGCAGTATCATAGAATAATTTATGAACTTCTGAGTTCACTCTTGAGCTGCATCTGTATGATTTTGATAGTAATAAAAATACCTAACAGTTGGAGAACTGAATTAACAGATTACCACCCACCCACCCAAGGTGGGAGACAGATCCTAATAGTGCTACAAAGGCTTTGAAAACTGAAACAACAATGGAATCACAGCTGATAGAAGAGGGGTTAGAACTTGCAACCTGAGCATAACTAAGTGGAATGATTACTAAAATAAAAATAAATACTCCATAGGATTTAAACTTACACACTCATAATACAATATTCAAAATATCCATGATACAATTCAAAGTTATTCAGCATACAAAGAATCTCAACTCTCACGGGAAAAGCCAATCAATGGACATCACTACCAAAATGATGCAGATTTTGTTTTTGTTTTGTTTTTTCAAAAATGATGCAGATTTTGAAATTATTTGAGAAAAATTTTTAAATAGCTACCATAAAATTCCTCCAATGAGCAACCATAAACATCACTGAAATGAATAGAGAAGAAGAAGAAGAAGAAGAAGAAGAAGAAGAAGAAGAAGAAGAAGAAGAAGAAATAATAAAGAAATACCAAACAGAAATTTTAGAACTAAAAGTAAATTAATGGTAATTTTTAAAGCATGTAATGGTGACAAAAAGGAGTTGATGAACTTGAAGATATATCAAAAGAAATTATCCAATCTGAAAAACACAGAGGAAAAAAATGAAATAAATGAATAAAGCCCCAGAGACCTGTGGAACACCAACAAAAGGTCTAATATTTTTTAAAACAGATCTAGAATGAGAGGAATGTGGTGTTGAAAAATATTTGAAGAAACAATGACTAGAATTATGGCAGAAGATTTAACCTACAGATTCAAGGAGCTTAATAAACATCAAACCAAACAAAGTCCCAAAAGTCCATGCCCAGACACATCAAAATGCTAGAAATTAAAGATAATGCAAATATTTTGACAGCACCTAGAAGGAAAAAATAAATTTTCTTTTTTTTTAAAAAAAGATTTTATTTACTTATTTGAGAGAGAGAGCACAAGCAAAAGGAAGAAAGAATCTGAAGCAGACTCTGCGCTGAGCGCAGAGCCCAATCAGGACTCAATCCCACAATGGCAAGATCATGACCTGAGCTGAAACCAAGAGTCGGGCGCTTAACTGATTTAGCTACCAGGAACCCCTCCACACAAAACAAATGCATTTTCTCTGTAGGAAAAGCAATTGAAATTTTCACAGAATTTTCATCAGAAACTATGGAGGCCAGAAGTGACACGGTTTTTAAATGCTGAAATAAAAAGTTGTCAACTCAGTATTCTATGTCCAGTGTAAATACCTTACAAAAATGAAAGTAGAATAAAGGAATTATACATGACACTAAAGGCACAATCCATAAAAGGAAAACAAATTGACAAATTGAACTTCATTAAAATTAAATACAAAATAAAGCCACAATGAAATACCACCACCTTTCTTATTAAAATAGCTAAAGTTTAAAAATCAAAAACTGAGTGCTAGCAAAGGTCTGAAGCAACCGGAACACTCATACATTGCTGTGGGCGTTCAAAATGGCACAGCATCTCTGGAAAACCACTTGTCAGTGTCTTAAATGTTTAACATATACTTACCATGTGATTCATCAAAGTCTCTTTAACTACCTGAAAGATCTAAGAGCTTATTCTCATGCAAAAACTGTACATAAGTATTTACATCAGTTCTATTCATCATATCCAAAAACTGGAAATAAGTTGAGGGTCTTTGAATAGGTGAGTAGAGAGAAAAACTAGTACTTACCTGCAAAAGAATCCTACTAAGCAATAAAAAAAGGAGCAAACTATTGGTAGGCACAAGCACATGACTGAATCTCAAATGCATTTTACTGAAAGAAAGAGCCGGTCTCAAAAGTTTGCATACTCAGTGACTCAATTTATTTTATTTTACTTTTTTTAAGATTTTATTTATTTATTCATGAGAGACACAGAGAGAGAGAGGCAGAGACACAGGCAGAGGGAGAAGCAGGCTCCATGTAGGGAGCCCAACGTGGGACTCCATCCCGGGTCTCCAGGATCAGGCCCTGGACTGAAGGTGGCGCTAAACCGCTGAGCCACCCAGGCTGCCCTAGTGACTCAATTTAGATGACATTTTCAAAAACCAAAAACTACGGTGATAGGGAATAGATCAGTGGTTCCCAGGAGTCAGGAGGCAGAGAGAATGTAATTGTAGCACAAGCCTGTTTTCTGAGGGTGTTGAAATGGTTCTATGAAATGGTCACTATGCTGGTGGTTACACTAATCTACACAGGTTAAAGTTTGTTGTATTGTACACCAAAAAGGTCTAACTTTATTGTGTGACAATAAAAAAGTAACATTTAAAAAATTGTGCATGATAATTTGACAAAGGGGAAAATAAATTAAAAGTCTGTTTATTTAATTAAAAGCTACTGTTGCTGGGTACCACACATGTGGTGCTTCCAGAGTACGTTGTTATATCTGTGATTTATTCTAGATTAATTTTCATGCCACACAGGCTATGCCACATCTGTCTGATGATCTACTAAGCTGTTAAAACTCAGCAAGTACACAGGTTCCTCTATGAAACTTCACAAGAATCTCCTATCTCTCAGGTAAATTTGCCCAACTCTTTCTTTTGGTCACCTCTTTGCCCTATGAGTACTTTTATTATAACATCCATAGCAATATTTCTCTATTAACCTATAAATCCTATGAAGGAAGGAACAATTCATTTTTTTCAGCATCATTTCCCAGAAAAGAGGCTGGCATACACCAAACACAGAATAAAATGTTTGTTGAATGAATGAAGTATCTAAAGCTGCACAATATTTAAGTTGCAGCCTACTAGGCAGTATTTCATCTCTTCTATGTGGCGCTTGCAATCTACAGTATTCTTTTTATTCAGACTAAAAAACAAAAGGTAATAATAATAATCACCTTGATGAATATTAAAATATTGGCTGTTGGTATAAAGCAACTCCTCTACATTTTGTTATACATGTGTGAAATTCATGTAAGTCCTGTGCTGCAATACTGCACTTTCACAAAATCCTTTTCTAATGTCTTGGATACCAATGAGCATTCAAGAGAAACTTTAAACAGGTCAGCATGGTATCAGAACCACCATCTCGTTATTCTGACATGGAGACTATGGAGACGTTTACTTTGTAAGCATGTAGAATGTGTTATGTTTACTACAATGTGTGTGAAGTTTGAAATATTCTTACTATGTAACATGTAGGGGAAAATGCAGTCTGGACATGAATGGACATCAGGAAGTCACAATGCTTCCAAGAATATATACTGATATGTAGCTTACATCAATTGCCACTAATTGTCTTTTCTCCTAATGAGAATTGAAAGTTAGAGAAAAAATAAGTGGTGTTAAGTTTTGGAATCAAAATCTGTGATTTAATAATAGAAGTTAATCTACACTAGAACAAGAGCTCATCGAGCATCCAGAGAAGCCCCTCAACTATATGAGGGTGGGTGGGTTTGTGTAAACATTCTAAATGTGACAGACCCCTCTGACATTGAACATCACCAAATCCATAAAGGTGGAAATTCATGTTCATGATATGATTTCCTGGATCTACTGTGGACCTGTGTAAGGGCCTTATCTCTCCCAGAATCAGGTAAAACACTGCCTGTTTCCAAACACTTAAAACACGTTCTCATCTGTGAAAGAGAAAATGATGGATACAGAGAGAAAGAAAGAAAGAAGCAATTAAAAGAAGGATTGGAGCAGAACAAAAGAGCAAGAGTCCCTGATACGTTTAAGAAGACTTTATTGAAAGAAGGCCCTGGGGAAGTACACCAAACTGCAGCAAGTAAATTAACAAGAAAGTGACAGTGCATTACAACAGAACAGAAAGAATCTCCATTGTCCTGGCATTAAGATAATATGCAGAGCAGGGATCCCTGGGCCATGGTCACGCAAGACTACCTGGAGCTGAGGACTACTCTGCTCCTGTTCATAACATGAGTATAAAGACAACAAGATATGAAAATACTTCTTGACAGCTCTGTTCTGCTCTATGAGACTGTGGCAAACAGAGCTGGATGATTTCCAAAATGTTAACCAGACCATTTCTAAGGACGTCCCCATACAGATATTTCAGAGCCCCAAATGTGATTTCTAGTTCTGTGTCCACTCTTAGAAGTGCAAAGAGGATAGATGATCCCACGGGTAATTAAACAAAGGCTTGTTATTGCAAAGATTAACTTGACTCTAGCGATCAAACTTAGAACTTTTTCCCTCTATTTTCACTAACCTGCATTACGTGAATTATCTCTCACTGGCATCTGGTTTATTTGTATACCACCCTGCTACAGAGTTCTTTATAGGTGTCTTTATAGGTATAATAGGACAATGCTTTGCACATGATAAGTGCTCAAATATTTGTTTGAATGAATGAATGGATTTGGTCTTACGATCATGTGCCATGGAAGACAAACCAAGTGGAGCCAACTCAGAAAGAACACACAAAACTGCAAAATACCAATGAAGGACATGTCTTTGAGGTCATTTACATTAACTTCCTCAGATGTGGAATAAAAGCTCAGACAGGATTAGTTTTCTGTCCAGCAGCCCAGAACTACTGAATGATAAAAACCAAGACTTGAATATTGACTCTTTCTCCTTCCAAACCTACAGTTAAACTCTCATACTTTGAAGACCTTGTACAGTGTGTCACAGCTTTGCTGCTTTTCTAGCAGGAGAGAACTCCAACAATTCAAATTAAAGGTATTTCCTGTCCTAGTCAGCACGTAGCCAGATGACTGCCTAAAATGAAAGGAATTTTGTTCTCTAAAGAGGAGTTGGTAGAGGCCGTCCTAAGTATAGACTTTCATTCTTTAGAATGAAAAAGCGGACAGAAAAAAGAAAGGCAAAATTTCTTGCACTTGCCTTTCTGTTCTGAATAATCCCTCAAATACTTCTCAGAGATATCTCAGGGTAGGAAAATAGTTGCTAACATTGAAATGCCAACACACTTTCTGATAAATAAGTGCATCTTTACCTTAAGCTCACCTTCTGTATGTTGTCCATGCATTCATCCTTCTAGTAGCCCAAGCCTGGGGCTCTGCCCAAACTTCATCCTCCCTTACAACTTCTTGGAAGTCACTTGTCATAATAACTTGAAGAATCCTAAAAGTTCAATGACAGTAGCCTAATTTTTCTTCCATCTGGGAAAACTAGAGCCAGAAAAGATTTTTGCTCTGTCTAACCTTATCTCACAAATTATCATTTCAGTAAGAAGTGACACCTTTGGCAGATGTTCCCTTCATTAATGTGCTGGAAATTTCATTAACAGGCTGAAAAAAACACACTGGAGAAATAAAAACCTGTGGCTAAAAGGAAATTTCAACTCAAAGGAGTATGATTCATGACTATGTCTGAGGAATTAACCCAATAGTAAAAGAGGGGAATGAGACACCTTGACTATAATGACAACCCTGTACCTTGGAAGGTAATAAATGAAACAGAGTAGGAGAGAAAACACAGTATAAATAAGCAAATAAACTATCCTGAAGGAGCAGGAGCCAACTGTGGTACATAGAATGCTACTTCACACTCCAGGGAAACTTTAAGAGTAAAAACAGTATGTATGTTATAAAGTACAGCTCAGGTATGCCTTCAAACTTAAACCCCATTCCAACAACTCCATTACAGTTTCCTTCTGTTATCATGAAAAAAGACAAATGTGGCCAGTAAATACTGAAACTAAAATTTCTACATCACTTAAAATATCCTCAAACCAAGGCACTGTCAATCTCTTACAATAAAACAACCTTGTGAAAAGGAAAAAAGAAAGAAAGAAAAAAGAAAAAGAAAAAAATGAATTCATTTTATTGATGAATGTTATCTATCCAACATCAGCTATTAATTGACCACCTACTAAATACAAGGTTCTTGCCTATTGGTACCTGAAAATTGAGTGCTTTATATGAATGCCAATAGATTCTATTATGGATTGATGAAATAAGATTCATAATTTGTTTTCCTGTAGACTATAATTCAGTGTGTATCCACAGCTAATATTCCAGCAGCAAGGATTCAGCTACTTTTAGAAAGGATTGAGTAGCATTTAATTGACAGGCTAAGTGATAGAGCTGGGAAGCTCCAAGGGACATGATTTTCCCCTGAAGAATTCTTGAAAAATCATAAATAATCTATATGGTCTGGAGGAAAAGTTACAGGAAATAGTAAATTTATCATGTAGTAAGACTTTAATTTGAGTGGCTTCTATGAGCAAGGTCACATTTATTCATTTGATGTTTTCTAGAGACACAACAGTTTATTGAATAGTTTAAAAGGATAATTTTATGCATGCAACCTATTAACAGAGCTAGTCTGGGCATTCTAAGTAAATGTAGTAGAGGTCTTCAGTGGTCTTTGATGGGGATTCTAGGAATTTAAGGGTTTAGCTAGTCCGCCAGGTAAGCCTTCCAAGAATTGATTTCTATATATGCTTGGCAAAGGATTCATCAGAGGGGAAAATTTTCAAAGAGAGTACCACAATGATCTCAGGTGCCATCTGAGCCACTCCAGGTGTCCACTGTTAATAAGCCTTGGGAATGGAGCTACAATTAGAAAAGGACAGTCCTCAAGCAGCAATTTCTATGGAGACATTGGGAATACTGTGATTATAGTCGCCTTGCTAGTGCAGTGTATTCCTGAGAGGTCATCTTAAGTGTGTTAAGAGATGAAGCATAAATTTAGGCACAGAAATGTTTACTAGAGATCAAGAAATTCAGTCCTATGCATTTAATTTATCTGTAGATGTTTGTTTTGTGTTTCACTCTCCTGCAATTATAGAAAGGATGTGAACACGTTCAGAAAGAATTCACATGTCCTTTCTGGTTTTCCTCAGTCTCCGCTTCTTCCTATTGCCTTATAGCTAGTTTGGTGCCTTCATTTCTGTTACCTACTAGTCCCTACTAGTCCACTTCAATCTTTTAGGAATCAGTGACATTTAGTTCAGACAAATTACAGAATGACACAGGTTTTAATGGATAAAGCGAGCAATCAGAAGAAATCTTTGACCACCACTCTCCCAAACTTCGTTTCCTGACTCTCCATATTTATATGTACAAGCTTGAACTCTGCTTATACTCCTCCCACCCCCACAGGCCCAACATATACCCATTTCTCCAGCTGCAGTCACGATGTCCCTCAACATTACACCAACACCAACACTATGCCAACCATCCCAGTGCTTGTATTGCTGTGGTTCTCCTGAGTGGGCAGTGAAAAAAAAATCTCTTTTTCCCTTACACCAGATAGAAACAAATAGTAACTTTTCAATAAAATTTACTAAGAAATTAAGTGCTAAAATAAGATCCAAAACAGTAAATACGGTGGCAACAAAGAGCAAATTCTCTACCCTAAAATATGACCTTATTAAATAATTCGTTCATTCTATATCCTTTGTTAAACAATAATCCTTAGTCAGCACTGTGTGTTATCCTGGGCATTTTTAGAATAGTTGAGGAAGAAGACATGTAAATAATCTTGCTTGTAAATAATAATGTCATGTGCAAGAGAAGACCACAGTAGCTTAAAGATAGTATGTCTTGACTGCCCAAGCTTAGTCCCTATACCCACCATTTCTACCTCAGCCTTGACTCTGAAGAATCCACTCCAAAGCTCTTTCACTTCCCACTCCCTACCTCCTGCAGAGGCTGAGCCTATTATAATTAGGTTCCCCTGTAAAGGGAAAAGAAAAGAAGCACTCTACTTCTTATGAGCTTAGGAACAAAGGAATAAACATTCAGAAATCATCTGGTTTCCCACCACATCAAGTCATTCTGAGGACAAAGCGTTTTATCTCATGGTAGTTTCTAAGAAAAGTTGTGGGAAACCAAAGTGCACTCTAAGTTTCTGAAAGTTTATATTCTTTCATTTATTTGGTAGCATCTCACCAACTTTATGCCTGGCATTTTTCTAGGCACTGGAGAGACAACATAAAAGACAATTCTCAGCGCTTCAGATTCTTACAATTCAATATCCCAAACCAGCAAGCTGACAAATGTTATAATCATTTAGTTTCTAAAAGAACTCAAAAGAGGGGTATGTGACCCACACTGGAGGAAAATAAATGGGTTATTGTAAGAGTGGCATCTGATTTCAGTCTTAAAGAATGATTCAGAGTAACAAGATACAGATAGAATAAGTGTGTTCTAGAACAGAATATCCCATGGTACCAATGTCAGAAATAGAGTACAAGGCTAATAGTCAGGGGTATAGGATGGCACCTGTAACTTTTGGGGAATGCCAAGTTAAGCAGTGAGTGTTAAAAGCAGTTTAACATACCATTAAATATCTGAATATCGAACAATCAGCCCCCACATGTTAACCGTTTCAAGATAAATGGCGGCTCTGAAACCTAAACCTTAGCAGATTTTAGCTGGTAAAGAATCATCCAAGGAGCTGCATCTAACTAAAAACAAAAACAACAAACAAACAAAACAACCTTTAACCCTCATTTTGGGCTTGAAGCACCTACCAATCAGAGACACTGCTATTTCTGTTAGCAAAAGGTGTGTAAAATATCTTTTTAAATGTATCTCTCTTACATAAGATTGTTTATAATGAGAGAGATTTTAAGGGGCTATTTCTAAAGCTTAAAAATATTGATGTGATACTGGCTATGGCCAGGATGGCTTGACCAAATGAAAAGCCTTTTCTTTGATTTCTGTGTATGATTTCACCTAAGAATCAAAACAGGGCAGGGGGGAGACCCCAAAACTGTGTATCTGATAGAATCCAGCTAACCAGACAACTGGTTCTGCCAGCAATGCTTGTAGCAGATGATCTGATTATAATGCAAGGCATTGATCTAATAAAAATAACCCTGTGTCCAAAATGAATGAAGCAAACATTAATAACAATAAGGATAAATAGTGAGAGTGATTCTCATAAAATCTCCAGGGGAAATCTTCAGTGAGATGGCTAAGTCTGCCCATCATTGAGCACGTGGTTTTGAATGCCCATCATTTTCTGGGTACTTTTGTGTAAAAAAGATGTAGCAGTCATAGATCTTGCCTCAAGGAGCTTGCAGGCTAAAATGGAAAATATTTATAATTTAAATATATAATAGATGGTGGTAGGTGCTACAGGGCAGTACATATAAACTACTATGGGTATTGTGAGGAACAAAAGAGTATTTCCAGCTGAGAAATCTAAAAAGATTCTTTCATGGAAGTGCCTCTGCTGTGTTCTAGACTTGGGTATCCAACTGGTTTCTGATCATTTCTACTTATAAAGCTCCGGTACTCTCCAAGAAAAATCTAACATTTTTTCCCCAAAATGCATTCATCCTTTAAAACTCTACAGCTAAATAAATAAATAAATAAATAAATAAATAAATAAATAAAAATAAATAAATAAAACTCTACAGCTAAATGACACTTCATCCAATCAATGAAGCTAGTGTTCTGGGAATCATATTGGACCTCCCTCTTTCTCACACGTCACTGCCATATTTCATCACGTAGTCCTGGACTACCATGTGCTTCATTGATGTAAAAGGGGTGCTAAAGTCCTCTACTATTATTGTACTATTATCGATTAGTTCCTTTTGGAGTCAGCCCTCTCTTTTCACATTCCCAATATTGTAGTTATATTCTAATAATTGCTTGTATAGATACCTGCATGGTGTCCAAATTTATTTTGTAATTTAATTACATCATTGCTCTGCTTAAAATCGTTCAATAACTATTTGTAGCTTTCAAGATAAAGTTCAAATTCCTCAGGTCTTTCATAGTCTAAGATTTCATAGAATGCTTGTTCATAGTCTAAGATTTTATAGAATGCTTGTTACACAGTAGATATTCAATAAGTATTTTTGGAATTAATGATGGGCTAACTGGATTTTAGATAGATTTGTCACATTTGAACTATATTTAGAAATAAGAGGGCATTTTAGACATGCTGATAAAGGGAATTTTAACTAGAGGGATGTGCTCAGGATCCCTGACCTTGGGAACTAATTGAAAGAACTTGGGACTCTAAGTCCATGGAGGCTTCCTGTCCTCAATAACCTATTTCATATAAGAGCAGGAGAATAGCTTCAGAAATATCACTGTACTCTCTCCAAAGAGAGACAGTTTGAAGATTGAGGTGTCAAGCCACTTATAGTCAGGTGGAAAAATAATGGTAGAGGCACTTGTTTAATCCACATAGTCCTACTTGCTTAAAGAGAGAGAAAGAGAAGGAGGGAGGAAAGGAAAAAAAAAACATTATTTTTCTTTTTAAAGATTGGTTTATTTATCTTAGAGAGAGAAGGAAAGCAAGCAGGGGAAGGGGCAGAGGGAGAGAATCCTCAAACAGACACCCAGGTGAGCACCAATGAGAGGCTGGATCCCAGGACCCTGAGATCATGACCTGAGCCAAAATCAAGAGTCGGATGCTTAATCACCTGAGCCACTTAGGCACCCCCACACTATTTTTCATTAGACTTCCTGCTTTTCAAATTCCTGACACATTCCAAAAAATAGACTGAAACTTTGTTCAGCCTAATGCTAAAATTTAGTAAAATTCTATTTTATTTTTCATGAAAAACCATCACAGAAAAATAAAATTTAAAAAAAAATCTTATCTTACATTTATATACAAAGATACAATTAAAAATGACCTTTTAAATAATCTGAAAATATCTTGGATTCATGCACTTGCATGAATATGACGATGAATATGATGAATTAAAAAACAGGCAAGTGTTTTTATTTGGAGAATCTGTTTTGTTTTTTTATTTGATTTGTTTGTTTTTTAGATAAAAAAGATATTTGCTATGTCTTTTATATAGATTTGTGTCTCCCAAATTTCCAGAGTGTTAACTTGAACTGTTAGGAGTTAATTCTTTAAACCAACCAGTTTTATACTTTGCTATTTGAAGTCAGGCAGTGGTGCACTGGGAAATAATCTAGGGGGAACGCCAGGTCCATCTGCTACCACCCCTCCTTGGCTAGAAAGGCTGTAGTCTTGATCATTTTGGATACTGAGACTATGCAAAATACTTCATCTCTAGAAAAATTTCACTGCACAAAACAAAAAAGTGTTTGAAAAATCACTGCTACACAAATCAATTTCCCCTAGTTTTTCCTCTTTTCTCAAAAGTTCAAGACAGAGGAAAGGACATCTCTAATATGAACATACACATAATACTACAACATCATGAAAATAATGGTAAGTTATCTCTCTTTGTTAGTTGTACATTTGAATCTTTTCACTTCCATCACTTCTAGAGTAGACTCCAGAAACTATTGCCCATCCTATAGATACTCTGAGGGCCTTTCAAATGACTTTACTCATGGTGATCAGAAAATAGAGCTTTCCCCAAGAGAACAGTTGTCTTCCAATAAATATGTACACTAAAATTACAAAGATGTCTTTTCTACCAGGGACATTTACTTACTTATCTAACGCAATGTGTCAGCAGACACTAAAAAAAGTGACATATTTTGTAGTTAAGTTTTGGATATACTAATGTTGTGGTTGTTGTAATTGATGTTATTGCCTGCCTTTTTCACCTTTGCCCCTTTCATTCTTGTCAAAATAATACAGTTTCACATTTACACAATCATGTTGTCCTGCGAAGCTCATAATGAAAAACAGCAGTCTTCTGATATGACCCTTGACTCCTTTCAAGAAAGATCCAGCTCACTGGTGCAAACAGGCTCTTCTGCTGGTATTCACCTTACCTTTTCTAAGTAATGTACTCATTTCTTGATTTTTATTAATTGCAGAAATCATTGTAACTCCCATTATAAAATAAAAATATGTCATTCTTTTACATGCCATATACCCAATATAGTTAGATGACAGCTTTTAGAGTGATCAACAGCCAACGTTTATATCAAGATTATCATAAAGTATTATTCACAGGAATGCCAAGTGATTATAAACGTCTACCTAAATAATTTTGTCCTATGGGCTATCAGATACCATTAGCCTCTGTCTTGATCTTTTTTTTTTTAATTTTTTTTTATTTATTTGTTCATGAGAGACAGAGAGAGAGAGAGAGGCAGAGACACAGGAAGAGGGAGAATCAGGCTCCATGCAGGGAGCTGGATGCAGGACTGGATCCCAGAACTCCAGGATCATACCCTGGGCAGGAGGCAGGTGCTAAATTGCTGAGCCACCCAGGGATCCCCTTGACCTCTTTTTTGTAACCAAATGTTCCATTATATCAAGCTATTTGTTGTGTCTCCTTTCTCCTATTGGAAAGCTTTTCCCAGAACTTTGTATATACCTGTTTCCTAGGTCTCCTAGGAGCTGCCTTCCAGAGACTGCTCTTTAACTCTCTCCTGAGATAGTGCCCCTATTTCTCAGACATCATACTTCCTTTCTGTACTCTTAGTTTACTTGTAAGTTTCGCTGAAGCATTCCTAAGAAAAGATGCATAAAAACTAAATTTTTTGTGACCTTACATGAATATGACATCAGTTTATGCTTCTACCTGGTTGATGGTTTTTTGAGTATGGAATCCTAGATTGAATATAGTTTTTCCTCAGAATCTTGAAGATATGTTGTCTTTATCATCTGTTCTTTTTGTAAATCTAAGTTTACAAAAGTTATTGAATTTGATAAGTTATTAAATTTGAGGGGGTAAATCTTCTAGGACTATTGCTTTTGTCTTCTATTTTCTCCAGCACTGTTCCTTGGGTTTAGGCTCTCAGTGATTTCTTCATTTTCATCTTGCAATATTTCCACTGATTTTTTTAAACATTTGTTATTTTTAACTTCCAGGAGCTATTTTGTTTTTCCTTTGCATGTGCTTTTCTGTGTCTCTTTGTTGTCTTTCTTTGTTTTAATGCACGCAATAGTTTCTTCTATCTCTCTTAGGATACCCATTATAGCAAAAATTTTAACTGGTGAGGTTGAGGGTGTCCTGAAGAGGAGCAGAACATTTTCTTAAAAAAAAAAATTTAAATAGCTGTATGTGGAGATATTTTCCCCAGCAGTGTTTAGATTTTCCAGAAAAGTAAATCCCTTTCTTGCCTGAGGATTCATTGCCTGGCTTCCTGTTACACACAGACTGGGGAAAGCAGACTTTCCAACTAATATCCCTGCCCAGCTCTCAAGCTTGCATCTAGTGGAGGTGGGGGAAGACCCTTGACTGCTGGAGATGTGGGCTCCGCACTGCTCAATATTGTGACTTTATCCCAGTGCCATGTTTGTTTTCTTCTTGTGCCTCATCCTTACCCTTCACCATTTGTTCTATTTGTCTACATATTTTGTTATGCACTTCAGTTTCCAGCTTTATCATGCTGCCTTCAATCTTCCTTCTGTTTCATATCTTCCAAAAATTTGTAGATATTATTGTTTTTCCCTATTTCCTATCTTCTCTTTGTTCTTATGGAGAAATACAGGTATAGTTATAGGTGATATAGATACAGATGTAGATATAATAATTTAAGTTACCTCTTAGAAGAAAGAAGAGATCAATGTGTATAGTCTTCCTATAACCTGAAGTTCCTTGGCTGTGTTTCAAGTTCAAGAAAAATATTTCCTAAGTCTTAATAGACTACTATATCTCTTCTAACTCAATTTCATGACTGTTCTAACTCAATAAAACACCTGAAGAAAATTTTCCTGACAGATATTTCCCCTTTTATTCTACTGAGAACAAAATTTATTTTCACTGCCTATTTTTAGAGTTATTGAACTCTATTTCACTATAATATTAAAAATTAAAAATTCCCCTTTTAATACACATAGCAGATACATCACTTTAAATGGGGAAAGGGATATAGCAATATACAACAATCAACCAGATATCATCTGTCTTGGTGAGTGTTCCTGAAACAATACCAACTGGGGGCTTGGGGACTCCACTTTTTATGAGACTTTCTTTGGACAGCAAAATGTTCCCTAAATTAGTGAAGTTTATAATCTGATTGGTATAATTAAATCATAAAGCATAAATGTGACCTTAGAATCTCTTTCTGTGTTTGGAGTATATGAATGTGATAGGCTTTAAGTTATTACTTATGCCTCAATAGCTTAACCCTTATATATTTATACCCAGCTTGCCCTATTAATAGAGAGCACCTAATAGACATCTTTTCAGGAGAGTCTGAGGCAATAGGGTACACACACAGTCCATGTTGCTTATATTATCTCTACCAAAGCCCCCTGGGAAGTGTTGGTCCTTTCTTAAACCACACAAGGAAGTACCCACCTTCTTGGGAACCAACAAGCTACCTGAACAAATCCATTTCCCTCTACTTTGTTATCAGTATGCACCTCACCCTGCCTGGAATGTTAAGAAGCAACAAGACTTTTCTCTTTGGGTAAGGGTCATTCTCTTCTTTCTCCATTGTGTTTATTAAGTATGGTGTGTAGCATTAAACTTATTTTATTCATTGTATCAGTGAGTGTTCAGTTAGGAAAATAGCAACCAAAACAGCCATCTTAGTAACAACATCATAATATAGGGAACCATTTAAATAACTATTAAAGGACTAAAAAGGGGACATTGAGGTAACATGGAAATAATAACTAGAGGAATCTTCTAGAGCTAGGGGAAAAAATCAGATAGAGGTTACTTGGATTTAGAAACCTGAAGAAGTCCCATTGAGCTGGGACTCAGATCTCTGAAGAGGAAACACATCACCATTGGTTTTGATACTCTTGGGTGGTTTGACAGTGGAGGGATAGGGGACAGGAAACCCTGAAAATTGGAACCAACTGCTGTTCCTGGAGTCAAAAGTTATAAGACAGAGTGGGAAATGATGGTGTAATGTGGACAGGAATAGAAGTCAACAAAAAGAAGTTCATTCTCCTGTCTCTTGTCTTCCAGTCTTCTTTTGGTCTTCCCATTAATACAGCCCAATAGGAAGCAAGCTGGCCTGAGAGAAATATGGTCTACAGAGTCTCAGCATTACAAAGCAGGTATAGAAAGGTAAACTTCCAGCAAAGAGGCCAGAGCTTAATAACCATTACATCTAAACCTTATGTAAAAACTCACCACTTGAGCAGAAAGAGAATTGACTTCTAGTACAACATTAAAACTGGACAAGTGGTTCTTAATTAGGTTAATATATAATTCCACTCTTACATTGAATGTTACTAATGCTAATAATTTAAGAATGTATATCTATTTGTCTCTGTGGTTTGTGGCACAAAGCTCCTAAAATTCTTATAATTTCCCAAGTGGTAAGAGCACCAACAGCATCTTTTGGTCTACTATTTGGTCTTTGACCCTGGTTTCTGATGCTGAGCTCTTAAATCTGTTGGAATTTCTGGGGTAATGGAAATATCTTTTGTCCAAACGAAGAGACTCTGGATGGGTTCTTGTATGGCACCTGGATGGGGACTGGTCACCAGAAAGATCAAGCTGTGATTGGAAGCTTGAAGTTTTCAGTTCCATCCCCTCCCCATTCCCAGCAAAGAGGGAAGGGCTAAAAATGTAATTAATGATTACTCATACCTACATAATGAAGCCTTCATAAAATCCTAATAGTATGGGGTTCAGAAAACTTCCATATTGGTGAACACATCCATGTACCTGGAAGGTCACACATCCCAAATCCACAGGGGATGGAAATTCCTATGCTCCAGATCCTCCTGGACCTCACTCAATGTATTTCTTCATCTGTGTGCTTTATCATAGCTTTTAATAAACTGATAAATGTGTTTCTCTAAATTATGTGAGAAGCTCTAGCAAATTAATCTAACCTGAGGAGGAGAAGACGAGGTCATGGAGACCTCAGATTTATAGTCAATCAGTAAGAAGCACAGGTGACAACCTGGACTTGCTACTTGCACCTGAAGTTGCAAGGGATGGGGGTGGGGAGGCAGTCTTGTGGGACCAGCCCTTAACCTGTGGGATCTGATGCCATCTCCAAGTAGACAGCACAGAATTGACTTAAATTTTAGGATACCAAGTTGGTATTGATGAAGGATAGTTGGAAGCCAGGCAGGCAGGAACAAGCCCGCCTCACCCCCCACGCACACACCCTAAGAGGAAACCACCCTTAAAAGGATTCTACACCACTGGGGAAGGAGCCCTCCAGCCTTTTCCATGTGATAGACAGGTGACAAAAACCTGATTGGATGATAGGTACAGGAAGGTAATCAGATTAAAACAGCCTGTTAATGGGCAGCCCTCACTGGGCTCCCTTCATGGAGCCTGCTTCTCCATCTGCTTGTGTCTCTGCCTCTCTCTTTCTCTGTCTTTCATGAATAAATAAGTAAAATCTTTGGGGAAAAAAAAAATAGCCTGTTAACAAGCCCATAAAAACCCCTAGACTTAGAAAGTCTAGTGGCAACCCTCTTGGGTCCCTTCCTTCCTTGGGAACTTTGTACTATCACTTTGCTGTATCCTCACTCAATAAACCTTGCTTTGCTGCCCACCACTGTTTGGTCTACCTCTTCATTTTTTTAAAGCCGCATAACCAAGAACCACAGGCATTGATGGAGAAAAAAAATCCTTTAAGAGTGTCACAGAGAATTGTTTCCTGGGGGAAAATCCCACATATTTGGTGACCAGAAGTGTCAGAAGTGAAAATAAAGGAGACATCCAGCAGGAAAGACTGGGTGTTTTTAAATTCAATTATAAACACTACACTCATGCCCACTCCCACCCACCCCAATTTAGGAAACACATTCTCTTTTACTCACTAACAAAACAAACATCCAAGATACTGCTACAAATGGTTTCAATGGCTACATTATCAGATTTATAAGTGAACAATGATTATGGTCTCCTCCATTTCTTTTTTAGGTTATCAGAGCCAGAGCTCTAGCTCATTGAGCCAGAGTTCATTGAGTTCTACAGATTTGTTGCTATACAGGAGGAAAAATAATTTTCCTTTTACCTTTCTAGGTTCTTGCTGAGACACTCTCTCTAATAAAAGACAGATTAACCAAAGAAAAACAGAAGTTTAATCATAGGTATACTTTCTGTACATATGAGAGAGACCAAGGGAAACTATGTAGCTCTCCAAAATGTCCCAAGCCATCACTTTAAGCATGATTTCCAGTGAAAGACAAAAGACAGCAGGGGGAAAGGGAAGTTCAGTTGTGGGAGGTTAACCTACCAGAAAGGCACAATAAACAAGGGAAAGGTCGTTATGCAGATTTAAATTACTCTCTTCTCCACTGATAGATTTCTAGAGATTTGGTCATCTTCTTCCTGGTAAAGAGAGGGAGACACCTTTACAAATGGAGATTTCCTTTATACATATGAATGTCTCTTAAAACAGGGTTAACTTCTACTCCGTTTTCAGAGCTCCTCTTGTGTCTGCTGTTTCTTATAATCAGCCTAAAATAATCCTTATGTCAAAGAAGCATATGTCAGGGGGACAAATTCTGCTCCTTCATTGCCAACTTCCTTCACTCTGGACCATTGTTTCCTCCAGCACAGATATACTCAAAGCACTACCTGATGTGTTTAAAGAGAAAATTTTCATTTCTTTCAGAGAGCTCAAAGCAAAACCACCCTCCTTAATGCTTCGATTGGCTCAAGTCTTTCCTATTCGTGTAGAACTTTGCATTTGTCTACCAATATCCACTTTCTCCTGCCTTACTAACAGAATCCCAATTTTGTTCAAGATGGTAATGTGTCTGGGTAAAAAATACATTGCTTGCCTTTTTTTTTTTTTTTCCAACTAGTGATGGGTGAGTGTTCAAAGGGAGCAGAATACCACCCCAAAATATGTTCCCTTTGGCATAAAGATTATTTAAAGCTGATTATTTTTAAGAGACTCTAGACAGGAAAAGCTCTCAAAAACTGAAAAGAAATTACCCTTTTGTAAAAGACATTTACATTTACAAAGGAAAGCTCCATTTCTAAGGGTGTCCTCCTTTCTGTACTAGGTAGAGACAATTTAAGAAAAGCTAGAGACAGCTGGAGGTGTCTGATAAGTCTGATAAGGTACATGGATGTGTTCACCTATATGGAAGCTCTTTGAATCTCATCAGGATTTTATGAAGGCTTCATTATGTAGGCATGAGCAATCATTAATTCCATCTGTCTCCAGTTAGAGACATATGACTCTTAATTTCTAGAAACTGTTATCAATGGAAAAAGCAATGACTTAAAACTGCATAACGACCTTACCCTTGTTTACTGTGCTTTTCCTGGCAACCTTCCATAACTGGCCTCCACCCTACCTTTTCTGACTGTTGTGCCCACGATTGCGAATCCGAGAAACCACCAAGGAGCCAACCCCGATGCAAACACACGCGGGTTTATTTACAAGCTCGAGCTGGGTCCAAGTGTACCCACACAGCGGAGCAGGGACTTGGACCCCGAGGTGGGTTTCAGCTTAGTTTTAAGGGCTGGTCTAGGGGACCTCCAGAAGGGGGTGCAGGAATTTCTCAAGTTCTGTTTACATTCTGTTATGGGGCTTTCAAGGGCATTGAGCTCTGTTCTCATTCTAATATGGGGCTTCCTGCCCTTGGCTTGGGCTCTGTTTTTATTCTAATATGGGGCTTTCTAGGGTGTTAAGCTGTAAGCTGTTTTTTCCTGTAACTGAAGTAAGGTAAAGTTCAGCTCTTATTCACAGGGGCCTGAGATGGCTGCACTTTTGCTAACGCTGAACTTAAGGTGGAATGGCCTTAATTTTCTTGGCCTCCACAAAAGGAAATTTCCTTCTAGGAAATTTATTTTTCCTTCCCCACAGTGTCACAGTTCAAGCCAATGAGATAAAAGCAGAAATCTGCTTTCTTGTGTTTTTCCAACAGGAGCTTTCTTAACTTTTCTCTTTGTGAGGTTGCATTCTGAAGCACAAATGGGAAACTGGAGGTAGAACAGCCATTTTTCAATGGCGAAATGATTGTGAAAAAGAAAATAGCATAGAAGGAATGAAGTGGGAACAAAGAAAGCATCTCTGCCCTGGTCTGCATATTCTAGATGTCTTGTGAAAGAAAAATTGTCTTTTTTACTTCTTTCATAGGAAGCTTAAACTTTCATAATTAATGTACTATTAAAAATATTGTAGCAATATCATTGTTTTTTATTAACCACTTTCAATAGAATTTGTATTGAAAAGCACTATCCTGAGCAGTATCAGTGATACAGGATAGAGAATAAGAGCGAATATGCTGACTTTAAGTACCATAAAATATAGTGGAAGAGACAGACATACAAAAACTTGGTTAAGATTAAATGTTTTTCCTGAGGCACCACTCTGGAAAACAGTACAGAGCTTCCTCCAAAAGTTGAAAATGGAGCTATCCTATGACCCAGCAATTGCACTATTGGGTGTTTACCCCAAAGATCAAATGTAGTGATCCAAAGGGGCACCTGAACCCCAATGTTCAAAGCAATGTCCACAATAGCCAAACTGTGGAAAGAGCCCAGATGTCCATCGACAGATGAATGGATAAAGATGGTATATATACACAATGGAATACTACTCAGTATTCCTCATTAAAAAAAAAAAAAGAAATCTTGCCATTTGCAATGACATAGATTGAACTAGAGGATAGTATGCCAAATGAAATAAGTTAGTCAAAGAAAGACAACTATCATATGATCTCATTCATGTGGAATCTGTGAAACAAAACAAAGGATTATAGGGGAAGAGAGCACAAAAATAAAACAAGATGAAATCAGAGAGGGAGACAAACCATAAGAGACTCATAATGATAGGAAACAAAGTGAGAGTGGCTGGAGAGGAGAGAGGTAGGGAAATGGGGTAACTGGGTGATGGACGTTAAGGAGGGCATGTGATATAATAAGCAGTGGGTATCATATACAACTGATGAATCACTGACCTCTACCTCTGAAACCAATAATACATTATATGTTAATTACTAGAAGTTAAATTCAAAAAAAAATTTTTTTAAAGAGGTGTTCTCCTTTTCTCTTTGCTCCTCCTCGCAACTCTCTCTCTCTCCCTCTCCTCCCATTTATTTATTTATAAATAAATAAATGCATCTTTAAAAAATCAAAAATTAAAGGTCTTTCAGTGGCCTTTATTAACAAAATAGCCACATCCTTTTGGTAGGTTTGGCTCCTAGAGATTCTGAGTAATCATAGGCTATACTAAGTCCCAGATTCCTAGGAGGTTTTAATGATGCCATGATGTCTACCAAACTTGGAGAGAGGTGGAAATTTCTCTTGTGGCCAACCCTATTGCAGAAACATTCAAAAAATAAAATACTTAAAATGTCATTCCAATTTATCTAAGTTGACAGAGCACAAAACCATCACACCCAATTAATAAATAGATCTGGGATTCAGACCCAGAAAATCTGTCTCCAAATCTGTACTTTTAACTATACCACGTATTGCTTCTCACACAAACACCCCAAGGAGGGACTGTTGCTCTGACTTGGAGGTTAATATGACATCTAATTTTTCATGTGAACTCTCAGTATTCTGTGTTCGTCTGTTCATGAACATGACAGAGTTTGCAAATGGAAAAGCATTTATTCGGTTTTCGCTCCTAGGATATACTAAGTTCTCTCCCAGGTCCAACATGAGCATGAGATTAAATGAATGGCAAATCTACAAAAAAAACCAACTTATTGATGGGGAAAAGATGAAAGTAACAGGTTGTAAGATAAAAAAGAGTGCAAATTATCACCCTGGTAAATACATACTGAAATACAGGATTATAGAGGGCTGGTACTCTATAGAGGGCTCTAGCCTAATGCTAGAGACAAAAATATTAAACTCTGGTTGACTTCAAACAGTTGCTAGTTCATCATAATTTCTGGAGTATTTCCCAAACTTTGATTGAAGTCTCCCTCAACACAAAATGGAAATTAAATGTTTGCTATAGTCAAGATATAAGCTGTGGGGCATGGAAGAGAGAGTAATTTATCCCAAATGGGAGGTCAGCTTCAAGGAGAAAAAGGCATTTGAGTCCAGTCTTTGACTACTGGTAAGGTTTAACCAGGTAAGTTACGTGCAGCAAGGCAGTCCAAAAGACACAATGACACTGAGGCATTCTGTAAATTATTTAGATTTTCCATGTGCCATGCACTGTGCTAGGAATGAAATTCATATTGCAGAAAAGGCAAGACAGGTTCACAAAACAGATGATACTTTTAATGTATCTATAATGAAGGTAGGTAGTATGAAATAGAAGCAGATGAGTTTGGAAAGGTAGAATGAGAACAGATTATGGTTAATGGAATTTCTATTCAAAGTAAACATTTTCCCTTTTGTGGATGGAATTCAAAAGATACAAAGTGTAAAGATTTTTGAAAGTTCACAATAAGCAAAGTAACACTGTATAACAGAAGAAAATTGCCACAGCCCAGCTCTTTCTCTCTTTAGAAATGTATTTGAATGCAGGAATGCATTTATAATATAAACCATTTTTATTCCTTTCGAGATGATGAGGGAAGGGCTACATTTTATGAAATGTATGGAGTTTAAAATTCAATAAGCACAATGTTTACAATGTTACACATTCTTTCTTAGCCAAAAAGCAAGGCTATTCAAAGTGTTCTCTGCAAGATTGACTTATATATTATTTATTGGAAAACACATTGACTTCCTCTATTCCCAAACTTTAGTGATGCTTGAATACTATTCAACTCATTGTTTAATATTTCTGGAGCCTTTCTGTTTTGTTTTTCTAAGCATCTCATTTACTTATGGAATTTAACTTTTACAAAGTTACAGTAAATATTTCAAGTTGGCTGCATTCTGGACTGGGGGGCTGTATTTCAGCAGTCTATATGTCATGGTCCATACATATTGTTGCTCTTAGAACCCAGTACCAATTGTGTTCTGTAAGCCCTGCGCTGAGGTATGGCTCATAGAAGGAAATAACCAACAGTGTGTGACCAAAGGCATTGGGAGAAACACTTAGTAATTTCAATTTCTAGCTTAACTTGCCAGTCTCACTGATACAAAGAGAGCAGTCAGAGTTTCAGAAAAGAAGTATTGGCTAACATGTCTAATTTATTTCAACCCTTTTGGCCCAAAATTATAGAGGACAAAGATAAGGGAAGTATGTAGGGGTAGAGAAGTAGGAAGTTTTACATGCTTCTCACACGTCCTATAACAAATATGGTTCTATAAATTAGCTAAGATGTCATACCAGTGGGAAATTTCATCTTTAAAGCTATTCTTTTGAACAAAAACAGTATGTATAGTATGTAAGTATGCTATAGAGTAGGGTAACACATTTGTTTTATTAGAACATATTCCTTTATTCTACTTAGTGAAATAGTGGGGACTTTAGAAGAAGACAAATATCAGAGAAGTTTTGGTTGGGACACAGGAGATGGTAGGGGGATACATATGTCTAGAACATGGAGTCCTAACGAAAAGGGGCCAAACAGAGTCTGTGGAATTTTTTTTGAACCCTAGCAAGGCCAGAGAAATAAATGTGGAGGTAATGTTTCCTTATTTTTTCTAAAGTCTGATGGTCTAATGTAAATGACCCATTTATGTGACAAACCCTATGATGTCTACTTCCTGGTATCCATATCTTGTGTAAATTCCCTCCTTTTAAGTGTAGGAGACAACTGTGGCTTGCTTCTTAATCAATATAATAAAGGTAATAGGACATCAACTCTGTGAAAATATTTCATAAGATTGTAACCCATCCTACTAGGAAAATACACCTTCCTTTCTAGTTTTTAGGAAGCGAGTGGTCATGTTCAGAAGGCCCTATTGGCAAAGACTTGAAGTTGGCCTCAGGTGTCGGCAAGATACTGAGTCTCTCAATCCAGCTGCCCATAAGGAAATGAATGCTGACACTACCCAGCACTATAGTCAATATATTGATTCCAACATGGTGAGATTCCGAGGCAGAGGTTCCACTAAGGCCCTAATTTGACCGATAGAAATGATAAGATACTAAAATTATAAGATAATAAAAGTGTGTGGTTTTCAACTGTTGAGTCTGTGATAATATCGTGATCTGTAGTCTTAGAAAACTAAGCTTGAGACATATTATTTAACCTCTCTAAGCCTCTATGTGTGTGTGTGTGTGTGTGTGTGTGTGTGTGTGTATACACAAAATTCTGTAGAGCACCAGCACCATGAGGTGTTGCTCTCTGATACATCTCTCTGCAAGTTTCATAAAGAAAAATCTGTATTGCATTCAGGGCATCTATTCTCCAAGCATTCCTCAGAATACTGACTTTATTGGATGTAAATAAATGTGACATGCAAAGTATGTCCAGTGAAAAATCAATCTGAGAAAAGGGAGTAAATTAATCAGACTGTTTTATTTCAGCTTTTTGGATGCTCTCATGGACATCATGAATCTCTGAAAAGGGGTAAAGACTGAGAAGCTTGACTAAAAGTGGTCTGAAGAAGTATCCACGGAAAATATGAGAATTTCTTAGAAAAACCATTTGGTATCTACTTCAAAAGAAAGACAAATGGTTGATGTAAATCCCTGAGGCCTATAACATGCCTACAGAAATTTCAGCCAGGAAAGTTTTTCCAAATGATTATTACCAAATATTCTTTTTAGTAATTAAAACAAAATTAATAACTTGTCAGACAACATATTTTAAGGTGCCCAGTACCATACAGACATTTTTTCCCCACAACTTGGAGAACTGGGTTAGAAAAGTTTAAAAGAAGTGCAACTCAAAAAAATAATAATAATAAAAATTTAAAAATAAAAAAAAAAAAAGTGTAACTCCAGGATACTTTCAGCTAACGCTTTGGCTGAATTCGGCTAGCATGTGTTGTCTAATTCAGCAAGGAACCAAGAGGCAAGGATAGAAGGTTGGGGTGTGGCAGTGGAGCCAGAGGGGCACTAAAGCAGCAGGGAAGGCCAATAGGATTCCTGTAATTCACAATCTAGCCAGCTTGCAAATAGACATCGAACCAGATCCTTGGTAGCTCCCACTGTGTCTAGTAGTATGCTAAAGGCCTGAAGGCTGTTCCCTGAAAAGGGTAGCCTTTAATAGAATTGCTACTTTTAAAGAAATCATGCAAGGGCGCCTGAGTAGCCTACTGGGATAATCCTCCAACTCTTGATTTCTGCTCAGGTCATGATCTCAGGGTCCTGGGATGGAGCCCTGCATTGTCAGGCTCCCCACTCAGCAGAGAGTCTGCTCGCTGGCGCTCTCTCTCTCACTCTCTCTCTCTCTCTCTGCCCCTCATTCTGACCCTGACCATGCTCTCTCTCTCTCTCTGAAGTAAATAAGTAGAAAGAAAGAAGAAAGAGAAAGAAGAAAAAGAAGAAAGAAAGAAAGAAAGAAGAGAAAGAAGAGATAAAAGAAAGAAAAGAAAGAAAAAGAAAAAAGAAAAGAAAAGAAAAGAAAAGAAAAGAAAAGAAAAGAAAAGGAAAGAAAAGGGAAGCATGCAAAGGAGAACTCCAGCTTGCAGGCACAACAGATCACTTTCTCATAGAGAAATTATAGCTGCCAGAGAGACACTGTCCACTCTTAGAAAAGTAAAATATCTGCTAGAAGAGACACCTTTTTCCCCCTAAGAGCCTTTTCATCTTCAAACTAGACATATTCTGGACATTGAAATTCTCTATTTATTTATTTTTACTTTTTGGCTGCAAATACACAAGTAAAGAAGTTCTGAGCAATTATCCCAGCCTACCAAAATCACCTTTACCAGACAACCTTAGATAATTGGAAACAAAAACAGGTCTTTCAGTTTTATTTTGCTTTAGTTATCAGGATAACTACTTTTACTCCAAGCTTTATTAGGGAAAATAGGATTACCAAGTTTAAAATTTCTCTGTGAATCTGACAACATGTATACATGGAAACTCTTTGTAGAAAGAGTATTAATCTTTCTTGGTCTTTTTTTAAAGATTTTATTTTATTTATTATTATTTTTTTCCATCTTCCTACCTTGATAGAAGCACAAACTCTTCTCACTGTATAGCATTCCAGCTGTTCTCTCTTTAAATCTCAGACCAAATTCATAGGTTTTCAGGATGATTTGAAAGTTATCTAGGTAAGTTGGTGGGGACAGGTGATTTGGGGACCCTACTCTTCCGCCATCTTGCCCCACCGCTAAAGATTTTATTTATTTATTCATGAGAGATACAGAGAGAGAGGCAGAGACATAGGCAGAGGGAGAGGCAGGCTCCCTGTGGGGAGCCCAATGAAGGACTCAATCCCAGGATCCCAAGATCACAACCTGAGCCAAAGGCAGACACTCAACCACTAAGCCACCCAGGTGCCCCTGTATTTATTTTTAAAGATGTACTTATTTATTTGAGGTAGAGAGGGGCAGGGGCAGAGGGAGAGAGAATCTCGAGCACACTCCACACTGAACACAGAGCCCATGGCAGCTCAATTCCCAGGACCCATGAGATCATGATTTGAGCTGAACCCAAGTGTTGGACACTTAACCAATTGCACCACCCAGGCACCCTTGTATTTGGGTTTTAAAAAGAGGTTAATGATGATGATTTCACAATCATGATACAGAAAACACCAGTTCTCCTTGACACATCATTAGCCTTTTAATGGAAAATTGATTTGTATCCAACTAATAGTTGTAAAGTTTAGTATGTGTCTCTGTTGGCTTCTCAAGTATATATATCATTAACGATAGGGCACAGGTCTTCTGAACTCTCAGAGTACTAAATGGATACTAACAGAATGCCAAAGTGGACCAAAATATTTTCTTAATTAGTCTATTTTTTTGTTCTTAAGAAGAGAACTTAATTTTTTATAGTATTTCTCAAAAATTTCCCATATAAAATATGTCCCATTAACTTAGCTAAATAGTAAACATATATATTCATGTATATATACATTCATAGAGACTTGCTGAATAAAGTCCATTTTTTTAATGGTTATACTTGTTTAATTCAACAGAACTTCCCCAGACTTATAGATATACAGTAGTTGGTATTTCTTTTCTTCCCCTTAAAAATTGACCCTTATCCTTATATTTTTTCTATAATACACTGGAAAATATCAGCAAAAATGCCTAGCTGGAACCCTTTTCGTTTCATGGAATTAAAATAAAATCTTATATATATATATTTGATTTCAGAGTACTGGGTATTGAATTAATGCAATATATTAATGCAAACAACTGTCAGACAATGATCTCTGCCAGTAACATTTAGAAAAGCAATTACACTTGAAAAATTTTAGTAAGAAGTCCTGTAAAAGATGTAAGTTTCAAAACTATAATATTACAAATGTAACATCTGGCCTTATAAATGTATTTGCCTATTTGTAATCTGAAGCACAAGGAGGAAAGCAACTTGATCAAAGTTCTATAGTTAATTAAGGTGTAGAAATGGCATTCAAAAATATATCTGTCTTACTCCATAGCTTATACTTTTAAATACTACCTTATGAACAGGTATAAACAGAATACAAGCATCAGATACCTTCCGTCTTTTCCCTCACTGTCCTCTGAAACCTCCTCAATAGGCTAGTTCATATCTTACCCCTTGATGAAATTTCATACTAATTCTATAGTTTTTCCAGTCATAAATATTAAACACTTCTTAAGATTCTTCTAGTCCCAAGAATTGCCTTATGTGATTAATTTTGAGTGTTTAATGTAGGGTAAAAATCAAATGTTGGTCCCTAGCCAGCTCCTTCCCTTCCCTAGTCACCCACCCTTGTCTGTGAGACACAGGAACCTAGGCCATGTCTTCAGATGAAGTACAGCTGGCTACTGGGATGTCATTTCTCTTACCTTCACTGCCAGAGAGGTCCAGCCATAGCCTACTGCCTCTGAGTTTCACAGATATGGGTCAAACACTAGTCCTTTATTTTCCTCCAAACTTCATGGGACAAATACTGACCTCATTAATTATTTCACTTATTCACTCAACATGTATTTACTGCCCATCTGCCATTTGGAAACCACTGTTCTTGAACCATGAAAAAGACAGACAATGGGGATCCCTGGGTGGCTCAGTGGTTTAGCGCCTGCCTTCAGCCCAGGGCGTGATCCTGGAGTCCAGGGATCGAGTCCTGCATCGGGCTCCTTGCATGGAGCCTGCTTCTCCCTTTGCTTCTCTCTCTCTCTGTGTCTCTCATGAATAAATAAATAAAATCTTAAAAAAAAAAAGAAAAAGACAAAAGTATATAAAAAGAAATACATAAAAAAGTGTTTTTATAAATAGATTAATGAAACCAAGACATTTTTGAGGCTAAAAGTAAGATTGGCAGTGAAAGAGAATGTTCTTCATAAGTATGTGGTGATATCAGACATAAACCTATTCTATCACAGGTACACCGGGACACACAACACCCTGCAGAGAGTGAATTATACAGTGAATAATTAGTGTTATGAGAAAAAATAGTGTGGGGTAAGGGTGATCAAAAGAGCCAAGATGAGTCTAGAGCTTATAATTTTAAAAAGATTTACTACCTAAGCAAACACTAAGGAGGGGAGGGAGGGAGCTGTGGAGGCTGAGAAAATTAAGGCCATTCCACCTTAAGTTCAGCGTTAGCACAAGCACAGCCAACCCAGGCCCCTGTGAATAAGAGCTGAACTTTACCTTACTTCAGTTATAGGAAGAAAACAGCTTAACCTCCTCAAAAGCCCCATATTAGAATAAAGACAGAGCCCAAGCCAAGGGCAGGAAGCCCCTATTAGAATGAGAACAGAGCTTAATGCCCTTGAAGGCCCCATATCAGAATGTAAACAGAACTTGAGGAATTGCTCCACCCCATCTGGAGGTCCCCTAGACCAGCCCTTAAAACTAAGCTGAAACCCACCTCGGGGTCCAAGTCTCTGCTCCACTGTGTGGGTGCACTTGGACCCAAGCTCGAGCTTGTAAATAAACCCTCGTGTGTTTGCATCCGGGGCGGCTCCTTGGTGGTTTCTCGGATTCGCAATCGTGGGCACAACAGTCAGAAAAGGTAGGGTGGAGGCCAGTTATGGAAGGTTGCCAGGAAAAGCACAGTAAACAAGGGTAAGCCACAGAGATAGAGGAGGTAAGAGGCTTTAGGCAGGCAGAGGAAGCAGTGAATGACAGGCCCTTAATAGAAGGGCCCTTCCTGCAAGGTAGGAGAGCTTTTCAAACAGCTAAAGGACTAGAGTGAGTGAGCAAGTAAGGAGCAGAGGACAGGATCAGTGAGCTAAAGAGGGGGAGAACATTTCGGGGCTCCGTAAGTCTTTGTGGAGATTTTTGGCTTCTGTTCTGAGATGGGAGCCGTGAGAGTTTTGAGCAGAACAGTGACATATTCTGACATGTTTTAATAGGATTGAACTGGCTTTTGTATTGTTATAAAACATAAGGACAAATGTGGAGTCAGAGAAATCAGAGACTAGCAATATCGTAGGTGAGAAATGATGATGACATGTCTTAGCAAGGCAGTGGAGATGGGGAGACATGACCAGACACTGGATATGTTTTGAATATATTGACATCAACATTTCCTGATGGACTGCATGCAGGATATACAAAGGAAAGTGGAGTCAAATTTAATCTCAAGGTCTTTTTGGCTTGAGCAATTGGAAGGATATTGTTGATCAGTTTTCTCAAAGTTCCTCTCAGGTCCCTTGAGGCGAAGAAGCAGCACCCTTGCCCCTAATTCATCCTCAAAAGGTATCATAGGGTTTCAGAGAGGAAAGGAAAATGCTGCTATACTCAGAAATTTCTCCAGATAAATTTCTTTTCAGTCTCTTTACTCTCAACCATTTTATACACCAAGAAGACATTGGGCTAAGAATCATAATATTGACTTTTTCAAAGTCCTGTCTAGGTAGAGTAGAAATTTACTTTGGAATACAGAGATATTTATCCTATACAATTTAATTATTACCTTTTTGATAACTGAGCTAAATAGAAATAATCCCATTTTAAGACTTTTTAAAAATAAGCTTTATGTCCAACATGGGACTTAAACTCATGACCCTGAGTTCAAGAGTCACATGCTTTACCCACTGAGCCATTCACCTCGCCCATTTTAAGGTCTTGTTTAAATAGACAAATACATTTGCATGCATACATGCACACACACACCTACACCCCAAAGTCAGGGTCATATCATGGCTCTAAAAATTTTAATATCTTTTCATTTATATCCCTTATTATTACATATCTTTTGAAAGCCACGAGCTTTTCATTGTTGTGCTTATTGCATCATAAGTGCAATATGTGAAAGTTTGCTTGTAATTTCTTTTTTTTTAATTTGTAATTGTCCATTGAAGTATAGCAATAAAAGCCTATGGCTACTTGGTATGTTTATCTAGCTAAAATATATATTAAGTAGAACTATTATGTACATAAGACTTTAAATATGTATAAATGTAACAATGCAAAAAGATAAGCCCAATGTATAAATCATTTTTAATGCCTTTTCCAGGCTTAAAATTCCATGCCCCATGATCTATTAAGGAAAAGAATAAACTGTTTACATGTGGTAAACACCCATGCAACATTAAATCTTGACAAAGCCCAAGATTTAAGTGTAACCAGGCACAGTCAGATTGTTCATTTTAAAGAAAGATGAACTCTCCATGAAGAAAGGTGATTCCTGAGCAGACCTTAATGGATTCAGTTTTATTTATCTTCCTCAAAGGAAAACAGCACTTCAGATATTGGCAGAAACCAGATGAAGTGAGGAAACAGCCACATGCATCCATGAAGAACCAGTTAAAGGTAGCAGAAGGATTTGGGATATTAGCCATCCAGGTTAGAAAAATAAGGACATTGGAAAAAGCAGGTATTTTCTTGGAGAATTCATTTTAAAAATGCCAATAAGGTATTATTATTATTACTATTATCGTTAGTCCTCAAAACTTCAGCATTTTCATCCTTTCTAGGCTTTAGAGACTTCACGACATCAATAACTACTGTAAACTGTTATTTACTGCAAGTACTTCTATGCGATGATTAGAAGAATCTTATCTTCTCTTGCTCCTGGAACAGTCATTCACAATTATTAACATATATCCACATCAGAACACCATCCATAATCGCACCAAAGCCCATATTTGCCCTATTTTTCACAGCTTATTTAATAAACAATTGGATTCAAAAAGCTACTGTTTCCTGAGAAATTATTATGTGATGGATATATTTAAAAAGTTAATTAAATGCATGATCAGAAATAGTTTATGGTAGTCGTTAATCACGTTTTATACACAAACCATCTGAGACTTGACTAAAGGCACTATGAATGAGTTTTAATAATTGAGAAAGAAGGATGGGGTCATAACATAGAAGTTAAATTACATGTCCTTGGTCACACAGCCAGCAGAGTCATACAGGAGATCCCAGCTCTGCCAGATGGTCCCACACCTAGGATTTATCTTTGCAAGCACACAAAGGCTCTCAGAAGCAGTGACTGTCAGATACTTCTTTCTTCTCCCACTCTGCCTATTAGCACCAGTATGCCCTCAGCACACAATCCATGCCTACTGCATGGCTGAAGGTTTAAACACACAATGCAAATAACCTCTCACTCAACTATCTGCTCTTTAAGTTCTAGTGCTTATGGGATTTCAAATTTGGCATTTGAAATCAGGAAATTTAGGAAGGATTTCAGGATAAAAAGTAACTTTTAGGAAGAAATCTGTGCCTACCTTAATAGAATCAAAAAGCTGATTTGGAGTGGTAGTGAGGATGAACTTGAATTGAATTTTGTTACTGTCAAGTTTTATATTTGTTTATTTTTATGTTTTGAATTTGGACAAGTTGCCTGGTACTCAAAAATGATGTAAATTCAAGAATCATTAAATCAGGCACATCATTCATTCACAAATCTATCCCAGAATATTAAACATTCTGTAAACATAAGATAATGTTCCAGGTGCTATGGAAATTACAAAGATAAAAAAAATATAAACCGTAATCTCAAGGAATTTGAAACATACTGGTGGAGATAAAACCTATAGAAATTTATAAGATTTTATAAGATTTAAAAAGATATTTAGAAGATATAGAACAAAATATATATATAAAACAAAATGTAAGTAAAAATTGATAGTTAAGAAGAGTTATGGTTTCCATTAAATTGATGGAGGTGGGAGTGAAGGTATGGAAGGCATAGCAACTGAATTGAGAATGAAGGGAAAAAAATTTTTTTTCGACTCTCTGAAACACACCAGGAATGGTGCTTAGTTTTTAAACATTTTGAAAATTGAAATTTTCAATAGAAAATTCTCTAGAAATTCTTTCAAGTGTATAATACAAGACTCATTATACAGAGGAAGGCAGAAAGGGGTCCAAACATGGGAGGACTTGATGCTGTGTAGGTGCTGTCAGTACTTAGCATTATTCCTCAGGCACTATAAATTCTGACTACCCTGATGACTTCCAGTTGCCAGCATATATATCTCTCTGTTCCTGGGAGCTTTCTCTGAAACTACTGATAGCTACACTACCTTACCCTTTGAAGGTAGGAGAAACCTACAAATTAGCACATCTGGGGAGTAGCCCTCAACGGGCAGTTGATGGAAGCTAATACTTACCTCTGCTGGCTCACTCTCTGGAAGCAAAATGTATATTTCCTATTTAATATCAATAGAAATAGAATTCCTAGCAAACACTTTCTAGTAATATTCTTTTTCTATCAGAACACTTAAAATTAGAGACACCTGGGTGGTTCAGACGTTAAGTGTCAGCCTTCTGCTCTGGGCGTGATCCTGGAGTCCCAGGATGGAGTCTCCCATGGCGCTGCCTGCATGGAGCCTGCTTCCCCCTCTGCCTATGTCTCTGCCTCTCTGTGTCTCTCATGAATAAATAAATAAAATATTTTTAAAAACTGAGCACTTAAAATTATAGTTAAAATATGACACATTTCCTTTTAAATGAATCATTGTTTTGGAAAAAGGAAGCCCTCAGACATGAAAAATCAATCAGGGTCTTGTATGTGAAGTGGTCAGAAGGGAGTAAAACTGGGCCAGGAGTTCAGAGTATTGGGATTTAACAGTCAAAGTAAATTCAAAAGAAAAGGACTTTGATTCATAGAAGATAGGAAACTATAACAAAGAACTACACACAAAGCTTACATCTATGAAGGATTATACCTTCACTGAGAGAGTAACCAGAAAAAATTTCTACCCCACCTCTCCCATCCATCCAATAAAAAAAGTGCCAAAGAAATCCATCTAACCTAGCTCTGGTCTTGAGGTAAGTGAAAAAGTAAACTTTCAAATCTATGGACTGACATTCAAGGACATTTTAGGTTTAAAATCACACCAACTGGGCAGCCCGGGGCCGGGGGGGGGGGGGGGGGGGGGTGGGCTCAGTGGTTTGGCGTCACCTTCAGCCCAGGGCCTGATCCTGGGGTCCCGGGATCGAGTCCCACATCGGGCTCTCTGCATGGAGCCTGTTTCTCCCTCTGCCTGTGTCTCTGCCCCTCTCTCTCTCTTATGAATAAATAAATAAAATATTTAAAAAATAAATAAAATAAATATAATATAATATAATATAATATATAATATAATATAATCACACCAACTGAGAAGTCTGAAGAACAACAGTTGCACAGATTAAATTAATTTTAAAAACTCCCAGGTCTCGGGGCACCTGGGTAGGTCAGTTGAGTGTCTAACTCTTGATTTCAGCTCAGGTCATGATCTGAGGATCATGAGATTGAGCCCTGCATGTGGTTTCACACTCAGTGGGGAATTTGCTTGAGCTTCTCTCTATCCTGTTCCCTCTGCCCTACACCTGCTTGCACACACTCTCTCTCTTTTGATAGATGATAGATAGATAGATGATGATAGATAGATAGATAGATAGATAGATAGATAGATAGATAGATAATAGATGATAGATAGATGATAGATAGATAGATAGATAGATAGATAGATAGATGATAGATAGATAAAATCTTTTAAAAAAATACTCCTAGGTCTCTATTTTGGCAGAAACAAAATCAAGTCCTCTAAAGAAAAAAAAAAATCGTTTATACAGACCTCCTTAGGTCCAGACAGGCAATGTTGCAACAAGTGTAATGTCCTTTTAAAATTCACAATCCAATCAGTGGGAAGAGCCAACATACAATACAAAACTGAAAAAAAAAGAAGCTCAAACATGAGAAATATATGCTTCAATGTTGGACATACATCAAATATTGGAAATACTGGGTACAAAATATAAAATAAATATTTTAATATAATTCTAGAAATTTAAAGGAAAATCAAAATTATCTGCCAAACAAGATAATATAAAATTATTAATGATTATTTGAGAAAGCAATAAATATATGCAAAAGTGAAAATGTAATTATTGAAATTAAAAACTAAATGAATGTCCATCCCCAGGTATTTATGTAAGAGGAATGGAAACTATGTCCACCAAAAGATTTGCACATGAATGTTCATGGCAGTCCATGTCCATCAACAGGAGACTCATTAAACAAATTGTGGTAGATCAAAAAATAGGATACTACTCAGGAAAATAAAGTGCTGGACTGCTCACACATAAAATAATATGGGCACAGCTCAAAAGCTTTGGGTTGAGACAAAGTCAGACACAATAGTGCACATATTATATACTTCTATTTAGAGGAAGTCCAAAAACAGGCAAAATATTCTATCACTATGGGGAAGCATGACTGGAAGAGTGTGAAGGAACTTTCTGGGGGCTATCCTTTCTATATTTAAATTGTCAATACTTACCCATCTGTTTATTTTACTGTATGTAAATCATTTCTCAAAAAAACCATTTGGGAGCAATTTTTAAACACAACTAAAGAGAGAAATAGAGAACTTCTCATAAGAGCTAACATTTATTGAGTGCTGAGCATGACTCTATTTTTACATAAAGTCTGTTAATCCAATGAGGTGGGGTTTGTTTTCACCTCCAATTTTTCCTATGAAGAAACTGAAGCACATAAAAATCAAGTATATTTTTGCACAATTTCTCATAGTAAGTAAACGGGTTGGGATTCGAGCCTAGGAAATTGGACCACCTACCCGACACCTGAAGATGCACAGAATACTGATTCCAGGCCAGCTGTCTTCAGAATAAATAAGTCAGAAACTCTGAGCTTAGGTCTGAGTCAGCAATGGAACTTACTGCCCTGAGCAAACTTGAAGATTTGCACCCTGGAACATTGACAAGAATGTTTATAGTATATTTATTTGTCTTAGCATAGAACAAGAAGCAACTAGAAACAAGAGAGATGAATAAGATTAGATTCTATATATAATGTAAGATTACTTAGTAGTAAAAATAAGTGATGTTCGATATTCTTGTATATGTAGATATCACAAAAAATAATATAGAATGAAAGTAGCAACTTGCAGAAGATTATGTGCCATATGATATCATAAGTATTAATTTCACAAGCATTTAAACTTGTCAATATATTGGCTAGGTAGAATGAAACCCCCCAAAAAGGAGGATTATAAATACAAAATTCAAAACAGTGGATCCTTTAGGCACTGGGAGCAGAGAAATAAAGAGGATAAGTACACAAGGAATTTCAGGTACACTAGGAATATTCTATGGCCTAAGTTCGGTCATAATATAGGCATGTTCTTTACATTATTCCTTATACACACATGATTTTGTTGTTATGAAATATTTATATTAAAAAATGAAGGGGAAGAAATATAACAACTGTACTAATACTCAGAAATGGCTAGTTATTTCTTATAAAATTGAGCCTATGCTCTATGTGAGGATTTTAAAGAATAGATAAAACATTACAAATCATATGCTTAAGCCTGAGTGTTATGTAAATACAAAGTTAAATGTGCTATTCATTTTATTCATTATTTCTAGTTTAAAAAGAAGAACATTCAAAGAGAGCTTTAAAGAATTAATATTTGTACTCGAGTTCCTTAGAATTAAAATTGCCATTATGTTGCTCCACTCAGCACCAGCTTGTGGAGGGTTAAAAATATAACTCTTTGTCAATTATTGTTGGAAACATGTGATCCATCATTAGCAACAGCTGAAATAATAACCAACACTTGCACAAAGCTTACCATATGCCAGGCACTATTCTGTCTTCTTTGCATATATTAATTGTATGTATGTGATCTTAGGACATTCCTATGTCATATGCTTATGATTTTCTCCATTATGCAGTGGCATAACTGAGGGACAGAGACTTTATACAACTTGTCCATGGTAACATCCCCGGTTGGGAGCAAAGCTAAGATTTAACCCAGGCTCTCTGGCTCCATATTTGGATTCTCAGTCTCCAAGCAATACCACCTGAGTCCCTAATAAAGGCAGCATGGGGGATGCCTGGGTGGCTCAGGAGTTGAGCATCTGACTTTGGCTCAGGTCCTGATCCCGGAAGTTCCAGGATCGAGTCCCACATTGGGCTACCTGTATGGAGCCTGCCCTCTGCCTATGTCTCTGCCTCCCTCTCTCTCTCTCTCCCATGAATGAATAAATAAATAAAATCTTTTAAAAATAAATAAATAAAGGCAGCACAGTGTCCTCTCATGCCTCCAAAGTAATGGAAACAGAGCAAACACATCAGTTGTTCTATGTTCTCAATAACGAGATTCCATCTGCATTGAGTGATGAGGGCCAAGCACAAATAATAAATGCCCTCCTGTCAGGAAAGCAGAGGAGATGACAGCAGAAAGGAGACCCTTTGAATGTGTAATCCTGGTACCTCTGGGCGGGAGAGGCTGCACTGAGCAGAGTAAAAAAAACTCAGTGGGATATTTTTGAGACCTTGAAACTCTGAGACTTTTTCTTTCCTGAACAAAAGAAAAATACTTCAATTTGGTGTAGTTATTGGGTCTCTTTTTTTTTCCTCTTTCTCCCAATTCTACAGATGCTGTTCTTCTAACATTTACTTCTGCAAAGGAGGTATGTGAGTCAATCTTTAATTTCATTTTTTTTTCCATTTTGATACTGGTTTCTCTTTTGTAAACATATTTAGGAAATCTTTACAAGACAAATCTAGGTATGGTTTCTTTACATTGACTTTGGAAGGGGTGCATACAGATTTGCACAATCATGCTTCTTTCTAGTTCTGAAAGATTTCTTTAGCCACACCTTTGTTAATTGTTTTACTTCTGATTATTCTGACTGTAACCTCAGGAAAATATACAATTCTTAAATTAAATCCTGAGCTCTTTGTTTTACGTCTTCTCACTATTGTTTTTTTTTTTTTTCCATCTCTGCATTCTAGGCAAGTTTCTCAAGTTCATCTTCTACATCATTAATTCAGTTTTCCAAGGTAACTGTCTTCTTCATTACCTCCACTGAAAATTTTATTTCTGCTATTACATTTTTAGTTTCCTTATAAAACCTCATTATCTTACCCACTTTCCTGTTTTTAATCTCAGTGGTTCCCTTTTTATGATTTTCTGCACATGTTTCAAAGGAGACATATATTATGATATCCTATTGAGAATGCTAAACATTTTTTGAAAATTTTTCTTGTTTCAGATGAGTTGCAAATATCCTCTCTTTCTTTGAATATTCAGTGATAAAACTTTTTTTTTTTCAGTGATAAATCTTTTTCCTTGTTTTTCAATGTTTTCATTTGGAATCTTTCCTTTGGGGGGCGGTGGTAATAATCAATGCTACAGAAGCATAGCTCAAAATTCTTCTCCATTCAGTCTGATTCAAATTATTAATTGGCAAATTAGTTTAGATGGTTATTGGTGAAATTCCCAAAGTCTCATGAGGTTTTGTTGACTTTGGGTTTGTGGCACTAAAACAGCCCAGTCTTCTTCTACTTAAAACATAATAAATATATGGAAAGGGAAAATCCCCATGATGCATGGCTAACAGGACCATATTCTGAGCCTGCCTTTTGATATTTTTAGTTATAGGAACCACACCTATTAGGATGAATGTACAACCATGGGAACCATCACCCAGTACTCCCCCAATCCAGCCAATAAATATAAAAAGAGACACTTCTGTTGGGGAGAAGAAAACAATGCTCTGTCTCTCTCAAAGAGTAGTTGCCAATCAATACAGTTGCTTCTTAACATAGAAACCAGGAGGCAGACAGTAGAAAAAGAACAAAAGGTCTTACAGCATACTTTAAGGCAAGTGGACTCATTCTTTGCTTATAAATCACAATTTTTAATCTAGTTCCATAGTTCTTGTAGTGAGCAGACTTTTTTTGGGGGGGGCAGATTTTGACAATGGGGTGAATGAATTGTCTAGCTAACAGTTAAGTTTTAAGTTTTCATCTGAGTCTGTGAATATATTTTAGTGTAAAATTTGGAAATACTGTGCCTAAAGCCATTATCCAAATAGCATTGAATTCTCACTGGCCGCATTAATATGGGATTTACATGCCCCAGGATTCCCTGTGCCTATCTTCCTCATATACATATTATTCAATTGGATGGGATACTATAGCTTGCCTGTCCTTTCAAATCTGCCAATAACTGAAGAAAGATGGTAGTGTTGTTGTCATTGGTGTTGTTGTTTTCTCACAGTGTTATAGAATTGAGATTTGAATATTGCCAATCAGGACTTTTTAAAAAAGTACACACAGGGACATTAAAGTGTCACTTTATCTACTTTGTTTCCAATGGACTTTATTTTCAGGGAAAATCTTAACCAAGAGTGGAATACATAAAAACATCCCTTTATATGCTCTAAGTAAATACCAGTTTCCTTTCCTTTCACCCCTTGGGTGCTTGTCTAAGCTAATGGGCTCTGAGAGGCATTATAAAGTCTCTTTAGTGCCATTTTTATAACATGGACATTTCATGAATGGAAATTCATATCACAGATTTAATTGGTCATGACTGTGTTCCTCTTTAAAATGAAAGTTTGCTTGGGATAGTTAACTGATTTCCTTCTGTCATTAATTAAAGAACGCACCTCACCTCAGTGGCTGTATTCTATTAGGTAGCTTGGAGCAGAGACTCAAAGCAGTCACATCCCATCCCAATGAGAGAGAGGGCAAAGGGTTAGGGAGAACAGAAGTCAGTACCCTCAGAAGACAATGTTACTACCAGTTACTACTTGGCATGGAGGGGACCCTAGAGGTCCTAAGGGATGGCAAGCAAAACTGTCAACAAACCACGTTTGCCTAGGGCCACTCCTGTGTCACCTAAACCATTAAAGAACTTTAAGAACAGAGGTCCCATGGTCCCATTACCACCTCACCTTCACAAGGTTTTCTTCTCTCATTAAGGTAAATCTCCCATGTTAAAATCTATATTTCTTCTTTTCTGACCTTGAGTTGAGATAAACACTCATATAATAAGATGTCATGTTCTTATGGGTAGGAGTCAGGGGTCACAGAAGCATAGAAAAAGGTCTCAGTCTAATAACCTCAAGTCTACAACAAGGGGAAGAAACATCGCAGGCTAGGAGAGACTATGCATCAGTTCATGGTCTGGCTCAGGTCAGAACCATGGATGAAATGTGCCCCTGATGGTGGAGACTTTACTGACACAGAAAAAGGTGCACCAGCTCTCGCCATTGTTAAGAACTGTGTTTGGAATCCCTGAACAGGATATTTAAATCTGCTGTTCTATCTTGACTTCTTGCTTTGACTTGTATTGTGTTTCACACTCTCTAAAGCAAAAGCTTTTTATTAAAGGTTTTTTTGTTTTTTTAAGGAGCTTGCTAAAGTTATTAGCTGCTTAAGTTTGTTTATATATAAGAACAATGTGGGCTCTTGTAAAGTTAAGATGTTTCACTAAGCAAACTTAGCTTTGAAGAAAATTGGATGACTCTGAGGAGTTCAAGATTTCTGACCTGAATGTTTCTGAATCTGAAATCAGCTCTTGGTTAGCTAAGCAAACAGCTAAGTTACTTAAGAGGACAAACTTGCAACTGTAGATAAATAGTCCTGGAGATCTAATGCACAGCATAGTGATTATAGGTAACAATACTATATCACAGATTTCAAAGTTGCCAAGAGAACAGATCCAAATCATTTTTACCTCAAAAAAGAAATAATAATTATGTGATATGATAGAGGTTATAGCTAACACTAAGATGGTGCTTATATTGTGATACTGTATATAGATGTATCAAAACACACTGTACACTTCACAACTATACAATGTTACATGGCAATTATACATCAATAAAAGATAAAATAAAACACACACACACACACACACACACACACACACACACGCCAACTTTCACAGTAATTGCCAAGCTTGATAATAACAGACTTTTCCATTCCAAGTAACCAGTCTATTTCAGGTTTTACCGGGATACAATATTTAGCCAAAAGCTTTCTAGGAAAACAACAACAGCAAAAATTGAAAGCAAAGCATGATTTAAAATTATAATTTCTGTAAAAAGAAGATAATTTTTAGCTCTTATATTGTAGGAAAAAGTCCCAGAAGGTACTTGAAAGGAAAGCACTTTGTTTAGCCCTGGAGTCCCTACTTGGAACTTTAAAACATTCCAGAGTTTATGAAAAACTGCACCACCAATATTCTTTGGAGAATTCCCAATATAAAGTATGAAGTATACTGTAAATACTAGGAATAAGAGTTCACTCTGTGAGGTAGTATTTGATTTTTCAAAAATAAGAAATGTACATTTAAGGCATCAGCAGAAAAAATATTGGGGCTGGACCTATCTCTGCTTCATTTTTCACCTATGGGAACTTGTAATTAGGATAGAGGTAGGGTCATTAAATATATTCAATTAACCGTGTATCCCGGCCATGACTCTAGGGATTAGAAATACAGCAATGAGCAAGATAGATAAAGATCTTGCTCTTAAAGAATTTATATCCTATGGAAAAGGAGTCGTTGAGACTGGTTTAGATGGTAAAATACTATGAAGAAACAGAAAGAAGGCAGAACGATAGAGAGTGACTGAAGACTTTTTTATGTCGGAGTGTCAGAGGTGTCCCTGAGGCAATTTGCCTGATGGGTGGTTTTGGGAACAGGAACTAGACACACCAGGTGGTGACCCTTTGCAGGCATTCTCTTTTTTAAATCTGCTGGCCCACAGGCAGAGAGCATTTCCTGCTAACACATGCATGAAAACGTTTGGAAGTGGCTTTACCCGGGTATAGAAAAGTCTACAATTCTGGAGAATCAGTATAGTTCAGGCAAAAATCACAGATCCACTGTGGCTTCACAACAAAGACATGTTCTCCAATTACCATTACCACAAAGGGTGACATGTGCATTGCTCTGATCCTATGTGGACTTTCCAGTTCTAAATCCAGTGCAGAAATTAATGGGTGTCATTGTTTTTACCCTTAAAGCCCAACCTTATTATAAGAATAAAATGGATTTTAGGATGAGAATTCTCTTACCAGATTTACATTTTACATAGACAGAATATTGTGTCAAAGAATGACAGAGAGATGGAAATATGAAATGTCCTCCTAAATAGTTGTAATTTAATAGACAGAAGAAGTCAGCATCAAATAGATCAGGAAATGGCGTCTCTGGATAAGAACAAAGATCTTGTGGTGGGAAATAGCTCAGTAAATTCTAGAAACTGACAGGGGCTAGCATGTCTGGAACAAAATGAGTGAGGGAGAGGTTGGTACCTAATGAGGTAAGAATGAGGTAGGGCCAGACTTTGCAGGGCCTTGTCAGGGCTGTGTTAGCACATTTGGCACCTCTGTACAAATTGGGAAAATATACCTCCTCAGAGCAGATAAATTAGAAAAAAATGCTCTCTATGGGCAGGAAAATTAGAACAAGGTGTTCCATCCCCTCTGTTGATATAACCCTAAGCCCTTGGACAGAGCTTGAGTAGCAGCAAACTGGTGGAAGAAATCCAAGCTGCATAACCAACATGTGGAAAGGAGTGGGATTTTATTATAGGTACTGGAGAATGTGACTGAGGAGTTTGAGCAAGTGATTGAAACTGAAGAACATACAGTTAAGGACACCAAGATACTTGAGTTTCATTATTGGCTCCTCTACTTTGGCTAGATATTTACCATCTTTGTTCTTGCATTCCCCTACCTATAAAACAAAAATGATAATAGGGCCAATTCATGGAGTTGCTATTAACAATAAATAATATATGCAAAGCACTGAGAAAGGTATCTGACACCAAGTCTGTGCTTCATAAATATACACCAAGTCTGTGCTTCATAAATATTTGCTAAGATTGTTATTTGAATGATAGGTTTAAGAGATCATCTGGCCAATGTGCCAAGGACAAACTTTAGGGGACAAAGAGTAGAAGTGTGGAGACCAGTGAGAAATCCACTGTATTAGTGCAAGTGGAAGATGGTGGTCTTTGGACAAGTGGTATTAATGGAGATTTAACCATGTCACATGTGATATTCAAATATGGTAGCAGACATTGCCCATATCAATTTATCCAGAACTATTTCAAATGTAGCACAAAAAGATAAGAAATCCTTCTTAAACATAGACATAAGACCATTACTACATTTTGAAATACTAGTTATAATTCTACTGTCATCAAATATGAAGCCATTAATATTCTCAATTGGCTTATAATTTTCAGTTGGTTCAACTAAAGATGAAAATAAAATTCAATTATTGCAGATATATATCTCTTAAGACTCTTTTCATCTATAGATTACTCCTCAGCCAAATTCTTTCCCTTTATCTCTCCTTCTCTCTCTTTCTCATCTTTCTGTATCTCTTTCCTCTTTATTTGGTGAAGGACACAAAGGATACACCTTTAGAGTGTCCTTCAGTCTGGATTTTGCTATTGCACCCCCCATACTGTCATTCAACATGTTTCTCTTTCCCATGATTTTCTTCTATTCTTCTCCATCAGTACTTTGAGCTACATTTTTTTTTTATCAATTCTGGTTCAATTTCTTTTCAATAATGTGTCATAAGATGTGTGTATTTCCATCAGAAAGTACACACACATACAAATAGACTCGTAATTTTTCATGGTACTATCAGTTTTATTTGCTCTGTAGTAGATTCTTCAGGAAAATCTTATGATAATTTTATTTCCTGAGATATTAAATGTTCAGAGTAGATTTTCTGGAGCTTTTAAATGTGAACATTAGTTTGGAAGGATATAAAATTCTAAGCTCATATTTTCTTTCTTCATTTATATTTATCTTTTGGCACAAACTATTGCTTTTAAGAAGCCTGATGACAATTTAATTTCTTTCCTTTTTAAATGACTTATTTTTTTCCCCAGATGCAAAGGGATTTTTCAGTTTTTATTATATTTTTAACCCATGGTTTTATTAGACTATGTCTTGATATCACCTGTTCCAGTTAAATTTCTCCCAGATATGTGATATGCCATTTTAACATGTGCATTTATGCCTTTATTTCTAGAAAGTATTCTTGATTATAATATTTGCCTTTTGCTCTGTTATAAGGATTCATTTTTCTTCTTTGAGGACAGCTACCATGTGTATAGCAAGTCTTTGCTCATCATCTCACTTTTTTTTGAAAACTTTTTACTTCTTTCTTACTTTTGAGGTTTAAGATATTTTCTTCTTTATTTTATTTCTCTAAAGGCATTTTTCTGAAGTGCTCATTTGTTGTCCTGTTAGTTGAGACCTCTTTTCAAAGGTGGCATTTATTTTGTTTCTAATTCTTTCCCAAGTTCTGGAATTGTCTCCAGTCACCTCATATCTGAGAAGTTCTATTCATTATTTTTATGCTGCTCACTCATGGTTTCTCTTACTTTTTAATTTGTTTTAGTGGAATATTAATTAGGTCACAGTGTTTGACCGCATTTGCCTATTTTGTGAACATAATTCCTGAAATGCTTTCACTGTGTGTGAAGGCATCATTCTGCTTTTCTCTCTCTCTCTTTCTCTCTCTCATTTCCACTGTCTTGCTTTCTGTTTTAATAAAATTTCATTTAATAGGTCGCCTGGGTGGCTCATTCGGTTAAGTGGCATCTGACTCCAGCTCAGGTGATGATATCGGGGTCCTGGGATCTTACCTTGGGCTCTGCACTCAGTGGGGAGTCTGCTTGTCCCTCTGCCCCTACCCTTGTTTGTGCTTTTTCTTAAATTAATAAAATCTTTAAAAAATTTAAATTAAATTAAATTAAACTTCACTTATTGGGATGCAACTGCTTTCTTTTTCTGCTTCTAATGGTCTGTGAGTTGAATTTTCTTGGATTCTGAACAGAAGCCTGTGAGCCTCATTACCTTTCTTAGTCTTACAGCCCCAGGTCCCCTCCTGTCCTGTACATTCAGTATTGAAAAGCATGGCCTTCCCTTTCTGAAATTTTTCCCTCCCACTTTTGTCTGGTTCTTCTCTTGTCTTCTCCCATTTCCTTGTTCTGTTCAATATAAACTCTATTTCCCGCAGTTCCTCCCCATCTGCAAATTTGTCCTGGAAAGTTGCTTTGGCTTGTTCCTAGGGCTGAGACTCTCCAGTACTGTGTAACTCTCACTCTCCTGGTGCATTTGAGGTAGCAAGGTTCTTTCCCATGTTTGGCTGCTATTATCAGATTGGCCCACATGTTCCAGTGAGAATCTGGGAAATTCAGGGGTTTCTCTGGCTTTTGGTGTCATCAAAAATCTCTTTGCCTTCCCTCTGTTACTGCACACACAGTTATGAATAACTTGGTTCTCATTATTGCAATTGGTTCCCCCATGCCTCCACTTGCTTATATTTGGGGAGGGGGGTGGACTTAGAGATAGCTTCTGTGTACATTTGGGATTCATCTGACAGCTATGCCACAGTTCCACCCTGTGCCTATGGCCATGCTAATCCCTACAACCATTCCCAAAAGCTGGAAGGAAGTTTTATTAAACCCACTGTATATATGAAAAGACTAAACCTTGGAAAAAGTAAGAAATTTAAACAAATTTTCAAAAATAGAAAGGGACAAGCATGACTTGAACTCAGGTCTGTCTGACTCCCAAACTCATGTTCTTTCCACCACAAGCATTTCTGCTCTTTTCTTTTGGAGAAGAACCATACCTCATTACTCCATTTATTGGTGTGAAGACAAGTAAGGATGCCTGAATAAAGGCTGAGCAGTGAGATAGGAGTGGGTCATCAGACAAAGCTGCAGATGCTGTGGCTCTTCTCCAAGTCACCACCAACTGGGCTAAACATTTTTGGAAGCAAAAGGATTCTAGCTGATAAACAACTTTGTAGAAGGTGAAAAAAATGTATGTAACTTATTCAGTAATTAAGATAGATCTGTGTCTGGAATGGTTTGCACATGGCCTTGAATAGAGCTGGGGGTGTAGTGCATGATTTCCTAAAGTTCCTTGTAGGTTTGGTATTCCATAATTGAGTAGATTCACTACTTCTGGTATTGAAATCCATTGAGTGTAGGCTGAGTGGAGTCTGGGTTTAAGGAGAGATAGACAATGTTGTAAATTACTTCTAAGAAAGAAACAAATGTCTAATTGGGTCCCAAACTTGTCTAAGGAAAGTCATTCAAGCTGTACATGACAATACTACACATTATTTTTCCTCTGCTCTAAAGTGAAATCATTGTTTAGAATATGAACTACTCAGGTTCAGGCGAACAGCTAGGTCACGTGGCAATTAGACATGAACGCCTTGTTCCACAGGGCTGCTTCTTGAATCAGGAGGGAATTCAGTTTACACAAAAGCAGAAACAGCAGCCAGGGATTCTCTCTGAAAGGCAGGTGAAACATAGGGAGTCCGCCAAGGTGCACATTTTAAGTATTCATCCATATTATTTTGCTCAATTTCATTTTAGTTAAAAAAGATCTTGGAACATTAATCCATTTCCATTAATATTAAATTAATTATTTATATTTAATTTGTTAGAAATTCAATGTTTAATTTTAAAAACCCAATGCATTAGTAGCATTTTAATAAATAATATCTAATAATTATAAAAGATTACTCAAAATGTACAAGTGATTTAATTTCATAGCACAACTCTTTTGTGACCTCATACAAAGTAACAAAATATTGCCTGTAAGAAAACTCAAAACTTTGACACATATTAGGTGTCCTTAGTTCTTCCAGCACTGCTGGTGTTAAAACTATATTGGCATCCTTTTATAATCTGTGACTCTGATATTTTTGTAAGGCAAAAACATCCAGAGGAAGGGCAGCTCAATTTCCAAAAGTGGAAACAGTATTTTACCTCCCATATATGCCTTAGTCCCAAGAGAAGTTTGGGGTAACTGCACAAAATGTTTAATAATTACTTACATGGCATCACAAACTAGTAAACATTATGTCTTCAGTACTCCATCTAATTATTATCTTCCCATATTTTGATATAGGATCAACTGTGAAATGGGCTGACTATATGTTAGACTTAAAAAGGGGAAGGAAATGTATACTAAATGTTCATGATGAACATTACATAAGGAAAAATGAAAGTATAGATATATACACTATTATTTTAATAGTAAATTTGATCAGTGTATAAAGCTGAGTGTATATCTGGACAAGTGTATAATCTGAACAAAATTTAAAATTCTGAATGAATAGGCCATTCAGTATGACTTGGCTTCCATACAGTCACACCACGGTTTATCCCCATGTCCTATCTTTTCCCAGCACCACTAAACTCCAGTTACAGAAGTCTTCTCCATATTCCTCCCACCAGCCACACCTCTTTATCCTATTTATTTCCCCAACTTTATCTTCTCTCTACCACATTCTTTCTCCAAATTATTTTTTGCGCAAATCTCTACTTTCTCCAACCCAAAAATAACCCTTTACTAACCAAAATTAAACCCCTTTGTTTCCATACCCCACACCCACACAGAACTTTGCAGATACCTCTTTTATGGCAATTGTTAAAAATAATTATTTATATATCTGTCTCCCACTAAAGTATGAGCTCTTCTCCAAAAATCACTTGTTCTAATCACTGACATATCCCTAGTACCCACAGTAATTTCTGGCACAGGGAAGTCATTCCTTCTATTTGCCATCCTTTCTATTTATCCCATTAGGCAAAATGCTCTTGGAAGAGGTGCTTGCAATCACTGACCAAGGTGTCTATGTGACATCTCTACTTGCATGTCTCAGATACCTCAAAAAAAAAAAAAAAGGCATGGTCCCCCTACTTCCCTCCCCTGGCCAACCTGTTCCTTTGAACTTCAGTAAAGACAACGGCACTTCACAGAAATCTGGGGACTGTGCTTAGCTCATTTTTTACCCTTCAACTCAGCACCTAATTTTCCAACAAATTCAGTTAGTTCTGACACGAAAATAAACTTTGAACCCATAGCTATGTTTTTCACACTAAACTACTATCATCTTTTCACTGAACAACAGTCAGAGCCTCCTAAGTGCTCCCTTTTCCTATTTCATCTCCTTTAAGTCTCTTCAAGTAATCATATCTTTTGAAACTGTAAAATATGACATATTCTTTTGTACAGTTCTTTTGTGAAGTCGTAGCTTTCCAAATCACTTATGTAAAAATTCTACCTTATAAATATATATAATTATTATATTTATATAATTACAAAATTATAAATAGGGTTGCAGATTCACCAAATAAGAACACAGGACATTCAGTAAAATTTGAATTTCAGATAAACAATGACTCTTTTAGTGTAAGTATGTCCCATGCAATGTTTGAGATACACCACAAAAAAGAGCATTAACTGTTTATTTAAAATTTAACAGGCAACTCCAATCTTAAAGACCAGTAAAATCTGGACTCTGTCAGACTTTCTAACTTTATTTCACTACACACAGCTCATACAAACATTCGGATGGCTCCTAGAATATGCTAAGTTTATTCTCATCACAGTGGTTTTGCACTTTTTGTCTCTCTATAGCATTTTTCCATGGTCTTTTTGATGCTTGTCTCCTTCCAATCACTCAAGTATCAACCTAAGTGTCATCCTTCAAAGAAGCCCTCTCCTGACCACTTAATACGATGTCAGACTGCTCTGTTTATTTTGCTCATAGTACTTATTACAATTTAGTAATTCTTTTTGTTTGCTTACTTGTCTGTTGTTCATTCCTATTTTTATCAACTGTTTTTTCTACCATAATTTTTTCTTATGAAGACAGGGAACTTGTCTAGCTCATACAGGATAGGTTGAATGAATGAAGAAAAGAAAAAAGAAATTAAGCCACACTAGATTTTGATTTCACGTCAGGCATCAGAATTTGCCTAGAGCTGAAAACAAAGACTTTGAGTCTGATTGCCAGGATTTGAAATCTTGGTTCTTATAGTTTGGTTAGCTGTGAGTAAGCTATCAAATATTAAAAGCATTATTGCTTTGTTAAATCTGAGATAATAGTTCCTTCTTTGTAAGGTTACTATATGAGAAAATATCTTCATATCCAGCATACAGAAAGTACTCAATAGATGTTAGTTACTATTATCACTATTGTGGTTGTTGCTATTTTACACACAATCCAATTTACCACTGAATCTTTTAGACCCTATATGGGTACATAACACATTCAAGCAAAGCTCTATTTGAGAAGGATGATGAAAAGAAATATGTTTAGTAAGAGGTGATTTGAGAATAGGACAATATGGAGGAAGGCTACAACCATGCCCTTGCTTAACTCTTAGGTAGACAAGGAACAAGTCAAGAACAGATACAAAAGGACTGCTTGCCTTTATGTTCTCAAGGATCTCAGTGGGGGTTGCAAGAAAAAAAGAAAAATTATTATTTTACTTTCCACCTGTTTTAGTTTTATGCTCCGGTCCATTTCTGAGATTGAAGTTGGTAGGGCTGTAGAAAAATAAAAAAAAAATAAAAAAAAAAGGTAACCAGTAGGCACCTGGGTGGCTCAGTCAGTTAAGCTTCCATGGTCTGAAGTCATGATCTCAGGGCCTTGAGATGGAACCCCGCTTCTAGCTCTCTGCTCAGCACGGAATCTCCTCAAGATTCTTTCTTTTCCCTCTTCCTCTCCATCCTTCCTCCCTGCTCATATTAGCAAGTGTGGGACTGACTCTCTCTCTCTCTCTCAAACAAATAAATAAAATCTTTTTAACAAAAAGTAACCAATTGGCATTAGTTGTATGGATGGCTAAACATTCTACTGATGCCAAATTTGGGCATCTGACTCATGCCAATTCATAGAAAGCTGTCAGGATAGCATTTCTGATGTAGAGCATCTGAGATTTAGCAATATCTGTGGTAAAGAAACCTGAATTGTTTCTGAAGAAAATCAAAAGGACAGACCTCATATTAAATAAATCCAAGGGAATTTTAAATACTTTCTACTTTTTCATCTTTATTCAAAATGGATAAACCATAGAATCCAGATGCTCTTGTATAATTTTAGAATTAAATAAATTGCTTTTGCAGAGACACAGTTACTGATTTTAAGAGCAATCTTCCTGCAGTACAGAGTATGTAGGGAAAAACTATGCCACTATATGATGCTAATTGTTAGAGGAACTTAGGTTTTGAAAATCAGTCTTTCCTTCCCAAAATGGAGACAGAAGAAAAGCTTTTAAAACTATTCAAAACTATATTTGTTCTCTCAAACTGAAACACAAAGAGACTTGCTCATTTTCAACTGAATTGAAAAATAAAGTCACAGGGATGAGAAACAGTATATCATCTTTCTGTTCAAAATGCATGTTTTTAGCATTAGATGTAGTGTCATAAACACAATGCCACTGTAACTGAAATCAAGCTTTGGATACTCTGCCAAATGCATATTTTTTAGTCATGCACATAGTGTCCTTTTAAAACATGTATTTATAACTTACTCTGAAAAAATTGTTCAAAAGGATTCTTTAGTTCTTTTTTAGGTTCACTGTTTATATAACCAGCTCATCTTAGGAATATTACTTCACTAAACATAAATGTGGCTTTCATTTGACTGGCCACTACCAATCATGCTGCAAATTCCGAAGGTTGCTCCTTACCAAATTTACCTGGGAAAGAAATGGGACAATATCAAAAAGAGATTTGGCCTTAACTAATCAAATACCACTTTCTTGTTTCCAAAGTTCTCTCCTAATCAGATGCCTAATGCAATCACAGGATGGAAAGAGAAAAGAAGTGCAGAGTGAACTTCAAAGCAGCAGTTAGAGACACAGAAATCCTGTTCTTTGTTAACTGAAAATCTGATAGTCATAGTTACCTAGGAAATTCAGTCAAGACTACCCAGTTAGATAATCCAGTAATCATGTGGTTTGGAGACATTGCCAATGGTGTAGGCATTGACACAAATTATAGGTGTCATAACCGACATGACAGTAAATCATACATCAGTATATTTATAAAGTATTTGTCCATAACCAAAGGACTATTTTTAAGGCAGCCCATTAACCACTGAACATAAAGAACTGGTAACTATCAGAATATAATTAGAAAATACTGAGCTATATATGTAAACTTGCAGGCATATTTATATGCATCCAACTATGCATACATTAACAAGTATAGTAAAATGTTTGAATTTGAAATCATAAACATCATCTACTAGCATATCATTAAAACTGATTATTTATTTTACATATATGAAAAGTTCATAGTATAATTTTTTTAATGGCCTAAAACATGCTCTGGTGACTTGATGAACTGGAACCTCCTATCACATCTAATATACAAAAAAAGAATATTTTAAGCACCTGTAGTATCTAGTTGGCATATAAATACTTTTAACTATAAAATAAAACATCATCAAGTATGCTCTGCCTTGTAATGTGAGCATGACTGATGCTTCTTTTCACAATAACTATATAAAATGAGCTTTTATCACAAAGTCAGGCGGAATAATGAATATTGAGCTCAAGTTTTCCTGGCTTCACATCCAGACTCCTCCATGAATTAGCACTAGGAATAGATGAGCTTGGGCCTGTGATTTAACCTCCCTGGGCCTCATTTAATTCCTGTGTAAAATGAGGACAACAACTTGTCCCATGGGACTTCATTGAGGAAGAAATGTGGTAACAAGTAAATATTCCTGGCATTTAGTGCAGGCTCAATAAATTTCAGTCTCCTTTTGCTGCTTTAGAATGAAACATGGATTTACTTTCCCAAGATGAGGAGCCAGATTAACTTAAAGGACACTGAGATCCACTGGAAGCTTCAGTTTATATTTGATATGACTCTAATCAATATTCCAGATGCTTCCCAAATAAACAACCCTCCATCCTTCTCAATCAGAATGCTCCCAGAGCTGCAGTAAAAGCAAAGGTCTGAATAGGGGGTGAGTAGGTAAAGACTCAAAGTTGCTTCATAAACCCTTCCTGATGAACTGAAAATACCTTGAAGAAGTGTCTTAGACATTACTTTTGGGGTGTATAAAAGCCACATACAGACACCAGGTAGCCTTTTCCTCCTAACCACTACTATCATTCTCTTCTCTGTCATCAACTGACCATTATATATTAAGGGCACAGCGCTGGGTGTTAGATATCTCTCCATTTCACATCATGATAGAATGCTTCAGTTATCATTTCTTAGCAAATGAAACCTAAGATATATAACTTCACAATTTATTTCATTATTTTTCAGTCCATGGAGCCTACTAAAGACCACCAATTCCGTGGAGACCTTGTGATTGATGTGGGTCCTGCCTCTATGACACCAGATTCTGCTTTTTATTATTAATTGTGAATTTGTGGTTCATTCTAAAGAGACAAGGTAGTGACTAATTTCCTTCTGTTGTGCCCCATTTCCCTGTAATGTGAGGGCTTAATAGGCTATACAGCCATGATGTAGAAGCATTTGATGTAGAATTTCTTAATTTGGAAGGTTATGTTCCACTTCCTCTGGGAAGTCTTTCCCAGTATTCCCTGGATTAGGTGGATAACCCTGTTAGGATCTTTCCCACAATAGTGAGCTTCCCTGTGATCTCCCTCCATAAATGATTTTGATTATTAGTTTAATTGTTTGTCTTCACCATGAGACTATATTCTTCTGTGAAGCCTTGGGGTTGATCTGTCTTGGTCCCCACTATACTTTAGGGAACAGGTGCACTGCTTGGTTCATATTCAGTGCTGGAAAATATTTGCAGAATGACTTAAATTAGCAATATAATGCTTCTTCGTGAGGTAACTAGTAATGTAATTTCCTCATATGTGGAGAGAACTTTTCAATCTAATAAGTGAGTATTTTACATACACCCTCACTTCTTACTTGAATGTGTCCTTCCTTCCTGTGTGTGAGTCCATACCTACATTAGCACAGGGCCTGATACACAGAAGGCAATTACTGAATATACCTAAATGACTGGATTAGTTAATAAATTAATCCTTAACATTTTTACTCTTATTTTTTATGGACCCTATCTACAATTAAAAGTCCCTACACCATGTAATAGATTTCTATTGTGTTCCTAACCATAGTTAGAGCCCCCAAAGTAATCAAATTCACTTTTTCAGATTTTTCTATGACACAGACCCTAAATGTAGAAACTACAAATTGTGAGATTACTTGGCTGGCAATGTGTTTCAAAGGCAAGGGTTGCCTTGCTCTACTTCTTGTTAAATGTTTGCATAATAAGAGCTTCATACCTAACATTCTTCTGTTAAATACTGTACTTGATTTAAAATAAATATTTCTAGTTAAATGCTCACATACTAATAGTTTTGTTCTTAACACTCTTCTCTTAAAATGCAAACATACTAAGACATTTCCTAATGGCTCCAGAGTCACTCCACAATTTTGTTTTGTTTTGTTTTAAATTCCTAGCTGATTCTATCTTTTCACAAGATCCATGTTAAAAGAAATTAGAGATTCATAACAGGTATAATTCAGAGTCACATTAAGAAAGCACAGAAAGAATTTTCTTCTCTGGTTCAAGAGGCCATTTATGTAAGTTTCTATTTGCCGTAACATCAAGAATGGCCAAGTTATCTTGATGTAGTTGAGTTGACCAGAGGCAGCATGATGAGATCTGTGTCCAGATTGTTTTTCCCTATGAGCCCCAGATCTTTTACAGCCATTTTTACATACTCCATCTGGTTCTGAAATCCAAAACAGTCTTCTATATTTGAATACAGGAATCTTGTATTGAAATCATTTCCTCTTAAGACCATGTTGCACTAAACCGTTCAGCTTAAAGATTAAAACCTGTTGGGCCAAGTAGCATGAGGGACAACAGTCTAGACACATAAATGGCTAAGGAGTCAAAAGAAGGAGACTCACCTCAGCTCTAAAATAATTCTGAAAAGTTTACAAAATAAAGTTAAAATGTGTGGACTTTTTTTATGTTTTCTTTTTTTTTTTTTTAAGATTTTATTTATTTATTCATGCGTAGCACAGAGAGAGGCAGAGACACAGGCAGAGGAAGAAGCAGGCTCCATGCAGGAAGCCTGATGTGAAACTCGATCCCAGGACCCTGGGATCATGCCTTGAGCCAAAGGCAAATGCTCAACCACTGAGCCACTCAGGCATCCCTTATGTTTTCTTTCTTAGTATGACTATATGATTTTAACACAAGACTAAACTTTTGACACAGTTTTAAAGCATCACCTCAACTTTGTTGGGTTATAAGTAATAAGTTGCCTTCTGTTTAGCAGGAGAGAGAGATCCCTCAGTTAAGTCTGTCTGACTCGAGTGGGCACTAAGTTAAAAACAGAAAAAGCAAGCTTTGGAAAAATGCCCAAAGTCCCTTGAGAAAATATTCTTTGGTTATGAGTCGATATCCACAAAGGTCTTACTAGTTACATTAAATATAATCCAGCAGTGACCTCAAAAACTCCTTCTTTTGTACTACCAAATCTGTGGTTTGTACCATGAAAGAAATTGTACAGTTGACCAAAATAGCCCAGTGAGTGGAACCTGGAATATTTCTTTATAACCAACTTAATTTTTTTTGAGTCATTGTTTAAGCTAGACAAAGCTAAGCCCTGGGTTGCTTAGTAACCAACTACCACAAATTTCAGATTATTATTGATTTACCACAAAATGTTTAATACTACTTTTATGCAACTGACATTCCCAGAATCCTACGAACACCTTCATATTTATACAAAGGCAAGTTATCAGCAGTTATTAAATTTCCCACTCTGATTCTCTTCAAATGGTCCAAAAGACCATCCACTAGGCTGTATTCTTCAATCTGTACGGGAACATTATCTTCCTTAAGGAGGCAATACTAAACCTATTAGGTTCCTACTACTCAGGTACCATTACTGTTGCCTGGTCTCATGGTCCTGGCACATTTTTTAAAGTGTCCTTCTGTTATCATCCTTTCTTATTTTATTCTTTACTTCTACCCCATTCTCTTAGTTGCATTATTCTTTTTTCCATTATAGTCTGTACCCTCTTCTAGACTTGGAAACCAGAACATTTTGCCTATCCCCATCATTAATATGGCACATAAAAATGCTTGAGTCCCATAAGTCTTAGTTTGTAAACAGTTTCTTCATTAGCTCTGGTAAAGTGCCTACTGGCTTTTATTAACTGTTGCATCTAATTATGTTGTCGTTTACTGGCTTTTATTGAATGCACTTAGTTAACTTTCTTTTAGCTTTATTAGGTAGTAAATTTGTTAATTTGGCACAACCTTTTGCTTTCTTGGCTTGGCATTCTGGGATAATAATTGCTTCCCTATAATCAATGGATTTACTCATTTACTAAAAAATGCTTCTTTACCCTCCTAATTGTAGATCTTCATCTTTATTTAAAAGCCAATTTAGGAAAAATGGCTTCCTTACCCCTTTAAATTTGGGCACTTTGTAGGAAATAGCATTTCCTTCATCTAATAAGTATTATTGAGTGCCTAGCTTGTTTTTAGCATTGTGCTAAGTGCTATGGTGAAAACAAGGTAGCCTCAGACTCAATCTGTCTTCCAGGAAAACCTTAAGCTCCCATCTTTGATTGTTTTATTTGTACTGCGCCCTGGATCTGAAGCATGCTGCCTTCTCCACAATGCCTACCTGGTCAACGATGAAGACACAGCGATTCATTCCTCATGGCCTCCAGGTTCAATTTCATATCCTGTTGTTAGTGTCCTGTGCACTCCAACACAGGGAAGGCCAAATTAATTTTCTGTCATCAACTGTGCTCTCATACCAGTTTATATATACCACCGGTCATACTGAATAACAGCTATGAATTATGACTATGCTCTTATATACCTCTATCTTTCACTACATGAAACTTCTAAAGTATGTAAAATGTTTTTATAAATTTAATTATTTCCAGAGCTTAGCTCAGAGCAGGTCCTTACTCCTGGAGCCAGACTTCCAGAGACCATGATTCCAGTTTCATAATATCCAAGGTAAAGCTTCCACTACACTTGAGAAGACAAGAGTCACTGGGCTTCAGAGCAGTTTCTGGGAGCACATAGCCTACCCTGAATAAATGTTGGTTAGATTTTAATTATCAGCGAAAGAAAATTGAACTAAGAGGTAACAGAGTCCTGGTCTGCCACTCTCTGGTAATGTGACCTGGGAGAGCATATTTAACTTCCCTGGTGTTAGTTTCCTAATTAATATCAGCAATGTGGTAGAATTGATATTTGTTCAGGATACATTGCAATGGGAAGACCCTATGATTCTATCACATGGAATTGGTAATGTATATAAACATTTATGTAACATGCAAGAAGTCTTAGTTATGCCAATATGTATTAGATAAATTTAGAGGAGAGTTTGAGACACTTGAGCCAAAAAGTCAATTACATTTATTGTAAAATGATCTAAATGATCCAAAGTGGAGGACATGAGAATAAACTGCACATGCATTATGAACAGGGAGAAGTCATTAGCCTTCCTCAAGCAGACAGGTCCCCTGGTGTATTAAAACTAACACATGTGAGCCTGAAATGAGCAGTTACATCAGCTGTTATTCCTAGAACATTCCTAGATAGACATTGCCAGGTGTGTTGACTTCAAAGTAACTGGATATTATATTTCATCAGACTGAGCAGGAGAAAAAGCAGGTTCATACTAAGGATATAGAGCATGATCATCTTTCCTCCATAAGTTTTTCTGGAAAAGAAAAAATAAACACTGTAGGCAGATCACTTATAAAAGTTGTTCTAATATAAAATTGCAGCTGATGAGAAAAGTAGTGAGAAGTGAGTCATGCTGTTCAAGGAAATAGCCAGCCTCTTTTAAATGAATTGGGAGCCCAAAACACCCACTAAGAATTACAGTTACTCAGGCAAATGTGCAAACCCATATACTCCTTTTAGAATGTCAGATATCTGGAATTACAGGTCACCATCTGAGAAAAGCTAGACTAACACTCTGGCAAGGGCAAACAGCTTTACAAATGTGATTTGGAAGAGAACCTAGAAAATGAGGATGAACTTGTGTCTCTATAGTTCAAGCTGGCCTCCATAAAATGGCTGTATGGGAAGTTCGATTTTGAAAGCAGCTTTCCTTCCATGCACGAATAGTTTGCACCTGCAGACTTAGTGACCCTGTGCCAGAAGCAGTTCTAAAGGCAGCCCAAGAGGTCGTTGGGAAATTAAGTCAGCAAGCAGGTAATTGTTCTGTCCATGATCCAATTAGGGACACAAAGCACCACAATTCACTTTCTGAAGCTTTTGGGGCATGGACAGCCATTGTCATAAAAACGTAATTATACATGCAGTGCAAGTGCAAATAGGGAGAAACAAAGTGATTTTTCAGTGGGCACAGAGTTTAGCACTTAAATCTGTCCCTAGCAGGCAATGAATCAACAGCACAACTTTGACCATTGACTGATTGAATTAAAATACCTCCTTAGTATGAGACCCCTAAGATGAAAACTAGTATCTTATGTGAAGAGTCTATTACAAAATGTTGCCCAAAGTAGGCCACATATCTGAATCCTGTGAGTGCTTTTTAAAAACCTGATTTCCAGGTCTCACCCCAGAACCACTGAATAAGAAACTCTGAAACAAGGACCCAGGGATCTGCATTTTTAAAAAATGTTTCCAAAAGTTTTGAAGTAGCCAGATTAGAACCTGCCCAGCACTGGATTTCTGCTGGCCGCTACTGACCATGACATGAAATGTGAAAAGAGCCACAGTCAACATAAACAATATTTATTTCATTTTCTATCTATATGTGTATCCATACTGGCCTAACCTAGCATAAATCCTAATAATGAATGCCTGTTAAATGTCCCTCTCCAATCATCAAAGAACGCTTGGGGCTGTCTTTAGAGGAAATTAAAACTTGAGATGAATATCAGCAAAATAATGGAGTGATTCACTATAGTAAAATGTCAAATATAGCCTCAGAATCAATATAACAAATCATGAGGAAAAGAGCAAAAAGCAAAAATACAACAAACAAAAAATAAAATAAAATAAAGTAAAATAAATAAAGGGTAACTTGCTGAAAATTTCATCCTATCATGACTCTTGCATTTCATCCATGGGTATCTGCTTTTGTTGGGATCCAAGAGCAGGAAGTATATTGCTTAATTAGAACAGTTTTTGAGCTGGGAGCAGAGATTCATTCCATAAATAATCCATGCCTACTTTGTGTCATACTCTGTGCTAGGTACTGAATAGAGACCAGTGTGTTTCAACCAGGAGCAATTTTGCCTCTCGGGCTGTTCAACAATATCTAAAGGCATTTTTTCTTGTGGTTAACTGGGAACAATGAGGCTGGTGGGATACTACTGGCATCCAATGAGTGGGGCATGGAATCCTACTAAATATCCTACCATGCATGGGGCAAGCCTACAGGGCAAAGACTTATTTGGCCCAAAATGTCAGTAATGCCAAGGTTGAGAAAACAGTGTAAATTAAAGAGCAAGCAGATATGTTCTTTGCCTTTAAATAAACAGATCTTAAATGAACAAACAAATAGATGTATAAAAACACTATCAAAAGTGCTTTGACAAAAAGAACAAGAATTAGCAGAACAGATGGATAGCACTAGAACTAGTTGTTCATTGGATCAATAATAAAGAACAGGGTCCAACTCAAATTTTTGTTGAATTAATAAACCCCTTCTTCACCCACTAATTTTAATAACAAGTAATATGAAGATCTCTTTTTAACTCTTTTTAATATTACCATATGTGAAAATGGCACACTTGGAATGTTCTTTGAACTTTCTGTCAACTCTGGCTATGGCTTCAATGCTTCCTAGACTTGCTATCCATGAACCCTCTACAGCACAAATGGGGCTTCAGCTATATAATCTGATCTTGGTGTCATGGTCCGTGGCTGGGAGGGGGTGGGAAAGATTTTTTCTTATGACATTAAAATGAAATATATGATTGTATAGAAGCACTAGGAGAGAAGGCAGTTAATTATATATGGTACATGTTAGTGTTTGAATGAGGACCTTTGTCATCTGTAGAGGACCCTGTCGGCATCCTCTCATTCTGGTTGGAGGACCACCACTCTCTTTGAGAGAAACTGCTTCCTCACTGTGGACCAGAATTTTCTGGCCTTGGGGAAAGACACAGCCAAGAGTACTCAAGCCTGGACATTGGTTGGACATTTTTAAAAAGAGTCATTTTAATTCCATTCTGATTGTTAACAGGAAAACATAGGTGTCTAGATTTGCTGGCAATTGTCTTACCACAAAGAAAGGAGTGCCTTCCTCAAAATAGAGCCAATCCAGAGGGAATCAAAGGAGGGCAGTGTACCAATGATATCATTTGAGCTCCAGAATCCATCACTGCTTAATGCCAGCTAACCTGGATGCATGTGTCAATTTGGTTTAAATCACAATATAACTAAGTAAAATTAAAGCCATGTGCGGTCCTGTGCTGAACTTCAATCAAACTCACAGATAAAAAGGGCATAGTCCTGCCATTTAGAATTTCACATTTATTAGAGGAAACAATTTTATTTGTGAGCATCTACCATGTTCTAGTCACTATACCTAGATAATGCATACAGACAATTATCTTTATTGTATTAGATCTTATGATTGGTAACTTCTCCAAACCACAGAATAATTAAGTGATCATCCAGATTTTCAACCCAACTCTTTCTTATTCTAAAGCTCCTACACTTTGTTCCATATCATATTGCCTCTCTGGAGTTATACAAAAAATTTTAACAGTAATAAGATTCAAAGAAATTTCTATTAGTGTGCAGAAGAAGGAAAAATATAACTGTGAATGTGTTTCACAAACCAAATTCTAAAGGTTTATAGGGTGTGGAAAGGAGAAAAAATGAAGAGGGGCTTTAAAAAAATTTTTTTAAGATTTTATTTATTTGAGGGGTGGCTGGGTGCTCAGTCCGTTAAGCATCAAGTCATGATCCTTGCCTTCAGCTCAAGTCATGATCCCAGGGTCCTGGGATCAAGCCCCATATTGGGCTCCCTGCTCAGTGGAGAGCCTGTTTCTCCCTCTCCCTCTGCTGCTCCTACTACTTATGCACACATGCATTCTCCATTTCTCTGTCAAATAAATACATAAAATCTTAAAAATATATATTTTATTTGGGAAAGAAAGAGCAGGGGGAGGGGCAGAGGAGATAGAGAGAAAGAGAATCTCAAGTAGACTCCCTGCTGAGTGAGGAGCCTTGAGCAAGCAGCTAGGAGGAGAGGCAGAGGGAGAGGGTGAGGGAGAAGCAGACTCTCCACTAAGCAGGGAGCCCAGTGTGGGGCTTGATCCCAGGACCTGAGATCATGACCTGAGCTGAAGGCAGGCACTTAGCCGACTGAGCCACCCAGGCACCCTAGAAGAAGGCATTTTGAAGAAACTAATATTTACTGATTCTTTGAGTCAAGCCCTGTTCTAAGTGTTTTACCATATTAACCAATTTACACTCACAGTAACCTTATCAAGTGGTCGCTATTTTTTAATATTTTTAAAATATATACATGAGAGAGCGTGAGCCGGAGTTGGGCAGAGGGAAAGGAAGAAAGAGAATCTTAAGGAGACTCCATGCAGAGCACAAATCCAACATGGGACTTGATCTCATGACCCTGAGATCATGACATGAGCTGAAATCAAATCAGTTGCTTAACTGAATGAGCCACCCAGGTGCCCCCAAGTGGTTGCTATTATCATTCCCATTTTTAAAGATAACCTGGGGCATGGAGAGCTGAACCAGTCTGCCCAAACAACCAGACTGGGATTTGAACCCAAGTATTCTAGCTCCAGAGCATACATCTTCTATGCTATATTGCCTTCCATATGGCTATAAACAAGTTACAGGAAGTGTAGGTACATTGATGACAAGAAATAAATACAAATCATGATTTAGATATCAGTTCAGTATTTGTTTATATCCAAATAAAACTCATTTTTAAATTATTTACAGATGACTTATAGATTTATTTTGCAAAATGCTTCATTTTGGATCTCCAATTCTATACACAATAGATGAGACTTTTTGACACAACAAGGACAGTTATAAGACTTAATATGTTACAGCTGAAGATTAAACTTTAGCTTAGCAGAGAATATAAAGCAATTCTGACAACTCATTTTTTGGCCTTGCAGCATAACTTAATTCAATATATTCATTCAACAACTATTTTGTGTTCCTATCTTTACCAAACATAGAGCCTAGAAAGCTAGTTACAGTCATATCAAATAAAAACCTAAGATGAGGTTATTTTAGGAAATGATATAATTTATGTCTATGTGTGCACACGTATGTCTGCCACAAATAAACATATTCATATATTCACAGAAACACAGACAGAGGTAATTCCCTTTATCCTTCTACATACAGTGGGTTACCTCTGAAAAAGAAGAAATAAATCCTAGTAATTTCAGTTGAATCTGCTTTTGCCTAAAAACATGACATAGAAATGGTTATATTCCATATCAAAGCCCTATAGAAAAATTTCATATAAAAATTACAGCACATATCACATATAATCAACACTGCTATTTCTGTAATATAAAGCCTTTTTTTTATTATTATTTTTTTTTAATTTATGATAGTCACAGAGAGAGGCAGAGACACAGGCAGAGGGAGAAGCAGGCTCCATGCACCGGGAGCCCGATGTGGGATTCGATCCCGGGTCTCCAGGATCGCGCCCTGGGCCAAAGGCAGGCGCCAAACCGCTGGGCCACCCAGGGATCCCAATATAAAGCCTTTTTAAATGGACAAAATCACACAATTTAATATAATCATGCTAAATGGAATTTATTGAGAGAAAGTATTATGTGCTATGAATATATGTATGTATCACTAACTATTTTTGGTCAAGTGGCTCTAACTCTCTATTGCCTCAGTGTTTTTATCTATAAAATTAAAATTAAAATTTAAACTTGTTTAGGATTGTTGAGAATATTGAGTTAATCATGCTGCTGCCACATAATCAGGGCCCAATAAATAAGAACTGTTTTTTTTCATTATTTAATATATATATAGTTTTAGCCCATGATAAAAAATGCGTATGACTCATAATCCTTGACATTGTTTCCCTAAATACATCAGAATGTTAAGAAGCACCTTTATAAAAATACTGAAATCTAAAAGGAATTCCCTGGAGATTCATTTTAGGTTGCCTTTGAAAAAGATCAAGGTTACTTGGGAAAATCTGGAAACATCTTGAGAACATTTTACTGGCTTTTTGTTGTCATTGCCTTCTTTTTCTTTTTATGTACCCCCTTGTAGTAAGCACCTACGCTGGACAGAGGCTCTGCTGTTTGTCCTCTGGCTGCCTTGGGCCAGAAACAGTATGATGTTCTCTTATCAACAAGATCTTCATCTCTCCATCCCCGAGCTAGGAACACTAACTCTGGGACCTGAACCTGATGCCTTAGCCCTTTTACCCCTCCCTAAGCCCTTCAACTGCTCCCTGTGATACAAAGAAAAACAATCTCATAAAATAATGATGTCTTCTCTTACTAATTATGCAAGAAATATAAGCAATTAGGATAAGAGATTACATCAAAACAGAATCTGTGTCTACCCTTGCAGTACTCTACTTGTCAGAACTTACATGTAGAAAATTGCTCAAGTACAAGAAGACATATGTGCACGTGTTACACATGCATGTGATGTTGTAGCACTGTTTTCATAGAGACAAACTGGAAATAACCTAAATATCAAGTGGATGCTTATTAAGTAAATTCTGTAAGAAATTTAAAATGGAATCCAATGCAGTCATTAAAAATAATGTTGCATATCTATATGTATTGATTAGAAAAGAGCCATGATATGTTCAAGAGAGGGTTCAAGTTAGAGAGAAGTATGTATTTTAGAACCAACTTAGAGAACAATCTACACATATAAATACAAATGTTTATAGGCAGTTAAAGCAATATCTGGAAAAATAGTATTTTCCAAAGCATCAGAAGTGATTCTCTTTAAATATTAGAGTTCTAGGTAATCCCTACATCTTTTTACTTCTCTTACATTCTATTTTTACACTTAATTATGTACGTTGAGAATTTTTTTTTTGAATCTGTAATTCTCAATTTACTTGGAAGTTAAAAAGGTATATGCAAGATATTTGTTGATATAGAAGTATAATAATGTGGGGTTTTTTCCCAAATATTAAAACTCTAAGAACATAAACTATGTATAGTAGGTACAACAAAGGCAAAGAAATTAATTGAACAGAATATTAAATTTAGAAATAGATCATAATGTACGAATTGATATTTTTTCTTTTTTTTTTTTGAGAATTTTTATTTAACAAATGTCTAACTACTTTTTTAAGGTGCAGGACTTTGTCATTTATTGTGCTAAACTCAAGTCAGATTGTATTGGTCTTGATCCAGAGAGAAAAAACAAACATCTGTGAGGTCATCATTCTGGCCTATAAATACGTAATACACTATGCTATCTAAATTGGACTTTGCATTAACATACTGAGAAAAGTAGGATCATCACTCTAGTGAAAGGAGGACCATGATGCTAAGAGAGGTCAAGTAACAGTCTCATTCACACAGCTAGTATAGTCAATAGACAAAGAAACAGGATTCAAACCCAAGTTCCATTCTCTTTCCAATATACCACAGAGGAAGGGAAGATATGAAACTTAATCACAACTCTGTTGTTTCCACCTCTAGATTTATTTACTTTGGTTATTCAATTATCTTAAAAGAATATGAAAGAATTTATATGGTTCCTTTTAGTGATTATACTTTATATTACATGCAATAAGGATAGTAATCAGCTTTTATTGAATGAGGTTCTTATCAGAGGATTGATATGGATCTAATTGTTACAACCAGCCTGTGAGTTAGATGCAATCAATAATTCTAAGAGTCACATAATGACATAGAGTGTCCAGAGTGCTTACATAACTTGCACAAGTTCACAGAAAAAGTAATCGTGGAGCAAAGGATTCTATCCCAGGCCATCTGACTCCAAAACCTACACTCATAGCCACAACTCTGTGCCCACTTTATACAACCAGGTAAGTACTGATTCTTTCATAGTGGCCATCTTTGGAAGCCAGGTGTTTATCTCATTAAGCTGCCATTGTTCAATATCAGTTTGGGCATTTTTTTAGAGGCACAATGTCAGAAACTTTTTTGGGGACTAATAATTTTGAGTATTTTTTTCCTTCTTCCCCTTCCCTTTTTAACACAGCTTATTTTTACACACCAAACTTTTCCCTCTAACCTATTAGACAAGAGTGAAAGCACCATTGAGTTAATCTGCTATTGCAGCCCTAAGTCAGTTCATTTGCACACTGCCTGCTGGCCTATTGAGTCATAATGTGATGACCTGGGAAGACTGAATGTCACAAATTGAAGACTATCTATGTCCAAGCTGAAAATACCAACTTACAGATGAAAGTATAATCTTCTGCTTACACTTCAAAATAAGGCAGTGATTGTTCCTCTAAATACTGTACAGTTAGAGGCCATGAACAGCCATTAATAAGTAATATTCGTGTATTTCCTCTGTATATTAAAATTTCATACCAAGAGGCAACACTTTACTCATTCAAATGAATTTACCTCTGATCCAGACTTAAACTAATAAGTATTTAGATTGTGGATCTCAGGATAAATGTAAAGAAGATTTTGGTGCATATATTACCAGAATTCTGTGTAAATATATTCTACATATTAAAATTATAAAAAGGAACAAAATAAAAAAAATAATTTCTGAATAAGGAAATTTGCATATACTTCAAACCAATCACCAAATCATATTTGATGTTCTCAAATAATAGGAATACTGATGATCTAGACAATTTCATAACCACAAAAGGACACACGCCCAGAAAACTCTATTAGAGAAAAGCATTCCCAAGTGCTTTTTGCTTTAGTATTAATCAAGGAAGTACTCATAGTGTCCTGGTGTGCCCACCTGCCTCAAATCCTGGACTGGCTTCTTTAGGGGAAGTTGAAGAAGTATGAGCAATTTCTGACACACAGTAGGAGGCCATGGGATTCAGATCGCCAGAAGCTTACCTAGAGATGCAAAATTAAAATGAATGAAGCAATTATAGAGCTGTAGAAAAAGTGTGTAATTAACCTTAGTACTCCTTCTCTCAGTTTGAGTTATTACCCAAATGGTTAGTCGGATTGAGCTAATGTTACTTTTAGACAGAAATGTTGAATATATTAATCCTATAGCATGATTAAAAACTTGATTTTTTTTCTTAAAGGCATCAGAAATCATTTTTTAATGATGTCTTGAAAAGGGAACCTAAAGGAATTAGCCTAACTCCCGACCTTCTAATGAACTAACCAGTATGAAGTTTATTAAATTAGAGAAAAAAAAAAAAAGTCAAATGGCTTCACTTACCATCTGCCTTATATGTAAGACTTATTTATTTCAGCTATATGATAGATAATGGATTGATAAATAATAGATAGACCAAATACATATACAGAGACAGAAAGAGGGGGAGGGAGGGAGAGAGTCTCCCGACTATGTCTCTGTCTCTCTTGCTCTCTGTCTCTCTCCATCTCTCTCCCTATACAGTTGTATTCTTTTTTTTTAAGATTTTATTTATTTATTCATAGAGACACACAGAGAGAGAGGCAGAGACACAGGCAGAGGGAGAAGCAGGCTCCATGCAGGGAGCCCAACGCGGGACTCGATCCAGGGTCTCCAGGATCACGCCCCGGGGCTGCAAGTGGCGTTAAACCGCTGCGCCACCAGGGGAGCCCTACAGTTGTATTCTTGAATAGAGAGTTACATCTTATTTATCTTTGTAGTCTATTATGATATATACCTTTGATTAATTGAATTAAATCGAATTTGTTTTGACCGTTCATTTTTCACTCACTCCATTGAGCTTCACTCTTTCTTCAGCCCCACAGGTGCCTAGCAAAGTGCCCCTCATGTTTCCTATCCTACACAGGACAGTGAGGGTTAGGAGAGGATAAAACAATCTGTCCCAAGAAGCACACAATCTGATCTAATTGACGTGACCTGGGCAAACAGGTCTGGGACTGGGACTGGCCAGAGAAACACATGAATCAATGTGCCAGGACTGAGGCAACATGCAAAGAGGAGAATATCTGGCACTAAGAAACAAGGGTTCTAGCCCTAGCTCTGCCACCATGTAGCTGCAGGCCAACTTTGGGTTAGTGGTCATTTTTCTCTAGACCTCACTTGCCATCTCTGGAAAACAGAACAGGCCAGTTAGCCCTAAATTGGGCCATCATTTGAGTCATATTTGCTTCATATGTATATTAAGCTAGCAATAATAGCTCTCTACTGGACAAGATGCTTAACTACAAGCAACAAAAATCAATACTTGATTCAAATTAAAGAAAGAAATTTAAGTAAAGGCTATTGGGCACCTTATAGAATTACCAAGAGGACCTGGATAAGAAAAAGAGCAAATAAAGAAAAAGCCATGACACATAAACTATAGCTCAAACAATGCCGCAGAATCTGCTGCTACCACTGATCCCAGGAATCTACAGCACGTGCTACTGCATGGCTTTCAGTGAACGGACAGTGCTGCCTGTTCTGAGGGTGCTGTAGGGTCACTGCTGCTCTTGTTGCCAAAATAACTTCTTCACTAGCCCAGCTTCCTAGGAGAAGAGGCTTCAGAACCAGGCTTGGGTGGGTAGCCACAGTTCAGTTGTAAATCAAGATAAAGAAGTTACTGAATGGGAATTATACACTTCCCTTCCCACCTAACCCCAAACTTAAAAATAGGGAGATTCTCAGGGCACCTGGCTGCCTCAGCCAGTCAGGCATGTTTTGGTTCAGGTCATGATCTGACAGTTGTGGGATTGAGCCTTGCATAGGGCTCTGTGCTCAGTGAAGTCTGCTTCAGATTCTTATTCCCTCTCTCTCTGCCCCTCCCCGCTCATGCTCACTCTCTCTCTCTCTCTCTCTTTCTCAAATAAATAATTTTTTTTTTAAATTAGGGAGGGGGTTCTTCAAACACGAAAGAGGGTTTATATGTCAGGTACACAAAAATTGAGCCTTTTTCAAACATGAAGAACCATGCTTAGAATCTTACACTAATGGACAAAAAGGACATTATCCAGATATGGTGAAGCATTTGAGCCAAATTTAAATGATGGTTCAGTACAAAAAGCATATCTTCAACACACTCCAGTGTGAACCTTCCTTTCCTCCTTCAGAACACTGTTCATAATTTTCCCATGAGTACATATCATATTTTAATGTGGTTAGTGATGAGATTTGCCCTTCCCCAACAAGACTATGTTGATATGTGCCTTAGTTTTTCTTTGTATTCTTGGCATAGTTTAGGTAGGGACAAAATAAATACTTTCCTTTGTGTGATTTTGTTTGTGGCAGTTCACAGAAAACAAAAACATGCTTGAAGGACGTATGCTAGTCAAAGTTTAAAATTGCTAATGCATGAAGAATTCATGCAATTAGTAAGAAAATTATCAATGCTTTAATAAATACTATAGCAAATGGCAAACAGACAATTCAACAGAAAGACAATATAGTTAGATAACAAAAAAATAGGAAAATTCCAATCCCAGAAACAGAAACCAATATGCAATACTATTTTTATTTATCTAATTTGCAAGGATTTTTCCAGACCATGATATAATATGTAGCATATATAAAACACTGTACTGTGTTGATTAGGATTCAGCAAAATGGGCAGATTCATTATAGAGGAGTATAAATTCATAACATTTAAAACAAGATATATATTGCAAGGCTTAAAATTTTGATACCCACTGACTCAGCAATAACTATTCCAATTATCTATACAAAATAAAATATAGGGGAAAAAAAACCAAAAATGTTCACGAGAGCACCATTTATTACAGTAAAACATTAGGGTATAAACATAAATTTCCACAAGTTTAGGAACGGTCAGGTATATGATGAAATATTTACCTTAAGAGTGTATTATGCCACCACTGAAAATGATATTTATGAAATATTTATACCGACAGGGGAAAATGTTGCCATATGTATCTTGTACAGACAGGCATTGTAACTAATCACACCCCATTGTAATTGTTTCCTTACATGTCTGGTCTCCCATGAAATCTTCATCTCTTCAAAGTCCAGTATCTTGTCTTATTTATTTATTTATCTTTTTATCACTGGTAACTAGCTCACTGTTACCTGATTTGAGCTCAATATATTGTTGAAGAATGAAATGAGTGAATGAATAGGTTGACAAATAAATATGTGTATGGCTTTAGAAAGTTGTTTCCCTGCGTGATATCTGTCTGTTATTTTATGTATTTCATGACATAGAACAGCACAACAGAAGATGATTAATCAATATTATGCGAAACCTGTGCTCTAAATCCCTTTTGAAATTCAATGCTTCATCTAGGCAAAATGCATCTTACTTTGTCTTTTATTTTGTTCAGCAGGTATAAAGCTAAATACAATGGGTTCTTGATAAAACACAATACTGACTGGGTTTTCAAAAGCCCTCTATAATATAAATGAGCAGATAATTTTTAAAGTCCTTGAACAATATGATTAAAGTCACACACACACACACACACACACACACGCACGCAGAGGACCCGTCAGGCTATCAGCACCTGGCTCAGTCTTCCAGGCCTAAATATTGCCTGCAGAGGATGCCAGGGAGTGAAGAAACTGCCAAGCTCATAACTGGGCATTGACAGTCTCATAACTTTCAAATTTAAAGGAATGTTGAACAGTACCCACTGGAATTATATTTAGGTGTGTTGTACCACTAGTTTAATCTTCAGATCAGGCCAAGTATAAGGGGACCAGCAAACAAAATTAGTTGCCAGGCAAGGACATGAGCCTCCAAGAACATAATGATTGGGACATGTACCCTGGATCAGGGCATTTTCATAGGAAAATTAATTTTCCTCAGACTCTCAAAAACAACTAAAATGTTCTGACCCCATAGGTAGCATTGGGATTTAGCTGCACATCATATCAATTATTCATTAAATATTTTATGCATAAAGATTTTGTTCCAAGGTTATTCATAGGCATAAATAGGACAATTTCACAGAAGGAAAAACATAAAGCAATGTCACATATCTACTCATTCTATTGCCATATATCTTATGTCAGATATATGATCCCTAAAAGGTTACTCAATGTATATTTTCACCTGAGTTAACAAACTAAATGGAAGCAGAGATGAGGATGAGGCAGAGATGAAAAATTGAGCCCTGTGAGTTAAAGTTTGAGAGTCACAGACATCAGAGTTCAGCTCCTTGTATCACACTTATTAGCTGAGTGTCCTCAGTTACTCAGCCCCTCTTGCTGTGGTTCCCTCACCTGTAAATGGGAATAACAATTTAATAATAATAATAATAATAATGATAATAATAATAATAAAATAATACCTACTTCATAGATACACTGTGAGAATAAATGAGCCCACAAAACACTTGGCACAGTTCATGGGTCACAAGAAATACCAAATAACTCTACTTAGTTGGCTAAAATTTCAAGAGTTCATGTGACTCAGTTGATTAAGTCAATAGCACCTGACCACGATGAAAGTCTTCCCAATCTGAAAAGAGCCCAAAATTTTAAATACATTTCAGTAAGAGATCAGGAAGTTTTGCTTAACACATATAACCTACAGGTTAAAGTTTAAGAAAGATAAAGCCTAAGAGTCTCAGGACTATCCGTAAAATGTTAATAAACATGGAAACATCTCAATATTAGTAAAAGAGCAATTTCCTTTTTCAGGCTCATCAGGTCTCCTTACAAACTTGGTAAGAGCAGAGGGGAAAGGCAGTAGCTCAGCTGCAGAAGTTCAAGTGATCCCTGCAATGGTTTTCAGTCCCTTGACCACATGTCCACATAGGTTATGCCCAAGAAGAAAGAAGAAATAGAACCTATCTGTAGGATACCTTTATGAGAGGAGAATAAGATCCTAAATAACATGATTCAGCAAAGAAATGGTAAATGCTTTCTGTACAGTATTTATTTTACCCAGAATCCTGTGGCTAACTAAGCATTCTAACTAGAATCACAAATATTGCAATAATAAATCTGAGGAAACATGATTTTGTTAAAAACACAGTTTACACTTTTTGCTAACAAAAGACATATCAAAAGTTTTTAGTGACTTTAAAAAGAACTAATTAAACAAGCCTTCCTGATGTTCAGCTCCAATTTCTCTAAGCATAACATTTTAAAAGGTATTGTAGTTGCAAACGCTGGTTTCTTCAAACGTTTGGTATCCCCTTTATTTTTTTTCTTTATGCCATAGTTTTTTTTAAGGACACATAGAAGAGAAGAGATGAGTAAGTTGATATTTAATATAATGGCACTTTGTCATATCTTCTCCATGGCTAAAAATTGCTAAGATCAATGCCACAACAAGAAAGTGAAAATTTTATTAACATTATATTTGAAACTTATGAATAGATGGATGGAAGGGACCACACAGAATAGAGACTAACAGTTTCTTAACCTCTCTACTTCATTTTCTTTGTTTGTAAAATAGGAGTAAAGTCACACAAATTTATACATCGGAGGCCATTCTGGACCCTATACATAAATTGTTATTAACTTAACTACCTTATAAGGAAGGTAATAGACCATCCTCATTTTATGGATGAGTCAACTGGGATACAAAAAGGTATGTCATGCCTAGTAATTGGCAGAGCAAGCATTCAAATCCAGGATTCTTAAACTTGCATTCACAGTCATAATGCAATGTTGGAGCATAAAGGAAGGAAGCATTAAAATAAAATGGGGTACATATAGGTACACACACATTTCATGAAGATCAAAAAATTTTAAACATCTTTCAAATTAGACATTTAAAATTCCTTCATTTTCCAATCTAATAGAAACTCCCAATGGAAATCAACATTGTATTTTATAACTCAGTGATAATCTCTTGGGTTTTCAAAGAATCTGAGATGGAAATGAGTACTGACATAAGGATTTGTGACCAGATCAATGTGTAATTATGTTTTAGGTATAAAATTCTTCTGGGGAAAACTGCATTTAAGTCCTCCTAAGAGACTCCATTCAAGTATATGGAAGATTGGTGATAAGCCACATTAGGAAGAGAAAAGCATCACTGATGAGACGCAGCATGCTATAGAAGCATCTTTCCGAAGAATGCCCTGCCTCAGCAACAGGGCAAGAAGCCTATGATCAAGAGGAGAACCAGATCATTTCTTTCTCCTTTGCTGGTGGTTGAATCAGTTGAGTTTGTAAGAAGCATCAATCTCTCTGAAGAATGTTTATATATTATTTTTTGTTCAAGATAAGAAAAGCTGGTATACTGAAATTGATCTTTCCAACACAATCCATTCAATCACTATCTTCTACTCTTTAAAGGACAGCTGTTCAAAAACATACATAAGGATAAGTTTAGTTTTCAATTAGAAGGGTAAAACAACACAGGAATTAAGAGAAGATGGGATGATGATGAAGAAGGAGGAGGAGATGCAGGAGAAGAAGACGATGACCAGCTGCCTCAGGAGCCCCCACCACACTGCACAGGCTCACCATTCACTGAAATAGTGCCATGTAGAATTAATTGTGCAATATCATGGCCCTAGTGTCAGTTACTGTTCTAATCACTTTTTATATGTTACCTGATTTAATCCTTAAGTAACTATAAATAAGTGACTACTGTTCATAAATTTTAAAAAGGTATAGTCCTACCTTGCAGTTAGCAGTGACCCCATAATTCAAAGCAAGACTTTCTGCTCCTAAAACCTACTTACATCCACCACATTCTGCTATCTCTCTAGGAAGAAAATGAGGAAATCGGGATGAAAATATTGGTAATCATACTTAATGCAGTCCAAGATGAATTAATTGCCTTCAGTCTATTTTTCCAACTGATTATGATTAAAAACTACAGACAGAATTTAAAAATTAACTATCTGATGAATGGAATTGTTGAATCACTATATTGTACACTGTAAACTAATAACACTGTATGTTAACTGAAATTAAAATTAACACTTCCAAAAATTCACTATCTGAGGACAATGAAAAATAAATAATAGGATAAGTGGGAGGATAAAAGTCAAAATGTGAGGATGGACCAAAAAGGAGGATGATTCTCCATATTTGTTTCCCTCCTTTGTCTATCAGTTTGAACAGAATGAAGCCCCAGTAATGGAACAGTGTGGTAGTTGCACAGAGCAAAATATCAGAGAGAAGCTCCTAGCTTCTAGCCAAAGAACCAGAAAAGAACCCCTGTGAGCTGAAGTGTGTGGAGAGAAGCCTCATTATGTTTCTCTTTTGTCCCCTTTCTGTGTCCTGTCTATGTGCAGTCCCAGTCATCAAACTTCACTCCTGCAGCATCAGTATGGGAATCTAAAATCCCAAAAGAAAGAAAGAGAAAATGTTTGTCCAGAGGAACTCAGAAAATGGGCCCTGAGTATAAAAAGTGTGAATGAAATCTGTTACTTTTTAACTTTCTTCTGTTGCCAAGTTTCCCTCAGGACTACCACAGTGATGAGGATCTGTATGACAGAATAGGAGGCAAACACTTTAGGAAAACTCCCACTTTTCTGACCAGTAAGACTGGGAAAAGAGATGCCATGTATGCTGGTAGGTAGCAAAGAAGTTCTCCTTTGCTGGAGAGCAGTTTGCTTAATTCTGTGCATGCACCAACACAAGTTCCAGTCTCTCATCTCCAATCAGGCTGTGCATGGAATTGACACAAAGAAACACAGAAAAGGCTCTGAGAATTAAACATCTATATATATCAACACTCAATTCCTGAACTTAGACCCCTGAGGAACACACACAAAGCAGACCTGAAACAGCTTAAAAAGGGATATAAAAACTAAACTGATATTGAGTGTAGCTAGAACTTTCTGTTGGGATCTAACTTTAATGACTGACAGCCCAAACAAACAAAAAACATTTTTCAGAGAGTTCAGAACACAACAGACAAAATATCTAGGATACAATTCAGAATAAATTGGTATACAAAAAGCCAGGAAAAGGCGACAAATTAAAATAGATAATGAACAGGTGCCAACCCTTAAGTAATCTAGATGAAACATTAAATCAGCTATTCTAAGTATAGTCTACATGATAAAAATAAACAGTCTAGAAATTAATTAGAAAGACAGAAGTTCTCACTAGAGGAATAAAGGCCGTAAAAAGAAACAAACAGAACTGAAAGTAAAATATCTGAAAATGTAAAAATCCACTGAATGAGATCAATAGAATAATGAAGAGGTCAGAAAAAGGAATCAGTGTGCTTGAAGATAGAACATTGGAAATAATCCAATCTAAAAATCAATGAGAAGAAATATTTATATAAAATGAGAACACAACCTCAGGAACCTGTGAGAAATATCAAAAGGTCTAATATTCATTATCACTGCAGTTCCCCCAAAAGATTGATACAAATAAAATATATATGCAGTTGCATTAATGATGGCTGAAAACTTCCCAAATTTAGTGAAAATTATAAAGGAATAGGTTTGTAAACGTCAGCAAATGCCAAAAAGGATAGACTCAAAGAAAACATGATAAAATGCATCATAATTAAGCTGCTGAAAATAGGGATTCCCCAGGTGGCACAGCGGTTTAGCACCTGCCTTTGACCCAGGGCGCGATCCTGGAGACCCAGGATCGAATCCCACTTCGGGCTCCCGGTGCATGGAGCCTGTTTCTCCCTCTGCCTATGTCTCTGCCTCTCTCTCTCTCTCTCTCTCTCTGTGTGACTATCATAAATAATAATAATTTAAAAAGCTGCTGAAAATAAATGATTTTTCTCTATATATGTATGCATATATTGAAAATAATGCATTACATTATAGGAACAATGATTCAAATGTGTGTGGATGTCTCATCAGAAACCATAGAGGCCAGTAGACAGTGGAACAATACCTTTAAAGTAAAAAAGGGAAAGGACTTTCAACCTAAAATGCTGTTCAATAAAAATATCTTTTGTGGAATAAAGACCAAAAAAAATTCCAAAGGAAGGGAAACTAAGAAAATATGTTGCTATAAAACTTATTCCAAATAAAATGCTAGAGAGAGTTCTTCAGGCAAAAAGGAAATGACAGCACAGGGAAACTTGAAATTTCAAGAATGAAGGAAGAACAAAAGAAATGGTAAAGATGTGAGCAATTGCACGATGATTGTTTTCCCTTTTTGATTTCTTTAAAATATGAATGACTACCAAACTATTATTCTTCTATATTTTGTCTGGTAGGTAGTTCAAAGAACATAGATGCCTTACAAATGACAAATATAATATTAAAAAAGGAAATTAAAAGCATATATTATAAGGCTTCTATATCTTTATTAAGGTGACAAATATTAACTCTAAGTAGATGGTGAAGAGTAAGATAGGTATACTTTAGTCCCTAGAAAACTTCAAAAAATAATACCATGAGATCGAGCCAAAAATTCAATCAAGAAATTGGAAAGAAATATTAAAATATTAAAATAATCCAAAAAAAACATGAAAAATGGAGACAGAGAAACAAAATCATAGGGACAAACAGAAAGAAATGAAATAGCTGGCAAAATTCCAATCAGATTGTATGATTTATTGCTTTAAATACCAATAACAAAGCAATGGAAAGAGATGCTATGCAAATGCTAATCAAAAGTAAACTGTAGTGACTATATTAATATCAGACAAACTAGATTCCATTACAAGGAAAATTGCCAGAGACATTTCTGAGATTTTTTAAAAGGTCTATTTATGGGGCTGCCTGGGTGGCTCAGCCAGTTAGTTGTCTGACCTTTGATTTCAGCTCAGATCATGATCTCAAGATCATGAGATCAAACCTTGCATTGGGATCTGTGCTGGGTGTGGAGCTTGCTTAATATTCTCTCTTTCTCTCTCTGTGCTCTCTCCCCACACCCCTTGCTTGGTCTATTTATTTAGCAAGAAATAAAATTCAAAATGCATATGAAATGGATAAAGAAGACATGGAATAGAATATTTTTCAGCCATAATAAAGAATGAAACCTTGCTATTTACAACAATATGGATGGATCTAGAGCATATTAATGCTAAGTGAAGTCAGTCGAAGAAAGACAAATACCCTATGATTTCTCACATTTGTAGAATTTAAGAAACAAAACAAAACAAACAAAGAGATAAACTAAATACAGACTCTTAACTATGGAGAACAAACTGAGGGTTTCCAGAGTGGAGGTGGGTAGAGGGAATGGGTGAAACAGGTGACAGGGATTAAGAGTATGCTGATCACAATGAGCATTGAGTCAATGTATGGAATTGTTGAGTCACTATATGTATACATGAAACTAATATAATACTATATGTTAAGTATACTGGAATTTAAAAAACAAAAACAAAAAGACTTGGGCTTCTAAATATATGAAACAGAATCTTTAATAGAATTGAAAGGAGAAATAGACAAGTTTATTTGTTCTGTGAAAGACACTGTTATAAGAATGGAAAGATAATGCACAGACTGGGAGAAAATAATTGCAAATTATATATTTGACAAAGTATTAGGATCCAGAATATATAAAGAATTCTCTAAACTCAGTAATAAAAGACAAACAATCCAATGTAAAAAGCAGTCAAAAGATTTGAACATAAAACTTCACCAAAGAAGATATTTAGATAGTTTGGGAAGTTGTATAATGTTCCCTCAAAGATATCTACAGTCTCATCCCCAGAATCTATGAATATATTATCATATGTATGGCAAAAGGGACTTGGAAAATGTGATTATATAAAAGATCTTTAAATGAAGAGATTATTTTGGATCATGATGGTTCCTATAAAAGGGAGGATCAAAGTCAGAGATGGATGATATAAGTATGAAAGTGGAGGCTATCAAGGGGAGACTTAAGCTGCTGGCTTTAAAGACAGAATAAAGTGTCACAAGTCAAGGAATACAAGCAGGCTACAGAAACTGGAAAAGGCAAGGAAATAGATATTCCCATAGAATTCCAGAAGGAACACAGATTTCCCAACACCTTGATTTTAGTCCAGTAAAATTGATTTCAAACTTCTAACCTCCAAAACTGAGATAATGAATACATGTTTTTTTTATTTTTTATTTTTTTAAGATTTTATTTATTTGAGAGAGAGCATGAGCCGGTGGGGGTGGGGATGCAGTGCAGAGGGAGAAGCAGACCCTCCACCGAACAGGGAGCCTAACATGAGAATCCATTCTAGGGCCCTGGGATCATGACCTGAGCTAAGGGCAGACATTTAACCCACTGAGACACCCAGGTGCCCCATAATCTGTGTTGTTTTACAACAGCATATTGTTGTAAATAGCATCCACTAAAATTGTGGTACTTTGTTACAGTAACAATATACAGAAACCAATACAAATAGTATATACTAAAATGAAAAATCATCAATATCATTTCCATCTGGAATATGTAAATTCAAATCACAATGAAATATCATCACACAGGTACTAGAATGAAAAAAATAAAACAACAGCTAACCCAAGTGCTGATGAAGAAACTGAGCAACTAGAATACTCCTACATTGCTAATAGGACTGTAATATCATACAGCCACTTTGGAAAACAGTTTGGCAGTTTCTTCTAAAATAAAACTTATACCCACCATATGACTCAGCATTTCCGTGCTGAGGTATTTACCCAAGAGTATTAACAACTTATGTTCACACAATAACTGAAAGCAAATGTTTATGGCATCTTTATTCATCATCTTTATAGCATCTTAAATTGCCAGAAACTGGAAGCAACCAAAATGTTTCTCAACTGGTTACTAGATTTAAAAAAAATCATAATACATCCAGAAGTAGAACACTACTCAGCAATAAAAGGAGTGCATTATTATTTTTTAAAAGATTTTTTTTTATTTATTTCATGAGAGATGCAGAGACACAGGGAGAGGGAGGAGAAGCAGGCTCCATGCAGAGAGCCTGATGTGGGACCGGATCCGAGGACTCCAGGATCACGTCCACGTCCTGAGCCAAAGGCAGACGCCTAACCACTGAGCCACCCAGGCGTCCCTCCCTCTCTGCTTTAAATCACTCTTAAAGCAAATCTCACTGTAGCTTCCACGGACTGTCCTAAAAAAATTCCATACCCCTAGAAGCAATGAGCTACTTAGATTTTATAGAAGAGAGCTCATAAGGGAGAAAAGGAGATATTTGCTGTATAGTGTCTTAAATATTCATTTTTTTGTGTCCTCTCTCAAATTTCCCTGGACTCAAACTTGAATCATTCCTTCTTTACCTATCCCTATTAGCCCCCTGAAACAGCCCTAAACCAGCTTCTGAGCTGTGGAATCTTCCTCTAGAGTTTCTTAATTACTCCCTGTGTTCTTAGCCAATGCAGTATGAGATTTGCCGGTTAGAACACTTGTGTGTAAATCCGTAGTGAAATTCCAATAGACCGGCAAAACCAGCAATCAGATTAGAGTATTCTGAGTAATGGGAACAAAAGGAATTAAAGGCAAGAACTAAAAATGATTTTAGGAAACAGCATTGAATAAACAAAACTTTATTCATAAAACCACTATAGAATTTAATCTAGAGCCTACAAAAGTGGTAAATTGTACAATATTAGTTAAGTGATGATTGATTCCAAAGAAGAAAGAATTGGGGTATTTGTTTCACTTTTTCTTTTTTAACCACTACATTAATCAATCTATTGATTGATTAAATGTCTACTGGATACTCAGCATAGTCTTGTATTATGAACAATCACTGCCACTCCCCACTCCAACTTACACACCCACACACATCAGTATATCAGTGTGTGAATCAGTCACCTAATAATATAACAGGAATGATTAAATCACTACTAGTTTGTGACAGAACTTTCTATCACTGGTTGGCCAAGAACCAATTTCCTTTTGGAGAAAAATGAAATTATTTGCTTCCAGATGGAACAGAGATATGCACCCAAAAGTTGGTCCTCTCTCTTTATATTGCCCACAGTCTTGAAAATAACTACTTATACGATTTATGCTACAGATTAGAAGGAACAACAGTTTCCATTCACTCCAAATAATGAATATCAGAATTTAATGCTTTCAGACTTAGATTTAGGAAATATTCATTATAATGAAAAAAAGGGGGAAAACCTTGAAACCCAATAGTTAGCAAATGAGCCTGAAATAATAGTTATCTTGCATTGAAATTAATGTAATACAATAATTTAAGCCACTTATTCAGAGATTTTTTTTTAATTAATTTTTATTGGTGTTCAATTTACCAACATACAGAAAAACACCCAGTGCTCATCCCGTCAAGTGTCCACCTCAGTGCCCGTCACCCATTCCCCTCCAACACCCGCCCTCCTCCCCCTCCACCACCCCTAGTTCGTTTCCCGAGTTAGGAGTCTTTATGTTCTGTCTCCCTTCCTGATATTTCCCAACATTTCTTCTCCCTTCCTTTATTCAGAGATTTTTGATTGAGTATCAATTATGTACGATGCACCATGTAGCAGGTAAGTTAATAGAGGATATAATTGGGCACCTAACATTACTGGAATAATGTAGGGATCAGCCAAACCACAGCCTGCTTTTTCAAAGTTTACTGAAATGCAGCCACGCCCATTTGTTTGTGTATTGTCTATGGCTGTTTTTGTTTCCCAGAGGCAGAACTGAGTCAATGTGACTGAGACCATAAGCTCATAAAGCCAAAATATGTCCTCTCTAGCCCTTGAAAGAGAATGCCACTGATCTCTGGAATAAAAAAATTCCAGTGTATGTTGTCTGTGTGTTTGTTTAGAATATATTTTAGAAGTAGAGCCGAAAGGATTCGATGAAGAATTGGATGAAGAAAAGGAAGGAAGGACACCGCCACCTTCAGCCCAGGGTGTGATCCTGGAGACCCGGGATCGAGTCCGCATCGGGCTCCCTGCATGGAGCCTACTTCTCCCTCTGCCTGGGTCTCTGCCTCTTTCTCTGTGTCTCTCGTTAATAAATAAATAAAATGAAAGAAAGAAGAAAGAGAAAGAAAGAAAGAAGAAGAAAGAAAGAAGAAAGAAAGAAAGAAAGAAAGAAAGAAAGAAAGAAGAAAGAAAGAAAGAAGAAAGAAAGAAAGAAAGAAAGAAAGAAGGAAAGAAAGAAAGAAAGAAAGAAAGAAAGAAAGAAAGAAAGAAAGAAAGAAAGAAAGAAAGAAAAGGAAAGAACGAAGGAAGAAAGAAAAGGAAAGAAAAAATAAAACTGAGGATGGTTCAATTTTTTTTTTTTTTTTTTTTTTTTTTTTTTTTTTTAATCTAAGCGGGATCCCTGGGTGGTGCAGCGGTTTGGCGCCTGCCTTTGGCCCAGGGCGCGCTCCTGGAGACCCGGGATAGAGTCCCACGTCAGGTTCCCTGCATGAAGCCTGCTTCTCCCTCTGCCTGTGTCTCTGCCTCTCTCTCTCTCATTGTGTGTGTGACTATCATAAATAAATAAAAATAAATAAAAATAAAAATAAGTAAACCTAAGCAATTGAATGAAACGTGGTACCACTTACTTGGGCAGGGAAATTTTTCAGGAAAGGCACACTTGGGGGAAAGGGCCAGGGCAGGCCAATTGTTCACAGCAGTACTCCATTTATGGGCCCCTGAAATTTCTTTCTTTGTACCTTTGACATGTTTTTAATCCAAATAGTTAACTCTGTGGCCACACAAATGGTATAGTTCCTCTGAGTCCCCATTCTGGAGCTAGACTTACCTAGGTTGTGATGTGGTTTTGGAATATAGGTGAGGTTTGGTGGGGTGATCTGGAGCTGATGACCAAGAAAGAATTTTTAAGAGGTGTTTGCTCCAAAATGGTTTTATGAAAGCACTGGGATAGGACCTGTGGGCATGAAGAGCTGCTGCTGCCCCAGGGTTGTAAGAGGTGGCTGATTATATACTTGGGGGTTGGGGGATGTAAGGAAAAGGGAGGTTTCAAAAGGATTTTCATGTGTTAAAGAAGATCACAGGATAAGGGAGTCCTTGCCCTTGTCAAGTTAAGGTTGTTTTTCCTTCTAACAAGGCATTAGCATTAAGATAGTTGGAAGCTTCCTGGAAGAACATTATACTTATCTGTCAATGCGCTGCTGTATATAAGGACATTTAATTGTATCCACATTTCCTTTTGGAAGCTAGGTTATTGATAAAAATGCTTAGGGCAGCCAGGAGTGCCTAAGGAATGGCACACATTGAGGGGAGGTCCTTTGTGGGTGTCAGCTTCTGCTTAATCCTCAGCTTACCTTCCCTTCCCTCATCAGCTGGAAATCCACCCTTAGCAGAAGCTACCAGATGTACAGCAAGTTTCTTGACTTCTTTTTGCCTCAGTCTCCTTATCAGTAAAAACTGAAGTGACAATAATATCTGACTCAAAGTGTTGCTGTGCGCTTGCAATGATTTAATATTTAAGTGTTTAATAGGTAAGTAAAAGTGAGAGGGTCAACCTTTAAAATAAAACAGCTAAGTTATTTTACTAGCAATATGAGCTTATTTGGGAATAGCAGAATTGCCATTCTTGACAAGCAAACTTGGGCACATCACAGGCAAGCCTAAAGAGACAAAGGGAAGACCAGCTTTTATTAGGTTTTAGTAGCAAATTGGGAGGGTTGTTTGGAACAAAACCTTAAGGAGAGGAACAGGAGTGGCTGCAGGTGTTGGTCACTGCCTTGTTGCCCGGGCCGGGAGCAATCTTCCTTCTTTGTCATAAAGGCGCGAGACCAGGAGACAAAGTTCCTGTGTAGAAAGGGTCCTCCTTTGTCAAGAGTTATCTTTCTGCTGGTTTGGAGGACTACAAAGCTGTGGTTCCTGTGTGAGAGCTCCCCTGGCAAGGCTTCCTGACTGCATTTTATTTATTTATTTTCTTTAAAGTTTTTATTGAAATTCCAGTCAGTTAATATACAATGTAATATTAATTTCTGCTGTATAATTTAGTGATTCAACACTTCCATACAACACCCTGTGCTCATCACAATAAGTGCCCTCCTTAATCCTCATCAACTATTTCATTCATCCTGCCACCTATCTCCCTTCTGGAAACCATCAGTTTGTTTTTTATATTTAGTTGTTTTTTAGATTCTCTCTCTCTCTCTCTCTCTCTCTCTCTCTCTCCCCCTCTCTCCTCCCTTAGTTCATTTGTTTTGTTTCTTAAATTCTACATATAAATTAATTCATGTAGTATTTGTCTTTCTCTGACTGACTTATTTTGCTTAGCATTATAGACTCTAATTTCATCCAGGTCTTTGCAAATGCCAAGTCTTTCTCATGGCTGAATATTCCAGTGTGTGCATGTGTGTGTGTGTATGAATATACATATATTTATATCGATATTCATATGGATTCATATCGATATATATATATCAATAGACACTTAGGCTGTTTCGTAATTTGGCTATTGCAGATAATGCTGCTATAAACATCAGGGTACATGTATCCCTTTGAATTAGTATTTTTGCATTCTTTGGGTAAATATCCAGTAGTGCAATTGGTGGATCATAGGGTAGTTCCATTTTTAACTTTTAGAGGAAACTCCATACTGTTTTCCAGAGTGGTTGCACCAGTTTGCATTCCAATCAACAGTGCAAGAGGATTTCCCTTCCTTTATATCCTGGCCAATACTTTTGTTGTTGTTATTGTTGTTGTGTGGATTTTCATCATTCTGAGAGGTGTGAGGTGAAATCTTATTATAGTTTTGATTTGTATTTTCTTGATGATGAGTGGTATTGAGCGGCATCTTTTCGTGTGTTTGTTAGCCATTTGTATATTTTCTTTGAAAAATGTCTATTCACATCTTCTGCCCATTTTTAATTGGATTATTCATTTTTGGGGTGTTGAGTTTTATATGTTAATATTTTAGATATTAACTCTTTAACAGGGTTTGTTGATTGCTGATTATTTCCTTCACTGTGCAGAGCTTTTTATTTTGATGAAGTCCCAGTAGTTTATTTTTATGGTTTCAAGTCTGACATTTAGGTCTTTAGTCCATCTTGAATTTACTTTTGTGTAGTGTTTAAGCATTTTTGATGAAAACATCTCTGCTTCAGTGATACTAGGATCAAATGAAAATGATATGGAAGAGCTTGGTTCTTGTCTCACGGGGTTGAAGAATGAACCTCACGGACACAGGAGAGTAAGTAAATGATAGAAGTTTATTAAGCAAAGATACAGAGAAAGCTCTCAGAAGTGAGAGGGGTCCCAACAGGGTTGCCACTGAGGACTTATAGTGGCAGTCTTTTGTTGAGAACTGAGTGGGCCTTGAGATTCTTGTGCTGTCTTGGAGTTAGGACTGGTGATAACATCTTTAATGGCTTACTTCTTCTGTGGGGCCTGGTTATTGTTTGTTGGTCACAGATAACTGTCATAAAAAAGACATGCTCCCTGCCCACACTAGGGCAGGGTGGTTTAGCTTGTTCCCTTATCTCTGGTTTCCTTACACCTCAGCATTTTGGGGATTTTTGTGAGCCTGGCCCCCTGTTTCCCTGGCCCCCTACCTAGCCCTGCCTAGCCCTGTTTGTCCCTAGCTCAAGAAGAGACATGGAAGCTCTTCTGGGGAAAATTATCTCAATAAAGAATTACTAATTCATTTCCTTTTTAAAATATATAGACGTGTTCTTGTGCCAGACGCTGGTGAGGCTGCACAAAGATAATGAAGAAAATAGAGATGGTCTCTCCTTCATGGAGTTTATAGTCAGATCACTAAACAAATATATACATGAAAACAGTTAAAAAGAAGATAACATGACAGGAGATTATACAAGGCTTGATGTGAACCAGGAGGTCACTGGAAGGTTTCACTGAGGAAGTAATATTTAGGGAGAGTGAATTAGAATTAGAAAGGTCAAGAAGAATGGCTAGTGAGTAGTAAGGTATTGGTTGCTGGAGGTAGAGGAAAAGTAAATACTTGAGGGGATTATCCAGATTTAGTGATTAATGAATGAGGAAGGCAGAATGCAAGAGAAGTGTCAAAGGATATTTCAGAGTTTTATGCCTGGAGTTTTGGGATATTATTTTAATGTCAACAGAACTAGAGAAATTAGGAGTGAGTGAGGAGGAATTTGATTTTATTTGCATTTACACATTAAGTTTGGGATGACAACAAGCCATCCACATGGTTAATGAAGACTAACCAGTTGAAATGCAGCATTGAGAAAATGAGAGTCAAGCCAAAACTACAAATTTTATAGTCAAAGACTGTTAAAGCCATGAGAATGGGGAGCATGAAGAGAGAAGGAAAAAGTTGAAAATCTCTACTGTGAGAGGTGGAAAGTCAAAGTTTAGTAAAGACCAAGAGATTTAGTACTACAGTAACGAAGTAAGGAAAGAATCCCAAAGATAGGGGAGCTGATATTACTGATGATTCATTCAATGAATATATAGTGAATACTGTGTCCTTAGTTTGTGCTAGGCTCACGGGGCATCAAGGTAAACCAAACAGACAAATGGCCGAAAACAGGACATTTTTTTAAAAGATTTTTCTTATTTATTTGAGAGGGAGAGAGAGATTGAGCACAGAAGCAGGGGGAGCTACAGAGGGAGAGGGAGAAGCAGAGTACCCACTGAGTGGGGAGCCCAACTCAGGGCTCAATCCCAGGACCCTAGGATCATAACCTGAGCTGAGGGCAGAAGCTTAACAGACTGAGCCACCCAGGTGCCCCTAGAACAGGACATTTTTAATTGAGAAAAAAAAAAGGAATTTCATAATTTTAGTGGAATCAATAGGTTGAAAGCTAAATTGTGGGTGGTTTAGGGGAGGGATGATGGGGGAAGAATGGAGGACACAGCTATGGCTTATTTGGGGAAATCTTCAGAGAAAGAGGGGAGAAAAATAGTGTGTGACCTGGATGGGTTTGTGAGATCAATACTTCACATCCTTCACCTTTATCATCATAGCCATTTTGATGGTTGCATACTAATATATACTTGTGGTATAATCTGTATGCCCCTGAGCTTCTGGAAGCTGTGGTAGGTACAGAAAGGAACTGGATAAGGAAGAGATGTAATTTTTAGACCTGAATCCATGAGGCAACACATATGGCAGAACGCTAACAGACAGACATAGGCTAAGACAGAGAGAAGAAATATTTGATGGGGCAAGGGCTGGAGGAGATGTGAGGAGAAGTATGAATGAGAGCCAAAGTCCCAGCCTGGAGCCAGAACACATCTTGCTCTAACATGGGAGGGATGAAGAGTAGATGCAGGGGCAAAGGCAGGGCTAGGAGTGAGGAGAAAGAGAGACAACGTACAGTTGTACAACTTTCTGATGTGTTTCCTGTTCAACCTTTAAGAAGGAGGAAGTTGTCTGCTGTGAGTCAGTGTGGAGGTAGGTGGTAGGGCTGGTGAAGTGAAACTCTACTGTGGGGAGCATGGGAAGCAGAGCAAAGTACCTTTTTATATCCAGCACATAGAACAACACCTAAATAATTTGGACACACCTAGAATAGGCCTTACTAAATAGACCTTATATCATTAAGATGTCTGTCTCTCCCACTGCACCATAAAGTCCCTTAAGGTGGGGACCATATCACATTTCCTTTCATAATATTAGGGTCTACTGTAATTTCTGCTGTCTAGTAGGTATCTAACAAATTTTTGTTAAAAATTTTTACAAGAAAGGAAAGTGTGTATTAAACCACTCTGTAATTACCCTTTAGAAATGTCAGGGCATTTCTCAAAAAGGGATAGGGAAATAACACAAGGTTTCATTGGCTTAGAGTACTAACAGACTTCCTGGGGTTGCAGAACAATCTAGGCAGCCAGAAGTGGGAGCTGAACTGAAACAAAAAAGATCATTGTTCTTCAAGTTGCCACCCGAGGTTAAGCAAAGGACTGCTCCATAGTCAAATGAGAAGAGGACATGATAGACAGTTGCAAGGATGAGCCCATGCATTTTTAGAAATGCTGCCTGCATACCCCCAGAATTATTTTGTGAAAGTAGCAGATGTGGTTTCAGCAGATTAATAAGAGAAGGCCCATGAAATGTCACTTCTCTTTTTTTAAATTTTTTTTTTAATTTATTTATGATAGGCACACAGTGAGAGAGAGAGGCAGAGACACAGGCAGAGGGAGAAGCAGGCTCCATGCACTGGGAGCCCGATGTGGGATTCGATCCCGGGTCTCCAGGATCGCGCCCTGGGCCAAAGGCAGGTGCCAAACTGCTGCGCCACCCAGGGATCCCTGTCACTTCTCTTTTTTTAAGAAAATATTGTCCATCAAAATGGTGACATTGGTTGTTCCTGACTTCATTTCTCTCCTAAGACCAACAAGCAAGTTCTGAAGGTAAAACATGAATGTGAAAGCCCTAGAAGCAGGGATAAGGCTCAAGCACCCCTGGACAATGGAGAATAAAAAGCACTGCACTGGAAAGGTAAGAGGAACAGCTACATTCAGACCCCATCTCCCTCCCCCAGGCTGGCACAGTGATGGAGCAAGAGGGGCCCCTGGGCCTATGGTTTCTCTGGTGGGAAAAGAGAGCCTGAAGTGAGCATCCAGCTCCCTTAATCTTGCAGGACACTCCCTCAGAGGCCCACGTAGGTGTTGTCCTATAGGAATCACCGAGGGAATCTGTGGGTGTCAACCACTGGGGATCAGATAGGATGGAGAAAGAGTTTGAGGCTTCCAGGAGTCAGCAGTCAGACCTAGGTGGGTCGTGCTGCTGCTTGCAGCAGTATACAAGCAGCTCTCTCCATCTTCACAGCTGAGGGTGGCCCTGTGTGCCCAGGGAGCTCACTTAGTTTTGCCTATGGAGCCTTTTCTATCACTCTGCTTAGAAAAAGAAGCAAATCCACTGCCCTCCCCAGCTACAAGTATAGCTTCTAGTCTCGCCTGACCAGAGAACCCGTGCAGCTATGGAACTCATCCTATAGCCCTGCAAGGGCTGAGAGCCAAGCCAGCAGCCCTCCCCACTGATTAGTATAGCTTCTGGCCCTGCATAACCACAGAGTCTGAATAGCGCTAGGCATCATCAGAGACCAGCCTACAGTACCCCTGAGTGGCACAGCCCAGCCTAAATGTGAACACAGCCAGAATCCAGCCTACAACCCTACTCAGCAATAAAAGTCAGTCTCTGACTTTTAGCCCTTCCTCATTGCTCAACAGGACTCAACAGAGCATAACATGCAACCACATCTAACAAGGGAATGGAACCCTGACAGCAATCCTTCCCTACCACACAGCACAAACTTTAGGTCCATCCAACTACTGGAAATAGCTGGGGCATCTCCTGACCAGAGAAACCAGGCAGCAGCCTTGCCAGACAGGAGAGAACAGCCAGTGGCTTGTATGATCACAAAGCCCAGTCTGTAGTCCTGACCAACCACAGGGACAGCTTATGGCCCTGACTGATCACAGAGCACAGCCTGAGGCCTTGTTCACCCAAAAAACCCTCCCTGTAGACACACCTGAACATGAACATCCAGCCAGAAGTACCATCCAGTCCAGGAGTACAGCCTGAGAGCCCACCCAACCAAAGGCAATTTTTTTTTCATTTGATTCAAATATCCATGTAGATACATTATGTCATTGGAATTAATTTTCCTCATATGAAAAACCAACCTTATGGTATTTTGATCATTGTAACATGTTGGATATGAAAATGTTCCCTCTTTTTTAATTACTACTAATGGCAAGGAGAAATTTATTTGAAAAGTAGCTGTAACCTCACTATAATAATATCCCCAGAGTCTAGTCTCCAGCTGTGGTTTAAAGATGGCAATGACAGGTTAATAATGTTCTTTACAATTCCATTTGTATATTCATACATACTAAATCAACTCTATGCAAGGCACTGTGTAATACTCCATGGAAGATGCAGAAATGAAGTGGGACCAGTTTTCCTTTAAAAAATACTAATAATGGGTGCCTGGGTGGTTCAGTTGGTTAAGTATCTGCCTTCAGATCATGTCATGATGCCGGGGTCCTGGGACTGAGCCCCATGTTGTCTGGCTCTCTGCTCAGCGGGGAGTCTGATTCTCCCTCTCCCTGACTCTTCCCCTGCTTGTGCTCTCACTCTCAATCCCACTCTCTCTGTCAAATAAATAAATACATCTTTGAAAAAAAATACTAATAAGAAAGAGAAGGCAGTTATGCAAATATATGCAACACAAGCTAAATGTGATGGGATATTTTTGTTCCAAGAACTCTGTATAGAGGAGCCAACTCATTCTAATGTGTTTCTGTGACCTCCTCATATATACTCACTTATTAAAGTATACCAGAAATCATTTCATTTTACCTCATTGCAAGATTTTCTTCATTAAGAAAAGGAACTTGTACCATGTGCTATAAACATTTATCTTCCAAAAAATGGGTTTTCATGGTAGACTAATTGTATTCCCCTGTTATGCCTCTTTTCCCACCTCATCTCAAGACCTTATAGTATTAGTTTACAGATATTTATGTACTTGCTCCAAATGTTTTATTTGTATGTAGGCATGGAGTAACATATATTCACAAATTGTGTCTTCCAGTTGTTTTTAAAAAGTTATATAGAGATCTCTTGCAAAAAATAATAAAGAACCTAATTTTTCAAGAAATCTGAATTGACAATACACTCTAATGGTTTAACGACTCTGTTCTGTCTGCCCACAAGATATTGGAATTGCAGTTAACTTGAAAGTATCAATGCATAAACAATAACTAAGATATACAAGTAATTCCAGTGGAATTGCTAGGTTATTCTGTTTTACAAATGTCACGAGCAAATTTAACAGCAGGTGTTCAAAGTGTATCAACCTAATTATATATATATATATATATATATATGTATATATATATATGTATAAATATATATGTAATTCCTCTGAATTTAAAATATAAAGTTGAGAAAAGCAGGTTTCTATCACCAAGATTTTTCAGAATTACAAATTCTAGTATTGAAAATAAATTATCCAAAGTTAAAAAATGACTAAAAAACTTAAATCTAATGATTTAATAATTTAATGGGACTGTAAACCCCCGATTCTCATTTCTCAATTTCTATTTCAAATGAGTATTAGTGCAAAACAGTAATAAGAGTCCAGGTTGTATAGCAAGAAGTCTTGACCATGGGTCACATGATCTGGCAACTCCAACAGCTCGTAGAAGCAGAGCAAAAAGACTGGCTTGAGAGGTTACCAAGAGTCCAGTCTCTCTGCTTGACTTCAGTGAGGCTTTCCTGTTTATATTCAAAATCTGGAACACCCTGTGTGATAAAGATGCCTCTAGTGTGGGCATGGAGAACTGATTCAGTGCTAGTCCACATTAAAAAAATTACAAGAGCTTCATTAGGAAGCAGCATATTCCTCAGTGGTTTCATCTGTGTCATAAAATTAGTATTCTAAGGCTCAGGAAATCCTCTGTGTGCAAATAGAACATATAATCCTACACATACAATATTTCTAATATGCAACAGATAGGAAGTTCATAGGAATGGCAAGTCATGACAAAACCTAAAGAAATTCAGCTGAGGAGCTTCAGTTTTACTGACTACCAAGACACCAAAGCAAGGGTAATGATAAATCACAGCCCATGTCTGCCCTCACTCTCTGGTCAGAAACGAGATTTATTCAGCACATTAAGAATGGAGTCATTTTTCAGGAAGTGACTCATATCAGCCAGATCTATACGTACTGATGTATAAAATCATAGCTAATGAATAAGAATAGAATTACAATGTTCAAAGGCAACAGACATCCAAAGAGAACAGAAGAAAGAGATTGTGGTCAGTAAAACCTCTCTGGGTAGGCAAGTTACATAGCAAGGCAAATTACTATAAAAATTCCAGTTTATTAATTGATACAGGATTTTAATTACCAAGTGGGCTAAACATAAAAATTCTGTAGCAGTATATTTTCTTCATATAAGGAAGCTACACTGAAAAGTAATTGATAATCAGATGTTTGCTTATATACTGCAGTCTTCAAATAAAGTGCAATTTGTAGTGTTAATGTTTATTGATTCAGCACTGGAACCAGGTAGATGGTATACTTGGAAGTGCATCCTCTCGGACTATGCTTGGAAAACAAGAGCCCCAGTTGCTGGTTGGACCTTCTTTCTTAAGGCCCTCTCCCTAATATTTATGGATGGTTTTTGGTTCATTCCCTTGGCTTTCAAGTTAAATGTACCCACCAGTTGCTTTCTTACACGTTATTGTTCAAAAACTGAAATTCCTTCTCAGTGTTATACTTCAAGACCCTGGGCATTTGAGGGTGATGAATGAGCCAAGTGTTACTTAATTTTATGCATTGTTTTTCATTTCCTTTTGCAAAACTATACCATTTAAAGTTGCATGGTATCTCAAATAATTTCCCCCTAATTCTGCTTTCTTATCCTTGGGTCCATTTTTATTCTTTAAAAACTGTGTAGATCTCTCATGATAACTTTTAGGAAACCTCACACCTTTTGCCCAGAATCCATTGCACACTTCCCTCCCTGGCAGTGTATTTCTACCTGGAACACACTAAGCAAGCTACTCTAGTGATGATGTTAGACTCATAGACCTACAAACAATACATTTTTAATGTTTACTTTAAAGATCACTACACTAGTACAATCTCCAAAATCACTACACTAGTACAATCTCCAAAATGCCTTCTGATTTTTGCAAAGTACACTGTTGGATAGTATATCTGAGATGTCCTCCCAAAGAAAATCATTCATTCTAGAAAGATAAATATTTGGCTAACTCTTCTGTTATTTGCAAAGCCACTCACCCACACTAGAGTTTGCTCTTATGATTATCATGCAGAGCAGTCTTACTGCCTTTCTTCTACCTCCATCCAATCTTGCCCCCACCCTTATCTTCCAAATTATGCTTGCTGAAGCCTAATGTATAACAAAAAATTTAAAAATAAGCCTATGGCTGGGGCATATGCATATTAATGGATGCTCATTAGCTACACAAAATCTCAACTGAGGCTTTAAAAATGAACACTCAAAAATTGTTAAAATGTTGTCTTGATATTATGTATATTTTACCACGGGGGGGGGGGATCCCTGGGTGGCGTAGCGGTTTGGCGCCTGCCTTTGGCCCAGGGCACGATCCTGGAGACCCAGGATCGAATCCCACATCGGGCTCCCAGTGCATGGAGCCTGCTTCTCCCTCTGCCTATGTTGCTGCCTCTCTCTTTCTCTCTGTGTGACTATAATAAATCAATAAGAAAAAAAATACAAGTCTATTTTACCACAGGGGGAGGAAGAAAGGAAAGAAAGAAGAAAGGAAAGAAAGAAAGAGAAAGAAAGAAAGAAAGAAAGAAAGAAAGAAAGAAAGAAAGAAAGAAAGAAAGAAATACCTGTAAAGTATTGATCAATTTATCATCTGTCTTCTCAGATTGAGAAGGGGGAGGGGGTTTCCTTAGCTTAATACCACCTCTTTAATTCTCCTTTTTGTGTTGTTTATCTCCATTGCAGAATAATTTCCATTATGATTGACACATTCTTTCTTTAGATATGTTAATGCCTTAACAATACCTTAATGCTTACAACTGTATAGTTTAGCTGGCCTGGAAATCATACTCTTTTAGAGAGGATACTGAGGACATGATTATTGCTAGTGACTCAGAGTTATTTGGGGACACTTCATCGTTATTCTAGTGCATCACTTACTTTTGCATTAGAACATTTTTTATTATTTAATTTCTTATATATAACTTTCTTACTGTATTGATTACAAGCATGGATTCCAGAGCCGATTTCCTGGGTTTGAATTCCAGCTAATCCACATTTTAGCTGTGTGACACTGAATAAGTTACTTGATCTTTCTTTGTCTCAGTTTCCTTAGGTATAACATAAAGATAATAATAATATCCCCCTGGTGGGGGTTGTTGTCAAAGTAAATGAGTTACACGTATAGTATTTGAAACACTACATAGCACATTCTTATTGATTGAGCTTAACTACTGGCTGGCCACTAGGAATACAATGGAGAGAAAGAGAGAGATGGATCCTATGAAGGGAAAAATGCAGTTTCCCTTCACACTACTACTGCTGTGTTCACCACTCCTTCTGGCCACCAAATGTATAGGGGTATATTCCTATACTGACTGGGGGGGGGGGGGTACCCTACAATTCAATTCAGTTCTGACACTATCTACCTGGAATTAGGTTCAGATCCCTCAAGTTAAGGGTTCAAGTCCCACAAAACTGTCCTCACTGCAGATGCCAGACACAAGTCCCAGCTTGTCCCCCATACTTCTGACTGACAGCTATAAATCAGGGTTCCAAGCCCCTTCATGGGTTTTATAATTTGCTAGAACAGCCCATGGAACTCAGTGAAACACTTACTTACATTTTTATCTGTTTATTATATGGTAAAGATTGTGATAAAGGATACAGATGACCACCCAGATAATGAGATACATACAAGATCCAGAAGGGTCCTAAGCACAGGAGCCTCTGTACTGGTGAAGATGGACTGTGCCACCCTCCTGGCACATGGATGTATTCACCAACCCTCTCTAAACTCTGGGATTTGGAAGATTTTTATGGAGGCTTCATCATATAGGTATAATCTATTAGTAGATTATAGTAGTCCTCATTTCTAGTCCTGCTCCCCCCTCTCTGGAGAATGGAGGCTGGGGATGAAAATTCCAAGTTTCTAATCCTGGCTCAAACTTTCTGGTCACCAGCACTCTCCAGAGAACAAGCCAAGAGTTGCCTTATTAGGATAAACGATGCTTCTTACACCCAGAAAATTCCAAGCCAGTTTGGAGCTCTGCACCAGACACCCTCATCACTCAGGAAATTATAAGGGTTTTAGGAGCTCTTCATCAGGAAAGAGGTTCAAAGACCAAATGTTAACTAGAACTAACAGAGACAAATATAGTCTTCTTATTATTTCACAATTCCTTTCTCTGGAGAATATACAAAGCTTATATTCTACTTAAAGAGGCAGACAACTCCAAATACACAGGCAAATAAACAAAATAACTGCTTGCTACAGTGGGGCTTCTGAAGGAAAAAGGAAAGGAGTTGTGATAATAGTGATAAAGGGAAATTGGTTTAAGATAGAGCAGTCAGGCAAATCTCTGAGGTGATAACAGTCATGAAAATGAATGATTACCAATTCAGAGAATGAAGGACAGAACATTCCTGGCAAGGGGAATAGCAGTACAGACAAAGGATTTGAGGTAGTGAAGAGCTTAGTGTTTGAGTAGCTAAAAGATGATAGAGCATTAGGAAAGGTGGAATGTGTCATTTGGCATTCTTTCATAAAGTCAATCATCTGCAAATATTAATGCAAACTTTCTTGCTACATTCATGAGCTGTGTGGCTCAGCGCCTGATACCCAGTAGTTTTTTATGTTGTTTTCTCATAATTCAAGGCTTCCATTATCAAGTTCTCGTATGGAGGTAAAAAAGAGATGCCAAAGAATTATGGTGCCAAAGAAATTAATTTTGCAAATTTACTGTTTTAACATGTATTTTAAACTAATCTGACTGTCCAAGTTTCTAGCAATTTTACAAGTTTAGTCCCAATTCCTCTACTTGCACTTATAAAATAATCTAAATCTGGATGGATGCACCTGTGACACTACAAATGGCATATAAAACTTGCTGACAATGATGCCCTGTGAGAAGCAAAGGGAAAGAGATAGTCACAAAAGGACCCAAGAAGGGGAAATTAAAAAAAAAAGAAAAGAAGAAAGAAAGAAAAGAAAGAAAGAGAGAAAGAAAGAAAGAAAGAAAGAAAGAAAGAAAGAAAGAAAGAAGGGAAGGAAAAGAAAACCACAAATGGTTGGTGGCAGGGGGGAATGGACTGCATAAACTAGGCAAATGTGAAAAGATCTAATGATTTGGGATGAGAGAGAAACTGCCAGAGTCCTGAAGGGCCAGAGGAGGTCATCCTCCCTGGATTGCTCTCATGACAATGCCACACAGCAGCACCAAATTATACTTTGATATTGAATACCTCAGTTGTAATTCTAGCATATTTTCATGTCAAAAATATGATCTTCAGGTTTTCAGAGAAGAAATTCTGGCAGATGGAGCAAATGCCTAGGCTTAGTGTTAACACCAGAAGCAAAATCTGGCTAAGACCCAGGAGCAGTTCGGTGAACCCGAAAGCATCTGTAGAGGTGACATGATGATTTGATGAGGTTGCAAGGAAAACACAAAGGTACAGGAGGAAACACAATTGCAGTGGCAAGAGAGCATTCTGTAAGAGGGAGTGTCTAAGGGCACATCCAAATGTTCCTGACACTACTGTGTCCTCATCTTTATCAGATGCAGGTTACTGCCTTAAAGTCACAGGCAGAAGTGTTAGTCACCTCCTAAAATAAGAGTAACCAAAGTAACCAGATACCATTTGTACAAGAATCGCAACATGAAACAGAGAATATTGGTGGCCAGAGATTGATAGCAGTGTTTTGAGATGTCATGAGATGGGATTAAGAACATATCACCCCAAAATATGGCATGTTGACATAGAGAATATTTTTAGCTAAAGAAATTTGAGCAATGGCAGGTGCAGGAAGGGCTCTCTAGCCTCTCCCACTTCTCCACTGAAGCAGGTTGTAAGACCTCCATGTGAGAACATCCTCCCTTTACACAGAGGAAAGCGCATCTTTATCTCCAAAGACAGAGGCGAAACAGCAGGCATCACTGAGCTTCCCCCCCACTCACTACCCAGACTTAGCTCATCCCCTTTTGTTTTTATCTGGCTTTTCCATAACTTTCCACTCTGCATCAAACCTAGTATAAAAATGGTTAAGCTTAACAGCTTTTTGGAGTCTTCATTTCCTCATGAAGAATCTCATGCCATGTAAAATTTATATTAAGTAAATGTATGTGTTTTTTTCCCTGTTATTCTATCTTTGTCAGTTTAATGTTTAGGCTCAGCCAGAAACCCTAAGAAGGTCAAGGAAAAGTTTCTCCTCCCTTATACAATGAAGAAGAAAACTAGCAAAGGAAGCATTCATCTTTTTAAAAATTCACCCATCCATCCATCCATCCATCCATTCATTCATTCATTAATGTATAGTTGATAAACCATGTTCTATTAGTTTCAGACATACAACATATTGATTCATCAATTCTATACACTGCTAAGGGCTCACCCCAGTAAGTGTAGTCACCATCTGTCACCATAAATGTTATTACAATATCATTGATTATATTTTCCATGGTGTACTTTTCTTCTCCATGACATATTTATTTTATAACTAGAAGTTTGTAACTATTAGTCTCTTTTATCTATTTCACCCATCCTCCTACCCACCTTCTCTCTGGCAAACATTAGTTTGTTTTTAGTATTTAAGAGTTTAATTTTTTTATTTGTTTATTTTGTTTTCTAGATCCACAAATAAATGAAATCATATGGTATGCGTCTTTCTCTGTGTGACCTATTTTAGTTAGCATAATGCCCTCTAGTCCCATGTATATTCCTCCAAATGCCAAGATCTCATTCTTTTATATGGCTAAGTAATACTCCTTTTTTAAAAAAATTTTATTTATTTATTCATGAATGAGATAGAGAGAGAAAGAAAAAGGCAGAGACACAGGCAGAGGGAGAAGCAAAGCAGGCTCCTCACAGGAGCCCGATGTGGGTCTCAATCCCGGATCCTGGGATCACGACCAGAGCCAAAGGCAGGCACAACCACTGAGCCACCCAGGCACACCTGACTAAGTAATATTCCATTATGTGTGTATACCACATCTACTCCCTATGATTCTTTACTATTATTATTGAAGTATAATTAACATACAGTATTGTATTAGTTGCAGGAGTATTTATTCTTCTTTAAATCTACTAATTCATCCATTCAACAGATATTTATCAGCTTGCCTCCTATATATAAGTCAGGGGCTAGGATACAGTAGTGATACTCTCCCTCGTGGTCTTTAAATCATCATTTCAAGAAATATTTATCAAGTGACTCCTCTGTCTCAGATACCATGCTAGACTCTCAGGACATAGTTAAAAGCCACAATTGCTGCCCTCAAGGAACTCAGTATAGTTGGACAAATATATAAGTTGACAAGTAGAGCATGAACAAGGAATGTTATGATAAAGATGTACACAGGCACAAGAGAACCCTGCTTGGGAAAGGTGTGTTAAGGAAGTTTCTCAAGTTGAATCAGGACTGGACCGAGTCTTCAATGATGATGAAGAATATCCCAAGTTAAGACAAAAGGAATTACATTCCTAGAAAGTTACTCTACATGAATAAAGCCATTCATGTAGAATTATAAAATATAATAATAGCTAATATGTATTGAATGCTAAAATGCATGTGCAGGTATATAACCAATCCTTTACAAAGATTATCACCTTTATTCTTTGTAACAAGCAATAGAATAGAACTAATATTAGCCTCATTTTGAAAGTGAGCAAACTGAGGCTTAGGGAAATTAAGTCACTTAAAATTAACTTCAACATTTAGTAAAGTAGAGCCAGGAATTGGTTCTATCTGTGAAACTCCAGAGCAGAGCTTCTAATCGCTGTGCCTGAATGTCTGGCATGATTATGAGGTATGGGTTGAATTAGGAAACAGAGCAGAGAGTTAGGCAGAAGCCATATTTTGCAAGAATTCATAGGTCATATTGAGGACTTGGATTTAAATCTAAAGAAAAAGAACAAGTAAAAGATTTGGAAGGGAAGAGAATCAAGATCAGATTCATATGTATAATTTTTTACTATATAATTTATAGAATAAATTTCAGAGGATAAGACTCAGAAGAGGAAGGACCCTGTAGCGGCCACCATGATATTTTAGGAGGGAGATGGCAATGGTCTAAAACCAGGCCATGATGTGTGGGATAGGAGGCAGATGTGAGTAAGGGGTAGTTTATGAATTAGCAAGACTTGGCAGTTACTCTGCTCTGGGGAGAGGGAGAAATCAAGAATGATTCTCAAATGTTTGCACCAGGTTGACTGAAAAACTGGGTTTTCCATTAGCCCAGATGGGAATACAGGAGGCAAAGCAAAGTTGAATGGGCTATAATGAATTCTGTTTTGCAAAATCTGAGGTAGAAGCCCCCGTGAAGCACTCAAGGAGAGAGTTCTAGCAATTGGACACATGTATTGGAAGCTCAAACTAATCTTGAAGACAAAAGATTACCTGACTTTAACCATCAGACTAAGCATATGAAGGAAATGGTGGTAGTATAATGCAAAGTGCCTGATTCAAAGCTGAGGTCTGCCATTTACTAGTCATATAAACTTGAAGAAATCATTTAGTCTCTCGTCTCCTTGGTTTATTTTTCTTTAGGATGAAGAAGACAGGAGCAAATAATCTCTTAAAATCCTTCCAACTCTGAATTTTCAACACATTGTCATGATATGGTTTTCATTTATTTTTAAAGATTTTATTTATTTATCTAAGAGAGAGGGAGAGAATGGGCATGAGCAGAGGGAGAGGCAGAGGGAGAGGCAGAAGCAGACTCCGCACTGAGCAGGGAATCCAACACTGGGCTTGATTCCAGGACCCGAGGATCATGACAAAAATCATGACTCAGGTGCTTAACCAACTGAGCCACCCAGACACTCCATGACAGTGTTTTTAAATGTATTTTCACTTGGTCTTGCCTCTTAATGAGTTCATAATTTGTGAGAGACAGTAAAGTACTAGAGGGAGATGAGGGAGATGGACCAATGCTATAAAGGAAAGGGAAAAATATTTAAATGAGAATAAGTTAAACCTACAAATATGTATAAAGTTCCTACTATATGCCAAACACTATACTATGCTCTCTAAATAAACATTGTTCTTGCCCTTTTGAATCTATGTCCTTGGGCAAGTCACTTAAGTGTGTATTTTTTGTCAGGTATAAATTTAGGCTAATAATAATTCCACCACCACTGTGTTAATTAAGTGATACAATGTACGTGGGAACTCTTTGTAACCACGATACAACTGATACAGTCACATTATTCTAATTCTTCTCTAAGAACTTCACCATGCCAGGCACAAAGCATGGTACTCTACATACCGGGAGCATTAGAATACTATATTTCATCAAATCTTTACTGAATCTTACTCATCATTATCACAGCATCACTAAGAAGAAAAGCTTCTGCCAATTAAACTACGACCCAATGCTAGGATGCCATCATTTGTAAGATTCATCTGATTTTAACAATGTTAAAATATGAAAAAATATAAATAGATTTTATAAAAATGTGAGCTAGTAGCCTCCTAGCTGAGTACACATTTAGCAGGGAGATAATATGGCCTGAGCAAATGGAGCTGTGTGACAAACTAATTTCTTATTATAACAGGAAAACTCTGTAATTAGGTAGAAAAATACATACATTTTGTGGGATGTAATATGGCATTTGTCATTTCCCAAGTGGTGTTTTTACTAGCTAGCTCTGAAGATATGTTCTAGATCATGCTATGCTGATACGGTTTGTTGATGTTGTCTTTATACAGCCATGCACTGAAAACATACCATATACAGACACTGCATGGACCCAAGATGTAAAGAGGGCTGACACTCACAACTTGTACTCAAAAACTTCAATACTGGGGTTAACTCCAAAGATTGGTTAGTGACTGACTGGGGCTATCTTGAGGAAAGTTTTTAGAAGCATGAGTGGAGGTAGAGAGTAGAATCTGGGATCTGAGTTGCTTGAAAATTTTATCAGTGTCTTAAATGAAGGATGCCTTCATTATGTTTGCAAAAAGTGACAATTTTTTTAAAGTAATTAAACTAGAAAAGAATGAAGCTAAATGCAAAGTGGACTTGATAAAGTAATTATCTATTCAAACATGCTAATAGTCAATGGCTGATAGTATAAAATGATTCAGTCTGGAAATTAAAAACAACCATCTAAATATAGAATTGGAAACAATATGCAAAATAATTTAGATGGGTTGTGATGTTGAAAAAATAGAGAACATCAGTGCTGTACTTCAGCACCTGCTTTAAAAGGATGTGGAGAAAATCACAGGAGAAAAAAAGACTAAAGGGAAATCTTAAGGGGATGGAAGCCTCCTGGACAATTGCCTGGAGACAGCCTAAAGGGAGAAGTTGCCTCGTTTTCATGTGTAAGAAGGGTTATTTTCAGCACAAATTAATCCCTTTCTGTAGGATCACCAATACAAAATGCAGCCCACATCACAGAGAAAACGACTGCACCGATAAAAAAAAAGGTAGATATAAAATTATCATCAATTAAGGGTGCCACCTCATTCTGTGTGATAAGGTAATTAATTAAATACTCATCCTCATATTTCTGCAATTCTTTGTCAATGATGGTATATTAATACCTCCCAAAGTACATCCAACAAAACAACAGTTTCACATAATGACAATATATTGTAGCTGGTGGCGGGGGGGGGGGGGGGGGGAATTGGGGTTAACATTGAGTTAAACAATAGGTTAAACATGAGCAAACAAGGGACGCCTAGGTGGCTCAGCGGTTTAGTGCCTCCCTGCGAGGAGCCTGCTTCTCCCTCTGCCTGTGTTGTGTCTCTGCCTCTCTCTCTGTGTCTCTCATGAATAAATAAATTAAATTTTAAAAAATGAGCAAACAAGATTCTTTATCATGAAGCTTCTCACAATTTTTATGAGATTGTACAGGAATCGAACATAATCTCTAAATTAAATTTGATGGTGCTACTACTTTCAATCTCATAAAGCATATTAAGGAGCAGCTAGAGTTCTATAGAGGTCAATTTTGAAAATTCTGGTATAGGTCAATCTCTGCCCTAAAACAGAGCTTGAGGAGATATCTTCTTCAAATCCTAAAATTTCTCTTTTTAAAAATTTATATGAAAGCATTGTTTCACCAAACTGAAAGTTTGGAGATTCTTCTTAAAGAACCAAAGGAAGGCAGCCTAACTAAAAAGCTCTAAAAGAATAAGGCAAACAAAGCACTGAAGTGGAAGTTGTTTTTTACTTGATACAGATATAAGAATTTAAAACAAAAACAACAACAACAACACTTTGACATCGACATCAAGGCACAGTTCTAATTCCCTAGAAACCTAGTGGCTAAACTTGACCATGAAATCTTTCCCTGTGTTTTGTTTTAAGAAGCTACTTCACAAACATCACACTTGAGAGACTGAGTCACAGTCTTGCCGCTGAACTTTATAGATTTTATTTTCTTAAATGTAATAGTCCTAAAATGTATTAGTGCATCATGCAGTATTAAGCTGAGTTATGATAAACACTGGCTTTAAGGGTCGCTTGAGCAAAACACTGTCACAAGTTGCTGTCTAGATCTATTTGTAAAGAGAGCAGAGACATTAAAATTTCTATATGTCTACATCTTGCAGAGTCATCTTTTGGTAAATCCCACAGATTTACTAACTGTATCTGGTGAAACGATATGGTGTAAAAGCAACAGATCTCTGCTGAAGCCATGAGAACATCAAATTAATACTGAAATCTAAAAAAAACCATATTTTTGTTCAACTCTGGCTTCAAAGAGCACCTTGGAAGACTGGCTATTTTGCTCTTCTTTGCCTATCTCTCTTACTTGCTTATAGAATATGGAATACATGCCCCTTAATATAGCCCAAGATCATATTCAAAGCGTCAAACTATTTATTTGTATAACTTATTTATTGATGCTTCCTATATTCTAGGTAGTTTCTTTTTTTTCCCCATTTAATCAGAAAACCAAGCCTGTGAATTATTATTTTTATCTTAACGTAATTAAAGTGTAGTTTGGAAGGGGTTGAGTAAAGCACCCAAAGTCATAGACCTAATAAATGACAAAGCTGGATATAAAATTTATAACTTTCTGACTTTAAAGGCCATGATGTTAGGAACTGAGCAATGGATCTTCAGAATATGAAGATCAGCACTCCACATACTCGAAGCTAGTTGGCTGGAATGATCAAATTCATGTACTAATGATCCCCAAATCACAATTATTGTCAGGATGGTTACAGGTTTCACAATTGGCCTGTGAACAGGTAAAAAGTTTAGGCTCAGCTAAGGTTAGTTGAAACTACACAAAAGAATAGCTCTGAAGTGGACAGTCCTTTCTGATCACAACTACACATGTCCTTAGGCATTTTGTCATGATTTCTTGATGATTTACAACTAGAACCATAGGTCAACTAACCCAATATAAAATTGTAGAAGCTAGAGGTAGAGTCTCATATTCTAAATACACCCATCTTCATATTTTGTGCTTCTTCTCAAATAGCCCACTTTTCCCAATGCCAAGGCATCTTCCATATCCTTACTTAATCTCATTTATACTTCTTAAATGTATGTCATATTTAAAAGTGATCATTTCTGCACAAGAAAATCTGTTTTATAAATATAGCCTAGCCCAACCTATGTTTTCACCCTCATTCTCTGCCTACCCCCCCCCCCAGCTTTAATGAGGTATAACTGACCACAAAATTGTAAGATATTTAAAGCATACAATGTGATGATTTGATATATGTATGTGTTGCAAAAGGATTCCCTCCATCAAGGTAATTAACACATCTGTCACTTCACATGTTTGTTTGTTTTTTTAAATTTTCGTAAGAATATTTAAGCTCTACTTACTAAATTTCGATAATACAACACAATGTAACAACTATAGTCACCATGTTACACATTAGATCCTCAGACATTTTACATCTTATAATTTAAAGTTCGTACCTTTTTACCAATCTTTCCCTATTTTCCCTGCACCAAGACCCTGGAAACCACTTTCCTACTACCTGACTTTTTTGCAGGGGTTCCACATATAAGTGATGCCATGTGATATTTGTCTTTCTCTGTCTAGTTTATTTCACTTAGCATAATATCCTCCAGTTTCATACAAGTTGTCATAAAAGATAGGATTTCCTTCCTTTTTATGGTTAAATAATATCTTATTATGTGTACATATTTTGTTTTTTAAAGATTTTATTTATTTATTCATGAGAGACACAGAGAGAGAGAGAGAGAGAGGCAGAGACACAGGCAGAGGGAGAAGCAGGCTCCATGCAGGGAGCCCGACATGGGACTCTATCCAGGTCTCCAGGATCACACCCTGGGCTAAAGGCAGCACTAAACCACTGAGGCACCCAGGCTGTCCATGTATGTACATATCTATCTCTGCCTATCTACTATCTATCTATCCATCTATCTATCTGTCACATTTTATCTATTCATCAGTTAATGGACACTTAGGGTGTTTCCATACATTGGTTATTGTGAATAATGCTGCAATGAATGTAAAAGTACATGTATTCCTCTAAGATGATTTTGTTTCCTTTGGATATACACCTATGAGGGGTACTGAGAGATCAAATGACTATTCTATTTTTAATTTCTTGAGGAAACTCCATGCTGTTTTCCAGAGTGGCTGTACCAGCTTGCCTACCCACCAACAGTGCATGAATGTTCCCTTTTCTCCATATCCTCACCAGTATTTGTTATCTCTTTCTCTCTCTCTAAGATTTTATTTATTCATTCATGAAAGACACAGAGAGGCAGAGATATAGGCAGAGGGAGAAACAGGCTCCCCCCGGGGAGCCTGATGCAAGACTCCATGCCAAGAGCCCGTGATCACAACCTGAGCCAAAGGCAGATGCTCAACCACTGAGCCATACAGGTGCCTCAATATTTTTAATCTCTTCTCTTTTTGATAACACCTAACAGGTGTGGGGTGATACTGTGGTTCGGCTTTGCATTTCCCTGATGATTAGTGATGTTGAGTACCTCTTGATGTACCTCTTAGATATTTGTATGTCTTTGGAAAAATGTCTATTCAGGTTAGTGCTTATTTTTTAATGAGTTGTTTGGTTTTTTGCTATTGAGTTGTATGGATTGCTTATATATTTGGATATTAACCCCTTATCAGATATATGGTCTGCAAGTTTTTTCTCTCATTCTTTAAGTCATCTTTTCATTTTGTTGATTTTAATTTCATGTGAAGAAGTTTTTCAAATTTGACATGGTCCTGCTTCTTTATTTTTCCTTTCACTTCCTTTGCTTTTTGGTATCAAATCCAAAAAATCATTGCCAAGACTGATGTCAAGGAGCTTACTTACCATATTTTCTTCTAGGTTTTACAATTTTAGGTCTTACATTTGAATCTTTAATGCATATCAAGTTAATTTTGTGTACGTTCACCCTCAGTGTTGACCCATACCCTTGTCATTCTTTCCCAAAAGAACCTAAAACATCTTATCTTTCTGCGTTCCTTGCCCATGGTTATGCTTTTCTTTTCATTCCTGCTCTACTATTCCTATAATCCTTAGAAAGAGTCTATGAAAAGGGCACTGGGTGGCTCAGTTGATTAAGCACCTGATTCTTGATTTCAGCTCAGGTCATGATCTCAGGTTACATCGAGCCTTGCATTGAGCCCTGCATTTGGGGTGGCACCTTGTTTATGATTCTCTATCTCTCTCCCTCTGCCCCTCCTTCCCCTCTTTCTTAAAAAAAAAAAAAAGTCTATGAAAAAATATTCTCTGATCTATATCCAGGAAAGAATTGCAGTATTCATACTTTTTCTGATTACCCCAAGCCCTACTACTCCACTTCTCTCTATCACACCTAGCAGATTCTAAGACAAAGATTTTATAAAATTCTTAATTCTAATAAAAGACCCATTTGAGGCACTAAAACTTCTTTACTGAAGATATCTATTGAGACTAACAGGAAACTGAAATGATGTGTTAATTCAGCCATAATATGCTAATTAAAAAAGAAATTTTTAAACATTCAGAAAGCCTCCATACAATGTTCATTTCAACAAGAATCTGAATATAGAAGAAGCTCTGCTAAAATGTTTACCACAGTATTCTTTTCATCGAAGTGTCAGGTTACAAAATTAAAACACTCTGCCAAGTAATTCCATTAAGCAAAAGTCACTGTGTGTGGTTTTGAGATTATTATATAATTATCTCTATGCGTTTAACATTCATTATCATGGGAAGATGAATCTGTGCAATCAACATTTGTTTAGACACGATGTTTTGTCAGTACTTGGGTAGCAAATGTCACTAAGCTAAATAAAAGCATTTCTTACATATGCTTATGCAACAGGAAAGACACTTGGGAAGTTAATTCTGTCCTGTTGCTGATTTCGAATGTCAGCTCTGACAGCCACAATAACAATTGGTTCAGGTAGTGTTGACAGCTGGTAAGGATGGGCTAAAGCAAGCAATGCATTGTAGGTTTAGAATCTTACCACTGTAGTCCTTGAGCTGAGGGAGTCAAGTGACTGACATGTAATTCAGTAAGTGCTAAAATGAGTTATGGATCACTTTTGTTAAATTGATTCAGATTTTTGGATGACACCAAATAGTGAAAGATAATCCTTTCATGTCACCTAGACACTTTGTTAAGGCTCCTCAATGTAATATCTTAAACCATAAGTTAAGGGCAAAACAACTGATGAAATGTTTTCAAAGACTGTCATCACAAACCATTTACATAGAAAACTGACACCAAAGATCATGCTATATGCTGGACCATGGGTCAGGATACGTTTTCTATAAAGGGCAAGACAGTAAATACTAAGGGTCATGCAATCTCTCTTACAACTACTCAGTTATACAGTCACAGCATGAAAATGGCCATATACAATACATAAACAAATATTGGATGAGTTTCAATAAAACTTTATTTATAAAAATGGGCAGTGGGACAAAATTGACCCATAGGTCATAGTTGGTTGATGCCTATACTAGATTATGACCTTCCAAAAATGCTGATGGTTGGTATTAGAACTGTGGTATTTTCACTAGCTCAGGTGTGTGAGCATGAGAGTTCCTTCTAGTCATCTTTGAAGGGCTCTCAGTTTTGGGGTATGTTTAGACTGAAATCATACAAGTTTATTGTCAGTCTTGATGAAGGCAAGGAAGCAGAGGAGAAACTATATCTCAAGTGTAATTCATGTCTATCATAGACCTCCTTCCAATTAATCAGAGGAAATCAAATCAGCTAATATTTAGATTTAAACATTCTATCCATGACAGTATTCTGTTTAAAGGTTTATATTTTTGTGAAGTGCAAAAACCACTGAAGACATAATTAAGAGTCCTAATGCTGTGCCCAGTTTCTGATAAATAAGTATACAGTCCTGGGTACTTCATTGTACATTTTCAGACTATAGTTTCTTCTGTGCAATAATGGCATTTATTTGATCATTTCAAATGTTCCTTCTAGGTTGAACATTCTATGATATATGCAAGTTGATTTCATTATTAGTAGTTATATTCTATGAAATTGCTACGAACAATGAATTAGCAAATGCTGAACCATTGCTCCAAGAGGAAAAACAGGGTTAGGTTCCTGAAAGCCTCTGGCCACATTTTTGTCAACCTGTCAATACGTAACCTGGTTTTATGTGTGTTTCTGTTTAAGGACACCATATTTAATAGATAGTATTGATTCATTAGCATTGGATTCATGGCCCAACGCACTAAAATTCATGTTTGAACAAAGCATATCTGATACACATTTTCTCACTAAGGCACTCCACAGCCTTCTTGCACTTAGGAGCATTAAACCGCACATCAGCATTATGCTTGGGAGCCATTTTAAATGGTGCAATCAACAACAAAAAGCACAAAATGTGAGCAATGTGGCACCAAATAGATTGCGAAAAAGATACCTGTTTGCAGCATGAAAGCTAAAAGAAGGTCGAACATCACCTTATTCCATTTCAGCTGGTATCATGCACGCTGGGCAACTCAAATTTTTTGCCACTCAGTGCATATTTGTAAATGACCCAAAGTGCTGCAAGTCCAATAATGCTATTTTATTTTCTTATGCTTTTCATAATATATCACATACTATCCCACCTAAGAACTCATCCATATCTAACCACTCTGAGTCCCAAACCAAATGCCCTCAACATTTATGCCGAGACAACTACAGTAATATTCTGTTTTGTGTCTCTTCTGTAGGTAGTCCTCCTTCCACACTGATTCCAGAATTGCCTTGCTAAGAACAAGCAAGGCAAAACAAATTTGAGCTTTAACTTAACTGCTTAGCGATCCATGTTAATTCCTCATTAGCGGGAGAATAAAATCCTAAAATTCCAACTTCTTAGCTCACTATATAACACCCTTCATGATTTAATATAAATCTAACTCCTCTCTTGCCACTGTTTTCCTTATATTTTATATATTAACCACTCTCTCATTCTTACTCACCCATCCTTGTTTTTGTATGAGCCTGTGCTTTGCAGTTGCTATTGTCTTTGTTTGCTATGCTCAAAGTCTACTAATTCTAGAATTTTGTTTATTAACTTAGATGTTGCTTATAGCATTCAGATTACCTGTTTATATCAAATTTGATGCACTAAACTGCTATTTCCTTAAGTACAAGGAAAATCTCTTATGGCTATTTAATGTTCTAACACACCTCAGAATGAGGTCAGAGGATAATAAGTGTTCAATAAAGCTGTATAGTATGTACAGAAGCAGTATGCACTTATTACTCATTGAAAATATTCACTACTTAGTGTTTACATTTGTTGGTGTTGAGGAGACAAGTCAAACAAGGCAAAACAGACACTGCTTGAGGGTCAGGGGCAAGTTCTCTCTTTAAGTCTCAGTTTTCTTCATCTAGTAAATGAGAGTAGAAAGATCCTTTCGTCAGAGGGCTATTCTAAAGAGTAAATGAGATAAAAAAAAAAAAAAAAAAAAGGTCAATGCCACACTGCACAGTACTGAAAAGCAGAAAATGCTCAAAAATGTTAATTTTACAGGATTTAATATTGAACAAATTATCAGTTATTTCTAGTGGTGGATGCCAGAAACTTTTATAGCAGTTCTTAAATTTGCTAGAGATTCAGAACTCTTTGAAATATGACAAAAGTTATAAAATCTCTCCTCGGGAGGGCAGAGAGGTTATATGCTGACATACTCAATATGATTTACATGTCTCTCGGAGTCAGCCTACTAATTTCTGACTTGGAGTTATTTTAGATATTTCTCCCTATTCCGTGATCACATTCTCAACTTCCTTTGTGAAAGTTTGTCTCAATTTTTATTCAGCTGAGAAGTCCCTCTATCTTTTAGAAAAGAATATAATCTCCTGTGGACATTTACAATAAGCCCAGTCTATTATCCCGCTGCAAGCTACAAAAACAAAACAAAACAAAACAACCCCACAACCAAAAAAGCAACTGACTACATTGGCTTGAAAAATATGGGTATGTTTTTCTCATAAAATGAAAGTCTGGAAGTAAGTGGCTCCTGGCATTGGTTCAATACTTCAATGTTAGAGTAAATGTGTCTGATTCTCTTGACCTTTCCATCACGATCTGTAAGTGGCTTCTGCAGATGAGGCTGCCAAGTCTGCATTCAAGGTGGGAAGAAGGGAAGGAAGAGGAGACAGCCTCTGAGCCTCGAAGATCAATCTTTCTCAGAAAGTGTTGTGTAATCCCATTTACATCTCACTGGAGTTGATCATATCTCCTATCTATCCTGCAAGCTGTTTGCCACAAAGACTAGGACAGCAAGGAATTTTAGTTCGATCCCCTCATTACCATCTTAAAAGTTTCTATTTTTCTGTTGGTAAAGTAGGGGAGGAAGGAATAGATATTGCAAGCACTCACACAGTTAGCCACACCAAGGAAACAGCCTAGGGCAGGTTTCATAAACCCAAAATGAGTTAGAGAATAATCAAAAACTACGGTCCTCTCTCAATATATTTTTAATAAATGCACTTTTATTTCTCTGACTCTAAAGTCCTCATTAAAAACATGAAATATAAGATATCTTCTTGTATTTGTATCCATAAAAATAAAAATGTACCTAATTCTGGTTCTCCTAGAGATTGTTTTAACTTCTGTGCCTCTAGGACATGAATTCTCAAGCCTTGTTTTAAAATTTAAGTTTCCCTGAAAAACATAAATTATCTCACAAATAACCATCACTTGAAATGAGAACAGGTGTGAAAGATGAATAAAGAGTAAAACGTGGGGGATGTATCCTAGAGGTGCTAAAGGAAACAAGATGAACCACTTGCATGGCCAGCTCCCCATGTAGGTACTAAAAGCAACAGCTGTTTTGGTTGATATACAGAGAGGTGCAGACAGGTTGACCACTTTTGTCCGTACAGGTAAGATGGCAACATCTGGCTGAAGCATGGTATTGAGGAGTGGGAGGCTGAGTCTAGGCTCAGAGGGAAAGACCCAGGTCATTTTTTAAGCAATAGTATCACAGCTTGGTGCAGGTGGGGTGGAGCCAGAGTATTTTCTGCGGTGTTTGCAGTAGAAGTTGATGTTTAAACATTTTCTACTAAGATGTCCCTTTGGCTAGAAGAGCGGGCCTTTGATGAGGCTGTTTGTGTCCTTACTCCCTCCGTGTTTCTGGAGGTACTGGATTCGTCAACTCTAAACCCAAAATAAAGGAGATTATTATTATTATTATTTTACATTTCTTTAACTTAAATTCAATTTGGCAACATATAGTATAACACCCAGTGCTCATCAGATCAAGTGGCCTCCTCAGTGCCTGTCACAAAATACAGGAGGTTAAAAAAGAGAGAGAGAGGGACGTCTGGGTGGCTCAGTGGTTGTATGTCTGCCTTTGGCTCAGGTCATGATCCCAGGGTCCTGGGATCGAGTCCCACATCAGGCTCCCTGGAGGGAGCCTGCTTCTCCCTCTGCCTATGTCTCTGCCTCTTTCTCTGTGTCTCTCATGAATAAATAAAATCTTAAAAAAGAGAGAGAGAGAGAGAGAGAGAACTCACTACCATATTGTTCCTTTGGTTCCTATATTCCTAGCAGTCTGTCTTCTTTTCACTACCTTTTAGAGTCTCCTCATATTTGTTTTATACATAATATCCAGGGATTTTAGTTCTACTTAGTGAGAGGAATAGAGAAAAGGTCATCTACTTTATCTTCCTAGAAGGTGAAGTTTCCTGCGTTGAATTATCAAACAAACTCATAAAAATAGCTTCTATGGCCAAAGCTGCATCTCTCTCCTAGGCTTCATTCAGTCTGGATATCTGTTCCTTATGAAAGCAACTTCTTATTCCATGACATGGGTTACAAATTGGAGTTCTTAAAGCACTTTCCTTCCACAGATTTCATGAGTTGTAAAAAACAGTTCAATTTTCTCATGGATGTGTTTATTTATTATGTAAATCATAGTGCCTATACACACTACAGTGAAATTCTCACTTGTTGTAGGTAGTCAATAAATCTTTAATAATTATTTACATGAATTAATACATTAATGAACCAGAACTACTATATATAAACTAGCAAATAGATCACAAGACTTCTTTTGAAAATTATTTAAGCCACTCATTTTTCCCAAGCCATGAGGAAGAGAATGCTGCTTACTGGAGAATAATTCCCCCACTACTACTGAAATGATGTTAAGAATTAAGGACAAGGGGACTTTCCTTCCCAAAACATGTTTGGGGATTCATGCCTTAATAAAATAACAATAGAAAATATTAGTGAGAAATCCCAGTGGAAAAATCACAAATTGGGGAAAACTTGGATTGCAGCAGGAAAGGCAATGTGCATTAATGATAAATTCAGGTGGAGGCAGTCAGTAAGGCAAAGCAGAACCAAGCATTCTAGAACCTTCACCAAGTCTCTTCAGCGCTGTGCTTTTTAAATGTCAAATACAAGGTTACAACGACAGTTGTCAGCAGAGAGGAATTACAAAGCTGCAAAACCACTCACTCAATCTCAATGATTTAGCCCTCTTCCCTCAGGGAACAGTCTAAGTAAACAACACACAGATAACATTTACCTGACATTTTCTCTTTCTTCACCTTGATTGGTAATTCGCCAGTAATTCGTGTTCCCTTGGGCACACCTCTTGGGATCAACATAATTCTCAGAAATCTTGAGAAAAAGAGAGAAAATGGACAACTTCCCTCTGCCCCTAGTCTTTTTTCAGACTGATCACTAAATGACCTCCCTCTCACCTTGAAAGACTAAACACCACTGGCAGACGCCACGTCTCAGAGTCCATGAGATCCAGCTGCAAACTAACATGATTGCCTCCACTCACTGTTGCCAATTCTGTCTGGTGGGAACAAGTGGCCTGTATCTTATCTGGATAGGAAATCACTACATTGCCACTTTTTTTTAGAGCTCTGAACATGTGAGTCTCTCTCAACACCCACCTTGATAATTCCCATCAGAATGGCAACTTGGTTGCTGAACAAAGTATTCCAGAGACACTCTGACAGCAAACACTTGACTCATGAAAACGCTGTAGGAAAAAAAAAAAAAAAAGAAGAAGAAGAAGAAGAAGAAAGAAAAGAAAAGAAAACGCTGTAGAATGTGATTTCGCCAGGCTCAGCCCAAGGTCTTCAAAGATCTATCCTCTCACAAAACTCAGTGCAGCTGAGTCCCATTCTCCAACTGTGGATCTTCATTTCTGACATTGCTCTGACTCAGTTTCATTTCATTTCCTACCCTACCTGGCCCACAAAGCTCATGATTGCTTTGTCTCCCATTTCTGACACCTTATCATTCACTGATTAATAGCTGACATTGACTTCCTTGCTTTTGACCCCTTTTCCCTCTAAGGAACTCAAAACTGTTTCAAGTCCTTTGTGCAACTGATCTTTTTGGAATAATACCCACCAGCTGAGGTTTTCAAATTCTTGAAAGCGTCAGTGCTTCAGCTAGACTCTCTGGCCCCACTAGGATGAGTCAAAATATAGTTAATAAAAATAATTATCTGCAAAAAGAAGTATCTCCACATTTATTTATATATTTCTATAATACTCTTCTGATCTTTGTCATTGTTCAAATTCTTAAAACTACTGGAAAAACAGGGGCACCTGGATGACTCAGTCAGTTAAGCATCAGACTCCTGGTTTCAGCTCAGGTCATGATCTTGGGGTCATAGGATCAAGCCCCATGTCAGGCTCCATACTGGACATGGAGCCTGCTTAAGATTCTCTCTTTCTTCCTCTCCTTATGCCCCTCCCCCATAGTGTGAACACTCCCTCTCTAAAAATAATAAATAAAAAATAAAATAAACTGAATATCAAAATTACTAGACATTCCCAAATTTTAAAATTTTGACATTTTATTATTTTTTTAAATTTTAGTTTAATCCATTAATTAACATATAGGATTAGTTTCAGAGGTAGAGTTCAGTGATTCATCAGTTGCATATAACACTTATTGCTCATTACAACATGTTCCCTCCTTAAAGCCCATCACCCAGTTACCTTATCTTCCCACCCACCTCCCTCCAGCAAGCCCCAGTTTGTTTCCCATAGTTGAGAATCTCTCATGGTTTGTTTCTTTCTCTGATTTCATCTACATTTTATTTTTTTTTTTAATTTTTATTTATTTATGATAGTCACAGAGAGATAGAGAGAGAGGCAGAGACACAGGCAGAGGGAGAAGCAGGCTCCATGCACCGGGAGCCCGACGTGGGATTCGATCCCGGGCCTCCAGGATCGCGCCCTGAGCCAAAGGCAGGCGCCAAACCGCTGCGCCACCCAGGGATCCCCATTTTATTATTTTTAATTCCAACTGAAACAATGGAAGAATATAATAAGAATTTTAAATTCTATTTCTCTATTCATTTCCATTCTACTCCCTACCTCCCCAAACACAACTGCTTTTATTAATTTGGTATGAAGTCTTTTACATGTGCATCTGCATATCCATAAATAATGTGTAGCATTATCTTTCATGTTTTTATTTTTTTAATATTTATTTTATTTTATTTTATTTTATTTTATTTTATTTTATTTTATTTTATTTTATTTATTCATGAGAAACACAGAGAGAGAGGTAAAGACACAGGCAGAGGAAGAATCAGGCTCCATGCAGGGAGCCCGACATGGGACTCGATCCTGGGTCTCAGGATCACACCCTGGCCTGACTGCAGGCACTAAACCACTGAGTCACCCAGGCTGCCCACTTTCAGGTTTGTATTTATTTATTTATTTATTTATTTATTTATTTATTTATTTATCTTTCATGTTTTTAATAAGGTAAATACTACTGTATGTTTTATTTTAAAATGTGATTTTTTTCATTCAGCATTGTCTTTGACATCTAGCCATCAATCTACTTACCTACCTATATATTGGTTTTTTATGTATTTATCATTCAGTCATTTTAAAGCAATTAACAATATTCTAGCATATGAACAAATATTATGTTACACATTTAATTCCATGCTGAGGGACATTTGAGATATTTTCAAAATTTGCTCTTACAAACAACGCTTCAGCAGACATTACAGCACTCTTCTATAATCATGCTCCATATGTGCTGGTTTTTCTAGGGCAGTGTTTGTGTTAAACCCATTAGAGTGTTATCAAGTCAATTTCCTCTATCAAGAACATCATTCTAAACAATGCCAAAGTAGATTAAGATAATGAAATAGAATAGAATAGAATAGAATAGAATAGAATAGAATAGAATAGAATAGAATATCAGAATTCATAACACATAATGTTGTAGATGGTCCATTCAGATGATCATCAACATTTCCTCCTGGCCCAGTATATTCATGCCTCCTCTCTGTGTAGAGACATTATCTATTCCTTTTACCCTTAAATATGGCCAGGCTTTCTGTTGCTTTAGCCAATAAAATGGGATGAGGTGTGTTTTCCAAGTTCTGAAGGCTGGCTTTGAAGAGGTCTGGCATATTCCTCTTTCATTCTCAGAGACCTAAGCTACAATGTGAAGAAATCCATTTATACTACATGAAGAGCTGGAGTTCCCTATATTCCCAGATAGTTCAGCGATTTTGATTGATGCACATGGAAGAAATCCAGCTTTGATCAGATGTCCCGTCTAACCTCCAGGTGACACTTCTTTATGAATGACCTGGGAGACTAAAATATGACCTTCCCAGTAGGGTCCAGGTTAGAGTATAGAATCGAATAAATAAATGTGGTGGTTTTTAAAAAAAAAAAATATGATAAATTTTAGGTCAGTTGTATTAGTTCTTGTACATAATAAAAGAAAGAATATTGTAATATTCAGTATGGGCTATGTAATACTGCAAGTTCAAAACCTTCAAAATCTTAGTGGTTTGTAAAATCAAATCCTTATTTATTAGTCAGTCTATATGTCCATTTTGAGTTGGTTGAGGGCTCTGTTCTATGTGTTCTTACTCAAGGACACAGGCTGAGTAAGCAAGCAACATATCAAAAGTTTCTAGTTGCTGTGGCAGAAAGAAAAAAAAATATAGAAAATCTTGCAGACAATTAAATGCTTTAGCACAGAAGTGATACACATTACTTCTGTTCACAATTCACTGGCCAAAACTCATCATATGATTCATCCAGGCTTAATGGGACCAAGAATTGTGAGCAGAGAGGCCTTATATAAAGATCCTGTATCAAAAAGGCAGGGAGCTAGTAATATCTGGTGAACTACATTACATCTGTGTGTTTATATTTACATTGTCTGACGCAACATGGATTTTTTTTTTTTTTTTACTGTGTGTTGTGATTTCAAAAAAAAGTTTGAAAATAAAAATAGATCTAAGGTATATTTCTCGGGATGAGATTACTAGGTCATAGAGCAGGTACATTTTCAACTTTCCTAGGTTTTATTAAAATGTCTTTCGGTCTCTTGGGTGACTCAGTGGTTGAGGGTCTGCCTTTGGCTCAGGGTGTGATCCTGGGATCTTGGGATCAAGTCCTGCATCAGGCTCCCCATAGGGAGCCTGCTTCTCCCTCTGTCTATGTCTCTGCCTCTGTGTGTCTCTCATGAATAAATAAATAAATTAAATCTTTAAAAAATTGTTAAAATGTCTTTCAAAGTGATTGTACTAATTTATACTCTGAATTTTGCAAAGCAGTCATACCTAACAATATTCTCTGAGAATTCTCATTCCCTCATATTCTTATCAAAATTTAATATTGTAAATCTAATAATTTAAATTTTTAATTCAGGTAATTCAATCACCTTAAAATATTCTGCTTTCCGGGATCCCTGGGTGGCGCAGCGGTTTAGCACCTGCCTTTGGCCCAGGGCGCGATCCTGGAGACCCGGAATCGAATCCCACATCGGGCTCCCGGTGCATGGAGCCTGCTTCTCCCTCTGCCTATGTCTCTGCCTCTCTCTCTCTCTCTCTCTCTCTCTCTGTGACTATCGTAAATAAATAAAAATTAAAAAAAAATTAAAAAAAGGAAATCTTTCCTTTGTACTTACATATCTTTAATTATTAGTGAGTCCTTAATTGTAATTGGTGAGGTTGTGTATCGCTTCTTATGTTTTTGGCTATTCTGGTTCATTATCTGTGACTTGCCTGTTTATATCTTCTGCTTATTTTATACTAGATTGCTTGTCTTTTTCTTACTGGAATTTCTAATACATTCTGGATACTAATCTTTTGTCAGTAACATCTTTCTTTTTCCCCTCTGTTCTCAGCAGAGTTAACGATGTCAGTCTTTTCCGTAATGATGTGTGATTTTCTCTAAAAAAATCATTTCTGACTCTGAATTTATAAAAATGTTTTCTAAAACGTATTTGATATTTTCTATGTGAAAATATTATCCCTTAACCATTTATAGACTAATCCATTCTTTTTCCACCAACATATAATGCTGTGATTTTATACTAAGCTTCCATACAGATGTGTACCATGTTTCTGGTCCACCAGAAGGGAGGCAAGGGTGCAGCCTTCCATTGGAGAAAGCAAAAGAAAAAACTTTTAAATCAATAATAAAACTGGATCTAACTTCTTTTTTTTTTTTTTTTTTTTTTTTATCATGCATAAGCAATTTTAAACAAAGTCAGTCACAAAATACTCCGAACTGCCAGGGTAGGCTGTTCCTCTGCTCTCCTCCTCTATCTTGCTATATATGCACACAGCTCTATTTTCTCCTATTGATAAATTTGTCCACCAAATCTAAAATTTGAAATTTGTACAAGTTTGTGCATATGAACACATATGCCACATTGTTTATTTATTTTTTATTTGTTTTTTTTTTTTTTTTGCCACATTGTTTAAATCCTAAAATGTGTCAAAGGCATTGATTGATATCTGATAGGACAAATTTCCCTTCTTTGCTTTTTTTTAAAAGATTTTATTTATTTAGTCATGATAGACACACAGAGAGAGAGAGAGGCAGAGACATAGAGGGAGAAGCAAGCTCCCAGCAAGGAGCCCGATGCAGGACTCCATCCCAACCCCAGAGTCATGCCCTGAGCCAAAGGCAGACACCCAACCACTAAGCTACCCATGAGTCTCTCTTTGCTTTTTTTGAATAAGCCCTGTTCTTGACCTTTTCCTCATCCATTGATTTTGGTATCACTTTGTCTAATTCCACCAAACCAAAACCAGTTGATGGGTTAATTGCATTGGATTGAACTTATAGATCAAGTTTAGGAGAATTGTCATCTTCTGACATTTTTGAGTATTCTTATCCATGTGTATTATTAATCTTTTCATTTTCTTCTGTCTTAATACTCCCGATACTATTTTGCAACTTTCTCCAAAATAAGTCCATGAATCCTTGTTAGATGAATTCCTTCACACCATGGAATTTTAGTAGTTATTACAAATGGAATTTTTTCCTGCTATAAATTGGTTATTTCTGGTGTGTTGGACTGTCAGTGATTTTTGTATAATGAGCTTATATACCAGGAACAATGCTGAACTCTGTATTTCTAAAGTTTGTCTATAAATTCCACTACACCTCTTCCTCTAGGTTCTGTACTTTTACTTCCTTTGTCTAACTGCAATACCTAGGAGAAGCAAATAACAACAGGCCACATAATGATTTTAAAGAGCATGCTTCTTAAATTTCATCATTGAATATGATCCTTGCTATAAGGATATATTTATCCATTATAGAGATAAATATTTTTCCTTCTTACCCTACTTAAGAGTTTTTAATCATTAGTAGATGTTGAATTGATATTTTTACATGTAGTAAGATGATAAGATGTTAAAATAGAAAATTGAAGTAACAGATTGTCTAATATTAAACAATTCTGGCATTCCTTGTGTAAGCCCAATAGAGTAATGGTGTATTTTGATATATTTTTACTGATTCTTTTTCAGGACTTTCCATTTATATTTGTTAAGTGAGACTGATCAGTATTTTTCCTACTTTCACTCTAATTGTTTGGTTTTGCTCTGAAGGTTTTATGACCCTGATAAAAAGTGACCAATGTTCTCACTTTTTCTAGTCTCTGGAATTATTTGTATTACATTGAGATTGATTGGAGCTTGAAAATTGGGTACAAAACTTCGTAACTTATGTGTAATTTTGAAGTATGTTTTCAAAATCTTCCAATGTATACTTTTATGTCATCTTTTTTATTATTGACTTATAACTTAAATGCTTTAAAGTCAGAAAATGAAAGTTTAAAGAGCAATCTTTAATACCTGTTGAACCTTGCTTTATGGCATAGAATATGGATGGTATGATAATACACTTGAGAAAAACATGTAAAATATTCTTGGGTGAACTGTGCTATGAATATTTTTTTGAATTTTTGTATTTTCCTTACTCTTATTAATGATTTTATCTACATGATCTGTCAATTTTTGAGAGAAGTATATTGAAATCTCCCATAATGGTGGTAAGTTTGTCATTTTCTCTGTGTGTATCTGTCAAGTTTTTGCTTTATATATTTTAATATTATGTCATTTCATGTATATAATTTAAAAATGATATGGCTTCATAGTGATAAATACTTAGGAATTAATTTTGCCTTAAAGGCTACTGTCTGTATATTAAGTAAGCTACACCATCTTTCTTTTGGTTAGTATGATTTAAACTATTATGGTGCTGCCTCCTATTTAGGTTCATCAGTATGGCAAGTTAACCCCATAAAACATGTAAATATGATTCTAGAAAGATAATAAAATTTTATGAACCTCAAAAAAATAAAAAATAAATAAATAAAATTTTATGAACCTCAATTTCCTCACTTATATAAAGCGTGTTTTAATAATTATGATGATCTTGAATATCCTTTACCACTCTGACATTCTATGATCTTACACCTTTTCTTCCTAGATTTGTACTGTGCCAAAGTCCTCCATTTATTCCACTTGCATTTGGCTAGCTGTGGAATAATGTAAATGTCCAGATATTCCAGGTAATTCTATCTTGCCAAGTGGAAAGACAGGTCACAAGTCCATGCTATTCTGAAATTACAAAACAAACAAACAAAACCAGTTACTTTTACAACTGTGGCTTTCATCATAGTCATGCAAACAAAATATCCAAGTTGAAATCTGTCTTGGATTTTGGTCTGTTCTATAAAATCTTTGGATCATTAATGACTTCATTAATGAAGAAAGTTCAATGTGAGAGAAACAAGGGCAGAGATGATGCCTTTATCTCAGCAGGAGAAGGCAATTTACAATAATTTGTACACCATTGCCTGTATTCTTGCCAAATACATTTCATTCAAAGGCTGCTGGCCAGCAGGCTTATCATCAAATATGACATAATTCAATAAATAAATATTAATGCTTTATGTCTAACACAAAGACTAGTAAGAACTTAAAGCCAGAAAAGATACTAGGAGTCATCAAGTCCATACTTTTCATTTTAGAAACAGAAAATCTGGGATGCCTACATGGCTCAGCGGTTGAGTGTGCCTTTGGCTCAGGGCATGATCCTGGGGTTGGGGATCAGGTCCTGCATCAGGCTCCTTATGAGGAACCTGCTTCTCCCTCTGCCTCTCTCTCTCTCAAATAAATAAATAAATAAATAAATAAATAAATAAATAAATAAACAAATAAATAAATACTTAAAATAAAGAAACAGAAAATTAGAACCCAAAGAGTGATTTACCATATTGTTTGTTTTTAAGATAGTATACTTCTGATTTTCATGTATTGATCATCAATTTCTTTTATCTAGAACCTGCCAGAGAAGTCCTCCCTTAGGCCTATGTAGATGTATAACTCCCCTTTACTACTTCAGTATATTTTGCATTATAAGAACTTATTTTTGTTTACCCAATTTTTGCTACTATATCCTTACATACATTTTAAGAAAGATTCAAAAACCATATTGAGACATTACAAATACTTTGACTCAAAGATTTTGAAAATCATTTGTGATATCAACTTGAAAATATTTCTTCTTAATTCAACTCTTTTCCTCTTCCTGGGGCTGACGGATGTTGGATTTTTGTTCCTTATCATTGACATAAATGATTATGACTTAGGACTTTTCATATTATAAATTTATGTTGACCCTACTCTAGTTGGATTGCCTCCAAAGTACCTCTTCAAGACCTTGTGGGCTTCAAGTTTTGAGGGATACATATAACTGGCATTGAATTATATGACTTTATGTACTCATTCTTAATAGTTTAAAATATGATTGGAATTATAAAACAACTAGCATTTTTTAAAATTGATAATAAAATCACCACATCAGAGAAAACATTTAACCAAAATACTGGCTTTTGGAAGCTTTATGATAGCACTATTTCTTGTAGTGCATAGCACTTCAGAGACAAAAAATATTCCTAAAGATTGTCTGGGTCAATGGTTCACAGAGTGTGGTCCAAGACCAGATTCTGTATCAGAATCTCTGTGGGGAAAGTAAGGGGATCCATCAAACTATGTTCTAACATTCTCCCAGGTAATGGACACACAACCAGGTCTAAGAACCATTAATCTAGGCCATCCTCTACCTGTCTTTTTGTAAAGCGAAGTACAGAGAGATACTACAGTCCCTTGTGCCTTGAATATTCTGATTCCTTGACTTTCCTCAGGTTACACAAACACCACTAATAGACCAAAGATGAGAACATGTATCTCCTTACTCATGTATAACTGAGGTGTAGAATGATAGAATGCTAGAGGTAAAAAATATCTAAGATCAATGTATTCAGTGTGTTTTATGTTCCCCTACACTTCTGTTTACTAGCTATTATACTCATAACCATTAATGTCTATCTGTCCTACTAAATTCGAATATCGATAAAGCAATAGACCATAACTATTTTGATCATCATGGATTCTCCAGTGCCTTCACAGTAATCTGTAATGTGATATCTGCTTAATAGTATCTACTGATCAAATAATGATTGACTATATAAACATAATTTCAGAGAATAATGCCAGGATTCCCATAATCATACTGAGTTTCAATCACATCCTTTTTCTAAACTGGTAAACTTTAATAAAACCATTTATATTCTGCTAATCCTTATACAAACATAAATTGAGAGATTTGGAAGAAGCCACTGGCAGGTAGGGAAGAATGATTTATATTAATTAGAAGTATACTCTAAAGTGTCCTGAAATAGAAAATCCATGGCACATTTGACTTACCTCTGACTCACAGAGACCCTGGAACAAAGGAAAATTATTATGTTTGTATAATCAGAACAAATCAGAAGAGAGAATAAACAATTTTTAATATGTAAGTGTGAACCTCTATTACTTAACCTTTTCATTTACAAAAAATGCATCTTCTCTTTAACAGATAAATCAACTATAATTCATCTTGACACTAATATGAATGCATATATATGTATATTCATCATATGTCAATTTCTCCCTCTTTGGGTTAATTGAAACCTGTAATTCTAAAAGAAAATCTGAGATGTTATGGGAGTATGTGGAATAATCCTTTGTTTTTTGGTTTGTTTTGTCTTTTTTTTTTTTTTTTTTTGGAAGAGATAAAGATCAGGCTTCTAACAAAGAGGAAAGCATGAGAGTTTAGACAGGAATAAAAACCAAAAATGTATCACATCATAGTTCACCAGGTAGGCTCTGCATCGAGACATCTGTATTCAAATTTCACCTCTAATACATACCAATTGTGCAATCTTGGGCTCATGCCTCCTTTTTCTTTCTTTAAAATGTTGGGTAGTAATAGTATCTTCCTTGTAAGGATAAGAGGATAAATACATTAATACATACATAAAGTACTTAGATATAAATATTAGCTATTATTATAGAGAACAGAGTGCTAATTTAGGACCTAAACTAGGTTCTCACTATTAAAAATAAATTGGCAACCAAGAAATTCTTTCAAGTAACTAGATTAATGTTGCAAGTATGGATAGCCCCCTATTGTCTCCTCTGATCATCCCACCTGAATTCACAAAATCCAGGTCAAAAAAGTGACATTTTGTATGAAAGTACTTTGAAAATGGCAAAATACAACAGAAATGAAAGTTAATAACAAAGTAACAAATATTCAAATTTCTTTTTTTAATTTAAACTCAATTAGCCAACATATAGTACATCATTAGTTTCAGATGTAGTTTTCAATACTTTTTCAGTTGAGTATAACACCCAGTGCTCATCACATCATGTGTCTTCCTTAATGCAAGTTCTTTACATAGCTTTCCATGCCTCTCTGGCCTCTTTCCTTGCCACTCTCCCCATCCCTTGCAAGACATCAGGCCTCTTATAGGTCTGTGAACATGTTTCTCTTCCCTCTTCTTGGAAAGCTGCCTCCCAACAAATGTCCTAATCACCAATGCCTTATCCTTTAGGCTTCTGCTTAAACATCATTACCTCAAAGAAGCCTTCTTTGGGTAGAAAAGGTAGGGAAGTAGGTCCCCTTTTATATCTTTTCATATTTACTGGACTTATGCTATATTTATGATAAATTATATGTGTAATGTCTATCTACTATGAAGACCTCAAGCACCCCAAAAGTGAGATCTGTGTCCATCCTGTCTTTCACATAATAGGAACTCAAAACAACAATAACAACTGTTGACTGAATGGGTGAGTAAAACATTTGTATAATCTAATAATAAAGTAAAAGAAGAGGTTAAGGAGAAAAATCAGAATCCCCATGGTTCTCCAACACAATGCTTTTATTTTATGGACCTTAAAAAATCTTCACTGGGTTTTGTGGGAAAAGAAAATGGTTTTGAAGTTAATCCACCATAAATAGCTGACAAAGAAGACTGGTGCTAGATTTTTCCATAAACATAATGAAAAATTAAGCTGCTTCTGTACACATATTTCTAACTTTGTATAAATACACAATGAGGACATGTTTTCCTTTTTTGTATCTTAGTATGACTATAAATATTGTTTTTGAAATCAGTAATCATTTGATTACTAAATTAATTTTAGATTCTAAAAATAGCTCCCTGGTTCCCATTCTCATCGAAACTCCAGTGGAGTCTTTGCAACTATGCCAGACCCACCACACTTAGCAGATGTACCACATTTAGCAACTGCCAAAGGATAAAGCAAGGATTCAGGTACCTTCTCTTGGGTTCTTTATAGTTCATTGACAAAACTGTAAATTTGGATGTTGCCCAAATTTAGAAGAAATAGCAAGATTGTTTATTTGAAATACTGTCTTGGGCCCAAATAGTGTCTTATAAGAGAAACAAAATCATTTATCTAAGAAAGGCAGAAGGTACATTTTATCCTCAGCAAGTGTTATAGTAACAAGATTCAACTTGCAGAATGATGAGAGTTGATGTACCTGGGGGGAGGTAATCTAAAACAGAGCTAGTCAATTGCCATAAAGAAACTTGCAAACAATATCAGGGAATAAAACCTGGGGTTAGTAATGGGGAACAAATTGATAAGAATTAACAAGACAGTACAGACTCTGCAGAAAGTCAGTTAGGAGTAACTGCAGAGCTTCAGGAAAATGAGGGACCCGAGTGGTTCTGCAGCCACTCCTCCTCTACAAAATGTCCCTGGATCAACCAGTATGTCTTTTTCTTGTTCTTCCCTTTGTATATCTGTTTCACAAAGCACCTTGCACCTTTTTGGTATCTAGCTTCCCCCCACCAACAGATGGGGAACAGTGTAGAACATCAAAAAGATGCAAGAGAAGACAGTGGAGAAGCATGGAGGCAGGAGGAGAGAAGGAACACGTTCACTGATTTTCTATATCATTTATTTAAAATTTTTTTAAAGATTTATTTATTTATTTTAGAGAGAGAGAGCATGAGCAGAGGGGCAGAGGGAGCAAGAAACTCAAGCAATGTCGGTAGGGCCTTTTATAGGTGCCATTCAAGGGAACCAATATGATTTTTGGATTTTTCTGGAGTTTTCTTTACTGATATAATAGTACATCAGGTTATCTCAGCCTCCTACCATTAAATATTCAAATCTTGTAATTAATTCCTCTTGTTGATTTCCTGCTTGGCCAGTAAACTTCCAATAATTTGGTTTCCATAGTGGCTTGTTCATGGGGATTAAAAGTAGAACTCAGTTTAGTGCTGGCGCACCTGGGTGGCTCAGTCAGTTAAGCATCTGCCTTCAACTCAGGTCATGACCCCAGGGTCTTGGGATCGAGTCCTGCATCAGGCTCCTGCTCATATCTCTCTCTCTCTCAAATAAATAAATAAAATCTTAAAAAAAATACCTCAGTCTTGTCCTATTATCTATTATCTTAAGCAATTACAGTTTTCACTATAATTTAAGAGTCTGGCCTTATTCTCCTGAAGCTTTGTTGTCACAAGCCACTGTTCCACAGGTGCACCCATATCTGGAACACTGACATGAACAGGTTTTTGAACATGAAAGCCTAAGTTCTAAACCTTGTACAACAGCATGTTTCCTCAAGATGAACATGGAACACTATGAATGTAAGTATTCCACTACTGGGAGTTACCTGAGAGAGAACAGGAAACAGAAGTTTAGTCCATTTTCCCTGCCACCGTCCCCTATGCAATTGTTCTGGTAGGAGAGAGAAATGCATGGCAGAATCTAATCAATGAGTGAGTAGAGAAGGATGGTCCAGTCATGATGAAGACCATAATTGGCTATTAGAGAAGCAATGTGCAGAGATTATCTATGTCTTTGTTTATAGCTTCATAGACATTGTGGAGTGATATTAGGTATTATAATTGAAACAAGATTATATTTTTTATTTATTACTATCATGATTACCAAAGTAAAACATGATTCTCGAAAAAAATAAAGAAAATATTTATGAAGAACTTCAAGATAAATGCAGTAAACTAAAAACGAGACCTTATATACGTATTCCTTCTAAATCCCACAAATATTATATTAAAGAAATTGCCATGTTATAACTCGACAATGCTAAAGAGAGTAGACAAGGGTGGAATAGCAGAGCAGAATTTTCAACAAAATTCAGAAATAGAAAGAAAGAAAGAAAGAAAGAAAGAAAGAAAGAAAGAGAAAGAAGAAAGAAGAAAGAAAGAAAGAAAGAAAGAAAGAAAGAAAGAAAGAAAGAAAGAAAGAGAGAGAAAGAAAGAAAGAGAGAGAGAGAGAGAGAGAGAGAGAGAAAGAGGGAAAGGGGAACTAGTGCACAGTTAGCCTTTAACTTTCTTAGATTTGTTGTGTGCAGGAAGATGAGGAAACCAAAAAGAAACTCATTTTTTTTTCCTCCTAAATACAAAATTGAACCTCAGGAACAAGAGGCTCCAGTTATTTATCAATGCAAGAAGATATGGAGAGATCATAAATAGGAGAATAGGCTAAAAATTTGTATAAGAAGTTATTAGAAACCAGATCCCCTCTGCCACCTGAAAGAAAGATGGAATTTATTTCCTCCAAGATCTCTGGTGATTCCTTACACCTAGATAAGAAAATGGAAGATTTGTATTGAGAAAAAGCACCCACTGATACACTCAGAAGTGATTCAACAAAAAGTCAGTTCTCCACCCATCTATTCACAGTGAAGCCTATGAATTAAGAAGCTCTGTACCATCATAAAGATCTTACAATAACCTTTTGTTTTTTAGCAATTCCAACTTAATTATAAAGACATTTCCTATCTCAAGAAAGCCTCTAACCTAAAAGACAGAAGCAAAAGGGAAGAGAAATAAGAAATAAATAAAAAATATGGAAAACAGGGATCCCTGGGTGGCGCAGCGGTTTGGCGCCTGCCTTTGGCCCAGGGCGCGATCCTGGAGACCCGGGATCGAATCCCACATCGGGCTCCCGGTGCATGGAGCCTGCTTCTCCCTCCGCCTGTGTCTCTGCCTCTCTCTCTCTCTCTGTGACTATCATAAATAAATAAAAAAAAAAAAATATGGAAAACAAGCAATAACTTCAAAAACTAATCTGCCTATTTTCAGAAAGATATATACAAAGTTGAAAGAATATACTAATTTCTTTAAAAAAGTAACAGCATAAGAACGAAGCTCTTGAATTAAGAACTATGACTAAAACAGTCAATAGAGGATTGGAGGATAAACTTGGAGAAATCTACCAGAAACCAGAAAAAATAAAAAGAGATAGAAGCCAGATGAGAAAATCAAAAGCTCAATTCAAGAAGTCCACCATCTAACTCAAATAAGAATTCCAGAAAGAGAGAAAGTACAAATAATGAAATTTTCCATAACTGGGACATAATATTTTTCAGAATAAAGAGATCACTAAATATCCAACACAGTAAATGAAAAAAAAAATGTTCAAGAAAGCACACTATAGTGAAATTTCAGAATACAAAAGGCAAAAAGAATATTCTAAAGATACCTAGATGAAAAAAATGTATTATGTGCAACATTAGTAATTATAATGCCACTGGATATTTCAACCCCCAAAGTGGAAGCTGAACAACATGTAAGCATTGTCTTCAAACTTCTGAGGGAAAATTATTTCAACACTCTAAGATTCAATATCGAACCAAACTATAAATCAAGTATTTGAGCAGAATGACTGTTTTTTCAGATACGAATAATTTCAAATAATTTATCTCCTATGTGTCCTTTGACATGGAGCCACTAAAGATTGTGCTTTACTAACACAAAGCAGCAAGCTAAGAAATGGAGAGGAAAAAACAAACAAAACTATTTCAAGTAGGAGAGAATAAAGAAAGTTTCCAGAATAGGAATAAATAAAAGTTCTACAACAGCCATGAATAATCCCAATCAGTTCATAACAATTATATAGAAAGATAGAAGATTCCAGAAATGAAGTCTCAAAAAAAAAAAAAAAAAACCCAACAAAACAACAAAACTGGTATGTTATTATATCTGTGCATAGAAAGAGGAGTTCTATATTTCTATCAGAGAAGTTACAAAGATTAGGCTCATGAAAAATTAACAAGACAATTACTAGCTTCAAGAAAAAAAGTATGAATAAGAAAGAAAATGTAATCATAGTAAACTATGCAGTTTAACAATAAACATTATTTTTTACTATAATAAATTCAACACAGAATACTGAGCATTCAAAATTTATGATATAATATATTGATATGGTTGATGGAAGGGGAAGAGTCTGTGATTGTTGAGGGAAACAAAAGGAAGATAAATCCTAATGTGATTTTATAAGAAGTCAATAGCATACATCTGGAATCAACAACAACAGAGTCAAGAAATAGTAAGTAAGTTACATGGAAGTAATCACAAGGAAAAATAGCTTTAAAAAGTTGAGTTGTTGCTTCAGGGAAGTTGAATAAGGAGGTGGGGGAAAAGCAAAATTTTATTTATTTTTAATCCACTTAGTGTTATTTGAAACTTCAAATTCTGCATGTGTATTGAATGGATAGAAAAAAGTACTTAATTAAAAGGAAAGAAAAAACAGTTGAGAAATGAAAAGACAAAATTATTTGCCATTTCCCATTCATTAACAATCACTGTAAAGTATCTTTGTATGAACCCTTTTAGTCAGTTTTGTTTTGTGTATAAGTGTTAATATACATCTTGACAAAGTGACAACAGAATGCAATTTTTTTTCAATTACAGAATAGTGAACATATTCTACACCATACATATTTCTTTCACATACAGTGAGTGCATATCATTCTACTTTAGGAATATGTCACAATTTATTTAATCATCATCTATTTTTGGAAATTTAGATATCTTCTAATTACTTATTATTATAAATAGCATTACTATGAAGATTAGCCCTATATTTGCACATCTTCTAGGCATTCTCATTAAAATTAAATTTTTATAATTTTCTAAAAGTTAATATATTTTTTCAGCTATTGACTTCAGGTGTAAGTCAATGCTTCTGAACATTTTTTTCATTATTACTCACCAAGGGGTTTTTTAAGATTTTTTTTTCCTAATCATTTCCTCATGTAATTTTAATATTCCTGGTCACCCCCTCATGTAATTTTAATATATATATATATATATATATATATATATATATATACACATACACACACACACACTTCATACATTAAAAGAATTAAAAGAATTAGATTCCCCCCACCACAAATTTGTCTCCTAGTTGGAGGTGATATCACTGTTGAAAATTATGACATAAACATTCATTGGTTTTCATCACATATTACCAAATTCTCTTCAAAGAGATTATCAATTTCAAGTTTTATCAGCAACATGTGGAAATATGTATTTCCACTTTCCCAGCAAATAGGGTTTGTAAAATAAATACATGATATTTTTAAAAATGGAAGTTTCTAAATGCAAAGTTTAAAATTACATAATTTGCTTATAAATACTCTTTAGCACTAAATGCTAAAAATTAAAATGTTTACTTGCTTCCCATAATAATGGGACAAAGGCTCATTTCAAACTTTCAGGCAATTTACATTTAGAAAGTATGCTTCTAAGTGCCATCATGGTTCTCCCTATAATTTAGACTGTTTTTAAGTCAATTTGTTATTGATTCAACCAGAATGGTCAATTATATCCTGTAGATCTTCTTTAGTCTCAAATTACTGACCTGGTCAAGTCAATTTGTAATTAGACAACTTTTTAAAAAGTGCTTTCTCTCCGTAACTATAACGGCAGCTATCAAACTGTTGTGAGTTCTCCCAGACTTCATGATTATCTGGGTCTGATACTGTTTTTATCTACAGCAATTATTTTTTAATGAAGTATACCTTATGTCTGTAAAAGAAGTTAAAAAAATTACTGAGAACACTCCAATCCTGGACCGGGTTGGGTAGTTCAGTATTAGGTAAAAATCCTACGAAACTGTCATTTTTGAAGTCAAAATGATTAAATACCAGCAATTCCATATGATTCAACCTAATAGTTTACTCTCCTTTTACATGCCCTAGAAAGGAAATGAGTGTGTATGAAGTATTAGAACTGCCCATGCCCTGACATATAGATTTTAAATATTATGTTGAGATTTATACTCTTTATAAGGAAGCAACAGCCAAAATAGCCAAACTAACCTAACAGTAGAGGATTAGAGATGCTATTTACTTCCAGATTGATACAGCTACTGCACAGTCTCTGTCTTCAGAGTCAGGAAAGTAGTTGCAACTCCATCAACCTTGTGTAGGGAAGTGAGCATTGCAACAAAAAAGTTCAGGAACCTGAAACTGAAATGCATTCCAGGCTTTTCCAATTCTGCCTATGGGAGTATGGGCCAGGCCCCACTGCTTAGTCATACTTCAGGTCTTAGTAACAGGATGGCTATTGGCTCCCCAGAGAGGCCTTCCCTGGGTCTCATTTAGGCTGAGCACTCCATAGTACCCTTTGCTTTCCCTTTTGTGAAAGGGAAACATACTAAACATCATTTATGTCCTGCCAGTGCTCCTCACTAAGTAAGAAGCATGAGGGTCAGGAGATGTTTGTCTTGTTTTTTCTTTTATCCCTGGTCTCTAACACAATGGTTGCCACACAATGAATGACCAGTGTGCATCTGTTCATTGAATAAGTGAATGAAATGAATCTAATGGTTCAAAGCTTCAGTTTCATAATCTGTAAAGGATATAATAGTGCCAACCCTACCACTCACAGAGTTTCTATGGTGTTGAGATAAGATGATTGGGTAGAATGGAGTGAACAGAGGATATATATTTCACTATGACCTCTCCCCAAATTGAAGAGAGTTAATGTTTGTGGAATTGTTTTGAAAACTGAACAGCTCTATAATGGGTAAGATTTACTACTGTGTTTCATATAAGTAAAGACTTTATTATATCCATCATATGAGGATGGATTTCCTTAGAGTGTCATTCCACTGGACTAGGCCTCATGACTACACACACATTTGCTTTTCCCCAATTTGTTATGTGCACCAGTTCACACCAATCCCCTAAGCTCTACACACTTTGGTGTTTTGTTTTCTTTCCCTGGGAACACATCCAAATTACAAAGACCCTTTATCAATTGGTGCTCAGGCAGCAAAACAGAAGCCATTCTGGATGGCCCAAGAAGAAAGGGCTTAATACAGAATTACAGGTTTATTCAACCATCAGAAGGGCTGAGAACAAAGGTCAGGGGAGTAGCTACCAATGATCCTAGCTACCTGCAGCACTGAAGTGGGCTTCCCAGAAGGCACTGCAAATGTCAAGAATCTCCAGGAAGCAACCACCAAGGGTCCCAATGGTGTATAACACCATTGATACATCATATATAGGATCATGTTCAAGAAGCTGCTAAAAAAACTCATGCAGCTTCTCCTATATCTGCTGATAATTTCTCTAGGGAATAATGGTTTCTAAAAAAACTTTAAATACCATGAAAACAGAAATGAAACTGTTTCAAAGAGACTGACTAGAGGTAAGCGTAGCCACTCCCATTTCTACCTCTTGTTTCCTAGATCCTCATGTTTTGACAATGGGAGAAATTATTTCATATGTAGGTCACCGAGTATAAACAACATATCGATAATACCATTGAGTGGCAAGGTGCCATCACATGACCTGAGGTATAACTGTATCTTTAAGAGTTGCTTTGGGGCAAGAGGCTACCTCTAAGGCCTGTGAAGTCTCTAGGCATGAGCCCAATACTTCTCTACATCTGTTATGTCAATGTTTTTGGAATGCTATGACACAGTGAATAAAATTTGGAGGGTTTCCTATCCTTCCTCAGAAACATATGGGCTTCCTCCTCCAGGGGTAAGGGGGTAAGAGGATGTATCATTCTCTTACACTACCACCCCACAAGGGGCTTAAGGCTGTTTCTTAGGAAGAAAGAGTCAGAGAAACAGATATTATGGTCTGCCTGTCTCCCACATCTGCCCATCAAAGGCGGGCTCTTTCTGATATCCAAGGCAGCGATTTTTATGTTTTATTCAGTCTATTTCTATACCTAAATACTGCATGGCTAATACATAGTAATACTTGATTTTGAGGATTAGATGAGTACATATTAAATAAGGAAGATAGCCGTAATTCAAATGATATAATTTAAATTCAGAAAAAATTCCTTAAGTTTGAAAATGTTTAGATAATCTGGCAATTTTCTCTCTATTAAAAAGATGTCCTTATACCTTTCCTGACAATATGAGTATCTTACTAACTTGTATATAAAATGTATTATTTTTTTCAAACCTAAGTTGAAAACATTCACTAATGGCCCATACCATTTACTGTCATTGATATTTTAGTAAGAAGCCCAGAATTTTACACTTACTCACTTGCAAAACTTGCATGGCAGAGCTTGCACAATTGGCCATGTGCAGACTGGGATTTAAATCTCAGATCTTGGGGTGTCTGGGTAGCTCATTTGGTTAAGTGTCTGCCTTCGGCTCAGGTTATGATCCTGGACCCTGCCAATCAGTGAGTCGGCTTCTTCTTCTCCCTCTCCCTCTGCACTCCTCACTTATGTGCTCTCTCTCTCTCTCTCTCTCTCTCAAAGAAATAAAGAAAATATTTAAAAATAAGATAAGAAAAGATAAGATAACATAACATAAAATAAAATAAAATAAAATAAAATAAAATAAAATAAAATAATAAAATAAAATAAAGCTCTGATCTTTCTTGGGGCACCTGGGTGGCTTATGAAATTGAGTACCTATCTCATCAGGCTCCATAGTGGGTGTGGAGCCTGCCTAAGATATTTTTCTCTCCCTCTGCCCCTCCCCCACCTCTTTTGTTCTTTCTCACTCTCTTAAAAAAAAAAATCTGAGATCTTCCATATTCTAGTTGGATTATTATGAATAAATCACCTAACCTCTTTAACCCTGTTTTCCCTTCTGTGTAATTTAGGTAATTACAATATTTACTAGGGTTACTGTGATTTTTATTTTAAGAATTGAGAACATATATACATACATATATGCACACATTTAAAAACCCATTACAGTATTTATTAGTAGTGAACAATAAACAAAACGTTTATTTATCTTGGCTTTATTTTTCATGGTTCTCTGTAAATATATCTTATCTCTATAACAAAACTGTAAATTCTCTAGGATCAAAGAGCTGATTTTGAGATTGTGTAAAATCCCCTCAACAGGAAAATCATGTGTTCTAGGGCCATGATTTTTTCACAAATGAATCTTATTGAATATAGAAATGTTAACATGGAGAGCAAAAGTGTTTTCTATTTTTCTCCATTTCTATTCCATATAACCCTCCTTCCATTTTTTATTATATCACTTTTTTATTGTATCATTTTTTATTATATCATCCATTTATTATTCGGATAATTTTCATTATCTGAATTAGAATCCAGTTGAGAAACATTTGTTTTATCTTAGCAGAAACAGAACTAGCACTCTCTTCCAGGGAGTCAAATTCCTTCCATTCCACACCCACTTACCTGGTTCTCTCTATGCAAAAGAAACAACCATGACACAGACACATTTCCTGTACCTAAGATCCCTGGGCATTGGGAGTCATTAGGAGCTTGGGCCTGCAACATCCCGACCTTTCCTGCAAGGACAGGAAATCTGTACTCTAACAGCAAACCCCCAGGAAACATTTCATCATGGTTTGTATCGCTTTTTTCTTTCTTTCTTTCTTTTCTTTTTTTTTTAAAAAAAAACTTTATATATTCATGAGAGACACAAAGAGAGAGGGAGAGACACAGTCAGAGGGAGATGCAGGCTCCCTGTGAAGAGCCTGATGCGGGGCTCAATCCCAGGACTCCGGGATCACACTGTGAGCTAAAGGCTAAAGGCAAATGCTCAATTGCTGAGCCACTCAGGTGTCCCTGTTCTTGCTTTTTCAAAATAATGACACTATCTTATATTGACATGGTGATTCCAGTAACTGAAGGCACATGTTCTACCTCAGTTCATCTTCACTTCACCATGTTGTGTGGAACAAATGCTTTTTTTTTTTTTTTTTAATGGAGAAATAGAGGCTCAGAAGGGTTACATTTCTTTAAATGAATCACACAGGTTATTATTGCATGACCTGGCGCCATGTTTAAAGTCTTCTGACTGCTTAGCGTATGTTCTTTTCCCAGCAATGTGATAATTAGAAATTACTTCAAACTCCGTAATATTGAAGGGAGGAAAGGTAGGGTGCAAAAAAGTAGCATAACTGAGTGTTCAGAGGCATTGTAGTGCCAGTGATCATGATCTTCCTGGGGCAGGATCTGGTGTAGTAAAGTGAGTACAAGAATTAGTGTCAGGAGACTACATATTAGTGTTATCATTTCAAGTAAGAAAATAAAGTGCCCTGACATTAGAATGGCCAAAATCTAGAACATGAACAATATCAAATGCTATTGAGGATGTTGAATGATAGGGTCTCTCTACATTGTTGGTGGAAATGTAAAACAGTACAATAACATTGAAAGTTTCTTGAAAATCTAAACATACTCTTAGCATATAATATGGCAATCACATTTCTTGCTATTTACCCAAATGAACTGGAAACTTATGTCCACACAAAAACCTGTACATGTATGTTTATACCAACTTTATTCGTAATTGCCAAAACTGAGGTGTCTTTCAGTAGGTGAATGGATGAACTGTAGTACATCCAGAAAATTGAATAGTATTCAGCACTAAAAGAAAAGTTTTCAAGACATGAAAAATATGGAGGTACCTTAAATGCATATTATTAACTGACAGAAGCCAATGTGAAATGGTTATATACCATATGATTCTACTTATATGACATTCTGTAAAAGGTAAAACTCTGGAGATGGTAGAAAGATAATAGATACAGAGAAGAGATTTGTTGTTGTTGTTGTTTTCATACTTGCACCCATCTCAGGATTGCCCTTGGCTAATGGGAGCTACCTACCCCAGAGATGCTTAAGAGGCTCCATTCTGCTTATTCCAGGCAGTCACTAAATTCTCCAAGGAGACTTGATTCATTGTAATGGAGACCAATGGAAACCAAGGTCTGGGTACAGGGAGCACTCATTTCTTCTGGAGAATGAGTTTTATTGTTAATACCAATTCTGATTCATCATCACAGGGTTCATTCTGACTTTACTTCCTGTCCTTTTTAGTAATTTCTTTCTCAGACGGTGAGAAATATGGCTCCTATTATCTATAACATATTTATTATTTGTTCAACCCTAGTATATATATAAAGTAATTTTGGAATTACTAAAACATACCCCTCTGAGAAGTGATTTTTGCCAATTAGAGTACAGGATTGGTGGAGAATTTTTTGTTTAATTGTTTGTCTTTAGCTTTTAGTTTCTAATCAAAATACTGCTTTTCAAAATTATGTGGGATGGTTCCTTTTTTTCTTATTCCCTTCAGTCTGGTTATGAGTCATTTGTAACATAGTTAGATTCCTTTGTCATAGTCTGCTTTTCATTTTAGGTAGCTCTCATGACCTGGAAAATAGTTTGCAATTTTCATACAGTAAAATTCCCTCATTGTGACACACAGCTCTATAGGTTTTAATAAATGCAATGAGTTGTATAACATCACCACAGTTCCATAAGGAACATTTCTGTTACTCCTCAAATTCCCCCACAATGCTCTTTTATAGTAAACTAATCCCAGGCCCAACTTCAGTCAACCACTGATCTGTGTTCCATCTCTACAGTTTTTCTTTTTCCTGGAATGTCATATAAATTAAGCCATACAGTGTATAGATTTGAGCCCTGCTTCTTTCACTTAGCCTAATAACTCTTGAAATGTATTCACATGGTTTTATGTTATCAATAGTTTTTTTTATTGTGGAGTAGTAGTCCATGGTATAGATATTATATAATTTATTTAAACATTTATATATTGGTGGACATTTGGGCTGTTTCTCATTTTTACTATTATGACTAAGGTTGCTATGTAGATTCATATACAGGTCTTTATGTGGACATATGTTGTCATTGATCTTGAGTTAATAATTAGGAGTGGGATTGCTGGATCATAAGGAACCTCCATGCTATTCTCCAAAGTGCCAATTTACATTCCCACCAACACTGCACAAGGGTTCGCTTTCTCCACATCCCAGCCAACACTTGTTATTTCTTGCCTTTTTTGACAATAGCCATTCTGACTGATGTGAAGTGATATCTCACTGTGGTTTTGATTTGCAATTCCCTGATGACTAATGATATAGAGCATCTTTCATGTACCTGTTGACCATCTATATGTCTTCTTTGGAAAAATGTCTATTCAGATCTACTACCCACTTTTTTAATTGAATATTTTTTGTGCTGTTGAGTTGTTTGAGTTCTTTATATATCTTAGATATTAGCTTGTCAGATGTATGATTTGCAAATATTTTCTCCCATTCACTAAGTTGCTTATTCATTTAACTGGAGGTTTCCTTTTCTATACAAAGGAAAACATACATAGATATATAATGGATATCTATTTATCAATCAATCTATCTATACAGCTATTAAAAGGTTTTTAATGAAACTCTCTGAATTACATATCACTTTCTGCAAGCCACAGGGATCAAGTGAAATACAAAGATGGAAGCCGTGTTTGTTAACAAACTTTATTCTATTATAGTATTGTCAGATGAGAAGTAGGATCAAAAAGGTCAATAATCCTTTGAATGCTATTAGCAAATGTGGCAACAGAGTGTCACGTTCTACACAGACAGAAGGTCTGAACGACTGTGTGTGTGTGCACGCATGCATGAGCTTACACACATGCATGAGAGAAAGAGAAAGAGGTCTGGAAAGTGACTAGCATGGAAATCCTTCTTTCATAGTAAACTCCTGAAGAACAAACAATTCAACCTCCTAATATAGACTGTACTGTACTCTCAATTCTTCTAGACTCCTACTCCACTAATTGACGTATCCCCTTCTGTATATTCATACTACTCCCCTGTAGCATATAAATGAATAACTTCTTTTATTTTAAAGAAAAGTAAAGGCCTGCTATTGACCTCATGGCACATAGCTCCCTTCTTTTCAGAGGTACTTTTCTGTAAAGAGTATTTTCTGCTTACATGTGAAAAAAAAAAAAGCACTAGTTGTCAGGGGTTGGGGAAGTGAGGGATGAATAGCCAAAACACAGAGGATTTTTAAAGTGGTTAAAATATTCCATATGATATTTTTGTGATGGATATATGTCACTGTATATTTGTCTAAACCCACAGAATGTACAATACCAGGAGTGAATTCTAATGTAAATTATGGATTTGGGTCATTATGATTATGATGTGTCAGTGCTGTGGATCTTAGTTTTGGCATCTGAGAAATACATGCCTCACTCCTCACAGGCTTGTTATAATGATCAAATAGAATCATATATGTTAAAGTATAAATGTAAGCAAATAGATATGATATCCCTAAACAGGTTAGCCATTGTTACTATGACTTGGCATAGCTTGTGCCTGATATCATAAATTCTATGAAAGCACAACCAAAGCTCACACACTGCCTCGTGCTGCCATGCTGCCAGTGTAATTACTGTTCCAAAGTCAGGACATAAGAATAGTGGGAGAAAAAAAACAATCCAGAACAACATGACAACAACAAAAACTACATTGTGTCAGACTGACTTGGACTAGAGTTCTGGTTCAGAGATACCTGAGATGGGTGGTCTGGAGAAAGTTCTTAAATTTCTTTTAATGTTTTCTGATTTTTAATATGAAGATGGAATATACTTAAAAATATATTTTATTTATTTATTTGAGAGGGAGAAGCAAACTCCCCGCTGAGCAGAGAGACTGATGTGGGGCTCACTCCCAGGACCCTGAGAGCATGACCTGAGCTGAATGTAGATGCCCAACCAACTGAGCCACCCAGGGCCCCTGAGATATACTTTTTTAGTATTCTTGAGAGGACTAAAAAGAAATGTAAATAAGACCTTCACTATCATGCCACAGATAGATGTTATAAACATATTAGCTTTATCATTTTCGTTTTTATTTGTTTATATGTTTGTTGAGTCATATTTGAACATCTGCTTTGTGCTGGACACTGGCCTTTTGTCTCTTCTGCCTCTCACTTTAGAAATGACACTTCCAAAGGCTAAAAGCCCTTATCAATATCCTGCTTCCACACATTACGATTCAACAACTAAAACTCTCTCTTTCAAAAAGCGTCATTAATCAGCAAGTCCAATGACAAAATGTATTGTGATTTGGCAGAAGAAACACCATGATTAAAAGAGAAGAAGAGAAGCAGGTATACTCAGCAGAGCATGGGAAGGTCAGAGATGGGAGAAGGAATAACCAGGTAGCAGGCAGATCGAATACACCACACCCAGGAGGAAGTGAGAATCTGAAGAGATCTCAGTACAGAGGAAAGAATATTTTTCTCTTTGTTCATCCTTTCACTGAGTATCTATGTACTGAGTCCTATTTTTTGCCAGCCTTCCTCAAGGTGCTGAAGCTAAGACACCCTTATTGCGACCAAGTGGTGATGCCTGAGAGGAACTTATGATTTATTACAAGCCATGGCTTAAAGGTAAAAATTTTCAGATGCCATTGCCAATCTCTGAAGTCATTTAGTCACCAGTATGGGCTATAATGGATTATTGATCTTATAGACTATAAAAGCTCTCGAAGATCTATCATAGGCTATTGGGTTAATCTGGCAACTGAACCTGCATACTTATTTGTCCATTGTCTGTCCTCATTCTCATGTATAATTCCCCATTCTGGAGTTAATGAGAGTTATGTGCCTGTTTCCAAGGGGAAAGAAACACTTTTTTTAGGTTTCATGCTTCAAATCCCAGTGAAATAATAGCTCAGAGAATAAAGCCTCTGAACGTTTAAATTTGAGTCCTTCAAATGTTGCATTCATTTATGTGTCCATCATCATTAAAACAATGGAGAAATAGGGGTCTGGCAAATTTAATTTTAATTCAGGTTCTTCGTGAAGCTATAGCATACACATGTACTAGATGTTGTATCTGTAGTGGTTTCACGTCTTTGTTTTTAATTTGGTTGTGAGGTATCTGTGTGTGTGTGTGTGTGTGTGTGTGTGTGTGTGTGTGTGTAAGAGAGACAGGGAACGTGAGAGAGTACTGTGAGGCTTTCTGCCAACATTCTAAAATTAAATACCCTTAACCAAGAGCCCGTGTCATGATTTGCCAAAAGTGGACCTTGACTGAAAAGGTCTAAGCTCTTAAAAAATGAGCTACATAATAGAATACCTGTGCAGTTGTCACCATAAAGCAGCAAATATGCATCACCAATAGTCTTGCTCTACATGAGAGAGACATCTCAATAAAGAGCACAACAATGTCACAGTGAACACATCTTTTCTGTATAGAAAGTCAATCAAATGGCAAATTCATCCAAGCCAAGCCATTGAATTAAACAAGAGTGATTATGTATTGGGAATATCTATCTGTATTTCAGAAATTCCTTGTGCAATATCTCAGAAACTCAGGATAATCATATGACATGAGGTAGAGGGGTTGTTTCCTCTCAGTATCACTCCAGGCCGAGGCAGGAAAAAGGAGGCTCATAGATGCTCTAACATAGAATCAAAAACATAGAATCATGATCTAATCTTTCATTTTGTTGATGTACTGCAGACCCAGAGGTCATGGGATTTTCTATTTCCAGAAATGGGGCAGATTTGAGTAAGAATTACTTCTCTATATCTTAGACCATTCTTCTGTTCTCTCTCTTATATCTCCTCTCAAGAAGGATAGTCTGAAGAAAAAAATACACATATTTATATAAATGCATTTTATTATATATATACACATATATGCATATATGTATATATGTGTGATATACTTTACATATATGCATACATATATACCATACATATATAATATATGCATATATTCCCTCTGCCTGTGTCTCTGCCTCTCTCTCTCTGTGTGACTATCATAAATAAATAAAAATTAGAAAAAAAAAAAAGAAAAATGAAAAGACTGGGGTCAATGATAATTTACTGATCAGTGAATTCACTATCCTTAGAGCCATCCTGCATTTAAGAAAAAAAAATTCATATATTATATATGTATATTATTTATGTATAATATACATTAATATGTATATTATTTATATGCATATTATATGTATATATGTATAATATATACATATATAATTCATATATTTTATATATAGATCGATATACCCATATCTTTTAAAAATTTTATTTAAATTCAATTTGCCAACATATAACATCCAGTGTTCATTTCACCGTGTGGCGTCTTTAATGCCAGTCACCCAGTTACCCTATCCCACATCCACCTCCTGCTCTGCAACCCTTTGTTTCATAGAGTTAGGAGTCTCTCATGGTTTGTGTTTCTCTCTAAAGTTTCCCCATTCAGTTTCCCTCCCTTCCCTTATGGTCTCTTTCACTATTTCTTATATTCCACGTGTGAGTGAAACCATATAACTATGGTTCTCTGATTGACTTATTTCATTCAGCATAATATCCTCCAGTGCCATCCATATCAATGTAAGTGGTAGGTATTCATCCTTTTTAATTGCTGAGTAATATTCCAAAGAAGTACCACATCTTCTTTATCCGTTCATCTATCAAAGGACATCATGGCTCCTTCTTCAGTTTGGCTATTGTGGACATTGCTGCTATGAACATTGGGGTGCAGGTGTCTGATCATTTCACTACACTTGTATCTTTGAGGTAAATACCCAGCAGAGATATCTATCTATCTATCTATCTATCTCTCTATCATCTATCTATCTATTTATCTATTTATCTATCTATCTATCTGAAACCAGTAGTTTCAGAGAGTCTAGATACAAAAAAAAATTTTGGTTCATCTGTTTCTATTCTTCATTTTCAAAACTGTAGTATTATTATCATATGCTATTTGAAACCAAGAATACTACTATACAGTAGTATAACATACAATGCCTATTTATTTCTAATAATCATACATAAATATGGCTATATTTATATTTATATTTATATTTCACTAATTTTTGAATCTATACTAGAGCATCTAGAATATTCTGAAGAAATCTGGTACAGTTTTTATTTCCAGTACAAATCAGTAAAAATATCCTAAAGACACCTAGTCGAGGTCCAGCTTTAGCTCCATCTTCTCCATGAAGCCTCTCCTCATTTCTTCCCACTCTGATCTGCCATCTATACCCTATAGTCATACCTACAGCTTATGAAAACAGTGTGCATTTCACTGTTTTCTGGTGTTTCATGGAGAGTCCCTTTGCCTTTCAGACTAGTGTGATTAGAAGGGAGAAAATGTTCTCTAGAACTCAGGACCTGTTAATCTTCACCAGCTCTATGGCATCACAAGGTTTTCTTTAAAAAATATGTAAATTGGGCTTTCAGTACACCATAGGGATGAATACAAGAGACATTGTCACTGACTCTTTTTATGGATCCAAGTACTCTACTTGTTTTGACCAAAGACATTTTCTGGCTGTAGACTAATGGGCCATGACTAATGAGCTTTTTCATCCAAGCATGGGTTTAGTTACTTGAGTATGCAGAAGAGGAGAAATTAGCTTGGAAAAGCAAATATTTCTACTAATAGTAGTAGTAGTAGTAGCAGCAGCCGCAGTAGTAAATATGCCTCACACTTCACATTAGTATTTATTTTGGAGTTTAACAATCACTTATATTTTCCACATTTACATATCACAATTAATCCTTCCAATAGCTGTTGAATAGATAGTATAAAATAATGAATCAGATTGTGAGTTCTGTAGTCAGACAGATCCTGGTTTTAATCTAACATTCCCTATGATTTTAGTTTCCTCAATGGGGGGTAATCATTCCCTTATAATAAAGTGAGGATAATAAGGTCCTTAGTTTATGGTAAAGGTTAATAGACATAATGTATATAAAGCAAATAATTCATAGCAGATAAAAAATGATCAGTAAATCTTAAATATTATTAGTGTTTTCCTTGCAATTATTGATCTGCTGTTATCACAGAAGAATTACTTTCATGCCATTCTTCTTATTTATAAAGTTCTTGGCACCTGACTTAGAGTCTACACTAACCAATTTCTGCAGATATCTTGTGTGATTGTAATATCTACCCACACTTCGCAGTTTGTTGACCTTCTCAGGCCAGAAGATATCTCTTCCACTCATCTCAGCATCCATAGTCATAATTGTGTCTCTTCATTATCCAAGTTCTCTGCTCCCAAATCACTAATTTAAGCATCCTTTTTTCTGACGATCATCTCCTGTTCTATCTTGCTTACTCAAAGCCATGTGGAATCATCAGCACCTCCACTTCATTTATACTTCTGCCTAAAAATGTTATTCTCCTCCTGCCTTTAATTACTTTTAATCCAAGTTTAGAACTCATAGTCTTCATTTTAAAACTCCTCTGCCAAATCTAATCTTTCCTTCCTGCTCTATTTTTTTAAGTCAAACCCATCTAGAAAATCATACAACATTTCAAACCTCTTTTCTCCATTTTTATGCCTAAGAAGTCAAACATTGCTATGAAAAATTTACACAGATTTAACCTGGTTTAAATTTGTGATGAATAACCTCAATAGGTCTAAACACCTAAACAGTTCTATGGTATTTCTTAGATAATTCTTAATCTATTTTCTGCAGGACCTTTCTCAGACCTCCTCAATTCTCCTCAAATCTCTGAATATATCAGTTCTTTTCTTACTTTAATAGATACCCTTATTGTGATTTACACAATCACACACACACACACACACACACACACACATGCACACCCTCCTCCTGAAATGTTGATGTTCTTTAGGCTTTGGACATATGTTCCTTTGCCTACACTCTCTTCCTTCTGACTATTACGCAATGCTTTTTTTCCCCCTCAGGATACTCTCAATATCTATGCCCAAAGCATTACTTACTATTCATATATTATCAGCTTCTTATATGTCTCCAGCTAAGATCTTTTGAGTTCCAAACCTAAATTCCAACTTGGTTCCTTAGTATCCCCACTTGAATGCCTCAGTGGCATCTCAAATTTAACATGCTGAGAACTAAATTTATCTTCCCCTTCAAACCTAATTCTCATTTATACTTTTCCATCTCAACAAATGGCAGAGCCATCTATCCATTCCAATACCTAAGTCAGAAATCAAAGGTTTTTCTTTAATCCCCTTTCTCCTTCATCAAGTCTCACTGAGGTTACCTCAAATTTTTAAAATCTGTCCATTTCTCTTCATCTTCAAAAACACCACTACTACCTGTGCCAGACTTCAGTCTACACTGTCATTGTCTCTCACTGTGACCATTTTTTGACCATATGCCTCCTCATTCATTGGTCATTGTCTAGCCCAGACTCCACATTCACATAAAACATATCTGATCAAATCATTCTTTTTTTAAAGGTTTTATTTTATTTATTTATTCATGAGAGACACACAGAGAGAGGCAGAGACACAGGCAGAGGGAGAAGTAAGCTCCATATGCAGGGATCCTGATGTGGGACTCGATCCTAAGACCAGGATCATGCCATGAGCCAAAGACAGACCCTCAACCACTGAGCCACCCAGGCATCCCTGATCAAATCATTCTTATGCTTAAAATCTTTCCAAGGTTTCTTAACCCTTTTAGAATAAAAACAATGTTCTTAACATACCTTGAAGGTACCATAGGATCAGGCCCCTATCTATCTTTCTGACACATTTTAGCTTATATACTCCTCATTCTCTATGCTTTCTAGTCTGCAGTGTCTGTGAGGGAAATGCCAGGCTATTTTGTTCCCATCTTATTCTTAGTGTGTTCCAAAATCCCTAGTACCTGGGTGGTGCCAAATATATAATAATTGATAAATTGGTAGCTAAGTGACTTATTCAAGACTCTTAGTACAACAGTAGGAAAGACCAAATCAAAGACCCTGAAAATTTTCTAGCAGAGTCCAGACTAATCTCATCATTAACATATTAGAGATGAGTTGAGCTAAATATGGACCAGGAAAAAGAAAGGCAATGGTATCTTTCTTGCCAGATGCATCCACAATTCCTAATCATTAATATCATTAACCCAGATTGAATTGGTATTTCTAAAATATCACCAGAAAAGGAGGAAGAGGAGGAAGAGAAGAAAAAGGAGACAGTAAGAGGAAAAAGGAGGGGAGGTGAATAAAAGGGGGGGAAGAAGACTGCTGAGGCTTTCAGAATGCACATCTGAACTCTAATTACAAACTATTCATTAGGAAAAAAAAAAGTAAGATGACCAAACAGAAGAGAGCTTAAGAAAAGCAAAACCAAAACCATTTTGTTTTTATTTTCCCCCTTGCTTCTCTTTCATTTTACCTTCTTTGTAATAAGTCTTGAAAACCATCGTTTTTAGCACAGCAAACTAAACAAGCTCTTGGCATTTCTGATACAAAAGAGGTGCCATAATTTCATGCCTTTACAAACACACACTGTGAGCAATCAAGGGAAAAAGGAAATTAAAAACTAATTCTGGTGTTTATTCTACTCATTTATTTTATCAGTCATCTCAGTCTCACACTGAATAACAATCAACAGTGTTTGACAGACACACCTAGGGGAGGCGAGACATCTTCTCTCAAAATCTCCAGAAAGCTTGGAAAGGAAAGCCAAATAACAATGCTTCAGGGGGCCATCTCTAATTATGCGATCAAAAAGCATCAGCACTAACATTTCCAGTAAGTGTAGAACTACTAAAATCAGAAGGTGCAATGAGATGTCAACAATTTTAAAAACTGGAGTTCCTTTATCACAAACTCAAAATATTTGACATCCCAAAACCATGACAAGGAAGACTGTCTCCAGAAAAATAGACACTTAAAGGAATGGTAACCAATCACTAAAGTTTATCTGTGCCCACACCTAACTATAATTATGTAGTTTGAAGTTCATCTTGAGGCCCGTGGTGATCCCTTTAGTGCAGATTCCATTTATGCCTCACCAGCATTATGGAAGTGATTCATAATGCATAAAACCAAATTACCCATCAGAGGAGAGCTAGTCATTTGCTGCTTTTGAAACTCTACTCAAGAGCTTGAGGTGGGAGCTAGACAGGATGGGAGCCATTTACTTTAATTATCCTTAAACATCAACATTACAAGTAATAAGGAGGCCTAACTTTACTCAAAACAGTAAAAAGATATGCGCAGAACACACAACACAAAAAGAATGCTACTGAGGCATATGGATTTTTGTCGTAATAATCTACTTCTAATATTTGTAGCAGTCAGTAATAAGTATTAATGTATGCTTTATTCCAGTCTTTATTCCTAAATAAATCTTAGCAACCAATGAATCAGTAAGTATTTATTGAGAAGTGGTTGCAGTTTGGTTTCCCTGGAAGCAAACTCTGCGATGGATAGTTGCAGGCAGGAATCTATTGAAGATCAAAACTTGTGAGGGTAACAGTGAAGGTAACAGCACTGGATGGAAGGAGAAGCTGAACAGTTAAGTCACAACTTAGGCCTTTGATGATCCTAGATTCCATGTAGAGCTCTGAACTGGAAGAACTTCACCTCCAGAGAGAAACCTTCAGATGGAGGCAGGAAAACTGGGCCTTTTGTATCTCTCTCACCCTCAACGACAAGTTTTTGAATACAAGCTCTTCTCAGTGAAGAAATCTCCAAAAGAGTGACTCATTGGAATGGTATCGAAGGCCTGGGTGACATGGCATAAAACTCACTAAAAACTTATTATGTATCTGCTCTGTGAAACCCCTGATATTATAAAATTATAGGGAACACAAATTGACATCCAGCAAATTCTTCCTTACCCTTTGTGTCCCAGCCCAAATATTTATGAGGTCTGTGGAGATTTTCTAGACAAAAAACATTTGCTTCCCACTCTGTTTTCTCATCACCACTGTTTGTGGTAATCCTTATCAAACCCAATCACTCGTCATTGATTCCTGGTCTGTGTCCCACACTGGCCTATGTGTTCTTTGAGGGTAGGTTGCAATTTAGATGTCACTTTCCTAATGAAAATCTTTCAAAACACCCTAAGTAGCCATACTTCATTTGTGATTCTCAAGAACATCAAGCTTATGTTTCTACCTAGCATTTATCCTGACTCATAATTTTTAGATTTATTTACCTATTGTGAGGCTACTGATGAAACCATCTAAATAAAACTAATCATTTAAATGTTGATGGTTTTATATTTGTATTGAATCTAGTTATGACTTACAACAAATCAAATTTTGGTCATGTATTTAAACACTGCTGGAATTTAACAAAACTTCCATTTTTTATACCAAGAAGCCAGTTTCTGGATATATATATCTTGTTAATTTCCAAATCTCAATTTGAGGTATTTATTTCATGGCTGCTCCTTTTTTAAGACTATTTTTTTTTAGAAGAGTTTGTAAGTTCAAAGCAAAATTGAGGGGCATAGAAATTTTCCAGTTACCTCCTGCCCCCACACATGCTTGATCTCTCCCATGATCACCCTCACCCCCAGAGGTGTACATTTCTAATAACTGATGAACCTACAGGGACACATCAAAATCAATCAAAGTCCATAGTTTACACCAGGGCTTACTCTTGGTATTGTACATTCTATGAATTTGGACAAATGTATGATGACATATATCTATCATAGCATATCATACAGAGTATTTTTCACTGCCCTAAAAATCCTCTGTGTCCTATTCATCTCTACTCCTCTCTATACCTCGCAACCCCTGGAAACCACTGATTTTTCACTGTCTCCATAGATTTGCCCTTTACAGTACACTATATAGTTGGTATCTTATTGTATGTGCCCTTTCGATATTGGCTTCTCTCACTTAGTAATATGTATTTAAAGTACTTCCATAAATTTTCATGGCTTGATAGCTCATTTCCATTTAGCACTGAATAAATATTACATTTTCTGATTGCATCACAGTTTTCTCACCTACTGAAGGGGATTGTGGTTGCTTCCAAGTTTGGCAGTTATAAATAAAGCCATCATAAACATCTGTATTTGTGTGAACAGAAGTGACCAATTCCTTTGGGAGTGTGATTATTGAATCATATGGTTAGATTATGTTTATCTTTGTACAAAACTGCTAAACTGTCTTCCAAAATGGCTGCATCATTTTGCATTTCCACCAACAATGAATGAGAGTTCTTGCTGCTCCACATCCTTGCTAGCATTTGATCTTGTCAGTGTTCTAGAGCTTGGCCATACTAATAGGTGCATGGTGCTATCTCACTGTGGTTTTAATCTGCATTTCTATGATGACATATGATGTGGACCATCTTTTCATATTTGCCATCTGTATACCTATATTGGTTAAGGCTCACTAAGGTGTTTGGTCCACTTTTTAATAAGCTTGTTTATTTTTTTATTGTTGAGTTTTAAAGTTCTTTGTATATTTTGGATAATAGTTCATCAAATGTGTCTTTGTAATTATTTACTGCCAGTCTGTAGCTTGCCTTATTTTCTTGATATTACTTTTGCAGAGTGAAAGTATTTTAGTTTTAATAAAGTTCAGCTTATCAATTATTTCTTTCATGGATCCTGTCTTTGGTGTTTCATCTCAATGCATTACCACATCCAATGTCATCTAGGCTTATTCTATTAATATTTTAGTTACTGATGCATTTACTTAAGTCACTTGCTTCAACCCCCAATTAATACATAATTAAGCTGTGAGTATTAGAAAACATAATTGCCAAAGTGTTTGAATTTCTACAATTCAATGTTTCTCCTCTACAATCAGGATTCATGAAACTACTAAAACAGTAACTTTTTTAAAAAAGACAATCAGGGTAACTCATAGATATGTAAGAGTTTGTCTACTAGATCTTGTAGGTGATATTGCCTTTGGTCATTCAGAGGGAGTTAAATATCATAAATTGAATATATTCAACATGCGTTTGAAATTTAGAAAGGGGAAATTGGAATCTTTTTTTTTTCAGTACAGTCCATTATTTCTTCATCTTTCTCTGCTACAGTAGTATATTTTGGCTGCAAAGCCCTCTGTCCACAGAGATAAATTTTCCTCCAGGTAAATTAGGCTGTTTTATTATTAAACACTCCCTCTACTATTGCTAAAAAGCCTCTAAGAGCATAAGTAGATTTAAGATATCAACAATTACTATATCTGAAATTCAGGTCATTGAAGCTGAGCTCAAGGTCAAAACCAGGCCAGTTTCTGATTTATAAACATTCACTTTGCAAAAAAAGTTTAAAAGGTTGTTGCCCACCTGGTGTGAGATTTCCTATCACCCATCACTCAAGCTTTGTGAAAAGCAATTCTTTGGGTTCAGAAATGGAAACTGAATGATATGAAAATAGGAACACAAAAAGGAACTTGATCCTGAAGTCTAGGTTTGGGCTGGATGCATGACATGGTAGTCCACTTGCCCCAAAATATCTTCCACAAACCGCTTGATATGCCTAAAATGACAATAATTTATTCAGTCTAACACAGGATAACACAATGGTTAAATGTTTTGACTCTAGAATCGAACAACCTGGATTCAAATCTCAGTTCTACTCTCACAAGGTATTTGTTATAAACACACTTTTATATTCTTCTGTGTTCATTTGCTCACCTGTAAAAAGTGATAATAAGAGGACTTGCCTCATTGGATATCTGTGGAACTAATGAATTCCTCTACAGAAATTGCTCAGAACCGTGCCTAGTATGTATGAAGTGGTATTAAAGATAGTATGTGAATTACTGTTATTGAACCATGCTTCTATCATCTCTATTTTTTAAAATTTATTTATTTGAGAGAGAGCGAGAATGAGAGAGCACAAGCAGGGGGAGCAGCAGGGGGAACAGCAGAGGGAGAAGGAGAAGCAGGGCTCCATGTGGCTGATCCCAGGATCCTAGGTTCATGACCTAAGCCAAAGAAAGGCAGACTGAGCCACACAGGTGCCCCTGTCATCTCTTTAGTAACAAATTAACTGAGGCAATAGAAATTCTAATAGAAGGAAAGAAGGGAAGAAAGAAAACCTAGAGTGATATGGAATGAAGAAATATTTATTCAGAAGTGAAGGTAGGTACAAAGTGAAAGAAGGAAAGACACCAGAAGAAAAGTACAGAGTGGGATGTGGCATGGTGTCAAGAAACATTTAACCTGATCATTAAAATCTTGGCCATGACTGAAATTATATCGGAAGGAAACAGCCACTTCCTTACCCTTCTATATCTTCCTTTCTTTTGCACAAAATGAACCAATGAGTCTTAAGGTGCAGAACTCAATCTAGGGCTAAGGCCTTCAAAGATCTCTCAGATAATATGAGCCAAATGTTTTTAACATTGTTTCTATTGCGAACCTAAGTTTAAATTCTAACTAGGACTTCAGAATTCAAAGTTTGGATATAGTCTTTTGCCAAGCCTTTTGCAACTCTAAGCAGAAGCCTGTGGAAAAACCTCCATATGAAGCCCAAGGAATAGAAATACAATGAAAAGGACAAGAGTCCTGATGACAACAGCTGATACACAGAACCCAAAATGGAAATATAAAAACCATCTGTTGCTCTCTATTTCTCTATTTCTTGATGAGTTGCAAGCCACTGGGACTTTTTAAGGCTTTACTATCTAAGCATGGCTGGAACTGCACTGGTTGCTGGATGCTCAGAGAAGAAGCCGACTCCAGTTTACCTGGAGTTTGGGCACTAGTAGTTAAGCAGAAGCAAGAATAAAGGGAAGATGACCATTAAGTAGCCCTTCTCAGAGAGCAACACAGGAGAAAGAGGAAGGAGGCTGAACAGATCTATTTCCCTAAGAGTGCAGATTCTGACACCTTAGGCCAAAGGGAGAGCCATTTCAAACAAGGTCATGTTAAAGCAAGAAGAGAGAAACTCTTTTTCAAAAAATTATGTAACTCAAGCTTTCTAAGAATCTCTAAGCTTCTTATATTGAGTACTTAGTCTGTGCCAGAATGAAGGCAGATCACTTACATGTAATATCTTACTTAATCGTTATTTAAAAATTCTATGATTGACTGATTTTTTTAGTCCATTTTATAGATAAGGGAACTGAGAACCACAATGAATAAGATAGTAAGTGGTTTTAATAAGGTCACAAAACTGTTTTGTGGTGGAACTTCAAATTCCTCATTAGAACCTGAAAAGCAATATAGTTTATACTAATAATAGGACATATTCCATAAAATATTTTGCTCTCTATTTCCCAAGCAAAGAAAGGAAAAGTAATAATAACAATTTAAAATTTCACCAGGAAACTCAGATTTGTTTCAAACATAATAAACTTCTGCTATTTCCGATACACTGATGATTCTTAGAGGCAAATAATAACCTCTTGCATATATAATTCAGTAAATTATCTCTCCCAAGTAGATAGCATTACAAAGCTTTGTAACAGATCATGTGAGTTAGTAGATTCAGAAAAAAGTTTATTTTTTCTTTAAAAAAATAAAACTACTTAAAAAAGTGATATAGTCTTGTTTCCTTTCCCAATACATATGATTTCACAGATGCTCATGTACACACACACACACACACACACACCCTCTTACATCTACCCATCTCCTCGAGAGAGACAAGAGTCCATTATAAACACATTAGATTAATTTAGCCCTGTCTTTTCTGTATCGTTAACTTGTTTTATTCTGGCTGTCTATATGTCAGTGTACATTAACTTCTAAGAGAAAAATTAGAATATCCATCCCAAAGCTTAGCTAAACTTCATCATCATTCTTCCTTGACAACTCGGTTCTTTGACCCCTTTTTAATCTATGTCCCAAGTTTACAGTTAGAGAAAGAATCAAGAGGGTGAAGTTGATGTTAAGTAAGAAAGCATTTTTGTCTTTCCAGTGTATAAAATCATTAACTTCAGGAACCAGAATGGGGTATAAAATGCCATCTTTTAATTTTATTTTTAAAGATTTTTTTCAAGCAAGCCAGCATAAAAATAGAAATGGTGCAAGCAGACTGATGGAGACATATCAGACATGTAATTAAAGCTATAGGTGTGCAGAGTACTGTCAGCCCAGACATGTATTGTCACTGATAAAGAAAAAAGAAAAGAGCTACAGACTTTTAAAAAATCTTTTACCAGTTAAATATATCAAAAATATTTCCAAGACTTTGGAAATGTTGTACAATATGTGTCAAAGAGAAGTCTCATTCTCTCTACAGCTCTGCTTAATGTTTTATGTTCCCATCACTTCTGTTCCCTCCTCTTTTGGTGATATACATGTTGTGTCTGTGGACCTAAAGGGAAAAATCATGTAAACACAATGTCTGCATTGATATTTTTACAGTTTGTCCAGAGTGAAGACAGCGTCTATTGAGTGTGATGCTATTCCATGGCAGTGTATCAGTGAGAGACTTTGTAAAAAAGAAAGGCTAGATGCTAAGTTCCTATTCTGCCTACTAGGTAAATTATGTATATTGCCTATTTTTCTTAAATTCTAATGCCCCAGTTAGATAAAAAATTAGTAATTAAAAGATTTTATGTCATTTTTTAAAATGCCATGACTGGATGTGAAATGGGATAGCCATTCATTGACCTTGGGTGAAATTCCCATTTGGAAAATACTGGAAGTTAATTAATGCAATATTATTCTATTTTATTTTATTTATTTTATTTTTTTTAATTTAAATTAATTTTAGTTAACATATAATGTATTATTAGTTTCAGGGGTAGAATTTAGTGAGTGACCAGTTGCATATAACATCTAGGGCTCATTACATCAAGTACCGTCTTTAATGCCCTCACCCAACTGCCCTGTCCCCCCACCCACCTCCTGTCCAGCAACCTTCAGTTTGTTCCCTAGAGTTGAATTTCTTATAGTTTAGGCCTCTAGAATATGCCATTAATTGAGATTTTACAAATTTAGCATTTACATGGAAGGCAACGAAGATAGCAAATATTTGACTAAACTAAATGATCCTTTGGTCAGAAGTGACAAAAATCCAACAAGGCTAGTTTAAACAATACTGAGGAAAGCAATGAAAAAGAACGATTATTGAGAACTTTCTGTATTCTAGGCATTTAGCTAGGTATTTCTCATACATTAGCTCTCAGAGAATATCCCATGGAGCAATGACTATTGTTATATGTTTCTTGACAGATGAGGAAATGAGGCTTAGAGAGCTCAAGGTACTTGTCCACACCCACAGCTAGATAGTGATGGTTTGAGTTTAGAATTGAGATAGTTTGATACTGATGCCACTGGGAAAGAAAGGAAATGTAGTAGAAGAAAACTAGGGATGTTCACAAATCAAAGGAAGAACATAACAATGCCTCACAAAGGCAGGAAAGAGGACAGGAAATAAAATCAAGAATTCTTTTTCACCAAAATCTTCTTGTATCCTCTCCTCTTATACATTAGCAATGACCACTTGTCAAGGAGAGCAGGCTCCCAATTTCCTACTTTCACTACTAAACTGGAAAGGACACAGCCTCACTATGACCAGTACCCAGCATTAGAACATTCTAGGGAAAGGTCTATGAGTACCTGCCCTTGGCCATGACACTATGCTGGTGAAATGCTACAAATGGTCCATTTGCAGGTTTGAAGGAGGTGGGAAGTGTTTGGAGCCATCATGGAATCTCATGTAGGGAATTGGGAAGGAGAGGTTCCCCCCAAAAAAAGAAAAGTAAAAGTGCTGTTAACAGAGAAAATAAAGATGATTGTATTAGAATGGAAATAACAGTGGGTGTCCATTATGCTTGGACTCAGAGGTTCTAGATTCCAGCTTTGGCTTAAGTTTGATGTGTCAGGGGTCTTGGGGAATACAAATGTCTTTGCAAATGTCTTGGCATTCCCCATGTCTTTTAAACTGTCTATAAAAGAATAGTCATTCCTATCCAACTTATTTCACAATCCTTTCCAATAAGAGAATGTTTTTTAAAAAATAAAAATCATTCATGTGATTTATGATCATTTCAACAAGGCAATACTTTGTACTATTTATGGAGATAAAAATGTTTATGAACTTAGTAAATTGTGTACAAGATTTTGGCTTGCTGAAGAGACAATTTCTTTCAAGGGCTTTAATAATACTGCATAAAATACCAAACTCCAAGTGTGAAATGTATACTAAATATAATTTTAATTTTTTTATGAAAGTAGATATAGAAAGCCTTTAGCTGACAGTAAATCCTATTAACACTTTTCATACTTATATATTAAAATAATCATAACAAAATCTTCTATACACTTTTCACTAAATATTTTTGTAATTTACTCTTTAATTCATCTATGCATGTACTTACTTGTTCATCCAAGGTGTATTAAACTCCTACCACAATGAGCTCAAATTAATAAGTCTGACTCTGTTAATAAAGACACAGTCACTAGGCTCTGTTGATTTCACTCTAACAAATCTTACTACTAAAAATGACCTCAAATTTGTCTGATTTACTGATTCTAATAGTCTTGCTCTGCCATCAAATATGATTTTCCCCCCGAGGCAATGAGAATTTCATAATAAAATTTTAATTTTCTAGAATCACAGGTAGCCTGTGATTTTGTTTTACATGTTACCTTAGCATTCTACCCAAAACTTGGTAGGTCAAACCCCATACTACTAGATGGCTCAGCCCGTATCAGTCCACTGGAAGAGTTAAAACATATCTTAACAGAGAAGAGACAAACTCTCCCCCTGGGTTTGAGAGTTTCAAGAGATAATTGGACATTTATAATAACAATTTAAAAATTCCTTGAACCATTTCATTCTTCTAATCCCTCCTAAAATTTACCTAATCATGAGGGTAAATGTCTACTCAAAGAATTAAAATGAGGAAAAAGCATTCCTTGCTATCTCAATTAGTAATATCCAACCTCGGAACAGAAATAACAGCAAAACATAAACATCCTTTCTATTTGTTTCATGCACTATCATTAAACACCCAAGATTATGTTTGCCCATTTTCCATAATACTAAGTATTTTCTTATACATAAATGACCTACACAAATATTTTTCTTTACTCAGTGGTTCAAGAAAAACTTCATTTCCACTGCCAATTCTTGCATACATGTCACCATATAAATAAACAGTTCCTATGGATAACTTTACATGTCACATAAGCAGACCTGCATATCTTGAAAGAATAGGTATAAATATTGAGGCCAACTGGGTCCACATTAGCAGGGAATCAAATTAGGATTAGAAAGAAACTTCTACAACTCAGAAAGTTCAGCACTGGTTTCTCCCATAGTGACAGGGATCAGAATAGCCAGTGCATCGTCCTGTCTTTTAAACTTATTTTACTCAGTGGCTGGGAAGAAATTACAAATACACCTTGAAAGTAAAAATAATTCTGAAATAAAAAAGAACCACCCAAATGAAATTTGATGTGAAAGCTCCTGACCCCATTTGGCAGAATAGAAACCTCTGCTCAGATTTGGTTATCTCTAAGGCAAATCCCCTGGAGTAGTCCAATCTATGTTCCCAGAACATTTAAATTTAGAATGTAATTTACACAGGAGCCCTCCAAATCTGACACATTCAGAAGCTCTCACTGAGTGGAGTCATATTTGTATTCAGCACTGGAAGATGCTAACTGCTACTTGCTAAAAGTGGTGCAATTTGCTGAAATTTCTATTTTAAATCCAGCATCCTTTATTAAAGAAGTTAGTATGTGGCATTGTGTTCTTAGTTACCTGCCAAAAGGCAACCCCCATTTTCTGGAAGTAGCTGACAGATGCTTCCTTCATGATAGAACCTGACTGCCCATCAATGTGTTTTAAGATGTCCTGTTGAAAGCTGGGCTTTCCCATCAGTTTTATGCATCTCTCCTGACAAAGGAGAAACTGTAATGATAAAAAGAAGCTACCAGAGAAGGGAAAGAGCATATTGTCTTCTACTTGAAACTGAAGACTGCTATGTTTGTTTCTACATCCCCAAAGCAGCTGAAATCTAAAAAGAAAATGGGAACAGATTTTTCTTAAAAGTATTGCAAAAGAGTGATAAGCAGAGAGGAGAGCTTATCATTCAGAATAGAATTTCCAAATGTCTGAGTATCATGTCCATTTCTAAGAGTGTTCTCTGACATGCTCTGTCCCTGCCTACTCACTCAGTATCCACACTGTCAAAACTCCTACCTCTCCTGACTTCCAGGCTTGGAAGACACAAGGCAAACCCTTCCTCCAGCAAAACCGACAAGGAGTGAAAGTGTCCCTAGGACTTCAAGTCTCCACAGAAGTGGCTCCTCCTCAGAGAAGGCCTTCCCTCACATGCAGACTTGATTAGCTCTCCCATTATAGGTTTTATTGGAATCCTGCACTTTTCCTTCATACTACTTATTCTGATTGCACAAATGCCATTAAATGATTACTTATGACATTATTTGCTTACTGCAGATAGTTTGAAGGAAATGAATAAGCAAATGTCACTAAAGTGTGGGGAAATACCTGGGTTAAAACTGTGAGAAATTTAATTATTTAGTATGCTTTTCTACAAAACACCTAATAAAACAGAAGAAAAAGAAAGAAGGAAACAGCAGAGTGAGAGAGAGAAGAAGGGAGTGAGGGAGAGAAAAACAGATTCACCTGAGGGAATAGCCCATGGTAAATACAGTTTAAGATGATGGTGCATCTGGAGTTAAAACAATGTGACCACATCTGGATTCCCTCTCCCTTTTCTGAGCTCTGTTTCTACAGGTTGGCTCCTTTTGGTGGCCTTGCTTCATGCTTTCATGCTTACTGGTTAGTGCAAATAAAAGAGTCTAGTGCGAAATAGAGTCTGCTTCTTTAACAGCAGCTGAAGTCATAGAATTGAGTCCTTTTGGCCATGCGTTGACTTGGCACATGTGCCCATCCTTGAGCCAGTCAATGTGGCAGGGATTTGTGGACATGCTAATTAGCTTAAGCCAATCAAAACTCATTCTCAGAGCCAAGCATAGGCTATTCCTTTCCAAATCTCATGTTTGGAAAATTCAGGGAACTATTCAAAAGATCAAAAGTAAAAATGGATGCTCTGAGCACAGGAAACAAATGTTTGCATCAATGACCTATTACATTTTGCACTGGAAGCCACAAAGAGGTTTTCCATGGAGAAATAGCTAATCCAGATTCAGGTTTTTAACTGGCATCAATGTGAAATAGTTAGGTATCAAGGGAAGAGCATATTTAAAAAAGCACTGAATTCCAGTTCATTGAAACAAAATGCCTAACTCCATTTCCCCGTATTTTAGAGAAGGTGTCAAAACCTAGGCTACCTTTGAGCAGCCTTTGAGCTGCAGCCTTTTACTAATATAAAAGCTGCAACTCAAATAGATGCATCCACCTAATTTACTACAGACTGAATATTTACGTCCTCCTCCAAAAATTCATGTGTTGAAACCTGGTCCACAGTATGATGGTACTAGGAAGTAGCCTTCTGTATGTGATTAGGTCCTGGGGGCAGAGCCTCATAAATGTGATTGGTGCCATTATAAAAGGGACCGCAGAGAGCATCCTTGCCCCTTCTGCCATGTGAGGGCACAGTGAGAAGATGGCTGTAATCCAGGATGTGGGCCCTCACCAGACACCAAATCTTGTACTTCCTGGCTTCTAGAACTGTGAGAAATAAATGTTTAGTCGTCAGTCTATGGTATTTTTGCTATAGCAGCCCTAACAAACTAAGACATAATTCCAGTACTATTTGTGCTACGCACAGGAAGAAGGGGAAACTTTCCTATCTCAGCTGATGTCACACCAACTAAAAAAGTTTATCAGTTAGCTTTGCTGCATAAAAATTCACACCAAAAGTTAACGGTTTAAATAGCAACCAAATATTCAGCCCACAATCTTATAGAATGCAATTTGAGCTAGGCTTAGCTAATTTGGGCCTACAGAGTAAACCTTAGCCAGGAGTCACTAAAGCCAGCTATCAGGTCATATGGGGTCCCTTATTTCTCCTTAATGTTATCTATCAATGTTCAGTAGGTTATCCCAAGTTTACAAACAGAGCAGCAGTCTTCAAGAGGAGGAAGAAACCAAGAACCAATGTGCAAGTGCTTTTCAAATTTCTAGTTACATCACATTTGCAAATATCCATTGGCTACATCAAGCCACATGGTCAATGCCCAAGTTAGTGTGAGAAAGCAGTACTCAGAGGCATGGAGAGAGGAATATGTGAACAAACTGGGGCTATTTTGACAAACAATCCATCACAGTGACCAACAATTTGACCCAAAGTATTAACCACAGGATCGCTTCTTACTTTTAAACTTGAAAAAACATTATTTCTAAGTACGACTTCATAAATTCTTAGTGCTGTAAGGATTTAGGATAGTATTTCTTATTCAGACAATTACCCTAAGACTCCAGTTCTGGAACATTGGAGGGATAAGTTTTCGCTTTACTATTTCACTTAACATCACTGCATTAGCCCTCTCTGACACAAATATTCACAACTACACTGCTAGCAAAATTCATAAGGCTTTTTTTTCCTTAGCTAAAAAATATAACATAGAAATTATAATTAGTGCCAATTTAATTTAATTCTGATCTTAATATTATCAGTGTCGTTTTCATTATTAATCTGCACTCACCAGTTTCAATCAATTCTCAACAGTGAATCTCAGTCTAAAAGCTCATGATAACCTGTTCAACTTGCAAATCAGGTACGATAAGTTCCTGACAATAACAAAGTCTACTAAAAACTCCATAAATTGGGTAAATTAATATCTATCTTAATGAAGCTGAGAAAGTACTAAATCAAGAAATCTAAAAACCCAACTTTCCTTTTTAGCCATGAGGGAATAACAAGGACCAGATTTACTTTCTCACTTGAAATAACTAAAAACCATAGAAAATGTATGAAAGAATAATTTTCAGATTTCAGACAACAGGTAGTGCAGGACAGTGATCCTTTAGAGAAAGGAAACATACAAACTAAATCTACTATTTCCCACTTAGTGACTGAAGAGAGTTTCCGGGTTGCGATACAAGGGAAGAGAACCCAAACAGAGCCTAGAGTCTTCCTGATTTAGAGAATTGAGAATTCAGAAAGGCCATGGTGACTAGAATTTATAGGGCAGAGTATCAGAGAGGACAGGTATACGGATGGGTGAAAACTAGAAAGAGAACAGGATGGTGGGAGTTTCAAAGATTGCAAAGTTCCTCTCATGTCTTCAGCAGAGCACCTAAGGCCAAGTAAAGAACCACCAAAAAGGAGCAGATGAAATAATCTGTAGGGTTCACAGAAAGCTTGGAGGGGTTTGTGTTCTCACCAGCTAGAGTGGAAAAACCTTGTGATACACGAGTAGGGTACTGGGGCGGAGAATAGCTCTAGGTTAAAGATTTCTCTGGTTATGCCTAAAAAGGCTTAAGAGCAAGCTGTAAAAGAATCAAACTGTTTCCAAGCAATTGAATTACATTCGAGAATATGATCAAGAATATTTATAAAAATGCAAAAATATCCAAGGTTAAATTCAATTCTTCATTCCAAAAAATTATTAAATTTAAAAAAATTATTAGGCATGGAAAGAAGCAGCAAAATCCACAATGAAGGGGTAAAACATTAATAGAATCAGGAATGTAAATGGCACATGATAAATTGGTAGACAAAGACCATAAAACAGTTGTTGTAATTCTAATCCATATAACTAATGTCCATACATTAAAGAGGATAAAGGAAATCATGAGCTCACCGAAGTTTTTCATAGAAATTGATTTTAAAATTTATATAGAAAAGCAAAAGACCTACTGTACCCAAAATTATTTTAAATAATTGTTAGAAAATTATACTAGCTGATTTTAAGATTTACTATGAAGCTACATAATAAGACAGTGTGCTAGTGATATAAAGATAGACAAACAGACCAGGGGAATAGAACTAAATTATACTCACATATACATTGTTATGATCGTTGACAAAGATGCCAATGCAGTTAAGTGGGGGAAAGGATAATATTTTCAACAAATGGTGATAAAAAATATATATACCTTAACCCTTACATCATTTATAAAAATTATCTAGAAATAGACCAGACACTTAAATGTAAGAGATAAAATTATGTGAGGAAAGGGAAAGGGACATTGGTTTGCAGAAGTTTCTTAAATGTGGCACAAAAAGCCTAAACTATAATAGAAAAAATGTTTAGGGGCACATGGATGGCTCAGGTGGTTAAACTTCTGCCTTTAGCTCAGGTCATGATCCTAGGGTCCCTGGATCACCCTTCATTGAGCCTGCTTCTCCTTCTCCTCTCCACTTGTGCTATCTCAGTTGCTATCTCTGTCTCTCTCTCTCAAATAAATAAATAAAGTCTTTAAAAAAAGAGAAAATCAATAAATTAGACTTCATCAAAATTTTAAAACTTTGGTTTTCAAAAGACACTGTCATAACAATGAAAAAGCAACTCAATGTTTATGGGGAATATTTTTGAAACACATATCAACAAAAGACTTGTATCTAGAATAGAGAATAAACTCCTGCCACTCAATAACAGGAAAATTTGAAGAGATGCTTCACCAAAGAAGATATATGGATGGCAAATAAACAGATATAAGTCATTTTGAGAAATGTAAACTAAGACCACAATAAGACAGTAGGACAGATGCACAAGACAGTCAAAAATTAAAAAGATTGACCATATCAATTGTTGGCAAGGATGTGGAGCAACTGAAACTCTCACACACTGATCATGGGAATATAAAATAGTTAAATCACTTGGGGAACAGTCTGGTAGGTTTCTTTCTTTCTTTCTTTCTTTCTTTCTTTCTTTCTTTCTTTCTTTCTTTCTTTCTTTCTTTTTCCCCTAGTAATCTTAGTCCTAATTTATGTCATTGAACCAACTTTGATTTAAAAAAAATCCAAAACAAAAACAGGAGATGTAGGAAGAAGTAGAGGAGTAGAAGTGTTTTTCTCTATTTCTACCACTGGGTGCAACTGAAATTCCCAGACATATATACAACAAACATGAGAAGACCAAAATGTAGAGAGAAAAGATAGATGAGCTAGAGGCTATAGGACTCAAGCAAGGAATGACTCAGTGATAAGTCTCCTGGTTTTCTTTTCCTTTTTTAAATAAATAATTAATTGTTTTATTGAAGTATAGTTTTTGTTTTTGTTTGGGTTTTTTGTGGGTTTTGGGGGGAGTAAGAGGGCTGGCTAACAATAGTTTGGCAGTTTCTTTAAAAAATACATCTACCAAATGATCAAGCCATTATATACCTAGGTGTTTATCCCAAATAAATAACAGGATATGTCAAAATAAAGACTTGTATATGAATTTTTCCTGGTAATAGCCAAAATGTGGAAACAATCCAAATGCTCATCAACAAATACATAGATCAACCAGGTATCATAGGTCGATCCATTCAATGAAATATTACTCATCAATGAAGGAATCGACTATTGAAAAATACATCAACATGGATGAATATCATATAATTAGACTAAAAAAAATACATAATGTACAATCCCACCTATATAAAATTCTAGAACAAATTGATCCATAATAATAGCAGGCAAAACAAAGCTAGTAATGTGTTCTTTTTATTTGCTGAATATATTCTATTGTACAAATATAGCATGATTTGTTTATCTACTCATTTTTTGATGAAGGGTTATTTCCAGTTTGGGATTATTAAGAAAAGGAATATTATGAATTTTCTTATACAAGTGATTCTGTGGACAAATGTTTTCATTTATCTCAGTAAAAAACCCAAGTGGAATTTCTGGGCTGTGTAATAAGTATTTGTTCAATCTCACAAGATATTGCTAAAGAGTTTCTGAAGTGGATGTACCATTTCCATTCCCTGAATGAAACTGAATATATGAAATATATGAGTTTCAGTTTCTCCACATCCTCATCAACAATTAGTGTTGTCAGTCTTTTTCATTTTCACCATCCTAGTGAGTGTGAAAGGGTGTTTCATCATGATTTCAATTCAAATTCCTCTGACGACTTATGATGTTAATAAATTTTCATATGCTCTTAATTCATTCATATGTTATCTGATGTGGAGTAGCCAAGTCTTGCCCATCTTAATTGGGTTACTTATACTTTGATATTTATAGAAGTTCTTTATATATTCTCAGTGTCAGTCCTTTATCAGATGTATATGCTATAAATATTTTCCCCAGGCTAGTTTACCTATTTATTTCCTCAATGGTGTGTTTTGATAAGTATTTATAATTTTGATACTAAAAATTATAATTTTTTTTACAATTAGTACTTTTATGTGAAACCTGAAAACATTGCAAGATATACCATACTCATAAATTGGAAGGTTAAATATTGTTAAGATGTCAGTTGACTATATTGCTCTCTGGGTTCAACATAATCCTACTGCAAAATACAGCAGTTTTTTGAAGAAACTCACAAGTGAATTCTAAAATTTTAAAGAAAATGTCAGCTATATACCTCTAAGCATCAGATCAATATTGAAAAAAGAGAACTAGTTTAAATCACCAATACCATTTTATTTTTTTTAACTTTTTTTACAAGATTTTATTTCTTTATTTCAGAGAGACAGAGAACATTAGTACAGAGAGAGGCAGTAGGAAAGGGAAAAGTAGACTCCCCACTGAATGTGGAGCCCAATGCAGGGCTTGATCCTAGGACCTCAGAATCATCAATGGAGCTGAAAGCAGATGCTTAACCAAATGAAGCCCCCAAGTGCCCCCCAATACCACTTTATCTTAATAATTGCTATAAAATCACAGTAATCAAGCCAGTATGATATTTTAATGGGGACAGAAAATAGATCATGGGACATTATAAAGAGTTCATATTTTGACACACATAATATGGTCAGTTGATTTCATCAAGACTCCTATCAGTTAAATGGGGAAAGAAAAAGGATCTTGAACAAATAGCGTTAGAAATCTTAGGTGTACATAAGGAGAAAAACAAAACAAAACAAAAACCTTGATCACACTCTATTCCCAAGAAGTGATTTAGAATGGATACCGAAGGTAATCTTAAAACATGGAACAATAAAGCTACTACAAGAAAACAGGAGAAAATCTTCATGTTCTTGAAATAGGCAAAGATTTCTTGGACAGAAATCTTAATTATACTTTTTCAAATTCTTCCCAGGTTACGGAATGAAACAGATTGGATTCATTCATCTGAGCTCATTTGTAAATGATGTACAAAAGGTGTAAAACATGGCCTCTCAGAAAACAGCAAGAGAATATTTGGATAAACTAATCTTAAGAGGAATTTAGTACATAAGATTAAGAAGAAATTATATTGAAGCAGAAGAAACCTCCCCAGGTGCCTTTGTAATAAAAAGACAGCTTTCTTACTTTTGGGGCACCTGGGTGGCTCAGTCAGTTGAGCACCTGCCTTCGACTCAGGTCATGATTTCAGGGTTCTGGTATCAAGCCCCACATCAGGCTTCCTGCTTCTGCTTTTGCTTCTTCCTTTGCCTTCCCCCCTACTTTTATCTCTCAAATAGATAAATAAAATCTTTGAACAGGAGACTGCCTTCTTACTTTTAAGTTGTATCTTGCTGCATGAATAGTTATGCTGCAGTGACTAATGCACTGTGGAGACCTTCCAGGACTGATCTGCATTATTAGGGTTAATGAGTGAGATTTCCTGGGAAGAGAGGTCATTTCCCAATGTCAATCATCTGATAAGAGGTGGGTCATCAGGTAGGAAACAGGAACCAGGAGGCACAGTGAATTTTCTACTTTTCTTGGTTTAGATAGAGACCAAGAATTTATCAAGCAATGGCAAGTACCTAGTACATGGTGTCTCATGTAAATCTTTGCAGTCTTGGACGGTGGCGGAGCAGTTTAGAACCGCCTTCAGCCCGGGGTGTGATCCAAGACCCAGGATCGAATCCTGCGTCGGGCTCCCTGCATGGAGCCTGCTTCTCCCTCTAACTGTGTCTCTGCCTCTCTCTCTCTCTGTCTGTCATGAATAAATAAAATCTTTAAAATAAATAAATAAATAGATAGATAGATAGATAGATAGATAGATAGATAGATAGATAAATAAATAATAAATCTTTGCAGTCTTTAGAAGACACAACTAATCTAACATGTATCTGTCCAACTGAGTTCAGAAATGGGTTCAAAAATCTTATTGCATATAATGGCTTAAATGATAACCACAAATTAGACTTCACATATAATATTATATGTTGGCAAACTGAATTTAAATAAAATATTTTTAAAAACTCAGGGACATTCCTGGTCTAAATGATTAGAAGAGGTCTCCTAAGTGGTATGTTTTAAGATAGTATCTATTAGGTGAAGTCCAGCTGTCTCTCTTTCCTAGGGAGAAACATAGAGAAGACTTTTCACATGGGTGGTACAGACATTAGAGGCTCAAGAAAACAAGTTATAACATTCCAGACTTCTGACACTCCGTATTGATTGGTTTTGGTTATTTCCTAGATTTTAAAAAATTTTACATTTTAACTCGGTCTATGCAACGCAATATTAATTTCCCATCTTCTTTCTGCCTTCCTAGCAAAACCTTGTTCTGTTGTATAACCTAACCTATTTGACATTGCCTTGTGCTTCAGACAGTCTATTGAGTCCTGATTGGTCGAAAATAATTATGGACAGTCTCAATTTTTTTATCAGTGATTGGTGTTTGGATAGGTATGTGATACAGGCTGGCCGATGAGACACAAAAAATCTGAGGGCATCTAAGAAAGACTCCCTTACCCTTTAAAAGGAACACATGAAAAGGTAGTTCTCTACTTCCCCTGAATATCCTCAGGCCTAGAAATGACTTCTGAAATTGTTGCAATTATCTTGTGACTCTAAGTGACACCAAACTTAAGAAGATGAAACTTGATGATATCACTGAATCTCTGATCATACGGTGCAGTAGATCTGCCTTCCTCTGGATTTCTTGATATAGTCCCATAAATTAAAGTAACTTTGAGTACAAAGTTACTATTTCTTGCTACTAAAGCCACTCTAAATAATATCCTTTTTTATTAAAAAAAAATCCCATCCCTATCCCCATTTTAACAATTAGGCCATGGGGATATATGAAACGGGTTTCGGTTCATAAGTGATCTGAGTTAAAAGTGGAGTAGAACAGTTTCATGCCTTTCTGTCCCTGTCCTCACTTTGCCCAAAGACAGTGCCAACTTTGGAGAGTTTCAGTTTTAATTAAGGAAGACACTATTTCTGCTCAGACCTCCAAATCACACTAACGAGATCATTCTCTGGCAGTCCAGCCTTTCTGCACGTGGCCATTCTGCTCCATAGCAGTAAGTAGGAGGGAGAAAAGAAAGCTACATAGATGTCTGCTGGCTGAGCAGGTACTTATCCAGGGAAGGAAAGTCAGCTTCATTAAACAATGATTATCAGATTCCAAAAAGTCACTCCTATATTTGCTTTTGTATTTTAGAAGTTAGAGCATTTAGGAGGCAAGATGGTTTTTATTTTAAACTTTCTTTTTTGATGCTAATCACTAAATAACATTTTTTCCTTCTGGCCTGAGGTTTTCCACATTTGGTCTTTGTCTTCTTTTTGGCTTAATTAATTGGAGCCAGAATACCTTTCCTATCTGCCCTGTGTTACCCACTGATTTTCAGAGCAATCTAACAGAGGTGAAACAAGAACGAGAATGTGGTTCTTGGCTGAATGTGGTTCTTGGCTGATGTAGCAGCCGAGGAACTAGAAATCTGGTGGCTGGAGATATTGCTGGTTAGAGACCACATTATGAACATTCATAGGGAACCAATGGACTCCCCACACTGCTCTTACCCTACAAAACTCTGGTGTGTACCAGCAAATGAAGAGGCCACATCTGAACATGTTTACACATCCTAAGGTTAATCCTTTCGCATACTGATGATAGCTATCATTCATATTGGCCCTAAGTGCTTTCAATTCAGCATTGCACTTATAGTAATGGTCCATCTTTGAACACTGAGTATGTGCCAGGCACTATGCTACCTGTTTTGCAGGTGATTAATCTTATTCAGTGCTCACAGCTGTCTTGCATAGCAGAGATTATATTTCTTTTATACCTGAGAAACTAAGTAAAGGAGAGGAATCTGCCCAGAGTCTCATACAATATAAGTAGCATAGCTTATATTTCACTTTAGTCCTATCTGACTCCTAAGCCAATTCTCTTAAGCACTAAACTTCTTTCTTTTTGTTTGGCATACCTCTCCCAAATACATGTCCCTGAGGGTATATACTCAACAATTAGCTCAAACTAAGTAGGCACACAAATGCTCAATACCCAGTTGCTGTTATTAGTATGGGATAATGTGAATAATATAGGAAAAAAAGCAATTTTATTGATCCAGAAACAAATCTGGCTGAGTAACTCCTGTCTATGAGGAAATTATCTTAAGTATGGCACTTATCTTGGTTATTTAAAATACAATTTTCATTAATCTAGGTCTAGGAGTTGGTGGCTATAATAACTGCTTAGCCAAACTGTTCTTGGTAACAGGCTGAATCTAATTTGTGCCTTTGTCTACTGAAAAGAACACTAATTGATTAGTAGGTCACCCTATTACAGTGTTAATAAATGGGAAAACCTTGAGAGTCTACTGTTGGCAATTCAGTTCACATTGTTTTTTCATTAGTGTATATCAACAACTAGAATCTAAGGTTCTTGTGAGACTAAGATTGTCCTAAACGATGAGCCTTTTGGTGGCAAGAACTATGTCCAATTTATCTCATTTCCCCCAAGAAATAACACACTGCCTGGCACATAGAAAATACTCAATAAATATTTGTTAAGTTGAATAAAATGTTTTACTTAGGTGGAATGAAAGTACATTTTATTTCTATAATGAAAATAATTTTTAATATAAGTATAAAGGGACTTTTAGCTGAATTTCTATTTTAAATGTATTTTGTGAGTCTGATATTAAAAGAGAATAGAGGTTGGCAAGTCAGAAACATGTGCTCAGGTCTTACTTCTTTACTAAGAATTTTATGATTCTGAATAAAATGACTAACTTCCTAATCCTCAGTTTTCATAGAAATAATATAGAAAATAATACCTCGAGGAGTTATGATTAGAAAGATATACATACAGTTCACACAGATTAGGTATATATAATCTATATGTGTAATATATGTATAATTACATATGTATACATATATATGTGTATCATATGTATATCACATGATGAAACAATGTATAACAGCATAGCACAGTGTGTTTGGTCTTTTTTTTCTTTTTTTGTAGGAATCAATTCTAAAATCTCAGTGACCTACAATAATGAATATTTACTTCTTGCTCACTTTACAGGGGGGCTTTGAGATGTAGGCTATAGTTCTGCTCTAGGTTGGATATAGACCTATACCATGTGTCACCCAGAACCCAGGCTGAAGGACCTACCTGCAGGCTCATGGAAGAGAGAAGAAACACAGAGGACTAGTAGAAAGTTGCCATGTTTCTAAAAGCTTTTCCCATTTAGTTGTTCACATGGCCAAGCCAAAATCAGCGTGTCAGGAAGCATCCTCACCTACAGGGAGAGAGGAAATTAATAAGTTGACTAATTATATCTACTATGATGTATTTTAACCTACTATATGTATATATGATTTACTATAAAGATGAATTTTAAAATTTAGTTTCCTTTTTCATTAACAATCAAACCAACCATGCATCTCTTGAGTGTTAGCTACGTTCCAGACATTGTGCTGGTGGCTAGGAGACACCGATTTAATTCTGTTCTCAAGGAGCACAAAAATGTTTCCTAATTTTTACAATCTTAGTCTGGTACTATTGTGTTCCAAGCTATGCAAAGTGTTGAACAAGAAAATAATATTTTTCTAGTTAGTGTCTATTAGAAAGTATATTTTTGCTAACTTCTCTCACTTTAAATTTTTCGTCTAAGTGACCTGAAAGAAACAATGTTGCTGAAAAACCACTTGACATTAAAGATTAGCAGGCAGCATCTAAGTTAGGAACTAAGTAGTTACATAAGTTAGCTCAACTTCTTCTCTATATTCCATATTTTCAGCTACTTACTATCTTGTTAAAAGCTTTTGAATACTACCTGTTAAAGATGGTTGTATTCAAATTGACATGAAAGACACTATATTTCCTTATTTTCCATTTATAACTTTTAAACATTGTTCAGAAGATAGCTTTCCTATTTCATTTCCTAATGAAAATGTGTTGTTTCAAAAGGCCAGAAAGCTGACAGAACTCTGCTATTAATTGGAAATGTGGTCTGGGTTTTGTGAAGTTACTCTCTAAAAGCAGTGCTGAGCTTGGAAGTGCACATGTGTATTTATAAACACATGCAAAAACTTTCAGCAAAAAAAGTTTTAGGCAGGTCTTGCATCAAATTACCGCATTTCGTGAGTTGCTGTGGAAACAGATTAGCCCTCTGGAAGTGCAAAACCATGTTTAAGTCTAATGCAAAGAACAATCCATAGCATGAAAGAGAAGAACAGCTGGGAGCTGAGGTAGCATAAGCTGACATGTCAGACAGTAGCCAGACAAAGTGAGCCAGGCACTGTCTGGAAAAAAAGGGCAGTGGGGGTTGGGAAGAGCAACAGAACACTGTCAACAGAGTCAACAAAATGGACCAGCTGTTCACTCTCATCATAACAAGAAAATATAGAGAATTCCAGGGATGAGGGTTAAATTTGCTGAGAGAATAAAAATTTTAAAAATCAAATGAATAAACAAGATTACCCAAAGCAACCTCTACTGAGAAGCTTCTGACAGGAAAATGCAATGCAAGACTCTAGGTTCTGGACCCTGTGCACTCACTGTTGACTTGTTTGGGATATAAACACTGATACTAGTTTCTCTCTCTTCTTAGGATATTACCCTCTTGCTTCATGGCTCTTTGGGAAATTGCCTACTTCAGAAAAGTCATGCTGCAGCACCTCTCTTCTCGCACCATCTCGAAGAGGAGAGGAAATGTCTATACTGAAATGGACTCAAGGAGGCATCTTGGGAGCATAGTATTGATAGAGTATTTTGGCAGAATTTTCTGGGAGGCAGGACATCTAGAGCTGTCTAAGTTAACTTGCTTTTCTGAGTTGTATTTTCCTTGCTGGGCAAAGGTAGGACAGCATATGTCAAGTGTGCTGGTGTCAGAGAAAAAGATTTGGGGATCAAATGGGTTGAAAAACATTATCTTCTTGAATTCTAAAGATTCACAATATCCTCTTATACACTAAATGTGCTAAGAAATCTCAAAGAGGGGAAATGGCTGTTCAACTATGTTTAATCCAATGTGTCTCTCATTATTTGGCCAGAGAAGCTTTTTATTATTTAACATCTATTAAGATCCCCCAGTGACATTGTACCCTAGAGTTTGTGTTGGGAAATAATGGAGTAACTTTTCTCAAAGACATTTGCAGCTCTGAAATCTGCATTCTAATCTATATTTTTCAACAAAAGTTGACGGTTGTCAATGCTTAAAAGCCCAACCTTGGCTAGCACATGAGAGAAAAGATTCAGTATCTTTGAAATGATCATTAAAACACAGAAGATGGCGTTGGTTTCACATATAAAGCATGGTCAGGTGATAAGTACAGATAGATTATTTTAAGGAGTAGGTGCTCTTCCAGCCTCCAGAGTATAATTGAAATGCAAGTCAAGCTCTTATCCACAGGCAGCATCAGGATAATATAGTTTAAAAATAGCATAAAGAGCAAACACTCTACAATCCCACAGTTTAAAACTTAGCTTTATCATTAATTAAGTGTAACGATAGGCAAGTTACTTAACCTCCCTACATCAATCTCTTTTTCTAGAAAATATAAATAACCATAGTGTTCATCAACACAATACCTGGCACATAATAGTTGTTTTGTAAAGGTTAAAAAACACAATTCAATTAATAAGAAATTAGGATGAACCTTAAAAAAAATAAAAAAGAAATCCTTAAGTCAGACCTTTTGATGACTTTCTTTCCAGTTTGAGTTAAGGAGGATATCTAGAGTTAACAACCAACACTGAAGCCACAAAACTGTTTTTTTCTTTTACTTTTACATGTTCCCCCTCCAAATTTATTCTCTCAGTGATACTCTTTCTAAAATCCAAATAAATATAATTGTGTCATCTGCCTACTTAAAGTCTTTCAATATCTCTTTATTGTCTGAAAGGTGAAAGTTAACTCATGTCACAAAGGACCTCACTTTCCTGGTGACTGTCCTCCCCTGCACATCATGTCCCTGCGTGCTGAAGTTCTCACCTAACCCCCTGGGATATTCTGAATGCACTGCCTGTGTCCTAGGTGGATGTCTCCACACTTGCTGCTCCATTTGCCTGAAACACCCTCACACCCTCACTTGCCTGCAATTTTCTGAATTCCAGACTCAGCTTCTATCACCTCCTCTATCACCCTTCTCAGAGCTTCCTCCCACTCCAGTCCTCCCAGAGTCAAGTCTGCCCTCTGGGTGTCCTTACTAAACTCTCATATCCCATTGCATCATCCTTGGGCTGCACTGAGCCCATCTTAATATGCCAAACTTTCTGCTCTAGTGTTCCTCCTTCTAGTGATGGCATCCATCTACCTCTAGACTATTGGAAAAAAAAATCTGCTAACTGAAGACAGAAGGTAATAGGGAAAAATTTCTGGAAACCCTTATCCTCGATAAATGTCTTTATGGCATGGAAAGATTTTTCCCTGAAATAAATGCTTGTATGTAATAAGTGTTCATAGAAGAAATGGAAGCTCAGGGGGTGCATAGGTTTAAATCCAGATTCCTCTTCTTTCCAGCTCAAAAAAAAAAAAACCTTGAGCATATTCATTTTCCTCTGGGCCTGTTTCCGTTTCTGTAAATTATCATACCCACTCCAGTCTTTGTACAAGGTCAAGTCTAAAGTAACTGCTTTTTAGTTGTTAGTTGTGCTGTTATTACTATTAGTTGTAGCATTTCAAGTTTTTCTTTACTATAAGTTCAAAAGATTCAATATATCATCCCCATGTGAAAGTGCCTACAAACTTTAAAGAGCTATTGAACTGTTAGTTGTTAGTATTGCTTATTTTATTAAACTCGACAGAATACTCAGTCAGTTGTGAACTGGCCTCTAGGTGTGGTAGTTTGGTTTGGGGCTGTTAGTATCATAAATAGTGTAGGCTACTTAGAAATTAAGATTGGGAAAGAATTTCTGAAATATCTCACCAGCCTGAATATTCAGTGTTGGGAGCCCTCACTGGTTCTGTGGCCTTAAGACTATTGTTCCCAGATGGCATCCCAGATTTGCTCAAAGCATTGCAAATTCCATCTTCTCTAAAATGATGGGTAATTGAGTAAAGAATGAAACTGACACCGCAACTGTCTGGCTCATCCATGTTTCCTCATTCTCAGTAATTCAGTAATTTAACAGAGAGCAGATGAAGGTTGAAGAACCAAATCCTGAAACTTCATTCATTCAGCAAACAGCTGTGACCTTGGGAGAAAAGTAAATGGGAACCCACATATAATAATTCTTTTTTCAATTTGTTTGTTTTTATTTTCCCTTTTAGTAATGACGTGGCTCTGGAGAGATTCTCTTGGGGGAGAATCTGACTAAATGGTGAGCTGGGTGATTAAGTAACAAAGTGTTGTGTTTCCATTGTCTCACAGATGAGCACAACTCTCCTGTCCTCTAATCTGCTAATTCCTACATCAATAGGGTATCTTATAAGTCATGAATAAACATAAAATTTACAGAGCCCAATTAAGGGATTTATTTTATTACTTACACTGAATTATAAGCACAATTATTTCCTCCCTTCAACTATAACCACAAAGGACATTTTAAATTAGGATGCCTAGACTGAACAGCCCAGAAGACTGACTAGCAGGAAACAGGGACAAACCTAAGGCTGGATTTCTAGGCTGGGTTCCAAGTTTATACTCCTTCCAGAGATCAGAAATGAGACCTGGGCAGCATTTAGACTTTGAGGCCTCAGACAATAGATTTTTCCCTCTGACCTTTGGATTTAGTTGGCCAATTGGATGGCTATCAGTTATAATTAGGAATGCCAAGTGGAATACAGGACATCTGCTCAAAAATAAATTTCATATAAACAACACTTTTAGTATGACTAGAGACATACAGTAAAAATTTGGAATATACTAAAGAAATTGTTTTTCTGAAATTCAAATTTAATTGGGTCCTATGCATTTTTATTTGCTAAATTGACAATCCTGGTTATAACCAAACTAATGGCCTTATCCAGCTCCCTACATAAATTTTCCAATAAAGAAAAAAATGGAAGTTAAGTTCTCCCAGATCGTGGAGTGCTAGTCCCTGGCCACTGCCTCCCTTATATTCTACTTTCAAGTCCAGAAAGAAATAGTTCCTTCGATGGTCATAAGGTACCAGTTACTTCCTTTGTCTAACAGAGCTCTTCCCCAGTCTTCCCCTTAATTCTTATTCAGGTAGGAGTAGAGAACGGGAAAGTGATGGAGTATTTCAGCCAACGCCGAAAATGTGCAAATTGCAAAGCAAACACTTGTAACAGAGAGAAACTGTTTCTAGATTTCTGTACTTTCCTTCTGAATAATTTATCTAGGCAAATAATGTAAGAAGATACTTTCTTCTTTTGGGGGATATTTCAATATGGAAGAAAGAACATGAGTTTGGGAATCAGGCAATATCGTTTCAAATCCAGCTCCCGTGATTTACAAGCTGGATGAGCTCTGTTTCTCAATATTTTTGATCTATAGGGATGCCTGGGTGGCTCAGTGGTTGAGCTGCTGCCTTCAGCTCACGACATGATCCCGGGGGTCCGGAATCAAGTCCCACATCGGGCTCCCTGCATGGAGCCTGCTTCTCCCTCTGCCCATGTCTCTGCCTCTCTCTCTGTCTCTCTCTCTCATAAATGAAATCTTTAAAAAAACATTTTGACCTATTATATGTAACAATAATGCAATATCAGTCTTACAGGGTTATTGTGAGGGTTTACATGGTATGATGTAGGAGAAGACTCAAAATGTTGGTTTTAGGTTCTCCTCCTTTCCCATGAGATAGTAGAAAAAAATATGTATTTGTTTCTGCTCTGGCTTCTGACATAGAGCTCTTAAACCCCTTGTAATTTCTTGGGTGATAGGACTGTGTATTGTGTTTTAATGAGGTGACTCTGGATGGGCTTTTGGAGGACTCCTGGATGGGGGCTGATCAGTTGGAAGGCCAAGCTGTGATCGGAAGCTTCAAATGTAGGGACACCTGGTGGCTCAGCAGTTAAGTGTCTGCCTTCAGCTCAGGGCCTGATTCTGGGGTCCTGGGTTTGAGTACCACATCAGGGTCCCTGCATGGAACCTGCTTCTTTCTCTGCCTATGTCTCTGCTTCTCTCTTTGTGTGTCTCTCATGAATAAATAAATAAAATCTTTAAAAAAAAAAAGGAGCTTCAAATGTTTAGGCCCATACCCTATTTGCTTGAAGAGGGAGGAGATGTGACAATGGAGTTAATGACTGATCATGTCTACATGATGAAGCATCCATAAAAATCCCCAAAGTATGAGGTTTTGGGAGCTTTTCACATCTATATACTGAGAAGGTGACCCATCCTAATTCCGCAGGAACAGAAGCTACAGCACTCAGACCCTCATAAACCTTGCCCCATGTATCTTCTCATCTGGTTGTCCATCTATATCTTTTATCATATTTTTTAATGAACTAGTAATTGTTAAATGTTTCCTGAGTTCTGTGAACTGCTCTACAGTTTTAATTGGCATCTAAAGTAGTATGAGGGCGAGGGGGTCAGGCTTATGGGACGAGTCCTTACCCTGTGGGGTCTGACATTATCTCCTGGTAGACGGCATCAGATAGGATACCTAACTGGTATAGCAAAGAATTGGTTGGATGGGGGCACATCAGTCAGTCAGAGAAAGACAAATACCATATGAATTTAAGAACACAAAAAAAATGAACAAAGAAAAAAGAGACAATCCAAAAAACAGACTCCTAAATGCAGAGAAAACTGGTGGTTGCCAGAGGAGAGGTGGATGAGGGGAATGTATGAAATAGCTAAAGGGAGTTATGAGTACTATCATGATGAGCACTAAGTAATGTATAGAATTGTTGAATCATTATGTTACACATCTCAAATTAATATGTTTGTATGTTAACTATACAGACTTCAATTTTTAAAATTATACTTCAATTTTTAAGAACAGGAAAACAAAGGAGACACACAGTGAAGAAAGACATAGTAGGGAAGAACTGAATTTTTCCCCATGCAGAAAGGTGGAAAAGAGTTTTCTTTCCCATTCTCCTTCTGGATTCTTAATTCTTTAGAGGTTTATTCATTCATGAAAGAATGAAAAGATGAAACTTTTCATCTTTTAAACATAAACATAGCACTGCTTCCCCAGCCGTCTCTCTCCACGAGGCTTCCTCCTCCTAGAACTGTTGTGCCCAGGATTGCCTGCTCAGGTCCTCTCTCTGCTCTCTAGCTATAACTATCCTTCCTCTCACATGTGTCTGCCCTTTAGTCCTCCTCTTTGGGATTGGAATCATTATATTTCCAAATCTGTAAATATTAAAATATTCTGGATTATATATATATATATATATGCCTACTTATTTTTGGAAGAGAATAAAATTATTAACAGTTGCTTTCTGAATTCAAAGTAACAGCTAAATTCACTAAAAACATTTAAAGCTGTGAACTTTTCCAAATTTTAAAATATATGTATTAGTTTATTATAAAAAAATTTTAACTGAGTATCAAAAAAATTAATGAGTTACTAAAGATCTCATAGCCAATAGGAGGCAGACCTTGAGTCTTGCTCCTCTGGCTCCAAATGTGGGGCTTGTTCCCCTCCAGCATGCTGTCTTTCTGGCTTGTTCTACTTGCCCTGGTGATCTTACAGTAGAAAAATGAATATTCAAAAGTGAATACACTCTGTCTCCTCTCGTAGATCATAACATCCTTGAGAACAGGAGCCATGCCCTGTAGTTGCATAAGATGGTGTCAGACATATACCAAGTGCCTAGTAAATGTGTACTGACTGAATGATCTCCTATTAATCATAATTTCTCACTATATTTTCCTAACTTAGAAATAAGTCCATCTAATCAGGAAAATGTGAAATTATCCATTCCCTTTGCTTGTCTATCAGCATATTTCCATACAGAAGATTTTGATCTTTGTTATCACGGCTGCCTCCATTCTAATATCCATTCTGCCATAGCTAAATACCACTTACACATGCATAACAACCTCGTGTGAGCACTCAGAGAGGAGTGCTGCCTTAGAGATAATCTCTTCTACACCCTGCCTAAAGCACGAATGCTTTTAGATGTTCGTCCAACTTGGGCCTGAAGAAGATTAGTGCCAGGGAATTGCTATTTGGCAAAGCCGTTTGGAATACAGGAAATGGTTAGAATATGTTTGCAAAATTAGGCTGAAACCTGCCTAACTGCCACTTGTTCAGAGGTAAGCTTTCTGGACTCATAAAATTCTTATCTCTTCTACTTTAGGACTGCCTTTCAAATGTTTTTAGACATATCAGGAACTGCTAAATGATTTTCTTCCCTTCTTTTGGCTAATACTGTAAAATATATTAAGCCTCCTCCTCAACTCTCATCTTCATGTAACTTTTAATTTCCTATCTTGTTTTTGGTATCTTGAAATAATATGAATATATTAGAGTGACACCAGCTGCTATAACAAGCAGATCCAAAAAATATACGGTGTCTCAAATACATCAGAAGTTTATTTTTTGCTAGTGTAACAGTTCAAGACAGCTGTTCATGGCTGGCAGGTAGCTTTTCCCAACCTGATGTTATAGACACGCAGAATCTTCACATCACTTGACTCTCCGATGCCCTAGGCCTTCATTAGCATTGTCTGCATCCAACAAATGAAAGGAAAAAGAAAGGTGTGGAGAACATACATGTTTTTCTTAAAAACCCTTTCCTAGATGAGATAATCATCACTTATGCTTATATTTTAAGTGGGAAAAAAAATCACATGTTCTCATCTAAATGCAAGGAGGGGATGAAGATGACCTTGGGAGGTATGGCCTCCACCTGGGTTGTCACTTTCCTGCAACAACCTTATATCATTGCAAAACAATTTTTTTGTCACAATAACTATTTCTCCTATAGTGTGGGGGTAAATCAGATTTGGTGATGGAGTAGCAAAGTCCTATGAGCCTCAGATGACAAGAACCACTCCTGTATCGGCCTTCTTTCTTGGCTGTGGCTGTGCTACCATCACTTTTACCTTCACACTTCTTCAGGATCTTCTACTCTGTTCCACCAAAAGACTGACCCATTCAGCCCTGGTGGCGTAGCTGCTTAGTGCTGCCTGAGACTGGGGTGTGATCCTGGAGACCTGGGATTGAGTCCCACACTGGGCTCCCTGCATGGAGCCTGCTTCTCCCTCTGCCTGTGTCTCTGTCTCTCTGTCTCTCTCTCTCCCTCTGAATGGATAAATAAATAAATATTTTTAAAAAAGACTGACCCATTACTTTATGTGCCCATAAGACAAGAAAAATGCTGTTAATTATTCTGACACAGTAGTTTCATAGTATGACTATATATCTCAATTTCTAATATTTTAAAATTTGAAAAAAAAAGAATCTTAGAATCATCACATTTGGTATCTGCTATTCTACAGACACACACACACACACACACACACACACACACACACACACAGCAATGCATACCTTACTTTGTTGGGGCTTTTTTCCCCCCTTTACTTCAGAAATTCCATGTATTATTCCTCTTATCCAATATACCTACAGCACATAGGGGATTGTTTTAGCAATTTAGGAATCTCCTAATCACAGGATATTCATTGATCCATTCTGCCAAAACTGAGTTATATGAAGTGTGATCTGAGATTGGGATTTAGAGTGTTTATGTTTTCTAACCTTATCACTGCAGTTAGTCACATTGAGCTAAGCAATGGCCAATGTAAGCGGTCTGAGAGTTTGAAACTCTGAACTCTCATCTCATGTTTAGTTCATTAAGATCAAACCACACAAGCAGTCGTGTCATTCACTTTTAATTTTAACTGAAGATAAAAGTTATAGTGAATTACACAAAGTGGGACAACCCTTCTGCATAAAAAGAATTGGGAACTTTCCTTCTGCTAAGTTTTGCAAATGATGAAAAAGCCTCTTCGGGCCTCACAGATACTCTTTCAGTGGACTCTCATGGGCCATAAAGATTTCACTATAAATCACTACATGGGACTGAGGCATGGAAGGATCCAATAAAGTGCAGATATGTTATTTGTGAGGAGTAAGTTCCTATGAAACTTTTTTTTTTTTTTTTTTTTTTTACCAGCCAAGTCAATAAATATTTATTGAGAAAGGTCTGTGTAAAAAGACACTCTTTCAAGTGTTGTTTTGAATAGTAAGAGAAGGGAGTTTCAGGGACAAGCATGTTGCAGGGATCTGGCAGGGTTGAAATAGGGCTCTCTGGGCAGTCAAGGGGGAACATTGTTTCTTTGTTTTTTAAAGATTTTATTTATTTATTCATAAGAGATACACAGAGAGAGGGGCAGAGACACAGGCAGAGGGAGAAGCAGGCTGCCCACAGAGAGCCCATGTGGGACTCCATCCCGGTCCCCAGGATCATGCCCGGAGCCCTAGACAGATGCTCAACCATTGGAGCCACCCAGGAGCCCCTGTTTGTTTTTTAAGTAGGCTCCATGCCCGGAGTGAACCCAGATGTGAGGCTTGAACTCATGACCCTGAGATCCAACACTTGAATTGAGACCGAGTCTGATGCCTAACTGACTGAGGCACCCAAGTTGCCCTGGCAATCAAGGAGAAATGGTAGCCCCTGCATGTCCAGACAGACAGTGTGGAGTTCACTCCAGTATGAATTGCACTATTATTATAAGGCCCAAAACTCAAGCAGCAAGTTTGAAGATTTTCTTTTAATTAGGCTAAATGATCGTAAATATTATTATTTTTTGGGGGGGTTCCAAGTTTTATTCAAGAACTCATACAAAATATTTGAGATAAATGAGTTTTAATCCTCATCTTCCTCCTCCTCCTCGTCCTGGTTAATCTGGAAATAACACAACTGGTAACTCTCTTTGCTGTTAGCAACTACGCGCAACCAGTCACGGAGGTTATTCTTCTTCAAATATTTTTTGGTGAGATATTTCAAATACCTTTTGGAAAAAGGCACCTCAGAAGTTACAGTAATTTTGCTCTTGCTTCTTTCTATGGTTATAACCCCTCCACCGAGATTCCCAGCTTTTCCATTCACTGTGATTCTCCCTTGAAGAAACTGCTCAAAATTGGCAGCCTCCATGATTCCATCTTCTACCAGGTGGGTGCAATCAAGGGTAAACTTCAGAACTTGCTTCTTTTTTTTACCCCCTTTCGCCACAAGCTTTTTCACGGGCGCCATGGAGGCAGCAGAGGCAGAAAGGGAGCATGATCTGTGAATATTAAAGCATCTTGGGATTCCTTAGCCAAACTTATGGCCCAAGGTTGGTCCTGTGTTCAAGCAGAGGGGGATTGCTAAAGGACAACACAGACAATGTGGAAACTGCATTTGAGCCAGCACGGAGACATGAAGGGAGCAGGCAATACAGGTCTCTAAGATGCCAACCATGCCCAGTATACACTCTTGGAAACAAAAACAAAAGACAAACAAAAATAACTGTTTCCTTTAAATTATTCATTCTCTCAATGCTATGGATATGAGCTAAACCTTAAAACTGGAAAATCCTCCTCTTCTCTTTTTTAGAGATGAGACAGATGAATACTGTTAAACTCTCTGATTTTCCCCCCTTGCCCAGTCACTATTTATTCATTCAGCCACCTACATTTCTGCAAAGCTTACTTTTTGCGGTAAAGGCCAAAGGCTTCCTTATGGACTCTGAAAATGGCTGCATAGCCATGATGAGTGATCAGAACTCCTTGTCTCTGCCAGGAAAACAACCTGGGAGCTGTCTGCCATTTCCATTGGGGAGTTTTGGAAAGTTTCACTTCCAATAGCCCTATGAATGCATTGTTTTGGGGGCAGAGGAGAGCTCAAGAGGCTTGTGGAACATGAGCCCTGGCTTTTGAAGTTACTTTTTCCTGTACATTGATTTTTCAGAGTTTGATTTTACTTTTAAGACAGGAAATATAGAGCTAGGCTCCATTCACACTGTAAGTCATTTACCAGAAGAAAATCATATCAGAAAGCAACAGAGTTGCCCCAAAGGCCCTAGGGCAGGCTTGGGGGAGGGGGACATGGGAGCAGTGGAGGAGAGAGGGAAGAAGGAGGAAAAGAAAAGGAGACTGGAACTCCAGACTGCAAGGAAAGCCTATAAGCCTTTAATCTCTTAAGCACTGCAAAATGATTAAACTCACCTACCCAACACCTGCCTTAAAAAGAATGCAGATATGTGGAAGAAAAGAAAATTCAGAAATTTACAAAAGTGCACTTTGGACATCATGAAATATTCATTTGGGATTCAGAGGGCTGATCCCACTTAGCATGTTAAACACATATAGGTTCTGCTTGCAGAATTGGAGAAGAGTCTGAGCATTTATAAAACAGAACCCTGTCTCACATTTTTCCAGAGGGAGTGGACTAAGAACAATCCAAAGTAGTAGGTGGTTTCTGGAAGGAGAGGTCTGCAAATGGAGCATAAAAGGGCATTCCTTAGGTTGCTAAGGATTTTCTTGGATTGTACTCTGCTAATATGTGTTCAAGGCAGATATAACAGATGTGTGGGGAGACTCTAGAGGCATTTCTTACAAATTTTGTCTGGTTTTAGGGAGTGTTTTTCCTCCCATTACAGTGTCATTATCACGGGTTGGATTAAGAAGGTTAACATAAGGGATGTGTGTGCCCTTTACAGGACCATGTTCACTGTACCAAGAGAGATGAGTTCACTGCATTTGTTTCATTTTTTGTGATGGTTTCATTTTGTCCTCTAACAAGTTCAATATGCATTTCCAAAAATTAAAAATGCCATTCAATATAATCTTATCACTCTTACTTTTAAAACGTTTCCATTATTTTTCAAGTGATAGAATGGTTAATATAATTGTTCCAGTAGATAATTAGGCACAGAATACAATAAGCAGCTGGAAACTCAATACACCAGTGACAAAAGAATATGATGAGGGAAAACTAAACAAGTGGCTGGCCAATAGAAATATATGCAGTAAAATTAGAATTATTAAATGGTCTTCTGCAAAAATAACAATCTGAAGACTTTGCATTTCTATACCATCATTATCATCATTATTAAGATTTTTATTATTGGGTCTGATCCTATGAAGAGCCAAAGAAAATAAACTACTATCTGGGAGTAATTTGTTCCCCCATATGATGTGAATTAACTTTGCTTGGAAAATAGGGTCCCATTCTGAGCACTGGGAAGAGATCACCTCTAGGGAGTCCATCCAATGTGAGTGCAGCAGCAGAGGCAGCAGCCAGGAAAACAGGAAATTATGAGGCCAGCCCTTGACCAGAGGGAGTCCCAGTCTGCTACAGCTCACAGAAGCTGTGTCTGACAGCATATTCCCATGGTACCGCAATCTCTCCAGGACTCCCAATGGGCTACATTACTTCAATATTTATTGCAGGGATTGCAGATTGTAGAAAGTTCAGTTTTTTCAGGAGTGGCACAGAAGAAAAAGCAAGGACTTGATATCCTATGTAAGCCCTCATCTATTATCTGAGCACACAGTAGGGAAGGGGAAAGTAAAGAACAATTTTTTTTCTTATTTCAGGCAGCCTCTCCCTTCTATTTCTTTCCCTAGAGAGGTCTCAGACCCTTTCTACCCAATATATGCCTTATGCATGCTTGCCAAGTCAGTGCAATCATATCACAACTCAATCACTGGCACAAAAACTATTGACTCATGATTGAGATAGTCTAGTGGTCAAAAGCCCAGGATTTATCAATAAAACAACTTTACCACTTATGAGCTGTAGGCAAATGGTGTAATAATCACAAAACCACCATTTTCTCATGTGTAAATTGGGTGATATTGAATTTAAGTTAAATAGATGAGGCACAGCATATGACCCAGTGTAAATACCCAATAAATGGCAGCCTTTAATATTATTTGATGCAGTCTTAAGGAATGACATAGAAGCCCTTTAGGCCTAGTATGTTGCTTCATTTGACAAAATTTTCCCTGTCCATCAAATGCTTTATGTTGGGTATATGAAAGGGCTCATTGTTTCACCAAGGATCTTTTGTTTGCGTTAACTAAAACAAACTTGGTCTAGCTACAGCAAAAGAAAAAAGAGAGGAATGGAGAGGTGGAATATATAAGTGGTAGTACTTCTTAAAATCAAAGTAGCTACATCACCACAGAATCCTATTTCCTCAAAGCACCAAAAGTGACCATGTTGATAAAGAGACTGTTTTCAGCTATTCAACTAGAAGGTGCTAGTGTCCTGGATTACACGATTTAATTGAAGGAAATTATGATGCAAACAAGATGAATTTTGAGATGGATGGCTTACTCAGTGAAAGAATGAGTTTGTCTCTACTTGCTGGTGAGGTTTCAGATGATATTAATACCAGAATATATTAATAGTATGCATGTAATATATACAATATATAGTAAGGTTATATTAATAACAGAAAAAGAAGAAATTTCAGGTGTTGTAGAAGGAATGAAACTAAATTCTTCAGTTATAGCAAAGAATGTTTTGATGAGGAGCCCTGAAAAAATATATACAATCACAAAATAACATCTCACAGGAAAAAGAAACTAAGATTGCTCAGACAGTACTATCTGAAACTAAAAGTCTCACTACTGAATGCCAACTTCTTGATTCAACAGGCCTGAACTGCACTAATACATTCACTCTGGTGGAGAGGAGACATTACCAGGCCAGACATTTCCTATGGTGATAACCTATTTACCTTTGTACTTCTAGGCCCTCAGTGAAGAACAACCAGAAGAATTTTGAACTTAAAAATAAATCCCAATATTTTTCTTCATATTATCCATGCTGTGATATATTCTTAGCATATGTAAAAATTGAAGAGTATTTGTGTTCAATTCTATTCAATTTGTATGTCATCATATAATGTTCTAATATTCAGTGTTCATCCAAGTGTATTTTAGATATGATACTGTTTCTTGAGGGAAGTAGGGATATTCTGCACATTAACCATGCAGAATTTAAAATGTATTTTAAACAAATTTTAAAATTTCTAGTAGGCAAATTTTTTAAAGTAAAAAAGTCAGTGAAATTAATTTTAACCTAATATATCCAAAGTATTATCATTTCAACATGGAATGTCTGAAATATTGATGATATACTTTGCAATTTTTGTACCAAGTTTTTGAAATTTGGTGTATATTCTACACATATGCTCTAATTCAATCTGGACTAGTCACATTTCAAGGGCCCAATAGCTACAGGCGGTGGGTGGATACTGTATTGGAGCGTAGCTCCAGTGTCTTCCCGAAATCAATCACTAGAAATCTCTCAGTAACCATGTACTAGTCTCTCTGTCTGATTCTCTTTTGCTCTTTGCTCATTTTCTTCTCCCTTTGGGACCATCTTTCTCTGATTTCTCTGTGCATGCTTAAAATGACTGACCCACAGCAAGAATATTTAACTCTACTTAAAATCTAACTACACTCAGATGCTAACTATAATCCAAATCCCTAATCCATCAGGAAAAAAGAACCTAATTACTTAACTTGCCATGTGTCCACCCCAGTTCCTATCAACTAAGAAGGACAGGAAGAGGTATAATCACTATGGTTATCCGGTTTGAAATAGATAGCTTAAACCTACAATAAAGCGCTAATTGACTGTTTTCTGGGATTCCTGCCAAGACTAACATTTTCTGTAGACAATAGCACCTACCCTTAATAAAAATTCTTAAACTATGTTGGTGTTTGATCTTTTTTTTTTAATTGAAGACATTATTTTTTGTTTGCTTGTTTAAGGCCAGATAAATATTTTAGGCTCCGTGGGTCAGGAAACAAAATTAAGGACATTATATATATATACTGTGTAACCATTTAAAAATAGTAAGAACATTTAAAGTGGGAGATACCGTGTTCTGGTTAAGAATGAAAAAGTCACAGGGAGGAAAGGCACAGCACAGAGAATATAGTCACTGATACTGTAATAGTGTTGCATGGTGACAGGCTGTAGATACACTTGTGGTGAGCACAGTATAAGGTATAGAGTCCTTGAATCACTATGTTGTACACCTGAACTAATGTAACACTGTACGTCTATGTACTCCAATATAAATGCATACATAAGTGCATACATATCATTCTTGGTTCATAGGCTGTGCCAAAACAGGCCAGGTTTGCAGGACAGGCCATAGTGTGCAGACCTTGTCCCTCCTAATTCTATCTCTGTATCATACTATTACTAAATGATGGCCTAGGTTTAAGCTGATTCTTTCATCATCCTGTGAAACCTGCAACAGCCTCTAATGTTAACAGTATGATGAATTTTAGCTCTGCTGTTCAGAAATTTAAAAGAAAGAGACTGTGCTCTGTTGCAGCCAAGTGATCCCCATCATTAAGTGGGCCATGCTTCCTCCCATTGCTTTTAGGTTCTCTACAGTCAGCTTTCGAAGGGGCATTTCTCTCTCTCACACACACACAGAAGGTAGAGCTACTGAGGAAACCCACCTTCTAACAAGCCACGCCTGGTCATGCAGATCCTGGCTCACCCCCAGGTAAGCTACTGCTAACAAGTTTCACACTGGCAATTATCCTCACTAGCAATGAAATCAAGCTACTTTCCAGGACAGGCAGAAGTACCAGAGCATCTTCTGTATTTAGTTCCTTGTCTTGGACACGTGGCTGAACCTGAGGTCATGTTCCATTATATGAAAATTGGAGTTGGGATGCCTACCTCACAGGGTGGCTCTAAGGACAATATGACTAATGCAAATAAATCCCTCAGTACCATGATTGACTGACATATGTGAAACCTCTGAATATATGCAGCCATGATGACAGTGATGGTAATATGACAATGTATGATGACAGTACTAGTGATTAAAATTAGATAGTCAAACCAAAGAGTTTCTCCTAGGAACACATGAAATCACCTTCACATAATCTTAAGTTCCAAGGCCTGTTGCCCCATGAGCAGGCATGCTAATATCTGAGCCTTACTTATATGATTCAGATCTGGAATTCCCACATCAGTGTCCATTCCACACATTTCCAGTCATTTCCACTTCAAATATTCTAGTGAGGGAAAAAAAAAATTAAAAAAAAACAAAAAAAAACAAATATTCTAGTGAGGGGCAGCATTTGCCAGCAATGTGTCCCATGAAAATTTAATTCTGTAAGTCAGACATGTTATACCACACATGTGCATGCATGCACCATATATATACAACTTCTCTGGAACAAATGAGTCTGGGAAATATTGAGCTAAATTAAGTTAAACATGTTTCCTGAAACAGACTTTTAAAACACTTATACTATGATAGTATACACTGTGACTCTGTATGAGGGTACTAAAGAAAAGTATCATTTCCCAAATTTATTTGACAGAGATAGCCTCACTGAGCTGCTGGTAGTGCCAGCTTTCTTTAAAATACCATAATAGACATTTATTGATCAATTAATATATGCCATGCTTTCCACTAGAACTATTATTTTACTCTTAAAACAATCCTATGAGGAAGGTACTATTCTATACTATCAATTCTGAGGGGAATCTGAGGAAAACTCTCAGATAATTTATATTCTCCAAGCTCAGATAATAGAACCCAGATCTGAACCAGGTAATCTAATTCCAGAGCCTGTGCCCTTGATCCTCACTAAATCATTGAGAAGACCAGTATGTGATATCCTATAGTCCAGATTAGGAGCTAGATAAAGGCAAATCAGCAGATAAAAGTGGATGCTTCAGACTCATAACAATAACTTCCAGGGCAACCCCGGTGGCGCAGCGGTTTAGCGCCGCCTGCAGCCCAGGGCGTGATCCTGGAGACCCTGGATCCGGTCCCACGTCAGGCTCTCTGTATGATGCCTGCTTCTCCCTCTGCCTGTGTCTCTGCCTCTCTCTCTCTCTGCCTCTATGAATAAATAAATAAAATCTTAAAAAAACAATAACTTCCAAACTATTTTCCTTTTCTTTAAAATGGTGATTTTCTCAAAGTCCATTTTTTTTTGACAGTATGAAGCTCAACCCACTTTTTCCCTGAGCCATTATATCGAAAAATATTGAATTCGGATTTTCAGATTAAATGGCTTCTATTTGGATTGTGGGCTGTCTGCTGGAGTGCTCGTGGTATAAGATCATATTCTTAGAGATATACAACCCTGCTTTCAGGTACTGGTTCAACCACTCAAAAGCTACGAGACCTTGAGCATATTATAAAACTTCTCAGAGGCTCGTTTCCCCATCTAGAAATTGAAAATAATAATAGTTTTGAGCATCTTTCTAGATAGATCTCTGGAGGCAAGGAAAACAAAAAGCAAAAATAAACTATTGGGACTACATTAAAAATGCTTCTGTATAGCAAAGGAAACAACTAACAGAACTAAAAGACAACTTACTGAATGGGAGAAGATATTTGCAAATGACATATCTGATAAAGGGTTAGTATCCAAAATATATAAACTTATACAACTCAACACTCAAAAAACAAATAACCAATTAAAAATGGGCAAAAGACGTGAACAGACATTTCTCTAAAGAAGACATCCAAATGGCCAGCAGACACATGAAAAGATGCTCAACATCATTCATCATCAGGGAAATGCAAATCAAAATCACAATGATATATCACCTCACACCTGTCAGAATGGCTAAAATCAAAAACACAAGAAACAAGTGTTGTTGAGAATGTGGAGAAAAAGGAATGTTCCTGTATTGTTGGTGGGAATGCAAACTGGTGCAGCCACTGTGGAAAACAGTATGGAGGTTCCTCAAAAAATTAAAAAACAAAACAAAACAAAAAAACTATCCTGTGATCCAGTAATTTCACTACTAAGTATTTACTCAAAGAATACAAAAACACTAATTTGAATGGATACATGTGCCCCTATGTTTATAGCAGAATTATTTATAATAGCCAAATTATGGAAAGAGCCCAAGTGTTTATCGACTTAAGAATAGATAAAAAAAGATGTAATACACACACACACACACGTGCACAGACACACATGCAATGAAATATTAGCCACAAAAAAGAATGAAATCTTGCCACTTGCAACAACATGGTTGAATCTAGAGAGTATGATGCTAAGTGAAATAAGCTAGTCAGGGAAAGACAAATACCATAAGATTTCACTCATATGTTTAATTTAAGAAACAAAACAAATGAACAAAGGGGGAGGGGGAGGATAGAGAAACCAAAAATCAGATCTTAACTATAGAGAACAAACAGATGGTTACCAAAGGGGAGTTGGGAGGATGAGTGAAATAGGTGAAGGAGATTAAGACTACACTTATATTGATGAGCACTAGGTAATATATGAAATTTTAATTCTAGTATAGTTAACATACAGTGTTATATTCATATAACACTGGAATGAATATAACACTGTATGTTAACTATACTAGAATTAAAATTTGAAAAAAAAGAGAAAAGCCTGTAAATTGGGAACAAGAGTGACACAGGAGGGATAAACTTAAAACTTCTCTAATTTCAGGATCCCTGGGTGGCTTAGCGGTTTGGCGCCTGCCTTCAGCCCAAGGTGTGATCCTGGAGTCCCGAGATCGAGTCCTACATCGAGCTCCCTGCGTGGAGCCTGCTCTTCCCTCTGCCTGTGTCTCTGCCTCTCTCTCCCTTTCTCTGTGTATCTCATGAATAAATAAATAAAATCTTTTTAAAAAATGCTCTGATTTCTTTGAAATGCACATCAATTTCTATAATTATTAGCAACAGATTACTAGCGATATAACTTTTATTTGAGACCATGAAACAATGTGTCCTGATTCAGAGGGTATAAACCTCTGCTTGCAAAACTTGCCAGAAGAGTTAGGTGGTGATGGGAGGAGCCATTAAACTTGGAACATATTTCCCTGACTACTCATGTTGCTAACCTTAATTTTACTTGACGAAGTGATGGGTATGATTTTTCATTATTCCAGTAATGATGTTTGTATACACAGCAAGTCAAATTGCAGCATTCAATAAATCCTATGTTCCTGTTCAAAACAGAAAACAAATAAATACATAAATTACATATGTATTTATTTACATAGATAATTTCATATAAAATAATTTTTTTGTAAAAAATAACAGTTTTGAGAAGTGAATGAGTATATGCATGTAAATATTCATTGGATTTAATAAGTTAATATTGGTATATAGTTCAGTAGAGTATCTGGTCTATAAACAAGCTTTATGTAAGCATTAGTTAAATAAAATAAACAAATAAATACAGAAAGTCTTTTTAAAAGTACAGTGACCATTTACTAATATTAGATATCACTATTATTGTGTTAGGAGAATTCATAAAATCTTACCAACTATAGATAATTAGGAAGTTGATAATTACTTTCATTAATAGAGAGTACCTGTATCCTTAAGTCTTTTGTAACTTAGTTCCTTATATACCAGCAAATTATTCTTTTTGTCTGGACACATCAATCATTATTAGAGCCTTTGGGAACTGAAAAATAAAAGAAACTCCTTAAATCCTGAAATAACTGCTTAAATCCTTTGTACAAAATTTTAGTATTTTGTGGAACAAGAGAATATTCTTTCCATTTACACACAAGCCTACATGTCTCAATCACCTGAATTCTCACAGTTGGGCAGATTAGGAATCATGCATTAGAAGGCAGATTGCTACATGAGGCAAGCAGCCAGACCCTACAAATAACAGGACAGCTACAAATGAGAAAGAGAACAAAACTTATCCAATTAGAACTTGATGCAATTACTGATTGCTGTAATGCTCATTTTGAGTCAGTGAAAAAATGTCACATTATAATCTATACTTTTAAGAAAACATGAAGTTAAACAGTATAGAAAAATGTCTTCCAGGGATGCCTGGGTGGCTCAGCGGTTTAGCACCTGCCTTCGGCCCAGGGCATGATCCTGGAGTCCAGGGATCGAGTCCCACATTGGGCTCCCTGCATGGAGCCTACTCCTTCCCCTGCCTGTGTCTCTGCCTCTCTCCCTCTCTCTCTCTCTCTGTCTCTCATGAATAAATAAATAAAACCTTAAAAAAAAAGAAAAATGTCTTCCAAAAATGGCTGAAAACATTTGGTCAAATGGTAAAATTTCAGTTACATCAGAACTTTTATTATCCCAAATATCCTTTTATTTCATCTCAGGGTCATGAAATCAAGCCCCATGACAGGCTCCGCACTTAGCACAGAAACTACCTGGGGACTCTCTCTCCCCTCCCCCCTGCTCTCTGACTCTCTCTCTCTCTCTCTCTCTCTCAAATAAATAATATTTTAAAAATTGAAATTTTACCTTTTTTTTGCAGGTTTTTATAGGCTCAAATTACAATGGATTAAATTATTGAACAATATCAAGTTGCTATCCAGTAATTATAATGCATAATGAACTTTACAGGACACTTTTTAGCTATTGTTTCATTTGATTTTCACATAATAATCACAATAACAATGATGTTAGCAACAACAACAGTTATGTGTGGAACACTATCCTAATATTTTATATGGATTATCTCACTTACTACTTCAAAATAATCCTAAAGCTAAGTATCATTTTACCTAAGAAGAAACAGGTTTAGGATATTAGGTAACTAGTCACCCAGCTAATTATTTGCAGAGACTACATTTCCAACATAAGCAATACATTTTACATCACAATATACTATTGCTTCCCAAAACTCTTTTTAGTATGATCATTTTTGAGAAAAATTAATTGTAGAGAAATTTAATAATTTCCAAGATGATTATCAGCAAGTAAACCCAAGCTTAAACTGAGACCTTTTTGACTAGTGATCCCATACTTTTATTATGTCCTTTTCACTTTCCCAGTTCAAGGAAGCACGTTATGTTTTCAAATTCTTAACTCAATAAAACTTCACACAAATAAACCCCCACAGCACAGCTACAAAATGCCAAGCGAAGTGATCTCTAGGGTTTATAGGTAAGAACTCCTTTAAAAAAACAGAAGTGCAGAAGTGACTTGGTCAATGACAGCTAGTGCATCAGGGGCTCTCTAGTTAAAATACCAGTCTCCCTTACTTTGAGGCCTTAGCTCTAACTCTAGAAGCACACTCCTTTCTACATCTGATCCCAACATCATTTCTCTTGAGCAGACAATTAGCATCAAAGTATCATTTACATAAGACAGGAAGGGAATGTGCTTATTATTTTGAGCCTGTTCCTCCTGCTGCAAATTTGTTAAAAGGAATGCCACTCTCGGAGAGGAAATTTATAGTCTGAGGACCAGTTTAGAAGTGATAGGGGAAAAAAAAAGTAACATAATATAAAACATAATCCTCTACTTTCTGTTTGTCTCTGAACTCACTGGATGACTTCCCAGGTGAATGGGACGGACAGAGCCAGTGGTGGTCATTATGGCTGCTCAGGCTTTGGAATGATCCACTTACCCACAGATCCTCATTAGACAGCCAAAATAAGAGACTCACAAAAATCAAGGTGGCTGGGAGGTATGTTTCCATTTCTGAAGAGATATTCGCCCACCATCCTATGTAATTAAGACAAAAAAGTAGGCTGTTCATTGATAAGTCCACTGTGATATACTTCAGTGTTTAATTATGACATTCATCACCATTTGCCTTTGACTAAGAGAAATCCTGCCATATTTCCAGAGGCAACTAAATCCCAAGGTTATATTAAACAATGCTTCTGGACTAGGTAAGAACAGCATGGACTCTGGCTATGTCTGGTTCGTTAAAGAGCTCTTCCTGCGGCTCAACAGCAGGAGCCATGCACTGTGCCATTAGCAGCAGCAGTGGTCCGCGCCTTCGCCGGGGCGCAGCTGTGTGCATGCATTAGGAAACGGAGAACCCCTTTTCTGTTAAAGCCAGAAGGGAAACAAAAGGAGCTTCCAAATGTAGAATGCTTTCTCGTTTTCTTCCTATATTCAGCTCTTCACAGGGGCAAGTGGGGAAGAGGGAGACACAAAATAAAATTTCTAAAGCATAACAATTGTCCTGCAAATTAACAAGTCTTTGGTGACTCACTGGAAGATAAAGAACTCTTCCATTTAAAGTGAATCTAAAAAAATAAAAATAAAAAAAATAAAGTGAATCTAATATTTGTAACATCATTTTTATCATACTAGATACTTACTTATTATGAATTCAAAAGTTGCCTTATGTTAACTTGTGTTATTTCATTACTGTATCACTTGTTTTGATTTTCATGAAGAATTTTCACAGGGAAGTTAACCCTTTACATTATATTTCCCTCTTAAGTTTCGAAGTTTCAAACTAATAATATTGTTTTTGTTTTGCTGTTTTGTTTTGTTTTGTTTTGTTTCGTTTTTAGTTTCCCCAAAGCACTTGTGAAGATCCTCTGTTCAGGTACCTTGGATTTGGAAGCTTTGGGGTATGCTCTGGTCATTGTTACATTAAGTGTACAATTTTCTAAGTACTTTAGGGAGTTCCTTTAGTTCATATAACAATGTTTCCAAAAAGTGTTATGTTAGGTACAGATAGTAGTTTTATTTATTTATTTATTTTTTTCAGATAGTAGTTTTAAGCGAACGGAACTCCTTTGCAGCATTTCAAACTTAGATTATAAACTGAGTAGTGGTTAGGATCACAGTTTACTTAGTTATTTTTATGGAACATTTGGCCAAATACAAGTGTACCAAATACAAGTATATATATAATATGTACCAGTCACATGTTTATTGTGTATTTTTCAATAGTAGGATGGTTTGTTAGTCTGTCTCCTCCTAAAACTGAAAAATACATATATACCTCTGAATCAGATATTCGTTTTATTAACCAAAAGGTAAATAATATTAAATTCAAGTAATATCTGGCCAAAAGAATGTTATCAAAAGAAGTTTACCACCCATGATCAACATTGCTTAAGACCAGAATTTAGGATGGACATATAAAAACATTGAATGTGAGCCCTATGATGGCAGAGAACATTGTCTATTTTACTTACTGATGTATCACAAACCTCTAGAACCATCCTTGAAATAAAGTTGGCACTCAATTAAATATAAGTTGAATTTTTGAATGATTTTATTCATTTATTTATTTGAGAGAGAGAGTGTGTGAGTGGGGCCAGGGGAGGAGCAGAGGGAGAGGGACAAGCAGACTCAGGACACTGAGCACAGAGCTGGGCACAGGGCTAGATCTTATGACACTGACATCATGACCTGAGCCAAAATCAAGAGTTGCATGCTTAATTGACTGAGCAACTCAGGTGCCCCTAAATATAAGCTTAATTGTATTGATTTTTTTACCATTTTTTTTTTCAATTCACTTACAAATGCACAGGTTTTTATGATCCTGTGTGTGTGTGTGTGTGTGTGTGTGTGGCTTCTTCATCTAGAGGGACTCTTAGAACGGCTCTGGACCTTGCCCTTCCTGATAGCTATCTTTTTTTTTTTTTTGCCTTTGCTTTATTTGTCAACCATCATCACATACTTCTAATGACACCTTCATGGCTTAAACTAGCCAGAATTCACATTTGCAGCTTGCATCAAGGATCCCTAATAGAAATATTAGTTTTGTCACAAACTATCAGTCTCAAAACTCTATCCAATAGATGAAATAATCCAGGACATTGTTGAAGGGAGGGGAGTGTGTCTGCATGTGCTAGGGAAAGTGGTTACTTTTTGTTTTGATGTTTAACTCTTTAACGTGGACCAAATGGGATTATATTGCTTACAACCACCTGGATGTGAAGTGAGCAGCCTTATTGAATAATATTTAATTATTGCTTAGACTTAGAGATGTGCCATATGGCTGCTCATTAATTGCTCATAATGATGCTTTAACTACAAATAATTGAAGTAACCAGGCCTTGGAGCTCTCTTAATTTATTTCCCAACCACTTCAGCCATTCTCTCTGATTCCTCTCCATACGGCCACCTCACTCCCTCAACCAGCCCATTCTTCCAGGCCAGAATTTCAGCCAGCCATGGGAGGAAGCAAGCCCAAACAACTCCTATTTTCCTGCTTTTCCCTTTGTAAGGTAGCTAGCCATTTACCATCTGAGAGGTCAGTCTCCCAGAAGGTCTCTGAAGCCAGAATACTTAAAAGGCCAGTATTCTTTTATGAGCAAAAAGCACATGCAGAATAGCCACATGGGCTAAATCCTATGCTTTTGGATCACTATGTTCTGCTCAGAAATCATCAAAGCCTTTTTATACCAGAAAAGTAACTACAAAACCTGCTGTGTGCACACAGGCTGGGTTTTCCTTGAGAAATTGGATATTATTATCAGTATCAGGACTTTAAACAATGGGTCATGACCCATTAGTGGGACTTAAAAATCAATTTAGTGGATTGAAGCCAGCATTTTGTTAAATGTTACTTAAAGTTTTGGAATTAGATTCTGTTGCTCTAAAAAAAAGAATCCTCATTTCACTTAAGCTTCACAAAATAGGTAAAGCTGAAACAAGCTATATAGATGTTCTGCGTAGGCAACACTCACAAAACGTGCCAAGAAGTCAATTTTGTGACCATGTTATGGTTCACAGACATAAGCAATGCTGTGTGCCCTCCAGTGGTGCCTCATTCTTGGAAGGATGCTGGCTGATAGGGTGATAGGCTCATATGTCCTATGCTGCTGAAAGAATGAGCATGCTGTGAACATGTAAAGATATACTCAAGTGATAATCTTTGTATATAACTATTTATATTTTTGTGCCATGGATAAGTACCAGATTGCCTTTCTAGGTATGGAGCTGAAGATGAGTATTAGGATTATCCTTTTTTTTTTCAAATGAGGAAACTGAGGACCAAGGGGCTAGATAACTTGGCTAATAAGCAGCAGAGCTTAGAGACCTCTGGTCACCACAGCTCTACACTGCTTTTTCACAAAACTGTTCAGGGGTCAAGCCTATGACCTCAAAGCACAGCATCCAGTTTATTCAACTGTGTAGAAGTGCTCTATCAGTGCATCCTGAGCAAATGGTCACAGCTCAAAAGCAAAACAGGGGAAGGAGTGTGGATCTCAGACGTTTCTTTGCCCAAATTCTCTTTTTCCTGAGCTACTCTTTCTCTCTCTCTCTCTCTCTCTCTCTCTTTTCAGCTTCACCAAAAAGAACTGCCTTGTGTGGGGTAACTATAATTTAATTTAAAAAGTTTGCTGAAACTCTCTCACCTTTCTTTTTTCCTTTGTGTAGTCTTCAAGATTTCTAGCTTTCATGAATTTCCTGATATTTTTTGTCTTTTAACTCCTCCATCTAATACAAAACTGGTTCACTTCTACCCTGAATCACACTGTTTTAACTTATTAAATCTTCCATTTTTAATTTGCCTACTGAAGGCATTTGTCTATTACAGCTTAAAAATGCCATGACTTAATGACACCTAATAGACTGAGAAAAAAATTAAATCTAAACTATTGAAAACAGTCAGCTTTTTAAAAATATATATCATAAAACCACTCTCCAAGAATGCCCTGGAGAGCAAATTAGATAGATGGCTGCAGTTCAATAAAAACAACTTTGAAATGTATTGGGACTGGGTTATTACATGCTTCTGCTGCCGGCATATTTCCTCTTTACTGTAACTCGTAAGTTCAAGCTACAAATACTTCCTATTGACCTGAACTTAGCTGCACTTCAGGGTCCTTCTATCTTGACTGCCAGCTGCCTGCAGTATCTGTTAGAGGGATTTGGTAAGTTTTTACGATGACTCAGATTTTTGTCCATATAAACCATGTTTTACGTTGGACAAGTGGATTTTATTTTATTACGTTATTAAGATCCTATACAGTGGTAAGAAAACAGATGACACAAGAAGGAGGATGACATGGCACAGGGATAATCGTTTGCATCAGAAAGGCAAGGAGAATCAGATTCAAATTTTTGTTTCTCGCTACAACCATGCTACTTCCCACCTGGCCACTCCTTCCTCCACCTCATTGACTCTTGTCCCCTATTTCCCTTTGCCTTCACCATTGTCATCTGCATACTTTCCTTTCTTCCCCTATTTCAATGTTGAGGTTGAAAGGGAGCTGAATAGTCCAATTGGGGCTAGGATTGAAAAATGAGAGGGAAGTATTGAATAGTTCATGTGGGTACCCATTTCAAGGTACACATTCATTTGTTATGTAGACCCTCTAATCCTGCCAGCCACACTATGCTGCGGTTTAAAGTATAGGACCATCTGTATGAGAGGTAAGATAGCATTGGATAGAAATGCTCTAACTCTGGAATCAGATGGACTGGGTTCAAATCATATTTCCATTAATTACTAACAACATGACCTCAGACAGGTTACTTAGCTTCCCTAAATCTCATTTATAAAATAAACAATAATAGGTACTTCATAGAGTGACTGAAAATTAAATGAGGTTAGAGATATAAAATGTTTAATAAATGGCATATTGTGAGGACTCAATATATGTTATTTGAATTTTGTACTACCGCTTGCCCCACCATCACTACTGCACCACACACTAGTGGAGTGATAGGAAGAAAACAAAGTTAGGTAGAGCTGTGGCCACAACAGAAAGTCCACTACTGGGAAGAAAGGCAGAGACGTAGATGTAATCATGGAAAAGGCAGAGAAAGATGGAGCTCAGAGGGTACATATATGTGGGCTACAGTTCAGATGAGGTGGGCAAGATGAGAGAGCACTTGCCTCAGAGGGGCTTAGCAAAAAGAGCCCTGAACTCTGGTCACAGATCACATACTAACTAGTGAGAGCGCCAGGGCAGTCGCAGGTGCTTTGCCTCTTGTTCAACTTAGAGAACATAAAATGAAAGGCTAAACACACCTCTGATGCCCCTTTCAGCAGGTGGATATTGTGGCACACACCATGAGTGGGTTATAGTCAGTGAAGGTGTGGAGAATCTAGAGGCAGGGGAAGAAGGAACACTGCAAGGCAGAGACAGAAGGGAGAAGGTATTAAATACATTGGAGAATGGGAAATATGGGAGGTATAGAGACATCCAGAAGAAAAGTAATGAACATTGAATGCAATTTTTCCCATTTTCTTTAATGCCAGTGCATTTGTAGGAGGAATCATCCCACATGGGTACATCAAGGGTAGTTCCTCAAATATCTGAAAGTATATAAGGAGCTTCCCTCACATGAGTAACTGCCCTCATGAAACATAAAACAGTTCTGTGGTTGTTAGATATGGTATCACCCAGTGGCCTTAGGTTAAGCTACACACACACACACACACACACACACACACACATTTCTGGAAAATACATTATCCCTAACCCCAATCAACCACCCTTATCTAAAACTAAACTTAATTACTTAAATTGAAGTTGTTAAAACTTCTAGTTAATTAAAATTTCTATATAAATACAAATAGGATTTCACACATATCAGCTGGCTGGTTCAAAATAAGAGGCTTCCGAACAGCATTTTAAAATATTCTCCCACAAAAATAACCCTGAATAATTATTTAGTCCCATAACATTCTGTTGAAAACTATCTTCCTGGAGCACTCAATGAGCAATATTAAAACAGTAATATGCTCAATCATTTGTCTTTTTCCCCTTTGACTTGTTCCTCTCACACACACAAATAAAATGGCATTAGGAACACCTTAAAGTTTTCTTTCTTTAGCTTGCATTGTATTTTCTTATAATTATATATGTATATATAAACACATTGTGTGTATGCATGTGTGTATATTTTTTAAGCCATCCAACACTCATGCACTCTTCATCTGGTATCAGATATCTGCAGATATACCCTTCTTGACTTTGTAGACAATATGGGATCCAAACCAAATCAAAGCAGAACACATGAATCAGGCGTACAAAAATCAGCACAGTATGTGACTTCCAGGCAATTCTGGTTCATTAATGGGCATATATTGCATCAGATCCTTTGAGATTCAATGAGGATTTTGCTTGGACATTTGAACTTGAGCAGAATACTGGGACTACTTGTAGTATCTTGCCTCCATTATAGAAATCTTGCCAGGGAAGTAAGCATACACAGAGGAAACAGGCCTGAGAGATGGAGCAAGAGACTAATTAATTCCTGTTCCTACCATTTGAGCCCTTACATAAAGCTTGAATGAGGTCAGCCTTACCCTCAAATTTTTCAACATACTCACTTTTTGCTTATAAGAAAAGATTGTTAAAAAATAAAAATAAATAAAAAATTTAAAAAGAAAAGACTTATTTTAAAGAGATGAATATATAAATATATCTAATACAAATGAGATAAAAAACACATTAAGCTTTATTAAATAAAATAATTATTTTCTAGTTGGAAGATACACTGAAATCTGACATTAAATCTGTGCGTGCTCATCCATACATGCACACACACATCCATGCACACATACAACGTGGGCTGACTTTGAAGTTGAAAAAGGCCTGTGATATTTTTTATTTCAAGCATCAGCGACATTTTATTCTTTCTCACTAAAGCCTTGATGTGGTCTATTCTTTTTTTCAAACTAGCTTTTCATAGATATTCCTATTTCTTGGCTTACCAATGACAATTACAGCATTCTGAGATATTCAAAGCATGGCCCTTCCAGCACATAAAGACCTTAGGTTTTAGGAACCTAAATTTTCAGTTTGCCTTTTTATTCAACAGTCACTTAATTTTGCCAGTGATATTTCCTTTGAAAGAAACAGTTCACACTTTCTTCCTATCCAGTTTTTTAAGCTAGATATTTTTCAGGTAGATCACAGAGATAGCTAGCCTCAGATGAGAAAATTGTTCATTTTGAGGATTATCACAGGAACAATTTTCACTTACAGATGATTTTCTCTCCAAAATTTAGTCCCTCTCTGAATGACCTCTCTCTGGTAAATAACCCCAGCTGGTATGTCCAAGTATATCTGTGAGAAAACACACACATTTATTCAGATTTGTGGGGTGTTCCCAAGCACCCATCCTTGGCCTTCTTTCCCTTACTACATGTTTCTTTCTGGATAATTTCATCTATTCTCATGGCTTCAACTACCACCGAAATGCTGATGATGGGCAAATAAATTTATCTGGCTCATTGTCATTTTCCAAATTCAGTTATGAAATTTCTGAGTTGTCCCAGAGGATGCAAACCTTTAGCCAGACTCAGAAAGAAAAAAGAGAAAGGACCTCCAAAAAATAAAATCAGAAACAAGAGATGAAAAGCTAAAACTGGGCAGCCCAGGTGGCTCAGCTGTTTAGTGCCGCCTTCAGCCCAGGGCCGGATCCTGGAGACCCGGGATCAAGTCTCACATCGGGCTCCCTGCATGGAACCTGCTTCTCCCTCTGCCTGTGTCTCTGCCTCTCTCTCTCTCTCTCTCTCTGTGTCTGTCATGAATAAATAAATAAAATCTTAAAAAAAAAAAAAAAAGAAAAGCCAAAACTGACACCACAGAAATACAAAGGATTATAAGAGAATACTATGAAAAATTATGTGCCAACAAATTGGACAACTAAAAGAAATGGATATATTCCTAGAAATACACGATCTTCCAAAACTGAATCAGGAAGAAATAGGAAATCTGAACAGATCTATTACTAGTTATGAAATTAAATCAATAATTTTTAAAAACTACCAAAAAATGAAAGTCCAGAACCAAATGGTTTCACAGGTAAATTTTTCCAAACATTTAAAAAAGAGTTAATATCTATTCTTTCCATTAGATTTCTAATAAAACTTCTCTCTATAAGTCAGACAATGTAATAGTTTTCTAGAGCTTCCATAACAAAGTACCACAATCTGTGTGGCTTAAACAACAGAAATTGATTTCCTCACAGTTTGGGAGGCTGGAAGTCCAAAATCAAGGTGTTGAAAAGTTTGATTTCCTTGGAGGTCTCTCTCCCTGGCTCATAAATGGCCATCTTCCTCTGGTGACTTCATACCATCTTCCCTCTATGGGTGTCTGTTCTAATGAACTATTCATATGAGGATACAAGTTATATTGGATTTGGGACCATCCCAATGCCCTCCTTTTAACTTAATACCCTCTTTAAAGACCCTATGTAGTCATATTCTCAGATACATAGGGTTAGAACTTCAATATGAAATTTGACCATAACAGGCAACATAACAGGATTTTTTTTTCTGAGTCAAATACCTGAGAACAGGGTGGATCAAGGGCAGGGTGATATAGTGAGAACTATCCATCTCAGGTATAGTCAATTATGGGGTGCATTATATGGAGAGAATTTAAGCAAAATAGTACACTGGACTAAACATTGATTTTTTTTTAATCCCCATGTGGTGGCAAGTCTAAATAATGCCAGTGATAAAATTCTCCTCCTTCAAAAAAATTTTCTAAGTTCTCAATAATTGCCATGCTTATTCTTGAGTTTTAAAAATATATGCACAAGTTTCAAATTAGCCTATTTTATGACATACTGTAACAAATATTTTATTCTTCATGGAAATTAACCTGAGAATCTAGTTACATAGTTAACTCTCAACATATGCAGATACCTACACCTGTTTCTTTTTTTTAAAGATTTTATTGGGATCCCTGGGTGGCGCAGCGGTTTGGCGCCTGCCTTTGGCCCAGGGCACGATCCTGGAGACCCGGGATCGAATCCCACATCGGGCTCCGGGTGCATGGAGCCTGCTTCTCCCTCTGTCTATGTCTCTGCCTCTCTCTCTTTCTCTCTCTGTGACTATCATAAAATAAATAAAAAAATTAAAAAAAAAAGTTTAAAGATTTTATTTATTTATTCATGAGAGATACACAGAGAGAGAGGCAGAGACACAGGCAGAAGGAGAAGCAGGCTCCATGCAGAGAGCCTGACGTGGGACTCGATCCCGGGACTCCAGGATCACGACCTGAAAGGCAGAAACTCAACTACTGAGCCACCCAGGCATCCCTACACCTGTTTCTTTAAAAAGTAACTTTGAGGGATCCCTGGGTGGCGCAGCGGTTTGGCGCCTGCCTTTGGCCCAGGGCGCGATCCTGGAGACCTGGGATTGAATCCCACGTCAGGCTCCCGGTGCATGGAGCCTGCTTCTCCCTCTGCCTGTATCTCTGCCTCTCTCTCTCTCTCTCTCTGTGACTATCATAAATAAATAAAAATTAAAAAAAAAAAAAAGTAACTTTGAATGAAATCATATGGCATGTCCTTCTCTGAGCTATTTCACTTAGCATAATACTTTCTAGCTCCAACCATGTCATTGTAGATGGCAAGATTTATTTTTCTGATGGCTGAGTAATATTCCATTACATATATATGAAGATGTGATATATATCATCATCATATATTCGTATATATGAATATATATATATATATCACATTTTCTTTGTATTCATCAGTCAATGGACATTTGGGCTCTTTCCATAGGCTATTGTTGAAATGGTTCAGAAGCATTCAAGCTCATTTTAGGTATAGTGTATATCCCCATTTCCAATGATAACACATATTCTTGCATTAAAACAATAGATTAAAATAAATAACAGTAGCACATTGATTGAAAAAAATAAAGCAAGAGAACTTGAGGCTTCAGGTCTTTCATTAGAATGAAATGACCACTTGGAGTTGTCATTTGTGTTAAAAATTTAAAATATTGAAATAAATACGAACTGAGTGATATAATATTTTTGTTTGGAAAGCACAAACAATAAATATTTAGCAAATACATATAAAATATCTTGATGAATTTGAATAATGACTTTAAAATTTAAATGCATTCTTCTTTTGTGTATTGTTTTCAAAGTACAAATCAAGAAAGTAATGATGTATCAATTCTTACATGATCATTATTGAAAGTGATTTTGTCATATAAAGAAAGGAAAGTTTAAAAATTATCTGCTCTGTGTGGCAAGAATTCTAGGTAGGTAACTGAGAGACATTCATGATCCATCTCTTATTCTCCTTCCCTACTATTTAATATTAAATCCATACAGTCCTTTGGATTTTTGTTTTCAAAGCCTGTCTGATCTCTCCCTTCCTCTGTGTCCTTACTCCATCGGCCTTGTTTCAAGCTCCTACCACTTTTTGTTCAGGCTAATGCAATGTTCTTCTGTTTAGTCTTCTGATCTCGTTTCATCATATGTAATCATTGAAGAGAAGTGGCACAAAGATGTTTCGCATTTCGAGGTTAGGTTAGCAATTGTTTGGAGGACTGTGAGAGTAAATATCAGTAACTATTTAAGGGACAATAGTAATAGTTTAAGAAGGAGATGATACTGCTTTTGCCTAGGGTGGTAGCAGGAGAGTTGGAGAGATATGGACAATAGAAGTTCATAGAAGATCATATTCATTGTCTAAGGCTTTCATAACACCGTACCATAGACTGTCTTAAAAAAATTTATTTTTTCAGGTGTCTGGAGGCCAGAAGTCTGAAATCAAGGTATCAGCAGGGTTAGTTTCCACTCAGGGCCTCTAGATGGAGATTTTCTCCCTCTGTCTTTTTATGGTCTTTCCTCTCTACATGTCCTAATTTCCTCTTCTTATAAGGATACCAGTCATACTGGATTAGTCATTTTAATGATATAATTATAATTTGATTACCTCTTTAAGATTTCTATCTCCAAATACAGTCACATTCTAAGGAACTGGCAGTTAGCATTCCAACATAAAAATTTGGGGGAAGAGGGTGCCTGGGTGGTTCAGTTGTTTGAGCATCCAACTTTTGGTTTCAGCTCAGGCCATGATCTTTGGGTTATGAGACTGAGACCCATGTCAGGCTCTGCACTCAGTGCTGAGACTGCTTGAGATTCTTTTGACCTCTCTCTCCCTCCCCTTCTGCTCCTCCCTCTGTTTGCAGGTGCTTCCTGTTTCTAAAATAAATAAATAAAATATTTTTAAAAATTAAAAAAATTAATTTAGGGGGAAGAACAATTCAGTCAACGACAGAAATATACTTCAGAAGCCTACTAGACAATAAAGACTACAAGAAGCTGTGCATGAAATGCACTTACATCATGTCCAGTGTGCAGTGAGTTGCTCAGTAGACACCAAAATAATGCCATGTGTCTCAGACATAACAAACTTCATGCAAATTTCAGATCACACCATGCTTTCTCATATGACTAGCCTGAATATGTCTATATTTCTGTCTAGATTGTCCTCTGATTCCCTCACCCTCCCACCATTCACCTTCAACTTTTATTTTCCCACTGAGTTCATTATTTGTCATTTAAGACTCAGTTCGAACATCACTTCCTCTTTGAAAATCTTTCCCTCTTCTCTTCTTACAATAAAAATGTATCACTCCTTCCTTTACAAATCTCTTGTAGCTGGTATGCTATATAGTGACTAATTTTATCTGGTGGCATTGTGATAATTACTATAAATGCCTAAATCTTCTAAATCTCCAGCTTCTCAAGACAGAGCTTTTGTCTTTCTTACTTTACTGGTCAAAATCTAGCAATGTGCCCTGTACACAGTAGTCACTCAGAAAATGTTTGTTAGATGAAATAACGTATACTAAGTGCACAAATAAAGCTATAATCTATATAACAGCTTGCATCTTCACAGAGTACTTTTATGTATAAAATCTTTGAATGGCCAATAAAGATGGTACAGAAGCAGAGCAGCATAGTGCAAGGGACAGCTAATTGTGATCTGTGAGGCCAAGTTTATCCCACCATCTATTTCTATATGGCCTGTGAGTGGTATATATATATATATACACTTGCAGGTGGGGATGAGAGAGCTTACATTTTTAAACACATTTAATAAACTTTTTTCCTTAGAATAATTTTAGATTTACAGAAGAGTTGCAAGCATGTCACAAATGCTCCCATATTCCCCACACCTAGTTTCCCTTGTTGTTAATATCTTACATGACTATGGTATGGTTGTCACAACTAATATTGAAACATTATTATTAACTAACGTCAATATTATATTAGAATTTCTTTAGATTTCTTTAGTTTTTGCCTAATGTTTCTGTTCCAGAATCCCATCCAGGATTCCATAGTACATTCACTCAACATATTTCTTTAGCTCCTCTTGGGTGTAACAATTTCCCAGACTTTTCTTGTTTTTGATGACTTTGACTATTTTAATAAATACTGGTCTGGTATTTGATAGAATATATTCTGATTCAAATCTAGTGTTTTTCTCATAGCTATATAAAGTTTACAGGTGGTCTGGAGGAAAGACATAAAAGTAGTCCCATTCTCATCATATAGCAAGTATACTGACATGCTGGTTGCATAATTTTCCACTGATGATCTTAACTTTGATCACCTGGATGAGGTTACAGAATGATTTTTACATCATTAAAGGTTGGAAAAATTTAAGTGACTGTAAATAAATTTTATTGGAACCCAGCCATGTTCACTTATTTACATGTTGCCTATGGCTTCTTTGACATTACAATGACAGCAGTGAGAGTTGCAAAACAGACCCATGGCCCACAAAGCCAAAAATATCAGCAATCTGTCCCCGTATAGTGGAAGAATAACTGAATTGAATCAGACATAGTTGGGTTCAAATTTTAGCTCTGGCATTACTCTATCTATGTGATATGTGGTCAATTGCTTAATATCTCTGAAATGTGGTTTCCTTATCTGTAAAACAGGAATATTAATGCCTATTTTAAGATTGTAATGAGGATTATGGATAGCATTTATAAATATGTCAATAATTAGCATCCATTACTCATCAGATAGAAGTTATTATCCCCCATTAAACAGAGAAAAAAGATTCAGAGAGGTAGAGTGGTTTGCATACCCCCTGAAAAATGGCAAACTGGAGTTCCAGTTTTGATTTTTTTTAGTAGGTGCTTCAGCAGAAGGAATACCACAAGCTTTAAACCCAGACTCTGCAATATGACTCTACACTCTGGGTCTTACTAACTGTGTGTCTTTGGTAAAGTTAGTCTTCCTCCCTGAGACCAAGTTTCTTTATCTACAAAATGGGGCTAAACACATAATATTTATTACAGAAGACTGATGTGAAGATTAGCTGAGCTAATATATATAAATTCACTGTCACATGGGATAGAGTCAAGAAACATGAATTCAATTTTTCACAACATCAAGCTGCATTTATGGCAATAGAAAGCTATTTGAATAGCACTTCAAGAAAAATATTAAAAAGAGGACAAAAACACCAAAGGCAAAAAAAAAGAACAATAATCCCCTGATTATCTCTTGTTTGGATTATTTGCTTTGTACATTTTTCTATGAGCCCAGACATCAGGGTGACTACTAGTTATGAAGCATGGTGGACCGAGAAATGAATGTGATGCAGCCCTTGGCTGCGGGAGTTCTGAATTTTAGTTGATTGCAGTCTAAGACTGGAAATGCATACTTCCTGTGAATTAAGAAATCCACAACTGAGATATAATGATAAATACATTTCTTCACGTGAGATACTCCACTTCTTTGAAGCACTTCGCAATTCCTATTGTCCTTACCTTCTCTGAATTCACCTCCAAACTATCCATGTATCATGATGTCATTCACACATATGCATGTTTTGCAAACTCTTCTTTCTTACTCCATAAATGCTTTAGAGAAAGCCCCATCCTGGTTAAGAAGTTAGCTTTTAGAGTGCATCCTAGAGAAGCGTTTTATTTTCTTTCTGGATCCTCCCTTGGCCAGAGTGTTGCCATCAAGACATTGCGGGGACTTCTCTTGGATGATACAGGCATTTCTATTTTTTAGATGCTCATCAAATATTAAAAACACTCTGAAAAGAGTAGTATCTTACAATATTATAAGTAGTCCATGAAAAAATGCTTACTTTGATCAACAAAATAGGAATTCAATGAATTTTTAGCTTGATCTCACTTGGTGTGTAGAGTGTATACTTCTTTAGGACAAGGATATGATCAGTTTTCATCTCTCTTTTATCCCCATGCCCAGAACAGCACTTGCACATAGTAGACTCAGCAGATACTTGCTAAATGATCACTTATACAATAATCAGAAGGAAAAGATTTTCAGTGCCCAGTGATTACTACATAACTTAATCATCATACTGTCATTTTCTTTCCCTTTTTTTTCCCCTTCTCTGAATATTTAGAATACATATTCTGTACCATTCTAGATGCTAAGTGCTGGAATACAGTGATTAAGAAAATAAATACAGGGCAGCCCCGGTGGCACAGCGGTTTAGCAACGCCTGCAGCCCAGGGCATGATCCTGGAGACCCGGGATCGAGTCCCACGTCGGGCTCCTGGTGCATGGAGCCTGCATCTCCCTCTGCCTGTGTCTCTGCCTCTCTCTCTCTCTGTGACTATCATAAACAAAAAGAAAAAGAAAAAAGAAAATAGATACAGGCCTAACCCATATAGATATTACAGCACAAGGGAGGAAAGAAACAAAGGTGCATTTACAATATAACTTGGTAAATGCTGTGATAGGAAGCATAAGTCACAGGAGATGCATCTAATGCAGACTCAGAGGTAAAGAAAAGCTTTCTGAAGGATGTGACTTATCTGAAACATGAAGAATGAGAAGAAGTACAATCTGAATGCAAGTTGGAACCTGCCACAGCCCGGTTTCTTCATAGAATCACAATCAGAAATTGTACATAGCACAGCCCATCAACAAAAAGTAATTAAAAATGAATTCTAATCTTTACTTACATCTCACAAAGAACATTAACATAGTCTGGTTCATTATGCACAGCACACATCTCAAAATACACTATGCTCTCCTTCCCAATTCCGCAAACTTGCACTAACTACAAAGCTATATAAATGTAAAAAATAAAATAAAATCTCCCTTCAACATCAGGCTCTTCACTGCTTCTGTGTACATGTGTCTCAGTCTACATTCCATTCTCCAACATAACTGGAAGATTCTCAGCAATTTCTACTTCTACCACCAGCAATGATGGGTCATTTCAGTAGATCCATGACTAGTCCAGTTGGACAAAAGTTTGTGTTAAACTCTGTGAAGTATGGTTCCTCTCTCGCTAAATGAGATTAATTACTTAATTACTAATAAAAATAATTTTTAATTAATAAAATTCCCATCATCATTATTGGAATTAGTCTTGCAAGTGAAAGGTGGTAGATACTGGAGGAATAATCTGAGCAGAGGAATCATTTTGGGGTGCCTGAAGTATTATGTTAGGACAATAAGAACATAGCACGCACAGTACAGAGGGACACAAGAGAAGACAGGGGACACAAGTAGAGCCCCTATCATGTAGGCCATATTACTTGCTTTAATAAATTTAAGTAGAGGAAATTAAGATTATCCTATTACTTTCAATTGATCGACACTAGCTGCCTTCAGTGAATGTTGTCTCTTATCATCTAGCTTAATCTCATCTGTGAAAAAATTTAAATTCAAGTATTAGAAAGTTAAAAATAAATATATTAATTAATTTTTTTATTAGTCACTGGGAACATTAATATCTCAGCTGGCTGTGACCAGCTTTGGCTCCCTCTGGCCTCCTCTCTCTGTTGCCTACAGTCTTCTCAAACACATTCCTTCCACACCAGCTTCTCTATGGCAGAGAACTACACTTTCCATGTCTAATCTAAAGTGCCTTCAAGGAAATGTCATGACAATTGACAAAATGAGCAAATGTTTTACAAATAAACTAAGTAAAATTAACCAAAATGTAGGCTACATCATTAACTAACTCAAAGGTATTTATAAACATGAAAGAGCTCTTTAATAGCTTACAAAGTATGCTCAGAGTTCAATGATATCAGCACATGGTATCCCTCTTACACATTCCATGTATCATGTCTCCTACTTATGTTTCCACTTTGTGTGTGTATCCCATGTGTACCGGTTCTATCAAATAGCCCTAGTCAAGTCTCCTAAATGTAATTTCCTCACTTATAAAGTAAGGATAACAACACTTATCTTGGTGGTAAAAGCAGTGTGAAATGATTGTTGTGTAATAACTGTAGTATGTGAAATACCTGGCACAGGAATTTAACTAATGAATACTTAGGATATGCTAATTTCCTTCCCTTTCCTTTTTTGACATGTGGAAGAAACAAATTCAACTTTTGTTCTCTGCTTCATTCTTGGGAAAAAGAATAAAAATCCGACATTGATCTTTACCATAGGGTATGCCGTAGGTCTGAGTGGATACAGTGCTATGGAAATGCTAACTCTTCCATGGGTCAAACTTTCACCTATCTGGGCACACACTTTAAAGGAATATATTATCCTAAAATGCCACCTTTCATCTCCATTGTCAATTCTGAGTATTTGTTGTGCTCAGAATGAGAACACATCTGTGAAGGCATTCTCATCTATCCATCCATCTTATCAGTAAAGGATTTATGAGAGGCAACTGGCTGGAGTTTAGCAAAGGCAAAGCTTCATTTCAGCTCCTTTTAAGCCAGGCAAAAAGTCCAGAAGTCCAGGAGAACAACGGGTTCTTCAGTTCTCTCATCTGCTCTGCACCAGACTATGATTCATGTCATCCAATTCACCCAATGTTCTATATTAGCTACAAACGCAAGACAAAACACTTCATAGGAATTGATCTGTATTGTAAAATGTGGGTGGGACTTTGAGAAGAGATGGCAGAAAAGGACATTCTAAGTAGAGTAGATGCCATGAACAAAGGCCTAGGGGGAGAAGAAAACACAACATTATCTTGAAACTAGGATTAGCCTAATATAGAACATGTAATGTAGAGTAGCTGCAAGTTTATATAAAGAAGAAAAAATAGAATATCTATTCTGAAAAAGAAAAACAAAATTAGAGAAATCAAACTACATGATTTTAAGACTTACTATAAAGCTACAATAATTCAATCAAGATCAGACAGTAAAGCTTTGCTAATACCAGAGAGATAGACACATAAACAGGAGAAAATTTAGAGTCCAGAAACATACCCATAAAAATGTGGCCATTTGAACTTGGACAAAGGTGCAAATATAATTCAACTGAGAGAGGATAACCTTTTCAATAAATTGGAACAAATGGTTGTCTATATATAAAAAAAGAATTTTGACCTAAGCCTCATACATTTTATAAAGTTTAACCCAAATAATAATTCTAAATGTAAAACATATAGTTACAGGATATTTAGGGAAAAATAGGATAAAATCTCTGATACATAGAATTAGGTAAAGAGTTCTTAAAAATGACACAGAAAAAAAAAAAAACTGATAAACTGAGCTTCACCCAAATCTGAAGCTTTTGGTTTGCCAAAGACACTTAACAAAAGAATGGCAAGATACAGACTAGGTGAAAATATTTGTGAATTACATATCCAACAATGGGCTTTATCTAGAATATATAAAGAATTTTAAAAATTCAATAATAAGAAAACAAACCTAATCAAAAAAGGTCCTGAACTTCACAAATAGAATATAAGAATGGCAAATAAGAACTCAAAGTTCAACATCATTAGCCATCAGGACAATGCGAATTAAAAAACAGTTTTTTTTTGTTGTTGTTGTTGGTGGTGGTGGTGTTTGTTTGTTTGTTTGTTTAAGTAGGTTCCACACACAGCATGGAGCCCAACACGCAGCCAGAACTACAACTCCAAGATTAAGACCTGAGCTGAGACCAAAGTTGAGTGCTCAAATGACTGAGCTACCTGGATATGCCTAAAAACCACTGTTTTAATAGCTATATTATCACTATTCGAACAGCAAAAATAAAAATATTAAATACCAAGTGTTGACAAAGATGCAGAACAACTGGAACTTTCCTACATTATTGATGAGAATGCAAAGTGATACTGTAAAATCATGAGTGGCTGACTGCTGGTAATTTTTGTGTAAACACAGATGGGTCATGGGTGCCCAGGTATTTGATCAAACATTAACCTGGATGTTTCTTTGAGGGTGTTATTAGATAAGATTAATGTTTAAATTGATAGGCTTTGAATAAAACAGATTGCTCTTCATGTGAGAGGTCCTCGTCCAGTTGAAGGTCTTAGTAGAACAGACTGACCTTCTCAGAGCGAGAAGAAATACTTCCAGCAGACTGCTTTTGGATTCAAACTGCAGTTGTTCCCTGAGTCTCTAGTTTGCTAGCCTAGAGATTTTGGATTCACTAAGCCTCCACAATCATGTGAGGTGTAGTCAATTCTTTAAAATTGACAGATAGAGGGAAGACTGGGTGGCTCTGTGGTTGAGTGTCTGCCTTCGGCTCAGGCCATGATCCCAGCGTCCTGGCATCAAGTTCTGAATTGGGCTCCGAGGGACAAGCCTGCTTCTCCCTCTACCTATGTCTCTGTCTCTCTCTCTGTGTGTGTCTCTCATGAATAAATAAATAAAATCTTTTTTAAAAAAATATAGATAGAAATACACATGTGTGTATGCATGCATGTTAATATTCATGTATGTGTACATATGTATGTGGAATACACACACATGCATATGCATGCACACACATGTTAAATGTAAAAAAATAAGTGATAAATTTCTGAAAGCTTCCTTAAAGGAGCTAAGTGGTTTAGTCACTCATTTACCCAAACCACAGATACTTTTGAGGTGACATGTGGTACTTACTCTTGCCAGTCAGGGGAAATGAAATTGTCACAGACATCAGCCTACCTTTCTGAAACTCAGAATGTAAAGCCTTAAGCTATGGGAATAAAATATCTAAAAATTATTGACATTTTCACATAACCTCATACTTGTACTTTTGCTAAGACTTTGATCTTCTACTCTTGTTCCTAAGCACCAAGAGTTATTAGGAGTCCTGCATGGCCATTAGTGAATGGGCTTACTTGTATGAATAATGCAGCAGGAGAGACATTGCTATCTTCATCTCACTCTTTCACTAAGCCTGCTGCTGGCTTTAGCTGTCATTTCCAAGGACCACAAGATCAGCAAGGATTATGTACTTAGGACTTCCTGAAAAATAGCACTGAGCATCAATAAAAAATGATTGGTCATTTAGCATAACATACCTTGGAATAATAGGAAGTTTCCCATTTGGCAACAGCTCGACTATGAAACCCTGGTTTTTCATGCAGCTTGTTGAGATGTATCTCAGGAGTCATCTCTTGGATGACTGGATCTGTCATGGGTCAGAGAGACAAGGATTTACTTTAATACCACAGACACTTGATGATGCTGTGGCACCGTGATAATGAACAGCTGTTTGCAGCAGCTCTGCTTGCAGGCTGAATGGGCAGGCCCTTCCTTGGGTTTTGGAGTTGCTTGTTAGGTGGATGAATATAAATTTTGAAGAAGACTTTCATCTGCCTTTAAAACTTTTCAAAAACTCATTTATTTCTTATCCTCACCTAGACAGTGGGCTCACAAAAGTGGTTTTTTTTTTTAAAAAAAAACAAGGACAATAGAGATGGATAGTCTTATTTCCCCAACATTCTGTTACTAGGAGAGACTCGCTATTCTGAGTCCACTCAGGCAGATTTTCCCATTCTCTACTCCATTCCCAGCCTGCATGTAAGGGGAAGCTCTTAGGGAAACAATGTATTGAAATCCAAAGAGCAAAGGCTCTGGAATAAGAAACAGCTCTGACTGAATTCTGGCTCTGAGACTTACAGACACTGGAATCCTTGGGAGACTTGCTTACCCCTGAGCTCAGCTGCCTCATATAAAGGCATAATGGTGATACTGCCTTATAAGGTAGTTCTGGGCCTAAAAAAGAAAGGAAAAATGTATATTAAAAGAGATGTCACATCAAACACACTTAACAAGTAGAGATTATTATTGTTTTATTGAGGGGCATAACTGGATGATCCCAGGTTTGCAAGGCACTTCAAACCAGGTAGTGGTCCCAGGAAACAGCAGAGCATTCCTTTGTATGGGGCATCTCCTCTTTCCCTTAGGCAACTAGGCGAAGTATAATTGACTCCAGAAGTGTCATTCCATTTTCTATAGGTAACCAGTTTACTGATACGAAATGAGAAAGTGCTATTCTTATCCAAGAATTGTTGGTTGTTTTTTCTTTTTAATAGAACAAGTGTTCTGTTAGTTTCATTAATGAGGCTCCACTAAACTTAAGTCAACAATTATCCATGGAGTGCTATCTTGTCTCAGACCATTCTGTTAATTTGTGAACAAGCCCGATATGGTCCTCACCTTAAGAATCCCCAGTTTCGTGGGGTTTAGATAAAAATTAGCACACAATTTAAAAATTGAAATATGCTACAATAGAGAATATGTAGAATGCTATACAAACAAAATATCGGATTTAGGTAGAGGGTAGGGCAATATAGAAGATATTTAAGAGTTATTTATCTGTGGAAGTAGGAGAGCATTACATTATTCCAGACAGAAGGAACAGCAAAGGTGGGTGGAGGGTGGAGGGAATGGCAAAAAAATAAGGAGCATTTTCTCTGGAGAGTGGAGCTATGAGAAGATAAGGCAGGGTCTTCTGGCTCAGTAGGTTGAACTTCATCCTAAGAACAGAGATAAGCCATCAGAGTGCTTTAAGCAAGGGCAGGCACAATCTTATCTGTGCTCTAGAAACTAGATTACTGTGAATGTAGGATGAAGAATGCATTCAAGGCAGCAAGGCTGAAGGCAGCACAATAGCTAGGAGGCTGAAACAAGCCAAGTGAGAGATGGTGTTTCACTAGAGAAGTGGCAATGGGATCTTGGAATGAAAAGGGCTTCATGGAAAATACTAATTCTACATTGTACATAAATCTTAGCAAATTTTACCAAAAAGTTAAGTTAAATATTTTAATTAGTTGTAAACACACTTTGTAGTTTCATTTTAACTGGTAAAGCATCCTCACACAAATAGGCTCTAGCTAGGGAATCATTTATTTTAAAAAAATCTGTTAGAACTTTTAATCCTGATGAAGTCCCAATAGTTCGTTTTTGCTTTTATTTCCCTGCCTTTGGAGATGTGTCTAGCAAGAAGTTGCTGCAGCTGAGGTCTAAAAGGTTGCTGCCTGTGTTCTCCTCTAGGATTTTGGTGGATTCTTGTCTCACATTTAGGACGTTCATCCATTTTGAGGTGTGTGTGTGTGTGTGTGTGTGTGTGCATATGGTATAAGAAAGTGGTCCAGTTTATTCTTCTGTATGTGGCTGCTCATTTTCCCAACATCATTTATTGAAGAGACTTTCTTTTTTTGCATTGGATCTTCTTTCCTATTTTGTTGGAGATTGGTTGACCATAGAGTTTAGGGTCCATTTCTGGGTTCTCTATTCTGTTCCATTGATCTATGTGTCTGTTTTTGTACTAGCATCATACTGTCTTGATGATTATAGCTTTGTAATATGGCTTGAAGTCTGGAACTGTGATGCCTCCCGCTCTGGTTTTCTTTTTCAACATTACTTTGGCTATTCAAAGGAAATAGTTAACATAACTAAAAGGCAACCTACAGAATGGGAGAAGATTTTTACAAATGACTCATCAGATATAGGGCTAGTATCCAAAATCTATAAAGAACTTATCAAACTCAACACCCAAACAAACAAACAAACAAACAAAATCCAGTCAAGGAATGGGTAGAAGTCACGAACAAACATTTCTCCAAAGAAGACATACAAATGGCCAGCAGACCATGAAAAAATGTTCAACATCACTTAGCTTCAGGGAAATACAAATCAAAACTACAAGAGATAGTACCTTACACCAGTCAGAATGGCTAAAATTAACAATAGATGTTGGTGAGGATGCAGAGAAAGGGGAACCATCTTATACTATTAGTGGGAATGCAAACTGGTATAGCTACTCTGGACAACAGTATGGAAGTTCCTCAAAAAGTGAAAAATAGGGTGCCTGGGTGGCTCAGCAGTTAAGCCTCCACCTTTAACTCAGGGCGTAATCCCAGAATCTGGGATCGAGTCCCACATTAGGCTCCCTGTGAGGACCCTGCTTCTCCCTCTGCCTGTGTCTCTGCCTCTCTCTCTCTCTCTCTGTCTCTCATGAATAAATAAATAAATCTTTTCTTAAGAAAGTTAAAAATAGAACTACTCTATGACCCAGAAATTGCACTACTAGGTATTCATTTGACGGATATAAGCAGTGATTCAAAGGGGCACATGCACCCCACTGTTTATAGCAGCAATGTCCAAAATAGTCAAAATATGGGAAAAGCTCAGATGTCCACATCAACAGATGAATGGATAAAGATGTGAGATATATATTGGAATATTAGTCATCCATCATAAAGAATGAAATCTTGCCATTTGCAACAACATAGATGGAACTAGAGGGTATTATGCTAAGCAAAATAAGTCAATCAGAGAAAGACAAATACCATATGATTTCACTCATATGTGTAATTTAAGAAACAAAACAGATGAACAGAGGACAAGAGAAAGAAAAATAAAATAAGATAAAAACAGAGAGGGAGGGAAACACAAGAGACTCTTAACCAAAGGAAACAAACTGAGGGGTGCTGGAGGGGAGGTTGACAGGCTGATGGGATAACTGGATGATGGGCATTAAGGAGGGCATTTGATGTAATGTGAGCAGTGGGTGTTATATGCAATTGATGAATTACTGAATTCTACTCCTGAAACTAATAATACTGAATATGTTAGCTGAATTGAATTTAAATTAAAGATTTTAAAAATAAATCCATGAGAACTGGCATACACAAAGCACTCTAGACTTACAAAGCTGAAGCTGCCACTGTCACATAGGACAACTGTGCCAAATAGAAAAATAATAGGAACAGAAAATAAATGTTTTTTGTGTTTTATGAAAAAGTTTTCACCAAATCTTGGTCAAATAAATGAACAAACAAATAAATAAGTGATGCTGGCTTGTATTTATAGAGTGGAGATGGCAGGGAAGTTCTGAGAAGAAGAAATAAGAATGAACATCCACGTGGAGGAGATGGTGGATGAAGATTCCAAGGTAGGAAAACACAAATGCTGAGGAGCTCTGAGCAGTGCGGTGCATGTTGCGTGCATGGGCAGGGGCTGGTGTGGTAAAGAATGGCACACACCATACATGTAAGAGTTGGCAGGCAGAAAGTTTGGAGGATGGAGAGTTTAAAATTCTTTTATAAAAGTGGAAACACTTGAGGTTTCTGGGTGTGAAAATAGGCAAACAGAGCCAGACCCACCATCTTAATTTCTTCTTTTCTTTAAATTTTTTATTAATTTTTAAAAACCCTTCACCTGTTTCCCTTTTCACTCTTTATCTCTCTTTTGCCCCCTCATGTCCTGCTGTGCCTGTGTATGTGTGTGCACGTGCACATGTGCATGCATGTGTGTGCATGTGTGTGCACACATGTTGTAGAGGGTTATCAGGCTTATAATACAAATATCTCTTTCAGGGAATTGATCCCTCCATGCAAATCCTCACGATGTTTCCTTACACCTTGCACTTTCTTATCTTTGCTATTTTTTTTTTAAACAAATGCTTCACTTCAAACTCTTCCATTCTTTTTCTCATGCTGTGGGGCTTCCAACTCTCTTTTTGATCTGGTTGCTTTTGTGGTTCACATGACATCCTTGATGAGGCACAGGTTGTCATACACTCTCCAGGGCAGACTCCCCACTGCTCATGCTTCTGACCACAGTCCTCTCCATGGACCAGCACTCCCAGTACAGACCTCAATCTCCGACATCTAGAGGAAAAGCTGCATTTCACAGTAGAAGTGATGTCTATAGTTCTGTCCTAACTAGAAGTGGTAAGAACTAGTAATCAATTCCTTGGGAAACCGTGGCTTTGAAGCAAGAGCCTGGTTTCTTTAAAAAAAAAAAAATCCCATTAGGGGATCACTTTTCTAAGAGGCAAGACAACTATGCCATACATGGTGCTTTTTGATTTCCTCCAAATGTCTCTAAAGCATCTTTAAGCAAGACTGAAATGGAGTTTTCTTTGATGGGGATCTACATAGCAGCAGAAGGAAATTAGACTCTTTGCCAATAGTGCTCACTGGATACTCAAGACCTAGTCTAGAGTAACTCTTTCATATGGATACTACTCAACTGCACTTACCCCAAGTCCCCACATATCAAATATTTCCTTTAAAGAGTGGAAAATCCTTTTGCAATATAGAAATGGAGTACAAGAGGGCCTTAATATCTCTTGACCCCTTTCAAATTAAGACACACAGAACAAAGCTTTCTGAGCTATGTACTACATCCTAGAATAGAGCTTTACAATTGCCATCAGTTCAGCAAATACTTATAATTCACTGTGTGCAAGGCCTGGAGAATCACCAGCAATGAGGTCTCTCCTCTCAAAGACCTTGTAGTCTAGTAGGAGAAACAGGTAAATGAAGCCACATCATAAGGCACTGTGATAAGTGTTCTGATTGCCAAGTAAAACGTTCGTTAATAAGTAGTACAGATGGCGTAGAGGCTTAGGGCACCAGGAGAAAGATGGGATCAGAATTTCAGCTTAAATACTTCTTACCTTTGTGACATTGGGCATATTTCACTCTGATTCCCTCCACTCTGGTGCCCTTTTACTCTGATGGCATGTATTAAAATCCTACTTATCTGTATTGGTTTTCTATAACTTCTATAACAAGTTGCTATAACAAATTACCACAAAAAAGGTTGCTTAAAACAACAGAAATTATTCTGTCATAGTTCTGAAGGCAAGAAGTTTAAAATCAAGGGGTCAGCAGGGCTTTACTTCTTCTGGAGCTGGCCAGGGACCTTCCTCAGCTTCTATGGCTGTCCACATTTTTTTTTTTTTTAGGTCCACATCACTCCAATATCTGCTTCCCTGGTCAGATTGCCTCTTTCTCTTCTGTCTGTCAAATTTTCCTCTGTCTCATTCTTATAAGGATACTTGTAATTGGATTGAACAGGTCCCACCTTGATAATCCAGGGGAAGTTGGGTAAGGTCCTTCTCTCAAAATCTTTCACCTCACATAACGTCTTTTGCCATATAAACTAATGCTTATTCTTGTAACATATAAAGTAATATACAAAGGTTCTAGGGATCTACACATAGACACATCTTTTGTGACCACCAGTCAGCTCACCTCTTAAGACCTAAATAAATACCACTTCCTGCATGAAGCCTTCCATGGTAGCCTCCAGCTCAAAATAGTCTTTACCCAACCTGAGAATCCATAGCAATTCAATTTTATGACTCCTAGCACTTTATTATTCCTTAGCCTTTAAAAGTAATAATTTCTCTGCAAATCAAATTTGCCCTACCAGACTTCTTGATAGTTAGACCATATAAATTTAAACTTCCTTTCAACCTAAAGAGTTTATATTTCCTTTCTTGGGCTCTTTGACTTTAGGGACCATGATGTTTCAACTCTATATGCCTAGGATGGCTATCAAACTCTTCCCCATATTGTAGTAGATGGAAGTAAATCTTTGTTGCATGAATGGATCACTGGATAGATGGATGTATGTATGATTGATGTTTTCAGCTTTTGAAAGTACTGTTGTTTCAGAAGCATTCAGAAGCAAATATATTAACTACAATATTTGAAAGAGTGGTTCTGTGAAGATGTAATAAAAAGAACAGCTTTCTGACATTAGGCTGCATTTTTTGGATTCTGAATAATTTCTCCACCTATCATCCAGAAGAGATTATTCACCAATACAGCATTTTTTCTTCATGTCATTTAAAATGGAAAATGTATGTTCTTCTTCTCAGTGGCTGGAGATTCCCTTACTTCTTGGGCAATACCAATTAATACTCTAGGCATTGGCTTGAAGTTAAGGAAGTCCACTTTGCAGTTGGCAGGACACATAACTAAATCACAGGATATGCCTACTGCCCAGCTAGCTTCTAATTATCTGTGATCATGTTGAAGCCTGGAGGGTGAATTGTAGTTATAAAGTATGTATGGTAATACAGGTGTCCTCGGTTGGACCATCATTTTGTAAAGTGCAAGCAGTGATTGATCTGACAGGCTAAACCACAGGCCATCTGCAGCCTGTCTAAAGGAAATGTCCAGCTCAAAAATCAGACTCAGACTACTCTCCAACTTGACCTTTTGCCTGAGCAACTGGAAGGACCACGGGCTCATGGTACTGTGAACCAGCTGCACATTCACTCACAAGCTCCTTAGGTGAACACTAAAAATGCTGATCTACATCTATTGCTGCTTACCAAGGTCTCAGTACTTGAAAGACTGTCTGATAGCTGCTCATTGTGTTAAACATTTCAAGAGAGAATGTGGACACTGCAGCAAGGGAGAACTCACCAGAATTATAAGGGGGAGTTCCATATAGATCTCTGAGGCTCCAAATCCAGAACTTTCTGTGGGCACACATGGGCATGCACCTGACTGCCAGGAAGCACAGAACCAAACACAGAGCTCAATCCTCTGTCTCTGGCTTCAATTCATAGCTTTGGATCTAATTCCCTATCCCCTCTCACTTTATTGTTTTTCATATCTTTTAAGTGACAAACAATAGTATATGGATGGCTTTTCATGAAACAGTTTTTTTGGAAGTAGAAGACATTTACAAATAGAAATAATAGAAATAATACAAACCTCTTTTCAAAGATTAAAATATAGAAAGGGTATTTTTAAAAGAAGAAAGCCTTCTAGAAAAAAAATGCCTTTGGTTTAAAAGAGGTAGGCAGATCATGGTTCAGCTCTGCCACAAAATCTGGGTCCTTAAAGAAGCCAGTCATTTTTCCCATGACTCGTGTCTTCTTTTGTCATTGAATAAACATATTCAAGCATTTTCTATGTGCCAAGAAATGTGCTAGAAAACATTATTATAGCTAACATTTTCTGAGGCTCTCCCTATGTACTAGAAACGTCTCCTACAAACATCATCTCATTTGATATTACACCTACTCAGTGAGATCAGTGCTATCACCACCCCATCTTACAGATGGGGAAGTTAACATTAAAGAGTTTGTGGGGTGGTAAGCTGTGGAGCTATAATTCAAATCAGGCTTTAGAGCTCCAGAACCCTGAGCTAACACAACAGACCACCTTCAAGGAGCCCAGGACAGACAACTACCATGCTGTCTGGGACAATGTTTAGAAAAAAAAAAATGAGGAAAGGAAACTTGAAAATGTGTTTTGGTAACCTAGAAGAAGAGAGATTAGTGAAAAGATACAACAGAAAGGAAGAGGAAATAAACTTGTGATGATGGTGCTGTTTGAAGAGTCAATTATAAATCCCGCTGTAGGATACTAAATGTCTCCCTCATATGTGTAATGACTGCCCATTTATTACTTAGATCTATGCACAAACTCCTGCAGTACCAGCAGGGAATCTCTGTAAACATTCTTGAATGCACCATAGCCCTGAGTGAGTAACATGGTCCCATAAAGACAACTCTAAAACTGTACTCTGCCCTTCAGAAGAGATGTTTGACAGTTTTCCTGGAACTGTGTTACAGTTCTTTATTCAAGGTTTGCATGAGAATACTTGTACTTTTCATTGGCAACAGACGGACCATCAGTTTAACCATGAAAATGAACCCAGGCATAGCAGCCAACGGTATTGTCGAAATAAGGCAGGTCCCAGGGAAGTATAGGAGGTGATGGGCACTACTATAGCTAAAAGAAGCTGCACACACAGAACACATTCTTCTGCCCACCTGTTATTTGCTGAGAATTAAAGTTATTTTAATACACATGGCAGATGAGTACTTTCTTTACAAACTATTCCTTTTTCCCCCCCAAAGATTTATTTATTGTGAGAGAGAGAGAGTGAGTAGGAGGGAGGGACAGAGAGAGAAGGAGAGGAAGAGGGAGAGAGAATCTCAAGCAGACTCCCTGCCATGCATGGAGCCCAGTTGGGGCTCCATATCATGATACAGAGACCACAATGGGAGCCAAAGACAAGAGCCAATTGCTTAACTGACTGAGCTTCCCAGGTGCTCCTATTCCTCATTTTTTTAAATTGACCTATCACTGACACACAATGTTACTTAGTCTCAGATATAAAACTATACCTCATTTAAGGCACAATTTGAACATCACCTCCACACAATTTGAACATTTGCTGCCTTCTCTGGTTAAAGAGTTAATTAGCCCCACCAGTGCTGTGTAACTTCTATTAGAGCACTTATATCATTTATTATATTTAATTATACATTTACAGTCTGCCTCCCTGAATGGGTTATGAACCTCTGATACATGCATGCTCTAATAAGAAGAATATGGGTGTTAAAGTCAGAAAGAATCATCCAAGGTCAGAACTTGATATTGATAGAGTTAATTTAGTTAACCTTTTGAGGCTTCTTTCGTCCACTTGTCAATTGGGAGATGGTGATATCTATTTGTTAGAGTTCATGCAAGGAGGAATTAGGAGAATATGTGGGAAGTGTTAGCACATTTCTAGTTACTCAACAAAAGATAGCTGTATTTTTATTATTATTGTGTTGCTGATACCAAGTGCCACAGAATATGTGTGCCCCCAAAATGTCCATTATTAACTGAATGAATATCACTTTCCTGTGGCTAATAATTAATTGATATGATAAAACATTAAAAATAAATTGAGGATTTATGAAATCTGTTCTAAGTGGTTTTTCCATGTCTTGGTGGCCCTATTTCAAGGGTAGTGGAGTGAAATAGGAGTTCAGACCTCCCCTCCCTTGGCATCCAATGCATTCATAATACTCTTCTCCTATCCTCAATGAAATGTAAGCATTAAATGAAAGTAAGCACTAGAGAGTGCCTCCAGTTCTACACTGCCCTCAAGTAGCACTGTGGCCTTAAGCAAATTACTCAGTTTCTGAATCTTTAAAGGGGCAATCATAAATCTTGAATTATAAGAATCTCATAAGGTTTAAATTTGAAAATGTGACTAAAGTAACTGCATAAAATATACTACCAAGGTAAACTTTTTCTCCCTATTTCCCACCTTCTCCACCTTTCTGATAAGCTGATGTGATTTAAAAAAAAACAAAAACAAAAACAAAAACAAAAAACGACGAGAATGATTGATTCAGCCAAACCAAGGTCAATGACTAAGGACTAGTTGTTCAAAGTTTTTCTTTTTCTGGTCCCTACCTCTTTGGTTTGCTTCTCCCCACAGCTGAGACCATATAATTCCCACATGCATATTGCTTCAGCTCCAGGAGGATTTAAACACCTCTCTCCTGATGTGGGGCCAAAGGATAGAAGGAAAATAAATCATTCATAAATCCACCCATCCATATACTCATGCCATCATTCAGTAAACACTTAAGGAATAGATATCACAGGCCAGGCTCTGAGCTAAGTATTGGAGACATGAAGATATAAAAACAATACTAGTAATAATAATAATAATAATAAGTAATAATAAGAACACAGGGCCATGCTCTCAAGTTGCTCACCATTTAGTGAAGGAGACAGAAATATAAGCAGACCACTGCAATGCAGCATGACGACTATAATGCAAGAGGCCAGTTTCCACAGGCAGATGCTTGAGCTGTGTCTGTGTCGTACATAAAAACTGCAGCCCATCAGTCCCCATCCCAAGTGTTAGCTCCTGTTTCTGAACTTGGTCTCACTCACGTTCTTGGCACCCCAGTGCTCCAAGGACAAGTGTCTTACTTTGTTCTAGTCAACCTGTAATCCAGGAACTCAAGTTTCTCCCTCATGTCCAATCCCATGATTAGGACCCACATCATGTTATTAGGCTGCCTTGATGTTTCTGCCCCTCCTGGATTCTGACACTGTCACCCTGGAGGCCCTGTCATAAGCCTGCTGAACACATTTGACCTCTGCTGCTTTGTTAGCATTACCTTAAAATGGCCTGCACACTCCTGCAGACTAGGATTTCTCTCAGCACTTTGTCTCCTCCATCCTCACTACCACCTCCAAATACATCCTGACATATTTTCCACGTGATCCTTCCATACTCTAAACTCTGAGAACCACCTACAAGGAAGGTCAGTGGCATACTTTACTAGGGCTGGGAAACAAAGACTCTTTGGGATTCTTTCCCATGACTCTTCTCTCCCTATCAGGTGATAGAAAGCATTCAAGATCAGTAACTTCTGAGTATTTGCTATATACCTGACACTGTAATAGACACTGGGGAGATATTGGTAAGTGAGCCGCATAGATGTGGACCCCCTTTAGTCACATCTATGACCCAAACCCCCGAAACAGCTCTTGCTATGGTATGAACAGCAGTGAACATGGAGGGGGTCGTTGGCTCCAGTGTCCCAAGGGGGGGGGGGAGCTATTTTTGCAGAGGTCCTAGTATCTGAAGGTATAGTTAAATCTTTCTCATCTTTGCTCTCTGTTTCTTTCCCATCTTAACTCTCTGATTCTCACATCCTCTTACGAGAGACATATATTAAATGTAATTATACTTTACAAAACTTTCAAACTTTCAAGAACAGCTGTGTTAAGTGCTAAAAATAAAGTGTCTCCTATATGCCTGGCATCGTGCTATATACAAAGCCCAAAGAAAGGTACATTAGAAGCAATTTCTGCCCTAAGTATCTCACAGTATAGGGGGAAAAATGCAATATAAAAATTACCATAAAATATAAATTATAAAATGCGCTATGTTCGAGTGATTGATTCTGCTTAAGAGTGGCATGTGGAAGAAGATTACATATGCCTAGAATCCAAACTGAAAAATGAGTCCTGCACTTCAGATACCATTGATGTGGAATCATAGACACCTAGTCATCTCATCTACATATCAGATTAGCAACATTCTGGACATATCTCAGTGTCAAAGTATTTCTCAAGAAAAATGTATTTTCAAGATCTTCACATATCTGTTGGAAAAGAGGGAAGTATGCAGCTACATAAAAAGAGCGACCATTTGCTGGTGCTAACATTCTGCTGAGCTTCATGCTAAGACATAGGACTGTAAATAATTCTCACAGCTGGCCTACAGTGTTGACATTAGTATTTTCCCCAGTCTTCTGATGAAGAAACTGAGTTTTGGAGAGAATCCTTCGCTTGCTAGATAAAGTGCCAGGCAGTGACAGAGCTGGGGTTTAAACCCAGGTCTCCCTCCCTCCAGAGTCTCAGCTACTTTCTGCTATGCTTTGCCACCTAGAAAGATTTTCTTCATCCCCTCCCAGCTCTGTCTTTTGTTTATTGTAGTATTTCTTTGGTAGAATTTTTCTGGGTGCTTTACATTTACATCATTGCATATTTACTCCTGCCAAGTGCTCAGCTGGAGACACAGACAAAAGCAAAACCTCCATTCCTAGAGGAAGTCATTTAAACCAATCCCAACACCATGTGATTAGAAAACATGGCCCTACTGGTTATCAGGTACTCCAGAGCTTGTCTTTCATTTGATAACTGAAACCCATCAGGAGCACCTACTTATTCCAGCTACTGGAGGCACACAAACTTAAAGAGATGGCCTCTCACCTCAAGGGGCAGAGAAGGCTTCTTGGAAAAGGAGGCACTTGCATGGAATCCAGAAAGGTGAGGAGAAACTGGGTAAAGTTGGGAGTGTGTTGTGAGGACATTTGAGGCAGAAAGATAGCAATGTGTGAAGGCCCTGAAGAAAAAGTCTCTGCCAAAAACAGGAGAACCATGCCTAGATTAATATTAATTTTCCTAACTCATTATATAAGTGTGGAGCATAGGGTTAAGAAAACTGGCTTTAGCATTAGGCAGATCTGGTTTCAAACTTGGCTCTCTGTACCTTGATCCCTCACCTATAAAATGGGGATAATACCTATTGTGAGTAATGAATGAAACCACAGAGTTTAACAATGGTAAGCATTTTTTGTGTTGTTATTGGCACTTCTATAGCACTGGGTGACAGAAGAGACCATTACCATCCAATTAGGGACTTATACATTGTTTCAAGCTATAAAATACTATTGCAGAATCCCCCTCATAGTCTCCAAGGGAGGATATGGATCAGCACTGTTTATGGTATGAGAGCCATAATTCTCCTGTGATCAGGCCAGACACATCTATGAACAATGCATACAGGAGCAAGCAGTAACTGACATCCAGTTTTGCTGTGTTTTCTAAGAATTATAATGGCCTCAGCTTCCTTCCTTCCTCTCAGTGAGCTTGAGCAGAACAAAAACAGAATTTATTTCATTGTACTGCCAACACTTCATTTCATTTCCCTGGAATAATTCTCTGGGCACATCCTTGGCTGTTTCTTATTTGTCAGTCCTCTCCCAGTGCAGCTTAGGAGATCTTAGAGGAGAGAAGCCAAATCAATATTTGAGCTTTATGTGGGCCCTGGAAAAGCCCTGAATACACAGCTGAGGCCCAAAGCTTCCTTGAACACAGCCCTGTCCCACTGAATAGGCTCCTGACCTGGAAGTGACGCAGGGTGGCAAAGGCTACTCCACTGTGGTTTGCGCAGGGCCCCAGAAGAAACCAGATGCCTGGCACTCAGAGGTTATACAATGGCTGTCTCGTATTGACCACTACTGCCATACCCTCTTGACATCTGCAAGTGCCCTGTCACTCTGAAGTGGGAGTCAGTAGGCCTGAGTTCTAGTCTTAGCTCTGCTGTGTGACCTTAAGAAAATCGTTGACTTCTCTGATCTGTTTTCTTGCCTGAAAATGGGCCAATTGGCCTAGTGAGTCTCATTCTGTGCTATTTAGAAAAATAAGAATGTTCTTTTTCATTATTTTAACAGCAATGTACTCATTCACTAAGTTATCCATTCATTCCATGAACATTAATTGCATACTTACACATACCAGGCCCTCTGCTGGGGATACTACTGAAAACAATGTATTTCATGGACTTTGCCACTCTTGCTGTCTTGTCTGAGAGTATGGACACAACACAATTACATAATTGCAAATGTTATCAGTTAATATAAGGCAAGAAGGAAGTAATAGTAACTCTTTCCTACCCTTCTTAAAGCAGAACAGGCTTGGAGGCTTGCGCAGAGCATTGAGCAGTGTGCACAGGCTCATGAAGATGAAGTGGGTATGTTTAGATAGGCACAACATAAGGAGAGTCACTGAGATCCTAAAGAGACTTGAAACTCTCCACATGAAGGACTATAGAAGTATAATCAGAGAAGACCTGGTAGAGGGGATAGAAATTTTTTAAAAGTCTTCAAATAATAAAAGGATTATTACATGGAAGAAAGATTAAACTTGTTCTATGTGGTCTCACAAAGTAAAATTGTTACTGGTGACTGGAAGCTGGAGGGGAATGGATTTGACTCAAAAATAAGAAATCTCACAAACTAAATACATAACAGAATAGTCTGTTTCAGGAGGTGGTGAGTTCCCTGTCACTGAAAGTGTTGAAGCCAATGCTAGACAGATGACCGTAAAGGCAGAGCACGCTTCACTGTAGTGAGTATCTAGACAAAGAGTCAGTGGTCCATCCACAGTGAGTGAATGAAGGAGTAAAGTAATCAATGTACCAAGGCCCAGAACACATACTGGTGCTTTGCCAGTGGGGCTGAAAAAAATTACCTGTAAAATTCTTCCCATTCTGAGAATCTAGAATTCTATAGATCTATGGTTCTAGTAGAAGTTTGCTGGGTGAAGAGGGATTTGAGGAATATAAAGGAAGTTCCCATCATACCAGATCTTTCACATCTGCTTGAAATTGCAAAGGCTCTCAATTTCTGACTGTGAAATGGGAGCAATAATACTTGTATCATAGGTGTGTTTTTTAAAGACAGAAGAGAAGTCCTTAATATAGTGGGCTTAAATGAATGTATCCATGCAAAGCATTTAGAATAGTGCCCAGTAGATATTCATTTTAGCTTTGGGTAATGAGATTTTGTTCCTTTTACACTCCAGAGACTTCTTTAGGGGAACAGCATGTTAACATGGTCATTATATGAACCCTGAGAGAACTGGTTGGGGAAGGAGAAGGAGTGAAAGCTGGAATTCTCGAACTGATTGAACTTGAGATAGCTGAAAATCCCAGACAAAAGAAGTGTCCCTAAGTCGGAACAGACAGGGAAACTGCAGGAGCTTGGGCAGAGATGAGGAGAAATAGAAAAGAGAAAAATAAATGCAAGTTACCAGGGCAATCTCCTCAGTGTGGACTAAGTGGACTGAGCTAATGGACTGTGCCTCAAAGATGTCTCTCCAATATTTTTCTCCTCTTGAATTGCAGGGCTGCTGTCCTGAGGACAGAGAGAAAAAACAGGTTAAACCAGTGAAGCAGGAGCCAGAGCAAGCAGGCAGGGTCAACACTAAAGGTAGGAACCTAGAATGATTTCCTGAGGGGTTAGAGAGCATATAGCTGCAGACCCATGTTGCTTGGTGAAAAAAGGAGAAAAGAAAAGTGTTAAGCTGATTCAAACTACAGAAAAGTCTTCCACTTGGTGCCACTTGCCTGCTTCCGCCCATCCTCCACATCGGTTAGTAGAATGGATTTGCAGGAAAACAAAGCTGATTATGTCTGCTTAAAAACTCTAATGAGCTCCCCATGACTGTAAGATACATTAGATGCCTTAGCTCGGGCCAGCCCCGGACCACTTCCTGGGCTTCATCTTCTCCCTTTCACCACATATCACAGCATGCTCCCATCATGTGAGACATTCCATCATCAGACCCTTTTTGGTCTTCCTGCCTTTAACATGTTCCATTCTCTCCACCTGGCTTCTGCCCCACACAAACCCATCTTCTTTCTTCTTTCCTTAAGACCTCATTTGGGAAGCCTTTGTCCAACACCTCCAGCACCTGAGCCCAACTTGAAGCCTCACTAGAGTTCGTTTTTCCCAGTGTTCTTCAAATTGTTACAGAGTTTTTAGAGTGAAGCCAGAGTCCCACTCCCCTAATTTGGTAATGATATCTTCAAAGACAAGGGAGTATATCATTATATCCCAAGTGTCTAGTGCGTGCCTGGCACTTAGTAGGTATACTATAGATATTTGTCAAACATTCAAACTGAACTTCTTGGAAGCAAGACTCTTTATAAACAAAATAAGATTGCTTGCATATCTGCTATAATTTGTCATCTCTCTTTTTATTTATCTTTTCTCTCTCTCTACCTTTTTCTGCTCTTTGTACATCTGTACACTTATTTCAGCTTCACCAGACACTTATTCATCTCTTTTGATTTAATTTATCCCTCCAAAGATCTACTGTGCATGGGCATCTCGGCTACAGAGCCTCTCCTTCATAAATATCTGCTAGATGGTTTTACTATTTGGATGCCTTCAACATTTTAACAGAAAATGCTTAAGAAGACTGCTCAATAAGCTGCATCATTTGCTCACACTCAAAAGGGACTGAGATGTGTCCATCAATAACAACTCACACTGCATTAAAATATAGATTAAAACACATAAAAGTAAAATAAACTTCATTTAGACTTAATAAAATTTAATGCATTTTTCAAGAGGGCCAAATATTTTCAAAGGTGGACACTTTCAGAAAAAGCTATCCTGACAAGGAAATGTCCCTCTGGAGGTTTGTTATTGGGATTCAGGATTGGTTAATGGCTTTGTTCTCATCATTTCATGATTTAATGTGCTAAAACTGACAGCTTTATCTCTGGATTTTTCAGATGGGCAGCAGCACTTCCTTAAAGGGAGGAAAAGGCACAGACACATCCTAGCTCGGAAGGAGGACCTGTGTCTTGAGGCACCGTGCCTTAATTGCAAACTTATGTTAATGAGAGAAGCAGGACAGATGGGTGTGGGGTGGAAGAAAGGAGAGCTTATACGCCATTCAGACCAAATTCACTCTCACCTAATTGAAAAGCAGAGCTGTTTCTGGCTTCCCTTAGCACTCAGCCCGGATGATCCAACATGTGGATTCCCTATTAACTGTTTCTGCCTGTGATTTTTGTGAGTTAAGAGAGGAGCTGACTATGTTTTTCACCACATTAATAGCAGGGAAACATATGATGAAGTGCCATGCTCTTTTCTAGGACCAGCTGCACTTCCAGCCAGACTCTGGATGGAGAGGCCCACATGACCTCAGATTACTCAACTGTCTCTCCCCCACTGACAGTGAGTGTCACTGTGACCAGCAGCTCCCTGCTGGCCTGGGGCCCAATCATGGTCATGACCACACTGGTGACTGGGCAGAGAGATAAGTGTAGGCTTCACAAGCCACTGGGTAGATTTTCCAGGAAGAGAGAACTACTTGAATTCCTAGCCTCACTGACGTTTTTCTTAATGTTAAGCTGCACAGGAAGCTTCTTCAAATCATTCCTTAGGCTTTAGAAGAATAGCACTGCAATTCTAAGAAGCATCTCTGCCCTGTTACAGCATCTGTACAGGCGTAACAGTATTAGGTCAGTGAAAAAAGAAAGAGAAAGACACATAGGAGTCTGATGGCACATATTCTCAGTAGTTTTCTCATGCTTCCTCTTATTTCTGGTAGATCATAATGCCTCATGACTCCAGGATGTTGCAGCAAGGTTTTATTTTTTCTTAACAATGTGGACATCTATGTGCACTCAACTTTGTGTATGAATGTATATGCAAATGTATATACATACACTCATATGCCCATGAGTATCTTTACAATGACATCCAAGTCAAGGATCATCCAAAAGTTGTATAATTCCCCCCCCCCTGAATATTTCTATGGATTGGAATTACATTGTGACATCATCTACTTCAGGGACTGCAGCTGGGTTTAACCAGAAGGACCACTCAGATATTTGACACTTGCTCCCCACAGACAACTCTACCACCCTGTCATACTTGTCACTGTAAAACCTGAATAAGGAGGTGGAGTCTGAGCACTCCTCTTCATCTTTCTTGCAATTCTGGTCTCACATAATGTGGAAGATGAGGCTGAAGTTTCTAGAGAAAGGCAAGTATACAAATTTGCTAGGGCTACCATGACAAAATACTATAGACTGGGTAGCATAAACAATAGAAACTTATTTTCTCATAGTTCTGGAGGCTGGAAGTCCAAAATCAAGATATTAATAGGTTTGCTTCCTCCTGACGCCTCTCTCCCCACCTTGTAGAAGGCCACCTTTCCCTGTGTGAAAACACAGCCTTTTCTCTCTGTGTGCAGCCTTGATGCCTCTACTTCTTCTTATAAGGACACTGGTCATATGGGGATATAGGTCCACTCTAAAGGTCTCATTTTAACTTTATCACCTCTTTATTTTTAAGATTTATTATTTATTTATTTATTTATTTATTTATTTATTTATTTATTTATTATTTATGAGAGAGAGCGCATGTGGAGGAAGGGGCAGAGGAGGGAGAGAAAGACAGAATCTCTCAAGCGACTCTGTGCTGAGCACAGAGCCTCATGTGGGTTTCGATTCCACAACCCTGAGATCATGACCTGAGCTGAACCAAGAGTCGGATGCTCAACCGATTGAGCCACCCAAGTGCCTTCTTAATCACCTCTTTAAAGACCTCATCTCCAAATATGGTTACATTCTGGGATACTGAGGGTTGGAAATTATACATATAAAATTTGAGAGGACATACTTCAGTCAAGGTTTCTTCAGTGATATCACTACAAATATCATAATCAAAGTTTTATTCAACTTGAGACTGCTGGCTTCTGCAAACTCCACATTTTGACAATGATATGCTTATATAAATCATTCTATAGATACCTAGTTTAGGGCAATAGTCACCTGTCTCTTGTTCATGGACAAAACAGAAGAGAAGATTTTAAGTTTAATCCACTTTATGTTTTGTAAGGGGAATATGTCAAGTGGTATCTTTTTTAATGAGACCATTTGAAAAGCATTGATTGTGACTAAAATAATAATTTGAAAAGAAATGCAGGCCATCCCTCATATAAAACTGGAGAAGCTCTCAGAGCTATATTTTTCTGACTCATTGAAATTTCTTCATCTGTTATCCTGCCTGCTCCTTTATTCCCAATTCACCTGTGATACTGGAGAAAATAAACTTTTAAAAAATCTTCAGCCATTTTCCCCAATGTAGCTCAGACAATCAAAATTAGAAATATGCAATATTCTTAAATAAGTTATAAAAGACTTCTTGGAATACTTCATCATAGTAAGATATTTTCTTCCTCTGTGTTGTCTCAATCATACTAATATTAAATATATTATTATTATTATTGCAAAACAAAAGCAACACTGTTATATTGTTGAGTTAAAGACACTTTGCTGAGAGCTTTATATTTCTTATTCCAGTTAATTTTCACAACAGCCCTATGAAATATGTATTATCAGTATTCCCATTAAGAAGATGAGAAAACCTAAGCTCTATTCATGGTCAAATTCTTAACTACTTGTTTTCTCCTTGGTCCCAAATCTGTGTCCAACTCCTGATGGTCCAACAAATCAGTCTTCTATCCTACTTGATTAAATAATTCTGTTGCTGAGCCTTAAAAACAGCCTAGCTCACTTTTGCTGAAAATCTGACTCACTAATTCAATCAAGCCCAAAGTTCAAGCTGGTCCACTGGATTGGTGTCTTCTTAACCTTCCCCATCTTCATACGCAGGAATGTCTGAAAGCTTGAGACAAGGGTAATTTTTTGACTCTTATACTAGTTGAGTTCAAGAAGAATTTTGATAAATCAGGATATTTTTCACTATACAGGTTTGGAAAAATCTTGTTATTAACAATATAACAAACAAGAGATGATCAGCTGATTAAATTTAATATATTTCTCCTTTTTCAAAAGCATCCAATTGGACCTACCCAAATTGAGCAGATTCTCAGATTAATGTCCCAATAAAAAATAGAACAAAATCTCTTACAGAAGCAGAATGTCATCAATAAAATAAGGACATTATCTATAATATTAAGAGGCCACCAAGGTCTTTTTCCTCTTAGGCCTTCCCAAAAGGAATTGTAGTCAAGTGTCCAAACCTTCAGCAACTCTGATACTATCTTTCTTTCTTTTCTTTTTTTTTTTAAAATTTTATTTATTTATTCATGAGAGACACAGAGAAAGAGAGAGAGAGAGAGGCAGAGGCACAGGTAGAGGGAGACGCAGGCTCCATGCAGGGAGCCCGACATGGGACTCGATCCCGGGTCTCCAGGATGATGCCCTGGGTCAAAGGCAGACACTCAACAGCTGAGCCAGCCAGGCGTCCCTGATACTGTCTTTCTTTGAAGACACCACTCTGTTGCTCTCCTACGGGGCCAACACAGACCTTACTGAGCATGAAGACCACTCAGAACAACCTAGTTGACATTGAACTTCTATTTATTTGTTTGCTTTTTTTGTGTCTTTATTCATTTTTCCCTTGAATCAGGAATGAAAAGTGAGGCTATCTTAATTACATGAAGGTATTCTGAGGGACTCATCTCTCCATCAAGATTCCATGCTTCTTCACAGTCTGGTCAAAAAAAAAAAAAAAAACTAGCTGAAAACTATGTGGGAATTATTAAGATCATTGAGTAAATATCAAAGCTGGAAGACTGCTAATTGACTTTATTTAGTATGTTCACCTGAATGTTGACTAAAAGTTTGGGAGTAGGAATTGTTAATAAATACGTATTTATTTAAAAAGTGGGAGGAAGGAAACAGCATTTCTAGCAGGTAGGAACATTGCTCAAGGGTTACAGACAGCAGTGTGTAAATTCACACAAACTCATAAAAATGGCCTAACTGTATGTAATAGAACACGAGGTTTAGGCAAGCTCAGGCAACACCAGGTGCGTGGCACATGAGAGAATATTCCATATTGCAAATAAATTCAAGTGCATGCCCCCAGTGGAGAAAGTAAAAATGCAGACCCCATTATTATTAACAGAATTACTTTATGCCTCCCATCAAAATATATTTTTCTGCACTATCCCAGAGCTGATAGTAACAACATGCACGTTTTGTATCATTTCAGAAGATTGTCATCTCCCACAGCTATGAAATGTCCACTCACTCAGAGTTCAATTATTAAAATGTATTTGTCAGTACTCCAGTAGCTATAAATCAATGCCAGGCACCTCAAATGGATATATTTTTGGTTCATGGTATGCTGCATGAGTCTTTCTCTGCACATACAGCGGGGAGAGGTAAAGAATAGAAGGAAGTAGGCTCTACTTCCAACTGATTAGAGATATTCCCACACTAGAACACCAGCACACTTACTATGTCCTAGACATTTTTCTAGGTGCTTATGTTGATTTATTTAGTCCTTGCACCAAAACAACAGGAGTAGAGTTATTATACTATGTTGCAGATAAAGAAACCAGGGCACACAAAGGATTAGTAATTTGCCAACGTCACTTCTAATGGTAGGTGGAGCTGGGACTGGGCCCGGGTGATCTGACTTCAGAGCTTGTGTGTTTAGCACTCCATCCTATAGAAATGGCCATGGTGCACCCACTACTCATCTACTTGGAGCTCCATGCTAAGCAAAACATGACAGAATTATTCTCACATCAGAACACCTGAGCCATGTTCCCAAATCTATTATCAACTCAATGCAGGACCCTGGAAAATGCCTTTTAAACTACTTGACAATTAGTGTTGTCATGAGAACACATAGTAAGTGTGAAACATATTTGCACAGCTTTAAACACTATATAGATACAAGAGGCCCACATTTTGTTTATTAAAAACATAGAGTTAAGGGGAATATTTCATTCTACCTTTGCTCAAACTTCATTTATTTATATAGTGTTGTCTTACTTATGATATACATATGTAATATTTTTCTGTAACTTAGTTTCTAATATTTAAATACCTTCTAAAGATCCATCATGAGGAAAAATGTCATCTAATAATCTGCATTAATTTACATATTAGTAAAATAAAAAGCAGTTATCAACATACTACCTAAAATCATTTCACATTCCACTGGGGTTCAGGGTTGAGGGGCACAGAATAGATCTTCCAGAGATCTATTATGGAAAATACACATATATCGAAATTTTCTTATTTTATTTTTTTATTTTTCTTTTCTTCTACCTTCATTTCTTTCTTTTCTTTTTTTTTATTCTTTCCTTTTTTCCTTTCCTTCACAAATACTTAATGAGTACATATAATGTGCCAAGCAAGGTTCTGGAAAACTAGAGAGAATTCAGAATTAAATATTTCATCAAGTTCCCTTCCTACCATAAAAATAATAAACTAACCAAAGCTAGCATTAAGTATGATGCTGGAGGCTCTAAAGCAAGCATAATGAGGCAAAGAGAGAGCGAAGTAGGCATGGGGAGATCTTCTCCATCCTCTTCAGATCCCCTCTGAACACATTTCCACATACTTCTTTCCGTTTGGGGTCGGCCAGTGGGAAAGGCTCTGACGGGAGATGGCAAAGTAGAGGAAGGGGGTCTTTATTCCCACTCTTTCCCTGCAAGGCCATTGGGTGGGGAAGTGGGCTTTGGTGTTCCCCAGTCAGCTCTCTGCGTGCTATTCACAAGGACCTGACTGTAAGGGGAAGGGGATGCTGTTTCAGACAGGGGGCCACAGAAGACCCCTTGAGATGCTGACATTTCTTCTTTGAAGCAAAGAACGTTGAAGGACAGAAAACAAGATAAATACAGATTTTCACTAAGCCATAATTCAAATCAGGTTTTTTCCTTCCAGGTCCCTTGGATACAAAATTCAGAGAAGAGTCATCAGAGAACCAAGGAGAGTGAGCTCAGGCATGTAGATTAAAAGCAAGAAAAGGGACATAGGAGATGAATAGACAGAGAGAAAAGCAGCTCAAGAAAGAGAGAGTGTGGAAAGGGACAGAACTTCTGCTTAACTGAAGGGCCTACCATGCCATGGCCCAGTCTAAATCCTCCACTCCCAAGTTTATGAAGACCAAAGATTCCCAGTATCTGATGACCTGATTTATCCACACATACAGCTACCATTTGTTACCTGCACATTAAGCCATAATTTTATTTTTAGTTTTCCAAGAAATGCTACTTGAAACTAAAAAAATAGTTTAGGTATTTTTGAGCTAAAAGTATTCTCCTTTTAATTCCCTTTGCTTTAGTTTCTCTTTTTCCTTAATTCTTTATGGCTGGAAGAATATAATTAATTCAACATGGTTGCTTAGGGACATTTTCCAGGTCCTGCTAGGCAAACTGTAGACATTTATTCAAAATTGGGCCTAGGGAATAGAATCTCAAGTAAATAATTTATTGTATTTGATATTAATTCCTCTAGATCATTTTACTTTTGTGAAAAATACATGCTAGTTTTCTTAGACAATGGGAAATATTTGTAGCATCACCTATTTCTGGAATATCTTTATCACCCCACAACTTGTGCTTAGACAAGCACAAATTGGAGTTCATCATCTCAGGGCATTATTCTGAAAATGTGCTCATTTGACAAGGTTTTTTGAGCCTTATGGACTTTATCCAGAGCACAGTAAATTAAACTTTCCAGGATGAGAGAGAAATACATTTTTTATATTACAGTTATCAGGAACCTGCCTTTTGGGAAGCCCTTCACTCTAAAATTGGTGGCCACTCATTTGACCCTTCTTCTGTGGTTAATCTGAAATTTTAAAATGTATGTTTTGCTGAATTTTGATATGGGAACGGTTCTTTATTTTTCTAAATAACCACTTTGAAAGAATGAGCTTGCAATTTAAAAACTAGTACTTATTATTTCAGAGCTTTCTAACATATGACTCAGGCTGAGGGCTTGCCACTCACTTACTTTTGGCCTGCGTGAACATTACCTCCCGAAAATCTACAGAAATGTTTATACATGCTATGTTAACTGTGGGCTCTTCTGAGGATTGACTGGAAATTAAATACTCTATGCCTTTTTTTTTTTTAGTTTGGATTGCTATAAATTAAAGCAAAAATAGAAACTGTATTTTTAGAGTAAATTAGAGTTTACTTTGAAAAATGTACAAGAGCAAAAAAAAATCTTTGCCACATTTCACAATAAATAAAATATTGTTAACAAATGTGCCAGTGTTTCTGTGGGCAGCTTATATTTTATTTGGGAGTTTTCATATAAGTAAGTAATCATAGAAAATGTGGCTTTGCTTAGCTCAGACTTTGGCTCTGTAATGGGCCTTAAAAACTATTTACATAGACTCTTCATTTTACTGACAAGAATATCCAGAGCTTGAAGAAAGGAGTGAATTGGCCAAGAATGGCTTAATCTCTTCTGAATTTATAGAGAGGCACCCCAGAGCCTCTCTCTCTGCCCTCCTCAAAGCTTTGATGAGGACAACTGAAGTGGGTCAGACCAGGGAGAATGACTGGCAGGAACAGCAGAGACCCTCAGGGACCAATGAAGGGGAAGATATTATCCATGGTGACACTCTAAGAAGACAGGACCCAGTAATTAAAGCTGTACATTGTCCCACCTAACCATAACAGGATCCCAGAACTGTAGTCTCCTCTTACAATGAATCTGATTCTCTGCCTGGCACTTCAATATAGAAGCTAGTGAGTGGTTTAGCCTCTCTAAGGCTTTCCGTACAGCTGTGTTGAATGGTCATGGCACAATAGTGTTCACCCACAGGGGCAGAAGGACTGAAGCTTAACATTCCCATCCCTCACTCACTAAGGCATGCTTTGTGGCATAGAAACATGTTGAACCACCACAGAAATACTAAATTATGATCTTTCCAAATGGGGTACCCTAATTCACCTACAGAAGTCATATGAGCTGGTGGAGTCCTAGACAGATTCCATATTTGGAATGTCTTTTGGAAAAATCTACCTTTCAAGTGGGTAACGGCTAAATGACCTTCATTAACAAAAACATTGACTTTTTTTTTTTTACTTGTAGGAGTGAGAAGGAGGGTATCTATCCATCCTTCTTTATGCCAATTCTTCATAAAATTTCTAAAGGAATATTTGGCCAGTTGACAGAATGTACAGGGCCCTCCACTGCCATTATAAATAGTCATTCGTGAATTTATAACCAGGGGCCATTTTTCATATTCCAGTAATGATTATTTCTACGAGATACTGTGGCATTTTCTTAAAGAAGGCACTTTTACAAATCCATGCCCTTGGACATGTTTTAATGCTTCAGTTGTGTTTTGACATTTTCATGTCTTCATTAGTGAATTCCTGCAAATCTCTTTTCCTTGAAACCATTGCCTGCCTCTACCACCTCTCTCAAGAGTCATTTGCTCACTGAAGAATTAGGGCAATTTTTATTACTCCCAACAATAAAATAATGTGATGTCTTTCTTTGTATGAACTATGAGGGCATCCGTTATTCTTATTTATCCCCCCATCACACTGAGAATTTAAGTCAGTTTAATTTAATTCAATCCATTGAATCACAGAATGTTAACCCTGGAGCAGTATTTATAAAGTGGCAACCACATAGGCAGGACATTGTGCACTGTGCCCTCCTCTGTGGCCACCATGTACTTTTCCAATTTTCCCTTCATCTCCCGTCCACTGAAGATACCCAGCAGATATTGCTAGGATATGTGTTGAATAACAGAATGAATGTATAAAATAATTACTTTTCTTTTCATCAATAGCACTTTCAAGAGCCCCAGAGTGAAATTGCTCTATGAGCATATGGCCCAATAAAACACAGCAAGGCAACAAGAAAAATCCAGAAAACTTGCTGGAGCTACATTCAAGCTGATCTTAAGCTTCTAAACCCCACATCTGCCCGTATATTGTTTCTGCAACAGGACTAGAGGCCGCTAGAGTGGCTGTTGTGAGTGCTGCCTACTAATCCTTTTTTTTTTTTTTTTTTTTTTTTCTGCCTACTAATCCTAAGTAGCCCAAACTCTCCCTTCCATCTGCAACTCTCCTCCTTCCCCATAATCAAACATATCTCATGGGTGGTCATTAATACCTGATCTCAATCTTGCTTTCTTCTATTTTCACCTTTACCAAGATCTCCAAAATCTTTATATTCTAGGTTCTTTATTACAATATAGTAGGAAAAAAAAATACATTCATAAACTAAAGCACTGATCTCAACTAGGTGAGAAGGATGATGGAAACAATGAGGTGGGGGTGAAGAAAATAATAAGATCAAATTAATTCCAGATTGCTATCTAGGATCCTTTGCATGAAATGAACATGAGATCCTGTAACACCAGAGCTCTGTTTCACTTCTTTACCATAGACACTAAGGTCGTCTCTGAAGTAATAAGTGCTCTGTTGGCCTGAGGAAGTTAGTACAATTGGCACACCTTACACCAGAACCTGTGCAGGCTTTGTGAGTGATTAATCACCTCAACTAATTTTGTTCTGATTATGATGACTACCTAGAGTTAATTCCCCACATACATATATAAGACTTTCAAGGGCAGCTGTGGAAAGACATTCTTTGGTATTCTCTTCCTCTGGTCATGTAACCAATGGAGTCAGGAGCTTCTCCACATGCCTGAGATAAACTTGCCTGCTGAAGGCATAGCCCTTTTCCAGAGTTTCTATGCTGGATAGAAACAAAGATCACATGGACCTCTGTACTCCTCCACTTTCCGTCTTCTGCAGCAACTTAATAATCTGATTTACTACATTTTCATTTTCATGGATGTGTTAAGATCTCTGAACAGAGCAGGATAATCAATGATTCTCTACCTTAACCTAAGATCTGAACGAATTAAGAAATGAGTGAAAGACAGTGGTCAAAATATCCCTTTTGGCTAGTAATGGCTAAGGGAGAGATTTAACCCAGTATTAGAGTAAAACAGGCTGCTTAATACTATACCTACAAGTCAGGCTCCTTCCTCTCTATACCCTCCTCTGAGTCCCAGACCATGCAGGTAGGATTTGCAGAATGGAAGGGCAATGAAGAACCCCAACTCCCTGTGGGCACTTGTTCCCAAGAGGAGTTGATGAGCTGAGCTTTATTTTTCACATATTTCCTAGTCAGATTAGGCATTGGCCCTCCCCACAGTGCTGAGTGAATAAAGGAGTGGAGAGGAGCCAAAAGTATTTAAGGAAAATCCCTTCTAATGTAAACCAGAGGTTGCGAAGAGGCAAATTGACCAGTGGCCAACCCTACAGACAGAAACTGAATCTGTTTCTAACTTTACATTCTCATCTAGAGTGACTTGTCTATCATTTTTTGGGGTCTATTTGGCCATTCCAAGAGCAGTCTCTGCCATTTCTGAGATAGAGGCAGCCATGGGTAAGGGTTTTATTTCCCCTTCAATAATATTTACTTCTGAACATTCCTGGCTAATTATACCACTTGGTCAACCAAATCAGGTCGGCCAAACCTCCCACAGGAGCCACTGTAGAAACTGCCCAGAGACTACTCACTTCAATAGCCTGAAAGCTGATCTGGAGTCACTGATCAGTCTAGACCCTCTGGCTCAGCACATGGAACCCTATGTAGGCTGGGCAGTTAACTTGTTCAGAGCCTTTTCATTGCCCAAATTGCTACCGTGGCACTAATTCCACTCCTCAGTTGAGATGGCCAATGGATGATTTGGCACACTCACCACCTCTGCTGTCTTCTGAAAAGCTCACTGGGTAGATGTTAGGGTAATAGTGTTAAATTCCTGGGAATAAGGTAGAATGAGGATAAGTTAGACTGACATCCACAGGATCAGTCTGTATCAGTTAAACACACAGTGACACCTATAAATGCATTGCTAGTTATCATAGGTATTTTTGTATTATACTATATTATACATTCCCTTAGGACAGGGATGGATGTCACTTTACTTCACAGTTTCTTCTTAGTGTCTTGAAAGCTTCTTATAAGAGGAAGGACCTAGTGTGTCCTAGAGGGAACATGGGGTTCAGCTCTCTTAATGGTTTTGGGGCACATCCCTCCACCTTCCTGATCTTCAGCTTTTTCATATGCAAAATAAATACATCAAAACTACCTCCATGTTCTTATGGTGAGAATTGAATGAGATTACTTAAATAAATTGTTTAGTAAACTACCTGAATCACAGCAGCAAAAAGTTGATTGTACTAGATAAATTCTTATTATGATAATCGACCACATAATCAAAGAGATAGCCTTCAGGTTCACACTTTGGGTATCTTCTAAAGCAAAAATTTTGAGCAAGGAGCTTAGCCTTCAAAGAATAGGCTTTACTCTAATTAGCTGAGTTATCATTCATTCTTTGTGCTTGTTCTCTAGTCTTGACCCTGTTTTAATGGTACCAGCCTAGAGTAGTACCATCTTACAGTGGAAGCAGAAATAGGAGCCATGTCAGTGTGAGATTTCCAGGGGGAAACAAAAGGAATAGGACTGCATAGCTTAAGAACCTACATGGGACAGCTGCTCACAATTCATTCAGTTAAAAAGCAGCAGACCAGCAATTTGAACCCACATCTGTCTGCTTCCAAAGCATTTACTCTTCCCACTAAACCATTTGCCAGGCTAGTTAGTAGGTGTCATTCAGATAAACAAACATGGCTTCCATGGGTACATTAGCAAACAGAACTCTTAAATTAATGGTAAATCTAAGTATACTGAATAGTAATCTCTTACGTCCGTAATATTTTCTAGGCAGTCATGGAGCCATGGGGGGAAAGGAGGGATATCAGATAAATGGACTGACTATAAATACATTTTACTTCTTTTATTTGTGCCTTCTCAATCTTTATTCAAACATTCTCCTAAACTGACCTCCCTGCCTCCACAACAGTGTCTTTCCAATTCATCCAAATTTTAAATACTATTGTGGTTTGATATATAGTAAATGCTGGGTAAGTACATGCAGGATAAAAATATGAACTTATAGCCAGCATATTCTAAGTTAAAATCTTGCCTTTACGCTTTCCTTACAACATACTGATACCTCTTCATTGCCTTTAGGTTGTTGGAACTCATGATACTCATCTGTAATCACACTATATGTCCAAGTCATACTGAACTTTTTGCATAGCCCCAAACATGTTTTTCCTCAAGATCTTTATACATGCCTATTCCTGGGATAATCTTCTCACATTCTCTTTGTTTCCTACCCATTGATTTTCCTATCCATTTAATATAGAAGGAGGCCTTCTCCAAACTCTTATAAGACGAGGATAGGTAACTACTTTTTGCTTTTTTGTTAACCTATCTAGTGATATTTATCAACCTCTATCCTCTCCATATCTACCTATCTCCATTAGAATACAAGTATTTTGGTTTTTTTATTTTTTTTAATTTTATTTATTCATTCTTGAGAGACACACAGAAAGAGAGAGAGAGAGAGAGAAAGAGAGAGAGGCAGAGACACAGGCAGAGGGAGAAGCAGGCTCCATGCAGGAAGCCTGACGTGGGACTCAATCCCAGGACTCCAGGATCACACCCTGGGCTGAAGGCAGTGCTAAAACACTGAGCCACCCGGGGTTCCCAAAATACAAGTATTTTGAGAGCAGCTATTCTTTCTGGGATAGCACTATGTCTAAGCTCAGTAAGGGTTTGTTGAATGAACAAAAAAGTCAGTCACTGAGCAAGGTCACAGACATGAATATGAAAGTGTTTGGAAGAAATTGGCAGGATAGTACATGCGCACTGAGTCCAAAATCCTGAGAGAGTTCAACCTGATAGTTCCCCTACAGTCTTTGCCATTTTACACATGCATCTCCTGGGGAGTTTTTAGGCCATCTTTATCAACAAGAATCAAATCAACAAGTAAGGAAATTAAATGTATTTGTTGAATTAAATTTGAATTGAACAAGCAGGAACTTTTTAAAGACATAATCTTTATATTCAAACGTTATAGATCATTTTATATCTAAACAATAAACTGGTAGAAGTTATCTAAGAAGACATTCATCCAAAAAATATTGAGTGCCTGCTCTGTGTTAGCAGAGTGCTAGAAAATGAGGTTATCAAGGTGAATAATACTCACTCTACATCTGTAGGTTTCATTTTTCTCACCTTAAAATAAGGATTTTAGAAAGTACCAATCTCATTGAATTACTGTGAGGCTGAAATGAGTTTATTCATACAGTTGTTTAGAATAATGGCTGTCTCAGAGTAAGCATTCAATAAATGTCAGCTATGGTGAGGTGGTGATGAAGATGAGACAAGTATGATGACGACGATGGTGCTACCACATGCAGCTTACAATCTCATAGGAATGACACACTTAACTGAATTACTGTTCTATACTGTGAAAGGACCATAGAAGAGGAATTAAAAAGGGTAACAGTATAACAAAGAGAGTAATCAGTTCTGCCTGGTGCTGGAAAAAAAGATAAAACTGATCAAAAAATCTTCATTGAAGAAGAGACAAATCTGACCCTTAAGGAATTAATAGGGAGCAACCTAAGTGTCCATCAACAGATACACGGATAGAGAAAATATGGGTACATGTACATATATGCACACTGGAATACTACTCAGCCATAAAAAGGAATGAGATTTTACCATTTATAAAAACAGGGATGGATCTAGAGAGTATTATGCTAAATGAAAGGAGTCAGAAACAGAAAGACACATACCATATGATTTCACTTACACATGGAATCTAAAAAACAAAACAAATGAATAAACAAAACAAAATGGAAACAGACTCATAAATGGTGATTGCCAAAAAAGAAAGGGTAGAGGGATGGATGGAAAAATAGAAGGGGATTAAGAGGTATAAACTTCCAGTTATAAAATAAATAAGTCAGTGATTTAAAGCACAGCATAGGGAATACAGACAATAATATTGTAACTTTGCATGGTAACAAATGGTAACTATACTTATCATGGTGAGCATTTCATAATGTATATAAAGTTGAATCACTGTGTTGTATACCTGAAACTAATATAATACTGTATGTCAATTATACTTCAATTTAAAATAAAAAGATTTAGTAGGAGTTTGCAGGCAGTTGAAAAACTTGTCTTCAGGTTCTCAAGGATTTCAATCCTGTTTTTAATCCCTCTATAATAAGAAGAATCTTTTCCATATATGAAGGTCTTAACAGCTGGGCTGCTCATCAGGAGAAAGACAAATGTAGAGGTACAGGAAATAAGTCTCCTCCCCACTAAGGTTTATTTGTCTATTCCAATTTTTCATAAAATAATTTTTTTATTTGAAATTCTTTTTTTAAAGGATTTTATTTATTTATTAATGAGAGATACAGAGAGAGCAGCAGAGCCACAGGCAGAGGGAGAAGCAGCCTCCATGCAGGGAGCCCAACGTGGAACTCGATCCCAGGTCTCCAGGATCAGGCCCTGGGCTGAAGGCGGCGCTAAACCGCTGAGCCACCCAGGCTGCCCTTCATAAAATGATTTTAAAGTATTTCAATAAAATATGTTAATTAGGTTGAAGTCTGGATATATTTTTAAATTTAATTCTTTAATGGCTCACCTATCAAAAAGAGATTATCTACCGAATTATTTTCATGGCACCTATCACAGCTATCTTCTTGCTTTGACAAATGCATTCTAGTTTTAGGCAAAACATATGTGCCAAGAAAATTACAGTGTCTGTCAAGCGTGGAGGAATCTGGAGTACACACTTTGCTATGGAATCATTCAACATAGAGTTTAAGAATAGGGACACTGTCCTAAGATGAAATTGTAGGTCCTTGTGAAGATTTTTCAACCCCTTTAACTTTGTATTTACTGATATAAAAAAAAAAATCAAATAGATACCAAGCCAAAGGGGTCCCCTCACTGCATGTTATTCAACTGTTTTAATTCTAATGTGAAGATTTCTGTAACAGTATTCATATCCCAGGAATGAGCCTTTCTCCTGCTACAGCAATAATACTTCATCTTTAACAAGTATGGAAAGTATGATGGTCCAAACAGGTCCCCCTTTCCAGGAGGACAACTGCCTCAGAGCCAAGCTTGTAAAGCTATATAGGCCTTAATTAGCCTCTAGTATTTTCACCCTTTCATTTGAATGTCCTCACTATCTAAAGTTTGTTCTATTGCTTTCTTTCTTTTTTATTTTTATGTTGTAAAGTCATTATAAATCCACAGCAAATAAACTAGCCAGAGATTAATACCACTGGCAACAATATAACAACAGTAGATATAAAAAATACAGCTGGAATCCACCATAAACGGGTGAAACTGAGCTCCAAAGAGTGCTTCACTGTTCAGTTCATAAAAGGCTAAATGCTGTCAGCCCAGCCACAGGAGGACAATGAAACTCGCTTTCCCGGACAGGCACAGCAACTCATTGATCAACTCTGTCACTTCAGACAGAGTTAGCAAAGGGAAATAGATCTCTCTCCTTCCACTCTGGCAGTAGGAAGCCAGGGAAGGCATGGAAAGAGAGAAGATGTGTAAATGTTAAGGCAAGCAGCCAGGCTTGTGGAGAACCATCAGGAAATCTCAGATGAACCTGCTTTGGGATACTCAGTATAATCCATCACTCACTACATGGAACCCTGCTGCACCCTCAAAGCCTGTTTCATAGGTGGCTAAGTGATACAGTTTAGAGACCAGGAAAGTGAGGACCAGACTTTTAAGTTGGTAGTCAAATATAAAAATATATACTTATAGGAAAATTAGAAAATGTACTGCAATAGGATTGTTCCAGAAAGTCTAGATACCATGGTTGGCAAATCCATGAGATACTAAATTTTCCAAACAGATTAAAGTATGTAAAAAAATTGCTGATGGCAGATGTCTATTTATTTCATTCATGGATTTATTATATGTAACTATATAACTAACTACACACACACACACATACACACAATGTGCTTAGCCTTTTCCTAGGTACTAAGATTTAAGCTTCACACAAAGCAGAATGAAAGTGTGGCAAAACAGAGATAACTAACATGTTTTGAGATTAGCTCAGGCAGGAAGCTTGAGGGACTCTTGGAAGACAGAGCATTTAAGTTGGATAAGTTGGATCTTAAAGCCTAAGTAAGATTTCAATAGGCTAAGTGGAAGGCAACAGGATGTTTCAGAAGAAACAGCACAAGGGATGCCACAAGGCTGTGAATATGCATTCAGATAGGAGCAGACCAATAAAGTTGGAGCGTGGGTAGGTAGAAGGGGGCAGTGGAAGGTAAAAACAGAAAAGTGAGAACACGCACCACACTAGAACTTTGAAATTTGCCCTCTAGGCAGTGGAAGCAGTTGAAAGTTTGTGCAAGAGGACATGATATGTTTTAGGATAGGTATACATCAGTAGAAAGGATCAATTACAGGAGCGAGACTGAGAGCAGTAAGATCACTTAGGAGGTTACTGTGATATCACTGAAAGAGGGATTAAGAGACAAAATAGATTGAACTAGTTATTCATTAGATCTGGAGTTTGATGAATGGATAAAGAAGATGTGGTCAATATATACAATGGAATATTACTCAACCATTAAAACGACAAATACCCACCATTTGCTTCAACGTGGATAGAACTGGAGGATATTATGCTGAGTGAAGTAAGTCAATTGGAGAAGGACAAACATTATATGGTCTCAGTCATTCGGAGAATATAAAAAATTGTGAAAGGGATTAAAGGGGAAGGAGAGAAAATGAGTGGGATATAACAGAGAGGGTGAAAAACCATGAGAGACTCCTAACTCTGGGAAACAAACAAGGGGTAGTGAAAGGGGAGGTGGGCGGGGGATTAGGTGACTGGGTGATGGGCACAGGGGGGCACTTGATGGGATGAGCCCTGGGTGTTATGCTATATTTTGGCAAATTGAACTCCAATAAAAAAATACACACACACAAAAAATGATCTGGAGTTTGAAAGAGAAGAGAGTTTTAGATCTACGGCTCTCAGACTTTGATATGTTTGTGAATCATTGGTCTTGTTAAAATGCAGATTCTCATTCAGTAGGTCTGGATGGAGACAAAGACTGTATTTCTAACAAACTGCTTGTTCATTAGTCCCATACTTTGAGTAGCAAGGTTTGGGACCACCCCAGGGATACTATCCTTGAGAGGCTGGCTCCATGATGTTTCACTGAATGAGATATGTTTGGATCGTATGATGCTACTGACTTCATTACTGGATACTCAGTGTGAGGCACCCCAGCCAAGAGTTAGAAATTGGATTGTTTAGAAGGTAAAACTAAAGCTTGACTTTAAGAGTTGGAAATCATGGGAGGGGAAGAAAAAGGCCAAACCTGAGTGGACAAGATTGTCCAGGGAAAAAGAATGGTGAAACAAGGATTAAAAACAGTGCATTAGGGGAAATCTAGAACAAAAGGAGCACTTAAATAATTACTCATTGATGGAATGAATGAATGTGTCTATATTTAAAAAGCAAATGGGAAGGAAATAAAGAACCAGAAAAGAGAGAAGAAGCAGTTAAGAGGAGCTAGACAGGGATGTGTAGGTGGCTCAACAGTTGAGCATCTGCCTTTGACTCAGGGTGTGATCCCGGATTCCCAGGATCAGGTCTCACATCGTGCTTCCCACATGAAGCCTGCTTCTCTCTCTGCCTGTGTCTCTGCCTCTCTCTCTGTCTCTCATGAATAAATAAATAAAATCTTTAAAGAGAGAGAGAGAGAGAGATTGAAGCTTGACAGCTGAGTCACAGAAGGCAAAGGAGGGAAGGTGCCTGCTGAACCAGAAAAGCTCAGGAATACCAACTGTCAGAGAGGGCTGGCATGGTCTTACACACAGCTGTACTGGTCGTGCGCCACCCAGACTTCTCCAGGATTGGAGCTCCCATGCTCCCAGATGCTGATAGAATTGGCCATGATGACTCAGCTGAATCTTTCTCCGCAAATTACCTTCCCCAGAAAATAGCAGCCCCACTCGTTCATCCCCCTTTCCTTTAGGTACAATAACTGGCCCCTGGTAGGATAGAAAGGCTGAGACCCTTGCCTCAAAGTGCAACTGCTCCAAAGGGGCACCCAGCTCTCGAGAAGCTCATGGGAATCAGCTGAAGCCCTGCTGAACCTGCAGGACAGTCTGGCTCCTCCTGCCCAGGCCTGCTGCCTTCACTCCCTCACAGGTGGTGTTTCTAAGAGCACTCCCCAGGAAAATTTCATCACATAGTCTGTTTCCCAGAAACCTGACCTGAGGCAGATGTGGAGTTTATTCCTAGAGATTAAATTGCAGAAATCATTCATATTTGGAACTGCATCTCCCTTGGCCTTTTCCTGAACTGCGATCTCACTCCTTCACCTCAATCGCCCTTTGTGTTTCTGCTTTTGAAACTGTCCCAGTTAGGTGCTGCCACACCATATGTGCAGAACAGCCTGGCAAACTTGGAGGGGGGGCATTTACTACAATAAGGTCACATTCCCAGCTGTTGTGTCATGTCTTCCACATCTTCTTTCATCCTCCTCCGCCTCCTTATTTTACAGAGAACTGTTTACGTACAAACTCCCTCCTTCCTTGTTTCTATTATCCACCTGCTGTTGCAGAAAACTGCCTTTATCTTATGTACACTTTAAAATGGAAGGACATGCAGCCCACTAATTAAATTTGCAGATCAAGCTAAAATGAAAGGCATAGAAAAACCACTAAGGACCAGCAAGTAACATAAAGGAGCTGCACAGCTTAGAAATATGGGCAGGAAATTACCAAATGAGCCTCAGCATGGAGACCTGAAAGCTAATCCAGCTGGAGGAAAAGAACCTGAAACACGGCTATTTAAATTTCCAGGGAGAAACCTGGAAAGCACAAGACCAGCAAGAAAGAGGAGGAAAAAAAAAAAAAAGAAGAAGAGGAAGGTGATATTTAGACACTTCAACATAAGCTTATGGTACAGTGAGCAGAATAAAAAACAGAGTGCATTTCTTGGCTGTATTTTAAGTCACATTACCACACATGGCTGCAAGGTGATCCCTACACGGAGCTGCCATGTGGGAGCACAAGTGTGGCTTTCAAGGGCTTGGGTAATTGACTGAAGTAGACAAACAGGGGGCACTGGAAAACAGGAACCGAAACAATCGAGGGATGGGAGTGACTGAACTGCAAGAAAAGGAGATGTGTTTGACATAGGTAATTCATCTGGTGCCAAGGGAGACTAAGGATGAAGATGAGCATGGGAACAACATGGGCCCTAATGAGGAGAAGCCTCTGCTGGAGTGTTGCATGTCAAAATGGGACTAAGGCTGGGAGAAGAAAAGGCAGTTTTGAAAAGCTGACAAGTACTTTCAAATGGATGGCAACCATGGCATAGTCATCCAAAGGGAGCTGTAAGAGAAGCCCCTTCGATGATGCACCCTAGACTGTGAAAACAGCCTTTGGGGGCCAAGTCTGAATGAATCTAAGACCAGCTTCTGACATTCTGACAAGGTTCCATCATCATCAGTCCAGGCACAGAGTCCGTCAGATAACATCCGGTCTATTTTCATATTTTTAATAGATTCAAGAAAAATGGTTTAACAGCAGAACATGTGTCTAGAAGTACAGTTGATGTTTCATTAGCCCAGAAGCTTATATAGGGCTGGCACCTTCTCTCACTCATCTCTGTATCCCAAGTGTTTAGTGCAATAGATAGGCTTATTCAATGTGTTCTGAATTAATTAATGATGGAAAACTGGGTTCAAAAAATATATATTCTTGCAGGGAATTTCCAGCCCACATTTCTGGCAGTCTACAGGCTCAGCACTTCTGGGCTCTTTGGGAATTTTCCCCAAAGCGGCTGTATTCCAGAAAGAGATTTGTGCTTCTTTTGCTGTCCTGGGCTCATAGTATCCTTTTTCAGGGATAGAAAACCCCTCAGCATGAGGTTGGGCAGGCTCCCACATTTAAAAATTAGATAGCTTCTTCCTTTCTAAAGTCCAAGTGAGAAACGGAAGAAGTTGGTGGGAAGTGTTCATTAATTTATTGAACAAATGTTAGGATGCTGTACAGTTAAGCAGTTTAAGAGCACGGGACTAAGAGCCAGATGGCGAGATTTCAAATTCTGTCTCCACTACTTCCTAATTGGTTATGTCCTTTGGCAAGTTATCCAACCTCACTGTGTTTCAGTTTCTTCATTTGTAAAATAAGAATAATAATAGCTCTTGATGAATGAGGTCGTTGTGAGGATTAAATGAAATAATCCATGTAAAGAATTTAGAATTCTGATCAGTAAATCTTTCGTGTGTGTGTGTGTGTGTGTGTGTGTGTGTGTATTGAGCACTTACCATGGGCTAAGGCACTCCTATACACTCCCACACACTGAGGAGACAAGGTATTAGTCAGACTCTAAGCAAGGAAGTAAGTAAAGACTATAATTTCAAATGGAGATGAGTTCCATGAAAAAAATAAAATGACATAAGGTTCTGGAGACTGACTCAGGTGCCATATTTGAATAGCCAGAGAAATACTCTGAAAAAGTCGGACTTGAGATCTGAATGACCAGAAGGAGCCAACCATGGTCTGGGGAAGAGGAACACCATGTGGAGATTCTGACTTAAGGGGGAAATAGGCTTGTCATATTCAAGGAAGACAGAGCCACAAGGCCTTATGACAAGAGAGAGTATAGGTAGATGAACTCTAGGAGGTAAGCAAGGGCCAGACTATAGGCAGAGTCTCATCACCCAAGATAATGACTTTGGATTTTCGTTTTAATGCAATGGAAAGCCACTGGAGACATTTGAACAGAGAGTAACATGATCTGATTCAAATGTTTAAAGGATCACTCTGGCTTCTGTCTACAGAGTAGACTATATGGCCCAGGGGAAGAAGCAGAGAAACGAGGTGGAAGTGACTGGCTATTGCAGAATCCAGATTAAATACCATTTGAGATAGGGTATAGCAGTAGAGATAGAAGAATATGATAGGTTTAAATACATTTTAGAATAGAACTAATTGGACATTCTCTCAGATAAAATGTGGTAGGAAGTTGAAAATAAAGAAACTATTAATATCTTCAGTGTCCAGAACTTGGTTAAACCCAGAATATTTAATTTTTTAAAAACATTCAAAACAATGATTATATATAGTGCCTAACTTTAAGTAGCTTTGAAACTATATTTCTCAGGATCCTGGAAGGAAACAGCATCCCACTCAGACTTTAATAAAGAAATAATCTACAGAGGCATGAGCAAAATGAAAAGAACCAGCAAGGTGGGAAGAGAACATGGAAACTATCAAAAGTGAAAAGACACCACCACTTCTACATCTGAAAAGGTAAAGGGAGGAAATAATATTAACAAGGTCCAGTGAAACCTGGAGCCATGGAACTGAGCCACCTGGCAGGAGATATAGTCCTGGAGGGACATGCCACTGCCACAAGCTGTGGCCCAGAGCACAAAGGATGTGAAAGTAGGGGGTAAATGCTTTGACCTCTCTCCTCTCACACTTTAATCTCCAGTTACTGCCTCCCATACCCAAACCCAACTGGAATGCAGACAGCAAAGAGCCTGCATGATAATATGTATTGTCAGCCTCCCCAAAGTACAGGACAGGATAAAGGAAAGCATAGGATAGATATGGGCTCAATGAGAGCACAGAGCAAAAGTTAAATTAAAGCATACAAACATACAAAATTGTTAAAGAAGAAAGAAAATACAATCTGGAACCAAGTATAACCTACCTTCAGGGTTTTTGCACAGGCTCAGCCTAGACCCAGCCAGTGTCCAATTCAAATTCTTCCATGCAAAGGACTCAAGGATACAACAAGATTTCCCTTCTTCTCAAGGTAGCCACTACCTGTTCCCCTTCAAGGGTGTGGTGGAGTGGGGCAGAACCATGGCTACAGAGGGTCTTTTAATATCCTTGTTATCTCTGAGGCAAAATACAGAGTTATTATTGCCAGTGGCTATGGGGAAATATATAGGGGATAATACAAAATAACTAGGACAAGGAAGTTATAAAACTCACAGTTCTGAGGCACCTAGGTGGTTCAGTAGGTTAAGTGTCTGCCTTTGGCTCAGGTCATGATCCTGGGGTCCCAGGATAAGGCCCCGTGTTGGGCTCCCTGCTCAGCAGGGATCCTGCTTCTTCCTCTTTCTCTACCCCTCTCCCCTCCTCATGGGCACCCTCTCTCCTTCTCTCTCATAAATACATACATACATACATACATACATACATACATACATACTCTTAAAAACAAAAACAAAAACCTCACAATTTTAACTGCTATGGCCATGAATCTATGGTGTGTGAATCCCTGTGAGACTATAAATGAAAGACTCAGGGGCATCTGTCTTTTGCTTTTGTGGTCTCTATCTCTCTGAAGCAACATAAAATCAGCTCAGTAGCCCCTCTCTCCTAGCCTAAATAATACATAACTCCATGTTTTAATAGAACACTTTGACCAAAAAATACCCATCTCATCTCTCCAAAGAGCTGGAAATACCACTATGTCAGGATTCCATACAACTGCTGGTGGAAAAAAGTTTTCAGGACTCTCTGGGCTCTTATTCCTCTCATCTGTATCACCATCCTTTTCCAAATCTACATTTCACCCAACTGCCTAACACTAAGCAGCTGTGCGTGTTCAGGTCATAGTCTCTGAGGAGCTCCTTGTTTTCCCATGGAATGTGACTTGCCTCATCATCTTACAGCCTGCCTCCACTTTGTCTTCTTATCATATCAGAGGCTAGGGATGCCTGTATGCACAATAAATCAATGGCATTTTAAACTTTCCCTGTGGCCTCAATTACTATGCATCTTGGTGCAGCTTGCTGTGCTGATCATCTTTATGATTTAACCTAAATTTTTAATGCTCCATTTCAGTGCAAAGAAATAGGATTTTTTATGAAAATGTAACTTTTAGTTTAGCCCACCAGACAATTGCTGAATAGGTCATGAAATCCTGTTAGAATTTGCCATCTAGACTATAAACTCAATGAAGACATAGATCATGTCTGCCTTAAACATTACTATATTCCCTAGAGCTTATCAACATACCTAGAATACAGTTAGTGCTTAATAAATACTGATGAATACTGAATAGCAAATTAGTTTGCAAATGACATTTTCTAGCATCATTCTTGCCTCTGCCACCTTAAGTTGGTACACACATGCCTGCACACACATGTACACTCATTCTTTCTTCTTACTCATACACATAAAATGCCTTCAGTGCTACTTAAAGCCATGTTTAGCTAAAGGTATCCAGAGACTTATCAATGGAAGAAAGCAGAGAATATTCCTTTAAAAAGAATGAGACAACAAAACTTTCCCTTGGCAATGGTCCCAGGAATGGTACAACCCCCATCACTCTCAAGCTCTGTCTCTGCCAGTTCAGAGAATCTGTGCTGAGAGCCTTTGCCTATTTGCTTCCTCTCCACAATCAGTGGGAGGTATTAAGTTCAATCTCTTCATTCACTACTACCTTTGCTTCATCAAGTTTTTAATAGAGTAGGGCTTTTCCTCTCAAGGAATTCCACAACTTTTATTGGACATTCCAGAGCAAGCATCTGTATATCCTTGTTCCAATCTTCCTCTCCCCAAAAGCCTTTCCTGTATCTCCTCCCTCACCCTACACGAAGGCCCATTTTGTATTTCTCCCACCTATCCCCACCCCTAGCCCCATCCTTACTCTGCATGTGGTATATTTGGTCCTTATGTAGTGATTATCTTTGCCTTGCTTAACTGCATATCTATTTCATAACTAGACTATAAACTCCTTGAGGAAATGCCCTGTCTTTTCATCTTTATATTCCCCCACACATATGCCGCCTCCAATCAGAAATATGGTCTTCTCTTTGGTCCCAGAGCTGCTGTTTCTTTCCAGCTTTGATCTGTCAAAAGAAATATTATTTGGAAGAGGGATCTAAAAATAGAAAAAACAAAACAGTCAGGTCGAACCCATGAAAGTAAAATGCTCCCTGAGAAGTGCACTTGCAGAGCTCTAGGTTAAATGCTATTTGAATCCTGGAGATGGATTTCCTCTGGGAGTTCCTGCTTACCTTCCTCAGGCATTAACCCATGTTGGCCCAACACCAGAAGCAGTGTGGTCCCTGTCTCCAAGCAGCATAGCACAGCAGGCTAGGGGCTGGACAGAGACAGCAATGATATATCAACAGCATCCTCATATTGTAGCCTGTGATTACACCATTGCACATACTGGGTGGTGAAGAAAGAGTCTAATAATACTTAGAAGAAAGAAAAAAAATGGAAAAGAGAGATCTTGCATTTATATATATGGCTTAATATTGAAGAGTATTTCCATTGTTATAGCAGACACTCACAACAGCTTTGTGAAGCAGGCTGGTTAGTTATTATCTCCCATTTTATAGATGAGGACACTGAGGATTAATATTTTAATTACTTGCCTAAGGCTACGTAGCTATAAATGGTAGAGTCAAGTTTCAAAACTAAGCCTCTTGACTCCTAGACTTGAAACTACCACACAAGTTTCAAATCTTTTGGGAAGATTTGAGAGAGGAAATGAGATTTCTCTAAAAAATTCTACTTCACTTCCTAAGTAATGTAAGTAGGCAAGGAGAGTGGATATCATAGAAATGGCCCTCCAGGGGACAGAAGACTAAGAAACTCCTTATTATGAATTCCAAGGTCGGGCCTCTGAGATCCACATTGGAGTTCGCGGTGCCACTTAAAACCAGAAGCATTTCCACCTTATTGCTTCAAATTTTACCAGAACTGGGACTATTCCATGAACAAAAGCTGCTCTAGAAGAATAGAAGGTTTCTCACAGCATAAACCAAAATGCAGATGCCTACATAAGAGAAGCTCTATTCTAGCCCAGACCTCAGCAGTAAAGGCCAACCAACCACTCTTTTATCCTTTATGGTCTAGTGCCATAGCTCATCTGCTTCTACAAAGCAATGGATAATTTATGCAATTTCCTTATGTAAGATCTTAAAGAATGTCCAATGTAAACCTGCACATTTCCAGGTTCTGCTACTTAGAAATGCAAATTATTTACATGCTTGCCTTTGATATGTTGTTATTATATCTCATTACCAACAATTGGGATTTCCTGTAAGAGAAAATTGTACATCTTTCCTATGAAGATACATTTTAATAAAGCATAAAAATTTTCAACACTCAATTATTCATAGTTGTATAGGGAATACTTAAGATTCTATTTACCAGAAAAAAAAAATCTATGCAGAGATGTATGCTTGTATTTTGTTGCCCAGGGGAATAGCATGTGCAGAATTCAGATTTGCATAGCCAGAGATGTTGCTAGATCTGAGACTTTTTCCCTCCTCTTCCAACCGTCTAAAACTTCTGGCTTTTAAAAATAGTTGTTATGTGTATGGATCTGAGATGAGGATGACAAAATCCTTCATGGTGTCAGAAGAATGCCATTTGCTAATCTGAAGTAATGGAGGCTACTTGGACAGAATTCACATTCATTTAAGCTGTACAAAAGGAAAGGAAGAAGAGACTTTGAATTCAAAACATTAAAGAGAAATTGGTAGAGGTTTGGAAGCTTGACTAGAACACCTTAAATTAATATTTAAACTGAATTCTGAATACTAGCAGGGCCATGAGAGAATCTACCAGAATTCAAAAGTCTGAGAATATAGAGCAACCTAGGATTTGAGCTGGACCACCTGGCAATTCTTCTGCCTTCATTCATTGAATGACAAGCATTAGGTGGATTCTATGGAAAAGAAATAGAATAAACGAATACTTGGGCTCAGAACCAGCATGCCAAAAGGTAAACTGTTATTATATTTGGCTGAAAAGTTCAGTACCTAGAACAAGGGGTGAGAGTCAAGGCTAGAAAGACAGGTGGGGAATGTCTCAGGAATCCCCAAGCCACTTTCAGTTTCAGTAGTTTGCTTAGAAGAACTCAAAAAAGTTGGTGTAACTCATGATTTCTGTTTATTACAACAAAAGGATACAGACTAAAATCAGCAAATCTTAGCAAGTACATGGGGCAGAGTCCAGGAGAGACAAGGTGCAAGCTTCCCATTGTCCTCTCCCAATGGAGTCCTAGGGACAGCACTTAATTCTGCCAGTAGCAATGTGTGACAACATGTATGGAGTATGACCAACCAGGGAAGCTCACTCATGCTCTGATATCCATGTTTTTTTTTATATACATATAAAGATTTGATTTATTTATTCATGAGAGACAGAGACAGAGAGAGAGGCTGAGACACAGGCAAAGGGAGAAGCAGGCTCCATGCAGGGAGCCCGACTTGGGACTCGATCCTGGGACTCCAGGATCACACCCTGAGCTGAAGGTAGGCACCAAACCGCTGAGCCACCCAGGGATCTCTGATACCCATGGTTTTTATTGAGGGTCAGTCACATGGGCCTAGGGCACCTTTCTGATGACCTGAATACCCAGTTTTCAGCCTCTCCAGAGATAGAGAGCATGGTCCAAAGCACCCACCATAAATCACACTGTTAGCACACACTATCTGTGCAAGATCCCCAGATACATAAAAACACTCTTGTCAGGCAGGATAATCTAAGGACTTAGGGGTTATCTTCAAGACACTGTCAAGTGCCAGTCCTTTCTTTAGTATGTACAGATTTGAGAAACTCAGAGCTCCTTAGTTGATTCTTTACTGCACAGGGACTAAAACATGGAGGGCTTCACGGGAATCCTTGAATGCCAGAGGGGGAATAGACAGCTTAATCTAATAACAGAATTTATAATGGTTAAAGGAGAAAAGGTAAAAAAAACTAGAGGACCAATTTTAAATGTTTGTACTTATCCAAGTAAGATATTCTGAAAAAGTATAAGTTCCAAGGAGCATTTTAAAACAGGAATTACATGATGACATTTATATAATGTTTAATCGGGCAGCAATGTGCAAGACTGCACTAAATTATCAAGAATAGGAAAGCTTCAATCCCAACATATTAAAACTTCAGTCAAGAAAGCTCAGTAAACTCTCACCACAGCCCATTGCTTGTACATAGAGATGATCCCAGCATTTGGTAAGAGGCTATAATAATTGGTCTCTTGAAATGATTTCTAACTCCATGTGTTTAAAATGATATTCTACTAAAAATAAATGCTGCAGTAATATAATAATTTTTAAAATAACTATTTTTCCTGATTTCTATTTCTTTTTTTCCATTTGGCCTGTTTCACCATTCCAGCTGTCAAGCTGTTTTCAAGGACTTAGGAAATGACTGTGACAGTCCCAAGAACAGAGAAGTGGAGAAAGAGAGAGAGGAGGGAGCCTCTTCTTTGATTTTTATGCATTAAAAGCTTAGGCACTTGAAAAGGCACATATAAAAATATATATACATTTATAAATAATATATAAATAATTTTATATATGCATATATAAATAGTATGTAAACATATTAAATATTTTTATATATATAAACAAATCAGCTTGACCTAGCCTTTAGTCTCAAGAATGCCCTACTGAAAGGAAAAAATGTCAGAAATGAAAAGGCAGTCAAGGTTTTGTGTGTCCCAGGGGGAGGAGCTCAAGACGAGCTCCGGGAGGTGGCATGTGCTGTAAAGAACTGAATAGATGGAAAGTAGGATAACTCCATGATGCCTAGAAAAGTTCTTATAGATAGAACCTCAGAGACTTGCCTAGACCTCAAACACAGTCTAGAAGAATGACATGCATACCTCTAAGAGTATGACTTGCATAACTCTAAGAGTTGGAATGTGGCAACGCTAGTGGCCAGACTGAAAGTTGCCAGGTAGATGTAAACAGATGTCTCTAGAGACTCTTCTTTGTACCTCAGACCAAGCCCTGGATGGAACAATAGGGATCTCAGAGGAGGCCTGCATAACTACATGACAAAGAGGACCCAGTGGGCCTTGTGTCATAATGCTTTGCTATGAAATCAACTCTCTGGGATGTAACAAAATTCAGGGAAAATGTTAGAGTTTGACTCCCAGATTGAAATGAATTTTCTGACACTCTCCAACAGAGTGGCACATTAAAGAAACTGTCTGGTTACAGGAACAAGTTAAGCTATACCTCTCACACATGTTAAGCTATACCCCCACATATGTGGGGCCAGACCCTATACTGGCTCTATGACTTCCTTACAACTTGTAAGGAAGTAAAGTGAGTTCCCCCATCACCCTGTGCCTACTGGCCTCCAGCGCATCATACATAAAAATTGTTCAGGTATCTGTCTCACTGAGATGAACTTTCTGAGGGAAGGAATTGGGTCTTACATACTTATCTTCAATGATTAGAATACCTGGATGCCTTAGTAAATTTGATAAATGAATAAATGTTATTTTAGAAAAATAACAAGTATGGGAAACTGAAGTGGGTGAAAGCAAACCACAGTGCTGCCCATTAAACAAAGTTATCCAATCAGGTTTCTGCCAAATTACCAGTCAGAATTTTTTAATACAGTTTGACAGGGTTCTTCAGAAAATATATTTATCAATGGGTTGTTCTAGATTTGAGTGGACACAGTCTGACAGCCAGTGATAAAGTAAGCCAGACAAAGGAGGAATTTTTATTTTATGATGTGGGAAATACACGCTAGGATGAAAAGGCCCTATTTCCACTAGAGTTTATGGAAAACAATCTCTAGGCTGCCAATATCTCACTTCTGAGGTGAGATATTTCCAGGTTTCTCCCCTATGTATGTTTCTCGTAGGTTCTAGTATGAAAGACTTCAAATGTGCGCGCACATGTACACACACACATACATTTCATCACAGCCAGGTTTCAGATAGGAGTCATGTAGAATTCATAACAATCAAAGAAGAAACATAGCAGAGGCCAAAAAAAGAAAACAAATTACCCAAGTTTATAAAAACCAAGCTGCGTCCAACCTACTGCTGAGGAGCAACACTCTCTGGAAAAGCAAATGAGGCAATGTCCTTTACCATTTTGCAGACTGCTGAAAGGCAAATGTATCCTTCCAAAGTTAAATATCATTCCTTTTTTTTTCTTTGAGTTTAAATTTAACGTTAATTTCTGATCAAACTAACTGTCTGTGGAATGAAAGAAATTCATTATCATGTAGAAAAGCATTTCTCTTGGTGGCATGTATCTAGGCAAGGAAGAAAAATAGAACAGTTACATGAAAACCATAAGGTTCAGGCTCACGGTGAGTTCTCTGTGCACATCACAGAGGGCTGTGATTTATTAATATATCCAAATTGGTCCCTAATTTGTCCCATGGATATTTAGCTGAAAAAATTAAATATGGCCACAGAATGCCATTTAAGGAATGATCAACCAGTTCTAAGACCTGAGGTGTGCCCTTGGCAGAGTTTTAAACAAAGCTTAAAACAGGCGTTTTCAATCTCCTCGTGAGATAATTTAAACCCACCCGAAAACTGCCCTTCCATGCCTGCACACAGAGGTCCCTGTGAGGAGACATGACTTCTCTCATCGTTTCCAACACTCAGAACTCCAAACCTGATTCTGGTAATAATTTCTCCAGACCAAAAGCACAAGGTATAGTTGGAAAGCCCATCATGACATTGTGGTTTTTGGAAGTGAAGTGAAAGGTAAGTTATTCCAACCTCCTATATGATACTGAAATCCCTTCTACATTATCGCCAAGTAATCAGGTAGTTTCTATACAACTGAACAAGTAGTATAATCCACCTTTTAAGAGGAACCACTTGTTTCTAACACTTAAATTTATAACAGAAACCTCCGTTTCACAGATTGTTATATTTTGGGAAATTGACTTCTGATGATGTTGCAATGGCAGCATCAGTATTAGCATTGGTGTTTTCAATGTGCCAGGCTCAATGCTTTTTACAAATTTAGAATTAAGTGCAACGTAGATATTTATTTTACATTATTAAATATGAGATCGAATGCAGAAAGAAATCACAATAAGTTAAAAACTTTGAAAAAAATTCTAAGTGCCAAAGATATGAAAAAATCCAGAAAGCATAATATTTTTCTTAAATACTTTCATTACACATCTCGATAGTATATTTATGCTTTATCTAAACTTTATTTTTTGGCTACATGCTCTTTGATCACATAATTACATGACAATAATTTTGTAATAACTTTGATGGTGGTGATAGAGTGATAATTTTGCCATTTCTCTAGCATGGTTGATTAAAATGTATTTTTATTATTTATAAATTAGAAAATCTTTTTGAGTAGTTCCACAACCTATTAATGGTAATGTCAGCAAAATTTGTAGAATTGCTGTCATGTCTGAGAAAATCTGGATCAAGTTTTTTTCATGCCTGAACTGCAAGATCCCAGCCTGACTTTTGGCTCCATACATGTCAAACATTCTTTCTCCTCTACCACACATGAAACACAAAAACTTGTAACTATTTTACGAATCTGAGAATTAATATTTCTGTCATCCATACTGGAAAATTCTGAGTCAAAATCTCTCCTCATTCTCTCTAGTCTCTCCTTCTAGGACTCCTATTGGCTTTGCGTTAGACAGAAACATTCTACTTCTCTTTCTCTAATATTCACATCAAACTTGTAGGAAATTGTGGCTCTACTCCAAAATATGCCCAAGATCTGGTTATTTGTCTTTACTTCTGCTGTTACATCCTGGTCCAAAATATCATCATATGTTTCGTAAGTTTTTGCAAGTTTCCTCACTGATTTATTTCTCAATTTTCTCCCTATCATTTATTCTCAAAACAGCAGCAAGAAGAGTCCTGGTAAAAATATTTTTCAGATGATTTAACACATAGTCGAAAGCCTCCAACGGCTTCCCATTTCACTTCAGATACAAGCAGAAGTCCTTACAGTCCCAAAAGGCCCCAAAACATCCCCATTCCCAGCCCTGTTTACCTCTTTAGCTTCTTGTCCCTCTGCTCTGCCCCCCAGTCCACTACCAACCCATGGACTTCCTTCTTGCTCCTCTATCATGCCAAGGGTGTTCCCAACCCTTTCCCTCAGCCTAGAAACCTCTTTCCCAAGGTGTCTGCATCACTGATTTCTCATCCCAGATGTCTGCTCCAGTAAGAGTTCTCAGTGAAGATCTTGACTACTCTACTAAATTGGCACGACCATACCACACTGGCTCTTCATCTACACTTGCTATCATATATCTGCCTTATCCCAGGACAGTTACCAATATCTGAAATGCTGCGGATTTTAGTTACCAAAGTTCTTTACCATCTCTCTCATTTTGCCTATAAAATATATATTCCATTGAGGACAAGTATCCCCCTCCTCCTTCAGTTACATTTCCCAGCATTTAGAGAAATGTTAGAGATGTAGCTGGTGCCCAATTACTAGTGCTTGCAAAATGATCCGATGCATTCTCCATGTCTTTTAAACTCTCTTTTATATTTTTTTCTTTTCTCTTTGTGACCCATATTGGGTACTTTCTTCATATAAATTTCACATTGTATTGAATCTCTTCAGTTATGCCTAACATGCTCTTCAGACATAATGATTTAACATTCAGCATTGTTTTCCAATTTTATCAAAGTCTTTTAATAATAGCTCTACTGAGATATAATTTACATACCATAAAATTCATCCGTATATATTTATTTAATCAAGTTTTGTCATTTTTTCCACTCCATTTGGAATTTTTCATAGTAACCTATTATTTTCATTATGATTTGTATTCTTTCACACCTTTTAAAAATTATTTTAAACATAAGTTTATAGCCCTTTATGTTTTCCCATTATCTGAAATTCTTGGGTGGCTAATCCTCTAGGTCATTGTACATTGTATAGCATGTGGTTAGTGATTTTTGCTGTGAGCTTATCTTTCCTATAGAGTCTTTCATTGTGTATAGTCCATTTGTTCTGTGTCCTGGGAGCATCCCTACAATAGGTTTTTGTGTGTGCATCTGCCAAGAGCTCTAAGGCTTTCTCTGGTTCAGTACCAGACTTATATTAATCTCACAAAACCAGTACTGCAAGAATTGGAATCTGCATCCACATATGAGGAAGCCCTGAATTTAGAAATGCTCATGGGTAAGTACTGCTTTTTTCCCCATTCAGAGCCAAAAAGTCACACTTCCAACAGCTTTATTTTGGCTGGTAGAAGGTGTTTTTCTTGTCATCTTTTGGTATAAAGGCAGCCTTCCCAAGACCTCAACTCTGCCTATATTAGGCTCCCCCAGGGTCTCTACACTTCCAACTTGAGCATTTGCCTGGTTTTAAATTCCCTCTTTGTTTCTAGCATGTGAGAATTTCCAGCTTTTTCTTTTGAGTTTAGATACTTTTTTTTTTTTTTTTTGGCCATGTTACATGCACCATTTCTATATGTTTGTAGTAAGGGAGTCTCTGTTAGCTCAATCCACCATACTGGAATTAAAAGATACCAGTTAAAGGGTTTTTTTTTAATTATTCACTTAAAAATTAGTAGAAATAAACTCTAAAAGAACTTAAAAACTCAACCTTAGTATCTTGAATTAAGAATCAATTAAAAATATAGGTTCTGGAGCTAGACTACCTGACACTGAATGTCCGCTCTGCTTCTACTTGTCTACTCAACTTGAGTAAATTACTTGACTATCTGTGTCTCCATTTCATCAAATTTAAAATAGGGATAATATAGGACCTACATTTTAGGGTTTTATGAACATTTTGTGATTTTGATACACTTAAAGAACATATAATAGCACCAGAAACACACAGTGAATGCTTGATGAGACTTAGTTGATAACATCATCCTCTTCATCATTGTTGTATTAAATTCTGCACATGGAGCCCATCCTGTATATTTTTGTGGCCAATTACAGTCAGATGTCATATTCTTTTTGCCTACAAAAATGTCTGGCAAATAATTGGTATTCCTAAAATATTTGTTGAGCAAGAGTTGTTTTTAAAAAGCATTTTAATCTATTCAAAATAATGACACATTTTTGAAATGAGTGCTAGTAAAAACCAAAACAGTATGGGCTGTTTATCAGTTCCTCAAGTCATACTATTTTAGATTCCAGCTTTAATCATATTAAAATAATATCTTCTATATAAATTACTCAGAGAGGTTTTATAGCAAAACTAAAGAAGAATATAACTTAAAAATTTAATAACAGAGACATTAGAGGAACAACTGGTGGTAAGAATTTAAATCAATTAAATATAACAAGAATAAACATTTGATATAAATATGGCTATAAATAGAATATAGATGAAAAAATGAAAAATGTACAAATAATGTATTAGTAATAATCACTGTATCTAAAAATCCCATGTTATACACACACAAAAAAAAACACAAAATGGATTAAAGACCTAAATGTAAAAAAAAAAAACATAAAAATCCTAGAAGAAAACAAAGGCAATAATCTCCTTGACATCGGCCTTAGCAACATTTTTCTAGACATATCTCCTCACACAATAGAAACAAAAGCAAAAATAAACTATTGGACTATACTAATAAAAAAGCTTTTGCAGAATGAAAGTAACCATCAACAAAATGAAAAGGTGATCTACAAAGTCAGAAAAGATATTTGCAAATGATTTATCAGATAAGGGGTTATTATCCAAAATATATAAAGAACTTATACAACTCAACATCACAAGAACCACACAAATAATCTGGTTAAAAATGGGCAGAGGACCTGAATAGACATTTTTCCAAAGAAAACATACAAATGGCCAACAGACACATGAAAAGATGTTCAACATCCCTAATTATCAGGGAAATGCAAATCAAAACCACAATGAGATATCACTTTGTACCTGTAAGAATGACTAGAATCAAAAAGACAAGAAATAACAAGCTTTGGTGAGGACATGGAGAAAAAAAGATACTTGTGCACTGTTGGTATGAATGTAAATTAGTACAGCCACTGTGAAAAACAGTATGGAGTTTCCTCAAAAAAATATTTATATATATAAATACCATATGATGCAGTAATTCCACTACTAGATATTTACCCAAAGAAAACAAAAACACTAATTTGAAAAGATACATACAACCTTATATTGATTGCAGCTTTGTTTACAATAGCCAAGATATGGAAGCAGCCTAGGTGTCCATCCATTGATGAATGGATAAAAAAGACATGGGATACACACACACACACACACACACACACAATAGAATATTACTCAGCCATAAAAAAGAATGAGATCTTGCCATGTGCAACAACATGAATGGACCTGGAGGATGTTATGCTAAGTTAAATGAGTCATACAGAGAAAGACAAATACTATCTGATTTCACTTATATGCAGAATCTAAATCACAAAACAAACAAATGAACAAAAAACTAGAAACAGACCCATAAATACAAAGAACAAGTTGGTAGTTGCCATGATGTGGGGAGGGGAAACGATGGGTAAAATGGGTGAAGAGGAGTGGGAGGTACTGCCTTTCAAGTATGGAATGAGTAAGTTAAGAGAATGAGAGGTACAGCACAGGGAAAACAGTCTCTATATAGTCTCTCTCTCTCTCTCTCTCTCTCTCTCTATATATATATATATATATATATATATATATAAACATATATATGAATAGATTTATTTATTGAATAGCAATAAATTAAAATAAATAAATAGATTTATTTATTCAATTTATATATATATAAAATCAATGTTATTCGTAATAAAAATTAGGAAGTGGGTAGGGGAAAGGTGACAAGACTAAGGCATGTTACTTTCCTCATTTTTTTATAGAGAAAAGCTAAATAGACTAAACCAATATTTTTCAAATTGTTCTCTGACTCTAATCCACAGTATCACATGCATTTTTCATTACTCTCCAGCACAAACGTATGTCCAACATCTTGATGTACATATACATTTGAGTGTAAAATAAAATGAGTTCTTAAGGTAGGCCATAGCTAAAAAGATTGAAACACATTGCACTAAATTGGTTTTTATGTCCCACTATTATGCTGTGATGCACATTTTAAAGACCATTTAAAGAACATTTTAAATTTGACCTTGTGTTTTCTTAATTTTGATAATTAAAGATATGTTGGTTCTAGTGTTACTTTACAAACACATCTTTGAAGTACAATTTTTTATAAAGATGTGTAGGATATATTTCAGTAAAAGAAATGAATCAACAAAGAAGCATAAATGGAAAGCATAAATCAAAATGTAAAATTCAAATAAAACACATTTGTTCAAAATAGATAAGAACAGGTTAAATGCCCAAACGGTAAGAGAAATAATCTGAAACCAGGTTCAAATGACCTAATCATGTGCTGTTAACTGCAATAACAAAAATCAACAAAAGTTTGTGATTTTAAGGTCCAGTAAAGATGTATTAGGGGAAAAAAGAAAAAAATGTAGTCTAATATACAAAAAATCAGCTCTGGTAGGATTCCAGAGAAAAACTCACTTTAAAAGACAAGGGACATGTCATATAACAAAGAGTGCAATTCAGGGGTGCGTGATCCCAGGATCCTGGGATAGATCCCAGGTCTGGCTCCCATCTCAGCAAGGAGTCTGGTCCTCCCTCTCCCTCTGCTTGCTGTTCCACCTGCTTGTGCTCTCTCTCCCAGTCAAATAATAAATAAAATCTTTTATAAAAAGTTCAATTCGAATTAGAAAAAAATTTTATACCATATAAGTATATAATAAATATAATAAATTTTGATGCCATTAATAAGGTTTTATTATTTTTATATATCATTTATATAAGAAGCTTTTATAAATCCTATTGTATTAGTTATCTGTTGCTAATTATTCCAAACTGAACTGCTTAAACAATAAGTCTTTATAATGTCACAGTTTCTTTTTTATTTTTTTAGGGTTTTATTTTATTATTTTTTTTATTTGAAAGAGAGAGAGAGAGAGAGAGGAGGAAAGACAGCAAGTGGGAGCAGGGAGGGCGGGAGGAGTAGAGGGACAGGGAGAAGCAGGCTCCATGCCAAGCAGGGAGACCCATGCGGGGCTCCATCATAGGACCCTGGGATCATGACCTGAGCTGAAGGCAGACACTTAACCAAATAAGCCACCCAGGCGCCCCAATGTCACTGTTTCTGTGGGTCAGGAATTAGCCAAATGATTTTGCCCCAAGTTCTCTCCTGAGGTTGCAGTCAAAATGTTGGTAGAAGCTGTTATCATTTGAATCCCCTGGGGCTGGGGATTGATTTCCAAGATGGCTCATTCACATGACTTTTTTTTTTTTTTTTTAAGATTTTATTTATTTATTTGACAGAGGGAGAGAGAGAGTGCACACAAGCAGAGGCAGCAGCTGGCAGAGGGAGAGGGAAAAATCAGGCCCCTCGTGGAGCAGGGAGCCCGATGGGGGCTTGATGCCAGGACCCTGGGATCATGACCTGAACCGAAGGCAGATGCTTAACCAACTGAGCCACCCAGAAGCCCCCATTCACATGACTATTGACTGAAGGCCTCAGTGCCTTACCCTGTGAGACTTTCTGCAGGACTGCTTAAGTGTTTTTAGAACATGACAGCTGGCTTCCCCTAAAGAGAGCGATCTTAAAAAGAAGGAAAGGCATAAAACTGTGCTTTATGACCTAGCCTTGGAGATCATATACAATCACTTTTGCTACATTCTATCAATCACACAGAGAAAATCCTGTAACAATGTCAAAGGAGACCATGTAAAGGCATGAAATTTAGAAGCAGAGATCATTGGAGCTCATCTTAGAGGCTGGATACCCTTCACCCACAAAAAAAAAAAAAACCAAATGCACAAAGGCTGTAAAGTTTCAAATCATAAAGTAAAATACACAATTAAACATGAAAAAATCACAAATAATTTTTTTTAAGAGATAGAGGTAAGGGGGAGCGGCAGGGAGAGAGCGAGAATCTTAAGCAGGCTCCATGCCCAGTGCAATGCCATGGCTCATACTCACCATCCTGAGACTATGAACTGAGCCAAAACCAAGAGCCAGACACTTAACCAACTGAGTCACCCAGGTGCCCCAAACTCACTAATAACTTTTAAAAGCAAATATTTTAAATAATAGCTCTCAGACTGTCAGAAAAATTATAAGTCTAAAAAACCAAGTGTTGGTGAGGTTTAGGAGTAACAACTCTTAAATTGCTTGTAAAAAGTATACGTGATTTCAGCCACATGAGAATTCAGAATTATCTACGAAAGATAAATTTCTTTCTTTTTTTAAAAAAATATTTTATTTATTTATTCATGGGAGACACAGAGGCAGAGACACAGGCAGAGGGAGAAGCAGGCTCCATGCAGGAAGCCCGATGTGGAACTTTATCCCAGGACTCCAGGATCACGCCCTGAGCCAAAGGCAGGCGCCAAACTGTGGAGCCACCCAGGGATCCCCCAAAAGTTAAATTTCTGAGTATCCTCAGATCTATCAAAACACCAGAATTCATTCAATTCTTCTCTTTGTTCCATAGAACTTCTTGCTCTACCCTAGAGAACTTCTTGCACCTGAGGATGTTTCCAAGAATATTTTTTGCCACATAATTTGTAATAGCAGAAAAAAAAAACCCTAGAAATAAGATAAGTGGTATTTGTTTATCTTTGTGTACGGAATTGTGATTGACTTCTAAATTTTCTTTTTATAGCTCCTTATTTCCCAAATTTACTATAATGGAGTCGTATTAGAAACAAAAATGCAATGGCTAATACAATCACAGTCTAGAAATAATGCAAGTAAAAGGAAGAGTTAAAAATGTGGATTTGATATAAATACTTTCTGGTACAATGCAGAATATATCATCCCTTAGCTTTCTGATCACATGTCGAAATGTAAGAAAAAAGATCCAAGTTTAAATCCAACTTAATAGTGCTTGGGTGGCTACAGTGACCTTGCTTAAGTGTCAGCTCTGCAGATTAAAAGGGCAAAACTGAAATGCAGTTTTGCGATGACCCTGGACCTAATAATGAGGTTGACACTAAATAATGAAACCTTTCCCAGAAGATATAACATTTCCAAACCCTGCATTTCTCAGGAGCTACTTTGACTCAGACTTCCTGGAATCTCGAATACATACAGCTATTAGGCCAAAAATAATTTTCAAACACCTCAATGGCTTATAAAGTGTGGTACCTTAAGGCATCATACATCTGTTGCTGCAGTTATGAACTGGCTGGATGGGTTACAGAGAGGTGGATAAAGTGTTTTCAGTATTCTACTTCCCTTCTCAGTACCTTCATTTCCTGAGCTTTCAGCCGGAACTCTCTGCCCAGTCCCACCTTTCCGTGTCAGGACTTACCCAGTACAGTCTTCCTGCTCTGACCGGCTGTGGCCTGGACACCCCTGATGCTTCTGGCATAGACTCAGTGATGCAAAGGCTCACATCAGGCCTTGAGTGTTGCTTAGTGTTAATGCATGTCCGGCTCCATCCTTCTTTGGTTGCTGCAGGCCACTTTCAGGATAGGAAATGCTTCTCCTTTTTGAGGGATGATGAACCCTCTCTACTACTTCATGAGTTTCCACTTTCCTGCAATTTCCCTATGGATGTAAACTCTTGTTTTTGATACATGCTTCAAAATACATCAGCTTAGAGTCTAACAGTGGATATAATCAAGCCCGCAATTCCTGTACATTGGGATGATCACTCAGCAAAACAGCTAACACTTCCAGAACACATGTTCCAGGCACTGTAATAAGAGCTTAATATATATATACATATATAAAGTTATAACTTTATATATGTGACTCTATGGTGACTATCCCAACCATCCCATTTGGGATGTTATGACATTATATATATATTCAGTTAAGCTATATAAAAAGTCAGCATTTTGTAGATGGCAAAATTGAGGCATAGAAATATCTGAGTCTTTGCCCTTACATAGTACCTGATATTGCTATGAGCTCTGTGGAAGCACAGAGGATGTACATTAATTCATTCTTGGATTTCCTTCAGAAGTTCTAAGAAGACAATACAAGCAACAGAATTTGAACAGCATCTCTTACTCCATGAAACACCAGGGTTCATTCAGCTTTTCTGACTCGTTGGACAGAGACCCCCTCCCGTCTCACTCACAGCTACCACACCCAGAGATGCACTCTCAAAGAAAATAATCTTCCCTTAGACAAAAAAGCTGTCCTTATAGCACAAAGGTGGATGACCTGATGGCCCTCCAAATTAGTCCTCATTGTCCATTTATAGAAAAATGGGGGAGGCAGACTTTGAGTAGAAAGATATCCTGGGGACGCCTGGGTGGCTCCGTGGTTGAGCGTCTGCCTTTGGCTCAGGGTGTGATCCCGGGATCCAGGATCGAGTCCCACATCGGGCTCCCTGCATGGAGCCTGCTTCTCCCTCTGCCTGTGTCTCTGCCTTTCTGTGTATGTCTCTCATGAGTAAATAAATAAAATCTTTAAAAAAAAAGATATCCTACATGATGACAGTTCAAATACCTCACTCTCAACCAATGCTTTCAGTGTGGGACATAGTTCTCTCCATCTTGAACATTTGAGAGTAACAGCAATAACACAGCATCAACAATAACATCAATAATTATATTCCTCAGTTACTGAGCACTTTCTGTGTGCCACATACTAAGCACTTTACATCAATGATATCTATAAATCCTCAGAATAATACAATAAAGAGGCCTTGGTTATTATAACTTTCCAGATGGATAACTTTCCAGATGGAAGAGAAGAACTATTTTGTTTAAAATGACACAGATAGCAAGTGATAGACTTGATCCATAATGAGGCCCATCTCCAAAGCCTGTGCTCGAAACTGTTTCATATACTCCCTCCCTTCTATCCTTCTACTGACTCTGGCACTCCTTTTAGAGAACACTATAAGTGGTTGGGGGCCATCAGCTTCCCACTCCAAATAAGCCTATCATTCTTGCACACATGAGTCCTTTGAGCTCTCTGGCACCAATTCTGATAAACTAAATACCAAAGAAAGACACATATTTACTTTCTGTAAATTGGCTCCCAAGTACTACCCTAATAGATGGTCTACTGGTTTCACAGGGTTTTTTTGTGGCTTTTATCAAAGAGTTTTCCCAATTTTCAAGAACTAATAAATTGCTCAAACAACTAAATAAATGACTTTGAGAAAAGGAGCTAATATATTGTCAAACATTGCTAAGAAACATAAATAGTGCTGGACTTCTATCAACGAATGTCCAGAGCTCTCAGCATCCATTCACTTACTCTGATGCCACTCTTGGTCTTCAGGGCCATGTTCCAGGAATACTGACACATCCCCACTCACTTCAGATAGTGGGCTGTTTCTCTCTGCCATAAGATTTTCATGCTATCCACTCTATTAGAAGTGCCCTTCTCCCTTTATAGACATTTTCTGTCTGAATCAACCCATTTTTAAGGCCCAGTTTAAATTCATCCTTCTCTATGGTGACTATCCCAACCATCCCATTTGGGATACAACTGCTTTCTATTTCACACAACCATTGCATTTTCTGCTTCTTTATTACCCCTGTCACACTGTGGTATGTAGACTGGTTTAGAGTTATTTATACATATGCTTATCTCTTTTACTGGATATTAATCTCCTTATATAAATTTCCAGGTATGTGTGTGTGTGTGTGTGTGTGTGTGTATGATTTTATCTCAGGACTTTCCTGTTCACAATTTCTAGACCATAGCAGAGACTTAAAACAGATTTGCTAAGCAAGCAGAGAGTGAATGAATGAAATTTTGTCTCTAGTGACCCTTATTAAGATTAAGAGTGTAAATCTTACCTAAGGAATTGGCTAAAAGGCCAAAATTTCATCTCAACTACATATTTTAAAAAAATACACAGAGAGAGAGAGAGAGAGAGGGAGGTATGAATATAAATGCATACATATGCTTTCTAGTCAAATAATAATAATAATAATAATAGTAATAGTAATAGTAATTAATACATAATGAATAGCATATGCCAGACACTGTTCTAAATGCTTTACCTATGTTAACCTATTTAAACCTTACAAAGCCCTAACAGATAAATACTATTATGATGTACACTGTAAAGATAAGAAAAAATTAGGTGCAAAGAGGTTAGTAATTTGTTCAAGATCTCAAAGCTGGAAAATGGTGAGTTGAAGCCTGCATTCTGTGCTCCTCCAAGCTAACTGCCATTGTCCATCCATAGAAGACTGAATGTATGAGCATTTAGTTATTGTGCTGATGAATTGGAGAGAAACACCATTTATGTTACATTTGATTTCTCATACTTGTCACAGTAGAACTGAGGCCATTGGCTCTCTTACTAATTTTTGTCATCCACCATGATTCAAAATAAAATACTATAAAAACTCATTATAAAAATTGAAGAGAGAAAAATCCCAGCTCTCTTACTAATTTTTGTCATCCACCATGATTCAAAATAAAATACTATAAAAACTCATTATAAAAATTGAAGAGAGAAAAATCCCAGCAGAGTTGATAAGGAAGATATCTTAGGATACCTCTAGGTAAAAGACTTGTGGACAAGCTGTAGACCCTCCCATGTACGATTCAGCATCAACAGAGCATGGGTGAACTGACTCAACTGATAAGGATATTTGCTTAAAAGTAGCAATTCTCTTTTTTTTTTTCCAGGTTGAAAGGAATTTTTTAATAATTATCACTTTTTGGATCTTTTAGGAATTATTACTTTTCAGCCCAGGAAAACCTGATTATTTAGGTCATGACCTCAGCTACCCAAAGAGAATTAGAAACTTTTACCTAAGTGTTAAATTTAGAATCAAAGAATTATGAAAGTCTACCTCCATCAGTACTTATGAAAAGTGTTTTTCCCCCTGAATTTTTCTTTGAGCTTCTCTTTATATTATCACACACATTAGCCCTCAGACTCCCTTTTAGCATTTTGAGTTAAGGGACATTCTGCTTCAAAAACATTCTGAAAAAAAAATGAAAAAAATGAAAAAAAAAAACATTCTGAATACACTACACATGATAGGTTCTCACTTTTCCTAAATGTGGTAGCCCATCTCAAAGATGACCTCCAATGAGCTCTGCCTCATAGCATTCTCACTCTTATGTAACCCTCTTCCTCCACTTTGAGTGGGGATGACAGGATATCATGGAAATGGTGGAGTGTGACTTTCAAAACCAGGTCATAAAAGACATTGTGGGCTAACATCTCATTCTCTTCTGGATCACTTGCTTTGGAAGAAGCCAGTTGCCATGTTGTAAGGATACTCGAGCTGTCCTATGGGGAGGTCTATGTGGCAAAGAATTAAGGCCTTCTGCCTATACACAGCAAAGAACTAAGGCTTCATGCCAACAGCCAAGAAAGAACTAAGGCTTCATGCCAACAGCCAGCAAAAAACTAAGGCCTCATGCCAATAGCCATGTGAGTGAGCCACCTTGGAATTGGATTTTCTAGCCCAGTCAAGTCTTCAGACTTCTGCAACCCTGTCCAACATCATAACTTCAACCTCATTAGTGACCCAAGCCAGAACCACCCAGGCAAGTTATTCCTGAATTTTTGCTCTAAATGTTTATTGTTTTAAGCCATTAAATTTTGAGATAATTTGTTATACAGCAATAGGTAACCAAAATACAATTTTAGAATTGATGACTGATCTTGCCAGTGCCTTTTTTATGCATTATTACATTTTATCCTCTCAAGAAGTCTTAGTTAGAAGTATTATTATAGCAAATTAAGGCTAAAAGTAATTGCATAGCTATGAAGTGCCTGAATTGGCCTTGAACCCAGGTCTGTCTGCTTCCAAAGTCCAGTTTCTTAACCATTATAGTGAATCATCCAATGCCCTATTTTTGTTAAATGACCAAAGTAACTCTGCCAAAACAGATGCCATCAGTCCAGCTATTGGTCTACAAGGGTCTCTCATACCAGGAAATCTAAACTTTTAGGCAGAGTGTTCAGTGTTTCAAAAGATTGCCTATGGTTTTTACTAGCTTATTAACTACTGTGAAAAAAATAAGTACTTAATACAGCCAACATAAAATTCATATGTTCTGTATTAGGTGCTCGGTTACTCAATAACCTTCTCTCTCCATAGTCACTATGGGACTGTTATCCGAGGAAGTCATTATTCCAATACCACACATTAAATTAGAGTAGACTTATGAGTTTAGATTTGGATGCCAATAGGAGGGTTCTTTTTATCACCACAGTTTTTTCTTGTTTAAGCCAAAAGCAACACCAACTGGTAATCATCATAAGCAATATAAGATCATGTAAGTGAGAGAAAATTATCTAGCAGGTTAGTGAGACTTCCAGAAAGAATAATTTCTAGGTTTTGCATTCTTAGCTCAGTACCATTTTTCTACAGACTTGAGAAGTCCAGAAAGAGCTGACTAACAGAGGAGCAACTTGTCAATAACATGTGAGAGGAAATAAATATGGCTTTAAAATACTAATGATGATGGGGCACTGGGTGGCTCAGTTGGTGAAGCTTCTGCCTTCAGCTTAAGTCATGATCTTGGGGTCCTTGTATCAAGACCCTGCTCAGCAGGGAGCCTACTTCCCCCTTTCCTGTCCTTCTTTCTCATACTCTCTCTCAAAAAAATAAATAAAATAAATAAGTAAAATACTAATGATGATGAATAACCTTATCTATCCCTTTAAAGTTTATAAAATCTCTTTATATATATTTGCTTTCAGGGGGATCCCTGGGTGGCCCAGCAGTTTAGCGCCTGCCTTTGGCCCAGGGCGCGATCCTGGAGACCCTGGATCGAATCCCACATCAGGCTCCCAGTGCATGGAGCCTGCTTCTCCCTCTGCCTGTGTCTCTGCCTCTCTCCCTCTCTCTCTCTCTGTATGACTATCATAAATAAATAAAATTTAAAAAAAATATTTGCTTTCAGGACATTTACTATTATATAAGGGATTATGACAATGTCAGAGTTGATATAAATGTCAACTATTACTACAACTCTGTTTTACAGAGGAAACTGAGGCTCAAGAAAATCAAGTAAGTCACTTTCAGTCATGAAGCTAGTCATAGAATCAGGAACTCAAATCTGAGGCTTGATTTCATACCCAATGCTCTTGCAGAGCCTACTTATGTGTCAACCATCTTGGTACATGTCACTCAGGTAGCAGGCTGCCTTGTCAACAGTAGACTCTCAACGTATTTTAGTGCTACTTAAAATGGGATGCAGCTCATATTGCAAGTGGAGGAGGAAGGAGAAAAGGTTTTCACAGAGCAGTCCTACTGCGTGCTTTATTTCCCTTCTTCCTTCTATGAATTTTGAACAAGCAAGCAAAAGATTAAAACATAAACTGTCATGAAACTAGATTCCAGAAAGATGCCCCAAATACAGACACATTTTCTCATCTGCTTTGTTTCATTTTCCTAGTTATAGAAGGTGTGACTGCTTCGTGGAGAATATTATGCATAATTAATGGATCATGTATTATAGGCATAAGGATCATCTTGATACTCCTTCCTGCACATTTCATTTGAATAGTCAGAGTGAAAGGTGGACTATGGCAGCATTGGTATTCCTGGCTGGGCCATTCCTTTCTGACCACTCTCATTTCAGTGCAGCACAGTTTAGGTAATACACAGCCCACAAAATCAGTTGCTTTCACTCAATTCAGCTATATCTGAGTCCATTAATTAAAGCCAGATTCCGAGATAATCTCCTGATACTTATGTCAGAACTAGGAGCAATTCTATTTTAAGATGTAGACTGCAATTTAAATGAAGGTGTGGGTCCCTTCTTTTTCCTCTCCTCCTTCCTCCTCTCCATTCTCCCCCTCACCTCTCTTCCCCTCCCTCCCCTTCTACCAGAAGTAACACAGACATTGTTTAATGCCTCATTGCTAATAGTAAAACCATATCATTCAGGGTGCTTGTTCTGGGCTTTTCCTGTCAATTTGTTTACAGGAGTAAAGGCTTTTTAAAGAACTAATAAATGCTTTACCTGCATTTTCTCATAGAAAAGTAGCATCTGAACCTAAATAGAGACAGTCTCATGAGGGTGTGTGTGTGTGTGTGTGTGTGTGTGTGTGTGTGTGTGTGTTCCTTTGCGACTGCACCAAAGTGTGCATCCATTTTGTTAATAAGGTTACTTACAGAGTGTGCTGCTGTTTATCTTTTCATTCTTTGTTACTTTAGAAGGTAATATTTTAATACATACCTTTTCTTAAAAAGAGGGAAAACACACTGTGAGACCTTGGATTAACATTACTTTGTGTGGATGGAAACATATGCTGATTTTAAAAAAAAGCACATTTCCATGAAAATATGTCTAAAAGCTGGTCTGAATTGTTCAGCATCAGTATTATTTCTTACTGATTGACATACTTTTCTTTTCTTTATTTCCTTCCTTCCTTCCTTTTCTTTCTTTCTGTGTTTCATGAAGTTACCTTATTCTCACTAAAACCAAATTATGATTTTTATCCAAGGGTATTAGGTTTTTAGAACTATGTGTTCAAACTATTAATATCCAAAGAACTCATGGTGAACTCCACAACAGGCGGTTCTGATATAAATTGTACTCTCCATGTAAAAATATAGTCTTCAGCTATTAAGTACAACGGATGTGGTTTCTTAGTGCATGTTTAAAATGATTTAAATGCTTCATAATATATGACTAAATGTAAATGAATACACTTAATATACTGCAAGCACATTCATTAATTAGAGTAACCTTTAAACTTCTATTGTTAACTAGAATCCCATTTTGAAATTTGGACTGAATTTTCCATAGCTTATTATAGTCATTGTAGCCTATCACTGAGATGTGATATGCTGGAATTCCATAAGCACATACAAATTGTACAGTCCTAATTTTCTCAAAGAAGGCCAGCCTCCCTTAGTATTTTCATATATTATTATGCAGCCATTGTGAAAGTGTAGAATTATACTGAATTTGACCAATGGTTACTTTTTAACTATAGAACTAAAACAAGACTCTAACAAATGTGTTCAAACAAAATGTGTTTGTAGACACTAGCCTACATGGTAGGCTACCCTGATGGCAAAGAAAGTCAGATTCTTACCATTGAAGTTAATGGCATTTGTACCTGCAGTCAAATGATGTTATGCCAATGGAATATTCCCCCATATTATTTTTCTGTGTGTCAACAAATGGGCATTTGAAGAGATTCTTACAGAATTAGAATTGATAATGAACAATAAGTAGAGAATGGGACCAGAACTCATCACAACAAGTTCACTCCTCAATCCCCATTACTTATTTTATCCACCTCCCCACTCACCTCCCTTCTGGTAATCATCAATTTATTCTCTATAGAGAGTCTGTTTCTTGGTTTCTCTCTCTCTCTCTCTCTCTCTCTCTCTCTCTCTCTCTCCTCTTTTCCTTTGCTCATTGTTTTTGTTGTTTCTTAAATTCCATATATGAGTGAAATCATATGGTATTTGTCTTTCTCTTACTGACTTATTTCACTTAGCATTATATTCTTTACCTCCATCAATGTCATTGCAAATGACAAGATTTCATTCCTTTTTATGGCTGAATACACCATTGTATATACTACATCTTGTTTATAACACTGTATGTTAACTATACTGGAATTAAAATTAAAAATTGAATATACAGAAACTTTAAAAAATAAAATGTAAATCATGATACTTCCCTGAGTGAAATATTGTGAGAAATAAATCAAAACTGTGAGAATTTGGGATGCCTGGGTAGCTCAGCAGTTGAGCATCTGCCTTCGACTCAGGATGTGATCCTGGGATCCGGGATCAAGTCCCACATCAGGCTCCTGCAGAGAGTCTGCTTCTCCTTCTGCCTGGGTCTCTGCTTCTTTCTCTCTCTGTCTCTCATGAATAAATAAATAAAATCTTTTGCAAAAAGATTTTTTAAAAAACTGTGAGAATGTAATGAAATCAAATGATCTATGTTAAGCACTGTACCAGTTATTTAGGACTTTGAAAGAATATTGCAAAAGATTAGGGATCATACATTTGTAATACTTTACTTGATTGACTTGAAATCAATACAATAATTTTATAAAAACTTTCTTTTTAAATATTTGCATCATGTTTTTAGAAATAGTAAAACAGCTTTATAACTTTAATAAACGGAGTATCACTTAAACTCAGTTTAAGTGTGGAGATTTTGCTTCATTAGTTACTAGGCGTCTGGGATTTAGAGTTAGCCAGATCTGGTTCACACTTGAACTCTACACACAAGGTAGTATACCTGGAGCAGGCTGCTGATTCTTCCTAACCCTTTATGTCTTCATTAGGTGGATGGGGATACAACAAACTTCAGAGGGCTATTATGAGGCTTAACTGAAGCGTGGTATGCAAAGTCTTTACACAGAGTTCTTGGCACATAGTAAAGTACAAAATAATAAAAATTATTATAATGGCAGTGAGTCTACTTACCAATATACAAGTGGTTCAGTCATCAACAAATATTTAAATATGCCCATTTTAATTTCATAAATAGCATCACTTCAAGTATCACACGATCTGCCACAGAACTCTGAAAAGGTCATATTTAACTCATGAAGAAGTTATCCAAAATATAAAACTAAGAGATCTCTTTCTTAGTGTAGTATATCACACACAAATGTGTGCATACACACACACACACACACACACACACACACACTTGCAAATAGTAATTCCCAATTTCCTGTAAATGCACAGCTATCCCCAAAAGAAAATCTTAAGAGACTACAATCAGGTCTTCATGAAGGGGCTAAAAAATGTAGCTTCTACTCGGCTAATTCATGTTTTTTACCTGCTTAAAATACAACTCAGCTGACTTGGCCCAACCGGGAGTGATTTCTCCTCCACCCTAAAGCTCCCTCAGAAATTACGGTAGTTTTAGGTTATTTTCTATTGTCCTTAAACATAATAGTGTTCAGAGTCAGCTCTGACTTTTAATTTTAGTCACTGGCTTGATGTGTGATTTGGGCTAGTTATTTAAACCATCAGAGCCTTTGTTTTCTTATTCAGAAAATGGTCATAATAGTTCAAGGATTTTGTGAGAGTTAAAAAGAAATTCACTTAAAAATATTTCACTGTTCTACACAGAGGGAATTATAGTCTCTTTTCTTTAATTAACAGCAATTGCTTTGAGGTGTGTTGAGTTGACCAAGCTAACCTATGTTCCCCAAATCCCCCCTTCTAGTATGTTTCTAGATAGAGTGAGCTACAAAAGAAATTTTTTCAGAAGAGTCAAAGAATGGAAAGTAGCAGCCATTTTTGTGGCATACATACATCTTCTCCCGATTATTTAATCAGAACTCTAGAACTCTAGGTCTGCTGTGAAAATGTTTTACTGGTGTAATTAAAGTCTCTAATCATTTGACTTTAAAGTAGATTATCTTGGTGGGCCTCAATCAGTTGGAAGCCCTTTAAAAGACTGCTTTGCTTTCTGAGAGAGAGCAATAGACACTCCTGTGGATAACAAACTCCAGCTTGTGTCCATGAACCTCAAGTTTATTCATAATCTTCCCTTCCTGACTGCCCTATGGATTTCAAATTTCTCCCAAATTAGTTGCATAATACAAATTAGATGATAGATGATAGATGATAGATTAGATAAATGATAGATAGATAGATAGATAGATAGATAGATAGATAGATGATAGATAGATTTACTATATATCTATATACAAAGAGTGATAAGTTGTGTGTGTATGTTTGTGTACACTACTGGTTTTGAACTCTGACCGATACAATACCCAATTTGATGACTATCTTTTTCATTTTATTTGGGTATCATTATTGTTCTGCTACACAGGTGCAATGATGAATAGAAGAAACGAAAATAGATTTAGATTCAAAATAGAAGAATTTCCCAAGCCAATGCCTTAGCAGTATGCAAATGTCCCAATGTCTTCACAGTATGTAAACACAGGCAGTAATTTAATCTCACATGTGCAAATGTGAGTGAAATTGTCACCACATTGTCTACTGCATAATAAAGGCTCAACAAATGTTATCCTTTTCCTTCTCTCCCTTCAGCTCATAAGATTTAAGAGGAATAAAACGAACCATGGCATACATTTTATTTTATTAATTTGAGGAATACCTATTTAGAGCTTACTATGTGCCAAGCACTGTTAAAGTGATTTACAAACATTAACTCCTTTAATCTAGCTATCAATCCTGTGGCGTAGGTATTGTAATCATTTTTTAGATGAAGAAACCTTAATAGGGAGGTTAGGTAACTTGCTTGAGGTTAAGCAGGTGGTAGATTAAAATCCAGGAGGTCTGGTCTCAAAGACAATATGTTTGGCATAGTATGCTATACTATGTATGTGAAAACAATGTGAAAATTTTAGAAGTATAAATACAATATAAATATAAAATATTATTGTATTAGTTTGCTTGGGATGCTATAATAAAATACCACAAAGGGATCCCTGGGTGGCGCAGCGGTTTGGCGCCTGCCTTTGGCCCGGGGCGCGATCCTGGAGACCCGGGATCGAATCCCACGTCGGGCTCCCGGTGCATGGAGCCTGCTTCTCCCTCCGCCTGTGTCTCTGCCTCTCTCTCTCTCTCTCTCTGACTATCATAAACAACAACAAAAAAAAAAAATTAAAAAAATAAAATAAAAATAAAATAAAATAAAATACCACAGACTAGGCGGCCTAAAAAACAGAAATTTATTTTATCATGGTTTTGGAAGCTAGAAACCCAGGTTAAAGGTATCTGAAAGTACAATCTTTCCTGAGGCCTCTCTCCTTAGCTTGTAGACGGCCAACTTCTCACTGTGTCCTCACATGGTCTTTCCTCTTTGCCTGTATACCCCTGGTGTCTCTCTTCATTTCCAAAGTTTCCCTTCTTATAAGGACCCCAGTTAGGTTGGATTAGGGCCCATACTAACAACCTCATTTTAAGTTAATTATCTCTTTAGAGGCTACATCTCCAAATACAGTCACATTCTGAAATACTGGCAGTTAAGGCTTCCACATATGAATTGGCGGGGGGGAGAACATAATTCAGCCCATAACAATAGCTATTGCTGGTATATTATTACTGCTCTAATAATAACCTGCCTATATTAGGTATTCACTAGCTGTACAGTGAGAGATTGAGCAAATGAATAAATAAATGTGGAATAGCTCTTCCTGAGCAGTGCGAGGGCCTCTGAACATTCCTCTATGATTTGAATTCTGGAAAATTGTAGATCATTTTGTTATTTCCTACCTAATAAATTTCATATCTTTTTTAGGGAGAATTTAAGAAACTGAAGAACAGGTTATTTATTTATTTGACTTTAAATTCTGCTGTCTTTTCCAGCCAAAGTGCTTTTTAACCCAATGAAAATGTGGTCTACAGAAACCTAAAAGTTTTAAAGTTGCCATAAGAGAAATCAGTGTCTTGAGGACCTTGAGAAATGTCCCCATAAGAAAGAGAGAAGTAAAACCTCGCTCTGTGTACACCAGTTAGAGTGTTCAGTGTGCCACTAGAAGTGTCGAAGGCTTTAAGGAATGAATCTCTGGCAGCAAGTTCTGGCTTTCCATGGGATGCTGGGTGGGCCCAAGGTACATGCCTTTCTAGGGTGTGTAATCAGCTTTCAATTTCAAAGTTTGTTCTTAGGGTGCCTGGGTGGCTCAGTCGGCTGAGTGTCCAACTCTTGATTTGGGCTCAGGTCACATTCGCAGGTCGTGGGATCATGACTCCTGTGTCCAGCTCTGAGCTCAGAGTAGAGTCAGCTTGGGATTCTCCCTCTCCCTCTTCCTCTCCCTTTGCCCTTCACACTGCTCACATGCACGTGCATGCATGTGCACTCTCTCTAGATAAATACAACCCTTTAAAAAAGAGAGAGAGAAGTAAGGCAAAGGACAAAAGAAGATAATACCCAGAAGGTTTTTCAAAATGTGTCTGAAGCTGGCACAGTGATAGGGGATAGACAAGGTAGTTTGTAATATCAATAACTAGAAGACTGTATTATTAGTAACTATTCTAAAGAAAGGAGACTGTCCTTTACCTTGGCATTTCCAAGCTTCATATCAATGGTTGGAACTGGCTAAGTCAGCAAATGGTCCTCTGTTTTGTAGATATAAGGTGTTTTCTCCAATATTCTAAGAATTGTTTTGCTCAACACAGCAAGAGAAACTCTGAAAGGTTATATAAGGGCCTACATGGAGAAGGAAAATGAGAGAAGCTTCTATTTATTGAGCACCTGCTATGTGGTCATTGAAATAGCTAATATTTACTGCACATTTATATTATCCAGTTACTCTGTTTTTCACAGATTTGCTCATTTATCATCACAAAAAGCTTATAAGGTAGATGCTACTATAATTCTCATGTTATGGATGAGGAAAGGAATTTAGAGAAGTAAAATATCTTGACCAGAATATAAAGAGGATTTGGATCCATGGAATGTAATTCTAGAATGCCTGTGCTTAAAGATCTTAAGACAAATGTCACCATTATCTGGCCTGATTATCCCACAATACTCTAAACAACAGACACTGCCATCATACCAATGAAGAAACCAAACTCAAGGAAGGCTGGATAATAATTTGCCTTAGGTCACATAGGAAATAAATCACAGAGCTGGAATTCTAGGTATCCGTAACCCCAAACTCCATTTCCAAGCATACCTTTCTCTGTGGTTCTCTCAGGATGATAGAGAAAAATAACAGCAACATTAAAGCATCATTTCATTCTCTGGCTAAGAAAGCACTGAATCCTAAATAAAAGGGTATTTCTGACTAGAATATTTATAAAGGTTAATGAGAAACAAAATGAGCTGAAAACGAGTAGGCAAATAGTCCCAGCTGCAAATACCAAACTTATACATATCTAACTATATAAGAAAATATTCCAAGCTGAAAGTCAAATTTTTTCATCAAATGCAGGTGAATCTGCTAAGCAACACTTTTACCATTTTATATCTATATTTTGAGGTTAACTGAATGTTAGCAACATAACTCTACCTAATCAAATGTTGTTAGGTTATGATGTAGGTGCTCAAAAGGGGAACTGAAGACTCAACTCCTACAGTGAGGAAGTTCTCACAAAATCAGGGAAGATAATCTGTAGTTTCTTCATCTTCCCCCTTTAAAATTATAAGGGTGTTTTATTTTTTTATCAGAAGGTAGGAAAGGGAAAAAAAGGAATGGAGTCACTTGTACCTTTTTTTAAATGGAAGTAGGCTTTTGGAAAGTTGACAGCATGCATCTGATAGAGGTCTCCTCTTCACTATGTCTACTGTGTACTCATGATTCACAAGCAAAGGCCCTGGTGGCACCTGTGAGCATCAGGTTGGGTAGCCTTGATGATCACAGTGTTTACAAATCTCCAAGTTTGGGGAGGGACCATAGTGACATAACAGCATTCATCCAAAGTGAATAGAGAATCCAGGGCAAATTACCTTGGCCCATGAGAAATCTCTCAACAGGTTCCAGATCATTCCCTATCTGCCATGGTTGCTGGGTTGCATCCTGCTTTCTTTTATGAAGCCAGTTCTCTCTTATACTGGCAAGGAAAATGAAGATCAGAGGCAGTCGTATAATAACCTGCCCTAAATCACAGAGCTGGCAACTAATAGGATTCCTTGTCTATCGGGCTAATGGCATCTTCTTTGTTAGCCACATCTGCCCTAATTTATAATAGTTCCCTACTTACCAGACTGGAGAGATTTCAGTGTCCAAACACCTAAAAACACCAACATCCAATGTTACTATCTTTCTCCCCTTATCTCTCTATGGCATTCATCATCCTGACTTCCCTATTCCTGTTAATGTCACTAACTTTTTTTCATGTCATGCAGGCTCAAAATCAGAGGCAGATGCAATTCTCTTCCTTGTCAAGTCCTACTAATTCTGCTTCCACAATATCTTCAAAAGTTGCATGGGACAGCTGGGTGAGTCAGTGGTTGAGAGTCTGCCTTTGGCTCAGGGAGTGATCCCGGGATCGGCGATGGAGTTCTGTATCGGGCTTCCTGCGGGGAGCCTGCTTCTCCTTCTGCCTTGTCTCTGCCTCTCTCTGTGTGTCTCTCATGAATAAATAAATAAATAAACAAACAAACAAACAAATAAATAAATAAATCTTAAAAAAAAAAAAGTTGCTCCATTCTAAACATCCCAGTTGCCCACATTAAGTTTAGGATACCATCATCTACTTGCATTTAAACTATAAAAAGGGCTTCCCAATCTCTCCCCTCTCTTCTAGAAATGTTGCATTCTAATTCATCTTTCCTTAAATCTATCATTATACTACATCCAAATTAACACACCATCCTAAACATGTCCTCCCTAACATAACATGCCTTCCTAACGTGTCATCACATCACTCTCTTGATCAAAAACCTTTTATACAAACTTAGTCCAAGTGATTTCTACTTGTGTCTCCCACCTCATTTTAGAAGCCATAAATCAAATCTTCCATGAATCTATTCCATGTGATATAAATTGGGGTGATCCTTTTAAACTCATTAGTTTAGCTTATAACTTTTAAGTGGCACATCTTATTTCTCTTAATTTTCTCATCTCCCACCCTACTATTTGTTATTTGATAGGAGACCACATCACATTTTCTCAGCTTTTATGATACTTAATAGTTTCTTTACCCAATAAGTAATCCATAAATATTTATTTCCACTGGATCCCACTTAATCAAATAGACCAAAATTAAAGTGTCAAGGCCTGCCTAGAGCTAAATCCTTAAATTTAACATATAACAAATTATGATGCATCTGCTAACTGCTAGGCCCTGAGTGAGATCCTTAGGAAGAAGAGGAAGTAGGACACATGTATGGGTCCTCCTGTTAGCTGCATCCACTATTGGGGGAAACAAGTGAGGATAAAACTATTAGACCAGGTAGAAACAATAAGTCACATTCATGGGAAAAAAAACCAAGATGGATCAGAAAAGAAAGACAAACCAATGTCTTGGGAAGTGCAAACTGACATTCTTTAAGCCAACTCCCTGGTGACTGCCTGACTTATGTTTTAGAGAGCTAGAAATATAGAATACCATATTTCTTAATTTTTTTTTATTTATTTATGATAGTCACAGAGAGAGAGAGAGAGGCAGAGACACAGGTGGAGGGAGAAGCAGGCTCCATGCACTGGGAGCCCGATGTGGGATTCAATCCCAGGTCTCCAGGATCGCGCCCTGGGCCAAAGGCAGGCGCCAAACCGCTGCGCCACCCAGGGATCCCTAGAATACCATATTTCTATCTAATATTTACTTTTGAGGAAGTACAAACAGCTTATATCTTCTCCTACATGTTTCCCTCATGTGCACGGTGTAAAAATGGCTTTCTCACTATCATGTTGGGCAACATGCCTTCATCATGTGGGCTCTAGCTAGGAGAAATCACAGGGGACAAACCAGTTTTCTAATGCAGGGAATCTCATACTTAACAGGTTAATACAGTAAGAGCTCACGTGAGAGGGATAAGAAAGGAAGCACATTACAAAGGCTACACAGTATTGCAAGTAATTCAAATAGTTGTGTTAAAATGGAAATCACATAAATATTAGATGTGTGCTTTTCCGGGTAAAGGCTCTGCAGACCAAATTGCCAACAGGAATGAATTTTAATGACTAGTTTATAACCTCTGAGATGCTTGAAAATCTAACACAGTTGTAGTTAAAACGTAATACTATTATAGCATCAGTGCAATTAACAATTCTGCAGGGAACTCTCCCTGCTGAAATTTTTAGTTTGCCTCACTTTGGGAAACTAAGCTCTTTCTGGTCATTTAAGATAGAATGTGTCTAATTTATTGATCTATAAATGTTACCAAAATATTTGACCCCAAATATTGAATCATATTACTAAACAATTCAGTCTCTCCATGGGATAAATGTAAATATCAACATAAAAACTGACATTTATGCTGGTTTACAGTTTCCTGTTTTTATGAACACAGTCATTTCTTTTTAAATCACTTGGGTCTTGAATGCACAGTTAGGAAAACATTACAGACCCAAAATGCAGGTGCCAATAGAAACGTTAGGTCACGGAATGGCTGCTTTGCAGCCTAAGTACAGCTTCATTTTCCATGTTCTAATGTGAAGTCCCTCGGTAGCACCTCCATTAAAAAGTATGGCTTTGGTAATGGTTTGCTTATTAACAGGAGAGCAACTCCTGATATTATATAGACTTGTAAAGAGTTAGTCATGACCACTCTTAGCTTTCACTAAGATCAAAAACCATATCTCATAAACTTGTGGACGATAGGGAGTAAAAAGAAAACGGCATTTAAATCCATACTTCAAAATATTCTTTTTCCTGTTCAGAGAACACAAAATCAATGCTTCATATAAAATCAAAACTAAATTTATCCCTCAGACCCATGGCTTACCATGTACAAAGGAAGCATACAGAATTGTATATATATTCTTGAAATCCCAAATTCCCACCATTCAGGTTATTCTTTAGGTTAAAGTACCTTGTCTTCAAAAGGTCTCTCTTAAAATAAGGTTTTATTTTCCTTGGTGAGTCACCCATCTATACCTTCCTATTAGCATATTTTAATGCAAATTTTATTCCTCAGGCATATAAGACAGAAGGACTCTAAGAGATTAGCTGCAGAATAGGTGGTCTTATTTCAGAGCAAAAACGCAGAAAGCAATGGGCTAGAACATAGCATAGGGGCAAATCAAGAAGGCAGTTAAAGATCAGGCTAAAACCATTAACAGTGTAAGTCCCGAATGTGGGGGATTGCTTAAGGAAAAGTGATTTCCATAGGAATATGGGGTACACAAACAAAATGGACCCATCTGTAATACTGCCCCAAGGCAACCATGCTAAATTCTCCATGAAGCCTTACAAAGCCAAAAGGAGTAAAATGTACATGGAATATTAGCTATATAGTATTCTACCAGTAAAAAATGCCCCAATTAAGGTGTTTGGCATTGGTCCTAGAACCTAATATTGGGAAAGGCAATCTGCCATAAGCTGGGTGTACTAAGAAGGCAAAATCTAAACGCTCTTTACTCAAGCATTTCTCAGAGTTGTTTTGCAGTGAGCAACTATGAAAAATGAAAAAAAAAATGTCTCTTTCTGGGATTAAGAGCACACTGTTCACTTTTAGCTACAAAATGGTGAGTTCCCCAAATTTGGTGGTCCTTGGCTGTAATGAAATCTGAATCTATTCACAGCCCATGTGGGCCCTTATCACATTGTCCTGGTGGGACTCAAAGGACAGGGGGAGGGCAGGGAGAACTGCCCACATGCTGATGCTTATGATGCTTGTTGCACCATGGGTAAGAAAAAGTTCTTTGTCTCTTATCCAGCAGCCTTGTGTCTTCTAAGCATCCATGAAAACAAACTAATGAGTAGAGTTAAATCTCAGAGCGCACACCTAGGAACTGCTCAACAGAAGTAATCATTACTACTTCTTAAAGTACATTTCAGCAACTCCACGAAGAGAAGATCTTCAATATCCCTAGAACTAGGGATATATTCCAAGAGTTGAAACTAAGGATAAAGGTCTTAAATACAATACAATCTTTACACTACAGTACAATTCAATTAAGCCATTGAATTTAAGGATTTTATGACTATTCTTTTCTCCTATCAGTTTAAAAGAACAAAATCAAGTCTACCTTTACAGTTAGCTTCATGGATAGCCTTATACAATTTGGGACTCTTTATTACTCTAAAATCTTGCTTCCTTTATTAGCATAGATAGGATTTCTTACCATTCTTAGAAATAATAAAAACAAGTACTAATATGCCTCCCACTGTTCTAAGTACTGTATAATTATTAACAATTCAATCCCTACAGCAGCTCTATGAGGTAAGTACTATTACTATTACCCCTATTTTTATAGACAAAGAAAATGAGGCACAAAGAGGCTAAATAACTTGCTCTAAGCAGCCAGCTGATAAATAGCAGAGCAAGGATTTGAATTCAGAAAGTCTGTCTCCAAAGACTGCTTTTTTTTTTTTTTAGATTTATTTATTTATTCATTTTAAAGAGAGAGAGACTACAAGAGTGAGAGGAGGAAGGGGCTGAGGGACAGAATCTTCAAGCAGACTACCCTCTGAGCACAAAGCCGAACATGGGACTTGATCTCAGGACCATGAGATTATGATCTGAACCAAAGCCCAGAATCAGATGCTCAACCTACTGAGCCATGCAAGCACCCCCATTATAAGTATTTCTAGAAAAAAAATATGGTTAATTATGGGCTGAAAAAAAGGAAAACTAACAGTTTTGAACACCTCTTCTTGCCTCATATAAATATCTCCTTGAGGGGAAAATATTATCAACATTTTTACAGATAAAGAAACAGGGCCTCAAAGAAGACACACAATTCTGCCAAGATCATAGAAATAGGAAGTTGAAGAAACCAGAATTTGAATTCAGGTTTCACATATTCCAAACTCTGTGTTCTTTCTATTACACAATGGTGCCTTCAAGACACTTAAAGAAAAGGCTATGGATATAAGACACATTTTTCCAAATGAATAATATAATAAGTCCTTTTTGACTTAAACAGAAATGGAAACAGATTGAAACTGCTCAAGTGACAAGATAATCTTGTCACTAAATGCTTCCCATATTAATTGAAGGTTTTTGGTTTTTTTTTTAAATGTTAGACTTTGTACAGAGGAATTCCATTCCCTGAGTATTGGCCAATCACATTATTGTTCTTTCATTTTAATGGACACTTTGTTTTTAACCCCATACTTTAGTATCACATAATTAGCAATGCACTGGATCCTATGACTAACTCTCTGCTAACTATATAAATTATACTGGTATTTTAGCCTGTCTGGGGCTCACTTAAAATGACAGAATAGTGAGCTTAAGGAGATTCCAAAAGCAATTTAATCTCATCTTTGAGGAAATCAAGGCCCAGAGAGGCAGCTGACTGCCCTAGATTACACAGAGAGGTTAAGGTAATGCTGAGTCCAGACCACTAACAGCTCATCACTGAGATCTCACAAAGCCTCCATTTCTCTACTTCTGAGAATCTGTGAAACTTTTTATCTCCAAAAGTTTACATCCATCACAAAAACCTCAAAATAATATCTTTTGTCCTTAGCATTTTTTTAAGTTTTCCAAATTAAATCAAAATATTTTTTGTAAGTACAGTACAATAAATACTCACATATCCAAGTATCTAGAGCCACTAATTGCTAATGTTAGTGCTCACTTGCTTTGGCTTTATGTATTTGCATATGAGTGTGTTTGTGTACATGTGTATGTGTGTGTGTGTGTATGTATATGCATACAAACATATTTTTGTCCATGTGCAGTCACTTTATGATACATGTTGTAAATGTGTTCTATAATGTCACTGCAAACACTAAATTAATGAATACTGAGCCATCATTCTAAGGGGAAATACAGGATTAGGTTCCTGCAAGCCTCTGGTCAAATTTTTATCAACCAATCAATATAGAACTTTGTTTCATTTGTATTTCTGTTTAAAGTCACCTTACTTGATAGTGTTGTAAATTCAGTAACAGTGAACACAGAGCCAGAAGCACTATGACTCATGCTGAAACAAAGTTCATCTAACATAGGTATTTCCTCCATAAGGAACATCACAGGCTTCTTGCACTCAGGCACACTAGACAGCACTTCAATACTATGCATGGGGGCCATTTTTTTGGTATATTTTTTTATTGGAGTTCGGTTTGCCAACATATAGTATAACACCCAGTGCTCATCCCATCAAGTGCATCGAGGCCATTTTAAAGTGGACCAACATTAAGCACAAAAAATATTTTTAAAATGTGGCACTAAACAGATGGCAAAAATGACAATTATTTACAAAACAAGAGCTGACATAAGAAGGTGGAGAGACGCCTTGTTGATCTCAGCTGAGCACATGTATTTCAGGAGATACAAATTTTTCATCACTTGGCACATGTCTGCAAATGACCATGAAATCACCATGAATATTGGTTTTAGGGTTACAAATAACTTAACCAGTAGGCAAAATTTCAAGTACGGAGGCTCAGCTATATATATTTAAATTGAACCATTTAAATTAAGTAGCAAACTTCATGACATTTTACCCCAAATATGTCAAAGCTGGTTAATTTTGAGTAGTGTACCTCTAAAGCAAAAGTGAAAATCAATGCACAAAAATATTTTGGAAATGGAATATCTTGGAAATTTATAACCTGTGGGTTCCCAAACCTCACATTTTGAGGAATCATAACTATCATTTTTGGCCTCTTTGACCCATCTAAGCCATAGCATACTGTTCTCAAGTTTGTGACCTGCCTAATAGGTAGGGCCAATTATAGGACACTACCTCAGATATTCCTGGAATGATCAGCAAAACAGTTAAGTATCTCAGTTCTCTCTATAGTCCTGTAGCAGAGTTATATGCCTCTCTGCCAGTGTCTTTTTTATGTTAATTTTGGATTTCATCTTCTGATATACACGATTTCCCTGAGCCCATCTCCAGTGTCCATGGACCTGACATTCTTCATAATTGCTCTAAAGCTTGCCCCAGACACTACAACAATACTGTGGGCTGCAGTGAAGCAGGATGAAACTTTATACCTCGTCTTGAGCACTGTTTCTATTTATGCTGTATTGCTTATGTGACCACATGTCCAGAAGCTAGAGCCAAATGCAGGTATGAAACATCAGCATTAGTCTCTAATCAAGGCTATCCTTTTGTTTAGCAAGGACTATTGATCATCCCAGGCTTCTGTATCCTCCCCCAGGCATCATCTTTGAGGAGCAAGGTTGCTGATGACTGCATGGGAATAGAATAGGGAGATGAAGCACTGATCCTGATCTAGTAAAACATGTATTACTGAGATAGAAAGGACTTCGGGATTCTACGTTATCTGGATTCATTGTTGATGATAAAAGACTCACGGTTCTTATGTGCCTTGTGCTTGGTTTAGTTGATCTGGAGGAAGCTTCTGAGGGCCACTTACACCATAACTTGAAAACTGTATTTGGCCAAAGACTTTAACAAGGAAAACTTCAAACAAACCAACTAGCTGCTGCCTCCTCTAGCGCCCTTTCTGGAAATTTCCGCATTACACTCTGAGCCCTTACACAGTCTGTTTTACACCTGAAAGTCCTTCATTTCTCTTCTTCAGCTGGCTTTCTCATGTCTATTCCTCCAAACAACTGAACTCTCTCCCCTCCAGTATTCCATGGCCTGTGTTCCCCTCTGTCACAGCATCCTTCAGCCTGTGTTGTAATTTTTTGTCCACAAGTCTGTCTCTCGTGCTAGACTGTGAGCATTTTGAAGCCTAGTAAAGTCTGTACCTTGTTCATCATTTAATCCTCTATGGCTAGCACAGTTCTTAGTACACAAGAGAGCTCAAGGAATATTTGATGCATGAAAGACTGAGTGATTTTGAACTTTCTCTTGCTCTAATTAAAAGCACCATTTGTCCCATTAGAAGCTGTAACCTCTTATTTTATAAATTTGGAATTTTTATAATTAATTCATAAACTTGGTTTTCCTCACATGATTGCATATTTCCCCTAACTTCTTGGTTTTCCTCGGTTCCCCCATTCAGGAAGGAAGCTAGATATTAACTTAAGCCAGCTTATTTTTAATTATCTGCAAAGTGCAACTTTTCCACACTGCCATAATCCCCCTGTAGGGCAGAGATGCTCCTAATAAGCACAGTCTCTGGGGTGCACAGAAAGATGAAGCAAGGAAATGGCTGCTAATCAACTCACATAACTTCATTGTTCCTCAGCTGACTTGGAGGAGTGCTGACTTCTTCTCTTGGGAGGTCACATATGTCCTCTCGATCTGCTGAGCATCTGAGTATATGTGTGCCTCTTGGGGGAAGTTGACACAGGTCCTAATGAATCAGTTTGAATGGGCAAGGTCTGGGACCCATCATTTGACTTCAGCCACACTTCATCTTTCATGAATCACAAGTGAGCTGCAACACACTTATTTTTTTTTTCCAGAGGAATGAAATGCCTTTAACAACATTCTGAACAAATCGGTCTCACCAGGCTCCAAAGTGCTCAAACATTCAGCTCATTTCTCATAATCCATAATTAAGCCCAAGACCTACTTGGAATGATAAAGAATGATATTTGTACATGCTCAGCAACATTAGCATAGGAAGAGTAAACAGGGAAATTGGATACAACAAACTCAGCTTCTCAAGGTGAATAAACATATGGAATGATTTTTCTGGTCAAGTATTTGGAGCCAAGGGCAGTTAAAAAAAAAAAAAAAAAAACTCTAGTGACATTTGCCTGGTTTCCAGAAACTTTCAGGTGAGAATTAGATGAACTAAATAAAAATCATGTTAAAAAAATAATTTAATTAGACCCAGCAAATAGCTTCTCTGCCATAGATTTCTCCATATATATTTTCACAGGATGAGATTCAATAAATAACTGATGATAGTCATCATCCACTTGAACTAATATTTATTTGGTGACCTCCAAGTGCCAGGTGCTATACAAGGAAACTGTATAAATGCCATCTTATGTGATTCATACAACTCTACAAAGTGTTATTATTAATTCTCATTTTACAAATGAAGGAACAAGCTCAGAAAGGTAACTGACTTGCCTCTGATCAAAACCATCTGTATTACTCTGTCATAACCTGCATGTACTTTAACAACTTTGGCTATAAATCAATCATCTTACAATTTCCAAGGATGGGGAAAGATTATTTCAGGATGGGCAGACACGAAAACAGAGAGAATCCCTGGGAGATGTCAACATCTGAATGCATTAATACATAGTGAGCTCAACCATCCTCAAGCATCCATCAACACCCATAAACTGACCTTTATATGCTACTAGCTACATCTCCAGCTAAGTTCTAAGTGCTCATAAAATACCTCTACTTGCATGTTTGCCCATTGCCTAGAGTTTGACATCCTCAACCAGGTGACCTTCTTAGCCACCTCACTCTAGAGAAATAGGTAATCTGTATATATAAGGATTAATCCATGAACCAGGGTTAGGTGAAGAAAAACAGTGCACAGAGAAATAAGTATTTACAATGTAGAGCCTGGGATGCCTGGATCGCTCAATGGTTAAGCATCTGCCTTCAGCTCAGGGTATGAACCTGGAGTCCTAGGATTGAGTCCCACATCAGGTTCCCTGCATGGAACCTGCTTCTCCCTCTACCTAAGTCTCTGCCTCTCTCTCTCTCTCTCTCTCTCTCTCTCTCTCTGTGTGTGTGTGTGTGTGTGTGTGTGTCTCATGAATAAATAAATAAAATCTTTAAAAAAATAAAAATAAAAATAAAAATAAAAAAATAAAGTAAAAGGTAGGGCCTACTTGCCTGGCTGGAGAAATGCCTTCTTAAACCTGACCTCCTTCTGCCATGTGTCTTGAAAAAATGTCAAGTTGCCTATATTTCCATAGTCTGATCTCCAGTGCTTCTGACCTCAGAGCTGACTCTGTTCTTTTGTGTATTCTAACCTTATTTCAATAAGTTGTGTCTATTCCTACCCTAACATGAGTACAGGTCCTATTGTTCCCTTCTCAGATAGTTTGTTTTAAAGTTCTTGACTTGGAAATGCCTAAGTGGCTCAGTCAGTTAAGCATCTATCTTCAGCTCAGGTCACAATCATGAGGTCCTGTGATCAAGCCCTGGGTCAAGCTCCCTCCTCTGTGGCAAATCTGCTTCTCCTTTCCCCTTGCCCTCCTTCCCAACCCCCTCTCATGCTCTCTCTCTCTCTGAAATGAATAAATAAAAAATGAATAAAATTCTTGACTTGAACTACACCCATCTCCAACTAAAACAATCAAGTATTAATAACCTATTGCTATTTAGGGCTTCTTCTCTGCCAGTCAAACTAAAATCTTTATATATATTATAATATTTACATTCTATAGATAATGAAATCAAGATATAAATATGTTGAGTAATTTGCCTAATATCACATATGTATGAATCCAGAATTGGAACCTGCCCACTCATCCTGCTACTAGAGCTCATGCTCTTAATCATTGCACCTCAACACCTCTCATTAAGTAGAAAAACCCCAAACCTAACCCCTGAAAACTGTTGGCTATAACAATTATTCTTCCAGTGTCCCTGGCCAGAATTCTTTGAGATACTTTTGGATTGCATCTCTCCTCCATCTCCTATAGCCATTTGTCACCCAGTACTATAATTCTTCCATCCAAGACTTCACTTTATTCTTCATTTTCTTTCTAGTTCTCTCTAACCATAATTATTACAATACCATTCCAACTAGTATCCCCAATTTTGTTTTTCCCCCTCCTACTCCAATTCAACCTACATGCTTGCCAATCTAATCTTAAAACATCATATTTATCAGATTGAAGTCTGAAGATATGTAGCCCTTAAGGAGATAATTTAAAGGGGATGTAATGGTTATTTTTAATCACTTGAAGGACTATCAAGTGAAAAAAGGATTAGTTTATTTTGTGTTCCAGAGAACAAAATCATGATGATCTACATGGGATGGGAAGGTGAACCTTAAAAAAATAGATTAATCTTCATATGACAAAGTAATTTTTAGCGGTTAAAGCCATTCAACAGTGGAATAGTTTGCATATTCCATTGTGATTCCCCACTAATGTGTTCACTAAAGCATGAAGTAAATGACCACTTGCCATAGGTATTGGCATGCTAGGAGGTTGGATCAAAATCAGTTCAAATATTATACAACTTTGTTTTTTTTTTTTTTTTCATTCTGTAAGTAGTCCCTGTTCAAAGGCCACCAGTGGCTCTCAAATTCATCTCACTACCCATTAAACTTGCACTTCAATACTTCCCAACATGAACCTCCAACTCAGGACAGAAAATTAGGACACACACACACCAAGCTTATCCCCCAGCTCTAAGCAGGTTGACCCAGCCAGAATCCCTGTCTTCATACCCTCCACCCCATTAGATCATCTTTTGTTAATAATGTAATACTCCTCTTAGAATTTCACCAGGAATACATATTATCTCATTTTGTGCTTTCTTTTGCTCCCTACATTCAAGTCCTAATTTGCTCCCACAGCCTACCTTGAAGAAAGTATTCCATACTACACATGTTTAATCTAGTTACCTACTGTATAAGCACCTAACTTTGGTGTCACCAAAAAATTTAAAAGTTTCCCTGAAATTACATTCAAATTTTTATGTGTAAATTCTCATGTGCTATTTTATAGTAGATATAATTAACCTTATATTTTCTTAGAGACTCAGGGGGATCTTTGTACCAAAAAGGTTAAGAAAACTTTTGTTTGGATTTCTAGTCACCCTTCAAATTACACCATTTAGTTGTTTCCTCTCTTTCGTATTTTCCACATGCATTCTGCCCTACATTGTGCGATAGTGACCTGGAGAATAGTGACCATTTCCTTTGTTTGTTAATCAGAGGCTATGTAGGGGATCCCTGGGTGGCTCAGTGGTTTAGCGCCGCCTTCGGCCCAGAGGGTGATCCTGGAGTTCCAGGATCGAGTCCCACGTCGTGCTCCCTGCAAGGAACCTGCTTCTCCCTCTGCCTGTGTCTCTGCCTCTCTCTCTCTCTCTGTGTCTCTCATAAATAAATAAATAAAATCCTTAAAAAAAATCAGAGGCTATGAATTCTTTTATAAAGGGAGAGCATCATTTCTGCAGCCCAAGTACTTGGTACCTAGCAGATATTTTAGAAATGCTTATGAATGAAGGCCTGAAAGAATGAATGTCATATCCTTTACTAGAGAAAATTTCATTTACAGCTGGTAGCCCTCAGAATATTCTAGATTTGACCAGGGTTCTTCAAAATAATCACTAAGAAGTGGGCTTCTTAATTCCTAATATAACATGAGATATATAAATATATCATTGTGTTTTATCAAATTCATCCATCAGATTATCTGTTTGAGACATTGTAGTGCTAGAACTAACTGCATTCACTGATTTCCTGTTTTTTTTTTTAATTTATGTTTTTAAAGATTTTATTTTATTTGAGAGAATGAGTGGTGGGGAGGGGCAGAGAGAAAAAAGAGAGATAGAGAAGCAGACTCCCTGCTGAGCAGAAAGCCCAATGTGGGGGCTCCATTCCAGAACTTGGAGATCATGACCTAAGCAGAAGGTAGATGCTTAATTGATTGAGCCACCCAGGTGCCCCTGATTTCCTGTTTAAGTGAAGCATCTTTGATATACTTCTGATCATTACATGTCTGTCCCTCTCTTATTCTTCAGTGAAAGGCCCTAGATATGGTAATATATAAAGAAACTCAGGGATGCCTGGATGGCTCAGTCAGTTAAGTGTCTGCCTTTGGCTCAGGTCATGATCCTGGGGTCCTGGGATTGAGCCCCCCAGGTCAGGCTTTCTGCTCAGCAGGGAGTTTGGTTCTCCCTCCTCCTCTGTATGCGCCCTCTCTCTCTCTCTCAAATAAATAAATAAAATCTTTAAAAAAAAAAAAAAAGAAGCTCAAAGGTATCTATAGTGATCACCTATCAGGACCACAGAAAGAACATCCTGGAAGCACAGCCTAGGAAAAAAGTCATTTACCACAAAATGGCTGATAGGTCACCCTGGATCCATTCCACTCTTATTTACTGGCTTAAAAAAATAATAATCAAATGCAATTTTGTTTTCTATTCTTATATTTGTGCTCAATGGAAGATCAATTATTAGGCTTGCCCTTATAGCTCCTAGGAGAGTTCTGAGCACCTATTAGTTTCATTTTTAATATGGATGATGAACTGAGCGGAAATTCACTCCTTAACATTGTCAGTGTAGCTCTGTGCTGAGTACACTATCCAACATTTTAAAGTGTGTTCTCTCTTCACAGAGAGCATTCAAGGCAGTGAACTCATTTTTGTAGCAATTCTTTAATAATGGTGTCTGTATGTTAACAAGAAGAGAGAATGCCTGACTTTTGTTAAAATTTTTCTCTTTATAATAGAAGCCACTCTATTTTAAGTATCTAATATTAACATTCATTGAACTCCAACAGTGAGCTAGAAACTGTATTGCATATAGACACATTTTCCTTCTCACTTGCTGTACTATATTGGTCAACAATAGAACAATTAAGTAAGTGGCAGACTTGCAAATTGAATTATATAAAAAGGCACAAACCTGGTTAAACCTAGAAAATAGTCTAAAGAAAAAGCAAAATGTCTAGCATCAAAACACACATGTTTGAGCACTGAATCTATGCCTGGAAACCTCCTGAAACTGTTTTCTTTTCTTTCATCTGATTTCCAGCATCTGGTACTGAGTTTGTAGGTAGGAACAAAATGCTTCAAAGTAATATATGCTTATTGGTGACAAACTTAAGTCTTGTCTATTATTTCAGAATGGTGACAAGAACAACCAATACTAGTAGTAATAAATTTTGCATTATGCTCTCCAATGTATTTTGTTACTTAAACCTCCCAAATCTGATTTGAGCTAGGGTTTGTTACAGAAGAGGAGTCTGAGGTCCATTAAGAAGTAACTTGCTTAAAAAAAAAAAAAAAGGAAGTAACTTGCTGGGAAAATTCAGTTTAGGTCTTATGATTCCACATCCTATCCATTTCCCATAATTTTAAGGATCCTCAGGAAACACATATTTGTGTTGAGCCCTTGTATGAGCAAGTCAGTGATCTTGTTTTTGGGAAGGGAAAAGCAAAAATTTGGATAATAAATAATGGCTCCTATAAAGAACCTTACAATTTAGTAGGAATAGTAAGAGAAATAAGACATGACCATAAATATCCATGACACAAGGCAGTGTGATATAAATGACACATGAGCTATTCAAACCGGCAGTTATGTGCAATCAGAAGAAAAAGGTAGCATGAGGCAAAAGCTTCCTGGAGAAGGTGGTGGATAAACTGAACAAAATTCAGTAAATGTATAGACAAACAAGATGGAAGTATAAAACAAATAAAGTAGAAATCTCAAAAGAATGGAAAAATTTTGCCTGCAACTATGGAGAGATGTAAGAGACACATAAGATATAATCCCTGTGCTCAAGAACCTTACAATTAAATTAAGTAGCAAAGAACTACAAGTTCAAAATCACTGAATAACAATCTAGAGCATCACACATAGTAACTGACTGGTGAACTGTGTGGCACAGGCAACAGAATGCAGATGGTGCTCAGAGAACAGGCTTTACAGGTCTTAAGTCAAGTTTGTCAACAAAGAGAAAAAGGAATGAAGCAAATATTGCCAAAGACAAAGAGAAGAGAGCACGAAGGATAAGGACAAAAATGCTTTGGAGATTATTTTTCTTAATATTTGTCAGTTTCAGTGTACTTAATGCACATAGGGCTAGGTATTCACTCAGAAGTCACAAGGAAAGTCACAAAAATGTGACTGAAGAAAAAAATAGCCAAGAAACTATGGTGACTGCTAAGCCTAGGAAAAGGAGCCTATACATTTGAGTTGAATAAGGAAGGCCTGAAGAAGCAATAGAGCTCTGTCAACAGTTGAATGGTCTTGAATAACTCTTAATCTCCAGTTCTCAGGTTTATCATCTATCAAATGGAGCTAATAGTATCTTTCTTGCCTCAATATCAAGTTTGCAGTGAGAATATCATAAAATGTATTGATTTCAATAACCAAGCATTGAAGAAACTTTAAGCACTGCCAACACAATGCCAGATGCTAGGTGGAAATGCAGAAATACTAAAATACTGCAACCTATGTCCACACAGTCTATTCAGGCATTCTAATACATACTGCTACTAATTTGATCAACGTATTTTGAGAATCTACTAGATTCCAGACATCATGCTTTTCACCAGGAATTCTAAATCAAAAGAGACAAGTTAGAAGACTACATAAATCTTTATGACTTTGGATTGTCAATGGTTTCTTAGATATAATACCTAAACTACTAGCATAACATATTACATAAAAACATAGAATAAATAAAGTTGATTTCATCGGAGTTAAAAACTTGTTTTTCAGGGAACTCTACTGTAAAAATAACAGGCAACCAAAAAGATTGGGAGGAAGTATTTGGGAATCATATATCTGATAAGACCTAATATTCAAATATATAATGAACTATTATGATTCACTAATAAAATGAAAGATAACTTAATTAAAAATGAACAAAGGATTTGAATAGACTTTTCTCCATAGAAGATGTACAAATAGTCAATAGCATGTGAAGATATTCTCGACATTATTAATCATCACAGAAATGAAAGTCAAAAAAAATTTTCTTAAGATTTTATGTATATATTCATGAGAGAAACAGAGAGAGGGAGAGAGAGGCAGAGACACAGGCAGAGGGAGAAGCAGGTTCCATGCAGGGAGCCTGACGTGGAACTCGATCCCGGGTCTTCAGGATCACACCCTGGGCTGAAGGTAGAGCTAAACTGCTGAACCACCCAGGCTGCCCTGAAAGTCAAAAATTAATGAGATTCATACCACTTCATACCCACTAGGATAACTATAATCAAAAAGGTGGACAATAAAAAGTATTGGCAAGAATGTGGAGAGATTGGAAACTTCATTGATCAATGGTTGGAAAGTACAATGATCTAGCCATTTTGGAAAAGTTCAGCAGTTTCTCAAAAAAGTTAAACATAGAGTTATCATATGACCCAGAAATGCCATTCCTGGGTATACGCTCAAAAGAAATGAAAACATATTTACATAAAAACATATACCCAAACGTTCTTATTAGCATTATTCATATTAGCCAAAGAGTGAGGGGAGAAAAGGTTCACCAACTGATGAATAGATAAACAAAATGTGGAATATTGTTTAGCCATTAAAAGGAATGAAGTACTAAAAAAGAAGAAATGAAATACTTATATATGTCACAGTATGGAGGAACTTTGAAAATATTATGCTAAGAGCAAGAAGTCTGTCAAAAAGGGCCACATTAAAAAAAGGGGGGGCCACATTTTATATCATTCTGTTTACATGAAATATCCAAAATAGTCAAATCCATAGACCTAGAATGTAGATTAGCGCTAGAAGGAGGAAAAATGCAAAAGGATTATTAATGGGTGTGGGTTTCTTTTGTGTGTTGTGGGGGGGATGTTATGGAATTACATAGCAGTGGGAGTTGCATAAGTTTGTGAATATATCAAAAGCCGCAGAAGTGTATATTTGCAAGAAATGAATTTAATGGTATGTGAATTTTATTGCAATTTTTAAAAAGACAAAACTCCTTCTAATTCCTGAGTTTATAATACAGTGGGAAAGAGAAACTACTTACAGTGCAAAACAAACATATTTGTTGTTCAATATAACAAGCTTCAGTGAGCTGTGTCATATATAGAGATACACAACAATAGTTAAAATTTATTGAGCACTTGTTATATGCCAGATACTATTCTAAGCATTTCACATGTTACCAACTCATTTAATTCTCACGGCAAACCTTGAGTTAGGTATTTCTTCATTTTCCTGATAAGGAAACCAAGGTACAGAGTTGTCAAGAAACTTGCCCCAGATTCTACTACAAATAAATATTAGAGGTAGGCTTTGATCCCAAGAAGTCAGGCTATAGCATCCATATTCCTTACCATCAGGCAATACCACTTTTTTTTTAGAAAATATAAGGCACTATAATGCAAAAAAAAAATACTATTAACAAGTTTCAGTTCATGACATCATTGAATCTTGAAATTAAAATTTACCTAGTGCCTCCTCCAAGTTCATGCCTGAAATCCCTATACAACTCTATGCCCAAATGATCTTTATATCCAGTCTATATTGTATACTTCTTGAAAGAGAGAACTCAATTTTGACCCAAACAATTTATTCCATTTTTGAATAGCACTGGCTATTTTCAAAGTTCTTCCTTACATTAATATTGCATACTTCTTGGAGGAAGAAACTCTCCCTCCGTCAGGTTGCTTAGAAGCAGAGGCTGAGATGGGCATTTAAGTGGATGTGATTTATTGACAGAGTGCTCTTAAGGATGGACCTGCGAAGGAGGGAAGAGAGTGGTATACGAAGTGGAAAGTGGTCACAGACCAATATGTTCTTGGCTGTATTCATAGGGCTAAGGCTTTCTAGAGCAAAAACCGTAGCACAGAGTTGCCTGCCTTGAAGTACCAATCTGTCATGAGCCACAAGGCTGGGGAGGGATGAGTAATGCTGGGCAAGGCAGCAGGACAAGGGGATGGGACAGTTGCAAGCCATTAGCAGGTAACACAGCTGCTAGGGGTAGGGTGCATATGCAGTCCAGTGAAAGGGGATCTGTGCAGGCACCACTGTATTTCCTACACTTCCACAGGCCTGGCAAAGCAGTTGAACACAGTGGTTGGGACACAGGATAGAGCCAGTTCTAAAATGTAAGTTTACTCTTAAGCCCCTTACGCCAAATCACTTGTCATCTCCAAGCCTGGTTCAATATCTGGAAAATGGGCACAATAACACCAACCTCATAGGAGTATAATGAGAATCAAAAGACATGAGAAATGAAATGTCCATATGCTTAGCACATAGTTAAAGCCCAAGTAGCTATTACCTTAGCAAGTATATATTACACACTTGTCTATAGGAAATTTTGCCCATTTCCTTCCAAAGTGAAGTGAAAGAAATCGAATTACTTGTTTAGTCCATCAGCAATTTCAAACTTTACAATTTCCAGCCCCTATAATATAACACTTTAGTATTTTCTCACCATAGTTTGAATCACACAGTGAAAATTTGAATTTTGTTCTGTAATCTTCTTGCTATTCACTGAAGCCATCACCTCTGGAGAAATAGTCTTTCTCTTGGCTTTGCCTTTTTGTCCTGAATTAAGTTTTATTCTGGACTATCAGAAATCCATCACTGTCTGAATTTTTCCATTGTGGTGTGAATACCAAAGTCTGACTGTGAATCTGTAGCCTGCTATAATGATTTCAAATGTATTCTAGGTCCAAGGGTTATCCCTGTTAAAGGCATTTTTATAAGAATCTGGTATTTTGCCAGGAAAAGTCCTGTGGTCCAGCTGCCAAAACACATGACAGCAAGCATCTGACAGAAAGCCAGTGATGGATCTGCTGTCTGCTAGATTGGCAGCTCTATCAATGACAGTGGAACCAGACAGATTGGAGTTTGACCCGGGCTGGGTGAAAAACTGGTGCTATATCACAACCAATACAGAGCACTGTGGAGAAAGCCTTCTCAATCGCTAAGGGCTGAAAGGCCCATGCCAACAAGGAATCAGCTACACTGTGCACAGCACTGGGAGTATATGTGTCAGCCATAAAGCTGCACTCAGTAACTCTATCGAGATGAGGTCCAGAAAGAAAGTCTTTCTGCAAAAACATATCCTGGCACTTCAGGGCATGTAAATTGACTTGTCATTTTACTATCCTCCCATCCCCAGCATCTTTCCAGTGTTACATATATTCTCCCCCAGCTTTTCCTATACAGAGGCTAGTCATGTTCTTTTGTTCATTTTGTTCATAGCTCATTCATTTATTCATTCAATGAATATTCATTGAGTGCTTGGCAGGTACTAAGGATACCAGGTTGAAGATGGATATAGGATAAAGGTGACCAAAGGTAGGTAATTGAGTTTAACCCCTTATACTACAAACTCTGCCCCAACCCTTTTAAATAGTCATAATATGTCACAATATATGGCTATTTAATAATATGCCATAATATATGACTATTTAAAAGAGAAATTCTAGAGTAAGACTCCTGACTTCAAATACTAAATCAATAATGGTTAAAATGCATAAGGAGAAAATCTGGGGCCTCCCTGGTCCTTCTCAAATCATGCTATGTAAGCAGCTGGGTATTCAACCTAGAGAAAAGCTAGGCCTGTGTCTGCTTGTGCAACATAGAGAGCAGCTTGAAATCCCACTGCCTTGAATAAAACCTTAGCAATGCCCATCTACATCAAAGTCATCCTGTGGAGTCAGCATCCTGTGACCCCATTTCCCACTTTGTGCAACGGGGATGCTGTCATATGCAAGACTGCCAGGCACCTGGGCAACAGGAAATACTGCTATTTGCATATCTAATAGATTCATTTCAAACTGTGTTTTTCTTGTATGTTTCAAATACCCAGCCAATAATAATGAGATGGGATGTGACAAGTAAAACTCTCCAATTTAGCAAGATTCATTTTGCAAAATCATCACAGAGCATCTGAATCACTGCCTAGCAGAGTAGAACAACATCTGGCAAACAAGCGGTGATGTATTATAATGTTTTTAGCACCATATGGCAATATGTCTTCAAAGTCACCTACAGGTTGAAATGAAAACCTATTTTATAACTACCTCAGGAAAATGAGGGGGCAAGGAATCAAGGGGTGCATTGGAATAATGCTACATATGCCCCCAAAGCGTGTGCTGCTAAATATTAAAGTAAACGTTGAAAGAGCAACATGTTATTAAGAAGCTAAAATAACAAGTCGTCTAAAGCTTTTAACTGCTGTACAATGCAACAAACCAAACACTCATCTACTGCACCACCAGATAACATTATCCAGCCCCAATTAAAAATGATTAATAGTTTGTGGTCAATCTTAATTAGTATTCTTGCCCTTTGATATGAGAAATGAAATTGAGAAGTCAGTGTCTAATATGAGCGTAAGGGTTCGGTGAGTTAATTTTTTTTCTCATTTCTGTTAGAGAAATAGACATAGCAACTCTAACATTTTCGTTCCTTCTGGTAAAGGACAGTCTTGCCCACCCTCTGGGGTGGAGAGAAGAACGTGAAGTATTGAGAGAATCAGAGAGCTCTAGCTTCTCTCCTAACCCATTCCACTGCCTGCTCCTGTCTTTCTAAGCATAGCTGTGTTCCTCCTCATCTCAGTATAACCAGCATTACATCACACCAGTTTGGGGGCATGGGAGAAGAGGTGCAAGGAGAAAAGAAGCACAAAACAATAACTAAATAATACTTCATGGCCTCCTCCTCTAGCTTCCTCAAATTCCTCCTTAGAGTTGTCAGTGTTTCCAAAGAGGTGCTTTCACATCACCCCTCAAGTTCTACCCTCAGCAATACACTGCCTTCCATCACTTTCCTCCCTTCTCTTCTGGACCCTTGAAGTGATGCTGCTGTAGGAGCCACCTGCGGCCATAACATTTTCCTTGTTCCAAATGTGGCGTGTGTGATCAGTGGCTCTGACCATCAGGTGACATGACCTATGGGCTCCAATGGACTTCATCTTGAAGTGTCCCAACAATCTGTTCTGTGGGCTACGACCCTGTATTCCCTTGTGCTCCCCACACCTCACGAATTCACTATTTCAATTTTTACCCATTGTACTATTATCACATCTTTCCCTAGGTCTCAGGCATGACTCTGTGGGGCTGTGATACCAGAAAACACAACTGACAATAGCTCTGTACCCTGATGCTGGCCCACTTACTTTAAATCAGGCATAGAAATAATTATAATAATAATAATATTCATAATTTGTTAAACTTGTGGTAGTTTCCAGGTACTCTATCAAGCACTTTACATACATTACATCAATCATTATCTCAATCACTTAGAGAAGTTGTATATCCTATAGGGGCTAAGGAGTCAAGGTTCAATTCCAGGTCTGACTTTGGAGTTTATACTCATAACCACTAACCCATAGTGCCTTTCATTCTTCAAATCTCTCTTCCTTTAGAATGTGTTCTTTTACAGATAAATCTTTAGGCATTCATGGAAATATATTTCTGGAATAAAAATATGGCAATAAAGGCATGGATGAATTCTGAGTGAGGAACAAATTCTGGATGAGGAACACAGCTTAGTTTCTCAAGCTGGGACCCTCACTACAATGGGAATGATGATTTTTTACAGGTGTGTTTCTTCATACTTTACAAAGTCTTACCTCGTTGGCTCCTCACACCAACTCTCAGTTCTGTGAAAAACAAAACAGTTATTTTAGTGCATCCTGAGGGGCAAATATCGGGTCAAAATGTTGAAGTAGAACCTGAGTCCAGGTCTTCTGAGTCCCAGTACTTTGCTCTTTTCAAGTTCTACATTGCCTCCCTTATGCCAGTTGGCAGGTAAGTTCATCCAGACCTAGGTACTCAAGTTTTATTCTGACCAGTTTTCTACATGTATCTTATGCTACAGCCAGAGTAGACCCTACTATTCCTTTCACTCCATACCTTCTACCTCAAGCCTATATGCTCCTGTTTATTCCTTGTTCCTAGAATGTTTCCTGCTTCACTACAGATCCCTAACACCACACCACTTGGGATGAATAGTCTCTCATCAACTCTATTGTATGAAGTTCTCCTCTTCTACTTTTTAAGTTGTTGTATGTATCCCTCAGATGTTAACTCTAATTTTAGGGTTACTATGATTATTTCAATACTCATTTTATCATTTCCACCATTCTAAATTGTAAATTCCCATAAGGAAAGCACTCGGCCTTATATTCTATACCTCCTTGCAGTTCTTAGGAAAGGGCTCCGTTCCTAGAAAGAATACTTAATAGTCATTTGATGGATTAAAATAACTTTAATTTGTGCTCCTTATTAACAGATTATATTTATGATCAACTACTATATATTCCATTTCCAATTGAGAGTCTCTATATTTTCCCCCCAAACAAGGGCACTGTCAAGTTTTTCTGAGCTTTTAATTTAATCTTCCTTTAATGGGGTTTGCCTCACATTTAGTTCAATATCTTCTCTAGAAATCTGTTCCTTTATATATTTATAGCCTTGAAAAGCTTTCTTTTTCCTACCTTAAAAAAATCTCCTGGATTATTTATTGGGGCTGATTCATATCTAGTACATTTATATTGTTTTCTTATCAAAAGAGACTATCCTATTACCGTTCAGCCAAAATATCTTCATTTTCTTCAAGCTCCAAGTGATTAATGATGTGTAACGTATATGTGAGAAAAGTTTTCCTATAAACCTACCAAATATATTTGCATTGACTATTTCATAAGTCTTTCATATCAGAAATTTTCCCACCTAGTTTTGGCCTTCTGCACTGTGTTCAGTAGCAGCAGGCTATGGTTCACAGCCAGGGTGACTAAATTAGACAAATGGTATACACTTGCTTCTGTAACAATATTTCACCACCAATAGATCCACTGGTTGTTCTGTTGAGAGTTTTTGGTTTGCCAATACATAAAAAGAATTTGGAGAAAGACTGTGGGGGAAAAAAGTACACCCTTTCATAATCATATAGCAGAGTTTTTGTTTTTCCTTTTAATACTTGTTGCTTTTATTTATAAGTTAATGTATGAACATGGTTAAGTTATTTACACCAAAGGCATACAAAGAAAAGTGTGCTTCCTCCCACCTACCTCCCAGTCCCACATTCCAAAGACAGCCATTGGGGTTGTGAAGAAAAAGCAAAGGAATTATAATCAGATTCAACCACAGTCAATTAATAGTTATATGTTGAGCACCCATTAGGCTCCAGGCATAATGCTAGTGCTGCTAATGGGCTCCACCCTGATTCACAAGGTTTATAGCTTTGGGCAGTACAGTAAGCAAGGCCTCAGCACACAGTGTAATCAGTGCTATAATGGTAGAAGTCCCAGGTGCTAGGGGAAATCACAGGCTTCCCAGAGGTGGTAAAAACCTTTATGAGGGCTCCAGTAGGGAGAATTTTGTTAGGCATAGAGAAAGGAAATAGTGATCTCCAAGAATAACCTTTGTGAATCTAGGGGCATGAGAATGCATGGCAAGCTTAACAGAAAAATGGTCAATTTGGTTGCAACTTATGTTTGAAGTAGTGACCACTGTCCTTGCTATTGTATTGTAGAAAGTATACCATACATAAAATAATAAGAAAATCTAATTTTAAATACTGGCTAATTATCTGAACACCACAATTGCCTCATGTATAAAGGAAGAGAAGTAAAAGCCATTTCATAGGTTGGTTGAGAGAGTTAAAGTCAATTACATAATTCATGCAAGGGTACCTAACATGGTGCCAGGCAAATAAATACTAATAAAACCCAACAAATGTTAAAAAGAAAAAGAAAAAGAACACAAAATAATTATTCTAGGTCAATGAAATTTCTTCTGGTACATCTTCATCTGACCAAGCCTCAAATGTAGAGTTCTGAACTGTCAGGGGACTCACCAAGAAGGAGAATGGCCCTCTGCATCCCACACTGTGGGAAATCCCAAAGACCATATTCCCCTACCAGCAGCCTGATTTCATCTTGAAGACTGGGCCATTCTGAAGAATTTTTAAAATGTATTATAAAATGTCACTTTGCTTGCCTCTCAAGGCCTGATATTACTTGGGATATTACTAATTGAACTTATGAATACATTTATGCTCATAGGGTGGGGAAAAAGTATCATTTGGGAGGCATATTAAGATATTATGTATTTATATAAATCTGTTTTTCATACTAGAGTTGTAAAACTGTCAAAGGAGTTACTTTTTAAGATGGCTTAAATTCTTGCTTATTTTTGTATCAATGGATAAACAGGAGTCCTAGAAGAAAGCTTATTTTAAAATGGATTACCCTCAGAGTGACAGAGTACTTACATTCTTTAAATGGTGGTACTCAGTCTGGTATCTTCACTGAGAATCTCTATGCAGCAAATGATATGGTATGGAAAACTGAAGCATAACGTAGTAGTGTATTTTCACTCCCTATTTACTAAATTTGCACTTCAGTGCTTGCAGAATGAGTGTGAAATATGAAAGCTGAGTAACAATTAGAGGGTAAGAGACACGCTTGTGTGATTCTGATACCCAGCACAGAAATTTCGATAGTGAGGACAAATTAGCTGTGACAGTTTGGGCATCTGACTCGCTTTGGGCCTATAGAGAGAGCACTTGAAATGCCAGGAGCTATAGTTTCAAAAGACTTGGAGAGATCAGACCTGAAACGTAAGATTCAGACGCTGAAATGTAAGAACCTATCATCAAGTTCACAGGTTTCCACTAGTAGAATCCTACATAACACCTTTAAAGAATTTTGTAGGCATTATCTAGGCATACCAAAGTAAATGCAGACTTCTATCTAATGTGGTATATAATCTCTAGCATGCTAAAAGTCACTTAGTAATCAATCTTGGCCATGCTACAGATGATGATCTATCCAATCGTTCATTCATTCAATTCATAAACATTTCCTGGAAATCTACTAAAATTCAGGCAAAATAGTAGCCCTAGAGATTTAAAGATAAGTAAGACATGTACCTGACTTCAAGGAACTCATGGTGTAGTGTACTAAGTACTACAGAAAATAATAATCATTACAGAATAATTGTGTTATATAGAGCAGAGGAGGGTTAAAAATTGATCTGCTTTAAGTAAATCAAATGCTCCAAATACTCTTGGTAGAGATATAAAAATAAGTAATTATGAATGCAAATCCTTGATAAATGTGTGGTTAGTATAATTTTGACTCCTTTAATCAGAAAATCAAGGTCATTTCCCACCCACATTGACCAACAGAAAAGAAACAGCTGATTGAGGTGAATTAAGTATTTAGTGGCTGTTACAGTTTCAACAGAGTCAGTCTAAATTAGTCAAGGAAAGACTTGATTTATTCTTTGCAAAACAGGGTTTGGTGCTGAGGATCTACTATTCAGCTATACAGAATTGCTTCAACTGCAACTCTTTTGACCTCTACAACCCATGGTTGAGTCCTCTATACACATGGTCACTACTGAGGGAGGGTGCTGCTGATTTTCAAAAGCTGAGATGAAAGAAGATGAAGAATACTTATCCTGGACAAACAGAGTTGTTTTTTTAAAAAAAAAAAAAAAGCCAGTATGATATAATGAATGTCACTGCTTATTACCCAGACTACTAACCTTTTGCCTTTCTTTGAAATAATAAAAATGTCTCTGACCATCAGCCAAAAATTCATAGTCTGGTGAAATCCTAAATTATACTCTGAAAAGCAGCAGATTTTCCTTTAGATTAGCAAGAAAAAAATCATATATTTTCTGATTTATTTTTGCTAAATTTTCTTGGCATAATTTAGATTCCAAAAATTCCTTTGAAGGTCTTTAAGAGTCTCCTAAAGCTCTTTTTCCCACTTTGAATCAGAATACATCTTTTCCCAAGATGGGAGGAAATTCCTACTTCAAAAGAAGGTTTGAAGATTCAAATTTGGCCTTCCTTCTCAAGGAAAGTACTGGTAAAGGGATGTATACATGAGATACATTAACAACATACAACTCCTGAGTAATCTAGAGATTTGAAATTGCAAAAAATGATTTTATTAACTCTGTTATATCATGCTTTCACAATCTCTCAGGGTGACGCTTAGAGTTACTAATTGCTCATTTGACATATCTATAGATGTGTAGTTAGTGATCCATAGACAAAAAAGGGACTGCAACACAAAATATCCCTTGCATGCAGGAACTACAGTGTAATTGGAAAGCTGAAGTATATAAATATGATACGTAAAAAATTAAAGACATTAGTGGCATATAGCCTCTTAACAGGAAGCTATCTTACAGATTATATAGACCCCTCATTTTAAAAATAAGAAAACATAAACCAAGGGAGGGAAAAGTCAATACTTTGCCTAGGGCTACACATTTAGCTCAGGGCAGAGCTAAAACTAGAATAAGGTCTTCTGACTCCTTATTCTACATTTGAACTTAGTTCTACCCTACACAGCATCTTATACTTAAAATAGTTTAGGATGATATATTTCAAAATAACCTCTAAATTAATATGCAATGCTAAAACCACACACTAGCAATAAAGAAATTCAAAGAGAAGATCATTAAATGATGGGGATAATGAAGCAAGATTATATAAAGAGATTGTCTTTGTGGTTACTCTTAAGGGACCTATAAGGTGCATGCTAGTTAAAGAGAGGGAGGAGAGTATGTTAGATAGAAACAATTCAATGCCATTCAACAGATATTTTACTGAGTGCTTCTTATATGGCAGGTAATATGCTGTTAGCTGGAAATAAGTTAATTAAGACAAGATCTTTACCTAGCGAGTAAAATAATCTAGCAAGTAAAAATGCAACAGATCAAAATTCTGTTGAGGACAAGTGGGATGCAAGACTACTCAGGCTACTCTGGAACCACAAAGCAGGAATAAATAAACCAAATAGAGAAGATGTCCTAGAAATAGAAATATTTGAACTAAGTTGAGGGACAAGTGATCTTCAGCTGAACAAAGATGGTAAGAAGGGAATTCCTGGCAGAGGGGATACAAAATATCAAGGTACAGAGGCATGAAAAAGCCACATATCATTGGGAATCTCTATGCCTGGAGCCAAGTGTCTATGTGGGGAGCAGCAAGGAGTGAGGTTGGAGACTTTGAATGTGGTGATTCATAAGGGTGGCAAGGTTGAGCTCCAGGAACAAATGGTTAATTGTTTGCAAATCTTTACCTATAAAATTTTATTTTCCCTCATATTCTTAGATGATTTCAAGACCTAAAAAGATTTATACCCAGTGGGGAGAAGGTTAGGTAGGAGCAAGAACATGAGGAGATGTGTGTACTACCATGCTACATTTGAACTTAGTTCTGAAAAGCATGAGTCACTGAAGTATCTGAAGCAGGGAAATGGCATAATCAGATTTGTGTTTTAGAAACTTCTTTGGCAGAAGAGTAGAAGATATATTGTCAGGGTAACAGACTGGAATCAGTGGCTCTAATCAGTAAACTGTGACAATAATCCAACTTATCAGAGATAGGGATCCAAAGTAAGGCAGCAGCAATGCTACAGAGATTCAGGAGACAGATGGTACAGGACCAGAGGGATAAGAAAATGTGGAATATGAGGGAAAGGATGCAGAAGAGGGGAAAGAATGCATCTTGTCTAACTTCCAGTTAGAGAATGGTGTTGTCATCAACTAAAATGAGAAGAACTTATCAGCAGACAGATGGTGTTAATGCCCCGGAAGTATATGGGATCTTCCAAGGATTATTTCAAGTGAGAAGAGATCTGAGTGGGGTGTCTTTCTGGAACTTGCTTTAAGAGACAGAATGACGCTGTGAGGGGAGGTGAAAAAAAGAGTTGGGATGAAAACAGAAACAAAATACATGAAAACATAAAGATAGGGAGGAGCAAACTGTGTTGTGGAAAGAAATATTGTGAGACTAGCTTAGTTGGAGCAAAGTCCAGGCAAGAGATTTGTAATAGTGCCTCAGAAAGTGAAGTCTAGTTCAGAAAAGGACTTGGAAGCCTGGGGGAGGAGTTTATGTTTGATACAGAAAGCATTGTGATGCTAGTGAGCCCATCAATTTTATTAGCAGTCATGATAATAATGTCTTTCTCTTGTGCTTTATACTATTTTGAAGTTCTTTCACATTCATTAATGTTCTCATTTGGTACTCATCATCTCTTTGAGAGAGATAGGGCAGGACTAATTATTCCTTCTTTACAGATAAGGAAACCAACTCCCAGAAAAGGCTGAGTGATTAGACCTCCCTTACATAGCAATTAAAGGCAGAGCTGAGACTAGAATCCTGATTTCTTATTCCCACATCAAGAACTCTCCAATTTATAATCCTGCCCAACCTCAGGCCTCCTGCTACTCTGCTCACTCTTCCATGGTGGTAGGAACTATGTGAAGCCATAACCCCACTTGGCGTCTTGAGAGAAATCTAACAGAACCTCCACCCTTAGTCTATGCTCCCTTCCAGCTGCTCTGGATCCCCTCCAGAAGGGTTGACTTAGCAGTCACTGCTGCTGGTTTTCACATCCTGCCTTATAAATGGCAAACAGCCGCTAACTAAACGTGTGGTGAGCAGATCTGTTTTAGAGATCACTTCAGGCCAACTCACAATTCTGCTTAGTCCAATTAACAAGGTGAAAACAAAGCTTAATTCTTCAACATAATCCTGCATGGGCCAGTTAGCACAGCCCTGCTCCATGGCCACACTCTCAAGCCAACCCCTATTTGCTCAACTGCACACCCTTGGTCAGAAAGGTTGATAGGTGAGGGACTGAGGGAAGGTTATTACACGCATGGAAATCCATTCCCACTACTATAAAAGAAAAGTGCATAACTTTTTTAAAGTGTCAGAACTTTTGGAAGGAATCCAAAACTCTCTGTCAAGTATTTGAATCTGGAGCTAAAAGCTCTGAACTGTGCCTTTTCTATGTTGAAACCACAATGAAGTAACTTAAAATCTGGACAAGAACTCTTCGACGTTCCGGTTTCTGCTGTGTGTGATTCAGGGGCTAATAAATCTAGAGAACCAAATGGATTACATTCCTGAATCTTCAATTAAACCTTTTAATGGCTTAAAGCTATATGCACCAAGTCAAACTCAATTTCAAAAAATAACCAATAAAATACAACCAAAGTTTTATATGTAAAGTAAATGAAAAATACATAAAAATACTAGCTGGGAATGCAAGCAATCTTAATCTATATCTTGTCAAACTAGAATTGGCCAAATGGGGAAAAGGTAGAATCTGGAGAGTAGGCCCACTGCACAGGATGAATGCAGATCTGTTCTGGCACCAAGGAAAAAACAAGGGGATGAAATTCAGAACAACAGATAAGGCCTACAACAATGTCCACTTATAGGAAAGAGAGCCTTGTTCATGCAGGTACCATAGAAGTCCATTGGAACAGGTTAGCTGATTTCATCTCTCTCAAAAGTGAGAGCGTCTGCTACCTGTAACCTTGGTCCCACTAGGTTCCTGAACCAAATTTAACTGGAAAAAAACAGTATTTTAGCAGGATCAACCCTCCAGCCAGGGGTGTCAGAAATTAATCTCGTAGTTATAAATTCACTGCTGTAAATCAGTTTGCCTGAAGGTAAATCCTGAGCACAAAATTGCTAACTAATGCTCATAGTATTCACCAGTTACTGCTGGGTTGGCCTAGTCTATATAACTGCCCTTTCGATTCAATTTCCTGTTTCTGATTCAGCTTCTGCACAGTAGGGGTATCTGAATCCTGTTCTTTTTTTTTTTTTTTTTTTCTGAATCCTGTTCTTAACCTACTTTTATAAATAAGGTTTTATAGGAACCCAGGCACATCCATTTGTTTAGGGGTTGTCTATGCTGCTTTTATCTCTGAAGAGAGTTAAGTAATTATGATAAAGACCACATAACCTGCAAAATCTAAAATATTTACTATCTGGCACTTTGCAGAAAATTTGCTAGCTGCCATAGTGACTAAAACTGTCCTAAATTTGAGAACATAGACCAAATGCCTCAACATACTAGGGGTTGTCTTATACAAACTTGTCACCAGGAGCTGGCTCTATTTCCTATCCCTCCAGTCTCTCACTAGGTGACAGCACCGAATGGATAGATTTCTGGAGTCAGGTCCTAAATTTAATCCTTTTAGAAAGCAAGTCTAGCCCAAATCAAGCTGTAGTATACCACAAGGCACAAACTGAACACTTCCGTATCCACATTCCACCCAAGAAAATTCCCCTGTGCTCCAGAGGCTGACTTGTAAGGGCCACATCATTGAACTCCTCTTCCTTCATGTTTTAGTTAAGTTTAGTACACAAGGAACACCTATAGGAGGAGATCAAAGCAAGGGATGAAGATGAGATAGGATATATATTTTCCTGTCCTTAGTAGTCCTGGCAGTCAGCTATGTCCCTGAACCAAAGGTCCCAGACAGTTAAGCTCAACAGTCCTCTCTCCACAGAGCTCTCTGTCTCCTGGCTTTGCCAATCATTCCCTCCCTGCACCCTTTCAGCCTTGGAGATAGTAATGGCCTTCACTATTACTAGCTCTGTGAACTGCTTTACCCCTTGTCATTTCCCCACACTGCCCATATCTTTATTAGTAGTCTCTTTATCAAATTCTTCTCAAATTAAATTTTAGGTAATTAATCTTAAGATATTATTTTAGGGGCAGCCCCGGTGGCGCAGCGGTTTAGCGCCGCCTGCAGCCCACGGGGTGATCCTGGAGACCCTGGATTGAATCCCATGTCAGGCTCTCTACATGGAGCCTGCTTCTCCTTCTGTCTCTCTCTCTCTCTCTCTGCATCTCTATGAATAAATAAATAAAATCTTAAAAAAAGATATTATTTTAGGGTGCTAATTTAGGGTGCCATTTATTTCCTCTTAGGATCCTCACTGGTATAGTCATTGAGATCAGGATCCTATGAAATAGATCAAAAATATGGTATTTGGGTATTGGGTTACTTCTATAACTGTGGAGAACATCTACAACCTTCAGTTGGGGCAACTGGACTTGAATGATACACAATATTGGTGCAATAAAATTACTCATATTATCTTCATTGGTGGTGTGGGATGAAATGCAAATAGAGGGCAAGGTTTTGGGCTATCAACAGGCCTCTAACCAAGTTGCTATGCTAATCACAGAAATTAGAGTCACCTTACTTCTGCTTATGGCCCTAGACAGCTAAAGGATTAAATCGAGAAAAATTGAAAGCTATACAACTAAAATACAGTGAGGAGGATCTTAAAGCTTATGGTATCACAGAAGGATTCCTTCTCCTGCTATATGTGGACACAGGCCAGCTATGACTTATCAGTCATAGCTGACAATTAGTCCAGGGCCTAATTGTAAGAGGTGCAAAATAGCATTCCAACTGAGAGCTGACTTCCACGAGACCTCTTATATATTGATTAGAGAAAAGTAGGACTCTAAGATGCTGAGAGGCTGAGAGCTCTGAAATATGTTTGAATCATTTTTATTTGTACAAGGGATGCCCCTGAGCATACACCATGAAGGAACCTGACCTCCCTGAAAAAAAAAAAAAAAAAAAAAAACGGTTCAGTCATGAAAGCTGGGACAGTGGCTCACCAACCAAAGCCAATTTTTCTGAAGGAACCTCCCCACAGCATCTATTATCACCTCCAGGTCTATATTTAAGAACTGAATCCCAATAGAGTCCACACTTAGAAATACATGCCCTTCTATGGGATAGCCCCTAATCAGAAAGACTTCTAGAACCACGCTATTCTGTGTCACAAACAACACCTGGAGTTTGTGTTACGGTAGTAGATTCCAAGTTCATTAAATGACAAACTAAAGCATGAGTAGCCCCAATACCCTGAGAAATGTCCATTCCCCAAACATTGGCTCAAAGGTATAGGATTAGTATTAATTAACTGCTAGGTGGTCTACAGTTAATGATATCAAAATGCCAGAAGTGTCCAGGGGCACCTGGGTAGCATTCCAACTGAGAGCTGACTTCCACCAGACCTCTTATATACTGATTAGGGAAAAGCAGGACTCTGAAAGGTTGAGAGCTCTGAAATATGTTTGAATCATTTTTATATGCACAAAGGATCCCCCCCCAACACACACCATGAAGGCAATGAAGGCTCTGTATCATGCTTTTCCTTTACTCTTTCTGTCTCCTGTCTCATGGGTCCCTACATAGCATGATATGTCTCTTCCTCTTCATAACTGTGAGTAATAAATCATCCTTCAAGGCAGTTTTCTCATGTCTGTCATCTCACATGTGATTAAAACAAAATCCCAGGCCCATTTCAGAACAAAGACTGAAGCTTCAAGGAAAGGGGAACAATGGGATGAATCAGTTCTGTGCCATCCATTCTGCAATCTATATCTCACTGGATGATCCAGAAGTCCTTTTTCTTATTATGAAAGATATTGCTTGTGTGTGGGCGTGGGAGGAGTGCTAATTTTCTGGAAGAGCTCTATGTAGTTGCCTTCCATAGACGAGAAAATGGTGGAGCCTGTCACACTGGACAGTCCCTCACTTCAAAGGAAGTACTGGGATGCTAGAGCAGCAAACCAGACAGTGGCACTTAATTCTCAGAATGAAGATGAGTGCAATTATTACAAGATGAAAGAAAGCAGTGATCAGATGTTCTGACCCCAAGGGATCTGCAGCAATGGTTAATTGATCACAGGTTTCCTAGAAACAAAATAGATAAGCAATCCACTGAGATATAGCTTGACACGTAGAGGTCTGGTGGGTTAGAAACCTAATTTCACTCTTAGTAGTGAGGACTCAGAGCCTATGTAACACAGTTTCCAGATCTAAGCCAGTTCATACACCTACATACATCCAACTAAGGGAAGGCTGGAGGCTTTCCTCAAGAGATGATGCCAATTATAGGTGTGGTTTGGATGTGAAATTTTCAATGAATAAATCAACACAGCCTTTTATATCTAATATGTAACTTTCAACTTAATGAATGCATTTTTCCGCATCCCCATCAGTTTTTAAAAACTATTGGAAACAATTTTCCTTCACATGCAAGAGTAACAGTATATGTTAACTACTGGCCTTAGAGCTATATCAACTTTCTTATTTCCTATCATTCAGGTCAAAGGGAACTATATTATCTTAATAAATAACACAACACCAAGCTGGTCAATCACATCAATAGCATTATGCTAACTGGACCTGTGAAAATGAATACATACTTTGTAGAGTGCAACCTGACAATATATACCAAAAGCTAAAATACTATAGGTTTCTTGTGATCCAATAATCCTAAGGTTTTATATTCAAATTTACACAAATGCATTAACTGAGTACATGTAAGTAGATATACAACCATGAATGTTTATTGTATCATTGCTCTGTAAGTGTGAAAAATAGAAATAACCTAAATATGCTAAAATAGAAAATAATTTAAGTAAATGATGGCATATTCATATTCTGGAAAGCTACACAGGCATAATAAAAGAATAGTGTAAAAATAAACTTATGGACATGGAGACGATTTCTCAATATATCAAATGGAAAAGTATGTTATAAAATAGTTTCTGTTTTATGATAGTACTTGATCATAAAATGCTTATTTTTTTTAAAGTCTACAAAGATATATACCAAAATGTTAACAGAGGTAATCTCCAAGTAGATTATGGGTGACTTTACTTCTTTCCTTCACATTTTGTGTTTTATCTGAATTTTTTATAATAACTATATTTTACATTAATAATAAAAAAAGTAAAATAAACTCCAATTTGGGTAAACAAAAGAGCTACTATCCATAAATTTAGTGTTACGTGAGAAAGCCTAGCATCAAAGCTGAGCATGCTGAACCCCAGAGAATTTGACCAAACTTTATATAATCTCCCTAGTAAATGATTTAGGTCAACATCTAGAGATGGACTGAAATGCAAGTAATGATTCAATGGATCCATCTAGGATGACTGGGATGACTATTGGCATACTTAGGCCAATGCACCAACAAAGTGAACAGAATCATGAATAAAAATAAGGAAGAAAATAGATGTGTCCCTCTGATTTAATGATTCCTGGTTCCCAAAGTAATGAAATGTAAAGTTATTTTAACATTTGTACATACCTTGCTAAGATTAATTTGATGTTACTCTGTGACAAGCACTGGACTAGACACCAGATATAAAAATTTAGACAGGATAGAACTAGTCTTTGCCTCCATATTGTAACCAAGTCTAGGACAGTCTGACAAAAGGAAATTTACATGTAGGAAAAGTGAGATAAATCTAAGAGGCATAAACAAACAACTATGTTGGGATGACTAGCTGGAGAACAATTCCAGAGAGTGGTAACATTTAGTTTGACATCTGAAAAGTAAGTAGGAGTAACTAGCTGAAAGAAGAGAGGGTGTAGAAGGTGATGTTGGGGAGGAAGTGGAGGTGAGTTTTCTAAGCAGAGGAAATTTGCAGTTATCAAGTCAAGGTCTTACTCTGCATTATGGATCTTTCTGTAAGTATTTATGCTAGAATATTTTTAGCCATGGGGAATTGCCTCTTCTCAAAGTAGTCAGTTCCATTTTGGACAGCTCTAGTTGTGTAAAAGTACTTCTTTAAATAGAGTCCCCACATTGCCTTTCTATAAACTCCATCTATTGGTCTATTTATGCATAGAATGAGTCAAATCACTCTTCCACATGATATTCTTCCAATGTTTGAAGACCATTATCAAAGCCTTTGCTGGCTATTCCTCTAACACTTCTTTCCTCCTACCTTTTCATCATTTAATTTCAAATTCCTCAACATCCTAGTCATTCTCCTTTAGACATGCTCTAAGATGCCAAGGTCTTTTGTATATATTAAAAAATAATAATATCCCAATAAATATTTATTGATCATGTACTACATGACAGGCAATCTCCTAGGCTCAAGTAAAAGCACAGGCAGTTAAACAGACAGAGCCCCTTGACTTTGTGGAGCTTATATTCTAGTGAGGAAGAAAGAGAACAGAGAAACATTGGAATATGAAAACACATACATAATATTATATTAGAATATGAATAGATGTAGTATTAAATTAGAATATAAATAGATATACTGGAATATGAAAAAATATACATATACATATATGCATATTAGAGTATATTCTTAAAAGTAAAATTCTTGGGTTAAAGCCTTTAGAACACTTTGCCAAATTGCCTTCCAGAATTTTTTCCCAGTTTCATTTTTCACCAGCAATATACAGGAGTTTTAATTTCCCACTACTTCAGACTCCTACTTAATCACTTTAAAGTATTTCCAATGTGGTTGATGAATAATCATATCTCATTTTAATTTGCAACTTTTATTACTTATGAACCTAAACATCTTTTTTTCCATTTTTTGTGAGCTGTTTATGTATATCTTGCCCATCATTCTAAAAAGTGTTTTTCTTGGGACACCTGAAAAGTGTTGAGCTCAGTGGTTGAGCATTTGCCTTCAGTTCAGGGCATGATCCCAGAGGCCTGGGATCAAGTCCCATATTGGGCTCCCTGCATGGAGTCTGCTTCTCCCTCTGCCTGTGTCTCTGCCTCTGTGTGTGTGTGTGTGTGTCTCTCATGAATAAATAAATGAAATCTTATAAAAAAAATAAAAAATAAATAAAAGTGTTTTTCTTTAGGTCAAATACTTGTAAATACATATAATTAAGATATATTAACCTTTTTTTCTCCTGTTACTATCTGTTAAAAATAGTTTACCATAATTCCATAATTTTCTTAATGGTATATTTTTGTCTGAGATGGTGCTTCTAAACAAGGGTTGTTTAGTAGTCAAATATATCCATCATTTTCTTCATGCTTTCTGGTTCTCTGCTGACAGAGTTCTCAGGAAATTTTTTCCCACAGTGTCAGATAAATCTTCAATTATAATAATTCTTAGTCCTCTCATGAATTTTAAACCCTAATAATTAATTAATTGTAATTTAATTAATAATGATATTCTGGTATCTATAATTTTTTTGGTGAATGGAATAAACTAGGAATCTTCAGTTTTCTCTTAGAAAAATCTGGTATTTTAATAACATATCCTCATTTTGTTTTTATATGCCATTGATCCTTCTACCTACCATTCCATCTGAACAGATCACATGTAAATCGAGAGAACTATCCATCCTGGGCTCTCATTCCTCTCTAGATGTTCTGAGTAGCAGCTGCTTGTATTAGAGGAAGCATAGCTCTCTAATTTGCCAAGTGCTTCCTTGCTATACATTTACACTCACCATTCTGGTTCCACATAGGCATACAAGTTTAGACTTCTCTCCTAGGACATTCTCCTAATTATCAAATCTTGTAAGTCTATTAAATATCCATTTAGCCTCTTCCCCCCAAATACCTGCATTTCCTAAATCTCTTACTGGTATAAGTAAAAATGCTGAAACCTCTGACAGTAGCAGCAGCAGCAAGCATCTGTAAACTGGGGAAGAGCACCTCAGGAGTCAGGTCATGCAACTTGGTCTCATAGAGAAGTGGATGTCCAAGAGGCTTCTGAACCAAAAAGAAGACTGCAGCCAAAATATCATGCAGGTGTCTAATTTGGTTCTACAGAATAAAGTGGAGGATAACACTAGATAACAATTGCAAGTTGGTATTTTTCTCCTCCTATTTGTTTATATATTTTCTCTATGTATGTACCTAGAGGCTGCTGCTGTGATGTATTCTTTATCAGCCCAGTCACAAAAGTGGCACGTTTGATGCAGGCAAACATTTCCAAGCTCTAGGGATACCAGAGAGACATTAAAGAAGGATAGAGTGTGGCCTACACTATGATAGCAATCAGTTATGGGGATTAAGGAAATAAACAAGGAAATAAATAGAAAACTACCCTCAGTCTTCAGGATCAGCAGCCTATGCATCTCACATGTTTGCTGAACTAAGATTAATGTGAACTTGGCAATGGTCTATACAAACCCTCTTTTGAGAATAAAATAAATGGAGGTGCCTGGATGGCTCAGTCAGTTAAGCATCAGACTCTTGGTTTCAGCTCAGGTCATAATCTCAGGATTTTGAGATTGAGTCCCATGTCGAACCCCATGTCCAGCAGGCTCTGTGCTTATTGGGAAGCCTTCTTGAGATTCTCTCCCTCTGCCCCTCTCCCTGCTTGTGCTCCATATCTCTAAAATAAACAAAATCTTTTAAAAAAAAAAAAGAATAAAATAAATGACACCCTTAGATTACAGATGCTTTAGAAATATCCTCCAAACAACTAATTCTCATAAAATAGAAGCAAAGGCAGTTAAATTATACAGTAGATGAGTGGGAAGGGGGTTGTAGAAAACTCCTTACTCAAAAATCCCTCTATAAACTTGCCAATTGGTCAGCAATTATAGTATTAAAATGCATTATCCAGAAATATCTGGTAAAGAATATAATGGTTACTATTATGAGTCAACTTGGAGGATATTTTTGGATGAGATTAACATCTGAATCAGTAAACTTTGAGCAAACAGACTGCTATCCGTAATGTGGGTGGTCCCCTCCAATCAGTTAAAGGCCTGAATAGAACATAAAGACCTGTCTCTGAACAAGAGGGAATTCACAAGCAGACTGTCTTCAGATTTCATCTGCATCATTGGCTGTCCTGGGTCTTTACCTACAATCCTTCAGACTAGAACTGCACCACTGTCTCTGCTGGATTTCTAGGCTGCCAGCCAATACTGCAGATTTGGACTTTCCAGGCTCCATAATTTCATGAGCCAATTCCTTAGAACATCTCTTTATAGAGATTTATAAATATATTTTATTTAATAATATACACACATACACACACACATATATATATAATTATATACAAAGACAAACACACACATATACACTCATCCCTTTTGTTCTATTTGTCTGGAGAGCCATGACTAATATGGGCAATTTTTATTAAGAAAAGAAAAAATTCATCAAATTTCATTACCAAATTAGCTATTCAGATCTCTAGGTTCTGAGAAAATGGCACACAAGATAAATGAGTTTAATGGAGAAAACAAAACAAAAACCACAAACAAACAAAAAATAAAACTGATTTGCATTGAGTGCAGATATCTAAGCATCTGAAAGGCATTAGGGAAATGATGGGCATGGTCAATGAAAAGGAAGAGATGGACAGAAACAAGGACACCAAAGGTAAGCTATTTTATGTTATTTTTCTAGGACTAAAGCCTAAATGTAGTAAATAAGCTGAAATGCCTCAGAGGCAAGCACTACTAGACTGTGCAAGGTCCAATGATAAGAGTTATATGAGTCACAGACCAGAAAATTCATAAATGTTTGATCTGTGTTAGAGTGAGACCACTGGACAAGAACAGGATTGCTAAAGGAACAGGGGAGAGTGCTCAATCTTTAAGAAATCTTATTTTTAAAAAAAATACAGAAGAAAAAGGTAGAAAATAATCAATGTTAGGCTCTTTGGTGGTCTGAAATGCACTGAAATTATAGTAAAAGATGGTTCTGTCATTTACCAACTGTGTGACCATGAGCAAAGTGCTTCTCTCATCTATATATGATAACAGGAAAATAATTCCTATTAAGGTAAGTAAATACTATAAATTAATTTATCTAATGTTACAGATTTTCAATAAACATCAGATTCCTTCCTTTTGATCCTAGTATTAAAATAGATAGCATGGTATTTTCTCTCTGAAAATTATTTGGAGTAATTTTGAATGAATTCTTTCCCAGCCTAAGAATAAATTCATTTTGAGCCTTTCAGTAATCAAATGACTGGCATATTATGCCCTTCCTAGAGAAAGTAGTTGGTATACTCCCACAAATTCAAAGGTACCAACACAACTAGCTGGTAGAGATTAGTTTATAAATATAAATCACTATTATCCTTCCAGTCCCCTAGGTTTAAGCCCAAGAAGAGTTGGTAACTGCCCCCACCTGTCACCCATATTTTGTTAGTTACTAAGTCCTTACAGATGTTATTTCCATGATGTTGCCCATATCTGTCCCTCTCCCCTTTACCTTATTCCCAAACTAGTTCAAGCCTTTATTACCTTTTGTGCTGAATACACCTTGACTCTTGGGCTCTCAAATATAGCATAGGTCAAGTAATGTCACTGTACTTCTCAGTCTCCTTCTCGGCAAAATGG